>NC_141153.1:140328379-142866713 GCF_053477565.2 Lygodium microphyllum
TGATTTGGTTTCATCCACTTTGAGTGGCCTTAACAATGAGAAGGTATAGAAATCATTTGTTACTTCAGTATATGTACGGAAGCCATTTCCAGATTTTGATGAGTTGATCTCTCTCATGATTACCGAAGAGATCAATATGCAGGGTGACTCATCTGAAAAAAATGGTGAACAGGTTCAAGCATTTTACTCAAGTTTAGGAAGGGGACATGGTAGATCCTCTTTGAGAGGCCATGGTATGGGACGTGCTGGTGATAACTAGCAAAATGGGTTTAATCAGCAATTTGGTGAAATGCAAGTTTTAGGAGGCCGAGGAAACTTTAGAGGTAGGGGGAGCTCTAGAGGAAGAGGTGGATGGCAGAATAGAGATTTTGGAAATTTTTCTATTGTTTGCCATTATTGTGGGAAAATAGGCCATATTGCAGCCCATTGCTATGCAAAGAAGGATGATATTTGCAGTGGTAAATTGTAGCAAGGAAACTATGCATCATCTTCACGATAGAATGAAGAAAAAAATGAGTGTCTGTTTGTTATGCATCATAGGATGAATGTAGTTACAGGAAAGGGGACACATGATGATGTATGGTATATTGATTCAAGTGCATCTAATCATATGACCAGTCATGTTGAATGGTTTGGAGAGATGTAGGACTTACAAAATCCAGGTTATGTGCAGATGGGTGATGATTCATGCCACCCAATTTCACACATTGGAAAGGTATCCTTGTCCTTGTATGATTGCCAGACAAAGAGTCTGACAGATGTATTCATGTGCCATCAATTACAAAGAATCTAGTGTCTGTTGGCCAAATGGTAGAGCAGGGATTGTAGGTCCGATTCAATGCAAAAGATTATTTTGTAGAAGACTTTAATGATAAGTACAAGTTGGTCACAAAAGGAAGTAGAGTTGGCCGAATGTTCACTTTAGATGTTGGAATTCTCGCAATGGATGTTGCTATGTATACTAAAGGAAAATGAGTAGTTGCAGATATTGAAATATGGCATAAACGTATTGGACATGTAAATGTGCAAAGGCTGAAATCAATGTGTCCAGAGGATTGGTTACAGGGTTGCCTTCTTTTAGAGTTGCAGAATTGCATAAAGTCTGTGAAGCATGCCAGTTTGGTAAGCAGGCAAGACAACCCTTCTCGCATGACAGAGAATGGAGTAGAAAAATACTTGATGTAGTGCATACAGATGTTTGGGGGCCTACACAAAATGTATCTCTTGGTAGCAGCAAATACTTTGTCACATTCATTGATGACTATTCAAGGAAGTTATGGGTATACTTCATGAAGAAAAATCGTGATGTGTTTGAGCACTTCAAATCTTTTAAGGCAACTGTTGAAATAGAAACATGCTTAAAAGTGGTGCTTGAGATCAAATGGAGGGGGAGATTACCTCTCTAATGAGTTTACTGGCTTCTTGAGGACTCATGGAATACAGAGGCAATTTACTTGCATGTATACCCCACAACAAAATGGAGTTGCAGAAAGAAAAAAATGCATATTGCAGAAGTCGCACTGGGTATTAATGGCTGAAAAGAATATGCCCAAACATTTTTGGTTTGAGGCTATCCATACTGCTCTCTACATTATGAACAGAACTCCCACAGCTGTAGTTCATGGGATGACTCCTGAAGAGTGCTTTACTGGTAAGAAGCCCGATGTATCGCACTTGAAGGTATTTGGATGTGTTGCATATGTTCATGTGCCAGATGAGCTACTGAAAAAGCTTGATCCAAAGGCTAAAAAATGTATTTTTATTGGGTACTCTTTAGAGTAGAAATGATATCAATGTTATAACCCTGTCATAGGTAAGTTCAGAGTGAGCAGGGATGTTATCTTCGATGAGATGGATAGCTGGTATGCAACTATTGGTGATGTATTAGATGATGATAATGATCATGATAGTTATGTGCAGAAAGAAAAACAAGAATCACAGAGTCTTAATGGACCAAAAACATCATTTGGTACTATACTTGCAATGAGCCATTGGTCTAGGAAACTAAGGAGTAGCCCCACATCTTCAGGTGGATCTATAAGTGTTGCAGGGAAGGAAAAAGGAAAGAAGAAAGTGCTAGATGGTAATGATGCATCTACCAGTCATTTGGGATTTGACAGAGATTCCAATGATTCAAAGAGTTTGGATGATGAGCTTGGTATTCCTTCAGTAAGGATACAAGGTGTACAGAGAGCTCATAGTAATGTAAAGGCTCCATTGAGTGATCCGATGGTATGCAGATCTAGTAGGGTCAGATACCCTGTTAAAAGATTTGGTTTTGAAGGTTATGCAGCTCACTATTATACTTATATGGTGAAACTAGTTGAGGATGTTGAGCCCACTTGTTTTGAGGATGCTGTTGGTCATGCTCATTGGAATGCAGCAATAGAAGAGGAGATGGCTGCATTAGAAGACAATAAGACTTGGGATTTGGTACCCTTATCTAAGGGTAAAAAAGCTATTGGTTGTAAGTGGGTTTACAAAGTCAAGCATAATGTAGATGGTTCAGTTAGCAGGTATAAGGATAGGTTGGTTGCAAAAGGCTATGCTCAAGCATATGGCATAGATTATGAAGAGACATTAAGTCCAATTGCTAGGATGGCAACTGTTAGGTGTGTGATTGCCTTGGCAGCAGCCAAAGGTTGGAGTTTGCAGCAAATGGATGTTAAGAATGCCTTCTTGCATGGTGAATTACAAGAAGAAGTGTATATGGAGCAGCCAGCAGGTTATAAGGATTTAGAGCATCCCACATATGTGTGCAGGTTAAAGAAGGTGCTCTATGGGCTAAAGCAAGCACCTAGAGCATGGTCTGACAAGATTGGAGAGTATCTTGTCAATATTGGATTTTGTATTGTTGATGCTGATCACTCACTTTATGTAAGAAAGGGAGATGCAGGTTTGTGTTAGATATGCTCAATGCCCCACCCCACCCTCATAAGGTGCTACCAATGATCCATGGTGCTCAAAGTTGTAAGGCCCCCATTATGAGGAGAAGCCAAATGTGAGCCGGATATTGGTTGAGTCTTGACTTGTATATTAGATGAGGTCTATGTGACCGGATGGCAAAAATGTGACCATTGTGGGTCTAATCTTTGGGTTGGATTGAGTAGTTAAGTTGGTAGCAACTCGAGGCACATTGCACTGAGTTGCGGGGTAAGGGAGTTGTTTACCGCAGCATAGAGGAGCGGGAAATGGAAAAAGAGAAAATAAGGAAAAGGCACCTTAACTGGCAACTAGACCCGGGAAAAAATTAAATGCACGGGCACTATCCTCAAGAAGTCTTAGAGTCGCCCAAGGACAGTAAAAGAATAAAAGCGCACCATTAAGTGCGAAAACACTTCCAAAACCTTGTAAAAGAGCGCCAGGCTCACTCTTATGCAAATTGTATGCATTAATTGGGGATAGGATAGACTAGAATTGTGGGAAATGAGAAAATGGGCCTAGGCTAATGGCCGGCCATGTAAAAAAGGGGGATGACCGCCCATGAAAAATAGGGCATGTATATAAAGTTGAAAAGTGAATGGGAAGCTCATTCTTGTGTGTGGCTAAAGCTTCTTCGTCTTCTTCTCTTGTCTCTTTCCTTCTTGCTTGTGCTTGAGAGAGGGATTGAGAGAGTGTGAGGGAGTGATTGTGTGAGAGTGAGGGATCTTGGAGAAGAAGCTCTCTATCTTCTCTCTTCATCTTCTCCTCCTCTCCTCTCTTCTTTTGTCTCGCACATGGCTATGGAGAATGAAGCTCATGGGAGAGGGATTGAGATTGCTTGAGCTTGCCTCAAGGATCGTGGAGCTACCGGTGTGCAAGAAAGAGGAGGGCACTCGATCAAGCATCAAGGTAAGCTCACTACACCCGTAAGGTAGGCATTGTACGTCCGCTATCTGAGAGGTAGCCATGGCCGCTCGGTTCGAAACACTTGAGCAATAAGTGGTCCGTAGGTCTCGGGGTAGAGCTTGAATCTCCCTTTCATTTTGGTTCCATTGCCGGGACCGACGGAATCGAGCCTTGAGTACCATGCGCATCAGATCGAGCAGGGAAGTAGGGTTTGCAGCCTGAACCAGTGCTTGAGATAACTAGGAGATTTAGGAGGGTTTAATCCGTGAAACAAGTAAGTATTTGGGTTTGTTGGAAGCATTAGATTAGGACTACTGTTCTGCATTTCTGTTTTGCATATTGGCTGCACTAGATTAAGGTTAGATTAGGGTAAGAAAAGAGAAAATAGAGGTTCTGGCTGCTGCTGGAACCAGGAAAACAGGGGACCAGATTCAAGTTTCTGGGTGAAACAGGGACAGGAAACTGGCTGTAAGGCTTTGCAGTGCTGGAAAAGGACCTTAAGAGGCTTGGGAGGCCAGTTATATTAACGTCTTCTAAAGACCAAAACTGGCCTATGAGACAAACTGTGATACAACTGATGAGGTCCAGCTATCCAAAATAAAAGTGCTGAATGAAAAGCTAAAAACTAGAAACTGAAAATACGGTGCTATGAGTGTGATAGGTGTCGTGTATGTGTATGTGCGTATGTAGCTCTGGTACTCCAGATAATGGCTACAAAAGGGGAACAAATGTCGGTTGTGATAAGGGAACAACTGTCGGCTGTGATAAAGTGGTGCGATGTGTATATGTAACAGATGCAGGGAGATATACTATCCTGGGATGTAGCAGTAGTCGTCGAAGTCACTAATAGCAGGTGATCCCTCCTGGATGCAGGATGTGGTACATCGACGGTGGAGAAAGAGCAAACTGGAGGTCTGAGATCCAATGTGTCGAGTGTCGTCGGATCTCAGTCTGCTGTCGATGTAGATCAAGAATCCTCCGGATCTCCTGTCGGTGTGGCTGTGGGGTTCGAAACCCATGGATCCTCGTGCGGCGTCGGGTACGCTGGTCCTCAGCCTGCTGTAGTGTGAGCCCGGAGGTCTGGCTGAGAGAGAGAGAGAGAGAGCTTCTGGTTCACAGGACGAGGAAACGCGACCCCGATTGTAGGCGCCATCGATTCGTGCTGCTCCAGGTAAGTCCGATGTTTTCCAATAGTGCTCTAATCAGTTATGGGAAGTCTATGGTGATTGAGTAAAGCAGACATTAAGAAGGAGTCAAAACGCGTCGGAATCGCGCTCGCCGCCGACGCAGTCGGACGTAGTGGTCCGATTCCCAGAATCGGACCACCCGAGTCCTGGAGTCGGACCGTTCGATTCCAAGAATCAGACCGTCCGACTGAGAGAGAGTTGGACCAGACCGGTCTGATTTCAAGAATCAGACCAACCCGATCGGATGTGCCACGTGGCACTCGGACTGCCCATTGGAATCGGACCATCGTAGTCGGACCATTGGAGCCGGACTCGGACCAGTCCACCACTTCGAAAGTAGGACCACCCTCCTGGTCCAATTCCCAGAATCGGACCACCAGGGTCGGACAAGTCCCAGAATCGGACCAACCCCATCCGATTGTTAGAGTCGGACCAGACCGGTCCGATTGTAAGAATCGGACCGTCCGACTCCCAGAGTCGGACCAGCTCTATCCGATTCCCAGAATCGGACCATCTTGCCAGAAGAAAAAGATAAGGATCTTCTGCTGGCCTTGCCACAGACCTGACCCCAGGACACAACCCTGAACACCCCCAAGACCCAGTTTGACCATTAGAACCTCAGAGATTGATCGAACTTAGGGTGCGGAAGGACCGTAGAATAGCCGGGAACCGAGTTGAGAACTCAAATTAGTCCGGGAACGTGGGTAGAAACAAGGTGGAGTTTGCATTAAATGCTTTCTACATCGGCACTTCACTCTTGTGCTCCACTAAATCTGCACAACAAGAAAAGAGAAAAGCCTATCTTCGCACCAAGCACCACAAAAGCACTAAGCACAACGTGTGAGTAAGGATCGCAGTTGCTTTCAAATAACAAGAAACACACCAGGATATCTAATAACATTAAGGAACCCACCAGTAGGAGAAAACCCCAGGATTTAGACAGGAGCCTGAGTGCCCTACTAGGAGTACCTGGAGAAGACTCAAAGACACGGGAAGCAACAAGATAGAGGAGTGGAAGCTACCGGAGCTGATTGGATTCATTGACAATCTCGTGGAGCTGGAAGCAGAAACAATGTCAGGATCAAGAGGTGAACAAGGGGAAGACCAATTAGACTTAGGAGAATTTCCAACCTCGGTCCAGGAACTGGTCCACGACTACGATCTACTCACCAAGACCGTGATCCAGGTAGATCTGTAGAGGAAGTGGTGGCTAACTTGGAAGAAGAGAGAAGAGCTATCAAGAGAGCGCTAGAAGGCATAATTGCCTATAACCATGAGCAAAGGGCTAGAAGGCTACAGCAAGACGTGGATATGTACGAGGCTAGATGAGTACTAGACCTAGCTGGGGCAGCCAAGTCCGGACCAAATGTAGAGAGGGAACGGGCAGCAGAGACTGGCATGATGTTGAGTGAACTAGTGGCAAAGCGACTCATGGACAATACATCCGTGGAACGGAGTGCTACTACCCTAGCCACCGTGCTACTGTCAGGATTGGGAGTCACGCAAGGGGCTAAAGGACAGGCTAGAATCCCCATAGTAGCAAAACAACTAGCTCGATACGAACCTAGCAGTGACCCGTATAGCTTCATGGAGCAGTTCGAGCAAGTATGTGAGGCGAATGGTCTTACTGACCCTGCGCAGCGAGCTCAAGCCTTCGGCCTGTGCTTGGGCGACAAGGGGAGGATCTGGTACTCTAGTCTGGATGATGCGGAATGTACAAACTTCGCTCGCCTTAAGGGCCTCTTCATCAAGAGGTTTTCGGAGGTGGGGTATTCGGATAACCTCATTGTTAGGTTGATGAATATCAGTCAAAGGGAGAAGGAGGACGTTAGGGATTATGTTACTCAGGTGTGCAGCCTCTACAAGAGAATCCCTGCCAATGAGCGACCTACCGAGAGGGCAGTGTCTACAGTGTTCATGAACGGGATTCGGAGTGAGGAGCTCTACAAGGCTTTGGCCAGTAACTCCACCTTACAACGAGACGTGCTAGCTTGAGTCTTCGAGGAGGCAATACGCGTAGATGATCAACTCAGGGAACGTAGCATGAGGATTACCAACTGAGATAGTGCAAGCCAGAGGGCCCCTGAGAGATCAACCACCTTGGGGGAAAAAGCAATGGCTAGCGTGTAGGATAAGGGAAAGAGTGTAGACCACGACCAAAGGATGGCAGAGATGAGAATGGAGATTGCATGGTTGCAAGAGCTCGTTAGAAAGCCTGTGAGATCGCACATACAATGTGTGTACTGTGGCGGCAATCACCTCCTAGTTGAGTGCCAAGATCCTAGATCTCAGCCGTGCTCAAATTGCAGTAGATTCGGGCATGATCTAACACATTGTAGAATGCCGAGGAGATTCCCATACATGCAGCAGTACAACCTTCCATACTTAGGTAATAGGCCACCTAATTTCTTTGGCAGGGGAGCGCCGTTAGCTCTTCCAGCACCAACTGACTCAAGACCTACCGTGCCTAGGTTGGAGATGAACCCAACTGGTATACCCAGGCCACCAGGGCCCTTTGTGACTCATCCACCTAGTGATGCTCCTATTCACTTTGTGGAGGAGCCTAATGAGGAAGAGACATATATCAATCCGTACATATCCTACGACGAGGAGGGCAACCCAGTCCTGATGGACTATCGGCCAGTGCCGGTGATGGCTTTAGGAAGAGGACGAGGCAGAGGCTTTGGAGGCCCCAGCTAGGATCCAGTCACATGCTGGACTTGCGGCCACCGAGGCCACATTTCATCACGCTGCCCAGAGCGAGAACAAGCTAACAAAGACAAAGCGGATCTCTGATGCACAGAGTGTGGAATCACATATCTGTTTCCTGACTGTCCTAGGCGGAAGCCATCAAGGAGCACTGCCAACATGCCATCAGTGCCTTTGGGGCTCTTTGGAGTGGAAAATTTTGGTAGTGAGGATACGCCCATCGCGCTACATGCTATGACGCGAGCTCAAACGAAACAAGCAGGCATCTCCTTGCCAGGGCCAAGTAACCTTGATGCAACCTCAATGGGGAAGAAAAGCCGGAGGAGATGAAAAAAGAGAACCGAGGCGAAGATAACCCTTAAAACCGAGGAAATGACCACGCTGGTAATGGGAAATAAGGTCACAAACGCAGAGGCAGAGACCTCGGCTCCTAAGACAGCAGAGCTAGGGAGTGCCAAGGTAGGGGAATATCCCCACCCCAAACGGCAACTCGAGGCTATAGCCAAGGTCAAGGAGTGGGTCAAGGACGCCCAAAAGCACCTCAAGAATGCTGAACCCATATTGGAAGACCCTATGGATGACTTCTCCAATGTTAGCACACCAGTCTCACCCTCAAAACCACAGGCTGGGAGCATACCTGCACCACTAGGAGCAACTCAGTAGCACAGCCTCAGAGGAAGACAAGGGTCCAGTAGCCTCCTCACAACCTTGCTGTCCACTCCAATAACTCTAAGCTTGGAGGATCTGCTTAGGCAAAATCACTCCTTGTGGCAGGAGTTAAAAGACTCAATCGAGGGACACGCAAGACTTGCGGGTGCTGATTCGCAAGATCATGATGTAGTTACACGGATCCTAAGTCTAACTCTACACTCAGATCCTAAGACTTTGCACATCAATGCTTTTTGGGAAGGCATTGAAATGCACGCAGTTTTGCACGTCCTAGCCTTAGGAGACATGACTCGAAAAGGAATTGTAGACACATGCGCCGGTGTTAGTGTGCTAAACCATGCGGTCCTAGAGGCATGGGGAAACCCTCCTGTAGAGACTGATAGATTCAATGTCACGCTAGCAAACGGAATGAGGGTAAGACCATTTGGGGTCTTAAAGAATTGGCCGGTAAAGATTGCCGGTGTGCAATTTTCGGTGAACTTCATTGTCATGAAGGGGGTGGATTACGACATACTATTAGGCCGACCTTGGATTGAGGAATGCACGCGTCATAGAGGACTGGGGCAATGGATTGATTTTCCTAGGGAACAAAACTAGTGCAGTGAGGGTAGAGATGGACACTTGGACGACGACACCTGTCGACCTAGCTGCCATCTCGGCTATGCTAAAAGGCGATACTCAACTGACCAAACCCTATGGATCGCTCACTAGATATATTCCTTGCCCCGAGGATGAGAGGCATTGGATGCACGTTTTGGCAACCATTGACCTACCATTCTCGGATGAGGAAGGACCACATCAGTAGGCTGCTAAAGCCGCAACCATGCCAACTAAAGAGCCAGTTGTGCCGCTTTGCATGATGGCAGGAAGCTCACTCAACCCAGGCAAACCGGCCTCGTTCCACGTCCCCAACAACAAATTAGAGCTTCAAGAAATCGTAGAGTATCTGACCGATGAATTGGATGGCAATTTGGCTGCTAGCTTAAAACCTCTACGTGACCTTTTAGCTAAACCAGAATGGAAATGGACCAAGGTCCACGACCTGAACTTGCTATATAACTGGGCTTTAGTTACAGACGACAAGGAGATTGAAGAGGGAAGCTTAGGGGATGATGAGCAGTCAGAAGGACAGGACCCGGATGATGAGGAGTATGAGGACTGTCACTCTACGGGAGAAGAGAGTGAAGAAGAGATGGACACAATAGAGTACGACACGGAGGGAAAAGTGATAGAACAAATCAGGGCAGACTTGAGGCCTAGGAAAGAAGGGATCAGTTGGAACAAAAAAGGAGTCATGCTAATGGAGTGTGACAGATCCTGGCTAGAACGAATAGGGGCCATGGATGATGAGCAAGCCGGAGTATCACAACCATGGGTAATCCCAGTGCTCAAGACAGATGCACCTACGAAACTACGACCCCCCAGGGAAACACCTTCCTCAAGTGACATATGCGAGTTCAACTCAGAGTCGGAAGTTAGCACGGAGAGTGATCCCGAGATACCACAACCCTTTAAGGTCAAACGCACCAAGGGAGACTTGCCAATCCACTTGAGGCGCAGGAGGCTAAAAGAGGAGGTCAGGAAGCAAGCAAGGGACTCAGAAGTGGAAAGGCAGAGGAAACCACAGGATCTGCCTAAATGGTTTACAAAATTTAAAAAGGGTGACAGAGTGGTGATTCTGTTAGGTGCAAAAAGACAAGGTCAGACTAGTGAACCGATCGAGGGACCCACCAAAGTCAAAGAGGTTAACTTGGCTGGGAGAGGTGAAAAACCAAGACCGGTGCTCGTTGCAGATAACTTGGGGGAGAATGAAGAGACCAAACTCGTTGCGCTCATGCAAGAGTACATTGACGTGTTTGCCTGGACATTGGACTAACTTAAGGGAGTCGACCCTAGGGTCGTGACTCATAACATCCCAATGGTTCTAGATGCAGTGCCAACAAAACAACGACCTTACCCCATGAATCCCAAGCACGCCCATGCAGTGAAGGAGGAGATTGATAAACTCATGAGGGCAGGTTTCATATATGAGATCGAGCACACGGACTGGGTATCACCTATCGTGATTGTCATGAAGAAAAATGGAAAAATCTGAGTGTGCGTGAACTGCAAAAAAGTGAATGCCACTACGAAAAGGGATAACTATCCTTTACCTTACACCGAGCACATGCTAGAGAGGGTAGCAGGGAAGGAAGCCTACAGTTTTCTGGATGGTTTCTCGGGCTACAATCAAGTGCAAGTGCACCCCGACGACAGGCACAAGACTGCCTTTGCCACGGAATGGGGCATGCTCGCCTACATTGTCATGCCTTTTGGGCTAATGAACGCACCTGCAACTTTTCAATGCCTGATGTGTACTATCTTTAAGGACATGCTTAGGCGCGAGCTGGAAGTGTTCGTAGACGACTTATGTTTACACTCTAGTTGGGCCGAACACTTGGAGAAATTGAGAGCTGTCTTCGAAAGGTGTAGGCTGTACCACCTCTCGTTGAACCCCTTAAAGTGCCAGTTCTGGGTAAAACACAGATGCATCTTAGGGCATGTAGTGTCAAGGAACGGCATTGCTACTGACTTTTCCAAAGTTAGAGTCATTGTTGACTTACCGCCATCCGATAACTACAAAGGAGTTCAGTGCTTCTTGGGACACACTGGATATTATCGATGATTTGTGCTAAATTACGCATTAATAGCTAGACCATTGTATAAGCTATTGATAGTGTTTGAGTGGACGGAGGAAGGCCAACGTGCATATGAGGAGTTGAAAAAGGCTCTTATGACTGTACCAATCTTGCGAGCCCCAAACTGGAACATAACGTTTCATGTACACATAGACGCCTCTAAGTTCGCTATATTGGAGCCGTGCTATGCTAGCCTGGTGAACATAACTTGGAAGAACAGGAAGAACGGGGTAAGCACTGTTTCACGTGGGTTGACTTACCTAGCCAATAGCCAATCATAGAAGCTTGGATTATATTCGAGTTGGGCATGACAATCAAGAATATATGGTTGGATGGAGACTTGGGAAATGTAGGTCAAAACATCGTGGAAGAGATCTCCCATATTGAGGCGACTGGCAACATGTAATTCCTCTGCAGTGAGGAATTGGTCAATGTAGGGGTGGGCGAGTACATGGTCGTCCAAATGCTAATTACGGGTGATGGTCAAGACCCTAAACAAGATAGGTGCCACATAAGTGGGGTCATATTCTATGGTTTTAACTGCCCTGCATTGCTCAGCATTGGTCATTATCCGACAACCTTTTTTCTCCCATTGGATCTTTAGCGTAAACCATTGTTGCAAGAACGTGGAAGGTGAGCTTGCCATCTACGTGAGCTCTTGTAACTCCTGTTCAGGGGCAGAATGAGAAGGCTTACAATACAAAGTAATAAGTCTTCTGAGGGCAGCTTCATCCTTCGAGATTTCATCGTTTGTGATCAGTCCGACGGAAATTTTGGGGACTTTAATGGTCATAAGTTCGTATTCCTCCCAAGTGCATGGTAATGCACGAACATCCGAAGCAAGCATTTTGTCAAGAAGGCCGAGGTCTAGCCTCTCGTAGCTTCTAGCAAATGTAGTGAAAGTTTCGTCTAACATTTTAATGCAGGTTATTAAGTCATCCCCAGAAGTTGCGGCGAGGTCCTTAGCCAAGGAGAGGAAAGGTCGTATCGCATATGAAGGTTTAAGACCCGCTGGTGGGGGTGGTGCAACTGGACTAGATAGTTGTGACTCCCTCATCGGTGTCACGGGTTGGGCCTTGCACTCTGAAGCACGTTGAGGTACTGTAGGAAGTTCCGGAGGCATGGGGGTTGTGCTAGGTTCTGAGTGGGTAGTCATAGTGGTTTTTAAGTTCTCTGGATTAGGTGGGTTTAAGGCCTGTGGCATTTGATTTGGTCGATAGATGAGCTGAGACTTGCTAGCCACAGTTGGCCATGGCCTGCTGACTATGTTCTGGGCGCCACTTGTGCAAGCCTCTTTCCTTAGGGTGAGATTGCTTGTAGATGAGCTTCTCAGCTGGCCATTTTTAGGCACCCAAATCCAAGGATTGCCCTCGTAGTATCCTTATGCCCGCAAGAGATCTTTGGGAATCCAGCACGGCGTGGTTGTGTGTCTACGGCGATAGCGCCTAGACTGCCTCTTAGGTCGGGACGGTTGATAATTTTGACGTTTATGATCATACTTGGGTGGTCCACCCGGATGTGGTTTTTGCCGTTTTGGCACCCATAGAAACTTGGACTCTTTGGCCTTGTGAGCGCTCTTGGTGGGTTTGGGCCTGGGGTCAAGAGCCCGGCACGAGGCCGTAGTTTCCTTTTGTTCAGACTCGGGCTAAAGAGTGGTCGTAGGGGTTTCTACCGGTGGCTTCGTAGAGGTGGGGGAATTAAGACAGCCCTTGTTGAAAGTCATCACTATGCGCACATTGCCGATAGCAAGATGTATGCGGTTTAGGTTGTAATCCACATTACAGTTGGTTTGCTTCTTGAAAGTGTGACCCAATAGTGACACATTACCGGCTCCTTTAGTGTCGGTAACACATGGAAGAAGGTTGGCAAACTTTCAGACTCGATGGAAACGACCACCTTGCACTTTCCTAGGAGTGGATAAGCGGTACCCCCAAACGGGGTGAGTTTAGCATTAGTGGGCTGTAGTTTCGGTTGACCAAGGCGTGTCCAATGGTCATGCATCAAGATGCTGTAGTCGGCACCTTCATCAATCAAGGCTTTGAAAGAATACACCGCTCCTGATGCGACTGTGATTTGCAGGTATGCCGGTGCCACTGCTTCTTCGTCCTGATCTGTAAGGTCAGTTACAGTAGCCATGCCTACGTTCAGTGGGGGTTCTAGCATGGGTGGCTCATGTAATGGATCTGAAGGCAGATAGTACTTCTTAATGCGGCTACCGTTAAAAAAGCCTATTCCTTCACCGTCAAGTGTCTCCAACTCGACATTCTCGGTCCTACCGATCATGCGTACTCTGAAAGGCCCTAGCCCCCGAAACTTCATCTTTTGTTTATGTCCTTTTACCGAGTACAACAGAACAAGGTCCCCTTGTTCGAAGTCTCGCTGCTTGACATGCTTGTCAAACCACATCTTTCGTCGAGCCTTTTCACAAATCAGAGAGTGAGTGGCGAGGAGTCAGGTCTCCGTTAAGCGCTAGAGTTCCACCAAGCGGTTGGTCCAAGCCTCTCTTCCCTCCCAACGCTCCTGGACTGCTAGCCTCAAACTAGGGATGACGAATTCTAAGGGCAAAATGGCTTCAGTTCTGTACGTCAGCCTAAAGGGCATCTATCCTACAGCCGTTTTATAAGATGTGTGATAGGCCCACAAGGCCACCATTAGCTTGTTGTCCCACTCACTTCTTGAAGTAGACACGACTTTTGTAAGCACATTGACTAGGATTTTATTTGTGGATTTGGCTTGGCCATTAGCCTGAGGGTAGTAGGGAGAGGACTTCCGATGAATTATTAGGAAGGTAGAGAGCAAGTGGGCAATCACTTCATGAATGAAGTGTGTGCCTTGGTCGCTTACAAGTTCGATTGGACAGCCAAACCGTGAAATGACTTGCTCCCACAAGAACTTTGCGGTGGTCCTAGCATCATTCTTCCTCGTGGCTCGTGCCTTTGCCCATTTCGTTAGATAGTCGGTCGCCACTATGATGTATCGAGCTTGGGAATATTGTGCTGCAGGACTGATAGGTCCAATAAAATCGATGCCCCATTTTTCAAAGGGTTGTCGGGCTATGACAAGGGTCAACTCCATCTTGTCCTTTTGCATAGGCACTTTGGTCCTTTGGCACTCATCGTAGTGCTTTACAAATTTAGCTGCATCGCGAAAGAGGGTGGGCAACCATAGCTGGGATTGTAGCACCTTTCGGGTTGTTGTGTCCCCGCTAAAGTGCCCTCCAGCAATTTCGCCATGTGCTTCGTTCAATGCGTTGTGCATCTCGTGTTCACATACGCATCTGCGCAATAAACTGTCTTGTCCCAACCTGTAGAGTTGGCTAGCTCTATCAGTTGGTATGGCTGAATTTTCAAGATAAGTCTCTTCAGCCTAGCCTTCTCAATGGGTCGCTCTAGTAGTCCATTTTCTAGCACTTGCACTATGTCATCGGCCCAATACGGTGTCAGATCCGCTTTAAATAATTCTCGTTCACTAGACAGGTTAAAAAGATGGGCATCCGACAACTCGTCAGGCACGCCTTGCCCAGCAGCTTCTCCTGTGGGTATGCGGGACATGTGGTTGGCCATGTAGTGCTGCTTTCCTTTGTGTACAACCACAGAGAAGTCAAACTCCAGTAAGAGGAGTAACCATCTAGCTATGCGCCCCGTGGCACAAGGCTTGTTCACAAGATACAGCAAGGCTTGATGGTCAGCAAAGAAGACAAAGGGAGTGGCCAACAGGTAATGCCTAAATTTCTTTACTGCAAATACCATGGCCAACCCCTCCCTTTCTATCGTGGAATAGTTCATCTCGGTCTCTGTGAGCTGCCTGCTGGCAAAACTCACACTGATGAACATGATCGGGGTCCCACTGTTGGAAAGCATAGCAGTAGGAGTCCCTGAAGAGATAGACTGGAATGGATTCGTACAGAAAACCATTCAAAGTTCAGCTGCCCTCCTCATTCCGGCGGAAGCACCAGCAGGAGAGAATCCCCTGCCTCGACCGTGCACTCCACAAGGAAGAAACCTGCATCAAAGGCAGCTACAATCAGATACGGGGGTATCCTGACAGCCATCATAGATGAAGCAATAAAGAATGAGAGCGTCTTGGATAAGGAAGCTGCACATCAAAGCCCGCCTCACCACGAAGGAGGGGAATCAAGCGAAAGAACAATAAGTGACAAGGGAGAGCAGGAGGTGCCGCCTACATGGGCGAGCAAACCCGAAGAACAAAACAAGAGTGACAGGAGACAGAAGGAGAAGAAAGAGAAATCAAGTAAGGAAGAATGGACTGACATCAAAAGGACTCAAAGAGAGTCTCGAAGAGCTGAGGAAGAAAGGAGGAGGAAAGAGGAGGAGGAGCTTGCAAGGATAAGACAGGAGTCGAAGAAGGCAGAAGAGGATAGGAAAAGAAGGGCGGGAGAAGAAGCTGAAGAACAGCGACTAAAGGAACTGGCCAAATTGGCGGAAGCGACACGAAGATCGGTGGAAGAGACCCATGGAGGTGGAGAACTTGAACCCATAAGCCCCCGCCATAAAGCCGAAGCCAGTGCAAGTGTGGAAGCAGCTCCAGTTGTCGTAGGCAAGGGCAAGTCCCTCCTACATCCACTTCCTCCCTTCTTTGTGCCAACAACGGCTGAAACTACGACTGCAACCACTGCACAACCCACGCCTCCCCTCGACACGGCACAGCTCATGACCATGGTGCAGATGATCGTGAGCAAGGTGGCCGAAATCGTCCCTGAAACTAGATTGAAAAGGCCCACCGCCGCAGATGCAGAGTCACGGCAAGACCCTAAACGACAAAGGCTGGAGACATCAACCACCACGCCCAATACTCCCATGCTTGCCGACACTGACTATGACACATATGTGGTCGAGTTACTGTCACAACTGGACAAGGCAAAAGAAGAGAAGAAGGTGGCCTTGCTGGAGCTAGAGAAAGAAAAGGAGACGTCAGCGGCCCTCAGGCTAGAAGTCTCAAGGCAGGAAGCCGACAGACGGAGAGAAATAAAGGCCTTGCAGGACCAGCTAGCAGAAAAAATGAAGGAAGCCCAAAACAATGAAAGCCTCCTTAGGCAAAGGCTAGAGGACGAGGAGCAGAGCCTGGTGGCAGAACAAAGGAACCTAAAGCTACTGATGCAACAATACAGTGATCTACAATAAAGGGTTGCCCAAGTGGAAATGCTCTATTGGGAGGTTCAGGAAGGTGAAGCCACTGTTCCACAAGAACATGCCACGGAGCCCCAATCGTGGCAGGAGCTAGAAGAACAGAACATGTTAATAAGGGAAATCGAATTCCTGAAAAATAAAGGGCCAGGAGTCTCAGCAGCTGAAGCAAAACGGCTACAGAATGAAGTGCAAAGATTGCAAGATGCATTGGAGACCTCCCAGGAAGACGTAGAAGCCCTCATGGCCATGACCTTCAATCAAAAAAGGCTATTCCTCGCACTGAAATCCAAAGCCAAGAGCAGTTGGTGCAGGAAAAATCAGAAATCCTAGCCGAGGCACACCACATGCTCAGCATTGTTGATCAAGCAAGAGGGATTGCTAAAGAACAGCTCGCTCAGAAATTAAGAGAAAGAAACCAGTTATGGTTTTTATCAAATGAGCAGCAACAGGTAGTAACCACCCCGGCGAGCCAACTGCAGGAACAAAGGAAAGAGATGGAGGAGAGAGCCATGGAGTGGGAAAGGAAAAACTTTGACAGGGTAAGGGACTCAACCGAACGCCTGGCGGTGGCAGAATGCGAAAGAATGCTTTCCGAAGCTAGGGTTGAGGCTGCAGAAATAACCACTAAGACCCAGCGGCAAGCCTTCCTCAACACGGTGCTCCACGTGATGCAAGCTGAGGGCAATGATACAATGGAAAAGGTAAAAAGAAAGTTAGAGCTAACCACCAGGGCTCTAAGATATGGTCTTCAAGAGCGGGGGCTTCCAATAAGTACATGAATAACTAAAGAGCAACAATTCTACTACCTGCGCTGTATGGGCCTTTCCACTGCTGAGCTCGAGGACTTAGGTTTTCAGGAGCAGGACTAGCCACCACCACCACCACCACCACCAGTCATTCCTCCTGTGGTTGAGCAAAATGTCGAAGAGGGTCCGGATTTCGAGCAAGATGATGACGAAGAGCCACAAAGGATGCCGATTCCGCCTCAACCCGAGATCCCACAGGAGGAACTTGCAGAGGCCGATCTACCTGAACACATAGTTGCAATAAGGAGAAGGAGACAAGAGTTAGCTGAGGAGGCCCAACGCCGAGCACGCACACTTCCACGACAACTCCCTGAGAAGCCCATGCCACTGAGGAATGATACACATCCTGTAGACTGGCCCCACGAGTTGGTCATCTGGCGCCAGCGAGAGTTACATAAGAGGTCGTTCGAGCTATCATTTGCTTTCCCACACTCTTTGGACCGGGCCCTGCCTCTAGGAGTCGTAGCCAAGATCAAAGATTTGGCTAACGAACTTGCAAATAGATGGATGGAAGAAAGAAGCATGATAATGACTAGGTGGAGACAAGAGCCACGGGAGTACTGGGAAGACAAGGTCAATTTGGTTCCCAAAACCGTCCAAGGCTACGAGGCACAGCCGAAATGTAGGAGGAGGATTTGGGATACCAATTTTGATGCCTGGACCGCATTTTGTAGTTTCCTCCCCAAAGAGCGTAACGATCCCATCTACATGCCCTACCCTCGTAGGCATGGAGTGGACTATGATCGAGATTTACATGGAGATTATGACTTACCGAGAATATATAATGTAAATTCTAGGAGCCCTGAGGAGTGCTTAGTATTTAGGGTAGAAGATATACTTCCCTCCATAAATTGTTTTCTTGTAGACTTTTCTTCCTGCCCTGATCCAGCATTTTTGACCACTTGTAATTACCTCCGACTTATCAAATTCCTGCTACTCCAAAAACCTGTAGCAGAGGAAGCCCATCTTCCCCCACTCTTTTTTGATATTAACTTAGGAATAGATAGTAGAGCCATGACTAGGTTGATGATGCGGGCTACTCTCCTCCTTGCCTTCTGCCTAGAGCTCTTAGAAAATATGAGTGACACCCGTTTTGCAAGGTGTAATCGCCCCTTCTTGTCCACCACTCCTCTGAGAGCTAAAGTCGGTATTAAAGAATACCTACAAAGTCGCGCATTTTTATCACAATGCCTGCGATCGCCCCGTGACTAAATAGGTGCCACATACCTTGCCAAATGTACTCTCTCCCATTCTTTCTGACCCTCTGTGAGCATCTAGGCTATGGTGCACTGCTCGATTCCCCTCTCTCATGAGGCGGAATATACTTGCTCTGCCTTGTGCCAGGCGTATAGACAGTCAGAATACCAAGTTCACTGTCTAAAGTGTCAACAGACTCATATCTAGAAGTCATTCTAGTAGGTGTCATCATACCATATGCATCCTCAGTAGCTTTCTCTAAAAAAAATAAAAATAAAAAATTCCGTCACTATTATTGTGCACCACACTCATTGCATCTAGAGTCCTCTCTAGCCCCTCCCCCACTTCACACTTAGGGCACATCAAGGGCCGGGACTTTCAGACCTGTCACCCTAAGTTTTGCACCGCACCTCCAACGCCGCACAAACTGGGTCCTCAAGTGTGGGACATTACCAAGGGCTTTCCCAAGGTTAGACCCATCTCCCAGTTCCATTGGCACGGGCACCATGCACTACACAGTGAGACCGACACACCCCTAGGAAGTGCACCACTTTTCTTGCAGGCTATGTTCGTGGTTCAAGAACTGGCTGCTTGGTTGAAGAAGATCATCTACTATATCCTCCAATGACAAGGAATTTTTCCAGGAGTCAGACATGACCCCATTATTGCAACTTCAGGAGCTTCACTGCGAAGGTTTAAATGGCTCAACAGATTTCATGTTGCCAATCATCCGCCTACTGATGGCTGCCATGACTGAACCAAATCAAGCAAAGGGAAAACCCAGTGATGGAGCTGCCATTGGCATAGATCTTGGAACCTCATCTTCCAATGATCCACGCCCAACGCCTCAAGATCTATGGATCGCTTATTGATTCCACAAGCCTGAAGACTTTCAACTCAAAACTGAAGACCCTCTGCTCAAAGATAAGGGTTTTCAGCCCAGGCCACGGCTTTTCAAGGCAAACAGCGTTCGGGGGGTTTCTCCAGAATAAATCCCTCCAATACCATCCTCCTAAGGGATTGCTTATCGCTTCAAGCGTTTTGGATACTCAAAAGACGACCGGCTACATAAGGGGTGCCATAACAGTGTGAAGGATGCCGAGTATCTTCATGAAGCCTAAAGCACGCTGGAATCTCTCCTGGTCATAGTCATCAAACTCCATCACCTCTCATTCACAAGCATCAGTGTCATCTACCCACCAGTTCCACTTGGCAATAGCATTATCTATCCCACTACTTCCCACCACAGTGCCATGGGACTGGCACTTGGCTAGGAGGGGGGTAATGTTTACCGTAGCACAGAGGAGCGGGAAATGGAAAAAGAGAAAAGAAAGAAAAGGCGCCTTAACTGGTAACTAGACCCGGGAAAAAAGTAAATGCACGAGCACAATCCTCAAGAAGTCTTAGAGTCGCCCAAGGAGAGAAAAAGAATAAAAGCGCACCATTAAGTGCGAAAACACTTCCAAAACCTTGTAAAAGAGCGCCAGGCTCACTCCTGTGCAAATTGTATGCATTAGTTGGGGATAGGATAGACTAGAACGGTGGGAAATGAGAAAATGGGCCTAGGCTAATGGCCGACCATGTAAAAAAGGGGGATGACCACCCATGAAAAATAGGGCATGTATATAAAGTTGAAAAGTGAATGGGAAGCTCATTCTTGTGTGTGGCTAAAGCTTCTTCTTCTTCTTCTTCTTCTTCTCTTGTCTCTTGCCTTCTTGCTTGTGCTTGAGAGAGAGATTGAGAGAGTGTGAGGGAGTGATTGTGTGAGAGTGAGGGATCTTGGAGAAGAAGCTCTCCATCTTGTCTCTTCATCTTCTCCTCCTCTCCTCTCTTCTTTTGTCTCGCACGTGGCTATGGAGGATGAAGCTCATGGGAGAGGGATTGAGGTTGCTTGAGCTTGCCTCAAGGATCGTGGAGCTACCGGTGTGTAAGAAAGAGGAGGGCACTCGATCGAGCATCAAGGTAAGCTCACTACATGTCAAGATTTTGGGAGAGAAGGAAGGAGTCTCACTTGTAGCTTTCTTGCTTGCACAATGGGGGAATACACACAAGGGTGGAGGCTGAAAACAGTTTTCCTCTTCTTAGTTGTGTAAGCCAAAAGAACTCTCATACAAAGAAATAGAATAACCCTATATATGGGTCTCAAACCAAAGACAACTAACTAAGGTGGCATAATAACTGAGCCACGAACTAGAGTAGATAAGTATAGCTGTCATCTAGCTATTATTCATGGGCGGTGTACCAACCGCATCTGCAACTGACAAGTCGGTGACATAAATGCACAACGGTCACCCTGGCATATCACGAGTGGAGCTCGATATCTCAACACTCCCCCTCAAGCTCAATCCCAATTCCTGCACACCAAGCAGGTCTTTGAACTTGTGCAGCTTCTCTGCGCCCAATGCCTTCATAAATATGTCAGCTACCTGATCCTCTGTGTTGATATAAACTAGATCAATAAGACCTAGTAAAACCCTCTCCCACACATAGTGATAATGCACCTCAATGTGCTTTGTTCTAGCATGATAGACTGGGTTATTTGCCAAGTGTATACTACTCATGTTGTCACAATAAATGACAAGTGGCCCATCTGTAGGCTGATGCATATCATAAAGTAGCTTATGCAACCAGGCTACCTCACATGCAGCCATTGCTGCGCCCCTGTACTCAGCCTCTGTGCTCGACAAGGCAACTGTAGGCTGTTTCTTGCTGCTCCAAGTGACTGCAGCACTCCCAAAAGAGAACACATATCCACTGGTAGATCGTCTATCAGAAATACTACTAGCCCAATCAGCATCAGTGTATCCATGCAACTGTATCTGAACCCCAGTCTCATAAAATAGTCCATACTGCAATGTGGACTTCACATACCTGAGTATGCGTCTAGCCGCATCCAAATGCGGTTTCCTTGGAGCCTGCATAAACTGGCTTACTAGTCCAACAGCATAGCTCAAATCTGGCCTGGTAATAGTCATATAAATCAAGCTTCCTACTATGCATCTGTACATAGTAGGGTCTTCCAGAAGCTCACCTGCATCTACGCTTAGCTTCACATTCTGCTCCAAAGGAATTGAAATAGGCTTACAGCATGTCATCCCATATTTGGACAGCATGTCCAATCCATACTGCCTCTGCAAGAGCTGTATCCCACTTGGTGATCTAATCACCTCAATGCCCAAGAAATAACGCAGCTCTCCCAAATCCTTCATCTCAAACTTTTGCTTCAATAACATTTTCACATGAAGGATATCTTTATCACTGTCACCTGTCATAATCAAATCATCAACATAAATGACAAGTAGCATAATACCTTTCTCTGTTTTTCTCACATAAAGTGAGAAATCTACCTTGGAAATCTGAAAGCCAATAGTGACAAGATATTGTCCTATCTTGTCAGACCATGCTCTAGGTGCTTGCTTCAAGCCATACAAAGCTTTCTTCAACCTGCAAACAAACTCAGGATGAACAGCATGCACATAACCTGGTGGCTGTTCCATATAGACCTCTTCTTGCAAATCACCATGCAAGAAGGCATTCTTTACATCCATCTGATGTAAAGACCATCCCTTTTATGTAGCCATAGCAATGACTGCTCTTACGGTTTCCATCCTTGCAACCGGACTGAATGTTTCTTCATAGTCAATGCCATATGTTTGTGCATACCCCTTGACTACTAATCTTGCCTTGTATCTGTTCACAGAACCATCTGCATTGTGCTTCACCTTATAAACCCACTTACAGCCAATTGCATTCTTACCTTTAGGCAAAGGTACCAATTCCCATATAGCATTTTCTTCCAAGGCATCCATTTCTTCATCCATGGGTTTCTCCCATTTTTCTTTTCCCATGGCTTGCTCAAAAGAAGTGGGTTCTGGTTCCTGTATCACTTTGACCATATATACATAGTGAATGGCTGTAAATCCATCATATTTCAGCCTATCCACAGGATACCTAACTCTGGTAGACCTGCGCAAAGTAGGTTCACTCCCAGGTGCTCTCAAAACATCCCTGGTCTTCCTTACTCCAGGTGTAACAATAGAAGGAATACCCAACTCATCATCAATGCTCTGTTCTGAGCCACTGGATTCACCATCCACATAAGAGTGACCTGCATTCACATCAAACATGGGCTGATCAACCTTCTCTTTTCCTTTTCGTGATACCTGCATACCACTATCTGCATTGCTTTGAGAAGATTCTCCTGATCTCAATCTGCCTGTCCATGGCGAAGAATGTGAACCACTGCTAGAGGATGCTCCAGGTCCACTAATATTTTGTGACTGCTACTGTGAATTCTGTGCAGCATTACCATTTTGTGCATCTACATCATCAATCACATTTACTGGTTTATACCAGCTAGTCATCTCATAAAAAAAAACATCTCTGCTCATTGTAAACTTACGAGTAGAAGGGTTGTAGCATCTATACCCTTTTTGCTGCAGAGAGTAACCAATAAAGATGCACTTCTCAGCTTTTGGATCCAACTTGGATCTCAACTCATCTGGCACATGTACATAGGCAATGCAACAAAAAATTTTCAAATGAGAAATATCTGGTTTCCTACTAGTATACCTCTCCTCTGGAGTCATCCCATGTATTGCTGTAGTGGGAATCCTGTTCATTATATAGACTGCTGTAGCAACTGCTTCAGCCCAGTAAAAATCAGGCAAATCTTTTTCGTTGAGCATGGCACGAGATACCTCTCCAATATGCCTGTTTTTCCTTTCTGTAATTCCATTTTGTTGTGGTGTATGACTGCATGAATATTGCTGCTTTATGCCATGCTCTTGCAGGAACCTTGCAAACTCATTTGAGAGGTACTCTCCCCCTCCATCTGACCTTAGGCATTTTATTTGCAGGCCTGTTTCTTTTTCAACCATAGCTTTAAGAGTTTTGAAATGCCTAAAAACTTCACTTTTCTTTTTCATAAAATACAACCAAACTTTTCTGCTATAGTCATCAATAAAAGTGACAAAATAATGACAGCCTCCAAGAGATGCAGCTTTAGTAGTCGACACATCAGAGTGGATTAATTCCAATGGCTTCTTACTTTCTTGAACATGTCTAGGAAATGGTTTCCTTGCCTGTTTTCCAAACTAACAGGCTTCACATATCTTATGCATTTCTGCAACCTTGAATTTGGGCAATCGTGCGACAATATTTTGGGCCTGCATTGATTTAAGTCGCTATACATTAACATGACCAATGCGTTTATGCCAGATATCAATATCTGCAACTACACCGGTCCCATGTGCAAACATTGCTACAATCAATTCAGACATGTCTGCATCCAACGTAAACATTCTGCCCTTCTTCTTTCCTTTTGCTATCAAGCGACCTTTATTTTTCATATCCTCAACAAAGCATCCATGAGGATTAAATCGGACATGCAAGCCCTGCTCAACCATTTGACCAACAGAAACCAGATTCTTGGTGATATTCGGGACATGAAATACATCGGACAGGTATTTCTTTTTCCCATCCTGCATAGACAAAGGAAATTTTCCAATCTGCACAATAGGATGTGCAGTATCATCACCAGTCTCCACAAATCCTGGTTTTTCCATTTTCCTTGCATCCTCCATCCATTCTGCATGACCTGTCATGTGGTTTGATGCACCTGAGTCAACATACCATACATCGTTTCTTTCTTCTGTACTTGTCACAGAATTGTTCATGTGCTGCATCATAAACAAATGCTCATTTCTGTCATCACCCTGTCTACTAGAAGATGCATAATTCCCTTGTTGCAATTTTCCATTCATGATGTCATTCTGCTTTTTATAGCAGTCTTTAGCCATATGACCCATTTTACCACAGTAGTAGCATTCAATATTACTGTTTGCATTTTGGCCTCTTTGCCATCCACCACGACCTCTTTGCTCCCCCTGCCTCTAGAGTTACCACGTCCTCCTCCATAGGACTGGTTTTCTTGAGTTTGTTGCATATTCTGATTTCTACCACGGCCTCCAAATCGGCCTCCTCTACCTCTGCCTCTACCTCTTCCAGTATTTGAGTAGAAGACCGTTTCTTTTGAAGTTCCTCCTGAAGAAGATGCACCACCATTTCTGTGCTCCTCAGAAATTAGAAAAGCAATCAACTCCTCAAAATCAAGAAATCTTTCACGAACTGAAATGGATGTCCGAAACTGTGCATAATCCTTTCCTAGACCATTCAAGGTCACAGAAACTAAATCATCATCTTCCACTGGCGACCCAATGAAAGCAAGTGCATCTGCAATCTTCTTCACCTTCATGTGGTAGTCATTGATGCTCATACTTTCTCTTTGCACATTATGCAACTCTTGCTTGAGCTGCATTTTCCTGGCTTGCGTATTTGTGCTATACATTTTTGAAAAAGTATCCCATGCCTCCTTTGGCGTACTTGCATCCTGAATATGCACAATCATAGAGTCTGAAATATTGATAGACAGCCAGTACATAACTTTCCTGGCTCTCTCATGCCATGCTTTAAATTCCTGCATTTGCTGTTGATTGGGAACATCAGGAAGAACTGGTTCTTCTTCATTTCCTGCACCAAATTCCCAATATCCTTTTCCCATAAGGAAATTCGTCATTCTAAACTTCCATGCCTGGAAGTTGTTCTTGTCAAGCTTTTCAGTTACAATCTGTGAAAGAGAATCAGACGCCATTAAGAACACTGCAAAAAATTTTGTCACTGCAAAAAACTCAGCTTCACCCTCACAAGGGCAAATCTGCAAAACTGGCGAAAGTGGTATTTGACCACACAGTTACTTCCTAGTGACGATTTTGCATAAACAGGAACCAAGGATGATTCTGTAACTCCCAATGTCTCTGCACACAAGCATATGATACAATTTCTGTGGTAACTTTTCACCGACCTGTAGAACAGTGGTCGCACAGCATAAAACATGGCTTTTTCCTGAGTACGTGCAGAAAACTTCCGCCTCCAAAACAGGCCCCGAAATGGCCTCAAATAAAAAAAACAGGGTCGCCAAGGGCTAAATCCCTGACCCGCAGCATATACTGTCCTCTTGCTTCACTGCGAAGGGCGTCTCAACCTGAGACAATGCACTCTTGTAATTTCCGGCTGTGCTACCTGCAGAGATCTGCTCCCAAAACAGAAAATGAAAGCAACACTACTCCTCTTACCAGAACACCGTGAGCTTGGCTTGCTTTCTTGAGCTCCTTACCACGAACAAGGCTCTGATACCATGTCAAGATTTTGGGAGAGAAGGAAAGAGTCTCACTTGTAGCTTTCTTGCTTGCACAATGGGGGAATACACATAAGGGTGGAGGCTGAAAACAGTTTTCCTCTTCTTAGTTGTGTAAGCCAAAAGAACTCTCATACAAAGAAATAGAATAACCCTATATATGGGTCTCAAACCAAAGACAACTAACTAAGGTGGCATACTAACTGAGCCACGAACTAGAGTAGATAAGGATAGCTGTCATCTAGCTATTATTCATGGGCGGTGTACCAACCGCATCTGCAACTGATAAGTCGGTGACATAAATGCACAACGGTCACCCTGGCATATCACGAGTGGAGCTCGATATCTCAACACTATACCCATAAGGTAGGCATTGCGCGTCGGCTATGTGAGAGGTAGCCATGGCCGCTCGGTTCGAAACACTTGAGCAAGGATCGAAGAGTGCACAAGAGGCAAAGGCTTCAATAGCAAAGAGGAACAATGTCGTCTTCCGAAAGTGGTTTTGGCACATCTAGGAGCGATGCAGGAGGTGGTGCTGCTATACCAGCTATTCAAACACTGAGGATTTGTCCACCAACCTTCAGCGAAGGCAAGTTAGATGGTACAAACTATACCTTGTGGAAGTTCAAAATTACAACTATTCTTGATTCTTATGAGCTCTTGGAGACTATGCTAGGGTGGACTGACGTAGAACCACTGCCTACCCCCGACCCAAATCCTAGTATGATGATTCCTCCGAATGTAGATCTTCTACGAGCTTGGAAACGAAGCAATGCAGATGCATTGTGTGCCTTAGTTACAAGCTGTTCTGACAGTGTTTTGACTTTGATTCAGCATACAACCAAAGCATCAGAGGCTTAGAATGTACTGAGGAGTCAGTATGAAATGTGAAATCCAAAAAGGATTAAAAACTTGGAGAATCAACTAGCAGATAAGTTTGCTGAAGGAGAGATAGCTGAAGCATACATCACTTGCATTAAGAATCGGATTAAGAATCTACGCAACCAGATGGCTGGTGCTGGGATACAAAGGACTAGCGAGGAGCTAGCTCATAGGTGTCTTCGGATTTGTTCACAAAAGTTTGATGGACTAGTAATTGCCCTTAATACTCAGGTGAGACCTCAAGCTTTGAGTTTTGAGGAGTTTTGTGTATTATTGCTGGAGGAGGAGTTGAGACTGAAAGCTCGAGAAGGAAGCAACAATGGAGATGCTGCATCCTCTACCAATGCAAAAGGCAAAGGTGGTTCCTCCACCAAAAATGATGGTGAAAAAAATAAGAGGGGCGGTAAGAAGAAGTTTCAAGGAGAGTGCTTCTACTGCAAGAAGAAAGAACGTGCAATCGCAGATTGTCATGTCAAGAAGGCAGATGAAAAGAATGGTACCCTTAAAAGTAAAGGAAAAGAAATAGCCAATACAGCTTAAGCAGAGTTGGAGTTATTCATGGCGACCATTGAGGAGGTGTGCTCCTCGACGCAAGAAGAATCTACCATTGACTCATGGGTATTGGATAGTGAGGCCTCCCGTCACATGACCAACAAGAAAGGTCTATACAGTTCTATGTAGCCTCTACAAAAATCCATCACTATGACGGTTGGAAATGATGCAAAATGCCCTGCTGTGGGCACAGGTACTATTTCATTTGTTGCTGCAAATGGTGATGTCAAAAAACTTTCAAATGTGTTGTATGTTCTCGAAATTAGGAGAAATGTGTTATCAGTTGCTACCATAACTGATCTTGGTCATGAAGTGAGGTTCAAGAAGACAGGTGGTGCAGAAATTCTTGATAGTGATGGAAAAGTTATTGGCAAAGGAGAAAGAAGGAACAACTTATATGAGCTAAGTGCTCTTACAGCCACCGTTGGAGTGGGCACAAATAAGCTTTGGCGTGAAAGGTTTGGACACATCGGATTTGTAGTGTTGAAGGAGATGCACAAGCAAGGTATGGTTGCTCACCTACCTTCAAACTGAATTGAAGGAACCATGTGAAGCTTGTATGATGGGCAAGCAACATAGAAAGGCATTTCCACAAGAAAGCAAGAATAGAGCACAGGCTTCGCTAGAGTTGGTGCATGTTGACTTGTGCGGAAAGATGCCTACATGGGCATTGGGGGGATCTTCTTATTTTACGTTGATTGTTGATGACTACAGTAGGAAGATGTGGGTGTACTTCCTTCATGATAAGGCTTAAGGTTTTGGTAAGTTTAAAGAATGGCTAACACTTGTTGAGAATGAAACATGAAAAAGTGTGAAGAAATTCAGAACAAATGGTGGTGGTGAGTTCAACTCAAAGGAGTTTGAAGACTTTTGCAAGAGCAAAGAGATCACGCATCAATTGATGACGCCTCGCACACCTCAACATAACGGTGTTGTGGAATGCAAGAATCACACCATTGTGGAGATGGCAAGATGCATGCTAAAGGGCAAGGGATTGTCTAACCATTTTTGGGCTAAGTTGTTAATATTGCAATCTACATTTTAAATCAGAGCTATACAAAGGCTCTCAAGGGAAAAACACCTCATGAGGCTTACACTGGTAAGAAACCATATGTTTCACACTTCAGAATTTTTGGATGTGAATGTTATCCACATATTCCAGATGAGAAGAGAAACAAGTTACAACCAAAAAGCGGAAAATGTATCTTCTTGGGTTATAGTGATAAGCAGAAGGCTTACAAATTATATGACCAAGAGGCAAAGAAGATCATCGCGAGCCATGATGTGGTGCTCAAGGAGCAGCTACATACAATGGAGGAGGAGAAGGCAAGTTCTTCCACATTATCATCAAGCGAAGAAGTAGTCCACTATGAACCTATCCCGAGAGCTGTCCCTATCCTTAAGGAGGAGGAAGCACCATCTTTAGATGATGAGGAAAAAGTTCACCAACCTGACATCACCCCACCGAAAAATCCATTGCCGCGTTGGGTGAAGCAGCTCTATGAACACAATAATACTATGCCCACATCTGTTGAGGAGAAGGCAGACGGACCAAGGAGGTCTCAGAGAATGTTGAGAGTGGAAAAAGACTGAATTTTTGACTGTTTTTTTTTGTTTTTGAGGTTTGAATGATTGATTTTTGATGGATTTAGAGTGATGTATGGTTGTTAATGGAAGTGTTTGAGAGTGTTTTGGATGATATTGATTATGTTTTGTAAGTTCATGATGATTCTCAGTGGAGATATATAGGTTCTGTGATGTTCTGATTGGTTCTGTATACCTTCTGTATAGCTTCTGTTTTGTTCCGATTTTCTTCTGTATGAAGCATGGATTGATGATTGATGAAGATTGAGACCTTTTGGAAGCTTATTGAATAGTTTTTGATAGTTTGGAATGGTTTTAGTATGAGTTATGAGGTTCTGATGACCTTCTGTAACCTTTTGTAAACCTTCTGTAGAGCCTCTGTCTTTGCTCTGTAATTGTTCTGTAGCTGCTCTGGTACTGCATTGTACTGTTTTGTAGAAGTTCTATAAGTGTTATGTAGAAAGTATGCGTGACTTTGTGAAATTTTTCTAACTTTTGGAAAGGATGAATCTAAGTTCAAAAGAGCTAAAACAAATGGAAGCAGCTGCTGAAGACTGAAGAGAAGATTGAAGTGAAAGTGACAGTAGTGAGCTATGAAAAGACATTATAGTGGCTCTGGCGACTCTTCATATCAAACATACCTCTTGGGAGGTGCATCCATGATCTAAGAAGGATTATTGAGAGTTATTATGAGAGTATTGTAGTGAGGAGATGATGTACTATTGATAGAGAGAGAGAGAGAGAGTGAGAGATAGTCAATTCTATCAAAACAGTGTAGTTGTATATGAGAGATTGAGAGAGAAAACTATGAAGACATTGAAGATGAATATTATGTGATTTATTTACATTCAAAGATGGTGTATTATTTTGTGTTCATTGTTCTATTAATGGATTCTATGAAGATGTTGAAGATTATGGTTGATTCTATCAAATTTGTGGGAGATATCTACTATGATGCTACGTGAAGAATTGTTGTTTTCTTTGTTTTGATGATCAAAAGAATGAAATAAAAGCTTGTTGATGTTACAAGATAGATTTTCTTACAGTAGAATTCCCTTTTCCTTGGTTTTTCTCTTAGGACTCCATGTTTTTGGTGTGCAGCCGCGGGCGCCGAGGAAACTTGCCATCAACAAGCATCAGAAGAGGTTGAAAATGAAGGAAATGGCATTGTCAAGAAGAGGAGAATTCAATGGAAGTTTGCAAAGTTCCTTCTTCCATTGAAGAGTTGGAAATTCTTATTATCAAAGCCACTTTCCACAAGAAGTTTATCCCACAATGGCAGAAACATATCACCATCATGATGCATGCTCTATGTGGTGGATTGTTTCCTCTTCTTATTGAAGTAGCAGAAACTTGCATCTTGGTGGCAAACTGTTTAGGATCAAACTGAAGAACATAAACAGAGAGAATGACCATCCATGGAAGATTTGGAATTCATTGAGAAGTTTCCAGACATCATCAAGTGGGAGATTGTGAAGAAGCTTTAGGAGTCGTGGTCTGTGGAGGTTCATGGAAACAAGAAGGAAAAGAGTTGGAATTTGTTCGTGGATGCTCAACAGTAAGATACGTGGGATGCTTGGTGCACTGACAACAATCTTCTGTTTGTTCAATTAGCAACCCACTGGAAGTTGGTAGACAGAGTGTTTTTCACAACATACACTGTTGAAACCCTCAGAAGTTGGCATTATTATAATGACACAACAACGATCCTAAGAAGAATGAGTTTTGATACTTTCAGAACGTAATATCTTCCCCTCTGCAGTGGTTTGAAAGCTGAATTCAGAGATGTTGAAAAGAAGGAAGTAGAAGAGATGTTGGCCAGAGAATCCATCAGAGACCGAAGCCCTCTCTAATACTATCTTGTTGAGTACAGACCAATTGGTTGGAGCCGACCCCCTGATGAATGACGCAATCAAGAGGAAAACATTAGAACGAGTCTAGAGTTACATAAGAAGAGAGAAGGCAAAAATCAAAGCTGAGAACGAGCTCGCAGTAGAAGCCTCCTTTGACGCCCTAAAAGCATTCTTTACAGAAGTCCCCATGGCGACTCAAGGCCCCCTTCCTAGTCAGATTCATCCTGGAAATATTGATGACAAGCCAGCAAATGTAGTCCCATTGCCAGTTTTAAAGGGAGAGTACAATGAAGACCCTGATCTTCATATAGCAAAATTTATGGTAGTATGTGTGGCTAACAATGCCAGAACCCCTGAGCATTGGTTAGCAATATTCCCCGCCACTTTCAAGGGCGCGGCGTTTCAGTGGTATGAGAGACAAGCATCAGAAATTTTTTGCATTTGGGACGATGTGAAGTTGGCCTTCCTCACTAAATTTAGGCGTGAAGGTTTTGAAGAGTGGATGCGAGAGGAGTTTATGAACCTAAGTCAGTCCTATGGAGAAAGACTAGAAGCTTATGTCTAGCGAATGGAATCCATTCTGAAGAGATGGACTAACCATCATTTGGACGAAGGTATCCAGAAAGGATTGTTTCTCAGGGGCCTACAACCAAAAGTTTGCAAGTTCATGGAATTGAGAAGACCAGTCAAGCTGCAAGCTACAATGGAAGGTGCAAGATTGTATGACGAAGTTGAAGCAAGGCTGTCAATGACTCCAGGTAGAGGAGTCTTACCTCCTCCTATGCCAGGAATGGTATACCTACCAAATGCATTCCCACGGACAATTCCCTACCCCTATTCCCAGATGCAAACAGTGCCGCAATATAATGCACCTAACCCACTATGGTCACCGCAAACGACAGTGCCTCAAATAATGGCTCAATCACAATAACAGTGGCCTCAAATAGTTCCTCCAATGGTGACTCAACAACAGTGGAACCCTACCAACTGGAATCAACAACCCCAAGTCTCAGCAGGAGCTCTGAATCAGAGGCAGAACAGAGGACCTTCTAGATCAACCCAACTAGTGTATGCAGTAATTACAAAAGCTTCCCAAAACCCTACTACAAGCACTTCAGGAGGTGAAAATCTGAAGGAATACTTATCCAACTCAGTTACAAGTATCAAGAAAGAGCTTTGGATGTGATTACAGAGTAGCTATAGACGCTGAAGGTGAATACTACCAATATATCCACCCCTGTGGGAGCTTGAAGAGATGTGATGCACTCTAATACATGGTGTGAAGAGTGTAATCAAGCGGGACATTTAGGCACTAAATGTACCCGAAAACCAACCATTCTTGGAGCCTTCTATTCCTATTGTTTACGGAAGAACCATACAGAGGATATTTGCTCTTTGAAAGAGATGCATGAATGAAGACAGAAGGATGAAAATGTAAGATTCAATTTGCTAGAATCCAAAATGACAACATAGGATATTGGACCAAAGCCTAGGGAATTTGGTCCTAATTTCGGTCCGAGGAGGTTTCCCTCTCAAAGTTACAGAGGATGACAGCCTGGCGGTGGTCAGAGATTAGAGGTGGAATGTTACAGGTGTGGAGAAAAGGGTCATACCTCCCCAAATTGTCCAAACCCTAGATGATCTGTGGATTACAAGCCCTTATGCAACCGATGCAAAGGTGAAGGCCACACTGCAAAGGACTCTGTCCAAGTCCGGCCCCTATAAAGGCCAATTCCACTGATAGCCAATAGAAGGTACAAGAGCCTGCCTCCAATTTGGTAGAGTTGGAAGTTGCCGCTATTACATGTGCCACGAAGAGGGAACCAGTTGTTCAGAATGAAAATAATTCTCCTGCCAAGACTGTGAAGTTCAACCTGTCAACAGAGGGATAGAGCTGTACAGGACAGAACAATGCAATACAGAGCACTGTAGTGCTACAGACAATCCGAGGGAGACGATCTTCGAGACAGGACCAGAGGTCTAGGAGATAGAAGAGAGAGAAGCACTTCCAGAAACAGAAGAAGTGCTGTTGCCGCAATTATTAGAAGAAAAAGGAAAGATGAATATGGGTGTAGTCCCATTCCCTAGTCGGTTGGAGAAGCCTGTGGATCCTATCAAAGATTATGAGTTGGTCAAAGACCTAGACACTTTTAAACCAAATCTAACATTCCGACAGTTACTGATGCTGTCTCCCAGCTCTGCCGAAAGAAATTCAAAAGCATCTTGACAAGAAGATGTGGACTAATTTGCTCCTTCAACAGCGACTAAGAACAATAAGGCCCCGGAGCCTATAAAGGAAGTAGATGCGGCTAATGCTTTCCTAGATCTTGGAACCCATAAGATTAATGTATGGATAGAAGGATGCTTTATTTCAGATGCATTGATTGATGGAGGCTCATCGATAAACATAATGACAGATGTGACAATGAAGGACTTAGGGTTGCAAGGAATTCAACCTACATAGTGGCTTATCAGATTAGCAGACCAAAGTAGAATTAAGCCATTGGGCATCCTTCCATATGTAAAAACAACCCTTGCAGAAAGAGACTATTGGCTGACATATCTGCTGGTCAAACCAAAATCTTATGAGACCTCATACCCTCTGCTATTGGGAAGACCTTGGCTTTTTGAAGCAAGAGCCAGGACGGACTGGTTCAAAGGAACCCTAACCCTAGGCACAGGACCCAAGAAAGTGGTAATGAAGTTGTATGGATCGCAAAAAGGCAATGGATCCACATCCATTGAAGCCATAAATGACTCCTCCAACAAGGTAACAGATGGTACATCAGGAGATGAAGAGGCTGTTAAATAGATCTTTCCTAAGAAAACAAAGGCACAGTCTCTAACAGTGGGCACCGTAAGCCAACTGCCAAGGGAATAAAAATCCTTGTCCATGGGAGAATACCTCCTGCCTCAACTAGAATTAACTTTTGAAATCACCTCTGATAGTGAAATAGAATCATGGATGTACTATTCTCCCTGTTACATGACAGTCGTAGAGACAGAGCAGAGGCAGAACAGATACAGAGCAGAGACAGATACAGAGACAAAGCAGAGATAGTACTACAGAGGCAGAATAGATACAAATAAGAGGCAAAACAGAGACAGAGCGGATACAGAGACAGTCACAGAGACACAGAGCCAAAGCTAGAGGCAGAAGTAGAGTCAGAAGCTGTGATAGAAGCAGAAGCAGATGCAAAGACAGAAGATTTGTTCTTCTCCTACAGAGCCTCTACAGAAGCAGAGACAAAGCCTCCAGAGGAAGCAAGTTATGAAAGTGCAGATGAAAAATTTCCTTTGATAGCAGATGATCTTGTTGATGTCCCTATAGAGACCTCAGAGGCCGAAGATTTCAGGGTGCTGGATGAAATGACCATGGTTCCATTTGGGTTGGCCAATGGACCACAAAGTATGCAGAATCTGTATAAGCAATGGATTAAAGGCATAAAAATTAAGTTCACCAATGGCTCCTCTCGCCCTGGCTGTTCAATCAAGAGAAAAGACGATGATGATGCCCCTGGTCAACAAAAGCTAAAGCCCTCAGAGAGCCACGATCTCTAGAAGGTTTGTATTATGTGACATTCCTGGACACATCCTCTGAAGATGAATACCTAAGTCCAGAAGAAATTACCATTCACACAGAAGCAAACAAAGCTTTGATACCCTTCCAGTAACCTCAACAGAAAAATGAGTCATCTGTTTAGAAGGAGGACACTGGTTCTAGTGGAACATTAGATAAGGACAGTACTCTCTTGAAAGAGTCAGACCTCTATCCAGAAGCAACCCGTAGGACATTTATCCGTGAAGTGGAAGGTGAAAGGCAAGTAACATTCCTGGATATTGACGGCGGTACTGAACGTCACCTGAAAGTGGGTCTCAATCTTCCAGAAGATGAATTAGTGGTCCTGTGAGACTTACTAAAAGAGAACTTAGATGTGTTTGCTTGGTCATATAAAGACCTAAAGGGGATTGATCCCACAGTATGCCAACATCATATTGACTTAGAGCCTGATGCCAAACCTGTAAGGCAAAGACAAAGGCATATGAATCCTAATTATTCTGCTCTGGTGAAGGCTGAATTATTGAAACTTCTTGAAGCAGAGTTCATTTATCCCGTGGCTAACAGTGAATGGGTTTCGCCCATTGTGGTTGTACCCAAGAAGAATGGGAAACTTCGAATATGTGTCGACTTTTGAAAGCTCAATTCGAAGACAAAGAAGGATCATTTTCCTATCCCTTTTACATACCAACTGTTGGACACAGTGGCAGGTCATGAGCTCTATTCCCTCTTGGATGGATTTAGCAGATATAACCAAGTCCAAATTGCAGAAGAGGACCAATCCAAAACAACCTTCACCATCGAATGGGGGACCTATGCCTATAGAGTGATGCCATTTGGGCTCTATAATTCTCCTGCCACCTTCCAACGAGTAATGATGGCTGCCTTCCAAAATCATCTTCATGATTTTATTGAGATGTATCTTGATGACTTTTTGTCTATAGCTTAATCCGCGAGCACTTGGGACACCTAGAGCAATGTTTTGACAGATGCCAAGAGTATGGGATTTCTCTCAACCCCGATAAATGTGTCTTTGGCATCTCATCAGGAGTTCTTTTGGGCCATATTGTCTCTGCACAAGGGATTGCAACAGACCTGGCAGAGATTGAGAAGATTGCCGCCTTAACAGCACCAACAAAGCTCAAGCAATTGAGAGGATTTCTTGGCCATGTGGGCTATTACAGAAGATTTATTGCACATTTTGCAATCAAGACAGCCCCTCTGCACAAGCTCCTTTGGACTGATGACTGTGAAGAAGCCTTTAATGCCCTCAAATAGTGCCTTATCCAAGCACCTATCTTACAGCCTCCTAACTGGACAAAGGAGTTTCATGTGCACATAGATGCATCAGTTGAAGGGCTAGGTGCTGTCCTATGTCAAAAGGCCCCCTCTAAATTAGATCAATCGATATATTATGCAAGGCGAAAGGTCACTGACAGGGAATGGAACTATACAGTGACAGAGCTTGAATGCTTAGCAATGGTGTTTGCACTGGAGAAGTTTCGACACTATCTACTGTCAACGCATTTCAAGTTCTATGTGGATCATGAAGCCCTCTCCTTCCTGATGAACAAAGCAGATGTTAAAGGATGATTGATGAGATGGTTACTCCTCTTCCAAGAGTTCAATTTTGAAGTTGTCACTAAGCCTGGCCGTTCCCATGTCCTAGCCGATCATCTATCATGGATCCCTCAACCAGAAGAAGAGGAACATGATGACCCAGAACTTCCTGATGCTTCCTTATTTCTAGTTGAAACAGTTACTCCATGGTATGCAGACATAGCCAATCTCCTAGCAACTCAACAGTATCCTCCTAGCATCTCAAGCCGTGAGAAGAAGAAGCTTCTGTTAGAATTAGCCCCCTACACCTTGCTAGGCGGTGCACTGTACAAGAGAGGTAAAGATGAAGTATTGCGAAGATGTGTTGCAGGGGATGAAATCGGCATAGTATTGAAAGCATGCCATGATGAACCATGTGGTGGACACTTCGCAGGAGAAGCAATAGCCATAAAGGCTCTATTAGTAGGATACTAGTGGCCGACCTTCCACAAGGATGCATATGATTACTGCAAGAGATGTGATGCTTGTCAGTGAATGGGGAAACCCATCAAAACAAGTGCCATGCCATTGCAAACCATTCTTCCCCTAAAGCCATTCGAGAAGTGGGGAATTGATTTTGTGGATCCCATTGATCCACCCACCAAATGAAAGCAGAACAGATACATCCTAGTATGTACGGATTACGTCACAAAGTGGTGTGAAACTAAAGCCCTGAAGCGGGATGATGGTAACAACGTAGCCCTGTTCATGTACGAGAATATTATCACTCGTTTTGGTAGTCCCCTCGAGTTGGTAAGTGATAGAGGTACTCATTTCCTTAACAAAATTATGGAGGAGATGACGGAACTATATAAGATCCGCCATCGCAAGTCCACTCCTTATTACCCAGAGCCAATGGCCAAGTTAAAGTCACCAATCGCATTCTCTACTCGATTCTGACAAGAACGATTATCGCACATCGTCGCGACTGGGACAATCGACTTATAGAGGCCCTCTGGGCATACAGAACCTCTCATAAGATAGCTACAGGACAGACCCCTTTCCAGCTAGTGTATGGTACAGAAGCCGTCTTCCCTATTGAGCAGGAATTGCCCTCTTTGCGAGTGGCAGTTAAAGAATGCTTGGGAGATGATGAGTCACTATAACGCCATCTCCTGCACTTGGAATGCTTGGATGAGATACGATGGATGGCCCTACAGTGCATGGAAACCACTCAAGTGCGACGCAAGGCCTATCATGACAGTTTCATCAAGCACAAGGAGTTCAAAGAAGGTGATCTTGTCCTAGCCTATGATTCGAGATTTGGCAAGTTTCCTGGCAAGCTTCAACAATGGTGGATGGGCCTGTACAAGGTGCTTGCTGTCAATCCTAATGGCTCTGTTCAGGTGCAGACCGTTGATGCCTCTGATGATCCCTTCCTGATCAATGGCTATCGCCTGAAGATGTACTTTCCTCCCTGGGGATCTTGACAATCACAGTCGACCTACCCTTTCCCTTTTGGGTGTCGCACTGTCCTTCTTGTCGTGTTTCTGATAGTCCTTATGATTTTCCTCATGAGGCGGTCTCGTTCTGCTAGCCCCTCACAGAAACATCTCAACCCGACCTTGTTCTCTTCTCGTCTGATCCAACGAAACGGTGGCGAGGTTGGTCCTGACATATGGTATTTCTACCATTCTCTTTTTCATCAAAAAAGAAAAGAAAAGAAAAAAACAAAAAATAAAGGGAAAAAAAAACAAAACTGTTATGAAAGAAAAGGAAGAAATTTCCTGTCATAACAGGCCTTGTTCCAAGAAAAGGTGGAAACACCCTTGGGCGGGAAGCTGACTGTGGAAAAGGTGGTAACACCCTGCAGTTCAGGATAGCTAACTCACCAACAGAATCTTTCCAACATGTAATTTGAAGCCACCTCCCTTGGTGCACTGTCTCTGCAATATCAGTCAGTCTGTCCTTCTTAACAGATGAACTTTCTTGCAAATCATTGAAGTATGAGATTTGTAGGTTGCCTCCCTGGGTACGCCTCGTCTTCAAGATCTTGATGACAACAACAGTTGCCATGATCTTCATCATCAACCCCTTGAGTGATGCGAGCTTACATCCTAACAGGATGGAGACGTGAGTATGGGCTGCCTCTGTATCTATCCGAGAGTGAGACAGAGGGTGGGGTGAGTTACCAGTCTTTCCCTTTAAATCAAATGAGAGGTGAGATGTGTGAACGGAGTGTTGCACGCACGGGATGGGCCTCTCAATGCACAATGCGTGATCTGTTTCTATGCACTGCACCATAAGGCTCCCTGGCCTTCCTTCTTGCACTGTATGCCGGCACAGGGCGGGATGCACCATTGCACCATCAAATACGCACAAGGCATACAACCTCTACACAAGTGACAGTGAGGATTACATCAATGGGTTTCAGGAATGGGTTCCCCTCTGTATCTTTCAACAGAGCGTGAGACAGAGGGTAGGCTAAGTGTGATTGGAGTTTCTTCAATCAATTATCGAGAGGTGAGGATTGAGGGACGTTGCGACAATTGGAGTCAGGTATGCATCCACGGGCTAGGTCTCTGCCATCAGTACAGGACACGCCATTCTGTTCTGTACACTGCACTGCAAGGCTCCCTGGCCTTTCTCCTTGCACATATACCAGACGGGTTGGACGCACTGATGCACCATCAATTGTGCAACCTGTCATACTCTTTCTGTACCATCCCTTTGCCGATTCCTAAATCGGGTGTGAGTTATGGGTTTTCATCAGTATTCACTCGAGTGATGTTAGTAATGGGACGAGTGACTGTTCTTTCATTCCATTTGAGTGATCGTGAGTTGAGTGCAATATCCCTCGTCATCGACGAATTTCCTGCGATTCCTCTCACTAGCTACCTCCTTGGGTGCTGTCGCGTGGTCCCTGCCATGAAGGACATGTGTTGCGACACCTGGGTATCTCCTGCAGCCGACAACACTACAAGACGCAACCTCGGTAGTCGACATTTCTCCTCGGCAATACTGGGCCAAGTTTTTCTAACCCTACACCTTCTTTTTTTCAGTGGTGGTCATGTCATAAGTGTGGGGAAGTTCATGGTTGGTCTAATGTGGGGTGCTAGGTTCTTGATGTTCAGTTTACCCTTCCTGTTACGGTTTTAAGTATGGGGATGTGTCCCTGCTTGTCTATGCTCCATACCCCCATGCATATACTATGCTATGATTATGCATCTATGCCACGACTTCATTTTACCCTGCTGGGGTCCCTTTCCCACTCCTCTGTTCTATTTCACCTTGTCCTCGGGGTAGTTCCTTGACCGCTTGCCTTTATCTTTTGTTTTGTGATTTTTCCATGTGAACGCACCCTAAGTTCACCGGAATCCCAATCCAACCTTATAGCCATGTTTGTCCCTTTGAACTGCCTAGTTTTTCTTTTTACCAACCCATGTTCTGACAAACAGTTCTAAAGTTATTAATTTTTGAAGCAAGTCCCGTAAATTGAACGGTTTTCCATGTGAATGCATCTTTATTGCTTCAGAACCCTGATCTGCTATGCCAGCCCTGTCCTACCCCTTTCCCCTGACATTTTTTCTTCCTACTCTATGTCATTTCGATGCATGGTTCATCCGTTATTAATTTTTGCGGGTTTTCGGGCCCTTTTCCTGTCTATTTTTCACATTTGTCCATGTGAACCTGCCCTATTTGCATTGGAATTCCAGTTTAACTTGACAGCCGTGTCCTGCCTGCCTTTCCTCCACTTTTTCCTTTTTCCTCCCCCCTCTTTCGACTGTCGGATTTTTTGTTATTAATTTTTTTGGAGTGTTTTAGGGTGTGATTTTTGTGTTTTTTCCACATGAACTTCTCATAATTTCCTCTAATCTGAGTTTTGATGTGACAGCCCTATGAATCTCTTTCTTCTGGATATTTTTTCTTTTTACTGTCCTCTATTCTGGTGCACAGTTCTTCCCGTATTAATTTTCGAGTCCATTTTTGGGTTTGTTTTTGGGGTTTTTCCCATGTGAACTCATCCTATCTCGATTGAAACTATGTTTTGTTGTGATAAAATTGTTGCACACATCGTTCTGCACAATTTTCCTTCTTTCTGCACTTCGTTCCGATACGTGGATTTTTCGATATTCATACCCGTATGTGTTTTTGAGCTTGTTTTTTGCGTTTTTTTTCCATGTGAACACCCCGATTTTGCCTCAAACCCAGTGTCACATTTTTCCATCATTTTCTTCTCGTCTCTCGGCACATTTTTTCTTCTTACGGTTTTTCGATCCGACGAACGATTTGGATTTTACTAATTTTTATTCATTTTTGTCGTGTGACCGAGTTTGTCGTGTCGCGTGTGAACGCGCGTGTTTCTGGTTTTACGCGCCTCGGGATGCCCCCGTGGCATATGTGGTTTGCGCATCGCCGTCCCTGCCCCTTTTGATCCCATCATTGCAATTTTTTTAACTCCTGCCCTCCACATGCGCGCGGGATGGGGGTGCGTTTCTTTAGCACACGCATATTCAATTTCTTTTTATTAAAATAAAAATAAAAAAATCAAAACATACAACCACCCAAATACACACAATTAAAAAAAAACATAATAATAATAATAAACTATTCAAAATTACACAACTTCACAAAATTCAAAAAAAGAGAGAGAAAAAAAAACAAAACAACCACACACATTATATATATATATATATATATATATATATATATATATATATATATATATATATATATATATATATATATATGTAATCCTATTTTCAACCATTCACAAAAACACAAAAAAAAGAAACTAAATTTAAAAATTTCAAATTAAAAGAAAAAAAGTTGCTTACCTGCGACGTCTGGTCCGGTTGCCTTCTCCATTTTCCTCGCCCTTACACTCATCAGCCCCTCCTCCCCATTGCCTCGCTGTCTCCCTCCACCCCAACTCCCGCCGTGGACTCCCTTGCTCTCCACCCCAACTCCTGCTATGGATATCTCCCCCGCTGTGGACGCCTCCTCCCGTTGTGGCTCATGCCACCCGCTACCCGCCAGCCGTCCTTCTCCTCCTCCCCTCTCCTCCCTTCGTGGCCAGCCCGCCACCCGTCGCTTCCTCCCGTCCTCCTCGCTCCGCCCTCCGCCAGCCCGCCGGGTGGCCGCCGCCGGTCCTCCCTCTTCTTTCTCCGCCTCCCCCTTCCTCCTCCCCTTCCTCCTCCTCCTCCTCCTCCTCCACCCCTGGTACCCCTGGTTAGTGACTCTAACTAACCTTAGTTAGTTCACCTAACTTTAGTAAATTAACCTAACCATAGTTAACATTACCTAACCACAGTTAACCTTACCTAACCACAGTAACATCATCTAACCCTAGTTAGATTAACTAACCCTAGTTAGACAACTCACCCCTAGTTAGACCTCCCTAACCCATAGTTAACCTAACTCACCTCTAGTTAGATTCCCACTAACCATAGTTAGACTAATCTACCCATAGTTAGACTAACTTACCCATAGTTACTTAAACTAACCTTAGTTAGATTAAACTAACCCTAGTTAGACTAACCTAACCTTACTTAGCTTAACTAACATTACTTAATAGACTTCCCTTACTAACATGACTTAAACAGATTAAACAGACTAACATTACTTACACTAACCTAACTTACCACACTACACTCACCTAACTAACCTAATTGCTTTACCCAACTCAACTAACTTAATTAACTTTCTCAGACTAAGCTAACTTAATCAACTTACTCTACTCAGTTAGCCCTAGTTCTTGCCCCTTCTCCTCCTTTGTTTTCCCGATGTGTCCGGGTGTGCTAGCAGGCGTTCACGCGCGAGGATGCGCTTCTGACTTGTCTGTGCGGTGGAGTATTGCAGTCCGCCGTTCATATGCAGTCATCCTCCGCTGTTCACATGTAGTCCAGGTACTGCTTTTATTTTCAAACCCGCAAAATACATAAAAATAAACATAAAACACATAAAAATTCCAAAAATTCATTTAACAATTAAAAAATTTACATTTTTTGAAAAATTTACCAACATTGCTAAAATTATTTGGAATATTTTTTAAAAGAGGAAATCGAAAAAAAATAAATTGCATAAAATTTAAAATTTGAAAATTACTTAGAAAATTCATGTAAAATGAGTATCATTAAAAATTAGTAAAAATTTAGAAATAAATCCGAAAAAATTCCAAAAGATTTCACAAACCTCATTGCCCCTTTTGCCACTAATTTCTCAATTAATTTTTTTCCATAAATGGCAAAATATTATTTGAAGCCAAATATCTAAAATTTAATACTTCACTTGATAAAAATTCATTTTAAATTCTAAAAATCAATTAACACACATTGTTGACACTTGCTGGGTTGCTGAAATTTTACTCTTACACTTCATAACATGTTCATGTGTTATATATCCTGATTTAATTTAAAAAAAACAAAATAAACCCAAACCATATCCACAATACAAACACACCTAAAATACAATTAAAAAAAACCACAAACAACTAAAATAAAAAGTAAAAATAAAATCCAAATAAAACAAAAACACTAAGGTGCTTTATTTTTTTTCTAGTCAGTGGTGTTTGTTTTTTTTTTACTGGATTCCTTGTATTTTGGGACTACTTCGTACGCCTTCACTCTATTGCATATACACCCCTACCAGGTATTTATATTTTGAGCTTTATTCATTTTTATTATCCCTTAACCACAATTAATTGCTAAAATGAACTATATTCACCCACTTTTTCCATGCGCATTCGCGCTAAACACACAATTTCTAATAAAAATCAACCAGCCGTTCACTTTGCACGCGCTACATGTGCTTAAGAGGCACCTTAATTTTTAAATAAAAATGAACGAGCCGTCACAAAAAAGAACATGTGCTGGCAAAAAAGCGCTCACGTCACCATTAATTTGTAATTAATGAATTTGCATTTAGAGACCCCAGTTTGGGAATCGTAGTCCGGGTTTCGATAAAGCACCGTTTTACCCTAATAAATTGTAATTAAAATTTTAAGAAGGAACCGCCGTTTTCTTATTAAGGTTTATAACCTAATAAAATGTCACCCATTGTTAATAATTTCTTAAAATGAACCCTTCATTAAAACAAATTCCCCTCACTACACTTTTCTTTTCTCCCTTTTTAATAAACACGCTTCGTAGGATGGGCGCCGCGTAAGGTCCTCTTAGCTGAAACTGTTGGTCAAGGTTATGATCAGGTCCTGATTAGGTTTCTTATGGTATTATGGTTTGTTTATGTGCTATGATTACGGGTACGGTTTGTAGCTTTCTTTCTTTCTTGCCTGATACGGGGGTTTGGGTGCCTGTTTGTTGCATCGCATGAAGTTTTCGATTGCATATGTGTAGAGGTCATGCTGAATTTTTTCTAGGATGTGGGTTATTTGGGGTGGTAAATTGGTTAGCTACGTCTGTATGTGTGTCCTTATTTGGATTGATTTCTTTTTGATAGCCCTTTGGTTGTTTTGCATGCATTCTTTGTGATTGTCTGTGTTGTGGTGTGTGTGTTTTCCATTTGAATGGCGCCTCACGCTCCTCCTCCTATGCAGTATGTCCCGCTGATTATTAGGGATTATTCTTTCCTACTGGCTTTTGAGCCTATAGCGAAAGCAGGACTTGCGACTTTCGTGGCTGCTTCATTCCCACTGATTCCAAATGATCCATCCCTGTGTGATGAGTTTCTTGCCTCATACAGCAAGAAGTTGGGCCTTGTTCATCGTGCTTCCATGGTATTGACACCCCGAGGGTTAGGGAAGGCTTTGTCTCTTCCCTACAAAGGAGTGCCCTTTGTTAAGGCTAGACAATTATTCTCCAACGATGAGATTTTCAAGTTGTTATAGAAGCAGACCAAAGAGATTCTGGATGTCAAGAAAGTAATAAACACTTCAGGAGTATCTTTTTCCATGATCACTAATCCTCTTTGGAAGTTAGTCTGCCAGTTTCTCCAAGACAGGTTTATGCCTGCCAAACCACCATCCCATTACTTGTCCAAAGAACTCTTCACAACTTCCAGGATAGTGTTAAAAGGGGTGGCCATTGATTGGAGTACTTATCTACTTACAAAGATGGACCAACATTTCGTCAAAGTAACCAGAGGAAATGTCACAAATGTTATATATGGTTCCTACCTGTATGCTTTCTTGACATACTCAGGCCTAAAGAAGGGTGTGCTACCACCTCCTCCATCTGATCCAGTACCTCCCCCTCCACCTTCAGAAGAGTCAGAACCTATTGACATAGAGGATCTTGATTCTCCTCCTCCATTGGTCATACAGTGGAAGAGCTTGAAGCGTGTTGCAGATAAAACTCCTTCAGTCATTCCTTCAGTCACAATTCCTGTTACATCTGGCAGTGACCTCCCTGCTTATCTCACATATAGCAAATTGTTTAGCTCACATAGAGAGGGTTCCTTGGGCATATCAATCCCTTCACTGAACAGTTTAGTATCAGGAGATGTCATTCCATTCCTCTATAAAGACATCCAGAGTTCGATTGAACTTTCAGTGATAGCTTGTGCTCAACAACTGTATGCTTCTTTCTATGAAGAACTGATGCAGTCCAAAGACCAGTTGCACAAGGCAACCTTAGAGTTAGCCTCTGCTAAAGACACACTTGCAGATCTGTTTAAGCAGATGGAGCAGCATACCAAATGATTGAGACCCAGAGAGAAGAAATATCTTCTTTGAAGATTCAATTAACAGAAGCTCAGTCATAGGTCACTAGAGTCTCAGAGGAGAAAGAGAGGATGTCTAAAGAAGCTCAAGAGTTTCAGACTCTTTTAGATGCAAAACTGTTAGCCTTACAAACTGTTCATAATACAGTGGAATCACAAGCTTCCCAAATCAAGCAGTTGCAAGACCAACTGACGTAGTCACGGTCTGTTCTTCCAAGCCCTAATGTTCCTATGATTCCTTTTCTCTCTAAGCAAGACTTGGCAGTTCTCCAGAGACAGGCCACATTGTGTCCATTGTTCCAAGATAAAGTGGAAAGATTGCAGTCTAGGATGGATTTGTTATGGTCTACATTTGAGCACTTTTAGGAGTATGTTACTCCGGACCATTCTTTCTTTGTCCACTATCGAAAAGGACAAGTGTCCCCATCAACTTCTTGCACAAGGAATCCTCATGTACGAGTCGTCCCCGAAAATAAATAGTTTTACGGGACCACGGAATCCACCGTGAAATATGCCTCTTGGCATCATAACTCCGGGCAGGGATAGCAATTGTCCTCAATTGCTATTAGCTCAATGTAGAGCCAATAGTGAGGGGTGAGCACTTAGATCGCGGGTGTGCATCCATTGGGCCTCTTTAACATGATGGTTTTTAAACTTAACTAAATACCTAGAATATCTATGACCAATTCTAGTGGTTATAAAGTTAGTGTCTAGAATAGTTTTAGGTTCAAGGATTTCAGTTTCTTCTTCTAACAAATGAGGGTTTTCATAGATAGGGTGGACATGTAATTGGGCTCTAAAAGGTTGTAACAAACTGGTATGAAAAGTATTATGGATCTTCCAATGTTTGGGTAGTTCTAATTTCAATGCATTGTCATTGATCTTGTGAATTATTTTGAAAGGTCCATAAAATCTAGGTGCTAATTTAACAACAAGGTGTTTCTCAATACTTTTCAATATTCTCTTTTCAATGCATAACCAATATTATTCGCTAAGATTGAAACTCATGGCTTGTCTTTTCTTATTAGCTTGTTTAGTGTATGATTGCTGGGCTTTCGCAATCATATCTTAAACTTGAGCAAAAATAGTAGCATGCGTATTGGCAATATCATCAACAGCTTTAACTTTATTTAACAATGATGTGACAGGTGTAGGCAATCTATGTCCATAAATGATTTCAAAAGGTGCTTTATGAGTAGCTGTGTGTGGTGTATTATTGTATGCAAATTGAAGTAGATGCAAATGTGTGTCCCATGTTTGTGGTTTTGAAATTGTGTATGCAGGTAAAAGATCTAAAATTGTACTATTAGTAGCTTCTATTTGCCCATTGGTTTCATGATGGAATGCAAATGAGAAATCAATCTTAGTACCCAAATTAGCAAACAAAGCAGTCCAAAAATTATTACAAAATCTAGAATCACGATCCAATTTAATAACTTTTGAAAAACCATGATTAGTGAAATAATCTTCAAAAACAATTGTGCAGCTTGAGATGTAGTTAATGTTTTCTTGCATGGTAGAAAATATGCTTGTTTACTAAATTGATAAACTCTAGTCCAAATCATATCATGATTAGCTTGCGTATTAGGCAAACTAGTTATAAAATCCATTGAAATATGTTCCCATGGATGGTCAGGAATTGGTAAAGGTATTAACAAACCATATTGCTTACCATGGTGTCGCTTAACTCTTTGACAAATTAAACGCTTAGAAACAAAGTTAGAAACATCAGATTTCATTTGCAGCCAATACAAATCTTCAATCAATGTTCTTAAAGTGGAAATAATATCTCTATGACCTTGATATGGAGGACAATGAATTTCATGCAACACAAATGATCTAAATTGAACAGTAATACACAATATTTTCTCATAAAATATAAATCCATCAGAATAAGACAAAGAATCAATTGGAATCCAGTTATTAGAAACTAATTTGTTCCAATCAACTTGAAAACTGGGGTCATGGTCATAGGTATCCTTCATAGGAGTAAGGGAATCAAAGGATAGGATGGAAATATTATGGATACTTGGTCTCCTACTCAATGCATTGGCAATAATATTTTCTCTTCCTGACTGATATTGGATAAGTGGATGAAAACTTTGAATGAAAGCAACCCATTTAGTATGGCGGTCAGAAATTTGTGAGTGACTAAGGAGATGTTTGATGCTTTGTTGGTCGATTTTAATCATAAATTCGGATCCCATCAGATAGTGTTTCTATTGACGTAAGGCTTGAACTACAGCTAAAAATTCTTTATCATAGGTGGAATACTTCAACTCAGAAGGTTTAAGTTTGCAACTAGAATAGGCTATAGGATGTGAATCTTGCATGAGGACAGCTCCTATTCCTAATCCGCTAGCATTAATGACTACTAGGAAGAATGGTCGACTAAAATTAGGTAATTGCAAGACAGGTGTATGTGTTAAAGCATGTTTCAACAAATCAAAAGACTTTTGCTGGTTGTCAAGTCAGCAGACCAATGATACACAACACCTTTCTTTAACAATTCGTCAAAGGCAATGCAAGCAATGAAAAATTTCTCACAAATTTTCCATAAAAGCTGGCAAGGCCTAAGAAAGAACGTAACTTATGTACATTTTTAGGGATTGACTAATTCAAAATTGCCTCTATCTTTTTAGGATCAACGCGAATACCATCAGAATAAAAAAAATGACCTAAGTATTCAATCTGGGTTTGGACAAATTCACTCTTGTCAGGGTTAGCATATAATTGATTCTCTTTCAACAATTTGAAAACTAAAGATAGATGTTTACAATGCTCATTCTCATCCTTACTGAAAACCAAATATCATCAAAGAAAACGAACACACGATTCTGATACTTCAAAAATATACGATTTATTATATGATGGAATGTAGCTGGTGCATTGGTCAAACTGAAAGGCATAACAAGAAATTCATAATGACCAAACTGAGTTCTAAATGCAGTCTTAAAAATGTCAGGTGTATCCAAGAGTACTTGATGATATCTAGACTTGAGATCTATCTTGCTAAAAATAGTGGCCCCTTGTAGTTTATCCATGAGGTCGTCTACCCTAGGGATCGGATATCTATTCTTAATAGTAATTTCGTTCAAGGCACGATAGTCAATGCACATCCTAGAGATATTATTTTTCTTCTTAATTAATAGGTTATGTGCACCAAAAGGAGAACTACTGGGCCTAATGAGTCCTAACAGTTCCTCTATTTGTGTTTGTATTTCTTTTTGTTCAATCTGATTGTGTCTATAATGTGCTTTACCTGGTGGTTGAAAACCTAGGATTAAATCTATTTTATGGTCTTCAAGACATGTAGGTGGTAAATCAGGTGGTAAATCAGCAGTAAAACAATCTTTAAATAGTGAAAAAAATTGTTCATGCCTAGGATACATCTTATTTTCCTTAGCTTCAATTTCATTCACCCATACTAAATATGATTTACTACATTTTCTCAATGCACGTTTAGCCTCTGTATGACTAAGCATTGAAAATTTATCAAAGGTGTGCGATCCATGTAATGTGATTTGGTTTTTGTTAAAATAAATTTTCACGGAATGTGTGGAATAATCTATGTTAGAGTTATATTTGTGATGCCAAGGCATTCCTAACATAATATCAGTAGCTTGCAAAGACAACCAAGAAATTTATGCACTCAACATAATCACCGATTTAAATCTCTAAATCATACACTTCTTGTGTACCATTGTATCTAGTGCCTAAGAATGCATCCTTTATGCGATAATGAGTTGAAACAGTAGATAAATTTAATTCTTTTACCAACTTTGTGGAAATAAAATCATGCTTGCTTCCATCATCATGAAAAATAATATTTTCTTGACCATGCACAAAATGAATGATGATTTGACATACCTGGTAAAGTATCTGAAGCATCACTAATATCATCATCATCATCTTCAGTGAATTCTGGTATATCTTCATAGTCCTCGTCTCATCAGTTGCTCCCAAGTGATTGATTTGAACAGCTTGCTTCTTGGACTGGCAGTTCATTGCTAAGTGGCTAAGTTGATGACACTTGTAGCAAACCATAAGCTTTGCTTTGGAGACATTGTTGGTAAGGGCTTGAAGTTTGGGTATATTGGGATTTGGCTAAAGGGAAGGCTTAGGGTTTGAATTAGCAGTTGATGGTAAAGTAGGAGGTTGAGTCCAGGGTTTACGGAAAAAAGAAGGAGCAAAGTGATTTTGATTGAATTTTTGGAAATTAGAATTGAATTGCTTTGTACCAAGGTTACAATTAACCAAAAATTGTTGATATCACTTTTCTTGTCTACGAATTTTATCCTCCGCATCATGCGCTAAAGAAATTGCATCCTTTGAAGTCTTTGGCTTGAACATATTCACTTCCACATAGAAGTGACCAAGCAAACTGGACATGTACTTACGTTTGTGGGTCACCTCAGGAACATCTTCAAGCATTCAAAGTTGAAGTAAGGCACTCCAGAAATGCTCAGTGTATAATTTGTGGGATGGATTCACAATCTCTTTGTTGTAGGAGATCCCATTGTTTAATAGCTTTCTCATGGAATTGAGACGGAAGGAAATTCTTCAAAAGTTTCTAGATGGTTAGTGATGCATTTAAGTTTATCTTTTTCGGCATATTGCTCTTCGTGAAAATAGTCGTCAAGCAAGAACAATTTTGCCATCACGTTGCCCATTAAAAGTGCAGAATTTAAAATTTCTTTTACTTATCTTGGCCTCTTTCCTAAGAGCCTGTGCATCGAGCGTCGCATCATTAGTACGCTGAATGACGTCTTCAGGTTGCGCTCTGTCTTGCTCGACAGTGGATTGTTAAAGTGCAGCCAATTGTGCTTGCAAGTTTTGACTTTCCCTTTACTCTTCTTGAAGCTGCATCATGATTAGATCCAATTTCTGTTCCATAGTCAGCTCTGGCAAATAACCTTTGCCCATAAAATCGTCCATGCTATGATCCAACATCCTCGATTTGATTGAAGATCCGTTGCTCGTCCTCTAGTCATGTATGAATAAGACCACCACAAACTTACTTTGTTTATTAATATGCTTTTTGCTTTTACGATCTTGCTTTTCTTGATACGACAATTGAAAATGGTCTTCTTCCAAGAAAAATAGTCTTTCGCATAGATTGCATGTGACAGTCTATTTCTTGTAAATTCGTTCCGTCAAGTTGTAGGTGGGAACGGGGGCTTATTGAAACTTCAGAACCGGTTCGGGAGTACCACAATATGAACACCTGCTATGTAAAATATTGGAAGTTTAACCTTAAGCTTAAGTTAAGCTTAATAACTTAAGCTTTTAAAAAGCTTAAATGAATTGGAATGATCCCGCAAGACAACATCATGCCTTTGATTGAATCGACGTCAGCGAGTACATGTCGAATTACTGTATGTTGAGTTAGAGCTTAAGATATTTAAGCTTAAACATAAAGCTTAGAATTTCCATTGCTTTCTCTATCTCCTCTTTGAAAATCAATGACTTGTAGAAGAGACTTCCTGAGTGGTCGTTCGCCTATTGTGAGAGGTCCTTCATGATAAGAGGGTACAATAGGGGGTTCTTTACTACCAAGAACACACCTGTGTTGTCAGTTCGTCGCGAGATAGCTTGTAGAGCCCGTTCATTCTAGGAGCTTTGCCTTCGCGCGAGATGACCAAGTGATTGGAAGATCTTGATCTTAGCTCTACTCTGATATCACTGGTGTGCAAATTGGATGCTGTATGTGTGCATAATGAATGTCGGAAGGTCCCTAAGAACAAAGAACTCTACAAAGCTTCATAATTTCAAGTACAAAGCAAAAGCAAATTTGCTCGACATGAGACAAAAGAGACTAATTGGGTGCAATCTCCCCCCATACCTTGTGTGAGCGATTCACAAGGCATGTATTTATAGATTTATTTATCTTCAAGCTAAAAAATAACCCACTTTAGAAATAGTATGCTTTTGCTTTTGCGTTTTGTATTTTCCCAAATATAAAGTAAGGCATTTGGGTGTCTAAAATTCGAGCTGTACCCAAATACAAATATCAAATAATGAAATATTTAACTAAGCGCCTATGCACATACAAGATAATAAATGTTTTGTCAAGCACTTTAATAAATAAGCACGCTTAAATAAATATTGGCGCCATGCCTTAGTGATAAGGTGCACACCCATAAAAAATTGTAACTCTTCTAGGCGTTTGGATTCACGCCACCGCTGCCTACTCTACATATTTGAAGCATTCACAATTGTTAGAAAATAATTAAATAAAACCCAAAAAAGTGAATACCTAGTAGTCTTTAGCTACAGAATAATTAAATAGGTTAGAACTCTGTCCTAACCTTAATTTAATTCGAGTGCACACTCTAAACTCGTAAACGGCCATTAATTCAATATGTCTTTTACGGAATCACCCGCTATGAAATCACCCAAGTGCATATTAAATTAATCTGACACCTAAAAAGGATAGGCGTCCTCGTTAACTTCTTGCACAAGGAATCCTCCTTGTGTATGAGCCTTGGTAAATAAATAGTTTTACGGGACCACGGAATCCGCCATGAAATATGCCTTCTAGCATCATCGGCAACCTAAAAGGAACTCCGAAAGTTCCTATTATGTGGCATTCTTGGATGCATCCTCAAAAGATGAGTCCTCAAGCCAAGAAGTAACTCATCCCCAAACCAAACCCGAAACCACAATGATACCCTTTCATCTTTCCAAGAAGCAAGCTAAGCCTCCATTGAAAGAGGAAGTTTGTTTTAGTGAATCATCAGAAGAGTAGATTACTCCCTTGAAGGAGTCGATCTCTATCCAGAAGCCGTTCATGGAACATTCATCTATGAAGTGGAAGGTGAAAAGTAATTAATGTTTGTAAATGCTGAAGGTATTGAATGCCACTTGAAGGTGGGTATGAATCTTCCTGAAGAAGATTTGTTCGTCCTGTATGACCTTCTAAAAGAGAACTTGGACGTGTTTGCATGGTTATACAAAGATCTAAAGGGGATTGATCCCATAGTATGTCAATATCACATCAACCTTGAGCCTGACGCTAAGAATGTGAGGCAAAGATAGAGGAGCATGGATCTGAAATACTCTGCCTTAGTGAAAGCCAAACTATTGAAGCTCCTTGAAGCAGAGTTTATCTGTCCAATGGCTAATAGCTAATGGGTTTCACCCATTGTGGTAGTACCCAAGAAGAATGGAAAGCTTGGACATGTGTGGACTTTTAGAAGTTGAAATCCAAGACTAAGAAGGATCATTTTCCTATCCCCTTCATAGACCAATTGTTGGACACAGTGGCAGGCCATGAGCTCTATTCTCTCTTGGATGGATTTAGTGGACACAATCAAGGCCACATCGTAGAAGAAAATCAATCCAAAATGACCTTCACAACCGAATGGGGAACCTATACTTATAGAGTGATGTCGTTTGAGCTCTATAATGCCCCTACTACCTTCCAACAAGTGATGATGGCTGCATTCTAAAATTATTTGCATGGCTTCATTGAGGTATACCTAGAGGACTTCCGTGTCTATAGCCTAATCCGTGAGTATTGGGGACACCTAGAGCAGTGGTTTGATAGATGCTAGAGTATTGGATTTCTCTCAACCCCAAAAAATGCATCTTTGGCGTCTCGTTAGAAGTTCTTTTGGGCCACATTGTCTCTGCATAAGGGATAGCAACAGATCCTACCAAGATTGAGAAGATTGCTGCCTTAACAACACCAACCATCCTTAAACAATTGAGGGGATTCCTTAGCCTTGTGGGTTATTATAGAAGATTCATTGGACACTTTGTAACAAAGGAAACCCATTTGCATAAACTCCTCATAAAAGATGCAGAGTTTATGTGAACCACTGATTGTGATGAGGCATTCAATACCCTCAAACAATTCTTGATTGAAGCACCCATCATGCAACCTCTTGATTGGATAAAATAGTTCCATGTGCACACTGATGCATGAGTAGAAGGCCTAGGTGCAATCCTATGCCAAAAAGTGTGACTCCTGAAAGTTGGATCAACTTATCTATTATGCAAGCTGAAAGGCCACTGATAGAGAAGGAAACTATACAATGATGGAGCTAGAGTGCCTAGCCATGGTGTTTGCCTTGGAGAAGTTCTGACACTTCCTGATAAACAAGGCCAATGTGAAGGGAAGAATGATGAGATGGATCCTTTTATTTCAGGATTTTGACTTTGAAGTGGTTACCAAATCCGGTCGGTGCCATGTCTTGTCTGATCATTTGTCAGGAATCCCTTAGAGGGATGATGAAGAGTAGGATGATCCAAAACTTCCTGATGCTTTCCTATTTCTAGTCAAAACTGTTACTCCATGGTATGTAGACATAGTCAACCTCATGGAAATAGTTTTTGCCTTTAATTTTCATCATGTTGTGTGCTCACTATTCATAACTTGGATAAGGTGTTTGCATGCCTAATTCCAAAAAGCTCGAAGAGGAATCATCTAAATTGCAACACTTGAGTTCTCTGTCAATTGCAATAACTATCATCAAGTATTCATATATGCGAATGCACTATATTATTCACATGCACAACCTCTTAATCACGTATCCTAGTTGTTCTTGGAACCAGGCATATCGTTGAAATACTCTATGCACAGTACAGATAGATGCATTCATTTTCTTTTTTTTTTTGCACTTTCGTTTGATGTGGAGAAAATATGTTTGCATTGTCCAAACATCCTATCATGTTTCATGGACATTAGCACATGGTATGTGGACAAAGCACTCCCTTATAAATAATGAACAAAAAATTACACATGTTGAAAGAGAAAGGGACTACAATTTAATTTAAAAATCTTCATAAAGTATGCAATCAAATTTACTATTTTTAACGAGACACGGTCCTTCTTGGATGTGCATTGATCTATGCAATCAAATGCATGCACTGCACATATCTCATTTCTCGATTTCTAACTTTAATATTGCTATGCAACATGTCATGCCTTGTCATCGTAATCTTGCTATACCAATACCTTTAAACAATTCTTATATGTGTGTGCATAGAAGAGTATGAGAGTGGATTTTTAGAGCCTATTTTTGAAGTGAAAAAGTTCCCAGGAGACGTAAAGACCAATTTTTCATGCAAAATGAAATGGTTGTGGATCAATGGGCTAGAGTTTTCCTAGGTAGAGTTCGATGTCATGAATGCAATGCAAGTCTCGGTTTGTTGATCGGAGTCCGTTTGTTGACCCCCCATTTAATCCCCACAAGGTTTTGCCTTATAAAGTGGCTATGTGATCGGGGAGCCGAAAAGTGTGTGGCGGAGGCTAGCTTTATAGATTTCAACATTGTGAAGCATTTCATCTAGTCCTTTGCGAATCGGAGTTTGTTTGGCTCTCCGTCTGGCAAAAACCCACTTTTGCCCAAGTGTGAACATGAGAGGATGAGCTAGGTTTTTTGTTTTAACCTCAAAGAGACCTTAAAATCTTGATTAAGTAGCTTAGCCTCAAAAATAGGGGCAAGGGGGAGGGGGGCATTTTTTTTGGTGCCTCCTCCTTCATTAAAAATGATTGTTTGGGGGCGTGTTTTTTTTGTGTCTCCTCCTTGATTAAAAAATGATTGTTTGTGCATGTTGGCATTAGGTTGAGGGAAGAGTGCATTGACACTCTCTAACACTTCAATCCATGTGGAAAATGAATTAGTAAATGGAAAGATCATTTTTAAGTATTTCTCTCTCCTCTCTCCTCTTGTTGTGTGTTTCCATGGTTGATTCTATGAGAGAAGGGGGTGGACTGAGATGAAAGATTTTGATTGTGGGATGATGCTAGCATGTAAAGGAGCATAGGTTGAGTTTGAAAGGATCATCAGCGGTGGTTGTTGGGAAGCATCAGTGGGCCTCCAATTACGAGATACGTACATCATAAGGTGCGATTTTTTGAGTAACTCGTAAATATAATTGTTTATAATAAATTTTTATTGAAAATGGTTGGAAATGGTTTCATTTGATTTCCAATGTTGTGATTTATCACAAATATTAAAGAAATCAATAAAAATCAGTCATCTAGTAATTTCTTTATAAACATGCAAAACCGCAACATTGCAGTTTTAAGGAAAATCATGTGATTTTGGGGTTTTTTTGTGCGTGTAGTGTTCGTATGGGGTGGAATATGATAGAAAAATAATTCTTAATCGGATCAATTAGTCTAAATCAATGAATCAAAAAATATTGACATTTATTAATAAATAAATAGTAAAAATCAAACATTAAAAATTAAATTTTGAAATTTGGAAAATAGAAAAAAATAACCTTTCTATTTGTGAATGTATGGTAAAGCTGAGGCATGAGATTCTACTTCAATTTAGCTCTGTCTCTATGTTAAAGTGGGTTTTTATTGCTTTCATGAAGGAAAAATACATTTAAAATACACTCTAAACATACCACCAGATGCACAATCTTAAGCAAAAAAGAGAAGAGGGTGTTAAGTATTGATAATATGCTGAATTCTGATGGTTTTCTCATGCATAGCATATAGGATATGTATGGTTTAAAATTAGGAGGGTCCAATAGCATGAGCATGCTCAGTGCTGGCCCTAACCAACAACTCAACAATCTCGGCTAGAGTAAAAGCATGAAAATACATGTTTTTGCACCTTCACAATGTTGGTTGTTGATAAATAAACTTATTTGAGCTATAAGAATCATACACAATTGCATTGCACACAACATATGGTATCATTCTGGATGCACAACAATTGTTTTCATAAACAATGACCTACGTTGAGTGTGAGGTACCCTAAGCTATAGGGTTAGTGGTTCATTCCTTTGGGGAATATTCAGTGAGGACTATCTATTATTTCTTGGATCGATTGATTGAAAGAGTGAAGCATGTGTTGTACGTGCTTTATGTGTTCACGGCGCATCTTGGGGCCATCCCCGAGGTGTAGGAGAGTCATACTGAGGCTGCAGAAATTAGTCGAGGGGCACTCCCTTTGTTTATGCTTACATGATTTATCACACTGATATGTGTAGGGACTCTTTCTGAGGAATGTGGGAAGGGTCATCCTTTGGATTACACTCCATACGAATGTGAAGTCTTACATTACAGGATAGGGTAGTATACCCCTTAGACGCTCCTAGTTGTGAGGCCATGAGGGTGGGTTGGATATGTGGTAGAGGCCCCAGCTAGTGCCATAGAGCTCATGCCTGACCCATTTTAGGTCCCAATAGGTGATGCGTTGGGCCAGGAGGAGTTGCTAATGTGGCAGTCTTCGAATCTCGGTCGATATGGACTACTTTATTAGTGTATGCCAAAAGGCAATGAAATAGATTCAAAAGATCATCAAGACGAGCTTAAAAAGTAAGAAAGAGATAAATGGGCTAGATATTGGGATAAAATTAATAGAAAATATTCTCCACAAAGGAGTGGTCCAATATCCTTACAAGGGAGGGGTCTTAGCAACCCTAGCTCCACGAATAGTTTGTTAGGAGGAGAAGGAAGTTCCAGCAATACTTACCCTCTTCCAATTAGCCAACCCACTTTGAGTGGATTAATAGTCCCCATTTTTCAAACCCCTTTAGTGAATCTAGTTGCCATGGTGCAACCCATTCCAATCCTAGCAAGAACCCGAGACTTGCCAGCCTTAGGATTCCCTTTACCCATTGTTAATGGGTTAGTAGAGAAAGATGCAAAACTTCATATTAATGAATTTGAGAAGTTAATGTTTAGTTGTCGAATCCAATCTGAAGGACACTTGATGCTCTTCTTTAATATGACTCTGAAAGAACTATAGTATGGTATCACAGCCTAGAGGCTGGGACCATAACTATGATTAATGTATTCTTTGCAATTTTTCAAAGAGAGTTTTCCCTTGAAAGAGGAGGTTAAAACTGGCTTGCGTTCTCAATGCAACACATTAAGAACCTCACGAGAATGTTCAAGGCTATGCCAAGAAAATGAATGAATTATTTCACAAGTTGCAAACCTATATTCCTATTCCAGCTACTGCTTAGTTGCAATACTGTTTGCATGGGCTAGACTTTAATATTCAAGTGTAGTTGAGCAATGTTGCTATTTCCAACATTGATATGGCTATTACATGAGCAAAGGAGATAGAGTCACGATTACAAGTAGCCTATACTTCTAGGGCGAACTAGAATCCGAGTCTAGGAATTTGGCATTGACAAATGGAGGTCAAGGGCTATCCATGAGTACTAGCAATGGGAGAGCAAGCATGATTCCAAATGTGCCCATGCTGCCAGCTCTTGCGAGTGTGACTATGCCTATGGCTAGTCAAATGGCTCCACCTAGTGTTGAAGGCCAAACAATAAAACCTAATGTTATTCTAGGGAATCAACAGCCAATTCCTACTCAAGTGGTTAGGCCAATGGAAGACAGGTAGACGATCATGGCTATGAGTCAAGGGCCTCAAATGTCCTTAGCAAAGTTAAGGATATGATGAAGCACTATACTGACATGATTACTGAACAATATAAGAAAATAGTTTTTAAATGACAATTTCCTTAAGAAGCAACAAAATTTAATAGGGAGTCGATGCCCTGAAGTGGGTGTCCCCCTCAAGATTTAGTTGTAAGTGGTGTGGTGCCAACATTTCCCTAGGAATTTTCCAAATGTCAAATGTGACATATGTAAAAAGTATGTCCACTTCGCTAGTACCTATTGAAGTGAGATTAACTCTCTCCAGTAAGGAAGTAAATAGCCAGGTCTAGTTAACCATTGAGCGCAAGGGAATAAGCAAGATGAGGGACAAAAAAAAATATTGCAATATTGTAGAGGAGCTGCCTAGTAGTAGTGGACTCAGCCTTATTGAAGCTATTTGTCTCAATGGCACTAAAGCTTCTAATCTCTACGATCATTACAAGAGGTCAAAAGGTAAAGACATTGATTAAGATAAGGTAAAACTTGTCAAGGGAAACCCTAAGAAAGATAATAAGGGGACACAATTCCTTAATCTTGACATGGAAGGTAGACCTCTAAAAGCTATTGATAGTAAATCTGACCCCAATAAAGTTTTGCCAAAGTTTTGCCAAAGAAGAAGGAAAAAGCCAAGAAAGAGGCACCAAAGCATGTTTAAAGACCAAAGGAGAGAATGGTTTGGTGAGAAAAGAGAGCTCTTGCTAGTAAATCTGACCCCAATAAAGTTTTGCCAAAGAAGAAGGAAAAAGCCAAGAAAGAGGCACCAAAGCATGTTTAAAGACCAAAGGAGAGAATGGTTTGGTGAGAAAAGAGAGATCTTGCTAGCTATCATGAATTTGATTTAGCGAGTTCTCTCTTTGCAAAGTTAAGTCGAATGTAAATCTCTTGTAGTTGATTGAGTTGTCCATAAGAGTGCATAAATAGTTTAAGAAGATTTTGCACATGAGGCATATCATGGAGCCCTTGGAAATAGCGCAGGTAGGAAATGATTGGTTTGAGCATACTAAAAAGCATTTTACAAGGGTGGCAACATATGTTGATGGAATATTAGTGGATCATGCTATTTTGGACACGAGATCCTCCGTCAACATTATGAGTTTGGAATTGATGGAGAGGTTGGGGGGTTAGAAATAAAAAAAGGATACCTCCACAATTCTTTGAATGGCTGATGACTGTTTAAGACAATCTAAAGGGTGCATTACTAAAGTCCACATGACTGTTGCCAAAGTGGAATGCATTCTAGACTTTAGGGTGATTAGGTTTGCAGGGCATCCTAGCTATCGAGTATTGCTAGGCAAACAATGGATGTTACAAGAAAACTATCACATTGATATACCCACTGGTTGGTTGATCTTTGGTAGAGGTGCTAGATGTATAGTAGTAGATACCTATCCTAAATCTCCTCAAATTGAGAGAGTTCCTTTATCCTCTACAGAGATGGATACATTGGAGGATGCAGCTAGTAGTGAGATGTTATCAAGTGAGGGGTCCACTACAGAGGATATTTATCAAGAAACTTTGAATCAGCCAACAGAGGCTAAAGAGAGGATAAGAGATGCTGACATAATTGAGTTAGACCTTGGTACGTTGAACGATTTACAGCCAATTAAATTAGGATCCATGACAAGCTAAGAGGTATTCCTCCCAGCCTGGCTATTCATACCATTCCCCTAAAGGAAGGTAGCGGCCCTATGAGACAAAAAGTAAGGTGTATGCCTTTTGATCTAAGGGGTGGGCTATTAGAGAAATTGACAAACCTAGGAAAAGCTAGCCTGGTAATTTTGGTTCAACACACAAAGTGGTGTTCACCAATCATTATCAAGAAGAAGAAAAATAATCTAATTTGGCTTTGTGTAGACTTCAAAGAGCTTAATAAGCAGAGGTTAAGGATTACTATCCATTACTATTTATTGATCATATTTTAGATCAATTAGTGGATAGGGAAATCTATTCATCTATGGATTGCCTTGCTAGATACAAGCAAATGGCTATTATGGAGGAAGATAAGCTGAAAACGACATTTATCACTATCCTCAGTACCTTTGTGTATCATGTGATGGCTTTTGGGTTATGAGATGCACCAGGTTCTTGGCAACGTATAGCTAGTAGACTTTTGGCTATATTTTTCCATAGGAGTTAAAAGTCTTCATTGATGATCTCGGGGCAGCCACCACAAGGGAAAGGTAATTGATCATTTTAAGAAAATGTTTTGAACATTGTAGACAATTGTGCATTGCTCTTAACCCACAAAAGTGTGTCTTTGGAGTGCCCTATGGGTTGTTATTGTGCCATGTAGTTAGCTTAGTTGGTATCACGAATAACCCTGAAAAGATAAAAGTTATAGTTGTTATAATCCTGCCATGCACTCCAAAAGAGAGGTACACAGTTTTCTGTCATTAGTGGGGTATTATCAGAGATTTATCAATGCACTGGTAGAAAGAACATTATTTTTGATGAACTTGTTATCTTTTAAATGTCTTTTTAATTGGAGCAAAGCTTGTCAAGTATCATTTGAGGATGTGAAGCAAGAACTTGCAAAAGCGCCAATAAGGCACCCAAAAGAGGTGATGCCTTTTATATATTTTTGACAGCAACAATGTATAGTATTAGCTACTATTTAGTCCAAATTTGGAAAGAGAAGCGGTATCATCCAATAGCCTTTTCTAGCCATAAATTGGGTATATCTGAAGTTAACTATACTTATATGGATAATTTTTGCCTTGGAATGGATTTTGCAACAAAGAAATTTAGGCACTATATTCTCTATGAGAAGGTGGTATTTTTACAAAGGCGAAGGGACTTAGACTATTGATAAACAAGTTGCAGCTGCTTGATCATTTAGCAAAGTGATTAATCACTTTGCAAGAGTTTGATTATGAGATTAGGAGTAAGCCACCAAAGCTGTAGGATATTTTTGAATGTCTTGTGGATTTCAAGGAGCCAAAAAAAATTCTAGCTAAAGGAAGTGATATCGAGGGTCTATTCAAAATTGATACAGCTTCCATCCCTTCATGGCATGCAGCTATAACACATTATCAATCTATAGGGGGATTTGGGGATGCTCTATTGAAGTTTGAGAAGAGAAAGATTAAGCAGCAAGCACTATGTTTTTTGATTATAGGGAGTGCCTTGTATTGAAAAGATGTGGACGAGATTTATCGCCGATGTGTAGTACCTAATGAGATACCATTCATTTTGAGGAATGCCATGATTCAGCATGTGGGGGACATTTTGCTGGATGGCTTACTACCTAGAAAGCTCTCTATGTTGGATATTGGTGGCTATCGATTTTCCAGGATCCTTTTAGTTATGTTAAGTGTTGTGATGTCTGCCAAAGACACAATGCCAAGGAGAATTGTAAGCAGCCATTGAATCCTATTTTAGTTATGTTACCCTTCAAAAAATGAGGTATCGATTTTTTGGGGCCAATATACCCTTCATTGAATACATGGAAGTGTTATATTATTGTAGCAATGGACTAGTTTACAAAGTGGTCTAAAGCTTGAGCAACGATGAAAGATAACACTAAGGAGATGGCCAGATTCATCATGGAGCAGATTGTGTGTTGTTTTGGTCCACCTAAGGAGATAGTGTTTGATTCAAGAGACACACTTCTTGAATAAGGTCATAGTAGGCTTAACAGAAGCTTTGAAGATTAAACACAATAAAACCACCCCGTATAATCTACAAGCAAATAGTTAAGTTGAGAATACGAATAAATAGCTTGTAGGGATCTTCTATAAGACAGTGTTTGAAACTAAGCGAGATTGAGATAAGAATTTGTATATGTTAGTTTAGGCTTACAATACGACATTCAAGAAAACTAAAAGCCCCACACCATTCAAGATGATATATGGGAAAGAGTATGTCTTACCATTGGAAATAGAGTTACCCACAATGCGACTTGCTCTTAATCAGTCGTTGGGAGAGGCAAAAGCATTACAGGAAAGATTTATTTCTCTTGCATATCTTGATGAAATTCATTTGCAAGCTTTATTACATCAAGAGGTAGAAAAGAAGAGAATGAAAGTACTCCATGACCTTCAAGCTAAGAAATATAAATTTGTGAAGGGTTACTTGGTATTATACTATGATGCTCGTCGTGAGCTATTTCCTAGTAAACTAGAACCCAAATGGGATGGGCCGTACAAAATTGTCCATATAGGAAAGACTGGATCTACAACCCTTTTAGCATATTTGCAAGGGGGTAGAGTTTAAAAATAAAGTTAATTTTAATAGATTGAAGCCTTACTACGTGTAAGGGCTGACGTCAAACTTGATGCATATGTAGGACTTTCATGATTCAGCTTTAACTTGTAGTAGAGGTACCAAAACAACCGGATGGGAAAAATCATTCCTTATCTTGAGCATCTGTATTTAGAGCAGCATTACCACCAAGGTCAAGTCATCTGGTGGAGTAAAGGTTATCATGTTAATGAGTGGCAAGATCTTTCATGTGGGATATTAAGGTCTACTGCCACCATTGTCAAAGGATTCTTACAAGTATTCCTATTGAGTTCAACAAGGAAGGAGGGATTGTACATGTTATACATCCTCTGTCTCGACTCGACTTTGATTATCATAAATATGAGTAAGCTACCCAATATTGCGTGGCCTATCATTGAAGACTGGGTCTATACTTTGTATTTTGATGGAGCTTCTAGAGGGCCCGCTAAACATGCAATTATTGGTATGGTCATTAAAGATCCCCGACGACATAGGGTTGTTATGGAAATGTGAGTATTTTTAGGACACTCTTTTACTAATAATATGGTAGAATACAAGGCCTTTATTATTGGGTTGAATATAGCCCAATGTGGTGGTACCTGCCAATTATTAGTGAAAGGTGACTCACAATTAGTGATCAACCAATTTAATGGGACCTATAGTGTGTGGGATCCCATCATTTGGATGTACCATCGGGTAGCCTTGGATATGTTTCATAATTTTGAGACGGTGACTTGTCAACTAGTTCCTCAACAGTGGAATCACTTTGCAGATTCCCTGGCCAATTATGCTTTTGTTGAAGATTTTTTTTTTCAATTGTGGTCTGGGGAAGCTATTAAAATTACCTTCTAACATTATCCCAAGACTAATTTGGGGTCTTCTTGACTGGCACGTCCTATTTTGGCCATCGATGACTAGTTTGGATCATGAATCAAGTAGCAATTGAGCACCTTCCTATTCAATCATGGATCATGAATCAAGTAGCAATTGAGCACCTTCCTATTCAATCATGGATGCATAGGATGATTTATCATCATATTCGTCGGGCATCCCTTGCTATATATGCAAGTAGGTTAGCCAATAACCCGATGCATTTAGTGTAGGGCTTGAGGAGCTCTTATCCTTGGTCGATTTTATGCTTCAGCAGAGTTATGTCAGGACCAAGGGCTTGATTCAATAGTACACTGTTGAATGATCATTTTGTGGATTATCTTGTTAGGCCGCCAAGAGGGTCAGTCATTTTGTAGTGAAATGTCACATTTCGTTAGGCCAAGAGGGCCATGTGTCTATTTAGTACAGGTGCTGTTAATGGTTTTGTTTTAGTGTTGTGCTAGACAGATTTAGTGGAGACTCTTGCTGCACGAAAGCTTCTTGGGCCAAGTCTAGGTGATGCTCTTCCTTTATGAGTACTTTCCTTTTATTCTATATCTATTTATGTACTTGAGGAGAATTCTTCTTTTCTTGGGAACTGGCAAAAATCAAGGCATGAAGTCCCAAGGGTTAGGTTAGGTATATTTGGGGTAGGTTGGAGTAGTTGTCTACCTCATGTAAAGACATTGTCAAGCATTGAAAGGCCTGTTTTAGAAGGTAGTTCTAGTGTCCTTGTTCTGCTTTCCTGCTAGGCAACTGTTCTAGGAATCCCTACTAGTGTGAGACAGTTAGAGAAGCCTACAAAAAAAAAAGAGAAAATTATGAATATACTTGAAATATATAAATATAAAGGTGTGTAAAAGGGATTATAACCCCTAAAATGGAAAGACAAAAAAGAAAAGTCTTAAGAATAGTTGATTATCGCCTTGTGAAGGCCTAGTAGGTTCCTGGGGACGAGTCAGCCCCGATGCCTTGTCTTCTTAGGAATAGCATCTAGCTTTTAAAAAAAACTAAGGTGGAGCAAAAATAAAAATGAGTGAAATAGAAAAGTATTAAGTGTCACCTTGCAAATGCTTGTTGGTAGGTTCTTGGGTATCGAGTCAGGATGACCTAAGGTCGATGTCCTGTTTTCCTTGGGTCACTAGGCTCAGTTCCCTACTTTTTACACACTTGAATATAGAAACCTGGAAAGAAAAATGTGTTATGCTAACCAGGCTATAGGAGTCTTTGTGTAGTAAGATTTAGTGGTCTAGTTGTCCTCAATTGGGTAGGTAGTTCATGCCACTACCTAGGATGACTTCTTTGATGGTTCTTTTTAGCTAATCTGTGTTGGAGTAGTTGGTTAGTGACTTGCTCTGAACCTCTGCCAGATTACGTTGGGCCTATCCCCTGAGGATTTTCATGCCTTGATTTTATCAGGGGGTAGGGTGAAAACTGTTGTTGTGTTTTGTAGAGTATTCTAGTTTGTGATAGCTTGATGTTTTTTATGGTTGTTGTTTGTGCAGATCAATTCGTGGAATTCAACACGTTGAGTCACCCTATCCCATGGTCGCCAATGAGAGTGGATTTTTAGAGCCCATTTTTGAAGCGAAAAAGTGCCCAAAAGACATAAAAGACCAATTTTTCATGCAAAATGAAACGATTGCGGATCGATGATATGGGATTTTCCTAGATATATTTCGATGTCAGGAACATAATGCAAGTCTCAATTTGTCGATCGGAGTCCGTTTGACCCCCCATTTAATCCTCGCAAGATTTCACGTTATAACGCAGTTATGTGGTTTGTTAGCCAAAAAGTGCATGACAAAGGCCAACTTGATAGATTTCAATGCTATGAAGCTAGTTGTCCAATCGTTTCATGAATCAAAGTTTGTTTGGATCTCCATTCAGCAAAAAACCACTTATAGTATTTCTCTCTCCTATCTCCTCTTGTTGTGTGTTTCCATTGATCCTATGAGAGAAGGGGGTACATTGACATGAAAGATTTTGATTGTGGGATGATACAAGAGCATAAAGGAGAGTAGATCAAGTTTGGAAGAATTGTCAACGACTCTTGGGAAGCATCAGCAGGCCTCCAATGACAAGATATGTACATCATAAGGCACGATTTTATGAGTAAGTGGTAAATAAATTGTTTTATGATAACTTTTGGTTAGAAATATTTGCATTTGGTTGTCAATGCTCTGATTTATCAGAAAGTCACTCAAGTTGAAATAATAGAGCAATTGCTTACCCCATGGCTCACATCACTTGAAGAATGATGATGGAAAACCAGGTACACCGCCCATGAATAATAGCTAGATGACAGCTATCCTTATCTACTCTAGTTCGTGGTTCAGTTAGTATGCCACCTTAGTTAGTTGAGTTTGGTTTGAGACCCATATATAGGGTTCTTCTATTTCTTTGTATGAGAGTTCTTTTGGCTTACACAATTAAGAAGAGGAAAACTGAATTCAGCCTCCACCTTTGTGTGTATTCCCCCATTGTGCAAGTGAGAGAGCTACAAGTGAGACTCCCTCCTTCTCTCCCACAATCTTGACATGGTATCAGAGCCTTGTTCGTGGTAAGGAGCTCAAGAAAGCAAACCAAGTTCGCGGTGTTTTGGTAAGAGGACCAGTGTTGCTTTCATTTTTCTATTTTGGGAGCAAGTCTTTGCAGGTAGCATAGCCGGAAAGTGCAAGAGTGCATTGTGTCAGATTAAGACGCCCTTCGCGGTGTAGCAAGAGGGCAGTATATGTTACGGGAAGGGGCTTTAGCCCCACGATTGCTCTGTTTTTTTTGATTTGAGGCCATTTCAGGGCCTGTTTTGGAGGAGGAAGTTTTCTGCATACACTCAAGAAAAGGCCCTGTTTTATGCTGTGCGACCACTGTTCTACAGGTCGGTGAAAAGTTACTGTAGAAATTGCATCATATGCCTGTGCGCAGAGACATTGGGAGTTACAGAATCATCCTTGTTGCATGTTCATGCAAAATCATCACTAGGAAGTGACTGTGTGGTCAAATACCACTTTCGTCAGTTTTGCAGATTTGCCCTTGTGAGGCTGAAGCTGTGTTTTTTATAGTGACAAAATTTTTTGCAGTGTTCTGTAATGGCGTCTGATTCTCTTTCACAGATTGTCACTGAAAAGCTTGACAAGAATAACTTCCAAGCTTGGAAGTTTAGAATGAAGAATTTTCTTATGGGAAAAGGATATTGGGAATTTGTTGCAGGAAATGAAGAAGAACCAGTTCTTCCTAATGTTCCCAATCAACAGCAAATGTAGGCATTTAAAGGATGGCATGAGAGAGCCAGAAAAGTTATGTACTAGCTGTCTATCAGTATTTCAGACTCTATGATTGTGCATATTCAGGATGCAAGTACGCCAAAGGAGGTATGGGATACTTTGTCAAAAATGTATAGCACAAATACGCAAGCCAGGAAAATGCAGCTCAAGCAAGAGTTGCACAATGTGCAAAGAGAAAGTATGAGCATCAATGACTACCACATGAAGGTGAAGCAGATTGCAGATGCACTTGCTTCCATTGGGTCGCCAGTGGAAGATGATGATTTAGTTTCCGTGACCTTGAATGGTCTAGGAAAGGATTATGCACAGTTTCAAACATCCATTTCCGTCCGTGAAAGATTTCTTGATTTTGAGGAGTTGATTGCTCTTCTAATTTCTGAGGAGCAGAGAAATGGTGGTGCATCTTCTTCAGGAGGAACTTCAAAAGAAACTGTCTTCTACTCAATGCTGGAAGAGCTAGAGGCAGAGGTAGAGGAGGCTGATCTGGAGGTCGTGGTAGAAAACAGAATATGCAGCAAACTCAAGAAAACTAGTCCTATGGAGGAGGACGTGGTAACTCTAGAGGCAGGGGGAGCCAAAGAGGTCGTGGTGGATAGCAAAGAGGCCAAAATGCAAACAACAATGTTGAATGCTACTACTGTGGTAAAATGGGTCGTATGGCTAAAGACTGCTATGAAAAGCAGAATGACATCATGAATGGAAAATTGCAACAAGGGAATTATGCATCTTCTAGTAGACAGGGTGATGACAGAAATGGGCATTTGTTTATGGTGCAGCACATGAACAATTCTGTGACAAGTGTAGAAGAAAGCAATGAAATGTGGTATGTTGACTCAGGTGCATCAAACCACATGACAGGTCATGCAGAATGGATGCAGGATGCAAGAAAAATGGAAAAACTAGGATTTGTGGAGACTGGTGATGATACTGCACATCCTATTGTGCAGATTGGAAAAATTCCATTGTCTATGCAGGATGGGAAAAATAAATACCTGTCAGATGTATTTCATGTCCCGAATATCACCAAGAATCTAGTTTTTGTTGGTCAAATGGTTGAGCAGGGCTTGCAAATCAGATTTAATCCTCATGGATGCTTTGTTGAGGATATGAAAAATAAAGATCGCTTGATAGCAAAAGGAAAGAAGAACGACAGAATGTTTACGTTGGATGCAGACATGCCTGAATTGATTGTAGCAATGTTTGCACATGGGACCGGTGTAGTTGCAAATATTGATATCTGGCATAAACGCATTGGTCATGTTAATGTACAATGACTTAAATCAATGCAGGCCCAAAATATTGTTGTAAGATTGCCTAAATTCAAGGTTGCAGAAATGCGTAAGGTATGTGAAGCCTGTCAATTTGGAAAACAGGCAAGGAAACCATTTCCTAGACATGTTCAAGAGAGTAAGAAGCCATTGGAATTAATCCACTCTGATGTGTGGACTACTAAAGCTGCATCTATTGGAGGCTGTCATTATTTTGTCACTTTTATTGATGACTATAGCAGAAAAGTTTGGGTGTATTTTATGAAAAAGAAAAGTGAAGTCTTTGGGCATTTCAAAACTTTTAAAGCTATGGTTGAAAAAGAAACAGGCCTGCAAATAAAATGCCTAAGGTCAGATGGAGGGGGAGAGTACCTCTCAAATGAGTTTGCAAGGTTCTTCCAGGAGCATGGCATAAAGCAGCAATATTCATACAGTCATACCCCACAGCAAAATGGAATTGCAGAAAGAAAAAACAGGCATATTGGAGAGGTATCTCGTGCCATGCTCAATGAAAAAGACCTACCAGATTTTTACTGGGCTGAGGCAGTTGCTACAATAGTCTACATAATGAACAGGACTCCCACTGCAACAATACATGGCATGACTCCAAAGGAGAGGTATACTGGTAGGAAACCAACTATTTCTCATTTGAAAATTTTTGGTTGCATTGCCTATGTTCATGTGCCAGATGAGTTGAGATCCAAGTTGGATCCAAAAGCTGAGAAGTGCATCTTTATTGGTTACTCTCTACATAGCAGAAAGGTTATAGATGCTATAACCCTTCTACTCGTAAGTTTACAGTGAGTAGAGATGTTGTTTTTGATGAGATGAGTAGCTGATATAAACCAATAAATGTGATTGATAATGTAGATGTACAACATGGTAATGCTGCACAAAATTCACAGTAGCAGTCACAAGATATTAGTGGACCTGGAGTGTCCTCTAACAGTGGTTCAAATTCTTTGCCATGGACAAGCAGATTGAGATCAGGAGAATCTTCTCAAAGCAATGCAGATAGTGGTATGCAAGTATCATGAAAAGGAAAAGAGAAGGTAGATCAGCCCATGTTTGATGTGAATGCAAGTCACTCTTATGTGGATGGTGAATCCAGTGGCTCAGAACAGAGCATTGATGATAAGTTGGGTATTCCTTCTATTGTTACACCTAGAGTAAGGAAGATCAGAGATGTTTTGAGAGCACCTGGAAGTGAGTCTACTTTGCATAGGTCTACCAGAGCTAGGTATCATGTGGATAGGCTGAAATATGATGGATTTACAGCCATTCACTATGCCTATATAGTCAAAGTGATACAGGAACCAGAACCCACTTCTTTTGAGTAAGCCATGGGAAAAGAAAAATGGGAGAAAGCCATGGATGAAGAAATGGATGCTTTGGAAGCAAATGCTACATGGGAATTGGTACCTTTGCCTAAAGGTAAGAATGCAATTGGTTGTAAGTGGGTTTATAAGGTGAAGCACAATGCAGATGGTTCTGTGAACAGATACAAGGCAAGATTAGTAGTCAAGGGGTATGCACAAACATATGGCATTGATTATGAAAAAACATTTAGTCCGGTTGCAAGGATGGCAACCGTAAGAGCAGTCATTGCTATGGCTGCATCAAAGGGATAGTCTTTATATCAAATGAATGTAAAGAATGCCTTCTTGCATGGTGATTTGCAAGAAGCGGTCTATATGGAGCAGCCACCAGGTTATGTGCATACTGTTCATCCTGAGTTTGTTTGCAGGTTGAAGAAAGCCTTGTATGGCTTGAAACAAGCACCTAAAGCATGGTCTGACAAGATAGGACAGTATCTTGTCACTATTGGCTTTCAGATTTCCAAGGAAGATTTCTCACTTTATGTGAGAAAAACAGAGAAAGGTATTATGCTACTTGTCATTTATGTTGATGATTTGATTATCACGGGTGATAGTGATGAAGATATCCTTCATGTGAAAATGCTATTGAAGCAGAAGTTTGAGATGAAGGATTTGGGAGAGCTGCGTTATTTCTTGGACATTGAGGTGATAAGATCACCAAGTTGGATATGGCTCTTGCAGAGGCAGTATGGATTGGACATGCTGTCCAAATATGGGATGATAGGCTGTAAGCCTATTTCAGTTCCTTTGGAGCAAAATGTGAGGCTGAGCGCAGATGCAGGTGAGCTTCTGGAAGACCCTACTATGTACAGGCGCATAGTAGGAGGTTTGATTTATATGACTATTACCAGGCTAGATTTGAGCTATGTTGTTGGATTGGTAAGTCAGTTTATGCAGGCTCCAAGGAAACCGCATTTGGATGCGGCTAGACGCATAGTTAGGTATATGAAGTCCACATTGTAGTATGGACTATTTTATGAGACTGGGATTGATGCAGCTGCATGGATACACTAATGCTAATTGGGCTGGTAGTATTTCTGATAGACGATCTACCAGTGGATATGTGTTCTCTTTTGGAAGTGTTGCAGTCACTTGGAGCAGCAAGAAACAGCCTACATTTGCCTTGTCGAGCACAGAGGATGAGTAGAGGGGTGCAACAATGGCTGCATGTGAGGTAGCTTGGTTGCATAAGCTACTTTATGATATCCATCAGCCTCCTACAGATGGGCCAGTTGTCATTTATTGTGAAAACATGAGTAGTATACACTTGGCAAATAACCCAGTATATCATGCTAGAACAAAGCACATTGAGGTGCATTATCACTATGTGCGGGAGAGGGTTTTACTAGGTCTTATTGATCTATTTTATGTCACCACAGAGGATCAGGTAGCTGACATATTCACGAAGGCATTGGGCACAGAGAAGCTGCGCAAGTTCAGAGACCTGCTTGGTGTGCAGGAATTGGGATTGAGATCGAGGGGGAGTGTTGAGATATCGAGCTCCACTCGTGATATGCCACGGTTACCGTTATGTATTTATGTCACCGACTTGTTAGTTGCAGATGCAGTTGGTACACTGCCCATGAATAATAGCTAGATGACAGCTATCCTTATCTACTCTAGTTCGTGGTTCAGTTAGTATGCCACCTTAGTTAGTTGAGTTTGGTTTGAGACCCATATATAGGGTTCTTCTATTTCTTTGTATGAGAGTTCTTTTGGCTTACACAATTAAGAAGAGGAAAACTATTTTCAGCCTCCACCTTTGTGTGTATTCCCCCATTGTGCAAGTGAGAGAACTACAAGTGAGACTCCTTCCTTCTCTCTGACAATCTTGACAATAGTGAGCTTACCTCCATGCGGATCGAGTTACCTCCTCTCTCGCGCACTCTGGTAGCTCCACGATCCAAGTGCAAGCTTGAAGAAAGCTCCATCCTCAAGCTCCACGCTTCAAGCTCCATCGCCGCGAGCAAGATAAGAGAAGAGAAGAGAAGAGAAGAAGAGAGGAGAAGATGGAGAGCTTCTCCTCCCCGGTCCCTCACCCTCACACACTCACTCTCTCACACTCTCACTCCCTCTCTCAAGCACAAGCTCAAGCAAGCAAGAAGAAGAAGAAGAAGAAGAAGAAGAAGAAGAAGAAGAAGAAGAAGAGGAAAGCCACTTTTGGCCACACACAAGAATGAGCTTCTCATTCACTTTTCAACTTTATATACAAAACCCTAAATCCCTTTTGGGCAGCCATCCCCTTATCTCCTTTTTTACATGGCCGGTCATGGCCTAGGCCCTTTTCCCATTGTCCTTCTATCTTCCTAGCTTCCTTTCCACTGCCCATCTATATTTACAAATTGCACAGGTGAGAGCCTGGCGCTCCTTGAATTAAACCATGATGTGCTTGCGCTCTTTTACAAAAGTATTGACTTGCACTTTTCCTTGCGTGCCTTTCTCCCTTATTTAGGACTTTTCTCCTTGTGCGTCTTTGTCTTCCCTTTCACTTTGCCTTGGCCTTTGTCTTCTGCTTTAGCTTTTTTGGATTTTCTAGCTTCATTCATTTGAGGGTTAACAGATTATATGTCCCACATACCCATATGTGAGGTAGTTGGATAGGGTATTGTTAATGACATATTGGATGCACACCTTTTTAGAATGTCTAGAGAATGAGACTTGTTTAGAGCATACCTCGCACCATATTGGGAGGATGATATATTCCACATCCTAGAGAATGGATTGCTTGAATAACCCATAGAAAAAGCTAGGTCAAAGAGACTAATTTTGAAGATCCAACCCTATCAGTTGATTGCCAGTCAATTATATCGGTTAGGATAGGATGTACTTTTAAGGAGGTGTTTACGAATACAAAATGCATGATGTTCACAGAAGTATATGGTGGGATTGCAGGAGGACATTTTAGTGGAGACACCATAGCATGCAAGGTGCTCAAATCACAACTATGGTGGCACACACTATTCTGCGATGCAATTAAGTTTGTGAAGCACTGTGATGAGTGCCAATGAACCACAGTCCCTATTCAGACGGAAAAAATAGATTTGACCATCCTAGTGATCACATGCCAACCATTTGAGAAATAGGGAATTGACTTCATTGGTCCAATTAGCCTTGTGGCATAGTACTCACAAACCAAGTACATCATTGTTGCCATAAAGTATCTCACCAAGTAGACAGAAGCTTGGGAAACTCACAAAAATGATGCTTGGACCTTGGCCAAGGTCCTTTGGGAGAAAGTAATCTCATTGTTTGGTTGTCCCAAAGAGTTGGTTAGTGATGAAGGCACACACTTCATCAATGAAGTGATTACTCACTTGTTGTCCACCTTCTTGATAATCTACATGAAGTACTCACCATATCATCCTCAAGATAATGGTCAAGATGAATCCGTAAACAAGATCTGGGTAAATGTCCTAACAAAGGTAGTCTCTGCTTCACGCAGTGACTAGGAAAACAAGCTTATGGCAACTTTATGGGCATATAGAATGGCCTACAAAAAACGGTCATAGGATAGAACCCATTCAAGTTGACCTATAGAACTGAAGCGATTCTACTAGTGAAATTCTTTGTTTCAAGCTTGAGAGTAGCACTCCAAGAGAGATGGGAGGACAAGGAAGTGTGGAAAAATTGGTTTGTAGAGCTAGAATGCTCATCTCATTGCAACTCGTGCTCTAATATGTGAGAAGGCACGACGCAAGAATTGGTTTGAGAAGCACGTCAAACAATGATACTTTGAAAAAGAAAACCTAGTCTTACTATACTCAGTTAAGAGACACAAGCAGAATATGAAATTTAGGGGATTGGAACCTTTCAAGGTTCACAATATCAGTAGAATAAGCAATGTAGAAATCAAAACCCTAGAGGAGAAAGGCATAGTATTTTTCAACGAAATCTGTATAAAAAAATATTACCTCCGTCACGTCCACTCCATGAACATCTAATGATAGAACCACCAATGAATGCGAGCCTTGCAACCATCACTAAGATAGGGCAGGACAAAAACCAAGAGGAAGGGTGCTCAATCCATGAGTGCTCCAATGGTCTATCAATCAAAATCTCAACCAAGCGTCGATACGTGACCACTCATTAGTGAGCTTTCACTTAATAATTTTGATATCATCACCACTAGAAAATCCAATGACAAAGCATCAAACAAAATCCAAACCTAATCAATTGCTCAAACCATGCTCACCAAACCCAATGAGAATTCCAAAGTGAAAAAACCATGTATCAACTTGTCTAGTCCAACTAAACCAAAATCACTAGCAGACTTGAAGCTATTGCATCAACAATAATCCATTCTTTAAGTGGCTTTCAACATGGCCATGGACATAGGGGATGACTTACTAATGCACATCGTATGATTGGACTCAACTTTCACATTGTTTGCTAGAAATTACGAATGCTTGGACCTAGGCCTACTTGATGAACACATAGAAAATGAGATACAGTCCTTGTTGTGTTCTTGGGAAGAGTACAAATTCATCTTTACTAAGGCCTCCACCATTGTAGAAGAGATGATTTCCAATGAAATCTCATGAGAATAGGCCTTAAGCCAATGATTAATCATCTCCTTTAGAAAAAGAAAAATTACTATGCCACCATAGGAACTTGTTGAGCTCCAACAATTAGTTGAGTTTGAGTCCAATTTATTATTCAAGTGGTATACTCTGCACATTTCATGGCTCAAGAGGATTCTCAAAACACGACCAATGTGGAGAAATGACATGCCATCAAGACTTTTGAGTATGATCAGACATATGTAGCCCCAACTTCATTTAGGGCATTATCCATGACTATAAATTGGCCATTAGACAACAATATCATACTACATCCATACTTGGATATTATCCTAATGGACGAGGAACTCCACATTACAAGCCAAATCAACTTGGGGTGACCTTTTGACTAACGTATTGAATTATGTCACACAAGTGGGCATTCGTCCAGAGGATATGGATTGTCATGCGACATTAGAGTATAACCCAACCTTTTACGACTAGCTCTTGAAACATTGAGGCACACCAAGGATGCATTGAAGGCCCTTACACCTTTACTTCCACAATCTTAGGAAATATTTTTATCATTTTTGAGGGGGAGGGGGTAGAATGAAAGGTGAATGAAAAATCAAAATAGGAATTGGACTTCAAAAGAAAAGGATATCATTCAAGGAGAACTTATTGAGGGATATTGTATGGTGATAGGAACCAAAATGGCAGGGTAGCAAGATAAAAACAGGCTCCCATTCTTGGAGGAGGAACACAAAAAATATGGCTAAGCATGGAGATATGTGCCTTCAACCAACTAAAATACCATAGCATCGACAAATTAGGGTAGTTGATGACATCGAAAGAGGAAGTCAGGTGGATAATTGAACAATGCCAGCTTGCCAAGTACCTAGAGAAGGTGGGCTAGGGCATAGATCATGGCAAATGTACAGAGTTCTTGAAAACATTTGATGCTTAGAGGAAGAGTGGTATGGTAATAATCAAATAAGAAGATGCCATAAGAAGGGTGGAAGTTGAAGTTAGCTTCGAAATTGTGGAGAAGGCATTGGGGCTAGTGGATAAGTCGAAGAGAGATGTCCTCTACACGAATGACATAATCATCTTGGCTGATAATCCCAAGCCCACCATTAGAGTGCAAGAAAATATGGTCCATACCCTATTCTCAGGCCAAAGATATAATGCCTTCATGAAAAGAATAGGAGTTCCCTTGTTGGAAAGCCTTATATCAAATGCACTAAATGAGGTGAACTAGAATGCCTATGTCTAAAAAACAATCCAAGCATTGACAAAGGTGCTAGCAAAACTACCAAGGGCATCTGGAGGAGAGTCTTTAGCTACAATAATTGAGTTAGAGATGAAAAAACCAATGTCAAGGCATTAACCATAGGGTTTGGATGGGTGCTTTTATAGCTATAATCTAGGAAACCTTGGGGGAGGTGGAAAGAGAAGAGGTAGTGGAGGAAATCCCTGAAAAACCACCGATCCAAGAGGAGAATCACTCTTCCACTCTAGTGAGCCCTCGTGTCTCATTCTCACTAGGGAATTTGGGGGAGGAAGAAGTCAATAGAGATCAACAAGAGAAGGTAGAACAAGCTGCTAAGGAGAAAGAAGCTGATCATGCTACTTGCAATAGAGCAAGAAATCTCAAGTGAAAAGACAGTCAAAAAATAGCAGGGCTCAAAGCCATCAAGCTAAAGAGAAAGAATAAGGATCACATTGAAAATCCCTATCAAGAGAACCAAGTTTACCACAAAAGAAAACAAAGAATTGTAGAGGGTGGAAGAGGAATCCAAAAAACTTGAAGAGGAGTGCAAAAAGAGACAAGAGGAATAGGAAGAAAGACAAAGACAAGAGGAGGAGGAGATAGCCTTGGCCATTAGAAGATTAGTGGAGCAACCCCCTAGATCTCAAGAGTTAGCTATGATGAATCGCGCAAGGGAGAATGTGATGAGCACAAGTGCTACCGTAGAAGAGGTGGGGCAACACTAGTGGCAGAAGGCAAGGGAAAGGCTCCTCTACATGAAATCCCACGAGTCATGGCCCCAATCCCCACTTCTATGCAAGGAACAAAGATGTGGAAAATAAAAGGAAAGAAAAATGAAATTCATCCATTTGTACTCTATAAGCATCACAATGATTGCACCTAGGGATCACCCTAGCCCTTCCCCACTTCACAACTTAGGGCACATCAAGGGGATACATTTTATAGATCTATCTCCCTAAGTCACTCACATCACCTTCCTTTACACAAATTGGGACCTCAAGTGTGGGACAATACCTTAGGCTTGCCTACGGTTCTCAATTCATCTCTTAGTTCCACCATCACTTGCACAATGTATTGCATGGAAAGGTAGAAACCCCCAAGGAAGTGCACTCTTCTTCTTTTTAGGTACATTGGGGTGTGGTGCAGCAAGCCAACAACTACGGAGGCTATCTTTAATCACCAATCTATCTTCAACATCAGCAACCTTCAAAGCTTGCTTCACAGAGTGTCTCCAACATGACCTACCTATCCAAAGGCCTTAAGAACCATTCCACACTGACCCTTAATATTTTCAGCCTATACCATCAAGTGCCATGGGACTAGCACTTAGCTAGGAGGGGAGTAAGTCCATCAACACGTTGAACATTATGAAACAGTCCAGTTCTCGTAACCTTTATTCAAAGCCAGTTCTTGCCCTTGGAAGACCAAGACCAAAAAAATCCAAAAAATTGAAAGTGGAAGATAGTCTCATGGAAAGAGGAAGACAGAGGACAAAAGTGCACTTAGGAAAATCTAAAGACACAAAGCATATAAAAAATTCTAAATGTAAGAGGAAGCACACAAGAATAAGTGCATCGTAATATTTTAGCAACAAGAGCACCAATCACATTGTAATTCATTTTGTAAAAGAGTTTTGGGCTCTCTCTTGTGCAAGTTGTAAAGAATAAAAGGCACAGGCTAAGGTCATGCTAATAGGAAGGAGGAGGAAAAAGAGTGGAGGAATGGAAAAAGGCCAAAAAAAAAAGGGGGATGGACACCCAAGGAGGGCATAGGGCATGTATAAAAGTCAAAAAGTGAATGAAGAAGCTCATTCTTGGTGTGTGGCTAAACTTGCTCTCTTCTTGTTTCTTGTTTCTTATTTCTTGCTTATTGCTTCATTCTTGTGTATGAGAGAGGGAGTGTGAGAGAGGGAGAGTGTGTGTGGGAGAGTGAGAGAGTGTGGAGAAGCTCTTCTTCTCCTCTCTTCATATTCTCCTCATCTTCTCTTTTCTTGCTTGCATGGATATGGAGCTTGAAGCTTGGAGCTTGGAAATGGAGCTTGATTGAAAGCCCATCTTGGATCATGGAGCTACTGATGGATTCATGGGAGGAGAAAACTCAATTAGATTCAAAGGTAAGCTCACTACACATGTGTGAGAGAGTGCATACGGCTATGTGATAGGTAGCCATAGCTCTCAACTTAAAACACTTGAAGCAATAAGCGGTTTGTGTGTCTTGGCGATGTGCTCGTGAGAGCAACGACATGGATAACCCCCAACTAGAGATCCTATTGCATATTAGACTTACAAGCAACCAGGTCATGTGTCATCATGGTGCCCACAAAGGCAAGAGCAAGTAAAAGGAAATGAATTAGACCAATGCTACCTAGAATTTTGAGTTTTACATATGTATTTTGATTGCCCATATCACAAAGCCAATGACAGTAAGGTCATTATGACCTCTACCCCTTAAGCTTATTAAATGTGAAGATGATTAAAAATGAAGACTCTATTCCCATTCCTATCCATGTCATCACTCATACTCAAAGAGAAGTAGGAGGATTTAATCTTGAGGGACCAACAACCTTGAATTGGCAAGAAAAGTGCCAAGAAGTGTGTAGAAGTCAAGCTAAAATAAAATAAAAAATTAAAGCCATGTCCTCATCACTACGACCTACATCATCGATATCTCGAGTGTCGAGAGTGCCACCGCAACATTGCCTATAAAAAGGGATTCACTAGAAAAAGACCATGCAGACCCAGTCCAGTAATTAGTTGCTATTGACAAAATTAAGGAGTGGGTAAAAATCACTCAAGATAAGCAAAAGGAAGCACAAGTTGATGAGAAAATCAGCCTCCCTAGCTTGTCTCCTATATCTAATACATCTAATCAAGCATAGATATAACAAAACAATGACCTCACCACTAGACCATTGAATGAACCATCACCCTCAGATCACGATCTGTCTTTTGATATGAGTTGATCACAATATCTCTACAAGCATATTGAACCAACAATGATTGCCTCACTTGTATCAATAATTATCAAAATTTCATTAATAACTCTACTGAAATGTACGTGTTAACCCCAATGCAAAGAAAGCAAAAATAAAATTAAAAAGACATAGGGAAAAGTGGAAAAAATTGGCTCAACTGAAGAAATAGGAAGAAAAAAGGCCAAACGCACAAGGCAAACCTTAAAAGTTTAGTGCACGTACAAAAAAGGAAAGGCACATTTTAAATGCAAAGGTGCATCCTAAATTTTTGTAAGAGAGAACTAGCTCCCTCTTGTGTAATTTATAAATGTAAATGAGCATGGGTGAAGGCACAATAATGTAAATAGGAAAGGAGTAGGAAAAGAGAACCTAGGCTAAAATGGCTAGTCATGTAAAAAAGGGATGGGTGCCCAAAGGGGATTAGGGTTTGTATAAAAGGAAAAAAGTGAATGAAGAAGCTCATTCTTGTATGTGGCCAAAACTAGCTCTCCTCCTCCTCTTCTTCTTCTTCTTCTTCTTCTTACTTGCTTATGCTTGTGTGTGAGAGAGTGAGTGTGTGAGGGTGAGGGACCGTGTTGGAGAAGCTCTCCATCTTCTCCTCTCTTCTTCTCTCTCGTCTTCTCTTCTCTTGTCCCATGCGCACATCAATGGAGCATGGAGCTTGAGGATCGAGCTTGCATGAGCTTGTACCTTAGATTGTGGATCTATTGGAGAGCTTGAGGGAGGAGGCAACGTGATCAGGCATAAAGGTAAGCTCATTACACTCGTAGGTGTGAAAACATGCATGGCTATGTGAGAGGTAGCCATTGCACTTGGCTTGAAACACTTGAAATGATAATAAGCAGTCCATGGGTCTTGGCAGTTAAGCGTGAGCTCCCACATTTTGGTTCCATTCTTGGATAAAAGATTCAAGCTTGAGTGCCTGCATGCTTCGAATCAAGCATTGAAGTAGGGTTTGCATGCTTGAGATAGGTAGAAAGCAAGGGATTTGAATAGGTATTCGATCTCCTTTGCAAGTAAGTTTTTTAGTTTATTTGATTTAGGTAAGTAGGTTGGATCAGTGTAAGTGGTTGCTTGTGATTTGGATGCATTTAGGTAAAGGAAAAATAAGAAAAATAGAGAAACAGATAGTAGGGTTTCTACAATAATAGTAGGTCCAAAACAAGGAAAAAAGAGGAAAAAGAGAGCTTCAAGGCATTAAGACGGAAAAGAGAGAGAAGGGGGAGGTAAAAGACTAAGAAAAGAGGGGTTTAAGAAGCTAAGAGGGCAAGGGGAGAGATCATTTTTCATTTTTGAGTTGAGGAAGAGAGCTTAAGAGAGAGAGCTTTTGAGAGAGAGAGAGAGAGAGAGAGAGAGAGAGAGAGAGAGAGAGAGAGAGAGAGAGAGAGAGAGAGAGAGAGAGAGAGAGAGAGAGAGAGAGAGAGAGAGAGAGAGAGAGAGAGAGAGAGAGACCATTTCGTGCTTGGCAATCTTCACCATTGCACCTTCGAGCTCCGCATGTAAGCTTTAAGTGTGAGCTCTGAGTGTGCCTTCACGTTGAAATATTGCTTCTAGGATCATAGTTGAGAGATTGATCAAGGCACATGTGAGATTTGTCATGAGTTTTATTGTTCTATAACTTTTAGCACCATGCTAGGATGGAGCCACATTCGTTTGAGTCCTGCTACTTCTCGAACAAATTGAGTTCTTAGTCTACTCAAATGAGCCATACTAGTCTAAGTCCTAGACTCAAATGTGGACAATGACATTCAGCCTCTCGACTTAAGACACTCTACCTTAAATGGCTAATGACAGGGCTTCTTGCTCTGACAATGAGATTCAGCCTTCGACGGCTAACCTCAGCCTCAAATGACCAGATTGGGACTCCAAAAATAGTCCACTCAAATGTGCAAACATTCGACCTTAGACATTGTCACTTGAACAAGCTATGTAGAATTGAGATACTAGAAAATTGAACCCACCCTAGGGTAGGTAGAGCCTAAGGCCTAAGCCCAAGCAAGATGACACAACCATAGGCCTTCAGATGCATAGAATGGCTCATAGGGCTACTAGACTCACAAATCACAACCTAATAGTCGAGAAAACGACTATAGTAATTGACCCTTAGTTGTGTGTCCCAATAATAGAGACCTAGACTAACTGATAGAACTTGCTATCCCTCAAACCACACATCTAGAATTCCATAGAGACCAGAACAAAATAGATAGATTAGTCATCTCCCCACTAGAATTTGAGTGCATGTAACATTTAGGATTGTTTTAAATAATAAGGAATTCACACAAGATAAGCTAAATGAACCCACTAGTAGGAGGAGACCCCTAGACAATGAATACTAGCCAAGGACACTAATCACTGAATATTGAGAGACTTGAATCATCGAGCCACTTAGGGAGAAACAATGAGATAGACACAATTAGAGATGTATCTCTACTTGACTTGATCAATATGGTTGACACCCTAGTTGCTCAAGAAACTAGCAACATGTCAAGAGACAACACCAACCCTAAAAATGATGAGCTTGACTTAGGAGAATTCCTAGTCAACATCCATCAAATGATAACCCAATATGACCTACAAATTAAAATGGATCATCATGGTAGACCAGTCACAAGGACATCATAGTTGATCTTGATGAAGAGTAGAAGTTGGCAAGGAAAGCGCTGCAGGGCCTACAACCAAGAGCATTGAGCTCAAAAGCTGAGGCAAGACATATTAATATGCAAAGTCCAATGCATCTTAGTGCTTGTCATTTGAAAAGTAAGACATGATCAAACACTAAGAGGGAGAGAGAAATAGAGGTGGACGATCTTATGCTGAGTGAGCTTCTCAAGAAGCGACTCTTAGACAATATAGATGTTGTAGAGTAGAGCGGAGAAATCTTGGCAACTTCCTTGCTAGCAGGACTAGAAATCACCCCAAATTCTAAGAGCCAGACCAAGATACCTATGGTTGCTAGGAAACTCAACAAGTATCAACCCAACAATGACCCGCATAACTTTGTGGATGAGTTTGAGTAAGTGTACAAGGTGAACGGTCTCACAAACCTTGCTCAATGCACATAAGCTTTCAAACTTTGCCTAGGAGACAAAGGATGGATGTGGCACACTAGTATCAAACGTGATAAATACAATAACCTCAAGAGTCTCTTCACACTGACATTCTTTGAAAAGCAGGATGCTTCGACAACCTCATCATTAGGCTAATGAAAGGGACAAGGAGAATATCCAAGACTATGTCATCCATGCAAAAAGTATCTTTAAGAGAATCCCAGTCGCAAAGCAACCTAGTGAATGAGTGGTCTCCATTGTGTTCATAAGTAGAATCCAAAGTGAGGAGCTTTACAAGGCCTTGGTGAGGAACTCAAACCTGCAAAGGGATATGCTAGCTAGGGTCTTTGAAGAAGACATATGAGTGGATGACCTACTCAAGGAGAGAAGATCAAGACCCACAAACTGAGACAACACTACCTCTAGAACCTCAGAAAGAGCTATAGCTGTTAGTGAAAGATCTAGCTAGGACACCCAAGACAAGGAAAATAGTATCGACACCAGAGCCAGGAATTGGTGGACATGAAGCTAGAGTTGGCTAGGCTCTAAGAGATGATGAGAAGGCCCGCATAACCTCATGTGCAATGTGTGAATTGTGGAGGAAACCACATTTTAGCTGAGTGCATGGATCCTAGTTCGAGACCCTATGCCAATTGTGGTAGGTTTGACTATGATGAAATGCATTGTTGATTACCAAGGCAATCGCCATACTCATAGTCATACAATCAACCTTACTACCTAGGGAATAAGCTACCACATTTCAAAAGATGAGCTCCACTAGCTCTCCCAACAGAGCTATCCCTAGGATGGGTATCAACCCCACAAGGATAGCTAGACCACCTAGACCCATCGTGACCTAGCTACCAAGAGATACTCTAACACATTACACAAATGAGTCAAATGAGAATGAAGCGTATGCAAACCCTTATTTATTGTAGAATGAAGAGGGTAATCCCATCTTGATGGATTTCAGACCAATACTAGTGATGGCATTGGGCAGCGAAAGAGGTAGAGGTCTAGGAGGACAAAACCAAGAACCCATCACATGCTAGACTTGTAGTCACCCAGGGCACATCTCATCTCGATGCCCCAAAAGGAAGCAAGACAATCGAGACAAGACCGATCTAAGATGCCCTGAGTGTAGGATCACACACTTGTATGCTGAGTTTCCTAGGCAAAAACCTTCCACTAGTTCAGCTATTATCATGCCATCTCTACCATTGGGGCTATTCGGATTTGAGAAACTTGATGGCAAAGCAGGCCAATTTTTCTAAATATCATGACCCAAACATAGGCAAAGTAGGCTGATATTTCATTACTTGGATCTAACAAACTTGACATAGCTTCATAGGGAAGAAAAGATGTAGAAGAAGGAGAAAGAGGGTTGAGATGAAGATTATGCTTAAGACAGATAGTGCCACCATGTTACCAAAGGGGAATGAAGTTATGGACACATAAGTAGAGACATTTGCTCTTAACATAGCAAAAAAGGGAAGTGCCAAGATTGGAGAATATCCCGATCCAAGGCACCTATTGGAAGTGGCTGATAAGGTCAAGGAGGAGTGGGTGAGAGAAGCCTAAGTGCACCTAAAGGATGCAAAAACCATGATAAAAAACAAGATTGATGAGCTCTCTAGCATGAGCACACCAATCTTGCCTACTCCATTAAGATCAAGAGACTTATTTGCACCCCACATAGCACTGCATAGACAGACTCAATAGGTAGGAAGAAAGAAAAGATAAAGAAGCCAAAGGTGTCAGAAGCTAAAGAACAATGGAAGTCCCAAGTCCTACCTAAGTGCTTCACAAAGTTCAAAAAGGAAAATAAGGTAGTGATCTTCTTAGAAACTAAGAGGAAAGGATAAGAAAATGAACCAATAGAAGGACCTAATAAGGTCAAGAAAGTCAACTTGGCAGGGGAAGGGAAACATCGTTGACTCGTGTTCATAGCTGATGACTTGACTGAGTAAGAGGAGGGTGATCTCATCACTCTTTTGCAAGAGTACATAGATATATTTGCTTGGTTCTTAGATGAACTCAAAGAATTCAATTTGAGGGTCATGACCCACAACATCATGACGACTCCTAATACAACACTAGTTAAACAATGGCCATACTTGATGTCCAAAGCATGCACATGCCATCAAGGAGGAGATAGATAAGTTACCGAAGACTGGATTCATCTACAAATTTGAGCATACAGAGTGAGTATCAACCCATAGTGATTGTGCTGAAGAAGAATAAAAAAATTTGAGTGTGTAAAACTATAAAAAAGTCAATGCTATGACAAGGAGAGATAACTATCCACTACCCTACATGGAGCACATGCTCGAAAGAGTAGTAGGAAAAGAGGCCTACAGTTTCCTAGATGACTTCTCAGGTTATAACTAGGTGCAGGGACACCCCAATGATAAAAATAAGACAATGTTTGTGATGGAATGGTGTTTACCTACATAATCATGCCATTTGGGCTGATGAATGCACCGGCTATCTGTCAATGTCTCATAGATGCCATCTTCAAAGACATGCTTAGGTGAGAATTGGAGGTGTTTGTTGATGATCTATGTGTTCATTCCAGTTGGACGGAACACCTAGATAAACTTTGCATAGTCTTTGAGCAGTGTAGGTTGTATAATCTCTCCTTGAACCCCTTGAAGTGCCATTTTTGGGTGAAATATTGATATATCCTAGGGCATGTGGTGTCAACAAATGACATTGCCACCAACTTCTCCAAAGTCAGAGTCCTTTTGCCGATTTACCACCACCCACGCACTATAAGGAGTTCAGTTGCTCGGACATACATGGTACTATCAGCAATTTGTTTTGAACTATACATTGATTGCTAGACCCCTTTACAAATTGGTGATCATATTCAAGTGAACTAAAAAAGCCTCTCGTGAGTGCACCAATCTTACGAGTCCTAGATTGGAATATAACATTCCACGTGCACATTGATGGCTCAAAGTTTGCCACGGGAGTTGTTTATGCCAACCTGGTAAACATAAACTTGAGTATCCTGTGACTTTGCTAGTAGACAACTCATAGATACACATATTAAATACTCCACAATGGAGAGGGAAGGCCTAGCCATGGTATTTGCTATAAAATAGTTTCCTCATTATCTTTTGGTTAAGCCCTTTACCTTCTTTTTTGACCATCAAGCTTTGCTTTATCTAGTGTTAACCCCAAGTCGAGATGGCAAAAAATGAAGGAAAAAGCGGAAAAAGGATGGAAGAAGAGCAAAGACATGCATGCGACCTCTAAAGTTAAGCCGAGACCAAATGTGCAATTTTAAATGAAAGGCACAAAAAACTTGGAAAACTCTTGTAAAAGAGCGCCAGGCTCCCTCCTGTGCCAATTGTAAAATATTAGATGGGTATAGGCTAGAGGCATAAGGCTAGAAGAGGGAAATAGAAAAAGGACCTTGCCACAATGGCCGGTCATGTAAAAAAGGGGATGGGTGCCCATGGGATTTTAGGGCTTGTATATAAAGTTCAAAAAGTGAATGGAAGCTCATTCTTTGGTGTGTGGCTAACAAGAGCTCTCTTCTTCTTCTCTTCTTCTCTTCTTCTTGCTTGTGTGTGCTCTTGAGAGAGGGAGAGTGAGAGTGTGAGAGAGTGAGTGTGTGGGAGTGAGGGATCAAGAGGGTGAAGCTCTTCACCATCTCCTCTTCTCTTCTTCTCTTCTCTTCTCTTCTATTTTCTTGCGCGTGCGGCTATGGAGGATGGAGGAGGCTTGAGGATGCTTGAGCTAGCATCAAGAATTGTGGAGCTATTCAAGGTGTGCGAGGGAGGAGGCTACTCACATCGGCATCAAAGTAAGCTCACTACACTCATAGGTTCGACGGCGTGTCGGCTAGGTGAGAGATAGCCATTAGAGCTCGCTTGAAATACTTAAAGCAATAAGCGGTCCGTGGGTCTTGGCGGTTGAGCGTGAGCTCCCATTACATTTTGGTTCTGTTGCTGGGACCAACGGATTCAAGCTTGAGCACTTGCGCGCCTCATATCGAGCATCGAAGTAGGGGATTCGTCCCCGAAATGGAGCTTGAGATAGGTAGGAAGTTTGGGTGTTTTTGATCTTCAAAACAAGTAAGTATTTTGGGATATTTTGGTTGTTTGATGATTGGAAAACATGGAAAATTTATTTTAGTTTTTTACCTTTGATTTTTGTTGCATTTAGCATAGGTTAGAATTAGGAAATCAAACCGGAGAAGGGTAGGGTTTACTGCTTCAAAACAGGGCAAAACAGGGTAAAAATCGTGCAAAAATTGGTAAAACGCTCACTAGTGATGCCTAAGATCGGCAAGTGAGTGATTGGGGGCATCAACACTACACCCGAGAAGGGGTATAAGAGCCAAGAGGCCAAGGGAGAGCTCATTTGTGCCATTTGAGAGAGAGAGAGAGAGAGAGAGAGAGAGAGAGAGAGAGAGAGAGAGAGAGAGAGAGAGAGAGAGAGAGAGAGAGAGAGAGAGAGAGAGAGAGAGAGCTCCAGCCCGCATCGATTCGATTGCATCACCGACGTGCTTACCGGCCTGTTCAGGTATATGAATCTCTCCCTCTACTCCCCTAGATAGGATCTGGAAGTGCATGGCCATTGTGCTTGCTTAAATCTTGTGAATCGATCAAATTTGTATTCGCGCTGTTTACTTGTGCCGCATTCGGCCCGTCCGAGTGGCCTTTTCTGGGCCGAGTCCCAGAATCGACCCTCAACTCGTGTCGCTTGGCCCACTCGGCCCAAACCCTAGTTGGCCCTCGGACCGTCCGAGGCAAACCGTCTGAGTCCACCCATTCGGCCCGTCCGAGTCAAACTTTCGGCCAAGTGGCACATTCGGCCTCGGCCGTCCAAACGACCCGTCTGAGTCTCAAATTCGGCCCTCGGCCACTTTCCACATTCGGACAAGTGCCTTGGCCCGTCCGAATCACCTTGTCCGAATTTGCCATTCGGCCCATTCGAATCAAAATCGTCCGAGTCAAACCCTGAAATTTGGACCTTGGCCTTGTGCCTCGGCCTGTCTGAGTGACCTACTTGGACTCTGCAATTCGGACCAGTTGATCTGAGTGCAATTTTTTATCAAAATTTTCAAAAATTTGACATAACCCGGCTAAAATGCAGCAGCGCAAACTGTCGAAACCCTTCGAGCGCTCAGAACTTGATTCTGGATTTACATGTAGCCGCTTAGCAGCTAGAAGTAGGCAGTTATGAGACCCAAGGACTTAGACGTGAACCGTTGAGCTGTAAAACCTGATTGACCGAAAACGAACAAGGCGACATACGAGAAAAACCCTAAAACCTGACAAAACGGTCGAAAAATTGATCTACAAGCCTATCAGGCCCGAAACAAGCGAGAGTGCGTAAGACGCTTAGGAATTGCTTTCTGCACTCACATTGAATTTCCGCACTTGAAGTACACTTAAGAAAGCTAAAAGCCTGATTGAGCACAAGTGCACGAGAAATGACACACGCACTGAGTGATCATAAATTGAGGTTTGTATTCAATAACTAAAGGAACTCACTCAGATAAACCACTCAAGGAACCCACCAATAGGAGAGGACCCAAGACATAGACAAACCATCAAAGCGTAGATTAGGACCAAGCAAGGGGCGCCAACGACATGGATTTAACAAGTCTACTGAACCTGACCGACAGCTTGGTGGAGCAAGACAACTCGACAATGGTAGAGGAAAGCTCAGACCGCAGGTCTAATGAGGAACTTGATTTGAACGTCTTCCCAGATGCTATTCAGCAGCAGCTAGTAAGCAGTTACGACGCACACACCCAGTATGAGCACCGTGGTAGGATAGCAGACGCTATCACCGCAGATCTAGAAGAGGAGAGAAAGCTAGTCCGCAAAGCATTGCAAAGCATAGCCAAATACAATAGGGACCAGCAGGCTAGAAGCCAAAGGCAAAGTACGGAGTTGCGCGAGGTGCAGCGAGTGTTGAACTTAGCAGGTAGGAACCGAATAGATCACGAGAGAGCCCTAGAGGGGGACTTGACGTTGAGCATGCTTCTCATGAAGTGACTGCTAGATAAGACGGTTGCAGAGCAAAGTGCCGAGGCACTAGTGACATCGCTGCTCGCAAGACTAGGGGAGAACCAAGGCTCAAAGAGCCAGTCCAAAATACCGATCGTTGCTAAGCAACTCGACAAGTACCAACCCCATGACAACCCATACAGCTTTGTTGAGCAGTTTGAGCAAGTTTGCTAAGCCAACGACCTCAATGACCTAACTCAACGCTTGCAAGCATTCGGGCTTTGCCTAGGCGACAAGGGTAGGATGTGGTATACGAGTCTAGATGTTGTAGAGCAAGCCAACTTCAATGGCCTCAAGAATCTCTTCATTAAGAGATTCGTCGAGCCCAGATACTCTGATAACCTACTAGTATGCTTGATGAATGTCAAGCAGAAAGAGAAGGAGGACATTCGTGACTACATAACCCATGTGAGGAGTCTCTTCAAGAGAATCCCTCTGGGCGAGCGACCGACTGAAAGAGCAGTTTCGACTGTATTCATCAGCGGAATTCGAGACGAGGAGTTAAATAAGGCTTTGGTAGGCAATTCAAGCTTGCAGCGAGACGTGATAACTAGAGTGTTTGAGGAAGCCATCAGAGTCGATGATCAGTTGAAAGAGCGGAGCTCCAGGAGCTCAAACTTAGAGGAGACCAACTCGCGAGGTTCAGAGAGAGCGTCAGCCTCTAGTGAGCGATCAATCCCATCATTCCAAGATAAGGAGAAGGCCACTGAGACAGACCAAGGCTTGGCTGATGTCAAGATGGAATTGGCCAAGTTGCAAGACATGTTGAGACGACCAACGCGCTCGCACGTCCAATGGGTGTACTGTGGCGGAAACCACTTACCGGCCGAGTGTCAAGACCTTGTGCTAATTGCAGTAGGTTTGGCCATGACGTTGCACATTGTAGATTACCAAGAAGACTTCCGTACTCGCAACCCTACTGCTAGCCTTACCTAGCGAACAGGTCGCAGCCATTCTTTGGAAGGAAAGCCCCATTGGCCCTTCCCGCGTCTAGCGATATGAAGCGAGCTGTTCCTAGGATGAAAATAAATCCTACGGGCATCCCTAGACCGCCTGGTCCTTACGTGACCCATCCACCGAGAGCGATGCTCCAGTCCACTACGTGGAAGAGCCAAGTGAGGAAGAAACTTACATATACCCTTATGTCTTGCATGACGACGAGGGCAATGCTGTCCTCATGGACTATCGACCTGTGCCGGTGATGGAGTTAGGAACAGGACGAGGTAGAGGCCTAGGAGGGCAGACACATGATCCAATCATCTGTTGGACTTGTGGTCACCCTGGTCATGTCTCATCACACTGCCCTGAAAGAGAGCAGCAAAACTAAGACAAGGCTAACCAAAGGCGTGTAGAGTGTGGAATCACCCACCTCTTCATAGATTGCCCAAAGTGAAAGCCATCTTCTAGCTCAGCCAATGTACCATCTATTCTATTGGGGCTGTTTGGTGTCGAAAACCTCAATGGGGAGGCCACACCTATCTGCAAATTGTGACACATTTGCAATGTTGTTTTTTGCTTTGCCTGCCCGCCTGTGCCTCCCCCATGGCATTGACAACCCCCTTTCTCCTCTTGACCAAGCTTGTGTTGAGATATCGAGCTCCACTCGTGATATGCCAGGGTGACCGTTGTGCATTTATGTCATCGACTTGTCAGTTGCAGATGCGGTTGGTACATCGCCCATGAATAATAGCTAGATGACAGCTATCCTTATCTACTCTAGTTCGTGGCTCAGTTAGTATGCCACCTTAGTTAGTTGAGTTTGGTTTGAGACCCATATATAGGGTTCTTCTATTTCTATGTACTAGAGTTCTTTTGGCTTACACAACTAAGAAGAGGAAAACTGTTTTCAGCCTCCACCTTTGTGTGTATTTCCCCATTGTGCAAGCAAGAAAGCTACAAGTGAGACTCCTTCCTTCTCTCCCACAATCTTGACATGGTATCAGAGCCTTGTTCGTGGTAAGGATCTCAAGAAAGCAAGCCAAGCTCGCGGTGTTCTGGTAAGAACACCATATTGGGGAATATGGGAATTATCCATAAGTTTGGGACACGTGGTCAAATCTTTGGATTTGTCATAACTTGAACACTATAACTCCAAATCAAGCGCTCTATAGCTCAATAGATTTCATTTTTCAAGCGCTTTCTAATGATAGGTCATATCATATGGTTTTGAGAAACTTATGGGCATGTTATCTAGGTGCTACCTTTTTAGTATTCAAAAAATGGGAATTGGGAGATTCCCAAACTCACTAATAGTGTGTTTAAGAGGAGCAGTGTTGCTTTCATTTTCTATTTTGGGAGCAGATCTCAGCAGGTAGCACAGCCGGAAATTGCAAGAGTGCATTGTCTTAGGTTGAGATGCCCTTCGCGATGAAGCAAGAGGGCACTATATGCTGCGGGTAAGGGCTTTAGCCCTTGGCGACCCTGTTTTTTTGATTTGAGGCCATTTCAGGGCCTGTTTTGGAGGCAGAAGTTTTCTGCACGCACTCAAGAAAAGGCCCAGTTTTATGCTGTGCAGCCACTGTTCTACAGGTCGGTGAAAAGTTACTGTAGAAATTGCATCGTATGCCTGTGCGCAGAGACATTGGGAGTTACAGAATCATCCTTGTTGCCTGTTGATGCAAAATCATCACTAGGAAGTGACTGTGTGGTTAAATACCACTTTCGTCAGTTTTGCAGATTTGCCCTTGTGAGGCTGAAGTTGTATTCTTTGCAGTAACAGAATTTTTTGCAGTATTCTGTAATGGCGTCTGATTATCTTTCATAGATTGTCACTGAAAAGCTTGACAAGAACAACTGCCAAGCATGGAAGTTTAGAATGACGAATTTCCTTATGGGAAAAGGATATTGGGAATTTGTTGCAAGAAATGAAGAAGAACCAGTTCTTCCTGATGTTTCCAATCAACAGCAAATGCAGGCATTTAAAGCATGGCATGAGAGAGCCAGGAAAGTTATGTATTGGCTGTCTATCAGCATTTCAGACTCTATGATTGTGCATATTCAGGATGTAAGTACGCCAAAGGAGGCATGGGATACTTTGTCAAAAATGTATAGCACAAATACGCAAGCTAGGAAAATGCAGCTCAAGCAAGAGTTGCATAATGTGCAAAGAGAAAGTATGAGCATCAATGACTACCACATGAAGGTGAAGAAGATTGCAGATGCACTTGCTTCCATTGGGTCGCCAGTGGAAGATGATGATTTAGTTTCCGTGACCTTGAATGGTCTAGGAAAGGATTATGCACAGTTTTGGACATCCATTTCAGTTCGTGAAAGATTTCCTGATTTTGAGGAGTTGATTGCTCTTCTAATTTCTGAGGAGCAGAGAAATGGTGGTGCATCTTCTTCAGGAGGAACTTCAAAAGAAGCTGTCTTCTACTCAAATGCTGGAAGAGGTAGAGGCATAGGTAGAGGAGGCCGATTTGGAGGCCATGGTAGAAATCAGAATATGCAGCAAACTTAAGAAAACCAGTCCTATGGAGGAGGACGTGGTAACTCTAGAGGCAGGGGGAGCCAAAGAGGTCGTGGTGGATGGCAAAGAGGCCAAAATGCAAACAGTAATGTTGAATGCTACTACTGTGGTAAAATGGGTCATATGGCTAAAGACTGCTATAAAAAGCAGAATGACATCATGAATGGAAAATTGCAACAAGGGAATTATGCATCTTCTAGTAGACAGGGTGATGACAAAAATGAGCATTTGTTTATGGTGCAGCACATGAATAATTCTGTGACAAGTGCAGAAGAAAGCAATGATGTATGGTATGTTGAGGTGCATCAAACCACATGACAGGTCATGTAGAATGGATGGAGGATGCAAGGAAAATGGAAAAACCAGGATTTGTGGAGACTGGTGATGATACTGCACATCCTATTGTGCAGATTGGAAAAATTCTTTTGTCTATGCAGGATGGGAAAAAGAAATACCTGTCCAATGTATTTCATGTCCCAAATATCACTAAGAATCTAGTTTCTGTTGGTCAAATGGTTGAACAGGGCTTGCAGGTCAGATTTAATCCTCATGGATGCTTTGTTGAGGATATGAAAAATAAAGGTCGCTTGATAGCAAAAGGAAAGAAGAAGGGCAGAATGTTTACGTTGGATGCAGACATGTCTGAATTGAGTGCAGCAATGTTTGCACATGGGACCAGTGTAGTTGCAGATATTGATATCTGGCATAAACACATTGGTCATGTTAATGTACAATGACTTAAATCAATGCAGGCCCAAAATATTGTTGCAGGACTGCCTAAATTCAAGGTTGCAGAAATGCATAAGGTATGTGAAGCCTGCCAATTTGGAAAACAGGCACGGAAACCATTTCCTAGACATGTTCAAGAGAGTAAAAAGCCATTGGAATTAATCCACTCTGATGTGTGGACTACTAAAGCTGCATCTCTTGGAGGCTGTCATTATTTTGTCACTTTTATTGATGACTATAGCAGAAAAGTTTGGGTGTATTTCATGAAAAAGAAAAGTGAAGTTTTTGGGCATTTCAAAACTCTTAAAGCTATGGTTGAAAAAGAAACAGGTCTGCAAATAAAATGCCTAAGGTCAGATGGAGGGGGAGAGTACCTCTCAAATGAGTTTGCAAGGTTCTTCCAGGAGCATGGCATAAAGCAGCAATATTCATACAGTCATACCCCACAGCAAAATGGAATTGCAGAAAGAAAAAACAGGCATATTGGAGAGGTATCTCGTGCCATGCTCAATGAAAAAGACCTACCAGATTTTTACTGGGCTGAGGCAGTTGCTACAATAGTCTACATAATGAACAGGACTCCCACTGCAACAATACATGGCATGACTCCAAAGGAGAGGTATACTGGTAGGAAACCAACTATTTCTCATTTGAAAATTTTTGGTTGCATTGCCTATGTTCATGTGCCAGATGAGTTGAGATCCAAGTTGGATCCAAAAGCTGAGGAGTGCATCTTTATTGGTTACTCTCTACACAGCAGAAAGGTTATAGATGCTATAACCCTTCTACTCGTAAGTTTACAGTGAGTAGAGATGTTGTTTTTGATGAGATGAGTAGCTGATATAAACCAATAAATGTGATTGATAATGTAGATGTACAACATGGTAATGCTGCACAAAATTCACAGTAGCAGTCACAAGATATTAGTGGACCTGGAGTGTCCTCTAACAGTGGTTCAAATTCTTTGCCATGGACAAGCAGATTGAGATCAGGAGAATCTTCTCAAAGCAATGCAGATAGTGGTATGCAAGTATCATGAAAAGGAAAAGAGAAGGTAGATCAGCCCATGTTTGATGTGAATGCAAGTCACTCTTATGTGGATGGTGAATCCAGTGGCTCAGAACAGAGCATTGATGATGAGTTGGGTATTCCTTCTATTGTTACACCTGGAGTAAGGAAGACCAGGGATGTTTTGAGAGCACCTGGGAGTGAACCTACTTTGCGCAGGTCTACGAGAGCTAGGTATCCTGTGGATAGGTTGAAATATGATGGATTTACAGCCATTCACTATGCATATATGGTCAAAGTGATACAGGAACCAGAACCCACTTCTTTTGAGCAAGCCATGGGAAAAGAAAAATGGGAGAAAGCCATGGATGAAGAAATGGATGCCTTAGAAGCAAATGCTACATGGGAATTGGTACCTTTGCCTAAAGGTAAAAATGTAATTGGCTGTAAGTGGGTTTATAAGGTGAAGCACAATGCAGATGGTTCTGTGAACAGATACAAGGCAAGATTAGTAGTCAAGGGGTATGCACAAACATATGGCATTGACTATGAAGAAACATTCAGTCCGGTTGCAAGGATGGCAACCGTAAGAGCAGTCATTGCTATGGCTGCATCAAAGGGATGGTCTTTACATCAGATGGATGTAAAGAATGCCTTCTTGCATGGTGATTTGCAAGAAGAGGTCTATATGGAGCAGCCACCAGGTTATGTGTATGCTATTCATGCTGAGTTTGTTTGCAGGTTGAAGAAAGCCTTGTATGGCTTGAAGCAAGCACCTAGAGCATGGTCTGACAAGATAGGACAGTATCTTGTCACTATTGGCTTTCAGATTTCCATGGCAGATTTCTCACTTTATGTGAGAAAAACAGAGAAAGGTATTATGCTACTTGTCATTTATGTTGATGATTTGATTATGACAGGTGACAGTGATGAAGATATCCTTCATGTGAAAATGCTATTGAAGCAGAAGTTTGAAATGAAGGATTTGGGAGAGCTGCGTTATTTCTTGGGCATTGAGGTGATTAGATCACCAAGTGGGATACAGCTCTTGCAGAGGCAGTATGGATTGGACATGCTGTCCAAATATGGGATGACAGGCTGTAAGCCTATTTCAGTTCCTTTGGAGCAGAATGTGAAGTTGAGCGCAGATGCAGGTGAGCTTCTGGAAGACCCTACTATGTACAGACGCATAGTAGGAAGTTTGATTTATATGACTTTTACCAGGCTAGATTTGAGCTATGCTGTTGGATTGGTAAGCCAGTTTATGCAGGCTCCAAGGAAACCACATTTGGATGCGGCTAGACGCATACTCAGGTATGTGAAGTCCACATTGCAGTATGGACTATTTTATGAGACTGGGGTTCAGATACAGTTGCATGGATACACTGATGCTGATTGGGCTGGTAGTATTTCTGATAGACAATCTATCAGTGGATATGTGTTCTCTTTTGGGAGTGCTGCACTCACTTGGAGCAGCAAGAAACAGCCTACAGTTGCCTTGTTGAGCACAGAGGCTGAGTACAGGGGTGCAGCAATGGCTGCATGTGAGGTAGCTTGGTTGCATAAGCTACTTTATGATATGCATCAGCCTACAGATGGGCCAGTTGTCATTTATTGTGACAACATGAGTAGTATACACTTGGCAAATAACCCAGTCTATCATGCTAGAACAAAGCACATTGAGGTGCATTATCACTATGTGCGGGAGAGGGTTTTACTAGGTCTTATTGATCTAGTTTATGTCAGCATAGAGGATCAGGTAGCTGACATATTCACGAAGGCATTGGGCACAGAGAAGCTGCGCAAGTTTAGAGACCTGCTTGGTGTGCAGGAATTGGGATTGAGCTCGAGGGGGAGTGTTGAGATATCGAGCTCCACTCGTGATATGCCAAGGTGACTGTTGCGCATTTATGTCACCGACGAGTCAGTTGCAGATGCGGTTGGTATACCGCCCATGAATAATAGCTAGATGACAGCTATCCTTATCTACTCTAGTTCGTGGCTCAGTTAGTATGCCACCTTAGTTAGTTGAGTTTGGTTTGAGACCCATATATAGGGTTCTTCTATTTCTTTGTATGAGAGTTCTTTTGGCTTACACAACTAAGAAGAGGAAAACTGTTTTCAGCCTCCACCTTTGTGTGTATTCCCCCATTGTGCAAGCAAGAAAGCTACAAGTGAGACTCCTTCCTTCTCTCCCACAATCTTGACAACCTACAGTTGCCTTGTCGAGCACAGAGGCTGAGTACAGGGGTGCAGCAATGGCTGCATGTGAGGTAGCTTGGTTGCATAAGCTACTTTATGATATGCATCAGCCTACAGATGGACCATAACCCAGTCTATCATGCTAGAACAAAGCACATTGAGGTGCATTATCACTATGTGCGGGAGAGGGTTTTACTAGGTCTTATTGATCTAGTTTATGTCAGCACAGAGGATCAAGTAGTTGACATATTCACAAAGGCATTGGGCGCAGAGAAGCTGCGCAAGTTCAGAGACCTGCTTGGTGTGCAGGAATTGGGATTGAGCTCGAGGGGGAGTGTTGAGATATCGAGCTCCACTCATGATATGCTAGGGTGACCGTTGTGCATTTATGTCACCGACTTGTCAGTTGCAGATGTAGTTGGTACACCGCCCATGAATAATAGCTAGATGACAACTATCCTTATCTACTCTAGTTCGTGGCTCAGTTAGTATGCCACCTTAGTTACTTGAGTTTGGTTTGAGACCCATATATAGGGTTCTTCTATTTCTATGTACTAGAGTTCTTTTGGCTTACACAACTAAGAAGAGGAAAACTGTTTTCAGCCTCCACCTTTGTGTGTATTCCCCCATTGTGCAAGCAAGAAAGCTACAAGTGAGACTCCTTCCTTCTCTCCCACAATCTCGACAGCTTGGTCCTCCTTGCTCAACATTTTAGACTTCCACCCCAACAAGGCTTAGTTTTCTGCTATACCCTCTTGTTGTGAGCAGCAATTGAAGCTCAACCCCAAACCTCAGTTCAACCCACAACATCTAGAAACCCAGCTGGATTGAAGATATGGAGCTCAACATGTATGGGACTTTTGTGGGTAGCTATGAAAGCTCCATTTGAAGCTTTCCTTCTTTGAAGTTCAAGCCGGGAATAAGCATGGGTACCCTCATCAACATTGGAAGCATTCAAATGCTAAAGTCTTCATCCATGGGAGTGCTCCAAACCAATCGGGCTTGCTTGATGGAGTGAATGGGTATCATGATGGGCTATGCTCCAACCATCTTCTCCAAGCACTGATTAGGTATGTCAATCTGACCTTAATATCTCATATTTATCCAATTACTGAGCTTAATCCCTTTGTCAGAGAGATTAAAGATTGCATAGGCTTAATAGTCAATCCCTCTTGTATGCATGCATCATAACTAATCCTAAATCAATTGTACTGGATGAAATTAACCCCCATCTTGTCTTGTGTGCCTTGGATAAGTCACAAAGTGAGTAATAACCTTTGTAATTGGGTAACTAGCAGCCAGTGAGTCACTGGACTGCTAGGGTAACCCCTACCCAAGCCTTTGTTCATTCCTTGTATCTCAAGAAATGACCCAATGTCCCCTTTCCAATGTATCTCATACTAATTTCTTAACAAAAATGTCTCCCATGTATACTTTGGCTAAGGAAAAAGGCCGATGCTAGGTGAGGTGGTAAGACAAAAGAGTGGTGACCCTCCCTTACCACTTAGGACCTTGAAGGGGTGCATAACCCGGGTGGGGGGGAGCTTTACCCACCTCTCGGTGATCCAGATCCCGATACTTGTATGAAAGTGCAGGTACTTTCCCATTATCACCACCTTCCCTGATGCAATGATGCATCTTGGACACCCTTTCAATGCTAATGGCACCCATGTATATGACGGTTGAAGTACATGCAGTCAGAAGATATGTATGGTAGTCAACTTTCCTTATGTATTGATGATAGAGCAGATGGACATGCAATGATACTTAGAATGGTGCTCAGTATGCTCAAGATGATATTCATGTTGTTGATCAAGCCTCTCACCAAATGACTCATCCATATAATGCTTTTGCGCTAAGAGACATGTAGTGTTTTTGGTCACGGTCAAGCAACACAGTCATAAAGATCCTATTACACAAAATTTTGTATTTCATGTAGGAATAAGCCCTATATCTTATCTCAAAGAGGGATTTTTCCCCTCCTGTTTGAGTAAAAATCCTCCCCGATCAAAGTTATGGTTTGAAAGTTATGCCCATTTTTGTGCACTAGGGTCACTGTGGACAGGGTGCAGACTACTTCAGAACATGCACAATAATTCCATTGCAGAAAATTCTGATAATTTTCTTGTAAAATATTACATGGCGCAGCGAACAGAATCTGAGAAAGAGATAGAGAGTACACAACAGAAAAGAGGAGAATCAGTAAATTCTTTAACTCCAAACAATTGATACAAAGATGGCTCTGTCCACCCGTGCGCTTCCACTGTGTGAAGCTTAGATGGCGATTTAGACAGAAGATAGGTGAAGAGCTTAAGGCTAGCTGGAACAACAACTCTGATTGGGTGAAAGATGAGTGATCGATGGCTGTGAAGGGGTTTAGCTTTTATAGCCCGTGAAGGCTGTGAGGTTGGCCTGACCGACCTACCATATAAGCCTCCACTAGTTGACCAGGGAATATTCCAGGGAATATTCCCTTTACCATTGGGCCAGGGGCGCTGCCCCCGGACCCCCGCCAGGGGGGCCACTGGCCCCCCTCGGACCCCCCAGCCAGGGGCCGCTTCTGCGGCCCCCGAACCCTACAATAGTGGCCCCTTTTAACTGCCTTACCCCGCAACTCGATGCAGTGCGCCTCGAGTTGCTACAAGCTTAACCACTCTGTCTAACCCAAAGATTAGACCCACAACGGTCACCTTTTTGCCATCCGGTCACATAGACCTCATCTGATATACAAGTCAGGACTCAACCAATGTCCGGGCTCACATTTGGCTTCTCCTCATAATGGGGGCCTTACAACTTTGAGCACCATGGATCATTGGTAGCACCTAATGAGGGTGGGGCATTGATCATATCTAACATTTCTGTCACAAATATTAATAGCTCATCTCAAAGAGGACTTTGTCCCCTCTGATAGAATAAAAAATCTCACCAATTGGAGTTTCCTACCAAAAGTTACGCTCAATTTACTAATAGCAGGTCCTGTGGACTGTATCTAGATGGCTGGCCAGAACGACAAAACTAAGGGCCATGAGGAACTCTAGAGGGAGATTAGAGACTCTAGGACCTCCATGAATGATTAACCAAGCTTGGAACAAGATTAGCATGGTGATATGTAGGAGGAAATGCCCGACACATATCCCTACAACCTGTTCAACCACACCATATGTTAGCATGAGCTTTGTCACATGGAACAACATAATGACATGGTCACCAACCACTGCCAAATGTTATCCAAGTTTGATGAATAGATTGAGAAGGTGGCCCTCTCAAACTCGAGGACTCAACAAACTTTGGAGCAGCTCACTATTCTTGTTGCTCAGTTAGCTATAGCTTCATATCCCAAGAGAAGGCAAAGGACTCTAGGCACAAATCTAGACGTCCACTACCTCAAGAGCCATTACATGGTCCATAGGGCATACTTGGTGCTAAAATAATCCCCTCTTCCACCTATGATATTGGTGAGCCTTCTCATGTGCATGATGAGGCTCTATTGAGTTCCCCCATCAACCATGTAGCCAACACCCCACTGAGGCCCTCTCCCACCCTTGGTAGAAATTCCCCCTCTCTCCCTAGGAGCCCCCATGCAACCTGTATGGATCAACCCCATCATGGACAGTATGATACCAATGGCTAGCATGGATATAATGGACTGCATGGGATAAATGCACCACATGGTATGTATGAGCAACAAGGTATATATGGACATCATGGGATGTATGGACAACAAGGGTTTCATGGGCAGCATGGCCCTCATGATCTACATGACAAGATCATCCTCACTAAGTATAATAGGCAATCCCCTCACCATTGGACTTGGAGGAATGGACATCCAAGTTGGAGTCCTACTTCAATATCTACCACCCCATTGATGATCAAAAAATAATCTTTGCTTCTCTCCACTTGGAAGGATTTGCCCACACATGGTGGTGCTATATCAATCGAGAGAATCGTGAGTTCATTGACTGGGAAGATTTTAAAATGCAAATGGTCCAAGTATTTGTGTCTCCTGTAGAAAAAGGGTGGTTTGCAAGATGGTGGTACACTCTTGACCAACGTAACCTCACTGTATGTGAGTACACAAATTAGTTTATGAAATTCACCATGTATGTGGAGAGCATTAGCAATGATGCTAAATTACACAAGTATATCTATGGGTTGGAATGGAGCCTATAGGAAAATGTCATGGCCCAAAAGCCCACCACACTATTTGAAGAAATTGAAATGGCTAAGAGATATGCAAGAAAGTACCATAAGAATGAACATTTTCAATAAGGTTCTAGATAGCCCCGCATCCCTTTAAGATTAGCCCCATATGGAGGTGGTTTACGAGGAACCTTTGTGCCTAATAATAGTCCCATAATACCCACTTACCCCACCTTTCATGTTGAAAGAAAACATGGCACTTTTGGGATAGCATTTTGCTCTAATGCTAAGAGTAAGTATGCTAGAAATAAACAGTCCATTGCATCGCCTTCCCATGGCCCCAGTGTGGCCAACGCTTCATTTCTCCAGATTTCATGAAGAAATGGAAGGAAAAAGGCCTCTAATTTAAATGTGTGGAGAAGTACAATGTTGACCATGTCTCTAAATGCCCTTACAAGAAAATTAAGGTCAAGGTCCATAGCATATATGTCATGGAAGATTGGTACAATGATAAGGATGAGCTACCCATCGACCATGTTGAGTTTTCTCAGGATGTAGATCAGAAGTAGTTTTATGACTTGGAGGATAGGTTTTCTATTGACTCGAGTGGCTATCCATCACAGATACTTGATTAGACATCCCACCCACCTAACTCTTTTCTTTGCTCCATCTCCTTGGATGCTTAGACAGGTTCTCAGGGCCCCAACACCCTACGCATTCAAGGAAGTATCCATGGAAAGCATGTCTTCATCCTTATGGATAGTGGTAGCACTCATAGTTTTGTCAATAAATCAACCATTGATAGGTTGAAATGCATCCCTACCAAATTACACCACCCCTTGAAGGTCCGTGAAGATCCTCAATCCAATCACTATGCAACTTTGAAATGGAGGATTATATGTATGCCTACACATAAGAGAGTGAATCAACCATGATATTATCCTTGCCCTCAGTGTGAGAAATGTCCAAATCATAGTTTTGTGATGCTGCCACCCATTGTCTTTGCTTAGGAGTTAAAGTAGACTGAGTCAGGGAAGGACTGGAGCACTCAATAGTCACTCTTTTCTTGGAAGTGACTACCATACAAATAATAGTTTCATTTTCTAACACCATGGAGGATGGCTAACATCTCCTGATCCTACACATTCATTTGCATCTCCTTGTCATTAAGCTTATGGCTCTCAAAAGCAATCACACTATGCTCTTGCAGGATGACCATACCAATACCCCTACCACCATTGACATAACAATGAATGGCAAACATATTGGAGAAATTATGGCATACGAGGATGGGGGCTGAAGTAAGAATTTCCTTCAACTATTTGAAGCTATGATCAATAGTTTCATTCCAAAAAAAGGATTCCTTTTTTGGTCAATTATTCAAAGGTGCTGCAATAGTGGCATAATGCTTAATGAAGCGTCTATAAAATGAGGAGAGATAAAGGAAACCACGTAATGAAGTAGTGGTGGATGGAATGGGCTAGTTCTTGACACATTGCACCTTATGGGGATTAACCTGTATGCCATTTTTACTAACAATGTGTCCCAAGTACTGCACAAATGTTTGCATAAAGATACACTTAATTTCCTTAGCAAAGAGTTGATACTATCTTAATGTATCAAACACCCTTCTAACATGTGTCAAGTACTCCTCTTGTGGCTTGCTATAAATGAGGATGCTGTCAAAGAAAATGAGCACAAACTTGAATAAGAATGGGTAAAGAATTTTATTCACGAGGCTCTGAAATGTGGCAAGGATATTATCAACCCAAAAGGCATCATTAGAAAATGATAGAGTCTGTGGTCAGTTCTGAAAGCCATTTTGATCTCATCACCCTCTCTTATATAAATTTGATGGTAGCCCAACAAAAAATCAATGTTAGTGAAAAAAACTGCCTCTTTCAACTCATCCAGCAAGCCATCAATTTGTGGGATGGGATAGTGGTTCTTCACTATGATTTTGTTCAAGTGTCTATAGTTGATGGACATGGAAAAGAGCCATCTTTCTTTTTTACTAACATGACAAGGGATATATAAGGGGAAGAGCTCGGTTCAATGAAACCCATCTCAAGAAACTCCTTGACTTGCTTTTCAACCTCTTCATGTTCACACTTGGAGAGTCTATAAGGTGGCTTGTTCACGGGCTTAGAATGGGGCTCTAAATCAAGTGGGTGCTCCACTTGCCTCTTAGGGTGAAGAGCTATAGGCATTTGAAATAAATCATTGTACTCTTCAAGTAAGGCTTGCAAGGCTTAATCCTTAGATGCTTTGTAGGGATGGTTTGAATATTCCTTATTCAAGTGCAAGACAAAGATCTGCACTAAGAAAAAAATGAACTCAGAAGTGGATCTTTTAGCCCCCCCTCTCCTCCTTAAAACAAGGAAAAAGGAGAGAATAATAGTAAAATAATCCTCTTCTCTCTCCACTTTTGCAATCTCGTTTTACCTTTTTTATATTATCTACGAAGATATACTCAGATTCCTTCTCTCTCCTCATTCAATAAGTCTTTTTCAACCAAATTTTATATTAAAAAAGGAGTTAGTTACGGGAGTGTGGTGCTTCGTTTTCAATGCAAATTGTTTAGTAGATACAAGATAATTGATTTTTTAATCGAGAACAAGGAAAATGAAATTCCGAAAGTTTCTTTTAAGATATTTTGGGGATTTTTTATATTCTAGCTTTTGGTCAAAAGACACCAACAGGTCAATTTTCATGTTTTTTGAAAATGTTTTTGGAGGTAAAATAGAAATGTCTAAAATACGAAAAGTCTTGGACATCCCTACCCTCTGAGCTATTTTCCCCCCCTATCTATACTCTCTCATGGCTCTATTGTGACCTCTTCTTTGTGTTTATGCAACCTTCATTAACAGAGTGAATTACTTACACCCTTCTTTCCTTGACATCTTTGTGTGCCTGTCTGTGCATCTCCACTCTACCTCTCCTGTGACAACCAAGTAGGCTCCCCATTTCTATTAATAGTAAAATGAATATAGGAAAGAAGGATCTGTATATTGAGGTAGAGATTGAATATGCCTCATTATTCAAAAGAACCCAGCATACAGTGTCAACCCTCAGGTTTTACAGAGTTACAAGCAAATGGGATTGAAACATGTGGACTTGTGGGTTGATGGGGGAATCTACCCAATTGACCCCTTAAACAATAGACCTCCAACTTTCTCAGAAATCACAAATTTACTAAAGTATGTATGCGAGGGTGAAAATGGATTGCTCGGTTATACTAGGTGACTCAATGATCACACGTTCAAAGTATTTACAACTTGCCAAGCAACCATAAAAAATTATCATGATGTGATTGTTGCACATCAACTTCATATACAACAACTCATAGGACAAGTGCTACAACTGAATAAAACTATAATTCAATAAAACAATCAAATTATTTCAATGCTAGACACTATCCATGACATTGGTATCTCATATGAGGATGCAAAGGCACAATTGGACGACTTGAGAAAGATCAACAAGAAGCTAAGACAAGAGCGCAAACGAAAAAACAAGCCAATCAATGAGTTAATTGTGAACAGTGGCCAGTGGAAGCGATGTATCAAAGCATGTAAGGTAGCTCAGAATGAGAACCTACGTGAGGGTGAGGTTGGATCGTGTATTAGTAGATTGCTGAAGGCAAGTAAATTGGAAAATTCTTTGAGCAATACTAAGTTTGAGGCTATGAAGGAAAAGGTGATTGAGTGCACATTAAAAGATATGTCAAATGAGTTCTTAGTTGTGGATGCACAATCCATTTATGACAAGGCCAGTATTAGCACAATGACTTACTCAAAGATATTCAAAGGTGTGAAAGCTAGGTTTGGTGGTGTGCTAAAGAGAAATAGAATTGTGCCTCTTCCTCAAACTTCAAAGTTAATAGAGACCTAACGACAACTTAATACAAAGGTTTCGGAGTTGATAGGATATCCCATGCATGTTCAATGCTTGGAAACACTAAAGGTTGGGACCAAAAATATATATGAGGTGAAGTTCACCAAACTCAATAATTACTATTTAGATTTGTATAAGGTGCAGTTGGCAATGGTAATGTACTACAATATGTTTGTTGAGGAATGTAATGGTAAATTTCAGTTTGTTATAAAATTAGATGAAAGTGAGGTCATCAAAGAAGTAAAGCTTGAAAAAGTTAGTGTAATTTTGATGAATAGTGCTTTACAACTCGACAAGAACAACCCAAGGAACTTTAGTGTTCAATCCAAGTGCCATGTGTGGTGGCTCGCTACATTCAAAGTTCCTAAGTAAACATTTGAGGTGCTGCATTTCTTCTTTATGCACACAAGCATTCGAAGCATCATCGATCATCAGGAACATGGTGAGATGCTCTTGGTTGAAGGGTATGGTCAATACTTGGTTGAATGGCATCTTACAGAAGACTTGAAAACTTTAAAATGCATGTGTGGAATCTCCAATGGTATAAATACAAAGAATCCATGACTATATTGCTTGGTCGAGAGGGTGGAAGAAAAGGAAGAAAAGAAGAATTGGCATTTAAGGGTGACAAGTATTGCACCGAGGCGCAATAGAGAAAATCTCACTTCGAAGCCCACCTTCAACATTCCATGGGATCGTATTCACATTTGTTCATTGCATACTTTTGTCAGAATCATGAAGAATTTTGTATATGAATACATTTGTTTGATTATAGGATGCATCGAGAAAAAGAAGCCATTGCAATGTGTAGGAATGTGGAGCGAGTGCTATCATAAATTGGGCTACATAAGCATCAAGTGATGATTGAAAAAGATGAGAATAGATTTAAAAAAAGCTGGTAACTTGCCAAAAAATCCTTGCTTTGGAGGAGAAAAGGCTAGGAAGTTTCTCTCAACACCCATGAATGAGGAAGGGAATGTCATGGTTTATAGGCTGCAGGACTACGATGGGTGGAAAAAGTTACATTTTGCAATTCCTGCTTGAAGTAATGGAGCAAAAACAAGGTTGGCCAAAGCTAAGGTTTGGATAAGTCTTAACAAATTGGTTCCCTTACTTCGCACAATGGTGTTTAATAATGAAGATAAGCAAGAATTTCTCGATGTTGTGGATAGTTTCTACAAAAACATGGTGGAAGCGTGGGGCAAAAGCTCTATCACACATTACATGGTGCATACTAGGTTAATATTTTAAAATTTTATGAATTGTATAAACTATTGAGCATAGTTTTACTCATGTGTGATATCTGTGTTTGTAGCATATCATTGAGGAACATGGGCCATTCTTTTCAAAAAAGGAAAGCATTGGAATTTGGTCCTCACAAGGGATGAAAAATTCACATTAGATAGCTCATGGTCCATACCAAAGAAAAACCAATTATGGTGGAGGGGTGAATGGTAGCGATCCAATGATCCAATTGCTATTTTGGTAGTATATGATTATAGTAGCAAATGAAGCTAAACTCTCGCAAAAGAGAGCAAATGAAAGCGTCGATGAATCGGCTACTGCAGACATGATGGAATCATGTCATGTCATGTCACTAAAAGAGTGCGTTATGAAGCCTCAAGTGCTAAATAAGACCATACCAACTAGCTAGAAAAAAGGCTTCGACAAGGCATCAAATGGGGTCGAAGAGAGCTAAGATAGTAAGATGAACAATGTGTTCAGTGTGATGCGATTCATAGTTTAAGAGAGAAAGAGAGAGTGTGCATCTATGTGAATGAGTTTGACAGTTTAGGGTTATATAAAAGAGGGTTTCACCTTCTATCTTATTCATTGAGTTCTCACATCTCTTGTGTAGGAAAGATGGCTAGGTCTAAGGTAGTTGCAAATAAGCTTCCACTTAGAGCCCCATATCATGTTCAACCCCTTGGAGCATCTACTAGCTCAGATGCACCCCCTTCTCAATCTAACCCAGCTTCCTCAAGCAGCCCTTACAAGGGTCCTCCTCAGCATTCCCACAAGAAACGCAAGTGGAAGCCAGGTACAGTGGCCCTCAGAAAAATTAGGAGGTATCAATACTCTTTTGATCTCATCATTTTGAAGGCGAGCTTCTTGAGACTTGTTCGCGAGATCATGCAAGACCTCTACCGCACAGAAAGCAAGAGGTGGTTTTTGGCACAAGGTCAAGATAGACCTGATCATTTCATAAAAGAATGTCTTCATGCTCTACAATGTGTTGCAGAGGCCATTTTAGTTGACTTGATGACTGATGCTCAATGTTGTGCAATATATACAAAGTGCATCATTGTAACTCCCAAGGACTTCCAACTTGTAGGAAATATTCAAGCAATGAAGGATGCATTCATTCCAATGGAATGAAAAAAGTTTTTAATGTTATCTTTTTTGGCATAGTGTTCTCCTCCTACATGGATATACCCTCGTTGTGAGTACTTCTTATGAAAGACCACCAAGTCTGCAACAAGGTTGCCAATGTACTACTTTTAGAGCTGAATCCTTCCTTCAATCCACATGCTGAGCTCCTCCTTACCTTGATGCAAACTCATCTATATACAGTATGTTCCTGAATGACAAAGTCAAATCAAACAATATATTTAGCAACTAACCTAGAGTTATCAAAAAGTGCCGAAACTTGACACTAGGGTGTGTCAGGTCCCCCAAAGTCCACCGGTGAAATCTTGGTAAAAAATGATGCATGTAGTTACCCTGCCCGAAGTATGGCATTTGGTGGTCCCAGATGCTTGCCTTGCTGGCATTTGGTAACCCCAAATGCCAATTCCAGGAATCATTTTTGGCCAAGATTTCACTGGTGGACTCGAGGGAACCCAATGCACCCTACTGTAAAGTTTCATTGCATAATCTATGCGAAGAATCCACGTGGGCTAGATACCTATTCACCACTTTTTGGTGATTCTTTCCTGCCTAAAATACCATGGGCTGTTCCAGAGGAACCTAAGTCACGTCAGATCCCTCGATGGAGTATGTGCAAGTAGCAATGGTGCTCACAAAGTCCTCAAAAACTTGAAGGAGGGATATGGTGATGAGAGCACACTCTCAAGGTTGAAGTTCTTAGAGAAAACTTGAAATATCTCATCATCCTCACTGGCAAAGATAGTCTCGTGGATCTACTCATCAAAGTGTGCACAAGCATCCATCAGAGCAGGTAGGAGGGATGTGATGGATATAAAGCGACGAAGAGAAAAAGTGTGAAATGAAGCAATGAAATAAGAACTAAACTAGTTCTATCTTAAAAACCTTAAATTTTAAACCATTAAGAGCTGTTTGCATATGATATTTAGTTATGGCTTTACTTATGTCTTTCTAAAGTTTACATGCATATATAAATGTATTGATGTGGAAAGTGGAAAAAACTCATAGCAACATTGAAATTGGTAGATTGCTCTTTGAGAGGCATATAGCTAAGCAGCTCGCAGAGGACCTTGTTTTTTTTTTATGACTCCCAAGTACGTATTGCCCAAGGGGGGTCAAGAATATGGAACCCTTGGGTCTATGCAGATATCAAATCTCAATAGTATAGAATGGCCATTGTGTAGTAACGACATTTTGCACATGTGTAGCACAAAAATTTTAACAGACATATTGAATTTTATGAAGCTAAGCATCGGCTCAAAGAATGTACATCTAAGCTGGTTCATATCGATTGCATCTTTTGCACACATATTCAAGGAGGAATGTAAGGGTTTAAGATATACCAAAAGCACATACGTCATAAAAAGTGCATCAGAGCAATTAGAAGGGTATACTTCTATAAATAAGAGACAAGTAGTTACATAGATATCATGAAATTTCTCATTCTCAATGGGTTGCAAATACTTACTGTTTGTAATGTTTCATTGAAAGGGCATAGTGGGCACAATATGTATTTGTTTTTGCATGAATACATGTTGCATAGATGCCTCTGTTACAAGGTGAGAATCAACATTTCTTTGTCCGAGAGCTAAAATTTTACCCTTCTAGTGCTTTGACACATCTACAATTTGCAGATGCTTTCACCTTGAAAGCTCCCTTCATACTTGGACGCATATGTACCCAAGATGAGCAATGATACGTATCATGATCCAGTTCCCTTCTTCATCTTTTCTATTACATACTTCTATCGAGAGAATGCTTGTTCTTCTCTCAGGCATTATGACCTACACATTAGATGTAAAGAAGTATGTATTAACCCTAAATAAAAAGCATTTTAAGTCTGTCTAGTAATCACCAATATGCCGTATAAATCAACATGGCATTAAGAGATGTTTATACTTTTGTAAATAGACACAAACATTGATATCAAAATGCATATGGATATGTACATTCACACAAAGTATAAATTCAATTTCAAGGCATCACTTTACATAATCCTCTTCTAAATCAAAAGATATTGAGGCTACCATTTTCACCAAGTGAGCAAACAAAGCTCATATCATTTACATGAAATATAATGAAAAGAATAGCACAAGAATAATTAGAGAGTTTTTCCAAAATAAAATTTATTATAATGAATAGGAGTTTGATTTGACTCAATAAATTGTATGAAACGTGGGTATTATAGAGTAGTTATTACAAGGATAGTAGCCATATGGCATGCAAATCTTAATAGGCACATTGGATTGACACATGAGATATTCTATGACTCAACACATTGTACGTTATATGGATGATATGATACAAGAGTTTCATGGATCATTTCCAATTGGCATGGAGATCTGAATGGACACATAGGACCAATAAAGTGGAGGATTTTTGAACCATCAACTTCCACATCCATATCATCCAGCACAAAGAAATCACTCACCACATCAAAATAGTCGATCGAGAATTATGTGGTTCACCTTAACCTTGTACAATACCTACATGTACAAAAAAATACCTGCATGAATCCCTTTTAACAAAAATACTTGCATGAATGCCTTTTAACAAAAAATATATAGATAACTGCATGAATAGAAGCAATACAAAATGGGCCAATTTACCTATAAGTTGATCTACTGAAGATAAGATTGAATCGTTTTGCTAATCAAAACCCATTGCAAATGATGGATAAATATGATAGATTTACCTGTAATTTGAGCTACAGAATCTCTGCTCTACCTTATGTTAAGTGCTGCAACAACAATTGATCCTTAAGTTAGAATTAGCATCAAACCCTATTGTAAAGATAGTAGTAAAGGGATAATGCGGAGAGGAAGAAAGAGAAAGTGTATGAGTACACAAGAGAGAGAAAAAAATGAGCACCTATTAAATCTTGCCCAAATTGATCTCTCCAAAAGACAATAGTAAGAGTTAGTATTTACATGAAGGTATATTGAAAAAACAGTAGAAAAGAGGAAACATAGAGATAGAAAGAGAGAGGGAGAGAGAGATGAGCACTTATGCAATGTCATCCAAAATGATATTTGCAATAAAAAATCAACAAGGTTTAGAACTAACATCATATTGTATTGAAAAGATAGCAGTAGAAAAAAAAACCAAATAGAGAGGGAGATTAATACCTTTGTCTCTTGCTCCAAATAAACTTTGCAAGAAAACAACAATTAGAACCAACATCAAATTCTATTGAAAACACAACACAAAAGAGAAACAACACATAGAGAGAGGGGGAAAGAAAGCACACAGAGAGAGAGAGAGAGAGAGAGAGAGAGAGAGAGAGATAGAGAGAGAGAGAGAGAGAGAGAGAGATGAGCACCTCTGACTCTTGCCCAAAATAACCTCTGCAATAAAACAACAATAACAGTAAGAAAGTACATAAAACCCTATTGAAAAAATATTAAACGAGAGAAAATGCAAAGAGAGATGGGCACTTGTGTTTTGCCCAACATCTTGAAGTGCATGGAGGAGAAAGTGTAGAGGTAAGCAGAATGCTCAAAACCCTAATTACTCTTAGTAGGGAGTTCAATGGAGACAGAAACTCACGAGTATAGAGAAGAGATGAAAAATGGTTTATTGCTTAACTTTTGGGTCAAAATGATTTCGTTAGAGGAAAAAAAACCATAATTAAAAATTGTCCAAAAAGGGAGGTTTTTTGCACTACTCATTTGCCATTTTTTAAAATCTCCCATTACCCCTTTTTTTGAATAGAAAACCCAAGATTTGGAGAGAGAAGATTCACCCTCCATGGATGTCAGCATCTAGCCTTTCTATTGGACAATCCAAAAGGCCCACATATTAAAATATATTATTCTTAAGGGCCCATTTGTGAGTTTATTTTTTCCTAATGTGAGAGTTTCTTAAACTTCCATTTGAGTTTCTTTGTTGTAATGAGCCGAAAATCAACATTATCTTGAATTCCCTCTAAGTTGATGAGCTGTCCATGCATTAGAATATCCATATAGAGCTGAGAGAAGTCCATAGTAATTTTGTTCGATTGTTTTAGTCAATCATAACCCAATTCAACATCAATGGGGCCCATATCTAAGGCAATTAGATAAACTAATGTCACATAATTTTCAGCCAAGCATAGGGGGACTATAGGACATACATCTATAATGATTTCTTCCTCTCCATTTGCTACTTGAACTTTAGGGGGTGTTGTAATTCCATGAGGGTTCATTTCAATCGATAAATGATTGATTTATTGAAAAAATTGTGAGTACTACCACTGTTCACAAGGTTAAAGACATGCTTCCCATGAATATTGCCTTGAATGTGTAAGGTGTTGGGACTTTGAGAAGCCATCCAAGCATCCAAGGAGATGGAGCAAAGCAAGGTGGTATTCAGGTAGGATGTCAAATGAAGTGCGTGGGATGGATAACCAGCTACATCAAAAGGGAACCCATCTTCTGGGTCATAGAACTGCTCATGATCCACATCCTTAACATGCTTATCATTGTCAACATGTAAGTCATCCTCATCATTGTGCCAATGTTCCATTGCATACATGCTATGAACCTTGACCTTGGCTGTCTTGTAAGGGCACTTGGAGGCATGCTAGTAGTGTACTTATTCCCACATTTAAAACATAGGCCTTTTTTCTTTTGTTCCTTCACAACACTTGGTGAAATGAATGGTGAAATGAACAATTGGCAATCAGAGCCATTGGAGGGTGATGTAGTGGAGTGTCTATTTTTAGCATACCTACTCCTTACATTAGAGAAAAATGCTATCCCGAAGGTGCCATTTATTTTAGCATGGAAGGGGGGGTAAGTGGGTAATTTGGGGTTGCTATTAGACATTGAATTACCTCTAAAACCGCCTCCTTAAGGGGCTGATCTCAAAGGGATATAGGGATATCCATAATCTTGCTAAAAACTTTAATTATTACAATACTTCCTTGCATATCTTTTAGCCAATTCAATTGCATCAAATAGTGTGGTAGGCTTTTGAGCCATGACATCCACTAATAGTCTCGGTTCCAACCCATCGATGTACTTATGCAATTTGGTATCATCACTAATGCTCTCCACATACATAGTCAAGTTAGTAAACTAATTTGTGTACTCTCATACAATGAGATTACGTTCGCCAAGAGTGTACCATCATCTTGCCAACCACTCTTTTTCCACTAGGGATAAAAATACTTGAACCATATGCATTTTAAAGTCTTCCCCATCAATGAACTAATGATTCTCTTGATTGATATAGCATCACCATGTATGGAAAAATAATTCCAAGTGGAGAGAAGAAAATATAAATTTCTAATCATCAGTGTGGGGGTAAATATTGAGGTAGGACTCTAACTTGGATGTCCATTCCTCCAAGTCTAATGGGGAGGGAGATTGCCCATTGTACTTAGTGAGTAGAATCTTGTCACGGACATCATGAGGGCCTTGCTACCCCCATGAAACCCTTGCTATACATATATACTATGATGGCCATACATACCTTGCTACCCATACATATTATGTTGTGCATTATCCCATGCTGCTCATCATAGCTATGCTGCCCATGATCTCCATGCTACCTATGATTGCCATGCTAGCCATTAATACCATACTATCCATGATGGGACTGATTCATATAAGCTCCATTGGGGCTTTGAGGGAGAGTAGGGGAGCTTCTACCAATGATGGGAGAGGGCATCACTAGAGGGTTGGCTACATGGTTGATGGGGGAGCTCAATAGAGGCTTGTCATGAGCATGAGAGGGTTCACCAACTTCATACGTAGAAAAGGAAATACCCTTGGATCCAATAATGCCCTATGGTCCATGCATTGGCACCAGTGGTAAAGGGCATCAAGACTCATACTTGAATTCATTTATGTTTTCTTCGGATGAAGTGGTAGTTAGTTGAGCTACAAGAGTGGTGAGCTACTCTTGGATTTGATGAGTCCTATATTTTGACAGGGCCATTTTCTCAATTGCTTTATCAAATTTGGACATCATTCGGCAGTGGTTGGTGACCATGTCATTATGCCTCTCCATGTGATGCTCATGTTGACATAAAGTGTGGTTGAGCAGGCTATAGAGATCAATATTGGGCACTTCTTCATGCATATCACCATAGTAAACTTGTGTTGAGCTAGGTTATTCATTCATGGAGGTCTTGGAGTCTCTAATATCCCTCTGGAGCTCTTTACGGGCCTTGCTTTTTCCTTTCTAGCCACTTATAGTCTCCATAAGACCCACTGTCAGTAAATGGGGTATAACATTTGGTGGGAAACTCCAATTGGTGAGAGTTTTTATTCAAATAAAAGAGGAGGAATCCCTCTTTGAGATAAGCTATTAAGTTTTGTGATAAAAATGATCTTTTTTTTTGCAATTGGATTTTTGTGTCTATCTTGGAGTGGTTTGCGCACCATGTCCACAGTTACCTTAGTGCACAAAAATGACAATAACTTTCAAATAATAGCTCCAATTTGAATTTTTTTAATTCAAATTGGAGGATACAAATCCCTCTTTCAGATGAGCTATAGCGTTTACTCCCACATGTAATACAAAATGTTCTATAATTGAATCTTTATGACTCTCCCTTGGTGCAAATGCACAATATGAATGGCTCATAGAGTGAGGGGCTTGAGCAACATAATAAAAAACATCCTGAGCATATTGATCACAATCCCAAAGCACATTTCCATGTCCAAGTGCTCTCTCATCACTACATAATTGGAGCTTAATGCCATACATCCCTTCTGACTACATACACCTTAAGTGTCATATATGGGAACCATAAGCACTGAAAGGGTATCTAAATGGAATCAATTCATCAAGAGTGGTGGTGACTATAGGAGAGTACCTACACTTGCATACAAGTATCAGGCTCTAGATCACCTCTGTAATATTTTCACGCAATAAAAGTTAGTTGGTTAGTTCGAAAGTTAGTTTGTCAATTAATAAGTTAGTAAGATTACTAATTAAAGACTAACTAAGGTAAAAACTGACTAGCATTAATAGCTAATAATTTTCATTCAATTAAAAATATATTTAAAAAAATCAAGAGTCATAAATCTTACATTTTTCTTGGATTGATAAGGACCGTAGCCACCCTTCATGAAAAGTGCAATGTGAACAGGACTTATGAGCCATATTAATCACTAGTATTGATGTGTATAGTTTGAATGATCCAAAAATATTAGATTCTTGGGGAAAAAACTATTATATTTTAGATATTATCCTAAAAATATAGAACTAAAAGTCATTTAAAAGAAAAGACAAGTGATGTTTTAGTTAGTTTTTGAGAATTTATAAAAAGAAAAATAAAGAAAAATTGATGAGTCTTTGATTAATCTTTACCGAGGATAATATGGTTTAAAGTTTGAAAATGCATATACACGGTACATACATAGGAGAGATTATGTAAAATTTACATCGATGACATGCAACTCCTTGCCTTAGGAGAAAGGAAGATAAAGCTAAGAAAAAATGTTGCATAGTAGGAAAATGCTAAAAGATAATTGTCACTTAGAGAAGAGGCATAAATGCTCTTGCTAGATTGATTAATTTGCATTGTAATGATAGGACTTACTTCATGTATAGTATTGGAACCTTTAGCATATGCCTTAGGCTAAAGGAGGTAATATTAAGTAAATTCTACTCTTTGGCCCCAAGGGGGAGAGTGAATATGCGATGGAGTTATTGTCGCGTCTATTATTGTATTGTTTGGGAAAAATACAATTAGTTTTGTTGGTTGATTGAACAACACCCTAAATGTTTTTCTTTCAATCAAGGGATGCCGCATTGTGATTTGGATAAATATTCTAAGGCTTGTGTTGATGGCAAATGAATGGCAGGGGTCTATAATGACAAGTTGCCATGGGAATAAAGGAATGTTTTTCTAGAAGATGATATTAGGGCTGATTGCTTTGATTATGCTTGAATTTTGATTGGATTAATTAAGGAATGATACTTTGCACGTGTGGATCATCTCCAAGATCACATCACGGATTATCCCAAGAGGGCATTGCTCGATTTCATAGGCCAATGGTCGAGTGGTGAAAAGGCCAACCACGGAAATGGCATCTCACTCCTAGACTGCTTGTGGGTCAAGTGTAGCTCTGGACACCCCTTGCCTGTCCAGAATGGAGTTGGAGATCCCCGTGAGCCCAATGTCTGGGACGTTGGAAGATCCTATTCTAGATAAAGGATGGAAATTTCGGTGCCATGTGATTTGGACCGGTTACTTCTATTAGATAGAAGGGATACATAATTCTCCTATATGCGCATGAGACAAAGATTAACTTAAAGATAAGCTAAGAAACTTGTTTGATAAAAGGATTGCTTGTTTTGTTTTTGTGCATGTGTTGTAAATTATGTGAACGAAATCTATGCCCTAAAAGGCTTAATTAATGAAGCTGATTTTAAATGTCGCACATAAATGTGGTAGGACCTAATTAGATAACTAAAGCTATCAAGGGAAGCGAGTGGATGGAATCCCCCGACGGGTCTGTCCTACAACTCGGTGGTCCCAAAGAACTGGGAGGCTTCTCACAAGGATTTACCGTCGGATAACTTTAGGTATTGTTAAGTTAGAACCCAATTCATGTTGTTTTAGGGGATCGGAATGGGACTATGCCCTACGGGCAGAGAGGTTGAGTGGTGCATCCCTCTCGTTTACCATTCTCTTTGAACCAAGTGCGACATGGGTCTGCCTCGGCTTGGGTATCTCTGCGTAAAATAGGATGCCCAAGATTCGATGCTAGAATGCTGTTAGGAGACCTTGGCCACTAAGAGCCCAAATTTTAGGTCGATCCTAGTGGGTTCACCCGTGAACATTCCGTTGAGAGGCGGATTCAAGAAACCCTAGGCGACAAAGCTCGGAATATTCCATGGGAGTGCCGAGCAGTGACACTTAGATTCGTTTCCTGATAGACTGCTAAAAGCGTGCCTAGATAGCCGATGGGCAGGCATGTTACAACCTCGAGGTGGGAAAAGCTCCCTCGAGTCGGGTTGTGCACCCCTTCAAGGTCTTAAGTGGTAAGGGAGGGTCACCTCTCTTTTGGCTTACTAGCTTGCTTGTGGCATCGTCCATTTTCCTCAATTGGAGTATACATGGCAGATATTTTTATTAATGAATCAGCATGAGATGCTTTGGAAAGGAAACATTGGGTCGTTTCATGAGATGCAAGGATAAACAAGAGCTTGTACAAGGATAAAAAATTAGCAAGAGGTGCTTTGGAAAGGAAACATTGGGTCATTTCATGAGATGCAAGGATAAACAAGAGCTTGTATAAGGATTACCTTGGAAATATAGTAACTCACTAGCTACTACTTAACCATTTACAAATGATTATTACTCACTTGGGATTAATTCAAGCACAAAAGAGCAAGAAGGAGTTAATGTTAGCAAATGCAATTGAGTTAGGATTAATCATGATGCATCAGAAAGCAAACAGGGTATTGATTTTGGTAGGCACATGCATACAATGAAGGAGTGAACTAATAAAACCTATGCAACCTTAATATCTCCAACAAAAGGAGTTCGGCTCAACAAGTGGATTAAGATGAGAGATTAAGATCAGATTGGCATACCTCTTGAGTGTTCAAGGGAAGATAGTTGAAGCATGATCCATCATGATGCCCATTTCTCCATCAAGCTCACTTGATTGGTTGGAGCACTAAAATGGACAAAACCTTCAAGCATGCGAATTCTTCCACTAATGATGGTGCTCTTAAGCATGTACCAAGCTTAATCTTTAGTGATGGAAATCTTCAAAGAGAGCTTTCATGGCTGTCCCTAAAAATTCCCTACTTGTTGAGCTCCATGTCTTCAATCTAGTAAGAGAGGTCAAGAGTGGTTGAAGGAGCTTCTGGGAGCTAAGATTTCAAGAGCTCGAGAGCTTGAGCTAAGGGTTGAGCTTTAATAGATGAGGTAGCTTCAGGTGAAGAATCCATGGTTATCCAAAATATCTAGTTACTATCCAAAGTTTGTTCTAGAGGAAAAATGAGAGAGTACAGAGAAGGAATGATGGGGTGGCCAAGAGTGCCAAAGAGTAGTAGGAAGGCAATAGAAGAGCTATGGTAGGCAAGGGAAGCTAATGCAAAATGTGGCAAAAATTGCAGGGGCTTCCCTACAAGCCTTAAGGGGCAACAACTCCCCACTCCACTACTTGATCTCAAGCTAAGGGTACCAAGGAAAAGTTTCCAATGCTGAGTGGTAGTTTGGGATAGGCTTGAGCAAGTTCTTGGAGATTTTTGGGGTTGGAAACCATGGTAGATTGGAGGAGAAGAGAAAGAAGGAGGGTTGAGGTAAAAAGTAGTAGAGATTTATGTCCTCTTCTAACTCTTGAGTCTGTAAAATTGACTTGAAACTCCAAAATTTTGTATGAAAAGGAGTGATGACCTACTAAGTTAGCCATTTTACCTCTATATATGTTTGAGTCACTAGCCATAGCTCTTTCTCACTCCAAAAAGCTGAGACTAACTCTGGTCCTTCCTATTATATGTGTACCTGTAACATGAGTAACTAGGGTTTGGGATTTGAAAAGGGAGAAAGAGAAAAAAAGAAAAGGACCAAAGCCTGATGCTATCATACCACTTGTAAAGAATGAAGTTGAGGGGAGAGAAAAATGAGCTAAAGAGAGAGAAAGAGTGAAAGAAGAAGAGAAAGAAAGAGTAGAAGAGGAGAGAGAGAAAGATAGAAAAGAGGGGAGAAAGGAGTAATAAGCCATGGAAGCTAGAGATGAAGGTAAAGAGTATATTCTTCATAATAACTGGTTGCCCTAAACTGGGACACTTACACCTTATGTACCTTGATCAATGTGACTAGGTGTCTAAACCTTGGTTCCTATGTATCCCACTTGTTACATAGAGTTTTCCTTGCGCGCTAGGCTCAAGAAGTTCAAAGTTACAAATGTTTGGTTATTTTGATGAGTTTTGGCCTTAATCTTGATTACTCCTTGATGGGCTTCTAGAATACATGTTATTGATGTTTATTTAGATAGGCACATTACTATTGATATCAAAGTAGAAAAAAAATCTAGATATTGTTACAAACTATTAAAATAAAACAAGATTTAGCTAAGAACAATATATTTACACCACTAATACTTAATGAATTTGGATAAGAGTGATGAAGTGTGGTAATGATTCGTAGTATGTTGGACTATGTTCATGTCAGCCATGCACTCTTTGAAATTCGAGAGGAGACATCAATTCATTCTTCTGTTGGATCAAATTTACAACCCATCTTTATTTTACAATGGAAGACATTGACATGAAAGAAGTTGGATACATGAAGGCATATACTACGTTATCAGAGTTTATCATCTTGCTTACATCCAAACAAATTTGAAGCAAATTCAATGGATGGAAAGTCTTAGGGTTATCTATTTATTTATTTTGAAAGAATCTAAATCAAACCCTATCCTTTACATCTATGGATACCAAATCCAAAAAAACTGTGATGTCTATGAGCAAGTGATTTGAGTTATTCTAGCTAGTAGAGTTGCTATCCTAAGCCACTCACATCGCAAAACTTTTTATGAAGAAGGCTACCTAGAACTTCCTTCCCAAATATAGGAACCTAGAATTTTTTTCTGAGCCTCATTGCTATCATATTATTGATATATCAAACTTCTATAGGTAAATCTTCATACTAGAATACTCATTGTGATATAATGCCTTTGGCTACTAAAAATAATTGGAATAATTTTTTTTCTCTCCAATGTGTGCATAAACTATAATCCTTAAAGGAAATATTAAGTTAAATATGTGGGTAAGCTTTACAACGCATACTGAACTAGCTCCGTATGTGTTGAGCAATTAGAATAATCCAACCATCATTGATCCTATCAAACTGGAAGAGAAGAAATACCTTCTCAAACAAATCAAATCTCTACAATTTAAGAGGCAAAGAAAGGATGTGGAAGTTTGGATTGAGTCTATGGAAGACTATTTTTGAGCTACAAGGAGAAGCACCCCTAACCAAGCCATGATGGACAAACTAAAGCTAACAAGGGAAGCACATATTTGGTGGAAGCAATGGTGCAGAGACATTGGAGTCTCAAAAATTGAAACTCATAAAAGAAATTTTTTGTGGGAGGTATCTTCTACCTTCCTATTGCACTTTGAAGATGAAGGAGTTACTTGAGCTTTGCAAGCTAGTATTGAGCCTAGACACATATTACTTTTGATTTGTAACCCTCCAAAAGTATGCTCTAGCTATGGATATTGCTCAACAAATGGAAAAATTTTACTGAGGATTAAATCCTCCCTTATATACTCAATTAGCATGTATGCGATCCAAGGACATTCAAGATGCTCTCCCAAGAGCATCTCGAAGCTTTGATTTGTTCAAATAAATTCCAAAAACTTGGAGATATATATATTCTAATGTACTCTAAGAAAGAGCCTAATGCTTTAAGGAACCATGGGAAGAGATGCCACAAGTGTAAAGAGTTAGAATACATCCTAAGGAAATGCCATACTCGTTGATATTTCCATTGCAATGAGCTAGGACATATCCAAGCTAATTGCCCTGAACTCGATCAAGAAGATGAGAAGTAGCAAAGAAGTCAAGCCATATAAGTTCAACATTTATTATATTTCAAGAAAATTTAGATAAGATATAGCTCTCATTATATCCTTATAAGATGAGTAGAAGCCCTAAATATTTGCAATAAGCCTTATGCTTGTAGTGGATGTTACTGTTCTAATAAATTCAATCAATATGTTTCGAGAAACCTATCTTTGAATTCATAATATCCCTTTGAAGTTGAATGCTTGTATCATAGTAGCACATTGAAATCATGGTGGATTGTAATCCATAGGTCTTATGATTAAACTTACAATAGGAAGAGTGATATATCTAGTTTCTCTCGAGATGAGGACATCTTGATTCTTCCAAGGGGGAGAGCATGCAATGCCTTAATTAGGAAACTTTAAAACATTTAAAAGAATGAGAGAAATTTTTTTTGCCTGCAAAGAAGGGAGCCATCCTTATTATTATTGTCACGATTTTTCTCAAGATCATGTTCATCATTAGCACCAATATCATCATCATTAGAAAAGGTCACAACATGATCTTGGGAGCCATTATCCACAATTCGATAAAGCATGCATAAGGATTCCCCAAGAAAAAAATTGCACGCAAACCGAGAAAAGGTTGTGGAGTGGGGAAAATGACAAAGGCTATAAAAGCAACACTATTTAGGCTTAAGACATGGACTCCTTTAGCATAACACTATTGAATTATATATATATATATATATATATATATAGAGAGAGAGAGAGAGAGAGAGAGAAAGAGAGAGGGAAGAAGATCGAGAGAGAGATAAGGGAGATAGAGAAATAGAAGAGTAAAGAAGAATTGGACAAAGAGAATACATCAAAAGACTACTCATCAACTTACTTGCAACCCATCCTCTCAAGTGATATCACTTTATCCATATTGGATCTACACCATCATTAGAATCCCATTTGTCATTTCCCTAGTTTCAAAACTACTTGAAATCCACTAGGTCTTGATCTCCAACATATGGAAGCTTCATAAATCAATAACCCTCTCCAATAATTATCATTTTTTATTATCCTGGATACTTTCTTGCTTTTCTAGACTCTTACTATCTCATCTTACTTTGCTAAGCTTACTTCATAGATATATAATTTGGAGGCAGTATAAGGTTCCAAGAAGGGATAGAGCAAAGAACATAGTAAAAGAAGCTTGCTTGCTACAATAGCCCTAAAGCAATTGAGAATTAAAGAAAACAAGAGGTTGCACATGTGAATGAGGTCCCATCTACACCAACCTCTATTTAGGTACCTTTGAACATATGTAAATGAATTTCAATTAAGTAGATTGACTAATTACTTTATCTCTATTTGGCTATTGTTACTACTTGCCACAATGAAGGAAAATAAAAAGGGATAGTTTCTCTCCATATAGTCAAGAAATTTGAATATCCTTAAATTATTCTGCATTTAGAAGAGAATTGCAACTTACAATGATCTAAGAATATGGAGATTAATAGTTCATTACGAACTAGTCATGATTATCTCTTAAAGGATAGAATTATTAAGAGTGAAGATAGATACCTTGCTCATACATGTTAAACTGTTGTATGCTAACATGGTATATCATTTAGGGAAAAAGCTTATGACCTTTGAAAAATTTGAAGAGGGCTAGGAAGTATTGAATCCTAAAAAATGCGGGAGTTATCATGTATCGCATTATCGGATTGTACTCCAAGGAAAAAAAATCTGTGGAATATACCTTCTATCATGAGATATTCAAAAGAAAATGCTTTAGATTCGAGGAAATGTTTTAAGATACACTTGTTGCTAAAATAAGTGATGGTTTAGGAAAGAGATATTGTGCCCACATGGGCAATTTCTTGGATAATGCCTAGGTCTCCGCAAAGACTAGTAGCAAATTCCTTCACCAAGGGCTAGATTTTTCCACAATGGTTACTAGGATTGGCTATGGATGTAAGAGGTCTTTGTGTAGAGAGGACTTTAGGCAAGGAGGTGACAAGGATACCAAGGGGGCTCTTGCTATAAATTCCTTGGGTTTCAAGGACTAGTCTAACCCCTCTAAGTCAAGAATGGTCATCTTAAAAGGCCCTGATGCTAGATAAGGGAAAATTGGTGGATTAAGCCCATGCACATGTATCTATGTACTTTGTATACAAGTTCCAATGTAAGGGATAGAATGTTGGCACGACATTGTACCTTGGAGAAGGTGTGGATATATATATTACTTGTAACTATTTCCAAAATATAGTTGAAAATTTTATTCGTGTTAGCGTCTAATTTATATGAATGTTAGATTAGGCAAGTCTAGGAAGGGCCAAATGTTGACTATACTAGTATGTCATCATTAGAACCCACCAATTTCATTTTAGGGGACTAGAGTTGAGAATTTACCATATGGGTACAATACTCTCCCATTTCTCACTCTCTTTGAACCACCTGTATGAGTTGAGAATTTACCGTATGGGTACAATACTCTCCCCATTTCTCACTCTCTTTGAACCAGCTGTAGTAATGGTTTTCTTCAGCTTGAGGGATGATGGCAATGTAGTCACCTCAAAAGCTAATGCTATATGGTTGATAGAAGATTATAGCATTTAAATTAGGTCCTTGTCTTTAGGTCAATCCATGGGATTGAAATGGAGCTTCCCCTATGAGGTAGACTCAAGAAGCTCAAGATTATGAAGTTTTGATTATTTTGATGAGTTCTAGATGAGCGTAATCTTGATTACTCCTTAATGGGCTAATAGAATATGTGCTATCAATGTGTATTTAGATATGCATGTAGATTAACTCCTTGACATGAGGATAGATTTGATGATTTGCTTCACCCTACACTTCTCTTTAGTAGACAAGTCCCAAAGAGCATGAGATAGCTTTACATGACCATTGGAGCTTATTTGTAGCCAATACACCCTCATCATTACCTATCTTTTTCAAGTTGATTCTTTCCCCTAGAGTGTTTCTCTTTTTTGTGAAATAATCCTACAACAAGCTCCCAACATTCTTGAAAATATATAGGAAATCCAAAAGATGATTAATCTGAAAATGAGTCCAAGATGGAAACCCATAGAAAATTGGAATCTATTGCATTCCGTTTGAAAGTGAATCTTCATTGACCATCCTCCACTCATACCAGCTTTGGACATTCATCCTTGTAGGAGGTCGTGCAAGGAAATTTTCACTCAAATCATGGCTCTTTGGCAAGAATGTTACATTCTCCTCATGAAATATATTCTTCATTTTTTGAGACATCACAAGTCCACAAATGAGACATGCATGGTAACCTAAGGTGATTAGACTTGCCACAAATACTCTATCTAGTCAACATGAGTATAAAATTATGAAATTAGAGAAATAAATGAGAATGGAGGCTCATTTGCCTAAGCACTACTCAAAACATAGAAAGTCATGCATAGTCCGCATAAGAATGACCCTTCTTTTGGTGGAGTGCCTCCTAGAATGCTTGCTCATTTCTTTCAATATAATTACCTCCTCTCACAACATCTTAAGCTTATTAACCAATGCATGGAGATAGACATCCATATTCTTGATTGTATAATGTTCAAGCATGAGCAAGCTAAGGATCACATGTTCTTTCTTAGTATAAAGCCATAGTTGAATATTGTAGTTGACAAGGACTAATTATTATAAGAGATTGAGACTTATATTTTGAATGGATTCATAACATCCATAGCAAGACCAAACTTGCCTCACTTGAAAATTTCAAAAATGTGGAACGAATGGGATGATATGTGTACAAGTCTACTCGTATAGAATGTATATCATCCATTGTTGGATTGTGTAGGATTGAATGCCTAACCATAGGGGTTTAGGACAAAAGGGATGTAGAGAAAGAGAGTTAAGAAATTCTATGAATCAAATTAAAGACAACCCTAACAAGAACTCTATGCAATACATTGCAACTCTTCACAAACTCTTCTTTATACAATTGAACAGACTCAGTTAGTAAGCCAATAAAATTTTGTCCAAGTCGATGGTTTAGATAAAATCTTCCTAAGACAGTAGTTGAGACTCTTATCTCAACCCAAAAGGAGCTTATACTAGTAATATAAAGTACTTTTCTCAAAATAAAGCTTTAGCTCCACTCTAAAAACAACCCAACATGATGCATATAGCAATCCAAATACTATTCAATCCAATATTCCTTTAATGCCCTATCAAAACCGATAGTATTCATTCTTAAGATATATCTATAGTAGTAGGTATTTAGCAATAAATTTTTTTCCTTAAATTACCTTTTGTCTGGGCAAGCCTTTGGGAAAGACAGGCAGTTGGTGGATCAAAACCAAATCACTTGACTATCAAAGTGATATTAGTTCATCCCACAATTTGAGTTATTATAGTGGTAATGTCTTTATTTTGAACCCCTTAGTTTAGTCTATGAATTCTCTCTTAATAGAGACAACGATCATCAAGTATATGACTTGTATTCTCTCCTTTCAGACACTAAGATTACCCTTTCAAACTGAAGTGGAACTTACCTTGCCTTGCCTCAAGATTTCATGCAGTATAAACATAGTAGCATATTGCCATGAATAGTCGTGGATAGACCGCAATTTCAATGGAACCTTTCCTTTTCTTTTCATGACTTCCCCAACCTTAATCTTGGGTAGTCTCTCTTCAATTGGTCCCTTGGTCACTTCTTTGGACTCCCAAAATGTCATGAACCCCTTTCCGAGTTGGTTCACCACTTTAGACATGAGAACTTACTTAAGAATCTCATGAAATATACTAACTCACTCTTGGAAAGTATTTGACATACCTTACTATACTCCAATGAAGTCACACAAATACCCATAAAATCTCTTGGGACAATTATTCTCTCCATTATTTTGGTCTTCTAGGATCTCCTATACACTTGTATTCTTGCTTGGACCTATAAACTAACTCTAATTCATGTGACACTAGATAATATATAAACAACTCTCATTATCAGTGCTAAAACACATCTCATGATGTATAGATAAAATCCTATCATTCGACTAAAAAGGTGTCGTGATATTTAACCCCTCTTTCGGAGCTAATGAAAGCATTAGATTGAGGTTATCATGACCTTCCCTCCAAATACAAAATCCTAGATGTGTTTGCCAAATCCCCATCTTATAGTACCATTGATGTATCCAAGTTCCATCATGGAACCTTATGATAGAATCCTATCCATTATATAATATCTCTAGATATTGACAAATAAATTGAATAAAAGATTTTTTATTTCTCTTTCACTTATGCAAAAATTATTATTTTAAAAGAAAATCTTAAGTTAGCATATGGAAAAAATTTACATACATGTATTAAGCAAGTTCTTGCACATTTTCAATCCCAAACATTATATCTATCATCGATCCTATCAAATTGCAAGAGAAGAAATCATTTCTTAAGTAGATCAAACCTTTGGAATTCGATAGAAAAGGAAAAGACATGGAAATTGATACAAAAATTTGGATAGAGTCTATGGAAGACTATTTTTGAGTTGCATGGATGAATACCCTAATAAGGCCATATTGGCCAAGCTAAAAATAACAGGGAAAGTATCTTTTTGGTGGAAATAGTGGCTTCATCTTTGTTAGTATTCTTCTATATTTTCTAATTCTTTTTAGGATTATTCTTCTACATCTTCAATCTCTTTGAACCCCTTCTCTTCTGTCTACTCCTCTCCCTAAATTTACCTTCACCCTGATGTTGCTTATCTTCAAGAACTTGGCTTGAAATCTTCAACCCTTCTCTTATCTCTACCATCTCCAGAGTAAAAGCTCTTGAATCCCCATATATTCTTCTCTTACCAAGCCCTTGTGGTGACCTTCAACCCTACGCGTTGCGACATTGGTGAACCCAACGTGAAGGTCAGTGTAAGAGAACTCCAAGCTGGGGGATTCTTCAAGAGATACTCTACAACAATTGATGCACATATTGCAGCAGACTGAGCAACAACAAATCCAAATGTTACAACAACAACAACAAAGGAAAGACAAAGAGAAGATTGATTCCACAACTATCAAGGCCCTAGAGAAAGTTGGGCGGGAATTAAAACAATGTAATGGTCAAAATTTCTCTATTTTTATTCACTTGTATGTTGAAAAAATGCTCTTCTTTGGTGTACCATAACATGCATGGAGTCGCTATTTTTCCAGACTAGCCAAGCATGGTCTTCAAGAGAGAATCCATGGTCTTTTTCAGCAAGATGTGGATTGGACTGCATTCAAAAAATCCCTATGCGAAGAATTCTTCTTAGAAGACTCTAGCATTATGATGAAGAAAAGTTTCACTGAATGGGTTGAAAAACCCAACAAAGGTTTAGCTGCAATAGCTCTATACCATGAGTTTGAAAGTAAATTTGGACAACTTGATGCTAAAGACCAACGAAGTATGGAAGGTCAGAAGATTGAATTATTCCTTAAGGCTGTAGATCCCATTCTTCAAGAGAAGCCTGTTGATCACCTAGAAGATGCTACCTCCGAATCAGGAGTCAAGATTGCATGGACAGATGTTACTGATGCAGTTAACATGATTGCTCGAAGAGAGCGGATGCGACTAAGATTATGCTCTACTTCAACTTCAACAACTCCATTGATGGAGCTTGTTCCACCTTCAAAATCCCCTATTCCTTTGACTAATCAACCAACTCTTTCTTCTTCTGTTCCTTTTAAAAATGATGTCATGGATGAAATCATTAAAAGCATGCATGACCTTCATCCGAATCTTACAGAAATTAGTTCTAAGGTGGAGAAGCCGGATGTTAAAGTTGAAGAACGAGGACAATCATCAACTCAAAGACCCATGAGGGAAGGCTTTAAGCGGCGCTATATTTGGTGCGACAGCCAACAACATGACAAGGGGGAGTGTTCTGCCTTCCATGAGGCTGAAGCACAGAAGCTTCTCTTTTGGAAAGACAAAAAAATTCATGCACTTGAAACTGGTCTTCCACTGGAGTCAAATTTTGGCAATGGTGGAATGAAGAAAAGATTAGAAGATTTAGTTGTAATGAATGCCTACGCAGCAATTGATGCAGCTACCTATGGGCTGCAAATTGAGCCAACTAAATCAAGTTTGAAAGCATGTAAAGCTAATGTGCAATCTAAAGTATGGATGCAGGCACTAGATCAAATGGAACATGGTAAAGCAGCCAAAGAAGATTTGGCTAATGCTAGTCAATGCATTTGAGGAATAAATGGTTGGAAAAAACCTGTAGATTCTTTTTCCGCCTTTGCACATTTGGCTGACGTCAATCATAAAGAAGTCTTAATTGAAGAAAAGAGAAGAAGAGAAGATGAACCAGGGTCTTCCTCTTCTGGACCTCCAAAACGGGTAACTAGAAGAACGCTTGAACAACCAAAGCTTACTGAAAATATAACCCTAGATCAAGAGATGGAAGATGTGCCACAAACAAAGAAGACTGAAGGAAAGAAGAAAGGCAAGCAGCCAGGCTACAAATCGCAGTCTAACATATAATCTGCAACCGGGAGTCCTAGAAGAACGAATTCTAGGAAGCAAAATTGAATTCACCCTAGAACACCACATTGGGGAATTAGGGAATTTCCCATAAGTTTGGGACACATGGTCAAATCTTTGGATTTATCATAACTTGAACACTATAACTCCAAATCGAGCACTCTATAGCTCAGTAGATTCCATTTTTCAAGAACTTTCCAATTATAGGTCACATCATATGGTTTTGAGAAACTTATGGGCATGTTATCCGGGTGCCACCTTTTTAGTATTCAAAAAATGGGAATTGGGAGATTCCCAAACTCACTACTATTGTGTTTTAGGAAAAATCCTTGGAATTTCCAAACGTGAATTCCATGATATAATTATTAATGTAATCAAAAGGAAAAGGTAACATGTGTCAAGAATCGCAGTGGTGGGGGGACTTGCTTGAGCTGCGGCACCAAACACACACTGTATACACAAGAGGAAGCTCACTCAAGAACACAAGAAGAGAGTTGGAGGCCAAAATATTTTCTTGCTGGCTTTTTTCTTCTTCTTCCACACACTATACAATGTACACAAAGTATAGATAAGATACAACATAAAGGAAAGTGGCCTACTAAGTCAAACAGTGCATAATCGACTACACTAATCGACTGGCACTATGTCTTTGCCAGTTATAGTAGGTAGGTGTAACAAACTAAATATAATAAGTGATAAATCAGTGATCATGTGAGTATCATAATGACCACCAACGTGCTAAGGGTAGACATGCAGACCCATCTAGCCAGGCGGTCCATCATCAATATCCATACATGTTGAGCTTGCCATCTCAACACTCCCCCTCAAGCTCAACTCTATCTCTGCAACTCCAAGTAAGCTTCGAAACTTTTGAAGCTTCTCTGCACCCAATGCCTTTGTGAAAATGTCAGCTATCTGATCCTGTGTGCTGACATATATCAAGTCAATCTCTCTTGCAAGTACCTTCTCTCTCACAAAGTGGTAGTGCACCTCAATGTGTTTTGTCCTAGCATGGAACACTGGATTCCTAGCTAGCTGTATGCTGCTCATGTTGTCACAATGAATGACAACTGGACCATCTCCCTACACATCCAAATAACCTAATAACTTTTGTAGCCATACCACCTCACTTGCTACCATAACAACACCTCTATACTCAACCTCTGTACTCGATAAAGCAACTGTAGGTTGCTTTTTGCGCTACTCCATGTAACTGTTGCACTACTAAGGGAAAACACGAATCCACTTGTACATCTTCTATCTAAAATGCTACTAGCCCAATCTACATCTATGTATCCAAAGACATGGACATCCTTACCTGCCTCATAAAAAAGTCCATAATGTAAAGTGGACTTCATGTACCTCAATATACGTCTAACTGCATCCAAATGAGGCTTTCTAGGCATCTGCATAAACTGACTGACAAGACCAACAGCGTAGCTCAAGTTTGGCCTTGTGATAGTCATGTAAATCAAACTCCCTACTCTTGAACATAGTAGAGTCTTCTATCTCATCCCCAACATCAGCACTCAGCTTCACATTTTGCTCCAATGGTACTGAAAGAGGCTTACGTGCTGTCATACCATACTTAGATAACATATCCAAGCCATACTGCCTTTGGGACAGCCTTATACCATCATCACATCTGATCACCTCAATACCAAGAAAGTATCTCAGCTCACCCAAATCTTTCATCTCAAACTTCTTCTTCAAGAAGTCCTTAACTTCAGCAATCCCATTGTCACTGTCACCTGTAATAATCAAGTCATCCACATAGATGACTATGATGACCAAACTTGCATCTCCCTTTCTCACATAAAGTGAGTGATCAACATCAGAAATACAAAATACAATATTGACAAGATACTCTCCAATCTTGTCAGACCATGCTCTAGGTGCTTCCTTTAGCCCATAGAGCGCCTTCTTTAACCTGCACACATATGTGGGATGCTCTAAATCCTCATAACCTATTGGTTGGTCCATATACACTTCTTCTTGCAATTCACCATGTAAGAAGGCATTCTTAACATCCATTTGCTACAAACTCCAACCTTTGGCTGCTGCCAAGGCAATCACACATCTAACAGTTGCCATCCTAGCAAGTGGACTGCTAAATGTCTCTTCTAAATCTATGCCATATGTTTGAGCATAGCCTTTTGCAACCAGCTTAGCCTTATACCTGCTAACTAAACCATCTGCATTATGCTTGACATTGTAAACCCAATTACAGCCAATAGCTTTCTTACTTTACGTAAGGGTACCAAATCCCAAGTCTTATTGGCTTCTAATGCAGCCATCTCCTCATCCATTGTTGCATCCCAATGAGCATAACCAACAGCATCCTCAAAACAAGTGGGCTCAACATCCTCAACTAGTTTCACCATATAAGCATAATGGTGAGATACATAACCTTCAAAACCAAATCTTTTAACAGGGTATCTGACCCAGCTAGATTTGCATACCACTGGATCACTCAATGGAGCCTTTACATTACTATGAGCTCTCTATACACTTGGTGTCCTGACTGAAGGAATACCAAGCTCATCATTCAAGCTTTCTGAACCAATAGAATCTCCATCCAATCCCAAATGATTGGTAGATGCATCATTACCATCCAACACTTTCTTCTTTCCTTTGTCCTTCCCTGCAACACTTGTAGATCCATCTCAAGATGTGGGGCTACTCCTTAGTCTCCCAGACCAAGGGATCAGTGTACGTATAGTACCAGATGATGTTTTTGGCCCACTAAGACTCTGTGATTCTTGTTTTTCTTTTTGCATATAGCTATCCTGATCATTATCATCATCTAATACATCACCAGTAGGTGCATACCAGCTGCCCATGTCATCAAAGATAACATCCCTGCTCACTCTGAACTCGCCTATGACAGGGTTATAACAACGATACCCTTTCTGCTCTAAAGAGTACCCAATAAAAATACATTTTTCAACCTTTGGATCAAGCTTCTTCCATAGCTCATCTAGCACATGAACGTATGCAACACAGCCAAATACCTTCAAGTGCGATACATCAGGCTTCTTGCCAATAAAGCATTCTTCAGGAGTCATCCCATGAACTGCAGCTGTGGGAGTTCTGTTCATAATGTAAACAGCAGTATGGACAGCCTGAGATAAAAAATATTTGGGCATATTCTTTTTATCCATTAATGCCCATGCAACTTTTGCAATATGCCTATTTTTTCTTTCTGCAACACCATTTTGCTGTGGGGTATACCTGCAAGTAAATTGCCTCTTTATCCCATGAGTCCTCAAGAAGCCACTGAACTCATTAGAGAGGTACTCTCCCCCTCCATTTGATCTCAAGCACTTTACTTTTAAGCTTGTTTTTGTTTCAACAGCTGCCTTAAAAGATTTGAAGTGCTCAAACACATCACTTTTTCCCTTCATGAAGTATATCCATAACTTCCTTGAACAGTCATCAATAAATGTGGCAAAGTATTTGCTGCCACTAAAGAGATACATTCTGTGTAGACCCCCAAACATCTGTATGTACTACATGAAGTATTTTTCTACTCACTTCTCTATCATGCAAGAAGGGTTGTCTTGCATACTTACCAAATTGGCATGCTTCACAGACTTTATGCAATTCTACAACTCTAAAAGAAGGCAACCCTGTAACCAATCCTCTGGACTGCATTAATTTTAGCCTTTGCACATTTGCATGTCCAATACGTTTATGCCATATTTCAATATCTGCAACTACTCCTTTTCCTTTAGCATACATAGCAACATCCATTTCAGGAATTCTAGCATCTAAAGTGAGCATTCAGCCAACTCTACTTCCTTTTGCGAACAACCTGTACTTATCATTAAAGTCTTCTACAAAACAACCTTTTGCATTGAATCGGACCTGCAACCCCTGCTCTACCATTTGGCCAACAGATACTAGATTCTTTGTAATTGATGGCACATGTAATACATCTGTCAGACTCTTTGTGTGGCCATCATACAAGGACAAGGGAACCTTTCCAATTTGTGAAATTGGATGGCATGAATCATCCCCCGTCTGCACATAACCTGGGTTTTTTAAGTCCTGCATCTCTCTAAACCATTCAACATGACTGGTCATATGATTAGATGCACCTGAATTGACATATCATATGTCATCATGTATCCCCTTTCCTGTAACTGCATTCATCATATACTGCATAATAAACAAATGCTCATTTTTATCTTCATTTTGTCGTGAAGACGATGCATAGTTTCCTTACTGCAATTTACGACTACGAATATCATCCTTCTTTGCATAGCAATGGGCTGCAATATGGCCTGTTTTGCCACAATAATTGCAAATAATAGCAAAATTTCCAGAACCTCTATTCTGCCATCCACCTCTTCCTCTAGAGCTCCCCCTGCCTCTAAAGTTTCCTCTGCCTCTAGAGACCTGCATTTCACCAAACTATTGATTGAACCTGTTTTCCTGGTTATCGCCAGCACGTTGTCGTCCTGTTAAGGATTGAAGGTCTACCACCGGGGCTTTAGTGCAGAAGAGGAGTTTAGGATTCAAAGTTCAAGAAGGGGACATAGATTGGGATTTAATAAGATCTGGGATCTAGAAATGATTTAGGTATGGAAGAAGAATTCAAGCTTTTTCTCAATATATTTAGCATACATGAACGGAAGAAATAACTCTATCTTGATAACATCAAATGCCTCTGGATATATATATCATGTCATAAATGACATTTTCAGATTCTCAATTCAATTATGAATATCAAATGCAAGTTCTAATGGCTTTTATTTCAAGTACAAAGATGGATTTCAACCCTTTGGAACAAGTATTATGTTGATAGACTCAAATGTATTCAAGATTTGGGCCAATGATACATGAAATGAATTGAAGAAGCATATTTTGAGCTTCAGCCCTGTTTTAAAACAAAATATTCCAGCCCATAATAAAGCTCAAAATGGGTGCATAAACTCATGAAGAAGCACCTCTAATCATTAATGAACAAAGTCCTGATGAAAAGAGGTCATTTCCTTCCATTACAATCACATAAATCTCTTGTTTGCTCATATAAATGGACCATAACAGTGGGCTGCCCTATTTATGGCTGGTTATTTCAGCCCATAACAGCCCATATACCTTCAAGATCCTCACCCTTTGCTTGCCCCAAGGTCACTCAAGTACTTGGGTACAAGTCGGGCTTCATTGGACCAAGAATGAGGTAGACAAAATGAGAGAGGTCGTGCATAAGAGCAGGCTGAATACTTTTCTCTCAGATTTCCCTCTTTTATAGACTGTTTTGACATGCATTTTTGTCAAACCAAATGGGCAGAGAAGTGGAGATCTTACCATGTTTACTCCTTCAGTTTATGGGCCTGTTGATCTTCAGTTTGCATGCTCCAAATCATGCACCATTGCTCCAGCTCTCTTCAGTTGTGCTTTAGACTGTGCAGCCCGCATTTTACCCTGAAAAATGGGGGCTGCTCCCTGCTTAGGCCCTGGTCACTTTTTGACCTACCCAGGTCACTTGCTGGTCACTTAAGTCTATTACTTCAGGTCCCATGTGAACCTAGTGGACTTTTGGCAACTTTTGGCATTTTTCTTAGGTTCTGACCATATTTTTGCACCTGAATCAATGTAATTTATATTGCAGACTGTCAATTACTTCCAGTTGACCAAGTTGTAGGTTCCCATAGACTTATTTTTTCATAAATATACATGGTATAACTGAAAATTATATGCTAAATACAAAAGAACTTGTGTAACTAAGTTGGTTATTGGATAACAATGTCTGAAATTTGTATGCAAATTCCTCATATAACTTCCAATGAAGCTCTTCTGTGTTCATAAGAATCCCATGATTTATATCATGAACAGTAAACTCTTTGACATTCACCCCCTCCTAACCTGCACATCCTCCGGCATGTGCCATTTTATAAGATTATAGGTCAAGGAGGGTCTTCTTTTGATATTTCTTCATCTTCTAAGTCTTTTTCTTCCTGCATGTCTTCAAGTAGAGGGTTCATATCTAAGTCATCAAGTTCATAAGTTGAAGATTCTCTTCATTTGAAGAGTTTGATTTGTTTCCCAGCTATTGGAAACTTAATTATGGTCCCATCCATTTCAGCCAAAGAGTAAGTAGCATTATTATGTACTACTTTTACAACATATGGTCCAAACCATCGCTTGGCTAACTTCCTATGAGCACTATATTGATTTTCCAGGCTGCTATCATAGACAAGAACCCAATCATTCTCTTGAATAGCTCTTGGATGGAGTCGATGATGCTTGTCAAACCTCTTCTTATTCTTTAATCTTGCTGTTTTCAGCCTTTCAATGGCTGTTTTGACATCTTCTGGCCTTCTTTTGAGTTTCCTTATATGCAAAGACAGCAACTCTTCTCTATTCATGCCTTCATCCCAAGGTAAGATACTCCATGTGACAATGGATTCCTCAATAGGCATAATAGGTGGCTATCCATATATAAGTTCAGTTGGCATATATCCTGTCACTACACTATGGGTAGTTCTATCAACCCATAATGCGAATGGTAACATTTTAGGCCATTCCTTCATCTTTCCTTTGCATGATTTTGCTAAAGCTTTAAGAATTGGTTGATGACCTCTTTCACTCTTACCATTGCCTTCAGGGTTGTAGGCTGAAGTAAGAGATACCTTAATTCCCAATTGAGCAAAGAAATGGCGAGCCTCATCAGCATCCAATTCTCCTCTATCAACAGTTACTTTAGCAACACATCCATACCTGCAAAATACTTCTTCAAGTAAAAATCTACAATCAGCATGAGTAGACTTTGTTGTCAAGGCTTTTCCTTCCACTTGATTTGTGACATCTTCTCTAGCAAGTACTAGATATCTCATGTTCCAAATTCTTGTAGGCATGGTTACTAAATCAATAACCCATCTATAGTGAATGGATAAATGATAGGTAGGCTGAAGCCCATCTCTATGCTTTACCATAGAGTACATTTGACAAACATGACAAGACTCAACAAAATGCTCAATGTCTTTATACATGTTTTACCACCAAAATTTCTCTTTTATTTTAGCAAAAGTGCCCCATATGCCTCTATGACCAGCCAATAGGCTTTCATGAAATTCTTGCATGACCTGTCTTTGTGTCTTTTTGTCTCCTAAGACACGAACAACCGCCCTTCCTTTCTTTTTTGCATGCCTCCAAAGGTAACCATCTTTAAGAAAAAAATCATAAGCTTTTCTCTTAATTCTCTTGAATTCTTCATTAGTCCAATCTTCCTTCTTTGTCATAGTGCTAAAAAATTGGCCAATTTTTAGCCAATCATCTGCATAATATTCTTCTTTAAAGTGTGAACAACCCATAACATAACATTGAACATGCTGTTTACTAGCTGTCCATTGTCCTTTTTTGGTTGTTTCATCCTTCCTTGTTTGCTTATGTAAAATTTATTTTAGTAGCTAAACCTGTTGTACTTGCTGTACTTTTTGTTGTGCCTGCATTTTTGACTGCTGAATCAACATTAGATTCAGATATACTTGCTGTTTTCAGATTTGTATGTGCATTAACAACATCATTTATAAACTCTGATTCTTCTTCATCCATCATTTCTTCTTTATCCCTATATCTGTCACGTGAAAGCATGTCAGCAACTGGATTATCTCTACCTGCAATATATTTCAAATCAGGATTTAAGGATTTAATATAGGCTATCCATCTTAGCATGGTTATGTTGGGAGTGGAACAGTTGGCGATCATGCCCAAGAGTGGAAGGCAATCTGTTTCAACTATAACGTGTGCGCCCATGAAGTACTCCCTGTCACATTTTAATGCAGTTTCTACTCCCCAAAGTTTTCTTTTAATTTGAGCATACCTTCTTTGTCGTTCATTAAGAACCTTCGTTCCAAAACGGATTACATATCTGTTACCTTCAAGGTCGTCTTGACCAACTGCCCATCCTATTCCAATGGGACTTGTGTCCACTGTGAGTATAATGGGTTGTCCATTAGAGTAATTAGCCCTCTTTAAAGTGGGGGCTGAGATCAGCATTTTCTTGAGTTTTCGAATAGCCTGAGTGTGTTCTTTTTCCCATATAAACCTTTGGCCCTTTCTTAGAAGTTGATAAAGACTTTCAGCAACATGGGAAAAATGTGGTATCCAAATAAGGTAGAAGACACATGCACCAAGAAATCTTCTCACCTCTGAAACATTTGTACATTCTTACTGCATTTTGTTGATAGCATCTATTTTGGATGGGGAAGGCTTTCGGCCATATGGACCACACATATGTCCGACCACAAGGACTTCTTCGACTCCAAAAACAGATTTAGCTCCTGAAAGAGTAAGATGGACTTCTTCTAATTTAGACAAGATTTGAGCACAATCATTAATTCAGAAACAAACTTTCGACATCCAAGTTCATTGAGTTCTTCATTTTTCTCATGAACTTCACATCCTTTGATTGGAACATCATCAAGAAAAGGAAGAGTCAATTGAGGAATATAATCCCTCAATACTTTATGCATAGCATTCATCATGTGAGCTACTGAATTTGTAGCCCCTTGAGGTAGAGTGCACATGCAGACTAGGCTAAGAGGCATCTTCATTGTGGTAATGTCACGGCTTTCCAAAGCAAGCTAAAATTGGTCGTAGCTTGAATATAAATCTCCCATGGAATAGATTGCCCTACCTGCAAAAGCTTCAGCAAACTCATCAACAATTAGCCCTGATCCAACATTTCTAATAGTGACTTTATTGACAGGTTGTAAATCTTGAATGAATCTCAAAGATCCATTCTTCTTAGGTACGGTAAACCATCGGTTGGAATATGGAGCTAAAGATGACTCCAATATTCTCATTTTTATCTTTTCATGTAGAAGTTCCAATAGCTTAGGCAAATGAGCCCTTGGAATCGGAATTGGTTTAAGATTCCAAGGAACATGTGGGACCGTAAAAATCACCATTGGTGCCACAATGCTTGGATCCACACAGCCAATTTCATGTGGCTGAAATGAAAAGGCTTTACCATGATTCTTTAACATCTGCATGAAGATTTTCTTTTTAGCCTGGCAAGAGGAAAGAGTCTTCACCAATTTTTAGCTTTTGTAGACTTTCTGTTGTAAATTGGTGACCAATATCTTTAGGATCACGAAGGCTTGGCTGTTTGGATACCCTTTCTGCCAGTCCTTCGCTTTCAAGCGGTAGAGGAGTAGCTATCGGCTTGACCTTTTTGTCAACTATTTTATACTTTGTTTCTACTCTTACTTCATCCTTGTTTGGCTGTCCAAAAGCTTCATAATCTACAAATTCTTGAATTATATCATATATATCCAATGTACATACCTGTATGGACTGATTTTCAGCTTGATTTTCTGCATGAATGGCTGTATAAATTTCAGCCATTGTATCATTATAATTCAGTCCATAAAATAGTCTTGAAATTTCTTCATCTTTAGGTAAAACATCAATTTGCTTCAGCTCTTGTTTCATATGACACAAATACTTTCTTTCAGCCCTGTTCATGGCTGAAAACTGTTTATAACAGCCCATACCATTGGCTGAAAAAACCTGCAAATCAGCTTTTGGCCTTGCCTCCTTCATATGTGGAGGCAATTTTTTGTGACATGATGCACTGCCATAGCCTCCACTTATAGCAGCGCTACCCGAAAACCCTTGAATTCTCGGGCATTAGGAGGAACAGGATGATCTCTTGATCGATCCCTATTCCGGTGGTGATTAACACAGACGGTCAGGAATTGGACAGCTTTATCATTATCCTTGCTTCTTATCCGAGCATATGATGAACCATCATCAAGAGCCTTTGTCTCTAAACAAGACTCGAAAATAAATGGTTGTCCAAGAATAATAGGATAGCTGTAGGAATCTTAAACAAAGAAATGAAATTCATCTTTTACATTACCAATAGTAACTTGTACATAAGGACATGCTGCATAAAGATCGCCAGAAGAGTTATTGGCTGCCTTCATGCACCATCCTGGGTCCACATCAATGGGCCATCTACCATTCTCATAGAGACTTCTTGACATAACATTAATTTCCGAACCATGGTCTATAAGGGCAATGCATGGAGTTTCTTTTTCACCGATTTTAACAACAGTTTCAGTAGTCGCCCTTGCCCAATGGATACGGAAGTAGTGACTACTAGGAATAAAGTGAGCTTCACTTTCTTCTTGTATGTTGTGAAGAAGAGTTTCTTTCTTACGCATGGGCTTCACTTTAGATTGAGAAGTCCCCACCATAATGGCTTCTTCAGTTTCTGCTTCATAAATGTCTTCATCTTTGGCTTCTATGGCTGCAATCAATTCTTTGATTGCCTCCAATCGAATCCCTTGAGTTTTCAGCTTCTCTTCATCCTGCAAATACAAATGAAGTACTTGCAAAAAAGCATGTATAGATTCTTTAGTTTCCTCACCAACATATTGTCTTTTTCGTTTAATTACATCAATTATTACATAATGAAATCCTCATTTTGCAATACCGAGAATTTCACCTAATGTAAATTCAATTCTACTTCCAAGAATCCTTTCTTCTAAGATCCGTTGCGGTCTCTATGTCAGACTGCAACTTGTAACTAGGATGTTTGCTTTTTCTTTTTCCTTCTGTCTTCTTTGCTTGAGGGGCATCTCCCATGTCAAACTTTGGCGGTGGTGGATTTTCAACAGTCTTCTATTGGTTTGGTTTACTTCTTGTTATGCGTTTGGTCGGGACCTGAAGAAGAAGGACCGGCAACATCTTCTTCTCTTCTTCTCTTTTCTTCTATCATGGCTTCTTGATTATTAATTTCAACTAACCGAGCAAAAGCTGAAAATGAATCCACAGGTTCAGACCAACCGGTTCTTCCTCGAATACATTTGACTGGCAGCGGTTAAATAATCTTTAGTTGCCTTGCCTTGCTTCATGAGATCCAAGGCCTACATCCACACTTTGGATTTTGCATTAGTTTTACATGCTTTAATAATTTCATTAGTTGGCTCAATTTGCAGCCCATAGGTTGCAGCATCAACAACTGCATAGGCCGTTGTTGTTGCCAACTCCTCCAATCTTTTCTTCATGCCACCGTTGCCAAAGTTTGGCTCAAGAGGAAGCCCGGTTTCGGTTGCATGAATTTTACCATGCTTCCAAAAGACTAATTTTTGTGCTTCAGCTTCACGGAATGCACCACACTCCCTCTTGTCATGCTGAAGACTATCACACCAAATACAACGTCTTTTGAAGCCTTCTCGTACAGGCCTTTGGGTAGTTGACCGACCCCTTTCTTCTACTTTTACATCAAGCCTTTTCACTTTAGAATTAATCTCCGTTAGATTAAGATGGAGATCCCGCATGCTTTTAATTAGCTCGTCCATAACATCCTTCTTTGGAGATGGAACAGCAGAATTTCTTGGTTGCTCGGCCATTGAGACAGGAGGTCGAGAAACTAGAATAGATTCCTTCATAGATTCAGTTGTTGCAGGGGTTGATCCCCATCTTAGGTGCAATCGCTCTCTTCGAGCAATCATATTAACTACTTCAGTGACATCACTCCAAGCAGTCTTCAATCCCATCTCAGAGTCAGGGTCTTCAAGTCAATCAGTTAGTTTCTCCTGAAGAGAAGAATCTGTAGCCTTTAGAAATAATTCGATCTTTTGACTTTCCATACCTTGTTGGTCATCAAGATCTAGTTGGGAAAATTTGCTTTCGAATTCTCGATGAAGAGCAGTGGCGGTTAGACCCTTATTGGGCTTTTCGACCCATTCGGTGAAGACTTTCTTTGTCATAAGGCCAAAATCTTCAAGAAAAAATTCTTCTCGAAGAGCCTTCTTGAACACAGTCCATCCTGCATCTTTTTGGAAAAGACCATGAATTCGGTCCTGGAGACCATGCACAGCTAGACAGGCAAAATAATGGCTCCAGGCATGTTGAGGGACTCCAAAGAAGACCATCTTTTCAGTATAAAGACGGATAAAAGAGGATACATTTTGCCCATTAAATTGCTTGAGCTCTTGTCCAATTGCTTCTAAGGCTTTAATGGAAGCAGCATCAATCCGCTCTTCTTCTTGTCTCTGTTGTTGTTGCAATTGCAACTGCTGCTGAAATTGCAACTGTTGTTGTTGCCTTTCTTGCATTAGACGAACCAACTGTTGCAAGGCATCTCCTCCCGAACTTGATGATTCTCCCATTGGACTTCTTCTTCCGCAGCGGACCTTCACGTCGGGTTCACCACTGTCGTCGTGTTAAGGGTTGAAGGTCTACCACCGAGGCTTTAGTGCAGAAGAGGAGTTTAGGATTCAAAGTTCAGGAAGGGGACATAGATTGGGATTTAATAAGATCCGCGATTTAGAAATGATTTAGGTACGGAAGAAGAATTCAAAGCTTTTTCTCAATAGCATACATGAATGGAAGAAATAACTCTATCTTGATAACATCAAATGCCTCTGGATACATACATCATGTCATAAAGGACATTTTCAGATTCTCAATTCAATTATGAATATCAAATGCAAGTTCTAATGGCTTTTATTTCAAGTACAAAGATGGATTTCAACCCTTTGGAACAAGTATTATGTTGATAGACTCAAATGCATTCAAGATTTGGGCCAATGATACATGAAATGAATTGAAGAAGCATAATTTTAGCTTCAACCCTGTTTTAAAACAAAATATTCCAGCCCATAATCAAGCTCAAAATGGGTGCATAAACTCATGAAGAAGCACCTCTAATCATTAATGAACAAAGTCCTGATGAAAAGAGGTCATTTCCTTCCATTACAATCACATAAATCTCTTGTTTGCTCATATAAATGGACCATAACAATGGGCTGCCCTATTTATGGCTGGTTATTTCAGCCCATAACAGCCCATATACCTTCAAAATCCTCACCCTTTTCTTGCCCCAAAGTCACTCAAGTACTTGGGTACAAGTCGGCTTCATTGGACCAAGAATGAGGTAGACAAAATGAGAGAGGTCGTGCTCTATTCTTAACTTATGGTCCATCCAACCACCTTGAGCCATAGATAAAGAGAGTTCATTAGATTGGCTTGAGCCTCAACCTTAATATTGACTTCCACACAAAAGCTTGTGTCATTTTAGACCTTAGAAAGGGTAAATCACTTCTCTCCTCACTTTGAGAGGATCACGTCTCTCGTCTTTCTTAGTAAGAGAATTACCTCTCTCATCTTTCTTAATGAAAGAAAATACCTTAAACCTTGACTTCCAAGGGAGAGGATGACCCCAAATGAATGCAATGCTCATTACACACAAGTAAACATTCCGAGGCATCTCTTGATGCACACATAAATACATATACACAATGCTAATTCTCTTCCTCTTCTTAAAACTCAATCCATCTTCATTTATGTGTAACTACTTGGTCCTTGTGTATACTCTTACACTTGGCAGACACTTCCTTTCCCCTTCATAACTTGTACCATGTGTACCAGATATCCCCGTCATAGTGCTCTGATCACCCCATTAAGGGATACACTAGGAATAGTGGTCTCTAAATGGTCTCATGGCTTTTCTAGATCATCATCAACACTTAAAGAAAAGTGTCATTAATTTATTGATATAAATTTACTAAATAGAGATTGGGTAATAATAAATCAATTTAGTGACATCCCTCTGGCTTCTAAATAATTGACCTCTAATGTAGAGGGGAGACATAGTACTTGAGAAGATCTGGAAAGTCTTGTAGTTCTTTCTTAGTCATAAACTGAGCATCCAATGGGGGATAATTCATAAACTTAACCAAATACTTCCGTAATACCTTACATAACCTTGGAGTATTATCCTAATGGTGTAAATTTCTTTCAAGCATAAGAAACTCTTCTATTTCTTCTGTGTCATTGGAGGTTCTCCAATATAGGGATGTAGAAAACTTATATGGAAATCATTATGAATGTTCCAAGGACTTGGTAGATCCAAATAAAAAGTCACATATTTTATCTTATCTGTGATCTTGAAAGAGCCATAATAGCGATTAGAAAGCTTAACCACTTTACCCTTTTGACCTTTCTGCTTCTTCAAGTAAGTCTTCTTAAACTTAAGAAGAACATACTATCCCAACTTAAGATCTAACTTACAACGATGCTTATCAGCTTCGCATTTATGCTTCTCTTGTCTCCTTTGGATAGCATCTTTTACTTGAGTGAAAGATGTATCAATGTCTCTAACAAACTCATCACTACTAGAGTGCACCATGTTATTGTATGCAAACTCTACTAAAGGAAGATACTTTTCCCATTCTCTTTGATTATCAGAGACATAGGATTTCAAAAGGTCCAGAATAGTAGAATTAGCACTTTCACTCCGCCCATCTATTTGAGGATGATAAGAGGACGAAGACTTTAACTAAGTCCTGAGGTTCTCGAAGAGAGCTTGCCAAAAGAGGCTGGTCATGCAGGGATCTCGATCACTTATAATGGACTTAGGCATGCCATGATGTTTGAAAATATGAGCAATAAATAGCTTAGCCATATGATCGGCTTTGATTGTCTTTTGCACATGTATAAAGTGAGGTTGCTTACTGAATCTATCAATGATAGTCCAGCTTGCATTGTTGCCTACTTGTGTGCGAGGAAGCTCCATGATAAAGTCCATGGCTATACTTTCCCAAGGCGCATTGGGAATAGGTAATGGCTTCAGTAGACCACGTGTTTTATGCTTGTCATACTTTACTTTTTGGTATATCTTGCACTCGCGGACATATCTTTCAATGTCAACTCTAAGAGTGGGCCAAAAGAAATATCTTTCCAATGCTTGAGTAGTGGGTAGAATACCCCTATGTCCAACATATGGAGATGCATGTGCTTCATCCCTTACCTTATGTTGCAATGGTAATGCTATACAAATTACTTGATGATGATACAAATAACCATCTTGAATTGAGTAAGGTGTAATTGACTGACCTGAGTTAAGTTGATCCCATATGTTTGAGAAGTCAGAATCAGTTGCATACATTTTGGGTAAATCCATAAACTCATTATGGTAAACAATTGTGATTACATTCATTCGAGGTCTCCATGATAGAGCAGCTGCTACCACATTCTTAGTTCCAGATGTGTGAAGGATTTGAAAATGAACCATAGCTAAGAAATTTGCCCAATGCATCTATTTCTCTGAGAGCTTCTTCTAAGTGAGGAAGTATCTTAGACTTTAGTGATATGTTTTAATAACAAAATCTGCACTAAGTAAATAGTGTTTCCATACTGGAAGATCATGTACCACCATCGTAAGCTCTTTCTCATATATTGGAGCATGCGGCTCATGATCCTTGAGGCCTCTGCTCTCAAATGCTACTGCATGATGCTCTTAGTTAAGCACAACTCCAATGCAATCCCCAGATGCATTGCAATGAACTTCAAAAGATTTTTGAAGATCCGGAACTATGAGAACTAGTTCTTGAGTCACAAGAAACTTAATTCTTTCAAAGGCTTGTAGTTGCCTTGATCCCCAGCAAAAAGGCATTCACTTCGTAGTAAGGTCATGTAGAGGAGATGCAACATACACAAAACCTCTTATGAAGCTCCTATATTATGAACATAAGCCCAAGAAACTTCTAGCTTCATGTACAGAAGTAGGTGTAGGCCATTCAACAATGGCTCAAATCTTCTCATGATCCATTCTCACCAGATTGTGAGAAAAAATATGGCCCAAGTAATGAATTTTCGAAAGGAAAAATTCACTCTTCTTAGCATTGACCTATAGTCTATGCTTGCGAAGCTCTTGAAAAACAATAGATAGATGTTTTATATGCTCTTCTTTAGACCGTGAAAATATTAGAATGTCATCAAAGAAGATGCCTATGAAATTTGAGTGAGGTTTGAAAATTCTCTCCATCATTCGATTGAATGTGGTGGGTGCATTAGTCAAACTTGTAGATCTTGGGAACAAAATCAAGGTTCCTTGCATGGTATACAATCGGCTAACACTTGCACAACTTGGAAATCGGCACCTTTTGATCCTTCTTGAATCTCTCCTTCTCTCCTAAACAATATGTGTAGGGATCTTCTCTTGGAGCTTGATTTCAGTAGAGCTTCCACAACACTTGCACCTTCTCTCCTACACAATATGTGTAGGGATATCCTCTTGGAACTTTATTTCAACAGAGCTTCCGCAGAACTTGCACCTTCTCTCCTACACAATATGTGTAGGGATCTCCTCTTGGAACTTGATTTCAACAGAGCTTCCATAGCACTTTGTGAGACTCAAAATGCCTTCTCTCCTCCTCTTGGATGCACGCAAAGTGATGCTTCCTGCACCTCCTACACACCCAAGGAGAGCCTCCCTTTTTATAGGCTCGAAGAGCTTCTCTTCTTGGAGAGAGACTTGAGTGCCAAGATTGGACAGGTTGATCTTCATGCAAGATGTAGTTGTTCCACGACCTATTACGCATCACCAATTTTGGAATCTCTCTCTATGCATTGCTCGAATGGAAAAATGTGCCACAAAGAAGTTGTAGATCTTGCTATTTTTGATAACCTCTGTGAGCCATTTTTAGAGATAAGATTTTTATCACAAGATATTTTAAAAATGGATTCACCATGTCTATTTTAAGAAAAGTATCTTTTTAAACTCTATTCTTAACTTATGATCCACGCAACTACCTTGAGCCATACATAAGGAGAGTTCATTAGATTGCCTTGGCCTCAACCTTAAGATTGACTTCCAAACAAAAGCTTGTGTCATTTTAGACCTTAGAAAGGGAAAATCACTTCTCTCCTCACTTCCAAAGAGTCATGTCTCTTGTCTTTCTTAGTGAGAGAATTACCTTTCTCATCTTTCTTAATGAAAGAAAAGACCTTAAATCTTGACTTCTAAGGGAGAGGATGACCCCAAATGAATGCAATGCTCATTACACACAAGTAAACATTCCCAGGCTTCCTTGGATGCACACATAAATACATATACACAATGCTAATACACTTCCTCTTCTTAGAACTCAATCCATCTTTATTTATGTGTAACTCCTTGGTTCTTGTGTACACTCTTACACTTGGCAGACACTTGCTTTCCCCTTCATAACTTTTACTGTATGTACTAGATATCCTTGTCAAAGTGCTCTGTTCATCCCATCAAGTGATGCACTAGGAATACTAGTCTCTAAATGGTTTCATGGCCATGCTAGATCATCATCAATACTTAAAGAAAAGCGATTCATTAATTTATTGACATAAATTTACTAAATATAAAATTCATAATAAGCAATCAATTTAGTGAAAAAAACAATGGGAATCACTAATCCAACATCAACAACTACAACTGGCATGTCATATCATATATCAAGTGGGCATGTAAAAGACACTATACCAGCTAATAAGCATGAGACTAACACCCAAATATATGAAAGATAATCCTTCAATAAGAAATCATACATCCCCAAAGGCATAACTGAATCAATGAGTAGCCAAGAAAGAAGTATACACCACTGACAAGACCTAACAAAGGTCAGTATAAGTCCAAAGGTAGAGTAGATCAAATCAGCCCATAGGCATCAAGTACATCTCTAGCAAACTCCTTAATGTCCTTATCCATAATGTCCACATTGAGGTATTTTATGAGCACAATATATATGAGGATTGCCCCCCCTTGGGGCATGCATAAGAAGAGTGGGTGTTACATGGGGCAAAGGAAAGCTAATGATTACTCTTGGATGGTAGACTATCACACTCAAGCTCAAACCCACACACAACTTTCCAAAATCACTTCATGCCATATTATTGTTCCATTTAGGTAGTTGAGTGAAATTCAAGTGTTAACATTAGATAGTAAAATCAGTGATAATGCAAAGAAAATGTATGAAGCATGTAGATGATCGTAATAAAAATTGAGAGAAACAACATTGATTCACATCAAGAGAAAACTTGTCACTTTTCTAGGAATCTTTTACAATGTCTCGATACCCCAATTCTCAAAGCTTCCATGAGGTAAGTGGCGTCACATTGTGAAAGGAAATTTCTTGACTCAATAGTAGTTGTGTTGTTGCAATCTCAAGAGGATCTATCTCCCCTTCTAAATCCCCCATATATTTAGTGGTCTTTCTAGCATGCTCTCAACATCCCACTACTAGCATATTGAGGGGCCACATACCTACAAATTAATAGTCCATTGACTTCTACCATTAAAAGTCATTGGAGGATGTATAATGTGTAAAAGAGGTATTGAAATTGGCTTGCATGCAATACATACTTGCAAAGAAGGAACTAATGATACCCTCTAATTTTTACAATGAAAATAGAAGAAGTCTATATGAGTTGAGATGTGCGGTTCTCATGGAAGTTCTAGCTTTAGGAGGGGTTTAAGGAGCACCCTATAATACTTGGGGGTCGAGGAGATAGTTGGGCACCTTCCACCGTGGCCGTAGACTCTCTTCCACTTGAGGATCCCTCTATGGATGATGAGATCACATGTCCACTAGCTTTCTTGATTGGACTTACAATGGTTGATCTTGTAGAGACTTTAGCATATGGAGAGCGAAGAGGGGAGTACAAGCCTCCTTCTCACTGGGAACATGAGATACTTCGCAGCGATGCACAAATTGAGGGGTTCCTTGAGAAGTGGCAATTGCCTGAAGGACCACGACAATCTTGGAGAGGAAACACACATATTCCACCGAGCTTGTTTGCACTAATTACTATTGGATGGCTTGTGTCTCTCTTGAAGGATTGTAGGGAGCCCATCTCAGTGAAGGAAACTTTATAGTCCCAACCATTCGAAGAAGTCTATGCAGTCGGAGTTGGAGGTGTTTGAATAGAATGGCACATGGGAGCTTGTGCCTGGACATGTTCATTCATAAGGTGATTGGTGTGAAGTGGGTCTTGAAGTCCAAATACAGGAGTGATGGCACAATGGACAAGCACAAGGCATCACTTGCTATTGCCAAAGGCTTTGTGCAGTGGCTAGGAGTCGAATTCCATGAGATCTTTGCAGCTATGGTGTAGATGGCCACCATTAGAGCCATTAATGCCTTGGCTAGCCATAGGAGATGGCTAGTCTAGACATGACATTTGATTTTCCCAATGGAGACTTGAAGGAGGATATTTATGTTGACTAGCCTCCCGAAAATTTTTCTTCAAATGAAATGAGGTGTATAGGTTGAAGAAGGTCCTCTATGAACTTTAATAGGCTCCGCATGCTTGGAACAAGAAGATAGACTCATTCCTCCAAAAAAATTTTGTCTATCAGTGTTTCTCGACCAATCCATAGATTTATGTCCATACCTCGAAGAGAGAGAGAGCTTTGTTTGTGCTCTTGCCTATGTTTGGGATGGAGGGATGCAAATGTAAAAATTACACGCCACAGCGAAAAACATCTGAGAAGGAGATAGAGAGTACACAACAGATAAGAGGAGAATTTCTTTTAAAATTTTATTTAGCTCCCAACAACAGATACAAAGATGGCTTTGTCCACCTATGCACTTTCACTATGAAGCTTAGATGGCAATCTAAACTAAAGATAGGTGAAGAGCTTAAGGCTAGTAGGAACAACTACGAGTGGGTGAAAGATAGATGATAGATGGCTATAAAGGGGTTTAGCTTTTGTAGCCTGCGAAGGTGGTTAGGTTAGTTTGACCAACCTACCATATGAGCCTCAACTAATCAACTAGGGAATATTCTAGGGAATATTTTCTTTACCGTCGAGCCGGGGGTGTTTCTCTTGGACTCCCACCAAGGGGGCCACTAGCCCCTTTGGGACCTCCCAGCTAGGGGCCACCTATGGCCCTCGGACCCCAAAATAGGGTCCCCTGATAACTCCCTTATGCTACAACTTTATGCAATGTTCCTCGACTTGCTACCAACTTAACTACTCCATCTAACCCAAATATTAGACCCACAATAGTCACATTTTTTCCATTCAGTCACATAGACCTCATTTGACATACAAGTCAGCACTCAACTAATATACGGGCTCACATATGGCTTCTCCTCATAATGGGGGCCTTACAGCTTTGAGTTCCATGGTTCATTCGTGGCACCTTATGAGGGTGGGCCATTAAGCATATCTAACACCCCCCTCAATGTCCACCCCCAGGTGAACTATCTCCTCGTCCCAATGCAAAGTCTCTAAAGATGAACTTGAATCAGATCCTTTGTAAGTGCTTTGGTGAAGATATCCACTCCATTCTCCTCTGTTGGACATGAGGTTTGTTTGAGAGCTTGCTCAAAACACCAACATCAAAACTCATTTCTGGTCTAATGTTACACAAGTAGATTAGCAAACTACTGACAGACCTCATGTACCTCCCAATGTCTACTAGTGCTGATGTATCCTCAACGAATAATTGTGCATTCACTTCCATAGGTATAGCTATCTCCTTGCACTTGGTCATGCCAAATGCCTTAAGATCTCCTATGCATGCTTCTTCTGAGAGATGAAGATCTTTTCTAGCTCTTGCCTGACTTCAATCCTGAAACAATAGTGCAACAAGCCAAAGTCTGTCATTTCAAACTCAGAACTTAAAGTCTTTCGAGTTTGGTTGATCATATCTTCATAGTCACCTATAATAAGAAGGTCATCCACATATAGGACAATCACTAAAGACTTTTCACCATCCCTGTAAACATACAAGTTAGCATGTGAGGCAGATCTTTTGAAGTTTAAGCTTAAAAAGAACTTATCTATCTATTGGTACCATGCTTTGGGGGACTTGTTTCAGCCCATACGGTGCCTTCTTCAGTTTACATATTTTTTTTCTCAAAATGGGGGGCCTCAAACCCTAGTGGCTGAGCCACGTACACCTCCTCCTTGAGTTTACCATTTAAAAACACTCACTTAACATCCATTTGGTAAAGTGGCCACTACTTCTCGGGGCCACCACTGCAAGTATTGTATGAATAGTGGTCATTCTGGCAGTTGGGGCAAATGACTCTTGAAAATCAAACCCTTCAACTTGTGAGAATCCCTATGTAACTAGTCTCAAGGCTTTGTACTTCTCTAAGGTATCATCAGCCTTGTACTTCACCTTTCACATCAACTTGGTCCCAATAACCTTCCACTTTTCTAGTTGATCCACTAGCTCCCAAATGTCATTCTTCATTATGCTGTCATACTTGGCTTGCATAGCTGCCTTCCATGATGGATCTACAAGTGCTTATTCTAAGTTAGTTGGCCTTTTTTTTCTCTCATAATCTCATCCATCAAGGCCATATTAACTATGTGAGCAGAAGCCCTCCTTTGCTCCTCTATTCTCCAAGACCACCTTGGTCTGTCTACCTTCTCTCAATAGATGTAGGCATAGGATTATTGTGGTCATAGAGCTGCTTCACCCAACACAGCAATGTCTTTTCTAGTGGGGTGATGCCAGGTTGGTGAACTTTTTCCTCATCATTTAAAGATGATGCTTCCTCCTTTCTTAAGGATAGGGACAGCTCTCGGGATATGTTCATATTGGACTACTTCTTTTCTTGATGATAAAGTAGAAGAACTTGCCTTCTCCTCCTCCATTGTATGCGGCTACTCCTTGAACGCCACATCATGGCTCGCGATGATCTTCTTTGCCTCTTGGTCATATAGTTTGTAAGCCTTTTGCTTATCACTATAACCCAAGAAGATACATTTTTTGCTTTTTGGTTTTAACTTTTTTCTCTTCTCATCTGGAACACGTGTATAACATTCACATCCAAAATTTTTGAAATGTGAGACAGATGGTTTCTTACTAGTGTAAGCCTCATGAGGTGTTTTTCCCTCGAGAGCCTTTGTGTATCTTTGATTTAAAATGTAGAGTGAAATATTAACAACTTTAGTCCCAAAAATGGTTAGGCAATCCCTTGCCCTTTCGCATGCATCTTGCCATGTCCACAATGGTGGGATTTCTGTGTTCCACAATACTATTCTACTGAGATGTGTGAGGCATTGTCAATTGATGCTTGATCCCTTTGCTCTTGCAAAAGTCTTCAAACTCCTTTGAGTTGAACTCACTACCACCATATTTTCTAAATTTCTTCACAATTTTCGTTGTTTCATTCTCAACAAGTTTTATAAACTTACCAAAATCTTGAGCCTTATCATGAAGGAAGTACACCCACATCTTCCTACTGTAGTCATCGACAATCAATATAAATAAGAAGATCCCCCCAAGGCCTGTGTAGGAATCTTACCGTACAAGTCAGCATGCAACAACTCTAGAGGAGCATGTGCTCTATTCTTACTTTCCTGTGGAAATGCATTTCTCTGTTGCTTGCCCATCATATAAGCTTCACATGGTTCCTTCAATTCAGTCACACTATAGGTAGGTGAGTAACCATACCTTGCTTGTGCATCCCCTTCAACACTACAAATTCGATGTGTCCAAACCTTTCATGCCAAAGCTTACTTTTGCCCACTCCAACGGTGGTTGTAAGACCACTTAGCTCATATAGGTTGTTCCTTCTTTCTCCTTTGTCAACAACTTTGCTAGTACTATTGAGAATTTCTACACTTGTCTTCTTGAACCTCACTTCATGACCAAGATTAATTATGGCAGCTAATAAGAAATTTCTCCTAATTTTCAAAAAATACAACACATTTGAAAGCTTTTTGACTTTACCATTTGCAGCAAAAAAAGAAATAGTACTTGTGCCCGTAGTAGGGCATTTTGCATCATTTCCAATCGTCACAAGAATGGATTCTTGTAGAGGCTGCATAGAACTCTATAGACCTTTCTTGTTGGTCATGTGATGGGAGACCCTACTATCCAACACCCACGAGTTAGTGGTAGATTCTTCTTGCACTGAGGAGAAAAATTTCTCAATGGTCACCATGAATAACTCCAACCCTCCTACTTTAGCCATATTGGTTGTCTCTTTCCCTTTACTTTTAAGAGTACCATGCTTTTCATGTGCCTTCTTGACACAACAATCTATGATTGCATGTCCTTTCTTCTTGCAGAAGAAGCACTCTCCTTGAAATTTCTTCTTACTGCCCTTCTTCTTTTTTTCACCATCATTTTTGGTGGAGGAACCACCTTTTCCTTCTGCATTGGTAGAGAATGCAGTATCTCCATAATTTGTTGCTTCCTTTTCGCGCTTTCAACCTCAACTTCTCCTCCATCAATAATGCACAAAACTCCTCAAAAGTCAAAGCTTGAGGTCTTATCTAAGTATTAAGGGGAGTTACTAGTCCATCAAACTTTTTTGGACAAATCCGAAGACACCTCTTCACTCCTTGCTAGTCATTTGTATCTCAACACCAGCCATTTGGTCACATAGATTCTTAATTCGAGTGATGAATGCTTCAGCCATCACTCCTTTAGCAAAATTTTCCGCTAATTCTCCAAGTTTTAAATCCTTATTTGGTTTCACGTTTCATACTGACTCCTCGGTACATTCCAAGACTTGTATGCTTTGGTTGTATGCTGAATCAAAGTCAGAACAACTTGTAACTAAGGCACACAATGCATCTAACTTGCCTTCATTGAACAGCTTGTAACTAAGGCACACAATCTCATAAGAATCAAGGATAGTTGTAACTTTGAGCTTCCACAAGGTGTAGTTTGTACCATCTAACTTACCTTCATTGAAGGTTGTGGGATGAATCCTCAATGTTTCAATAGCCAGTATAAGAGCACCACCTCCTCCACCACTTTCTGATGTGCAAGAAGCGCTTCAAGAAGATGACATAATTTCTCTTTGCTCTTGAAGTCTTTGCCTCTTGTGCACTCTTCGATCCCTAGAGCCCCCTAGGCTATGATACCATGTAAAAATTACACGGTGCACCGAACAGAATCTGAGAAAGAGATAGATTTGCACAAGAGATAAGATAAGAATTTTTTTAAAAAAGAAGCTCCAAACAGCTAATACAAAGATGGATATGTCCACCCGCGCACTTCCACTGTGAAGCTTAGATGGCTATCTCGACAGAAGACAAGTGAAGAGCCTAAGACTAGCTTGAACAACTCTGAGAGGGTGAAAGATAATTGATAGATGGCTATGAAGGGGGTTAGGTTTTATAGCCCACTAAGGCAGTTAGGTTGGCTTGATCGACCTACCATATGAGCCTCTATTAGTTGGCCATGAAATATTCCCTTTACCATCGGCTCGGTGTCATAGGGGTTTTTGTCGAAAAGTCGAATCCACCGGGGATCAGAAGTAGAAGGAAGTAGAGATAGAAGATGGAAGAGAAGAGAGAGAATACCCAAGTGGTAAACACTACAAAGACAAATCACAATGAATTGAATCAATATGTATTGAAAGAACCTAGAATCTTTGCACTACTCAGAAGCAATCTCTAGGCATTAGATCTCCTAAAGCTTCTTCATAGAACAAAACGTGCATAAAAATTACAGCTCCTTTTGTGTTGCTCGAAATCCAAATCTGATGGCTCCGTTGGCTCCTAAGGGGGGGGTAAAACCCCAAGACTAGGACACCTGGTCACAGATCTCCCAGATCACTCCTACTTCTTTCAGTTCAATCTGCAGTTTTTAGCCCGTTTACAGCAATCACGACGCGCGTGATTTCGTCAATCTATCTTTTTTATGAAAAATCTCCTAACTGGCTGAAAAAGCCACTTGTTTTTTGCATGCCATCCTAATCTAGAATCTTTTCTAACTTTTTTGGATTTTTACAATAAATAATATCAGATATAGGCTAAAATTATCCAAAAATATCATATTTTTGGATAATCCATGCTACTCACACTAATACTAATGACTCAGATCACATTGACTCTCTTGATTAATAAGAAGTCAGATGATGATGCATTCCATACTTTTTCACACTGTGTCCTCATAACATCACGAGATCCACCCCCTATGAACCTTAACATCCTCCAGTATGTGCCAAAATCCTAGTTGTCACCGGAATCTGGGTCGTCCTCATCCTCTATAACCATATCCTCTACTTCTTCATCTTCCATATCTTCTTGGTTAGCCCTTGTATCAGGACCACTATTTTCTTCCAATTCTGGCAACTCATAGGTAGTAGATTCTTGCCTTTTGAATAATTTGATTCTTTTTCCTGCTACCGGAAGTTTGATGGCTGTCCCATCCATCTCGTTTAATGCATAAGTAGCATTATTAAACACATGTCTTACCACATAGGTTCCAAACCATCTTTTGAAAACTTTACACATGGCACTATGCTAGTTATCTAAACTGCTATCATAAACTAATAGCCAATTCCCATCTTTTATGGTTCTTGGTCTCAGTCTATGTCTTTTGTCAAACTGTTTCTTGTTCAGTATCCTTGCTGCCCTTAACTTTATAGTTGTTGCCTCTATGTCTTCTGACTTTCTTTCCAACTATCTAATGCGTAAGGCTAACAACTCCTCTCGATTCAACTCCTCCTTCCAAGGTAACACACTCCATGTGACTGTCATCTCTTCTATGACATGATAGATTTTTGACCATACATCAATTTTGCAAGCATATATCCTGTAACAGCACTATAAGTTGTTCTGTCGGCCCAAAAAGTAGAAGGGAGCAATTGTGGCCACTCTTTTACCTTCTCTCCACATGCTTTTGCCAATTCCTTCACAATAGGTGGGTGACCTCTTTCACTTTTTCCATTTCCTTCAGGGTTATAGGCTGAAGTTAAAGCAAGATTTATCCCCAACCATGCAAAGAAATCATGAGCTTCATCTGCATCCAACTCACCCCTATCTGCTGTAATCTTTTCCACATAGCCATATCGACAAAAGATCTCTTCTAAGAGAAAAGTGCACACATCATTTGTTGTCTTAGTATGTAAATCTTTCCCTTCCACTTGATTAGTCAAGTCTTCATGAGCAAGCAAAAGATACCTCATTTGCCAAAGACTTATAGGCATTGTAAACAAATCCACTATCCACTTAAAATGAAGAGACAATGGATATTTGGGTTGCAATCTATCCCAATGTCTCATAGATGAATACATTTGACATGTCGTACATGTTTCGAGAAAGTGAGCAACATCCTTATACATACCCTACCACCAATATCTTTCTTTGATCTTTGGAAAAGTACCACAAACATCTCTATGACCAGCCCACAAGCTTTCATGAAATTCTTGCATTACTTTTACTTGTGAAGCTGTCACCCAAAACTCGCAATGGCATACCCTGTTTCTTGTTAGCATGTTTCCATAAGTATCCATCTTTTAAAAAAAACCCATACACTTTCCTCTTGATTTTCTTAAACTCCTCATCTGACCATTCATCTCTCTTTGTTAATGTACTAAGGTATTGACCAATTCTCAGCCACTCTCCTATATATTTGTCTTCCAGAAACACTTATACACAAGATACAAAACATCTAAAGTGTATTCTCTTTATTGTCCACGCTTTTGTTAATGCTGTAGCAACACCTTGCATTGCTAAATTTACTCTTAGGACATCATTTTCAACCATAATAAAGTCATCTTCTTCCTCCTCATCCATCATCCCATCTTCATTCTCATAATGTGCTCGAGATAACATGTCTCCCACTGGGTTATCTCTTCCTGCAATATGCTGAAATTCAGGGTTCAAAGATTTGATTTATAAGTCTCTTCCGGCCATGACTAAAGCTGAAAGAAAATATTTATGTCATGTAAAAAGGGAGCTGAAAACTTATGACATGATGGTTGAAAATGAATATATTTTGGGAATTATTTTTTGATTGACTACTACGAACACATTGGCTGAAATATATGCAGCTACTCATGTAGAAAATCAGGCTAAAAATTAGTCCATATAAGTATGTACATTGGATTTTTATCAAACAATTCAAGAATTTGTTGAGCAAGAAGACATTGGTTTACTCAACAAGGCTAAAGCGCAAGTGGAGACATAATACAAGACGGTGGATAAGAAAGTCAAACCTATGGTAGTCCCACTGCCTCTTGAAAGTGAAGGGCTCGCTGATAAGGCAACAAATCAGCCAAGTCTTCGTGATCATTCTGACATCGGTCACAAGTTCACATCTGAAAGTATAAAAGAGCTCAAAATAGGTGAAAAATCTTTCCTTTTGCCAGCTAAAAAACACTCTTTTATGCAAATGCTAATGAAACATGGAAATGCATTTGCATTTTAGCCAAGTAAAATAGGTTGTGTGGATCCAAATATTGTGGCTCCTATGGTCATTTTTACGGTTCCACATGTGCCTTGGAACCTCAAGCCTATTCCTGTTCCAAGGGTGCATTTGCTCAAATTATTGGAACTTCTAAATGAAAAGATTAGAATGAAGATTTTGGAACCTTCTTCAACACCTTACTCAAACCAATGGTTTATTGTGCCTAAGAAAAATGGATCTTTACGATTCATTCAAGATCTATAGACTGTCAATCGTGTCACAATCCGAAATGTTGGTTCGGGTCCAATTGTTGATGAGTTTGCTGAGGCTTTTGCAGGTAGAGCAATTATTCTATAGGCGACATATATTCACATGATATGACCAATTTCAGCTTTCATTAGAAAGCCAAGGCATTACCACAATGAAGACACCTCTTGGATTGGTCTGCATGTGCACTCTACCACAAGGTGCAACAAACTCTGTAGCCCATACGATGAATGCCATGCACAAAGTCTTAAGGGACTTTATTCCATAACTTAATCTTCCATTTCTTGATGATGTACCTATCAAGGGATGTGAAGTCAATGAAAAGAATGAGGAGCTTGACAAAGATGGTTGCAGGACATTTGTAGTTTACCATATTCATGATTGTGACAGGATTTTGACAAGGCTAGAAGAGGTACATCTTACCCTTTCTGGAGCTAAGTCAATTTTTGGAGTAGAAGAAGTCCTAGTGGTCAGTCATCAGTGTGGCCCCTACGGACGTAAACCTTCACCAATCAAGATAGATGCCATTAGCATAATGCAAGAAAAATACACAAATATCTCAGAGGTGGGAAGATTTCTTGGCGCATGTGTATTCTATCTCATATGGATACCACATTTTTCTCATGTAGCCGAAAATCTTTATCAATTATTAAGAAAATGCCAAAGATTCTCTTGGAATAAAGAGCATACTCTCACTATGCACAAATTAAAGAAGCTATTAATTTCAGCCCCCACTCTCAAAAGGGATGATTATTCAAATGGTAAACCCATCATCCTTACTGTGGATACAAGTCCCATTGGGATAGGATGGGCTATTGGCCAAGAGGATCTTGAAGGAAACATGTGAGAAATTCATTTTGGGAAAAAAGTTCTCAATGAACGTCAAAGAAGATATGCACAAGTAAAAAGGGAATTGTGGGGAGTTGCAACAACATTAAAGTGTGATCGTGAATACTTTATAGATGCTTCCATAGTGATAGAAACTGATTGTCTTCCACTCTTGGGCATGATTTCCAACTGCTCTATGCCCAACATTGCTATGCTAAGATGGATTGTATATATTAAGTCTCTCAACCCCGAATTAAAGCATATTGCAGGAAAGGCGAATCCAGTTGTTGACATGCTATCACATGCAAGATATGACAATGAAGAAGAGCTGATGGAAGAAGATGAAGTTGAAGAATCTATACTTGCTGAATTTCATTCCATGGCTACTGAAAATACATTTTCGGTTACTGCATATACTAGTCCAAAGCTAAAAACAACACGATGGTAACCTAGAAGCTAGCATGCTCATTGCATTGCTCAAGTTTTAGTTCATTTCCTTGAAGAAGATTGGCTGAATTTGAGCACAATGAAGAATAAGGAGACTTGGACTGATGAGGAGTTCAAGCATATTTTTCTTAAAGAAGGATATCTATGGAAGCATGCAAAGAAGAAGAAAGGAGCACCTGTCTGAGTTGTAGGTAACAAAATGTTGCAACAACAGATAATGAAGGAATTTCATGAAAGCTTGTGGGCAAGACATAGAGGCATATGGGGAACCTTTAGTAAAGTCAAAAAAAAATATTGGTGGAAAAACATGTATCGGGACATAGCACATTTTGTTGAAGCCTGTTATGTGTGTCAGATGTATTCTATGGTCAAGCATCGAGATGGGTTACAAGTGACTTATCCCTTGTCTATACATTATAGATGGGTTATTGATCTTGTAACCATGCCTATAGGAATGTGGAATATGCAGTATTTAGTGCTTGCAAGAGAGGACTTAACCAATCAAGTTGAAGGCAAAGCCTTAACAACCAAATTCACTCAAGTTGTTTGTCATTTTTTGCTTGAAGAAGTGTTTTGTAGATATGGTTGTGTGGGTAAAGTAACTGTAGATACAGGAGAGTTGGATGTTGATGAGGCATGCAACTTCTTTGCTCAATTGGATATTAAGTTGGCTTTAACATCAACCTACAACCGTGAAGGCAATGTAAAGAGTGAGAGAGGTCATCAACCTATTCTCAAAGCTCTAGCAAAGTCTTGTAGAGGAAAGATCAAAGAATGGCCTAAAATGCTACCTTTTGCATTATGGGCTGATCAGACTATTCATAGTTCAGTGACTGGATATATGCCAGCTAAACTTATGCATGGACAACAACCAATTATGCCAATTGAAGAATCTATCCTCACATGGAGTCTTCTACCTTGGGAGGAAGGCATCGGTAGGGAAGAGTTGCTAACTTTTCGTATATGGTAGCTAGAAAGAAGGTCTGAAGATGTTCAAGTAGCTATTGAGAAGCTAAAGATAGCAAGACTAAAGAACAAAAGAAGATTTGATAAGGGACATCGACTTTGGCTAAGAGCAATTCAAGAAAATGACTGGGTGCTTCTCTATGACAGCAACTTAGACAATCAATACAGTGCTTCTAGGAAGATGGTAAAGTGTTGGTTTGGCCCATATGTGGTAAAGGTCATTCATGACAATGCCATATATTCATTGGCTGAATTGGATGGAACAAGCATGAAGATACCCATAGATGGAAAAAGAATCAAGCTCTTCAAATGAAGAGATAGTTCAACATATGAACTAGAGGAATTTAATATAATTCGAGAGCATGAAGACATAGAGGAAGAAGAAGAGGTAGAAGATGAAGACATTGACATGGCACAAAATACTTCTTCTGACACTGCAAATCTGTAAAATTTTGGCACATACCAAAGCATGTGTAGGTTAGGAGGGGGTGGATGTCATGCCGCTACGCGCATACCGTGTAAAAAATCTAGAGTGTGGCTTCCTTTTAGATTTAGAGAGCCAATGCCACTTTAGGCACTAGTGTTAGTGTCCATGGTTCAAAATATTAGATTTCTTTGGACAAATTTTTAGTCACTTTTTGATATTCTAGATATTATCTCTTGTAAAAATCCATAAAAACTATAGAAAAATTCTAGATTAGGATGACATGTAAAAGAAAGCATGTAGCCAATTTGAGAGGATTTTATGTAAAAAGAGAGATCGACAAAATTCCGCGACGCGTAATCGCTATTTTCAGATAGTGAATAGCACTCCCAAGTGGGAGATGAAGAAGGAGTGATCTGGTAGAATTTTGGACAGGTGTCCTGCTATTTAACCCCCCTTTTGGAGCTAATGAAAGCATGGTGATCTCTGAGCAGCATAGAGGAAGGTATTATTTTGTACATGTTTTTGTTTGTGATAGTTATATTTTCTCATAATGCTGAAAGAAACTGACATACTTCATGTTTGTCAGTATTCTTCTATATTTTCTAACTCTTTTTGGGAGTATTCTTCTACATCTTCCATCTACTCCTCTCCCTAAATCTACCTTCACCTTGATGTCTCTTATCTTCAAGAACTTGGCTTGAAACCTTTAACCCTTCTCTTATCTCTACCATCTCCGGAGTAAAAGCTCTTGAACCCCCATACATTCTTCTCTTGCCAAACCCTTGTGGTGACCTTCAACCCTACGTGCTGCGACAACGGTGTCAATAGGATCTCCTATACACTTGTATTCTTGCTTGGACCTATAAACTAACTCTAATTCATGTGACACTAGATATGATATAAGAAACTCTCATTATCAATGCCAAGACACATGTCATGATGAATAAATAAAATCCTATCATTTGACTAAAACGGTGTCGTATTGCTGCGCATTCGAGGTGTGAAATCCACCCAAAAGATGTGTGTGGGAGTTGATATTTTGTACATACTTAGCTGCCATGTTTGCATCTTTATTTTGCATGGTAATATAGTAAAGAGGGGTCTTTTACTACCTTTTCTTTCAGCTTGGGGTTGCCACTACAGGCAGATCTGGCTGTCTGGTTGTGCTGGTTGGGTGCATGCCGAATGCATACCAATGTGGACATGGGAAAAGGACAAGAAAGCTGGAGATAAAAGCTTCCTAGTACTCCAGGAAGACACAGAAACTATTTTGAATATTGCACTTTAAAGAACAGCGGTATCCAGGTAGTTTGTGTCAATAGCACAAGAACGAGGCATTGTTCTCCTTTTTTAATTTGAGGAACAAGTATGCTTGGTCAGCCTAGGTTTGGATTGATCTTGTTATGAATCAAGGATACCTTGCACTTGATTTACTGGTGTATGCATCTGTGGTAAAAGCATAGATGTTGAAGCACATGTGATCACACTATTTTCTACATATACTGCTGTTGTGGGAGAAGGCCGCTTTTCTGGTCCGAAAGGGGGTGTGAGAAAGAAAAAGCAAGGGAGGACTATTTTTGAAAAGGGGAGTTTTGGAGGAAAAAAGGGGCACTGTGAAAGCTGTCAGTTTTTTTTTTTGGGGGGGACCTCACATGTAGAAAAGGAGGGGAAGGAAAAGGAAATCAAGGGGGAGCTTCGACAAGCTTGGAAGAAAAGACTGCAATGGGGTGATAGAGGAGGAGGGACATGCCAAAATTCCGTCTGATTCATATAGCTCTCTCTCTGTGAATTCTTCCATCTCCGTTGCAGCCCTGGCCCAACCAATCAGGGCACGACAGAGCTTTTCCGAAATTTTCTTGATACACAACAGATTCACACGTGGACTGGATGCCTCGTCGTGAAGAATCTAGATGGTTTAGGTTTCACCAAATAGGATAGAGCCTCTGCCACATCGTTGTTTTGCACATAACAGCCGCCTTAATGGAAGAAGGTCAGGTTGTCCCGCCACCTACCATTTGCTCGGCCAATACACAGCAAGATGATCCCGCAAATGCGCATGTTGCAGCCCAGGAAATGCAAGGAGCTTTAACCTCGGGAAGTCTGGATGAAACAGAACGCATTCGTGTTGTGCTGGATCAATTTCAGAAAGCTGTGGAGGACCTCCGGATGTTTACATTGAAGAAGCCTTAAGTTGGTGTTACAACAATTCGATGACTATTCAAGCAGTGCTGAAAGATGAAACATTGAAGACTGTTCTTTACACAAGCTCTGAGGGTGAAGAATTCTGTCTGACTGGATGCTTCAAAAGAGGTTCACCACACCCAAGAAATATCACCTTTGTTAACAGATTGGAAGAGTTGTAGACTGATGGATCTAGTGCTATTCTAGAAGCCAATAAAGCAGATCATCTTGCAAGTGAAATCCCTTTTCTATATGCTAAAGTTGGAGATTTACAGGTTGAGGACATTGAATCACTTCTCAATGATTACAAAGAATTAGATTTTGAAGTATTATGGTCTTTGTAAAACAGTGAAGAGTTTAACACGAGTGAAGCATGCCAGTGACAGCCCTTGCTGGAAATCTTATATGTATCTTTTGGTGTTAGAGAGCTTGTTAGAGACAAACCTAACCTTCTGCAGAGTTATAGAATCCAGCAATAAAGCATTGCCATAGAGTATGTTAAACTCGCGCAGGGTTTAATAATTGCTGATCAAAAACTGGTCTTTGATTACTGCAACCGGTGGTGTCTAGATTCAATAACTCTTCAGGCTGTGAACAGCAAGTTTGTTGAACATATGCATGTTAAATCAGCAATCTTTGCATTCAATATGAAGAGTCTGGAGTTTACTATGGCATAGCCTGATCTCACTTGTTTAATCTTCTATCTTGGAATTTCTTAAGAACCTCTGTGGTCGCAACTTTGCTTTCAAAAACCCTTCGACAACGGTGTCAAGCAACCAATTTTGTGCTTCCCCCTGCAAAAGATACCTAAGAATCTAGAGTTTATCCTCAGGGTTTAAGGCTAAAAGCCTTAATTTTTTTTTCAAAAATTAAAACCTAAAGGATTCTTAATACACATAGCCTTTAAGGCTATTGATTAAGCCTTCTCTACGTTTCAAATAGTCACTAAATCTACCCGCATGCTATTCCCTATGTTTCAAAAAATTGTCATCGAATCATCACCATTATTGCTTTTTTGTAATAGTCTCCATCACTATGAATGAACAATGCCTTTTCTGCCCTGCATTATCAAAATTTCTATATTCTATCCCACTATCATAATCAAAATATGCCATAAACCTACATTGAAATATCAATTACCATCCTATATTTTAGAGCTATATATAGCTCACCCTATCTAGACTAGGTCTCATCTATATATATGTAGATTGTGATCAATGTGATGTAGCCTTTGGGAGTGTATATGATGTTTCTCCTCTCTCCCTATCGTGTCTCTATATATCTTCTCTCTCTACATCTCAACGTGGTATCAGAGCTATTGCAATCGACTACGACCAATTCCTTGAAGAAGATAATCATGAAGTTTATCTATGTAATATCTATTCAATTATTGATTCATGTTCTTTTCATGCTTAAATTTGATGTATTGTGTATGTTATGAGCATCTTATGTTGTGAATTTTAAGCAAAGAAGAAGTTCACTTGAACATCATCGATTATCATTTAGATTGCAGATATGTTGAATTGTAGATATGCCTTGCTTGGACACCCTAAAAGTTTCTATTTGGAAAACTCTTAAGGAAATGCATTTCTAAGAAAAACCTATTTTTATGATGTGCTATGACTCATAAGCTTTCTTTCTATCAAATCCTTTCTCAATTTGTAGTTTTGTGTCAAAGGTTATCTTAGTTCAGGTAAAATGGACTTAAAATAGGAAAACAAATAGAAAAATAGATTTTTGTGAAAAATTCTACGACATAGCTTTTGTCACCAATACTCACTCTTGCATTTTTGTGTTTCTGTCAAAATTAGCCAGATCATCATCTATTCTTGGCCAAAAAGTAAAGTAATAAATTTTTGAGTGTTGTTCATACTTCTCAGCTATGTTGGATTGATTTCTTCTCTCACGTGTTCTGTCTATTTTGGGTTGCTTTATTCTTTTCCACGTTTCATCTATCTTGGGTCTCTTTCTTTTAGAGTATGCTTTTTGAATTGAATGCCTTTCCTTACAGCATAGCTTTTGTATATGATTTGCTATGCTACACTTTCATCTCATCGTTTCGTACATGGTGTGCAAATTTTATGGTCTTATATTGTACGTATTCTCTCAACTAGCTATGTAAAATTTGATAATAATCAATGGATTTCCTTATGGACAACGTTCCGTTCCTCACTTTCAAGGACAAGGATTCCTTGGGTGGAAAGTAAAGATGCTATTAATTCTTGAAGGTGATGACTTATATGATATTGTTCTTGGTAATTATGAATGTTTGCCTCAACCAATTGATCAGTTCATGATAATACCCTTGTAACTAAAGGACCTATCTTTGAATAATGAGAAACTCTTTATAATGAGTGGGTTAGACACGACAAAGTAGCTTGTCAATATATTCTTTCTACTCTTCAAGAATCTCTTATGCTTGATGAATGTAATCTTTCAACCTCACAAGCTATATGGGAGTATTTGATAGAAAATTTTGAAAAAAAATCTATTACACAAATACTTTATCTTCATAGTTAGCTCACTAAGTTACAATACAACATTGGAACTTCTATGACAACACATATCAAATCATTGAAGATCATTATTAATCAGCTTGCTATTGCTAGTGATGCTATTCCACGAAAGAAATTGGTAACATAACTTCTTGATACTCTAAAGGATCATGATTATGATAATATTGTTACCATATTATCTAACAAAGAAAGGTTCAAACGACATGAACGATGACTCAAAAATCAAGAAACGGTTATGATCTCACAAGAGGACACACAATTATAAAAAATCTACCAAGCTTTACTTACTCGAAGGCATCCCTTTCCACACTCTATACGTAGAAGTCGTCATGGTGGTAACTTCTCTTGTCCTAAGTTTCCTAAGAGACATTGTTCTTATCGCAATAGAAATTGTCACACTACAAATGAGTGCTGGGTAAAACAATTTGATGAAGAACATGATATTACAAATAAAAATTTTACATTTATCTAGAGATTATTCTCCTTGTGACTACTACAAAAAGAGTGATCATCCAACCCATCTATGTTTTAAGAGGCATTTTGATTCAGATCGTAATAGAGCTTATGCTATTACACATGACAACACTATTAAAGAAGCAAATTGTGTGAGTTATTCTATCTCTCCATAAAGGATACTTCATGTTTGTGATGGATCTTTTATTATTATTGATTCAGGTGTTATGGGAAACATAACATATCGGTCCCAATGGTTACATAATTATCATTCTATTCCTGTCAGGAAATTGGTTTATCTTGGTGATGACACAACTTGCCAAGTCAAAAGTATAGGTGATTTATATCTCAGTACTCTTTCTTCATTGCATGGAGTTTTACATGTCCCAGATTTACAAAGGAATCTTATTTTAGTTGCAAGACTTGTGGATCTTAGTCTGTTTGTCGGTTTTGATCATACCAAGTGTCGCATTGAGAAAGATGGCCAAACCATAGTTGTTGCTCCTCAAAATGGTAATCTTTTTGAGTTATCTTTAAATGAAGATGTTGCAAATGTTGTTATAGATCTTGGTGATTTTAACATCAAAATATGGCATCATCACTTTGTTCACTTTGATTTTTCTAAGCCTGTCGATCTTTATTGGCGTGATGTTGTTCAAGGTATGGAATTCAAAGCTCATCCTCATATGGGTATTTGTGAATATTGTTCACTTGGAAAGCATTTTTGAAAACCCTTTTCCATTTTCATGTAACGTTCTAAAAATCTTTTCTTCGCGTGGACTACCTCTTATAGGAAATAAGGATAACGATATAGCAATTTTTTTTTCTTCCTTCTTTCTTTTCTAAGGATAATGGGAAATTTTTTTTCTTCCTTATTCCCCCCCAGCCGACGGTCATGCTGGAGGGGGAGAGGGGAATAGTAGGTCCAACAAGCTCCTTGCTGGAGCTTGCTCACATTTGAAGGCCATGCAAGTCGACACATAGGAGGGGGAGGATCCCCCCCCCTCCCCTATTTAAATAGGGTACGCTGTCGCCAGTGGAAAAAGGAGAAAAAGGGACGGCCTGCTGCTACCAGTTAGAGGAGAAGAGGCTGACACTCTGTAGCATCGTGAAGGGAGAAAGAGATCGAGGACAGATTCGCTGATGCTTCCGTGAGTGGGGATGAGGCGCTGATTGCCGCCAACGGCCAGGATGGCATCGCCTCTGCTGTCAGTCCGCGCCTTCATCAGCACAACGTCAAATCCTTCTGTCTTTTCCCTCCCTGCCCACGTGGATCAGAAGCTTAGAAGCTTCTTGGGGGGAAGCTTCTAAGGGGCCTCATAAGCCCCCTTAGCCCCCTTCCCATGGTTTTTTGGAACCCCCCCCCCCCCCCCATGTTTTAAATTCCCTTTTCCCCCCAAAACAACTCAGACCTTAAAAGGTCTTATCCCCCCCCCCTCCCCCATGTCTTAAACAAAAAAACCCCCGAGGGCCCCTTCCTGTGGGATTGGAGATTTTCCCCCATAAAAGGGTTTTTGACCTTAAAGGTCTTATCTTCCCAGTTTTTATTTCCCCCTTAGGGCCCTTGCTCATTATAACCCTCGGACTACCCCCTTATATCTTCTCCTAAGGCCTCCTTAGGCCCCCTTTTCCAATAACCTTTAAGGCTACTTTCCCCCCATTGGAGTTCCTCCCTTAGAATTCTATAAGGCACTTTTCCCCCAAGAGAATTTGTCCTTAGCCTTTCCTTCAAACTCGCAAAATACCTTGGAGTTTTATTCTTCTTCCCCCACTTGTAAAAGGGAAGAGAGTGCTGAGTGTTTTTTTTAAAAACACCTTCCTTTCCCGCTCTAAAGCCTTGAGGGAGCCTTCTAAAACTACTTTCGACAGAAACGGTGCAAGGGAGAGACGGTGGAATTCTGAAAGAAGTGTAAAGCTGCTTCCACGTTTGACGGACTACAATTGCGATGCCTCCTAAGAAAGTCCAAGGCGTAGCCGCGGGAGGATCATCTCCCGGTATCCATGTGGATATCTCACCCCAAAACCAGGTTTTTCTTCTTGGCTTTAATTCGGTTTTAAGTCGATCATGCAAATAGAAATTGTTAGGGATAGGATATATTTGTCCGAGTTATTTGTAATGAAGGAGTTTAGCTTATTTGAATGAATGATAATGTATAGAACATAGTTTCCTTCGAATTGCATCAAGCATTATAAATTACGAGCAAGATTATCCATTTACTATAGTAGTATATTTTAGTTAAATCCTACAGGTATAGAAATTATATCTTGCACCATTAGTCTTATTCCTTCTCAACGAATCATTGTAAATGATTAAATTCATGAAAGGTTTCTTTCATTGCTCAAATTACTAGGAAGTTATCATTGCTAATTGCACATCTTAGCAAGGGAAATGTTTGTTATTTGGCATGAGTTCATCTGCAAGGAAAAAGGAAGTTTAAATTGAACTGTATTGACTGAAAAGTAAATTGTCACAAGGATAGCAAAACCGTGACAAGACGATTAATATTACCTTCCAAAAGATATCCAAACCAATCTAAACATAGAAATATTCATACCCTAAGCACTTGACTACTTTCCTTATTGTAGGGTCAAAAAAAATTCGTAAAGATAAAGAACTAGGGCTGTCCCCGAGATCCTTAAAAAGAAACCCTAGGCCCGACATACGTTAGCTTAAAGGATCTAAAACGGATTATTCCATCGTAGGACTTGTGCAGCAAGTACGAAATCAATTAGTCTTGTGATTGATTCACAAGGAGAAAGGGTAAAAAAAAAACCTCAACAAGGATGGCAGATCCCTATGCAAGTTGTCTTGCAAAAAGGTCATATTTTTGGATATCCTTCTAAATAAGGAAAGTTATAAATCGGAAACTAGCATATCTAAGGAACTTTAGGGTTGACCAACTTGGGTTAATAAGGTACGCCCTACACCAGAATGTAAAGGATCTTGCCAATTTACAAGACACCTTGGGAACGAGTGCTGATACACTCAAAAGGAAAGAACACTTCCTTAGCAGTTTGCCAAACGACACGGTTGATTAATGGAAATGTTTGTGCTTGCTAGAGATTTTAGGGCTCTGTTTGAATTATGAATTATAATTTAAATGAGTACCTATACTTCAGGTTAAAGGCTGAAGGAAGAGGCAGTTTCAGTAACCCCCGACTACCTGCCTAACCCTAACCAAGGGGGTTGTTCACCGCACCAGGAACGTGGACCGAACCCACCACGAGAGGTCTCTCCGTTGAGCTCTACTTGGAGTAGGAGGATGCCTGGGTGCCAGGGGGGGCTCTGGTCGTAAATCCCTCGCCTTTCGGGTCCTGCACAAGAGGCTAACGTGACTCGGGATTGGATCTCGAGGTCCGCATACTAGTTTACGGGCGGAAGCTTGGAATAGTGATCCCTGGGGATTACTGGATAGCCTTCGGGCAGATTATGGACAAGCCTACGGGCGGAACTCCTTGTATTTCAAAGATAAAATGATGAAATGTTAAAAAAGAACTTGCTTGATATTGTTTTTCTATGTCACCTGATAAGATTACGTGAAGGAACCAGTGCTTAACAGGATTAATTAAAGAAGCTGATTGTTATATGTCAAATTAATGTGTTAGATAATTACATAACTAAAACAAATCGAGGAAAGTGCGGAGGATGGACCATGGGTCCGTCCTACGGTTGGGTGGTCCCGATTAGCCGGAAACTTTTCTCAAAAATCCCAAAGAACAGCGGGATGATCATCAAAACGAATAACGAGAGCGATGACCTAGAGTTACGTCTTAACCGATTTACGCTATTTCAGGGGAACAGAATGGGACTATGCCTTATGCCAAAGAGGTTGAGCCTCGCATCCCTCTCATTTCCCATTCTCCTTGAACCAAGTGCAGCGTGAATCCGCTTCGGACCTGGCGTTTCTGCGTAAAGTAGTTCGCTCGTGTCTGACGCTAGTTGCTGTTAGCTAATGACCAATCAGGAAAACCCTAATTCCGGTCGATCCTAAGTGGGAACGGCCAGGATACTTCCGCTACGTGGCAGATGCGGGAAGACCTAGATCGCAAAACCCGTTGTCGTACTGCTGCGCATCCGAGATGTGGAATCCACCAAAAAGGTTATGCTGAACATGGACCATTTGTCAAGGCACTTGCTTCTTATCATCACATGTAATTAGAGGGTGTCTGTCCAGATGTTTTCAGCCATTGGACATGGGTTTCAACTATATTACAGTCAGCGAATGAGACTTTTACATATGGAATAAGTGGATCTTTTTGGTATGCCACTAGCTCAGCCGTACAAATACTTCTTTACGGTATCATTGCAATGGAAATTAAGAGAAGGGCACCAAAGGCTCACACTGTTTTGTGTGGAATCCACAAAAAAGGTTATGCTGAACATGGACCATTTGTCAAGGCACTTGCTTCTTATCATCACATGTAATTAGAGGGTGTCTGTCCAGATGTTGTCAGCCATTGGACATGGGTTTCAACTATATTACAGTCAGCGAATGAGACTTTTACATATGGAATAAGTGGATCTTTTTGGTATGCCACTAGCTCAGCCATACAAATACTTCTGTTTGGTATCATTGCAATGGAAATTAAGAGAAGGGCACCAAAGGCTCACACTGTTTTGGAACTTGTTCGACGTCGCTGGGGTCATGCTGTTAGCTTTGTAATCTTTCAAAAATCTCGATTCAGGTCTATTCATCAGATGTCTATCCATTGGGAAGCATTGACTGGGACCGGGTAAGAAGAATCTTGAAAGGAGTAAAAGTTATTTCCCATCACACGAATATGATTCATAGGATCATTGGATTCAATGACTGTTCGTGTGCAGAACAAAATTTTGCAAGGAAAATAGTTGATGGTGAAGGCAATGTGAATGAATCTGAACTTTCAGTTGAGGAATACATGGAGTTGAAATACAACATCCGGTTGAACTATCCATTCTTACCCTGCATTGCGGCAGGGAGGCAGAAACGACCAACATATGTTCCAATCGCCCTCAACAATCAAGGGGCATAGACTGGATGAGAAGCTTTTCTAGGGCCGCTTTATTAGTCTGAAGGCGAATTTAGGAGCCGCCTGAAACGGAAGAGGGTCGCCATCGCTCGAAAGGGAAAAACCTCCTGAACTGACAGCGGAACATTCGTGGAACCACAGGAAAATTGGCCATCGCTCCGAAGGTTGAAACCTCCTATACTGTCCATTCAGCACGCCATTGCGATGCTTACGACCCACTATCAATGGCAATTGCCAATGACTGTTGCATTAGACGCAGCTACCTGCGACATTAAATTGAATTTATATCCTGGACCTACTGTGAAGAGACCTTGTAACTCTGCATAACAGGAAGTACTTTACTTTGAGAACTATAGCAGTGACCCAAATGCTCCTGGATCTATACCAGATATGGCTCCACAGAATGATAGATCTCGCAGATTGAAGTGACTCTGTCTGGCAGAGAATTGCAGAGGGTTGCTTTATGTTTGTGCCTCGGAAAGCCTGCAGACATATATCTTATTGATGAGCCAAGTGTTTACCTTGATTTAGAGCAGCGAACTGTGGCAACAAAAGTGTTCAAACGCTTTATCTTACATGCTAAAAAGACTGCATTTGTTGTTGAGCATGACTTCATTGTGGCAACATACCTGGTTGACAGGGACATTGTGTATGAGGGAAAACCATCAGTTGACTATGTTGCGAATGCACCAAAGTCTCTCTTGACTGACATGAACCTGTTTTTATCGCATCTGGATATTACTTTCAGACGCGATCCCACAAACTATCGGCCTCAACAAGCTGGATTCTATAAAAGATAGGGAGCAAAAGTTACTCACAAGCCCAAGAAGTCACAACGAACCACCACTGCATCTCAACCAACAAAAGCTTCTTTGCTAAAAGACTCTTCTTCAAAATCTTCTGTAATAGACTCAGGAAAGGCAAGCGGAGATGGGAGGACAAATTCTTTCTCTCTAGGCTCTGTTGTTCCACTGGGAGGAGGGAGGATTTTTGCAATTTTAAAACAGGGCGGATCTGGATAACTGGAAAAACTGAACTACAGAGGTAAAAAGAGGGGAAATTGAAGATGATGGATGGGAAGGAGAACTCAACAACTTCAAAAGGGAGATTTAGGACATGAAGAACAGGGGATCTGAGGGGAAATAAAGTATTAGAGAGCTTTGGAAGACAAGATGCAGATGAAGAAGAAGTATGCTTAAAATGTATTTACACAGATGGATAGGTATCCTGAAATTGGAAAGCCTCTTGTCACAGTTCCTATATCAAAATCCTATGTATTAGTCTTTTGATACGGCCTTGTATCAATTTTGTGCTTATCAAGAAAGCTTTAAATCTATTTTATTATTATCCTTTCAAAGGCGTTTCCTACGCAATCCAGAGGCTGCTCGGGTTTCTTCTTCTTGTACCTTGTATTTATTATTGACAGAAATAAAACAGAGTCTTGGCATCATTTTCTCATCTTGCTTATTCGCATATTTGTTGATCTTCTATCCTGAAATTCGTCAAGGTCTTTTGTAGACATGACTTTGCTTTGCTTTGGCAAATCCTTCGACATCTTTGGTGAACCCGACGTGAAAGCATCGCAAAAATTTTAGGATGGGAGATACTTCAGCCTCTATTTCAGCCTCTTCTACAATTCCAGCTGCGTCCTCTACTTCAGCTCCATCAATGACTGCTGCGTCAAGTACTTCAACAGATGATCTAAAGCAGATTTTGCAGAATTTGTCCATGTATATGCAGCTTCAAAATCAGCAGACACAATTGTATATGCAGCAGCAACAGCAATTGCATCAACAACAGTTGTCTCAGCAAAGGCAACTATATTCGGAGCAGGAGAATGCAAACAACGTGACTAAGGCAATTGAAGCAGTTAAGAATGAGAAGAAGCTATTTGATGGCCGTAATGTTTCAGCATATTTGAAGACATATGAGATCAAGATGGGGTTTTTTGGATTTCCAACTGGACTTATGAGTAAGTACTTCCTTCGTCTTGTCACACCCGCCTTGAGGGCAAAAGTGACTGATCTTTTTATTCAAAATTCATATAGGCAAGATTTTAAGAAAGCCCTGAAAGAAGAGTATTTCCTTGAGGACTTTGGGATGGCTACACGGCGGTCATTCCAAGAGTGGGTCTACATGCCAAACAAAGGTTTAGCTGCTTCAGAGTTGATTCGAGAATTTGAAGAGAGGTATAATCAGCTTGATGCCATTGAACAAAGAGCATTGGATGTTGAGAAAGTTGAGCTTTTCTTGCAAGCTGCAGATCTTGCTCTTCAGGAAGAATTGGGAGAGCTTCTTGAGGATCGCACGAAGCCTATGGGACTTAAAATGGATTGGCAGGATGCCCAGGATGCAGTCTCGACTTTGACCAAGACGAGGATATGGAAGACCCGCCTACAGAATGGTTCTATGACACCGACACCGTCTTCTGCTCCTATACCTGCTTCCCTGTTATTTCTTCTCCTCCTCAGCTAGTTTCTTGGCCTATGCCGGTGCCTACTGTTTCCACTCCACCTATTCCTCTTGTTTCACGACCGATGCCAGCACCTTCTGCTCCAAAACCATCCGCTCCATCGGTGCCTACCTCTCTTGATGACATAGTCAAAGGCATAACGGATTTGACACAGGAGTCAGTTAAAGCGGAGTTGGTGGGAAAATTGAAAGAGCAGTTTGCTTCGACTGCACCTACTATTTCTTCTAGTGCTCCTATTGCACCTAGGAGTGCTCCTAGTGCACCTAGGAGAGATCGAAGATGTATTTGGTGTGATAGTACGGACCACCAACATTGCAGGGATTGTGAATCTTTTCAGGATGCAAGGAGGAAGAATTTGGTATATTGGGGACAAGATGGAAAGATTTGGTTGACTGAAACAGGAGCTCCGCTTGCTACCAACTTTGGGAAAGGCGGAATGAAGAAGTTAGTGGATGACATGGCTGCGTGTACTTCTTATGTGACAGCTAGAGGAGATGCTTCTGCATATGGAGTCCAGATTGAGAAGGGATCAGAGAATCAGTCAGCATTATGGACTTATGCTATGGAGGCGGCAAACAAGGGAAAAATTCAGCAAACTGTTTTGACTAGTGCAGGCTCTAGTATCAGATCTGAGACAAGTTGGGATTCGCCTGTTGACAGGTACTCTATTTATGCTTATTTGGCTAAGTCTCAGGGAGCAGATATACGTAAGAGGGATGAAGAAAATCCAAGTGCAGCTAAAAAGACTAGAGGGGGTGAGTTTGTTACTCCACCTACTGCAGGACCATCTTTGAGACCAGGGCCAGAATGATAGATGGAAGATGCTCAAAAGAGAGAAAAGAGGCAAGAGCCTAGAGAGAGAAAGCAGCCAGGTTTTAGATTGATGTCTGATATTGAGACATCTACAGACATGAAGAAAATCTTTAATGACAAGATACTTGGCAATGAGGTGACTTTCACTATTTCTGAGGTTTTGGGCATCTCAAAAGGAGAGTTTCAAGATAAGTTTCAGGAGGTCCTGAAGAGGAAAAGACATGCATTGCCTACCACTGATACACAGGGAATTTTGATTGGAGAGTTGGATGAGGATGAGGATGAGGTTTTGGTTGAGAATGCTTCTGTTTTTCCACAGATAGAGAAGAGGGTTCAGGCTATGCATTATGCTAAAACTGATGAGCCTGTCTTGATACCGCGTAGTCACTTTTCGTGGAGTCATTGGGCTAGGGAAACTACAGAGACGATGGTAAAGATTGGAGAGAAACAGGTGCCTTATGTTGCATTGGTGGATCATGGTTCAAAGATTAATCTCATAGTTCGTGGAGTTTATGAGAGTAACAGATGGCCTATGGATGTAGAGCATGGGTGGCATATGAGAGCCGTCAATAACACTGCATGTGATTTGTATGCTGCCTGTCCCAGTGTCAGGGTTTCTATTGGAGAGGTAGAGGAGGATTTCCATTTCTTTGTGCAGGATTCATGCTCTTATCCCATAATTCTTGGACAGCCATTCATCACAAAGATGCGCATGGAAACAAAGGTAATGGATGATGGATCTGCTTATGCACGGATTCGCAGTAAAGATGGTATGAGAGCAGTTCATTTTATGACTGTGTGTGTGAACCATGTTAGAAACAGGGATACTCTCAGAGATGCACCTTTGCCCACTATGAGGGATTCGGGTTTTCATTAGGTACCACCGTTTCGCGAGATGACGGTGGTACAGAGCAGAGGAGATTGGAGTTCTCGCCTCCTGGCAGCAGTGTTTTCTCCTCCGGTTTGGTTGGGATTTCAGCAAACAGTTCGATGAGCTATCAGAAGATATCTAGGTTGCCTAGAGCTGCCAGGCAGTACATATGCAGGAAGGAGAAAAATTTGAAAAATGCAGTTATTTTAGAGGATGATGAGCACATAGATGGGACGTATGACAGTATGATTTGTGCAGATACGATGGAAGAGATGGAAGATATGCTGAAAACTGATATGCAGAGTTGTCACAGTAATGTATTAGTGCAATCCCTGGACATGTTTCATGAAATTGCAGATTTTGTGTCACAGATTGAGTCAGAGGCTGAGATGATTCAGCAAAAAGTGTTGAGTGCTGAAGAAATTCAGCAAACAGAGTTTCCAGCTGATTATGATCAGCTTATAGAGACATAGAGGGCTGAAAACTTTCAGCCAACAGAGTTTACTGCTGAAATATTTCAGCATTCAGAGTTTAGGGTTGTTCCTATGCAGTCCATAGAGCAGAGGGCTGAGGATATTCAGCCATTGGAGTGCAGAATTGCTGATTTACAGCATGAATTGAGTAATGCAAAGGATCATAATGAAGCCAGGGTTGACACGAAATACAAGACTGTGGATAAGAAGGTGAAGCCGGTAGCTGTACCGCTTCCACCTGACAATGATCAGCAAATAGAGAGGGCTGCCAAACAGCCAATTTTGAGGAATCCGGAGCATATTGGCCATAAATTTTCAGCAGAGACTCTTGCTAAATTGAAAATTGGAAATGGTGATTTCTTGCTACCCATAGAGAAGCAATGCTTTCAGGAGATGCTTGAGCGACATGGAAGGGGATTTGCTTTTTTCCCGCATGAGATTGGATGTGTGAATCCTGATATTGTTGCTCCTATGGTGATTTTTACTATTCCTCATATTCCATGGAATCTCCGACCTATTCCAGTGCCTAAAGCACATCTGCCAAAGCTGATTGATTTGTTGAATGAGAAAATCAGGATGGGAATTCTTGAGCCTTCATCTGCACCATACGCAAGATTATAATTATGGAAGGCCTATTGTATTGACAGTTGACACTAGTCCAATTGGCATAGGTTGGGATGTGGGTCAAGATGATGCAGATGGAAACATGTATGCTATTCGGTTTGGGGTGAAAGTCCTAAACGAGAGACAGAGGAGATATCCACAAATCAAGAGGGAGTTACTGGGGATTTTTACAGCTCTCAAATGTGACAAGGAGTACTTTATTGGAGCTTCAGTTGTGGTAGAGACAGATTGCTTGCCATTGATTGGTATGATTAGGAGTTGCTCTACTCCGGATATAGCCATGTTGAGATGGATTGCATACATCAAGTCATTAAATCCGGAATTTAAACACATAGCAGGGAAGGATAATCCAGTGGCAGATATGTTGTCTAGAGCCAGATATGATGATGAGGAGATGCTATTTGCAGAAGAGGATGATGCAGAAATTTCAGCCACTATGGTTGATCATGTTTGCCATGTTTATGATATTGTGGCTTTCATAGAAGAACTCTATGTTGGAGATTGGTTGCAGATTGGTAAGTACCTTAGTACACTAAGCAAAAGAGATGAATGGACAGATGAAGAGTTCAAGAAGATCAGAAGGAAAGCCTATGGTTATTTTCTCAAGGACTGATTTCTTTGGAAGCATCCAAAGAAAAGAGGCGGATTACCTTTGCGGGTTGTCTGCGATAGAGAGACACAGTTACAGGTGATGAGGGAGTTTCATAAGAGTCCTTGGCTGGTCATAGAGGAGCGTGGGCTACTTATGAGAAAATCAAGGAGAAATATTGGTGGAAAGGCATGTATAGAGATGTGTCTCACTTTGTAGAGACTTGCAGGGACTGTCAGATGTATTCGGCAGTGCGTCATCGAGATGAACTTCATCCGACCTATCCGCTATGCATTCATTATAAGTGGGTAGTTGACTTGGTTACTATGCCTATGGGTCTATGGCAGATGAGGTATATTGTTTTGGCTAGAGAGGATCTTACCAATCATGTTGAGGGCAGATCCTTGAGAACGAAGACCACTAGTGCAGTGTGTAAGTTCTTATTGGAAGAAATTTTTTGCAGGTATGGTTGTGTGGGTAAGATAATTGCGGATCGCGGTGAATTGGATGCAGATGAAGCTAGGGAGTTTTTCTCTCAACTAGGAATCAAGTTGGCTCTAACCACAGCATACAATCCACAGGGAAATGGGAAGAGTGAAAGAGGACATCCGCCTATAGTGAAAGCATTAGCCAAAGCATGTAAAGGACGGATTGGAGAATGGCCGAGACTTCTACCATTTGCTTTATGGGTTGATCGTACGACTCATAGTATTACCATAGGATATATGCCCGCAGAGTTGATGTATGGTCAAAAACCGGTTATGCCGACTGAGACTTGTGCTTTGACTTAGTCAATTTTACCTTGGCAGGAGGATTTAACCAGAGAGGAGCTCTTAGCTCTTCGGATTCGGCAGTTAGAGAGAAGACCAAAGGATATTCAGCTAGCTATTGACAAGTTGAAGGTTGCTAGACTAAGAAATAAGGACAGGTTTGACAACAGGCATCGCTTGCGGCCTAGAGCAATAGAAGAGGGAGACTGGGTATTAGTCTTTGATAGCAGCCTTGAAAATCAGCATAATGCACTTCGAAAGATGGTGAAAAGATAGTTTGGGCCATACATAGTCAGACATGTTTTTGATAATGCAACATATGAGTTGACAGAATTGGATGGGACAGTGCTTAGAGTGCCTATTGCTGGAAGAAGAATCAAGAATTTCAAGAAAAGAGATGATGAAGATTATCCATTGGAAGAATTTACAAGGGAAGAGCAACGAGAAGAAACTCCAATGGAAGAGACAGATGATATGACAGATAATCTTGTTGATATACCGGAAATGCATAATGAAGAGATTGATCTGTTTGTGGATCTTGATGATAACGATCATGGGTAGTTGGCCCATCCGGAGGATGCCCAGGATTAGAGGGGGTGGATGTCGTATTGCTGCGCATCCGAGATGTGGAATCCACCAAAAAGGTTATGCTAAACATGGACCATTTGTCAAGGCACTTGCTTCTTATCATCACATGTAATTAGAGGGTGTCTGTCCAGATGTTGTCAGCCATTGGACATGGGTTTCAACTATATTACAGTCAGCGAATGAGACTTTTACATATGGAATAAGTGGATCTTTTTGGTATGCCACTAGCTCAGCCGTACAAATACTTCTTTTCGGTATCATTGCAATGGAAATTAAGAGAAGGGCACCAAAGGCTCACACTGTTTTGGAACTTGTTCGACGTCGCTGGGGTCATGCTATTAGCTTTGTAATCTTTCAAAAATCTCGATTCAGGTCTATTCATCAGATGTCTATCCATTGGGAAGCATTGACTGGGACCGGGTAAGAAGAATCTTGAAAGGAGTAAAAGTTATTTCCCATCACACGAATATGATTCATAGGATCATTGGATTCAGTGCTTGTTCGTGTGCAGAACAAAAGTTTGCAAGGAAAATAGTTGATGGTGAAGGCAATGTGAATGAATCTGAACTTTCTTTAATTCATTTTATAAGAGTGCCTGACTCCCTCCTGTGCAAATTGTAAAGTCTAAATGGACATAGGTGAAGGGATAAGGCAACTAGAAGGGAATAGGGAAAGAAGACCTTGGCAAGATGCCCGGCCATGTGAAAAAGGGGATTTGTTCTCAAGGGATTATGGCTTGTATATAAACTCAAAAAGTGAACGAGAAGCTCATTCTTTGGGTGTGTGGCAAAAGTGGTCTCTTCTTATTCTCTTCTTCTCTCCTTCTTGCTTGATTGTGTGTGCTTCTGAGAGAGGGAGTGTGAGAGTGTGAGGGAGGGAGTGTGTGAGGGTGAGGGATCTTGGAGAAGAAGCTCTCCATCATATCCTATCTTCTTCTTCTCTTCTCTTGTCTCACGCATGGCTATGGAGGATGGAGCTTGGAGGTGGAGGCTTGAGGTTTCTTGAGCTCACATCTCGAATACATGGAGTTGAAATACAACATTCGGTTGAACTATCCATTCTTACCCTGCATTGTGGCAGGGAGGCAAAAAAGACCAACATATGTTCCAATCACCCTCAACAATCAAGGGGCACATACTGGATGAGAAGCTTTTCTGGGGCCGCTTTATTAGTCTGAAGGCGAATTTAGGAGCCGCCTGAAACGAAAGAGGGTCACCATCGCTCGAAGGGGAAAAACCTCCTGAACTGACAGCGGAACATTCGTGGAACCACAGGAAAATTGGCCATCGCTTCGAAGGTTGAAACCTCCTATACTGTCCATTCAGCACGCCATTGTGATGCTTACGACCCACTATCAATGGCAATTGCCAATGACTGTTGCATTAGACGCAGCTACCTGCGACATTAAATTGAATTTATATCCTGGACCTACTGTGAAGAGACCTTGTAACTCTGCATAACAGGAAGTACTTTACTTTGAGAACTATACGAGTGACCCAAATGCTCCTGGATCTATACCAGATATGGCTCCACAGAATGATAGATCTCGCAGATTGAAGTGACTCTGTCTGGCGGAGAATTGCAGAGGGTTGCTTTATGTTTGTGCCTCGGAAAGCCTGCAGACATATATCTTATTGATGAGCCAAGTGTTTACCTTGATTCAGAGCAGCGAACTGTGGCAACAAAAGTGTTCAAACGCTTTATCTTACATGCTAAAAAGACTGCATTTGTTGTTGAGCATGACTTCATTGTGGCAACATACCTAGTTGATAGGGACATTGTGCATGAGGGAAAACCATCAGTTGACTGTGTTGCGAATACACCACAGTCTCTCTTGACTGACATGAACCTGTTTTATCGCATCTGGATATTACTTTCAGATGCAATCCCACAAACTATCGGCCTCAACAAGATGGATTCTATAAAAGATAGGGAGCAGAAGTTACTCACAAGCCCAAGAAGTCACAACGAACCACCATTGCATCTCAACCAACAAAAGCTTCTTTGCTAAGAGACTCTTCTTCAACATCTTCTGTAATAGACTCAGGAAAGGCAAGCGGAGATGGGAGGACAAATTCTTTCTCTCTAGGCTCTGTTGTTCCACTGGGAGGAGGGAGGATTTTTGCAATTTAAAAACAGGGCGGATCTGGATAACTGGAAAAACTGAACTACAGAGGTAAAAAGAGGGGAAATTGAAGATGATGGATGGGAAGGAGAACTCAACAACTTCAAAAGGGAGATTCAGAACATGAAGAACAGGGGAGCTGAGGGGAAATAAAGTATCAGAGAGCTTTGGAAGACGAAGATGCAGATGAAGAAGAAGTATGCTTAAAATGTATTTACACAGATGGATAGGTATCCTGAAATTGGAAAGCCTCTTGTCACAGTTCCTATATCAAAATCCTGTGTATTAGTCTTTTGATACGGCCTTGTATCAATTTTGTGCTTATCAAGAAAGCTTTAAATCTATTTTATTATTATCCTTTCAAAGGTGTTTCCTACGCAATCCAGAGGCTGCTCGAGTTTCTTCTTCTTGTACCTTGTATTTATTATTGACAGAAATAAAACAGAGTCTTGGCATCATTTTCTCATCTTGCTTATTCGCATATTTGTTGATCTTCTATCCTGAAATTCGTCAAGGTCTTCTATAGACACGACTTTGCTTTGCTTTGGCAAATCCTTCGACACCGTAACATTCCATGGGAGTGCCGGGCGGAGTTTTCTAGACATCCTTTCCAATGGACTGCTAAGACGTGTCCCGGATGATACTAGTGGACACGTTACAGTTGGTATCATAGCCGACCAACAACGGAACTGTTTTTATGAGATCTCAATAAAATGAAGTAAAGAAATTGTTGCTATCTAAACATTTTCTCACCTTCAATGCTGTCTTGCAGAATTATGAAGCGTGAAACAAGTTTTTGGTATTTCGGGTCATGTTTATGAACTGCAATGCATTCTCCCCTTTATAGACAAAGAATTGGGATGATGAACATCCTGGAGTAGATTTATAATCCATCACATTTATACATAGAACGAAGATGGACGGGGTCTTCAGGAATCTACTATATAGCCGCCCACCGGTTTGCTTATCTACAGACCAACCTAAAAAGGATCGAGTGGTTGGAAGACTTGAAAGTCGTGAAGCTGTTCATTTTTGTGGAAGCTCACGTAAATTCGACTTTACATATTCAAGGTCGGAGGGCTGAAATGAACTCACATGTATATGAGGAAGTAACCCGTGTAATCCCAGCTGACAGGATTAAAGTGTTGGGCTGCCATGAGAAGTATGGATTCCAACGGAAAGGGTATCCTAAACTTCCAATGAATTATCGATTCCTAAAGATCCATGACCCAAAACCCTACTATTACACAGTTCCTGTAGACAAATGCAATACAACGTTGTTCTCCCCAAACTGAATGTAATGATTGGCCTATCATCACACGAAACGTTGTATTCAAAAAGGCTATGCCCATGTAAATACAAATAAATACTTCTTTTTATCAATATCTGGCTGTGCATAAGAGTTGTTAAAAAGTTAAGTAGCTTCATTGTTTACGAGATAGCTGAACTAAAAATGAAAGATAAGCTAACGTCGATTATCATATAATAACGTTAAGAAAACTTTTATCCAGGCACAACCCCAGGTACAGGTTCCAAATTCGCCTCCTACATCAAGTACTGCTGTGACCCAGGAGAAGAAGTTCCTCCTCAAGCAGATAAAGCCACCCGAGTTTGACGGGAGAGGCAGATTCGTCTAGGCTGATGCTGAAATTTGGATTGAATCCATGGAGGATTACTTTGAAGCAGCTGGTACTGCACCTACCAATCAGGCCATGCTCGCCAAGTTAAAGCTCACCGGCGAAGCTAGACTTTGGTGGAAGCAATGGTGCAGGGATCAAGGGATTTCAGAGGGGTCCGTTACTTGGGAGAAGTTGAAGAAAGCCGTGCAAGGAAGATATTTACCACCTGCATATCGTACGCAGAAAATGAATGAGTTCTACAAGCTAAAACAGCTAGGACTCACTCTTGACGCATACTACTCTAAATTCGTCTCACTTTTAAAGTATGCGCCACAGATGGACATGACGCAGCAGGTGTCCAAATTTTGTGCGGGCTTAAATCCACCCGTAAATACCCGTCTCGAATCTATGCGTCCATCAGATCTTCAGGATGCACTCATTTGAGCAGCGCCTATAATTCAGGAGGGGCAAGCTAGACCAAGGGGTAACAAAACTTGGTCCTATAGTGACCCGAACAGAGGAGCATTTAGACCTCAAATGAAGAGAGCTCAAGGTCATAATCAGGGACAAAGGAAGAAAGCAAGGACAAATAACGTCAACAACTTTGTTCCTACTCAAAGTAATGGCCGAAACCTCCATTGTTTCCACTGCAATGAACCCGGTCACTTCAAGAGGCAATGTCCCAAGCTCAGCGGAGGACATCGCTAAACGCCTTTCCAAGGTGCAGGCCGCGGTCAAGGAGCCGTTACCCGTGGAAGAGGAAGAACCGCTTGCATTGCCAATAGGCAAAGATGCGAAGAAGAAGAAGAGGAAGATCCGACCATGGAAGCTGAATTCGAAAAAGCGATAGTCCATGCCGCTTTACACAAGAAAGGGCCGAATCGATAGTTCTCGATAATTCCGACACCGTCGGACTATCAAGGTAAAGGTTTCAAAACCTTGATTGATTGTGGTAGTACACATTCCTTTATCTCACCAGCATGTGCAAAAAGTTTAGGAATAACCACAGTAGAAGCACCTACCCTGCTTGTGAAGTTGGCAAATGGTCGTGAGCTAACTTGTACTAGGCAAACTGCTAAGGTGGAATTCTTTCTAGGAGGAAAGAAGACTTCAGTCAAATTCAGAGTCATGAATTTAGGTATCCATGAGTGTCTACTCGGGATGGATTGGCTTAAGCCCAACGACGCCCACATCCACTGTGGAAAGGGTCAAGTTTCCTTTCGAAACTCTGAAAGGGAATTTGTCATAACTCAAGGTGAGGCAGGAGTGCCAAGAATCCAATTAGCCAAAGTATCTCGGATCATAAAAGGAGTCAGAAAAGGATTACCCGTTTACTTGATATAACTCAACAAGTTAGATCAAAATCAAGAGTCTCATGAAGGACCTTCTTGGCTAAAGGAATACGCTGACGTATTCCCTGAGGAATTGATTGAACTTCCGCCTCAAAGAGAAGTAGGAGATTAGGCTAGTGCTTGGAGCTGCACCAATTGCAAAGAGACCTTATAGAATGTCCATACCGGAAGCAATTGAGTTGAAGGAACAACTCAAGCAACTGTTAGATTAGGGTTACATCCAGCCTAGCAACTCATCGTGGGGAGCTCCAGTACTATTCCAGAAAAAGAAAGATGGGACACTTCGACTATGTATTGATTACCAAGGGTTGAATCAATCAATAGTCAAGAACAAGTATCCTATTCCTAGAATAGATGAGCTTCTTGATCGTCTTCAAGGTGCAAAGATCTTCTCCAAGATTGATCTCAGTTCAGGTTACTATCAGATAAGGATCAAGGAAGAAGATATTCCAAAGACGGCCTTCAATACAAGATATGGGCACTTTGAGTTCCTGGTTATGTCATTCGGGCTTACAAATGCATCTGCCACCTTCAATAGATTAATGCAAGATATCTTTAGACCATATCTTGATGATTTCGTGCTTGTCTTCTTCGATGACACTTTAGTCTATTCTAAACAGGAAGAAGATCATGAACCTCAACTTCGGATTGTCCTTGAGACAATGAGGTCTCATAAGCTGTATGCAAAAATGAAGAAGTGTGCATTCTTCAAGCATCAGATTGAATATCTGGGATTCATAGTATCATCAGAAGGAATATCAGTAGACCCAGCCAAGGTCAGAGATGTGCTTGAATGGCCAATACCAGTATCCGTCAAAGAGATACGTAGCTTTCTTGGATTGACAGGATGGTATAGGGTCTTCATAAAAAACTATGCTTTGATTGTAGCACCTCTTACAGACTTACTAAAGAAGCAGACTTCCATTACATGGTCAACTTCCGAACAAAATAGCTTCGACAAATTGAAGCAAAGTTTGGTATCAGCACCTATTCTAAAACTTCCTGACCTCAATAAGGAGTTCGAGGTAGTAACTGATGCTAGCATTCTTTCCTTGGGGTGTATACTTATGCAGGAAGGTCATCCAGTAGCATACTCTTCAAGGAAATTGAAGAGTCATGAAAAGAATTATGCCACGCATGATCTGGAATTACTAGCTGTCATCCATGCTCTAAAGCTTTGGAGACACTACCTGTTGGGTAACAAGTTTACTCTAGTAACCGATCATAAGAGTCTCAAATGGATTTTTACCCAGAACGAGCTCAACATGAGGCAACGTCGGTGGATTGAAATATTAGAGGAATATGATTTTGAAATCAAGTACCGACCAGGGAAGGAGAATGTAGTTGCCGATGCACTCAGCCGCAAGGCATTCCTAAATTCCCTAATCTTACAGAATCTATCAACGGCCAGATCTCTGGCTACAAATGTATTTATGCCAAACAACCCTATACTTGAACTAGCTAGAGAGGAAGCATGCCATGATTTGGCCTACCAAACAATGATAAAGGAAATATCTACCAAGGAGTAGAATCAGAAGTTGCAAGATAAGTATCAGGAATTTTCCATTGATAATGGACTTGTCTACTACAGAAGAAGGCTGTGTATACCAGCAAGCCAGTCACTTAAGCAGAAGATATTATGGGAAGCTCATGATTCTCCTTTCGCAGGACATCCTGGCTATGCTAAGACTCTTAATGCAATTAGGAAGAGCTACCATTGGGAGAGGCTTAAAGGTGACATTCTCAAACATGTCACTGAGTATTTGTCTTGTCAACGTATCAAAGCCGAACATGTCATGATGCCAGGGAAACTACAACCGCTTGACATTCCCCAAATGAAATGGGAATTCATCAGTATGGATTTTGTTGTGGGCCTACCCCAAGTCCAAGGAGGATACAATTCCATTATGGTTGTGGTTGACATGCTTACCAAGGTTGCACACCTGATTCCAGTAAAGACAAACTATAAAGCCTCCGACATTGCAACATTGTTTATCAAGGAGATATTCAAGCTACATGGGTTACCTAGAAGAATCATTAGTGATCAAGATTCTCTCTTCACATCACACTTCTGGAGAGCTATCTTTGAAGCTATTGGGACTCAACTCTGTTTCAGCACCGCCTACCATCCCCAAACGGATGGCCAAACAGAGCAAGTAAATCAAATCATCGAAGATATGCTTAGGGCATACTACTATCGAGAGCCGAAGAGGTGAATTCAATACTTGCCATTAGTTGAATTTGCCTACAATGCTTCTTACCAGCAGAGCATTCTGATGACTCCTTTCCAGGCATTGTATGGCCATGATTGTCGAAGTCCCCTAAACTTTTCTGATCCAACCCTAAGAGTTGAAGTGTCAAGACAGATGTTGGAAGACATGGACGATCAAATAAAGTCAATAAGACAAGACATACAAGCGGCCAAGGATAGACAAAAGGCATATGCAGATTTGAAACATCAAGAAAGAGTCTTCGAAGAAGGAGACATGGTCTTCATTCGTGTACGCCCTAAAAAGAGTTCTCTATCCCTAGGAGAATGCAAGAAGCTAAGTCCAAGGTATTGTGGGCCGTACAAAATCCTCAAATGCCTAGGACCCAATGCTTATAGATTGCAACTCCCTGAGAACCTAAAGGTTCACAATGTATTCCATATCAGCCTATTGAAAAAATATGTACCCAACCCTAATCATGTACTTGATGACCAACAAATTGTAATGCCTAGTCAAGGAGTCCTTGAACTAAGGCCGGATAGGATCTTAGATGTTAGGGAGAGACAGTTAAGATCTAGAACCTTAAGAGAATGTCTCATCCAGTGGAAAGATTATTCCGAAGAGGATGCCACCTAGGTAGCTGAAGGCACTCTCATCCATCAATATCCCCAGTTTATCTCGAGATGAGGACATCTCGATTCCTCTAAGGGGGAGAGAATGTAACGTTCTAAAAATCTTTTCTTCGCGTGGACTACCTCTTATAGGAAATAAGGATAATGATATAGCAATTTTTTTTCTTCCTTCTTTCTTTTCTAAGGATAATGGGAAATTTTTTTTCTTCCTTATTCCCCCCCAGCCGACGGTCATGCTGGAGGGGGAGAGGGGAATAGTAGATCCAGCAAGCTCCTTGCTGGAGCTTGCTCACATTTGAAGGCCATGCAAGTCGACACATAGGAGGGGGAGGATCCCCCCCTCCCCTCCCTTATTTAAATAGGGTATGCTGCCGCCAGTGGAAAAAGGAGAGAAAGGGACGGCCTGCTGCTACCAGTTAGAGGAGAAGAGGCTGACACTCTGTAGCATCGTGAAGGGAGAAAGAGATCGAGGACAGATTCGCTGCTGCTTCCGTGAGTGGGGATGAGGCGCTGATTGCCGCCGACGGCCAGGACGGCATCACCTCTGCTGTCAGTCTGCGCCTTCATCAGCACACCGTCAAATCCTTCTGTCTTTTCCCTCCCTGCCCACGTGGATCAGAAGCTTAGAAGCTTCTTGGGGGAAGCTTCTAAGGGGCCTCATAAGCCCCCTTAGCCCCCTTCCCATGGTTTTTTGGAACCACCCCCCCCCATTTTTAAATTCCCTTTTCCCCCCAAAACAACATATCAATCCACCATACAATAATGCATTCAAATATCTCATGGTAACTACGGACAAGAAAGATGAGTGACTTACAGGGCCGCCGTGTCTATACAATTGGTCGATCAATGCCCTGAGACCGTGCCTCTCTGCATATCGAGTCTCAAGGCCTTGCGGATCGCGATTTGTAATGGAGTGCTGCAAAGAAAACAAAATGCTAACTGTTAGAAACATGATTGTCAGTACAAAGAATATCTCAAAAAAACAAATAAGCAAAACAAAAGAGAAACTTACAAAGTCCTCCAAATATGTCCTGTGGCCGTCGCCACTCCCAAGATGATGCATTGATCCGGCCTCGATTCGTGCCCTCACCGCCTCCCGCTGCTGACTCCAATGTCCTGGCGAATCTGTAGCCTCCTCCCTCAATCGACGCCAGTCGTCTGCATTTAACCACTCGGGCTTTGGAGCCCCACTCTTGATTGCCTTGCATGCATCGGATCGTCTATGTGACATGTATGCACTCATGCAATCCATCATCCAGCCCGTAGAGAATCTATCCATTGCGGCTGGCACCGGGAACTCCTCGTGCAAGGATGCTACTATGTAGTCCTTGCTCCCCTCCGGTATGTTCCTCCAATGATCCAGGACGTTGTGCCGAAAAACTTGTTGGCACAACTCCCTCATGCTAGCCATCACCCTCCTCCCCTCATCATTCATGATGATGGCTCCTGACCTACTATCCACTAGGTATCCATAACCCCTAGGAGTCTGCCTAAGATGGGCCCTCTCCCATCTCCGTCCACGCTCTTGGGCATATCCAGGAGACCCCTGTACATCCGGTGTACCGACGGGGGTACCCTCTCCCGGAGTGCCATTCAAAGGGGTGCCACCAAAAGGAGTGCCACCAAAAGGCGTGCCGTCTGCCGACGGCTGCGCAAAAGCCAGAGTAACTGGAGTGGATGTCCCCACAGGTGTGACAAATCCTGGAGGTGACGCAACTCCAGCTGAATGACGAGACGGAGACACCACGTCCATGTCTCCACAGCAGCCACCACCTGATCCTCCTGCAGTCGCACTCCCTCCCTCTGGCCCAAGTCGCGAGCGTCAAGATCGTCTGCTCGAAGCTGAAGCATCTGATCGCGCTGAAGCTGATCTAGCAGAGCGCCCTGACGAAGAACGAGACAACTCCTGGTTTGCCATCTCTCTGAATCTCGCGAGCTGATCTGGAGACATGCGTGCCATCATGTCCTGAAACTCCTCATCGCTCATCCCTCGACTCATCCTGAAAATGTCGATACCTGCACAGATAAAAAATGATGTTAGAATAATCAATTTAAACTATACAAAGCACATTAATATAAATCATTTTTGAAAAATCCCTCTTAAAATGCATATCTTATCTACCTTTATGGAAGATCTAAACAACGAATTGAGTAATACAATTCTCCAAGAATGAAGTATTCTATGGTCCCATGTTAATCTCCTGACACAACTCTGCATACATTGGAAGGTCGATAGACATGTCACCACAAAAGAACGAGTCTGCCTCGTTCTCAAAAAATTCTACGACTTCTGTATTTCCATCATTGTTAGCCGATGTGGCCTCCAAGCTTGCGGTGGCCTCCACCCCTTGTAATATCGACCTCTCTATTTGCATATTTTCTTCATCTATGCCTGGAACATCGCTTTGATCATATAATCTCGCACCTCGAGGAGTTGAAGGTATAACATACCACCATCGAGGTTGTCGGGGGTTTGGATGGAAGATTACCTATTCACAAACACTTACAAAGCGAGTTCAAACCATTGTGACATAAACCATGCCGTATTACAATTAGCAAGCAAATGACTATTTGCACCTGTTCACAATGGGCCGGCAACACAAAGGTGTCGCGCAAATCCGTCCATTTTTCTTCGGAATCTATTTCGAGAAATCCAGATGGACCTCGTCGAATTGTTGCTCCAGCTCCTCCAAGTACCACTTTGAACCACTGCACATCAAATAATATCATGGAGAAGCTATGGTAATCCACCGTAATAATACTTTGCAAGTTTCCAAAATGCTCCATCTCATCCACAACCGTGTTTGGATTCGTTGCTCGTCGCCGGCTCTCTTGCTCAAACCTTGCCATGACACCACAGTCCATTGTGGAGCGCATTTTGTCAATACGCTCCACCCAAAAATGCCGTCCGCGCGACCACGCTGCACTATATATTTTGTACTGCACATTGAAACACTCAAATTAGATGTAGCAAGAAAATTTAGATACGACACATTCTAAACCCCTCATTACCTTTGGACTACATCCCCTCGAGAACTCCCACTCCTCCATTGAGACCTATGTCCCTTCGCTAGATGCTACGGTCAAGGCTCCATGCAACCATCGTGTTGACATAAACCGTGGCATCTCCTCCATGCCTTCGGGATATCGAATCGGTCGGTGACGCGTACTACGTCGGAATTCAGCTCGCGCTTCCTCTCGATCTTGCCTTGCAATCTGGTACTTGGCGAGCCACGTCTCCATGGAGGCATGGTGCAACATACAAAAGCGATTCACCTTCTCTTCCATTGAGGCATCCATTCTTTTTTCTACCCCATTTCCAACCACCACATCTCCAGTCAGCTCATCGTCCTTCAGCGTCCATAGCATTTCATTGTTTGGTTCCACCGTTGGTAGCCATTGTGAGATATGCACTAACACCTCTAACACCAACCAACCTTCCACCATGCTACCTTCTGGACGAGCTCATTGTCGCACAAAGCCTTTCAGGGTTTTCATGAAGCGCTCCAAGAAGAACATCCATCGCGTATGGACAGGTCCAGCAATCTCCACTTCGTCCACAAGATGCACAAGAAGGTGAACTTGTATCGTGAGCATGCTAGTGGGCAGGTATTTCTCAAAGAGACAGACCGTCTCAACTGCTCCTCGCCTCTTTCTCTCTTTCTCTCACCCTCTCCCTCTCCCTCTCGTTCTCTTTCTCTCCCTCTCTCATTTCCTTCCCCTCCCTCTCCCTCTCCCTCTCTTTCTCCTTTTCTCCCTCTCCCTCTCTATCTCTCTTTCTCTCTCATTTCCTAAACAAGCAAAAAATAAAGTGATTTAAACATCCTCCAAGAAAAAGGGAGAGGGAGAGATACAATGCACTCTCCCTCTCTTTCTCTTTCTATCCCTCTCTCATTTCCTTCCCCTCTCTCTCTCTTTTTCTCTCATTTCCTCTCCTAAACAAGCAAAAAATAAAGTGATTTAAACATTAAACAAGCAAAAGGGAGAGGGAGGGAGAGAATGCACTCTCCCTCCTTCTCCCTCTCTTTCTCTTTCTCTCCCTCTCTCATTTCCTCCCCCTCCCTCTCCCTCTCCCTCTATTTCTCTTTCTCTTTCTCTTTCTCTTTCTCTTTCTCTCCCTCTCCCTCTCCCTCTCCCTCTCCCTCTCCCTCTCCCTCTCCCTCTCCCTCTCCCTCTCTTTCTCTCTTACTCTCTCATTTCCTTCCGCTCCCTCTCGCTCTCTCCTAAACAAGCAAAAAAGAAAGTGATTCAAACAACAAACAACCAAACCCGTCGTGAGAGAGAGAATGCACACACTCTCTCTCACCCTCTCCCTCTCCCTCTCCCTCTCGTTCTCTTTCTCTCCCTCTCTCATTTCCTTCCCCTCCCTCTCCCTCTCCCTCTCTTTCTCCTTTTCTCCCTCTCCCTCTCTATCTCTCTTTCTCTCTCATTTCCTAAACAAGCAAAAAATAAAGTGATTTAAACATCCTCCAAGCAAAAGGGAGAGGGAGAAATACAATGCACTCTCCCTCTCTTTCTCTTTCTATCCCTCTCTCATTTCCTTCCCCTCCCTCTCCCTCTCGCTCTCTTTCTCTCTCATTTCCTCTCCTAAACAAGCAAAAAATAAAGTGATTTAAACATTAAACAAGCAAAAGGGAGAGGGAGAGAGAGAATGCACTCTCCCTCCTTCTCCCTCTCTTTCTCTTTCTCTCCCTCTCTCATTTCCTCCCCCTCCCCCTCCCTCTCCCTCTCTTTCTCTTTCTCTTTCTCTTTCTCTTTCTCTCCCTCTCCCTCTCCCTCTTCCTCTCCCTCTCCCTCTCCCTCTCTTTCTCTCTTACTCTCTCGTTTCCTCTCCTAAACAAGCAAAAAAGAAAGTAATTTAAACATTAAAAAAGCAAAAGGGAGAGAGAGAGAGAGAATGCACTCTCCCTCTCTTTCTCTTTCTCTCCCTCTCCCTCTCCCTCTCTTTCTCTCCCTCTCTCTCCCTCTCCCTCTCCTTCTCTTTCATTTCCTCTCCTAAACAAGCAAAAGAGAACGATTTAAACCTTCAACAAGCAAAAGAAAGAGAGAGGGAGACTCACCAATGAGATATGGCGAGCGTGGGGCAGCTTCTCTTTGCAATGAGGGCTCCTCCTCTCCTTCGCGAACAACGGCGGCGGCGGCGGCAGCGGCAGCAAGTCTTCTTCCTCTTCTTCTCTCACAAAGCCTTCGCTCTCTCCCTGGCTCTCGCTCTCAAAAGTCGAAGCAAAAGAAATAAAAACGGCGCTCGGGTTTCGGCCACGTTTTTTTTCTGCGACGTTGCTATTGGCATCGCTAATAGCGACGCAAATAGCGACGCCGATATCCGCCGTCGCTAATCGGCGTCGCTAATTGCCCAATTCCTTGTAGTGAGGTATAGAAATTATATCTTGCACCATTAGTCTTATTCCTTTGCAACGAATCATTGTAAATGATTAAATTCATGAAAGGTTTCTTTCGTTGCTCAAATTACTAGGAAGTTATCATTGCTAATTGCACATCTTAGCAAGGGAAATGTTTGTTATTTGGCATGAGTTCATCTGCAAGGAAAAAGGAAGTTTAAATTGAACTGTATTGATTGAAAAGTAAATTGTCACAAGGATAGCAAAATCGTGACAAGACGATTAATATTACCTTCCAAAAGATATCCAAACCAATCTAAACATAGAAATATTCATACCCTAAGCACTTGACTACTTTCCTTATTGTAGGGTCAAAAAAAATTCGTAAAGATAAAGAACTAGGGCTATCCCCGAGATCCTTAAAAAGAAACCCTAGGCCCGACATACGTCAGCTTAAAGGATCTAAAATGGATTATTCCATCGCAGGACTTGCGCAGCAAGTACGAAATCAATTAGTCTTGTGATTGATTCACAAGGAGAAAGGGTAAAAAAAAAACCTCAACAAGGATGGCAGATCCCTACGCAAGTTGTCTTGCAAAAAGGACGTATTTTTGGATATCCTTCTAAATAAGGAAAGTTATAAATCGGAAACTAGCATATCTAAGGAACTTTAGGGTTGACCAAGTTGGGTTAATAAGGTACGCCCTACACCAGAATGTAAAGGATCTTGCCAATTTACAAGACACCTTGGGAACGAGTGCTGATACACTCAAAAGGAAAGAACACTTCCTTAGCAGTTTGCCAAACAACACGGTTGATTAATGGAAATGTTTGTGCTTGCTAGAGATTTTAGCGCTCTATTTGAATTATGAATTACAAATTAAATGAGTACCTATACTTCAGGTTAAAGGCTGAAGGAAGAGGAAGTTTCAGTTACCCCCGACTACCTGCCTAACCCTAACCAAGGGGGTTGTTCACCGCGCCGAGAACGTGGACCGAACCCGCCATGAGAGGTCTCTCCGTTGAGCTCTACTTGGAGTAGGAGGACGCCTGGGTGCTAGGGGGGCTCTGGCCGTAAATCCCTCACCTTCCGGGTCCTGCACAAGAGGCTAACGTGACTCGGGATTGGATCTCGAGGCCCGCATACTAGTTTACGGGCGGAAGCTTGGAATAGTGATCCGTGGGGATTACTGGATAGCCTTCGGGCGGATTATGGACAAGGCTACGGGCGGAACTCCTTGTATTTCAAAGATAAAATGATGAAATGTTAAAAAAAAACTTGCTTGATATTGTTTTTCTATGTCACGTGATAAGATTACGTGAAGGAACGAGTGCTTAACAGGATTAATTAAAGAAGTTGATTGTTATATGTCAAATTAATATGTTAGATAATTACATAACTAAAACAAACCGAGGAAAGTGCGGAGGATGGACCATGGGTCCGTCCTACGGTTGGGTGGTCCCAGTTAGCCGGGAACTTTTCTCAAAAATCCCAAAGAACAGCGGGATGATCATCAAAATGAATAACGAGAGCGATGACCTAGAGTTACGTCTTAACCGATTTACGCTGTTTTAGGGGAACGGAATGGGACTATGCCTTATGGCAGAGAGGTTGAGCCTCGCATCCCTCTCGTTTCCCATTCTCCTTGAACCAAGTGCAGCGTGAATCCGCTTCGGACCTGGCGTTTCTGCGTAAAGTAGTTCGCTCGGGTCTGACGCTAGTTGCTGTTAGCTAATGACCAATCAGGAAAACCCTAATTCCGGTCGATCCTAAGTGGGAACGGCCAGGATACTTCCGCTACATGGCAGACGCGGCAAGACCTAGATCGCAAAACCCGTAACATTCCATGGGAGTGCCGGGCGGAGTTTTCTAGACATCCTTTCCGATGGACTGCTAAGACGTGTCCCAGATGATACTAGTGGACACGTTACATTTCACCACAACTCATTCTAGAGATTTGCTTGATCTTATTCACACTTATATTTGTGGACCTTTTCCTCTATCAAAATCTCAATATCGGTATTTCATGACTTTTATTGATGACTTCCCAAGATCCACCACTCTTTTTCTCTTGTGACACAAATCAGAAACTTTATTATCTTTTAAGCAATATCAAAAAACTACAAAACTTCATACGAGTTGTCACATCAAGAAACTTCATAGTGATAATGGTGGAGAATACATTTCAAATGATTTTGATGATTATTGTAATATTCAAGTTATTCATCATGAATATATGGTTCTCTACTCTCCTCAACAGAATGGTATTAGTGAACATAAAAACAGGATATTCTCAATGCCATGCGATGCCGTATGCTCATTCATTCTGGCTTATCTCGATGTGTTTGGGCTCAAGCACTCTTAACAACAATATTTGTGAAAAATCATATTCCTAAAATTGCTACTTCCGGTAAAATACGGATTACTACTTGGACATGTGAAACTCCTTATGTTTCATATTTTTGAACTTTTGGATATATTTCTTATATTCATGTACCCAAAGAGACTTGCGAATAACTTGATCCTCCTAGTTTGAAAGTTATTTTAATTAGATATTAAACTTTTTCTAAGGGATACAAATTTTATGATCCATCTTCTAGGAAGGTAATCATACTTTGTGATGCTATTTTCAATGAGCAACTTATAGGCAGCACATGGCCTCAAGAGGATGCTAGGCGGATGTGGTCATTAGAGAACATTGATGATACAAAGTCATTACTCACTTCTTTTCCTTTTCTATATGATGATGAACCTCCTTCATGGGATAATATTGACTCTTTAAATTAGGATTCACAACCTATACCTATTATTGCTGATGATGACCTTGGCATTGATCTTTATGGTGATCTTCCAATTGATAATGAGCATAGTACTTGTCATGTTTATGATGCTAATATTCTTGAGAATGATCTCAATATTTGTGAGGACCATGTCTCTTATAGTGATGCCATGTCATCCCCACAAAAGGTACGATGGTAAGAGGCCATGGAAGCTGAGTATGAATCTCTTCTCTCTAAAGGTACATGGGTTCTAGCTGAGTTACCACCTAAACGTACTACTATTAAATGCAAATGGGTTTATAAGACTAAAACAAAAGTAGATGGAATTTTTGACAAATTCAAAGCAAGCGTAGTTGCAAATTGTAGGAGTTTATTATCAATAAACTTTCTCACCTCTTGTTCGTATTACCAATATTTAGGTCGTTAGTTTTTACTGTTGAGTTTGATTTGGAGGTTCACCATATGGATGTGGGAACTACTTTTCTTAATGGTGATTTAGAGGAAGAGATATACATGGAGAAACTAGAGGGATTTGTAGTAAAACGTAAGGAAAATCTTGCTTGCAGACTTCATTGGGCACTCTATGGTCTCAAACAATCCTCATGAGTTTGGTATCAAAAGATTGATCTCTTCCTTACAAAACAAGGTTTTATCTCTTGTTCTTCAGATCCTAACTTATATGTCAAGTGCTACAATTTGTGCAGCTTGCAACTCTCTTTTCTTGCATGCAGTCCCAGTCAAACATTAACATTCCAAAGCCTATAAATATTTCTTCATATGGCCACCAACCCTAGTAGGCTTGTTCTTAAGGTCAAAAAGCTTAGTTAGATTGTGTCATTAATCATTAAAATATCTTGAATTAATACTAGATTGTAGAATACCAAATCTACCCTGAATAGTCAATTGCATCAACATGCTTCCATAACCTCCTTTAGGTCAAAAGACCACATCATAATCACCCAATAAGTCACACATAGAAACTACACACTTTCTTCTTGTCTATATGGACTATATATCATGCATGACAACACATGAAGGCCACTAAGAGCATAAGTTGACCTCATGAGAGCATTCACGTGGATCATAAACTTGAGTATTTATATCTTCCATAATCATACTCATACACATCAATCTAGGGTTTTTTGCTTTTTATCATCCTACTATGTTTACATTGCATAGAAGTAAGTACTAGTGAAAGGTATTTTCCCAGAGCTTCTTTTCCATATGCATCCCCAACCTGTCTAGATACTATGTATCTTGCATAATTCATATCTTCAACATCTTGCAAGTATTTTGACTCATTCCTTATCAGAATTCATCAAATCATCCATCTCATTTATATCTTGAGTCAATCTATCCTTTTTTTGTATTGGTAAAGTATCAACAAAGGTATAAGCATATATACCCTCTCTCAATACATTACTTGTATATACGAGCACTATGTAATCGATATCTATGAGCTCTATAGTATTTCTAGTTTTAGTCACAACATCTTTACTTTGCATATTCTCATCAAGTAAAGCATGTATATCTTGTACTGCATTAGTATTTGCAATATTGAATCAAAGCATTCTCTCTTATTCCCATGTATATACTTTTGCAAATAATTGAATTCTCAACCAATACAATGAATTTTTGACCCTCGGGCAACACATTTTCAACTTTATCTTGCTTTAAAATAGCAATGGCTTTATCAGTAGTCTCTAATTCAATCCCTTGCAAACCCATATTCTCATCAACTTATATTAGTGCCAGAGTGATATCTCCCACAAACTACCTTTTTATTTTAATAACATCCTTAATTTCATCATAAAATTCATATTTGGAAATTTCCAACATCTCACCAAGTGTAAAATCAACCTTGCTATTAAGGATCTACTCCTCAAGTACTTTGTTAATGTTAGTGGCAATATCTATATTAGAGTGCTATTTATACCCATGTTCCTTACCTTTCTTCCTTTCCTCTTGCTTCCTTTCTTGCACTACATTTTATGTTATGTCTTTGGAAGTGGCTTTTTCAATAGCCTTCTACTGCTCTCCTTTACTCCATGCTATCCTCTTTGGGGTACCTACAACAATATTGTCTCTTGTCCTCTTTCTCTCCACAACCATATTGATATTTTGTACTTTTTGCCAAGTATGCATAAACTCTAAAGGATTCAATTGTAGCATCTCAACCTATCATACTCCATATATACTAATCACCACATGACAATTCAATTTTTAAAGTCTTTTCCTTTTCCACACAATCCAAAGTCACGGCATCATGTTGCTTTGCAGACACAATGTGAAAACCCCTTGAGAGTAGCATCATTTGGCTTTCTTACTAATCTAGAAATTCAATGTCATAGTAGTCATTTGTGTTAGTGTCCATAGCATGGAGGGTTCAAAATTAATAGATTTTTGGACAATTTTAACATATTTTTGATATTTTGGATATTATCCTAAAAAAGTATAGAAAACTTTTAGAACATAAAGAAATTTTCTTTTCAATCACTTTTAAAGATCTCATTAAAAATAAGGGCTGCCAAATTTGCAGCATGCATGATTGCAATTTTCATGTAGCACATAACACTCTCGATAGGAGGGGAGAATGAGCAATTTGAGAGAGATTGGACTAGGAGTCTTGGAGCTTTATTCCCCTTTCAAACCTAGTGGAACCATTAGATTTATTGTTTGAGCACTAGAGTCGAAGCTAGTGTTTAGTGCAACTTTTTTAATATATAAGGGTGAGACATGACAGGGTGAAGGGGAGACTCATTGTAAATAGGTTCTCTTAATCAAGGATTGGTTTTGAGATACTTTGAGCCTCTGATCTCTTGTATGTATGTTGTTTCATCTCTCATTGGTCTCTACTCTATGTAATCTCTATCATCATCTATGCTCTCATAGAAAAATCTACCTAATCTCTTACTATCATTAATCCTCACTTAAGAATATCTCTAACATCATATACATATATCTATCTATTACTACTCTTATTTGTTCCCCCAGCCATATACCTAGTGTCTTCCCAGTATATGTGTAGATTATCTTGACATCTTTTTTGGTGAACCCAACGTTAAATAGCCAGGGTGGGAGCTCAAAGCTATGACAAGTCTAGCTACTAGTGAAGGTGTTGTGTGGCAAGAAGACATGTTGCATATGTTTAGGGAGTTGTCAATGTCTGTGTAGCAACAAAAAATCACAGAGAGGATGGAAGAATCCATAATAAAGGCACTTCAATCATTGGTAAACAAGGCAGGTCTATTTGAAGGTCAAGAAGTGTCTAAGTATCTCAATACATATGCAAAGGAGGTGGAGTTTAACAAGATCTCAGAGAAAAAAATGATAGCAAATTTTGAGTTAGTTTTTTTTATGGAGATTAAAAAAAGGATCAAAGAGATATAACAGGTTCATGATGACAATTGGAACGATTTAAAGGAAGCACTCAAGAAGGAATACTTAATGGAAGATCTAGAGTAAGTAACCAAGAGTACTTTCTTTGAGCAGGTTGCGAAACCCGATAAGGGGCTATCACCTATAGAATTATATGAGAGTTTGAGCATAAATACTCTCAATTATCAAACAAGAAACAACAATCTCTTAAGGTTGAAAAGACTGAACTTTTCTTGTAGACTATTGACCCTACACTTCAAACGATTTTTTGAAGTAATTTTAGAAGATAAGGATGCTAAAGAGGGACTGAAATCTGATTGGAAAGAGGTAGAAGATGCTGGGGATTTTATTTTTGTGAGCTTTGATTATTATTTTTTTGCAATCAATCGTTTTTTTTTTGGAGTTTTTTTGTTATTGTAATGTGTGACTATCATGTTTACCTATGGAGGGAAAATGTATCAATTTGAGTCGCATCCACCAGTAGAGCGTCAATACATATTTGACACTCGAACCTTGCAACAGTTATTTCAAGCAATATATTTTTAATAATCATACATGACTACCTTCATGGGAAATCAACCAACAAAGCACATGAATTTCAAGTTGATATAAGACTACTCACCTAAACGAGTCATAAGTCACCTCTCCCAACTCTCTCCGCCAAGATATGATTCTGCAACACAAAGGAGGTGGTGGGTGCTATAGAGGGAATTGAATTTTTTTTTCTCTATGGATCTATGGAGGTGCTTGGTTGTAGCCATGAGCCCTTTACCTCTCATATCAACAATGTTAGGAGAGAGGAGTAGTAGTGGCTTTGATGGTAGCTTGAGTAGCTTGCACACTACCTTGAGTACCTTGGGTGGCTTTGTGTAGTGCCCTTGCTAGCTTTAGTGTCATGAGGACTTCCTTATGAACCTTTAGTATCCTTAGTTTCTTACTCTTCTATAGTAGTGGATGTGGTAAGTGAATCATGCACAACTACTTTCTCTATGAACCGTATAAGCATTATTCAACCCTTAGAATCCCATGCATGAGTACAAAAACTATTTCTACATAAGTGATAGGATGCTTTCTATGGGTAAAAGTGCTTACTCTCATGTAGATCTTTCTCTTGCTTTGGGAAAACTCCTAGGGGTAATTGAGCCACCAAGGACAAACATTTAGCTCCCATGCCATCAATCTCCTCTCATGTAACAACGGAGAATACACAACAGTCTCATCATGGATATCAATCCACTCTCTTATGAATACTGAAGCTGCATCTAACATTTTCTCTTCCACACATTGTAGTATCCACCTACAACATTCTCAAGACAAATCATGCAGGTAAATGCACATTCCAATATCCTATAAAGAATTAGGAAAAGTCTACTTAGTACAAGGGACAAATTTTCAAATAATAAAACCAACCACCCAACCTTCGGCTTCCACATCAAGTTAAAGATAGAGAAATCAACAACATAAATAGACTTCCATGTGCCATTCCATCCACTTCATAAATGACCAAAGCAATTACCATAAGAGGGGAAATGAGTCCATAAATTTAAGGTGAAGAGTTTAGAACTAATTCTCCTTTAATCAAAACTATTATTTAAAGTTCAAAATAGAGAAAAAGTTTAGATAAAACCTTGTAAATCAAACGTTTGACTAAAAAAAACAAGCTCTGGCATCTTCTTTGCAACATCTAAAAACTTCACCCCATCCAAGAGATGTATGAAAGTCTACACACATTTTATGAACACTTAACATTGGCACAAACACATTTTAATAAAGCACTTAAGAAAGAAATATGAATGTATTTCATTGAGCAAACTTGCACAACCCTGTGATTTCCATCCCAAACCAATGACTTCTTGCTGTTAAGGTCATGCCACTCTCTCCCATGTGCCCTCTCAAACTCCTCATGTTTCTGACGCCAAATCAAACCTCCACTTATCTGGATTCCTGGCTGTCACAATTATGGTCTCCTTTGTAGGACCTACAACTGAAACAAGGAAGTGTCCCATAGTCTCAAGATAACCAGTCAAATCAAAGGAAGGGATCAACCACTAGGTATTATCCATGGCAAATCTGACTGTCTCAAGAGCCACCAAACTATAATGTAATAATTTCGATTCCTAAAAACCGCATTCTTCATATGAACTTCCTCTTAGGAGGCCAAAAGGATAAATTTTAGGAATAATGGCAAAAATTTTTTTAATTCCCCTTTTCCCCCAGCCGACTGTCGTGCTAGAGGAGAGGGGAATAGCAAGGGTGACTGAGCACCGTGCTGGAGCTCATGGTTGGGGTAAAGGCCATGCAGGAGGCCGCGTGGGGGAGGGGGTATCCCCTTCCTTCTCCCTATAAAAACCATGCCCAAGGGAGCTGGATGGGGCAGCGAAAATGCTGACGAAGAAGGAGAGAGGAGGAGAAAAAGGCCGTGATAATCAGCTGATTGTTGCCGTGGAGGAGAGGAGCTCGTGAAGTTGCCACAGGTCATCGCCATCTACCGCCAACACGCCACCATTTTGCCCTGGTTTGCCAACAAGCCACCTTAAGCAAATCATTCTTCTTTTTTTTTTTTTCCCACGTGGTTCTGTGACCACAAAAGCTTCCAAGAAGCTTCTTGGAAGCTTCTAAGGGGAGGGATGTAAGCCCCCTTTCATGTTGCAAGTCCCACAAGGATTCATTTTAACCCCAGTGTCCCTTAGAACCCCCTTTCTATTGGCCTTCACAAGCACCCTTTTCCCCCCCTTTTTCATTTCACCCAAGGCCCTTTAAAAGGGTCATTTACCCCAGGAGCTAAGCCCTTCTTCCCCCTTGGGTTCCCCACAAGGAATCTCTCCTTAAAGTCATTTAACCCCTTCACAAGCTGTTTTTTTTACACGTCCTTTCCCCCCCTTGCGTTCTTACACAAAGGGAGTCTCACCCCGGGATTTTTACATCCATTCCCTTGCAAATTTCCACCTAACCCCCTTTCTGTGAAATTTCCATCCAAGTCCCCTTAAAGTTCGACTTACCCCAGGAATTAAACCTTTTTTCGCCTTTTAGCATTTCACAAAGCCCATTTAAAACTACCTCCCTTGGACTTCCATGAGCCTTCCCAAATTGGTCCTTATAACCCTGGTCTCCTTTTAAAAGCCTTCCCTCTCAAATCCATTCCCTACTTTGTGGAGGCAGCCTTTAAAAGCCGGTTCCAAAAAGATGGAGAAATTATTCAAGGAAGCCGAATCACAAAGGAAGTTTCGCATGCGAAGGAGACGGCCAAGATCCTAAATCTGTGTCCAAGTCAAAAAGGTCGAATTCACGATGGCTCCTAAGAAGGCACAAGGCACAAACGCAAGAGGATCATCTCCTAACATCCATGTGAATATTTCACCACAAGTCCAGGTTTTCTTCCTAATTTTGTTTTACGTGGTAATATTTCAATTGTGCATGATTCATTTACAAAAATTAGGATGCATTTTTTTTCGATTGAAATACCTTGGCTAAATTAAAGGAAATAACTTCGATCAAGGAATCGGTCATTTGTATTAAACGAATGAAATTGAAAACCATAAGATCTCTATGTATTCCTAGTAAGTGGTTTTTAAGCATTGCAAAATAACGAACTTAGATTAACTAAATGCCCATCTTTGCAAGTCAAAATAATGTTAGTACACTTTGATTATGCACAGAAGGAATAAAACGCATCTCGCATTATTGAACATCTTTTCTTCGAAATGATTCTTTAAAGAAGGTTGCTAGCAACCATAGTAAATTGCTAGGCATGAAAGTGGTTCTTAAATCTGCGTAAAGTAGATTATAATCTAGTCAATTGGCTTAAATCTCAATCAGCTCATTCAGCGTACGAATATGTTAGTTAGAAAAGAAGTAGGAAAAATGCTGCAATATTGTTCACATAAAACCCTAACGCTTAGTAGCATAAATATTGAATGCATGTTATAGAAGGATCACTAGGAATTATGCCATAACTTAACTTACGCTTAGATCTTAGTCAGAAAAGTTAGGGATTGTAAAACTACTCATACATAGACAATACATCATGTGGTTACAAAAATGGTATCATAAATATCTTCATGAATAGACAAGTAAATTGGTTTAAACCTAAACACCTAAAAACCACGAGGGACTCGTTTAGGAAGGGTTAATTCAAATCAGCATATCCCAAAGAGCTAACTAGGTTTTAGCATGTTGAGGACATGACCTAATTGCTCTTATTACCAAAGCTGAAACTCTTAAACCTAAAGACTTGCCCACATTCATGGAATATAGGGACAATAGGACGTACTTGCAAGTGACGATCTAGGGTTTCTACCCTAAGAATCACTTGCTAAAAAGATAAAACTCCGTTTGAATTTGGAACCTTAGGATCGACAATATCGGCCTAGTGCAGTCAGGAATGGATTGTTATAAAGACACCCTAACCCTGTTTCCTATCTAATCATGATTTTGTGATTAGAAGATGCCATTCGATGGGTAAAATAGTCCCATGGATTAGATGCGACACTCATGCAACAAGTTGCAGAGTCGCATGACCTTGTGATTTGATCACAAGGGAATGGCCAATTCCTCGAAATGAGATTGGAAGATTCTTATGCAAGTTTATCTTGCAAGAGGATGAATAATTGTCCTGATATAGTACCTTTCTTGGGTAAAGTAACCAAGGTACGGGGATTAGATATTTGCTTGGAAGCAAAGGACCAATTAGTAAATTGAAATAATATATATATTGCTAATTAAACTTAAGGTATTGATTAAGTCGGGTTAATAGGGTATAGTGCTAACCCAAGAATATAAGGATAACAAACAAACCCTTGGGAATCTTGCCAAGTCACAATTGATCCCAGATCTAGTGTTGGATGCATTCGGAAAGAAGGATTCACTCCTTAGCAGTTGGCCAAAAATAACGACCACTGGAAATGATTGTGCTTGTAACAATTTAGAAAGCACTGTTTTTCTTTGTTTGCCCAAGGAATTAAAGGATGAAAATATATCTAATGCTTCAGGTTGAAGGCTTGAAGGGAGAGGCAGCTTCAGTTACCCCCGACTGCCTGCCTGACCCTAACCAAGGGGGTTGTTAATCGTGCCGGGAAGGTGGACCGAACCCGTTGCGAAAGGTCTCTCCGTTGAGCGCTACTTGGAGTAGGAGTATGCTTGGGTGCCAGAGGGGGATCTGGCCATATATCCCTCGCCCTCCAGGCCTTGCACAAGAGGCCAACGTGACTCGAGATTGGATCTCGAGGCCCGCATACTAGTCTACGGGGGGAATCTTGGATTAGTAATCCCTGTGCCTACGGACTGGATGTTATAAATGTATTCCAAAGCTAAATACGATAAGCTGTTGAAAAGGAACTTGTTTGACATTGTTTTTCTATGTCAAGTGCTATGATTACGTGAAGGAACCAGTGCCTAACAGACTAATTAAGGAAGCTGTTTGATGCATGTCCAACTAAATGTGGTAGGTAATTAGATAACTAAAACAACCTAAGGAAAGTGCGGTGGATGTGGCCATGGGTCCTTCCTACGGATGGGTACCAGGAACTTTTCTCAATCATGATGGATAGCAAGAAGATCGTTCAAAGGACATGAGAAACAAGGGCGCTGACCTAGAATCTAAGTTATAATAATCTCGATTTATGCTGTTTTAGGGGAAGGAATGGGACTATGTCTTATGGCAGAGAGGTCAAGCCTTGCATCCCTCTCGTTTCCCATTCTCGTTGAGCCAAGTGCAGCATGAATCCGCTTCGGACCTGGCTGTTCTACGTAAGGTAGTTCGGTTGGGTTTCGACGCTAGTTGCCGTTTAGGAAATGACCATTATGGAAAAACCCTGATTCAAGTCAGTCCTAAGTGGGAATGACCATAATACTTCCGCTACGTGGCAGACACGAAAAGTCCTCGGTCGCAAACCCCGTGACATTCCATGGGAGTGCCGGGCGGAGCTTTCTAGACATCCTTTCCGATGGACTGCTAAGACGTGTCCTGAAGATTACAGGCGGACACGTTACACATAAAGAGACATAAGGGGAGTCAACGTTTTCTGTTTAACATAAAATTGGCTTAGCACATCCTTTATCAAGCCTAGAGAAACTTCCTTGCCTAGGTGCCTTGAGTGCTTCTTTTCTTTTCTATCCTCGGTCTCCCCTTGACCACTATCATCACTCACCTCTTCATTATCAACTAGACCCTTACATTGCATATTAGTCTTTGTAAATGAAAATGTTAATAAAAAACAATATCATTAAAGAAATCATATATACATGGATAAACAACACAAAATAATAATAAACAACAATTAAAAACAATCATGTATAAATGAAATATGTATATAAGTGACTACCTGTGTGCTCTAGCAACCCCATCAATGGTATTGGAGTCTCCATCTACTTATGATTTGTTGTCACTGAAGACACATATTTTTGGACCACATTCTTTATTTTTTGGAGGATTGTCCACAAGTCTCACACATGATTATGCTTCTTGGTCTATAAGCTACCCAAGAATGCATCCTGAACATAGCTTCATGCTAACTTGATGGCTATTGTGAGGTGACACATTTATGTCTCTTGGCAAGCACTCTTTTAGGGGCCATAATTTTCTCTAACAAGGATTTGAAATGACAATATACATTTAGAAGTTGTTTTTCTGTAATAAAATTTATTAGCTTTGCCAATGCCAACATGTTTGATGTTGCTACAAATTTACGACACTGTAGCCATATGGACAACTTGCATCAAATTGCACTAATTTTTGCAAACTAGATCATATTTACCACATGAAATTTCAATCATGAAATACAACAACATGGTTACTTAGACTCCCAAGAAAGTGACTATTTCTTTCAAGTACTTCATGCAACCTATGCATTACCATTGACTCATATAAGAACATTTAGAACTTGTTTACGATATTTGATGGTCTCGACTTGAGACATCCATGCTTTCTAATTTCTTGTACACTTTATTATTGGTTTTGGAACACAAAACATGAAAGAGGTTTCTTATTTTAATATGTAAATATTTGCAACCCTCTTGTAGATGTTAGATCATACCAGTCGCTTTTTGAAAATAGTTATTTCTCTCTCCTCTCTTTGTTGCCATTTATGAATGGCAAAGTATCTGTCTATCTCAGTTGTGTTGACTTTAATAAAACATTTGAGGTAGTATGTGTCTAGCCTAGGCATTCATATGACCTAGTCTTACATGGCCTAAGCCTAAGCATGTAAAGGCTGGGACTAGTATATATAGACTATGATATGCTAGTCTAGGGCTTATGGTACAGTTGATTACTCCTTATCTTTATTCATTAAGGTGCCTTTGCAAAATTTTTTATTATCTTTTGCAAAATATCCTTAAGAGGAAAATATAAGGAGAAATAAGTAGCATAGGTCCTAATCTACCCAAGCCTAGCATATATATGCCTAACTAAGTATCTATATGCTTAGGCCAAGAGTAAACTTATGTTAGGTTAGACAAAGCATACAGTAGGCATATGCTATATCAAAATTAGGATTAGGCAAGTGCTAGGGCTAGGGTAGGCTAGGGTAGGTTTATAAATAGAGTTTAAGATTAGATCAAGCTAGGTTATATTAAAGATCTAGACATTGATTGAAGTCTAGTGCAAAAGCCAAAGCCCAGGCTCAAGCTAGGCTCAATGTTTATACCAACTATCCATTAATCCATGGTGATTTTCAAGCCTATGCACAAAAGCAAAGAATTGAAACAGATGTCCTTTAGCCCCTTAGAGCACCAAACAAAAATGTATATGTAGTCCATTGCTTGATACATTTCAATACACTCGATCATGATGACTATATTTGTTATGCATCAGCATTTGTCTTTATACACGAGACATTGACATTGCAAGGAAATATATCTATTAATGAGCCAATAAACATGTTTTTGGAAGTTGGAAAAAATATATGTGTGTCTATTTGGGCATCTAAATGCATATGCACCGACAATGCCTATGTTTAGCCAATGCCTATGCATACCTAGACTAGCCTATGTATTATTACTTTATGTTAATGAAAACTATGAATATAAATTGGAAATGAAAGATAAATTAGAAACAAAATGTATGAATAACATATAATGCACATTCAAATGTGTTTTCTTTCTCTGCACATGTGTGCACGCATCCAATCGAAGCACATAGGCATAATACATACCCAAACAATGTCAGAATGACTATGCTTGGTATCTTCTATTTGCTTATTTTTACTTAGATGTTTGTGTAGGTTGATACAACACAAAAAAAGGAAACAACGGGCAGTCAAAATACTTCGCATGCAATGTATCAAACAATAGAAATAACAATGGCACACCTCTTCAAAGGGCGTGCTACTTGGCATATTATAGATCAACATTAAGAACAACCATGCCAAGGCCTAAAGAAATAGCAGAGGCCCCACCCGAACCAGAGATGCCACAGCAAGAGCTCCTACAACACATTACTAATCAACTTGATAGTGTTTTGTTGAATTTAGTGCAAGGAGTACGGCCCCCTACCCTCACAAATGAAGGCAATCGAGGCCCAAGGAGACACAAGAAAGAGAGTATGTTTGCTATGATTGTGGGGAGACTGAAGGAGGGGACAACAAGTGACACCACCTAGGGAGAGTCTTGTTCCACCGAATCCAGGGCCTCCACTGTCTATTCAAGTACTCTAGCATCCTCTACCACTTGTAGAGGTGCCACCCTTACATGTCCAACCGCCAGAGAATCTGTAACGTGTCCGCTATAATCCCTCTAGGACACGTCTTAGCAGTCCAACGGAAAGGATGTCTAGAAAACTCCACCTGGCACTCCCATGGAATGTTACGGGTTTTGCAATCTAGGTCTTCCCGTGTCTGCCCCGTAGCGGAAGTCTTCTGGCCGTTCCCACTTAGGATCGACCTGAATTTGGGTTTTCCTGTTTGGTCATTAGCTAGCAACAACTAGCGTCAGGCCCGAGCGAACTACTTTACGCAGAAACGCCAGGTCCGAAGCGGATTCACGCTGCACTTGGTTCAAGGAGAATGGGAAACGAGAGGGATGCAAGGCTCGACCTCTCTGCCATAAGGCATAGTCCCATTCCGTTCCCCTAAAACAACGTGAGTCGGGTAATAGTTAACTCTAAGTCATCATTGTTCTCGTTACTTGTTTCGGTGATGACGATCACCCTCTGTTCGTCGAAGACTTTGAGAAAAGTTCCTGGCTAACCGGGACCACCCATCCATAGGACAGACCCATGGTCCGTCCTCCGCACTTTCCTCGGTTTGTTTTAGTTATGTAATTACCTACCACATTAGTTTGACATATACAAACAGCTTCTTTGATTAACCCTGTTATGCACCGGTTCCTTCACGTAATCTTATCACAGGACATAAAGAAAACAATGTCAAACAGCTCCTTTATTATCATTTTATCCTTTTATCTTTGAAATACAAGGAGTTCCCGCCCGTAGGCGTATTCATAATCCGCCCGAAGGCTATCCAGTAATCCACCAGGGATCACTAATCCAAGTTTCCGCCCGTAGACTAGTATGCGGGCCTCGAGATCCAATCCCGAGTCACGTTAGCCTCTTGTGCAGGACCCGGAAGGCGAGGGATTTACGGCCAGAGCCCCCCCTGGCACCCAAGCGTCCTCCTGCTCTAAGTAGAACTCAACGGAGAGACCTCTCACGGCGGGTTCGGTCCACGTTCCCGGCGCGGTTAACAACCCCCTTGGTTAGGGTCAGGCAGGCAGTCGGGGGTAACTGAAGCTGCCTCTCCCTTCAGGCTTCAACCTGAAGCTTTTAAATATATTCTCATCCTTTAGTTCATTGAGCAAACAATGCAAACAGTGCTTCCTAAATTGTTACAAGCACAATCAATTTCAGTGGCCTTTTAGCTGGCAAACTGTTAAGGAGTGACTCCTTTTCTCCGAATGCAACCCGCATTCGATCCGGAATCAATTGCAACTTGGCAAGATTCCAAGTATTCTTGGGTTAGGGTCATATCCTACCAATACTTTAGGTTTTGTTGTGGTAGGTTCCAGCGACCATGTCGCTTTAGTTTAATGTCTGGTCATTTGCTTCAAGGCAAACACCTAACCTTTCCTTTTCCTTGGCAGTTATCCCCCAAGAAAAGTGAGTAACAGGATGATTACTCATCCTCTTGTAAGTTAAATTCTTTCAATAACTTGCCAACCTCATTTCGAGAGATGACAAAACTCTCTTGTGGACAAATCTCAAGTCTATACGATGTTGCAACCTTTTTGCACATGCGTTGCATCATTCCACGGGATCATTCTACCCAATTGCTTAGCGTTTTCCGGTCACGGAATTTACCTCCAGCCGAGTGGCAGGGTTTTAGGGTATCCTCCAAACCATTCCTAATTATGTTGGCCCATGATCCTAAAAATAGGCAACTCCGTCGGAGTTTCATCATTTTAAACGAATGATCCTTGGGATAAAACCTTAGATCATTTCATGCATGAGCATCCAATTGACTCAGCATTTAGTGAATGTGTGTAAGATCTTTGGGTTTGCGGGTTTTGACTTGGCAACAAGTGTAAAACTAGGTCGAATTCTTATCGCACTAAACCCTAGTTAGCACTTGGGATACTTATCATATCGTCTGAACCATGCCCATATGAATCCCGTGTGGTTTATGTGATTTAGACAACACAATATACTTGTCCTGCGACAAGGATGAACCTTTCCCAAAGGTAATAAACTAGATTTAATGGAGAACAACAGTTACAACTACACCAATACGTGTAAACATGCGATTCACTGCTTCTACGCATCACATGGTTCACAATAACCCTATCCTTCCTTGGTAAGGTAAAAATGCCTGATAATCCGGACACTAACTTCCCTAGGTCCTACTAGGACTTACATTAAATAATCATTCCACTTTCAAGTCCATAGATCATTTTCGTGCCCTCTATTCCTTTTCGAATAACGTCTTATGGGTGTTAACTTACCCTTATGAATTATTACAAGGAAGATCTATCTAAAAATGGGACATGCCATTAATCTTTCCATGCCTAGTAAAAAGGTGTACCTCAATAATTTCAACCTTGTAATGAGGCAACAGTTGCCCTAGGCTCGTCGCTTTTGAATGCACAAAAGGAAACTTACTAATAAGGTCCTGCAAATGCATAGACACCTTATGCTCTTTTCATTAACTCCATTGAACGTACCAATGATCAATTTTCATATCTTAAGCTATCTCTAATAAATGTTCAAATAGCCAATTCATTTTCCAATTGCAATTAACTTGACTAGTTGCATTTGACATGCATGAGTGCCTCCTAATCCATGAAGTTATCGTGATTAGTTCAATACTTCTGTGTGGAATCCAAATAGATAAAACCTGGACTTGCGGACTCCGGGAAATATCCACGTATGCTCGGGGTGAACCTCCCGCATCGCACCTTGTGATCTTTCTAGAGACCATCGCGAATTCGATCTCCAGTTAGCCTTTGTGGACTTCAACTTTTTGCCTTGGCTTGCAGTTTTTATGACCTTGGTCCGCCTCCCTTGTATGCGCAATTTCCTTTGAGATATGGCTTCCTTGACCGAAGTTCCGACTTGCGGAATTTGACTTGGGAAGGCCTTAGGGTTCTTATGAGGTCCCTTGGACAATGGAGGTTTGAGAACTTTAATCCACCTTGAAATTCCGGGTTTAGGAAGGATTTTGTGGGCCTTACGATGATGTTCGCGGAAAAGGGCTCTTGCGAATGGGCCTTGCAAGAATGGAGACTTTAGAGTTCTTCTTCTCCTTCCCTAAAATCCAAGGACCGGCCTTGTAAGTGATTAGTGGGAGGGGCCTTTATGGGCTTCCTCTCTTATTCTTCAAAATCCCGGCCCATGGATGACTGGTGGGAAGGGGTTTTGTAGCCTCCTCTTCCTCAAAGTCCCGGGATGGACTTATTGGGTGATTGGTGAGAAGGCTCGTAGCTTTCTTCCCTTCAAAGTCTCGGGGGGGGTATGAATGGACTAGTGGGAAGGGGGGCTTAAGAAGGCCCCCCCCTTAGAAGCTTCTAAAGAAGCTTCAAGAAGCTTCTGAGCTTCAGCTGTGACGTCGAGGGGGGAAAAGGAGTCGAATTCCAGCGTGGCGGCGGCGGCAGGGATGGCCTGGCGGGACTGGGGCGGCAGCTATGGCGGCTAGCGACAGGGTGGACTGCAGCTCGGCGGCGTCGGCGACCTCCTTTCCACAGCGACCAGCACGGCCCTCCCTCTCCAGCACGGCCCTCTCTCTCCACCACGGCGCCCTTCCTCAACACGGCGACCTTCCCCCTTCTCACAGCCCGTCCACCACGGCGACCTCCCCCAGCTCGTCCAGCACGTCCGGCACCTCCCTCACACGACAGCCTTCTGCCGCCCTCCCTTCACGTCCGTCTTCTGCCGCCATCTCCTTCTCACGTCCGGCACCTTCTCTCTCTCACGCCCCCTTTTTTCCTTTCCCTCCCCCCCCCCAAGAGGGGGTTCTTATAGTCCAAGGGGGGAGAGGGGACCTCCCCACGTGGCCTGTTGCATGGCTCTCTCCCCCACGTCCTCATGCTCCCCTAGCCCATCCCTTTCCCCCAGCCACACATCGGCTGGGGAGAATAATAAAAAAAAATTTGCAATAATTCCACCTTTATCCCCTTATGCTCCTCCCAAGAGGGAGTTTTCCCGCGGCTACGTAGGATTGAATCCCTGGCCTTAATTTCATAAGGTGGAGTGTCTCCATTTCCCGCATGTGGCTATAGATTAGCTGCTGGCACTAGTGATAATCTTTGCACGAGATTTACACGACGTGCGGGAAGTCAATATTTACGGCACGCAGTGTGCGGAAATATTACATTCTCTCCCCCTTAGAAGAATCGAGATGTCCTCATCTCGAGATAAACTGGGGATATCGAAGATTGAGAGAGCTTTCATCCATCCAGGTAGCACCCTCCTTAGGATAATCTTTCCACTGGACGAGATATTCTCTCAAGGCTCTGGATCTCAGTTGTCTCACCCTAGCATCTCAAATCTTGTCCGTCCTTAGTTCAAGGACTCCTTGACTAGGCATTTACAATTTGTTGGTCATCAAGTACATGATTAGGGTTAGGTGCATACTTCATTCTTCAATAGACTGTTATGGAATACATTATGAACCTTTAGGTTTTCAGGGAGTTGTAGTCTATAAACATTAGGTCTTAAGCACTTGAGGATCTTGTATGGTCCACAATACCTTGGACTTAGCTTCTTGCAATCTCCTAAGGATAGAGAACTCTTCTTTGGGCATACGTGAATGAAGACCATGTCTCCTTCCTTAAATATTCTATCTTGACACTTCAATTTCGTGTATGCCTTCTGTCTATCCTTCGCAGCTTTGATGTCCCGATAGAGTGAAATCATGAGCTTCGCACAATATCTTCTATTTAAATAACTGGCTTGCTCGTATACATGCTCTCATTCTATAGTAGACATGTCCATTATTGACAGAGAATTCACGATACTTAGTCTTTAGCTTTTGTTCCTGGTCCTTGATAGAGACTTCCCTTAGCATCCTTTGATAGGCTAGACCATGGCATCCTTCCTCTCTAGCTAGCTCAAGTATTAGGTCGTTTGGCATGGACACCTCTGTAGCTAGAGATCTAGCTATTGATAGATTTTGCAAGATTAGTGAATTAAGGAATGCCTTGCGATTGAATGCGTCAACAACTACATTCTTCTTTCCAGGTCGGTACTTGATCTTAAAATTATATTCCTCCAATACTTTAATCCATCGACGTTGCCTCATGTTGAGCTTGTTCTGGGTAAAAATCCATTTGAGACTCTTATGATCTGTTACTAGAGTAAACTTGTTACCCAACAGGTAGTGTCTCCAAAGCTTTAGAGCATGGATGACAGCTAATAACTCCAGATCATGAGTGGCATAATTCTTTTCGTGACTCTTCAATTTCCTTGAAGAATATGCTACTGGATGACCTTCCTGCATAAGAACACACCCCAAGGCAAGAATGCTGGCATCAGTTACTACCTCGAACTCCTTATTGAGATCAGGAAGTTTCAGAATAGGTGCTGATACCAAACATTGCTTCAATTGGTCGAAGCTATTTTGCTCGGGAGTAGACCATGTAATAGAAGTCTGCTTCTTTAATAAGTCGGTAAGAGGTGCTGCAATCAAAGCATAGTTTTTGATAAAGATCCCATACCATCCTGTCAATCCAAGAAAGCTGAGTATTTCTTTGACAGTTGTTGGTATTTGGCCATCCTAGAACATTTCTAACTTAGGCTGGCTCCACTGAGATTCCTTTTTCCCATATGATGAATTCTAGATGATCATTCTAATGTTTGAGGAACGTGCAATTTCATCATCTTAGCATACCGCTTGCGTGACCTCCTTGTCTCAAGGAAAATCCGAAGTTGGGATTCATGATCTCCTTCCTGTTCGGAATAGAGTGTCGTCGAAGAAGACAAGCACGAAATCATCAAAATATGGTCTAAAAATATCCTGCATTAATCTATTGAAGGTGGCAGGTGTATTTGTAAGGCCAAATGACATAGCCAAGAATTCAAAGTGCCCATATCTTGTATTGAAGGCCGTTTTTGGAATATCCTCATCCTTGATCCTGATTTGATAGTAGCCTGACCTGAGATCAATTTTGGAGAAGATCTTTGCACCTTGAAGGCGGTCAAGAAGCTCATCTATTCTAGGAATAGGGTACTTGTTCTTGACTGATGATTGATTCAACCCACGGTAATCAATACATAGCCGAAGTGTCTCATCTTTCTTTTTCTGGAATAGGACTGGAGCTCCCCATGGTGAATTGCTAGGCCGGATGTAGCCATGGTTTAACAGTTGCTTGAGTTGTTCCTTCAACTCAATAGCTTCCAGAATGGACATTCTATAGGTTTTCTTCACAATTGGCACAGCTCCTATTACTGACTTGATCTCATGATCTACTTCTCTTTGAAGCGGGAGTTCTGTTAACTCTTCAGAAACTACGTCCCCGTATTCCTTTAGCCAAGTGACCAAATCACTTTACTTCAATACTCATAGTCAAGACAATCGTTGATTAAAAAGTTTTATTCCATTCATATCAGCATAGCCCTTCCAGGCACAATTATTTCTTGGGGCGATGGAACAAGTTAATACATTAATTCGAGGAGAATAAGATGTTGTTGCACTCAGCTACAGGAACTGAGTAATAGTACGGATTGGGGTCATCGATTTTCAGGAATCGATAGTTCATTGGAAGATTAGGGTATCTCTTCCTTCGATATCCATTCTTCTCACGACGGCCCAAAACCTTGATTCGGTCGGCAGGGATTCTTTGAATCACTTCCCCGTACACATACTTATTCTGGTTAACCCTTCGACCTCCGACCCATAGGGTCGCGTTTGCGTGAGCCTCAACAAAGACGAACAGCTTTACGATCTTCAAATCCTCCATCCACTTGATTCTTTTCAAGTTAATTTGAAGGTACGCAGGTTGATAGGCAGTTATGTAATAGATCCCTGCAACACCCATCCATCTCTGTTCCATGTACACAGGCGATGGATTGTAAATGCGGTCTAGGATGTTCATCATCTCAACCCTTTGTCGATAATCCGTGGAATGCATCGCGGTCATAAACATGACTCGGAACACTAAGAACCTGTTCCATGCTTCATAATTCTGCAAGACAGTATTCAAAGTAAGGAAATGTTTGGGACACAACATTTGCTTTACTTCTTCTTATTAAAATTTCCTAAAAACAAATCCTTTGTTGGTTCGCTCTGATACCAACTGTAACGTGTCCGCTATAATCCCTCTAGGACACGTCTTAGCAGTCCAACGGAAAGGATGTCTAGAAAACTCCACCCGGCACTCCCATGGAATGTTACGGGTTTTGCAATCTAGGTCTTCCCGTGTCTGCCCCGTAGCGGAAGTCTTCTGGCCGTTCCCACTTAGGATCGACCTGAATTTGGGTTTTCCTGTTTGGTCATTAGCTAGCAACAACTAGCGTCAGACCCGAGCGAACTACTTTACGCAGAAACGCCAGGTCCGAAGCGGATTCACGCTGCACTTGGTTCAAGGAGAATGGGAAACGAGAGGGATGCAAGGCTCGACCTCTCTGCCATAAGGCATAGTCCCATTCCGTTCCCCTAAAACAACGTGAGTCGGGTAATAGTTAACTCTAAGTCATCATTGTTCTCGTTACTTGTTTCGGTGATGACGATCACCCTCTGTTCGTCGAAGACTTTGAGAAAAGTTCCCGGCTAACCGGGACCACCCATCCATAGGACAGACCCATGGTCCGTCCTCCGCACTTTCCTCGGTTTGTTTTAGTTATGTAATTACCTACCACATTAGTTTGACATATACAAACAGCTTCTTTGATTAACCCTGTTATGCACCGGTTCCTTCACGTAATCTTATCACAGGACATAAAGAAAACAATGTCAAACAGCTCCTTTATTATCATTTTATCCTTTTATCTTTGAAATACAAGGAGTTCCCGCCCGTAGGCGTATTCATAATCTGCCCGAAGGCTATCCAGTAATCCACCAGGGATCACTAATCCAAGTTTCCGCCCGTAGACTAGTATGCGGGCCTCGAGATCCAATCCCGAGTCACGTTAGCCTCTTGTGCAGGACCCGGAAGGCGAGGGATTTACGGCCAGAGCCCCCCCTGGCACCCAAGCGTCCTCCTGCTCCAAGTAGAACTCAACGGAGAGACCTCTCACGGCGGGTTCGGTCCACGTTCCCGGCGCGGTTAACAACCCCCTTGGTTAGGGTCAGGCAGGCAGTCGGGGGTAACTGAAGCTGCCTCTCCCTTCAGGCTTCAACCTGAAGCTTTTAAATATATTCTCATCCTTTAGTTCATTGAGCAAACAATGCAAACAGTGCTTCCTAAATTGTTACAAGCACAATCAATTTCAGTGGCCTTTTAGCTAGCAAACTGTTAAGGAGTGACTCCTTTTCTCCGAATGCAACCCGCATTCGATCCGGAATCAATTGCAACTTGGCAAGATTCCAAGTATTCTTGGGTTAGGGTCATATCCTACCAATACTTTAGGTTTTGTTGTGGTAGGTTCCAGCGACCATGTCGCTTTAGTTTAATGTCTGGTCATTTGCTTCAAGGCAAACACCTAACCTTTCCTTTTCCTTGGTAGTTATCCCCCAAGAAAAGTGAGTAACAGGATGATTACTCATCCTCTTGTAAGTTAAATTCTTTCAATAACTTGCCAACCTCATTTCGAGAGATGACAAAACTCTCTTGTGGACAAATCTCAAGTCTATACGATGTTGCAACCTTTTTGCACATGCGTTGCATCATTCCACGGGATCATTCTACCCAATTGCTTAGCGTTTTCCGGTCACGGAATTTACCTCCAGCCGAGTGGCAGGGTTTTAGGGTATCCTCCAAACCATTCCTAATTATGTTGGCCCATGATCCTAAAAATAGGCAACTCCGTCGGAGTTTCATCATTTTAAACGAATGATCCTTGGGATAAAACCTTAGATCATTTCATGCATGAGCATCCAATTGACTCAACATTTAGTGAATGTGTGTAAGATCTTTGGGTTTGCGGGTTTTGACTTGGCAACAAGTGTAAAACTAGGTCGAATTCTTATCGCACTAAACCCTAGTTAGCACTTGGGATACTTATCATATTGTCTGAACCATGCCCATATGAATCCCGTGTGGTTTATGTGATTTAGACAACACAATATACTTGTCCTGCGACAAGGATGAACCTTTCCCAAAGGTAATAAACTAGATTTAATGGAGAACAACAGTTACAACTACACCAATACGTGTAAACATGCGATTCACTGCTTCTACGCATCACATGGTTCACAATAACCCTATCCTTCCTTGGTAAGGTAAAAATGCCTGATAATCCGGACACTAACTTCCCTAGGTCCTACTAGGACTTACATTAAATAATCATTCCACTTTCAAGTCCATAGATCATTTTCGTGCCCTCTATTCCTTTTCGAATAACATCTTATGGGTGTTAACTTACCCTCATGAATCATTACAAGGAAGATCTATCTAAAAATGGGACATGCCATTAATCTTTCCATGCCTAGTAAAAAGGTGTACCTCAATAATTTCAACCTTGTAATGAGGCAACAGTTGTCCTAGGCTCGTCGCTTTTGAATGCACAAAAGGAAACTTACTAATAAGGTCCTGCAAATGCATAGACACCTTATGCTCTTTTCATTAACTCCATTGAACGTACCAATGATCAATTTTCATATCTTAAGCTATCTCTAATAAATGTTCAAATAGCCAATTCATTTTCCAATTGCAATTAACTTGACTAGTTGCATTTGACATGCATGAGTGCCTCCTAATCCATGAAGTTATCGTGATTAGTTCAATACTTCTGTGTGGAATCCAAATAGATAAAACCTGGACTTGCGGACTCCGGGAAATATCCACGTATGCTCGGGGTGAACCTCCCGCATCGCACCTTGTGATCTTTCTAGAGACCATCGCGAATTCGATCTCTAGTTAGCCTTTGTGGACTTCAACATTTTGCCTTGGCTTGCCGTTTTTATGACCTTGGTCCGCCTCCCTTGTATGCGCAATTTCCTTTGAGATATGGCTTCCTTGACCGAAGTTCCGACTTGCGGAATTTGACTTGGGAAGGCCTTAGGGTTCTTATGAGGTCCCTTGGACAATGGAGGTTTGAGAACTTTAATCCACCTTGAAATTCCGGGTTTAGGAAGGATTTTGTGGGCCTTACGATGATGTTCGCGGAAAAGGGCTCTTGCGAATGGGCCTTGCAAGAATGGAGACTTTAGAGTTCTTCTTCTCCTTCCCTAAAATCCAAGGACCGGCCTTGTAAGTGATTAGTGGGAGGGGCCTTTATGGGCTTCCTCTCTTATTCTTCAAAATCCCGGCCCATGGATGACTGGTGGGAAGGGGTTTTGTAGCCTCCTCTTCCTCAAAGTCCCGGGATGGACTTATTGGGTGATTGGTGAGAAGGCTCGTAGCTTTCTTCCCTTCAAAGTCTCGGGGGGGGTATGAATGGACTAGTGGGAAGGGGGGCTTAAGAAGGCCCCCCCCTTAGAAGCTTCTAAAGAAGCTTCAAGAAGCTTCTGAGCTTCAGCTGTGACGTCGAGGGGGGAAAAGGAGTCGAATTCCAGCGTGGCAGCGGCGGCAGGGATGGCCTGGCGGGACTGGGGCGGCAGCTATGGCGGCTGGCGACAGGGCGGACTGCAGCTCGGCGGCGTCGGCGACCTCCTTTCCACGGCGACCAGCACGGCCCTCCCTCTCCAGCACGGCCCTCTCTCTCCACCACGGCGCCCTTCCTCAACACGGCGACCTTCCCCCTTCTCACAGCCCGTCCACCACGGCGACCTCCCCCAGCTCGTCCAGCACGTCCGGCACCTTCACGTCCGGCACCTCCCTCACACGACAGCCTTCTGCCGCCCTCCCTTCATGTCCGTCTTCTGCCGCCATCTCCTTCTCACGTCCGGCACCTTCTCTCTCTCACGCCCCCTTTTTTCCTTTCCCTCCCCCCCCCAAGAGGGGGTTCTTATAGTCCAAGGGGGGAGAGGGGACCTCCCCACGTGGCCTGTTGCATGGCTCTCTCCCCCACGTCCTCATGCTCCCCTAGCCCATCCCTTTCCCCCAGCCACACATCGGCTGGGGAGAATAATAAAAAAAAATTTGCAATAATTCCACCTTTATCCCCTTATCCTCCTCCCAAGAGGGAGTTTTCCCGCGGCTATGTAGGATTGAATCCCTGGCCTTAATTTCGTAAGGTGGAGTGTCTCCATTTCCCGCGTGTGGCTATAGATTAGCTGCTGGCACTAGTGATAATCTTTGCACGAGATTTACACGACGTGCGGGAAGTCAATATTTACGGCACGCAGTGTGCGGAAATATTACAGAATCGCAACATCAGGATAATCAGTTTGGATGAGAGTGATGTCAAAGGGAAGACCAAAGTAGCAGAGGTTGAAGCAACGTCGATGAAGAAAACCGGTAGAATTGAGAGGATGGAGCCTACACCACCAGAGGAGGTTGAAAATATGGAAGAAGAGGTAGAGTCTTCTAAGGCTTCAAAGACACACGGCAGTAAAAAGAGGAGGGCTCGCTCATACGGATGCATTGAGCTAGATGATTTTTCCCTGGGTAAACGTAGTAGAGCTTATGATTTGCTTACTCAAGTGAGGGATCAAGGGCCAAAAATTTCATGGCCACAATTATTGCATCTATCTCCAATAGTGCGATGACAATGATCAAAGATGGTTAGCATTAGACCATGAAAAATAGACACATGAATGCAATCAAGGCTAGAAAGACGAAAGATATTGTACCTCTAGTGGAAGTCCAAATCAATGGGTAGAGAGTATGAAAGACATACGTGGATGGAGGTGTAGAAATTTGTGTCATGACAGAAAAGTTGATGCATCGTTTGGGATTAGAGATAAGGGAAACTACTGAATTTGGGGCCAAAATGGCTAACAATGTAGTAGTAAATCGTTTGGGAGTTATAAAGAAAGTCAAGGTAAAGGTGTGTGAAGTGCATTGGAGCTTGACGTGTATGTGATGCAAGTGAAGGGGGACAACTATCCACTCATTCTTAGGCGACCATGGCTAATGGAAATGAAAGAAAAAAAAGATTGGGAGACAGGGGATCTAGAGCTAAGGCCACAGAAGGGGCTGTAGAAAAAATGGAAGAGTACTATCTATAACATGAAGGAGGGTTGGCATGAGGATCTTGTGTTAGAGACCACCGCTTATGAATGGAGTTCCAACGAGGATTGGTCATCTACAACAGAGGGTGAGTCTTCTAATGAGGAGGAAGAAAGCTCTCTAGAAGTAATGGGGATTACATTGAAAGGGCCTTCTAGTAGTGAAATTCTGCAGCAGCTTCCAAAGGTCGAGAAGGAGAGGTTAGAAAAAATGTTGGCTAAGGATCTATCAGCTAAGGAGAAGGTAGCCTACATGGAAGTGGTGATAAAACACTCTGCAATTTTTGTTTCTGATTATGAACACATCATAGGTGTGGCAGAAGTACATCACATTAATCTAAAAGATGGAGCAAGGCTAGTGGTGCAACGACTACAATGGTTGGGAGTAGTTCAACAAAATGCTCTACTCACTGAGGTGGGCTTCATCTATCTAATAGGGGACTGTGGGTTTCACCTGTAGTGGTGACATCCAAGAATGAAAAATGGCAGATTTGTGTGGACTATAAGCCGTTAAATGCTACAACAAAGAGAGATCACTTCTCTCTTCCCTTTCAAGATGAAATACTCAACGAGGTGGCCAGGCATGAGGGATATACTACTTGTGATGGGTACTCGGGTTATTTCCAGATCCGAATAGCTGAGGAGGATCAACAGAAGACCACCTTCATCATGCCTTGGGGGTGTTTTTCTTACAAAGTAATGCCATCTGGATTAACAAATACCCTAGCTACCTTCTAGTGATTCATGAATTATGTCTTCTAGCCATATTTTGGTAAGTCTGTCAGAGTCTTTATTGATGAGTTTTGTATTTATAGTTCTAAGGCTCTACATCTAGGAAAGGGGGATAAAGGTTTCAATCGCCTTGCACAAATGGGGGGGTAGCTAAACCATGAGAAGTGCCGTATTGGCAAAAGTAGTGTAACTTTGTTAGGGCATGTTGTGAGTGAGATGGGAATTGAAGTGGATCCAAACAAAGTTAAGGCCCTATTTCCGGTGCTATCACCATCTTTTGTGAAGCAACTAACCTCTTTCATTCAGAAGGTGAGATATATGGGGCGGTTCATTCATCTCCTCTCCCAATTAGTGTTTCCACTGCAACAGTTGACCCACTCTGAGGAGCTCCTGTGGAGTGACGAAAGTGAAAGGTACTTTCATGAGGTGAAGAAGGCTCTCAGCACCCTTCCCATAATTTTACAACCTTGCTGGGATCAAGAGTTTTTTGTCAATCCGAGTTTTGGGGAAGATGCTCTAGGGGCAGCACTAATACAAAAGGATGCTAAAATTGGCCTGATGAGGCCGGTTTACTTTTCTAGCAGAGTAACGACAACATCAGAATGAGTGTACAAGATGGTGGAGGTGATGGTTTTGTCTCTAATGTTTGCTGTAACAAAGTTTCATCCTTATATTCTCCCTAGGCCATTCATAGTGATCATGACAAAAGAGCATTTTCCCTATGCCTTACGACACATGGATGTTTTCAGCCAGAATTGATAAGTGGGTGATACAACTCCAAGAGTTTGACTACACCTTTAAGGTGGAGGACTCTATTCAAGCCTACCTAGTTGATTTGTTGACCCATAGATGCCATCAAAAGAAGGAAAAAGAGAAGGGAAAGGTAAAAGAGGAGACACCTCCTTTTGAGGACCTGCCATGGGTGGAGAATGCCCATGCACTCTACTTTGATGGGGCCTACAAGCGTATCAAAGATAGAGCGGCAAAAGGAATAGTGGTGTTTAGTCCCAAAGCTGACAAAATTTATGGAAAAGGTATCAGCTTGGAGGATGTCCATCCTAAAAATGAGGCAGAATATCAATCCTTTCTTTTAGGTTTGAGGTGGTGTCTCTCATATGGTGTCACTTGACTTGATGTTTTTAGAGATTCTATGCTAATTGTTAAGCAAATGAAAGGAATCTAGGCTTGTAAAAATGACAACTTAGCCGTGAAAATGAGAGAAGTTAAGGCTCTCATGAGGAAGCTACAGGAATCCAAGATCTATTTTGTGCCAAGGTGTACAAATGGGGATGCAGATACTCTAGCAGTTAAAGAATTCAAAGAAGTAATGGTAGGCATCATTGGAGTAAAGCTCTGCTTGTTTTGGGGTAAGTTTCAACTACAAGATGTGGTTTTTTTTATTGAGCATGGTAAGGCACCTTCACATATGAATAAGAGTGAGAAAAGGTGGTTGGCTACTAAGGCCACTAAATACCGCTTGATAAATGATGTGTTGTATTGCAAAGGAAAGGATGTAGTGCTTAGAAGGGTGCCAACAACAAAGGATATTATGGATATGATTAAGAGCTGCCATGAGGGGGTTTGTGGCAAACATTTTGCTCAAGAAATAACTAGTAGAAAGATTCTCCAAGTCAGTTTTGTGTGGCCTAGTTTGCATCGAGATGTGCAACATTGATGCCACACTTATGATGCTTGCCAAAATGCCGGACCAAGGAAGCTAATGCATGAGGAACAAAATCCCATAACTACATATGGCCCATTTGAGAAATGGGGGATTGATGCAATAGGGCCATTCCCACGAACTCAATCTGGCAAGGAATACATCATAATGGGTATGGACTACATGATGAGGTGGGTTGGGGCTTCAGCAATCAACTAGTAGGATCATAGCCCAAGAAGTGGGAAAATTTGTGTTTGAAAACATTTGTTGCAGGTTTGGCACACATTTGGAAATTATCTTTGACCAGGGTCCTGGTTTTAGGGCTAATCTAATGGGGGAGCTAATGTAAAAGCTAAAAATCAAGCAAAGGCATTCTACTCCCTACTACCCATAGTGTAATGGTTTGGTCGAAAAAGTGAATGGGCTAATTTGTAAGATAATTACCAAGCAAGTACACATGCACCCCAAGAACTAGGATAAAAAATTGAGTGTAGCTCTTTGGGCCTATAGAACTTCATTCAGAACCTCACTTGGCTATACTCCATTTCACCTCGTTTATGGCCAAGAGGCTTTGCTTCGTATAGAAGTAGAAATGGCCACTTTAAGTATTTTAGTGGCCAGTCGAGAGAAGAATCAAGATAATAAGTTAGAGGAAAGGCTCTAAGACTTGGATCTAGAGAGGCTAGAGTTAGAAAGAGAAGCAATAGTCCAACACTATTCCATGCAGGCTGAAGAGAGGAGGAAGACATTTAATAAAAAGCTGGCTAGCAAGCACATAAGGGAAGGATCACTTGTGCTGTGCTATAATAACCACTTTGATAATAGAAAGGATGCTAAACTTGTGTTTAAGTGGGAAGGGCCATTCATGGTCATAAGGAGATATCCAAATGGCAGCTATAAGCTAGGTGACATGGATGGGGGGGTTCACAAGTCAAGGGAAAATGGATGGCAACTCAAGCCTTATTTTCAAAGAATTAGGGACACTTTCGAGCAGTCATTCGACAAAGAGCCACCAATGAAGGGGTGTAGTTCTCCCTGATCTATTGGACAATCATTAGTAAGCTAGAGGCACGAATGCCTCTAGCCTAAGGGAAGGGCTAACGATTCGGGTTTTATACAAACCAGATTTCTACCACAAAATTTGGCCAAAACCCCTATCAAGACCCTTACCCATAGCTTAAACCCTACATCTTATCACTTTGGGTTTACTCTTCAAGCACTTGGTATGCTACATTTCTTCTCAGTTATGATAACTCTAGCAAGTGGGGAAACAAGTTCTTGGGAGGGATTTCAATGTAAAGGGTAAAAGGGATGCATTATCTTAGTGAAGGTGGAAATGGATTACACCTAGTGGTTGAGTGAGAACATAGATTTTTTCAAAGGACTAGCCTCCAACTACACTTGGGTTCAACCTACATCACCAAGATTTGGGATCTATCACCATCATTGGAGGACACCTCACCCTTGTACACAAGTCAATGTCCACATCATGATGCATTTGGATCTTACTCAAAAGCTTACAAGCATGGATCCCCTCTGTCGTATGCTTATATGTATTAAAGTCAAAGTAAGTTTTGGAAGTATTTTTTAATAATTTCAGAAAATCCCAAGGAAAATAAAATTTCAGGAAATTTCTCACGCTACCCAATTGGTTTTGATGGTCTACAAACTTGCAGAAGAAGCTTTTTTCATATTATTCATCGATTTAAAGTTACGAAGGTGCAAACTGCTGGCTGCAGGAAATTTTCTTCTCTCTTTCACCCTTATCACATCAACTTTCCATTTTATCCTTCTTGTAAATATACTATATTAATGTGGTTTGGCACCCATCTCTTGTAATCTAGCTCTCTTTCTCTAGCTTGTCTACCACCACCCTTGGCTTCTTGCATGATGACCAAGGTGGGGACTTGTCCCATCCACTATTCTCCATATTATCAAAGATGCCATACATCATCTAGGATTATGTTAATCAAGAATATTCACTTAATCTAATCCCTCATAGAGGCTATATAAGGTGCCCATGGAGATGTAAAGAAGGATACAATCACAAGCACATGAGAGCACTCTAGATTACCAAGCCCACAACACCCTCATGCTAGTCCATCTCTTTGAGGTAAGCTATGAGTGAGTCTCTTTTTTTATATATAGCATTCCATGGATACATAACGGCAAGCTTCCTCTACGTCTTCTCCTCTTATCTCCATCTCTTCTCATATTCTCCCTATTTTTTTCAATTATTTTGGGATTATCTCCTATTTTTTTCAATTACTTCCATGTGATGGGTTGGGTTGAGCACTCATTGCAACATCATTGAGCATTAGCATAGCATGATATCCGTGACAGCTATATACGCTAAACCTTAGTCTATGCACATTCACTGGAGAGCACATTTCATTGTGCATGCATGGTTCTTTGCACGCACAAGATTTGGGATATTCATCACCAAAATAGGAACCATTGGATGAGTGGGAAGGTGGATGGGTGAGTTTTGGGGGTCTTGAAGGATGCCTGCAATTGTGAGATGGGTTGTTTATTTGGTCAAATATCATGAGGACCATATTTTTATTACGTGATTGTGATATTTTAGTCGATGGAGAGGAGTGAAATATTTCTTCCTTTTGCACTACTCCCTACAAGGCTTTCTTTGGTTGAAAGTCTTTTGTGTCTTGCTTCGACATCTTTGGATGTGATGCCTTTATCCATGTGGACAAGAAGAAGAGGAAGACGAAGCTTAACTCAAAGTTGAGGAAGCTCGTCTTTGTGTGATGTGGCAGTACCACAAAGAGTAATTGACTCTATGAACTGATGAGACAAGGAGGTTTTAGATGAGCAGGGATGTGATCTTCAATGAGGCTTTCGCCTCCAAGGATCCTATTAATAGTTCCATTATAGGTTATTCTTTCTCATTGAATGACCCTACCCCACAACCCTCCATTCCTCTCCTCTCCAAGTTGCCTCTTAGCACCCCTTCTTTGTCTATGGCGGCCCCTTCCTCTCCTCCTTCTCCACCATCTACTCCAACTTCCCTACCACCTTTAACAAATGTGACTACTACTTGTTTGTTGCATACTTTCCATTTATTACATACAAAAGGATCCCATATAAAGGGATTACTTACAAATTGAATAGAAAAAGGTTATGTTTTACTAATTAAAAAAATCACAAATAAGGATATTTATAAATAGGCATTGAATGCAAGTGATATAGAAGGTATACATGTAGTGAATCCCCCTTGCTTATAGCATGCATGTCTATTATTTAGCTATTTTGACTCATGTAGCCCACCACTACTAGCATGTTTATCAAATGGATTTCAAGTCCACCCTTTAGAATGATGTCCTTGAGGAGGAGATTTATGTCTCACAACATCATCTTATTATTATAGGGAGCTCTCCTCCTGAGGTTTTTCTTTGCCTTGAATTACGGAGCTAGGTGTGGACAATCAAAGTCATGAAGCACATTGAGGTTCAGTACGATTATGTTTCGAGAGTGGATCCTAGATTCTGAGTTACTGGTGGCCTATTGTCCCATGGAGGACAATGTAGTGGATCTCTTCATGAAGCCTTTGCCCAAGGCTTCTATGCTTCATCGCATGAGATTGTTAGGTCTTCAAACACTCCTAGGATCTAAAAGGTGGTCCTAGCCTACCTTTGTTATCTATGTTAGTCTGTGGTTGTGAGCTCCTATCAAAATTTGACAAAGACATAGGGGCTATTGTAGTGTAGGTGCATTTTCTTTATTTGTCAGGCTCTTATGTGAATTCCTAGGCCACTTACTGCTTTCCACAGTTTGCATATATCCATTGGACATTGTCATTGTGAGCTACGATTTTTTCTAGGGTCACCCTATTTTTTTGGCTTTTTCTCTTCATTGACAAGTATTAAATGCTAGCCGACTAGTATTTATGGTTCCTATAAGAGCAAGTCCGCCATTTTCTTAGGATTTGGCTATTTATAGCTAGCCGCCCCACTCGGTAGATACAGACACTCTTTAGTCTTTATTCTTCCCTTTGCAGGTGCACACTCCTACTCTTTATGCTTGGTACTACCATCGTCACCAACCAAATCTGGTGCCCTCACTAATGCCTTGGGCTATGTGTAGGAAGTGATCAATCCATCATTAGTATTATTTTTTAGTCAGTGCAATATTCTTCCTTTATCATCTGCTTCCTCTCTCTCTATATCTGTGTGTGTGTGTGTGTGTGTGTGTGTGTGTGTGTGTGTGTGTGTGTGTGTGTGTGTGTTTGTGCTTCTTTTGTTGCACACTCTCACAATTGCATCACACTGGTTTAGCTTGGACATGGGAAACAGATTGCGAATTGATCTCCAAGCAAAACTTGTTGCCAAGTTTAGAAGAATCGATAAAATGATCATGAAGTGCAGTTCCTCCTTTCTATTATTTGCTTGCCTTGGTTGAGTCCTCTACTATCGTCTTGTTTTCTCTTGTGGGAGATGTCGATTGTAGCATCCTCCCTTGACAAAACAACCTAAGTAAAGCCCCTCAAAAGACCATAATGACGTGCCATCCACCTTACTCCCCTTGCCTTGAAAATGAGCTATATTACTAGATCTTAAGTCTCTTAACACTACAGTAGAAAGGTCCTATAGACGTGCACTATACATGCGAAAAAGCGGGCGCGTTTATAAGCGCGTCTATTTACGATAGTATACATAATGCGTCTATATATCCGCATTTATAAACACGCCTATAGATGCAAAAATAAAGGCACATATTTTTCATTTCTCATAAAGTCCCTAAATATGACCAAACCTCTTAACAGCTAGTATTTGTTTGAATACATTACCAACTTTACTTCTTTCTGAGTATTACAAATATACATCCAATCATTCAAAGCTAATTATATATATGTGATTTCATGCCCTATATACATCCATTCATGCCCTATACAAATGTGATTGGATAGGGCATGGTTGGATGTATATACGACATAATTACACCTGGATCATAAGGACATGATATACATGTATAGGGTATACATGTATAGGACATGATATACATTACCAACTTTACTTCTTTGTGAGTATTAGAAATATACATCCAATCATTCAAAGCTAATTGTATATATGTGATTTCATGCCCTATATACATCCAATCATGCCCTATACAAATGTGATTGGATAGGGTATGATTGGATGTATATACGACATAATTATCAGAGAAGTGATTGATACATGCACATGTTGCATCTATTGTGCACTTAACCTAGCCATGCCTAACTTATAGATCAAAGGTTGACTTATGCATGTGCAATAGAGAGAGAGAGAGACAGAGAGAGAGAGAGAGAGAGAGAGAGAGAGGGAGGGAGGGAGGGAGGGAGGGAGGGAGAGACACAGAGAGAGAGAGAGAGAGAGAGAGAGAGAGAGAGAGAGAGAGAGAGAGAGAGAGAGGGAGAGACACACACAGAAAGAAAGTTAGAAGAAAGAAAGTTATATTAAAGTCTTCTAAAGACCAAAACTGGCCTATGAGACAAACTGTGATACAACTGATGAGGTCCAGCTATCCAAAATAAAAGTGCTGAATGAAAAGCTAAAAATTGGAAATTGAAAATACGGTGCTGTGAGTGTGATAAGTGTCGTGTATGTGTATGTGCGTATGTAGCTCTGGTACTCCAGATAATGGCTACAAAAGGGGAACAAATGTTGGCTGTGATAGGGGAATAACTGTCGGCTGTGATAAAGTGGTGCGATGTGTATATGTAACAGATGCAGGGAGATATACTATCCTGGGATGTAGTAGCAGTCGTCGAAGTCGCTAATAGCAGGTGATCCCTCCTGGATGCAGGATGTGGTACATCGACGGTGGAGAAAGAGCAAACTGGAGGTCTGAGATCCAATGTGTCGAGTGTTGTCGGATCTCAGTCTGCTGTCGATGAGAGAGAGAGAGAGAGAGAGAGAGAGAAGTGATCGATACATGCACATGTCGCATCTGTTGTGCACTTAATCTAGCCATGCATAAACTTATAGATCAAAGCTTAGTTGGTGATTTAAGAGAATATCCTAACTTTTTAGGGTAGTCCCTTGACTCTCATTAGTCTCAACAAATATGCAACACTATCAATACAATCAAAGCAAAAGAAAGACATGCATGCCAATTCATAGCACGAGTAGAATGACACAAATAAATTAACTTGTGCATGTGTAATAGAGAGAGAGAGAGAGAGAAGTGATCGATACATGCACATGTCACATATGTTGTACACTTAACCTAGCCATGGCTAAAACTTATAGATCAAAGGTTGACTTGTGCGTGTGTAACGAATATCTACACTTGTCCAGATCCAAGTGAAGCAAATATAGTTGAAGTCAAGACGTCTATCTCTAAGGTACATTATAATATGGGTGGCGTGCAGGTTTTGCAGCGATCGAGGCTCTATAAAGACCAGGGTAGGCACTCTACTACTGTCTAAGCATCTCTACTGCCCCATGCGTAGTGGAGAGAGAGAGAGAGAGAGAGAGAGAGAGAGAGAGAGAGAGAGAGAGAGAGAGAGAGAGAGAGAGAGAGATGGATTAGAAGAGAGTAATAGTAGCTGCAGTGATGATGCTACTGAATATAGTAATTAGTGGAGTAACTATGTGTAAACTTTGCGGTATGATGACTTTTTCCTCAACTAATCATTTGATCTATGAATATCGTTTACATTCAGTTCGTACTTTCTACTCATCTAAATGCGCTCCCACGTCATATTGATATAGATTGGTTACATGAGGAAATGGAGAGAATGGAAAAAGAGGACGAAATTAATATATCTCAAGAAGAGTGGGAATACGCACGAGGTTCCTTATCAAAGGTGAGACATACTATCAATTAATTTGTTTCTATAAGTTATATTTTATATAAATAATTGATATGTTTGATCTTAATCTTTTACTACTAGTGCACATTATTCAATGCTATTTGGTGTGAGGGTAAACATCTTCGAACTCAATGTATAGATGAAAAGAGAAATACCCAAGATTGTGGTGTCCTTGCTCACTTCGAGGATGCCAATGGTACCATGGAAGGTTATTGTGGCTTGATCCAAGATATTCTGAAGCTTGACTTCAGAGGATTCTTTATATATGTACTGGATGTGAAGTGGTTTAAAGAAGTGGTAACAAATTGTGAGCATTGCACAATCAGACATCATCCAAGTGGTTTTGTAATCATTGACTCTACAAAATTTCACCAAAACAAGAATGACACATTAGTACTACCTCAACAATGCGAGCAGGTATATATGCAAAAGCTAATTTTTTTATATGTATACATGTGATACATATACACAATATAATAATTATTTAGGTTTCTTGCTTTTGTTTTTAAAATACAGGTTGTGTATCATCCAATGGTAAACAATAACCGATGGTGGTATGTCATCCCTATATCTAATCGTTCAAAACCAATATATGGTAATATTACCGACATGGAGATAGCAGATGAAAATCCAACAATTAATGATGATGTACATGATGAGACCATAATGGATGATATGCGTGATATAGTACAAGATGAACCTCGAGAGGATGTTCAAGGAAACACAGAAGAAGACAATAATGTGATTGTCCATGATATTGATGAAGTTATTGAGCAATATAGCAACACATCTGATATAGTGGGATAGACTTATTTGTTTCGTTACCTCTTGGTAACATAGACCTAGAAGTAGATAGTTTAGCAAGGGCTGATATCATTGAAGATGAGATGGATCATTCACTGTAACATATTTAATTTGCTTAATGATTCAATGTGTATTCTTAATTCTATGGTTTTTATCATGTGCACACGTGCATACTCAAGAATCAATAGTCAAGTTTAAAGCTAAATTGAAATTTTCATAATAAAAAGGAAGTATTTTTTATCATCTTCAAGCAAAGAAATTACGAGATACATATTGCGATTCTTGCTACTAATTGTATAATAAGGTTTCTGTCGCTTGCCGCTAATTACTTATATCAGGCTTGTCAACTGGAGGAACTGGCATTCATTAGAGAGCAATGTAAAAATAATTATTAACTCTGGTTTTTTAATTCAATGATTCAATGTGTATTCTTAATTCTATGGTTTTGATCATGCGCACACGTGCATACTCAAGAATCAATTTCAGGTGGTTAAATAATTATTAACTCTATTTTTTAATTATATTATGTCCAATTTCAGGTGGTTAAATAATTGCGCGTCTGAAGGCGCGTCTATTTACGCGGATATATAGACGCAAAATTCGTGTCTATTTACACACTCTTTTACATGCACATATAGACGCAATGATAGATGCGCCCGACTTTGCGCGTCTAACATGTGCGTCTATGCCTCGTTTCTGTTGTAGTGTGAAGCTCATGATTTCTTTGCGTGGTTGGGGATAAATCTTGCCTTAGCTTCAGCCTATAACCCTAAAGGAAATGGAAAAAGTGAAAGAGGTTATCCACCTATTGTGAAGGCATTGACCCAAAGAGACTCGCGAAAAACTTGATCCTCCTAGTTTAAAAGTTATTTTCATTAGATATTAAACTTTTTCTAAGGGATACAATTTTTATGATCCATCTTCCAGGAAGGTAATCATACTTTGTGATGCTATTTTCAATGATCAACTTATAGGCAGCACATGGCCTCAAGAGGATGCTAGGCGGATGTGGTCATTAGAGAACATTGATGATACAAAGTCATTACTCACTTCTTTTCCTTTTCTATATGATGATGAACTTCCTTCATGGGATAATATTGACTCTTTAAATTAGGATTCACGACCTATACCTATTATTGCTGATAATGACCTTGGCATTGATCTTTATGGTGATCTTCCAATTGATAATGAGCATGGTACTTGTCATGTTTATGATGCTAATATTCTTGAGAATGATCTCGATATTTGTGAGGACCATGTCTCTTATAGTGATGCCATGTCATCCCCACAAAAGGTACGATGGTAAGAGGCCATGGAAGCTAAGTATGAATCTCTTCTCTCTAAAGGTACATGGGTTCTAGCCGAGTTACCACCTAAACGTACTACTATTAAATGCAAGTGGGTTTATAAGACTAAAACAAAAGTAGATGGAATTTTTGACAAATTCAAAGTAAGTGTAGTTGCAAATTGTAGGAGTTTATTATCAATAAACTTTCTCACCTCTTGTTCGTATTACCAATATTTAGGACGTTAGTTTTTACTGTTGAGTTTGATTTGGAGGTTCACTAGATGGATGTGGGAACTACTTTTCTTAATGGTGATTTAGAGGAAGAGATATACATAGAGAAACTAGAGGGATTTGTAGTAAAACGTAAGGAAAATCTTGCTTGCAGACTTCATTGGGCACTCTATGGTCTCAAACAATCCTCATGAGTTTGGTATCAAAAGATTGATCTCTTCCTTACAAAACAAGGTTTTATCTCTTGTTCTTCGGATCCTAACTTATATGTCAAGTGCTTCAATGATAGTTCTATTATTCTTACTCTATATGTGGATGATACCATACTTGTTTCTAACAATCTCAACTTTCTTCAACAAGTAAATAAGGTTTATATTTTGTGTTTGACGTGGTCGATCTTGGAGACATACACTCATGCCTTGGTATTCAAATTCAACGCTATCGAGAAAAGGGTGTTTTATTACTACATCAAACAAATTTCACTGAAGATATTATTGAAAATTTTGGTTTGGGTTCAACACATCTTGTTAGTACTCCTTGTCTTGTGAGCTCTACCAAAAACTCTCACAATTCGCATTACATCAACCTTATGCTAATCTTGTTGGATGTCTTCAATTTTTTGGCTTAAATTCTTTACCTGACATTATTTTTTCTACAAATTTTCTTGGACAACATCTTAGTTCTCCATGCCTTAAACATTGGACTGTAGCTAAATGAGTTTTGAAGTATTTGAAAGGCACTAAAGATCTTAGATTGGTTTATTGATGCCAACAAAACTCTCTGATTCTCTACATTCACTTCAACTTTTGGGTTATACAGATGCAAATTGGGCAAGCCCTCATTATCTATGCTTTCTACAAGTAGAAATTGTTTCTTTATCAATGGTTGTCTTGTTTCTTGGACTATGGGAGGCTCAAAGCAAGAAGTGATGAAAATGTAAAGCTATATATAACTCTATAGTAAAAATGCAACATATGAGCTGACAGAATTGGATGGAACAGTGCTTAGAGTGCCTATTACTGGAAAAAGAATCAAGATTTTCAAGAAAAGAGATGATGAGGATTATGCATTGGAAGAATTTTCAAGAGAAGAGCAACGACAAGAAACTCTAATGGAAGAGACAGATGATATGGCTGATAATCTTGTTGATCTACCGGAAATGCATAACGAAGAGATTGATTTGTTTGTGGATCTTGATGATAACGATCATGGGTAGTTGGCCCATCCGGAGGATGCGCAGGATTAGAGGGGGTGGATGTCGTATTGCTGCGCATTCGAGGTGTGAAAACCACCCGAAAGTTGTGTGTGCGATTTAATACTTTGTACATACTTAGTTGTTATGTTTGCTCTTTCATTCTATGCCGAAGACGGAGAAGAATAAGGAATTTTGGTAGACTGGTAACCCGAAATGCAATCTCATGGGCTACACTTATTTCAAGATATGTTGATTATGGGCTTTGTGAGGATGTTTCCAATAATTACAAATGGATGAGGCTTATCAAGTATTTGACAGACTTTCAGAACAAGGGAACGAAGTCAGTTTGGTTTTGAATGCCATACATGTAGGTAAACTTAATGAAGTTGGGACATCATCCCTGTATCTGTTCCTCCCTACTTGTCATGGTGCGCCCCTAATTGGATGAAGAGGGAACTATGCAAGCTTGTGCTGTTTGGTTGGACTGTATTTGAGCCAGACTCCACCATTTCCAATGGGTTAGCTGGTAGTCCAAGGAAGATATAGAAGAAAACCTCACTTGTGACCCAGTTGGTCATATCGTGGTTCTGCTGCTTCTTGTCAAAGTTCATTGGTATATGCTGTTGTGACTAAGAAATTGCTTTGATGCAAAGGATAATGATTTGATTAATGACTGGCACTTTGGTCACCATCTTGTGATGTAATGACAATCCAAAAAGATTGGTTTGGACCGTGCTCATATGACAGTGCTTGCTTTCTTTTATCCTTCAACCTATATTTCGGAGGAGGAACAGGGTCTAAAAAAGGAAGAAAAGCAAATGGCTATTTTTGAAAAGGGAGCTTTTTGAATCGAAAAGAAAGAGGGAAAAGCAAGGAGTCTAAAAAAAGGGAGAAAAAGAGGACAATACTCTGCGCAGAATTCTGGGGGAGGAAAGGAGTCGACATGCAGAGAAAAAGCAGAAGATCCGCCTATGGAAGAGGGATGCAATGTCAGCTTGGGAAAACCTTGGAGATTCAGATACGCAGTTTTTACTGGTTTATGAGCTTCATGAAGGAAATGCTAAATTGGGGAGTCGTGGTGAATAATTTTGAGAGGGCTCGAGCTTTGGTGAAGGAGGCACGTTGATCAGGACTGTCGGCTGATGTTTTTGAGGTGGCTGCAGCGTCAGTGAGCATACAATTACTAAGGATATTCAGAGACCGAGGTGGAGATCATGATCACCGAGGAGGCCGAGACGATATTGGATTCGTATGAGAACGATACTCTGCGCTGAATCAGAGAGGAGAACAGGGGAAAGTGCTCTGCAATCGGTGAATAAGGTGGAGTATGGTGGCAGAGAAGCAGGCGTTTGTGGACATTGTCATCCCAACAGTGCGCGAGCTTTGTCTCAAACCGGTCTGGAGGAGGAACCGAAACCACACGCACAAGGGAAAGCATCTTCGGCAGCAATCGCCAAGGCAAAGCAGGTTCAAAGCAAGATAAGAAAAATCTGCATCAACTAGAAGAGGAGGAATCAGAAGGCGAAGGAAGGAGGAATTAGAAGGCGATAGAGGGAGTGCTCGGCAATCTGGGAGAGAGGTGGGAAATGGTACTCGTGGCGTGCTGTCCGAGAGGAGGGGCTGGCGCGCGGGTTCACATGGCTGCCGTGGCCGTGCAGGTGCTATACGCAGGGTTTCAGGTCCTCATGAAGGCGTCCCTCTCGTCCAGCCTCAACAAGTACATCTTCCTCGTTTACCGAAACACTATCGCTGCCTTGCTTGTCTCCCCTTTCGCCTTCTTCGCAGAGAAATGTACGTGCCGTCTTCTTTAAAGCATTGCGACACTGATGCGTTTGAACCAGGAAATAGAATAAACGGTCACAGCTTACAGCCAGCAAGCTTTTGCAGTTCTTTGGTTGTGCATTGATCGGGGATTCGTCACATCTGGTGTAGCCTTGACACTACACAGTTGGGTAGCTCATAGAGGAGGCCCTGTGATGACAGCTGCTTATCAACCTTTGCAAACTGTCATGGTAGCTCTCTTAGCATGTATCTTTTTGGGAGAGATTCTCTATCTAGGAAGGTCTAATTATTGGAGGACTTTACTTAGTGATATGGGCCAAATCTCTGGAAAGGAATCTTGCTGATTATACGGACAACTGGAAAGAGGTTGCTTATAAATCTCCGAGCTCAAGTACAAACTCATTGCTCACAGATCCTTTGTTGGATGCAGTTGTTCTAGTCAATGTGCCATTCCATGTCGTACCTGAAAACTCAGAACTGGCCTGACTAATGTAAATGGTAGGGTCATTCACCAGCAAAGTAGAGGAACATTGGAGGCCTCTTGAAGACATGGTTGCTTTGGCATATTGTTTGCAGAACATGATTAATCTTGTAGCAGCTCAGGAGATGAGAGATAAGGATTTCCCTATTGCCGGAGAATTCTATCCTTCATTGATGATATGTTTCTGAATTACTGTGGCTGTCATTTGAAGATGATTCCAGCATTCATTTCAGTTCAGAGAACCTCAATATTACTCATTTGAAGATGATTCCAGCATTCATTTCAGTTCAGAGAACCTCAATATTACTAGAAATCCACTTTGACAAGATGTGTATGCAGTCACAAAGCTAGAAGAAACATGCTATTTTGTCCTTTTAGAATCATAAACTGATTTCTATTGTTCGTCTGACAAAAATCTGTGATACTTCTTCAACCAGTTTAAAAGCAAACACTGCTCCTGAAAAATTTATTCTTGTCTGAATGAAAAAGAAGAGCCAACCTTCTATACTATTTATTTTTACAAGGATGTCATCAGCTCTATATGACATAATCAACCTTGATTCCATTGATCTTTTTCTGAGCTGCAATGTGGACATTTACAACAGTAGTCAGCAGTAAATAAGAATAATTCAGCTTGATTGATCTTCTATCCTAAAATTTAACAAGGACTTCTGAAGTTGCGACATTGCTTTCGAAACCCTTCGACATCTTTGGTGAACCCGATGTGAAAGCGTCGCAGAAATTTCAGGATGGGAGATACTTCAGCCTCTATTTCAGCTTCCTCTACAACTCCAGCTGCCTCTACTTCAGCTCCATCAATGACTGCTGCGTCAAGTACTTCAACGGAGGATCTAAAACAGATTTTGCAGAATATGTCCATGTATATGCAGCTCCAAAATCAGCAAACACAAATGTATATGCAGCAGCAACAACAATTGCATCAACAACAGTTGTCTCAGCAAAGGCAACTCTATTCGGAGCAGGAAAATGCAAACAATGCATGAATCAAAGCAAGAAGTGATGAAAATGTAAAGCTTACAACTGAGTGTCGAAAACAAGAAGCAAGGAATTAAGATGGAGATAAAGCTAAATCATTTAGGGGGGTTCTAAGATCTTCTTGCTTTGAATGTGTGCAAGAGGAAAGTTCTTCTTCATCAAGTGAGGTAATTGGATATTTTGTAAAAATTGTGGATCAAAACAACTCAACATTTGAGGGTGGTAGCATTCAATGGAGAGGGAGATGGAAATTTGAAGATGTGGATATTCTTGGAGTGTTTGGAAGCATTGTTCTAAAAACATTTTGATCTTTCTTTTTGTGAGAAGGAGATGTGTTGACAAGGAAAGAAAAAGGATGGATTGAAACACAATTATTTCATTATCCATACTATCTTCCTGTTGCTAGTTAGCAAAATATAATGTTGAGATGTAGAGAGAGAAGATATGTAGAGACACGATAGGGAGAGAAGAGACACACCATATACACTCCCAAAGACTAAATCATATTGATTACAATCTACATATATATAGATGAGACCTAGTCTAGATATGGTGAGCTATATATAACTCCAACACCGCCACTCAAATAAAGGTCTCTAGCTGCGGATGAAAATACCTTGGGGGAGCACAAGGGAAAAACCCGAGCTCCTATATACAAATGTACAAACATGATCATGAAGTATTATTGTGCACATGTAAAGTGAAACTAAATATTTATGTACAAAGATGACCTGTATGTGCATATGTGAAGTGTACGGTACCTACAAAGAGTATGGACAATGGCACTACAATGTCATAGTAGATTAATTCCCAAAGATTGAAGTTGAGACAACTCCAAGTTCCAAGCGTAGCAAAGTGAAGTGTGCTTCCTTGAGTCCTTTGGTGAATATATCTACAGTCATCTGATCACTTGGACAATGTTCAATCATGATCCTACTTTTCTTTACTTTATATCGAACATAATGATAATGCAATGCAATATGTTTAGACTTGTTATGTTGAACATAGTATTCAGCAAGACTAAAAGCAATTTGGTTATCACATCGAAGTGGTGCGCTGGAGAGGGGAGGATGGCTAAAGATGTAGCTACATATTCAGCCTCTATAGTAAAAATAGCAACACAACATTGTAGAAGACAACCATTGATAAAGAAACAAGACTTATATAGAGTTATATATAGCAACACAACACTTGTTTCTGCAAGTAGAGTTATATATAGCTCACCCTATCTAGACTAGGTCTCATCTATATATATGTAGATTGTAATCAATATGATTTAGTCTTTGGGAGTGTATATGGTGTGTCTCTTCTCTCCCTATCGTGTCTCTACATATCTTCTCTCTCTACATCTCAACATTATATTTAGCTAACTAGCAACAGGAAGATAGTATGGATAATGAAATAATTGTGTTTCAATCCATCCTTTTTCTTTCCTTGTCAACACATCTCCTTCTCACAAAAAGAAAGATCAAAATGTTTTTAGAACAATGCTTCCAAACACTCCAAGAATATCCACATCTTCAAATTTCCATCTCCCTCTCCATTGAATGCTACCACCCTCAAATGTTGAGTTGTTTTGATCCACAATTTTTACAAAATATCCAATTACCTCACTTGATGAAGAAGAACTTTCCTCTTGCACACATTCAAAGCAAGAAGATCTTCGAACCCCCCTAAATGATTTAGCTTTATCTCCATCTTAATTCCTTGCTTCTTGTTTTCGACACTCAGTTGTAAGCTTTACATTTTCATCACTTCTTGCTTTGATTCATGCATTGTTTCGTAGTAGAAATATGTTTTGAAATAGAACATCGTGCCCAAACATCCATGATTCAAGAAAATATTTAATGTTAGATTTATTCTACGCAACCAACCAATCGATGCTTCACACAAAAATATGGATGCATTGAAGAACTGTGCCTAGCCTATCTACATGTGCTCGTGCATCATGCATAATGCAAACATAGTTCCTTGATTATTTAAGATCCTTTGAAGAGCACCCTGCCACGGCACAAATAGAACAACGAACCGGCTAGGTAGAGGCTGCAAATACATTGCTGGCCATGAAACCTGCAAGAAAACTCTCCTTCTTCTCACCAAGAACCATGCTCTCCAAACACACAAGAGAGAGACACACAAGAAATTTGACAATTCTTCCATCCTCACCCTCTTCCTCTTCCTCACTCTCCATTAGAAATGAGCATGAAGCACAAGAGAGGAAAGCAAGAACAAGAAAGATGAGAGTTGTGCCAAAATGAGAGAGGGAGAAATGAACCGTGAGAGAAGAAGATAAAGGAAGAGAGAGGGTGTAACCACCTCAACCTCCCATCTCCCCAAATCCCACGACTGCAACCACCTCCTTTTCCTTTCTTGAATTATAAAAATTCAAATTTTCATACATGGACTAAGGTCTAAGGACCTTTCAATTTTTGGAATGAGACAAAAGGGTTTGACCTTTCCTTTTCCTAGCAATATTTTATAGTGTGTCTCTTTTGGACTACACATTTTACATTGCTTCATATTTGAAATTTTGACAAAGGGGTACATTTGCAAAGTTTCTTTTTACAAAAAGTTGTTTCCATGTGAGCACATTTTTGTGCCTTTATTTGCACTGATTTGCCGGTTATCATTTCCTCCCACGCTTAAGTGTGAAGCGTCCCCGCGAACAAACTTGAAGAAGAACCACAATCAGCTCCTTGGAAAACTTCATCTTCTATCTTCGGTCTTCATTTTTTTCTCTTCATCATCTTTGAATTGTCATTGGATAGGGAGGGAAATAACACACAAAATAGAATCACAACTAGGACGTTGAAGCCTAGGTCACAAACACATGCCAAATAAAACTACGAGAAAATACCCGAAAGATAGGGCTCTTCAACAATTTGAGCACAAGAACAAGGTCACACTCAACATGGATTGAAATAATAACCACATCATAAAGAACATAAGAAAACCCGAAAATATAAAACTAAAGCACACCCTAGCGAAGGATTTTGCATTGGAGTTCTCCCACCCAATTTATGTTTTTTTTTTAGAAAATTCAAGAAGGAAGGTTTTATTAAGAATAAAACTCGGAAACTGAAAAGAAAATGAAACATAGATATACGTGTGTGGTTTGAGGGGCATGGGGATTCTTGGTAACGAAAGGCATACAAGGAGGGTTAAAGTCAAGCATATGAACTAGATTTTAAAGGGATGGATGATAATTAAATTGTTTTTTTTTCTAAATTGATCGTTCTGTTATAGCCTGAGGATAAGGATGAGATATGAAATGCCATCAGCCTTGAAAACTGGTTCACTAATTCTGCCATGTCATGAAGGATTGGAGGACGTGCTGGACTCGTGTGGTGGATGCGTGGCACTGCGATGAGGAGGATGGAGGAAGTATGAACGTGGATGCGATGAAGCCAGGCGACGCTGGTCCTGCCCTCCATTGAGCCAAGCAGTTGAGAGTGCTGGGTGTACTGGTTTCTTCTGCGCCGAAAGGAATGGGCAGAGTATGGATCCAAACCAATCTCCTCTTGAGCTTCTCGTAGAGCAATGGCTGTGTTATTTGCATCATCCTTGTCCCTCTTCCCGCCAGGAAGCGTAGGCCTTCCACCAATCGTGGAGGAGAATGAGCAGTACGGGGAGCCGTGAGGTGATGAGGGACATCGTGGAGGACATAAAGGGAAGGGATGGGCAGAGTGTGCGGAAGTTGAAGCAGAAAAGGAATAGGCAGCGGGGGACCTGAAACACGGAGAGGAAGTGGAAGTTGTTGGGGGGGTTGTGTTGGGCAGAATTCGAGGAGGGTGGAAATTGCAATGGGTAGGGAGACTGGATGGATGGGGCTTCAGCATGCCGTCATGGAAGAAGGAAATGATGCTTGATGAACTGGATGGGGGACTCAGTCCTCAACACTGCTCCATTTTTCTTTTCTTCAACTTATCCTTCATCGATTTCTGCAACCACATCTTCCCTTTAAGAATCCAACCTTTCTCATTCAAGCTCTTCATATTTTAGAGTATGTCTCCTTGCGGGCTTCATAACCACCTCTTTCCCGGCCAATGCACCAAATGAAGAGCACCCTGCCACGGCACAAATAGAACAACGAACCGGCTAGGTAGAGGCTGCAAATACATTGCTGGCCATGAAACCTGCAAGAAAACTCTCCTTCTTCTCACCAAGAACCATGCTCTCCAAACACACAAGAGAGAGACACACAAGAAATTTGACAATTCTTCCATCCTCACCCTCTTCCTCTTCCTCACTCTCCATTAGAAATGAGCATGAAGCACAAGAGAGGAAAGCAAGAACAAGAAAGATGAGAGTTGTGCCAAAATGAGAGAGGGAGAAATGAACCGTGAGAGAAGAAGATAAAGGAAGAGAGAGGGTGTAACCACCTCAACCTCCCATCTCCCCAAATCCCACGACTGCAACCACCTCCTTTTCCTTTCTTGAATTATAAAAATTCAAATTTGCATACATGGACTAAGGTCTAAGGACCTTTCAATTTTTGGAATGAGACAAAAGGGTTTGACCTTTCCTTTTCCTAGCAATATTTTATAGTGTGTCTCTTTTGGACTACACATTTTACATTGCTTCATATTTGAAATTTTGACAAAGGGGTACATTTGCAAAGTGTCTTTTTACAAAAAGTTGTTTCCATGTGAGCACATTTTTGTGCCTTTATTTGCACTGATTTGCCGGTTATCATCCTTATCCTCACTTCTCAATGCTCAACAAGAAGATATGATGTTGTACTCCTCTCCAGCCACCCAAATTCTCACTATCGCTCAAGAAAAATGATGGTCCTAGGATGGTCCTCAAGATGTTGACCAGAGAAACAACCCACCTCACAATTGGCAGCATCCTTCACGACCCTCAAACTCATCCAACCACCTTACCCACTCAACCAAAGCTTTCTAACTTGGTGATGAATTTTCCAAATCTCATGCATGCAATAAACACTGTGTCCTCATTGAAAGGTGCTCTCTCAAGTGCATGTGCAACTAGGATTTAGTGCATATAGCTGCAGCAGGCCTCATGCCATGCCAATGCTCAATGATGGTGCAAGATGTGAATAAGCCCAACTCATGGCATGGAATTATTTTATAAGAATAGGAGATAACCTCTGAGGTAGTGTATCAAACAACTACAACATGAAGTGCTCGTGAACCCATAATCCCCATTATGTGCAAGAGTCTCAAGAAGAAAACAAACCTATTTCACAATGTTTGGCAACTACTGGCAATCTTTAGCTCCAAATTATCCAAAAAATTACCAAATTTGACCAAGGCCATCAAGTTTCTATACTCAAAAACCAAAGAAAATGATTTTAAAAATCCTAAGCTATATAGACACTAAAAATCCAACTACAAGACGACGAAACAAGCAGTCATGCAAACAACTAAACTAACAAAAATGAAACCTAACTATAGTTTCACTAGGGGTTTTCCGTTTTCAAAAAAACGTTTTACAATGACTAAGTTTTTATTGAGTAGACATGTAGTGCCATGACATTGACCCCCTCTAGACCTTCACATCCTTTGATATGTACTTGAATTTTATTATTTTGCGTGTTCACAATCCTCATCCTCATCCTCCTCTTCATCATTGGCATGAAGTACCTGTCTCGAGCTCTTGTACCTCATATCTATCAACCTTACATCTTTTGAAGAACTTGACTTGCTTTCATACAATAGGGATTCTCAAATATGTATCATCTCACTTATATGTGGTATTATCATCCAAATGTTGATGACAATACTTTGCACCCATCAAGGTTAATAACTTCTTGCTTTGAAAACTACCAATTAGGACCACCTTACGTAAACTTGTTCACAACTTCTCATCCATGACTCGGATCACCAAAATTCCTCATGAAAAATTGTACATTTGATTTTGATATTCAACTTTTGTGAAGAAATAAAGACCAAAATTTAAAATATTTTTGCCCAAAAGAAATTTGTGCAGCTTGCAACTCTCTTTTCTTGCATGCAGTCCTAGTCAAACATTAACATTCCAAAGCCTATAAATCTTTCTTCAGATGGCCACCAACCCTAGTAGGCTTGTGCTTAAGGTCAAAAAGCTTAGTTAGATTGTGTCATTAATCATTAAAATATCTTGAATTAATACTAGATTGTAGAATACCAAATCTACCCTGAATAGTCAATTGCATCAACATGCTTCCATAACCTCCTTTAGGTCAAAAGACCACATCATAATCACCCAATAAGTCACACATAGAAACTACACACTTTCTTCTTGTCTATATGGACTATATATCATGCATGACAACACATGAAGGCCACTAAGAGCATAAGTTGACCTCATGAGAGCATTCACATGGATCATAAACTTGAGTATTTATATCTTCCATAATCATACTCATACACATCAATCTAGGGTTTTTTGCTTTTTATCATCCTACTATGTTTACATTGCATAGAAGTAAATACTAGTGAAAGGTATTTTCCCAAACCTTCTTTTCCATATGCATCCCCAACCTCTCTAGATATTATGTATCTTGCATAATTCATATATTCAACATCTTGCAAGTATTTTGACTCATTCCTTATCAGAATTCATCAAATCATCCATCTCATTTATATCTTGAGTCACTCTATCCTTTTTTTGTATTGGTAAAGTATCAACAAAGGTATAAGTATCATATATACCCTCTCTCAATACATTACTTGCATATACGAGCACCATGTAATCGATATCTATGAGCTCTATAGTATTTCTAGTTTTAGTTACAACATCTTTACTTTGCATATTCTCATCAAGTAAAGCATGTATATCTTGTACTGCATTAGTATTTGCAATATTGAATCAAAGCATTCTCTCTTATTCCCATGTATATACTATTGCAAATAATTGAATTCTCAACCAATACAATGAATTTTTGACCCTCGGGCAACACATTTTCAACTTTAGCTTGCTTTAAAATAGCAATGAATTTATCGGTAGTCTCTAATTCAATCCCTTGAAAACCCATATTCTCATCAACTTATATTAGTGCCGGAGTGATATCTCCCACAAACTACCTTTTTATTTTAATAACATCCTTAATTTCATCATAAAATTCATATTTGGAAATTCCCAACATCTCACCAAGTGTAAAATCAACCTTGCTATTAAGGATCTACTCCTCAAGTACTTTGTTAATGTTAGTGGCAATATCTATATTAGAGTGCTATTTATACCCATGTTCCTTACCTTTCTTCCTTTCCTCTTGCTTCCTTTCTTGCACTACATTTTATGTTATGTCTTTGGAAGTGGCTTTTTCAATAGCCTTCTACTGCTCTCCTTTACTCCATGCTGTCCTCTTTGGGGTACCTACAACAATATTGTCTCTTGTCCTCTTTCTCTCCACAACCATATTGATATTTTGTACTTTTTGCCAAGTATGCATAAACTCTAAAGGAGTCAATTGGAGGATGTCAACCTATCATACTCCATATATACTAATCACCACATGAAAATTCAATTTTTAAAGTCTTTTCCTTTTCCACACAATCTAAAGTCACGGCATCATGTTGCTTTGCAGACACAATGTGAAAACCCCTTGAGTGTAGCATCATTTGGCTTTCTTACTAATCTAGATATTCAATGTCATTTTAGCCATTAGTGTTAGTGTCCATAGCATGGAGGGTTCAAAATTAATAGATTTTTGGACAATTTTAACATATTTTTGATATTTTGGATATTATCCTAAAAAAGTATAGAAAACTTTTAGAACATAAATAAATTTTCTTTTCAATCACTTTTAAAGATCTCATTAAAAATAAGGGCTGCCAAATTTGCAGCATGCACGATTGCAATTTTCATGTAGCAAATAACACTCTCGATAGGAGGGGAGAATGAGCAATTTGAGAGAGATTTGACCAGGAGTCTTGGAGGTTTATTCCCCTTTCAAACCTAGTGGAACCATTAGATTTATTGTTTGAGCACTAGAGTGGAAGCTAGTGTTTAGTGCAACTTTTTTAATATATAAGGGTGAGACATGACAGGGTGAAGGGGAGACTCATTGTAAATAGGTTCTCTTAATCAAGGATTGGTTTTGAGATACTTTGAGCCTCTGATCTCTTGTATGTATGTTGTTTCATCTCTCATTGGTCTCTACTCTATGTAATCTCTATCATCATCTATGCTCTCATAGAAAAATCTACCTAATCTCTTACTATCATTAATCCTCACTTAAGAATATCTCTAACATCATATACATATATCTATCTATTACTACTCTTATTTGTTCCCCCAGCCATATACCTAGTGTCTTCCCAGTATATGTGTAGATTATCTTGACATCCTTTTTGGTGAACCCAACGTTAAATAGCCAGGGTGGGAGCTCAAAGCTATGACAAGTCTAGCTACTAGTGAAGGTGTTGTGTGGCAAGAAGACATGTTGCATATGTTTAGGGAGTTGTCAATGTCTATGTAGCAACAACAAATCATAGAGAGGATGGAAGAATCCATAATAAAGGCACTTCAATCATTGGTAAACAAGGCATGTCTATTGGAAGGTCGAGAAGTGTCTAAGTATCTCAATACATATGCAAAGCAGATGGAGTTTAACAAGATCTCAGTGCAACAAATGATAGAAAATTTTGAGTTAGTTTTTGTTATGGAGATTAAAAAAAGGATCAAAGAGATATAACAGGTGCATGATGACAATTGGAACGATTTCAAGGAGGCACTCAAGAAGAAATACTTTATGGAAGATCTAGAGCAAGTAACCAAGAGTACTTTCTTTGAGAAGGTTGCTAAACTCGATAAGGGGCTATCACCTATAGAATTATATGAGAGTTTGAGCATAAATACTCTCAATTATCAAACAAGAAACAACAATCTCTTAAGGTTGAAAAGACTGAACTTTTCTTGTAGACTATTGACCCTACACTTCAAACGATTTTTTGAAGTAATTTTTGAAGATAAGGATGCTAAAGAGGGACTGAAATCTGATTGGAAAGAGGTAGAAGATGCTGGGGATTTTATTTTTGTGAGCTTTGATTTTTGTTCTTTTGGAATCAATCCTTTTTTTTTGGAGTTTTTTTGTTATTGTAATGTGTGACTATCATGTTTACCTATGGAGGGAAAATGTATCAATTTGAGTCGCATCCACTAGTAGAGCATCAATACATATTTGACACTCGAACCTTGCAACAGTTATTTCAAGAAATATATTTTTAATAATCATACATGACTACCTTCATGGGAAATCAACCAACAAAGCACATGAATTTCAAGTTGATATAAGACTACTCACCTAAACGAGTCATAAGTCACCTCTCCCAACTCTCTCCGCCAAGATATGATTCTGCAACACAAAGGAGGTGGTGGGTGCTATAGAGGGAATTGAATTTTTTTTCTCTATGGATCTATGGAGGTGCTTGGTTGTAGCCATGAGCCCTTTACCTCTCATATCAACAATGTTAGGAGAGAGGAGTAGTAGTGGCTTTGATGGTAGCTTGAGTAGCTTGCACACTACCTTGAGTACCTTGGGTGGCTTTGTGTAGTGCCCTTGCTAGCTTTAGTGTCATGAGGACTTCCTTATGAACCTTTAGTATCCTTAGTTTCTTACTCTTCTACAGTAGTGGATGTGGTAAGTGAATCATGCACAACTACTTTCTCTATGAACCGTATATGCATTATTCAACCCTTAGAATCCCATGCATGAGTACAAAAACTATTTCTACATAAGTGATAGGATGCTTTCTATGGGTAAAAGTGCTTACTCTCATGTAGATCTTTCTCTTGATTTGGGAAAACTCCTAGGGGTAATTGAGCCACCAAGGACAAACATTTAGCTCCCATGCCATCAATCTCCTCTCATGTAACAACGGAGAATACATAGTAGTCTCATCATGGATATCAATCCACTCTGTTATGAATACCGAAGCTGCATCTAACCTTTTCTCTTCCACACATTGTAGTATCCACCTACAACATTCTCAACACAAATCATGCAAGTAAATGCACATTGCAATATCCTATAAAGAATTAGGCAAAGTCTACTTAGTACAAGGGACAAATTTTCAAATAATAAAACCAACCACCCAACCTTTGGCTTCCACATCAAGTTAAAGATAGAGAAATCAACAACATAAATAGACTTCCATGTGCCATTCCATCCACTTCATAAATGACCAAAGCAATTACCATAAGAGGGGAAATGAGTCCATAAATTTAAGTTGAAGAGTTTAGAACTAATGCTCCTTTAATCAAAACTATTATTTAAAGTTCAAAATAGAGAAAAAGTTTAGATAAAACCTTGTAAATCAAACGTTTGACTAAAAAAAAAAGCTCTGGCATATTCTTTGCAACATCCAAAAACTTCACCCCATCCAAGAGATGTATGAAAGTCTACACACATTTTATGAACACTTAACATTGGCACAAACACATTTTAAGAAAACACTTAAGAAAGCAATGTGAATGTATTTCATTGAGCAAACTTGCACAACATGATGCTTCAAGTTAAGCTTGAAGAACTCCTCAAACGAATCCAACAACTGTGGATCTTCTAGTTGTATGCTTTGGATATCAGGCAATGCCTCTGAGTGTAAAATGAGTCCAATATGTCTCTTCCTTCATGTAAATTTGAAACAACTTTTAATCACCCAATTAGGGGTTTTTGGACTTGTAAGACTCAAAAGATGCAACAAATTTTTTCTTGCATTTTTTTTCCACCATGGTTTTACCCTATGGTTTCCATCCCAAACCAATGACTTCTTGTTGTCAAGGTCATGCCACTCTCTCCCAAGTGCCCTCTCAAACTCTTCGTGTTTCTGACGCCAAATCAAACCTCCACTCATCTAGATTCCTGGCTATCACAATTATGGTGTCCTTTGTAGGACCTACAACTGAAACAAGGAAGTGTCCCATAGTCTCAAGATAACCAGTCAAATCAAAGGAAGGGATCAACCACTAGGTATTACCCATGGCAAATCTGACTGTCCCAAGAGCCACCAATCTATAATGTAATAATTCCGATTCCTAAAAATCACATTCTTCATATGAACTTCCTCTTAGGAGGCCAAAAGGATAAATTTTAGGAATAATGGCAATTTTTCTAATTATTCCCCTTTTCCCCCATCCGACTGTCATGTTGGAGGAGAGGGGAATAGCAAGGGTGACTGAGCACTGTGCTGGAGCTCATGGTGGGGGTAAAGGCCATGCAGGAGGCCACGTGGGGGAGGGGGGGATCCCCTTCCTTCTCCCTATAAAAACCACGCCCAACGGAGCTGGAGGGGGTAGCAAAAATGCTATCAAAGAAGGAGAGAGGAGGAGAAACAGGCCGTGATAATTAGCCGGTTGCTGCAGTGGAGGAGAGGAGCTCGCGAAGCTGCCGCAAGTCACCGCCATCTGCCGCCAACATGCCACCATTTTGCCCTGGTTCGCCAACAAGCAGCCTTAAGCAAATCGTTCTTCTTTTCTTTTTCCCCCCCCATGTGGTTCTGTGACCACAGAAGCTTCCAAGAAGCTTCTTGAAAGCTTCTAAGGGGAGGGATCTAAGCCCCCTTTCATATTGCAAGTCCCACAAGGGTTCATTTTAACCCCGGGGTCCCTTAGAACCCCCTTTCTATTGGCCTTCACAAGCACCCTTTTCACCCCCTTTCTCATTTCACCCAAGGCCCTTTAAAAGGGTCATTTACCCCGAGAGCTAAGCCCTTCTTCCCCCCTTGGGTTCCCCACAAGGAATCTCTCCTTAAAGTCATTTAATCCCTTCACAAGCTATTTTTTTTACATGTCCTTTCCCCCCCCTTGCGTTGTTACACAAAGGGAGTCTCATCCCTGGATTTTTACATCCATTCCCTTGCAAATTTCCACCTAACCCCCTTTCTGTGAAATTTCCATCCAAGTCCCCTTAAAGTTGGACTTACCTCGGGAATTAAACCTTTTTCCCCCTTTTAGCATTTCACAAAGCCCATTTAAAACTACCTCCCTTGGACTTCCATGAGCCTTCCCAAATTGGTCCTTATAACCTCGGTCTCCTTTTAAAATCCTTCCCTCTCAAATCCATTCCCTACTTCGTGGAGGAAGCCTTTAAAAGCTAGTTCCAAAAAGATGGAGAAATTATTCAAGGAAGCCGAATCACAAAGGAAGTTTTGTGTGCGAAGGAGACAGCCAAGATCCTAAATTAACCTTCAAGTCAAAAAGGCCGAATTCACAATGGCTCCTAAGAAGGCACAAGGTGCAAACACAAGAGGATCATCTCCTAACATCCATGTGGACATTTCACCACAAGTCCAGGTTTTCTTCCTAATTTTTTTTTATGTCGTAATATTTCAATTGTGCATGATTCATTTACGAAAATTAGGATGCATTTTTTTCGATTGAAATACCTTGGCTAAATTAAAGGAAATAACTTCGATCAAGGAATTGGTCATTTGTATTAAACGAATGAAATAGAAAAGCATAAGATCTCTATGTATTCCTAGCAAGTGGTTTTTAAGCATTGCAAAATAACGAACTTAGATTAACTAAATGCCCATCTTTGCAAGTCAAAATAATGTTAGTACACTTTGATTATGCACGGAAGGAATAAATCGCATGTCGCATTATTGAACATCTTTTCTTCGAAATGATTCTTTAAAGAAGGTTGCTAGCAACCATAGGAAATTGCTAGGCATGGAAGTGGTTCTTAAATCTGCGTAAAGTAGATTATAATCTAGTCAATTGGCTTAAATCTCAATCAACTCATTCAGTGTACGAATATCTCAGTTAGAAAAGAAGTAGGAAAAATGTTGCATGGTTCACATAAAATCCTAACGCTTAGTAGCATAAATCTTGAATTCATGTTATAGAAGGATCACTAGGAATTATGCCATAACTTAACTTACGCTTTGATCTTAGTCAGAAAAGTTAGGGATTGTAAAACTAATCATACGTAGACAATACATCATGTGGTTACAAAAATAGTATCATAAATATCTTCATGAACAGACAAGTAAATTGGTTTAAACCTAAACACCTAAAAACCGCGAGGGACTCGTTTAGGAAGGGTTAATTCAATGCAGCATATCCGAAAGAGCTAACTAGGTTTTAGCACGTTGAGGACATGACCTAATCGCTCTTATTGCCAAAGCTGATACTCTTAAACCTAAAGACTTGCCCACATTCATGGAATATAGGGACAATAGGATGTACTTGCGAGTGACGATCTAGGGTTTCTACCCTAAGGATCGCTTGCTAAAAAGATAAAACTCGGTTTGAATTTGGAACCTTAGGATCGACAATATCGGCCTAGTGCAATCATGAACGGATTGTTATAAAGACACCCTAACCCTGTTTCCTATCTAATCATGATTTTGTGATTAGAAGACGCCCTTCGATGGGTAAAATAGTCCCATGGATTAGATGCGACACTCGTGCAACAAGTTGCAGAGTCGCATGACCTTGTGATTTGATCACAAGGGAATGGGCAATTCCTCGAAATGAGATTGGCAGATTCTTATGCAAGTTTATCTTGCAAGAGGATGAATAATTGTCCTGATATAGTACCTTTCTTGGGTAAAGTAACCAAGGTACGAGGATTAGATATTTGCTTGGAAACAAAGGACCAATCAGTAAATTGGAATAACATATATACTGCTAATTGAACTTAAGGTATTGATTAAGTCGGGTTAATAGGGTACAGCCCTAACCTAAGGATATAAGGATAACAAACAAACTCTTGGGAATCTTGCCAAGTTGCAATTGATCCCAGATCGAGTGCTGGATGCATTCGGAAAGAAGGATTCACTCCTTAGCAGTTGGCCAAAAATAACGACCACTGGAAATGATTGTGCTTATAACAGTTTAGAGAGCACTGTTTTGCTTTGTTTGCCCAAGAAATTAAAGGATGAAAAGATATCTAATGCTTCAGGTTGAAGGCTTGAAGGGAGAGGCAGCTTCAGTTACCCCCGACTGCCTCCCCGACCCTAACCAAGGGGGTTGTTAACCATGCCAGGAAGATGGACTGAACCCGCTGCGAGAGGTCTCTCCGTTGAGCTCTACTTGGAGCACGAGGATGCTTGGGTGCTAGAGGGGGCTCTGGCCGTAAATCCCTCACCCTCCGGGCCTTGCACAAGAGGCCAACGTGACTCGGGATTGGATCTCGAGGCCCGCATACTAGTCTACGGGGGGAATCTTGGATTAGTAATCCCTGTGGATTGCTAGATAGCCTTTAGACCGATTATGGATAAGCCTACGGACTGGATGTTATAAATGTATTCCAAAGATAAATATGATAAGCTATTGAAAAGAAACTTGTTTGACATTGTTTTTCTATGTCAAGTGCTATGATTACGTGAAGGAACCAGTGCGCCTAATGGACTAATTAAGGAAGCTGTTTGATGCATGTCCAACTAAATGTGGTTGGTAATTAGATAACTTAAACAACCTAAGGAAAGTGCAGTGGATGTGACCATGGGTCCGTCCTACAGATGGGTCTCGGGAACTTCTCTCAATCATGATGGACAGCAAGAAGATCGTTCAAAGGACACAAGCAACAAGGGCGCTGACCTAGAATCTAAGTTATAATAATCTCGATTTACGTTGTTTTAGGGGAAGAAATGGGACTATGTCTTATAGCAGAGACGTGGAGCCTTGCATCCCTCTCGTTTCCCATTCTCGTTGAACCAAGTGCAGCGTGAATCCGCTTCGGACCTGGCGGTTCTGTGTAAAGTAGTTTGACACTAGTTGCCATTTAGGAAATGACCATTAGGAAAAAACCCTGATTCAGGTAAGTCCTAAGTGGGAATGGCTAGAATACTTCCGCTACATGGCAGACACGGAATGTCCTCAGTTGCAAACCCCGTGACATTCCATGGGAGTGCCAGGCGGAGCTTTCTAGACATCCTTTTCGATGGACTGCTAAGACGTGTCCTGAAGATTACAGGCGGAGACGTTACATATAAAGAGACATAAGGGGAGGAAAAGTTCTCTTTTTAACATAAAATTGGCTTAGCACATCCTTTATCAAGCCTAGAGAAACTTCCTTGCCTAGGTGCCTTGGATGCTTCTTTTCTTTTCCATCCTCAGTTTCCCCTTGACCACTATCATCACTCACCTCTTCATTATCAACTAGACCCTTACATTGCATATTAGTCTTTGTAAATGCAAATGTTAATAAAAAACAATATCATTAAAGAAATCATATATACATGGATAAACAACACAAAATAATAATAAACAACAATTAAAAACAATCATGTATAAATGAAATATGTATATAAGTGACTACCTGTGTGCTCTAGCAACCCCATCAATGGTATTGGAGTCTCCATCTACCTATGATTTGTTGTCACTGAAGACACATATTTTTGGACCACATTCTTTATTTTTTGGAGGATTGTCCACAAGTCTCACACATGATTATGCTTCTTGGTCTATAAGCTACCCAAGAATGCATCCTGAACATAGCTTCATGCTAACTTGATGGCTATTGTGAGGTGACACATTTATTTCTCTTGGCAAGCACTCTTTTAGGTGCCATAATTTTCTCTAACAAGGATTTCAAATGACAATATACATTTAGAAGATGTTTTTTTGTTTAAAAATTTATTAGCTTTGCCAATGCCAACATGTTTGATGTTGCTACAAATTTATGACACTGTAGCCATATGGACAACTTTACGAATGCCAACATGTTTGATGTTGCTACAAATTTATGACACTGTAGCCATATGGACAACTTGCATCAACTTGCACTAATTTTTGCAAACTAGATCATATTTACCACATGAAATTACAATCATGAAAGACAACAACATGGTTACTTAGGCTCCCAAGAAAGTGACTATTGCTTTCAAGTACTTCATGCAACCTATGTATTACCATTGACTCATATAAGAACATTTAGAACTTGTTTACGATATTTGATGGTCTCGACTTGAGACATCCATGCTTTCTAATTTCTTGTACGCTTTATTATTGGTTTTGGAACACAAAACATGAAAGAGATTTCTTATTTTAGTATGTAAATATTTGCAACCCTCTTGTAGATGTTAGATCATACCAGTCGCCTTTTGAAAATAGTTATTTCTCTCTCCTCTCTTTGTTGCCATTTAAGAATGGCAAAGTATCTGTATATCTCAGTTGTGTTGACTTTAATAAAGCATTTGAGGTAGTATGTGTCTAGACTATGCATTCATATAACCTAGTCTTACATGGCCTAAGCCTAAGCATGTGAAGGCTGGTATTCATTAAGGTGCCTTTGCAAAATTTTTTATTATCTTTTGCAAAATATCCTTAAGAGGCAAATATAAGGAGAAATAAGTAGCATAGGTCCTAACCTACCCAAGCCTAGCATATATATGCCTAACTAAGTATCTATATGCTTAGGCTAAGAGTAAACTTATGTTAGGTTAGACAAAGCATACTGTAGGCATATGCTATATCAAAATTAGGATTAGGCAAGTGCTAGGGATAGGGTAGGCTAGGGTAGGTTTACAAAAAGAGTTTAAGATTAGATCAAGCTAGGTTATATTAAAGATCTAGACATTGATTGAAGTCTAGTGCAAAAGCCAAAGCCTAGGCTCAAGCTAGGCTCAAGGTTTATACCAACTATGCATTAATCCATGGTGACTTTCAAGCCTATGCACAAAAGCAAAGAATTGAAACAGATTTCCTTTAGCCCCTTAGAGCACCAAACAAAAATGTATATGTAGTCCATTGCTTGATACATTTCAATACACTCGATCATGATGACTATATTTGTTATGCATCAGCATTTGTCTTTATACACGAGACATTGACATTGCAAGGAAATATATCTATTAATGAGCCAATAAACATGTTTTTGGAAGTTGGAAAAAATATATGTGTGTCTATTTGGGCATCTAAATGCATATGCACCAACAATGCCTATGCTTAGCCAATGCCTATGCATACCTAGACTAGCCTGTGTATTATTACTTTATGTTAATGAAAAATATGAATATAAATTGGAAATGAAAGATAAATTAGAAAAAAAATGTATGAATAACATATAATGCACATTCAAATGTGTTTTCTTTCCCTGCACATGTGTGCATGCATCCAATCAAAGCACATAGGCATAATACATACCCAAACAATGTCAGAATGACTATGCTTGGTATCTTCTATTTGCTTATTTTTACTTAGATGTTTGTGCAGGTTGATACAACACAAAAAAGGAAACAACGGGCAGTCAAAATACTTCGCATGCAATGTATCAAACAATAGAAATAACAATGGCACACCTCTTCAAAGGGCGTGCTACTTGGCATATTGTAGATCAACATTAAGAACAACCATGCCAAGGCCTAAAGAAATAGCAGAATCCCCACCCGAACTAGAGATGCCACAGCAAGAGCTCCTACAACACATTACTAATCAACTTGACAGTATTTTGTTGAATTTAGTGCAAGGAGTACGGCCCCTTACCCTCACAAATGAAGGCAACCGAGGCCCAAGGAGACACAAGAAAGAGAGTATGTTTGCTATAATTATGGGGAGACTGAAGGAGGGGAAAACAAGTGACACCACCTAGGGAGAGTCTTGTTCCACTGAATCCAGGGCCTCCACTGTCTATTCAAGTACTCTAGCATCCTCTACCACTTGTAGAGGTGCCACCCTTACATGTCCAACCGCCAGAGAATCGCGATATCAGGATAATCAGTTTGGATGACAGTGATGTCAAAGGGAAGGCCAAAGTAGCAGAGGTTGAAGCAACGTCGATGAAGAAAACCCGTAGAATTGAGAGGATGGAGCCTACACCACCAGAGGAGGTTGAAAATATGGAAGAAGAGGTAGAGTCTTCTAAGGCTTCAAAGACACGCGGCAGTAAAAAGAGGAGGGCTCGCTCATACGGATGCATTGAGCTAGATGATTTTTCCCTGGGTAAAGGTAGTAGAGCTTATGATTTGCTTACTCAAGTGAGGGATCAAGGGCCAAAAATTTCATGGCCACAATTATTGCATCTATCTCCAATAGTGCGATGACAATGATCAAAGATGGTTAGCATTAGACCATGAAAAATAGACACATGAATGCAATCAAGGCTAGAAAGACGAAAGATATTGTACCTCTAGTGGAAGTCCAAATCAATGGATAGAGAGTATGAAAGACATACGTGGATGGAGGTGTAGAAATTTGTGTCATGACAGAAAAGTTGATGCCTCGTTTGGGATTAGAGGTAAGGGAAACTATTGAATTTGGGGCCAAAATGGCTAACAATGTAGTAGTAAATCGTTTGGGAGTTATAAAGAAAGTCAAGGTAAAGGTGTGTGAAGTGCATTGGAGCTTGACGTGTATGTGATGCCAATGAAGGGGGATGACTATCCACTCATTCTTAGGCGACCATGGCTAATGGAAATGAAAGAAAAACAAGATTGGGAGACAGGGGATTTAGAGCGAAGGCCACAAAAAGGGGCTGTACAAAAAATGGAAGAGTACTATCTATAACATGAAGGAGGGTTGGCATGAGGATCTTGTGTTAGAGACCACCGCTGATGAATGGAGTTCCAATGAGGATTGGTCATCTACAACAGAGGGTGAGTCTTCTAATGAGGAGGAAGAAAGCTCTGTAGAAGTCATGGGGATTACATTGAAAGGGCCTTCTACTATTGAAATTCTGCAGCAGCTTCCAAAGGTCGAGAAGGAGGGGTTGAAAAAAATGTTGGCTAAGGATCTATCAGCTAAGGAGACTCTTTCATTCAGAAGGTGAGATATATGGGGCGGTTCATTCATCTCCTCTCCCAATTAGTATTTCCACTGCAATAGTTGAGCCACTCTAGGGAGCGCCTGTGGAGTGATGAAAGTGAAAGGTACTTTCATGAGGTGAAGAAGGCTCTCAGCACCCTTCCCATAATTTTACAACCTTGCTGGGATCAAGAGTTTTTTGTCAACTCGAGTTTTGGGGAAGATGCTCTAGGGGCAGCACTAATACAAAAGGATGCTAAAATTGGCCTGATGAGGCCGATTTACTTTTCTAGCAGAGTAACGACAACATCAGAATGAGTGTACAAGATGGTGGAGGTGATGGTTTTGTCTCTAATGTTTGCTGTAACAAAGTTTCATCCTTATATTCTCCCTAGGCCATTCATAGTGATCATGACAAAAGAGCATTTTCCCTATGCCTTACGACACATGGATGTTTCCAGCCAGAATTGATAAGTGGGTGATACAACTCTAAGAGTTTGACTACACCTTTAAGGTGGAGGACTCTATTCGAGCCTACCTAGTTGATTTGTTAACCCATAGGTGCCATCAAAAGAAGGAAAAAGAGAAGGGAAAGGTAAAAGATCAGACACCTCCTTTTGAGGACCTGCCACGGGTGGAGAATGCCCATGCACTCTACTTTGATGGGGCCTACAAGCGTATCAAAGATAGAGCGGTAATAGAAATAGTGATGTTTAGTCCCAAAGGTGACAAAAATTATGGAAAAGGTATCAACTTGGAGGATGTCCATCCTAAAAATGAGGCAGAATATCAATCCTTGCTTTTAGGTTTGAGGTGGTGTCTCTCACATGGTGTCACTTGACTTGATATTTTTAGAGATTCTATGCTAATTGTTAAGCAAATGAAAGGAATCTAGGCTTGTAAAAATGTCAACTTAGCCGTGAAAATGATAGAAGCTAAAGCTCTCATGAGGAAGCTACAGAAATCCCAGATCTATTTTGTGCCAAGGTGTACAAATGGGGATGCAGATGCTCTAGCAGTTAAAGAATTCAAAGAAGTAATGGTAGGCATCATTGGAGTAGAGCTCCCCGTGTTTTAGGGTAAGTTTCAACTACAAGATATGCTTTTTTTTATTGAGCATGGTGAGGCACCTTCACATATGAATAAGAGTGAGAAAAGGTGGTTGGCTACTAAGGCCACTAAATACTGCTTGATAAATGATGTGTTGTATTGCATGTTGAGATATCGAGCTCCACTCGTGATACGCCAGGGTGACCGTTGTGTATTTATGTCACCGACTTATCAGTTGCAGACGCGGTTGGTACACCGCCCATGAATAATAGCTACATGATAGCTATCCTTATCTACTCTAGTTCATGGCTCAGTTAGTATGCCACCTTAGTTAGTTGAGTTTGGTTTGAGACCCATATATAGGGTTCTCCTATTTTCTTTGTAAGTGAGTTCTTTTGGCTTACACAACTAAGAAGAGGAAAACTGTTTTGAGCCTCCACCCTTGTGTGTATTCCCCCATTGTGCAAGCAAGAAAGCTACAAGTGAGACTCCTTCCTTCTCTCCCACAATCTTGACATGGTATCAGAGCCTTGTTCGTGGTAAGGAGTTCAAGAAAGCAAGCCAAGCTCGCGGTGTTCTGGTAAGAGGAGCAGTGTTGCTTTCATTTTCTGTTTTGGGAGCAGATCTCTGCAGGTAGCACAGCCGGAAAGTGCAGGAGTGCATTGTCTCAGGTTGAGACGCCCTTTGCGGTGAAGCAAGAGGGCAGTATATGCTGCGGGCAAGGGCTTTAGCCCTTGGTGACCTTGTTTTTTTTATTTGAGGCCATTTCGGGGCCTGTTTTGGAGGCGAAAGTTTTCTGCACGCACTCAGGAAAAGGCCCAGTTTTATGCTGTGCGACCACTGTTCTGTAGGTCGGTAAAAAGTTATTGTAGAAATTGCATTGTATGCCTGTGCGCAGAGACATTGGGAGTTACAGAATCATCCCTGTTGCCTGTTGATGCAAAATCGTCACTAGGAAGTGACTGTGTGGTCAAATACCACTTTCGTCAGTTTTGCAGATTTGCCCTTGTGAGGCTGAAGCTGTGTTCTTTGCAGTGACAGAATTTTTTGCAGTGTTCTGTAATGGCGTCTGATTCTCTTTCACAGATTGTCACTGAAAAGCTTGACAAGAACAACTTCCAAGCATGGAAGTTTAGAATGACAAATTTTCTTATGGGAAAAGGATATTGGAAATTTGTTGCAGGAAATGAAGAAGAACCAGTTCTTCCTGATGTTCCCAATCAACAGCAAATGCAGGCATTCAAAACATGGCATGAGAGAGCTAGGAAAGTTATGTATTGGTTGTCTATCAGTATTTCAGACTCTATGATTGTGCATATTCAGGATGCAAGTACGCCAAAGGAGGCATGGGATACTTTGTCAAAAATGTATAGCACAAATACGCAAGCCAGGAAAATGTAGCTCAAGCAAGAGTTGCATAATGTGCAAAGAGAAAGTATGAGCATCAACGACTACCACATGAAGGTGAAGAAGATTGCAGATGCACTTGCTTCCATTGGGTCGCCAGTGGAAGATGATGATTTAGTTTCCGTGACCTTGAATGGTCTAGGAAAGGATTATGCACAGTTCCGAACATCCATTTCCGTCCGTGAAAGATTTCCTGATTTTGAGGAGTTGATTGCTCTTCTAATTTCTGAGGAGCAGAGAAATGGTGGTGCATCTTCTTCAGGAGGAACTTCAAAAGAAGCTGTCTTCTACTCAAATGCTGGAAGAGGTAGAGGCAGAGGTAGAGGAGGCCGATTTGCAGGCCGTGGCAGAAATCAGAATATGCAGCAAACTCAAGAAAACCAGTCCTATGGAGGAGGACGTGGTAACTCTAGAGGCAGGGGGAGCCAAAGAGGTCGTGGTGGATGGCAAAGAGGCCAAAATGCAAACAATAATGTTGAATGCTACTATTGTGGTAAAATGGGTCATATGGCTAAAGACTGCTATAAAAAGCAGAATGACATCATGAATGGAAAACTGCAACAAGGAAATTATGCATCATCTAGTAGACAGGGTGATGACAGAAATGAGCATTTGTTCATGGTGCAGCACATGAACAATTCTGTGACAGGTGCAGAAGAAAGCAATGATGTATGGTATGTTGACTCAGGTGCATCAAACCACATGACAGGTCATGCAGAATGGATGGAGGATGCAAGGAAAATGGAAAAACCAGGATTTGTGGAGACTGGTGATGATACTACACATCCTATTGTGCAGATTGGAAAAATTCATTTGTCTATGCAGGATGGGAAAAAGAAATACCTGTCCGATGTATTTCATGTCCCGAATATCACCAAGAATCTGGTTTCTGTTGGTCAAATGGTTGAACAGGGCTTGCAGGTCAGATTTAATCCTCATGGATGCTTTGTTGAGGATATGAAAAATAAAGGTCGCTTGATAGCAAAAGGAAAGAAGAAGGGCAGAATGTTTACGTTGGATACAGACATGTCTAAATTGAGTGCAGCAATGTTTGCACATGGGACCGGTGTAGTTGTAGATATTGATATCTGGCATAAACGCATTGGTCATGTTAATGTACAGCGACTTAAATCAATGCAGGCCCAAAATATTGTTGCAGGTTTGCCAAAATTCAAGGTTGCAGAAATGCATAAGGTATGTGAAGCCTGTCAGTTTGGAAAACAAGCAAGGAAACCATTTCCTAGACATGTTCAAGAGAGTAAGAAGCCATTGGAATTAATCCACTCTGATGTGTGGACAACTAAAGCTGCATCTCTTGGAGGCTGTCATTATTTTGTCAGTTTTATTGATGACTATAGCAGAAAAGTTTGGGTGTATTTTATGAAAAAGAAAAGTGAAGTTTTTGGGCATTTCAAAACTCTTAAAGCGATGGTTGAAAAAGAAACAGGCCTGCAGATAAAATGCCTAAGGTCAGATGGAGGGGGAGAGTACCTCTCAAATGAGTTTGCAAGGTTTCTACAGGAGCATGGCATAAAGCAGCAATATTCATGCAGTCATACCCCACAACAAAATGGAATTGCAGAAAGGAAAAACAGGAATATTGGAGAGGTATCTCGTGCCATGCTCAATGAAAAAGAATTGCCAGATTTTTATTGGACTGAAGTAGTTGCTACAGCAGTCTACATAATGAACAGGACTCCCACTGCAGCAATACATGGAATGACTCCAGAGGAGAGGTATACTGGTAGGAAACCAGATATTTCTCATTTGAAAATTTTTGGTTGCATTGCCTATGTACATGTGCCAGATGAGTTGAGATCCAAGTTGGATCCAAAAGCTGAGAAGTGCATCTTTATTGGTTACTCTCTGCAGCAAAAATGGTATAGATGCTATAACCCTTCTACTCGTAAGTTTACAGTGAGCAGAGATGTTGTTTTTGATGAGATGAGTAGCTGGTATAAACCAGTAAATGTGATTGATGATGTAGATGCACAAAATGGTAATGCTGCACAGAATTCACAGCAACAGTCACAAAATATTAGTGGACCTGGAGCGTCCTCTAGCAGTGGTTCACATTCTTTGCCATGGACAGGAAGATTGAGATCAGGAGAATCTTCTCAAAGTAATGCAGATAGTGGTATGCAGGTATCACGAAAAGGAAAAGAGAAGGTTGATCAGCCCATGTTTGATGTGAATGCAGGTCACTCTTATGTGGATGGTGAATCCAGTGGCTCAGAACAGAGCATTGATGATGAGTTGGGTATTCCTTCTATTGTTACACCTGGAGTAAGGAAGACCAGGGATGTTTTGAGAGCACCTGGGAGTGAACCCACTTTGTGCAGGTCTACCAGAGTTAGGTATCCTGTGGATAGGCTGAAATATGATGGATTTACAGCCATTCACTATGCATATATGGTCAAGGTGATACAGGAACCAGAACCCACTTCTTTTGAGCAAGCCATGGGAAAAGAAAAATGGGAGAAAGCCATGGATGAAGAAATGGATGCCTTGGAAGCAAATGCTACATGGGAATTGGTACCTTTGCCTAAAGGTAAGAATGCAATTGGCTGTAAGTGGGTTTATAAGGTGAAGCACAATGCAGATGGTTCTGTGAACAGATACAAGGCAAGATTAGTAGTCAAGGGGTATGCACAAACATATGGCATTGACTATGAAGAAACATTCAGTCCGGTTGCAAGGATGGCAACCGTAAGAGCAGTCATTGCTATGGCTGCATCAAAGGGATGGTCTTTACATCAGATGGATGTAAAGAATTCCTTCTTGCATGGTGATTTGCAAGAAGAGGTCTATATGGAGCAGCCACCAGGTTATGTGCATGATGTTCATCCTGAGTTTGTTTGCAGGTTGAAGAAAGCCTTGTATGGCTTGAAGCAAGCACCTAGAGCATGGTCTGACAAGATAGGACAGTATCTTGTCACTATTGGCTTTCAGATTTCCAAGGCAGATTTCTCACTTTATGTGAGAAAAACAGAGAAAGGTATTATGCTACTTGTCATTTATGTTGATGATTTGATTATGACAGGTGACAGTGATGAAGATATCCTTCATGTGAAAATGCTATTGAAGCAGAAGTTTGAGATGAAGGATTTGGGAGAGCTGCGTTATTTCTTGGGCATTGAGGTGATTAGATCACCAAGTGGGATACAGCTCTTGCAGAGGCAGTATGGATTGGACATGCTGTCCAAATATGGGATGACAGGCTATAAGCCTATTTCAGTTCCTTTGGAGCAGAATGTGAAGCTGAGCGCAGATGCATGTGAGCTTTTGGAAGACCCTACTATGTACAGACGCATAGTAGGAAGCTTGATTTATATGACTATTACCAGGCCAGATTTGAGCTATGCTGTTGGATTGGTAAGTCAGTTTATGCAGGCTCCAAGGAAACCGCATTTGGATGCGGCTAGACGCATACTCAGGTATGTGAAGTCCACATTGCAGTATGGACTATTTTATGAGACTGGGGTTCAGATACAGCTGCATGGATACACTGATGCTGATTGGGCTGGTAGTATTTCTGATAGACGATCTACCAATGGATATGTGTTCTCTTTTGGGAGTGCTGCAGTCACTTGGAGCAGCAAGAAACAGCCTACAGTTGCCTTGTCGAGCACAGAGGCTGAGTACAGGGGTGCAGCAATGGCTGCATGTGAGGTAGCTTGGTTGCATAAGCTACTTTATGATATGCATCAGTCTACAGATGGACCAGTTGTCATTTATTGTGACAACATGAGCAGTATACACTTGGCAAATAACCCAGTCTATCATGCTAGAACAAAGCACATTGAGGTGCATTATCACTATGTGCGGGAGAGGGTTTTACTAGGTCTTATTGATCTAGTTTATGTCAGCACAGAGGATCAGGTAGCTGACATATTCACGAAGGCATTGGGCGCAGAGAAGCTGCGCAAGTTCAGAGACCTGCTTGGTGTGCAGGAATTGGGATTGAGCTCGAGGGGGAGTGTTGAGATATCGAGCTCCACTCGTGATACGCCAGGGTGACCGTTGTGTATTTATGTCACCGACTTGTCAGTTGCAGACGCGGTTGGTACACCGCCCATGAATAATAGCTACATGATAGCTATCCTTATCTACTCTAGTTCGTGGCTCAGTTAGTATGCCACCTTAGTTAGTTGAGTTTGGTTTGAGACCCATATATAGGGTTCTCCTATTTTCTTTGTAAGTGAGTTCTTTTGGCTTACACAACTAAGAAGAGGAAAACTGTTTTCAGCCTCCACCCTTGTGTGTATTCCCCCATTGTGCAAGCAAGAAAGCTACAAGTGAGACTCCTTCCTTCTCTCCCACAATCTTGACATTGCAAAGGAAAGGATGTAGTGCTTAGAAGGGTGCCAAAAACAAAGGATATTATGGATATGATTAAGAGCTGCCATGAGGGGGTTTGTGGCAAACATTTTGCTCAAGAAATAACTAGTAGAAAGATTCTCCAAGTCGATTTTGTGTGGCCTAGTCTGCATCGAGATGTGCAACATTGATGCCGCACTTATGATGCTTGCCAAAATGCCGGACCAAGGAAGCTAATTCATAAGGAACAAAATCCCATAACTACATATGTCCCATTTGATAAATGGGAGAAAGATGCAATAGGGCCACTCCCACGAACTCAATCTAGCAAGGAATGCATCATAATGGGTGTGGACTACATGATGAGGTGGGTTGGGGCTTCAGCAATCAACTAGTAGGATCATAGCCCAAGAAGTGGCAAAATTTGTGTTTGAAAACATTTGTTGCAGGTTTGGCACACATTTGGAAATTATCTCTGACCGGGGTCCTAGTTTTAGGGGTAACCTAATGGGGGAGCTAATGGAAAAGCTAAAAATCAAGCGTAGGCATTCTACTCCCTACTACCCATAGTATAATGGTTTGGTCGAAAAAGTGAATGGGCTAATTTGTAAGATAATTACCAAGCAAGTACACATGTACGCCAAGAACTAGGATAAAAAATTGAGTGTAGCTCTTTGGGCCTATAGAAATTCATTCAGAACCTCACTTGGCTATACTTCATTTCACCTCGTTTATGGCCAAGAGACTTTGCTTCGTATAGAAGTAGAAATGGCCACTTTAAGTATTTTAGTGGCCAGTCAAGAGAAGAATCAAGATAATAAGTTAGAGGAAAGGTTCTTGGATCTAGAGAGGCTGGAGTTAGAGAAGGAAGCAGTAGTGCAACACTATTCCATGCAGGCTGAAGAGAGGAGGAAGACATTTAATAAAAAGTTGGCTAGCAAGCACATAAGGGAAGGATCACTTGTGCTGTGCTATAATAACCACTTTGATAACAGAAAGGATGCTAAACTTGTGTTCAAGTGGGAAGGGCCATTCATGGTCATAAGGAGATATCCAAATGGCAGCTATAAGCTAGGTGACATGGATGGGAGGGTTCACAAGACAATGGCAAATGGATGGCAACTCAAGCCTTATTTTCAAAGAATTAGGGACACTTTAGAGCAGTCATTCGACAAAGAGCCATGAATGAAGGGGTGTAGTCCTCCCTGAGATTGTTAGGTCTTCAAACACTCCTAGGATCTAAAAGGTGGTGTTAGCCTACCTTTGTTATCTATGTTAGTCTGTGGTTGTGAGCTCCTATCAAAATTTGACAAAGACATAGGGGCTATTGTAGTATAGGTGCATTTTCTTTATTTGTCAGGCTCTTATGTGAATTCCTAGGCCACTTACTGCTTTCCACAGTTTGCATATATCCATTGGACATTGTCATTGTGAGCTAGGATTTTTTCTAGGGTCACCCCTATTTTGTTGGCTTTTTCTCTACATTGACAAGTATTAAATGCTAGCCGACTAGTATTTATGGTCCCTATAAGAGCAAGTCCACCATTTTCTTAGGATTTGGCTATTTATAGCTAGCCGCCCCACTCGGTAGAAACAGACACTCTTTAGCCTTTATTCTTCCCTTTGCAGGTGCACACTCCTACTCTTTATGCTTGGTACTACCATCGTCACCAACCAAATCTGGTGCCCTCACTAATGCCTTGGGCTATGTGTAGGAAGTGATAAATCCATCATTAGTATTATTTTTTAGTCAGTGCAATATTCTTCCTTTATCATATGCTTCCTCTCTCTCTATATCTGTGTGTGTGTGTGTGTGTGTGTGCTTCTCTATGTGTTTGTGCTTCTTTTGTTCCACACTCACAATTGCATCACACTGGTTTAGCTTGGATATGAGAAACGGATTGCGAATTGATCTCCAAGCAAAACTTGTTGCCAAATTTAGAAGAATCGATAAAATAATCATGAAGTGCAGTTCCTCCTTTCTATTATTTGCTTGCCTTGGTTGAGTCCTCTACTATCGTCTTGTTTTCTCTTGTGGGAGATGTTGATTGTAGCATCCTCCCTTGACGAAACAACCTAAGTAAAGCCCCTCAAAAGACCATAATGACGTGCCATCCACCTTATTCCCCTTGCCTTGCAAATGAGCTATCTTATTAGGTCTTAAGTCCCTTAACACTATAAGAGAAAGGCCCTATAGATGTGTACTGTACATGCGAAAAAGCGGGCGCGTTTATAAGTGTGTGTATCAAGGCGTCTATTTACAATAGTATACATAATGCATCTATGTATCCGTATTTATAAACACGCCTATAGATGCGAAAATAAAGACACATATTTTTCATTTCTCATAAAGTCCCTAAATATGACCAAACCTCTTAACAGCTAGTATTTGTTTGAATACATTACCAACTTTACTTCTTTCTGAGTATTACAAATATACATCCAATCATTCAAAGCTAATTATATATATGTGATTTCATGCCCTATATACATGCATTCATGCCCTATACAAATGTGATTGGATAGGGCATGGTTGGATGTATATACGACATAATTACACCTGGATCATAAGGACATGATATACATGTATAGGGTATACATGTATAGGACATGATATACATTACCAACTTTACTTCTTTGTGAGTATTAGAAATATACATCCAATCATTCAAAGCTAATTATATATATGTGATTTCATGCCCTATATACATCCAATCATGCCCTATACAAATGTGATTGGATAGGGTATGATTGGATGTGTATACGACATAATTATCAGAGAAGTGATTGATACATGCACATGTTGCATCTATTGTGCACTTAACCTAGCCATGCCTAACTTATAGATCAAAGGTTGACTTATGCATGTGCAATAGAGAGAGAGAGAGAGAGAGAGAGAGAGAGGGATGGAGGGAGGGAGGGAGAGAGAGAGAGAGAGAGAGAGAGAGAGATAGAGAGAGGGAAAGGGAGAGGGAGAGGAAGAGGGAGAGGGAGAGAGAAAGAAAGAAAGAAAGAAAGTTATATTAACGTCTTCTAAAGACCAAAACTGGCCTATGAGACAAACTGTGATACAACTGATGAGGTCCAGCTATCTAAAATAAAAGTGCTGAATGAAAAGCTAAAAACTGGAAACTGAAAATACGGTGCTGTGAGTGTGATAAGTGTCGTGTATGTGTATGTGCGTATGTAGCTCTGGTACTCCAGATAATGGCTACAAAAGGGGAACAAATGTCGGCTGTGATAGGGGAACAACTGTCGGCTGTGATAAAGTGGTGCGATGTGTATATGTAACAGATGCAGGGAGATATACTATCTTGGGATGTAGTAGCAGTCGTCGAAGTCGCTAATAGCAGGTGATCCCTCTTGAATGCAGGATGTGGTACATCGGCGGTGGAGAAAGAGCAAACTGGAGATCTGAGATCCAATGTGTCGAGTGTCGTCGGATCTCAGTCTATTGTCAATGTAGATCAAGAATCCTCCGGATCTCCTGTCGGTGTGGTTGTGGGGTCCGAAACCCACGGATCCTCGTGCGGCGTCGGGTACGCTGGTCCTCAGCCTGCTGTAGTGTGAGCCCGGAGGTCTGGCTGGAGGCTGGTACAGTAGCTCTCACTCTGTCTGTCTGAAAGAACTGTGTAATAGTCATCTGGGTGGGCCCCTCTCTGACTGGGACCCGCTGTGTGCTCTGCTCTCTGATGTGCCATGCCTCTCCCAGAAAACGGCCAAATGATCTCTGATCCATATCAGTCATACATCCCTGAAGGGAGCTGCTCAATGTGTATCTAGATCTCAACTCTGAGTATGCCGGGCATCTGAGAACAAAATGCTCCTCACTCTCCACCTCTGATCTGCAAAGGGGGCATATCCTCTCCTCCCGTGGGATGCCACTGGCTCTGCCACTCTCAATCATAAGCTGATGTGATGATACCCTGAGCTGTCCAATAAGAACTCTCAATCGATGTGGCATATAGATCTGCATATATCTCGGAATCTCTATGAATCCCTGCTCTGATATGCTCAAGAACTGTGTATAATAATGTGCCATCTTCGATGGTAGTGGCTGTGCAGGGCTGACCCATGTCCTCTGTATATAAATATGCCATATCTCCTGTCTGATGACTCTGTTCCTCTCAGAGAGAGAGAGGGTGTAAGTGGGAGCCTGAGTATCATATAGAAGATGTGGGAGTCTATCAATGTCCAGCCCATGTCTATCAAACCAAGCTCTAGTCTGTCCATACCATGATGTGGTATCCTCCGCTCGAGCCATCTCTTGAGATGCCATATATGCTTTGTATGCAATGTGATCTCTGTCCATATCCTGAAACCTGTGTAGGAAGCAGACTGTTTGAAATAATGCCTTGACTAGCATGGGTGGTGTGGCAAGCTCTGCTCGCATAATGTCATGTGGGACTGAGGCCTTGCTGCGAATCAATCTAGATATCATGATCATCTGAGGTCTCTCCATCAATGTCCATACATAATCGGCAAGGCCTGGCCCTCATATAGCTGCTCCATACATCAGTGCTAGAGTGACTAGAGTATCAAAGAGCCACCCCTTGGTGCGGGGCTCCTGGAAATGTGCCTGATGACACTGTCGCTCCATAAGAGCCAATGTTGAGTATCCTCTAGTGAGGCGGTCACGAGCTGCCTGTGTCATCGAGAAAATCCCTGAAGCTGCTGTAAAGGTGACTCCCAAATATACATATGATCCAGTGACCTCAATACTCCCTCCTGCTGCCATGAAAATACTCTGTCTGCGTATCTGAGCTGATGTATGGAATATAAGAACCTTGGTTTTACCAAGGTTCACTGTCATGCCTCTCTGTATGCAAAAATCATCCAATGCTAATAAATGCTGCTGTAATCCCTGAGCTGAATCTGAGACCAACACAATGTCATCTGCATATAGTAAGATATGAACTGTGGCTCCACTGAGATCTATACCTCCACCGGCTCGCTGTTGAATAAACTCTGCTATCTCATCAATGTATAGCCCAAATAGAGTCGTTGAGAATGGGCATCCTTGTTTCACACCAATGGTGCTCACAAGGGGATCTGATATACCTCCTGGACATCTGACTCTGCCAGTAAACCGCTCATATAGTGCATAAATACCCCACATCATGTCATCATCCACCCCCAGATCAAGTAGGCGTCTGAAAAGCCTCTCTCTCGGAACCATGTCAAAGGCTTTGTGGAAATCCACAAAGCAACAATACAATCTCTGTTTCTTGAGAGAGAGAGAGAGAGAGAGAGAGACAGAGAAGTGATCGATACATGCACATGTCGCATGTGTTGTGCACTTAACCTAGCCATGCATAAACTTATAGATCAAAGGTTAGTTGGTGATTTAAGAGAGTATCCTAACTTTTTAGGGTAGTCCCTTGACTCTCATTAGTCTCAACAAATATGCAGCACAATCAATACAATCAAAGCAAAAGCAAGACACGCATGCCAATTCATAGGGTGAGTAGAATGACGCAAATAAATTGACTTGTGCATGTGCAATAGAAAGAGAGCGAGAGAAGTGATCGATACATGCACATGTCACATATGTTGTGCACTTAACCTAGCCATGGCTAAAACTTATAGATCAAAGGTTGACTTGTGCATGTGTAATGAATATCTACACTTGTCCAGATCCAAGTGAAGCAAATATAGCTGTAATCAAGACGTCTATCTCTAAGGTACATTATAATATGAGTGGCATGCAGGTTTTACAGCGATCAAGGCTCTATAAAGACCAGGGTAGGCACTCTACTACTGTCTAAGCACCTCTACTGCCCCGTGCGCTATGGAGAGAGAGAGAGAGAGAGAGAGAGAGAGAGAGAGATGGATCAGAAGAGAGTAACAATAGCTGCAGTGATGATGCTACTGAATATAGTAATTAGTGGAGTAACTATGTGTAAAATTTGGGGTATGATGACTTTTTCCTCAACTAATCATTTGATCTATGAATATTGTTTACATTCAATTCGTACTTTCTACTCACGTCATATTGATATAGATTGGTTACATGAGGAAATGGAGAGAATGGAAAAAGAGGACGAAATTAATATATCTCAAGAAGAGTGGGAATACGCACGAGGTTGCTTATCAAAGGTGAGACATACTATCAATTAATTTGTTTCTATAAGTTATATTTTATATAAATAATTGATATGTTTGATCTTAATCTTTTACTACTAGTGCACATTATTCAATGCTATTTGGTGTGAGGGTAAACATCTTCGAACTCAACGTATAGATGAAAAGAGAAATACCCAAGATTGTGGTGTCCTTGCTCACTTGCGGATGCCAATGGTACCATGGAAGATTATTGTGGCTTGATCCAAGATATTCTGAAGCTTGACTTCAGACTATTCTTTATATATGTACTGGATGTGAAGTGGTTTAAAGAAGTGGTAACAAATGGTGAGCATTGCACAATCAGACATCATCCAAGTGGTTTTGTAATCATTGACTCTACAAAATTTCACCAAAACAAGAATGACACATTAGTACTACCTCAACAATGCGAGCAGGTATATATGCAAATGCTAATTTTTTTATATGTATACATGTGATATATATACACAATATAATAATTATTTAAGTTTCTTGCTTTTGTTTTTCAAATACAGGTTGTGTATCATCCAATGGTAAACAATAACCGATGGTGGTATGCCATCCCTATATCTAATCGTTCAAAACCAATATATGGTAATATTACCGACATGGAGATAGCAGATGACAATCCAACAATTAATGATGATGTACATGATGACACCATAATGGATGATATGCGTGATATAGTACAAGATGAACCTCGCGAGGATGTTCAAGGAAACGCAGAAGAAGACAATAATGTGACTGTCCATGATATTGATGAAGTTATTGAGCAATATAGCAACACATCTGATATAGTGGGATAGACTTATTTGTTTCGTTACCTCTTGGTAACATAGACCTAGAAGTAGATAGTTTAGCAAGGGCTGATCTCATTGAAGATGAGATGGATCATTCACTGTAACATGCTTAATTTGCTTAATGATTCAATGTGTATTCTTAATTCTATGGTTTTTATCGTGCGCACACGTGCATACTCAAGAATCAATAGTCAAGCTTAAAGCTAAATTGAATTTTTCATAATAGAAATGAAGTATTTTTTATCATCTTCAAGCAGAGAAATTACGAGATACATATTGCAATGCTTGCTTCTAATTGTATAATAAGGTTTCTGTCGCTTACCGCTAATTACTTATATCAGGCTTCTCAACTGGAGGAACTGCCATTCATTAGAGAGCAATGCAAAAATAATTATTAACTCTGGTTTTTTTATTCAATGATTCAATGTGTATTCTTAATTCTATGGTTTTTATCATGCGCACACGTGCATACTCAAGAATTAATTTCAGGTGGTTAAATAATTATTAACTCTGGTTTTTTTATTATATTAAGTCCAATTTCAGGTGGTTAAATAATTGTGCATCTGAAGGCATGTCTATTTACGCGGATATATAGACGCAAAATTCGCGTCTATTTACACACTCTTTTACACGCACATATAGACGCAATGATAGATGCGCCTGACTTTGCGTGTCTAACATGTGAGTCTATGCCTCGTTTCTATTGTAGTGTGAAGCTCATGAGTTCTTTGCACGGTTGGGGATAAATCTTGCCTTAGCTTCAGCCTATAACCCTAAAGGAAATGGAAAAAGTGAAAGAGGTTATCCACCTATTGTGAAGGCATTGACCCAAAGAGACTCGCGAAAAACTTGATCCTCCTGGTTTGAAAGTTATTCTCATTAGATATTAAACTTTTTCTAAGGGATACAATTTTTATGATCCATCTTACAGGAAGGTAATCATACTTTGTGATGCTATTTTCAATGAGCAACTTATAGGCAGCACATGGCTTCAAGAGGATGCTAGGCGGAGGTGGTCATTCGAGAACATTGATGATACAAAGTCATTACTCACTTCTTTTCCTTTTTTATATGATGATGAACTTCCTTCATGGGATAATATTGACTCTTTAAATTAGGATTCACAACCTATACCTATTATTGTTGATAATGACCTTGGCATTGATCTTTATGGTAATCTTCCAATTGATAATGAGCATGGTACTTGTCATGTTTATGATGCTAATATTCTTGATAATGATCTCAATATTTGTGAGGACCATGTCTCTTATAGTGATGCCATGTCATCCCCACAAAAGGAACAATGGTAAGAGGCCATGGAAGCTGAGTATGAATCTCTTCTCTCTAAAGGTACATGGGTTCTAGCCGAGTTACCACCTAAACGTACTACTATTAAATGCAAGTGGGTTTATAAGACTAAAACAAAAGTAGATGGAATTTTTGACAAATTCAAAGCAAGTGTAGTTGCAAATTGTAGGAGTTTATTATCAATAAACTTTCTCACCTCTTGTTCGTATTACCAATATTTAGGTCGTTAGTTTTTATTGTTGAGTTTGATTTGGAGGTTCACCAGATGGATGTGGAAACTGCTTTTCTTAATGGTGATTTAAAGGAAGAGATATACATGGAGAAACCAGAGGGATTTGTAGTAAAACATAAGGAAAATCTTGCTTGCAAACTTCATTGGGCACTCTATGGTCTCAAACAATCCTCATGAGTTTGGTATCAAAAGATTGATCTCTTCCTTACAAAACAAGGTTTTATCTCTTGTTCTTCAGATCCTAACTTATATGTCAAGCGCTACAATGATAGTTCTATTATTCTTACTCTATATGTGGATGATACCATACTTGTTTCTAACAATCTCAACTTTCTTCAACAAGGAAAGAAGGTTTTATCTTTTGTGTTTGACATGATTGATCTTGGAGACATACACTCATGCCTTGGTATTCAAATTCAACGCTATCGAGAAAAGGGTGTTTTATTACTACATCAAACAAATTTCATCGAAGATATTATTCAAAATTTTGGTTTGGGTTCAACACATCTTGTTAGTACTTGTCTTGTGAGCTCTACCAAAAACTCTCACTTTCTGGCATGATGGACAATTCGCATTACATCAACCTTATGCTAATCTTGTTGGATGTCTTCAATTTGCTAGCTTAAATTCTTTCCCTGACATTCTTTTTTCTACAAATTTTCTTGGACAACATCTTATTTCTCCATGCCTTAAACATTGGACTGTAGCTAAATGAGTTTTGAAGTATTTGAAAGGCACTAAAGATCTTAGATTGGTTTATCGATGCCAACAAAACTCTGATTCTCTACATTCACTTCAACTTTTGGGTTATACAGATGCAAATTGGGCAAGCTCTCACTTATCTATGCGTTCTACAAGTAGAAATTGTTTCTTTATCAATGGTTTTCTTGTTTCTTGGACTAGCAAGAAACAATGTTGTGTTGCTATTTTTACTATAGAGGCTGAATATGTAGCTACATCTTTAGCCATCCTCCCCTCTCCAGCGTACCACTTCGATGTGATAACCAAATTGCTTTTAGTCTTGCGAAATACTATGTTCAACATAACTAGTCTAAACATATTGCATTGCATTATCATTATGTTCGATATAAAGTAAAGAAAAGTAGGATCATGATTGAACATTGTCCAAGTGATCAGATGACTGTAGATATATTCACCAAAGGACTCAAGAAAGCACACTTCACTTTGCTACGCTTGGAACTTGGAGTTGTCTCAACTTCAATCTTTGGGAATTAATCTATTATGACATTGTAGTGCCATTGTACATACTCTTTGTAGGTACCGTACACTTCACATATGCACATACAGGTCATCTTTGTACATAAATATTCAGTTTCACTTTACATGTGCACAATAATACTTCTTGATCATGTTTGTACATTTGTATATAGGATCTCGGATTTTTCCCTTGTGCTCCCCCAGGGTATTTTCATCCGCAGCTAGAGACCTTTATTTGAGTGGCGGTGTTGGAGTTATATATAGCTCACCCTATCTAGACTAGGTCTCATCTATATATATGTAGATTGTAATCAATATGATTTAGTCTTTGGGAGTGTATATGGTGTGTCTCTTCTCTCCCTATCGTGTCTCTACATATCTTCTCTCTCTACATCTCAACATTATATTTTGCTAACTAGCAACATGAAGATAGTATGGATAATGAAATAATTGTGTTTCAATCCATCCTTTTTCTTTCCTTGTCAACACATTTCCTTCTCACAAAAAGAAAGATCAAAATTTTTTTAGAACAATGCTTCCAAACACTCCAAGAATATCCACATCTTCAAATTTCCATCTCCCTCTCCATTGAATGCTACCACCCTCAAATGTTGAGTTGTTTTGATCCACAATTTTTACAAAATATCGAATTAGCTCACTTGATGAAGAAGAACCTTCCTCTCACACACATTCAAGGCAAGAAGATCTTAGAACCCCCCTAAATGATTTAGCTTTATCTCCATCTTAATTCCCTGATCAAGAAGAACCTTCCTCTTGCACACATTCAAAGCAAGAAGATCTTAGAACCCCCCTAAATAATTTAGCTTTATCTCCATCTTAATTCCTTGCTTCTTATTTTCAACACTCAGTTCTAAGCTTTACATTTTCATCACTTCTTGCTTTGATTCATGCATTGTTCCGTAGTAGAAATATGTTTTGAAATAGAACATCGTGCCCAAACATCCATGATTCAAGAAAATATGTAATGTTAGATTTATTCTACGCAACCAACCAATCGATGCTTCACACAAAAATATGGATGCATTGAAGAATTGTACCTAGCCTATCTACATGTGCTCGTGCATCATGCATAATGCAAACATAGTTCCTTGATTATTTAAGATCCTTATCCTCACTTCTCAATGCTCAACAAGAAGATATGATGTTGTACTCCTCTCCAGCCACCCAAATTCTCACTATCCCTCAAGAAAAATGATGGTCTTAGGATGGTCCTCACTATGTTGACCAGAGAAACAACCCACCTCACAATTGGCAGCATCCTTCACGACCCTCAAACTCATCCAACCACCTTACCCACTCAGCCAAAGCTTTCTAACTTGGTGATGAATTTTCCAACTCTCATGCATGCAATAAACACTATGTGCTCATTGAAAGGTGCTCTCTCAAGTGCATGTGCAACTAGGATTTACTGCATATAGCTGCAGCGGGCCTCATGCCATGCTAATGCTCAATGATGGTGCAAGATGTGAATAAGCCCAACTCATGGCATGGAATTATTTTATAAGAATAGGAGATAACCTCTGAGTGTAGTGTATCAAACAACTGCAACATGAAGTGCTCGTGAACCCATAATCCCCATGATGTGCAAGAGTCTCAACAAGAAAACAAACCTATTTCACAATGTTTGGCAACTACTGGAAATTCTTAGCTCCAAATTATCCAAAAAATTACCGAATTTGACCAAGGCCATCAAGTTTCTATACTCAAAAACCAAAGAAAATGATTTAAAAAATCCTAAGCTATACAAACACTAAAAATCCAACTACAAGACGACGAAACAAGCAGTCATGCAAACAACTAAACTAACAAAAATGAAACCTAACTATAGTTTCACTAGGGGTTTTCCGTTTTCAAAAAAATGATTTACAATGACTATGTTTTTATTGAGTAGACATGCAGTGCCATGACATCGACCCCCTCTAGACCTTCACATCCTCTGATATGTACTTGAATTTTATTATTTTGCGCGTTCACAATCCTCATCGTCATCCTCCTCTTCATCATTGGCATGAAGTACCTGTCTCGAGCTCTTGTACCTCATATCTATCAACCTTACATCTTTTGAAGAACTTGACTTGCTTTCATACAATAGGGATTCTCAAATATGTATCATCTCACTTATATGTGGTATTATCATCCAAATGTTGATGACAATACTTTGCACCCATCAAGGTTAATAACTTCTTGCTTTGAAAACTACCAATTAGGACCACCTTACATAAACTTGTTCACAACTTCTCATCCATAACTCGGATCGCCAAAATTCCTCATGATATTCAACTTTTGTGAAGAAATAAAGACCAAAATTTAAAATATTTTTGCCCAAAAGAAATTTGTGCAGCTTGCAACTCTCTTTTCTTGCATGCAGTCCCAGTCAAACATTAACATTCCAAAGCCTATAAATCTTTCTTCAGATGGCCACCAACCCTAGTAGGCCTGTTCTTAAGGTCAAAAAGCTTAGTTAGATTGTGTCATTAATCATTAAAATATCTTGAATTAATACTAGATTGTAGAATACCAAATCTACCCTGAATAGTCAATTGCATCAACATGCTTCCATAACCTCCTTTAGGTCAAAAGACCACATCATAATCACCCAATAAGTCACACATAGAAACTACACACTTTCTTCTTGTCCATATGGACTATATATCATGCATGACAACACATGAAGGTCACTAAGAGCATAAGTTGAGCTCATGAGAGCATTCACATGGATCATAAACTTGAGTATTTATATCTTCCATAATCATACTCATACACATAAATCTAGGGTTTTTTGCTTTTTATCATCCTACTATGTTTACATTGCATAGAAGTAAATACTAGTGAAAGGTATTTTCCCAGACCTTCTTTTCCATATGCATCCCCAACCTGTCTAGATACTATGTATCTTGCATAATTCATATCTTCAACATCTTGCAAGTATTTTGACTCATTCCTTATCAGAATTCATCAAATCATCCATCTCATTTATATCTTGAGTCACTCTATCCTTTTTTTGTATTGGTAAAGTATCAACAAAGGTATCACCTATAGAATTATATGAGATGCTTTCCCATTTCAGTTAGTGTCTTGGTCATTGTCAGTCTTATACAAAAAGATTGTGTTTATGAGTCCAAGCTTCCATCTTGGAACCTAATTAGCTTGTGTAACAAGTCAAGTCTTGTCTATGTCATCATGACCTTAATCTTCCTCTTTGATCCACCACAGCCACTGTCATGCTCTAGACCCCGCATCTTTTCACAGGCGTCATGGTTGAACCTACCACCGCAATTGGTGCAAGATTGGGACCTAGGGTCTTGACATTCTGCTGGAAGGTAATTTCCACCACAATGCACACACATTGGACATGTGGGCACGTAGGTCTCCTTGTTGAGACTTCAAGCTCGTATGGTGTGTGGCTGGCGACAGAGTCTTAGCCGTGTCTAGCTATATCAACAAGTGTGGGACATTAAATAAGTTGGTGGCTTTAGAATTATTTAGTACTTGGTGTGAATGGTCTTATAGACTTTTCTTGTAGACTATTGACCCTACACTTCAGATGATTTTTTGAAGTAATTTTGGAAGATAAGGATGCTAAAGAGGGACTGAAATCTGATTGGAAAGAGGTATAAGATGCTGGGGATTTTATTTCTGTGAGCTTTGATTTTTGTTCTTTTGCAATCAATCCTTTTTTTTTTTGGAGTTTTTTTGTTATTGTAATGTGTGACTATCACGTTTACTTATGGAGGGAAAATGTATCAATTTGAGTCGCATCCACTAGTAGAGCATCAATACATATTTGACACTCGAACCTTGCAACAGTTATTTCAAGCAATATATTTTTAATAATCATACATGACTACCTTCATGGGAAATCAACCAACAAAGCACATGAATTTCAAGTTGATATAAGACTACTCACCTACTAAACGAGTCATGAGTCACCTCTCCCAACTCTCTCCGCCAAGATATGATTCTGCAACACAAAGGAGGTGGTGGGTGCTATAGAGGGAATTGAATTTTTTTTTTCTCTATGGATCTATGGAGGTGCTTGGTTTTAGCCATGAGCCCTTTACCTCTCATATCAACAATGTTAGGAGAGAGGAGTAGTAGTGGCTTTGATGGTAGCTTGAGTAGCTTGCACACTACCTTGAGTACCTTGGGTGGCTTGTGTAGTGCCCTTGCTAGCTTTAGTGTCATGAGGACTTCCTTATGAACCTTTAGTATCCTTAGTTTCTTACTCTTCTACAGTAGTGGATGTGGTAAGTAAATCATGCACAACTACTTTCTCTATGAACCGTATAAGCATTATTCAACCCTTAGAATCCCATGCATGAGTACAAAAACTATTTCTACATAAGTGATAGGATGCTTTCTATGGGTAAAAGTGCTTACTCTCATGTAGATCTTTCTCTTGCTTTGGGAAAACTCCTAGGGGTAATTGAGCCACCAAGGACAAACATTTAGCTCCCATGCCATCAATCTCCTCTCATGTAACAACGGAGAATACATAGTAGTCTCATCATGGATATCAATCCACTCTCTTATGAATACCAAAGCTGCATCTAACCTTTTCTCTTCCACACATTGTAGTATCCACCTACAACATTCTCAACACAAATCATGCAAGTAAATGCACATTGCAATATCCTATAAAGAATTAGGCAAAGTCTACTTAGTACAAGGGACAAATTTTCAAATAATAAAACCCACCACCCAACCTTCGGCTTCCACATCAGGTTAAAGATAGAGAAATCAACAACATAAATAGACTTTCATGTGCCATTCCATCCACTTCATAAATGACCAAAGCAATTACCATAAGAGGGGAAATGAGTCCATAAATTTAAGTTGAAGAGTTTAGAACTAATTCTATGACCACAGAAGCTTCTAAGGGGAGGGATCTAAGCCCCCTTTCATATTGCAAGTCCCACAAGGGTTCAATTTAACCTCGAGGTCCCTTAGACCCCCTTTCTATTGGCCTTCACAAGCACCCTTTTCCCCCCCTTTTTCATTTCACCCAAGGCCCTTAAAACGGCTCATGTACCCTGGGAGCTAAGCCCTTATTCCCCCCTTGGGTTCCCCACAAGGAATCTCTCCTTAAAGTCATTTAACCCCTTCACAAGCTGTTTTTTTTACACGTCCTTTCCCCCCCCTTGCGTTCTTACACAAAGGGAGTCTCACCCCAGGATTTTTACATCCATTCCCTTGCAAATTTCCACCTAACCCCCTTTCTGTGAAATTTCCATCCAAGTCCCCTTACCGGGAATTAAACCTTTTTCCCCCTTTTAGCATTTCACAAAGCCCATTTAAAACTACCTCCCTTGGACTTCCATGAGCCTTCCCAAATTGGTCCTTATAACCCTGGTCTCCTTTTAAAAGCCTTCCCTCTCAAATCCATTCCCTACTTCGTGGAGGCAGCCTTTAAAAGCCGGTTCCAAAAAGATGGAGAAATTATTGAAGGAAGTTGAATCACAAAGGAAGTTTCGCGTGCGAAGGAGATGGCCAAGATCCTAACTAAATCTGCATCCAAGTCAAAAAGGCCGAATTCACGATGGCTCCTAAGAAGGCACAAGCCGCAAACGCAAGAGGATCATCTCCTAACATCCATGTGGACATTTCAACACTAGTCCAATTTTTCTTCCTAATTTTGTTTTACGTCGTAATATTTCAATTGTGCATGATTCATTTAAGAAAATTAGGATGTATTTTTGTTCAATTGAAATACCTTGGCTAAATTAAAGGAAATAACTTCGATCAAGGAATCGGTCATTTGTATTAAACGAATGAAATAGAAAAGCATAAGATCTCTATGTATTCCTAGCAAGTGGTTTTTAAGCATTGCAAAATAACGAACTTAGATTAACTAAATGCCCATCTTTGCAAGTCAAAATAATGTTAGTACACTTCGATTATGCATGGAAGGAATAAATCGCATGTCGCATTATTGAACATCTTTTCTTCGAAATGATTCTTTAAAGAAGGTTGCTTGCAACCATAGGAAATTGCTAGGCATGGAAGTGGTTCTTAAATCTGCGTAAAGTAGATTATAATCTAGTCAATTGGCTTAAATCTCAATCAGCTCATTCTGCGTACGAATATCTCAGTTAGAAAAGAAGTAGGAAAAATGTTGCATGGTTCACATAAAACGCTAACTCTTAGTAGCATAAATCTTGGATGCATGTTATAGAAGGATCACTAGGAATTATGCCATAACTTAACTTACGCTTTGATCTTAGTCGGAAAAGTTAGGGATTGTAGAACTACTCATACATAGACAATACATCATGTGGTTACAAAAATGGTATCATAAATATCTTCATGAACAGACAAGTAAATTGGTTTAAACCTAAACACCTAAAAACCGCGAGGGACTCGTTTAGGAAGGGTTAATTCAATGCAGCATATCCCAAAGAGCTAACTAGGTTTTAGCACGTTGAGGACATGACCTAATCGCTCTTATTGCCAAAGCTAAAACTCTTAAACCTAAAGACTTGCCCACATTCATGGAATATAGGGACAATAGGACATACTTGCGAGTGACGATCTAGGGTTTCTACCCTAAGGATCACTTGCTAAAAAGATAAAACTCGGTTTGAATTTGGAACCTTAGGATCGACAATATCGGCCTAGTGCAATCAGGAACGGATTGTTATAAAGACACCCTAACCATGTTTCCTATCTAATCATGATTTTGTGATTAGAAGACGCCATTCGATGGGTAAAATAGTCCCATGGATTAGATGCGACACTCATGCAACAAGTTGCAGAGTCGCATGACCTTGTGATTTGATCACAAGGGAATGGCCAATTCCTCAAAATGAGATTGGCAGATTCTTATGCAAGTTTATCTTGCAAGAGGATGAATGATTGTCCTGATATAGTACCTTTCTTGGGTAAAGTGACCAAGGTACGGGGATTAGATATTTGCTTGGAAGCAAAGGACCAATCAATAAATTGGAATAACATATATACTGCTAATTGAACTTAAGGTATCAATTAAGTCGGGTTAATAGGGTACAGCCCTAACCCAAGGATATAAGGATAACAAAAAAACCCTTGGGAATCTTGCCAAGCCGCAATTGATCCCAGATTGAGTGCTGGATGCATTCGGAAAGAAGGATTCACTCCTTAGCACTTGGCCAAAAATAACGATCACTGGAAATGATTGTGCTTGTAACAATTTAGAGAGCACTGTTTTGCTTTGTTTGCCCAAGGAATTAAAGGATGAAAAGATATCTAATGCTTCAATTTGAAGGCCTGAAGGGAGAGGCAGCTTCAGTTACCCCCGACTGCCTGCCTGACCCTAACCAAGGGGGTTGTTAACTGTGCCGGGAAGGTGGACTGAACCCGCTGCGAGAGGTCTCTCCGTTGAGCACTACTTGGAGCAGGAGGATGCTTGGGTGCTAGAGGGTGCTCTGGCCGTAAATCCCTTGCCCTCCGGGCCCTACACAAGAGGCCAACGTGACTCGGGATTTGATCTCGAGGCCCGCATACTAGTCTACGGGTGGAATCTTGGATTAGTAATCCCTCTGGATTGGTAGATAGCCTTCGGGCGGATTATGGATAAGCCTACGGACTGGATGTTATAAATGTATTCCAAAGATAAATATGATAAGCTGTTGAAAAGGAACTTGTTTGACATTTTCTATGTCAAGTGCTATGATTACGTGAAGGAACCAGTGCCTAACGGACTAATTAAGGAAGCTATTTGATGCATGTCCAACTAAATGTGGTAGGTAGTTAGATAACTAAAACAACCTAAGGAAAGTGCGGTGGATGTGGCCATGGGTCCGTCCTACGGATGGATACCCGGAACTTTTCTCAATCATGATGGACAACAAGAAGATCGTTCAAAGGACACAAGCAAGAAGGGCGCTGACCTAGAATCTAAGTTATAATAATCTCGATGTAGGCTATTTTAGGGGAAGGAATGGGACTATGTCTTATGGTAGAGAGGTCGAGCCTTGCATCCCTTTCATTTCCCATTCTCGTTGAACCAAGTGCAGCGTGAATCCACTTCGGACCTGGCGGTTCTGCGTAAAGTAGTTCGGTTGGGGTTCGACGGTAGTTGTCATTTAGGAAATGACCATTAGGGAAAAACCTTGATTCAGGTCAGTCCTAAGTGGGAACGGCCAGAATACTTCCGCTACGTGGCAGACGCAGAAAGTCCTCGATCTCAAACCCTGTGACATTCCATGGGAGTGCCGGGCAGAGCTTTTTAGACATCCTTTCCGATGGACTGCTAAGACATGTCCTGAAGATTATAGGCGGACACGTTATATATAAAGAGACATAAGTGGAGGCAAAGTTCTCTTTTTAACATAAAATTGGCTTAGCACATCCTTTAACAAGCCTAGAGAAACTTCCTTGCCTAGGTGCCTTGAGTGCTTCTTTTCTTTTCCATCCTCGGTCTCCCCTTGACCACTATCATCACTCACCTCTTCATTATCAACTAGACCCTTACATTGCATATTAGTCTTTGTAAATGCAAATGTTAATAAAAAACAATATCATTAAAGAAATCATATATACATGGATAAACAACACAAAATAATAATAAACAACAATTAAAAACAATCATGTATAAATAAAATATGTATATAAGTGACTACTTGTGTGCTCTAGCAAACCCATGAATGGTATTGGAGTCTCCATCTACCTATGATTTGTTGTCACTAAAGACACATATTTTTGGACCACATTCTTTATTTTTTGGAGGATTGTCCACAAGTCTCACACATGATTATGCTTCTTGGTCTATAAGCTACCCAAGAATGCATCCTGAACATAGCTTCATGCTAACTTGATGGCTATTGTGAGGTGACACATTTATTTCTCTTGGCAAGCACTCTTTTAGGTGCCATAATTTTCTCTAACAAGGATTTCAAATGACAATATACATTTAGAAGTTGTTTTTTTGTAATAAAATTTATTAGCTCTATCAATGCCAACATGTTTAATGTTGCTACAAACACTACAAGATATATACCTTATACCGACGTTTAAAGCGACGAAAATACAAACAACAAAATTTGCCACCGTCGTCGCAAAAAGCGTCGTTATTGACGACGCCATAGAAACGTCGCTCGACGCAACCAGTAAATTTGCGACGCTCATAGCGAGGCTAATAGCGACGCGAGCAGTAAATTTGCGATGCAAATAGCGACGATAACAGGGAAAAAAAAATTTGTGGCAGGGTAGCTTGTGCTATATGAGAGCCATACAAAATAGTTTCTGCACTACTGCATACAAAGCGCTTGCAAACAAAAAGAATGTATACTGAAATCATAAAACTGATACATGAAATAAATACATGATTGTATAAAATGCGATTGGTACAATCATGAAAGGATATCACTAATACATAGAAAATGTCTACATAGATCAGGCGACTAAAAACTAAAGGTGTCTGAGCTCCAAGGAGCCAAGGGCGAGCTAGAAATCCTCGTTCCCCAAAAGCTCATCCCGCCGCAAAGGAGCATCGAACGAATTCTGCAGAAAAAGAAACAACATATCAATCCATCATACAATAATGCATTCAAATATCTCATGGTAACTACGGACAAGAAAGATGAGTGACTTACAGGGCCGCCGCGTCTATACAATCGGTCGATCAATGCATTGAGACTGTGCCTCTCTGCATATCGAGTCTCAAGGCCTTGCGGATCGCGATTTGTAATGGAGTGTTGCAAAGAAAACAAAATGCTAACTGTTAGAAACATGATTGTCAGTACAAAGAATATTTCAAAAAAATAAATAAGCAAAACAAAAGAGAAACTTACAAAGACCTCCAAATATGTCCTGTGGCCGCCACTCCCAAGATGATGCACCACTCCGACCTCAAGTCGTGCCCTCACCATCTCCCGCTCTGCTGACTCCAACGTCCTGGCGAATCTGTAGCCTCCTCCCTCAGTCGGGGCCAGTCGTCTACATCTAACCACTCGGGCTTTGCAGCCCTACTCTTGATTGCCTTGTGTGCGTCGGATCATCTATGTGACATGTATGCACGCATGCAATCCATCATCCAGCCCGTAGAGAATCTATCTACTGTGGCTGGCACCGGAAACTCCTTGTGCAATGATGCTACTATGTAGTCCTTGCTCCCCTCCGGTATGTTCTTCCAATGATCCAGGACGTTGTGCCGAAAAACTTGTTGGCACAACTCCCTCATGCGAGCCATCACCTCCTCCCCTCATCATTCATGATGATGGCTCCTGACCTACTATCAACTAGGTATCCATAACCCCTAGGAGTCTGCCTAAGATGGGTCCTCTCCCATCTCCGTCCACGCTCCTGGGCATATCCAGGAGACCCCTGTACATCTGGTGTACCGACGGGGGTACCCTCTCTCGGAGTGCCACTCAAAGGGGTGCCACCAAAGGGGGTGCCACCAAAAGGGGTGCCACCTGCTGACAGCTGCGCAAAAGCCGAAGTAACAGGAGAAGCCGTCCCCACAGGTGTGACAAATCTTGGAGGTGACGCAGCTCCAGCTGAACGACGAGACGGAGACACCACGTCCGTGTCTCCACAGCAGCACCCCCTGATCCCGATGCAGTCCCTCCCTCTAGCCCAAGTCGTGAGCGTCGAGATCGTCTGTTCGAAGCTGAAGCATCTGATCGCACTGAAGGAGATCTAGCAGAGCGCCCTGACGAAGAATGAGACAGCTCCTAGTCTGCAATCTCTCTGAATCTCCCGAGCTGATATGGAGACATGCGTGCCATCGTGTCCTGAAACTCCTCATCGCTCATCCCTCGACTCATCCTGAAAATGTCACCTGCACATATAAAAAATGGTGTTAGAATAATCAACTTGAACTATACAAAGCACAATAATATAAATCATTTTTGAAAAATCCCTCTTAAAATGCATATCTTATGTACCTTTATGGAAGATCTAAACAACGAATTGAGTAATACAATTCTCCAAGAATGAAGTATTCTACGGTCCCATGCTTCCTCTCTAAGCGGGTCAGATGTCTCAACATCCATGGGAATCAATGCATCAATCATTGCCTCCATCTCAAGCTCCAAGATTGTAGGTAGGTCGGGAAGGTTGTTTGTCTCCTCTAGCATTGACGGTATAGATGGGCCTTGCGAGTGGTGGATTGGCTCCTGCAATCCATCCATCGCACTTCCACGAACTCTTCTAATTGGCCGCAAAGGGTGCACTCCCCCTTGGGTCGAGACATCACCCCCCTGGATAGAAAATTTGCCAACAAGACCCAATCTTATTGTGTATGGTTTTCAATTAGCTTGCGAGTACAATGCATGATTAATATTAACTTCAAATTACTGTTTGCTGAAAATCTGCAATCACCTGATCAATGATCTCAGATTGAAACTCGCCAAATCGTCGTACGTATTCTATAGACAATCGGCGTTTTCGTCTAATTGCCAACTTGCATTGAGAGCAAGGACATGGGACACGCTGATTAAGATACGTCTCGCGGTCTTGAACAATAAGACCTTCTTCGTTTTCCATCTTATCTACATTACAGCAAACAAAGCTTAAATGGATAGCTTTATGGAGATGTACGTCAAGTTGCAAGTTGACCATAAATCTTGCATTGTACATAGTAGTTGAGAGATTTTCCGATGTTATATCTCGACCTTGTATCATGCTCAAGGATTTGTTTGTCTTGGTAGATAATTATTCGTTATTGTAAAAAACTGCACTAGAGGGCTTTGAGTATAAGTAATCCATTTTGAGCATCATTGAGAATCTCTTAGTCTAATAATAAATCAGTCTCAACAAAAAGCATCTTAGAAATGTGGTTTTTTTGTCCTAGGATCGCGTATTAAAATTAATGCCATCTATAAAATTTATCAACTATAGTAATAAAATTTATTTCAATCAATTCTACTCATAGTCATAAGACCTGAGAGAAAATATCCTATACTCAATTTAAGGGATTCTTCTTCTATAACAATACTTTTGGGTTCATTTTGATGAAGTACCGTAATGAACATTAGCTAGGGTATCATTTTCTTTTAGTCCTTCCGTTGACTAGTTGGCATGATTTCTAATTTGTTATGCCTATAAAGTTAATACAAAAACAATGAATTATGCATATCACAATTAGATCCCCTACTTGGACATTATGAAGGACATGACCAATTTTAAGCCATATTAAAGAGTCACCAATGTACGTGGCCCATGGCAAAGCACATTGCATACCATTATCGATAAGTCTATTATCTTAAATTTCCTTTCCCTCCCTCTCCCTCTCTTTCTCTCCCTCTCTCTCCCTCTCCCTCTCTTTCTCTCTTTCTCTCTCATTTCCTCTCCTAAACAAGCAAAAAAGAAAGTGATTCAAACATTAAACAAGCAAGAGGGAGAGTGAGAGAGAGAATGCACTCTCCCTCCCTCTCCCTCTCCCTCTCCCTCTCTTTCTCTTTCTCTCCCTCTCTCATTTCCTTCCCCTCCCTCTCCCTCTCCCTCTCTTTCTCTCCTTCTCTATCTCTCTTTCTCTCTCATTTCCTAAACAAGCAAAAAATAAAGTGATTTAAACATTAAACAAGCAAAAGGGAGAGAGAGAGAGACAATGCACTCTCCCTCTCTTTCTCTTTCTCTCCCTCTCTCATTTCCTTCCCCTCCCTCTCCCTCTCCCTCTCTTTCTCTCCCTCTCTTTCTCTCTCATTTCCTCTCCTAAACAAGCAAAAAATAAAGTGATTTAAACATTAAACAAGCAAAAGGGAGAGGGAGAGAGAGAATGCACTCTCCCTCCCTCTCCCTCTCTTTCTCTTTCTCTCCCTCTCTCATTTCCTCCCCCTCCCTCTCCCTCTCCCTCTATTTCTCTTTCTCTTTCTCTCTCTCCCTCTCCCTCTCCCTCTCCCTCTCCCTCTCCCTCTCCCTCTCTTTCTCTCTTACTCTCTCGTTTCCTCTCCTAAACAAGCAAAAAAGAAAGTGATTTAAACATTAAACAAGCAAAAGGGAGAGGGAGAGAGAGAATGCACTCTCCCTCTCCCTCCCTCTCCCTCTCTTTCTCTTTCTCTCCCTCTCCCTCTCTTTCTCTTTCTCTCCCTGTCTCTCCCTCTCCCTCTCTTTCTCTTTCATTTCCTCTCCTAAACAAGCAAAAGAGAGTGATTTAAACCTTAAACAAGCAAAAGAAAGAGACAGGGAGACTCACGATGAGATATGGCGAGCGTGGGGCGGCTCCTCTTTGCGATGAAGGCTCCTCCTCTCCTTCGCGAACAATGGCGGCGGTGACAAGTCTTCTTCCTCTCCTTCTCTCATGACGGTCGCTCTCTCCCTCGCTCTCGCTCTCAAAACTCACAATGGAGCAAATGCGAAATGAAAACCGCGCTCGGTTTCGGCCGCGTTTTTTCCCTGCGGCCCGTCGCTATTTGCGGACGCTAAATGCGACGCAAATAGCGACGCTATTAGCGACGCCAATAGCGACGCCGCTATCCGCCATCGCTAATCGCTCAAATCCTTGTAGTGAAATTTACGACACTGTAGCCATATGGACAACTTGCATCAACTTGCACTAATTTTCACAAACTAGATCATATTTACCACATGAAATTTCAATCATGAAAGACAACAACATGGTTACTTAGGCTCCCAAGAAAGTGACTATTGCTTTCAAGTACTTCATGCAACCTATGCATTACCATTGACTCATATAAGAACATTTAGAACTTGTTTATGATATTTGATGGTCTCGACTTGAGACATCCATGCTTTCTAATTTCTTGTACACTTTATTATTGGTTTTGGAACACAAAACATGAAAGAGATTTCTTATTTTAATATGTAAATATTTGCAACCCTCTTATAGATGTTAGATCATACCAGTCGCTTTTTGAAAATAGTTATTTCTCTCTCCTCTCTTTGTTGCCATTTATGAATGGAAAAGTATCTGTCTATCTCAGTTGTGTTGACTTAAATAAAGCATTTGAGGTAGTATGTGTCTAGCCTATGCTTTCATATAACCTAGTCTTACATGGCCTAAGCCTAAGCATGTAAAGGCTGGGACTAGTATATATAGACTATGATATGCTGGTCTAGGGCTTATGGTACGGTTGATTACTCCTTATATTTATTCATTAAGGTGCCTTTGCAAAAATTTTTATTATCTTTTGCAAAATATCCTTAAGAGGAAAGTATAAGGAGAAATAAGTAGCATAGGTCCTAACCTACCCAAGCCTAGCATATATATGCCTAACTAAGTATCTATATGCTTAGGCTAAGAGTAAACTTATGTTAGGTTAGACAAAGCATATTGTAGGCATATGCTATATCAAAATTAGGATTAGGCAAGTGCTAGGGCTAGGGTAGGCTACGATAGGTTTATAAATAGAGTTTAAGATTAGATCAAGCTAGGTTATATTAAAGATCTAGACATTGATTGAAGTCTAGTGCAAAAGCCAAAGCCTAGGCTCAAGGTAGGCTCAAGGTTTATACCAACTATGCATTAATCCATGGTGATTTTCAACCCTATGCACAAAAGCAAAGAATTCAAACAAATGTCCTTTAGCCACTTAGAGCACCAAACAAAAATGTATATGTAGTCCATTGCTTGATAAATTTCAATACACTCGATCATGATGACTATATTTGTTATGCATTAGCATTTGTCTTTATACACGAGACATTGACATTGCAAGGAAATATGTCTATTAATGAGCCAATAAACATGTTTTTGGAAGTTGGAAAAAATATATGTGTGTCTATTTGGGCATCTAAATGCATATGCACCGACAATGCCTATGCTTAGCCAATGCCTATGCATACCTAGACTAGCATGTGTATTATTACTTTATGTTAATGAAAACTATGAATATAAATTGGAAATGAAAGATAAATTAGAAAAAAAATGTATGAATAACATATAATGCACATTCAAATGTTTTTTCTTTCCCTGCACATATGTGCATGCATCCAATCAAAGCACATAGGCATAATACATACCCAAACAATGTCAGAATGACTATGGTTGGTATCTTCTATTTGCTTATTTTTACTTAGATGTTTGTGCAGGTTGATACAAAAAAAAAAAAGGAAACAATGGGCAGTAAAAATACTTCACATGCAATGTATCAAACAATAGAAATAACAATGGCACACCTCTTCAAAGGGCGTGCTACCTAGCATATTGTAGATCAACATTAAGAACAACCATGCCAAGGCCTAAAGAAATAGTAGAGGCCCCACCCGAACCAGAGATGCCACAGCAAGAGCTCCTACAACACATTACTAATCAACTTGACAACGTTTTGTTGAATTTAGTGCAAGGAGTACGGCCCCCTGCCCTCACAAATGAAGGCAATCGAGGCCCAAGGAGACACAAGAAGGAGAGTATGTTTGCTATAATTGTGGGAAGACCGAAGGAGGGGACAACAAGTGACACCACCTAGGGAGAGTCTTGTTCCACAGAATCCAGGGCCTCCACTGTCTATTCAATTTCTCTAGCATCCTCGACCACTTGTAGAGGTACCACCCTTACATGTCCAACCGCCAGAGAATCGCGACATCAGGATGATTAGTTTGGATGAGAGTGATGTCAAAGGGAAGGCCAAAGTAGCAAAGGTTGAAGCAACGTCGATGAAGAAAACCCGTAGAATTGAGAGGATGGAGCCTACACCACCAGAGGAGGTTGAAAATATGGAAGAAGAGGCAGAGTCTTCTAAGGCTTCAAAGACATGCGGCAGTAAAAAGAGGAGGGCTCGCTCATACGGATGCATTGAGCTAGATGATTTTTCACTAGGTAAAGGTAGTAGAGCTTATGATTTGCTTACTGAAGTGAGGGATCAAGGGCCAAAAATTTCATGGCCACAATTATTGCATCTATCTCCAATAGTGCGACGACAATGAACAAAGATGGTTAGCAATAGACCATGAAAAATAGACACGTGAATGCAATCAAGGCTAGAAAGATGAAAGATATTGTACCTCTAGTGGAAGTCAAAATCAATGGGTAGAGACTATCAAAGACATACGTGGATGGAGGTGTAGAAATTTGTGTCATGACAGAAAATTTGATGCATCGTTTGGGATTAGAGTAAGGGAAACTACTGAATTTGGGGCCAAAATGGCTAACAATGTAGTAGTAAATTGTTTGGGAGTTATTAAGAAAGTCAAGGTAAAGGTGTGTGAAGTGTATTGGAGCTTGACGTGTATGTGATGCCAGTGAAGAGGGATGACTATCCACTCATTCTTAGGCGACCATGGCTAATGGAAATGAAAGAAAAACAAGATTGGGAGATAGGGGATTTAGAGCTAAGGCCACAGAAGGGGCTGTACAAAAAATGGAAGAGTACTATCTATAACATGAAGGAGGGTTGGCATGAGGATCTTGTGTTAGAGACCAGTTCCAACGAGGATTGGCCATCTACAATAGAGGGTGAGTCTTCTAATGAGGAGGAAGAAAGCTCTGTAGAAGTGATAGGGATTACATTCAAAGGGCCTTCTAGTAGTGAAATTCCGCAGCAGCTTCCAAAGGTCGAGAAGGAGGGGTTAGAAAAAATGTTGGCTAAGGATCTATCAACTAAGGAGAAGGTAGCCTACATGGAAGTGGTGATAAAACACTTTGCAATTTTTATTTATGATTATGGACACATCACAGGTGTGGCGGCAGTACATCACATTAATCTAAAAGATGGAGCAAGGCTAGTGGTGTAACGACTACTATGGTTGGGAGTAGTTCAAGAAAATGCTCTACTCAGTGAGGTGAAAGGACTTTTGAAGGTAGGCTTCATCTATCCAATAGGGGACTGTGGGTTTCACCTGTAGTGGTGACATCCAAGAACGGAAAATGGCGGATTTGTGTAGACTATAAGCCGTTAAATGCTACAACAAAGAGAGATCACTTCCCTCTTCCCTTTCAAGATGAAATACTCAACGAGGTGGCCAAGCATGTGGGATACACTGCTTGTGATGGGTACTTCGGTTATTTCTAGATCCGATTAGCTGAGGAGGATCAACAGAAGACCACCTTCATCATGCATTAGGGGTGTTTTTCTTACAAAGTAATGCCATCTGGATTAACAAATACCCTAACTACCTTCTAGTGATTCATGAATTACGTCTTCCAGGCATATTTTGGTAAGTCCATCAGAGTCTTTATTGATGAGTTTTGTATTTATAGTTCTAAGGCTCTACATCTAGGAAAGGTGGATAAAGGTTTCAATCGCCTTGCACAAATGGGGGGGTAGCTAAACCATGAGAAGTGCCGTATTGGCAAAAGTAGTGTAACTTTGTTAGGGCATGTTGTAAGTGAGAGGGGCATTGAAGTGGATCCAAACAAAGTTAAGGCCCTATTGGCGATGCCATCACCATCTTTTGTGAAGCAACTAACCTCTTTCGTTCAGAAGGTGAGATATATGGGGCGGTTCATTCAACTCCTCTCCCAATTAGTGTTTCCACTGCAACAGTTGACCCACTCTGAGGAGCTCCTGTGGAGTGATGAAAGTGAAAGGTACTTTCATGAGGTGAAGAAGGCTCTCAGCACCCTTCCCATAATTTTATAACCTTGCTAGGATCAAGAGTTTTTTGTCAACTCGAGTTTTGGGGAAGATTCTCTAGGGGCAGCACTAATTCAAAAGGATGCTAAAATTGGCCTGATGAGGCCGGTTTACTTTTCTAGCAGAGTAACGACAACATCAGAATGAGTGTACAAGATGGTGGAGGTGATGGTTTTGTCTCTAATGTTTGCTGTAACAAAGTTTCATCCTTATATTCTCCCTAGGCCATTCACAGTGATCATGAAAAAAGAGCATTTTCCCTATGCCTTACGACACATGGATGTTTCCAGCCAGAATCGATAAGTGGGTGATACAACTCCAAGAGTTTGACTACACCTTTAAGGTGGAGGACTCTATTCGAGCCTACCTAGTTGATTTGTTGACCCATAGATGCCATCAAAAGAAGGAAAAAGAGAAGGGCAAGGTAAAAGAGGAGACATCTCCTTTTGAGGACCCACCACGGGTGGAGAATGCCCATGCACTCTACTTTGATGGGGCCTACAAGCGTATCAAAGATAGAGCGGCAATAGGAATAGTGGTGTTTAGTCTCAAAGGTGACAAAATTTATGGAAAAGGTATCAGCTTGGAGGATGTCCATCCTAAAAATGAGGCAGAATATCAATCCTTGCTTTTAGGTTTGAGGTGGTGTCTCTCACATGGTGTCACTTGACTTGATGTTTTTAGAGATTCTATGCTAATTGTTAAGCAAATGAAAGGAATCTAGGCTTGTAAAAATGACAAATTAGCCGTAAAAATGAGAGAAGCTAAAGCTCTCATGAGGAAGCTACAGAAATCCCAGATCTATTTTGTGCCAAGGTGTACAAATGGGGATGCAAATGCCCTAACAGTTAAAGAATTCAAAGAAGTAATGGTAGGCATCATTGGAGTAAAGCTCCCCTTGTTTTAGGGTAAGTTTCAACTACAAGATGTGCTTTTTATTATTGAGCATGGTGAGGCACCTTCACATATGAATAAGAGTGAGAAAAGGTGGTTGGCTACTAAGGCCACTAAATATCGCTTGATAAATGATGTGTTGTATTGCAAAGGAAAGGATGTAGTGCTTAGAACGGTGCCAACAACAAAGGATATTATGGATATGATTAAGAGCTGCCATGAGGGGGTTTGTGGCAAACATTTTGCTCAAGAAATAACTAGTAGAAAGATTCTCCAAGTCCGTTTTGTGTGGCCTAGTCTGCATCGAGATGTGCAACATTGATGCCGCACTTATGATGCTTGCCAAAATGCCGGACCAAGGAAGCTAATGCATGAGGAACAAAATCCCATAACTACATATGGCCCATTTGAGAAATGGGGGATTGATGCATTAGGGCCACTCCCACGAACTCAATCTGGCAAGGAATACATCATAATGGGTGTGGACTACATGATGAGGTGGGTTGGGGCTTCAGCAATCAACTAGTAGGATCATAGCCCAAGAAGTGGGAAAATTTGTGTTTGAAAATATTTGTTGCAGGTTTGGCACACATTTGGAAATTATCTCTGACCGGGGTCCTGGTTTTAGGGCTAATCTAATGGGGGAGCTAATGGAAAAGCTAAAAATCAAGCGTAGGCATTCTACTCCCTACTACCCATAGTGTAATGGTTTGGTCGAAAAAGTGAATGGGCTAATTTGTACGATAATTACCAAGCAAGTACACATGCACCCCAAGAACTAGGATAAAAAATTGAGTGTAGCTCTTTGGGCCTATAGAACTTCATTCAGAACCTCACTTGGCTATACTCCATTTCACCTCGTTTATGGCCAAGAGGCTTTGCTTCGTATAGAAGTAGAAATGGCCACTTTAAGTATTTTAGTGGCCAGTCGAGAGAAGAATCAAGATAATATGTTAGAGGAAAGGATCTTGGATCTAGAGAGGCTGGAGTTAGAGAGAGAAGCAGTAGTCCAACACTATTCCATGCAGGCTGAAGAGAGGAGGAAGACATTTAATAAAAAGTTGGCTAGCAAGCATATAAGGGAAGGATCACTTGTGTTGTGCTATAATAACCACTTTGATAATAGAAAGGATGCTAAACTTGTGTTCAAGTGGGAAGGGCCATTCATTGTCATAAGGAGATATCCAAATGGCAGCTATAAGCTAGGTGACATGGATGGGAGGGTTCACAAGACAAGGGCAAATGGATGGCAACTCAAGCCTTATTTTCAAAGAATTAGGGACACTTTAGAGCAGTCATTCGACAAAGAGCCACCAATGAAGGGGTGTAGTCCTCCCTAATCTATTGGACAATCATTAGTAAGCTAGAGGCACGAATGCCTCTAGCCTAAGGGAAGGGCTAAGGATTCAGGTTTTATACAAATCAGATTTCTATCACAAAATTTGGCCAAAACCCCTTTCAAGAGCCTTACCCATAGCTTAAACCCTACATCTTATCACTTTGGGTTTACTCTTCAAGCACTTGGTATGCTACATTTCTTCTCAGTTATGATAACTCTAGCAAGTGGGGAAACAAGTTCTTGGGAGGGATGTCAATGTAGAGGGTAAAAGGGATGGATTATCTTAGTGAAGGTGGAAATGGATTACACCTAGTGGTTGAGTGAGAACATAGATTTTTTCAAAGGACTAGCCTCCAACTACACTTGGGTTCAACCTACATCACCAAGATTTGGGATCTATCACCATCATTAGAGGACACCTCACCCTTGTACACAAGTCAATGTCCACATCATGGTGTCATTTGGATCTTACTCAAAAGATTACAAGCATGGATCCCCTCTGTCGCATGCTTATATGTATTAAAGTCAAATTAGGTTTTGGAAGTATTTTTTAATAATTTCAATAAATCCCAAGGAAAATAAAATTTCAGGAAAATTCTCGCGCTACCCAATCGGTTTTGACAGTCTACAAACTTGCAGAAGAATTTTTTTTCAGATTATTCATCGATTTGAAGTTACGAAGGTGCAAACTGCTGGCTGTAGGCAATTTTCTTCTCTCTTTCACCCTTATCACATCAACTTTCCATTTTATCCTTCTTGTAAATATATTATATTAATGTGGTTTGGGCACCCATCTCTTGTAATCTAGCTCTCTTTCTCTAGCTTGTCTACCACCAGCCTTGGCTTCTTGCATGATGACCAAGGTGGGGACTTGTCCCATCCACCATTCTCCATATTATAAAAGATGCCATACATCATCTAGGATTATGTTAATCAAGAATATTAACTTAATCTAATCCCTCATAGAGGCTATATAAGGTGCCCATGGAGATGTAAAGAAGGATACAATCACAAGCACATGAGAGTTCTTTAGATCACCAAGCCCAAAACACCCTCATGCTAGTCCATGTCTTTGAGGTAAGCTATGAGTGAGTCTTTTTTTTTATATATAGCATTCCATGAATACATAACGGAAAGCTTCCTCTACGTCTTCTCCTCTTATCTCCATGTCTTCTCATATTCTCCCAATTTTTTTCAATTACTTTGGGATTATCTCCTATTTTTTTCAATTACTTCCATGCGATGGGTTGGGTTGAGCACTCATTGCAACATCATTGAGCATTAGCACAACATGATATCCGTGACAGCTATATACACTAAACCTTAGTCTATGCACATGCACTGGAGAGCACATTTCATTGTGCATGCATGGTTCTTTGCATGCACAAGATTTGGGGTATTCATCACCAAAATAGGTACCGTTGGATGAGTGGGAAGGTGATGGGTGAGTTTTGGGGGTCTTTAAGGATGCCTACAATTGTGAGATGGGTTGTTTATTTGGTCAAATATCATGAGGACCATATTTTTGTTACGTGATTGTGATATTTTAGTGGATGGAGAGGAGTGAAATATTTCTTCCTTTTGCACTACTCCCTACAAGGCTTTCTTTGGTTGAAAGTCTTTTGTGTCTTGCTTCGACATCTTTGGATGTGATGCCTTTATCCATGTGGACAAGAAGAAGAGAAAGACGAAGCTTAACTCAAAGTTGAGGAAGCTCATCTTTGTGTGATGTGGCAGTACCACAAAGAGTAATTGACTCTATGAACTAATGAGACAAGGAGGTTTTAGATGAGCAGGGATGTGATCTTCAATGAGGCTTCCGCCTCCAAGGATCCTATTAATAGTTCCATTATAGGTGATTCTTTCTCATTGAATGACCCTACCCCACAACCCTCCGTTCCTCTCCTCTTCAAGTTGCCTCTCAGCACCCCTTCTTTGTCTATGGTGGCCCCTTCCTCTCCTCCTTCTCCACCATCTACTCCAACTTCCCTACTACCTTTAACAAATGTGACTACTACTTGTTTGTTGCATACTTTCCATTTATTACATACAAAAGGATACCATATAAAGGGATTACTTACAAATTTAATAGAAAAACGTTATGTTTTACTAATAAAAAAATCACAAATAAGGATATTTATAAATAGGCATTGAATGCAAGTGATATAGCAGGTATGCATGTAGTGAATCCCCCTTGCTTATAGCATGCATGTCTATTATTTAGCTATTTTGACTCATGTAGCCCACCACTACTAGCATGTTTATCAAATGGATTTCAAGTCCACCCTCTAGAATGATGTCCTTGAGGAGGAGATTTATGTCTCACAACCTCATCTTATTATTATAGGGAGGTCTCCTCCTGAGGTTTTTCTTTGCCTTGAATTACAGAGCTAGGTGTGGACAATCAAAGTCATGAAGCACATTGAGGTTCAGTACGATTATGTTTTGAGAATGGATCCTAGATTCTAAGTTAGTGGTGGCCTATTGTCCCATGGAGGACAATGTAGTGGATCTCTTCATGAAGCCTTTTCCCAAGGCTTCTATGCTTCATCGCATGAGATTGTTAGGTCTTCAAACACTCCTAGGATCTAAAAGGTGGTGTTAGCCTACCTTTGTTATCTATGTTAGTCTGTGGTTGTGAGCTCCTATCAAAATTTGACACAGACATAGCGGCTATTGTAGTGTAGGTGCATTTTCTTTATTTGTCAGGCTCTTATGTGAATTCCTAGGCCACTTACTGCTTTCCACAGTTTGCATATATCCATTGGACATTGTCATTGTGAGCTAGGATTTTTTCTAGGGTCACCCCTATTTTTTTGGCTTTTTCTCTTCATTGGCAAGTATTAAATGCTAGCCGACTAGTATTTATGGTCCCTATAAGAGCAAGTCCGCCATTTTCTTAGGATTTGGCTATTTATAGCTAGCCGCCCCACTCGGTAGATACAAACACTCTTTATTCTTTATTCTTCCCTTTGTAGGTGCACACTCCTACTCTTTATGCTTGGTACTACCATCGTCACCAACCAAATCTGGTGCCCCCACTAATGCCCTGGGCTATGTGTAGGAAGTGATCAATCCATCATTAGTATTCTTTTTTAGTCAGTGCAATATTCTTCCTTTATCATCTGCTTCCTCTCTCTCTATATCTGTGTGTGTGTGTGTGTGTGTGCTTCTCTATATGTTTGTGCTTCTTTTGTTGCACACTCTCACAATTGCATCACACTGGTTTAGCTTGGATATGAGAAACGGATTGCGAATTGATATCCAAGCAAAACTTGTTGCCAAGTTTAGAAGAATCGATAAAATGATCATGAAGTGCAGTTCCTCCTTTCTATTATTTTCTTGCCGTGGTTGAGTCCTCTACTATCGTCTTGTTTTCTCTTGTGGGAGATGTTGATTGTAGCATCCTCCCTTGATGAAACAACCTAAGTAAAGCCCCTCAAAAGACCATAATGATGTGCCATCCACCTTACTCCCCTTGCCTTGCAAATGAGCTATTTTACTAGATCTTAAGTCCCTTAACACTACAAGAGAAAGGCCCTATAGATGTGCACTGTACATGCGAAAAAGCGGGTGCATTTATAAGCATGTGTATCAAGGCGTCTATTTACGATAGTATACAGAACGTGTCTATATATCCGCGTTTATAAACACGCCTATAGATGCAAAAATAAAGGCACATATTTTTCATTTCTCATAAAGTCCCTAAATATGACCAAACCTCTTAACAGCTAGTATTTGTTTGAATACATTACCAACTTTACTTCTTTCTGATTATTACAAATATACATCCAATCATTCAAAGCTAATTATATATATGTGATTTCATGGCCTATATACATCCATTCATGCCCTATACAAATGTGATTGGATAGGGCATGGTTGGATGTATATACGGCATAAGTACACCTGGATCATAAGGACATGATATACATGTATAGGATCATAAGGACATGATATACATGTATAGGACATGATATACATTACCAACTTTACTTCTTTCTGAGTATTACAAATATACATCCAATCATTCAAAGCTAATTATATATATGTGATTTCATGCCCTATATACATCCAATCATGCCCTATACAAATGTGATTGGATAGGGTATGATTGGATGTATATACGACATAATTATCAGAGAAGTGATTGATACATGCACATGTTGCATCTATTGTGCACTTAACCTACCCATGCCTAACTTATAGATCAAAGGTTGAATTATGCATGTGCAATAGAGAGAGAGAGAGAGAGAGAGAGAGAGAGAGAGGGAGGGAGGGAGGGAGGGAGGGAGGGAGGGAGGGAGAGAGGGAGAGGGAGAGGGAGAGGGAGAGGGAGAGGGAGAGAGAGAGAGAGAGAGAGAGAGAGAGAGAGAGAGAGAGAGAGAGAGAGAGAGAGAGAGAGAGAGAGAAGTGATCGATACATGCACATGTCGCATCTGTTGTGCACTTAACCTAGCCATGCATAAACTTATAGATCAAAGGTTAGTTGGTGATTTAAGAGAGTATCCTAACTTTTTAGGGTAGTCCCTTGAATCTCATTAGTCTCAACAAATATGCAGCACAATCAATACAATGAAAGCAAAAGCAAGACATGCATGACAATTAATAGCATGAGTAGAATGATGCAAATAAATTGACTTGTGCATGTGCAATAGAGAGAGAGAGAGAAGTGATCGATACATGCACATGTCACATATGTTGTGCACTTAACCTAGCCATGGCTAAAACTTATAGATCAAAGGTTGACTTGTGCGTGTGTAACGAATATCTACACTTGTCCAGATCCAAGTGAAGCAAATATAGCTGAAGTCAAGATGTCTATCTCTAAGGTACATTATAATATGGGTGGCGTGCAAGTTCTGCAACGATCGAGGCTCTATATAGACCAGGGTAGGCACTCTACTATTGTCTAAGCACCTCTACTGCCCCGTGTGCTGTGGAGAGAGAGAGAGAGAGAGAGAGAGAGAGAGATGGATCAGAAGAGAGTAACAGTAGCTGCAGTGATGATGCTACTGAATATAGTAATTAGTGGAGTAACTTTGGGGTATGATGACTTTTTCCTCAACTAATCATTTGATCTATGAATATCATTTACATTCAGTTCGTACTTTCTACTCATCTAAATGTGCTCCCACGTCATATTGATATAGATTGGTTACATGAGGAAATGGAGAGAATTGAAAAAGAGGACGAAATTAATATATCTCAAGAAGAGTGGGAATACGCACGAGGTTGCTTATCAGAGGTGAGACATACTATCAATTAATTTGTTTCTATAAGTTATATTTTATATAAATAATTGACATGTTTGATCTTAATCTTTTACTACTAGTGCACATTATTCAATGCTATTTGGTGTGAGGGTAAACATCTTCGAACTCAACGTATAGATAAAAAGAGAAATACCCAAGATTGTGGTGTCCTTGCTCACTTCGAGGATGCCAATGGTACCATGGAAGGTTATTGTGGCTTGATCCAAGATATTCTGAAGCTTGACTTCAGACGATTCTTTATATATGTACTGGATGTGAAGTGGTTTAAAGAAGTGATAACAAATCGTGAGCATTGCACAATCAGATATCATCCAAGTGGTTTTCTAATCATTGACTCTACAAAATTTCACCAAAACAAGAATGACACATTAGTACTACCTCAACAATGCCAGCAGGTATATATGCAAACGCTAATTTTTTTATATGTATACATGTGATACATATACACAATATAATAATTATTTAAGTTTCTTGCTTTTGTTTTTCAAATACAGGTTGTGTATCATCCAATGGTAAACAATAACCGATGGTGGTATGCCATCCCTATATCTAATCGTTCAAAACCAATATATGGTAATATTACCGACATGGAGATAGCAGATGACAATCCAACAATTAATGATGATGTACATGATGACACCATAATGGATTATATACGTGATATAGTACAAGATGAACCTCGCGAGGATGTTTAAGGAAACGCAAAAGAAAACAATAATGTGATTGTCCATGATATTGATGAAGTTATTGAGCAATATAGCAACACATCTGATATAGTGGGATAGACTTATTTGTTTCGTTACCTCTTGGTAGCATAGACCTAGAAGTACATAGTTTAGCAAGGGCTGATCTCATTGAAGATGAGATGGATCATTGATTGTAACATACTTAATTTGCTTAATGATTCAATGTGTATTCTTAATTCTATGGTTTTTATCATGCGCACACGGGCATATTCAAGAATCAATAGTCAAGTTTAAAGCTAAATTGAATTTTTCATAATAAAGAGGAAGTATTTTTTATCATCTTCAAGCAGAGAAATTATGAGATACATATTGCAATGCTTGTGGAGCCCCGAGAGGAACACCAAGGAAAAGGGAATTCTCTTGCAAGAAAATCTATCTTGTAACATCAACAAGCTTGTTTATCATGTTTCATATGATCACAATGAAGAAAAGAACACCAGGCACAACAAATCTTCATGCAGCATCATGTAGACCTCCCACGGTTTTTAATAGAATCAACCATATTCTTCAACATCTTCACAAAATCCATCAATAGACCAAAGAAAGCAAAGAAGTACACCATCTTTGAATGGAAATACATCACATAATATTCATCTTCAATATCTTCATAGTCTTCTCTCTCAATCTCTCATATAGAATCACTCTGTTTGAATAGAATTGGCTATCTCTGACTCTCTCTCACACACTCCATCAATAATACATCATATCCTCACTACAATCTCTCAAAAATTACTCTCAATAATCACTCTTAGGTCGTGGATACCCCTCCCAAGAGGTATGTCTGATATGAAAGGTCACCAGAGCCACTACAGTGTCTCTTCACAGCTTACTACTGTCACTTCACTCTAGTCTTCTCTTGAGTCTTCAACAGCTACTTCTTCCACTTCTTTCAGCTCTTTTGCACTTGTATTCACCTCTTTCCAAGGCTAGAAAACTTTCCCCAAAATCACACATACATTCCACAGAACACTTACAGAACAGTCTACAGAACAGTACCAGAACAGCTACAGTACAGAACAGAACAGAAACAGAACAGAAACAGAAGCTCTACAGAAGACCTACAGAAGGTTACAGAAGGTCATCAAAACTACATAACTCATTCTCAAATCATTCCAAACTCTCACAAACCATTCAATAAACTTTTACAATATCTCATTCTTCATCAATCAATACTCCATCCCTCCTTACAGAAGACAATCAGATCAAAACAGACCAAAACAGAACAAAACAGAAGGTATACAGAACCATTCAGAACCTATCAGAACATCACAGAATCATCAACAAACATCATGATCTTCCAAAATACAATCAATATCATCCAAAACACTCTCAATCCTCTTCCAAATCAATCAATCATCCCATAAAATCAACCATTCAGCTCTCAAAAACAACAAAAATCAGCCAAAAAACAAGTCATTTCAACACTCAACAGCTTGCTACTAACTGTATAATAAGGTTTCTGTCGCTTGCCGCTAATTACTTATATCAGGCTTGTCAACTAGAGGAACTGGCATTCATTAGAGAGCAATGCAAAAATAATTATTAACTTTGGTTTTTTTATTCAATGATTCAATGTGTATTCTTAATTCTATGGTTTTTATCATGCGCACACGTGCATACTCAAGAATCAATTTTAGGTGGTTAAATAATTATTGACTCTGGTTTTTTTATTATATTAAGTCCAATTTGAGGTGGTTAAATAATTGCGCGTCTGAAGGCGCGTCTATTTACGCGGATATATAGACGCAAAATTCGCGTCTATTTACAAACTCTTTTACACGCACATATAGACGCAATGATAGATGCGCCTGACTTTACGTGTCTAACATATGCGTCTATGCCTCGTTTCTATTGTAGTGTGAAGCTCATGATTTCTTTGCACGATTGGGGATAAATCTTCACTACAAGGAATTGGGCAATTAGCGACGCCGATTAGCGACGACGGATATCGGCGTCGCTATTGGCGTCGCTATTGGCATCGCAAATGCGACGCAAATAGCGACGCCAATAGCGATCCCGCAGGGAAAAAAACGCGGCCGAAACCTGAGCGCGGTTTTCATTTCTTTTGCTTCGACTTTTGAGAGCGAGAGCGAGGGAGACAGCGAAGGCTTTGTGAGAGAAGAAGAGGAAGAAGACTTGCTGCCGCCGCCGTCGCGGCCGCCACCACCGCCGTTGTTCGCGAAGGAGAGGAGGAGCCCTCATTGCAAAGAGAAGCCGCCCCACGCTCGCCATATCTCATTGGTGAGTCTCCCTCTCTCTTTCTTTTGCTTGTTCAAGGTTTAAATCGTTCTTTTTTGCTTGTTTAGGAGAGGAAATGAAAGAGAAGGAGAGGGAGAGGGAGAGAGAGGGAGAGAAAGAGAGGGAGAGGGAGAGGGAGAGGGAGAGGGAGAGAAAGAGAAAGAGAGGGAGAGTGCATTCTCTCTCTCTCTCTCCCTTTTGCTTGTTTAATGTTTAAATCACTTTCTTTTTTGCTTGTTTAGGAGAGGAAACGAGAGAGTAAGAGATAAAGAGAGGGAGAGGGAGAGGGAGAGGGAGAGGGAGAGGGAGAGAAAGAGAAAGAGAAAGAGAAAGAGAAAGAGAAAGAGAGGGAGAGGGAGAGGGAGGGGGAGGAAATGAGAGAGGGAGAGAAAGAGAAAGAGAGGGAGAAGGAGGGAGAGTGCATTCTCTCTCTCCCTCTCCCTTTTGCTTGTTTAATGTTTAAATCACTTTATTTTTTGCTTGTTTAGGAGAGGAAATGAGAGAGAAAGAGAGCGAGAGGGAGAGGGAGGGGAAGGAAATGAGAGAGGGATAGAAAGAGAAAGAGAGGGAGAGTGCATTGTCTCTCTCCCTCTCCCTTTTGCTTGGAGGATGTTTAAATCACTTTATTTTTTGCTTGTTTAGGAAATGAGAGAGAAAGAGAGATAGAGAGGGAGAGGGAGAAAAAGAGAAAGAGAGGGAGAGGGAGAGGGAGGGGAAGGAAATGAGAGAGGAAGAGAAAGAGAACGAGAGGGAGAGGGTGAGAGAGAGAGAGAGTGCATTCTCTCTCTCACGACGGGTTTGGTTGTTTGTTGTTTGAATCGCTTTCTTTTTTGCTTGTTTAGGAGAGGAAATGAGAGAGAAAGAGAGAAAGAGAGGGAGAGGGAGAGAGAGAGAGAGAGAGGGAGAGAAAGAGAGGGAGAGGGAGGGGAAGGAAATTTAAGATAATAGACTTATTGATAATAGTATGCAATGTGCTTTGCCATGGGCCACGTACATTGATGGCTTAAAAATGGTCAATTCCTTCATAATGTCCAAGTAGGGGATCTAATTGTGATATGCATAATTCATTGTTTTTGTATTAACTTCATAGGCATGCCAAATTAGAAATCATGCCAACTAGTCAATGGAAGGACTAAAAGAAAATGATACCCTAGCTAATGGTCATTACGGTACTTCATCAAAATGAACCCAAAAGTATTGTTATAGAAGAAGAAACCCTTAAATTGAGTATAGGATAATTTCTCTCAGGTCTTATGACTATGAGTAGAATTGATTGAAATAAATTTTATAGGCTTCTGCATGAAGGCATGCGACTCACCTCTAACAAGGAAGCCAATGAACTATGCTTAACGGTAACATTCAATGATGTGCTCTGCCAACCAAATCTCTTAGAGATAGAGCAACTAAGGCGACAATCAGAGGGTCAAATTCAATTTGAAAAACGTTGGTTTGAAAACTGCGTTGCAATGGCAGAACTAGGAGCCCAGATTATGACAGTCTCAGAGGAGCGATTGGCCAAATGGCGATCTCAAAGAGACCCAACCTATGTGGCACCAACTTCCTTTCGAGTCTGACTGCCATTCGGGGTACAGAATTAGCTAAAACTAGCCAAGAGAACTCTGTCTGATAATGTTCTGATTGAGGAGGAGTTACATGTTGCTAGTAGACTCGGACAAGGTCCCATGCTACTCGATGTTGCAAAATATCTATCGTTATTGAGTAAGCTGCCAACGAGTACTAGATGCATGTGCCACACTGCAGTATAATCCGGAGTTCTACAATTGGCTTTTATCCTCGTGAAGTGACATGGATTCGTAAATATGTATATAAATAAAGGCCATATTAACTATGTGAGCAGAAGCCCTCCTTTGCTCCTCTATTCTCCGAGACCACCTTGGTCTGTCTACCTTCTCTCAATAGATGTAGGCATAGGATTATTGTGGTCATAGAGCTGCTTCACCCAACACAGCAATGTCTTTTCTAGTGGGGTGATGTCAGGTTGGTGAACTTTTTCCTCATCATTTAAAGATGATGCTTCCTCCTTTCTTAAGGATAGGGACAGCTCTCGGGATATGTTCATATTGGACTACTTCTTTGCTTGATGATAAAGTAGAAGAACTTGCCTTCTCCTCCTCCATTGTATGCGGCTACTCCTTGAACACCACATCATGGCTCGCGATGATCTTCTTTGCCTCTTGGTCATATAGTTTGTAAGCCTTTTGCTTATCACTATAACCCAAGAAGATACATTTTTTGCTTTTTGGTTTTAACTTTTTTCTCTTCTCATATGGAACACGTGTATAACATTCACATCCAAAATTTTTGAAATGTGAGACAGATGGTTTCTTACTAGTGTAAGCCTCATGAGGTGTTTTTCCCTCGAGAGCCTTTGTGTATCTTTGATTTAAAATGTAGAGTGAAATATTAATAACTTTAGTCCCAAAAATGGTTAGGCAATCCCTTTCCCTTTCGCATGCATCTTGCCATGTCCACAATGGTGGGATTTCTGTGTTCCACAATACTATTCTACTGAGGTGTGTGAGGCATTGTCAATTGATGCTTGATCCCTTTGCTCTTGCAAAAGTCTTCAAACTCCTTTGAGTTGAACTCACTACCACCATATTTTCTAAATTTCTTCACAATTTTCGTTGTTTCATTCTCAACAAGTTTTATAAACTTACCAAAATCTTGAGCCTTATCATGAAGGAAGTACACCCACATCTTCCTACTGTAGTCATCGACAATCAATATAAATAAGAAGATCCCTCCAAGGCCTGTGTAGGAATCTTACCGTACAAGTCAGCATGCAACAACTCTAGAGGAGCATGTGCTCTATTCTTACTTTCCTGTGGAAATGCATTTCTCTGTTGCTTGCCCATCATACAAGCTTCACATGGTTCCTTCAATTTAGTCACACTGTAGGTAGGTGAGTAACCATACCTTGCTTGTGCATCCCCTTCAACACTACAAATTCAATGTGTCCAAACCTTTCATGCCAAAGCTTACTTTTGCCCATTACAACCACCCTATGGTCACTACATAGTCATGCATTGACCTTGTCATACTGGAGCAAATGTATGATTTGGATTGAAGACACTTTGAAGTGGTTTGGAGCTTGTTATGATGAATTCTGGTTGACTGCAACCTGCAACTGAATTTGTTGACACTTGTATGTGCTGGTTATGCACTGTTCTGTGCCTTTATGCTCATGTCTTGATTGCCAAATGTACTAGCAGCTACCTGGGAGATTTTGGAACATGTATGACATGATTACTACTCAGTTTTGGACTTGAAATTTTTGCTGGTTACTCACAGTTTACAATTTTCAAACTGCATGTATGTACCCTGGCAGTGAAGTTACAGAAGCTTAAGCTGAAGCAAACACATAGCTTATGTATTGACAGTTATATCTACAATTGAGATCACTTGTTTGTGGGTTGTTTTGGGGTGTCAGTGGGCTGAAATACCTTGGTTTTTTTTCTGCAATTTAGTGCAGAAACCCGTCATAAAATGTTATGGACTGAACTTAGTCAGTCATACTTATTGGTCTGCAAGGAGTCATGCACTTGATAGACAGTCTATTGCATCATGGCTAGTGCACATGGGACTGACAATATTACTCAGATAGTTGGAGAGAAGTTGGATAATAAGAACTTTGCATTATGGAAATTCAGAATGAAAAACTTTCTGGTTGGCAGGGGCTATTGGGATTTATGTACAGGAGATGAAGTTGCTCCTAAGTTGCCTGCACACAATCCAACAAATGAACAGAAAAGAACCTACAGGCTATGGAATGAAAGAGCATGCAAGGTGCTGCATTGGTTTTCCTTATGTATATCTGATGCTATGGTAATTCAAATCACTGGATGTGAGACTCCGAAGGATGCTTGGGACATACTGATGAAAAATTATGGAACCATGACACATGCAAGGAAGATCCAGTTGAAACAGCAGTTCAACAACATGTCTAGGAATGGCAAGAGCATCCGGACGTATACCACGGAGATTAAGACCATATCTGATCAACTTGCTACTATTGGCTCAAGTGTATCAGAAGATGATATGATTGTTGTTTCCTTGAATGGCTTAGGCAAAGAGTACAAAGCTTTTGATACTTCCATTTCTGTCAGAGAAGAGCCCCCTAGGTGCGAAGAGCTAGTTGCTTTGTTGTTGCATGAGGAAGTCAAACTTGGTTTGAATACACGTTCTAGTGTATCTCAGAGTAGAGACACTATGTTATACTCTAGCTAGCGTGGCAGAGGATCTAGAGGTCGTGGTTCATTTCGAGGTCGTGGTGACACTCGTAATACTTATGGACAGTAGCAGCAGCAGCAGAGTAATTGGCATGGTGCAAATACACAAGGCCAGCGTGCATCTGGTGGGTTTAGAGGCAGGGGGAGATCACCCTGAGGTAGAGGTGGTGGATCTGGTTCATGGCAATCGTCTGATTAGCCCAACAGGGACAAGGACTGCCATTATTGTGGCTGATATTGGCATATTGCAAAGGATTGCTACAAGAAGTAGAAAGATATGAAGGCAAAGGGCAGACAGCATGGGCACTATGCATCTTCCAGTGATGCTCATGATGAGCTAGTTGTTGATAGACTCTTTGCCATGCAGCATGTATCTAAAAATGCATTGAGACATGATAGAGATGACAGACGGTACATTGACTCTGGAGCGTCAAACCACATGACCCCGCATGGAGAGTGGTTTGATGAGATGGTTGTAGGTACACATGGTCATGTATGTACTGGAGATGACACCCAACATGACATAAAGCATAAAGGGATTGTTCCTCTTATGATGCCTGATGGCAAGAAGAAGGCATGCATGATGTATTACATGTACCAACCATAACAAAGAATCTGTTGTCTGTGGGTCAAATGGCAGAACAGAATTTGCAAGTGAGGTTCAACAAAGATGGGTGTTTCATTGAGGAGTATGGAAATGGCTGCAAGTTAATTGCCAAGGGCAGACGGGATAGCAGGATGTTTACATTGGATGCGACCATTCTGGGACTCAAGGCATCCATGTTTACACATGATGAGAGTGACATTCGGGAGACAGAGATTTGGCACAAGCATATTGGTCATGTCAATGTACAAAAGCTGAAATCCATGCAGCAGAAAGAAGTAGTACTTGGATTACCTAAATTCAAGTATAATGATTTTGGTCATGTATGCCCTGCATGTCAGTTTGGGAAGCAAACACGGTTTCCTTTCATGAGACATGTAAAAAAACAGCACTAGGCCTTTACAGTTGGTACACTCTGATGTCTGGGGTCCTTCACATAATGCTTCTTTTGGCGGTGCATGGTATTATGTCTCATTTATTGATGATTTCAGCGGGTACACTTGGCTTTATATCTTGAAGCATAAGGATGATGTGTTTGATGCATTCAAAGACTTCAAGAAACATGCTGAAAATGAATTGGGCTGTTACATATCATGCTTGAGATCAGATGGAGGAGGTGAATATGTCTCAAACTACTTTGACAGGTATCTTGCTAAACATCGGATCAAAAGACAGCTCACATGCAGTTATACACCGCAGCAAAACGGTGTTGCAGAGAGGAAAAATAGGGTTTTGATGGAGTCAACTAGAGCTATGCTGAAAGAAAAATGTCTGCCAAATGGTTATTGGGCTGAAGCAGTGGTGACTACTGTCTATGTGCTGAATCGAACCCCTACAACAGGGATTCATGATGTCACTCCGTATGAACGGTTGTATGGTCATAAACTTGACATTTCACACTTGAAGGTGTTTGGCAGCATTGCATATGTGCATATACCAAATGAGAAAAGGAAGAAATTGGATCCTAAGACAGTGAAAAGTGTGTTTATTGGATATGCACAAGAACGGAAAGCTTATAAGTGTTATGTACCTTCTACGCATGAGACACTCATAAGCAGAGATGTGGTATTTTATGAATTAGCATCTTGGTATGGGAATCCTATTGCAGTGCCTACTAATGGCTCACCCAGTATGAGTCATGCTGAAAATACTCCTGCAGAGAGTACTTCCATGAGTGGTCAGACAGGTGATGTATTATCTACAGTGAGTCCTTGGACAGGACGATTACGGAGTCGCACTACTGCATCCACTGACACGGATATGTCAGCGAGAGGGGGAGAACAGATAAGGGAAAAGAAAAGGTTTTTGAAGATGTTACAGGTCCACTCACTGCAGGTTATGATTCATCTAGCAGTGACAGCTTAGACAGTGAATTGGGGATTCCATCTGTTATGACGCTAGGTGCTAGGTAGAGCCGTTATGTGCCGCCTCATGAGAGGCAAGCTCACAGTGAGCCATAGCTCAGGAGATCAGAGAGGGTCAGATGACCTATTGACATGTATACTTACACTAGATATTCAGCACGTCATTATGCTTATATGACGAAAGTAACAGGTTTTAGATAACCAAGTAAGTTTGATGAGGCAGTTGCAGATGAGAATTAGCGTGATGCTATGGATGAGGAATATTCAGCTTTGGCTGAAAATGGTACATGGGATTTGGTACAGCTGCCTGAGGGCAAAACACCTATTGGATGCAAGTGGGTCTATAAAGTAAAATGTAAATCAGATGGATCATTGGAAAGATATAAGGCCAGGCTGGTTGCAAGAGGGTATGCGTACAGTATGGTCTTGACTATGAGGAGACTTTCAGCCCTGTAGCAAAGATGACTACAGTTAGAACTGTGATTGCTCTGGTAGCAGCTAGAGGCTGGAAGCTATGGCAAATGGATGTAAAGAATGCATTTCTCAATGGAGAATTACAGGAAGAGGTTTATATGGAACAACCTGAAGGCTGTGTACATCCAGAATTTCCAGCACATGTATGTCGGCTGAAAAAGGCATTATATGGGCTGAAACAGGCACCCAGAGCATGGAATGCTCGCATCAGCAGTTATTTATAGCAACATGGTTTCCGATTGGGAGATGCTGATCATAGTCTGTTTGTGAAGAGGACAGATAGTGGCTATGTTTTCCTAGTTGTCTATGTTGATGACTTAATCATTACAGGAGATGATGAAAATGGGATTGCAGAAATAAAGACATGTTTACAGGCTGAGTTTAAGGTCAAGGATCTTGGAGAGCTCAAATATTTTTTGGGGATTGAGGTTGTCTCTACACCTCAAGGCATATGGCTGCTACAGAAGCAGTATGCTCATGACATGTTACAGAAATATGGTATGGCTGATTGCAAGCCTATGGATACGCCTTTGGAGCAGAATGTCAAGCTGCAGATTGATGTTGGGACAGAGATTGAGAATGTTACTATGTACAGACAGATGGTAGGCATCTTGATCTATCTCACGATCACTAGACCTGACTTGACTTATGCTATGGGGCTGATCAGTCAATTCATGCAGAAGCCTCGCAAAAAACACTTGGATGTAGTCACAAGAATTCTGAGATATGTAAAGAGTACCACAGATCATGGACTGTTTTATACATATGGGAAATCCCTTGACTTGATGGGGTACACTGATGCTGACTGGGCTGGTTGCACGTATGACAGGAGGTCAACTAGTGGCTATGCATTTGGATTGGGAAGTAGCATGATCAGTTGTTGGCAGAGTAAGAAACAGCCTACAGTTGCATTGTCTAGTACGGAAGCAGAGTATCGTGGTGCGGCCTTAGCGGTTTGTGAAGCTAAGTGGTTACAGAAGTTGCTAAATGACTTGGGAGTACACCTGGACAGCAAAGTCAAGCTATACTGTGACAATTTGAGCAGTGTTATGTTAGGAAGCAACCCTGTTTATCGTGCAAGATCAAAACACATTGAGGTTCACTACCATTTCATCAGGGAAATGGTTTTAGCAGATCAGATTGACTTGGAGCATGTGAAGACTGAAGACCAAGTAGTAGATATCTTTACCAAATCACTTGGTAAAGATAAGTTCATTCACTTTAGACAGCTACTTGGAGTGATGCAGATGATTTGAGTTTTGTTTTTGAGCTTGAGGGGGAGTGTTAGAAATCAAGCTCACCATCAGTGTGTCTTCATCTATGACCGAAATCTATGACAGCTAGTGTGTACAGCTGTCTACATGTGACTACATTAAATAAGTCGGGTTAGTAGTCAGTCAATGACCTGACTAGAGTTAGTCTATCTAGTCTACATTTACACTAGGTCACTTTATCTAGTTGTGTGTGTGTGCTTTTTAGTTTAGAGAGTGGAACATGAAGAAATGAGCTTGAGAGCCTGAAGGCTCATGGATATGGTGTTTTTCCCTGTCTCTCTCTCCTCTTTGAACAAGATAGCCTTGCCTCTAGTAGTGAATTATGTTGTTCTTCCAGGCTTGGGATGGCTCTTGTCATTCAAGCCAGCAGCTGTAGTCCTGCGTTTAGTGCTTTGCGTGCCATGCTTAGTTTCTTGCAGGCTGTTTCCACGATCTCGTTGTCTTCTGGCACTGTTACGTCTAGCAGGGTGGTCATGAAAGCACGTTGTTAGGCATTGAAGCCCATGGAGATGGCACCTGCCCTAGTTTCCGCCATCAGTTTATCTTTCTCCGGCTATCCTAGGCATTGGGCGAGACTCTTCACCCGCCTTTCATTGTGAGAGGCCCACTCCTCGGCCCTCTTTCTCATATTCTCCAGACTCTCGTCTTGCCTTTGAGCCAGTACTGTCAATCGCTGCTCTTGGTCTTGCATGTCCTTTTTCAGCTATACCTATTTCTCTTGCTCCGCACTTAGCTCGTGTTTTAACTTTTCTATCTCTTGCTCATACCTACGAGCTCTCTTTTCTCGTACCACTTCTAGGTCATTCGCAGCCTTTTGGATCTTCTCCCCCTAGGCCTACATATCCTCGCAAAATCCTATAAGTTCATCATTTTGCTGTCTTAAAGATGCCATGACCTCGGTGTCTTCACTGGCCTTGGTCTCATACTCGGCTTCCGCATCCTCCTTTTCCTGGAGCTGCCCTTTCAGCTCATGTAGTTCTCTCTAAGCTGCGGCTAGCTGCCTCGTTGTTTCCAGCTGGAAGACAACTCTAGCCTCTTTCTCAGCTTCCAGCTTAGCAGCCGCGCTGCTTTATTCTCTTCCTTCACCTTTTCCAGCTGAGCTAGCAGCTGCTTCACATATTCATCATATTCTTGTGCTGGCATGCCTGTTGTGGGGACGGAGGTGGTGGAAGTTTATGTTTTTTGACTCTTTGGGTCCCTTTGCGACTCTGCATCAACAGCTATAGGTCTCTTAGTTCTGGGTGCAGAGGGCATGACCTCTCCTCCTCCTTGGCCCATCTACTTGTCAACCAAAACTGCACCCACTCCAAGTCATTGATGGGATCGACCTGGGGAGTGGAGCCTTGGGTGGCGGTGGTAGTGGGCATTGTCGTGATGAGAGTGAATGGTGTGGTAGGCACAAAGAGAGGGGGAATTGGCACCATTGGTTCTTTGCCTTTTCCTTCTGCTGGGGGCGGGGGTGTGATTTCCGGCACACCAGTACTCGAACCAGGTGCTTCTGTTCTGCGTGGGCTCTTTGCGCCCTCCTCATCTCTTTTGTGCTGCTCCTCAAGGGAGCAACGGGTGGCCAACGCTATTTCTTCCTCTTCCTTTCTTCTCAACTCCTCTTGAGTCTTCTTCCTCTACTCCTCTGCCTTCTTTGATTCCATCTCAGCTAATCTTGCCTCCTCTTGCTTCTTTTTTCTCTCCTCCTCATCCCTGTGCGACTCCCTCCGAGCCCTCTCCAAATCTTCTTTTTCTTTTTTCTTGCCCTCTTCTTCCCTCTTTCCATGTAGGGCTTTCGTTCTTTGTTCTGTGTGCCTCTGTGGGCTGCCCTAGGACTCTCCCTCTTCATCTTTGTCAGTCTCTGTTTCATCTGAAGACTTGTGCTGCTCTTTTATGTGAGGTGGGGATTGTGACGGTGACTCTTCACTTCCTTCTTCGTCTCCCTTCTTATATTCTTCTTCCCGTCCTTGCCCTAGTGCTTCTCGGATTATGGTAGTAAGGATGCCTCCAAACCCTATGGTTGAGGCCTTGGAGGACAATGCCTTGCCTTTTGATCTGGACGATCGGGATTCTCCTCCAGTGGCTCTTCCTCCCGTTGCTAGAGCCTTAGGTGAAGCCTCTACGGTTCTCCTCACAAACCCATTCAGGTTTACCTCGTCTAGTGATTGTGCCGCAATGCTTTCGAGCAGAGGCACGTTGATCTAGCTCATTATGGAGTTGTACCTCTGGCTCGAGAACAAAGTATGCACCATTTTTGCTTGCAGCTGGATATCCAAGTTTGGGATGTTTGCCAAGCTAATCCCATCCTTGGTATGGACCTTCACCTTGTCCATTCCCAACATGGCATAGACGTCCCTCTTCGGCTTTCTTTCCACTTTATTTGGCAGCCCCAGTGCCCTCTCCACCAATTTCGGGGTCAGCTCAATCTGTACTTGCCGGGTGGCTTCATTCTCGCGCACCGTGATGGTGCCTCTATTTCTATTAAAGGTGCGCAAAAAGTCGGCGCACTAGGTGTCAACCCTCTGGCCCACTGCTTCTAGGTATTTCTGCAGATGGCACTGGTCTATCATCTAGCGCACTACCAGCTCTTCGATGGCCACATCTTCAAGGTTGAAGATGTGATGGAACTTCAACTGGCTAAAGGCTCTAGTCTCCATCGTGAGCCTGTACTTTGCTTGCTCCTCCTCTGAGAAGGGGAGCTTACCAGCCTTGTCCTGGCTTGCCATGATAGATGCCTGCAAGTTCAACCATTTCCACTATTAGTGCTTTTTGACAAGTAACTTGCTGAAAGAAGAAAAGCGTAGCAGATTTTATTGATCTGAAATATTTTGAGTATAGCCTTAACTTTTCTTTTCCGACTTTTACCATTATATTTTACCATTGCATTTCAACTTTTATTGACATTTCATACTTGGTTCACTTTTTAAATTTCACCTTACCCCCTCCTCCTTTGGAACGAGAAGAATCCGTCCCAGGATTGGAGGTTGAAAGGACAAGGGCATTTAGCATACAAAGCGTCAGTCTATTTGCGCAGGAGCCAAGCATAGAAGTTGGGGTTATACTCTAGCTGAGCTTCACGGTCTAAATCGAATGGACGAATACCCACGTGCATGATGTATGTTAGAACATCGGTTAGGAGATCGCTAGAATCAACGCGACTAGCAATGTGGAGTTCTTCCTCTGTTAAGAGGGGGTCAAGGTAGGGATGCCCCTTGATGTGCTCTTCCATGGGTCGGCCACGAAGAGTGGTTAATACTCGATACAAGGTTGGCGCGACGTAAGTGGGATCGTACTCTATTGTTTTGATTGCGTAGCACTGCTCAGCGTTGGTCATGATGCAGCACCCCTCAACTTCCCATTGCAACCTAAGAGTGTACCAATGCTTCAAAAACATGGAGTCAGTATCAGCGAGCTTGGATAACTCTGTGATTTCCTGATCAGTGATACCAGAAGTGGTTCGCTGATCGTAGGATATGATGAGACGTTGTTTAATAGCTTGCTCTTTGGAGATCTCGCTGTTGAGCAACTCAGCAACAGCAGAGCAAGAAGCTTTTGCAAATGTGAATTCAAAGGTCTCCCAAGAGCAAGGCATATTGCACACTTCCATTGCAAAGGGTTCTTCTAATAGACCTAAGTCCAAGCGATCGTAGCTGAGGGCTAGCGACACGAAGGTGGCATCGAATTGTTTAATACAATCCACCACGTCATCCCCGGTGTCCTCAACGAGGTCAACGCTAGATCTAGAAAGGATTTTCGTTCATAGGAGGGCGTAAGGCCGATAGGTAGTCGAGGTTCGACAGAACAAAAGCTTTTGACAACGAAGATGGGCGGTTGGGAGTTTCCTTGAGCCTACAGTTGCGCTGTTTGGAATATGGGTGGATTAGGGTCAGCCACAACAGATGGACTGCTGCGTTCAGGTTTGCTTTGGGGAGTCGGATTGACTTGGTCGGATGATGCCTCCTATGACAGTGGTTGGCTGTTGCTTGGGCCGATAGGCCTGTGCGACTCTCTTGGGCCAAAGCGTAGATGAGTCGGATGGCTAGGGCTCTGGAGAGCACTGCGGCTTATGGTTTTGAGGTGTTATGGGACGTGGACTGATCAAGCTTGAGGATGGGTATGAATAGTGCCTCTGGCCGTGGGAGCCTTAGGGATCCACAACCAAGTATTTCCTCGTAGTAGCCTTGCACATGCAAGAGGGCTTTAGGAACCCATCTTTGCTTGATTATGCGACGCTTCCTGTGATTGCGTCTTGGTCTCCTAGGTTTAGAGTTCAGGGTATTATGAGGATAGGAGCGTCGACTCCTAGGCAGTTGTTGTGGCTATTTAGGCACCCATTGATGGCGAGGCTGTAGGGCCTTAGCTTTGGCTGTTGTGGGTTGCGGTTTATGGAAGTTGGGGAGTGGCGGCCGCGTACTACCCCCCTCCTTAGTCTTGCCTACGGATGTTTCTACCGGTGGCTTTGCGGACGGTGACGGTGTTGCGCAGCCCTTGTTGCTGAAAGCTATGACAATGCACATGTTGCCTATTGCTAGGTGGATGCGCTGCGACTCATAATCAACATTATAGTGAGTCTACTTTTTGAAGGTTTGCCTCAGCAGTGACTCTGTGCCTACATCTGTAACACTTGGCAATACGTAAAAAAGAATTGGAACAGTCTCAGACTCGATAGAAACAATGATTCTACACTTGTCGAGAAGTGCAGATGAGTGGGCCCCATATGGGTTTAATTTGGCAGTTGTGGGTTGAAGTAGTGGTTTGCCAAGTTTGATCCAATGACTGTGGGTTAAGACATTGAAGTCTGCTCCCTCATCGATCAAGGTGTTGAAAGCGCATGTTTGCTTGGCACTGACCATGATACGGAGGTAAGCAGGTTCTACGGCTTCCTCATCCTCTTTGTTGATTTCAGTGATTGTAGCTACTCGTACTTTGACTAGCAGTTCTAACAATGGTGGCTCATGCAAAGGATGCGTGGGAGGGTAGTACTTCTTGACACGACTGCCATTGAAGAAGCCTATTCCCTCACCATCTAGTGTTTAAAGCTTGATCTTTCCGATTCGACTGATTGCACGAACCTTGAAGGGTCCGAGACCTCTGAATTTCATTTTTTTATTATGCCCCTGAACTAAGTAAAGGAGCACTAAGTCACCCTGTTCGAACTCGCACTGCTTGGCATGCTTGTCAAACCAACTCTTGCGTCGGGCTTTCTCACAAATAAGCACGTGGGTGGCTAGAAGACGAGTCTCTAATAGGCGTTCAAGCTCGACCAGGCATTGCATCCATGCCTCCTTCCCTTCCCATCGTTCTTGAAGTGCTATTCTCAGGTTAGGAACGAAGAATTCTAATGGTAGAATTGCCTCAGTTCCATAGGTCAGCGTAAAGGGGGTTTGGTCGCCGATAGTTGTTTTATAAGCTATGCGGTAGGCCTACAAAGCTGCCATTAGCTTGTTATCCCAGTCGTTGTGTGAGGCTGAGACTACTTTAGTCAGGACATTGACAAGAATCTTATTAGTTGATTTTTCCTGGCCATTCGCCTGAGGGTAGTATTCTGAGGATTTGCGATGGATAATGAGAAAGATGGATAGGAGGTGCGCTATCGCTTCATTGATGAAGTGCGTGCCTTGGTCATCACTGACCAGTTCTATGGGGCAGCCGAATTGCAAGATTACTTACTCCCATCAAAACTTGGCAGTCGTCCTACCTTCGTTTTTACGCGTGGCTCTTGCCTTTGCCCATTTCGTGAGGTAATCCGTGGTCACAACAATGTACTTGGCTTATGAGTACTATGCCGCAAAACTGATGGGTCCTATGAAGTCAATTCTTCATTTTTCGAAGGATTGTCGAGCAATAATTGGGGTCAACTCCATCTGATCCTTGCGAATCGGGACGTTTGTCCGTTGGCACTCGTCACAATGCTTGACGAATTGTGCTGCGTCGCAGAAAAGCGTGGGCCACCACAGTTGAGACTGTAGCACTTTTCATACTGTTGTGTCCTTGCTAAAGTGTCATCCCGCAATGCCGTTGTATGCCTCTAAGAGCACATCGTGCATCTCGTGCTCGCATACGCATCTACGCAACAATCCATCTTTCCCCAGCCTATAGAGTTGTCCTACAATCAACCGATAGGGCTGGATCTTAAGGATTAATCGCCTAAGTTAGGCTTTTTCTATTGGTCGCTCAGGCATTCCGTGCTCAAGCACTTGGAGTATGTCATCCACCCAATATGGCATTAGATCAGCCTTGAATAACTCTCTCTCGCTAGACAGGTTAAATAGATGGGCATTGGGTAATTCATCAACAATACCTTGTCCAGTTATGATGTTTTTCCTTTCGTACTACCATAGAGAAATCAAACTCTAGAAGCAGAAGGAGCCATTGAGCTATGCGTCCTGTAGCACAAGGTTTGTTTATGAGATAGAGCAAGGCTTGATGGTCCACGAAGAAGGTAAAGGGTGTGGCCAAAAGATAATGCCGGAATTTCTTCACAGCGAACACCATGGCTAATCCCTCTCTTTCTATTGTCGAGTAGTTCATTTCCGTCTTAGTGAGTTGTCTGTTGGAAAAGCTCACTCGATAATCTAAGTTGTGCTCGCTAGGTTGGCACAACACTGTCCCCACGGCAAACTTAGAAGCGTCGATGTGCACGTGAAAGGTAATGGTCCAATCTAGGGCTCGTAGAATTGGTGTTGTTGTTAGAGCCTTTTTCAATTCTTCGTATGCTTGTTGGCATGCCTTGTTCCATTCAAAGACGATCAGCAGCTTGTATAATGGTCTGGCGATCAATGCATAGTTTAGTATAAACCGTCGATAGTACCCCGTATGGCCTAAGAAGCATTGAACTCCCTTGTAGTTAATTGGGGGTGGAAGGTCAATAATAACCTTGACCTTCGAGAAGTCAGTGGCAATGCCATTATTCAACACCACGTGCCCTAAGATGCATCCGTGCTTAACCCAAAACTGGCACTTTAAGGGGTTCAAGGAGAGACGATACAAGCGACACCGCTCAAAGACTGCGCGGAGTTTGTCTAAGTGTTCTATCCAGGTCGAGTGGACACAGAGATCGTCAACAAAGACTTCTACTCCTTGCGAAGCATGTCCTTAAAGATGGTGCACATGAGACGTTGGAAAGTGGCAAGGGCATTGGTCAACCCGAAGGGCATGATTATGTATGCAAAGACGCCCCATTCAGTGGCATAGGCGGTCTTATGCCTGTCCGCAGGATGCACTTGCACGTGGTTGTACCCTGAGAAGCCGTCCAAAAAACTGTAGGCTTCCTTGCCTGCCACCCTCTCAAGCATGTGCTCAGTGTACGAAAATGGATAGTTGTCCCTCTTCATAGCAGCATTCACCTTCTTGTAATTGACGCACACTCGGATTTTTCCATTCTTCTTCATCACAATGACTATGGGCGATACCCAGTCTATGTGCTCAATTTCGTAAATGAATCCAGCTCTCATCAGCTTGTCAATTTCCTCTTTGACAGTATGAGCGTGTTTTGGGCTCATAGGGTACGATCGCTGCTTGACCAGCGTTGCGTCTGGCATCATGGGTATGTTGAGTCACGACACTCGGATCTACCCCCTTAAGCTCCTCTAAGGACCAGGAAAACACGTCTATATACTCTCGCAAGAGAGCGACAAGACTTGTTTCTTCTTCATCAGTTAAGTCATCGGCAATGAATACTGGTCGGGGTGTTTCCCCTTCCTGGGCTAAGTCTACCTCCTTGACTTTGGCTGGTGGTCCCTCAATTGGTTTGCTCCTCTGCCCTTGACGTTTGGCACCTAACAGAATTACTACCCTATCCCCTTTTTTTAATTTTGTGAAGCGTTTAGGGAGGTTGTGCGGCTTTCGTTGTTCTTTTGTTCGTGTATCCCTGGGTTTCTTTGCCTTTTCCTGCCTTAACCGTCTATGCCTCAGGTGGACGGGTAGGTCCCCCTTAGTACGTCTAGTCGTGGGCGGCCTAGGGATCTCTAGATCACTATCCAAACTAACTTCTGATTCAAAGTCAAACCCTCCGTCTTCGCTAGAAGAGGTGGTCTCCCCTGGTGGCCGTAGTTCAGATGGTGATTTAGTCCTAAGTACTGATATTGTTCCTGGCTGAGCCAGGTCTACTTGCTCAAGGTCTATGGCTCCTACGTGTTCCAACCAAGCGCGATCACATTCCATGCGCATGACTCCTCGCTCTACCCTAAAGGTCTACCTTTTCTGCGACTTGGAGTCTGCTCGTATCTTCTCAATTTCTTGTCCTTCAGTGTTGTATTCTACAGTATCTACTTCACCCTCGCTCTCATCACACTGAAGGATTGACAGTCTTCGTATTCGTTGCTAGAATCTTTGTCATCTGACTACTCGTTGTCTCCTAGGGTTTGGTATGTCTCGTGTCGTTGGTCAGGAACTAGGGCCCAGTTATACATGAGGTTTAAATCATGCACCCTGGTCCATTGCCACTTGGATTCCTCTAAGAGATCCTGGAGTAGTTTGAAGTTTGCAACTGGATTGCCAGCTAGCTTGTCCGTTAGGTATTTCAGTATCCCCTGGAGTTCCCTTTTGTTGGATGGTACTAGGAAGGTGACAGGCTTAGGCTTTCCACGGAGGCTTCCTGTCATTATGCAGACTAGTATAGAGAGTGCTTCGTTAGACTTGCTGATCATTTTGATGGCTTGCTCATATGCCTCATGATTTGAGAATGGCATGTCAATTGTAGCGAGAACATGTATCCAATCCCGCTCATCCTCTGGGCATGGGATATACTTGGTCAAGGGCCCATAAGACTTCTTGACATGACTGCTACCCTTGAGCATATCAGAGATGGCATCTAGGTGAACTGGTGAGGTCTTCCAAGTGTCCATCTCTATCCTTACGGCATCCGTTCTATTGCCAAGGAAGATTAAGCCGTTATCCCAATCTTCGATGACTCTAGCATTGCGCATCCAGGGTCGGCCTAATAGGATATCGTAGTCCACTCCCTTCATGACTATAAAGTCAACAGAGAACTGGACACCTGCGATCTTCACTAGCCAATTATTAAGTACCCCAAATGGCTTCACTCTCATACCATTTGCTAATGTGACATTAAACCTAGCAGTTTCGACAGGCGGGTTTTCCCAAGTCTGAAGCACTGCGTGGCTAAGCACACTAACCCCAGCTCTCATGTCTACGATTCCCTTTCTTGTTTTGTTGCCTAGGGCTAGGACTGGCAAGACTGCATGCATCTTGGAACCTTCCCAGAAGGCATTGATGTGCAAGGATTCAGGCATAGAGTGCAGCGTCAAGCTCGGTATTTGCATTTCTGCATCATTGTCTTGAGGGTCTACCATGACGTGCTCTCGTGACCCTTCAACCCACTGCTTAAGATCTTGACATAGGATAGGATGCTGCCTAAGCAGATCTCCTAGGCTAAGTGTTACAGGGGTAGTCACTAGCATGGTCAGGAGATCGTTGGATACTCATCTTTCCCCTATAACCTAGATTGTCTTGGCTAATGGTTGTGACCGATCTACGGCTCTATAGCATTAAGGCTTGGTCTTAGTGGCACTGCTTGTGGCACGGTTGCTTCTGCTGACTTAGGTTGGGGCAGTGCTATTGGCGTGCTTACACTCGAGAGATCATTGATCTCATCCTCTATGATGGGCTCCGCCTCCTTGAGATGCTCTTGAGCTTCCTTCACCCATTCCTTCACCTTTTCTATGGCCTCTAACTGTCGCTTCGGATGCGGGTATTCCCCTACCTTAGCGCTTCCCTTTTCGGCCGTCTTAGGGACTGAAGTCTCTGCCTCTGCGTCTGAAACCTTCTTTCCAGCAGGCAGAGTCATAGCACTCTCGGTTTTTAGTGCAACTTTAGCTTTTGATCTTTTCTTTTTCCGCCTGCGGCTTTTCTTCCCTATCGAGGCTGCATCAAGGTTACTAGGTCCTAGCAGAGAGATGCCGACCTGCTTTGTTTGGGCTCGGGTCATGACCCGCAATGGGATAGGTGTGGCCTCCCCATCGAGGTTTTTAACACCAAACAGCCCCAATGGGATAGCTAGTACGTTGGCTGAGCTAGAAGATGGCTTTCGCTTTGGGCAATCTACGAAGAGATGGGTGATTCTGCACTCTGCGCAGCTTTGGTCAGCCTTGTCTCTATGTTACTGCTCTCTTTCAGGGCAGTGTGATGAGACATGAATGAGGTGACCACAAGTCCAACAAGTGACTAGATTCTGCGTCTACCATCCTAGGTCTCTACCTCGTCCTCTTCCTAACACCATCATCGACATGGGTCGATAGTCCATGAGGACATTGTTGCCCTCGTCGTCATGCGAGACGTAAGGGTATATATAGGTTTCTTCCTCACTTGGCTCTTCCACGTAGTGGACTGGAGCATCACTCGGTGGATGGGTCACGTAAGGACCAGGCAGTCTGAGAATGCTTGTAGAGTTTATGTCCATTCTAGGGACGACTGGTTTCATATCGTTAGGCGCGGGACGAGCCAATGGGGCTCCCCTTCCGAAGAATGGCTGTGGTCTATTCGCTAGATAAGGATGGTTGTAGGGTTGTGAGTACGGAAGTCTTCTTGGTAGCCTACAATGTGCGACATCATGGCCAAACCGACCGCAGTTAGCACAAGGTCTTGACCTAGGGTCTTGACACTCGACCGGCAAGTGGTTTCCGCCACAGTACATGCATTGGACGTGAGGGCGCATTGGTCATCTCAACATGTCCTCTAGTGCTCTCTCATGGTCCGTTCGGTTTCGGCCAGCTAAGTTTAGCACTCGCTACACCTCATGTAGCTCCATGCTTTGCCTTTAACTCCTAGCTTGCTGATCCCTGTTGTACTGGGCTATGCTTTGCAATGCTTTGCGGGCTAGCCTTCTCTACTCTTCTAGATCTGCGATGATTGCGCCTACTGTCCTGCCACGGTGCTCGTACTGGGCGTGCGCGTCGTAACTGCTCACCAGCTGTCTGCTGAATAGCATCTGGAAATACATTCAAATTGAGCTCCTCATTAGATCGATGGTCTGAGCTCTCTTCCGCCATGGTCGAGTTCTCTTGCTCCACTAAGCTATTGATCAGGTTGAATAGACTTGACAGATCCACATCGTTGGTGCTCCTTGCTTGGTCTTACTCTGCACTTTGATGGTTTGTCTATGTCTTGGTTCTCTCTTGCCAGTGGATTCCTTGAGTGGTTTTATCTAAGTGAGTTCCTTGATTTATTGAATACAATCCTCAATTTATGATCACTCAGTGTGTGTCGTTTCTCATGCACTTATGGTCAATTAGGCTTTCAGCTTTCTTATGTGTACTTCAAGTGCGGAATTCAATGTGAGTGCGGCAAACAATCTCTATATGCCTTACGCCCTCTTGTCTCGTCTCGGGCCTGATAACCTTTGTCGCTCAAGTCCTGGCCGTTCTAGTGGATTCTAGGGTCTGCGTTGCTTCTTGCTATTTGCTCGAGGGTCGATCACAGGTCCTACGATTGGATTTCCATTCTCAACGTGTTAGGTCACTGGGGAGTGCTCTAGAACTGTCCCCCTGTTCCTTGGTCATGACTCCTACGTCAGGAATTTCCTACAAGGTGTTCGTTATGTTGTCCTGGAGTGGGTTGCACTTCCAGTCTCGCGGGGGTTAATTTTTTATGTTTTTTTTTCTGTGTAAGGGTATATCCGATTTTGAGAATCGGGCGTCTGATTTACCAGTGGTCCGATTCTCAGAATCGGACCAGGTGGGTCTGATTTTGAGCTGTCCGATTCTTAGAATCGGACACGGGTCAAGTGTCTGATTTTCAAAAATCGAACAAGTGGTCCGATTGGACCAGGTGGGTGGTCCGATTACTGACGTGTCCTAATCCCTGGGTCTGATTCTACGAATCGGACAGGTACAGATGGTCCGATTTCCGAAATCGGACGGGTTGGTCCGAGTGGTCCGAGTCCGAGTGTCCCAGTGGTCGGATCGGGTAGGATGGTCCGATCGGACGGTTGTCCGAGCGTCCGATTCTCAAAATCGGACACTGGATCGGATGTCTCATTCTCAGAATCGGACGTCGAATTTTGAGAATCGGACACTAGATCCGATGTCTGATCTCGCCAACCGGAACGCACTTTCAAGCATAAAATTGTCAAAATCTTAAGGTATTGATTATTACAAGCTACAAGATTCAACGGGAATGATGCTGGAGTGATGGGAAAGAGATCTATATACTTGGGGATCGCGGATAGCAACGTAACTCCTCGCACTGATCGATCGAAATGGGTCACCCAAGCTCTCTCTCTCTCTCTCTCTCTCTCTCTCTCCCCCCTCTCTCTCTCTCTCTCTCTCTCTCTCAACTAGTTGCAAATGATGATTTCCTTGCCCTCCAAGAACTTATACCCCTACTAGGCATTACCCGGATGTTACCGATCACTCTCCTTACAATTCCTACACATTCAAATGATCATTTTCTCCATTTTCCACTTGATTTTCTCCCTATTTTACAGCAGCAAACCCTATGCCTCTCGGGTACGATTTCCTAATGTTAGCCTACTCTAAACGCAATAATAATCGAAAGCAAAACACTGAAATAATTTTTCCATGTTTTCCAATCATCAAACAACCAAAACATCCCAAAATACTTACTTGTTTTGAAGATCAAAAACACCCAAACTTCCTATCTATCTCTAGCTCCGTTTCGAGGATGAATCCCCTACTTCAATGCTCAATATGAGGCACGCAAGTGCTCAAGCTTGAATCGGTTGGTCCCGGCAATGGAACCAAAATGTAGAGGGAGCTCATGCTCAACCGCCAAGACCCACACACAGCTTATTGCTTCAAGCATTTCAAGTGAGCTCTAATGGCTATCTCTCTCCTAGCCAACTCGCAGTCGATACTACGAGTGTAGTGAGCTTACCTTGATGTCGATGTGAGTAGCCTCCTCCCTCACACACCTCGGTAGCTCCACAATTCTTGATGCAAACGCAAGCATCCTTAAGCCTCCTCCATCGCCAAGCTCCATCCTCCATAGCCGCGTGCGCGAGAAAAGAGAAGAGAAGAGAAGAGAAGAAGAGATGGTGAAGAGCTTCACCCTCTTGATCCCTCACTCCCACACATTCACTCCCTCACACTCTCACACTCCCTCTCTCAAGAACACAAGCAAGAAGGAAGAGAAGAAGAGAAGAAGATAAGAGCTCTTGTTAGCCACACACCAAAGAATGAGCTTTCATTCATTTTTTTGAACTTTATATACAAGCTCTAAAATCCCATGGGCACCCATCCCCTTTTTTACATGACCGGCCATTGTGGCAAGGTCCTTTTTCCCTTTTACTCTTCTAGCATTATGCCTTTAGCCTACACCCGTCTAGTATTTTACAATTGGCACAGGAGGGAGCCTGGCGCTCTTTTACAAGAGTTTTCCAAGTTTTTGAGGCGCCTTTCATTTAAAATTGCGCTTTTTGTCCCGGCTTAGCTTTAGCGGTCGCCTGCATGTCTTTGCTCTTTTTCCGTGCTTTTTTTGCTTTTTTCTTCATTTTCCACTATCTTGACTCGCGGGGTTAACACCTTTTTGTGTGTAAAGAATCCATTTCAAAATTTTGATGACTTGGTCTCTCTCATGATCACAAAAGAGATCAACATGCATAGTGAATCGTTTGAAAGAAGTGGTGAGCACATCCAAGATTTTCACTCAAGTTTAGGAAGGGAACGTTGCATATCCTCTTCAAGAGGCTAAGATGTAGGCTATGCTAATGAAAACTAACAAAATAGGTTAAATCAACAATTTGGTAAAATCTAGATTTGAAGGCCATAGTAATTCTAGAGACAAGGGGAGCTCTAGAGAAAGAGGTGAATAGCAAAATAGGGATTCTAGAAATTCTAGTAGTATTTGCCTTAACTATGAAAGAACGGGTCATATTATAGTCCATTTTTATGATAAAAAGAATGGCATTCACAATATCAAGGTAACAAGGACATGTGTTGATGTTTAGTATATTGATTTTGATACATCTAATCCTATGACCAACCATGATCAATGGATTAGAGAGATGCAAGATCTGGCTATGTAGAGATGGGTGATGATTTGAATCATCCAATTCATACATTGAAAAAGTTCATTTGTCCTTCCATGATGATTAGACAAAGTGTTGTGAAATATTTGATATATGCCATCTCACTACAAGGAATTGGGCAAAATTAGCGACGCCGATTAGCGACGGCGGATATTTGCATCGCTATTGGCGTCGCTATTTGCGTCGCTATTGGCGTCGCATTTGCGATGCAAATAGCAACGCCAATAGCAACGCCGCAGGGGAAAAAACGCGGTCGAAACCCGAGCGCGGTTTTCATTTCTTTTGCTTCGACTTTTGAGAGTGAGAGTGAGGGAGAGAGCGAAGGCTTTGTGAGAGAAGAAGAGGAAGAAGACTTGCTGCCGCCGTCGCTGCCGCCGCCGCCGCCACCGCTGTTGTTCGCGAAGAAGAGGAGGAGCTCTCATTGCAAAGAGAAGCCGCCCCACGCTCGCCATATCTCATTGGTGAGTCTCCCTCTCTCTTTCTTTTGCTTGTTCAAGGTTTAAATCATTCTCTTTTGCTTTTTTAGGAGAGAAAATGAAAGAGAAGGAGAGGGAGAGGGAGAGGGAGAGGGAGAGAAAGAGAGGGAGAGGGAGAGGGAGAGAAAGAGAAAGAGAAAGAGAGGGAGAGTGCATTCTCTCTCTCTCTCTCTCCCTTTTGCTTGTTTAATGTTTAAATCACTTTCTTTTTTGCTTGTTTAGGAGAGGAAACGAGAGAGTAAGAGAGAAAGAGAGGGAGAGGGAGAGGGAGAGAAAGAGAAAGAGAAAGAGAAAGAGAAAGAGAAAGAGAAAGAGAGGGAGAGGGAGAGGGAGGGGGAGGAAATGAGAGAGGGAGAGAAAGAGAAAGAGAGGGAGAAGGAGGGAGAGTGCATTCTCTCTCTCCCTCTTCCTTTTGCTTGTTTAATGTTTAAATCACTTTATTTTTTGCTTGTTTAGGAGAGGAAATGAGAGAGAAAGAGAGCGAGAGGGAGAGGGAGGAGAAGGAAATGAGAGAGGGATAGAAAGAGAAAGAGAGGGAGAGTGCATTGTCTCTCTCCCTCTCCCTTTTGCTTGGAGGATGTTTAAATCACTTTATTTTTTGCTTGTTTAGGAAATGAGAGAGAAAGAGAGATAGAGAGGGAGAGGGAGAAGAAGAGAAAGAGAGGGAGAGGGAGAGGGAGGGGAAGGAAATGAGAGAGGGAGAGAAAGAGAATGAGAGGGAGAGGGAGAGGGTGAGAGAGAGAGTGCATTCTCTCTCTCACGACGGGTTTGGTTGTTTGTTGTTTGAATCAGTTTCTTTTTTGCTTGTTTAGGAGAGGAAATGAGAGAGAAAGAGAGAAAGAGAGAAAGAGAGGGAGAGGGAGAGAGAGGGAGAGAGAGGGAGAGAAAGAGAGGGAGAGGGAGGGGAAGGAAATTTAAGATAATAGACTTATTGATAATGGTATGCAATGTGCTTTGCCATGGGCCACATACATTGATGGCTTAAAAATGGTCAATTCCTTCATAATGTCCAAGTAGGGGATCTAATTGTGATATGCATAATTCATTGTTTTTGTATTAACTTTATAGGCATGCCAAATTAGAAATCATGCCAACTAGTCAACGGAAGGACTAAAAGAAAATGATACCCTAGCTAATGGTCATTACGGTACTTCATCAAAATGAACCCAAAATTATTGTTATAGAAAAAGAAACCCTTAAATTGAGTATAGGATAATTTCTCTCAGGTCTTATGACTATGAGTAGAATTGATTGAAATAAATTTTATTACTATAGTTATTAAATTTCATAGATGGCGCGCATTAATTTTAAAATGGATTACTTGTACTCAAAGCCAAGATATAACAAATAATTATCTACCGGGACAAACAAATCCTTGAGCATGATACAAGGCCGAGATATAATATCGGAAAATCTCTCAACTACTATATACAATGCAAGATTTATGGTCAACTTGCAATTTGACGTACATCTCCATAAAGCTATCCATTTAAGCCTCGTTTGCTGTAATGTAGATAAGATGGAAAACGAAGAAGGTCTTATTGTTCAAGACCGCGAGACGATCTTAATCAGCGTGTCCCATGTCCTTGCTCTCAATGCAAGTTGGCAATTAGATGAAAACGCCGATTGTCTATAGAACACGTACGACGATTTGGCGAGTTTCAATCTAAGATCATTGATCAGGCGATTGCGGATTTTCAGCAAACAGTAATTTGAAGTTAATATTAATCATGCATTGTACTCTCAAGCTAATTGAAAACCATACACAATAAGATTGGGTCTTGTTGGCAAATTTTCTATCCAAGGGGGTGATGTCTCGACCGAAGGAGGAGTGCACCCTTTGCGGCCAATTAGAAGAGTTCGTGGACATGCGATGGATGGATTGCAGGAGCCAATCGACCACTCGCAAGGCCCATCTATACCGTCAATGCCAGAGGAGACAAACAACCTTCCCGACCTGCCTACAATCTTGGAGCCTGAGATGGAGGCAATGATCGATGCATTGATTCCCATGGATGTTGAGATATCTGACCCGCTTAGAGAGGAAGCATCCATACCATTATATGATGGGTGCCGAGTATCTCGGTTGAAGACATTGCTTGCACTCTTAAGTGTGCAAGCAAAATACGGTTGGAGCAATACGAGTGTGACTGAGTTATTCAGGTACCTTGCACACAGGCTTCATTGAATTTTTTTTAAACAGTATTATTACAAACATTTGTGTTTTTTCAAGGTGTTTTATGATTTTTTTCAGGTTATTGAAATATCATATATTGCCACCTGCAAATACCATGCCTGAGTCTCGTGATGATACACGACATGTTTTACGGAAGCTTGGCATGGACTACAATAACATCCATGCATGTATCAACGACTGCATATTGTTTCGAGATGAATACGAGACTATGGAGACATGTCCAAAGTGTGGTGCTCACAGGTATCAACAAGACTTGCAAGGGCAAACCATCCCTCAAAAAGTTCTCAGACACTTTCCGCTCATCCCCTGCATAAACCACATGTTTCGCACGTCTGCCATGGCAAGCTTGACAACGTGGCATGTGCAAAATAGGTCCACGGATGGAGTTCAACGAATATCAGCAGATTCGCGCGCATGGAGCCACATTGACTCTACCTTCCCAGGCTTTGCGCGAGAGCCAAGGAATCTTCGGCTCGGTCTCGCCATGGATGGTGTGAACCCATTCGGTCTGCGCTCGACTTCTTACAGTGTGGGGCCTATAGTGCTTGTCAACTACAACATCCCTCCATGGCTTTCTACGAAGAAAGGACATCTCATCCTTAGCTTGCTCGTCCCGGGCCGCTACAAAGTAAAAAATATGGACGTGTATCTTCATCCATTAGTCGATGAGCTTAAGATTTTGTGGGAGGAGGGGGTCACGGTGCAAGATATGAGCAGGCGCGATGGTCGGCGGTCAGCCAACATTCGAGCCATTCTCATGTGGACGATGCATGACTTTCCGGGATTGGGAGAGTGCTCAAGTGAGCAGACCTTTGTTCTCGCTGGTAATATCTATATTTTATTTCATTCAATCAAGTATTCACTAGGTCGTGGCTCACCTTACAGGTTTGGTTACCTCAGGTTATCATGCATGTCCATTGTGTGGGCCACAGTTAAACTCCCGAAGGTCACGAACCATGAAGAAGATGGTATATCAAGGACACGCCGCTTTCTTGCTGGAGGATCGTGAACTCAGGGAAGGTTTTCTTGGACGACCTCCAGCACGTATGAACGCTGCAAGCTGGTATGAGCTGAAAATGGTAAACCCGGAATCACATCCAAATGGAATGCGACGGTTCTCAGTTTTCTACGAGTTGCCATATTGGACCCACTTACAGGTCAACCACTTGTTGGATCCCATGCATATTTTCAAGAATGTGGGCAGCTTGCTATGGGACCACATCACAGGAAAGAGAGACACTATAGGGTCACGAATGGATTTAAAGGAGGTAGGTAAGATGGAGGCGCTTTGGCTGTAGTCGAGTGCTGAAGGGGGAGTGCAGCTTCCTCGCGCTCCCTGGGTTTTGTCTACCAAAGAAGAGCGCATTGTGAAGCAAGTAATCAAGTCTATCCGCACTCCGACAGGTATGGTGCGTTCTCTCAGGTCCGCATTTTCTAAAGATGACCAAATGTCTGGGCTAAAATCCCATGATTGGCATAAGGTATGTCAGGTTTATGAACAGAATGGATTTTAATTAGCGTGGACATTTTGAAATTTGAAAAGTGACCATTATTCATAATGCTTTCTCATTTTTGGCAGTTTGTCCTGCCGATCGCGATCGCGGGATGTCTTACTCCAGAAATTCGCAGGGCCATTTACAAGTTGTCGACTTTGGTGCAATGGATCTCACAGAAAGAGATTAAGACGTCCTCTATTGAATCCGCAAGGCGGGGAGCAGTTGAGACGGTCTGTCTCTTTGAGAAATACCTGCCTACTAGCATGCTCACGATACAAGTTCACCTTCTTGCCGACAACCTCAATGGTGGTATGTTATACCTTCAACTCCTCGAGGTGCGAGAGTATATGATCAAAGCGATGTTCCAGGCATAGATGAAGAAAATATGCAAATAGAGGGGTCGATATTACAAGGGGTGGAGGCCACCGCAAGCTTGGAGCCCGCATCGGCTAACAATGATGGAAATACAGAAGTCGTAGAATTTTTTGAGAATGAGGCATACTCGTTCTTTTGTGGTGACATGTCTATCGACCTTCCAGTGTATGCAGAGTTGTGTCAGGAGATTAACATGGGACCATAGAATACTTCATTCTTGGAGAATTGTATTACTCAATTCGTTGTTTAGATCTTCCATAAAGGTAGATAAGATATGCATTTTAAGAGGGATTTTTCAAAAATGATTTATATTAATGTGCTTTGTATAGTTTAAATTGATTATTCTAATATCATTTTTTATCTATGTAGGTATCGACATTTTCAGGATGAGTCGAGGGATGAGCGATGAGGAGTTTCAGGACATGATGGCACGTATGTCTCCAAATCAGCTCGCGAGATTCAGAGAGATGGCAGACCAGGAGCTGTCTCGTTCTTCGTCAGGGCGCTCTGCTAGATCTGCTTCAGCGCGATCAGATGCTTCAGCTTCGAGCAGACGATCTCGCCGCAGTAGATAGATTCTCTACGGGCTGGATGATGGATTGCATGCATGCATACATGTCACATAGACGATCCGACGCACGCAAGGCAATCAAGAGTGGGGCTCCAAAGCCTGAGTGGTTAGATGCAGACGACTGGCACCGCGACTGAGGGAGGAGACTACAGATTCGCCAGGACGTTGGAGTCAGCAGCGGGAGGCGGCGAGGGCATGAATCGAGGCCGGATCGGTGCATCATCTTGGGAGTGGCGGCCACACGACATATTTGGAGGACTTTGTAAGTTTCTCTTTTGTTTTGCTTATTTGTTTTTTGAGATATTCTTTGTACTAACAATCATGTTTCTAACAGTTAGCATTTTGTTTTCTTTGCAGCACTCCATTACAAATCGCGATCCGCAAGGCCTTGAGACTCGATATGTAGAGAGGCACGGTCTCAGGGCATTGATCGACCGATTGTATAGACGCGGCGGCCCTGTAAGTCACTCATCTTTCTTGTCCGTAGTTACCATGAGATATTTGAATACATTATTGTATGGTGGATTGATATGTTGTTTCTTTTTATGCAAAATCCATTTGATGCTCCTTTGCGGCGAGACGAGCTTTCGGGGGACGAGGATTTGTAGCTCGCCCTTGGATCCTTAGAGCTCACATACCTTTAGTTTTAAGTCGCCTGATCTATGTAGACATTTTCTATGTATTAGTGATATCGTTTCATGATTGTACCAATCGCATTTTATGCGATCATGTATTTATTTCATGTATCAGTTTTATGATTTCAGTATACATTCTTTTTGTTTGCAAGCGCTTTGTATGCAGCATTGCAGAAACTATTTTGTATGGCTCTCATACAGCACACTGTGCTATATGTGGCAGGGCAGCTTGCTGCCCTGCCACAAATTTATTTTTACTATGTTACCGTCGCTATTTGCGTCACAAATTTACTGTTCGCGTCGCTATTGGCGTCGCTATGAGCGTCGCAAATTCTTTGCAACCGTTGCTATATGCGTCGCAGATAGCGACGCATATAGTGACGATTCTATGGCATCGTCAATAACGACGCTTTTTGCGACGACGGGGGTAAATTTTGTTGTTTGTATTTTATTCGCTTTAAACGTCGCTATAAGGTCTATATCTTGTAGTGTCTATCACAAATAATTTTATATTTGTTGGTCATATTGATTAGACAAATGTCAAATATTTGACATGTGATATCTATCACAAAGACATTGGTATCTATTGGTCAAACGGTAGAGCAAGGGCTCTAGGCTAGATTTAATAGGAAGGGCTATTTTATTGAATACTTCAATAATAATTGAAAGTTGGTTGTGCAAAAGGAAGTAGAGTTGGTTGCATATTTACATTGGATGCTAAAATTTCTACTCCAAATACTACTATGTATGCTAAAGGAAAAGGTGTGGTTAGTAACATTGAAATATAGCAAAAATCAATTGGACATGCAAATTTACAAAGGCTAAAATTAATATAGTTCAAAAGGTTGGTTACAATTTTTTCTACATTCAAAGTTGTAGAATTACATAAAGTCTGTGAAGCATGTTAGTTTTGGAAGCAAGCAAGGCAAACATTTTTGCATGACAAAAGTGTAAGAAATAATATGTTAGATATGCTCAATGCCCCATCCTCATATGGTGCCACCAATGATCCATGGTGCTCTAAGTTGTAAGGCCCCCATTATGAGGAGAAGCCATGAGTGAGCATGCACATTGGGTGGGTCCTAATTTGTATGTTAGATGAGGTGTATGTGACCAAATGGAAAAAAAAGGTGATCTTTGTGGATATAGCCTTTGGGTTAGATAGAGTAGTTATGCTGGTAGCAACTCGATGCACATTATGCATATTCGCTCTAAGTTACTCCTCTTATTGTCATAAAAGAAGTATATTTCACAAAGTACTTGAGTAGTTCCATACATAGGATGATAAGTTGATTGGCCCCCTTTAACCTTCTCACATGAAGGTGAGCCAAGTAGATTGTATCTAGTCTAATAATAAGAGGACTAAGATTGCTAAGATCTTTTATGCATCTATATTAGGCAGATTGATGTAGACCATGATAGCCACTAGATCTCATATAGCATTTTTAGTTGGAATTGTGGCTCATTATATCGTGACACCTAGCAAGAGGCATTGCAACATTGTAAAGGATATCATGAGATACCTTATATGCATTGCAGATATGTACCTTTGCTATAGTAGCCAAGACAATAGAGTCATGGGTTATACGAACTTGAATTATGCAAGACATGTATTTAGTAGGAAGTCCACCTTTGTCCATGTAAGACCTTTACTAGAGGTGTTATTTCATGGATGTCTAGGGTGCAAAAATACACTACCTTGTCTGCTATCAAGGCTAAGTACATTATGTTAAGAACTATAATATAGGCTATGCCTATATCTTATGTATGTAGTAAATAAAAGAGAGGCTATGTGTAAAAGGAATTAAAAGTCAAAAGATATCGATCACTTGGAAATATACTTGGGTGTATGCTATTAAAAAATGAAAGAAAGAGAAGAACAAATATGAGGATAAAGAAGATGGATTAAGCATCCATATCTTGCGCCATCTCCCTTTCATTGCATATCTAAATTGAATCCTTTCAATTAGTATCAGAGCAAGAGTGGGGGAATCAAGAATTAGATTGAGGAGCACCACAAATCAAGCTCTATATCAAATTGAAAGGTTAATATTAGCCATTAAATTAAGTACAAGTCCTCATCTAATCAACGCAAATTAGGTACAGGAATTCGAAGTGTCATTGGAGCTCATGTTTTGGGATATTATTGCTAGATTGAATGAAATTTCAAAGCCTTGGAAGGCTACAAAACGATATATGACAGTAGTAGTTGAAAAGTATGTTCATGGTTAGGTACACATTTGAGCCTCATTTTCAGTTATTCTTGCTACACATTTGATGTGTGACATATGGATGCATTTGATAGTAGTTAAACACATGTTACATGAGAGCCACATCATTGGAGCTTAGTTTATATGTATTTGATTGGGTACTTTTAATTTTTTTTGGTCTCTCATGTAAGCAATTGATGCTCAAGACTTATTCATATAGTTGAATAGTGGTTTAGCACATTAAACATTGCTAGTTTTTTTGAAATTACACTTGTCATAATGTTAGAAATGACACAAATTACTCAAATTTTTTGTGACAAGTTGACTAAGGATAACTATAATGTATATAGCCTTGAATTTTGTGAAGATCCCACTAAGGAACAAAAGAAGCCCTATAAAGATTGGATAGGTACAAAGAATAACGTTTTACATTGGATATCTATATGCATTTATGAGACATTAATCATGCACATCAGTTGTAAATTGTGATATCATAGATATGACTCCTACATTGTATTAAAACTCTATTAGTGCCATCCAATTGTTAGAAATAAGCTTCTCAGCTAGGCCCATAGGAATGCTCCTTTAGTTTGTGGAAAAAGGGGGAGATGTATTTAGACTCTTTTGAGAGATCAAGTAGTTGGACCCATGTGATCCTGACATCATTTATAATGCCCGTGAAGCAACTTGCCTCAACCTATATAAGATTCTTATTCTCATTGTAAAACAACTTATGAATCTATCAATATAGCTATATTTCTACTTTGCATTTAGTGTGCATCTTGCTCTCTTTTCTCTCCACACATACATTCTCACACACACAACCATAAGCACTCTACAGTACCACCTTCCATAGCCATGTCTTTGATCTCGTGATCGTGTGGAAGCACCAAAATTCTAACCCCAATTGGCATGTAATCTGGTCTTTCATGTAAAGACCAAGCATATTGAGGTCAATTACAACTTCATTAGATAGGGTTGAGGTCAATTACAACTTCATTATATTTACTACTTACACACTTGTACACTACAAATGGTGGTTATCCATCATTGGAACTTTATTTTTTATTCTTTACTCTGACAATAGAATAAGGGAAGGCAGGTCGCACATTGTGATTGTTGGAGTTCCCACATATAGTCTTGCTCCAATCTCCATAGATCTTGCCTTTTTCTTCCACTTGTGCAATAGTGAGATCTAAGCTTACTTTTAGGCCTTGTAAGAACTACAATATCATCATCCTACTAAAAAAGGGGTCCCATGGATAACTATTTCTATTTTATCTTAAAACTATATTGTCTAACACATCCTTGAAAAGATCTTGATGAGAGGATTCTAATGCACCGACCTCTGATAATTTTGGAGTTTATATGCTCAAGTTTGGCCTCCCAACTAAAATGTAACCTCAAAAGTCCCATAATGGTAGCCTCACCTTCATTTGTCTTTATGGAATATTTTCTAGAGTTCCAAAGAGCTTAAGAGGCCCAAAATTGATTCCAAATCTTTCATATTGCTCTCATTCTTGCTCAACCTCTCCATCTTTTATTCTTAGATCATTTCTATGTACTTATTTTGTTGGAGATGCAAATTTTTTTGTATATTATCATATGTTTCTTATTATGATGTAGATCTTGGAGCATCATTGACATAGTTCTTGATCAATGTGGCTACTTTTGATCATTTAAGTGGTGATTTACTTATTCAATCATGGTTCTATGTCTTTATTCTCTATGATGTATTGTAGATCTTATTCTACATGATGGGTTCCTAGCCCTAGTATGTTGTCTTAAAATGTTCGCACTATATATCACATTAGATCAATCGATAAGTGGATCCTTAGCCATCGCTACCAATTAGCCTCCCATCAAGTAGTGCCAAGTGTATAACAAAAAGGCACATCTAATGAATCCATTAAGGGACTGGAAAAGGTTAAAGAAGTGAACATTGTAGCACCATGGGAATACCCTTAGTGTTTGTACATTGTTGAGGATCTCACTGCTTGCAGAGGGGATGATGAACAATTGATTAACTTGCTAAAATAATATTATGATATTTTTACCCGGAACCACTCTAACCTAAAGGGTACATCACTACAAGCTCTCACATAGAGAAAAATTTAATAAGTTACAAAAAGCAAGATGCATCTATGAAATAGAGCATGCCAATTTGATACCACTAATCATTGGGTACTCAAAAATAACACAAAATATGTGTATACATCAATTATAAGAAATTGAATTCCACAACTAATAAAGATCACTCTTTGTTAACGTACACTAATCATACGATCGAATGAGTAGCAAGGAAGAAAGCTTATAACTTCTTAGATAGATTTTCAAGATACAATGAGGTACAAATCCACAAGGACGATGGATCAAAAATAGCCTTTACAAATTGAATGGGGTATTTACTTATATTGTCAAGCCATTTGGATTGACTAATTCGTTACTAACTTCTCAAATGCTCATGTGTACCATATTTAAGGATATACTATAGAAGTGGCTCAAGGTGCTTTCTAATGATATGTATGCCCACTCTAACTAGGAAGAATATCTTAACAAACTCTACCTAGTCATTTAGAGATATAAGCAGTATAACCTCTCCTTGAATCCTCTCAAATATAATTATGGATCAAGCATGGTATATCCTTAGACCATGTCATATCGAAAAATGGGATTGCATTTAACACTATGAAAATTAAAGTTATTATGGATCTCTCTCTACCCATCGACCCAAAAGGGATGCAATGCTACCTCATCCATATTAAATATTACTGAAGCTTTGTGTAAATTACGTGGCTATTACACGACCACGCTATACAAGATACTTATTATCTAAGCCTAGATGGAGGAATGGCGAGCTTCCTACAAAGCATTGAAAAGTGCTCTCATGACTACTCCTATCTTAAGAGCCTTGGATTGAATGATAGCATTCCATGTACATATAGATACCTCCAAAATTACAATTGGAGTAGTGTTGTGCCAATGTGGTGAGCATAATATGGATTTTCCAGTGACCTTTACTAGTTGATATCATAGTATGGATTTTTCACTAAACTATATTAAGAGCTCTAGATTGGATAATAACTTTCCATGTACATATTGACACCTCCAAAATTATTATTAGAGTAGTATTGTGCAAATGTGGTGAGCATAATCTGGATTTTCCAATGACCTTCACCAGTCGATATTTCAATGATACTGAGACAAATATTCTACCACTGAGAGGGAGGGCTTAGCGATGTCTTACATTATAAAGATGTTTTGATTATATCTCCTTGCTATTCCTTTCACATTCTTTAATGACTATCAAGTATTATTTTGCCTTGCAAATGAGCCTTATGCCATTAGACACATTCAATAGATGGCTCTTGTTTTATTGACTATCAAGTATTATTTGGCCTTGCAAATGAGCCTTATGCCATTAGACACATTCAATAGATGGCTCTTGTTTTTTATCGAATTCGACTTTTTTATTGTTTTGTGCAAAGGAAAATAGTATTTCATTGCCAATCACTTGTCATGAGTGACTAGTAGTAAAAAGACTACAGGAGTTGATGATCAACTTCTTGATGCTCATCTATTTCACATAAACAGAGAACACTTGTTAGTCCATACTATCCTCAACCGAATGGCTAGACAAAAGCCATGAACAAAGTTCTTATTAGTGTTTTGATCAAGTTGTATTCAAACAAGGATCATAAGCTCATGGCAACATTGTGGGCCTATCGAGCCACTTATAAGTCTATCATAAGGTAAATCACTTCTTGACTTACCTATGGCATAGATGCCATTATGCCCATTGAGTTCCTAGGCCCTAGTATATGCATTGCTTACCAAGAATGGTAGAAAGGCACTAAAGCATGCAAAAATGTGTAGAAAAGCTCAAGTGCTTGACTGAAACACAACTCCTAGCCACTCATGTCTTGCTACTAAAAAGTCCTAATGAAAGGCCTAGGTTGACAAGCATGTTAAGCAAAGATCATTTGATAAGGGGATCTTCTGTTGCTCTCCTTGATTAAAGACTATAAGAAAAAGTTGAAATTATAAGGTATCGGACCTTTTAACTTGTCACTTAATTATGGAAGGTAACACTTCGTAGTCATCTAGGTTCTATCTTAGCTACCACCATTCACACTCCATAGGAATAGTTAGAGACTTTGGGGACTGGGAATCCTTGGGTCTACCTTAGAGGGAAGTGCTTGGGTTTGACCTACGAGGATTGATTTAAAGATATCTAAAGATCTAGCTATCTTTAACATTATTCTAGCACTCGATCAAGATGATCATATTGTATCCATCAAGACCAAGAGCACCTCAATCCCTATACTTGGTTCATAATGAGTGAGAGACAACGGGAAGCTCAATTCTACCCATTTTCTTATAAGGAAAAATCTCACCTTTTTTCCTCTAAAATGGTGTGTGATCAAGATCTAAGATGATCGAAACCTAAGAAATTTCAATATCTAGCTCTTATCCTAAAATTTTAATATTAATAAAACACCCCGCTTATTAGGTACACCCAACTATCAATCATTTTTATTCAAGGAAAGACGACCACCCACTTCTCATTTTTTGTGATGTTCTTTATTTTTCTAAACCTAACATGCTAACATGTTGTTTGACATTTAAAAGAAGAGTTATTTCAATGACTCCTTATCATTGGATTCATTTCAAGTCTTCTTTAAGGACAATAGGAAAGCAACAAAGATAGACCTATCAAATCTTTTATAATATTATTTAACAATGTTTACATTAGCAAAGACAAACCTTTCAAAATATTTATATCATTATTTAATCATGGTTACATTGGATTCCTACTCATAGAGCCATGTACAAAACTCTTCTCTCTTCTTCAAAGAGCAAGAACTAGTCCACAATTCCTAGACTCCTAATGCTCATGGCATTGTACTTGTCTGAATTTTTCTCCATTGCAATTACAATTTTTTTGTCAAAGCCCCCTTAGCATTTTGACATAGGAGGGAACCTTCTTTCCTAGACCCTGGTTAGGTGTTCATGGGCATAACAAAAGCTAGCTCGAATTAAGCCCTAGCAGTTGCCCGAGTGCAAACTGCTCAAACTTGCTCATCATCTAGGTATAAATAAAAGTTTTTATAAATTCCAAGATGTATTGTAAAAACAAATTTTCTAATCTCAATTAGTCCTTCTAAAAAAATATTCTCCTTATCTACTGCTAGAAGAATATTTATCTTATTTTTTGTAAGCCTCTACTTTTCTACTTTAGTAGTCACAATCAGCCAATAGAACTTCTGATACTCAGTTTCTTGGATAAAATCATTGTATCTAATTGGCTTGTAAGGCGTTGATATTAACTATAAGTTTTTAGGCCTCATTTTATTTTACCAACGGCGGATAATCGAAACCATTCATTCACTTTGTCTTGCATGATTCTAATTACAAAATTTAGGTGGATTTCTATCTATACTTTCGAGTTTCATATAACATGGTCTTTTAGCTATTGTAATTCAAAGTTACACCATCCACAAAGTTGTGATTATCACCATAAATCTATTGTATAGTCTTATGTCTATACAAGCCTTGGAAAATAAGTATGGCAAATATTGCATGTAATAGCTATTTGATAAAATAAATTTAATTATGCAGTGTGTATGGGTGACCCACAAGTAAACTAATTATGAATTCACAAAACAAGAGTTTACACATGTCCTAGTCATCGTTCATTGAGACTCATGGTGTAAGATTTTATTGAGGAATCCAACAAGTATGTTAAGCATGTGGAGATCCCATAGCTTTTTAAAATTTGAAAAGAAAACATAGAACTTATTTTAAGAGATGTGGCTAATATTTGCTTGCTTATCCCATGACTTTTGCCTAATGATCACTATACTTTTATAATATTTTCATGAGATGTAGATAATCTTTGCATGCTTATCCATGGCTTTTGTCTAATGATCACTATATTTTTATAATATCTTTGTGAAAGATATATTTTTGAAGAGAGAATGCAACTAGCCTTTTCATGCATTATTTAAAAGACTTTTATGTATATTTGACGTTTCTCTATCCTAATCAAGAATATGTCAAATAATGATGGAAAATACTTGGTTACAAGCGTTGGATGTATTGGTATCATTGGCCTTATTTGTCTCCACATTAAGGGTTGCTGAAGATGGTCAACTTTCACAAGAAGGGATAGATTACTAAAAATTCGAGAGTGAAAAAAGATACGCAAACATTTAACCTATATATTTCATAAAAGATCTCTATCTAGTGTCTTTTATTTTTAGTATTTTCACCTTATTGTAAGATATTAATTGCATTGGTTATTGTAAGGTAATAATTGTATTAGTTATTCACATTATTATTCCTTTAAGTAAAATCTAGGTCTAACTATGAGAACTTTGTGTAGATATAATCCTATCAATAAGTGTGGAGTGGCAAACATTGAAATCATTGTCAGGTATATTAAGCATCATGCATATAGAATTTTACTATCTTATTTACCTTGGGTATATTCATCCTTCTTTTATAAAAAAAATTTGAAATACAAATTCAAACATGTCTGATAAGCAAGCCTTCAATCATGAAGATTGAATCAAAGATACTTTGCCAATGCCATAAGATTCACAAAGGATACCATGGATGATAAAAATAATGAAAATAAAATTCCAACAACTTTGCCTCTTCTTTAGTGGTAGTATAATATGGCGAAAACACATACAAGATCTAAGGAAATAATTCAAGATCGTGAAGCTCGAAGATGTTTATATTTGAGCTGTAGAGAACGTTTTCCATTACCCTCATTTCGTGGCAATTTTGGGATCTGTGGGTAGTATCGTGGCAATTTTGGGATCGGTGGGTAATTTTAGGGTGCTGGTTTTAGGACTCATAGGAGCAGCTCCTTAAGCTCATTTCACTAATCCCAATAAATTAGCGGAATGATTCACTAATCTCAATAAACAATGCGACCGCTGCTTTTTCTTTTTCTCCTGCTTTTGAAGGATTGCTCTTCCTACATATGATATGTCTCTAACCTTAATTACGGTTGAGAAACCATCTCTCCTCTCTCTCTCTCGCGTGCGCGCGCGCATAGTCGCATCAATCCATGCTCGCCATTAATTCGCTGTCGTCTTTTGCTTTGTAGATCTTCTGTTGACGACCCTCGATGGCTGGCAATCTTCTGTCTCCCTTGACCTGACTGACAAACGACAGGGCATCTGTCTTGATGATCTTCAGGGCGGGCTCATCATCATCAACCACATCAGATCCATGATCTCAGAGGAATCAGCGCCAGGACGCAAGGTAAGATTAGTTTCTGTTTGGTGTTTTCCCTCATCGGCACATGCCGATGTGCTCCAAATTCCATGCGCCTTCTCTTGTACAATAGTTTCTCCTCTCCCGCTCTCTCTCCGCCGCGCCCCCGCCCCCCCCAATCATGATCATGTCCTGAGGATCCTTCCCCTATGGGTGCGCTTACGGGGTGGATTCACGTGCAGTTGAGACAAAGGTCCATGTTTTAATTCGTCCGAGGGGGTTTTATCCCCTCATGATGCATGAATCTCTCTCTCTCTCTCTCTCTCACTCTCTCTCTCTCTCTCGCGCGCGCGCGCGCAAACAAGAGACAATTACTAATGCGTATTTGTATTCCACGGTGATAGAGAGAGAGACACACACACACATACACTCACTCACACACACACACACACACACACACACACACTCTCTGTGTCTGTCAATCTGTCAGGATTTTAGGCTTCTCTTTGCGTCCATCTAATCGCCATCTAACAATAAACTTCAAACGCGAATATTTTCGCCTGTTACTGTGTAAATTGTATCCTTCACTTGTCGATACTTGATTCGTCTATACATCAAGTATGGAGTGACTACAGCATTCTAACAAGACTTGGAGTGACGGTATGGATTCCTCATTCATGGAATGTTGTTCCTTACATACATGTATATTGGGCACCAGTCTGATATGGACTTGTGGTGCTGTGGTTCTATAAATAGAGGTGGCTCTATAGATAGAGGTCGAGCGCATATGGCAAAGAGGCTTCAGGTCATTAGGGCTGCTAATGACCTGTTAACTCTATAACCATGGCTTGGTGATATAGCCTTCAAAGCATACAATTATGTAAGAAGGTCCTTCCCCCCATAGTTGCGCGTTCATGGGGTGGACCCCCAACCGAGCCCCTCCCTATCTAGCTTCTCACTCGGTTCTAGCCCATGATTCATGCTCTATGTCTTAGATCTAATTATTCGGACCACAATTGTACATAGCAAAAAACATCTCATGCAACATTGCAAAAATGAGAGAACCAAACTCTAGCTATGTCTATGGAAGGTTAATTTTCGTATGGAAGGTTAATTTGCGAAAATTGAGGCACTCCTAAAGTTCTCAAAAAGCCAGCCTTTACATCCTATTCTTTCCAAGCTAGGTTTCTTAAAAAATTGGTTCTAATTGTAGAATACTTTCCAAGCCAGGTTTCCAAAAAAAAAAAGAGATTATAATTCTAAAGTTTCTCATCTCGGAGAAAACTCACTAATTTTTTTTACACTTAGTTACAAAATTTGCTTTTTTTTTTTCAAAAATCGCTCATATTTTGATATTTTTCTATAATTTCATTGGATGGGAAAAATGTTATTTGTGGAAGTGTAAGAGCTCAAAATGTCCCCATGTGACTCTCGCAAGTAGGAGATGAGCAATGTTTTGACATTCTAGTTATAAAATTTGTTAACATATACTTTCAATTTCAATTAAAGAGTCAAGTGTATATTAACCTATTCTTTTATTTGATTGGATGGAAAAAATGGTTTTTATAAACATTGGTGTGCACAAATCAAGATAGTGTCGAGTTTAAATTGAGGCTCACAAGTAGGAGATGAATATGAACAAAACATTAAAAATACACATTTGCTAACATTCTCTTTTAGATTATGGGTTCCGTTAAAAGCCATTCTCTTTCAGACTATGGGTTCGGTTAAAAGCCAAAGTAGTGTAATAAAGTAAAATTTTTATGGATTTGGTTGAAAGCCAAAGTAGTGTAATAAATTCAATTTTCCCTAGCCTTTGTATAAGATTGGTTGAAAGCTAAAGTAGTGTAATAAAGTCATTTTTCCCTAGTCTTTGTATAAGATTAGGTGCAAGACAAGAATGCACCATTGTATATATCGTTTGTCAATCATATAACTCTTCTTGTTTGTTGAGAAATGTGCAATCACACTCACTCTATAGCCTCTTTGTAATGAACAACAAGGAAAATGATCGCTTTTTTAAAAAAAATCACTTGCAATACCATCTACTATAAGCCTGTAAAAGGTACTTATCTCCACACATTCGATCAATCATTCTCATTTAATTGTACTTACATTATGCTTGAGTTATAGCAATTGCTCTCTTTTATCATTTCTTATGGTCCATTATGATTGTCTACTTACTCATTAGTGATGCATCCTAGTATGTATCTTGAATATTTTTACATGCTATCAGAGTGGGTCTTGGGTCTTGGTGCTAATCAGTAACTAGGATCACTAGTCAAGTCAAACATGTCATCATAGGTTTATTTTTGGTTTTCTTCTTTCCATGGTTTCCTCACCTACCTCCATAACTACCTACTTGGCTTGAAGAACCTAGATCTCTATAACCAAGCCATTTAAGCTCATGCTTTCTTTTGAGAGTATCATCCTTTGCTCCAAGTTGTCATGGATATGCCATGATCAAGTGTAAAAATTATTTTTTTCTCATGCCATATGAATTCACAACCTATGTGAATGCACCCTTAACAGGATATCTTTGAGTCAAGCATGTGAATCCATCATTGCAATGCCATCATAGACTCTTATAGAAAATATGCAATGTCATATCTTGCATCATTGATAATGTCATCATGGAATATTCTAGAAGATTTTTAGTCACTCTCCAATATCTATGAAATGAGGCGCTTTTACTATAGAGGGGTGAGTGATTTCACACTCTACACATTTAAGGTCAGCCTTATCTCAGTTGGCTTGCTCCCTTTTAGGCAGGTAGTGTGCAAAAGAGATGTATCTTGGGCCTACCCTCCTAAGCCTCTTTCTCTTTCTCTTCCTAATGCCATCATTGACACTGGTTGATAGTCCATGAGAATTGGATTGCCCTCTTTGGTGTACGAGACGTAAGGGTTCACATAAGGCTCCTCATCATTTGGCTTCTCTACATAGTGGAATAGAGCATCACTCGATGGATGGGTCACAAAAGTTCCAAGGGGCCTAGATATGCCTATGGGATTGAACTCTATCCTAGGAATGGTTTGTTTCATGTCTTTTAGTGCTAAAAGAGCCAATGGGACTCCTCCCCCCAAGGAATTGGGAGGCCAATTTCCTAATTATGGCTGGTTATATAAGGCTACGAGTATAGAAGTCTCGTTAATAGCCTGCAATGCATGGCATCATGATCAAACCCACTGTAACTGGTGCAAGGTTAAGACCTAGGGTCCTAATACTTAGTCAGAATGTGGTTTTTACCACAATATATGCATTGGACATGTGGGCATATAGGTCTTCTCATCATCTCTTATAGTTTGCCTAGCTCCATTTTCATCTCTGTTAGCTCCTCTTGACTTTAGTCAATACTTTTTCCCTTGTCTTGAGTGTTTGGAACTGATCATTCACTAGATGCAATCACCCATTCTAAGATTCTAGAGTTGGTCTCGTCTCAATTTAAGCTCTTAGAGATCCTCTCCTTGGGTTGGTTGTCCACTCATATGGCCTCTTCAAGGACCCTAGTTAGTGCATCTCTCTGCAAGCTAGAGTTGCATATCAAGGCCTTGTAGTGTTTCTCGCTATGAATTCTATTGGTGAAGATTGTGGACACCGCTCTCTCAGTGAGTTGTTCATTGTCAAGATTCTCTTAAAGTAACGTGGCATGTAGGTAACGTAGTCTTTGATGTCTTATTTATCCTTTTTCTTAATGTTCATTAGCTGCACTATGAGATTATCAGAGTACCCAACCTCAGAGAATCCCTTAATGAAGAGACTCTTGAGGTTGTTGAAGTTGTTGCAATCAGCAATGTCTAGGCTTGTGTATTGCGTCCTACCCTTATTGCTTAGGCATAGACCGCAAGCTTGCAAGTGATGTGCAACATTGATGAGGCCATTAGCCTCACAGACCTGCTCCAATTACTCCATGAAGCTATAAGGGGCGTTGTCCAGTTGGTATTTATCTAACTATTTCACAACTACACGGATTTTTTATTAGCTCTTGGATCCCTGGGTAACTCCTAATCCTACAAGCAATGAAGTTGCTAGTGTTGCCACCCTTTGTTCTATTTACATATTGTCTATGAGCTACTTTTAATTGTAAGAAGCTCGCTCAATGTTAATTCTACCTCTTGTACACACACACACACACTCTCTCTCTCTCTGTGCATTTGGTCATATTCGGTTCTATTCGCTAGGGCTAATACTTTCTGCATCTCTATGTCCTGGTACAATTTCCTAGCTTCTTACTTCTAGTTGTACATTGTTATGCTTTGCAAGGCTTTCCATGCTAGTCTCGTCTCTCTTCAAGGTTTGCTATGATTTCCTTTGATGGCCTACTGTGGTGATCCATCTTGGTGGTGTGCACATCGTATTCATTTACCATGTGCTAGATTTTGACTGGAAAATCTCCCAAGTCAAGCTCTTCATTTCTAAGGTTTGTACTATTTTCTACTATGTTTTTTATCTCCTGTCCCACCAAGTAGTCAATGAAATTTATTGAGTCAAAAAGTGTTGCGCTTCCAATGGTGTCGATCCTTCTATGCATTAGGATCTCCTTAATCAGTCTCTCTCCTGGTCCTACAGATTGCAATTCTTGATCACCCGTCCAGGTCTAAGAGTCATCTTGTATCGGTGTGTTTATTCTACTTGTTAAGTTTGAATGGGTTTTTTCTTATTTAAAGATAGCCCTCAATTGACGTTGACTCAGTGTATGCGTGGTACTCTTTCCGTGCACGGTGCAAAATCAGGCTTTCAATTTTTTAAGTGTACTTCAAGTGTTAAACAATGTAGGGTGCAATGTAGAATAGTAAATGCATATTTTGCATTCTCCTCTATGTTCTTGACCAATGAATATAGCTTTAACCTCAGTTGCTATTTCTCTCACTAGTCTCTAGCATCTATACTGTATCTTTCAGCTCAGTCAAGGTCTAATTGGGGTTTGCCGGTCAATTTATGGCTCTAAGAGGGACTAAAAGCTAATGTGATTGTCAATAGTCGTTTCTAGCCGCCTACTTGTGATTTCTAAGGTCCAAATGGGCCTCTAGTTCTTGTGGAGGATTCCCTTGTTGTGGGAGCTATTCTCCTTTTCTCGGGATGCGTTAGGATTTTCAATCATTTACCGTTAGATTTTTGGTTTGATTCTGTAGTGTCCGATTCTCAGAATTGGGCGTTTAAGTGTGGATGGTCCGATTTTGGGGTATCTGATTTGCGTGACTCCGATGGTCGGATTTTCAAATCGGAAAAGACACATGTTTGATTGGATGGGTGGTTGAGTAGTTCAATTTTTAAAATCAGACAGTCCGATAATCCAAAATTTGATGGTCCGAGTCCGATGATGGAAATTGGACTCTGTCGGAGTCGCGTTCGATTTTGATGGCCATGGTTCCAGTCGAGGCAAAAATCAAATCTATGGCAACGATTTATGACATGACATGTAAGCCCACAAGAATCTCCAGAATGCAAGTATGGATCAAGAGCAAGGTTTGTATATACATGGTATGTGCAAAAAATACACGTGGACGATGTTCGATCCACCCGGGCTCTAGGTCTTTCTCTCTCTCAAGCTCTCTCTCTCTCTCTCTCTCGTTGCTATAGATGAAAATGAGCTTCACTCTCTCTCTCTCTCTCGTCTTAAACCCTTGCCTCACTCAACTTTGACCTCTCTAATCTCTCCCCTTGTGATATCAATACATTTAAGCACTCTTTTTTTCCTTTTTTCCCCTAGTTGTGTCATGTTTGGGCTTGTTTTACTGCAGCAATCCTAAAGTGATTCGCTTCAATTTCTTGATCCTATCCTACTCTAAATACAACAAAAACCAAAACCCAAGTATTGAAATGATTTATCCTACTTGTCTACTCATCAAGAACCGAAAATACTTAATTTTTTCAAAGATTAAAACCCCAAATGTCCTATCTATATCAAGTACCAATTCGGGCATGAAACTCTACTTTGACGCTCGATTTGAACCACGCAAGTGCTCAAGCTTAAATATGTGGTCCCAGCACAATGGAACCAAAATGAAGTGGGAGCTCACATTTGACCGCCAACACCCTCAGGCCACTTATTGCTTCAAGCGTTTTAAGTGAGTACAAATGACTATTTCTAACCTAGCCAATGCGCCTTTGATCCCTCGGGGTTGTAATGAGCTTATCTTGATGCCCGAATGAGTAACCTCCTTCCTCAAGCAAGTCGGTAGCTCCACAATTTGAGATGCAAGATCAAGAAACCTCAAGCTTCCTCCTTCAAGCTCCATCCTTCAGGGCGGCGCACAAGCAAAGACAAGAGAAGAGGAAGAGAGCAGAAGATAGAGAGCTTCTCCATCACAGCCCTTATCCTCACACACTCACTCTCTCACACTCACACTTCCTCTCTCAAGCACACAAGCAAATCAGTATTTTGTGATGTGAAAAAAACATCCATTTCATGATTTTCACTAAACGTATGCTTCAATGTATGGAGACTAGCACCGATTCCTCGTGTTAGTATTTTGTGATGTGAAAAAAACATCCATTTCATGATTTTCACTAAACGTATGCTTCAATGTATGGAGACTAGCACCGATTCCTCGTGTTACTAGCCTCATAACTTGAAATATCACAATTCTAAATGCAATGCACAACAAAAATTTCAAAGATTGAAAACGCTCTTAGCCCTCTTAATCTCTTAACCTCACCTTTCTCTCTAACGTTTAGGTTACGCTACATTGCATAGGTGTATGGTATTATGTTGTATGTATTTTTCGCATAAAAAGGAAAAAAACATGAACTACAACACATAAACAAAGCCGCAATGAAGCCAAAATTCATGCCTAAGCTTTGTTATGCAGTCACAATTCATATCATAATTTTGTAAAATTTTAAAATGTAATTTTTTTTTTCATTTTTAGTTATTTTTTCTATTTATTTGTACATAAAATAGATTTTTTTAAATTTATGATTAGTGACTGATTATGAGAGTTGAAAGATATTTTATCTTATAATTTTATCCCATGCACATCTATTTTTTTCACCCGAAATCAATAAAGCTTTTATTTTTACATTAAAAATATACTTTTCGAGCTATAATTTAATTATTACGACTATTTATTATTATAGGTCTATATTTTTTCAATGCACAACCCTGAATCATAATGTAAACAAGTTTCAAACAAATTTTTATTCCATATGAATTCCATTTCAACCATCAAACATAAAAAAGAAGCAATTTTTTTTTTGTAAAAATGACACATACCGCTTACTTGCGTGTTGCGGGTTTTTTGATTATTTTATCTAGTTACCAACGGATTGACCAGTAGAAAATCTTCAATGCCGAACATCTCCCCTCAACCTCCTCTTGATCTTGGAGTAATTCAGTTCATGCCAGGCAAGCATCCTTCAACCGGTCTTAATTGTTCTTCATATGCATGAATTGCCCCTTAAAGGGAGAGAGAGGGAGGAGAGAGAAAGAAGGAATTCTGATCTTCATATCTAGGCAACCATTGGAGAAATGGAGAGTGACGATGGAAGGCGTAGAGAAAATGTAGATTACGGATGTGCTCATTTCCATAGCCCCCCCTCAAAAATCTCGTCATGTACAAGAGAGTGCCGTTTTTTTTCTTCACATGGCTACAAAACGGGTCTTCCCTCCTACGAAATCAAAATTTTAAGGGGCCCTCAAAGCGAGCCCCCAAGGGTCACACCCTTTGACCCCTAAAACCCATTTCTACTTGGCCTTCTTTGGTCCTTGGACCCCGGGCACTACCATTCGACTGTCTGGCATCCAAAACGACTTCTGAAAATTCCTGGCCGTCTGTCTTGAAGTCCCCCACTATTAGGCATCTCCCAGATTCTCATACAACAATCAAAAAATTTATGAAAATTTCCTAACTGTTGCATGGTGGGTCTTTAAATCACTTTTGGGACTTGCAGCTTAAAATCGTACTGATTGCAGCTGCCGCCTTTGAGAAAGTCTATTTTTCCCTTGAAATTCAATTTTTTTGGCTATTTTTAAGCACTTCTCGACGTCATAAATCAGCTGTCATTGGCGACCATAGGATAGGGCGACTCAGCGCATCGAAACCCAAGAATAGATCATCACATAAACACAATCCCAAAGAGCATCAAGCTGATACAAAAAATACTTAACAAAACACATCACAGCTCTCACCCTATCCCCTAACAAAACTAAGGCATGAAATCCACAAGGAGTAGGCCTAGTACAATCTAACAGAAAGCCCAAAACTATTCACTAACCAATTGCTCTAACACGGCCAAGCTAAAAAGAAATATCAAAGAGGTCATCCTAAGTGGTGGTCTGAACTACCTACCTAATGAAGGACAACTCAACTAGGAGCTCCTACTAAGCGAGGACTCCTATAGCCTGATAGAAAAGTATTATTATTTTTTGGTACATTTTCCTTGTAGCCCTGGATTTTCCATACTCAGACATGTAAAAAGGAGGGATCTGAGCGTAGTGACGCAAGGAGAACAATGCATCGATCTTAGGTCTTGTCTCGGTACCGAAGAACCTAAAAGGCCCTCATAAGGCGATACTTAATCATTTTCTAACGCTCACTTTTACTTTTGCTCCAACCTTCCTTTATTTACTTTGCTTTTCAACTAGTTGCCACCATTAGGAAAACAAGGGATTAGTCTTGTCTCGTCCCTCGGAACCTACCATGCCTTCGCAAGGCGATAAACAATTGCTCAAATATTTTTCTTTCTTCTCTATTTTTATGGGGGTTAGAACCCCTTCTTACACACCTTTATATATTCATAGATTTTCTTTCAGATAGTTAGGGTTTTTCCTTTTGGTTTTTTTTAGTAGGCTTCTCTAACTGTCCCATACTAACAGGACCTTCTAGAATAGCCACCTAGCAAGTCAACAAAATAGGGTCACTAGAACTCCCATCTAAAATAGGTCTTTTAGTGCTTGATAATGTTGATACATGAGGCAATAACTACTTAGACCTCCCCCAAACATAGCGAACCTAAACTTGGGACTTCATGCCTTGATTATTGGTCGCCAACAAATAAGAAGTACCCTTATATATACATGTATCATTATTTTTTAAAGAAAAAAAGACTCGAAAAGGGGACGAAACCACCTGGAATGGCCACAAGAAGCTCCTCCATAGCAAAGGCTCCCTCCAGCGACCTCGTCAACCTGTATGATGCAATCACTACAATAGCAATCTATTAAGCACATGCACCAAATAGACATAGGGTCTTCTTGGCCTAAAGAAATCAAACATGACACTACAACACTGACTAGCTCTCTTGGCCTAATGAAATTAGACATTAAATCCTTAAAGCAACTGGTCCGCTTGGCCCAAAGAAATCAAGCAAACCAGCTCATATAGATCCCTCCTTGGAAGAAGGCAGATATAAGAAAATACGCTCTATTCCAAGGGAAAAAATAGGGCTTTTTGCCCCAGACTAAATGCATCAAGTTGTAACCTATCCCTCCTCCATATATAGTAAGAGGCGTACGCATAACATGTCATCTGACCAACCTATGGGTCCAAGATAGTAGTGGTCGATGGGTCTCGGCTACTCTTCACATTATCCATATCAACCATCCCTTGCCATATAATGTGTGGTCTGATAAAACTCCTCACAAGTGACCAAGTCTTGTCTCATTATCAATAACAACATCCGGACTAGGACCACAGTTGAAGAAGAGGTCCGTCTCATAAGCAAAATTGGCTAATGAATCCGCAAACTGATTACAAGAACGTGGAATGAGCTGAAGAGATACGCTCTCAAAGTCATCAAGTACGGTTATAGTAGTTCGATGATACATGCGAAGGATGGGATTTAGAATTGTGTATGTCTCATTTAATTGATTTAGAATCAATTGGGAATCCCCTTTTACTAACAATTTCCGAATACCACCTTTCTTGTCAATATTTAGTCCCATAATCAAGGCTTTATACTTTGTCGTATTGTTAGTGAATCCTACCCCAAGATAAGCAGCAAATTTCATCGTAACTCTGCGTCGGGAATCTCGGATAACTACTCAAACACTCTCTTTTTTATTAGGGCCCTGGGATGCTCCATCAAAGTATATCATGTACGTCCACAATGGGATTACACATCCAACCATCAAGAACTCCCGTATTCGTAATTATGATAGTCAAAATTCAATATATTTAGAGGATGGACTGACGGCTCTCTCTCCCCTTCTTCATTAAACTCAACAGGGATGCTTGTCAAAAGTTGTAAACAGTGATGGCAGAAAGCTTTGATCTCCCACACAAAGGTACCATCTTCTTGCTCAATCACTTTGTACCCTTTGCTCCACCAGATAAGCTTCCCCTGATGATATCTTTGCTTTAGATATGGGTGCTCCAAATAAGGGATTAATCGTCCCATCAATCAGTTTAAGCTCTCATGCAGGTCTGAAATCAAACCTACCATGGACCTGCAATGATTTAGCGAGTTAGTATACTAAAAAATAATAATGTTCAATATTATTAAGATTAATCTTATTTTTAAAATCCACTCCATGTAGATCAGCTAGTAAAGCCGTGGACTTATTTTTACCTATCCTAACTATCTTGTAAGGGCCATCCCATTTAGGTTTCAACTTTCCTGGAAATAGCTTCCTACACGCATCATAGTACAAATCTAACTGTCATTTCTTAAAGGTATATTTTTTCACTTTTAGATCATGCAATCGCTTCATTCGATGCTTAGCCACTTCTTGGTGCAACAGACTCTGCAATTTAAGCTCATCCAAGTGGGCTATAGTCATAAATTGCTCGAATAGAGCATATTCATCACCCAAAAAATGCTTGATTGCGAATCTTATGGTTGGCAACTCAATTTCCAAGGGCAAGACACACTTCTCATCATAAACTAATTTGAATGGGGTGTGGCCAGTGGCTCGTTTAAACGTTGTATTATACGCTCAAACCGCCACATATAATTTTGTATCCCAATCCCGTTTCTTTTTGGAGACTATCTTGGACAGGATACCCACAAGCTGCTTATTGGTACTTTCAACTTGTCCGTTGGCTTGCGGATTATAGGTGGTCGTCTTGTTATGCTTGATTTTTCAAGTTTCAGTCAGACTCTAATTACTTATTCAAAAAGTGAGTTCCACAGTCCGATACTATTTCCTTTGGTGGACCAAAATGACAGATGATCTGCTCAAGTAGGAAACTAGCACTCTCTTTTGCATTGTCCTGCCTCGTTGCCCGTGCTTCTGACCACTTTGTAAAGTAATCAATGGCTACTATAATGTATCTCTTCTAAGTGGTAGACGACGAGATAATGGGACCCGTGACAAAGTTGATGCCCCATTTCTCAAATGGAAGAATAGCGTAAGTGGATGCTTCCTATTCTCTCGATTGTTATGTCTTTGATATGTATCGTATCTCTTAACATGCTCAATTGAATCTTGGAATATGGATGTCCACCAATAACTAGCTCTTAAATCCTTTTGCGCCGTCAACTGCCTAGCAAAGTGCCCTCCATAAGTGGAGTCATGGCACTCCTCCAAGATAATTGAAACCTCGTAAGGCATCACACATTGGCGATAGATATCATCAACACCCTATCGATATAGTGTTCATGTGATCAAGGAAAATTTCAATGCCTGCTATTTAATTTTCCTCTTCTCGAATTTAGATAGAGTAGCTCTAGTTTCTTCCATAGATAAATATTGTGTTATAACAGCATACAAGGAGGGGATAGACACTGTATCAATCTTGAACAAAGTTTCTATGCCACTTCCTTCAGCCAAGACCTCTTTTGGCTCTCCAAAATCAACAAGACACTCTACAATACCCCGTAGCTTTGGTGGCTTGCTCTTGATCTCGTAATCAAACTCCTGCAAAGCGATTAACCACTTTGCTAAATGATTAGGCGGCTCTAACTTGTTTAGCAACAATCAAAGCCCTTCCGCCTTTGTATAAAAAACCACCTTCTCATAAAGAATGTACTACCTGAACTTTTTGGTTGTAAATACCATCTCAAAGCACAACTTCTCCATATAGGTATACTTAATTTTCGATATGCCCAACTTTTGACTAGCAAAAGCTATCGGATGGTACCACTTTTTCTCCCAAATTTGGGATAAGAAGAAGTTGATGCTATAAATGATGGGTGCTAAAAATATATAGAACATTTCACCTCTTTTAGGTGCTTTGGCAAGCTCCTGCTTTACATCGTCAAAAGAACACTTTGCAAGCATCACTCCATGCAAAATGACAGTTAAGGGATAATAGGTTTGTTAGTGGCAATGCTCCTTATGCCAGGGCATTTATAAACCTTCGATAATACCCTATTGATGACAAAAAGCTATGCACTTCCTTTGGAGTGCGTGGTGGACTCATGGCGACTATGACCTTGAGCTTTTCAGAGTCAATCGCAATCCCCACTAAAATAACCACATGGCCTACCAATAACTCACAAGGCACTCCAAAGACACACTTTTTGGGTTAAGAGCTATGCAAATTTGTCTACTGTTGGGGGTAAAGGCGCCTCCGCCTAGTCGCCTGTGTATTACTACACTGACAGTCACCGCCACTGCACACTGCAAGTGGTGGGCACCCGTCACCATCACTTTATTCTTTATTCTTTTAGTGACAGTTTGAATAAAGAAAGGCCCGGTCACACATTGTGACTGTTGGAGTTCCCATTTCTTGTCTCTCTCTTTCTTGCTCTTGCTCTTCTGCCTTAGCTCTCGAGTCCAAGCTTCAATCCATCTCTCCCTTTCAACTGGTATCAAAGCTCCGTTTTCCGACTCTTGAGCTTGGTTTGTGGCATTCTTAGCTTCCCATCGACTCCCTATTTGCATTGGGTCTCCTTCCCGGCAGCCATATTCAACTCCTTCGAGCTCCCATCACTCCCCCGCTTCCCAGCACCTTTCTGGCATTGTTGGGCACCTTCAGAGCATTACATTAGAGGTATTTGATTATTTTCTTTAGGGTTTAGTTCAGTTCTCTGGTCACACAGGCTGTGAATAGTTTGGGGTAGCCACCATTGAAGCTCCATTGCTTCATATCTTCATTGCTTCTACTCAAGAACCCTTGAGGCTTGGTGTGTGCCCCCTTGGGCACCTACTTGAGCCCCTACTCCACCCTAGCAGTGCCACGTGCGCTGCAGGGCCTCCAAGACAGCATCACGCTATTTGCGCATGCTTCCAGGCTGATCTACATCTGCTTCACACCGGTCCTCCTCAAGCTCTAGGCCATTAGGCACTTCCACAAGCTTCATTTGAGGCATTTGCATATGCTTTGATGCTTGGTATTGAAGGCTGAGCATTGACATTGCTTTTCAACTGATTTACCACTATTTTGGAACTATCATAATAGTTCAAAGACAGTTTATAATAGTGCTACAGTAACATTTGATACTTATGCTTGCCCGGCATTGTCATTTGATGCTCGGTTGGTCCCATATGATGCCTACATGTTAAGAGAATGTATGCTTATTGTTTGGCAACCATTTGGCACTAATTTGGGACTGAAATTTCTTAGTTTTTGACAGTCATTTCATGCTGTAATAAAAGCGGGCTGAAGCTATTCTACATGCTTTGGGTTAGGCCTATTGGTTCCGGCCTATGTCTTGGATATATGCCATGAAGTATTGATCTTTGAAGTACGACTTCGATCTTGGATTTCATTCTGGATACTTTTGGAAGAGCTTTGAAATTACGCAGCCATTGACATAGTTTGTGGTTGACAGTGGTATATGCTTTGACGGTGATGCTCCTTGGGTTTATGCATACCCGTTGCCTGCGGCTTGAGACTCATGTCACGGTTGATTACCCTATGCATACGCTGAGCTTGAGTACTCATTGAAGCTTTATCTTGGATGCATTTTGGATTATCTGGAGTAGTCTTGGATGTTACTTGGCTTGTGAGAGTTTGGATTGGGATGTATTTGATGTCTCATATGCTTATGGATGCTACATACGGATGCTCTACCGCCTACCTGTTCGGCACTGTGTCTTGCATTGGCTTGAGCTCTTGAGCTCGTACATACAGCTTTTGTACCAGTGGGAGCATTCTTGAATGCTTATCAAACATTGAGTAGGCAGTACTTTTATGCATTGAGCCGTTACATGCTATTGAGCAGTTACAGACACTTGAGACTTTGGGATTCCTTACCCTTTGGGATGATACATTATATGTCTTGGTTCCCTGTATGCTTATGAGCTGAGTCTCAGTTTTGGATCCGTATCTTTGTGAACTGACACCTACTTGTGTCAAGTTTTGGCAGTGGCAGGAACACTTTGTCCCATTGACTAGGGGGTGTGCCTACTCACTGGCAGATGTTTGTATGACATACTTGGGTGTTGGATTCGCTTATGCTATGCCCGCATGATGCCGGCTTTGGTCTTGGCAGTATCTGATTGCCTTGGGATCCGATTTTGGGACTGTTAGCTCTCTTTTACTGAAATCTGAAAATTACAGCAAGTATATATGTATGGACTGACATGGATTTTTCATGCTGAAACATTTTGAAAAGATGTACTTTCATTAGTACTTGGTAGGCAGCAGCTTTGGTTCCACTTTTCTTGCCATCTTCCCTCGATTTTGGTGATTTTTTGGTCATTTTCTATAGTAAACAGCAAGTAGTTTTGAACTGTCTACAGTTTTCCAGCCCTGCATTATGGCAAGTTCGTCCACTGATCATGCTATTTTCAACATCACTAAGCTTGATTGTACGAATTACTCTTATTAGAAGAGCCAGATTTGGCAGGTGTTGGTGCAGAAATCGTAGATTAAACCTTTGAGGTTGAGCGGGCATCCACCTGCAACTATGCCAGATGAGGAATGGCTTGAGCTTGATAAGCTATGCAAGTCCACTATTGTATTATCTCTCACAAAACAGGTACATTACAATGTCTTTGAGGAAGAACAGAGTGCATGGCAGTTGTGGGATAAGATCAAGAATCTCTATGACAAGAAAAGTCCAGCGAGTCAGATGTATTACCTTCTAGTGGTTTGGATTTTCAAGTTGCAGAGGAGGTATGGACTGGAAAACCTCCCTCTTATGCGTATCTCCGTGTCTTTGGATGTGAGGCATTTTGCCATGTGCCCAGGGACAAGAGAAGTAAGCTGGATCCTAAGAGTATCAAATTCATTTTCCTTGGTTATGGGGATGTAGACGAGATGGGTTACCGTCTCTGGGATCCGCAGGCGCGGAAAGTCATCCGCAGTCATGATGTAGTCTTCCATGAAGACAGAATGCATAGGCAGCCTGAGAGAGTTGTTAAGATCCGCATGGTCATATTTCAGGAGAAGCTGAGAGCTCTCGCACAGCCAGCTGGACAGCCTACAGCCGCAGCAGATGCTCATGGTCAGGGCGTTGGACAGATAGCTGGGTAGGCAGTAGAGCCTGCCATGAGACGGTCTACTAAAGACAGACGTCCACCAGATAGATTTCAGCCCTCGATGCATTATGTCTTGGTTACAGATGCAGGAAAGCCTTTCACTTATGATGAGGCTATGCGCAAGGGTGACAGTCACTCCTGGGAGAGGGCTATGCAGTCTGAGATAGACTCCATGCATAAGAATGACACTTGGGATTTAGTTTCCTTGCCTACGGGCAAGAAGGCTTTGCCATACAAGTGGGTTTACAAGTTGAAAATTATCCCTGGATAACCCAAGCTGGCATACAAGGCTAGATTGGTAGCATAGGGTTTTAAGCAGGAGCATGGTGTGGACTTTGATGAGGTCTTTTCTCTTGTAGTTAAGATGACCACCCTACGCTTAGTCTTGGCTTTGGTTACTCAGCTTGACTTGTATTTATACCAAATGGATATCAAGACGGCTTTCTTACATGGGGACTTGCATGATAAGATTTATATGGAGCAGCCTAAGGGCTTTGCAGAACTTGGCAGGGAAGTCTTTATGGCTTGAAACAGGCACCTAGGGAGTGCTATGGATCCGTGTCTTTACACGAAGAAAGCCCGTGATGGTTATTTATTGATTTTGGTACTCTATGTGGATGATATGCCGATAGCAGGGAAAGCTCATGATGAGCTAGATGCTCTTAAGGCTCATCTCAAGAAGAGCTTTGAGATGAAATATCTGGGACATACCGCTCACATACTTGGTATGCGCATTAGACGCAACAAGCATCAGGGACGACTCTACTTGTCACAGAGGGAGTACATTCATAAAGTCCTTGAGTGCTTTTACATGCAGGACGTAAAGCCTATTGGCTGTCCATTGCCTTCTTATGTGAAGGTATCACAGGTTGATTGTCCGCAGACAGATGAGCAGAGGGCCGAGATGACCAAGATTCCTTATGCATCCGCAATGGGCAGTCTTATGTATGCCATGATAGCCACTCGTCCAGATATTTTCTTTGCAGTTGGTATTGTGGCACGCTATATGGCTACACCTGGCAAGAAGCATTGGGATGCCGTGAAGGGTATCATGAGATACCTGAAGGGCACTACAGATATGCGCATATGCTACAGCAGCCAGGATACAGGAGTCATGGGATACATTGACTGTGATTATGCAAGACATACAGATAGTAGGAAGTCCACTTTCGGCTATGTATTCACATATGCTGGAGGTGCTGTTTCTTGGATGTCTAGGGTGCAGAATTGCACAGCCCTTTCTACTACAGAGACCGAGTATGTTGCACCCACTGAGGCTTTCAAGGAGTCCATTTGGTTGGGTCGTTTGGCTGCTGACCTTGGTATTGATGCCATCCCTACACTACATTCGGATTCTATGAGTGCTATTCAGTTAGCCAAGAATCCAGTCTTCCATGCGGAGACGAAACACATTGAGGTGAGGTATCACTTCATATGTGGGGTCGTTGAGGACAAGTCTGCTGATCTTGTCAAAATCTCGACTGACCAGAATCTTGTAGATCTGCTCACGAAAAGCCTTTCTACAGAGCGCTTTGCCTTTCTCAGGAGGTTGATGGGCGTGGGATGAGATGACGTCTTACCTCATCCTGTTGTACATATGTACATGTTGTACTGTATTTTTTCTTTTTCTTTTCACTCCTCACTAGGGCATATTCATCTTTAAGTGGGAGGTTGTTGGGGGTAAAGGCGCCTCCGCCTAGCCGCCCGTGTATTACTACACTGACAGTCACTGCCATGCACACTGGAGGTGGCGGGCGCCCGTCACCATCACTTTATTCTTTATTCTTTTAGTGACAGTTTGAATAAAGGAAGGCCCGGTCACACATTGTGACTGTTGGAGTTCCCATTTCTTGTCTCTCTCTTTCTTGCTCTTGCTCTCTCGCCATAGCTCTCGAGTCCAAGCTTCGATCCGTCTCTCCCTTTCATCTGCAATGCTCAAAATACTTCCACAAAATAATCAACTGCCTTTCTCTTGTGGTGGCTACCCCCAGCTCATCAATGAATGCTTTCAACTCCTCTAGGGAGATGTCACCAAAGGTCTTGTCGGTTGTTCTTTGCCACGAACCATGTGCATTACATAAACCAAGTGCCATCACATGGTATGCAAAGGTACCGAAGACAGTAATAAATTTCGTTTTAAGCTTGTCTTGCTCAGCAATTGCCATTTGGTTATACCCTGCAAAGCAATCCATGAACGAATATACTTTTCTACTCGCTAATTAATGCAAAATTTGGTCAATAAAGGGCAATGGGTAGTAGTCTTTAACAGTCTTCTTATTCAACTCTCTAAAGTCTACACAAAGACATATTTGATTGTTCCCCTTATTTCTAATCACAAGTGGTGAATACCATTCAATATGCTGAACACGGAATATCAAACCCACTTTTTGCAACTTCTCTAGCTCCTCAAACAACCCATCCCTTAGTTCAAAAGGCATGTGCCTTACTTTTTGATGTTTAGGACGGGTAGCTTCCTTTACAAGAATAGTATGCACATCTAGAATGGGGGGAATGCCCCTAAGTTCTCCAAGCAAAGATGTCATGGAACTCCTGAATCAATGACACATAGTCCTCTCTCTCTTCCAAACTGAGCATGGAACTTAATTTAATTTTCCACGAATCATTAGGCGTACCAAGGTCCAACTCAATAACGTCTGCATCTCTTATTCGATCTTGAGGCTTATCGGCTCATTCAATGTTATCTGAAAATGTCCTCCATAGTGGACCCTTATTTAGATCCATCACTTGACATCTCACTACCAGATGGATCATCTATTGTTTCTAGTTCAGTAGAGGATAAATGAGCTCTCTCACTTTGAGGAGACTGAGGGTAAGCATCCACTATTACACGATTAGCATATCTCCCTAGAATCACTCGACCAGCAGGTAAATCGACTTGGCAGTCTATTCGTAAGATCCATGGCCTACCTAGCAAAACTCATTAGCTAGGACATCCTGCAAACCTTATCACCATAAAGTCTAGATAGTATTCCATGCTCGCAACTGTAACGTGGATTGTAGTGATGCAACCTTTTGGTTGTCTTAGACTGTCATCCACCATCCTAAGAAGTATCGAGTTGTATTTTTGAATTTCAAGACCTAGCCGCTCCATCAAGTCTAAACTCATGATATTGATGGAGGATCCAGTGTCCATGATAGCGTGCTCTACTAATATTCTATCCACGTATGGTAGAACCCTAGGGCAATGCTTTTCAGCATGATGGCACCAATCTTCTCCCACTCGTGCTATGCTCAAAGGTTCTACCATATACCCAATACACAAGATTTTCTTGAATTCCTTGCGTACTCTTGGAGAACGTTTAATCAATTGCAAGAGATTCACGTCTGGTTTAACTTCGCAAAGAGAACTTGCTAGATCAAAGTCGTGGTAGTTAGCCAAAGTTCTCTTCTTGCGCCAAACCATTGTCTCCTTTGGTCTTTGGACCAGCTTTGGTGCCTCTTTTTTAACTTTTGCCTTCTTTCTTAGCAATCCTTTATCCTTCTTAGGATTAACTTTACTATCAACAAGCCTTACAGGTCCACCTTCGATATTAGGATTCATAACTTTATTTTCCCTAGCCTCTTGCTTAGGGTTTCGCTCAACAGGTTTTATAGTTCCTTTATCAACCTCTTTAATCTTTTGACCTCTTATTACGGTTGGTAGATTAGAATTTTTAATGTCATTGAGGCAACTCCTCTCTACAATAGCCTTTCCTCATTGCAATATTTGTCTTGGACCCTCATCTTGCTGGAGATTATTCCCTTGTATGTGATGGTTAACTGGACATGGTAGTTTACTCCCTTGTCGGAGAGAACTGATATTACTTCAACAAGTAGCAGCTAAATGGCCAGACTTTCCGCCAATGTCGCATTTGACATTCGGACTATTCCTAGGGAAATGTTGACCACCACACTACTTACAACTGAATCTTGAGGGGGCACCCTCTTTAGGGCATTGACTCCCTATCAAATTCTGCTGCTTCTTAAGAAAATTGATATCCACAACTATTTATCTATATTATTTAGAAATCATATCGGTGTAGTGCTTCATTATGTCCTTAACTTCGCCAAGGACATTAGAGGCACGTGACTCATAGCCGCGATCGTCTGTCTATCATCCCATTGGACTAACCACTTGATTAAGAATTGGCCGCTGACCTATTGGGACAACATTAAGGTTCATTTTTTGGCCCCTACTATTTAGTGAGGCCGCCTGACTAGCCATTGGCATAGTCATAATATTTCGAGGAGCTGGTAACATAGGCAGATTCAACATGATATTCCCTCTTCCATTCACATTTGACATGGGGTCCCTTTGATTCCCGTTGGTCAATGCCAAATTATTACCATTCCAATTTGTCCTTGCTATGTAAGCCGCTTGCAAGAACGACTCTACTCCTTCTGCTTGGGAGATAGTAGCGTCAATGTTGGCCAAAGCAACACTACTCAGCTGCATGTAGATATTGAAATCTAATCCATGTAGAAAATATTGCAATTGTGTAGCCAATGGAATGTGGATATAAGTATTAAGTTTATGAAGAACTTGCTTGAGCTTTTTTGGCATAGGTCTGGACATTCTCATTTGGCTCTTGGTGTGTTACATTCAAAATATGCAACCAATATTGTCCTCCCCTCTCAAGATAAAACTCTCTATAGAAGGCCGTGAAGAATTGGTTAATGCTAGTTATGGTTCCAGCCTTTAGACTGTGATACCATACTGTTGTCCTTCCTTTTAACTTTATATTGAAGAACATCATTAAGTGTCCTTCATCTTGGATTCGATAGTTGAACATGAGCATTTGAAACTCCTTAATATGGAGTTCTCCATCTTCTTCTGGTAACCCATGAAAGATGGGAAAAGGTGCTCCTAATGTTGATAAATCCGATGTCCTTGGCTAGAATTGCGATGGGTTGTGCCATGACTACAACCGGATCGACAATAGGAGTTGGTGTATGTAAAACTACACCCCCACTTGAAGTGGGTTGATTGAGTGGAAGTGGGGAAGTACTAAGACTTTTTCTTACGCTCAAAGGGCTACTTATGACACATCTTATTAGAACCACTGCCACTTATGCATAGTGGGCTGCTTCTTTGAGAAGAATAGCGCCTTACAATCTCCAACGCCGTTTAGCCCTCTCAGCACGTTCTGCTTTTTGTATTTCGGCTTGATGGTTCTTGTTAGAGGACATAAGTCAACTATTTGGTCCCTAGAAACCCTAGATTCGAACCACATTTTGTTGGTGGCTGGGACCTAAAATGGGCCCGCACTCGCTATGGCACTAGCTAGATCTCATGCACACAATAGACCATCCCACTACATGGCCTCGCGGGCTAGGAGCATCTATAATACACCGATGTACACTAGATAGACTTAATTATGCATTTGTAGCACTGATATGTAGTCCAGCGTTTACCTTTCCTTCTCCTTAGAGGGAGATCCCATAACATATAGGCATAGTGTCTCATAATACAAACATCAGGAAGCTCCCCCTTGGCTAATTGCCTCGGCTCCACTGCGACTCTCCTACACCTCGAGGATTGGCCCCAAGATGCGTCGCTTCAACATATAAAACATAAGGCAAAAACTCCACTCTTTTCTTGTTTTGTACGATCCAAGAATATATAGATCCTCACCAAACAGTCCCAAGGAAAGCGTACAACTGACCTACAGCAAAGGCTCCTTTCCACTCCACGTATAAGTCATGTCCTAAGAAGACAATTGCTCTGTAATCCAGGATTGATACCATATCATGCGTCATGCATAGTGCATATGATCCTAGTGCACAAAAAATATTTAACAAATCAGCATTTTGTGATGTGAAAAAAACAAACCTTTCATGATTTTCACTAAATGTATGCTTCGATGTATGGAGACTAGCACTGATTCCTCATGCTACTAGTCTCTTAACCTAAAATATCGCAATTCTAAATGCAATGCACAATCAAAAATTTCAAAGATTGAAAACCCTCTCAGCCCTCTTAATCTCTTAACCTCACCCTTTCCCCTCTAACGTTTAGGTTATGTTGCATCACATAGGTGTAGGGTATTATTTTGTCTGTATTTTTTGCATTAAATGAAAAAAACATGAACTATAATACATAAACAAAGCAAAACTGAAGCCAAAATTCATGTCTCAACTTTATTATACAGCCACAATCACAAATCATAATTTTTTAGATTTTTTAAACGTGAAAATCTTTTTTTTTAATTTTAGTTATTTTTTAAATTTATTTGTGCATAAAAATATATTATTTTCTAATTTATGATTAGTGACTAATTATGACAGCTGAAATATGTTTTGTCTCAAAATTTTACCTCATGTACATCTATTTTCTCCACCCGAAACCAATAAAATCTTCATGTTTACACTAAAAATGCGCTTTTCGGGCTATAATTTAATTATTTTGACTATTTATTATAATAGATCTACATTTTTTTAATGCACATCTCTCAATCATAATGTAAATAAGCTCCAAGAAAATTTTTGCTCCATATGAATTCCATTTCAATCATTAAATATAAAAAAGATGCAAATTTCTTTTGTAAAAATGGCACATACCGCTTACTTGCGTGTTGCGGGTTTTTTTATTATTTTCTCGGGTTGCCAACGGACAAACTAGTAGAAAATCTTCAATGCTGAACATCTCCCCTGAGGCTCCTCTTGATCTTGGAGCAATCTGATTCTTCAACTGGTCTTCATTCTTCTTCTTCTGCATGAACTGCCCCTTAAGAGGAGAGAGAGGGAGGAGAGAGAAAGACTGAATTATAATCTCCATGTCTAGGCAACCATTGGAGAAACGAAGAGTGGCGATGAAAGGCATAGAGAAGATGTAAATCACGGATGTGCCCAGTTGGGGGGGGTTTCTTTGAAGCTCCATAGCCCCCCCTCAAAAATCTCATCGTGTACAAGAGGGTGTCATTTTTTTTTCTTCACACAGCTGCAAAATGCCCCCCCCACCACGAAATCAAAAATTTAAGGGGTCCCCCAAGGGTCACACCCTTTGGCTCCTAAAACCCATTTACACTTGGCCTTCTTTGGTCTTTGGACCCCGGGCACTACCATTCGACTGTCCGGTGTTCAAATAGACTTCTGAAAATTTTTGGCCGTCTGTCTCAAAGTCCCCCATTGCTGGGCATCTTTGAGAGTCTCATACAATAGTCAGAAAAATTATGAAAATTCCCCAACCGTCGCTCGGTTGGTCTTTAAAGCACTTTTGGGGCTTGCTCCTTAAAATCATACTGATTGCAGCTATCGCCTTCAACGAAGTCTATTTTTCCCTTGAAATTCAGATTTTTGGGCTATTTTTAAGCACTTCTCAACATCAAAAATCAACTCTCAGCAATACACCCAAGAATGAGCTTCTCATTCACTTTTTGAATTTATATACAAGCCCTAAATCCCATGGACACCCATCCCCTTTTTTACGTCACCGGGCATCTTTCCAAGGTCCTCTTTCCCTATTTCCTTCTAGTTGCCTTATCCCTTCACCTATGCCTATCCAGACTTCACAATTTGCACGAGAGGGAGCCTAGCGCTCTTTTACAAAATTTTGGTGATTCCTTTGCATTTTAAAATGTACATTTGTCTTCGACTTTGCCTTTTGCGCTTTTGGCCCTTCTTCTCTTATTCATTTTTCAGGATAATTTTTTGCACTATTTTATTTTTTAAAATTTTCTTTTCCTTGTTTCGTATCGGGGTTAACACAAAAATACTCAATGATTATGTCATGCAAGCCATCTATTGTGATAAGAGATCATTCGATAAGAAGCAAGAAAAGCGAGAGGAATACAACCCCATTCATATGTGTGGTTGTTAATGAGAGCATACAACTAGATCTTGATATAAAAAGGGTCTTAATCCTAGCCATACCCATGGAAACCTTCCATGTCATAGTCTAGATGATACTACCAAGAAAGACCATTTCACTTAAAGTGTTGGTCAACTTCGGGGCATCCGCATGTTTCATTAATGATGGCTTTGTGAATAGATACTAAATTTGAGTACTCCAAAAGACCAATCTTGCAACGGCCCAAGTCGTGGATGGAAGACCTCTAGAATCTAGAGATATTACCAAGGAAACCCTATCACTCATGGTAACTCTTAGCGACCACAAATCTCGTGTATGTTTTAATGTCATATCCAATCATCCTTGGGATGCCTTGGCTAAAGAAACACAACCTAGAAATTGATTGGGTTAACTAAAAGATTACACATCATGAAAATCAAGGAAAGTCAGTATATGTAGAAGCCAAAGCCTTTATGCACACAACAATGCCAAAATTGACCTTCATGATATATCATATACGAGCTTAAGAATCTAGTAAGGATTAGTCAGCTAAGCTACCAAGCCACTACCAAGAATTTCAAGATGTCTTTGAAAAAAAGAATATAGATCTCTTGCTTGAACACATACCATATGACTGTGCTATAGAACTTCATGAGGGGGCTCAACCATCTTTTGGATCCATCTACAAGCTATTCCCTAATGAACTAGCTGAACTACGCAAGAACATCAATGAGAACTTAGCTAAGGGGTTCCTTAGGCACTCAAAGTATTTTGCTAGAGCCCCAATTCTATTCGTGAAGAAGAAAGACAGGTCACTTTGAATGTGTGTGAATTATCGAGGATTCAACAAGATAATAGTCAAGAATTGATACCCTTTGCCATTGATACGAGAGCTCTTGGAACGCATTGGAAAATCCAAGATCGTCACAAAGATTGATCTACGAGGGGCTTACAATCTTGTATGGGTCAGAGAAGGATACGAATGGAAGGCAGCCTTTCATACAAGGTATGGTCACTTCGAGTATGCTCTTATGTCATTTGGTCTCACCAATGCCCCTACAGTGTTTCAACATATGATGAATGATACCTTTTGAGAGCATCTAGATGATTTTGTAGTTATATACTTAGATGATATCTTGATATTCTCAAAAGATCCAAAGGAGCAATGAGCAAGGATGCAAGTATTGGTTGTTGGGCACATGTGTGGACCATATGGAAGAAATCCCTCACCAGTAAAGATTGATGCCATAAGCAAGATGTGGGAGACATGTTCAAATGTATCCGAGGTAAGAAGATTTTTGGGTGCATGTTTCTTTTACTTGATCTGGATTCCACATTTTGCTCATGTGGTTGAAAGTTTATATCAGCTCTTGAGAAAAGGGAAAAAGTTTTGGTAGGGAAAACAACATACAAAGGTAGTTCAGAAGTTCAAGAGCTTATTGATTTCAGCCCCAACACTACTAAAGAGAGCAAATTATGAGAATGGGTAGCCTATTATTCTCATTGTGGATACAAGCCCAATTGGCATTGGTTGGGCAGTGGGTCAGGATGATATTGATGGGAATAGGTATGCCATTTGGTTTGGAGAAAAGGTCCTCAATGAATGGCAACGGCAGTATTCTCAAGTCAAAAGAGAGCTTTGGGGTGTAGTGACAACCATTAAGTGTGATAGGGAGTATTTTATGGGAGCTCATGTAGTGGTAGAGACTAATTGTCTACCTCTATTGGGCATGATAGCAAATTTCTCAACTCCTGATATTGCCATGTTATGGTGGGTTGCATATATAAAGTCACTTAACCCTGATTTTCAGCATATTGCAAGTAAAGAAAACCCCGTGGCTGACATGCTTTTACGAGCAAGGTTTGAAAATGAAGAGGAGCTGATGGAAGATGAAGAGGATGATATAATAGGTGCTGAAAATGACTTTGTAATAGTAGGGAATGAGTATGTTGTTATTGCATGTACAACTATTGTAACAGGAATTTCAGTAGTAAGAAAAGAGCTTACAACCATGGAGAAGAGATGGGCAGTAGAGAGAAAGCATCATCAGTGTTATGCTTCAGTGAGAACATGATTCTTGGAAGAATTGTATGAGGATGATTGGCTGAAAATAGGCCAATATCTCAGCCTCACGACAAAGAAGGCTGAATGGTCTAAAGCTAAACTCAAAAGGATTAAAAGAAAAGCTTATGGGTTTTTCTTAAAAGATGGATGTTTATGGAAGCATGTAAAGAAAAAGAGAGGAGATCCAGTTCATGTATTGGGAGTTAGAGCTTCCCAACAACAAGTGATGCAGGAGTTTCATGAAAGATTATGGGCTGGACATAGAGGAGTTTGGGGCACATTTACCAAGATCAAGGAGAAGTATTGGTGGCAAAACATGTATAAAGATGTGGAGCATTATGTGGAATCATGTAGTGTCTATCAGATGTATTCCATGGTAAATCATAGAGATGAGTTGCAACCGACCTATCCATCGTCTCTGCATTACAAATGGGTAGTTGATTTGGTTACCATGCCTACAGGTTTATGGAATATGAGATATCTTGTGCTTGCAGGAGAATAATTAACAAATCAAGTGGAAGGTCGAGCTCTTAGTACAAAGACTACTCAAGCAGTTTGCAGGTTCTTATTGGAGGAAGTCTTTTGTAGGTATGGTTGTGTTGGTAAAATGGTTGCTGATAGAAGAGAATTGGATGTGGATGAGGCTCATGACTTCCTTTCACGATTGGGTATCAAGATGGCTTTAACTTCAGCCTACAATCCTGAAGCAAATGGAAAAAGTAAAAGAGGTCATCAGCCTATCATTAAGGCATTAGCAAAGTCATGCAAGGGTAGGATGAAAGAATGGCCAAGAATGTTACCCTTTGCCTTGTGGTCTGATAGGACCACTCATAGTGCAGTTACAGGGTATATGCCTGCTGAATTAATGTATGGACAACAACCAATCATGCCTATTGAGGAGACTATTGCTACTTGGAGTGTTCTACCATGGAAAGAGGGTTTGAATAGAGAAGAGTTGCCGGTCCTATGCATTAGACAGCTAGAAAGAAGACTTGAAGACATTGAGACCTCCATGAAAAATTTGAAGACTGCAAGGATCAAGAGCAAGAAGAGGTTTGACAAACGACATAGACTTCGACCATGAGCTATACAAGAAGGATACTGGGTGTTGGTTTATGACAGTAGCTTAGAAAATTAGCGTAGTGCCAGTCGGAAGATGACAAAGTGATGGTTTGGTCCATATGTGGTAAGGTTTATTTTTGACAATGCTACCTATGAATTAAATGAGATGGATGGGACAACTCTAACAATTCCAATGGGTGGAAAACGTATCAAGCTCTTTAAACGAAGGGACTCTTCAACATATGAGTTGAAGGAGCTGGATACTCAACATGAATATGAGAATATGAAAGAAGAAGAGGTAGAAGATGAAGACATTGACATGGCAGAAGATATTTCTTCTGACACTGCAAATCCATAAGACTTTGGCACATGCTAGAGGATGTGCATGTTAGGAGGGGGTGGATGTCATGTCGCTATGCACACACTATGTAAAAAAATCTAGAGTGTGACTTTCTTATTGATTTAGAGAGCCAATGCCATTTTAGACATTAGTGTTAGTGTCCATGGTTTAAAAATATTAGATTTTTGGACAAGTTTAGCCAATTTATGATATTTTAGATATTATCTCTTGTAAAAATCTAAGAACTATAGATAACTTGTAGATTAGGATAATATGTAAAAGAAAGCATGTAGCTTTCAACCATTTGTGAGGATTTTATGTAAAAAGAGAGATTGGTGAAATCGCGCGACATACGATCATTGTCTTCAAGCAGTGAATAGCACTCTGAAGTGGAAGATGGAGTGACCTAGCAAAATTTTGGCTAGGTGTCCTAGTATTTTACCCCCCTTTTGGAGCCAATGGAAGCATCAGATTGGCGATCTGAGCAGCATAGAGGAAGATATTATCTTGTCTACAAGAGTTTTATCTCCCCATAATGCGGAAATAAACTGACATGCTTCATCTTTGTGAGTATTCTTCTACATCTTCTATTTCTTTCTGTGAATATTCTTCTACGTCTTATATTTCTTTGAACCCCTTCTCTTGCGTCTACTCCTCTCCTTGAATCTCCCTTCACCCTGCTGTCTCTTACCCCTGTGGTAGACTTTCGACCCCAAACACTCCGCAATGTCTCTGTTGCTTCAATAGCAAGGAGAAAACATAGTCTACCACATAGAGCTTGCATCAAGATATTAATATGTGTCTGCCATTGTGGGATAAATTTCTTATAGAAAGTGGATTTGGCAATGACAATCTGCAATTCTTCAGTGATATATAATACTTATAGAGGCATACAAAATAAAACATAACAAAAACATAGGCTCTACAGAGATGGTCAATAGAGGGTCTACAGAACCATACAAAAGGTCATCAGAAAGCCTTTATCTCAACTAAAACCATTCAAAACCATCAAGAATCATTTAATAAGCTTCCAAGCCATTCAATGCTCTCATATAGAAGAAAATAGAACAAAACAAAACCAATCAGGCACTAATAGAATATCAACAGAACATCATATCTTCATTGAAAACTAACATGAGCTTCTCAAACTTATTCAACCTGATCCAAAACACTCTTAAATACTTCCAAACCAATTAATCATCATATAAAATCAATAAAAAATCTACCATTCAATCCTAAAGAACAACAAAAAGCAGTCAAAAATTCAAGTCATTTAAAGGATATAAGAGGTTCTGCATCTTGAACTATTCATCCATGAGATAGAATCATGACCCACCATCAATCAACTTCTCAATCATCTTCACGCAAGAAGGATAAAGTACCCACATATACACCATAGAACATATAACTCACTTAGACACAAGACAAGGTAGTCTAAATGGCTCATGCTCCCAAAAAATGAAGAGCAAAGAGAAAGATTTTCATTAAAAGGATCCGTACATCCAAGAGAGTGTCCACATGCTATGTAGGATGAATATATTTTTTCTTAAACTTCATACTTAGCTTGAGACATTCTAGACTATTTTTTGTATCCACAAAATTTATAGGCACATTTTTGAGAGATCGTAAACAACACATCCTTTCCAACGAGATAATAAACATAGTCGAAAAAGCTCGTGCAAAATAATATAGGACATCCATATGGGAAAAAGTCACATCCTCATTAGGATTAATCATTAAGTTCGGAATACAATTTCTAGTATTTAGGTGAGATTTCTAATGGATAAAAGCAAGATACTAACCAAAATGGGACGCCAAGCATACCAAAGTATCCTTGGAGCGAGCATGTGCTTTGGCAAAATTGCAGATACGAAGTAGAACATTGCATAGAAGTATCCCAAGAACTAGGAATGATAGGAAAATTACACATTGTTGTTGTCAAATAATCATTCAATGTCCACTTTCATCGACAAAGGATATCACAATTATATCTAGGAGTATCCATCACTAATAATGGAGGAAGACTAATATATTCAGATGGAGATAGTAAAGGGATAATAGGAGAACAATGAAGAGGTGGGTAAGATAAATCATAACATGAGGATATTTGAAGAGATAATAATGATGGAAAAGAAGGAAAAGAAAGTAAAATTTTTTGAATGGATTTTGCTAGAAAAATAGAAGGAATAGGTGAAAAATTTGTCAAGAATCACGTGGTGGGGGACTTTGCTTGAGCTGCTGCGCCAAACACACACTGTATATACAAGAGAAAGCTCACTCAAGAACACAATAAGAGAGATGGAGGCCAAAACGTTTTCTTGCTGATTTTTTCTTCTTCTTCCACACACTATACAATGTATACAATGTATAGATAAGATACAACATAAAGGAAAGTGGCCTTCTAAGTCAAACAGTGCACAACCCACTATACTAATCGACTAGCGTTATATCTTTGCCAGCTATAGGTAGATGTAACAAACTAAATATAATAAGTGATAAGTGAGTGGCCATGTGAGTATCATAATGACCACCAACGTGCTACGTGTAGACGTGCGAACTCATCTAGCCAGGTGGTCCATCATCAATGTCTGCACGTGTTGAGCTTGCCATCTCAACAACAATAGGAGTAGGTTCAATAGGAGTAGGCAAGAATATAGGATCAACAATAAATGGGCATGTAGTGAAAATTGGAATTTGAGGGAAAACTGTAGGGGTAAAAGATAAGAGAAGGATAGTATCTGGATTAGATTAGAGGATGGAAATATACAAAGATAATCGATAAGAAATTAGAGAATAAGATAGGATATCATGAGGATCAAATGGATAGATGGAACATAAAAAATCAAAAGCTGAAAAGAAATCCTCAGTGAATAAGGAATTGTTAGCTACTTGGTTCAACATTTGGGATCTCAATGGCTAAATATCTAATGGCGAGGATTCAAAGCATCATCCTCCAAAGAAGGATGCCAAGAATAGCCTTTACACCACAACGTTTGCTTATGATAATTCTTTAGGCCATCAACCAAAGTCATTTTAGTAGAATGTACATACATGACTGCTTGCAAAATCACATCTCCTACATAAAGATTCATGTCCTCCTCATCAAGGATGCGCAAATCTCCTCCAAGATACATAAAAGATAATAATTGAGATTGATGAGAGATTAACTCATCAATGAACCTCTCAAACACTACTTTTTGTAGATCTGCAGACCTACCACCCATCCTCTGGAGGTTCTAAGTCCACATTACTCACGTAAATATACAATGCAAAATGCTATTGTTGATACTAAATCCAAAATGATAATGGAGGTGAAACCAATTCAGCCTAGTGGACAAAATCCTCCTAAACACAATTTATACATTATTGAAGGTGCTTTACCTTGGCAGAAAATCCATCACACAGTTTAGCCTTCTGTTGCAAATTATCCAGCCCTTCATTAGAAGACAACAAAGAAGACATCATTGGGGCTAAGGAGGAACAACAAGAGTAGTAAATTTCTGGTTAAGTTCTTTAATAAAATTCTTTTGCAACTCTATAGTTTCTTGGGAATGCTACAATTGGCCCTTATATATACCAAGCTTACAAGTTGATTCTATCATTTCCTCGAGAGCGGCATTTTTCTCCTTTGTTAAGGATACATTTTCTTCCTCTTAAGTGGCAACCTTAGCTTTTAACTCCTTAATCATAGCCTTTTGTGAATCCATGAAAGCTATAGTTGTAGTGATTTGTGTATGGATATCACTCAAAGTAGTCTTTTTAGAAAGCTAAAAGATGACTAGTCAAAGAATCCACCTTGTCTTGTAGTGAGGTATACACTACTGTATAGATTGGTTGAAGACACGAAGTCATGGAAGTATCCAAAGTAGATTGAACACCATATAATAGCTTTGACAACATAGATCCAGAAATTACTGTTTGCAAGGAAGAAGGAATCTCCAGATCCAATTGTCCTTCCCATTGCGCTACAAAGAGGTTGATACAAGACAAGAACAAGGGAAGGGAGCTACCAGAGACACCTTAGGTATTAGAATCAGTATCGTAGGGGTTGAAGCAAGAAGATGATCAGAAGTACCCTATGTGTGGTGCTTCTTTTGAATGATTCTAGCACAGGTTACATATGATAGATCTGAACTAACTTCCATAGGAGGATAAGGAATAGGAGACTATTGCGGAAGTGGAATAAGATCAGGCACAGGAATGCCACCTGGGGAAGGTGCTAACTAACTGATTTTCTATAGAAAAACCCCATAGGAAACAATACTAAGTTGACATTTTGTGACATGTTGAAAATGTTGATCCATTGTAGCAATAGAAAGGTTGTCCAATTAAGCTTAACCCCTTCTAGAATCTTGATGGAGGCCATTAAGAGTTCTCGAGACAAACTCTTTGATGCAAGCTTGCTTGACATAAAAAGACCCTGGAGGAATTGGCATAATTACTTCCATAAGGGGGAGGAAATATGTGCCACTGATACTCCTAAACTAGTGATAACCTTATTTTTGCTACAAAATAAGGAGACGTCTCCTTTTGTAACAAGGCAAGGATCTTTATAGTGGATAATAAATGATTACCACTAGGCACATGGGAAGTTGCAAAATGTAGAAACAAGGTCTCATTCACAATAGCAAAGGGATAAATAAAACCGATAGCCATAAACCAAGCCCGAAAGCTTCTTATAAGTCTCCAAAAAAGAGTAACAAAGCTTTCCATCCGTTGGAGGGAGCTTCAAGGCCACAAAGAGATGAAGGCTAGCCTTTCAAATACAACCAACATCCAAAAGAAGGGAATAATCATGGACTGGTAACAGTACACGTTGAATCACAAGCATGGGTGTGGAAGAAGATGCCATTTAGACCACACTAGATTACCCACACACACACAAAACCAGAAAAAGGAGGAAGTAATCTTGCAAAACCCACACATACCACCATTGAGATAGATAACAAGGAAACAAAAATAACAACAAAAAACTAACTAGAATAGACCAAACCTCCCCAAGCATTTCACATCCTACGAAAAATTTGACATGGCCTATGCACATATGGCATTGAATCCTTCATGTTATGCATACATACATGAACCCAAAAACCCCGTAATCAAACACTCAAAAGAAAATAAAATGCCACACATATGGTATCCGAGACACAATACAGAAATCATGACTAAACCATAGACTCAAACCATCACAATAAATATTGATAGACAAGATCTTTGTCTCTGACCAAGAAACCCCAATTCTCATAAGTGTAAGGTATATATCTATGGTGAGGAGAAGTGGTGGGTGAAAACTACATGACTCGTTTTTATTAGATGACCAATTAATCACAATTCATGATTAAACTTTTTATTAATGCATGGTGAGTCGTATTCGTATCCCTAACCCTACTTAGACTGACTTGACTAGACTGGACTAGGGGTTGTTCAAAAAATGAGACATAGATAGAGGAGAGAAAGTGAGACCTAAGTCATGCTCTCATTCATGTTCCATCATTCCATTTTATTCTACACTTACTCAAGAGTAAGTCATATACTAGGTTTCACTAACCATGAGTAACTCTGGCTAGGTCACACTTACTAACCTGCCTTATTAAATGTCCCACACATGTACAAATGGACACAACTAAGATATTGTTGGTGGTCACACACAAGATAATGAGCTTGAAGTCTCAACACTCCCCGTTAAGCTCAATATAAAACCAATACATCAAGTAGCTATTGGAATTTACTGAACTTATCTTTACTTAAAGATTTGGATAAGATATCTTCTATCTTCTCATCTGTCTTCACATGCATAAGATCCACTATGCCTGCAATAACCATCTTACGAATGAAATGGTAGCGTATCTCAATATGCTTTGTTCTGGCATGGTAAATTGGGTTTGTTACTAGAAGTACACTAGTAAGGTTGTCACATAATAAAGTCACTAGGGCATCTACGTGCATATCTAGATTAGCCATCAGCTTAAGCAACCATGCAATTTCACGTGTTGCAAAAAGCAGCACCCCTGTACTCTATCCTCGGGGGGTCACTCATGAATATTTTTATATATAACATGAGTTCAAAAAAGGGTTTTTTAAAACACTATTTTTATACATTTTTTACATATAGAAGGGGTTACTTATAGATTGAATAGAAAAGGGTTGTGTTTTATTCAAGAAAAATTCACAGATTAGGATATTTATAAATAGGTCATGAACGCACGTTATATAGAGAATATATATATATAGTGAACCCCCCAAGACTCTATCTACGTACTAGACAACTCAATAGTTGATTGCTTCTTGCTACTCCAACTGATCATCCCACTTCCAAAGCTGAAGGCATAACCACTCATAGACCTATGATCATACAAGCATCCTGCCCAATCTGCATTTGTGTAACCAATGAGTTTTAGGGCCTTATCATTCTTGTAGAACAACCCATGATCTACAGTGGACTTTACATACCACATAATCCATCTAATAGCATCCAAGTGTACCTTTTTGGGCTTCTACATGAACTAAATTATGAGCCCAATATCATAACTCAAATCAAGGTCTTATGATGGTCAAGTAGATCAATCTTTCAACCATATGCATGTACATAGTGACATCATCAATTTTAGCTCTAGTGTTTATATCTGACTTAACATTCTAATCCAGAGGTGTATCAACACGTTTACATTCAGCCATGCCATATTTTTTCAGCATTTCCATGGCATAATTTTTTGCATCAGCCATAAACCATTATTTGCCTTTATCACCTCAATACCCAAGAAGAATTTCAGCTCACCTAAATCCTTCATATCAAATTCTGATTTCAGCATACTCGTGATGTTTTGTATTCCAAAGGCATCATCACCTGTGATTATCAGATCATCCACATAAATAACTAGTACTACCAATGTTGGTATTCTTTGTGAACGGATTATGATCAGCCCTGCCAACCATAAAACACAAACTCTACAAGTAATTGTTGATCCTTGCATGCCATGCTCTAGGAGCCTGTTTCATCCCATACAAAGCTTTCTTCAGCTTATAGACATAGTGGGGAAACTCAAGGTATGCATATCCTTCAGGCTGATCCATGTAAACATCCTCTTCCAAGTCACCATTAAGGAAAACATTCTTAATATCCATCTGCTGCAATTTCTAACTTTTTGCAATAGCCAATGCAATCAATGTTTGTATGGTTGCCATCTTAGCAACATGGCTCAAAGTTTGTTTGTAGTCTAGAGCATACTGTTGAGCATATGCTTTGGCGACCACCTTAGCTTTGTACCTCTCTACACAACCATGCGACTTGCATTTAATCTTATAAACCCATTTTCAGCTAATGGTTTTTTTCCCATCTGGAAGTGGAAGAAGATCCCAAGTAGTATTTTTAGCCAAGGCATCCATTTTTGCATCCCTAGTTGTGCACCAATTCTTATCTATCACTGCTTCAGCATAAGTGGCAGGTTCCTTAACTTCCGTAACCTTCGTCATATAAGCATAATGCTTCGTAGAGTAACCACTGTAAGTCAGTCTATCCACTGAATACCTAACCGTATGTGAGCGTCTAAGCTGTGGTGCACTACTACATTTCCCTCTCATGAGGCAGGATGTACTTGTTGTGTAGAGTACTAGGGTATACACAGTGGGAATACCAAACTCACTGTTAAGACTATCAGTTGAGTCATTGCTTGAAGTCATCATGCTAGGTGTATCATCAAAAATGTTTTCTTTCCCTTTGTTGTCCATCATGTCATATCTCCCCCTCACTGACATAGTGGTGTTAGTGGATGGTGAGCCAGAGCTCTGCAACCTCCCTATCGATGGAGATATAGGGGATGAGATAGTCATTGTACTAGGACCTGACAATGCAGTACTTTGCTGTGAGCTACTCGTAGTAGAGACATGTGCATAAGGCATGTCAAATGGTACTATTGTAGGTGATGCATACCAAGTAGCCATCTCATCAAATATAACATCCCCTCTCACAAGTTTCTCTTGAGTAGAGGAATCAAAACATTTATATTCCTTCTTTTCCTGTGCATAATCAATAAATACACACTTATGTGCTTTCGGATCTTGCATCTTCCTCTTTTCATCAGGAATATGCACATAAGCAAGACAACCAAATACTTATGTGACTGGCATCAGGCTTAGACACATGCAACTTCTAAAAGGGTATTATATCATGAATTCCTATAATGGGAGTTGTGTTTAAAATGTCTGTGCCTATCATAATAGCCTCAACCCAATAGTAAAGTAGTAGATTCTTCTCATTCATCATAGTACGTGCAACTTCCATCAATACCCTATTTTTTCGTTCAACTACTCCATTCTGCTGTGGAGTGTAGCTACATATAAGCTACCTACGAATACAATTTTGAGCCAAAAACCTGTCAGACTCATTTGATACATACTCCCCACCATTGTTAGTTCTCAGATGAGAGATGTAGCAATCAAATTCTTTTTCAACCTGCTTCTTAAACTACTAAAAAACAACAAACACCTCATTCTTTGCTTTTAGTATATAAACCCAAGTATAGCAGTGAAAGTCATCTATGAAGGTCACATAGTATTTAGAGCCTCCCATAGATGCATTATGGGCTGGTCCCCCACACATCAAAATGAACCAACTACAAGGGTCTCGTGTTGCATACATGCATGACAAAAGGCAATCGTGATTGTTTACCAAATTGACAGGCATCACATACATGACCAATATTAGTGTAGGTAAACTTTGATAAGCCAGTAGCAAGCTATCTCTTCTGCATCAATTGCAGCCGTTGAATATTTACATGCCCAACTCTCTTATGCCATATTTCTAGGTCCTTGACTATGCTTGAACTATACACAAACATTGTTGATTTCACTTGTAGTAAAGTGGCGTCTAATGTAAACATCCTGCCATGTCTGCAGCCATTATCGAACTCTTCAATGAAGCAACCATGCTTGTAAAAACAGATCTGCAAATTCTGCTCAGTCATCTAACCCCCACAAACAACAAATTCCGCTCAGTCATCTAACCCCCACAGACAACAAATTCCTTGTAATAGATGGGACATGCAACACATCATGTACGTTTTTCTTCTTGCCATCATGAATCACTAGTGGTATGCCTTTATTCTCAATACTATGTTGCGTATTGTCGCATGTGCATACATAGCCATTCTTGTTAGACACCATATCTGTGAACCAAGCACCATGAGGTGTCATATGACATCATCTGTGTTCGTATTCTTAGCAGCCTTGTTATGCATGTAAGACATGGCAAACAACCTATTTGCGGAATCATCCTCTATATGGCTGGAAGATGCATAATGTCCAGTTGCTTGCCCTTTTGATTGCATTGCTTCTTCTAGTAGTCCTTGGCATTCTGTCCATACTTGCCATGATAATGACAATCCTTATCCTTGTTAGGATTGACAAAGACACATTGTGGCTACCAGGAGCCTCTGCCCCTAGAGCTAGATCTCCCCTTGGCTCTAAACTTGCTACCTCCTCATGCATTTGCACCCTGCTGGGCACATTACTGCCATAAGACACATTCTATGGTGCTCCTCCACCATGAGAAGATCCCCTACCATGGCTACCATGGTCACATTGATTCGAGTAAAAAATAACATCCTTACTCTTAGAGCTACTAGAACTAGTATCCAATCCTACTATGACTTTCTCATGAATGATCAATGCCAAAAGCTCATTAAAATTGGGCATTTCACCCCACACATATATGGAAGTATCAAAGGATTTATATTCAGGCCCCAAGCCATTTAATGCAACTACAACCATATCTTCATCCTCCACCTATGTGCCAATGGATGCTATCTGGTCCACAATGGACTTGATTTCAGTGACATAGTCCTAAATAGACCTACCCTTTCTGCCCGTATTATTGAATTTTTGCTTTAGCTGTATCTTACGAGCATTAGTCGTCATACCATAATAGTGCACCAAAATGTTCCAAGCGTCTGTTGGTGACTTGAGGTTCATTATTTGCATCACCATTACATATGAGATATAAAAAGATAGCCATTGTAACACCCTTTCAGCTCTTTCCATCCAAGCTCATTGTGCACGCCTATTATGAGCTCTAGGGTTCCTCTCTGGGAGCTCCGGTTCAGCTTCAACACCCGTTACCAAATCCCAATCCTTTTCCTATGAGGAAGTTCTCCATACGGAACTTCCCTATGGCATAGTTGTTGTTGTCAAGTTTCTCACCCACTATCTGGGTTATGTTATCTATTATGTCTACATTTGCCATGTTGCAAACATTGCCTGTGACTTCATACAAACCAAGGTCTCTTAACTAATCAGTTTCAGTCTTCCAATTCAATGACAATTTTCAACAGTAACCATTTGTTTAAATCAATGTATTTTAGTCCATAAACATGTCAAATATATCCACAAACAAGTGACATAGGATGTACATACATCAGCCAATACATAGATCATGTAGCTGCTGATGTAAACTCTATGGCATTCAACCACACTACCAATAGATATACATGCAGCCTGAAATCTGCAAGTTGTAAATGACCAACAGTTCTTTCACATCGAAAATAGAAATGTATACATGTCATACATGCTCCAAAACATCCAAGACATTAACTATTACATGCAGGAGTCCATACATAATCATACAAGCACATTTCAGTTCATGTACAACAAGTACAAGTGTAAAATGCCCTGGTTCCAGGTTGCAATCAGTCAATGCACAGCTAAACCAAGGTTTATTCTAGCTCAAAAGATCCTCAAACCACTTCATACATATACTACTATGTGTAGAGGTCAATACATGACCATGCCGACATTCATATATACTTTGTCCTCAAGAGCCAATACCATAGAGTACATTTACTGTTTGTAGCCAACATATTAAGAACTTCCAAATCTAAGTATTTGGATTACAAAATCTTAGCTCAAAGGCATGAAAAGTTAATGCATATGTGTTCCAGGATTTATATATGGTTCAATGAAGCCAAGAATGCATGTCATATACCTTCAATGCTTTGACAAGCATGTCCAAATACATGCTGCCTTGTTAGTATTAACAATAGATTTGACCTTATTTCAGTTCTGTTCAACTGTTCCACAGTTCATGACTGAGCTCCCAGGAAAGCATTGGATCTCCAGGTTTGATGGTCCAATGCTCATAACATGTTACTTAACATCCACAGTTCATGTGGCAAGAGTATCTCTAGATATTAGCAAGCTTCCATGAGTTGCACAGTTTCAAATATGAGCTATCATTATTTTCAAGACAACAGTGATTGATAGAAATTCATTCTGATTTGGACTCCATTGCATCATTGTCATGCCCAGATGTATGACTTAGAAGCTCAAGTAAGCATCCATGGCATTAAGCATGACCTTTGTGAAGCATACTATGCTAAAAGAACATGTGTAGAATTGGAGGAAAAAACAAGTACGAAATTTTTGCCATCCACAAATTTCTTTTTTTTAACTACATCACAATGATTTTATTAATCTTTTCAATTGGCCACACTTGATATAACACACATAAATTGTATATAATCAACATCAAAGCTATCCATTCTTGCCTATTGAGTGCATGCACAACCTCTTACCAGTTCATGCTAAACTCCACGAGATAAAAGTAACTCCTTCCTACTATCTTATTTTTGTCAATGCTTATCCAAATTGAGCTCTTCCATGTGGCATTTCACCCAAGTAAGTAGCCTCAATAAGCACCACCAAGCATAGAATGCAACATTCTCAGATGCCCATTTTTTCTTAAGCTGTGGTTGCTATTCTTCTTCCTTTGCAGTTCATAATAGCCAAGCTCACAGGAATTCCATGGTTCATGGCTTTGATACCATGTTCAAAAAATGAGACACGGATAGAGGAGAGCAACTGGGAGCTAAGTCATGCTCTCATTCTTCTTCCATCATTCCATTTTATTTTACACTTACTTTTGAAGAGTGAGTCATATACTAGGTTTCACTAACCATGACTAACTCCGGTTAGGTCACACGGACTAACCCGACTTATTAAATGTTCCACACATGTACAACTCGACACATCTAAGATATTATTGGTCACACACAAGATAATGAACTTGAAGTCTCAATAGGGATCTCTATAAATGAAATTCATTTGTTAAAAAATAAATTATCTATGGTGCAAAGCACATGCATGCACTACAAGAATTGAAACGTATAGTGACGGCGGGTAGCGGCGCAGGTAGCGGCGTTGCTATTTGCGTTGCTATTTGTGTCGCATTTGCGACGTAAATAGTGACGCCCCACAGGGAAAAAAAACAGGCCGAAACCCGGGCGCGGGTTCATTTCGCGCATTTTCGTTGAACGTTTCGAGAGGGAGAGCGAGAGAGAGAGAGAGAGAGCGACCGTCTTGCATAGGGTGAGAGAGGGAGAGGAAGAAGGCTTGCCGCTGCCGCCGCCGCCGCCGCCGCCGCCGTTCGGAAGGAGAGGAGGAGCCTTCATCGTGAAGAGGAGCGGCCAAACCCTTGCCATATCTCATCGGTGAGTCCATTATCTCCTTCTTTTGCTTGTTTAGGGTTGAATTCTCTCCTTCTTTTGCTTGTTTAGGAGAGGAAATAAGAGATAAAGAGACGGAGAGGGAGAGGGAGGGAGAGAAAGAGAAAGAGAGAGGGAGAGGGAGAGAAAGAGAAAGAGAAAGAGAGAGAAAGAGAGGGAGAGGGAGAGGGAGGGGGGAGGAAATGAGAGAGGGAGAGAAAGAGAAAGAGAGGGAGAGGGAGAGGGATGGGGAGGAAATGAGAGAGGGAGAGGGAGGAAGAGTGTATTCTCTCTCTCCTCTCCCTTTTGCTTTTATAATTTATGTATATATATTGAGAGAGGGAGAGGAAATGAGAGAGAAAGAGAGGGAGAGGGAGAGGGAGAGGGAGGGAGGGAGAGGGAGAGGGAGAAAATGGAAGAGGGAGGGGGATGAAATGAGAGAACAAGAGGGAGGAAGAGTGTATTCTCTCTCTTTTTTATTTATTTTTTGTATAATTTGTATGTAATGAGAGAGGAAGAAGAAATGAGAGAGAGGGAAAGAGAGAAAGAGAGGGAAATTAAAGAGAGGGAGAGGGAGGAAATGGGAGAGGGAGGGGGAGGAAATGAGAGAGGGAGAGGGAGGAAGAGAGAGAGGAAGAGAAAGAGAAAGAGAAAGAGAGGGAGAGGGAGAGGGAGGGGGGAGGAAATGAGAGAGGGAGAGAAAGAGAAAGAGAGGGAGAGGGAGAGGGATGGGGAGGAAATGAGAGAGGGAGAGGGAGGGAGAGTGCATTCTCTCTCTCTTTTACTTTTGCTTATATGATTTGTGTATATATATTGAGAGAGGGAGAGGAAATGAGAGAGAAAGAGAGGGAGAGGGAGAGGGAGGCAATGGGAGAGGGAGGGGGAGGGGGGGAGAGAGAGAGAAAGAGGGAGAGGGAAAGAGAGCGAGAGTGAGAGGGAGAGGGAGGAAATGGAAGAGGGAGGGGGATGAAATGAGACAATGAGAGGAAGGGAGAGTGTATTCTCTCTCTTTTTTATTTATTTTTTGTATAATTTGTATGTAATAAGAGAGGAGAAGAAATAACGGAGAGGGAGAGGGAGAAAGAGAGGAAAATTAAAGAGAAGGAGAGGGAGGGGGAGAGGAAATGAGAGAGGGAGGGGGAGGAAGAGAGAGAAAATGAGAGAGGGAGGGGGAGGAAGAGAGAGAAAATGGGAGGAAGAGAGAGGGAATGAGAGAGGGAGAGGGAGAGGGGGAGAGACAAAAACATAATAGGGAAATGAGAGAGGGAGAGGGAGGGAAAAGAAATGAGAGATGGAGAGGAAGAGAGCAAAAGGAACTGAGAGAGGGAGAGGAGAGAGAAAAAAAAGAGAGAATAAGAGGAGATTGAAAAAGAGATAAGATGTTAAACATAATAGGCAAATAGAGAAAGAGAGGGTGTGGGTGAGGGTGAGGGCGAGGGAGGGAGAGGAAATGAGAGAGGGAGAGGAAGAGAGAAAAGGAAATGAGAGAGGGAGAGGAGAGAGAAAAAGAAATGAGAGAGAAAGGAGAGAGAAAAAGAGAGAAAGATCATTAAACCTAATGGAAAAATAGAGAAAGAGAGAGTCAGGGTGAGGGAGGGAGAGGAAATGAGAGAGGGAGAGAAAGAAAGAAAGGAAAATGAGACAGGGAGAGGAGAGAGAAAAAATGAGAGAGGGAGAGGAGAGAGAAAAAGAGAAAAAATTATTAAATCTAATAGAGAAAGAGAAAAAGAGAGGGTCAGGGTGAGGCAAGAGAGCTGGCGACGAGCAACGGATCCAAACATGATTGTGGATGAGATGGAGTATTTTGGGAACTTGCAAAGTATTGTTACGGTGGATTATCATAGCTTTTCCATGATACTATTCGATGTGCAGTGGTTCAAAGTGGTACTTGGAGGAGTTGGAGCAACAGTTCGACGAGGTCCATCTGGATTTCTCGAAATAGATTCCGAAGAAAAATGGACGTTTTTGCGCGACACCTTTGTGTTGCGGGCCCATTGTGAACAGGTGCATGGACTCATTTGCTTGCTAATTGTATTACGATATGGTTTATGTCACAATGGTTTGAACTCTCTTGTACGTGTTTATGAACAAGTAATCTTCTATCCAAACCCCCGACAACCTCGATGGTGGTATGTTATACCTTCAACTCCCCGCAGTGCGAGAGTATATGATCAAAGCGATGTTTCGAGCATAGATGAAGATAATATGCAAATAGAGGGGTCGATATTGCAAGGGGTGGAGGCCGTCGAAAGCTTGGAGCCAGCATCGGCTAACAATGATGGAAATATAGGAGTCCAAGAATTCTTTGAGAACGAGATGAACTCATTCTTTTGTGGTGACATGTCTATCGAGCTTCCAGTGTATGCGGAGTTGTGTCAGGAGATTAACATGAGACCATAGGATACTTCATACTTGGAGCATCCACTTACTCAATTCGTTGACCAATCACTTATAAGGGTACATAAGATATGCATTTTAAGTGAGCATTTTTTTAAATGATTTATATTATTGTGCTTTGTATGATTTAAATTGATTATTCTAACATCATTTTTTGTCTGTGTAGGTGACATTTTCAGGATGAGTCGAGGGATGAGCGATGAGGAGTTACAGGGCATCTTTGCACACATGTCTCCAGACCAGATCGCGAGATTCAGAGAGATGGCAGACCAGGAGCTGTCTCGGTCTTCGTTGGGGCGCTCTGCTAGATCTGCTTCAGTGCGATCGAATGCTTCAACTTCGAGCAAACGAGCCCGACGCTCACGACTTGGGCCAGAGGGAGGGAGTGCATCGGGATCAGGGGGATGCTGCAGAGATACAGAGGCAGTGAGCCCGTTGTCAAAGGGTTTTCGAAAGCAATGTCGCAACTTCAGAAGTCCTTGTTAAATTTCAGGATAAAAGGTCAATCAAGCGTGACATTACAACCTTATTCAGCATCAACAGCTTCAGTTTTCACAATGGAATCAATTTCAGATAGGGTAGCATTCCAATTCTGTAATCAAATTGTCTTCAAGTTTTCTATATGAACTCCAGAATTTTATAAAGATTCATGGTTCATATTTCAGCATCAATCCAAACAGGTATTGGGTTATCGATCTTTAATCGATGGAGAAATTTACAAAGTTGACCTCAATGGATTTTCGAAAGCCCTTCTTTCCTCTGCCTAATATACTTTTGAAAGCTCATATTTTGAATTCTGCACATCTGAATTCTGTACACCAGGGTCTCTGTTCAATCCAACAAGGAAAAAGAATCTTCTCACAAACAGGATTAAGTCTCCTTATGACAGCAAACATAGAGCATTGGCATCCAAGTCATTTAAGATTTAAGATGGCACTCGTCATCCAATCCTGACAGCAGGAACATTCATACGAGGGTTTTAGCTTTGCATATCTTCCTTTCGCCTGAAGTACTGTGGAGGCTCTCTAATCCTGCAAGCAGTGCGTGATCGTACTCGAACAACATGGGAGTGGATAGTACACGAGATACAATACTGCATTTTGGCATACAGTTTGGACAGAGTATACCCATCGTAAACACAAGCTTCCTAAACATCCCGAACAGCAGATTGCTTTACAATATTCCTGACAAGGAACCACCTCTCAGTCTTGTCCTTGAGACAACAGCGACTGCAATTAGAACACCTGATTGGATTAGTATGACCTTTGCCATGATTGTTGAGCCTCCTTACGCATCACGTTGAGTGGTCCCATGACCCGTTTTTGGGTTACGAGAGCGAATTGATCTTCTGTGAGGGAGGGGATAATCGGATTGTAATTTTACCATCATTGAACTGAATTTCTGGTCAAGAAGTTGCAGGTTTTGTTGATGAAGACCCCCTGTTCTGTCTCTGTGGAGCATCTCTTTCCAGTCTAACTGAACTTCTTCGAAGAAGTCCTACAACTCCTCTAACAAGATTCATGGTTTTTATACAGGATGACAATTTGCAGCAATAGGAATCGAATCAATCATTGATGATTCATTGAGGATGGTAATTCAAAGCCAGAATGTGAGGGCTGCTCGTTCTCTGATCACTAAAAGGGCACGTAGCATCGTAGTGCAAAGCAAGATTAGCTGTGTGCTTGTAAATAAGGTTCTAAGGAAGGACGCAACTACTGAAAGAGATCTGTAGTCGCCCTGCTACAGATGTACACTGCAGGACTCGAATAACGCTGATATGAAAGAGCAACAAGTTCCAAGCTGAAGCACAAGCCAATCCCCTTTATGTTTGCTATGGGTCTGATCTTCTTTTGCCAGGAATAGATTGAAAAGTCTAGCATCATCACCAACTGCAGTGATCAGACGGCTCCAGCACTCTGCCGCCCACAAAACGAGTGCTATAGCGAGTGTTCTCCTTCTTTGCTCTCGCCCTTCCTCTATCCCAAAATACCTCTTTTCTTTTCAAAATAGCTCCCCTTCTTTTCTTTTTTTTTTTAATCATCTTTTTCTTTTAATACCTACGCAGGTAAACAGCGGCCTCCACCTTTAGCCAATATTAGCGGAGAGCAACAAGAATAGCTTTTCCTGGTTGACAGTGGTATTCCATTTACTGCTTGTACATAATGCTCTCGCACCACTGGATCAAAGTTAACCTTCGCATCCTTAACATATCCTGATAATGCTTCACCCGATTCTCTAGTCACAAACACAGCATATATATGAATGCCTTGGGAACTTCCAGCCACTGAACAGAAAATTATCCACATGATGTCCATTATGTCTTCAGCATTTATCTAACTTGGATCTTCTTGACTAAGTGACTGGTCATACAGAGCAGGCAATTCCAGAGACAAAGCACTTGTCTCCTTACAAAACACACGAAGTTCATTTACATAAATGTCCAAGTAAAGCTTTCTGGTCTTCTGAATATCAGTATCAAACTTGATAAATGCATATGGTCTTACAACTGTGACAACAATGGTCCCCTGTTTGATCTCCCAAACATTCCTGTAAACTGCTTTCAAATCATCACGAATCTGCTGAACTTCCTGTATAGAGCCATTTTCAACTCTAAGTTCCAAAGTCCCATGTCAGTCAGATCATTCAGAAGATGCTTGTTCACAACCACAAATTCACCACTGAGTACTCTTCGGCTGTATAAAACACATCCCAGAAATCTTCACAACTAATAATCATAAACTTGTCTTCTTGATCCTGTTCAACATAGACTGAAAGCAATCCTTCATACTCGCTACTATATTCATACGCAGAAAAATATGTACAAAGTACCAAATCCCAAGCACAACTTTTGGGTGGTTTACACACCTCGAATGCGCAGCAATACGACATCCACCCCCTCTAATCCTGCGCATCCTCCGGATGGGCCAACTTACCCATGATCATTATCATCAAGATCCACAAACAAATCAATCTCTTCGTTATGCATTTCCGGTAGATCAACAAGATTATCAGCCATATCATCTGTCTCTTCCATTAGAGTTTCTTGTCGTTGCTCTTCTCTTGAAAATTCTTCCAATGCATAATCCTCATCATCTCTTTTCTTGAAAATCTTGATTCTTTTTCCAGCAATTGGCACTCTAAGCACTGTCCCATCCAACTCTGTCAGTTCATATGTTGCATTATCAAAGACATGTTTGACTATGTATGGCCCAAACCATCTTTTCACCATCTTCCGAAGTGCAGTATGCTGATTTTCAAGGTTGCTATCAAAGACCAATACCCAATCTCCCTCTTCTATTGCTCTAGGCCGCAAGCGATGCCTGCTATCAAACCTGTCCTTGTTCCTTAGTCTAGCAACTTTCAACCTGTCAATAGCTAGCTGAATATCCTCAGGTCTCCTCTCCAACTGTCGAATCCAAAGAAATCCGTCCTTGAGAAAATAACCATAGGCTTTCCTTCTGATCTTCTTGAACTCTTCATCTGTCCATTCATCTCTTTTGCTTAGTGTACTAAGGTACCTGCCAATCTGCAACCAATCCCCAACATAGAGCTCTTCTGTGAAAGCCACAATTTCATAAACATGACAAACATGATCAACCATAGTGGCTGAAATTTCTGCATCATCCTCTTCTGCAAGTAGAGTCTCCTCATCATCATATCTGGCTCTAGATAACATATCTGCCACTGGATTATCCTTCCCTGCTATGTGTTTAAATTCCGGATTTAATGACTTGATGTATGCAATCCATCTCAACATGGCTATATCCGGAGTAGAGCAACTCGTGATCATACCAATCAATGGCAAGCAATCTGTCTCTACTACAACTGAAGCTCCAATAAAGTACTCCTTGTCACATTTGAGAGCCGTGACAATCCCCAATAACTCCCTTTTTATTTGCGGATATCTCCTCTGTCTCTCGTTTAGGACTTTCGCCCCAAACCGAATAGCATACCTATTTCCATCTGCATCATCTTGACCCACAGCCCAACCTATGCCAATTGGACTAGTGTCAACTGTCAATACAATAGGCCTATCACAGTTATAATCCGCTTTCCTGAGAGTAGGAGCATTCTGCAATAACTTCTTCAATTTCCGCATGGCTCTAGTGTGGCTCTCATCCCAATAAAATTTCTGCCCCTTTCGAAGCAACTGATACAAACAATCTGCAATGTGTGCAAAATGAGGTATCCAAATCATATAAAACACACAAGCGCCAATGAATCTCCGTACCTCAGAAGTGGTGGAACAATACTCTGCAATCTTGCCTATAGCATTCACCTTATCAGGTGAGGGTTTCCTGCCATAATATCCACACATATGCCCAACAATGACAACCTCATTCACTCCAAAAACAGATTTTTGCCCTGAAAGTGTCAAGTTCACTTCTTCTAACCTGGCCAAAATCTTCTCACATGCTGAAATATGATCAGCCACAAAGTACCTGCATCCCTGCTCATTTAGGCTCTCATTCTTCTCTTCTTCTGCACACCCCTTAATGGGCACATCATCCAAGAAAGGCATAGTAAGCTGAGGTATGTAATCACGAAGGACCTTATGCATGGCATTCATCATATGCGCAACAGAATTAGTAGCACCTTGAGGCAAGGTACACATCCTGACAAGCCCAATAGGAGTTCTCATGGTGGTTATATCCCTGCTTTCCAAAGCCAGCTGAAACTGATCATAACCTGAATACAAATCACCCAAAGAATAGATGGCACGTCCAGCAAATGCCTCTGCAAACTCATCCACAACTGGACCAATACCAACATTCCTGATAGTAACCCTGTTCACTGGCTGCATGTCCTGAATAAATCGAAGAGTACCATTCTTCTTTGGAACTGTAAACCACCTGTTTGAGTATGGTGCAGATGAAGGCTCAAGGATTCCCATCCTGATCTTCTCATTCAATAAATCAATTAGCTTTGGCAAGTGTGCTTTAGGCACTGGAATAGGTCGGAGATTCCATGGGATATGAGGAATAGTAAAGATAACCATAGGAGCAACAACATCAGGATTCACACATCCAATCTCATGTGGGACAAAAGCAAATCCCCTTCCATGACGCTCAAGCATCTCCTGAAAGCATTGCTTCTCCATGGGTAACAAGAAATCAGCATTTCCAATTTTCAATTCAGCAAGTGTTTCTGCTGAAAATTTATGACCAATATGCTCTGGATTCCTCAAAATTTGCTGTTTAGCAGCCCTCTCTATTTGCTGATCACTGTCAGGTGGAAGCGGTACAGCAACCGGCTTCACCTTCTTATCCACAGTTTTGTACTTCGTGTCAACCCTGGCTTCATTATGCTCTTCTGCATTACATAAACCTTGCTGTAAATCAGCAATTCTGCACTCTAATGGCTGAATATTCTCAGCCCTCTGCTCTATGGACTGCATAGGAACAGCCCCAAACTCTGAATGCTGAAATATTTCAGCAATAAACTCTGTTGGCTGAAAATTTTCAGCCCTCTGTCTCTCTGAAAGCTGATCATAGCCAGCTGGAAACTCTGTTTGCTGAATTTCTTCAGCACTCAACACTCTTTGCTGAGTTTCCTCAGCCTCTGACTCAATCTGTGACATAAAATCTGCAATTTCATGAAACATGTCCAGGGACTGCACTAATACATTACCATGACAATTCAGCATATCAGTTTTCAGCATATCTCTCATCTCTGTCATCGTATCTGCACAAATCACACTGTCATACATACCATCTATGTGCTCATCATCCTCCAAAGTTCCTGCATTTTTCAAATTTTTCTCCTTTCTGCATATATACTGCCTGGCAGCTCTAGGCAACCTAGAAGTCTTCTGATAGCTCATTGAACTGTTTGCTAAAATCCCAACATAACCGGAGGAGAAAACACCGCTGCCAGGAGGCGAGAACTCCAATCTCCTCTCCTCTGTACCACCGTCGTCTCGCGAAACGGCGGTACCTAATGAAAACCCGAATCCCTCACAGTGGGCAAGGGTGCATCTCTCAGAGTATCTCTGTTTCTAACATGATTCACACATACAGTCATAAACTGAACTGCTCTCATACCATCTTTACTGCGAATCCGTGCATAAGCAGATCCATCATCCATGACCTTTGTCTCCATGCGCATCTCTGTAATGAATGGCTGACCAAGAATTATGGGATACGAGCATGAATCCTGCACAAAGAAATGAAAATCCTCCTCTACATCACCAATAGAAACCCTGACACTAGGGCAAGCAGCATATAAATCACCTGCAGTGTTATTGGCGGCTCTCATACGCCACCCATGCTCTACATCCATAGGCCATCTGTTACTCTCATAAACTCCACGTACAATGAGATTAATCTCTGAACCATGATCAACCAATGCAACATAAGGCACCTGTTTCTCTCCAACCTTTACCATCGTCTCTGTAGTTGCCCTAGCCCAATGGCTCCGCGAAAAGTGACTACGCGGTATCAAAACAGGCTCATCAATTTCAGCATAATGCATAGGCTGAACCCTCTTCTCTACCTGCGGCAAAACAGAAGCATTATCAACCATAACCTCATCATCATCATCATCCAACTCTCCAATCAAAACTCCCTGTGTATCAGTGGTAGCCAATGTATGTCTTTTCCTCTTCAGGACCTCCTGAAACTGATCCTGAAACTCTCTTTTTGAGATGCCCAAAATCTCGGAAATAGTGAAAGTCACCTCACTGCCAAGTATCTTATCATTAAAGATTTTCTTCATGTCTGTAGATGTCTCAATATCGGACATCAATCTGAATCCTGGCTGCTTTCTCTCTCTAGGCTCTTGCCTCTTTTCCCTCTTTTGAGCATCCTCCATCTGTCGATCTGGCCCTGATCGTGAAGACGGTCCTGCAGTAGGTGGAGTAACAAACTCACCCCCTCTAGTCTTCTTAGCTGCACTTGGATTTTCTTCATCCCTCTTACGCTTCTCCTCAACAAATACATCTGCACCATGAGATTTAGCCAAATAAGCATAAATAGAATACCTGTCAACAGGCGAGTCCCATCCTGTCTCTGATCTGATGCTAGAGCCTGCGCTAGTCAAAACAGTTTGCTGAATTTTCCCCTTGTTTGCAGCCTCCATAGCATAAGTCCATAGTGCGGACTGAGTCTCCGATCCCTTCTCAATCTGTACTCCATATGCAGAAGCATCACCTCTAGCTGCCACATAAGAAGTACGCGCAGCCATATCCTCCACTAACTTCTTCATTCCACCTTTACCAAAGTTGGTAGCAAGTGGAGCTCCTGTCTCAGTCAACCAAATCTTACCATCTTGTCCCCAATATACCAAATTTTGCCTCCTTGCATCCTGGAAAGAGTCACAATCCCTGCAATGCTGATGCTCCGTACTATCACACCAAATACATCTCCGATCTCTCCTAGGAGCACTAGGAGCACTCCTAGGTGCAATAGGAGCACTAGAAGAAGTAGCAGGCACAGTGGAAGCAAACTGCTCCTTCAACTTACCCACCAACTCCGCTTTGACTGACTCGTGTCAAATCTGTGATTCCTTTGATTATATCATCAATAGAGGTAGGCACCGATGGAATAGATGGGTTTGGAGCAGAAGGTGTAGGCATCGGTCGTGGAATAGGAGGAATAGGTGGAGTAGAAACAGTAGGCACTGGCATAGGCCAAGAAACTGGCTGAGGAGGAGAAGAAATAACAGGAATAGAAGTAGGCATAGGAGCTGATGATGATGTAGGTGTCATGGAACCATTCTGTAGACGAGTCTTCCATATCCTCCTCTTGGTCAATGTCGAAACTGCATCCTGAGCATCCTGCCAATCAGTTTTAAGACCCATAGGCTTCGTACGATCTTCAAGAAGCTCACCCAATTCTTCTTGAAGAGCAGGATCTGCAGCTTGCAAGAAAAGTTCAACTTTTTCAACATCCAATGCTCTTTGTTCAATAGCATCAAGCTGACTATACCTTTCTTCGAATTCTCGAATCAACTCCGAAGCAGCAAGACCTTTGTTTGGCATGTAGACCCACTCTCGGAATGACCGTCGAGTAGCCATACCAAAGTCCTCAAGGAAATATTCTTCTTTAAGAGCCTTCTTAAAATCTTGCCAATGTGTATTTTGAATATATAAATCAGTCACCTTTGTCCTCAAAGCAGGTGTGACAAGTCGAAGGAAGTACTTACTCATAAGTCCAGCAGGAACTCCAAAGAACCCCATCTTGATCTCATATGTCTTCAAATATGCTGAAACATTACGCCCGTCAAATAGCTTCTTCTCACTCTCAACTGCTTCAATAGCCTTAGTCGCGCTATTTGCATTCTCCTGCTCCGAATAGAGTTGCCTTTGCTGAGACAACTGTTGTTGATGCAATTGTTGTTGCTGCTGCATATACATTTGTGTTTGCTGATTTTGGAGCTGCATATACATGGACATATTCTGCAAAATCTGTTTTAGATCCTCCGTTGAAGTACTTGACGCAGCAGTCATAGATGGAGCTGAAGTAGACGCAGCTGGAGTTGAAGAAGAGGCTGAAATAGAGGCTGAAGAATCTCCCATCCTGAAATTTCTGCGACGCTTTCACGTCGGGTTCACCAAAGATGTCAAAGGGTTTTCGAAAGCAATGTCGCAACTTCAGAAGTCCTTGTTAAATTTCAGGATAAAAGGTCAATCAAGCATGACATTACAACCTTATTCAGCATCAACAGCTTCAGTTTTCACAATGGAATCAATTTCAGATAGGGTAGCATTCCAATTCTGTAATCAAATTGTCTTCAAGTTTTCTATATGAACTCCAGAATTTTATAAAGATTCATGGTTCATATTTCAGCATCAATCCAAACAGGTATTGGGTTATCGATCTTTAATCGATGGAGAAATTTACAAAGTTGACCTCAATGGATTTTCGAAAGCCCTTCTTTCCTCTGCCTAATATACTTTTGAAAGCTCATATTTTGAATTCTGCACATCTGAATTCTGTACACCAGGGTCTCTGTTCAATCCAACAAGGAAAAAGAATCTTCTCACAAACAGGATTAAGTCTCCTTATGACAGCAAACATAGAGCATTGGCATCCAAGTCATTTAAGATTTAAGATGGCACTCGTCATCCAATCCTGACAGCAGGAACATTCATACGAGGGTTTTAGCTTTGCATATCTTCCTTTCGCCTGAAGTACTGTGGAGGCTCTCTAATCCTGCAAGCAGTGCGTGATCGTACTCGAACAACATGGGAGTGGATAGTACACGAGATACAATACTGCATTTTGGCATACAGTTTGGACAGAGTATACCCATCGTAAACACAAGCTTCCTAAACATCCCGAACAGCAGATTGCTTTACAATATTCCTGACAAGGAACCACCTCTCAGCCTTGTCCTTGAGACAACAGCGACTGCAATTAGAACACCTGATTGGATTAGTATGACCTTTGCCATGATTGTTGAGCCTCCTTACGCATCACGTTGAGTGGTCCCATGACCCGTTTTTGGGTTACGAGAGCGAATTGATCTTCTGTGAGGGAGGGGATAATCGGATTGTAATTTTACCATCATTGAACTGAATTTCTGGTCAAGAAGTTGCAGGTTTTGTTGATGAAGACCCCCTGTTCTGTCTCTGTGGAGCATCTCTTTCCAGTCTAACTGAACTTCTTCGAAGAAGTCCTACAACTCCTCTAACAAGATTCATGGTTTTTATACAGGATGACAATTTGCAGCAATAGGAATCGAATCAATCATTGATGATTCATTGAGGATGGTAATTCAAAGCCAGAATGTGAGGGCTGCTCGTTCTCTGATCACTAAAAGGGCACGTAGCATCGTAGTGCAAAGCAAGATTAGCTGTGTGCTTGTAAATAAGGTTCTAAGGAAGGACGCAACTACTGAAAGAGATCTGTAGTCGCCCTGCTACAGATGTACACTGCAGGACTCGAATAACGCTGATATGAAAGAGCAACAAGTTCCAAGCTGAAGCACAAGCCAATCCCCTTTATGTTTGCTATGGGTCTGATCTTCTTTTGCCAGGAATAGATTGAAAAGTCTAGCATCATCACCAACTGCAGTGATCAGACGGCTCCAGCACTCTGCCGCCCACAAAACGAGTGCTATAGCGAGTGTTCTCCTTCTTTGCTCTCGCCCTTCCTCTATCCCAAAATACCTCTTTTCTTTTCAAAATAGCTCCCCTTCTTTTCTTTTCTTTTTTAATCATCTTTTTCTTTTAATACCTACGCAGGTAAACAGCGGCCTCCACCTTTAGCCAATATTAGCGGAGAGCAACAAGAATAGCTTTTCCTGGTTGACAGTGGTATTCCATTTACTGCTTGTACATAATGCTCTCGCACCACTGGATCAAAGTTAACCTTCGCATCCTTAACATATCCTGATAATGCTTCACCCGATTCTCTAGTCACAAACACAGCATATATATGAATGCCTTGGGAACTTCCAGCCACTGAACAGAAAATTATCCACATGATGTCCATTATGTCTTCAGCATTTATCTAACTTGGATCTTCTTGACTAAGTGACTGGTCATACAGAGCAGGCAATTCCAGAGACAAAGCACTTGTCTCCTTACAAAACACACGAAGTTCATTTACATAAATGTCCAAGTAAAGCTTTCTGGTCTTCTGAATATCAGTATCAAACTTGATAAATGCATATGGTCTTACAACTGTGACAACAATGGTCCCCTGTTTGATCTCCCAAACATTCCTGTAAACTGCTTTCAAATCATCACGAATCTGCTGAACTTCCTGTATAGAGCCATTTTCAACTCTAAGTTCCAAAGTCCCATGTCAGTCAGATCATTCAGAAGATGCTTGTTCACAACCACAAATTCACCACTGAGTACTCTTCGGCTGTATAAAACACATCCCAGAAATCTTCACAACTAATAATCATAAACTTGTCTTCTTGATCCTGTTCAACATAGACTGAAAGCAATCCTTCATACTCGCTACTATATTCATACGCAGAAAAATATGTACAAAGTACCAAATCCCAAGCACAACTTTTGGGTGGTTTACACACCTCGAATGCGCAGCAATACGACACCGTGGTCGACACGGGATACAGGTGCAACTTCTCGCTCTCCTGACCCTTCCAAGGTGCGTGGCTCAGGCTCAAGTGGATGCTGTGCAGACACGGACGCGGTGTCTCTGTCTCATCGTTCAGCTGGAGCTGCGTCACCTCAGGGATTTGTCACACCTGTGGGGACGTCTACTCCAGTTACGCCGGCTTTTGCTTAGCCGTCAAGTGGCATCCCTATGGGTGCCACTCCGAGAGATATTACCCCCGTCGGTACACCGGATGCACAGGGGTCTCTTGGATATGCCCAGGAGCGTGGACGCAGATGGGAGAGGACCCATCTTAGGTAGAATCCAGGGGGTTATGAATATCTAGTCGATAGTAGGTCAGGAGCCATCATCATGAATGATGAGGGGAGGAGGGTGATGGCTCGCATGAGAGAGTTGTACCAATAAGTTTTTCGACACAACGTCTTGGATCATTCGAAGAACATACCGGAGGGGAGCAAGGACTACATAGTAGCATTCTTGCACGAGGAGTTTCCGGTGCCAGCCTCAGTAGATAGATTCTCTACGGGCTGGATGATGGATTGCATGCGTGCATACATGTCATAATATAGACGATCCGACGCACGCAAGGCAATCAAGAGTGGGGCTGCAAAGCCCGAGTGGTTAGATGCAGATGACTGGCGCCGACTGAGGGAGGAGGCTACAGATTCTCCAAGACGTTGGAGTCAGTAGCGCGAGGCGGTGAGGGCACGACTCGAGGCCGGAGTGGTCCATCATCTTGGGAGTGGCGGCCACAGGACATATTTGGAGGACTTTGTAAGTTTTTCTTTTATTTTTCTTATTTATTTTTTTAAAATATTCTTTGTACTGACAATCATGTTTCTAACAGTTAGTATTTTATTTTCTTTGCAGCACTCCATTACAAATCGCGATCGTACTGGCCTTGAGACTCGATATGCAGAGAGGCACGGTCTCACTGCATTGATCGACCGATTGTATAGACGCGGGGGCCCTGTAAGTCACTCATCTTTATTGTCCGTAGTTACCATGAGATATTTGAATGCATTATTGTATGGTGGACTGATGTGTTGTTTTTTTTTCTGCAGAGTCCGTTCGATGCTCCTTTGCGGCGGGACGAGCTTTCGGAGGACGAGGATATGTAGCTCACCCTTGGATCCCTAGAGCTCACACACCTTTATTTTTGAGTCACCTAATCTATGTAGACATTTTCTATGTATTAGTGATATCCTGTCATGATTGTACCAATTGCTTATTATGCGATCATGTATTTATTTCATGTATTAGTTTTATGATTTCAGTATACATTGTTTTTGTTTGCAAGTGCATTGTACACAGTAGTTTGTATGGCTCTCACAAAAAATCTTTTTTCCCTGTTACCGTCGCTATTAGCGTCGCAAATTTTACTGCTCGCGTCGTCATTAGCGTCGTTATTTACGTCGCAAACTGTCGCTATCAGCGTCGGTATTGGCGTTGATATCAGTGTCGGTATACCAACGCTGATAGCGACGGTAATACCGATTGTTTTATGGCGTCACCAATAACGACGCTTTTTGCGACGACGGGGGAAAATTTTGTTATTTGCATTTTCATCGCTTTAAACGTCGGTATAAGGCCTATATCTTGTAGTGATGTGTGACTTCAGAGGGTTTATTATTATTTATAAATTAAATGTGTGTATAGCGCATATGTGTGTGCATTGTGAATGGATTTTAGAATACAAAATTAAGTGGATTATGGTATTATGGGCTCATGTAGTAGTCGAGTTCCTTTTATAAATTAACGATTGGTTCTTTTTAATTAAAAATTTAGGATGTGCATTTTTTTTAATTTGGTGGGTGCAACGGTCACTTGATTTTTTAATTACAATTATATGTGTGTTATGGTGTATGTGAAGGAGAGTAAAAGAAAAAGAATATGGCGGTATGTGAACACCTATAAGTTTTGGTGTGCAAAATCCCACTTCCAAACAAGCCGAAGAATAGAAAAATCCTCATACGAAAACAACAGGTTGGCTAAGTGACAGTGAGCCTCTTAAAATGTACCAAAAACAAAATAATAATACCAAAATAAAAAGCACGGGGATAAGGAAGGCTTTGTCACTTGGGTGATTATGTGTTGGGGTTTTGTTTTAATTTTTCTTTCTTTATATACTTGTGTTGATGTGTCTTAAGTTGGATTTTATTTCTTTTCTTTTGTCTTTTGAATAAGTAAAAAATAATAGATAAATGTAAGTACCCAAATGGCAACATAAGTATTGGGAATATGAAAAAGAATTTTATAGAAATTTTTATACATTTAAATAGTCGTTTTTATGAAAAAAAATATTTTTTAATGTTTTAGTTATTTCTTAAAATAAATCATTTTCAATATGCTTTCTAATTTTTATGCCCTTTTGACTCATCATAATCGTGAAGAAAAATTGTTTCAAAATTTTATTTTTTTTGAGATTTTATTGAATGTTTATGACGTATTGATTTTTTAACTTTTTTATTTATATTTTAATATTTTAATACGTTTCTATTCTTATTTATATTTGTTAGTTAATAAAAAGTTATCCAAAATTTAATATTTTTTTAAAAAAAATTTGCAATATTTTTATTTTATTTGAATTTTTAGTGGTGAGCATTTGTTAATGTATTGAAGGATTTTTCAAAATTTAAAAATGCCAAAATATCGTACCCAACTGCGAACTGTGTTTTACTGCATGTGAACAGCTACAATCTTAGCACCGTGCCAAAAAAACTGCATGCATATCCGCATGCGTGAACGGTTGCTATCACGAACATGTTCACACAGGCATGAAAAACCCACATACAAACAAGACCTTGTGGAGGTAGCACACCTCAATAGGGTACAACGGAAGAGAACGATCATGTGCGGGATGGGGAAAGTATATGGGGAGAGGGTGAAAAAAAAGAGGGGGGTAGGAAAAAAAAAATTAAGGTTTTTTTTTTGGTTAGGGAGGGCTAAGGGGGTGTAGGGGGTTTAATTAAAAGGGGAGGGATAAGTTTTGGGATGGGGGAAATGAATTGGGTGAGGGGTAAATTACTAAAGTGGGGGAAGGGTGGGATTACTAAGGGGGGGTAAGTTTAGTAAGGTGGAGGATTAAGGGGGGTTTTAAATATGGGCATGCGAGGTACACAAGAGGGGTGGGAGGGGACCTTTGGAAGGAGATGAGAGGAGAGAGGAGGCGCAGGGCATGGCCACTCACAATGCCGCATGTGGGCGGCGTCGACGTGGCACGCTGGAGTGTCCACAACTGAGTTGTCGGTGGTGGGTGCTTCGTCAACAGGGAGCAGTGGGGATGGAACTGTTGTGGTGGCGAACCCAAGTGGCGCTGCGAGGGCATGGCGGCATCGATAGGTGGCAAGGGATGTTTGACACTATGTCAAGCGGCTCGGTGGCAGCCACGACTTGAATGGGGATGGGCAACAGCGACTTGCTACTATGGAAGGAAGAAGAGAAGAAGAGAGGGCGGAGGGGAAGAGAGGAGAAGGATGGGAGGAAAAATAAAGGAGAGAAAGAGAGGGAGGGCGAGGGAGGAAGAGTGGAGGAGGAAGAAGAAGGGAAGGGAGGGGAGGAGATAGGGGAGAAGGAAGGAAATGGAGGCGGAAAAGAGGTGGAGAAGGAGAAGATGTAGGAGAGGGAGAGAGAGACAGAGAGGATGCTTTGGAAGGGGGGAGGATTTTGTTTTTAAATTTTTTGTTTAAGAAAAAACAAGGATCCTCCCACATCTTGCACACACGAATGTAGGCAGGGTTGTAAAAATTTTGTGCTATCCGGAACGATAGGATGTGACTGAGAATCCGAATACCAGAACGTGAAACCTCAAAAGTCAGATATGGGTTGACACGACAGGAGGGGGGGGGGGGGGGGGGGGGGGAGCGCAAACAAAAATGGAACGGAAAAACTAATTCGGTGGTATCAAATGAAGATGTCGTAAAAAGTAAAATTGGACAAGGAAATGGGAAAAATGATATGGAAAATGCTTCTGGCACATGTATCAACAAAAAGGGTGGTTCACGTGGAAAAAAATGAAAAACCGAGTAGAAAAACTCACATGAAAATTAATTTCACAAAATCCATCAATTGGAATGAATTACAGAAAGAAGGAAAGTCATCCAAAATGAAGAGGCACACAAGCCTATCATGCTACATGGCAGTGTCAACAAGAATAGGATCTGCTCATATTGAAAAAATAGTAAAATAAAACCTAAAAATTCGATTAAAAATTAATTCCAAACAATCTATAAGTCAAAATAAGAGGCAACAAAAAGAAAAAATATCAAACGAATGATGGACAATAGGATTGGCAAATCAAGATGCAATTTCGGTGCAAGAAAGGCACATTCACATGGAAAAAGAGCTAAAATCACACACAAGAAGATCCCAAAACATGGAAAAATTAGTAATGCACAAATTGTGCACCAAAATGATGAGCAATAAAAAGGAAAAAAGGTAGGGGAAGGTGTAGGTCACGGCTGTTACATCAGATCATTGGAAAAGACGCGTTCGCATGGAAACACATCTAATTTACAAAAAATTCTTTCAAAATGAATAACTCATGAATCATGGCTCGAAACCGAGGGCCCTTAAAAGGAAAAGTGGCTCAAAGGGAGAACAAGGCTATAAAGTCAAAGTTGAATTTTGGTGAATATAGGGTTTGTTCTCATGGAAATGGCAAAACAAAGGATAAAAATAAATGAATAAGAATCAACCCCAAGGATAGGGTGAAAATAGGATAGGTGGGTTGGGAAGGGACCCCCTTAGGTATACATCTTAATATTGACAATCACTCATGTTGGAATGATAGATCCGTCACTAACATATCACTCTCGATGGGAAGGATCGAAACCCATATCTCACACCTGGTTTAGAGATCGACAAGAGGAATGGTTTAGAGGAGGGAGTATGCCAGCATTTACAATTGATAGTGTATCAATGCATCCCAACCCATCTGACATAGGTGCAAGAAGGAAGGCCAGGGAGGAGCCTTATAGTGTCCTGCATAGGAACAAATTGTGATTTGTGCATTGAGAGACCCATCTCGTGTGTGCAATGCTCCATTCACGTATCTTACCTCTTATTTGAATATAAAGGGCAAGAACTAGTAACTCACTACACCCTCTTTCTAATGCTCTATTGATAAGTACAGAGGACAACCCATACTCACATTCCCATGCAGTTAGGATGAAAGCTCACATAACTCAAGGATTGACGATGGAGAGTAGCTTTGTCTGGTTGATGATGTCAACTTGTATCAGTTGATGAAGAGGCATAGCCAGGGAGGTCGCCAACAAGTTTGGTACTTGGATTGCATATTGAAAATTGTCATCTCCTATAGGAGTTAGAAGCATTCATGAAAATGCAGGATACAATGCATCAAGGGGGAGATGGCGTGGAAACTGTATTTTGGAAGATCGACAAATAGTTTAGCTAGCTTGAGCAGTGGGATGTTGCCACCTTTTCCACAACCAGCTTCTCGCCCAAGGGTATTTGCCACCTTTTCTTGAAACGAGACCTATTATGATAGGAAATTTCTTCACTTTCTCCCATAATAGTTTTATTTTTTTATTTTTTGTCTTTTCAAAAAAAAATCTCGACTCTCGAGGGTGTTTCCACCTTTTCTCGAAGAATAGGTTGGCATGACAGGGGATTAAAGTCATTTTCTCCCATGACCGATGTATGTGTGTGTGTGTGTGTGTGTATATATATATATTTCTCTCTCTCTCTCTGTCTCTCTCTTTTTAAAAGAGATTAAAAAGAATACCAAATATTAGAAACATCCTCGCCACCTCTACTAGATCTAACGAAAAGGGAGCAAAGGAGGATGGGAGGCAATGGTGAGGGGCTAGCAAAATGAGATCACCTCATCAAGATAAGTAGGAGGGCTCTCAGGAGCAATAGGTAAATCCTTATCGATCAACACACAATTGATGAAGGGAATATCGGTGGTGATTGTTAGGATCCCCAAGGAGGATAATACCTCTTGAGGTAATAGCCATTAAATAAGAAGGGATCATTCAAAGCATCGACTATCTACACTTGGATATAGCCATTAGGGTTTGAGAGCAATTACCTTATATAGGGGCCTATCCGTTGATGTTGAAGCTTTCCTAGGAACTTGCCAACTCTCGAGTCATAAGCAAGGACAAAATCACCTTCCTTAAAATCCTTCTACTTGATGAAGCTATTATGATAGGCCTTTCTTTGAGCTTGCGTGGCTTCCATGCATTGTAGGGTCATCGTGTGAGTCTCATGTATACATTCCAAGTATAAGAGAGAATGCTTCAAGGACTTGTCATATCCCAAGTGCTCTTTGATAGCTATGCGTAGAAAGGGTAGCTCTAACTCAAGGAACATGGTCTCTATACCATATACCAACTGGAAAGGGGTATGTTCTGTAGTAGGCTTATGGGAGGTTCTGTATGCCTAAAGGACCTCTGTAAGTTGATTGTACCATTCATGGTGATGTGTGGCAATCGTTCTTATTGGGATCGAGCAAAGGATGCAATTGGTAACTTCCACTTGGCCAAGGCTATGGGGATAGTAAGTTGTAGACTTGCAATGTCGGATTTTTTATAGCTTTTTCAATTCCCCCATAATCTTATTAAGGAAGTGAGTACCTCTATCACTTACCAACTCTATGGGACTACCAAAACGGGTGATGATGTAGAGGAAGAGGGCCATGCTATTGCCATCATCTCACTTCAGAGCTTTGACTTCATACCACTTTGTGACATAGTCTGTATAGACTAAAATGTATCTATTCTACTTCCTTCTAGTTGAAGGATCAATGGGATTCACGAATTCGATTCTCCACTTCTTGAATAGCTTTAGGGGAAGGATGGGTTGTAGTGGCATAGAGCTAGATTTGGTAAGCTTTCCCATTCATTGATAAGCATTACAACGCTTGCAGTAGTCATAGGCATCAATGTGGAGGGTCGGCCACCAATATCATGTGAGTAAGGCCTTCCTAGTTTTCACTTCTCTTGCAAAGTCTCCTCCATAGGGCTCATCCTAGCATGCTTTTAACAGTATTCCAATGTCATCTTGTGCAATACATCTTTGCAATACTTTATCTTTGCCTTTCTTGTACAAAGTGCCACCTAACAGGGTATAAATGGATTATTCCAACAAAAGCTTTTTCTTCAAGGGTTGGAGATAGCAGGAGATTATTGTTTCATTGCCAAGAGGTCAGCTATGTTTCTGTACCATGGGTTTACATTTTTGACTAGAAAAAGGGAAGCATCAAGAAGGTCTATGTCATCCTGCTTCCCTTTGTCACTTTGAGGGATTTGCGACAGATGATCAGCCAAAATATGGGAGTCACTAGGTTTGTTGATTATCTCAAAGTCGAACTCCTAGAATAAAATGGGCCCATCTCATCATTCTTCCCTTCACATCTGCTTTGTTTATCAAAAGAAGGACATGGCCTCATTGTCCACATAGAATTTGAAGTGCATTGACAGTAGGTAGTGTTGAAAATTCTCCAAGGTGAATACCATTGCCAATCACTCAAGCTATGTCACCGTGTAGTTCCTTTCCTTGTCTGATACTTTTTGGCTTGCATAATAGATGGGTTGATCCAACTTTGAGGAGAATTTTTGGCATAGGACCACTCTTAACCCTTTCACTAACGCATGAGTATGTACATGGAACTCCTTCATTCAATCAGGAGGTTGGAGGATTGGTGCTTCAATCAAACACTACTTCAGAGTGTTGACTGCTTCGTCACAATCAGTGGTCCACGTAAACTATGTATCTTTTCTCAGGAGCTTATGCAAGGGGGCTACCTTTGTCGCAAAGTGTGCAATGAATCTTAAGTAATAGCCCACATGGCTAAGGAATCCCCTCAACCATTTGAGGTTGGTGGGTGCTCTTAAAGATGCAATCTTCTCAATCTTTGTTGTAGAATCTATTGCTATCGCCTATGCAGACAATGTGGCCTAGAAGAACTCGTGAAGAGACTCCAAAGAGATGCATTTTTCAAGCTGAAAGAGAACCCATACTCTTGACATCTGTCAAAGCACTACTCCCGGTATCCCCAATGCTCACGAATCAGGCTATAGACATAGAAGTCATCTAGGTATATCTCAACAAAATCATGTAGATGGTTTTGGAATGTAGCCATCATCACTCTTTGGAAGATATTAGAAGTGTTATAGAGCCTGAATGGCATCACTCTATAACCATAAGTTTCCCATTCTATTTTGAAGGTTATTTTGGATTGGTCATATTTTGGGATTTGGAAGTCTTGGTTGTATCGAGTGAATCCATCCAAGAGGGAATAGAGCTCATGACCTACCATTGTGCCCAACAGTTGGTCTGTGAAAGAAATAGGGAAATTATCCTTCTTTGTCTTGGAATTCTGTTTTCAAAAGTCCACACACATTCACATCTTTTCATTCTTCTTGGGTATCACCACAATGGGCATAACCCATTCACTATTAGCCACTGAATAGATAAACTTGTCTTCAAGGAGCTTCAAAAATTTCACTTTCATGAGGGAAAAGTAATTTGGATTCATGCATCTCTCTCTTTTCCTCATAGGCTTGACATCAGGTTCCATGTCGATGTGATGTTGACACACTATGGGATCAATCCCCTTAAGATCTTTGTAGGACCATGCAAACACGCCCCATTTCTCTTTCAGAAGATCATGGAGAACCGATATCTCCTCTTCCTAAAGACTAATTCCCACCTTAAGGTGACATTTAGTACCATTTTCCTTCATGAACATTAATTGCTTTTCACATTCCACTTTGCGGATGAAGGTTCCACAGATTGCTTCTGGGTACACCGACTCCTTTAAGGGAGTGCTCTCCTCTTCTGATGTTCCACTAGAACTGATGTCCTCTTTCAATGAGGACTTGGTTGACTCCTTGGAATGTTGAAAGGGTATCATGCCTATTCTAAGTTTTATGGGAGGGTTATTTATCTCTTTCGTCGAGGAATCGTCTTCTGAAGATGCATCTAAGAACGTCACATAATAGGAACATTCGGATCTTTGTTTGGGCTATAAAATTGGTAGTTGTTGGCATGGTGCATCATCGTCATCCTCTCTTGAAAAGGATGGAGTAGGGTAGCAAGAGCCACTGTTGAAGGCTTATTCTTCTTAATCCATTTCTTATGGATATTTTCCATGTCATGTAACACATTAGCTACTCCAAAGGGTACCATAGTCATTCTATCCAACAGCATGTGGTCTTCTGCTTCTATAGCCTCTGGAACTTCTTCCTCATTTGTGCCTTCTGTGGGTACGATGGATTCTTCTAGCTCACTTTCATAGTCTTCTTCTTCATTGTCATCTTTGTCCTCTTCGAACTCTATCTCCGCCTCTTTAAGGATTATATAAGAGAAGAACAATTATCTGTTGTATGCTTTGCCTCTACTTCTGTGTCTATCTCTACATCTATCTCTGTCTCTGGCTCTAGCTCTAGCTCTAGCCTTGTATCTATCTACGTCTCTACTACATCAATACATCCATGCCTTTATCTCACTATCAAAGGTGACTTCAAAAGTCGATTCCGGTTTAGAGGCAAGAGGTATTTACCCATTAATAAAGACTTTGCTTCTTTTTGGAGTTGGCTTACAATGCCCACTATTAGGGACTGTGCCTCTGTTTTCTTGGGAAATGTTTATTTCATAGCTTTCTTGTCTCCTAATGTGCTCTCTGTTACCTCATTAGAAGAGTCTATTAGAGCTTCAATGGAAGTGGATCCATTACCTTTTTGCGAGCCATACAATTTTAACACCACTTTGTTGGATCCTCTGCCTAGGGTTAGGGTTCCTCTTGAACCAATATGTCCATGCTTTTGATTCAAAAAGCCATGGTCTTTCCAGCAACAGAGGTTATGAGGTCACATAGGAATTTGGTTTTACCACCAGATAGTTCAACCAATAATCTCTTCTTGCGAGGGTTGTCTTTGCATATGGTAGAATACCCAAAGGCTTAATTCTAGTTTGGTCTATTAGTCTAATAAGCCACTGCTGTGTAGGCTACATTCCTTGTAGGTCTAAGTTCTTCATTGTCACATCCGTCATTATGTTCATTGATGAACCTCCATCAATCAATGTGTTTACTATAAAGCATCCTTCAATCCACACGCCAATCTCTAGGGTACCAAGAATCAAGAAACGCATTAGCCACATCCACTTCTTTCACACACTCTAGGGTCTTATTGGACTTAGTTGCTCCTGAGGGAGAAATCCTTAGGCCACATCTTCTTGTCGATATGCTTTTGAATTTCTTTCAACAACTAGAAGACAACATTAGCAATTGTCAAAATGTGAGGTTTAGTTTGAAGGTGTCTAGGTCTTTGACCAAGTCATGTTCTTTAATAGGATCCATGGGCTTCTCAAATTGGAAATGAAATGGGACAACCCCCACCTTTATCGTCCCTCGTTCTTTTTGAAGTGGCAACATCTGCACTTTTTCTACAACTAGAGGTACTTCTATATACTCCATATCTTGGACCTCTTGTCTTGTCTCAGTAACTTTCTCTATGACTCTCTACAGCATTGCACTGCTCTGTAGTACATTGTTTAGCTTTGTACTATTTTGTTTCTCCTTGGGAAGATTGAACTTCACCATTTTGGAAGAGGAAATATTCTCTTTTGGAATTGTGGGTTCTCTTTTCTTGGCATGCACTATTGTAGCAACTTCCAATTCCACCAATTTGGAGGTAGGTTCTTGAGTCTTTAGTTGGGTATCAATGTTAGATTTCACAAGAGCTAAGTCTTTGTAATGGCATTCTCCTTCGAATTGCCTAATTTTTTTCTTTTGAACCTTCGACAAAGTGGCTCTAGCCTCTCCTCTAGATAGTGTGTTATGGTAGCATACCAAGATGGAATGGAAGCTGTATCAATTTTGAATAGTCTCTTGAGGTCACACCTTTAGCCAAGACTTTCTTGGGCTCCTTGAAATCCACAAGACATTCAATGATATCCTACAACTTTGGTGGCTTACTCCTAATTTTATAATCAAACTTCTGCAAAGTTATCAATCACTTTGCTAGGCGGTCAAGTGGCTACAAGTTATTCAACAATAGCCTTAGCCCTTTTGCCTTTGTATAAAATACTACCTTTTCATACAGGATGTAGTGCCTGAATTTCTTCATTGCAAAGAATATCCTAAGGCACAAGTTCTCCATGTAGATATAATTAATATTGGATATTCCCAATTTGTGACTCTTAAATGCAATTGGATGGTACCACTTCTCCTCCCAAATCATGGCTAAACATTAGATGATACTATACAATGTAGTTACTGAAAAAATATAAAATATATAACCCCTTTTATGTGCTTTCAAGTTCGGCTCATTTGCTAAATTTTGTTTCATATCCTCAAAGGATACTTGACATGGATCACTTCAAATAAATAGATAGTTAAAGGATAGTAAATTCATCAATGGCAAGGTTCTCTCAACTAGTGCATTTATAAATCATCGATAATATTTGACTATTGAGACAGGAACATATGCACTTCTCTAGGAGTACATGGTGGACTCATAGCAATGATAACCTTTATCTTTTCAAGATCAATCGTAATACCAACCAAGCTAACCATATGGCCCAACAACAATCCATATGACACTCCAAAGACGCATTTCCTTGGATTAAGAGCAATACAACACTACCTACAATGCTCAAAACATTTTCTCAAAATAATCACCTATCTTATCCTTGTGGTGGATGCCCCCAGGTCATCAATAAAGACTTTCAGCTTCTCTAGGAAAATATCTCTAAAAGTTTTATCAACCATATGTTTCCATGACCTTGGTTCATTGCATAATTCAAAAGCCATAACATGATACTCAAAGATGCCAAATAGAGTGACAAATGTTGTTTTCAACTTATCTTTCTCTATGATAGCCATTTTGTTAAAATATGCGGGATCTAGAGCATGGTGGATGTGGAAGCTATGGAGGTTGAAAGAGGAAGAAGAAACTTATGAAGATATTGACCCTGACAAAGACAAATTGTCACACAAGTGAATTATGTTCCAAGATTGAGACCGACTCATAAAGACAATCTTGTGTGTGTATAGTGACATTGACACTTTACTAAAAAGAAAAGAGTACTATCATTGCATTAGAAAAAGAGTACAAGTATAATGCTTTATAGGAATTGAGTGGTGGCACTTTGTCCTACTATGCATATGGGATTATGGTCCTGAGCCCTCACTACTCCTTACAAAGGGTCTGAAGTAGGTGTGATTGCAAATATCTCAACACCCCTCCTCAATCACAACCAAAAGTACAAAGCGAATACAGGCTTTAGTGAAAGCAACACCTGCAAAGTGTGGGCACACCATAAACATGGCAAAACACCAGAGGCTATCGTAGAAAAGGCTAATTGTGGGTACCACAAACATGATGGTCATCTAGAGGCCTTAGCAGGGGCCTCACAAAGTGTATAGAGGCTGTAGTACAATGCTAACTAAGGAGTTTACAAGTTTATGTGTGAAGCATCAGGATTAGGAAATACAAAGCTAAAAAAGTCTGTCTAAATAGAAGGACTGATGAGGTTTGTCCTTCTCCTTGTGGTCTTCTTCTTCTTCCTCTTCCTTTGTTCCATTTTCTTCTTCTTCTTTGACTACAACTAGATAGGCCTTTTGGGACCTATTTTTGGCATGGTAGAACTTCTCAGTGTGTTTGGTACTTTTGCAAAAGTCACATAAGAGTGGATTCATCTTGCCTTTGTACCTGTTGCCAACATATAATACATGTTTATCTCTAGAGGCACTTGGTTCTTCCTTAGTTTTTAGCTTCTTTTCCTCCTCTAACAGTGATGCCTGGATATCAACAAGCTCAGGATTTGGCATGTTGATTAAAGTTGTTGATACATTATTATATTCAAAAGGTAAACTCTTAAGTAGAACACTGATGCAAACATCTTCTTCCATTTTAATGTTGATTCCTGCAAGTTGGGTTAGAATTCCTTCCATGTAATTTAGATGTGTGGCAAGTGATGTGCTGTGCTTCATTTCAAGCATGAAAAAAGTCAATCAAGAGACCATACTTTGATGATTTAGACTGTGCACCAAAAAAGGTGTCAAGTCTCTTCCATGTATCCTGTGAAGTCTCACAGTTATCTATATTGTGGATATAGTTGTTGTCTAGCTCCAGTTTGATAATGGCATGAGCCTTATCATCATTCTTTTGCCAAGTGACAGTAAGGTCCTCATCACGAGACTTCTTTTCTTTTCCAGTGGTAATGGCCCAAAGGCCCTTCTTCATCAGGATGAGTTTGATGTGGGTCTGTCAGGTGTGAAATCCGACTCCTTTAAAGCGAGCAGTTGGAGAGTCTTGGCCCATGTTAGACTTATGGCAACATCAACAAATCAACTTTAGAATTATCAGATTTGACCAGCAGATGAGTTGGTTGAGGTGTGTCAAAAAACACAAGGACATGCGTGTTGACACGCAGGAGGAGAAAATCCCCCTCCCTCCACTATATAAAGCATGAGGAGGCGGAGCCGTGGAAAAAGGGAAAAGGCTGCCGTGCTGCATAAAGAGTGAAGGAGGAAGCCGCAGACGTTGCCGCGCCGCTGGGGAAGCCATTAACCGCCGGACGAGGGAATGCCATCGATGTGGCATCAACAGTCGCCACCATCCCTTATGCCGTCATCTTCCACGTTGATCTGCCACACTAGAAGCTTCTTAGAAGCTTCTTTAAGAAGCTTCTAAGGGGGATTTCTTAAGCCCCCTTCCCACTAATACTCCTAAGCCCTTGTTTTTTCCCCCTCCCGGGTTTTTAAACCCTCGTAAGGCCTTGTTCTTCCCCCCCCTCCCGGGGTTTTAAATTCCCCCCTAAGCCCTTGTTCTTTCCCCCCCCCCCCGGGGCTTAAATTTTTTTTTTCCCCTAAGCCTTGTTTTTCCCCTCCGGAGTCTTAATCCCTCCAAAGCCCTTATTCCCCCCCCGGGATTTAATTTCCCCCCCTAACCCTTGACCTTTTCTCCTCCTCATAGCTCTTTAGACTATTCAAGTCACACCCATAGGCCTACTTTGTCCTTAGGCTACCTTGCAGACTTCCATTCTCTTGCATTAATTCCTTCACTCACTTTTTAGATCTTCTTGTGCGACTGCTCTCTTAATTGAGCTTTGTGTTCTTAGTTTTATCAAACAAGTCGGTGTCCACACACTCCCATGTCCTAAAAATCCAATTCTTCATCATGGCCTCGTATGGTATTCCGTAAGGAAGAAATAGCCGTGAGAAAAAAAGATAGGGAGGGAAGTAGAGGGAGTGAAAAGAGGGAGTGAAGGAGGAAGAGTGGGGAAAAGGAAAAAGAAAAGGAAGGAGAAGACGGTGGAATTCTAAGAAGGAAAAGGAAAAGGCTATCTCACGTTCGAACTACGATGCCGCCGAAGAAAGTCCAAGGTGTAGCTGCGGGAGGGTCATCTCCCGATATCCATGTGGATATCTCACCTCAAAGCCAGGTTTTTCTTCTTGATGTTAATTCGGTTTTAAGTCAATCATGCAAAGGAAAGTTGTTAAGAAAAGATATATTTGTTCGAGTTATTTTTAACGAAGGATTTAGCTTATGAATAACAATGTATACAAATTAGCTTTCTTCAAATTGCATCAAGCATTATAAAATTATAGGCAAGATTAACCATTTACTATAGTAATATATTCCTAAAGTGTAGAAATTATATCTTGCACCATTAGTCTTATTCCTTTCGCAACGAATCATGGTAAAATGGCTAAATTCATGGAAGGTTTCTTCGATGCTCAAATTACTAGGGAGTTATCTTTGCTAGTTGCACATCTTAGCAAGGCAACTGTTGTTATTTGGCATGAGTTCATCTTTAAAGAAAACGGAAGTTAAATGTTAGGAATTAATAAGTATAAAAATTAAATATACGAACTCATTTGGAAAGAAAATGTAATGGGGAATTTTTGGATAACACTCTATTAACACTTTTTCCCTGCTATTTGAGGACTTGGAACTAATAAATTATGTATACACCAATTTCTCAACTAGGCCTATTTGTCCCAAGGAGTATTGTCGTCTTTGTATCATCTTGGTATTATGCTATATGCCAAATTTAAACTGTATTGATTAGAAAGGTTAATTGTCACAAGAATAGTAAAACCGTAACAAGACGAGTAAGATTACCTTCCAAAAGATAACCGAACCAATCTAAACATAGAAACATTCATACCCTAAACACTTGACTACTTTCCTTACCGTAGGGACAATAAATTCATAAAGATAAGAAACTAGGGTTTGTCCCTAAGGTTCTTAAATGAAGAAACCCTAGGCCTGACATACGTCAGCTTAAGGAGTCTAAACAGATTATTCCATCGCCGGACTTGCGCAACATGTATGAAATCATTTTTGTGATCAATTCACAAGGAGAAAAGGGAAAAACCCTCATCAAGGACGGCAGATCCTTACGCAAGTTATCTTGCAAAAAGACGTATTTTTTTTGGATATCCTTCTAAATAAGGAAAGTTGTAAACCGAAAACTAGCATATCTAAGGTATCTTAGGTTAACCAAGTTGGGTATGCCCTACACCGGAATGTAAGAGATCTTGCCAAGTTACAAGACACCTTGGAAACGAGTGCTGATACACTCAAAAAGGAAAGAACACTTCCGTAGCAGTTTGCCATACAACTGGGTTGGTTAATGGAAATGTTTGTGCTTGCTAGAAATTTTAGGGCTCTGTTTGAATTATGAATTACAAATTAAATAAGTATCTATACTTCAGGTTAAAAGCTTGAAGGGAGAGGCAGCTTCAGTTACCCTCGACTGCCTGCCTGACCCTAATCAAGGGGGTTGTTTGACCGCGATGGGAACGTGGACCGAACCCGCCGCGAGAGGTCTCTCCGTTGAGTTCTACTTGGAGCAGGAGGACGCTTGGGTGCCAGGGGGGGCTCTGGCCGTAAATCCCTCGCCTTCCGGGTCGTGCACAAGAGGCTAACGTGACTCGGGATTGGATCTCGAGGCCCGCATACTAGTTGACGGGCGAAAGCTTGGAATAGTGATCCCTGGAGATTACTTGTTAGCCTTCGGGCAGATTATGAAAAAGCCTATGCGTGGAAACTTCTTGTATTTCAAAGATAAAATGATGAAATGTTAAAAGAACTTGCTTGATGTTGTTTTTCTATGTCACGTGATAAGATTACGTGAAGGAACCAGTGCTTAACAAGGTTAATTAAAGAAGCTGATTGTTATATATCAAATTAATGTGTTAGATAATTACATAACTAAAACAAACCGAGGAAAGTGCGGAGGATGGGCCATGGGTCCGTCCTACGGTTTGGTGGTCCCGGTTAGCCGAGAACTTTTCTCAAAAATCTCGAAGAACAGCGGAATGATCATCATCATCAAAAAGGAATAACGAGAATGATGACCTCGAATTACGTCTTACCCGATCTACGCTGTTTTAGGGGAACGGAATGGGACTATGCCTTATGGCAGAGAGGTTGAGCTTTGCATCCCTCTCGTTTCCCATTCTCCTTGAACCAAGTGCAGCATGAATCCGCTTCGGACCTGGCGTTTCTGCGTAAAGTAGTTCGCTCGGGTCTGACGCTAGTTGCTGTTAGCCAATGACCCATTAGGAAAACCCTAATTCCGGTCGATCCTAAGTGGGAACGGCCAGGATACTTCCGCTACGTGGCAGTCATGGGAAGAACTAGATCGCAAAGCCCGTAACATTCCATGGGAGTGCCGGGCGGAACCTTCTAGACATCCTTTCCGATGGACTGCTAAGACGTGTCCTGGATGATACTAGGGGACACGTTACAGTTGGTATCAGAGCCGACCAACAACGGAATTGTTTATGAGATCTCAATAAAATGAAATAAAGAAATTGTTGCTGTCCAAACATTTCCTCATCTTCAATGCTGTCTTGTAGAACTATGAAGTGTGGAACAAGTTTTTGGTATTTCGGGTCATGTTTATGACTGCAATGCATTCTCCGCATTATAGACAAAGAATTGGGATGATGAACATCCTGGAGCAGATTTATTATCCATCACCTTTATACATAGAACGAAGATGGACGGGGTCTTCAGGAATCTACTACATAGCTGCCCACCGGTTCGCTTATCTACAGACCAACCTAAAGAGGATCAAGTGGTTGGAAGACTTGAAAGTCGTGAAGCTGTTCATTTTTGTGGAAGCTCACGTAAATTCGACTTTACATATTCAAGGTTGGAGGGTTGAAATGAACTCATATGTATATGAGGAAGTAACCCGTGTAATCCCAGCCGACAGGATTAAAGTATTGGGCCGCCATGAGAAGTATGGATTCCAACGAAAAGGGTATCCTGAACTTCCAATGAATTATCGATTCCTAAAGATCCATGACCCAAAACCCTTACTATTACACAGTTCCTGTAGACAAATGCAATACAACGTTGTTCTCCCCAAACTGAATGTAATGATTGAATTATCATTACACGAGACGTTGTATAAGGCTACGTCCATGTAAATATAAATAAGGACTTCTTTTATCAATATCTGGCTGTGCATCAGAGTTGTTAAAAAAGTTAAGTAGCTTCATGATTTACGAGATAGCTGAACTAAAGATAAGCTAACGTCAATTATCATATAATAACGTTAAGAAAACTTTTATCCAGGCATAACCCCAGGTACAGGTTCCAAATTCGCCCCCTACATCAAGTACTGCTGTGACCCAGGAGAAGAAGTTCCTCCTCACGCAGATAAAGCCACCTGAGTTTGACGGGAGAGGCAGATTCGTCCAGTCTGATGCTGAAATTTGGATTGAATCTATGGAGGATTACTTTGAAGCAGCTGGTACTGCACCTACCAATCAGGCCATGCTCGCCAAGTTAAAACTCACCGGCGAAGCTAGACTATGGTGGAAACAATGGTGCAGGGATCAAGGGACTTCAGAGGGGTCCGTTACCTGGGAAAAGTTAAAGAAAGCCGTGCAGGGGAGATATTTGCCACCTGCATATCATACACAGAAAATGAATGAGTTCTACGGGTTAAAACAATTAGGACTCACTCTGGATGCATACTACTCTAAATTCGTCTCACTTTTAAAGTATGCGCCACAGATGGACATGACGCAGCAGGTGTCCAAATTTTGCGCAGGATTAAATCCACCCGTAAATACCCGTCTCGAATCTATGCGTCCATCAGATCTGCAGGATGCACTAATTCGAGCGGCGCCTATAATTCAGGAGGTGCAAGCTAGACCAAGGGGTAACAAAACTTGGTCCTATAGTGACCCGAACAGAGGAGCATTCAGACCTCAAGTGAAGAGAGTTCAAGGTCACAATCAGGGACAAAGGAAGAAAGCAAGGACAAATAACGTCAATAACTTTGTTCCTACTCAAAATGGCCGAAACCTCCGATGTTTCCATTGCAACGAACTCGGTCACTTTAAGAGGCAATGTCCCAAGCTCAGCGGGGGACATCGTCAAACACTTTTCCAAGGTGCAGGCCGCGGTCAAGGAGCCGCCACCCGTGGAAGAGGAAGAACTGCCTGCATTGCCAATAGGCAAAGATGCGAAGAAGAAGAAGAGGAAGATCCGACTATGGAAGCAGAATTCAAAAGAGCGACAGTCCATGCCGCTTTACACAAGAAAGGGCCGAATCGCCAGTTCTCGGTGATTCAAACACCGTCAGACTATCAAGGTAAAGGTTTCAAAACCTTGATTGATTGTGGCAGTACACATTCCTTTATCTCAGCAGCATGTGCAAAAAGATTAGGAATAGCCATAGTAGAAGAACCTACCCTGCTTGTGATGGGACACTTCAACTATGTATTGATTACCGAGGATTGAATCAATCAACAGTCAAGAACAAGTATCCTATTCCTAGAATAGATGAGCTTCTGGATCGTCTTCAAGGTGCAAAGATCTTCTCCAAGATTGATCTCAGGTCAGGTTACTATCAAGGAAGAAGATATTCCAAAAACGGCCTTCAATACAAGATATGGGCACTTTGAGTTCTTGGTTATGTCATTCGGGCTTACAAATGCACCTGCCACCTTCAATAGATTAATGCAGGATATTTTTAGACCATATCTTGATGATTTCGTGCTTGTATTCTTCGATGACACTTTAGTCTATTCTAAACAGGAAGAAGATCATGAACCTCAACTTCGAATTGTCCTTGAGACAATGAGGTCCCATAAGCTGTATGCAAAAATGAAGAAGTGTGCATTCTTCAAGCGTCAGATTGAATATCTGGGATTCATAGTATCATCAGAGGGAATATCAGTAGACCCAGCCAAAGTCAGAGATGTGCTTGAATGGCCAATACCAGTATCCGTCAAAGAAATACGTAGCTTTCTTGGCTTGACAGGATGGTATAGGGTCTTTATCAAAAACTATGCTTTGATTGCAGCACCTCTTACAGACTTACTAAAGAAGCAGACTTCTATTACATGGTCAACTCCCGAACAAAATAGCTTCGACAAATTGAAGCAAAGTTTGGTATCAGCACCTATTCTAAAACTTCCTGACCTCAATAAGGAGTTCGAGGTAGTAACTGATGCCATAATTCTTGCCTTGCGGTGTGTACTTATGCAGGAAGGTCATCCAGTAGCATACTCTTCAAGGAAATTGAAGAGTCATGAAAAAAATTATGCCACGCATGATCTGGAATTATTAGCTGTCATCCATGCTCTAAAGCTTTGGAGACACTACCTGTTGGGTAACAAGTTTACTCTAGTAACCGATCATAAGAGTCTCAAATGGATTTTTACATAGAACGAGCTCAACATGAGGCAACGTCGGTGGATCGAAGTATTGGAGGAATATGATTTTGAAATCAAGTACCGACCAGGGAAAGAGAATGTAGTTGCCGATGCACTCAGTCGCAAGGCATTCCTAAATTCCCTAATCTTGCAGAATCCATCAACGGCCAGATCTCTGGCTACAAAGGTATCTATGCCAAGCAACCCTATACTTGAACTAGCTAGAGAGGAAGCATGCCATGATTTGGCCTACCAAACAATGATAAAGGAAATATCTACCAAGGAGCAGAATCAGAAGTTGCAAGCTAAGTATCAGGAATTTTCCATTGATAATGGTCTTGTCTACTACAGAACAAGGCTGTGTATACCCACAAGCCAGTCACTTAAGCAGAAGATATTATGGGAAGCTCATGATTCCCCTTTCGCAGGACATCCTGGCTATGCAAAAACTCTTAATGCAGTTAGGAAGAGCTACCATTGGGAAAGGCTTAAAGGTGACGTTCTCAAATATGTCACTGAATGTTTGTCTTGCCAATGTATCAAGGCCGAACATGTCATGATGCCAGGAAAACTGCAACCACTTGACATTCCCCAAATGAAATGGGAATTCATCAGTATGGATTTTGTTGTAGGCTTATCCCAAGTCCAAGGAGGATACAATTCCATTATGGTTGTGGTTGACATGCTTACCAAGGTTGCACACCTGATTCCAGTAAAGACAAACTATAAAGCCTCCGACATTGCAAGATTGTTTATCAAGGAGATATTCAAGCTACATGGGTTACCTAAAATAATCATTAGTGATCGAGATTCTCTCTTCACATCTATGGAGAGCTATCTTTGAAGCTATTGGGACTCAACTCTGTTTTAGCACCGCCTACCATCCCCAAACGGATGGGCAAACAGAGCGAGTGAATCAAATCATTGAGGATATGCTTAGGGCATACTGCTGTCGAGAGCCGAAGAGGTGGATTCAATACTTGCCATTAGTTGAATTTTCCTACAATGCTTCTTACCAGCAGAGCATTCAAATGACCCCTTTTCAGGCATTGTATGGTCATGATTGTCGAAGTCCCCTAAACTTTTCTGACCCAACCCTAAGAGTTGAAGCTTCAAGACAAATGTTGGAGGACATGGATGATCAAATAAGGTCAATAAGACAAGACATACAAGCAGCCAAGGATAGACAAAAGGCATATGCAGATTTGAAACGTCAAGAAAGAGTCTTCGAAGAAGGAGACATGGTCTTCATTCGGGTACGTCCTAAAAAGAGTTCTCTATCCCTAGGAGAATGCAAGAAGCTAAGTCCAAGGTATTGTGGGCCGTATAAAATCCTCAAATGCCTAGGACCCAATGCTTATAGATTGCAACTCCCTGAGAACCTAAAGGTTCACAATGTATTCCATATCAGCCTATTAAAAAAATATGTACCCAATCCTAATCATGTACTTGATGACCAACAAATTGTAATGCCTAGTCAAGGAGTCCTTGAACTAAGGCCAGAAAGGATCTTAGATCTTAGGGAAAGACAGTTAAGATCTAGAACCTTGAAAGAATGCCTTGTCCAGTGGAAAGATTATCCCGAAGAAGATGCCACTTGGGTAGATGAAGGCACTCTCAACCATCAATATCCCCAGTTTATCTCGAGATGAGGACATCTCGATTCCTCCAAGGGGGAGAGAATGTAAAATTCCGCATGGGGAAAAATATAAATCGGATTTTTGAAATTTTTTTTTAAAAATTCCCTCCCCTTATCCCTCCAGCCGACGGACGAGCTGGAGGGGGGAGGGAAATAGAAGGAGTTGTAAGCTCCTTGGTGGAGCCTATGGAGGGAGGGAGGACATGCGTGTTGACACGCAGGAGGAGAAAATCCCCCTCCCTCCACTATATAAAGCATGAGGAGGCGGAGCCGTGGAAAAAGAGAAAAGGCTGCCGTGCTGCACAAAGAGTGAGGGAGGAAGCCGCAGACGTTGCCGCGCCGCTGGGGAAGCCATTAACCGCCGGACGAGAGAATGCCATCGCCTGTGGCATCAACAGTCGCCACCATCCCTCATGCCGTCATCTTCCACGTTGATCTACCGCACTAGAAGCTTCTTTAAGAAGCTTCTAAGGGGCTTTCTTAAGCCCCCTTCCCACTAATACTCCTAAGCCCTTGTTTTTTCCCCCTCCTGGGTTTTTAAACCCTCATAAGGCCTTGTTCTTCCCCCCCCCCCTCCCGGGGTTTTAAATTCCCCCCTAAGCCCTTGTTCCCCCCTCCCCCCCCCCCTCGGGGCTTAAATTTTTTTTTTCCCCTAAGCCTTGTTTTTCCCCTCCGGAGTCTTAATCCCTCCAAAGCCCTTCTCCCCCCCCCCCCCCCCCCGGGATTTAATTTCCCCCCAACCCTTCACCTTTTCTCCTCCTCATAGCTCTTTAGACTATTCAAGTCACACCCATAGGCCTACTTTGTCCTTAGGCTACCTTGCAGACTTCCATTCTCTTGCATTAATTCCTTCACTCACTTTTTAGATCTTCTTGTGCAAGTGCTCTCTTAATTGAGCTTTGTGTTCTTAGTTTTATCAAACAAGCCGGTGTCCACACACTCCCATGTCCTAAAAATCCAATTCTTCATCATGGCCTCGTATGGTATTCCGTAAGGAAGAAATAGCCGTGAGAAAAAAAGATAGGGAGGGAAGTAGAGGGAGTGAAAAGAGGGAGTGAAGGAGGAAGAGTGGGGAAAAGGAAAAAGAAAAGGAAGGAGAAGACGGTGGAATTCTAAGAAGGAAAAGGAAAAGGCTATCTCACGTTCGAACTACGATGCCGCCGAAGAAAGTCCAAGGTGTAGCTGCGGGAGGATCATCTCCCGGTATCCATGTGGATATCTCACCTCAAAGCCAGGTTTTTCTTCTTGATGTTAATTCGGTTTTAAGTCAATCATGCAAAGGAAAATTGTTAAGAAAAGATATATTTGTTCGAGTTATTTTTAACGAAGGATTTAGCTTATGAATAACAATGTATACAAATTAGCTTTCTTCAAATTGCATCAAGCATTATAAAATTATAGGCAAGATTAACCATTTACTATAGTAATATATAGTAATATATTCCTAAAGTGTAGAAATTATATCTTGCACCATTAGTCTTATTCCTTTCCCAACGAAGCATGGTAAAATGGCTAAATTCATGGAAGGTTTCTTCGATGCTCAAATTACTAGGGAGTTATCTTTGCTAGTTGCACATCTTAGCAAGGCAACTGTTGTTATTTGGCATGAGTTCGTCTTTAAAGAAAACGGAAGTTAAATGTTAGGAATTAATAAGTATAAAAATTAAATATACGAACTCATTTGGAAAGAAAATGTAATGGGGAATTTTTGGATAACACTCTATTAACACTTTTTCCCTGCTATTTGAGGACTTGGAACTAATAAATTGTGTATACACCAATTTCTCAACTAGGCCTATTTGTCCCAAGGAGTATTGTCGTCTTTGTATCATCTTGGCATTATGCTATATGCCAAATTTAAACTGTATGATTAGGAAGGTTAATTGTCACAAGAATAGTAAAACCGTAACAAGACGAGTAAGATTACCTTCCAAAAGATAACCGAACCAATCTAAACATAGAAACATTCATACCCTAAACACTTGACTACTTTCCTTAACGTAGGGACAATAAATTCATAAAGATAAGAAACTAGGGTTTGTCCCTAAGGTTCTTAAATGAAGAAACCCTAGGCCTGACATACGTCAACTTAAGGAATCTAAACAGATTATTCCATTGCCGGACTTGCGCAACATGTATGAAATCATTTTTGTGATCAATTCACAAGGAGAAAAGGGAAAAACCCTCATCAAGGACGGCAGATCCTTACGCAAGTTATCTTGCAAAAAGACGTATTTTTTTTGGATATCCTTCTAAATAAGGAAAGTTGTAAACCAGAAACTAGCATATCTAAGGTATCTTAGGTTAACCAAGTTGGGTATGCCCTACACCGAAATGTAAGAGATCTTGCCAAGTTACAAGACACCTTGGAAACGAGTGCTGATACACTCAAAAAGAAAAGAACACTTTCTTAGCATTTTGCCATACAACTGGGTTGGTTAATGGAAATGTTTGTGCTTGCTAGAAATTTTAGGGCTCTGTTTGAATTATGAATTACAAATTAAATAAGTATCTATACTTCAGGTTAAAAGCCTGAAGGGAGAGGGAGCTTCAGTTACCCCCGACTGCCTGCCTGACCCTAATCAAGGGGGTTGTTTGACCGCGACGGGAACGTGGACCGAACCCGCTGCAAGAGGTCTCTCCGTTGAGTTCTACTTGGAGCAGGAGGATGCTTGGGTGCCAGGGGGGCTCTGGCCGTAAATCCCTCGCCTTCCGGGTCGTGCACAAGAGGCTAACGTGACTCGGGATTGGATCTCGAGGCCCGCATACTAGTTGACGGGCGAAAGCTTGGAATAGTGATCCCTGGAGATTACTTGTTAGCCTTCGGGCAGATTATGGAAAAGCCTACGGGCGGAAACTCCTTGTATTTCAAAGATAAAATGATGAAATGTTAAAAGAACTTGCTTGATGTTGTTTTTCTATGTCACGTGATAAGATTACATGAAGGAACCAGTGCTTAACAAGGTTAATTAAAGAAGCTGATTGTTATATATCAAATTAATGTGTTAGATAATTACATAACTAAAACAAACCGAGGAAAGTGCGGAGGATGGGCCACGGGTCCGTCCTACGGTTGGGTGGTCCCGGTTAGCCGGGAACTTTTCTCAAAAATCTCGAAGAACAGCGGAATGATCATCATCATCAAAAAGGAATAACGAGAACGATGACCTCGAGTTACGTCTTACCCGATCTACGCTGTTTTAGGGGAACGGAATGGGACTATGCCTTATGGCAGAGAGGTTGAGCTTTGCATCCCTCTCGTTTCCCATTCTCCTTGAACCAAGTGCAGCGTGAATCCGCTTCGGACCTGGCGTTTCTGCGTAAAGTAGTTCGCTCGAGTCTGACGCTAGTTGCTGTTAGCCAATGACCCATTAGGAAAACCCTAATTCCGGTCGATCCTAAGTGGGAACGGCCAGGATACTTCCGCTATGTGGCAGACGTGGGAAGAACTAGATCGCAAAGCCCGTAACATTCCATGGGAGTGCCGGGCGGAACCTTCTAGACATCCTTTCCGATGGACTACTAAGACGTGTCCTGGATGATACTAGGGGACACGTTACACCTGAAGAGCAATTTATAGGTAGAAAGCCAAATATCCATCTGAAAGTATTTGGATGTATTGCTTATGTGCATATTCTTGATGAGTTTCATAGTAAGTTGGAACTTAAAGTAGAAAAATGTATATTTGTGGAATATTTGCTTGAGAAAAATGGATGTAGATGTTATAACTTTATTACAAGTGAGTTGAGAGTTAGCAGGGATGTTGTTTTTGATGAAATGAGTAGCTAGTATAGCGACATGAGAAATATAGTTGGGATTGATGAGCATGAGAGTGTAGCTATGCAAAAAATAGGTTGATAATCACATACATTGAGTGGACCACAAGAGTCTCATAGTCATGTTTCTATTGATAAACCTTGGAGTGGTAGATTGAGGTCACAAGTTACTCTAAGTACTTTACAAATGTCAAGAAAATGTATTGAAAAAATTGGAAACTCACCTATTACGATAGATGTAACATCAAGATTCTCTCATGTTGATGTTGATTGAGATGTCTTTAAATAGAGCTTGAATGAGGAGTTTAGAATTCCCTCTTTTAAATCATCTAGTGTGTGGAAGGCACAAGAAGATGTGAAAGCACTTGTTGCTAGTGATCCATGCCCACACATATTAAGTAGAGTAAGAAAATCAATGTAGTGATTGACATATGATAGCTATGTAGTTCATTAATATGCATATATAGCTAAGATTGTGCAAGATGTGGAACCCACTTATTTTGAGGATGTAGTGGATAATGAGTATTAGTATCTAGCTATGGATAAAACAATGGATGTACTTATGGATAAGTGCACATGGAAGTTGGTGCCATTACTTAAAGGCAAGAAATCTATTGGCTATAAATGGGTTTACAAGGTCAAGCATAGATGAATCTATTGAGTACTATAAGGCATGATTGGTTGCCAAAGGATATCCATAGATTCATGCTACTGATTAGGAGGAAACTTTTGCTTCAAGGGCTAAAATGGCCATTACAAAGACTGTTACAGTAGTGGTAGTATCAAAGCGTTGGATCATGCATTAAATGGATGTTAAGAATGCCTTCTTATAGGGGGAGTTATAAAAGGAAGTTTATGTGGAGTAGTTATGTGGTTATGTGGATGAGAATCATGTAGATTATGTATGTACGCTTCATAAGGCCTTGTATGGGCTAAATCAAGCACCCACATCATGACATGATAGGATTGCAGAATACCTAGCTAGCATTAGATTTCGTAGATCACATGCTAATCACTCACTCTATGTATATGATAGTGATGCATGTATTGTGGTCATTACTATGTATATGGCCGATTTGATTATTGTGGGTGATAGTGAGACAAAGAGTAACAATATGAAGGATCTTGTTAATATTAAATTTTAGATGAAAGATTTGGGAGAGCTATACTATTTTCTTGGCATAGAGCTAATCAAGAATCAAGAGGGTATATGGTTGTCACAGAGATAGTATACATTGGATATGTTTAAAAAGTATGGTATGGCTAATTGAAAGCCTATTTCTATATATATGGATATTAATTCTAACCTTAGTGCACATGAGGGTGACTTGATTGAGGATGTTACCATGTATTGAAAGATTATGGATAGCCTTATCTATTTAACAATTACTAGGCTAGATCTAAACTATATAGTTGGTTTGGAGAGCTAGTTTATGTATCTTCCACAGAAGCCACATTTGGATGTAGTATAGTGCACATTGTACTATGTTAAGTCCACATTTGATTATGCCTTGTTATGTGGTGCTCTAGGTATACAATTGGACTTGCTTGGTTACATAGATGCAGATTAGATTGGTAATATTTTAGACAAGAGGTCTACCAGTGGTTTTATATTTCCTTTAGTAGTGCTACTATTACTTGCGGTAGCAAGAAATAATCGTGTACTAGATAGTTACCATATCCAGTACACAGAGATAGAGTATAGATGTGCTACAATTGCAACATGCGAGGTAGATTGGTTACCCAAGCTACTTGGAAATTTGGGGATGCAAGTAGACCAGAAGGTTATTATATATATTGTGATAACCTTAGTAGCATTCAATTGGCTAAGAACCCAATGTATCATGTATGGATCAAACACATAGAGATACACTACCATTTCATTCAAAAGTGGATTGTGACAGGTGATATTGACTTGGTTTACATAAACACAGAGGATCAAGTTGATGACATTTTCACCAAGGCCTTGGAATTTGAGAAGCTTTAACACTTCAAAACTATGCTTGGATTTCACAAGCTCATACTGCTAAGTTGGAGGGGGAGTATTGAAATTTCCAGTTCTACAAGAGTCAGCATCTACTATGTGTCTTGGTGATGTGGGAGGATATTATTCACTAGCATGTTACATGATCGATATGAGGATACACTAGTGATTCTATGGTTGGACTATACCCACGTAGTCTATCACTAAATTGATTGCTTATTACACATTCTCTATTTAATAAATTTATGTTAATAAATTAATGACGCACTTTTCTTTAAGTGTTGATGATGATCTAGCATGGCCATGAGACCATTTACAGACCAGTATTCCTAGTGCAACACTTAATGGGGTGATCAGAGCACTGTAGTGAGGATATTTGGTACAGGCAGTATAAGTTATGAAGGGAGAGATAAGTGTCTGCCAAGTGTAAGAGTGTACATAAGAACCAAGGAGTTACACATAAATGAAGATGGATTAAGTTCTAAGAAGAGGAAGTGCATTAGCATTGTGTATATGTATTTATGTGTGCATTCGGGGACGCTTGGGAATGTTTACTTCTGTTTAATGAGCATTGCATTCATTTGGATTCATCCTCTCCCTTACAAGTCAAGGTTTAAGGTCTTTTCTTTCATTAAGAAAGATGAGAGAGGTAATTCTCTCACTAAGAAAGACAAGAGACGTGATCCTCTGGAAGTGAGGAGGGAAGTGATTTTCTCTTTCTAAGGTCTAAAATTACACAAGATTTTGTGTGGAACTCAATCTTAAGGTTGAGGCCCAAGGCAATCTAATGAAATCTCCTTATCTATGGCTCAAGGTGGTTGCATGACCACAAGTTAAGAGTACAGTTTAAAAAGCGATTTCTCTTAAAAAAGAAATGGTGAATCCATTTTTAAAATATCTTGCAATACAAAGATTATCTCTAAAAACGGCTTGTAATGGGTTATTGAAAACAACGAGATCTATAGAGTAGGTCCTGGAATAACCACATCTTGCATGAAGATCAACCTTTCCAATATTGGCACTCAAGTCTCTCTCCAAGAAGAGAAGCCCTTGAAAGCCTATGAAAGAGGAGGCTCTCCTTGGGTGTGGGGGAGGTGAAGGAAGCATCACTTTGCATGCATCCAAGAGGAGGAGACAAGGGGCAAGTTCTACATAAGCCCTGCTTAAATTAAGTTCCAAGAGAAGGAGAGAAGCTGCAAGTGCTACAGAAGCCTTGCTGAAATCAAGTTCCAAGAGTGCAAGTGCTGCAGAAGCTCTACTGAAACCAAGTTCCAAGAGGAGAAGAGAAGGTGCAAGTGGTGCTATGGAAGCTCTGCTGAAATCAAGCTCCATGAGGAAAGTCCTACACATATTGTGTAGGAGAGAAGAAGAGACTCAAGAAGGATCAAAAGGTTCCAACTTCCAAGTTGTGCAAGTGTTAGCCGACTGTATACCGTGCAAGGAACCGTGATCTTGTTCCCAAGATCCACAAGTTAAGAATTGATTTATGTGTAACAAAGGAGCTTGCTCCTTGTCAATAATATAACTCCACAAGGGGGGGACTGGCCCATCTTCTAGTCCCTGTTGTGTTGTCAATCTCTCTATATATATCTCTCTCTACATCTTTATTTTCTCTCCTATGTTCTCTCTCTATGCCAGCATAATATTTACCATATATCTTTTAAGTATATAAGAAATTCGAGCGTCTATCTTAGATCTTATAATAGTGGTATCAGAGAAGGTCTCTTTGTTTTTCTCAAAGTAAAGGCGATCCTTGCAAGAAGAAGGTAAATATGGCAACTCATGAAGTACCTACAAGTGAGCAATTACAGGCTTAATTGACAAAGTATCGTAGCTTGCTGGAAATTTTCCAAAGTATGTCAATTGATTGACAGCTTAAGGGCAAGGGAAGAAGCTAATTATGAAGGATCGAATCCTCCAAAAAATGGTGATACTAGAGGAAACACCATTGCACCGATTGATGGTGAAGGTGCAAAGCATCCAATTGCTGAGAAGCTTCCTAGAAGGAAGGAGTTTTGGGTCAAGAAGAGTAAAAAGACCTCACCTCGAGTGAGGTGGATAAGGACGGAGTCATCTCCCTCAGCAACCAACTACTCCTATGATTACTCGAGTTCCTTCTCCTCCTCATCGTTTTCTAGTTTCTACACTCTTGGTTCTAAGTGTCGTGCAATCCGAAAATGGAGAACGAGGGACCATAAGAGGAGAAATATTAAGAAGACTAAGGCTTTCAAGTCTGGGGATAAGGACATAAAGTTTGACTCTTACTCTAGTAAGAGAGATCCTGCTAAGGTGTTAGCCATTGTCAGGCAATTTGAAGTTTCTTTTTCTGATGGTAATTTCTCAGAAATGCCCAAGCTCAGACATGTAGGCATGCACTTGAAAGACACAGCTAGCAATTGGTGGTTGACTCTCATTTTGGAGGGAAGGAAACTCGTGACTTGGAAAAAGTTCAAGAAGAAGTTTTATGCTTAGTTCTTGCCTCCTGATTTTGAGAATGATGTCAAGAAGGAGTGGGATTGGCTAGGCCAGAAAGAGCATGAGAAAGTCACTAGTTATATGGACAAGTTTTGGTCTACTCTACTCAAGGTTACTCCTTTCATGGATATTAGCTAATGATGAAGAGAAGAAAATGAAATTTGAAGCTGTTCTACTCCCTCATTTACACAGAACCATGAAGGTGTATCCACATGAAGCCTTATCTCGTATGATGGAGTCTGCCACCATCATAGCTAAAATTTTGCATACACCTGGTACATCTCAAAAGTTGGAGATGAGTTTTTATAGAGCTAGAGAAGAGTAGATCTATGATCAACCAAGAGATAGGACTGATTGAAGAAGACCTATCTTTACCCATGACCAATATTCAAAGCCAGAGGGTAATAAGAATAAGCGCAAGTATCTCTCACCCTCTGAGATACAAAAGTACAAAGAGGAAGGAAGGTGCTTTCATTATGGTGGGTTAGGGCATATGAAGCATGATTGTCCTCGCAAAAGGAAGAAAGAAAATGTGGTTAAATATTCTCCTCCATCATCCTCAAATTCTATTCCAGATGTGCAAGCTAACACTCATTCAAATGAGAAGAAAAGACAACTCTTAAAGGGTTGGGAGACACTCAACAATCAACGAGTTTTGATATTCTTTGATCAAAGGTCCACAAATAATTTTGTGTCAACAGATACTATTGAAAGGCTACAAATTCCATCGAATCGATTGGGAACACCAATTAGATCACGTTCTAAAGGACTTACAACCAATTCTACTCCTATCCAGGGGAAGTTGAATCTTAGAATTGGGGATTACCATGACCAAGAATCTTTTCTACTTGCACCCATTGGTAACTATGATGTTATCTTAGATATGCCTTGGCATTACAAGATTAGACATTTTTCTTATTTTGTTAAGAAGACCCTTGCATTTCAATTCAAGGGTTGGAACATAGTATGCATTGCTGATGCTAGAAATTGGCTTGTGCCAATGGTTAGTCATGTTAGCATTTATAAAGAAATGAAGAAAGCCATTTCTACGTACATGATTTTTGTGAGAGAGTCAAAAGAAGCTAATGACTCAAGGGCACTTGATGCCTCTAGTTAACACACAATACCAACTAATGCTTCTAAGTCTTAGACTTTAAAAGAACCCCTCTCTTTAATTGATCAAGATAGACATGATTTTGTTAAACAATATGAAGATTGTTTTTGTGATTCACTCCCAGGAGAGTTACCTCCTAAGCGCCCGAAAGATTACACAATTGATCTTATCCTAGGTAGTTCACCACCCCCCTTAGCAAGAAAAGTGCAAGTCAATAAGAGGAGATCCTAACATAAGTAAACGAATTGTCAAAAAAAGGGTTAGTTCAACTTAGCTCTTCTCCATACTACTCTCTAGTCTTACTTGTTCAAAAGAAAGACGGTTCTTTCCGTATGTGCACAGACTACAGATCTTTGAACAAGATCACAATCAAGAATCGTTTTCCTATCCCAAGGATAGATGATATCTTGGATACGTTGCAAGGGGCTAGTATCTTTAGTTGCATTGATCTCAAGAGCGACTATCAGGAGATAGGATAGCACTTGAAGATGTTTATAAGACAAATTTTTGTCCAACATTTGGACTATATACAAGTTTTTAGTCATGCCATTAGGTTTGACTAATGCACCCACCACATTCAATCGAATGATGGAGAGAATTTTTAGACCTTACTCAAAGTTCACAGGTGTCTTCTTTGATGACATTCTAATGTTTTCACAGTCTGAAGAGAAGCATGGAAAACATATATCTATTGTTTTTCAAGAGCTTCGCAAGCATAGACTGCAGGTCAATGCTAAGAAGAGTGAAAATTTCCTTTCGAAAATTCATTACTTGGGCCATATTGTTTCTCGCAATTTGGTGAGAATGGATCCTGAGAAGATTCGAGCCATTGTTGAATGGCCTACACCTACTTCTCTACATGAGGTTAGAAGTTTCTTGGGCCTATGTTCATACTACAGGAGGTCCATACGAGGTTTTGCATATGTTGCATCTCCTCAACATGACCTTACTAAGGAGCAAATTCCTTTTCACTGGGGATCAAGGAAACTACAAGCCTTTGAAAGAAATAAGTTTCTTGTGACTCAAGAACGAGTTCTCATAGTTTCGGATCTTCAAAAACCTTTTGACGTTCACTGCGATGCTTCTGGGGATTGCATTGGAGCTATGCTTAACCAAGAGCATCATGTAGTAGCATTTGAGAGCTGACACCTCAAGGATCATGAGCTACATGCTCCAATATATGAGAATGAGATTATGGAGGTGGTACATACTCTTTAAGTATGGAAACACTATTTACTTGGTGCAGATTTTGTTATTAAAATAGATCACGAAAAACTGAGATACTTCCTCACTCAGAAGAAGCTCTCAGAGAAATAGATGCATTGGGCAAATTTCTTATCTATGTTTTATTTTCAAATCCTTCACACATCTGGAACTAAGAATGTGATAGCAGATGCTCTATCATATCGACCTCGAGTGAATGCAATCACAACTGTTTACCATAGCGAGTTCTTGGATTTACCCAGAATGTATGAAATTGATTCTGACTTCTCAACCATATGGGATCAGGTCAGTTGATTACACCTCACTCGATTCAAGATGGTTATTTGTATCATCATCAAGCAATTTGTGTAGCATTGCAACACAAGGTAATGGATGAAGCCTTAGTTATTTGTATCATCATCAAGCAATTTTTGTAGCATTGTGACACAAGGTAATGGATGAAGCCTTAATTATTGCTCCTAAGATTGCACCTCCAATTGCTCTTTTGATTATGGTCTTCTTTTGTTTTCTTGCTTTTGGTTCCATGCAATGTGTCCTATCCAAAAAACATGTTTTGAATATGAACTCTATGCTCATTCACATATGATTTGAGAAGAAGTGCAAAGTTAGAACCCATGCCATGCAATCACACAATCAATGCAATACAGAAAAGATGAATGTACCAAAAATATTAGCACCTAGCCTATCTACAAGTGCTTGTACATCATGCAAAATCAAACTAAATTCCTTGGTTAGTTCATGATCGTTAACCTCATCTCTCAACACTCACTCGAAAAGAATAATTATTGTACTCCACTCCACCCACCAAAACCTCACAATCTCTCATGAATGAAGAGTGCATGCAAGAAGCGAGCTTTTTTTGGAAACCTTCAGTTTTATTCCACATAGTCCAGTTGGTCCTCTTTTTATTTTGGGCATATTCAAGCACCAATTCTTCTCCTCCACTTCCACCGCCACCACCACCTTCACCACCATCCCTACCATAATCATGCCACTACCACCGCTGCCACGACCACCACCACCACTAGTACCGACACTACCAGCACCACTATATCTTACTCTCCTTCTCCTTAGAACCACATGCCAATTCTCCTCTCTCTCTCCTCATCTGCTGGGGACCAACCACCGACATCTCACTCCTCTCAATAACATTACCACCACTAGCACTGCCATTATACCACCACATCTTATTCTCCTCTTCCTCATCTCAGAACCACAACCAATCCTCTCTCTCTCTCTCTCTCTCTCCTCATATGTTGGAGACCAACCACTGACATCTCACTCCCCTCAATCACATTTCTCTCTCTTTCTCTTTTTTATCCCCCAACACACACACACTCTCTCTCTCTCTCCAAACACTAGTAGTTCTCTCTCCTTAATTTCTTTGCATCACTATATTAACCTTATGTGATTATATTTTATAATCTCCCCTAAGCTCTCAATTATTTGTATACATGTTATAATTGCATCATGATGTATTAGTACTTCAATTGTGCACACATGAGTAAAACCAGATACACTTACACATTCCTCTCTCTCTCTCTCTCTCTCTCATATGTCGGGGATCCACGACATGCATCTTCCTCTTTTCCTTCTGAATAACAATCTCTCTCTCTCTCTCTCTCTCTCTCTCTCTCTCTCTCTCTCTCTATCCATCTATCTATCTATCTATCCTTTTCACCCCCTAAATTTTCATTTATTATATATATATATAGATATATATATAACAATGCATTAGTAGTTCTCTCTCCTTAACTTATTTACATCACTAGACTAAGCTTATGTGCTTATCTTTGATAATATTATCACAATGTTAATGGTTCAATTATGCATATATATGAGATATCACACTCGTATGCATTCACACTCAGGGAATTTACTATATGGATATCCTCTACATCACGTGCGTTCAAGGCCTATTTATAAATATCTTTATCTATGAAATTTTCATGAATAAAACATAATCCTTTTCTATTCAATTTGTAAATAATCCCTTTATATTACACCCTTCTATGTGTAAAAAATGTATTAAAATGGTATTTAAAAAATACCTTATTTTGAATCCACGTGATGCACACATATATTCATGAGTAACTTACCCGAGCATTCACATCTCTCCACTTGCCCTTCTTTGTACATATTTTATTACTACATCTTGATGTATTAGTACTTTAATTATGCATACACAAGCAAACTATAGACACATCTACTTATACTTGCACATTGTTCTCTCTCTTTCTCATTTGATTAGGCTTACATATGGATTGACGTTATGCATTTGTTTACAATAGACCCCTACAAGCAATTGGTTCACAATCTCTGTAGAATATAGCTCCATATTGCTTCATTACTTGTAACTATTATTCCTTTCAAGAATTGTTCATTTTAAACTCCCAACTTTAACAATCAAATATTTTAGTATAGTGATATATTTCACATTGTATTGCATGAAATTATTATAAAAACTACAAAAAATATACTAAATCCACAAATGCATTTGCAAGTTAGTGAACTACTATGCGCAAAGCAAATGAACATATTTATTGCAAACATTAAATATCAATCAAGTTATCCATTGCTGGAGGATGAAATGATTGTTCTATAATAAACTCCTAGACTTTTCCATGAAAACATGCTAGCTCAATCAAACATGGAAGCATGTATTCCAGACAATAGTATTGAAGGTATTTTCCTCAGTCAAATAGGAAAGCATGTGTTTGAAGAGGATGGTATCCATGGGATTTTCTTGAAATATAAATGGATATGTAAAGGAGTTAGGTGGGTTATATTGTATCTTCTTTATACTATCATCCACAAATAGTATCATTGTAGGGCTAAAGTGTGGCCAATCAATATCATCAAAACACTTTAGAAATTGTGGTTTCATCTTGACTCCTTACCAAAGAATGAGTTCCAAAAACAAATGCACTTTCCTATGATCAACCATATTCTCTTTAGAAGAAGACATAAAAGTGTGACATATTCTAAAGAATACATGTGGAAATACTTACTAGAATTTGGATCCTTATGTCTCTTGTGCATTTTTTTCTTGGAGTATTTTTGGTATAATGCATTCTCTTCATAGGGGAATTTACCTTTAGGTAGTCCACAAACATAGGATATCTCTAGTACACCTCCTCATTCCATTGCTGATCAATCTGGTGATCCTTATATATGAGCTGCTTCTCCTTGAAGTGCACCTAATCTGTTCATTTTCCTAGCCAAGTTTGCAATATCCCCTTCTCCAATTACCCACACATAAACCTACCATTCAAAGTTTTATTACATATAGAGAACACATTAATAAGATACAATTACAAAAATACTTCTATAAAAGGATACCAAGTTATGCTTGTAGAGAAATCTCCATGTTGCTAACTTGCATGACTTCTGAGACTCAATATCATCATCTAGTTTGAAATTCTCTTTTATCTCCTATGTAAATGAGAAGAATAAATATTTGTCTAGTTGAATGTTGTAGTAGTTTTCTCATTAAAAATGAGAGAGAGAGAGAGAGAGAGAGAGAGAGAGAGAGAGAGAGAGAGAGAGAGAGAGAGAGAGAGAGATTATGTGACTTTATCATCATCTCCCTAAGAAGACGTGAATCTTTGTTTGCCAAATAGGGGGTGTTGGCAACCCGAGAGAGAGAGAGAGAGAGAGCTTTGAATCACAACTCCCTCCATCATCTCTCTAAGCGGACGTGAAATTTTTTATCACCAGACATGAGTTGCTGGTAACCCCTTCCTGGTGAAAAAAATTCACAAGTTGCATCCATCTCTCTAAGGGGACTTATGGAATTTTATTTGGTTGGGAAGGGGTTGCTAACAGCTCTATGTTTAGTGAAAAACAGCTTTAGAGAGAACTTTTGAAAAGAAAAAAACCCAGAAAAGGATTGCTCGCAACCCCCTGCTTGGCGAAAACAATTTCACAAGTCCCCTCAAAGAAATGATGGAGGAGACTTGTGGGAAAAACATTCATCTCACTTTCTCATTTGTCTCTACCTCTCTCTCTCCACTCTCTTTATATTTTTATTTAGTAATTGACTTAAAAATAATTAGTATTTAAGTTTTAAACTAAGTAATAAATTTTAGCAGTGCATGTGTGTATGTGCCTCTCTCTCCATGTGTATGTGTGTATATGTGTTTTCTGCAGCATGGCCCTTATCTTTATTTATCACTGTGTGTATCTCTTGCAACTCTCTTTCTCTGTAGAGTCATTAGGACTCAATAGAGTCAATAGAGAGAGAAAAGAGAGAGATATATATATATATATAGTTTTTTTATGAGAGAGAAGAGGAGAGGGAAGTTTTAAATTAATGTTTGATAAGAGAGAAGAGATAAAAGATAGTCACTAGCCAAGAATATCAAATTATGTATATATTTATGATATTTTCTAAAATGAGATATAGTAGATTGAGACTTTTTGAATGAACTATATTTGATGATGGGGCTAATCTTTTAGCCATGCATGCTGATCATATTTTTCATATATCTGCTTTAGAAAGTTTTGATGAGTCTTTGTATATAGGAGAGTATTTACAAATTGGTTGTTATTTGAGTACCATGTCTAGATAGGATGGATGGACTGATGCAGATTTCAAGAAGATCAAGAAAAAATATTATGGTTTTTTATTGCAAAGTGGACTACTTTGGAAGCATCCACGAAAGCAAACAGTCATTGACAGTTGTATGTAATAGAGCTTCACAGGTGTGGATCATGAAAGAATTTCATGAAAGTCCTTGGGCTCGACATCGAACTGTTTGGGCGACCTATGAGAAGATTAAAGAGCACTTTTGGTTGAGAGGCATGTATAGAGATATCTCACAGTTCATTGAGACATGCACTGATTGTCAGTTGTTTTGTTCAGTGAGGCATAGAGATAAGCTTCATCCTACTTACCCGCTATGTATTCACTACAAGTGGGTTCTTGATTTGATTACTATGCCTATTGGATTATTGCAGATATGTTACATTGTTTTGGTACGAGAAGATCTCACAAATCAAGTTGAAGGAAGAGCATTGAAGATGAAATCTACTTTAGTGATTTGTAAGTTTCTATTGAAGGATGTTATTTGGAGGTATGGATGTATTGGAAAAATTACTACAGATACAGGTGAGTTGGATACTGATGAGGCTAGGGAGTTTTTCTCTTGCCTTGGCATTAAAATCGCTTTAACTTCAGCATATAATCTAGAAAGCAATGGAAAAAGTGAAAGAGGCCATCTACCGATTGTGAAAGCCTTGGCCAAAGCATGTGGTGGACTGGTCAAAGAGGCTTTCACAATCGGCCTGTGGCCAAAGTGTCTAAGAACTTTTTGAGGGATGGTTTTACCTTGCAAGTCGTGTTGATACCTGTGAGCACAACACTTTGGATGTGTCTCCATAGTCTTACATTCTCCTCGAAATAGTATGCAATCATTGACACATGCATCGATGTTATTATAGTACATGCCAAGCTTTCGTAAAACATGTTGTGTGTCATCACGAGACTCAAGCATGGTATTTACAAGTAGTAATATATGATACTTTAGCAACTTGAAAAGAAATCATAAAACACCTTGAAAAAGTACAATTGTTTTTTATGATGGTGCCGAAAAGAAATCAGCGAAGCATACGTAGAAGGTACCTGAACAACTCGTTTATACTCGCATCGCTCCACCCATATTTCGCTTGCATACTTAGGAGTGCAAGCAGTGTCTTTAGGCGAGATACTTGGCACCCATCATATAATGGTATGAATGCTTTTTCTCTAAGTGAATCAGATGTCTCAACATCCATGGGTATCAATGAATCGATCATTGCCTCCATCTCAAACTCCAAGATTGTAGGAAAGTCTGAAAGGCTGCTTATCTCCTCTGGTATTGACTGTATAGATTGGGTAGTGCCTTCCAAGTGGTGGATTGGCTTAGGCACTCCATCCATCATACGCCCACAAACTCTTCTAACTGGCCGTAAAAGGTGCACTCCTCCTTGGGATGAGACATCACCTCCATGTAATAAATTTTATGGCCACATCCAATGTTTTTGTATATGATATTCAATTAATTTGCAAATACAATGTATGATTGATATACACTTTTCTTATCATTTGCTCAAAATTTGAGATCGCATGATCAATGATCTCTGATTGAAACTCGTTGAAGCGTCGTACTTGTTCTATATACAATCGATATTTTCGTCTAATTGCCAGCTTACATTGAGAGCAAGGACATGGGATACGCTGATTAAGATACGCCTTGCGATCTTGAATATCATGCCTTCATCGTTTTCCATTTGGTCTACGTTACGACAAACAATTTGTTTTTGTTATCATTCTTTTTTTCTTTCTTACACTACAACAAAAGGCCTCTTAGACGCACTTTTAGACACGATTTTTGAATTGAGAGAAAATCTTACGGGTGCGTCTATAAGCCCGTCTATTTGTGCGTATACCATTTCGCATCTATAGTCGCATGTATAAGGAAACCCACACGCACCAATAGACACGCTCTAGATGTGCATATACATGCATCAATAAATGCACACACGAAAATTAAAATTATTATTTATTTAATTTCTTTTGTGCGTCTACAAGCGCATCTACATGGAAGATTAGACGGGCACATAGACACGTGCATAGACGCGATGTTACATACGCCAGTAGACGTGACTGCAAAACAAAAATCTAATTTTAAAAAAAAATATATTTAATTTTTTAAATTAATTTGAATTATATAGCACGTCTATGGACGCGTGTACTCTGCATTCTAGACGCGAGTATAGACGCGCATTTTCTGTAATTTAGATGCGCATTTTTTTCCCTCCCATACATCAAATTGTGCATTTGGAAAAAACACAATGGATCTGAAGGCACGAGAATTGAAAAAAAAAAATCCATGTATTCATTATATATAAAATGCATTTACATGGGGAGTTTAAGTGCTTGCGACCTAAAGCATGGCCGCAAGCAGTAGGCTCAAAGATGGATAATAGAAAAACAAGGAAACAAGGCCATAGAGGAGGTATGGTGCTCCTCTACGAATCTGAAGAAGAAATATCTTCGCTAGCACCACCATCGCTACTAGCGTCGCTATCCCCCTCCTCGCTATGCTCCACATCGGGGTTTTCCTACACACACAAAAGATCAAGGTTGCTTACGTACAATTGCAAAGAAAAAGTTATAATTAGCCATACTTTTAATAGGAAAGTAAGAAAAACATACCTCCTCTGGCTGTCGAATCCTTATAGCCCGGTTGTATTACTTCTCAGTGATGAGACTCTCCTCATAGAAGTGAAGTCATGTGGCTGCGCGGTTATGGCCTCGATGGTAACCTACCTCTCTAGGAGTAGGTATTCTACCAACGATAAGAGTCTGCAAAACAATTATGATATATACAAACAATTATGAGACACAATGTATTAGAATAAATTATATAAAGAATTGAAAAAAATATAAATTTTAAAAGACTAGAAATCAAAATATACTTACAAACTCTGCCTCCCACGACTCTCTGCCGCCTGATCCATAATGCGACGATCCCATGGTTTCCATTCGGATGCATCGCGCCTCTGCGTACTGGCGATTGTTCACTTTCTCTGCTGCTTTCTTCTTGGCTTTCTTCCACTCTATGCGGTGGCACATAGGTGGTTGGCTATAGGCTCCACACCCCTCCTCTTGTCTCCGCAGTGACTCCCTGGCGCGTGTCATGAGGTGGGATCTTTTGTTGTGAAGCAAATCTCTCACTTTTGTGCATCCCCAATCATCCGAGAATCATTGACCCTCAAGATTTGGGTACCTCCTATGGACTGCCCTCAACACCTCCTGCCACAAGCCGCTTTTTTGATTCTTGAAGTAAACGAAACAATCTTTATATGTCGCATGCACGACGCTCCTCATGTATGCCATTACATCTCTTCCTTCATCATCATGGAAGATGCCACCAGTATCTGTAACTCTATAGTACTGGCCTACAGGCTCCTCTACCTGATCTTCTGGTAATGGTGATCGCTCGCCACCTCCTAGGCAACCCCCACACAAGCCTCGTCCTTCCCCCCTCGACTTTCCCTCCTCTCTCTCTGTCGACTACCCTCTGCCTCGCTGGATACACGTGCTTTCGAAAATGCATGTGCGTCGGCTGATGCTTGTGCTTCAGCCGATGCATGTACAGGCGCTACAGGTGGAGTACCTACAATTGAAGTTTGGACATTTGGTGTTTGGGAAGCAGTGCCAGGCAAAAATGTCAGAGGCATTCCAGACATGACGCTGAATACCTCCTCTGCTGTGGGAGAGCAGCCAAGGTGTCTAGTCATCTTTCCCATGAAGTCTTCCTTACTAGAAAAACCTCCAAAAAAAGCATTGACCCCTCTACTGAACAAGACCAATGTATCATTCATATGCTCCAAATCTGGGTCATTGCTAGATGAACCAGGATGCGACATTTGCAAATAAAACACAGGAATAAGATAATATTTGCTAAACTTTTTTTTTATCAGAGCTGGCGCATGTATATTCGCATCTGAGATGCAGAATAGACGCACTCTTAGACGCTTCCCAGAAGTCAAAGCTTTTGGGCAGAGTGCGTGTATATTCGCGTCTGAGATGCAGAATAGACGCGCTCTCAGACGTGTCTATGAAGTCAAAGCTTTTGAGCGGAGCGCGTGCATTATCATGTCTGAGATGCTGAATACACGCGCTTGGAGACGCGACTGCAGATGCGATCACAGCAAACATAGCTGCGCGTCTATGTCTGCGTCTGCACTGGAATCTACACACATTGTCAAACATGCTAAGTCGGCCACTCTCAAGCAGACAATCGCCATCCATGATTTATTTGTGATATAAAAACTTCAATCATGGAAAGAAATATCCTAATACAGAAAGAGAGAGAGAGAGGGAGGAAGGGAGAAAGAGAGAGAGAGAGAGAGAGAGAAAGAGAGGACTCACCTTGGGTCTTTGGTGTGGAGGGGTGGTGGCGTTGCTTCCTTCCCCTTCTTCCTCTCCTTGGTGAGTTGTTCTCCCTTGATGCTTATTGCTTGTTGTCTCCTCTCTTTGCCTCTTGTTCCTCTTGTTCTCCTCTCTTTTGTTCTCTCTTTCTTCCTCTCCTTGGCTTTCTTCTGTTTAGCTGTCTTCTTTCCCTTCTTGTCTCTTTGAAGTAAAAGAAGAGGTGAGTCATGAGGAGGTGAGTCATGAAGAGACTAGTGGAGGTAGACTGCATGTCGATTGAACTCGAGCTCCAGAATGTGCAAAAAACGTAGAAAATGCACAATTTGAAAAGAAATTGCTTGTATCTTTTGAATTTTGACGTTTGCGTCTATTTTTACGTGTATATGTGAGTTTAAGTTTACGTAAATGCGCTAATAGACCCAGAGTTAGACGCTAGATAGACGCAAACGTAGACGCGCAGTTAGACATGCGCATTTAGCGTGCTTGCGTTTTTATCATAAGTTTTTGTATTTAAGATAAGTTTTGATAGTAAGTCATTATCATAAGTTTTTATGTATTTATGATAATTTTTGTGTATTTAAAATTGAATATCTTAGAATAATTAATACGCCTTGAAGTTTTTATGTAAACATATTAATAACAAATTTGATGTTGTCATGAATTAGATTTAATCATGTTGTCATCATCACCTAGTGCGGTGCATGCTGATGAGTCAACGAGCACATCCTCAAGTGAGGATGAAACATTACGTCTTCATAATCGAGATGCATGGCTACGATGAAAAATTAAATGCATGTGTGATCGTTGTCGAGGGTGTATTTTTCAAGCACATCGAGTTGCAATGTCACACCTTAGCATGTACAGAGAATGGGACCGAGAAAAATCATCGGTATTCATTGTTTTTAACACTAAGATTGCTAGTCTATGTCTGAAATATATATCAACGTACATGTAACTCCCTTTTGTGGTTGAGCAGGTTCCGGTGCCACATCCTCAGATGCTCCCTCCCGGGCATCGAGAGGTTGCAAAACGTCGACACGAGGAGACAGAGTCTTCAAGAAGAGTGGAGACTGACTACCATGATAGTAGCCCTCATGAAATGCCCCATGAAGTTGTAGAGGATGAGATTTTGGACAACATGGTACACGATCTATTTTCGCAACCGGTTCGGGGAGAAGGTCACTCTACAAAGCCAGATGACCCACTATACGTAGCGTCATCTACTCTGTTGTATGAAGGTTGTACATACTCCGTTCTTCGTGCATCCCTCGAGATACTTAACTTGCATGGATGGAGCAATGTTAGTTTGAATGCGTTATTGAAGTAGGTATCAATTCAGTTTGGCTTATGAATCATAATATTAATTGTTCTATTTTGAAATCAGACACAAATATATGTTGGTGGTTTTTTAACTCACTTTTAAAAATATATGTAGATTATTATCACAAATGCTTCTAAAAGGAAACAAATTACCAACTAAGAGAGAGCAAGCAAGACATTACTTGACATCTCTGGGAGGCCTCGATTATGTCAAGATCCATGCATGTATCAATGATTATGTCTTATTTCGTGGGATTCATGAGTTCGCACGAGAGTGTCCTGTTTTTGGTGAATCAAGATACGAAGTGGAGATGAAGTCAATGGATGTGTCTCGTAAGGTTTTGCGATATTTTTCGATTATTCCACGTATTCAACTTATGTTCAAGTGTAAGTCTATTGAAAAGCTCATGTCATGGCATGCTAGTCATCGTTCAAGTGATGGAAAATGGAGGATCCCTGCAGACACACCGGCATGGCAACATATAGACAATTTGTGGCCCGTTTTCAAAGAAGAGTCAAGAAATTTGAGATTTTGTTTAGGTATGGATGGAATCAATCCATTTGGCATCAAAAGCACATCATACAGTGTATGGCCAGTGGTATTGGTAAACTATAATATTCCTCCATCCATGGCAATTAAAAAGGGACATGTAATGTTGTCCCTTCTGATTCCTGGAAAGCACAAGGTAAAAAATGTGGACATTTACTTAGAGCCTTTGATTGAAGAGTTAGAAATGTTATGGGAAGGTATTGAGGTGCAAGATACAAGTGCATCTGCATCCTCTAGAGATTTCACTTTGAAGGCCATGTTGTTGTGGACCATGCATGACTTTCCAGGATATGGAGAGTGTTCAGGTACATGTATATAACTCTATATTTGAAATTCAAGACTTGAATCAATTGCATGTTATTAATTCACTTGTTTGTTCAGGTTTAACCACATCAAGATATCATGCATGTCCTATTTGCGGTCCCTCTCTAGTTTCCTCTAGGCCGACATGCTTAAAGAAGGTTATCTATGACAATCATAATCGATTTCTTCCTATTGCCCATCCCAAATATGTTCTCCCTACTAATGGAATGACTCCACAATCTTTAACCATTCGAGATTGGAAGGAGAGATGGATTAATGCCGACAGCCACCCTCCACTCGTCATGAGTCGGTAAGAAGTATATTTCTCTCGATTGACTTTAAAGTATTTAGCATGATGAATTGTTTACATAATATATTGTTTGTTTGTTAGGTTCTCTATATTTTTTCGTCTTTCGTATTGGACTGAACTCAAGATCAATCACCTGTTGGAACCCATGCACATATTCAAAAATGTTTTATCTACATTATGGGATCACTTGATAGGGGCTCATGATTCAGCCAATGTAAGGGAGGATTTACGTAACATTGGTCGCATGAGACGAGTCTGGCTACGCATTGGACCTAGAGGAAAGATTGAGCTACCCCATGCACCTTGGATGCTGTCAAAGAATGATGAAAAAATTGATGCCAGGAGGCATATTTCACGGTGGATTCCGTGCCACGGTGGATTCCGTGAGGTTTTACGATGGATTCTGTAAACTTTTATTACTGGGGCTCATACACAAAGTGGATTCTTTGTACGAGAAGTCGATGGGGATGCCTATCCTTTTCGGGAATTTTGTTAATTTAATGTGTAAGTGGGTGATTCCATAGCGGGTGATTCCGCAAAATACATATTTAATTAATAAACGTTTATGAGTTTAGAGTGCGCACTCGTGATAAATTAAGGTTAGGATTGATTTCTAACCAATTTATTTATATAGCTAAAGACTGCTAGGTATTCACTTTTGTCGGTTTAATTGTATTATTTTACTAATGATTGTGAATGCTTCAGTTGATGTGTAGAGATAGCAACGGTGGCAGTGGAAAGCATTGGAGGATAGCGTGTATTGAAGTAATCGTCAATATTTTGATGGGCGCATACCTTAGGCATAGCGCCTATATTTTGTCGTGCCTATTTATCAAGGCGTTTGATATTTATTTATTATTTTTGTATGTGCATGGGTGCACAATTTAGATATTTGTATTGGACATTGTATTTGGGTACGCCTGACTTCTTGGGCACCCATTAGCTTTATTCTGGTGCACAGATCGGATGCCGTAAGCGCGCGTAGTGAGCGTCAGAAGGTCCCCAAGAACAAAAGAACTCTACTTTTTGCACACAAATCAATGTAGAAAGCTTGCACAACATGAACAAGAGACCAATTGGGTGTAATCTCCCCCCATGCCTTGTGTGAGTGCTCCACAAAGCATGTATTTCATATATTAATCATCTTCAAGCTCAAATAATAGCCCAAATTACAAAGTAGCACGCTTTAAACACAATATTAGTGAGTTTGGGAATCTCCCAATTCCCATTTTTTGAATACTAAAAAGGTGGCACCCGGATAACCTGGCCATAAGTTTCTCAAAACTATATGATGTGACCTATCATTGGAAAGCACTTGAAAAATAGAATCTATTGAGCTATAGAGCGCTCAATTTGGAGTTATAGTGTTCATGTTATGACAAATCCAAAGATTTGACTACATGTCCCAAACTTATGGGAAATTCCCATATTCCCCAATATGGTGTTTTTAGCTTTTGAGTTTGTTTTTGTGCTAAATAGAAATAAAGCTAATGGGTGCCCAAGAAGTCAGGCGTACCCAAATACAATGTCCAATACAAATATCTAAATCCTGTGCCCATGCGCATACAAAAATAATAAATAAATATCAAACGTCTTGATAAATAGGCACAACAAAATATAGGCGCCATGCCTAAGGTATGCGCCCATCAAAATATTGACGATAACTTGAATACACGCTATCCTCCAATGCTTTCCACTGCCACCGCTGCTATCTCTACACATCAACTGAAGCATTCACAATCAATAGTAAAATAATACAATTAAACCGACAAAAGTGAATACCTAGCAGTCTTCAGCTATGTAAATAAATTGGTTAGAAATCAATCCTAACCTTAATTTATCACGAGCCCGCACTCTAAACTCATAAACGTTTATTAATTAAATATGTATTTTGCAGAATCACCCGCTATGGAATCACCCATGTACACATAAAATTAACAAAATGCCTGAAAAGGATAGGTGTCCCCATCGATTTCTCACACAAAGAATCTACTTTGTGTATGAGCCTTGGTAATAAAAGTTTACGGAATCTACCGTAAAACCTCACGGAATCCACCATGGCATGGAATCCACCGTGAAATATGCCTCTTGGCATCAAAAATAGTGAAGGAACAGATATATAGCTTTCGAACACCCACAGGATGTATGAGATGTCTCAAGGGAGCCTTCATAAAGAAAAAGAAACGAGGTGTGGAGCAACTATCTGGTTTGAAATCCAATGATTGGCACAAAATGATTTAAGTAAGGGTATCTCTAACCATGAATATAGTAATTAATGGAGTAACTATGTGTAAACTTTGGGGTACAATGAATTTTTTCTCAACTAATCATTTGATCTATGAATATTATTTACATTCAGTTCATACTTCCTACTAGCATATTCCATTGTGTATCCAAAGATGTATGTGATATCATTTACAAGATGGGAGAGCTTGTGAGATGTGTATACATTGTATTTTTTCATTATATATTGCATACATCATATAGTGAATCTCTTTGAATTTCTACACAAAAATAAAAAATTGTCAAATACATATTGACAGATACGTGAGCTTGAAGGAAATTGATCCAAACACATTGCAAGATGCTCGAGTATTATCTGTTGAGGTGGTTTGTTTGGTGGAGGAAATTTTTCCTCACTCCATTTTGACTACTCAATTACATTTACTCGTACATTTGATTGATGAGATCGCACTTTGTGGGGTAGTTCATGCAAGGTGGATGTTTTTTCTTGAGCGCTTCATGAAAACCTTGAAAGATTTTGTGAGGCAAAAAGCACGGCCTGAGGCAAGCATGACTGAGGGTTGGTTAGTGCAATCATCCCTTGTCTATATCTCTGAATATCTTGCTGAAATGGACTCCTCTCAACCATGACTATGGAAAGATGATGAAGACTTGAGGATGACCTCTATAATACCTCAAGGAAAAGGAATGAGTAAAGTGCTAACAAAAGAAGAACTTCGTAAGTTAAATAGTTTTTGTGTGCTCAATAGTGATGTAATGAGCAAATGGGTGACACTATATAATGAAGCAAGGGCAAGAAGAAAAAGCAAAAGCAAGCATTTTGCACCAGATATGGACATAATGTCTCATTTTCAGATCATCTAAATGCGCTCCCACGTCATATTGATATAGATTGGTTACATGAGGAAATGGAGAGAATGGAAAAAGAGGATTAAATTAATATATCTCAAGAAGAGTGGGAATACGCACGAGGTTTCTTATCAAAGGTGAGACATACTATCAATTAATTTGTTTCTAGTTATATTTTATATAATAAATTGACATGTTTGATCTTAATCTTTAACTACTAGTGCACATTATTGAATGATATTTGGTGTGAGGGTAAACATCTTCAAACACAGCGTATAGATGAAAAGAGAAATACCCAATATTGTGGTGTTCTTGCTCACTTTGAGGATGCCAATGGTACCATGGAAGGTTATTGTGGCTTGATCCAAGATATTCTGAAGCTTAACTTCATATGATTCTTTATATATGTACTAGATGTGAAGTGGTTTAAAGAAGTGGTAACAAATGGTGAGCATTGCATAATCAGACGTCATCCAAGTGGTTTTGTAATCATTGACTCTACAAAATTTCACCAAAACAAGAATGAAACATTAGTACTACCTCAACAATGCGAGCAGGTATATATGGAAAAGCTAATTTTGTTATATGTATACATGTGATACATATACACAATATAATAAGTATTTAAGTTTCTTGCTTTTGTTTTTCAAATACAGGTTGTGTATCATCCAATGGTAAACAATAACCGATGGTGGTATGTCATCCCTATATCTAATGGTTCAAAACCAATATATAGTAATATTACCGACATAGAGATAGCAGATGACAATCCAACAATTGATGATCATGTACATGATAATACCATAATGGATGACATGCGTGATATAGTATAAGATGAGCCTCGCGAGGATGTTCAAGGAAACGCAGAAGAGGACAATAATGTGGTTGATGATGATGAAATTATTGAGCAATATAGCAACACATCTGATAGTGGGATAGACTTATTTGTTTCGTTATCTCTTGGTAACATAGACCTAGAAGTAGATAGTTTAGCAAGGGCTGATCTCATTGAAGATGAGATGGATCATTCACTGTAAGATACTTAATTCGCTTAATGATTCAATGTGTATTCTTAACTCTATGGAGAATATCATACGCACATATGCATACTCACGAATCAATAGTCAAGTTTAAAGCTAAATTGAATTTTCCATAATAAAAAGGAGGTATTTTTTATCATCTTCAAGTAGAGAAATTACGAGATACATGCAATGCTTGCTACTAATTGTATAATAAGATTTGTGTCGCTTGCCGCTAATTACTTATATCAGGCTTGTCAACTGGAGGAACTGCCATTCATTAGAGAGCAATGCAAAAATAATTATTAACTCTGGTTTTTTAATTATATTAAATCCAATTTCAGGTGGGTAATAATTACGCGTCTGAAAACGCATCTATATTGGCGTCTATTTGCGCGGATATATAGACACAAAATTCGCGTCTATTTACATGCTTTTTTACACGCGCATATAGATGCAATGATAGACGCGCCCGACTTTACGTGTCTAACATGCGCGTCTATGACTCATTTCTGTTGTGGTGTTAAATTGTTTGAGAAGGGATTTTTTCCCTTGTAAACACTACAACAGAAACGAGGCATTGACGCGCATGTTAGACGCGCAAAGTTGGGCGCGTCTATCATTGCGTCTATAAGTGCGTGTAAATAAACGCGAATTTTGCGTCTATATATCCGTGCAAATAGACGCCAATATAGACGTGCCAGCAGACACACAATTATTTAACCACCTAAAATTGCAATTCACATAATTAAAAAACCAAAGTTAATAATTATTTAACCACCTGAAATTGATTCTTGAGCATGCACGTGTGCGCATGATAAAAACCATAGAATTAAGAATACACATTGAATCATTGAATTAAAAAAATAGAGTTAATAATTACTTTTTCATTGCTCTCTAATGAATGGCAGTTCCTCCAGTTGACAAGCCTGATATAAGTAATTAGCGACAAGCGACAGAAACCTTACAATTAGTAGCAAGCATTGCAATATGTATCTCGTAATTTCTCTACTTGAAGATGATAAAAAATACTTCCTTTTTATTATGGAAAATTCAATTTAGCTTTAAACTTGACTATTGATTCTTGAGTATGCACGTGTGCGCATGATAAAAACCATAGAATTAGGAATACACATTGAATCATTAAGCAAATTAAGTATGTTACAATGAATGATCCATCTCACCTTCAATGAGATCAGCCCTTGCTAAACTATCTACTTCTAGGTCTATGTTACCAAGAGGTAACGAAACAAATAAGTCTATCCCACTATCAGATGTGTTGCTATATTGCTCAATAACTTCATCAATATCATCGACAATCACATTATTGTCTTCTTCTGCATTTCATTGAACATCCTCACGAGGTTCATCTTGTACTATATCACGCATATCATCCATTATGGTGTCATCATGCACATCATCATTAATTGTTGGATTGTCATCTGCTATCTCCATGTCAGTAATATTACCATATATTGGTTTTAAACGATTAGATATAGGGATGACATACCACCATCGGTTATTGTTTACCATTGGATGATACACAACCTGTATTTGAAAAACAAAAGCAAGAAACTTAAATACTTATTATATTGTGTATATGTATCACATGTATACATATTAAAAAATTAGCCTTTGCATATATACCTGCTCGCATTGTTGAGGTAGTACTAATGTGTCATTCTTGTTTTGGTAAAATTTTGTAGAGTCAATGATTACAAAACCACTTGGATGACGTCTGATTGTGCAATGCTCACCATTTGTTACCACTTCTTTAAACCACTTCACATCTAGTACATATATAAAGAATCGTCTGAAGTCAAGCTTCAGAATATCTTGGATCAAGCCACAATAACCTTTCATGGTACCATTGGCATTCTCGAAGTGAGCAAGGACACCACAATCTTGGGTATTTCTCTTTTCATCTATACGTTGAGTTCGAAGATGTTTACCCTCACACCAAAGTGCGTTGAATAATGTGCACTAGTAGTAAAAGATAAAAGATCAAACATGTCAATTATTTATATAAAATAAAACTTATAGAAACAAAGTAATTGATAGTATGTCTCACCTTTGATAAGCAACCTCGTGCGTATTCCCACTCTTCTTGAGATATATTAATTTCCTCCTCTTTTTCCATTCTCTCCATTTCCTCATGTAACCAATCTATATCAATATGACGTGGGAGCGCATTTAGATGATCTGGAAATGAGACATTACGTCCATATCTAGTGCAAAATTCTTGTCTTTCGCTTTTTCTTCTTGCCCTTGCTTCATTATATAGTGTCACCCATTTGCTCATTACATCACTATTGAGCACACAAAAACTATTTAACTTACAAAGTTCTTCTTTTGTTAGCACTTTACTCATTCCTTTTCCTTGAGATACTATAGAGATCATCCTCAAGTCTTCATCATCTTTCCATAGTCGTGGTTGAGAGGGATCCACTTCAGTAAGATATTTAGAGATATAAACAAGGGATGATTGGACTAACCAACCCTCAGCCATGCTTCCCTCAGGCCGTGCTTTTTGCCTCACAAAATCTTTCAAGGTTTTCGTGAAGCGCTCAAGAAAAAACATCCACCTTACATGAACTGCCCCACAAAATGCGATCTCATCAATCAAATGTACGAGTAAATGTAATTGAGTAGTCAAAATGGATCGAGGAAAAATTTCCTCCACCAAGCAAACCACCTCAACAAATAATACTCGAGCATCTTGCAATGTGTTTGGATCAATTTCCTTCGAGCTCACGTATCTGTCAAGATGTATTTGAGAATTGTTTATTTTTGTGTAGAAATTCAAAGATATATAATGAAAAAATACAATGTATACACACCTCACAAGCTCTCCCATCTTGTAAATGATATCATGTACATATTTGCATACACAATGGGATATGCTAGTAAGAAGTACGAACTAAATGTAAACAATATTCATAGATCAAATGATTAGTTGAGGAAAAAGTCATCATATCCCAAAGTTTACACATAGTTACTCCACTAATTACTATATTCATGGTTAGAGATACCCTTACTTGAATCATTTTGTGCCAATCGTGGGACTTCAAACCAGATAGTTGCTCCACACCTCTTTTCTTTTTCTTTATAAAGGCTTCCTTGAGACATCTCATAGATCATGTGGGTGTTCGAAAGCTATATATTTGTTCCTTCACTATTTTTTCCTCGTTCTTTGATAACATCCAAGGTGCATGGGGTAGCTCAATCTTTCCTCTGGGTCCAATGCGTGGCCAGGCTCGTCTCATGCGACCAATGTTACGTAAATCCTCCCTTACATTAACTGAATCACAAGCCCCTATCAAGTGATCCCATAATGTAGATACAACATTTTTGAATATGTGCATGGGGTCCAACAGGTGATTGATCTTGAGTTCAGTCCAGTACAGAAGACAGAAAAATATAAAGAACCTAACAAACAAACAATATATTATGTAAACAATTCATCATGCTAAATACTTTAAAGTCAATCGAGAGAAATGCACTTCTTACCGACTCATGCCGAGGGTGGCTGTCGGCATTAATCCATCTCTCCTTCCAATCTCGAATGGCTAGAGATTGTGGAGTCATTCCATTAGTAGGGAGAACATATTTGGGATGGTCAATAGGAAGAAATCGATGATGATTGTCGTAGATAACCTTCTTTAAACGTGCCGGCCTAGAGGAAACTAGAGAGGGACCGCAAATATGACATGCATGATATCCTGATGTGGTTAAACTTGAAAAAATAAGTGAATTAATAAAATGCAATTGATTCAAGTCTTGAATTTCAAATATAGAGTTTTATACATGTACCTGAACACTCTCCGTATCCTGGAAAGTCATGCATGGTCCACAACAACATGGCCTTCAATGTGAAATCTCTAGAGGATGCAGATGCACTTGTATCTTGCACCTCAATACCTTCCCATAACATTTCTAACTCTTCAATCAAAGGCTCTAAGTAAATTTCCATGTTTTTTACCTTGTGCTTTTCAGGAATCAGAAGGGACAACATTACATGTCCCTTTTTAATTGCCATGGATGGAGGAATATTATAGTTCACCAATACCACTGGCCATACACTGTATGATGTGGTTTTGATGCCAAATGGATTGATTCCATCCATACCTAAACCAAATCTCAAATTTATTAGCTCTTCTTTGAAAACGGGCCACAAATTATCTATATGTTGCCATGCAGGTGTGTCTGCAAGGATTCTCTATTTTCCATCACTTGAACGATGACTAGCATGCCATGACATGAGCTTTCCAATAGACTTACACTTGAACATAGGTTTTATACGTGGAACAATTGGAAAATGTCGCAAAACCTTACGAGGCACATCCATTGACTTCATCTCCACTTCGTATCTTGATTCGCCACAAATAGGACACTCTCGTGCGAACTCATGAATCCCACGAAATAAGACACAATCATTGATACATGCATGGATCTTGACATAATCGAGGCCTCCCAGAGATGTCAAGTAATGTCTTGCTTGCTATCTCTTAGTTGGCAATTTGTTTCCTTTTGGAAGCATTTGTGATAATAACCTACATATATTTTTAAAAGTGAGTTAAAAAACCACCAACATATATTTCTGTCTGATTTCAAAATAGAACAATTAATATTATGATTCATAAGCCAAACTGAATTGATACCTACTTCAATAACGCATCCAAACTGACATTACTCCATCCATAAATTGTTTGCAAGTTAAGTATCTCGAGGGACGCACGAAGAACGGAGTACGTACAACCTTCATACAATGGAGTAGATGATGCTACATATAGTGGATCATCTGGCTTCGTAGAGTGACCTTCTCCTTGAATCAGTTGCGAAAATAGATGGTGTACCATATTGTCGAAAATCTCATCCTCTACGACTTGATGGGGCATTTCATGAGGGCTACTATCATGGTCGTCAGTCTCTACTCTTCTTGAAGACTCTACCTCCTCGCGTCGATGTTTTGCAGTCTTTCGATGCCCGAGAGGGAGCATCTGAGGATGTGGCACCGTATCCTGCTCAACCACAAAAGGGAGTTTCATGTACATTGATATATAATTCCCGTAACATAGACTAGAAATCTTAGTGGTAAAAAGAAACAATGAATACCAGTGATTTTTCTCGGTCCCATTCTCCATACAAGCTGAGGTGTGACATTGCAATTCGACGTGCTCGAAAAATACACCCTCGACAACGATCACACATGCATTTAATTTTTCGTCGTAGCCATGCATCTCGATTATGAAGACGCAATGTTTCATCCTCACTTCAGGATGTGCTCATTGACTCATCAGCATGCACCGTACTAGGTGATGACGACGACATGATTAAACCTAATTCATGACAACATCAAAATATTTGTCATTCATATGTTTACATAAGATCTCAATTTTAAATACACAAAAATCATCATAAATACATTAAAACTTATGATAAGAATTTACTATTAAAACTTATCTTAAAAACAAAAAATTATGATAAAGCCTAAATGTGCGTCTATATCCACGTTTACATACGCGTCTATTTTAGCGTCTATTTCCGCGTTTATGTTCGCATCTATATTTGCATCTATCTGAACAATAGATGCGCATATACACGCAAAAATAGATGCACATGTCAAAATTCAAACCATACTTAAATCATTTCTTTTCAAACTGCGCCTTTCCTTTCCTGCATTTTTTGCAGTTCTGAAGCTTGAGTTTAGCTAACATGCAGTCTCTTCATGCCTCACCTAGTCTCTTCATGCCTCACCTCCTCATGACTCACCTCTTGTTTCATTTCAAACACACAAGAAGGGAAAAAGGAAAGCCAAGGAGAGGAAGAAAGAGAGAACAAGAGAGAGGAGAACAAGAAGAGCAGCAAGCAAGCAAGAAAGCATCAAGGGAGGGTAACTTACAAAGGAGAGGAAGAAGGAGAAGAAAGAAGCGCCACCACCCGCCACACCAAACACCCAAGGTGAGTCTCTCTCTCTCTCTCTCTCTCTCTCTCTTTCTCTCTCTTTGTTTCTCTCTTTCTCTCTCTGCTCTGTTTGTGTATTTAGGATTTGTGATTCCATTATGTATTGCATTTTGTAAATCATCAATGGCGATCGTCGGGCTAAAATCAGCCGACTGAGCGCGCTTGATAGCACATCTACATTTCAGTGTAGACACAGATATAGACGCGAAAAAATGTTTCCTCTCATAGCGTTTGAGGGCGCATCTTAGAGCGCGTGTGCTGGCGCGTGTGCAGGTCAATCTACACGCGAGGATATACGCGCGCGCAGATTGACCTGGAATTTGCGTCTAACAGCGCGTCTGTGCTGCATCTTAGATGCGAATATAGACGTGCTGGACAGAAGGTTGACTTTGGGAGCGCATCTGAGGGCGCGTCTAACCTACAATTTAGACGCGGTTATACACGCGCCGACTCTCCCTGCTCTAATAAAAAACAATATATTTTGCAATGATAAATGTGACCAATCCCATGCTTATGTTTATCAGTTTTCTTGTTTATGAGAAGCATTAGCACTTAAGTTTTATGCTCAATGTCTAAAGAAAGCTCTTTGAAAATGTAGGTAATATATGATTTTTTGTATGCAAATAAATTTGTCTTTTTCCTGTGTTTTTTTTGTAGATGTCGTATCCTGGTTTATTTAGCAATGACCCGGATTTGGATCACATGAATGATACATTGGCCTCGTTTGGCAGGGGGGTCAATGCATTTTTTGGAGGTTTTCCTAGTAGGGAAGACTTCATGGGAGAGATGACTAGACACCTTGGCCGCTCTCCCACAGCGGACGAGGTGTTCAGTGTCATGTCTGGAATGCCTCTGACATCTTTGCCTGGCACTACTTTCCAAACTCCACATGCAGGTACTCCACATGCAGGTACTCCATATGCAGGTACTCCACGTGCAGCACCTGTACGTGCATCGGCTGAAGCACAAGCATCTGCAGAAGCACGTGTGTCCAGCGAGGCAGAAGGTAGTCGACAGAGAGGGAGGAGGGAAAGTCGAGGGGGAGGACGAGGCTTGTGTAGGGGTTGCCTAGGAGGTGACGAGCAATCACCCTCACCAGTAGATCACGTAGCGGAGGTTATGCGCCAGTACTATAGAGTTACAGATGCTGGTGGCATCTTTCATGATGATGAAGGAAGGGATGTAATGGTGTACATGAGGAGCGTTGTGCATGTGACGTATAAAGATCGTTTCATTGCCTTCAAAAATCAGAAAAGCGGCTTGTGGCAGGAGGCATTGAGGGCAGTCCATAGGAGGTACCCAAATCAAAAGGGTCAACGATTCTCAGATGATTGGGGACGCACAAAAGTGAGGGATATCCTTCATAAAAAAAGATCCCACCTCATGACACGGGCTAGGGACTCATTGCGGAGGCAGGAGGAGGGGCATGGAGCCTATAGCCAACCACCTATGTGCCACCGCATAGAGTGGAAGAAAGCCAAGAAGAAAGCAGTAGAGAAAGTGAAGAGTCACCAGCACGCAGAGGTGCGACGGATCCAAATGGAAACCATGGGATCGTCGCATTACGGATCGGGTGGTAGAGAGTCGTGGGAGGCAGAGTTTGTAAGTATATTTTGATTTTTAGTTTTTTAAAATTTATATTTCTTTCAATTCTTTATATAATTTATTCTAATATATTGTGACTCATAATTGTTTGTATATATCATAATTGTTTTGCAGACTACTATCGTTGGTAGGATACCTACTCCTAGAGAGGTAGGTTACCATCGAGGCCATCACCGCGCAGCCACATGGCTTCACTTCTATGAGGAGGGTCTCATCACTGAGAACCAATACAACCGGGCCATGAGGATTCGACAGCCAGAGGAGGTATGTTTTTCTTACTTTCCTATTAAAAGTATAGCTAATTATAACTTTTTCTCCACCATGTCTATGTAAGCAACATTGATCTTTTGTGTGTGTAGGCGAACCCGGATGTGGAGCATAGTGAGGAGGGGGATAGCGACGCTAGTAGCCATGGTGGTACTAGCAAAGATTTTTCTTCTTCAGATTCGTAGAGGAGCACCATACCTCCTCATGAGGCCTTGTTTTCTTGTATATGTATGATCCATCTTTGAGCCTACTGCTTGCGGCCACGCTTTAGGTCGCAAGAACTTAAACTTCCCATGTAAATGCTTTTGATCTATAATGAATACATGGACTTTTATTTTCAATTCTCGTGCCCGTAAGATACAATTGCAATCAAAAAATCTGCACGGATGCAATACATGGACTTTTATTTTCAATTCTCGTGTCCGTAAGATACATTGTCTTTTTCCCAAATTGCAATTGTATCTGCGCATCTACAGTGCAGAGTACATTGTCTTTTTCCCAAATAAAAGACAATGTTTTCGCGCGTCTAAATTGCAGAAAATCCGCGTTTATACGCGCGTCTATAGTGCAGAGTACACGCGCTTATACATGCGCTCCATAATTCAAATTTAAAAAAAAAATAAATATCTTTTTTTAGAAAATGAGATTTTTTGTTTTCCGTTCACGTGTACCAGTGCTTGTAAAAGCACGTCTATAAGCATGTCTATATGCCCGTCTAACTGCCAAATAGACACGCTAATAGACATATAAAATGAATTAAATAAATAGAAATTTTGCTTTATTAGACACATGTATTCGCGCGTGTATATGTGCGTCTATTGCGCATCTATTTTTGCATGTAAATTCGTTCATACATGCGATTATAGATGCGAAATGGTAGACACGCAAATAGACGGGCGGATAGACGCGCCCGTAAGATTTTCTCTATATTCAAAAATCGCGTCTAAAAGTGCGTCTATGAGGCCTTTTTGTTGTAGTGAAACTCAACAAAATAAACGTATGTAAAGTCTCCACCCACCTAGCGAGAGACCTACAGTATGTAAAGTCTAATATGCTATGCATGGGGGTGAGGGACTAGCTACCCTATGTCCGAGCATTCCCTATCCTATGGTATTGCACCAGACCTCGCTACCTTTTTTCCTTTGTGTGCGAGTCGATATGTAGAGTGTAGAAGGAGGTAGCACAAAGCATGTCAATAAAACCATCCATTCACCTCCAAGTCTAATCTCTTTTTTGCTTTACCAAGCCTGGAGACACAGGCCTTCCGCGCCTTCCCGAAGCGTTGAACACACCTAAGGTACATCCTTAACTATATATATCTACTACTACTACTAGTACTTGCCTTTCTGAAGCGTTAACACACCCAAGGTGAACCTTTAACAAAACCTCTCACTTTCTCTCTCTACTACTACCACTACTACTACTAGTACTCACCTTCTCGAAGCGTCGAACACATATTACTACTACTAGTACTCGCCTTCTCGAAGCGTCGAACATACCCATGGTGCACCTTTAACAAAACCTCTCTCTCTCTCTCTCTCTCTCTCTCTCTCTTACTACTACTACCACTACCACTACCACTACCACTACCACTACCACTACCACTACCACTACCACTACCACTACCACTACCACTACCACTACCACTACCACTACCACTACTACTACTAGTACTCGCCTTTCCGAAGCATCAAACACACCCAAGGTGCACCTTTAACAAAACATCTCTTTCTCTCTCTACTACTACTACTACTATCACTACTACTACTACTACTACTACTAGTTCTACAAACAAGAAAAGAAGAAATTAAAGAACAAGATCTTACCCTCTTTTTTTTCCATCAATTCCTTCTTCTCTATCCCTTCCTCTCTCTCTCTTTCTCTCTTTCTTTATTATGTTTCATGTTTATTCCCTCTCTCTCTCGTTCTTTCTTTATTTTTCTTTCTTCCTCTCCCTCTCTCATTTCCTCTCTTTCTCCCTCAATACATATCATTCTTAAAGAAAACAAACAAAGGGAAAGGAGGAAAAACAAGAACAAACCAAGAGGGAGCAATGCACTCACCGCAAAGGCTTGAGGATGGATTTGGCGACTCCTCTTTGTGATGGCAGCTCCTCTTTGCCCTTCGTGCACTTCCTCCTCTTCTTCGTGAACGGTGGCGATGACTGTGAGAAGTTGTCCTTCTCCCTCTTTCTCTCTTTCTCTCCCTCTCCCTCCCAAATGCATGATGTAGTTCACTCTCTCTTTCGCTCTTTTGCGCAAAATGTTGTGCTCGAGTTTCGGCCCGTTTTTTATCATTTGAGTACCTTTGCAAATGGCCGTCACTATTCCCCTATATACTTGAAGTGACACACACACACACACAGGCACACACACACACACACGCACACACACTCTCTCTCTCTTTCTCTCTCTCTCTCTTAGTTGCTTAAATACCTTCTTATTCTCCACACAATATTTTTTGTTGCCTATACTAAAACTAAAAATTTAAATATTTTTTAAAATAATTACTTTAATTCAATCAAGTACTTACGTTTGAATTCAATCCTCCCTCCCTCCCTCTCTCTCTCTCTCTCTCTCTCTCTCTCTCTCTCTCTCTCGTTCTTATTTTTCTCTCTCACTCTTCATCTTCATCTCCATCTCCATCTCTCTCTCCCCGCAATTCTCTATCCCTCTCTGTCTCCCCCCTTCCCCTCTCCATCTACATGTCCCCTTTCTTTCTCTCCCCTCTCCAACTTCCCTCCCTCTATTTTCTTTTTAATTTCCCTCTCTATTTTCCAAATCCTTAATTTTCTCTCCCTCTTCCTTTCCATTGATCTCCCTCTTTGTGCTTCTCTCTCTTTTCCTCTCCCTCTTTCCCTATCTCCACATCCCTCTCTCTCTTTCTCTCCCTTTCCCCTTTCTATCTCCCCTCTTTGTCTCTATAGTTTCTAATATTTCTAATTTTGTGATCTTCCTCTCTATCCCTCTATTTTCCCCCTTCACTTTCCCTCTTTCCCTATGATCTCCATATCTCTCACTATCTCTTTCTCATTCTCTCTTTCTCTCCCCTCTCCATCTCCCCTTTCCCTTTTTTTACTATTTCCATCCCCCTTAATTTTCTCTTACTCTCTCCCTTTCCATCTCCCTCTCCTCTTGTCTCTCATTTTTCCTCTTCCTCTCTCCCTGTCTACATAACCCTCTATCTTTCAAGGAGACTTAGTGAGTGCAAATCAATAGCATGTGCAAGGGTACAACCAAAACAGATCAATTGTATGTAGGAGGATTGTAAAGATCACTACACTCGATGATGTGATTGGATTACATCAATAATAGCAACTCCTCTGTGTGTGTGTGTGTGTGTGTGTGTGTGTGAGTGCTTGTTTGTGAGTGTTAGAGCATGTTTCATCTAAATGCTAGCTCAAAAGGAGGTAGCCTAAAAACATGGTGAAGGTGTAGTGTTTTTTTCCTTATGGATACAATAGTGTTTCATTCTATAAGTACACTACATCTCCAAGGAAAAATATTCTCCTTGTAGCAGTTTTCGCATGCAGAAGTGTGGCTTGGCCACAAGCAAAGCTTGCAAGTAAATGGCAGGAGTAAACATCGGTATTCGAAACGTCAAGGTAGGGAGCTTATCTACTTCAGTTACTAGCTACATTACACTAATAATTTGATTGCCGATTTATAAGATACATAGTAATTCCCAAACTAAAAGAGGTGGTTTGTTGCATGATTGCTGAATTGGGATATGGGGTTCTTTTCCATATCATGATCCATCTTCGATGTTCTGAATCACATTATGGAGGCTTATAATTTTACAAAGAAAGCAAGTGGACATCCTAGCTCGTGTTAATTTTGAATATACCAAATCATAGTCCTCACTAAATTAACTACGAAAATTGGGAAGCACAAGTTAGTTAAATAAGCTATGTCGTCCCGACTCCCATGTAAGGCAAGAAAATGGCCCATGTTCGTGTTTGTAAAAGTGCCTCCCTCAAAGTCACCACGCAGAACGGCAGCATCAACTGCCGTCATCTCTGCATGACCAACATGACTAGAAACATTCGTATCACCATCCTTCTCAACGTCACGATCACCAGCACCGTACATAAACCATCATTAACGTGGCTCCAGCTTTCTGGTTCGGATCCATCATCAGCTTAATTCGGGGCTAGATCTTTGGTGTGGTCTAGACCACCTGCACATCTTTCACAAATGAATTGGTGCGATGGTTGCTTGACGAGAATTTTCGTTTAGCATAACCATCTAAGGACCATGCGAGATCATTTTATTTTACTATGTCAGTAGGATGCCCACTACTCCTGAAGTGACTTAGTTGATTGGTACTTCACTGTAACAGATCAATTAACCTGATTCAAGCATGCAAGAACACATGTTGCCTACGCTTTTTCCTTTGTGAAAACCAAGCGAGACTATAATCAATAGCAAAAACCATATATTAAGAAACTAGATATAGGACTCGGGGCTGACAGGCCTCGTAAGCATCGGCACACGGACTGGCCGTGCGATGAGAGGCTATAAGCTTATTCTTGTACTGCACGATGTATAATTATACTGGCATATAGCAAGCATATTATTGTGAGATGGTGGGCAAATATATTGTGAACATCATCATGAGGTCTAGCAGGAGGTGCAAGGTTCATAGCAGGTGCAGGTTTGGCCTAACAAGCCGGTGCACTCGCCGGTGGCACATGTGGCACAGTTGACGCATGTGTTGGTCGAGCAGCCGGTGTCGGTGGGGTGGCAGCTTTGGCAATAATAGGTGCAGTCGGCATTCGTGCCTAAGCCCAAGCACACGGACTGATGCGGGCCGCACACCCCCTTCACTGGATGCACGAATACTAGCACCATCATCAGCAGCATCATCACTGGAGCTAGAGCTAGTACTCTTCCTCTCTTCTGATCCATCTCTCTCTCTCTCTCTCTTCCGCGCGCGTACGGGGCAGTAGTACCGTTTGCTTAGGCCGCACTAGAGTACCGACCCTGGCCTTTATAGAGCCTCGATCAGCGCTCCAGTCCCTGCACCCCACCCATATTATAATGTACCTTAGACATAGATGAACAGTGATGACCCAGGTGTCACTCCTGCCCAGGGCCTTCCGGGAGAGGTATTATGCACCTTACAACTTGCGATTAGCTATACCCTGCCTTATAATTTATTTATATGTCGTAAAACGAAATTAGTGCTCGAACGGACGATGGGATAAGGGGGTAAACGAGTTATTAATATCTGATGGCGGGGAGGGCGAAGGTTCAATGGGATATCAAACTTCACGGAGGGATTTGAAGCGTGAGAGAAGGTGTGGTAATCGATTTGGTTACCTTGGTGACAAGCTTTGCCTAGAGGTCGATTTGCAAGTGCAGGGGTTGTGTTCATGTAGCAAAGAAGATTTTGGCCCAAGGTATCTTATTCTATGGATTCGACGTTGTTTGCATCCTGCAATGACAACCCATTGAGGTTGGAAGGGATACTCTCCCATGAAAATGCCCAGTGTGGGTTGCCTATCGATGAAATCTTCTGCTCAAATTTCTGGAGGGTTTGGGGAGAACTCTTTACATTTCTCCACTAGCAAGTCACAATAGAAACCCACTATGCTTATCATGGAATGGAGAAGCTTGGTTTGTTGGAACTTGATTTTTCTACTCTGGGTGAGCTTAAGCTTTACTAGGTATGGAGAATATTTTTGGGGGTGTGTTCTAGTTGTGGATTGTTGGGTCAACATGATTATGAAGAATATTCAAATATCACTCTTGTTATAAAGAATATTAAATTGGTTAAAGTTGGGATTGAACTTATGGAGATGAACCTTAGATTGTCTAAGAGCCATCTATCCCAAGTACGTGCATATACACATCTGTAAATCCATGCACCATTACACATGCCCTCTCCACTCCTAGTTAAATAGTCATATCTAGATGTAGTTATGGACTTGTTTTTTCTTGGATTAAATCTTAGAAACTAGCTAGAAATGGTGCATATTGTACAAATGGGTAGCCTCAACCTAGTTAGTTACTCAATCCTATGCCAAATATGGCTCTATTTCGTTTATTTCACGCCCATCTAATGCAACAATGCTTGTTTCGTTTGCCCCAGTAATCTGCTTTGATAATTTGAGAATTTCTCCTCCTTACTCCTTCAAAATTTGATTTCAATGGTGTGGCAAGCCATGTGAAGGTAACATATGAAGTTTACTTCTTTGCTACCACCTGCAAATTTCAGCCCTTACGGTAAATACCCCACTCTAGTAAACACAAATTTTGTTGTGTATAAATAGCACCTTGTAAATCTTTATGTTGAAATATATTAGCAAAGAGCATTGTTTGCTGAGAATTCTCAGTACCTTTCCTTACAGTATGAAATTAGCAATTTCGCAATTCATCACCAGAGAATGGACATGTAAGACATATGATAACTCTTGATTTTTAGTTTTGAGCAATGCTAAAAGATTCTTCATAGTATTGAAGCATGATATCCCATCATAAAGACCATCAATAACCTCCTCATGAGAATCAATCTCCTCGATCTTCTTCAAGTCCGTAGTCATCTCAATGTCGAAAAGCAGCTTGATTCCAAGTTGCTTTTTCGGCTTCGGATCCTTTGTCTTCGGCATTTTCTAGTCTTCCAGTACTTTCGTCTTCTAATGAAATTCAACCATACTCAGCTCTAGTTGTGAAGAAGAAGAGTGAGAGACTGGATCAATCCTCCTAGTCATCCCCTTCGAATCTTCAGGCTAATCATATTCTCTTTTTCACTTTGCCTCAGCAAGTACTCCGAGTTCCTGAGATTTTGCCATATAGGCATAGATAGAAGTTGGGGCTGAAACTGGAGCTAGACTAAGTGGTTGCTACTCCCTTCTAGCCCTCTTGATTTATAGGCCTTTTAAGTTATTTGATGTCTCCTCCATCATATCTTCGATAGTCAATTTTGTAGTTGGTCTGATAACCACATCAAGAATAGACATAGGTGTAGAAATATGAGAAATAGTGGATGGAGCAATAGGAGAAGTTGTGGTAGGAGAAGACATCATTGGTGGTGACTACATCCTGTTTTGCAAGCAAGCCTTCCATCTCTGCCGCTTTACAAGTGTAGAAACCGCATCGATAGCATCCTGCTAATCCATCAGATTCGATCCCATAGGCTGCGTACAGTCCTCTAGCAACTCTTCCAACTCATCCTGAAGTGCAGGATTAGCCGCTTGTAAGAATAACTCTACTTTCTATGAGTTCAGAGCTCTTTGCTCTAGTGCATCCAACTAGTTGTATCGCTCTTCAAACTCCTGCAACAATTCAGAAGCGTCCTTTGTGTTGAGATATCGAGCTCCACTCGTGATATGCCAGGGTGACCGTTGTGCATTTATGTCACCGACTTGTTAGTTGCAGATGCGGTTGGTACACCGCTCATGAATAATAGCTAGATGACAGCTATCCTTATCTACTCTAGTTCGTGGCTCAGTTAGTATGCCACCTTAGTTAGTTGAGTTTAGTTTGAAACCCATATATAGGGTTCTTCTATTTCTTTTGTACTAGAGTTCTTTTGGCTTACACAACTAAGAAGAGGAAAATTGTTTTCAGCCTCCACCCTTGTGTGTATTCCCCCATTGTGCAAGCAAGAAAGCTACAAGTGAGACTCCTTCCTTCTCTCACACAATCTTGACACTTTGTTGGGTTGAAAACCCTACTCTTTGAAGGTTTTTCTTGTAGCAATACCATAATCTTCCAAAAAATATTCATCTTTGAGCGCTTTCTTGAAAGAATCCCAGTTAGAGTCCTATACAAACAAATCTGTCACTCTAACTTGCAAATCAGGTGTGAAAAGCCATAAAGAATAGTTGCTCCACTTGGTTGGAACTCTGAAGAAGCACATCTAGCTTTCAAAGGCTTTAATGTAGGCTAAAACATTCCAACCATCAAATAATTTTCGCTCACTAACCATAGCCTCGATCGCCTTGGTCACACCATGTGTATGCTCCTGTTCTTGAGCACCATTGTTGTTGATCCAACTACTGTTGATGCAACTGTTGCTGTTACTGCATACATAACTGTATTTGTTGATTCTACATCATAATGGCTGAAGAAAGAGTTTGTAGCAAATTTTTCATCTCATCGGTTGAAAAGAAGGAAACAATTGATGATGAAAGTGGATTGTTTGAAGAGTCTCCCATCTCGATGATTAGAAGAAGCGACGGTTTCACATCAGGTGCATTAGATGTCGCATGGTATATGCACATGAGTTCATAAAAATCTCTCTTCTCGCAAGGACGCTTTGCGAGATGGAAGCCCTCCTTCACGAGAATCACTTGTTGCAAGAACACTACGCAAGAAAATTTCCAAGAAGAATTAGACCCCTTCGAAAATTCAAGAAGCCTCTTATAGAATCAAGAAGCCTCTCATGGAATAGAACCACACAAGATCTCCACTTTCACAAGAAGCTTCTCATCAAGATTCAAGAAGCTTAACATGGAATAGGGTATGGTGACTCTTCTCATATCCCCTCCTTATATAGGTTTCTAGACACCCAAACGTTTGTTATGCTTTTTGAAAAGCATAAGCTTTCAAACGTTCTTGCTTTTCATAAAAGCTTAATAAATCTTTCCCATTTAAAATACATTTTGGAAAGCTTCGTGGCATCTACACTTAAAAGTTTAGGCTTTAAAAATAAAAAAAACTTATGCCCTTAAGACTTAAGTTTTTAAAGCTTAACAAAGCCTCTATTACCCTGCTTTTGAGATACGTCGACATCCTCCATTCACGAATGCCGCTACATGCTGCTTTGATGAATCATCCCTGGGATCATCAAGCCCTCAATTAAAGTTGCCATATTGTGAGTTTTAATTGTGTTTCTAAACATTAAGCAGGCCGCCATTTGAGATGAACTCAACACGCAATCCTATGATGATCATTTCGTCCTTCAGCGTCGACAATGAACATCATTATCTTGTTGATTATGCCACCATGTCAGAACGTCATCTACCTCGTCAATGGAATTTTGTTTATTAAAATACGATTTTTCCTGCACAATACCATCGAATCACCATAATTTCTCATCCTCCGTAATCAATACTACCTATGATACAACCTGCCCACAGAATGTCGATTGCCGCCTTGCATTGATCTTCAATGATGCCATTACCATCGCCATTATTCTTCATCAATATTGCATGATTAACCTATCATCAAGATCAATAGTCGCCATCCTGTCTGATATATTTCTATCTTCTACAAACCATTAATGGCAGCCGTCATTTCTGTTCATCAATCACATATATGCCACCTGTACGTAGTGTCATTATTTCTATGCCATGGAAATGTTGGATCTACCTGAAATCGTGTTACAACAATATTCACCATCAAATCGTCCCAACGCATGTTTTAAATGTCTCAAAACAGGGCACTTCATTAGAAATTGCCCAGAATGGAAAAATCAGGAAAAGTCAGAGCCCCAAAAGGAACAAACCCCTCCTCCAACTGAGAAAGCCCAGTATGATGGCTTTCAGACAGTAAATAGGAAGGGGAAAAACAAGAATCAGTCAGCTCATAAAAACAGTAACCCAACTAAGAGTAAAAACAATAATGCCAATAGATTTTCAGTACTTCTAATGAATATAGAGAAGAAGCCCACTAGTACATTAGAGAAAGGCGAATCTAGTAAGGAGGGTAAACCCACGGAATTTGATAATGATGATGTGATTATTGAAGAGACTCAAATAGAGGCCAATGATGAAGGGAAAAATAGGGAGAACCCCATCATAGACCTCAACACACACAGGATGACACGGAACTAACTCAGGCTGAAGAGGAGGAGCTACAAGAGGGGGGAGACATCCCCCTAAGTCCCCCTTTAGGGGAAAGCCCAAGAAAAGATGGAACTGAGGCACAAAACTCTAAAAGAAGATACTCTAGAGTAGGGCAGAGTGCTAATAACCCATTTGGTCAGGGTAAGGAAGCTAGTAAGAAGGGAAAATCTAAAAAGAACTAGATTTACGATGATGATGGACAAACTGAAAATTATTTCTTATAACACAAAAGGGATGACAGACCCTAAAAGGGCATTAATCATCAGGGAATGGCTAAAAACTGATGCCATTGCCCTTGATACAATATGCCTACAAGAGATTAAAGTCACTGAAACCCCCCTACTTAAGAACTTAGATAGAGTATCAAGAGAACACATATGGTTTTCAACCAAACACACAAATAGGAGAGGGGGAGCCTGCATTGGAATTGCATCAAAGTTGAATGACAAATTGCTCAAAGTCACTCATGATGATAATGCTAATTGGGTTGCAGTGCACTTCAAGGATATAGATGAGTTTGCAATTGTGTCTATTTATGCACCTAATTCCTCTATGGAGAGAGCTAGAGTTTGGGATACCTTATAGGTAATCAGCTGTCCCATCATTTTGGCTGGAGATTTCAACATGGTGGAAACCTCCAAAGATAGGTATTTGGAAAAAGGACATAGTATTTCAGGTAAGAAAAAAGATAAATGGTTAATTACTAAAGCATTTCATGGTCTTACTGATGTCAATGAGGATTTGGGATTCACTTGGGGAAATAATCAAAGTGACTGTCACTTAAGAAAGGCAAGGCTTGATAGGTTTTATGTTTCAGCAGGGCTACTGGCCTCATATGTCAATTGTAGGTCCAAAGTCCTAGATAATATTGTGTTGTCAGACCATAAACCTATTCAGCTTGTCCTTTCAAATTCTGGGCATACCATTAAGGTTGGGTGGTTTCATACAAACCCTAGGCTTTTCAAGAACCACAATGTAAGAGACACTCTTTGCATGATATGGTCTCTTTTCTTTCAACAAGAATGGTCACCTGCCCAAGCTTGGACTAGAGCCATTAGAGACACTCAGCAATATCTTAAAGAGGTCAAGTTACAGCAAGTTAAAAGTACAAGGATTAGTAGAGCAAGAAAATATGTTGAATGTCAAACACTTGAAAAAAGGGTTGACCAAGGGGAAACATACCTTCAGCCACCACAGCTACTAAGGGTTAAACATGAACTGAGGTTAGCTGAAGAGAAAGAGGCCTCTAGTATTCAACTCTTTACTAGGCATTGGTGGGCTAGAAAGGCTGACAGACCCACCAAAGAAATTTTTCGGATTCTTAAAAATAAAAAAGACAAAGACACAATCCCCCTGCTTAGAAGAGAGGATGGAACTTATGCCCAGAACAATGAAGAGAACCTCCTTATTGCCAAGGAGTTCTTCTCCAAAATGTTTAGTACTCCTAGGGAGAGTAGTTTGGATGACACTGCAGCTAAAGCCAAGTTAGCAAGGGTAAGGAAGAAGGTAGTACCTTCTAGCTTAGCTACCATCCTAGAGGGGGACATCACAGAAATTGAACTAAAAGAAACCATAGATTCTTTAGCAAATGGAAAGAGCCCAGGGCTTGATAGTCTGCCCAATGAATTCTTTCAAGAATTCAAAGACTTCCTTATTCATCCTTTACTAGAAAACTGGAGAGAGTCTCTCAAGTATGGGGCTTTGCCACATATTATAAATGAAGGAGTTGTAAAACTAATACATAAAAGAGATGAGAAGGAAAGCCTAACTAATTGGAGACCTATTACTTGCTTGACCTCAGCTTATAAAGTATTTGCAAAAACTCTAGCTAGAAGACTATCAAACCATCTGGATAAGTGGATCAGAAAGGAACAAAAAGGTTTTATAAAAGGAAGATTTATACTTGATGCTATCATTGCCCTTTGGGAAGGCATTGAGCATGCTCAGAAAGAAAACCACGACTTTGTCTTCTTCAAAATTGATTTTGATAAGGCATATGACAGGGTAGAATGAGATTTCATACTACAGTCCCTTCAAGATATGGGACTTGGTAAGAGGTTTATTAAATTTGTTAGCACCCTGTTTGGCAATGCATCCACAAGGATTGCAGTCAATGGACAAATGACAGACTCTTTTTCTCTTAGAAGATCCATTAGGCAAGGCTGCCCCTTGGCTCCACTCCTATTTGCCATTGCTGCAGACTCTCTAGGGTGGTTAATACAAGATGGAGTTGATAAAGGGAATATTCAAGGAATCAAACTTCCAAATAAAAAGGATATGGTACTTAATCAGTTTGCTGATGATACAAACAGCACAGTCAACAATGATCCTGTTTCCCTTGTTGCATTTTGGCAATGCCTACAAATTAAAACCTTGATAAGTCCCTCTCCCAGGTGGCTGATAAAAGCTCGTTGCAAAGAAATAGAATCTGGTAAAGTTTTCAGGTTGCTAGGTATTCCTATGGGCTTTGATGTGACTATGAAGCAAAGGTGGGACTGGGTGATAGATAAGATGAGCAAAAAATTTGAGAAATGGAAGAGATGTCAGCTCAATATGGTAGGAAGAGTGCTTGTGCTGAAACACATTCTTATCCCTTCAACAATATATTTTCTTGCATGCTGGAAACCCTCAAAGACAGGGATGAAACAACTTGAGAGGTTGGGCAGAAATTTCTTATGGAGTGGGGATGGGGATAAATTCAAGATACCTAAAGTGTCTTGGAAGATATGTACAACACCCAAAAAGTTGGGAGGGCTAGGTCTTCCTAATCTTCATAGCCTAGCTGAAAAGCTAGCGGCTAAGTGGATTGCAAGAAGCCTGAATAGAGAGGAGGAAGATTGGATAAACCTTCTGCATGCTACAACCAAACATTTTCAAGTGTCAATATGCTCCAAGTGGAAGGGACTTGATCCTCTAACAGTAGCAATAAGCCCTGTAAATATAAAAACCAAAAATTGTTCTCAACTAGCCAAAGGAATTTGGGAAGCCTGGTTCAAATACAAGGGTCTCCTTAGGCCTTCTTCCCAACTCAATCTCACACTCCCTTGAAGCTCTAGAGATTCTATCTGGTTCAACTTCCTTCATAGAACAATAGAAGACCAAGAGGCCAATCTGGCCTATAAACTATATAAAAAGGGGATTAAAACTTGGGGTGACATATGGGACTATAAAGACAAAAACTGGATTCAAGAGGAAAAGATGGGTGAACTGTTTAACCTCAAACAACATGAAATTGATTTTTTAAGGGGAAGGAAAATGTTATGGGACCAACATAGAGCAAAAGGAATAAATCTCAACCAATAATTCAACAGAGGGGTGTGTTTGCAAGGAGACAAGTCACTACTTCCACTGCCTGATCTTAAGATAAACAATGCTCAATTGTGCTACAAACTTAATGCTAGATGGCATATTAATTGGAATGTAGATCAATGGAACTACAGATTCAACAACCTGTGGTCTGCCTCTATTCAGCCTAAAATTTCTTGTCTAATGTGGTTGATCATAGTGAAAGGCCTCTGGACCAATGAGAGGGCTCTGAAAGTTGGCATAGGAAATGGAATATGCCAAAGGTGTGGTATCCAGGTAGAATCTATCCCTCATTTGTTTCTTAATTTCTCTTAGAATACTAACATATTTTGTTTACTTCAGGTGTTAATCTTGAAGTGGCACCCCACTAAGATCACTTGGAAAGAATTATTGTTAGGGGAAATTTATGGTGTACCCCCCGGTCTGGAATTGGCTGAGAAGCCTCTATTTATGGAACATATGGATATGCAGGAATAAAATGGTATTTGAAAAGCAATTTGCTGATCCTCTCTGGGGTTTTAAGTCTGATTTGTTTTTGCAGGATGAAAATGAGGCAAAGAAGATCATTCAACAATGTGAAGACATCAAGAAAGACATCAAGAAAGAAGATCAGGAGATGGAGGTGGCAGCCATGATTGCAGAAATTAAAAAAAAGGCTGCAGAATAGAATCATGAAGAATGAAGAGAAGACACCTTCTCTAGGGACTGCAGATGAAAATGATGCAAAGAAGATCATTCAACAATGTGAAGACATCAAGAAAGACATCAAGAAAGAAGATCAGGAGATGGAGGTGGCAGCCACGCTTGCAGAAATTATAAAAAAAAGGCTGCAGAGTAGAATCATGAAGATTGAAGAGAAGTCACATTCTCTAGGGACTGCAGTAATACTAAATTTAGGAAAATAGAAGAAAAGCTCATGCTTTTTTGGACGTGTTCAATGATAAAGGTATGGTCTGTTTTGGTCCACGTTGCTCCCCTGTAATGGAGCCTGAACTACTACATATCTTGTAAATTTTCCTTTTAATACATACTTAAAGCTTCCTACCAAAAAAAAAATCACCATCAAACGTCATCATTATTGCTTCTAGAAGTAATCTCCATCATGTTGCCACCTACTTTCCAAAACTGTTGCCGATTAAGCCCAAAAGCACTCGTTTTGCTCCAAAAACAGAAATCAATGCCATCGACTGTCTTGCTATTATCATCAATCTTTTGTCATCGCCAGAGTGATTTTATGAGTCCAAGCTCGACATTTTCTTCCCTTCTCCTCGAGAGTAGCTTCTGATGTAGACATGTTCTCAAAACTCCGCCATGTCAATCTCCATTAATGTTCTAATTCAAATAGCAATCAATTCAATACCTTTAACTGGATCACCTACAACATATCAGTCGGCCAATATTCATCCCAAGAGCAGACTAGAATTCCAAATAGAATGACTCATCCCGAATGTAAGGACAAGACAATGGAGCTTACAAATAGCCTAAGAACGTCTTGTAGAGAGTCCACCGTCATCTCTCCTTTCATACACAAGGAACAAGTACCTGTTGACAATATACTTAAGGAAGGAATCCCAAAGTAACTCCAGTCCTTCCAAAGAAAAACCCTTCAAGATTCTTAATATTGTAAGAGCCTTCATCACAATCCCAATTGAATTGAGGCACAATCAGGCATTTCTTATCAACTTTTCTTCCATTTATAAACTCAATCAAGAAAATGGAAACACTCAAAATCCTTAAAACATTTCTTCAATAGCTTGTCCTTGATACTTCCCTCAAATTTACTCGTTTATGGCACCTATCAATGCTCTCTTGATAATAATCTCCATTTATCCTCCTACTATGCAATGTGACCTAGTAGAAATATGCTATGGAAGATAACCTCCTCTAAGCTTCTAAATGGTCTTATCATGCTTGAGAGATCCAACTCTAACATGTTAAGAGAGAGATTTTGTGTACTTGATCATTTACATGCAAAGGGACTTGATGACAGTCATCAAATCACTCCAAAGTAACTTTGTAGTGGTGGACGCGCAGTGTCACGACATCATCAACAGCTATAACAACATTTGCAACATCTCATTTAAAGATAACTAAAAAAGATTATTATTTCGAGGAGCAATAACTATAGTTTGGTTATCTTTCTCAATGCAACACTTGGTATGGTCAAAACCAACAAAGAGACCAAGATCCACAAGTCTTGCAACTGAAAGAAGAATCTTTTGTAGATCTAGGACATATAAAACTCCACATAGAATTCTTGTTGAAGAAAGAGTACCAATATATAAATCACCTATACCTTTAAGTTGACAGACTATGTCATCAACAAGATAAACCAATTTATTGATAGGAATAGAATAATAATTATGTAGCCATTGGGATTGATATGTCATATTTCCCATAGCACCAGAATCAATAATAAAAAGAGATCCATTATGAATGTGAAGTATCCTTTTTGGAGAGATAGAATAACTCACACAATTTTCCTCTTCAGTAGTATTGTCATATGTAGCAGCATATGCTTTATAATGATTTGAATCAAAACGCCTCTTCAAACATAGATGGGTTGGATGATCACTCTTTTAACTGTAGTCACAAGGAGAATAATCACTGGTTAAACATTCTCCTTGCTAAGGCTGCACCCCTGAATAGGCTCTTTTAGCTATTCTGAGGGCTGAGACATACAGAATTGTTGTCCCAGATTGGCTTTAGAATTCTCAAAAGCTACGTGAGGCTATGGATTTGAACATAGACAATAATTACCTGTCTGAATCAAAAGATCATATTGTCACAACAGAGTTCAGCTCTTCTGATGTAAAAAAAAGATTTGCTAAGCTAGAAAGTTGTTTGTCTCATCAGTCTTTTGAAGAGTTGTTGGAATGTAAACATGAGCGTTGTGGAGGTTGCCACTGTAAGCTAATTTGCCTTTCTATTCGTCTTCAGTTAATTGACAGAAATAAAAACAAAGACTTGACATCATTTTCTCATCTCGCTTATTCGTATGATTGATATTCTATTATGAAATTAGTCAAGGTCCTCTGTGGTCGCAAATTTGCTTTCGAAAACCCTTCGACATCTTTGGTGAACCCGACGTGAAAGCATCGTATTAAAAAAATGTCAGGATGGGAGATACTTCAGCATCAATGTCAGCCTCTTCTACGATTCTTGCTTTGTCCTCTACTTCAGCTTCATCATCGAATTCTGCTTCAAGTACTTCTACGGATGATTTAAAGCAGATTTTGCAGAATATGTCTATGTATTCAGAATCAGTAGACACAATTGTATATGCAACAGCAACAGCAGTTACATCAACAACAATTGTCTAAGCAAAGGCAACTATATTCGGAGCAAGAGAATGCAATCAGCGCGATTAAGGCGATTGAAGCAGTTGAAAATGAAAAGAAGCTATTTGATGGCCCCATAATGTATCGGCTTACTTAAAGACGTATGAGATCAAGATGGGATTTTTTGGAGTACCAACAGGACTTATGAGTAAATATTTTCTTCCCCTTGTTACACACACCTTGAGGGTAAAAGTGACTGATCTTTTCCTTCAAAATTCGCATTGGCAAGATTTTAAGAAGGCCCTGAAAAAGGAGTATTTTCTTGAGGACTTTGGGATGGCTACATGGCGGTCATTCCAAGAGTGGGTCTACATGCCAAACAAAGGTCTAGCTGCTTCAGAATTGATACAAGAATTTGAAGAGAGGTATAGTCAGCTTGATGCTATTGAACAAAGAGCATTGGATGTTGAGAAAGTTGAGCTTTTCTTGCAAGCTGCAGATCCAGCTCTTCATGAAGAATTAGGAGAGCTTCTTGAGGATTGCACGAAGCCTGTGGGTCTTAAAACAGATTGGCAAGATGCCCAGGATGCGGTCTCGACTTTGACCAAGAGGCGGATATGGAAGACCCACTTACAGAATGGATCTATGACACCGACGCCGTCTTCTGCTCCTATGTTTGCTTCTACCTCTGTCATTTCTTCTCTTCCTCAGCCAGTTACTTGGCCTATGTCAGTGCCTACTATTTCTAATCCTCCTGTTCCTCCTTTTCCAGGACCGATGCTGGCTCCTTCTGCTCCAAAATCATCCACTCCTTTGGTTCCTTCCTCTCTTGATGACATAATCAAAGGCATAACAGATTTGACATTGGAGTCAGTTAAAGCAGAATTGGTGGGAAAATTGAAAGAGTAGTCTACCTCGACCGCGCCTACTATTTCTTCTAGTGCTCCTAGTGCACCTAGGAGTGCTCCTAGTGCACCTAGGAGTGCTCCTAGTGCACCTAGAAGAGATTGAAGATGTATTTGGTGTGATAGTACGGACCATCAACATTGTAGGGATTGTGAATCTTTTCAAGATGCAAGGAGGATGAATTTGGTATTTTGGGGACAAGATGGCAAGATCTGGTTGACTGAAACAAGAGCTCCGCTTGCTACCAATTTTGGGAAAGGCGGAACGAAGAAATTAGTAGATGATATGGTTGCGCATACTTCTTATGTGGCAGCTAGAGGAGATGCTTCTGCATATGGAGTCCAGATTGAGAAAGGTTCAGAGAGTTAGTCAACATTATGGATATATGCTTTGGAGACGGCAAACAAGGGGAAAATTCAACAGACTGTTTTGACTAGTGCAGGTTCTAGCATCAGATCTGAGACAGGTTGGGATTCGCCTATTGTTGACAGGTACACTATTTATGCCTACTTGGCTAAGTCTCAGGGACCAGATGTACTTGTTGAGGAGAAGCATAAGAAAGATGAAGAGAATTCAAATGCAGCTAAAAAGACTAGAGGGGGTGAGTTTGTTACTCCACCTACTGCAAGGCCGTCTTTGAGACCAGGGCCAGAACGACAAATGGAAGATGATCAAAAGAAAGAAAAGAGTCAGGAGCCTAGACAGAGAAAGCAGCCAAGATTTAGGTTAATGTCCAATATTGAGACATCTACGGACATGAAGAAAATCTTTAATGACAAGATACTTGGCAGTGAGGTGACTTTTACTATTTCTGAGGTTTTGGGCATTTCAAAAAGAGAGTTTCAAGATCAGTTTCAAGAAGTCCTGAAGAGAAAAAGACATACATTGCCTACTACTGATACACAGGGAGTTTTGATTGGGGAGTTGGATGAGGATGAGGATGAGGATGAGGTTATGGTTGAGAATGCTTCTGTTTTTCCGTAGATAGAGAAGCGAGTTCAGCCTATGCATTATATTGAAACTGATGAGCCTATTTTGGTACCGCATAGTCACTTTTCGCAAAGTCATTGGGCTAGGGCAACTATAGAAACAATGGTAAAAATTGGAGAGAAATAGGTGCCTTATGTTTCTTTGGTGGATCATGGTTTAGAGATTAATCTCATAGTTCGTGGAATTTATGAAAGTAATAGATGGCCTATGGATGCAGAGCATGGGTGATGTATGAGAGCCGCCAACAACACTGTAGGTGATTTGTATGCTGCTTGTCCCAATGTTAGGATTTCTATTGGAGATGTAGAGGAGGATTTCCATTTCTTTGTGCAGGATTCATGCTCTTACCCCATAATCCTAGGACAGCCATTCATTACAGAGATGCGCATGGAGACGAAAGTAATGGATGATGGATCTGCTTATGCACGGATTCATAGTAAAGATGGTATGAGAGCAATCTAGTTTACGACTATGTGTGTAAATCATGCAAGAAATAGGGATACTCTTCGAGATGCACCTTTGCCCACTGTGAGGGATTCGGGTTTTCATTAGGTACCGCTGTTCCGCGAGACGACGGTGGTACAGAGCAGAGGAGATTGGAGTTCTCGCCTCCTGGCAGCAGTGTTTTCTCCTCCAATTTTGTTGGAATTTCAGCAAACAGTTCGATGAGTTATCAGAAGATTTCTAAGTTGCCTAGAGCTGCCAGGAAGTACATATGCAGGAAGGAGAAAGATTTGAAAAATGCAGGTATTTTAGAGGATAATGAGCATACAGATGGGATGTATGATAGTATGGTTTGTGTAGATACGATGACAAAGATGGAAAATATGCTGAAAACTGATATGCAGAGTTGTCACAGTAATGTATCAGTGCAGTCCCTAGACATGTTTCATGAAATTTCAGATTTTGTGTCACAGATAAAGTCAGAGCTGAGGTGACTCAGCAAAAAGTGCTAAGTGCTGAAGAAATTCAACAAACAGAGTTTCCGACTAATTATGATCAGCCTACAGAGACATAGAGGGCTGAAAACTTTTAGCCAACAGAGTTTACTGCTGAAATATTTTAGCATCCAGAGTTTAGGGTTGTTCCTATGCAGTCCATAGAGCAGAGGGCTGAGGATATTCAGTCCCACCAGAGGGCAGAATTATTGATTTACAGGAAGATTTGAGTAATGCAGAGGATCATAATGAAGCCAGGGTTGACACGAAATACAAGACTGTGGATAAGAAGGTGAAGCCCATAGCTGGACCACTTCCACCTCTGACAGTGATCAGCAAATACAGAGGGCTGCCAAGCAACCAATTTTGAGGAATCCAGAGCATATAGGCCATAAATTTTCAACAGAGACTCTTGCTGAATTAAAAATTGGAAATGATGATTTCTTGCTATCTCAGAGAAGCAATGATTTCAGGATATGCTTGAGCGACATGGAAGGGGGTTTTCTTTCTTCTCGCATGAGATTGGATGTGTGAATCCGGATATTTTTGCCCCTATGGTGATCTTTACTATTCCTCATATTCCATGGAACCTCTGACTTATTCTAGTGCCTAGGGTACGCCTGCCAAAGCTAGTTGACTTGTTGAATGAGAAAATCAAGATGGGAATCCTAGAGCCGTCATCTGCACCATACTCAAATAGGTGGTTTACAGTTCCAAAGAAGAATGGTACTCTCTGATTTATACAGGACATGCAGCCAGTAAACAGAGTTACTATCAGGAATGTTGGTATATGTCCAGTTGTGGATGAGTTTGCAGAAGCATTTGCTGGATGCGCCATCTATTCTTTAGGTTACTTGTATTCGGGATATGATCAGTTTCAGCTGGCCTTGGAAAGCAGGGACATAACCATTATGAGAAGTCCTATTGGGCTTGTCAGGATGTGTACCTTGCCTCAAGCTGCCACTAATTTTGTTGCATATATGATGAATGCCATGCATAAGGTCCTTCGCGAGTACATACCTCAGTTTATCATGCCTTTCTTGGATGATTTGCCCATTAAGGGGTGTGCAGAAGAAGAGAAGAATGAGAGTCTAAATGAGCAGGGATGCAGATACTTTGTGGCTGATCATATTGCAGCTTGTGAAAAGATTTTGGCCAGGTTAGAAGAAGTGAACTTGACACTATCAGGGCAAAAATCTGCTTTTGGAGTAAATGAGGTTGTCATTGTTGGACATATGTGTAGGTATTATGGCAGGAAACCTTCACCTGAGAAGATGGATGCTATAGGCAAGATTACGAAGTATTGTTCTACCACTTCAGAGGTACCGAGATTCATTGGAGCCTGTGTTTTTTACATGATTTGGAAACCCCATTTTGCACACATAGCAGATTGTTTATATGAGCTGCTTCGAAAGGGGCAGAAATTTTATTGGGATGAGAGCCACACTAGAGCCATGCGGAAATTGAAGAAGTTATTGCAGATTGCTCCTACTCTCAGGAAAGCGGATTATAATTGCGGAAGGCCTATTGTATTGACAGTTGATACTAGTCCAATTGGCATAGGTTGGGCTGTGGGTCAAGATGATGCAGATGGAAACATGTACGCTATTTGGTTTGGGCCGTACACATGTCTTTGACAATGCAACATATGAGCTGACAGAATTGGATGGGACAATGCTTAGAGTGCCTATTGCAGGAAAAAGAATCAAGATTTTCAAGAAAAGAGATGATAAGGACTATGCATTGGAAGAATTTGCAAGAGAAGGGCAACGAGAAGAAACTCCAGTAGAACAGACAGATGATATGACAGACAATCTTGTTGATATACTGGAAATAGTCAATAAAGATATTGATCTGTTCATGGATCTTGACGACAATGATCATGGGTTGTTGTCCCATCCGGAGGATGCACAGGATCAGAGGGGGTGGATGTCGTATTGCTGCGTATCCGAGTGTGGAATCCACCAAAAAGTTGTGTGTGTGATAGTTGTTACTTTGTACATACTTAGTCATTGTGTTTGCATTTTTTTCTGCGTGGGCAGTATAGGGAGAGAGAGCTCTCTATTTGTATGATAAAATGCAGTGGTCAGGTTTGAGAATTGGCAAATATTCCTATGTTGCTGCACTAAAAGCATGTGCCTCGACATCAAACATTGATTGGGGAAGACTCATCCATAAGCAGATCATGGAGAGTGGGATACAATCAGATATTATGTTGGGAAATACACTTGTTGCTATGTATTCAAAGTGTGGGGATTTTGAAGAGGCAAGGAAAGTCTTTGATAATATGTCTCATCTGATGTGGTCTCTTGGGGTGCATTGATCACGGGACATGCACAACATGGAGAAGGTCTTCTAGATCTTGAGTATTTGAGCAAATGCAGCTTAATGGCATAAAGTCAAATAAAGTGATCTTTGTAAGCATGTTGAGGGCCTGTGCTACTGTAGGAGCTATAGAACAAGGCAAATTGATCCAAAAGTGGATAATAAAAGATGGGTGCCGGTTAGATGTTTTTTGGTATCAACTGCCTTGGTTGATATGTATGCTAAATGTGGTATCTTGAAGGAAGCAAGCCGAATATTCCATGGTCTGTCAAAAAAGGATGTGATTGCTTGGAGTGCAATGATTGCAGGCTACGCCAGTGTGGAGGATTTCAAGCACGCAAAGCAGTATTTTGATGACATGCCGCGTGGGAGTCAGAAATTGGCTGCTATTGTGAGAGGCCTCTTTTCTGTATGGAAATGTCGTGTTGATTCAAAAGAGCCATATTAGGGGGGAAAAGAAAAAGCAAGGAGATAGGCATTCAGTGTCTTCCATGTTCGGTCTATCTGACAGGCACCCACTTCAACTTGTGTACAGAGAGATGAATTGCCATTACATCTGAGGGTTTGCTTGGGCACAATATAGAATTTGTGATTTGAAACCCTTCATTCTTTTTACGAGCATGAGACAGTCATTCAGTGGGCGTTTCGTGTTTGATTTATCTGCTAGGCATCCACTTTTAGCTCAAGGGTGGAGGAGAGCAATCAAGAAGAAGAGGACCGGACTAGAAAAACTGGGGGCTTTGGAATGAGAACCGTGTAGCAGGATCTTTGAAAATAATCCCAATTTCATGTCGCTCGATGACAGGCCAATCAGATGAGCTCCAGTGATCCAGCAAATCCGTCTGATCTCCCTTTGTTCGAGCCAATCTAGAGCACAACTCAGACATCAGCACAGCCGCCTCTAGTTCTCTCTAAAGGTGAACATAACTGGGGATGCATTTCTGATATCTCAAGATTGCGAGGGCAAGTATCTTGCCTCAACATGTAAAAAGCAATGGATCCATCAGAGTTGTAGGACATGGCAGACAGAGAGAATAGTTCGTCTGTCTGTGAGGAGGATGCCAGTGTTGGCATTTCAAATGGCGAGGTTCTCAGCATTAACTTATCAATAGTGATTTCAATAACTCAAAAGCATTTGTCAAGATTTATTCCTGTCTTCTGGAGCTTAAATGTAGAGTACTTCTCATTCCATGGACAATATTAATCTTGTAAAGATCAATCTACATTATGAGTACTAGAATGGATATTGATAAGAGTGTTTCTTAGCACTACTAATGCATTCAACTGATGCTTCTTACTGGTTGTTGCTGGTAAATCAAAGAAATGAGTGTTATCGTACTCTCCTATAACTCATCCCATAGCATAGAGTTGATTGATAAGCCGTGCCCCACCAAGAACTCCTCTAATAGGCCACATTATCAGGAGGAGCCTAAAGTCTAGACAAAGCTCACCTAATTGAAACCTAGGAAAACAATAAAGCTTAAATCAAGGGTTTTTGGAATAACAGGACCTCCAAAATCATATCTTGAGATAGTACACATGTATGATTTTCAACCTTTTTCATCTCTACAGCTTTAAAGTTGATGATTATCATTTGTAGGGCTATCAGTTTTGCTATTTGGTTTGTACTTGGCCACTTGTAAAGGACTAGACACTGTCATTGCTCAAGGTAATACGTAAGACCTTCCTATAATGACCATGACCTAGGCAGATGTAAAGCCTCAAATTCGCAAGTTCAATGGAAAAAATTTCCATTATTGGCAAGTCTTGGTAAAATATAAAATGATGAAACGAGGCTACTAGCCCTTCATAAAAGGGACCAAAGTTATTGACCCATCCAGTGCATCTTGATGTAGAAGATGATGAAAGGGCTCAGGCCATCATCATGCTTCATTTGGATGAATCTTTACTTCATCATATTGACCAAGTCTCCACCGCCAAGGAGAAGTCACCGGGGGGTCATTCATGAATATATGTATATATAACGTGAGTTCAAAATAAGGGGTTTTTAAAACACTATTTTTATACATTTTTTACATACAGAAGGGTGTCATATAAAGGGGTTACTTACATATTGAATAGAAAAGGGTTGTGTTTTATACAAGAAAAAATCACAGATTAAGATATTTATAAATAGGCCATGAATGCACGTTATATAGAGAATATATATATAGTGAAGCCCCTGAGGGAGAAGTGGGATGAGCTTGAAAGGCTCTATGGGGCTAGAAGGAAGAACTCCAAGATCTTTCTTAAGATTGAGTTTTTTCATCCTGGAGTACAAACAGAGAGAAGATCTATGCAAGTTTATTTCACATATGAAAGGGCTCATGGCACAGCTAGTCTCCGTTCAAGCACCAACTCATGATGAGGATGCCATTGCCATCCTCTTGAAGTTTGTGAAGAAGGTCTTTCCAACTCTTGTGACTACCCTAACTAATATCCCAAACCCAACCTTGGCAAGTACCATCCAGTCTTACCTAGATGAAGAAAAGAGAAACCATACTGAAGGGACTTTATCATTTACTTCCTGTGAGCAAGTGTTAGTCCATACAGCTTCTATTAAGTGCTCCTTTTGTCACCAAAAAGGGCATATTGTAAGCAATTGCTGGAAGAAATATCCTAACAAAATGAAATGTAATAAATGCAAAAAGATCAAGCATATCACCAATAAGTGTCCCAGTATTCTAAAAGTACCTAAGGAATTGGAGGCCAACTTTGCCTTCCAATCCATAGATGACCGACTCTTTTGAGTCTTATAACACTCTCTACCTATAACCTTCTTTTGTAGCTTGATTTATAAAGGCATCTCATTGTGGATTAAGCGGGAGCATCCTATCATGTTTTATCCAATGCCACCTGGCATTGACGGGGGGTGTTGAGAAGTAAGCATGGGAACTCTCCTTACACTGGAGAGGATAAGGATAGCTAGGTGTAAATTGACTGGAGGACAAGGGAACAAGGGGAAACCCTAACCCTAACTTTTCCAGAGGCTATATAAATAGCCCAAAATACACACTCACAATTGAGGAGAGTGTACTAGTTGTACCTTGAACAATTGACTAAACAAGATCTTATTCTTGTACTTGAGCTTCTCTCCCTTTTGTGCACACTCTCTCATGCTTCCTACTCTTATTTGCATCATCGATATGTGTTGTCATAGAAGTTCTGATGTTGTATTGTAACTTAGTGAGCTAACTACAAAGATAAAGTATTGATGTCATAGATTTCTTCTCAAATTTTGCTATCAAATACACCCATATAGCTTGCAAGGTTGAAAGATTACATACATCAAGCATCAGAGATTCTTAAAAGGTTTTCCATTCTTCAAAGATAGGTCCTTAAGTTACAAGGGTATTATCATAATTACCAAGAACAATATCATATAAGTCATCGCCTTTAATAATTAGCCGCATCTTTACATTTCACCCAAGGAATCCTTGTCCTTGAAAGTGAAGAATGAAATGTTGTCCAGAAGGAAATGTGTTGACAATTATAGAATTTGACATAGTTGGCTAAGAGAATACATATGATATGAGATCATAGGATCTGCGCATGGTATTCAAAATGACAACAAAAATATAGTACAACAAATTGTACGTAGAAGCTATGATGTAAGGAAAGACATTTAGTTCAAAAAGAATACTCCAAAAGAAAAAGACCCAAGATAGATGAAACATGGAAAAGAATAAAGTGGCCCAAAATAGAGAAAACATGTGAGATAAGAAATCAGTCCAACATAGATAAGCAATATGAACAATGCTCAAAACATTATTGCTTTAATTTTTAGCCAAGAATAGATTCTAATTTGGCTAATTTTGGCGAAAATGCAAAAACAGAAGAGGGATTAATGGTGACAAAACCTATGTCATAGAAGTCTACACGAAAAGCTATTGTCATGCTTGTTTTCTTGTTTCAAGTCTAATTTACCTGAACTAACATGTCAAGTATGGATTTTATAGAAAAAAAGCTTCTGAGTCCTAGCAAATCACAAAAGAACTAGTTGTCTTGAGGCAGGCATTCCTTGAAGAGTTTTCTGAATAGAAACTTTTAGGATATCAAAGCAAGGCATACCTACAATTCAACATATTTGTAATCTAAACGATGATCGATTGATGATTAAGTTAACTTCTTCTATGCCTAAAACTCATAACATAAGATGCTCATAACATACACAATACATCAAATTTAAGCATAAAAAGAACATGAATCAAGAATAGAAGAGATACGACATAAGTATACTTTGTGATTATCTTCTTTAAGGAATTGGTTGTAGTTGATTGTGATAGCTATGATACCATGTTGAAATGTAGAGAGAGAGGATACATAGAGACACGATAAAGAGAGAGAAGAGACACACTATATACACTCCCAAAGACTATTTAATATTGATCATAATCTACATATATATTGGTGAGACCTAGTCTAGATAGGGTGAGCTATATATAGCTCTAATAGGAGTTAGCATAATAAATGTGCCATAAACAAGGATGAAATATGTTACCGTGTTTCCGACCGCATTACTGCAGCACAAAGGAGCGGAAACTGGGAAGAAGGGAAAACAGCAAAAAAGGCGCAGGATAAAAGCAGAAAAAGGTAAAAGCAAAAAAGGCGCCTTGACTAGCAACCAATCCCTAAAAAATTCAAATGTTTGGACACGACCCTCAAGAAGCTTCGGTGTTGGGCCACGGCAACGAAAGAGGAAAAGGCGCACCATTAAAATGCGGAAGTGCCCCCGAATCTGTGTAAAAGAGTGCCAGGCTCGCTCCTGTGCAAAGTGTATGCATTGAAGGGAATAGGATAAATTAGAATGGTGGGAAATGGGAAAAAGGGCCTAGGCTACGGGCAGCCATGTAAAAGAGGGAAAAGGGGATGACTGCCCAAAAGGGACTTAGGGTTTTGTATATAAAGTTGAAAAGTGAATGAGAAGCTCATTCTTTGGTGTGTGGCAAAAAGAGTCTTCTTCTTCCTCTCTTCTTCTCTCCTTCTTGCTTATGTGTGCTCTTGAGAGAGAGAGTGTGAGAGTGTGAGGGAGTGAGTGTGTGTGAGAGTGAGGGATCAAGAGAGTGAAGCTCTTCACCATCTCCTCTTCTCTTCTTCCCTTCTCTTCTCTTCTCTTCTCTTGCGCGCGCGGCTATGGAGGATGGATCTTGGAAATGGAGGAGGCTTGAGGATGCTTGAGCTAGCATCAAGAATCGTGGAGCTACCGGAGTGCAAGAGAGAGAAGGGTACTCGATTGGGCATCAAGGTAAGCTCACAACACTCGTAGTATCGACGACGTGTCGGCTAGGTGAGAGATAGCCATTAGAGCTCGCTTGGAACGCTTGAAACAATAAGCAGTCCGTGGGTCTTGGTGGTTGAGCGAAAGCTCCCACATTTTGGTTCCATTGCTGGGACCAACGGATTCAAGCTTGAGCACTTGCGCGCCTCATATCGAGCATCGAAGTAGGGTATTCATCCCTGAAACAGAGCTTGAGATAGGTAGGAAGTTGGGTGCTTTTAATCTTTGGAACAAGTAAGTATTTTGGGATATTTTGGTTGTTTGATGATTGGAAAGCATGGAGGATCTATTTCAATTTTTTGCCTTCGATTTTTGTTGCATTTAGCGTAGGTTAGAGTTAGGAAATCGAACCGGAAAAGGGTAGGGTTCACTGTTTCAAAACAGGGCAAAAACAGAAAAAAAATCGTGCAAAATGCACAAAATGCTCGCTAATGAGGCCTAAGATCGACAAGAGAGTGATTGGGGGCATCAACGCCACAGCTGGGAAGGCATATAAGAGCCAAGAGGTCAAAAGAGAGCTCATTTGTGCCATTTCAGTGAGAGAGAGAGAGAGAGAGAGCTAGAGAGCCCCAGGCCGTGTGATTCGATCGCATCACCGACGCGCTCACCGACCCATTCAGGTATATGAATCCCTCCCTCAGTCCCCCTAGATAGGATCTGGAGGGTTATGCTTGGTATGATTGTGTAAATCCCAAGAATCGATCGAAATTGACATCGCGATGTCTCCTCGCGCCGCGTTTGGCCCGTCCGAGTGGTTGCTTCTGGGCCGAGTCCCAGAATCGGCCCTCGGCCCTTGCCATTTGGCCACTCGGCCCGGAACCCTAGTCGGCACTCGGACCGTCCGAGTCAACCCATCCAAGTAACCCTACTCGGACCGTTTGAGCCAGAACTTTTTGTCCACGTGGCACACTCGGCCCTGCGCTGTTCGGCCCATCCGAGCGAACCATCCGAGTCCCAAATTCGGAATTCGACCATACCCGGGATTCGGCCCTCGGCCAACTGCGATTCGACCCGTTCGAATTATCCTGTCCGAACGTGCCATTCGGCCCGTCCGAGTAACCCACTCGGACCCTGCAATTTGGACCAGTTGGTCCGAATGCAACTTTTTGTCAAATCTGTCAGAAATTTGACCTGACCCAGCAAATACACATTAGCGCAACTTGTCGAAACCCTTCGGACGTTCAGAACTTGATTCTGGCACATGGGATAAGAGAAATTGTAGTACACAGTCGCTTAACAATGGATAATAGACAGTTGAGGGACCCAAGGACTAGGACGCGAGCCGCTGAACCACAAAGACCTGATCGATTGGAAGCAAACAAGGAAACATACAAGGAACCCTAAACCCTAACCAAACGGTCGAAAAATGGACCTACAAGCCTATCAGGCTAGAAACGAGCGAGAGTGAGTGAGGCACCGAGGAATTGCTTGCTACACTCACATTGAATTTTCGCACTTGAAGTACACTTAAGGAAACTGAAAGCCTGATTGGGCACAAGTGCACGAGGAACAAAACACTCACCGAGTGACCATAAATTGAGGTTTGTATTCAATAATCGAAGCAACTCACTCAGATAAGTCACTTAAGGAATCCACCAATAGGAGCGGACCCAAGACATAGACAAACACGCGAGGTGCAAGGTAGAACCAAGCAAGGAGCGCCAGCGACGAGGATCCGTCACGACTATTTGACCTAATTAACAGCACAACGGGGTGCCAGAATTCAACCATGACGGAAGAAGGCTCAGACCATCGGTCTAATGAGGAGCTCGATTTGAGTGTATTCCCAGATGCTATACAGCAGATGGTGAGAGGCTACGACGTGCACGCCCAGTACGAGCACCAGGGCAGGACATCAAATGCAATCATTGCAGACCTAGAGGAGGAGAGAAGGCTAGCCCGCAAGGCATTGCAAGGCATAGCTGATTATAATAGGGATCAACAGGCTAGGAGCCAAAAGCAAAGCATGGAGCTGCATGAGGTGCAACGAGTGCTGAACTTGGCTGGCCGGAACCGAACAGACCATGAGAGAGCACTAGAGGGAGACTTGACACTGAGCGAGCTCCTCATGAAACGATTGCTCGATAATACCGCAGTAGAGCAGAGTGCCACTGCACTAGCGACATCTGTGCTTGCAGGATTAGGGGCAAACCAGGGCTCAAAGAGCCATGCCAAAATACCGATTGTGGCCAAACAACTCCGCATGACGATGCATACAGCTTTGTCGAGCAGTTTGAGCAAGTCTGCGAAGCGAACGGCCTCAATGACCAGACTCAACGTTCGCAAGCATTCGGGCTTTGTTTAGGCAACAAGGGTAGGATGTGGTACACAAGCCTGGATGCCGTGGAGCGGGCCAACTTCAATAATCTCAAGGATCTCTTCGTCAAGAGGTTCGCCGAGCCCGGATACTCCGATAACCTGCTAGTACGCTTGATGAATGTCAAGCAGAAAGAGAAGGAGGACATCCGCGACTACGTGACCCATGTGAGGAGTCTCTTTAAGAGAATCCCTCTAGGCGAGTGATCGACTGACAGAGTAGTTTCAACTGTATTCATCAGCGGAATTAGAGATGGGGAGTTATATAAGGCATTGGTAGGCAATTCAAGCTTGCAACGGGACGTAGTGGCTAGAGTTTTTAAGGAAGCCATCAGAGTCGATGACCAGCTGAAAGAGCGAAGCTCTAGGAACTCAACTCTAGAAGAGACTAACCCGAGAAGCTTGGAGAGAACGTCAGCCTCTGGTGAGCGGTCAAACCCATCACCCCAAGATAAGGGGAAGTCCACCGAGACATTGGCTGAGGTCAAGATGGAATTAGCCAAGATACACGACATGTTGAGAAGACCAACACACCCGCACATCCAGTTCGTGTACTGTGGCGAAAACCACTTGCCAGCCGAGTGTCAAGACCCTAGGTCAAGACCTTGCGCTAACTGCGGTAGGTTCGGCCACAATGCCGCATATTGCAGACTACCACGAAGACTTCCATACTTGCAGCCCTACGGCCAGCCTTATCTAGCTAACAGGCCGCAACCATTCTTCGGAAGGGAAGCTCCATTGGCTCTACCCGCGCCTAACGATATGAAACTAGCTGTCCCTAGAATGGACATAAATCCTACCAGCATTCCTAGACCGATTGGCCCTTATGTGGCCCACCCACCGAGCGACGCTCCAGTACACTACGTGGAGGAGCCTAGTGACGAAGAGACCTACATATGCCCTTACACCTCACATGACGATGAGGGCAACGCAGTCCTCATGGATTATCGACCCGTGCCGGTGATGGCGTTAGACGGGGACGGGGTAGAGGTCTAGGAGGTTAGCCACAGGATCCGGTCACTTGTTGGACTTGCAGCCACCCCAGTCACGTCTCATCACGCTGCCCTGAAAGAGAGTAGCAAAACAGGGACAAGGCTGACCAAAGGTGCGCAAAGTGCGGAATCACCCATCTTTTCATAGACTACCCAAAGCGGAAGCCATCCTCTAGCTCAGCTAATGTGCCATCCATCCCATTGGGGTTGTTTGGTGTCGAAAACCCTGACGGGGAAGCCACACCCATTCCCTTGCAAGTTATGACTCGAGCCCAAACAAAGCAGGCCGACATCTCTCTGCCAGGACCTAGCAATATTGACGCTACCTCAATAGGAAAGAAAAGCCGCAGGCGGAAAAAAGAGATCCGAAGAGCTAAGGTCGCATTGAAGACCGAGAGTGCTACGTCTTTACCTACTGGAAAGAAAGTCTCAGACGCGGAGGCAGCGACTTTAGCCCCTAAGACAACTGAAAAGGGAAGCGCTAAGATAGGGGAATACCCTCATTCAAAGCGACAATTAGAGGCCATAGAAAAGGTGAGGGAGTGGGTGAGGGAGGCTCAACAGCATCTCACAGACGCTGAGCCCATCATAGAGGACAAGATCGATGACCTCTCCAGCGTAAGCATGCCAATGTCACCGCCTCAACCTAAGTCGGTCGAAGCTACTAAGCCACGAGCAGTGCCTCTGAGACCAAGTCTAGACGCAATAGAGCCGCAGATCAGCCACAGCCATTGGCCCGGACAGCCAGGGCTAAAGGATGAATGAGTATCTAACCACCTCTTGACCACTTTAGTGACCACCCCTGTAACACTTAGCCTGGGAGATCTGCGTAGGCAGCACCCTACCCTATGGCAAGACCTTAAGCAGTGGGTCGAGGGATCACAAGAGCAGGTCACGGCAGACCCTCAAGACCAGGATGCAGAAACGCAATTGCCAAGTCTGACGCTGCACTCTGTGGCTAAATCCTTGCACGTCAACGCCTTTTGGGAAGCTTTGAGATGCACCCAGTCCTGCCGGTCCTAGCCCTGGGTGACACAACAAGGAAGGGAATTGTAGACACGGGAGCCGGGGTTAGTGTGCTTAGCCAAGCAGTGCTGCAGACTTGGGGGAACCTGCCTGTCAAAGCTGCTCGGTTTAATGTCACGCTAGCAAACGGTATGAGAGTGAAGCCATTCGGGGTCTTGAAGAATTGGCCAGTGAAGATCGCAGGTGTCCAGTTCTCTGTCGACTTTATAGTCATGAAGGGAGTGGACTACGATGTCCTATTAGGCCGACCCTGGATGCGCAAAACTAGAGTCATAGAAGATTGGGGTAACGGCTTGGTCTTCCTTGGCAATAGAACTGACGCCGTAAGAATAGAGATGGACACTTGGAAAACCTCACCAGTCGACCTAGATGCCATCTCTGCTATGCTCAAAGGGAACACTCAGGTCAGGAAGCCCTATGGGCCCTTGACTAAGTACATCCCATACCCAGAGGATGAGCGGGATTGGATGCATGTTCTCGCTACAATTGACCTGCCATTCTTAGACCATGAGGCGTATGAGCAGGCCATCAAAACAATCGGCAAGACAAACGAAGCACTCTCTACACCCGTCTACATGATGGCAGCAAGCCTCTATGGTAGGCCTAAGCCTGTTATCTTCCAAGTGCCATCCAACAAAAGGGAACTCTAGGGGGTACTGGAATACCTAACAGACCAGCTAGCGGGAAACCCAGCTGTGCCAACTTCAAACCGGATCTTTTAGAGGATCCTAAGTGGCAATGGACCAGCGTGCACGAGCTGAACCTCATGTATAACTGGGCCCTGATTCTAGACCAACAACATGGGGCATACCAAGCCCTAGGAGACGATGGGCAGTCAAATGACAAGGATTTCTGCGATGAATATGAAGACTGCCAATCCTTCAGTGATGAAAGCAAGGGTGGAGTGGATACCATAGAGTACGACACTGAGGGACGAGAAATTGAGCAGATATGAGCAGACGCCAAGCCGCAAAAAAGGCAGGCCCTTAGACTGGAGCAAGGAGTCATGCGCATGAAATGTGATCGTGCATGGTTGGAATGTATGGGGGCCATAGACCTTGAGCAAGCATGCCTAGCCCAATCAGGAACGACATCAATACTTAGAACCGAATCGCCATCCGAATTGCGACCACCAGGGGAGACCACCTCTTCCAGCGAAGATGAGGGGTTTGACTCTGAATCAGAAGTTACTTCGGATAGAGACCCAAAGATCCCTAGGCCGCCCATGACCTGATGCACCAAGGGGGACTTACCCGTCCACCTGAGATGCAGACGGTCAAAGCAGGATAGGGCAAAGTACCCCAAAGATGCACGATCACAAGAGCAACGAAAGCCGCAAGACCTCCCTAAACACTTCACTAAATTCAAAAAAGGGGATAGAGTAGTGGTTCTGCCAGGTGCCAAGCGTCAAGGGTAGACGAGCGAACCAATCGAAGGACCAGCCAAGGTCAAGGAGGTAAACCTAGCCCTTGAAGGGGAGATACCCCGACTAGTGTTCATTGTCGATGACTTGACTGGTGAAGAAGAGTTGAGTCTTGTTGCTCTCTTGCGGGAGTACATAGACGTATTTGCCTGGTCCTTAGAAGAGCTACGGGGGGTAGATCTGAGTGTTGTGACTCACAACATACCCATGACGTCGGACGCAACGCCGGTTAAGCAGCGACCGTACCCCATGAATCCAAAACACGCTCATGCTGGCAAAGAGGAAATCGACAAGCTGATGAGAGCTGGATTCATCTACAAAATTGAGCACACGGACTAGGTGTCACCCATAGTCATTGTGATGAAGAAGAATGGAAAAATTCGAGTGTGCATCAATTACAAGAAGGTGAATGCTGCTACAAAGAGAGACAACTATCCCTTGCCATATACCGAGCACATGCTTGAGAGGGTGGCAGGCAAGGAAGCCTACAGTTTCCTGGATGGCTTCTCAGGGTACAACCAGGTGCAAATACATCTGGTAGACAGGCACAAGACCACCTTTGCCACTGAGTGGGGTGTCTTTGAGTACATAGTCATGCCCTTCGGGTTGACCAATGCCCTTGCCACTTTCCAATGCCTCATGTGCACCATCTTTAAAGACATGCTTTGCAAGGAGTTAGAGGTCTTTGTCGACGATCTGTGTGTCCATTCGACCTGGATCGACTACTTAAACAAACTCCGGGCAGTCTTTGAACGGTGCCACTTATATCGTCTCTCCTTGAACCCCTTAAAGTGCCAGTTCTGGGTGAAACACGGATGTATCTTAGGGCACGTAGTGTCAAAGAACGGCATTGCCACTGACTTTTCTAAAGTCAGAGTCATTGTGGATTTACCACCACCCGATAACTACAAGGGAGTTCAGTTCTTCTTAGGATACACCGGATATTATCGACGCTTTATACTAAATTATGCACTAATTGCTAGACCATTGTACAAGCTGTTGATAGTGTTCAAGTGGACTGAGGAATGCCAGCGCGCATATGAGGAGTTGAAAAAGGCTCTCACTACTGCACCAATTTTATGAGCCCCAAACTGGAACATAGCATTTCATGTACACATAGACGCCTCTAAGTTTGCTATCGGAGCCGTGCTATGCCAGCCGGGCGAACATAATCTAGACTACCCGATGAGTTTTGCCAGCAGGCAGCTCATAGAGACCGAGATGAACTATTCCACGATGGAAAGGGAAGGGTTGGCCATGGTATTCGCGGTAAAGAAACTCAAGCATTACCTGTTGGCCACTCCCTTTGTCTTCTTTGTTGACCATCAGGCCTTGCTGTATCTTGTGAATAAGCCTTGCACTACAGGACGCCTAGCTAGATGGTTACTCCTGCTACTGGAGTTCGACTTCTCTGTGGTTGTACGCAAAGGAAAGCAACATTAGATGGCTTACCACATGTCTCGCATACCCACAGGAGAAGCCGCTGGACAAGGCATACCTGACGATTTGTCGGATGCTCATCTCTTTAACCTATCTAGCGAGAAAGAATTATTTAAAGTTGATCTGACACTGTATTGGGCCAAAGACATAGTGCGAGTACTAGAGAATGGACTACCTGAGAGACCCATTGAGAAGGCCAGGCTGAGAAGGATTATCCTGAAAATTCAGCCATACCAACTGATAGCCGGCCAACTCTACAGGTTGGGACAAGACGGGTTGTTGCGCAGATGCGTATGTGAGCACGAGATGCACGACGCATTGAATGAAGCACATGGCGAAATCGCTGGAGGACACTTTAGCGGGGACACAATAGCTCGAAAGGTGCTACAATCCCAACTATGGTGGCCCACCCTCTTCCGTGATGCAGCTAAATTTGTAAGGCACTGCGATGAGTGCCAAAGGACCAAAGTGCCTGTGCGGAAGGACAAGATGGAGTTGATCCCTGTCATAGCCCGATGACCCTTTGAAAAATGGGGCATCAATTTTATTGGGCCTATCAGTCCTGCAGCACAGTATTCCCAAGCTCGCTACATCATCGTGGCAACCGACTATCTAACAAAATGGGCAGAGACACGAGCCACAAGGAAGAATGATGCTATTCTTCATCCCTACCCTGAGGCTAGCAGTCCAGGAGCATTGGGAGGGAAGAGAGGCTTGGACCAACCGCTTGGTGGAGCTAGAGCGCTTAACGGAGACCCGACTCCTCGCCACTCACTCTCTGATTTGTGAAAAGGCTTGACAAAAGATGTGGTTTGACAAGCATGTCAAGCAGCGAGACTTTGAACAAGGGGATCTTGTTCTGCTATACTCGGTAAAAGGACATAAACAGAAGATGAAGTTTCGAGGGCTAGGGCCTTTCAGAGTACGCATGATTGGTAGAACCGGGAATGTTGAGTTGGAGACACTTGACGGTGAAGGAATAGGCTTTTTTAACGGCAGCCGCGTAAAGAAGTACTATCCTCCTTCCCATCCATTACATGAGCCACCCGTGCTAGAACCCCCACTGAACGTCCGCATGGCTACTGTAACTGACCTTACAGATCAAGACGAAGAAGCAGTGGCACCGGCGTATCTACGAATCACAGTCGCAGCAGGAGCGGTGTATTCTTTCGATGCCTTGATTGATGAAGGGGCCGACTATAACATCTTGACGCATGACCATTGGACACGCATTGGTCAACCGACGCTACAGCCCACTAATCCCAACCTCACCCCGTTTGGGGGTACTGCCTATTCACTCCTGGGGAAGTGCAAGGTACTCGTTTCCATCGAGTCTGAAAGTTTACCAGCTTTCTTCCATGTGTTGCCTGACACTAAAGAAGTTGGTAATGTGTCACTATTGGGTCGCACCTTCAAGAAGCTAACACACTGTAATGTGGATTACAACCTAAACTGCATTCATCTTGCTATCGACAACGTCCATATAGTGACGACTTTCAGCAAGGGCTGTCCTAATTCCTCCACCATCACGACGCCACTGGTAGAAATCCCTAGGACCACGCTCCAGCCCAGGTCTAAACTGGAGAAACTTGCGGCCTCATGCCAGGCTCTCGACCCCAGGCCCAAACCCACCAAGAGTGCTCACAAGGCCAAGGAGTCCAAACTTATGTGGGTGCCAAAATGGCAGAAACCACATCCAGGTACACCGCCCAAACGCGATCCTAACTGCCAACATCATCAGCCATCCCGGCCTAAGAGGTAGTCTAGATGCTATCGCCGTAGACACACAACCACGCCGCGATGGATTTCCAAGGATCTCTTGCCGGCACAAGGATACTACGAGGGAAACCCCTAGATTTGGGTGCCTAAAAATGGCCAGCTAACAAGCTCATCTACAAGCGATCTCACCCTAGTGTGGGAGGCTTGCACACATGGTGCCCAGAACATAGTCGGCACGCCATTGCTAGCTGTGGCTAGTAAGCCTCAGCTCATCTATTGACCAAAGCAAACGCCGCAAGCCTTAAACCTGCCTAATCCAGAGGACTTAAAAAGCCCTATGACTGCTCACTCAGAACCCAGCACAACCCCCAGGCCCCCAGAGCTTTCTGCAGTGCCTCAACGTGCTTCGGAGTGCAAAGCCCAACCTGTGACACCGATGAGGGAGTCACCACTATCCAGTCTAGTTGCACCATCCCCAGCAGCAGGTCTTAAACCTTCATACGCGATACGACCTTTCCTCTCCTTGGCTAAGGACCTTGCCACGACCTCTGGGGATGACTTAATAACCTGCATCAAGATGTTGGACGAAACTTTCACCACATTCGCTCGAAGTTATGAGAGGCTAGACCTAGGCCTTCTTGACAGAACCCTTGCTTCGGAGGTTCGTGCATTACCATGCACTTGGCAAGAATACGAACTTATGACTACTAAATCCCCCAAAATCGCTGCCGAACTGATAGCAAACGACGAAATCTCAAAGGAGCAAGCGGCCCTCAGACGCCTAGTCATTTCATATCGAAAGCCTCCTCGTTCTGTCCCTGAACACGAGATGCACGAGCTCATGCAGCTGGTAAAGCTCGCCTTCCACGTTCTTGCAGTAGTGGTTTGCTTTGAGAATCCAATGGGAGAAAAAAGGTTGCCGAATAATGACCAATGCTGAGCAATGTAGGGCAGTTAAAACCATTGAATATGACCCCACTTATGTGGCACCCATCTCATTTAGGGTTTTGGCCATCACCCGCAATCAGCATTTGGACGACCATGTGCTCGCCCACCCCTATATTGACCAATTCCTCACGGAAGAGGAATTACATGTCGCCAGCCGCCTTAATACTGGAGATCTCTTTCATGATGTCTTGACCTACATCTCCCAAGTCTCTATCCAACCAGCTGCTCTTGATTGTCATGCTCAACTGGAATACAATCCAAAATTCTACACGTGGCTTCTTCACACGTAAAGTCCTACCCCAACAGGACCAACGCCTTTCACCTTTTAACCCCCAATCCTACGAAGGATTCTTCTCTCAGCCGGAAGAGGAGGGGGTATGTGGGTATGTATGTGGGGTATGTGGTGAAGGTAAAAAGAATCAGATAGGAAATTAATAAAAAGGGGGTATGGTAAAGTAAAAGTAGTGAAAGGCATAAGCATTAGTATGAGAAAAATGGCTTCCAAAAATTCAGTCAAGAGTTTTTATTCTCGCATAAACAGCAAAGTGCTATGTGGAAAATACTAACGGAAGTTACGAATTATGGCAGGAGCAGAAAATGTTGCATTAAGACCACGCCCATCGAATCCCGTTCACTGACGAGGAAAGGGAGCTATATTGCATCCAATTAGAGAACCGCGCCTTCAGCCAGCTCAAGTTCCGAACCATCCACAACATCGGAGTCGTGATGGCGAAGGAGGGGGCAGCCAGGAGGGTAGTGGAACAGTGCAACCTTACAAGTACATTGAAAAATTCTCGCAGGAGCCGGATCACTTTAAATGCGTAGAATTCCTCAGAACATACAATCCGGACCAGGAAGGTGGCATTGTAACAGTGGGCCGAGGAGAGGGTGCGAAGCAGGTGCAAGTCCGGTTGGATCCAGCCTTGGTGAAAAAGGCTCTGGGATTGGTACCTAGGACAGAAAGGCGACAAAAAAGGGATGTTTATGCCTTGCTAAAAATGAAGAAGGAAGAGGTACTCACGAACGATGGCATAAGCATCCAAGACATCCCTGATACTGACGCCAGGCTGCAAGCCAAGTTGGTGCACGTGCTCTTCTCTAGCCAACGTTACAATTCCTTAATGCATCGGATTAGGGTGCCAATGCTGGAGAATATAGCAGCCCACGCTCTAGATGAGGTGGATTGGAATGGCTACGTGCGGAAGATGATTGATCAAGCGGCCAAGGCACTAGCCCTGGGAAGTGCACCAACAGGAGGAGAATCCCCAGCTTCTAAGGTGACGGAAAGGAAGAAAGCCTCCTCCAAGGCCTCTTTCATCAGCTATGGAGGAGTCTTGACTGCACTCATTCAGGAGGCAGTAAAGGCAGCACAGGAGCCGGAGGAGGGAGAAGGAGAAACACCGGAGAAGTCGCCCCCTCGACAGGACAAAGACATGTCCACCGACAGAACGGAAACAGAAGAAGAAGGGGAGGGACAAACTAGTAAGAAGACAATCAGGACAACGAAGAAGAAGGCGGCGCAAGGGAGGAAAAAGAGTGATGAAGGCAGGAAGAAAGAAAGGGAAGACTTAGAAAGGGCGAAGAAGGAATCCCTGAAAGAAGCAAAGGAGAGGGAGAGAACAAAGAGGCAGGAGGAGCAGAGGGAAAAAGAGGAGTTACAGAAAGCCAAGGAGGTGTCAAAACAAGAAGTTGAAGTGGAGAAAAGGAGGGAAAAAGAACAGAAAGGGAAAAAAAAGGAGGAGCAAAAGAAAAGGCAGGAGAAAAGGAAGAGAAAAGCGGAGGAAGAAGAGGAGGAGCTGCGAAGGAGGAGGAGGAGGACCTGGCAGAGGCCACCCGACGGTCCATCGAACAGTAGTGCCGAGCAGACGAACTAAGGAACCTGAGCCCATGCAGAGAAGAGGGGCCAGGATCCAGCACGCAGGTGCCAGAGTTCGTGCCACCTCCAGTCTCCGAAGGCAAAGGCAAGGCCCCGCTCCATCCGATCCCTACCCTCCTGGTACCTCCCGCGGAACTCACCACCGTCACCCCCAGCATCCCCACTAGCGCAGACGTATCAAATTTTGTGGCGTGGATGCAGTATTTTATCAACAAAGAAATGGGCCAGGGGCAGAGCACGGAGACTATGGCCACAATACAGAAAAGGCCAGCCACGGATCCAGAGTCTAGGCAAGAGCCCAAAAAGCAAAAAGTCGAAGCCTCCACCTCGCCCATTCACGCAACGATGATGCCACCGGCTAATTACGATGAATACGTCGCCGAGCTGCTCTCCCAATTGAAGAGAGCGAAGGAGGAACGCAAAATAGCCGTGGCTGAGTTGGCAGCCAAGAAGGAAACTGTGGCTGCCTTCCAGCTGGACAAGACAAGAATGATAGCCTTGCAGCAACACGAGATTGCAGATCTGAAACAAGAACTGAAGGCTAGGGATGAGAGGGAGGAACATTGGAGGCAGCTACTCGAAAATGAGACGCAAGAGTTAGTAAGCATGCAAAGAGGGAACAAGCTCCTAATAGTGCAGTACCAGGAGCTTGCTGCGAAAGCTACTGAGGTGGATGCACTCGGGGTGGAGCTAAATGCCAGGGATGAAGAAAGGCAACGAGGCATGGAGGAGTAGGAGAAGGAGCTTAAGCGCCTAACAGATCAGTTGACCTCTGAACGAGAAGAACAAGAGAGGCTAGTTAGGGAACTAGAGGATTATGGACAGAAAATCATGATGGTGACCTTAAGACACGGGGAGGGCCTGGAAGTAATGAACAAAAGGGAAGAGGAGTGGGCCGCACACAACGAGAAGAGGGTGAAGACACTGGCGCGCCGCCTTACTCTAACAGAAAAAGAGAAAATCATCGCAGAGAGCAAGGCGGAGGCAGCCCAAGTGGCCTTCAGTGCTGCTCAACAGAAGGCCTTCCTCGATACCATCTTGGATGCCACCCACACAGCACAAGGAGAGCCACTGGAAGCGGTGCAGAGGAAGCTCGGCATGGCAAGAAGAGCCCTACACGCTAGACTACAGATGCCACCACTACCGGCGGAGGTTACACTGAGTTTGGAGGAACAGCGGAAATACCTGATGCGGGCCGGCCTAACCCCCCAGGAGATAGATGCCCTCGGGTTCGAGGAAGAAGTAGTACACGCAGAATGGCAGGGGGAAGAAGCAGAGCTGGAAATCGATGTGAATCGATTCAGGGAAGACGTGGCCCCGCAACCCCCTCGCCACAGGCCCAAGACCTTCCACAAGAAGATCCAGCTGCAGAAAGAAAAGCCATCTCTAAAGAAAGGCGAAAAAAGCTGGTGGAGGAGGCCAGACAGAAACTAAGAGCCAAACCAACCGTGCTACCATCCGCGCCTCTCCCTCCGTGCCCAGATGATCTTCCCGCCTCCGTGCCCAGATGATCTTCCTGCGGGATTCCACGCAGAACTGGTGGTGTGGGAGGTGTAGGAACTAGGAAAGGAGCCATTCTCCTTCAGTTTCCTCCCACCCAATAGTCTATGGAGGGTCCTGCCTCTCAAAGTGATGGACGAGGTGATCACGATCGGTGGCCGGTTGGGAAAAAAATGGCTGGAAGAGCGGGAAAATACCCCAACCTCTTGGGGCATCGAAGCGGCCGACTACTGGCAAGATAAACTTTTTGAAATCCCCCACACTATACAAAACTATAGGAGCCAACCCATGTGGAGGAGGCGAGTATGCGACATAAGCATGCTCGCCTGGATGGCTTTTTGTAATACCCTGCCGTTCGAGCGAAACGACCCTACTTACATGGCGTACCCTCAAAGGGTAGGCGTAGATTTTGATGCTACCCTCCATGGGCGGTATGACTTTCCCGTCATTTATAACTCCACTGTAGCATCCTTTGACAACACCCTTCTTTTTACCGTGGAAAGCCTAGACGAGTCTATGATGCGCTTCCTTGCGGACTTTTCCTCATGTCCTGACCCCGCTTTTATAACCACTTGTAACTATCTTAGGCTACTTAGGCTACTTCTTAAGCAGGACCCGACTCCATAAGAGCGCGGCTTGCTCCCCTATTCTTTGACCCTAATGCTATAGATAATTGTGCCATGGCTCATCTCATGATGAGGGCTAGTCTCCTTCTCTCTTTTTTCCTAGCCCTCCTAGAGGACATGAACGACAGCCAATTCACTAGATGCAACCACCCCTTTCTCTCCACTACCTCCCTTCATGTCCATATGAATCTAAAAGATTACATGCAGAGTCGCCAATTTTTGAGCAAGTCTCTCTGCCCCCCTTCTACTCCTCATTTCGACTAAGACACTTAGGCCTATGTATCATCTCAAAAAAAAAAAAAAACCACAGTCACTGCACTCAGGGTTCTCCCTAGCCCCCTCCCCCACTCCACGCTTAGGGCACATCAAGGGTAGGACTTTCAGACTTGTCACCCTAAGGCTCGCACCGCACCTCCAACAAAGCACAAGCTAGGTCCTCAAGTGTGGAAAGTTACCAAGGGCTTGCCCAAGGTTAGACCCATCTCCCAGTTCCACTGCCATGAGCACCACACACTACACGGCAAGCAGCACACCCCTTAGGGAGGGCACAACTTTTCTTGCAGGTTATGTTCGACTCTCAAGAAATGGCTAACCGCGGAAAACCATCACCCATGGCACCCTTTAATGACCCAAAGCATGCCGGCCTCTTGCCATCCGCCTCGTGCTGATGGCCACCATGATCGAACCAGGTCGAGGTAAAATTGCCATTGGCATAGATCTTGGAACTGCATCATCCAAAGATCCATGCCGAACGCCTCAAGATCCATGGACAGCTTATTGGTTCCACCGGCCTGAGGACCTTCAAATCAAAGACACGGATCTTCAATCGAAGCCACGGGCACTTGGCTAGGAGGGGGTAATGTTACCGTGTTTCCGACTGCGTTACCGCAGCACAAAGGAGCGGAAACTGGGAAGAAGGGAAAACAGCAAAAAAGGCGCAGGATAAAAGCAGAAAAAGGTAAAAGCAAAAAAGGCGCCTTGACTGGCAACCAATCCCTGAAAAATTCAAATGTTTGGACACGACCCTCAAGAAGCTTCGGTGTCGGGCCACGGCAACGAAAGAGGAAAAGGCCCACCATTAAAAATGCGGAAGCGCCCCCGAATCTGTGTAAAAGAGTGCCAGGCTCACTCCTGTGCAAAGTGCATTAGGGCCAAAAACGCTTCAAAAAATGCACTTTTGCTAATCACGGGATTAAGGAAAGGGCCAAAGAGAGTTCGCCACGTGTGCAAGAATATGGTATTCTTGTCTCCTCTTTTTTAGAGATAGTGGAGTCCATTTCGTGATTCTCTCTTCTTTTTTAGCCAAAACCCCTAAAGTCTGACATGTTTTGGAGTCCCAAAGACGTTATTTACTTACAAATCTGACAAAATACATGACAGAGATGTGATGAAATTAATAATGAGTTTTTTGAAAGTCGGGAGATCTTTCAATATTGTTTTTGGCGCCCAATACATACTCATTTGGGTTCTTGGCGCTACTTTTTAGTTCATTCACCCCTCTTTGAGCTTCTTTCTCTGCGCTTTCATTCTTTTCATGGCTTCCTCCAGGCGCCCTTCTCGTTTAATACACTCTTGCACAGTCTATAGCCAGGGAGTAGATGGAAATTTTGAGCCCAAAACCTTTGCTGTAAATGATTGGGTTACCATGCTGCCATCTTGCAAGGGCTCCCATAAGGTGAAAAGAAGAAAACGAGAAGATATAAAACATCACTGGAAGGGGCATATCATTGCCTTCAAAATTATGCCCGAAGGCTGGTTTGTCAAGGTGCAACATGTTTACATGGTCAAGGATATGCACTTGCCTCCAAACGAACGTGTTCCCCAACAAACACATTGTAAGTTATAAGTTGAATAACGTATATAATTCTTTTCCATTTATGCAAGTTCTAACAAACGGTTCGTCATTGTAGATATCTTTCCGTCAACAAGTATTGAATGGCAACCTGTGGAAAGCCTATGTGGGACTTTCCATGCCATTCATAAGGTATTGGCAGACATTATTTATGCCGATCAAACTGTGTCTTTTTATAGTGAATGCAAGGTTTTTATATATTATGCACAGTATGTGGTTCCCTCTAAAGCGGATAGGTATGGGAATATCGAAGATTTGCCATTGCCAAGTCTTTCATCTCTAAATTGGGAGATTCCTGACAAGGTAACAGTGCAGAGTTTCAAATTCAAAATATCTCAGGATATTAAAAAGTCCATGACAGCTGGAAGGATCTCACGAAGAATACGTTTATCATGGTTTGTACCCCTCCATATCTTCGTCGCTTGCTTCAAAACAGCAAATTTACAAAGAACGAAGGTATCCTGGTTAAGTAGAAACTTTTCGGAAGAGGATTTGGACAACACTATAGGGACGCATTGGAAATCTAGAGAGTGCGATCATAAAGGTGATATCTTGAGGTGCAGTGCATGCCCTCAATCCTTGGCTTTGGCTTATAGTATCCCTCGCCAAAATCTTGCTTTGGCCTTTGATTACAGGCGATACAAACGAAGATTGGGTATTTGGGTTCCCTTGGATTCTGATACAGAGAACACAACATATAAACTTGTGGTGCACGTTTTTCCGCATGAAGAAGTAAAGAAGGTGAGTGTTACTTCCAATTGGAGTCTGAAAGATGTGAGGGATACCTTGGAATTGCTAGACAATACATCCCCTAGATATAAGTTCAAAGTGAATGGTGTAACAATTGGTAAAAGAGCCGAGCGCTCTTTCTTTTGTACGAGTTGTTTATCTCCCACAATTGTGAGTTTGGGACCTTAAGAATGAAAACTTGGCAGGAATTTATCTTAACAGACTATCCTCAAGATATTTTTTAATGGGAACTTCATAAGCTATCGTGAAGCAAGTCGCCTTTCGAATGTGTATAAATAAAATGTACATTGCATCCGATTTACAAGTGAAAATTTTCATTACACAATGAGGTACAAAAATTGCATGAAAATGTACAAGGCCAAAATAATAAGGCTCGTGTATAAAATGTACATTACATTCGATTTACAAGTGAAAATTTTCATTACACAATGAGGTACAAAAATTGCATAAAAATGTACAAAGCCAAAATAAAATGGCTCGTGTATGCTTATGTTTGCTATTTTCATTCTTTATCGATTTCTTCAAAGATATTTTTCCTCACAGGGCCTTTCTTTGATTGTTGAAAAAATTTGACCTTTACAGGTAGTCTCCTTTCTTGGGGCTTAAGAGGGGATGGATCAAATTTAAGAGGAGAGAGCACTGGCATTCCTTTTTTCTTAGACTCTGCAGCAGTGGTCCCATTGCCTTTTCCCTTGCCCTTGTCTTTACCATTACCATTGTCCTTACCCTTTCCCTTGACCTTTCCCTTGCTTGTGCCCTTTGCCATTGAAGTTTTGGGAGGAAGAGGGGAGTCAGGATCATACGGTGTGATTGCTTTGTCTAGAATCAGCTCGATGCATCTCTCCCTTATCCACCAAATATATGATTCAGGATAGTCTCTACACTGTAAGAATAAATGTTATAAGTTAGTGAAAAGACATCATGATAAGGGTTACACAAACATCAAATGAAATAAACTTACATTCACTCCTTCTATTTGTAACAGCTTTGAATCCACTGTTCTGCAAATGTTTGAGATAACTCTCCATCCACAAGAATGCGCATCGCTTTGCAATGGAACTTCTTGTAGAAGAAAAGTATACGGCCTTTGAGGATCAGCAAGATCCTCGTATGTTGTATCCAAAAATGTAGAAACGAGTCTAGCAGCACTGCAAAAGGAAGCTTTGTAGGTTCAAAATATTATTTATAAAAGAAATTAAAGTAAGTAATTTTCTTCCAACATACATTCGTGCTTGACCGTGAACACCGCTGAGAGAATTCATAAAGATAATTTCCCTTGAAAGACAATTAATGTAGATGAGACTCCAATGCCCTCTGCAAATTCATAAAAGAGGTGAGTAGAAGGGTGAAAGCAAATGAACATAAATTCTCCTCTACAGTAAAAGAAAAATACCTTTCTACATAAGGGAAAAAGATGTGGTAATTTCTCACACTATCGAAGCTACGAAAAAATGGTGAAATATTAGAACCAGATTTTGCAAAAAGTCCCACAGAGAGAAGTGGATCAACAATGTATATGGTTCTTCGGATATCGAGAGTGAGAGAGGACACCAATGCCCTGCAGATAATAGCAAAAGCTATTCAATACCAATTTCATCCAAAATATAATTGAAAAGACTTAACTTATGCAACAAAAAACCTTACCTTATGCAACAAAATACCACGGAGTCAGATAGTTGGAGATCCCTTTTTTCCAACATGGGCTTGTCCTCAGGAGATATACTAAGATATTCCTCCTCAGATTCCCCAGCAACATTCACAAGAATCTGCCCATACACTTTGCCCATCCTCTCGCTGTTGACGGGAGCAAGTGATGCGGCTTTCCTCTTGTAAACATCGTCTTCAGTTTCAAACACCTCCTGATTTTTTTCACTCAAGAAAGCCTCTTGCTGTGTGGCACCCCTTGTAGGGTAAAGGTCAGTAACATCTTCAACATTTAGCTTTTTCTCTTTCCTGGACAATTTTGGGGGAACGTTAAGGATTTCAAAGGCTTTTTGATCATTGGAAGGCAAGGGCCTCAGGACTTTGTCAAACCTATACCTCACTCTGCTAATGATGCTGAAATCTTTATTCATAAGGGTGATCCTATGAGCATGGGCAGCAGCAATATAAGCGTCGTTCATGAAATCAATAATAAAATCTTCTGCGGCCTCTTGGAGGGCAAGAATGGCTGAGAGTTGCCACTTCTTATTTAGACCAGAGACAGTTGCCACTTGAGACAATCTATCAGAGATCTCTTTGACCACCCTTATAAAAGCAGCTTTTGGAATGACATGCTGTGTAGCTCTCTGGGCTTTCCTGATCTCACTGAAACATCTTTGCATATAGAAGAACCTGGACTTCCTCTTCCTCTTCTGTGGCTTGGGGTGTTCAGTGGCTTCAGCAGATGTGGGCTCAGGTACCATTGTAGGGAATGAATCTTTCATAGGGTTAGCCTCATCCTTTGCTTCCTCAACTTCAGGTGAAGAAACATTTATGGAAGATGTAAGGACAACACCTGGTGTAGGAGGGATTTCTGTTGTAAAATGCTCTGGAGCCTGTGATGCACCAGTTTCTTCTACCCCCTTAGATTCATCAAATTTTAACTTTCTTCTACCCCCACTGTCCTTCCCATCTAAATACACTCTTCTTGCAGTTTGCTTTGTCCTTGCCATCCAGAAAAGGTAAATAACAACCAGAAGGACAAACTGAAAGACAAACTGGCGAGGAAACTGTCCGAAATGAGCAATTCCGATATCAGAGATGCGAAGATGATACGGCGCGAGTAGGACAAAACGACCACCACGTTTGCGCGCCCTCGCTCCGTATCGGAGATCAGGAGACGATACGGCGCGATTAGGAAAAACCAACCACCACGTTTGGGCACCCTCGCTCCGTATCGGAGATCAGGAGACGATACGGCGCGATTAGGAAAAACCGAGCTCACCGTTTTCACGCCCTCGCTCCGTATCGGAGATCAGGAGACGATACGGCGCGATTAGGAAAAACCGAGCTCACCGTTTGCACGCCCTCGCTCCGTATCGGAGATCAGGAGACGATACGGCGCGATTAGCAAAAACCGAGCTCACCGTTTTCACGCCCTCGCTCCGTATCGGAGATCAGGAGACGATGCGGCGCGATTAGGAAAAACCGAGCTCACCGTTTGCACGCCCTCGCTCCGTATCGGAGATGAGAAGATGATACGGCGCGATTAGGAGAAAACGAGCTCACCGTTTGGACGCCCTCGCTCCGTATCGGCACACCTCTTTTTGCTAGCGAAGAGCTCGAGAATTGAAAAGTGTACACGTCGGACAAATGACCACTTATATACCCAGGTAAATCATGACACGTGTCCGATACTGATTGTGCCACGTATCTGCATTTATGGTCCGTATGCTACGTGTCAAGTAATGACCGGTCCACTTGTTCGCCATGTGGTTTTTGGCCACGTGTTGCCAACGGCTACTGCCACGTGTTGCCCAACGGCTACTGCCACGTGTATGACACTAACGGGTACTGCCAGGTGGCATAATCCGCGCCTACATAAGGGTGTGTTTCTTATCTGTACGGCTTTTTTCGGTTTCTGGCCTTTGTTTCTATTGCTGATACGGCGCGAGGGCGACTGTTGGTTTTCTTCGCTTTCCTCTCTTCGCTTCGTTTTGGAGGTTCAGTAGTTCCTGAAGCTCGTGTGACCACCTTTGTTGTGGCTCTTGCGCTTCTTACTGGGATCTCCGATACGGCGCGAGGGGGCCTTTCCGTCTGAATCGTTTCTCTCTTATCGCGCCGTATCGTCAGAAGTTGGAAACATGTTTGAACCCATACAATCCAAGGTTTCTTCAGGAACTGGTAAAAGAAGAAGGCTTTCAAAAGGGTCAAGTGCATCAACAGCTGATCAGCATGTGCATTCTTTTTCCTCTCCATCCTCTGCCACCAGTGTGAGAAAGCCAAGTACATCTCCAGGGAAGCGAACGCCAGTAGTGAGAGGTCAAGGAGTATCAGAGCTCATTGATATCACTCCATCAGAGAGGCTACTTGATTTTATGCTTCAGAATGGAATGGATCTCTCATTCTATGGAGTTGTGAAAAATATTTTTAATCCTGATTGGGAACTTGACAAAGTTCTGAAATCTTGTGAAAAATATATTATGGAGGACTTTTTGGAGTTTGAAACTCTTGCAGGTCCTTCTGTTGAAGTTGGCACAATTGACTATGTCCATATTCCCATTGGGTCAACAGGAAATGAAAAGGCAGTATTTACTAGGAAGTCCAGGGCCCACTCTATGGAGAGGTTTCATTCAACAGACATATTTTGCTGCACTCATTCCAAAAACTGCAAGATGATGAGAAAATCTGCTGCTTTTATTATATTCATCCTTGTTAAATACCCTATGAGAGCTGAGGAGCAACAGTTGGAGGGAGCAAAGAGTGCCAGCTTTTGCATGTTGGATGATCTGGCAGATGAAAGGGAAACAGAGGAGGTTGTAGATACAGATTTTGAGGCTTCCATTGCTGAGAATTTGGATGTTGCTCACTTCAAAGCTGAGACTATCATTGAGGAGAGCCAAGGAGATACAAACCCTCAACCTGATGAGAGTTCTCACCATATTGTTCCTTCCCTGCCATGTATACCTTTCAAGGACAAGGAGTACATTTTACTATCAGATATTCAAAAACTTTTTAATCTCAGGGAAGATTATTGTCTTGCAATTATTGCAGAGGCATCTGATGCTGCTAATGGGATAATTGACACAGAAAATGAAACAAAGGAAGAGATTCTGAAACTTGATAAAGAAACTCTAGATGATAAGTTTATTGATGCTGGTGAGGCATTCTCTCTTTGTTTTGAAAAGGCCAAAGAAGCTGAAAAGGAGTTGAGTATTACTGATGAGGACTTCGATCGCATTCAAAGTGAGCTCGGTATTTCCAATTTTGGAAGAGAGGAGTCTGAATATGTTAAAGAATTGACTAACACCAATGAGACAGCATCATCAATTAATTTATGGAATCCGTTTAGATTGGAGTACGATGAAAATCAAGTGGTAAGATAATTTTGAATTTGCTTTTACACATTGGTAGGTTTACATTTCATGCTCATTCAGTATGGCTTTTATTTGCAGTTGGAGATTGCCGATACAGATAACTTCTTGGGGCGTGGCAAAGGATCGAGAGCTGCTAGTAACACCACCAAAGACATTGCACTCGGCCACTACTTGGCTAGGATTGACCCTGAATCCTTTTTTGTACTTCATAGTAGTTTCTCAGAGGACGCAGCATGGCCGATACTTTGTATTAAAGCTCTTATAAGGCTTCTAGGTTTCTCAGGATTACAATATAATGCCCACAAAATAATGTTTTTGGAAAAGACTGCAGCAATTAGGATTTTTGGCTACGGTCCAGGTTACTCTGCTTCTAGAGCAGGATACTTTTTGGCGTTTTCATCCTACGCCTTAGCTGCAGACAGAACTGATGTAAAATCTATAGTTGGCTACAAGAGAAAAAAATTTCTACGTTATAGAGGAAAGATTCCTGAGGAGGAAGAGAATGTGAGGGTTTTGGAAAACTAGCTTTGTATATATTCTTTCTTATATATAAAAGTGCGATTGCTCATGTGTCATTGCCGTCTTTTATTTGCATTCTTTGAAGTTGTCGTCGAAAAAACGAGTTGAATAGCTCCTCCAAAGCATTGCTTTTTGTAACTCCTCCCCCATGCCTTGTGCTTCGAAAATAACTTGTGCGTGCTTGATAGTGGGATTTTTCCATGCCTTGGTTGCTATAAGTTGCTAAGGGGCCATGCTCCTCCACAAAGAAAGGTCCATGAATATGAAGAATATGCTGCAATACAAAGTAACACAAATTTTATACCAATTGAAAAACCTGTCAAAATAAGCCGATATTAAATAATTATTACTTTACCAGATAAAAAGTGATATCTTTTTCTCCCCATGCCTCTTTTATCGCCTGAACAAGCTTTGTGATTGATCTTTTGAACTCTTCCGCATATGTATATGTTGTCTTATGTTGCCTGAGGAGTTTCAGAAAAACATCAAGGTGTATCCAGACCTCCATTCTAAGAAACGCAAGCCTCGGCGTGCTTGCAACATTTGTTGTGATCTCACATAGCTCTCTCCAACACTCCCAAGCCGCATTCACCTGCTTTCCTGAATGATTTCCTAAGAATCGTCTAGCTTTTGAGCCTCCCATAGAGACATCGGCCAAGATATCTCTTGTTTTTCCTGAAAGTATTGGATCCTTTCTTAAGTGAACTTGGCCCCCATGAAATCCCATTTTCGATAGCAATGCCTCGCATTTATCAATACACTCATCTGATAAAGATAATGGCTTAATGGAATATACGTAGTCGAGATGCAACCTGAGAAGCTTATCGATTATTCTAATCTCTGCATGCAAAGTACAAATATGAACATTCTTAAGAGAGATGGAAAGAATGGGATCCCAGATGTCTTCTATGTTTTTAAATTTACTCAAATCTAGAGAGTCTCTATTTGGGGCTCTTCTTACTGGTCGCAAACTACTCCAATCTTTGGATCCAATGCTTTCCATGCAATAAATGCAAGGATATTTTGTATTTGCACCATTACATATTCCAAGCATACATTTGATAGTTTTCAAATCAGCACTCATATGCCATTCCACATTAAATTTACCAACCCCATCAACTACCAACATTTCGCCTTCACTTTGAGACTTAATGATATTTGGAATACCTGTATGGTTGAACAACCATTTCAACGTTTGATGATTTTCAATTGGTACCTGGGCTGCACCAATCCACCAAATCTCCATCTCGGATTGGATCTTATGCAATGGAGCTTTGCCCTCGCCATTGCCATGGTCCAATGCCATGTTCATGAGGCAAATGCTAATTCTTTCCATCTTCTGTCCCTTTTGAATCTGTGCTTCATCCAACTTCAAGGCAAACTTTAGAACACCATAACTTTCTTCTACTGTGATTTTATACATGTGAACCATTGCAATTTGCACCTTTTTTAGATCAACCCATATATTGTTAAACTCATTGTAATCAAAAATTGCCTGTTTTTTTTGTTTTTCATAGGACATAGACCTTTCGATGTGAAAGTAATCTCCAAAAACATGTGGAATCTTGCGATTCATGGAAATTCTTGCAGTGGAAACTGCAAGGGCTCGGGGCAATCCAAATATAGTTACCCTATTGCGTTTAAGATTTTTAAACCATAATCCAGAGATAGCACGGTAACCTTTTCGACTTATACCCACAGTATCGCATGTCTCTACGATTTCATTTGCTTTCACTGTGCCTTTTAAATCCTTCACTAACTCTCTCAGAGTTGGACCTCTCAAATCCACATTTTCTGGTGACTTAAGAATCCTCAAAATGTCTTTCTTATTCATGGTTTCCTTCAAAAGTTTGATTCTTTCCTCATTCTCTCGGATATTTATGCCTAATATGTTAGAGACATATTTCTTTGTAAGATTTAGTCTCCTTTTCTTTGCTCTCTCACACAAGCTGGTTATATTTTTTAACGGTCTCTTCCTCTCTCTAAATCCTACTGGAGTTTCTCTCAAGCGTATTAGCTTATTCTGCAATGAATTATTAACATTTTTCAAAATATCAATCTGACTTGTCAACTCTAAAATTTTTGTTTGTGTAGTTTCTAGTGCTTTTTTCATTTCGTGCACTTGGGCTATATATGTGTAAGATGCAGAGTATAACCTCATACAGTAGCCAAGCATTCCATTATAACCTTCTCCAGCATATCTTATATAGTCATGGACATTCAAAAAAGGAGGTGGTTTACCTGTAGAAGGATCCCTGGGATAGATATTTCCATCCACCCACAAATCTATATGCTTCATTCCTTGTGTTCGCAACCTGTTGGCTTCAATCTCATCTATCAATACTCGATGATGTATACTTCTCCAAGATGTGTAAGTCGGATCTAGCTGAATAGATAGCTTGTATTTACGTGTGCTTGCGCCTGTGTTATTTGAAGTAGTATTGCTAGACATTCTAGCAAATGAACCGAGCAAGAATCTCACAGTGATAGAAAGCAAGTGCAGCAAAAGGAATGGTAAAAGAGAATAGTGTATAGAAAGAAAACGCGGGAGCAAACAAATGCGAAGTTCGTACGAAAATCTCGAAAATACAAAATCTCTCGAGTTCCAAGACAATAAACGGCCGAAAAGGTGACCCCTGACCTGGATTAAAAGATGAGGGCAATTAATGGCCGACCTCTTCAATGAACCAAATATTCTCTCATTAATCACATTTGGACAACCAAATTTAGAGGTTTTATTCTTCCTAAACCTCAACTAATTAGCAACTTAATCACTTTCTTACAAGTGCCATTTTTGAAGCGTTTTTGGCCCTAATGGTATGCATTAGTGGGAATAGGATAAATTAGAATGGTGGGAAATGGGAAAAAGGGCCTCTAGGCTACGGCCGGCCATGTAAAAGAGGGAAAAGGGGATGACCGCCCAAAAGGGATTTAGGGTTTTGTATATAAAGTTGAAAAGTGAATGAGAAGCTCATTCTTTGGTGTGTGGCAAAAAGAGTCTTCTTCTTCCTCTCTTCTTCTCTCCTTCTTGCTTATGTGTGCTCTTGAGAGAGGGAGTGTGAGAGTGTGAGGGAGTGAGTGTGTGTGAGAGTGAGGGATCAAGAGGGTGAAGCTCTTCACCTCTTCTCTTTTTCCCTTCTCTTCTCTTCTCTTCTCTTGTGCGCGCTGCTATGGAGGATGGATCTTGGAGATGGAGGAGGCTTGAGGATGCTTGAGCTAGCATCAAGAATCGTGGAGCTACCGGAGTGCAAGAGAGAGAAGGGTACTCGATCGGGCATCAAGGTAAGCTCACAACACTCATAGTATCGACGGCGCGTCGGCTAGGTGAGAGATAGCCATTAGAGCTCGCTTGGAACGCTTGAAACAATAAGCAGTCCGTGGGTCTTGGGAGTTGAGCGAAAGCTCCCACAAAATACATGGGTGTAATGTAGCTGTAGAATTACTAATGTATTCTTATGTACGTCACATAACATGCCATTGACTAATATCATGCCACATCACCAAGGCATTTAGTGGATGCCAGCTCATGTAGAGCTTGATATCTCACTACTCCCGCTTGAAATCAGCATGAGCTCATGAACTCCAATCATAGTCTTGAAGGATTGAAGCTTCTCAATTTCTAAGGCCTTGTGAAAATGTCAGTAGCTTGATCCTCTGTGCTGACATAAACAATGTCAATATCACTTGTTGGATTGTTCTCCCGAATGAAATGGTAATGGACCTCTCTATGTTTGGTTTGTGTATGATACACTAGGCCCTTAGCCAATGAAATGCTACTAAGGAACTTATCATAGTAGATGATAATGTTCTTATTCATCTATATCCCCAAATCACCAAGTAGCTTGCATAACCAAGCTATCTCACATGCAAAAATTGCAACATCTCTGTACTCTGCCTATGTACTAGATAAGATAATTGTTGGCTATTTCTTACTACTCCAAGTAACATCAACACTTCCAAAGGATTTCCAAAGGAAAACATAAAACAACTTATAGATCTCCTATCTGAAATACTACCAGTGCAATCTACATCTATGTAACCATCTAAATCCAATGGTACACCTACATCATAGAATAAAGCATAGTGCAATGTAGACTTGATATAGTACACTAAGCATTGCACTATATCCTAATGTGGCTTCAATGAAAGCTACATAAACTAACTCTCTAAACCAATTAATCAAGCTATCTCACATGCTACAATTGCAGCATCTTTGTACTCTAGATGTGCACTGAATTATATTTAAATGTGGCTTCCATGGAAGCTAGATAAACTAACTCTCAGAATGAAATGGTAATGGATCTCTATGTGTTTGTTCCCTACATGATACACTAGGTTCTTAATCATCTAAATGCTACTAAGGTTATCATAGTAGATTATAACCTTCTTATCCAACTACAGCCCCAAATCACCAAGTAACTTGTGTAACCAATCTATCTCACATGCTATAATTGGAGTACCTTGGTACTCTTCCTCTATACTAGACAAAGTCACCATCGACAATTTCTTATTGTTCCAAGTAACAAAAATACTCCCAAGATAAAACATAAAACTACTAATAGATCTCCTATTTGAAAGGCTACTAGCCTAGTCTGCATATGTGTAACTACGTAAATCCAATGGTACACCTACATCATAGAATGAAGCATAGTGCAATGTAGACTTGATATAGTGCAATGTGCACTACACTATATTCAAATGTGGCTTCCATAGAAATTGCATAAACTAACTCTCCAAACTAATTGCATTGTTTAGGTTTGGCCTTGTGATCATCAAATAGATAAGATTGCCCACATTCTTCTAATACATAGTAACATCCTCAATCAAGTCGCCCTCATGTGTACTAAGCTTAGTATTAACATCCAAAGGTATAGAAATAGACTTGGAATCAACCATACCATACTTCTTCGATATATTCAACATGTTTTATCTTTGTGATAACCATATACCCTTTGGAGTCCTAATGATCTCTATACCAAGAAAATAGTCCAGCTCTCCCAAATCCTTCATCTCAAATTAAACTTGAGAAGACCCTTCATATTATCAATCTTTGTCTAAATATGACCCATAATTATAAAATCATCCATTTATATAGCAATGACCACAATACATATATCACTCCCATATACATAGAGTGAGTGATCAGCCATAGCAACTAGAGCAAAGGTCTCCTCATAATCAATACCATGAGTGCACATATCCTTTGGCAACCAATCATGCCTTATAGAGCTTAATAGATCCATCTGACTAAACTTGTAAATCCATTTGCAGCCACCAATAGCTTTCTTGCCTCTAGGTAAGAGCATTAACTTCCATGTGGAATTATCTATAAGTTCATCCATTTCATAAACCATGGTACAATCCTAATACTCATTACCCACTACATCCTCAAAATAAGTGGGTTCCACATCTTCCACAACCTTTGCTATGTATGCATACTATTGAGCTACATAGCTATTGGCTTTCTCACTCTACTTGATTTGTATGGACCTAGATCACTACCATGTACTTTAGCATCCTATTGTGCCTTTCACACACCAAGTTTTTTAATAGATAGAATCCCAAGCTCCTCATCTAAGCTTTGCTCAAAGCCATCTAAATCAGTATCAATATGAGAGGAACATGATGTTACATCTATCACAATAGGTGAGGCTCTAACTTTATCTTTATCTTTTTTTGACATCTGTGATGTACTTGGTGGAGTAACCTCTGACCTCAGTCTACCCCTCCAAGGTATTTCAATATAACCATAACTAGGAGACCCTTGTGGTCCACTCAATGTGTGTGACTGCTGACCTATTTTCTGCACACACACACTCAAGCTCATCAAGCTCAGTTATATTCTACAAATTACTATACTAGTTACTTATTTCATTAAAAACAACATCCCTACTAATTTTCAGCTCATGTGTGTAATAGGGTTATGACATCTATATCCCTTCTACTCAAGATAATACCCAACAAATACACATTTTTTTGCTTTGGGATCTAATTTACTGTACAACTCATTAAGAATATGCACATAAGCAATACATCCAAATACTTTTATATAGGATAGATTTGGATTTCTACCCATAAACTCATCTTCAAGTATCATACCATGTATAGTACTAGTGGGTGTTGTGTTCATAATGTATATAGCAATAACGATTGCTTCAACCTAATCGTAGTGAGAAAAGTTTCTTTCTAACATTAGTGCACAATCCACCTTTGTAATATGCTTGTTTTCTCACTTAGTAACTCCATTTTGTTGTGGAGTATATCTACATGTATATTGTCTTTGTATATCATTTTTCAACAAAAAATTAAAAACTCATGGGAGAGATATTCTCCCCCTTCATCCGATCTTAGGCATTTAATATGTAACTCTATCTCCTTCTCAACCAAAGCCTTAAATTAAGTGATACCTCACTTTTCTCACCCATAAAGTAAACCCACACATTGTGAGTATGATCATCAATGAAAAAAACATAATACATACACCTACTTAAATTTGCAGTGTTTATAGGACCCCACACATCAAAATGTATCAATTGAAGTGGCTTCTTGTATATGAATACTATATTGGAGAATTTGGGAATTTTCATATATTTTGGGAATCTTTGATATAGTTAACATTTGCCCATATGGTCAAATCTTGTTTCCTTACTTTAATGTGGATTCTACCTTAGGTAATACATAGGTAGTCTTTCCAAGTTTGACTTTCAAATAAGTAATTAAGATTTAGCCACATGGTTAAATTTTTACCTTTTATTAAAAGATGGGACTTCGGAGATTCTCAAATTCTCTAATATGGTGTTTATGTGTCTTTCATGTGGAAACATGTGCCTTACTTGTTTTCCAAGCTGGCATGCATCACATGCTTTATGCATCCCATCAACTCTAAACTTTAGGTAAGCCATCCCTAATCTATTTTGATTGCATGTCTTTCAGCCTCTACACATTCACATGACCAATTTTCTTATGCCAAATTTTAATATCATTCAAAATACCTAAATCTTGTGCAAATATGAAAATATCCATTTTACGCAAGATTAAAAAAATTTCTAGCATGATTTCCTTTTACAATAAATCTGTAGTTATTAAGATCTTCTACACAACAACCATTAGATATGAACTAAACCCGAAATCCTTGTTCTACCATCTAAGCAACAAAAACTAAGTTTCTTTTTAATATTTAGTATATGCAACACAAAATGTGGCCTACAATACAATGAAATGGAAGCAAAGATTCGTAAGTCAAACACAAAAGCATGCATGTTGAGGTACTAGACCACTAATTTATTTATATTCACATAAATTTTAAATTTTAAAAATTGAAAATGAAGTTAATATGTTCTATACGAATATTTTAATTTGTGAGCTTACATGCTCAAATTAAAACCTCCACATTATCGAACTTAGCCATTCCAAAAAGCCCATAAAGAAAGAAGCAACATGTGGAGCAAATGGAAAGTAGATAGACTGAAAGAGAGGGAGAAGGAGAGAGAAGGGGGAGAAAGGGAGAGTGAGAAGGAGAGCAAGACAAAGAGACAAATAGAGGGAGAGGCAAACAAAAAGTAAATAGGTAGGTAGAGAGAGAGAGAGAGAGAGAGAGAGAGAGAGAGAGAGAGATCAATGATCATGCTACGAGGTGTTGTAGCTCATATTCAAGGCATGGGAGCTTTCACAAGTTGGAGAGAACCCTCTTTGCAAATGATCCTAGATTCGACTTGTTTCCAATATCTTAAGCATTTATAGTATATATGAATCTATTTTGCTATTCTAGAGCTGCTTTGTTGTTCTCATTCTTTGGTAGTTGCTCTTAAGGATCTCAATTTTCTAATTGAATGGTTTCATAAATGCATTTTTTAATGAGTTTATAAATACTTTAGTAAACACTATTGTTTAACAATTTCTCTAACAATATCATGATAACACATCTCTAAGCACACAAGTTTCCCATGATCCTTACGTAGATTGTGTTTAGGGTTCCTTGATACCTACTTAAACATGTATTTCAACACCATAATAAAAATGTGTAACTTCTATGTCTAATGCTATGTAATGGCTTGTTGAATGCATACTAGGGAATGAGCACATAAAAACAGCCATGTGCTACCAAAAACGTCTTTTTTAAATGTAATTTCAACCTTTTTTTGTTACAAACATGGGCCTATTTTTTTGTTGGTCAGATCACAAGATGTGGTTTTGTTCCCTATACCTTAAGCCTTTTTGTGTTTGAAAGCAGACAACGATCATTGATTTCTACAATATGCATCTCACTCTCTACCAATTTCTCGAATATTTTGATGGTTGCTCCATCCTCATGGTTGCTCAAACGCATATGAAAGTAGACATATATACATTCCTCCCAAAATTGACATATTTGCAGTTTTGTCCATCCTAAATTATAAACTTCGTATACTTTGGAGAATGCACTCTTACATGTAGAATCCAAAATCTCTAATGTAAGCCACAATTTATATTTCTTTTGATGAAATAATATTATGATTTTAGGTATTCTATAAACATATGATACTCTTTTTTCTTCTACTTGAATAGATTATCCCCAATCAAAAATACCTATTTGTGCATTTTGTGATTGAGTAAAAGCTGATATCAAGAATGAGAGCTATGAGCCATAGCTATTGCATCTATTCTTGCATGTATCACATTTTGTATGGATTTTACAAATGCATGCAACTTTTTTTATTTTTTATCATTCAATATGGGATCAGAACGTGGATTTCAAATTAGAGATTGATTTTTTTTCTAATATAATAATCTAATAGTATGAAGCTTGTACGAACCTTTAGTGCAAGATAATTACATAAGCATGTTGTGTAGTGTACCTCCATTATACAAAGGACATATTATTATAAATGGTAAACATATGGTAAACATTGTGGTAAACACTATACATCTAACCAAGCATGTACAAATCAATTACATATTTTGTTCATGGGTGAAAGAGTAAATATTTTTTGATAGATTTCATTTGTATTTTTTAGCTAAATAGAATTCACTACTATCAAAACTAGGAAAACCTTTAAAATTTAAAGTGTAACACTCCCCAAAAGTGCCTCTTGCATTTCTTTCTTTGAATTTGATTGAATCATGTGATATGGTCAGAAGAAGATTATGACATTTTTATAGTATTCTCAAAGTGATTGCATGTAATATTCTTCTTTGGATAATCAACATCTTCTTTGTGAAAATCTTTGTGTACTTATTTTGTTCTCTTCTTGTACACAAACAATCTTTGTGTACTTCTTTTGTTCTCTTCTTGTACATAAACATTGTTATTAATCACTCTCAATATTTCATCACTTGTATGTTTGTTGAGATCAGATATTATTACATATTTGCTTATATTGATTGAATAATAAATAACCATAACAACATGACTAAGTTTTTTTAACAACATTATTAATTTATACACATACCACACATGCACACACATATGATATATTTATGTTAATTTATTATTTACCAATAAAATTATTTTTCTCATTATAAGATAAAAATTTTCTAAATCAATTTATATCTACTATAATATTGCTAGCCTTTGTATACTATAGTTCCAAAAAATCAATATAAAAGTTTAATTATACAAATATTATTTTTTGAGTTGTTTTTTTCAAAAAAGTTGTGAGTAATTAAAATTAACATAATAAGTTTTTATCACAAGCATTTAGAAAGTATTTATCAACGTATAAAACATAGAGTTTAATACTTTTCAAAACTTATATCAATAATATATATTCTAACATAAATATAAACGTGTTGTAAATCATTAGTATGAATAGGAAAAAAGAATATGTAGTTATAAAATCACATTGTACTAGTGTATTCTCTTCATCTTATTATTTTGTGTGACTTATTAAGGAAGTTGTCCATCCACCTAGCTTCATTAGATTGTTCAATATAAAAGTTTTTTGAAACTTGTAAAGGATTATTTCTTAACAACATTTATGGTTATATCAATTGTCTTGTTGCAATTCATTATTCATACTTAATCAAAGCTCATATATTTCAAAAAAAGAAGTATTCATGATTTAAACTTTAAAATAAAAAACCAAATTGATATTATTATTTTTTAAAAAAAATCAATATCATGAATACCTTTAAGTTAAAAATTTTACTTATTAAATATATAATAAAAATTTAAGTTAATATTTTATATTTATTTATGTTAGATAAGTTTCACATCCATTATCATAATTCACTAATAGTACATGAAAGTAAATTTTTTGCATTTTAACCATTTGAAATTAAAAGAGGAACACATGGACACAAGAGTGAGATACATGACATGCTAGAGAAACCATCAAGTGCAAACTATAATTTTAGAGATTTAAAGATAACCTCACACTTATGAATACCTTAGAAACCCAAATAAACAATACAACATTAAGTGTAGTGGAAAAAGGTAAACTAAAGGGAAATATATGTAAATGCACAACGGTGTTGGGTTATGCGATTTTTGGAGATGGTAGACTTCAATAATCTTGGAATAGTGCTTGTAAGGATCAAAAACTACCTTTTGTTTATTCCCAACCTATTATAGTGTAATAATAAGTAGGCAAGTCATGGTTATATTCATTCCTTCATTTTCCTTTGACTTTCATGTCATATGTTTAGTGGTACAATAGGAACATGTTTGAGAGATTATATAAAAAGTAGGAAAAGAAACAGTAAATTAGTAGCTCCTAAGAGAATAGGAGATCAACCAAATCCCCATTGATGAGTCTTCTTTGGATGGTCCAATACTTAGAGCACACATACGATTATTATTAGGTCTTGCATCAAACTTGGAGAATGTATTTTATTTAAAAAAGGTTTAAATTATCTTAAAAGCATCTAAATATGTTCGCATGTATAATATAGCTAAGATCTAAAATACTTTTGATATTGTTTCATGCATAATATGGCTCTTTCATACAATATATTAAATAAAAATTATAGAATTGATCAAAAGAACACATTTAAAAATAATCTAATTTAAAAAACATATGTAATACTACTATTATATCTTACATTGAATTAGTAGTAATTTTCAAAAAATGATCCATATTTATCTTAAGAAATTTAGACATTTTTTTTCATGCATGATATAACTCTTTAAATTTTAGTAAAGTTGATATAAAATAAATCAATTATAATCTAGAATAATGTTACTTACAAAATCATATTCTTATTTAATATAAATGTATAATAAGAAAGTATTGTTGTATAATTTTATCAATATGATTTCCTCTATTAATCATGTAATAGGATTCATTGAACATGACATATACTCTTTTAACATGCCATTATTTACAATAATAAAAGTAATATAATAATTTTAATTAAAAATATAAATAAATAATCAATCTCTAAATCTTTACTATAATATACAATAAGATAGTAGCATGCTATATATTCATAATTTTTAGAATGGTTAAGCATAATTTTCATATATAATTAATTTTACAATCTTATTCTAAAAGGTAAACATTTCTCATACTATTTATGTTTCGTCCCTTCTTTTTACAAGATTTGGGTAGTACTCACAGGAATAAGAAGAAATGGTTAAATGAGTTCGCACAAAGCTAAGTTTCGAAAATGATCATTATCAATATGTAAATACAAGAATGGCTTATAAGAAGAAATTAGTAAACCTTTTTCTAAGCTTTTTCCTCTTCTACTTTTCTTTATAAATTTTTAAAGCTTCCGTATTTTAAAGCACGCACTACCATAGTGTAATAATAGGCAAAACAATCATGCTAATAATATATTCATTTTTTAAATTTAATTGAAGCTTTTCTTTAATCTACTAACACGATAGCAAGGCATTGAGATCTTATATAACATATAGGGAAACTAAGAATACATCCATAGCTTTTAAGACAATGGGAGATCCATCAAGTCTTGAGATGAGCCTTTTACTTGCAAGTATATACTCAAATCTAAAATTTGTGAGTTTGAATTGATTTAAATGTCTCTCTATTTAAATGTCAATCACGTTTTTTACTATTATATTTTTTAATGTATCATATGTTGTTACACTTTCACATGATGTCATTTGTATATAAATTTTTAAAAATTGCTTGGTAGCTTAAATAAGTTATGTACAATTTTTTTATATTGTTAATAGGTTGTTTTCTTAAATTCATGAATTGATTATTATTTTTGCACTAACTTCAAACATTAAAAAGTTTTAGCTATAACCGAGTAATCATCTTATAAGATGTTAACTTAGAATTTCTTCATTATATTATAATCTTTTAATTACTAAATCATCATCCCTAGACTAATGTAAAATTAAATACATTCAAATCTTATATAAAAAATACCAAAACCAATAGTAGATTAATGGCTCCTAAGGAAATAGGAGATCTATTACATTCCCATCGATGAGCTTATTTTTGAGAATGTATAACCAAATATAGATTTTATGAGTTTAAATAGATTTAAATGATTTTGTATTAAAAAGCTACTCATTATATTGGTGTGTTATGATACTCTTTACTTTTTCTATGTGTGCTATGTTAGTAAAGATTTATAGAATATTGTTGCATACATTAGTTTGCATTACAAAAATATTATATTACATGGGAATTTAAATAAGTTTATCACTTTATTATATAATATTTGATATTATTTTTTCTCATATGTCTAAATTTTTTATTATTATTTCACTAGTAAAAAAATTATTAAATCATAACTTTAAACACTATCTGAACATTTAGATACAATTAACTAACATTCTTACAAGATCTTAACTTAGAGTTTAATTATTATAGTATAATTTTCTAATTACTAAACCATCACACGTAGATTAGTGTACAATCAAATAGAGAATAAGACAAAATCTAATTGTAAATAGTTGGAAACATATGAGCTTCTCAAAGTCTAAATCTTTACCACAATATATATGAAAATATTAACATGCTATATATTCAAATTTACTTTTTTCAAAGTTAAAAAATATAACAACCGTAACAAATTTGTTCGTCAAAATCTCAACAGCTACCAAAAGGAAAAGCTTTATTACCCCCTTTACATTTGCTCCCTCTTGTTACCCAAGAAGAAAAAGATATTGCTCAATTAGTTCACAGTAGGTTAACTTAAAAAATATTGCTAATATGTGAGCACAAGAAGAGATAGTCATAAGAAAATGCAAGTAAACCCTTTCATAAGCTTCTTTTCTTCTAGTTTTCTATACAGCTCTCACATACTTAGTAACATGATAGGGACACATTTAGATCCTATATAAAAGACATGAAAACCAAGAGTAGATGAATAGCTCTTAAGGCAATAGGACATCCATAAAGAAAACAACCAATCCTTTTTCTTAAATCCACATAAATAATAAAATGGCCATTCACAACATTATTAGGTTTCAAGTTTGCGTACGTTATTAAACTATAGAATTAAAGAATCTTGAAAACTTTGTATTGATAAAATAAATAACCTCTATAACACATAAATAATTAAAATTATAATATATATAGTTTATTGAAATTAAAAAAGAGTAATATTAATTTAAATATGAAACTGATATATATTTATTTATTTATGTACTTGTTTCTTTATTATACTTTACATGTTAATTCAATTATTATCGTAAAAGTGATATACTATGACGCTTAATGTGAATACTTGATCAAAGAACATCCATAAAGATTAAGAGTATATATCAGAACTATAGCATGACACATAATAGCAATAGAAAAATGAATTATAATTTTTCTAATGATTTGATGTTGAGACCATAATTTCCATACATAAAAATATAGATTTAACACAACTTATTAAAGAAAATACATTTACAAAATATTTAATGATAGTATAATACTAACAATTTATAAAAATTACATTACATATACCTAATATATTAAAAAAACTTTCAATATTTGAAAAATTTAAAAGAATAACAAATGATAATAAAATAATAAAAGTCTTTTTTCTCAAAATTAACATTATGTTTTCATCTACTTGCTCAATCCTCATCTCTCTCCTTCCCTAGACTCTCTCTCTCTCTCTCTCTCTCTCTCTCTCTCTCTCCATTTCCCTCTCCCTCTTTCACTCCTTCTAAAACCCTCTCTCTTTAAATTTCTCCTTTCAGCTTAATCTCATTTCTCTCTCTCTCTCTCTCTCTCTCTTTCACACACACACACACACATCTCCATCTTCTTTCTCTCTCTCTTTCCCACCCTCTCTTACACAAGCACAATGTTCAAAGAAAACAAAGAAAGAAGAAAATAAATTGTTCTCTTCCTTACTTTCATAGCCCACTTTCTCTCCATCTCTATCTCCTTTCTCCTCACTCGTTCTCCTCCTCTCTCTCTTAAGAGCAATGCGTAAAGAAAGCAAAGGAAGTAGAGAGAAAAAGACATCTCAAAGCTCAAAGAAACAAACCTTCATGGTCTTCTTCTTCTCAGAAAAATACATCTCAAAGCTCAAAGAAACAAACCTTCATGGTCTTCTTCTTCTTCCCAAACCTGCACCTGCTATGAACCTTGCACCTCCTGCTAGACCTCATGATGATGTTCACTATATATTTGCCCACCATCTCACAATAATATGCTTGCTATATGCCAGTATAATTATACATCGTGCAGTACGAGAATAAGCTTATAGCCTCTCATCGCACGGCCAGTCCGTGTGCCGATGCTTACGAGGCCTGTCAGCCCCGAGTCCTATATTTAGTTTCCTAATATATGGTTTTTGCTATTGACTATGGTCTCACTTGGTTTTCACAAAGGAAAAAGCGTAGGCAACATGTGTTTTTGCAAGCTTGAATCAGGTTAATTGATCTGTTACAGTGAAATACCAATCAATTAAGTCACTTCAGGAGTAGTGGGCATCATACTGACATAGTAAAATAAAATGATCTGGCATGGTCATTAGATGGTTATGCTAAACGAAAATTATTTTCAAGCAATCATCGCACCAGTTCATTTGTGAAAGATGTGCAGGTGGCCTAGACCACACCAAAGATCCAGCCCCGAATTAAGCTGATGATGGATCCGAACCAGAAAGCTGGAGCCACGTTACTGATGGTTTATGTACGCTGCTGGTGATTGTGACGTTGAGAAGGATGGTGAGACGACTGTTTCTAGTCATGTTGGTCATGTAGAGATGACGGCGGTTGATGCTGCCGTTGTGCATGGTGACTGTGAGGGAAGCACTTTTACAAACACGAACATGTACCTATGATATCCCCTACCGACATGGGCCATTTTCTTGCCTTACATAGGAGTCGGGACGACATAGCGTATTTAACTAACTTGTGCTTCACAATTTTCGTAGTTAATTTAGTGAAGACTATGGTTTGGTATATTCAATATTAACACGAGCTAGGATGTCCACTTGCTTTCTTTGTAAAATTATAAGCTTCCATAATGTGATTCACAACATCAAAGATGGATCATGATATGGAAAAGAACCCCATATCCCAATTCAGCAATCATGCAACAAACCACCTCTTTTAGTTTGGGAATTAATATGTATCTTATAAATCGGCAATCAAATTATTAGTGTAATGCAGCTAGTAACTGAAGTAGATAAGCTCCCTACCTTGACGTTTCGAATACTGATGTTTACTCCTGCCATTTACTTGCAAGCTTTGCTTATGCCCAAGCCACACTTGTGCATGTGAAAACTGCTACAATGAGAATATTTTTCCTCAAAGATGTAGTGTACTTATAGAATGAAACACTATTGTATCTGTCACTAAATCAATTGCTTATTATGCATTCTCTATTGAATAAATTCATGTCAATAAATTAATGACTCACTTTTTCTTTAAGTGTTGATGATGATCTAGCATGGCCATGAGACCATTTAGAGATCACCAGTATTCCTAATGTATCACTTAATGGGGTGATCAAGGCACTGTGACGAGGATATCTAGTACAGGCAGTATAAGTTATGAAGGGGGAAACAAGTGTCTGCCAAGTGTAAGAGTGTACACAAGAACCAAGAAGTTATACATAAATGAAGATGGATTGAGTTCTAAGAAGAGAAAGTGCATTAGTATTGTGTATATGTATTTATGTGTGCATCCAGGGACGCCTGGGAATGTTTACTTATGTGTCATGAGCATTGCATTTATTTGGGGTCATCCTCTCCCCTACAAGTCAAGGTTTAAGGTCTTTTCTTTCATTAAGAAAGACGAGAGAGGAAATTCTTTTATTAAGAAAGACGAGAGACGCGATCCTCTGGAAGTGAGGAGAGAAGTGATTTTCTCTTTCTAAGGCCTAAAATGACACAGGCTTTTGTGTGAAATTCAATCTTAAGGTTAAGGCCCAAGGAAATCTAATGAACTCTCCTTATCTATGACTCAAGGTGGTTGCATGGACAAGTTAAGAGTACAATTTAATAAGCTATTTCTTGGAAAAATCATTTTTAAAATATCTTGCAATAGAAAAACGATCTCTAAAAATGGGCCGCGATGGTTATCGGAAATAGCGAGATCTACAAATTTCGTATTGGACGTTTTTTCATCCAAACAATGCACAAAGAGATATCTCAAAATTAGTGTTGCAGAGTGGAACAACCACTTCTTGCATGAAAAACAACTCAACTCTCTCTCCAAGAAGAGAAGCTCTTGAAAGCCTTTAAAAGAGGAAGCTCTCTAATTTGGGTGTAAGGGAGGGGTGAAGGAAGCATCACTTTGCATGTATCCAAGAGGAGAAGAGAAGGTGCAAGTGCTGCGGAAGCCCTGCTGAAATCAAGTGCTGCAGAAGCCCTGCTGAAATCAAGTCCCAAGAGGAGAAGAGAATGTGCAAGTGCTGTGGAAGCTCTGCTGAAATCAAGTTCCAAGAGGAGAAGAGAATGTGCAAGTGCTACGGAAGCTCTGCTGAAATCAAGCACCAAGAGGAGAGCCCTACACATATTGTGTAGGTGAGAAGGAGACTCAAGAAGGATCAAAAGGTGCTAACTTCTAAGTTGTACAAGTGTTAGCCGGTTGTATACCGCGCAAGGAACCGTGATCTTGTTTCCAGGATCTACAAGTAATAACTGGCTTATGTGTAACGGAGGAGCTTGCTCCTTGTCAATAATATAACTCCACAAGGGGGGGGACTGGCCTATCTTCAGGTCCCTAGTGTGTTGCCAATTTCTCTACCTCTCTCTCTACATCTTTCTTTTCTCTCATCTATTCTCCCTGTGTGCCAAGATAATATTCGCCATATACATTTTAAGTATATAAGAAAGTTGAGCGTGTATTTTGGATTTTATAACAGTGGTATCAGAGTAGGTCTCTTTGCTTTTCTCAAAGTAAAGGTGATCCTTGCAAGAAGAAGGTAAAGATGACAATTGATGAAGCACCTACAAGTGAGCAATTACATGCTCAATTGACAGAGTATCGTAGCTTGTTGAAGATTCCCAAAGTACGTCAATTGATTGACAGCTTAAGGGCAAGGGAAGAAGCTACTTATGAAGGACCAATCCTCCAAAAGATGGTGATACTAGAGGAAACACCATTGCACCAATTGATGGTGAAGATGCAAAGCATCCAATTACTGAGAAGCTTCCTAGAAGGAAGAAGGATTCTCGGGTCAAGAAGAGTAAAAAGACCTCACCTCGAGTGAGGCAGATAAGGAGGGAGTCATCTCCCTCAGCAACCAGCTACTCCCATGATTACTCAAGTTCCTCCTCCTCATCATCTTTTAGTTTCTACTCTCTTGGTTCTAAGTCTCGTGCAATCCATAAACGGACAAAGAGGGACCATAAGAGGAGCAAGCTTAAGAAGACTAAGAATTTCAAGTTTGGGGATAAGGACATAAAGTTTGACTCTTATTTCGATAAGAGAGATCCTGCTAAGGCATTAGCCTTTTTCAAGCAATTTGAAGTTGCTTTTTCTGATGGTATTTTCTCAAAAAAGTCCAAGCTAAGGCATGTAGGCATGCACTTGAAAGACATCTCTAGCAATTGGTGGTTGACTCTCATTTTGGAGGGAAGGAAACGTAGGACTTGGGAAAAGTTCAAGAAGAAGTTTTATGCTCAATTCTTACCTCCTGATTTTGAGATTATGTGGACAAGTTTTGGTCTAATCTTCTCAAGGTTACTCCTTTCATGGAGATCAGCGATGAAGAGAAGAAAAGGAAGTTTAAAGCTGGTCTACTCTCTCATTTACACAGAACCATGAAGTTGTATCCACATGAAACCTTATCTTGCATGATGGAGTCTGCCATCATAGCTGAAAGTTTGCATACACCTAGTACATCTCGAAAGTTGGAGATGAGTTCTTATAGAGCTAAACAAGAGCAACTCTATAATCAACCAAGAGACAGGACTAATCGAAGAAGACCTACCTTTACCCATGACCAATATTCAAAGCCAAAGAGTAACAAGAAGAAGCGCAAGTATCTCTCACCCTCTCAGATACAAAAGTACAAAGAGGAAGGAAGGTGCTTTCTTTGTGGTGAGTTAGGGCATATGAAGCCTGATTGTCCTCACAAAAGGAAGGAAGAAAATGTGGTTAAAGATCCTCCTCCACCATCCTCAAATTCTATTTCGGATGTGCAAGCTAATTCACTCGTTCAAATGAGAAGAAAAGACAACCCTTAAAGGGTTGGGGGACACTCAACAATCAACGAATTTTGATAATCTTTGATCCAGGGTCCACATATAATTTTGTGTCGGCAGATACTGTTGAAAGGCTACAAATTCCACCAGATCGATTGGGAATACCAATTGGATCAGGTTCGGCATTTCAAGGACTTACAACAAATTCTACTCCTATTCAAGGGAAGTAGAATCTTAGAATTGGGGATTACCGCGACCAAGAATCTTTTCTACTTGCACCCATAGGTAACTGTGATGTTATCTTAGGCATGCCTTGGCATTACAAGATTAGACCTCCTCCCAATTTTGTTAAGAAGACCCTTGCATTTCAATTCAAGGGTCGGAACGTAGTATGCATTGCTGATGCTAGAGATTGGCATGTGCCAATGGTTAGTCATGTTAGCATTTCTAAAGAAAGGAAGAAAGCTATTTATGCATACATGATTTTTGTGAGAGAGTCAAAAGAAACTAATGATTCAAGGGCACTTGGTGCCTCTAATGAACACACAATACCAACTAATGCTTCTAAGTCTCAGACTTTAAAAGAGCCCCTCTCTTTAATTGATCAAGCTAGACATGATTTTGTTAAACAATATGAAGATTGTTTTAGATTCACTCCTAGGAGAGTTACCTCCTAAGCGCCCGGAAGATCACACAATTGATCTTATCCTAGGCAGTTCACCACCTAACAAACCTCCTTACTGAGTAAGTTCAAGTCAGCAAGAGGAGATCCTAACACAAGTAAAGGAATTGTTGGAAAAAGGGTTACTTCAACCTAGCTCTTCTCCATACTGCTCTCTAGTCTTACTTGTTCAAAAGAAAGATGGTTCTTTCCGTATGTGCATAGACTATAGATCTTTGAACAAGATCACAATCAAGAATCGTTTTCCTATCCCAAGGATAGATTATATCTTGGATAAGTTGCAAGGGGCTAGATCTTTAGTCGCATTGATCTCAAGTGTGGCTATCACCAGATACGGTATCGAAGGGTTGTCGAAAGTAAAGTCAGACCACAGAGGACCTTGACTAATTTCAGGATAGAAGATCAATCATACAAATAAACAAGATGAATGGATTTGTGAGCAATAATAAATCTGCCAAGCTTCCAACGAGATTGACACAATGGCTGCCACTCAAGACGATATCAAAAAGTGCCAGTTGCAGCTCAAGTAAATATAACTATTCTCTACCAAGAAGTCACAATTCCTTAACTTTAAAGATGCAGCATAGACGGAAATAACTACACTTGAGTCAGATCATGTGCCAACCAAGATGCCTCCATGTAAGTAGCTATTTATATTGGGATTCACTGCAGAGTATCTGTTCCCAGCACAGTAGCTTTGCTTGAATGAATGTCTTGTTGATCAGCTTCTTGGTAAGCCATGAGAGGAATAACTCTTACACAGACATTGCTAGAATTCAAATATTCATCTGCAAGTTATGCAGGCAATTTCTCCTCTCTTTTATAACAGAACATGACTTCTCTTATGCTTCTTCTCTTCCCCTTCTCTCTCTTCTTCTCCTTGTTCACACAGAGTATCAATGGCTAATCAATGTTACATCTGATGAAGAGCTTTTACACAGATCTGTGAAAAATTCAAATGCCCATCTATAGGTTAAGCTCAAGTCTCATAAAAGATTAAGTCTTTGCTGATGCTGCTGCTGCCTCTTTCTTCTTCGAATAGCCGAATTTGTTTAATTTTACTGCAGATTGAGTCTTCTTTCTCTGGGTCTTCAGATGGGTACTGCAGACTCGGTCTTCGAATGATATTATCTTAGCGCAATGTATCTTTCTGATCAAAATTCTGGTGCTTTGACGCTTGGCCAAAGCTTGGGTGCCAGCTCAAGGATACAAGGAGGAATTGCTCACGGGAGAGAAGAATTGGAAGAGAAGACTCCTGGGTTGTTTCTAATTATGGACCTGTAGCACATCTTTCACAGTTTGACTGACCACCCCTTTCTTGGGCCTTGCTTCTCCAGTTCGCGCAGAAGATAGAAGTCCTGGCTTTCATGGAAGATCTATAAAAGCTGTTTTCTCTTTTCGTCCAGAGAGAGACCTTTTTTCTTCGACATGAACACTCCCACGTTTGCGACGATACGTTCTGCTTGCAACCGAGAGAGATGCTCAACTTCGAATTCGGATGGGTCTACCACCGCTGCGACTGTCAGTCCACAGGCTTTCTCCTCAACTTGGCGGCCATGCCGACATCTCCATGACTAATCAATTGACTCACTTTTTGCCTGCAGCTTTGTTTTTGTTTTCTTCTTTGTGCAATGTGGCTTGTACTCACAGTGAGGTACACGCATCTTTTCGGTGCGGAAGCCTGACATTGGCAATCCTGATCAATCCGATGCTCTGTGATAGGGATTGTGAAGAGGAAAGTGAAGCCCCTGAGGAGGAGAGAGGTAACTTGCAATCCATGAATGGCAATATGTACTATGATAATTATGAGGGAATGCCGACAATACTCATAGGCAAGGAGGTATGAGGCAAGGGGCACAGAGCCTGAACTTCTGCTGCTACTCCCCTACTTCAACTGCAGCTTTGCTAATCACAAACTTATTGGAACTGTTCTCTCGATGAATGCAGCTAGTTGTCGCTATGCAATCACAAACTCGAGATTGGATTTTTTTTCAAAACGATGCTGCCCTCCTCTCCTCTGATTGACGGAAAAAAAAATCCCCTGCTTTTTCTCTGCACTCTTCTCCATTAAGCCCCTTTTTCCCCCCAAAAAGGCCCTTTAAAAAATAGTCCTTCCTCAATAGGCCCTCTTAAAGCGACCTCATTATGTAATTCATGGCCTTTACCTATGGCCCCTAAAGAACCACAAGCTTTCAAGCAAGAAATGTACGTCGCAGTATTTGGAGAAATTCCCTCAAGTCACACTTGGTTGCAGTAGTTAACTGCTTCTTGACTGTATCCATATTGCATATACCTTAAGTTAAGTGCAGTCCATGACAGTACTTTTCTTGATTGAAGGTCATCAGAGACTTCTTGTGCTTTCTCGAGCAGGTCACACTTTGCATACATGTCAACTAGCTCAGGGCCTATACAAACATCTCCTTTTAACAACCCATTTCGTAAAACTTCAGTATGTATCTCTTACCCCTTAGTTGTATTTCCAATGTTTCCACATGCTCTCAATAATCCAGGCTAAAGTTATAGCATCTGGTGAGATGCCCTCATCTTGCATTTGTTTGTATAATTATAATGCCTTCTCACCTTGACCTTGCTCAACATAGGCTGAAAGCATCCCTTCATGCCCACCATTATTGAAGGAGGACCTATCAGGTGCAACCCTAGCTGAAAGAAAAGGTAGTAAAAGACCCCACCATGCATAATAAAGATGCAAACATAACAACTAAGGATGTACAAAATATCAACTCCCACACACACAACTTTTGGGTGGATTTCACACCTCGAATGCGCAGCAATACGACATCCACCCCCTCTAATCCTGCGCATCCTCTGGATGGGCCAACTACCCATGATCGTGATCATCAAGATCCACAAACAGATTAATCTATTCATTGTGCATTTCCGGTATATCAACAAGATTATCTGTCATATCATTTGTCTCTTCCATTGGAGTTTCTTCTCGTTGCTCTTCTCTTGCAAATTCTTCCAATGCATAATCTTCATCATCTCTTTTCTTGAAAATCTTGATTCTTTTTCCTGCAATAGGCACTCTAAGCACTGTCCCATCCAATTCTGTCAACTCATATGTTGCATTATCAAAAACATGTCTGACTATGTACGGCCCAAACCGTCTTTTCACCATCTTCCTAAGTGCAGTATGCTGATTTTCAAGGCTGCTATCAAAGACTAATACCCAGTCTCCCTCTTCTATTGCTCTAGGCCGCAAGCGATGCCTGCTGTCAAACCTGTTCTTATTTCTTAGTCTAGCAACCTTCAACCTGTCAATAGCTAACTGAATATCCTCTGGTCTTCTCTCCAACTGCCGAATCCGAAGAGCTAAGAGCTCCTCTCTCGTCAAATCCTCCTGCCAAGGTAAAACTGACCAAGTCAAAGCACAAGTCTCAGTCGGCATAACAGGTTTCTGACCATACATCAACTCTGCAGGCATATATCCTATGGTAACACTATGAGTCGTACGATCAGCCCACAAAGCAAATGGTAGAAGTCTCGGCCATTCTCCAATCCGTCCTCTGCATGCTTTGGCTAATGCTTTCACTATCGGCGGATGCCCTCTTTCACTCTTCCCATTTCCCTCTAGATTGTAAGCTGTGGTTAGAGCCAACTTGATTCCTAGTTGAGAGAAAAACTCCCTAGCTTCATCTGCATCCAATTCACCGCGATCCGCAGTGATCTTACCCACAAAGCCATACCTGCAGAAAATCTCTTTCAATAAGAACTTACACATTGCACTAGTGGTCTTCGTTCTCAAAGATCTGCCCTCAACATGATTGGTAAGATCCTCTCTAGCCAAAATAATATATCTCATCTGCCATAGACCCATAGGCATAGTAACCAAGTCAACTACCCACTTATAATGAATGCATAGCGGATAGGTCGGATAAAGCTCATCTCGATGACGCACTACCGAATACATCTGGCAGTCTCTGCAAGTCTCTACAAAGTGAGAAACATCTCTATACATGCCTTTCCACCAATATTTCTCCTTGATTTTCTCATAAGTAGCCCACACTCCTCTATTACCACCCCAAGGACTCTCATGAAACTCCCTCATCACCTGTAACTGTGTCTCTCTATCGCAGACAACCCGCAAAGGTAATCCGTCTCTTTTCTTCAGATGCTTCCAAAGAAATCCGTCCTTGAGAAAATAACCATAGGCTTTCCTTTTGATCTTCTTGAACTCTTCATCTGTCCATTCATCTCTTTTGCTTAGTGTACTAAGGTACTTGCCAATTTGCAACCAATCTCCAACATAGAGTTCTTCTATGAAAGCCACAATATCATAGACATGACAAACATAATCAACCATAGCGACTGAAATTTCTGCATCATCCTCTTCTGCAAGTAGTATCTCCTCATCATCATATCTGGCTCTAGACAACATATCTGCCACTGGATTATCCTTTCCTGCTATGTGTTTAAATTCCGGATTTAATGACTTGATATATGCAATCCATCTCAACATAGCTATATCCGGAGTAGAGCAACTCGTAATCATACCAATCAATGGCAAGCAATCTGTCTCTACCACAACTGAAGCTCCAATAAAGTACTCCTTGTCACATTTGACAGCCGTAACAATCCCCAGTAACTCCCTCTTGATTTGCGGATATCTCCTCTGTCTCTCGTTTAGGACTAGTGTCAACTGTCAATACAATAGGCCTTCCGCAATTATAATCCGCTTTCCTGAGAGTAGGAACAATCTGCAATAACTTCTTCAATTTCCGCATAGCTCTAGTGTGGCTCTCATCCCAATAGAATTTCTGCCCCTTTTGAAGCAGCTGATATAAACAATCTGCTATGTGTGCAAAATGAGGTATCCAAATCATATAAAACACACAAGCTCCAATGAATCTCTGTACCTCTGAAGTGGTAGAACAATACTCTGTAATCTTACTTATAGCATCCACCTTATCAGGTGAGGGTTTCCTGCCATAATATCCACACATATGTCCAACAATGACAACCTCATTCACTCCAAAAATAGATTTTTGCCCTGATAGTGTCAAGTTCACTTCTTCTAACCTGGCCAAAATCTTCTCACAAGCTGAAATATGATCAGCCACAAAGTTTCTGCATCCCTGCTCATTTAGACTCTCATTCTTCTCTTCTTCTGCACACCCCTTAATGGGCACATCATCCAAGAAAGGCATGGTAAGCTGAGGTATATAATCACGAAGGACCTTATGCATGGCATTCATCATATGCGCAACAGAATTAGTGGCTCCTTGAGGTAAGGTACACATCCTGACAAGCCCAATAGGAGTTCTCATGGTGGTTATGTCCCTGCTTTCCAAAGCCAACTGAAACTGATCATATCCCGAATACAAATCACCTAAAGAATAGATGGCACGTCCAGCAAATGCTTCTGCAAACTCATCCACAACTGGACCTATACCAACATTCCTGATAGTAACTCTGTTTTACTGGCTGCATGTCCTGTATAAATCGGAGAGTACCATTCTTCTTTGGAACAGTAAACCACCTATTTGAGTATGGTGCAGATGAAGGCTCAAGAATTCCCATCCTGATTTTCTCATTCAATAAATCAATCAGCTTTGGCAGGTGTGCCTTAGGCACTGGAATAGGTCGGAAGTTCCATGGAATATGAGGAATAGTAAAGATGACCATAGGAGCAACAATATCTCGATTCACACATCCAATCTCATGCGGGAAAAAAGCAAACCCCCTTCCATGTCGCTCAAGCATCTCCTGAAAACATTGTTTCTCTGTGGGTAGCAAGAAATCACCATTTCCAATTTTCAATTCAACAAGAGTCTCTGCTGAAAATTTATGGCCTATATGCTCCGGATTCCTCAAAATTGGCTGTTTGGCAGCCCTCTCTATTTGCTGATCACTGTCAGGTGGAAGCGGTATAGCTACCGGCTTCACCTTCTTATCTAGAGTCTTGTATTTTGTATCAACCCTGGCTTCATTATGCTCTTCCGCATTACTCCAATCTTGCTGTAAATCAACAATTCTGCACTTCAATGGCTGAATATCCTCAGCCCTCTGCTCTATGGACTGCATAGGAACAGCCCTAAACTCTGGATGCTGAAATATTTCAGCAGTAAACTCTGTTGGCTGAAAGTTTTCAGCCCTCTGTGCCTCTATAAGCTGATCATAATCAGCCGGAAACTCTGTTTGCTGAATTTCTTCAGCACTCAACACTTTTTGCTGAGCCACCTCAGCCTCTGACTCAATCTGTGACACAAAATCTGCATTTTCATGAAACATGTCTAGGGATTGCACTAATACATTACTGTGACAACTCTGCATATAAGTTTTCAGCATATTCTCCATCTCTATCATTATATCCGCACAAATCATACTGTCATACATCCCATCTATATGCTCATCATCCTCTAAAATTCCTGCATTTTTCAAATTTTTCTCCTTCCTGCATATGTACTGCCTAGCAGCTCTGGGCAACTTAGAAGTCTTCTGATAGCTAATCGAACTGTTTGCTGAAATTCCAACAAAATCGGAGGAGAAAACACTGCTGTCAGGAGGCGAGAACTCCAATCTCCTCTGCTCTGTACCACCGTCGTCTCGCAAAACGGCGGTACCTAATGAAAACCCGAATCCCTCACAGTGGGCAAAGGTGCATCTCTAAGAGTATCCCTGTTTCTAACATGGTTCACACACACAGTCATAAACTGTACTGCTCACATGCCATCTTTACTACGAATCCGTGCATAAGCAGATCCATCATCCATTACCTTTGTTTCCATACGCATCTCTGTGATGAATGGCTGTCCAAGAATTATGGGATAAGAGCATAAATCCTGCACAAAGAAATGGAAATTCTCCTCTACATCTCCAATAGAAACCCTGACACTAGGACAGGCAGCATACAAATCACCTGCAGTGTTGTTGGCGGCTCTCATACGCCATCCATGCTCTACATCCATAGGCCATCTGTTACTTTCATAAACTCCACGGACTATGAGATTAATCTCTGAACCATGATCCACCAAAGCAACATAAGGCACCTGTTTCTCTCCAATTTTTACCATCGTCTCTGTAGTTGACCTAGCCCAATGACTCCGCGAAAAGTGACTATGCGGTATCAAGACAGGCTCATCAGTTTCAGCATAATGCATAGGCTGAACCCTCTTCTCTATCTGTGGAAAAACAGAAGCATTCTCAACCATAACCTCATCCTCATCCTCATCCAACTCCCCAATCAAAACTCCCTGTGTATCAGTAGTAGGCAATGCATGTCTTTTCCTCTTCAGGACCTCTTGAAACTGATCTTGAAACTCTCTTTTCGAGATGCCCAAAACCTCAGAAATAGTAAAAGTCACCTCACTGCCAAGTATCTTATCATTAAAGATTTTCTTCATGTCTGTAGATGTCTCAATATCAGACATCAATCTAAACCCTGGCTGCTTTCTCTCTCTAGGCTCTTGCCTCTTTTCTCTCTTTTGAGCATCTTCCATCTGTGGTTCTAGCCCTGGTCTCAAAGACGGTCCTGCAGTGGGTGGAGTAACAAACTCACCCCCTCTAGTCTTTTTAGTTGCACTTGGATTTTCTTCATCCCTCTTACGCTTCTCCTCAACAAGTACATCTGCTCCCTGAGACAGCCAAGTAGGCATAAATAGAGTACCTGTCAACAGGCGAATCCCAACCTGTCTTAGATCTGATGCTAGAGCCTGCACTAGTCAAAACAGTTTGCTGAAATTTTCCCTTGTTTGCCGTCTCCATAGCATAAGTCCATAATGCTGATTGATTCTCTGATCCCTTCTCAATCTGGACTCCATATGCAGAAGCATCTCCTCTAGCTGTCACATAAGAAGTTCGCGCAGCCATGTCATCCACTAACTTCTTCATTCCGCCTTTCCCAAAGTTGGTAGCAAGCGGAGCTCCTGTTTCAGTCAACCAAATCTTACCATCTTGTCCCCAAAATACCAAATTCTTCCTCCTTGCATCCTGAAAAGATTCACAATCCCTGCAATGCTAATGGTTCGTACTATCGCACCAAATACATCTTCGATCTCTCCTAGGTGCACTAGGAGCACTCCTAGGTGCAGTAGGAGCACTAGAAGAAATAGTAGGCGCAGTTCAAGCAAACTGCTCTTTCAATTTTCCCACCAACTCCGCTTTAACTGACTCCAGTGTCAAGTCTGTTATGCCTTTGATTATGTCATCAAGAGAGGTAGGCACCGACTGATTGGATGGTTTTGGAGCAGAAGGTGCAGGCATCGGTCGTGGAACAGGAGAAATAGGAGGAGTAGAAACAGTAGGCACTGGCATAGGCCAAGAAACTGGATGAGGAGGAGAAGAAATAACAGGGATAGAAGCAGGCATAGGAGCAGAAGACGGTGTCAGTGTCATAGAACCATTCTGTAGGCGGGTCTTCCATATCCTCCTCTTGGTCAAAGTCGAGACTGCATCTTGGGCATCCTGCCAATCCGTTTTAAGTCCCATAGGCTTCGTGCGATCCTCAAGAAGCTCTCCCAATTCTTCCTGAAGAGCAGGATCTGCAGCTTGCAAGAAAAGCTCAACTTTCTCAACATCCAATGCTCTTTGTTCAATGGCATCAAGCTGACTATACCTCTCTTCAAATTCTCGTATCAACTCTGAAGCAGCTAGACCTTTGTTTGGCATGTAGACCCACTGTCGGAATGACCGCCGTGTAGCCATCCCAAAGTCCTCAAGGAAATACTCTTCTTTCAGGGCCTTCTTAAAATCTTGCCAATGAGAATTTTGAATAAAAAGATCAGTCACTTTTGCCCTCAAGGCGAGTGTGACAAGACGAAGGAAATACTTACTCATAAGTCCAGCTGGAACTCCAAAAAACCCCATCTTGATCTCATATGTCTTCAAATATGCTGAAACATTACGGCCATCAAATAGCTTCTTCTCATTCTCAACTGCTTCAATCGCCTTAGTCGCGCTAATTGCATTCTCCTGCTCCGAATATAGTTGCCTTTGCTGAGACAACTGCTGTTGATACAATTGCTGCTGTTGCTGCATATACAATTGTGTCTGCTGATTTTGAAGCTGCATATACATGGACATATTCTGTAAAAACTGCTTTAGATCATCCATTGAAGTACTTGATGCAGCAGTCAATGATGGAGCTGAAGTAGAGGACACAGCAGGAATCGTAGATGAAGCTGAAATGGATGCGAAGTATCTCCCATCCTGAAATTTCTGCGACGCTTTCACGTCGGGTTCACCAAAGATATCGAAGGGTTGTCGAAAGTAAAGTCAGACCACAGAGGACCTTGACTAATTTCAGGATAGAAGATCAATCATACAAATAAACAAGATGAATGGATTTGTGAGCAATAATAAATCTGCCAAGCTTCCAACGAGACTGACACAATGGTTGCCACTCAATACGATATCAAAAAGTGCCAGTTGCAGCTCAAGTAAATATAACTATTCTCTACCAAGAAGTCACAATTCCTTAACTTTAAAGATGCAGCACAGATGGAAATAACTACACTTGAGTCAGATCATGTGCCAACCAAGATGCCTGCATGTAAGTAGCTATTTATATTGGGGTTCACTGCAGAGTTTCTGTTTCCAGCACAGTAGCTTTGCTTGAATGAATGTCTTGTTGATCAGCTTCTTGCTAAGCCATGAGAGGAAGAACTCTTACACAGACATTGCTAGAATTCAAATATTCATCTGCAAGTTATGCAGGCAATTTCTCGTCTCTTTTATAACAGAACATGGCTTCTCTTCTGCTTCTTCTCTTCTGCTTCTTCTCTTCCCCTTCTCTCTCTTCTTCTCCTTGTTCACACAGAGTATCAATGGCTGATCAATGTTACATCTGATGAAGAGCTTTTACACAGATCTGTGAAAAATTCAAATGCCCATCTATAGGTTAAGCTCAAGTCTCATAAAAGATTAAGTCTTTGCTGATGCTGCTGCTGCCTCTTTCTTCTTCAAATAGTCGAATCTGTTTAATTTTACTGCAGATTGAGTCTTCTTTCTCTGGGTCTTCAGATGGGTACTGCAGACTCGGTCTTCGTATGATATTATCTTAGCGCAATGTATCTTTCTGATCAAAATTCTGGTGCTTTGACGCTTGACCAAAGCTTGGGAGCCAACTTAAGGATACAAGGAGGAATTGCTCACGAGAGAGAAGAATCGGAAGAGAAGACTCCTGGGCTATTTCTAATTATGGACCTGTAGCACATCTTTCAAAGTCTGACTGACCACCCCTTTCCTGGGCCTTGCTTCTCCAGTTCGCACAGAAGATAGAAGTCCTGGCTTTCATGGAAGATCTATAAAAGCTGACTTCTCTTTTCGTCCAGAGAGAGACCTCTTTTCTTCGACATGAACACTCCCACGTTTGCGACGATACGTTCTGCTTGCAACCGAGAGAGATGCTCAACTTCGAATCCGGATGGGTCTACCACCGTGGATGCCGCCTGTGCACTGCGCTGCGATTGTCAGTCCACAGGCTTTCTCCTCAACTTGGTGGCCATGCCGACATCTCCATGACTAATCAATTGACTCCTTTTTTGCCTGCAGCTTTGTTTTTGTTTTCTTCTTCGTGCAATGTGGCTTGTACTCACAGTGAGGTACACGCATCTTTCCGGTGCGGAAGCTTGACATTGGCAATCCTGATCAATCCGATGCTCTGTGATAGGGATTGTGAAGAGGAAAGTGAAGCCCCTGAGGAGGAGAGAGGTAACTTGCAATCCATGAATGGCAATATGTACTATGATAATTCTGAGGGAATGCCGACAATACTCATAGGCAAGGAGGTATGGGGCAAGGGGCACAGAGCCTGAACTTCTGCTGCTACTCCCCTACTTCAACTGCAACTTTGCTAATCACAAACTTATTGGAACTGTTCTCTCGATGAATGCAGCTAGTTGTCGCTATGCAATCACAAACTCGAGATTGGATTTTTTTTCAAAACGATGCTGCCCTCCTCTCCTCTGATTGATGGAAAAAAAAATCCCCTGCTTTTTCTCTGCATTCTTCTCCATTAAGCCCCTTTTTCCCCCCAAAAAGGCCCTTTCAAAAATAGTCCTTCCTCAATAGGCCCTCTTAAAGCGACCTCCTTATGTAATTCATGGCCTTTACCTATGGCCCCTAAAGAACCACAAGCTTTCAAGCAAGAAATGTACGTCGCAGTATTTGGAGAAATTCCCTCAAGTCACACTTGGTTGCAGTAGTTAACTGCTTCTTGACTGTATCCATATTGCATATACCTTAAGTTAAGTGCAGTCCATGACAGTACTTTTCTTGATTGAAGGTCATCAGAGACTTCTTGTGCTTTCTCGAGCAGGTCACACTTTGCATACATGTCAACTAGCTCAGGGCCTATACAAACATCTCTTTTTAACAACCCATTTCGTAAAACTTCAGTATGTATCTCTTACCCCTTAGTTGTATTTCCAATGTTTCCACATGCTCTCAATAATCCAGGCCAAAGTTATAGCATCTGGTGAGATGCCCTCATCTTGCATTTGTTTGTATAATTATAATGCCTTCTCACCTTGACCCTGCTCAATATAGGCTGAAAGCATCCCTTCATGCCCACCATTATTGAAGGAGGACCTATCAGGTGCAACCCCAGCTGAAAGAAAAGGTAGTAAAAGACCCCACCACACAGAATAAAGATGCAAACATAACAACTAAGTATGTACAAAATATCAACTCCCACACACACAACTTTTGGGTGGATTTCACACCTCGAATGTGCAGCAATACGACAACGGATAGCACTTGAAGATGTTCATAAGATAGCTTTTCGTATGACATTTGGACTATACGAGTTCTTAGTCATGCCATTTGGTTTGACTTATGTATCGGCCACATTCAATCGAATGATAGAGTGAATTTTCAGACCTCACTCAAAGTTCACAGGTGTCTTCTTTGATGACATTCTAATATTTTCACGGTCTGAAGAAGAGCATAGAAAACATATATCTATTGTTTTTCAAGAGCTTCGCAAGCATAGACTACAGGTCAATGCTAAGAAGAGTGAATTTTTTCTTTCAAAAATTCATTGCTTAGGCCATATTGTTTCTCACAATTTGGTGAGAATGGATCCTGAGAAGATTCGAGCCATTGTTGAATGGCCTACACCTACCTCTGTACATGATGTTAGAAGTTTCTTGGGCCTATGTTCATACTATAGGAGGTTCATACGAGGTTTTGTGTATGTTGCATCTCCTCTAAATGACCTTACTAAGAAGGGAATGCCTTTTTGCTGGGGATCAAGGCAACTACAAGCCTTTGAAAGAATTAAGTTTCTTATGACTCAAGAACCAGTTCTCATAGTTCTCGATCTTCAAAAACCTTTTGAAGTTCACTGCGATGCTTCTAGGGATTGCATTGGAGCTATGCTTAACCAAGAGCATCATGTAGTAGCATTTGAGAGCCGACGCCTCAAGGACCATGAGCTACATGCTCCAATATATGAGAAAGAGCTTATGGCAGTGGTACATGCTCTTCAAGTATGGAAACACTATTTACTTGGTGCAGATTTTGTTATTAAAACATATTACCAAAGTCTAAGATACTTCCTCACTCAGAAGAAGCTCTCAGAGAAATAGATGTGTTGGGTAAATTTATTATCTATGTTTCATTTTCAAATCCTTCACACATCTGGAACTAAGAATGTGGTAGCAGATGCTCTATCACGATGACCTCGAGTGAATGCAATCACAACTGCTTACAATAACGAGTTCATGGATTTACCCAAAATGTATGCAACTGATTCCAACTTCTCAACCATATGGGATTAGCTTAACTCAGGTAAGTTGATTACACCTTACTCGATTCGAGATGGCTATTTATATCATCATGAAGCAATTTGTGTAGCATTACCATTGCGACACAAGGTAATGGATGAAGCACATACATCTCCATATGCTGGACATAGGGGTATTCTACCCACTACTCAAGCATTGGAAAGATATTTCTTTTGGCCCACTCTTAGAGCTGACATTGAAAGATATGTCTGCGAGTGCAAGATATGCCAAAAAGTAAAGTATGACAAGCATAAACCACCTGGTCTACTGAAGCCATTACCTATTCCCAATGAGCCTTGGAAAAGTATAGCCATGGACTTTATCATGGAGCTTCCTCGCACACAAGCAGGCAATGATGCAATCTGGACTATCATTGATAGATTTAGTAAGCAAGCTCACTTTATACCTGTGCGAAAGACAATCAAAGCCGATCATATGGCTAAGCTATCCATTGCTCATATTTTCAAGCATCATGGCATGCCTAAGTCCATTATAAGTGATCAAGATCCCCGCATGACCAGCCTCTTTCAGCAAGCTCTCTTCGAGAACCTCGGGACAAAGTTAAGGTTTTCATCCTCTTATCATCCTCAAATTGATGGGTAGAGTGAAAGTGCTAATTCTATTGTTTTGGACCTTTTGAAATCCTATGTCTCTGATAATCAAAGAGAATGGAAAAAGTATTTGCCTTTAGTAGAGTTTGCATACAATAATACAATGCACTCTAGTACTGGTAAGGCACCCTTTGAGATCATCTATGGTAAGCCTCACTTACCACCCATTCTTCTTACGAAGGATAAGATTTTTGCAGCAAATGAGTTTGTTAGAGACATTGATACAACTTTCACTCAAGTAAAAGCTGCTATCCAAAGGACACAAGAGAAGCATAAATGTGAAGCAGATAAGCATCGTCGTAAGTTAGATCTCAAGTTGGGATGGTATGTTCTTCTTAAGTTTGAGAAGTCTCACTTGAAGAAGTAGAAAGGTCAAAAGGGCAAAGTGGTTAAGCTTTCTAATAGCTATTATGGCCCTTTCAAGATCATAGATAAGATAAGCGATGTGCCTTTTTCTTTGGATCTACCAAGTCATTGGAACATTCATAATGCTTTCCATATAAGTTTGCTACGTCCCTATATTGGAAAATCTCCAATGGAATCAATCAAGGAAGATTTACCTGACATAGAAAAAACAGAAGAGTTCCTTGTGCTTGAAAGAATTTTACACCATCAGGACAATACTCTAAGGTCAAGCAAGGTATTACGGAAGTATCTAGTTTAAGAATTATCCCCCATTGGACGCTCTGTTTATGACTGAGAAAGAACTACAAGACTTTCCAGATCTTCTTAAGGACTATGTATCCCCTCTACAGTTGAGGTCAACTGTTTAAAAGCCAAAGGGATGTCACTAAATTGATTGCTTATTACACATTCTCTATTTAATAAATTCATATCATTAAATTAATGACTCACTTTTTCTTTAAGTGTTGATGATGATCTAGCATGGCCATGAGACTATTTAGAGACCAGTATTCCTAATGTATCACTTAATGGGGTGCCTAAAGCACTGTGACAAGGATATTTGGTTCAGGCAGTACAAGTTATGAAGGGGGAAAGAAGTATCTACCAAGTGTAAGAGTTTACATAAGAACCAAGGAGTTATACATAAATGAAGATAGATTGAGTTCTAAGAAGAGGAAGTGCATTAGCATTGTGTATATGTATTATGTGTGCATCCACGAATGCCTGGGAATGTTTACTTATGTGTAATGAGCATTGCATTCATTTGGGGTCATCCTCTCCTCTACAAGTTAAGGTTTAAGGTCTTTTTTTTCATTAAGAAAGACAAGAGACGGAATTCTCTCATTAAGAAAGACGAGAGACGCGATCCTCTGGAAGTGAGGAGAGAAGTGACTTTCTCTTTCTAAGGCCTAAAATGACACAAGCTTTTGTGTGAAAATCAAACATAAGGTTAAGGCCCAAGGAAATCTAATGAAATCTCCTTATCTATGACTCAAGATGGTTGCATGGACAAGTTAAGAGTACAATTTAAAAAGCTGTTTTTTGAAAAATTCATTTTTAAAATATCTCGCAATAAAAAAATGATCTCTAAAAACAAGTCGCGATGGTTATCGGAAACAGGAGATCTACAACTTTCGTATTGGACGTTTTTTCATCCAAACAATACACAAAGAGATATCTCGAAATTAGTGCTACAGAGTGGAACAACCACATCTTACATGAAGAACAACTCAACTCTCTCTCCAAGAAGAGAAGCTCTTGAAAGCCTATAAAAGAGGAGGCTCTCTTTTGGTATAAGGGAGGGGTGAAGGAAGCATGACTTTGCATGTATCCAAGAGGAGAAGAGAAGGTGCAAGTGCTGCGGAAGCCCTGCTGAAATCAAGTGCTATGGAAGCCCTGCTAAAATCAAATTCCAAGAGGAGAAGAGAAGGTGCAAGTGCTGCGGAAGCTCTGCTGAAATCAAGCACCAAGAGGAGATCCTTACACGTATTGTGTAGGATAAGAGAGAAGGTGCAAGTGCTGCGGAAGCTCTGCTGAAATCAAGCACCAAGAGGAGATCCCTACACATATTGTGTAGGATAGGAGAGAAGGAGACTCAAGAAGGATCAAAAGGTGCCAACTTCCGAATTGTGCAAGTGTTAGCTGGTTGTATACCATGCAAGGGATTGTGATCTTGTTTCGAAGATCTACAAGTAAGAACTGGCTTATGCTTAACGGAGGAGCTTGCTCCTTGTCAATAATATAACTCTACAAAGGGGGGGGGATTGGCCCATCTTCCAGTCCCTAGTGTGTTGCCAATTTCTCTACCTCTCTCTCTACATCTTTCTTTTCTCTCATCTATTCTCCCTATGTGCCAACATAATATTTGCCATATATATTTTAAGTATATAAGAAAGTTGACCATGTATCTTGGATTTTATAACAATATCCATAAGGGAAAAAACACTACACCTTTACCATATTTTTAGGCTACCTCCTGTTGAGCTAGCATTTAGATGAAACATGCTCTAACACTCACAAACAAGCATGCACACATGCACACACATAGAGGAGTTGCTATTTTGATGTAATCCAATCACATCATCAAGTGTAGTGATCTTTACAATCCTTCTACATACAATTGATTTGTTTTAGTTGTACCCTTGCGCATGCTATTGATTTTCACTCACTAAGTCTCCTTGAAATGTAGAGGGTTATGAAGATAGGGAGAGAGGAAGAGGAAAAAGGAGAGACAAGAGGAGAGGGAGATGGAAAGGGAGAGAGTGAGAGAAAATTAAGGGGGAGGGAAAGATTAAAAAAAGGGAAATGGGAGATGGAGAGGGGACAGAAAGAGAGAAGGAGAAGGAGATAGTGAGTTATATGGAGATCATAGGGAAAGAGGGAAAGTGAAGGGGAAAAATAGACGGACGGAGAGGGAGATCACAAAATTAGAAATATTAGAAACTATAGAGACAAAGAGGGGAGACAAAAAGGGGAATGGGAGAGAAAGAGAGAGAGGGATGTGGAAATAGGGAAAGAGGGAGAGGGAAAGAGAGAGAAGCACAAAGAGGGAGATCAATGGAAAGGAAGAGGGAGAGAGAAAGTTAAGGATTTTGGAAAATAGAGAGGGAAAGGAAAAAGAAAATAGAGGGAGGGAAGTTGGAGAGGGGAGAGAAAGAAAGGGGACATGTAGATGGAGAGGGGAAGGGGGGAGACAGAGAGGGATAGGGAATTGCGGGGAGAGAGAGATGGAGACGGAGATGAAGATGAAGAGTGAGAGAAAAAATAAGAACAAGAGAGAGAGAGAGAGAGAGAGAGGGAGGGAGGGAGGGAGGGAGGGAGGGAGGGAGGATTGAATTCAAACATAAGTACTTGATTGAATTAAAGTAATTATTTTAAAAATTATTTAAAGTTTTAGTTTTAATACATGCAACAGAAAATATTGTGTGGAGAATAAGAAGGCATTTAAGAAACTAAGTGAGAGAGAAAGAGAGAAAGAAAGAGAGAGAGAGAGAGAGAGAGAGAGAGAGTTTGTGTGTGTGTGTGTGTGTGACTACAAGGATATAGGGGAAGAGCGATGGCCACTTGTGATGGTACTTAGACGAAAAAAATGGGGCGAAACTCGAGTGCAGCATTTTGCGCAAAAGAGCGAAAGAGAGAGTGAACTACATCGTGTGTTTGGGAGGGAGAGGGAGAGAAAAAGAGAAAGAGGGAGAATGAGAGCTTCTCACCGCTGCCGCCACCGTTTGCGAAGAAGGGGAGGAAGTGCACGAAGGGCAAAGAGGAGTGGCTGTCGCAAAGAGGAGTCGCCGAATCCATCCTCGGGCCTTTGCGGTGAGTGCATTGCTCCCTCTTGGTTTGTTCTTGTTTTTCCTCCTTTTCCTTTGTTTGTTTTCTTTAAGAATGATGTGTATTGAGGGAGAAAGAGAGGAAATGAGAGAGGGAGAGGAAGAGAGAAAAAGAAAGAAAGAACGAGAGAGAGAGAACCAATAAACATGAAACATAATAAAGAAAGATAGAAAGAGAGAGAGAGAGAGGGAGGGAGAGAGGAGAAGGAATGGATGAAAAAAAAGGGAGGGTAAGATCTTGTTACTTAATTTCTTCTTTTCTTGTTTGTAGTAGTAGTAGTAGTAGTAATAGTAATAGTAGCAGTAGCAGTAGCAATAGCAGTAGCAGTAGCAGCAGCAGCAGCAGCAGCAGCAGCAGCAGTAGCAGTAGCAGTAGCAGTAGCAGTCGCAGTAGCAGTAGCAGTAGCAGTAGCAGTAGCAGTAGCAGTAGCAGTAGCAGTAGCAGTAGCAGTAGCAGTAGCAGTAGCAGTAGCAGTAGCAGGCAGTATTGTTGACTTGATTAGCTTCTCTTGAGATGAGATTTCTATCCATTATACTGATTGTTTTCCCCCCAATAATATTACTTTTGTTAGGTTTCTCATCAAAGATTTACGTAAGGGATTTGCTCAAACAAGTACATCTTGTAGGTCCCTGGGGCACATAGACAACAATTGTGCACTCAAGAATGATTAGGACATTGATAAAACCTTGCCACTTAGTTTGCAATTTCCATTACATGCACATACTTCTTCAAAGTGCCAAAACATGAATAGTATGGTTCCAAGGACAAATTTTGATGTCTAAGGTTGAAGAATTCATTCATCTCAATGGAGTTATAGATAGTAAGCAAGTAGCATCCTCTTGTAGCCTTTTTGATCTCTTACAATTGACCAAGTCACATTGGCACCATTGTTTCCACTAAAGTCATGCTTCTCCTATCAACATCAGCAGCAGTAGCAGTAGCAACACAAGCAGCAGTAGTAGTAGCAGTAGCAGCAGCAACAACAACAACAACAGTAGAAGAAGAAGAAGAAGAAGAGAGAGAGAGAGAGGTTTTGTTAAAGGTGCACCTTGGGTGTGTTGATGCTTCAGAAAGACGAGTACTAGTACTAGTACGAGTAGTATATATATATATATATATACCTAGGTGTGTTCAACACTTCGAGAAGGCGCGGAAGGCTTGTGCCTCTAGGCTTGGTAAAGAGAAAAAGAGATTGGACTTAAAGGTGAATGGATAGTTTTATTGACATGCTCCTCTTACGCTCTGCATATTGACTCTCACACAAAGGAAAAAAGATATCGAGGTTTGGTGCAATACCACGGGACACGGAACACTCTGATATAGGGTAGCTAGTCCCTCGCACCCATGCATAACATATTAGAATTTACATACTGTAGGCCTCTTCGTAGGTGGATGGAGACTTTACATACGTTAATTTTGTTGAGTTACAAGAGAAGAAATCCCTTCTCAAACAATTTAAGAAAGAAAAAAAGAATGATAAAAAAAACAAATTGTTTATCGTAACTTATAGAAAATGGAAAACGATGAAGGCCGTGATGTTTAAGATTGCAAGGTGTATCTTAATCAGCATGTTCCATGTCCTTGCTCTCAATGTAAGCTGGAAACTAGACGAAAACATCAATTGTTTATAGAACACGTATGACACTTCGACGAGTTTTAATCAGAGATGATCACGCCATCTCAGATTTTGAGCAAATGGTAAGAAAAGTATATATCAATCATGCATTGTATTCGCAAACTAATTGAATATCATATACAAAAACATTGGATGTGGTCATAAAATTTATTATAGGGAGGTGATGTCTCATCCCAAGGAGGAGTGCATTTACGGCCAGTTAGAAGATTTCGTGGGCATATGATGGATGGAGTGCCTAAGCCAATCCACCACTTGCAAGGCACTACCCAATATATACCATCAATACCAGAGGAGACAGGTAGCCTTTCAAACTTTTCTACAATCTTGGAGCCTGAGATGGAGGCAATGTTCGATGCATTGATACCCATGGATGTTGAGACATCTGATCCGCTTGGAGAGAAAGCATCCATACCATTATATGATGGGTGCCAAGTATCTCACTTGAAGACACTTCTTGCACTCCTAAGTGTGCAAGTAAAATATAGGTGGAGCGATGCGATTGTGACCGAGTTGTTTAGGTACCTTCTACGTACGCTTCATTGATTTCTTTTTGGCACCATCATGAAAAACAATGGTGCTTTTTCAAGGTGTTTTATGATATCTTTTTATGTTGCTAAAGTATCATATATTACTACTTGTAAATACCATGCTTGAGTCTCGTGATGACGCACAACATGTTTAACGAAAGCTTGGCATATACTACAATAGCATATATACATGTGTCAACGTTTAGGTACTGTTTCGAGGAGAATGTGAGACTATGGAGACATATCCAAAGTGTGGTACTCATAGGTATCAACAGGACTTGCAAGGGAAAATGATCCCTCGAAAAGTTCTTAGACACTTTGGCCACAGGCCAATTGTGAAAGCCTTGGCTACTCTCTGACCAATCCACCGCTTGCTTTAGCCAAGGCTTTCACAATCAAGGGATGGCCTCTTTCACTTTTTCCTTTGCCTTCTACATTATATGCCAAAGTCAAAGTGAGTTTAATGCCAAGGTGAGAGAAAAACTCCCTAGCCTCATCACCATCCAACTCACCTCCATCTGCAGTAATTTTTTCAATACATCCATACCTCCAAATAGCATTCTCCAATAGAAACTTACAAACCACTAGAGTAGATTTCGTCCTCAATGCTCTTTCTTCCACTTGATTTGTGAGATCTTCTCATGCCAAAACAATGTAACACATCTGCAATAATCCAGTAGGCATAGTAATCAAATCAAGAACCCACTTGTAGTGAATACATAGCGGGTAAGTAAGATGAAGCTCATCTATATACCTCACCGAAGAAAACAACTAACAAACAGTGCAGTCTCAACAAACTGTAAGATATCTCTATACATGCCTCTCCACCAAAAGCGCTATTTAATCTTCTCATAGGTCGCCCAAATAGCTTGATGTCGAGCCCAAAGACTTTCATGAAATTCTTTCATGATCCACACCTGTGAAGCTCTATTACATATACAACTCTCAATGACTGTTCTCCTCGCTTTCGTGGATGCTTCCAAAGTAGTCCATTTGCAAGAAAAAACCATAATCTTTTTTCTTGATCTTCTTGAAATCTGCATCAGCCCATCCATCCTATCTAGACATGGTACTCCAATAACGACCAATCTGTAAATACTCTCCTATATACAAAGATTGATCAAAACTTTCTGAAGTAGATATATGAAAAATACGATCAACATGCATGGTTGAAAGATTAGCCCCATCATCAAATATAGTTCATTCAAAAAGTCTCAATCTATTATATCTCATATTAAAAAATATCATAAATTTATACATAATTTGATCTTCTTGGCTAGTAACTATTTTTTGTCTATTCTCTCTTATGAAACATTAATTTAAAACTTCCCTCTCCTCTTCTCTCTCATTAAAAAATTATATATATTTATATATATCTTTTCTCTTTCTCTATTGACTCTATTGAGTCCAAATGACTCTAGAGAGAGAGAGAGAGGGTTGCAAGAGATACACACAGTGAGAAATGAAGATAAGGGCCTTGCACAAACACATATACACACATACACATGGAGAGAGAGGCACATACACACATGCACTGTTGAATTTATTACTCTGTTAAAAACTTAAAAACTAATTATTTTTTAGTCAACTACTAAATAAAAATATAAAGAGAGGGGAGAAAGAGAGGTAGAGATGAATAAGAGAAGGAGAAAGTTAGATTTTATATATATATATATATATATATATATATATATATATATATGTATGTATGTATGTATGTATGTATGTATGTATGTATGTATGTATGTATATATATATGTGTATATATATATATATATATATATGACTTACTTTGACTTTTTTTTGTCAAAAAGGGGGTTGCTAGTAACTCGCCGAGAAGAGGGTGGCTTGCAATCCCTTCTCGAGATGAAATTTTTTTCCACAAATCTCCATCATCATTTCTTTGAGGGGACTTGTGAAATTTTTTTCGCCGAGCAGGGGGTTGCAAGCAATCCTTTCTCAATAATTTTTTTTTTCACAAGTTTTCTTTCAAACTATTTTTCACTAAACATAGAGCTATTAGCAACCCCTTCCAAAACAAATAAAATTCCATAAGTTCCCTTAGAAAGATGGATACAACTTGTGAATTTTTTTCACCAGGAAGGGGTTACCAGCAACCCCTATCTGGTGATAAAAAATTTCACGCCCACTTGGAGAGCTGATGGAGGGAGTTGTGATTCAAAGTTCTCTCTCTCTCTCTCTCTCTCTCTCTCTCTCTCTCTCTCTCTCTCTCTCCCTCCCTCCCTCCCTCCCTCCCTCCCTCCCTCTCTCTCTCTCTCTCTCTCTCTCAGGTTGCCGGCAACCCCTACTTGGAAAAAAAAATCACATCTCCTCAGGGAGATGATGATAAAGTTACATAATCTCTCTCTCTCTCTCATTTTTTTATGAGAAAACTTCTACAGCATTCAACTGGACAAATATATATTATTCTCATTTACAAAGGAGATAAACAGAATTTCAAACTAGATGATAATATTGAGTCTTAGAAGTCATACAAGTTAGCAGCATGGAGATTTCTCTACAAGCGTAACTTGGTATCCTTCTATAGAAGTATATTTGTAATCGTATCTTATTGATGTGTTCTCTATATATAATAAAACTTTGAATGGTAGGTTCATGTGTGGGTAATTGGAGAAGGGGATATTGCAAACTTCGCTAGAAAAATGCACAGATTAGGTGCACTTCAAGGAGAAGTAGCTCATATATAAGGATCATCGAATTGATCAGCAATGGAATGAGGAGGAGGTGTACTGGAGATATCTTATGTTCATGGACTACTTAAAGGTGAATTCCCCTATGAAGAGTGCATTATACCAAAAATACTCGAAGAAAAAAAGGTACAAGAGACATAAAGATCCAAATTCCAGTAAGTAATTCCACATGTAATCTTTAGAATATTTCACACTTTTATGTCTTCTTCTGAAGAGAATATGGCTGATCATAGGAAAGTGCATTTGTTTTGGGAACTCATTCTTTGGTAAGGAGTAAGGATGAAACCACAATTTCTAAAGTGTTTTGATAATATTGATTGGCCACACTTTAGCCCTTCAATGATACTATTTGTGGATGATAGTATATAGAAGATACAGCATAACCACCTAACTCCTTTACATATCCATTTATATTTTCAAGAAAATCCCATGGATACCATCCTCTTCAAACACATACTTTCCTATTTGACTGAGGAAAATCCCTTCAATACTATTGTCTTGGAATACATGCTTCCATGTTTGATTGAGCTAGCATGTTTTCATGGGAAAGTCTAGGAGTTTGTTAGAGAACAATCATTTCACCCTCCAACAATGGACAACTGGATTGATATTTAATGTTTGTAATAAATATGTTCATTTTCTTTGCACATAGTAGTTCACTAACTTGCAAATGCATTTGTGGATTTAGTTTTTTTTTTTGTAAATTTTATAATAATTCCATGTAATACAATGTGAAATATATCACTATATTAAAATATTTGATTGTTAAAGTTGGAAGTTTATAGTAAACATTTCTTGAAAGGAATAATAGCTACAAGTAATGAAGTAATATGGAGCTATATTCTACGAAGATTGTGAACCAATTACTTGCATGGGTCTATTGTAAAAAAATGCATAACTTCAATCCATATGTAATCCTAATCAAATGAGAAAGAGAGAGAACAATGTGCAAGCATAAGTAGATGTGTGTGTAATTTTCTTGTGTGTGAGTAATTAAACTATTAATACATCAAGATGTAGTAATAAAATATGTACAAAGAAGGGCGAGAGGGGAGATGTGAATGTATACGTAGTGTGACATCTCATATATATGCATAATTGAACCATTAACATTGTGATAATATTATCAAAGATAAGTACATAAGCTTAATCTAGTGATGTAAATAAGTTAAGGAGGGAGAACTACTAATGCATTGTTATTAGATATATATATATATATATATATATATATATATATATATATATATATGTATATATGTATATATAGATATATATATATATATATATATATAATATAGCACTAATACATCATGATGCAATTATAACATGTATAGAAATAATTGAGAGCTTAGGGGAGATCATATAATATAATCACATAAGGTTAATATAGTGATGTAAAGAAATTACGGAGAGAGAACTACTAGTATTGAGAGAGTGAGAGAGAGAGAGAGAGAGTTGGGGGTAAAAAAGAGAAAGAGAGAGACAGAGAGAGATAGAGAGAAAGAGAGAGAGAAATGTTATTGAGGGGAGTGAGATGTCAGTGGTTTTTTCCCACATATGAGGAGAGAGAGAGAGAGAGAGAGAGAGAGAGAGAGAGAGAGAGAGAGAGAGAGGATTGGTTGTGGTTCTAATGAGGAAGACGAGAATAAGATGTGGTGGTGTAGTGGTGGTAATGTTATTGAGGGGAGTGAGATGTCGATGTTTGGTCCCCAACAGATGAGGAGAGAGAGAGGAGAATTGGCATGTGGTTCTAAGGAGAAGAAGAGTAAGATGTAGTGGTGGTGGGAGTGTCGGTACTAGTGGTGGTGGTGGTTGCGGCGGCGATGGTAGGGGTGGTGGTGAAGGTAGTGGTGGTGGTGGCAATGGAGGAGAAGCATTCATGCTTGAATATGCCCAAAATAAAAAGAGGACCAAGTGGAACATTCTTATTTCCAGATGTGTGAAGGATTTGAAAATGAAACATAGAGAAGAAATTTGCCCAATGTATCTATTTCTTTGAGAGCTTCTTTTGAGTGAGAAAGTATCTTAGACTTTGGTGATATGTTTTAATAACAAAATCTACACCAAGTAAATAGTGTTTCCATACATGAAGAGCATGTACCACGGCCATAAGCTCTTTCTCATATACTAGAGCATGTAGCTCATGATCCTTGAGGCGTCGGCTCTCAAATGCTACTGCATGATGCTCTTGGTTAAACACAACTCCAGTGCAATCCCCAGAAGCATTGCAGTGAACTTCAAAAGGTTTCTGAAGATCCGGAACTATGAGAACTGGTTCTTGAGTCACAAGAAACTTAATTCTTTCAAAGGCTTGTAGTTTCCTTGATCCCTAGCGAAAAGGAGTTCGCTTCTTAGTAAGGTCATGTAGAGGAGATGCAACATATGCAAAACCTCGTATAAACCTCCTATAGTATAAACATAGGCCCAAGAAACTTCTAACTTCATGTAGAGAAGTAGGTGTAGGCCATTCAACAATGGCTCGAATCTTCTCAGGATCCATTATCACCAAATTGTGAGAAACAATATGGCCCAAGTAATGAATTTTCGAAAGGAAAATTTCACTCTTCTTAGCATTGACCTACAGTCTATGCTTGCGAAGCTCTTGAAAAACAATAGATATATGTTTTCCATGCTTCTCTTAAGACCATGAAAATATTAGAATGTCATCAAAGAAGACACTTGTGAACTTTGAGTGAGGTCTAAAAATTCTCTCCATCTTTCGATTGAATGTGGTGGGTGCATTAGTCAAACCAAATGGCATGACTAAAAACTCGTATAGTCCAAATTTTATACCAAAAGCTGTCTTATGAACATCTTCAAGTGCTATCCGTATCTGGTGATAGTCACTCTTGACATCAATGTGACTAAAGATACTAGCCTCTTGCAACTTATCTAAGATATCATCTATCCTTGGGATAGGAAAACGATTCTTGATTGTGATCTTGTTCAAAGATGTGTAGTCTATGCACATACGGAAAGATCTGTCTTTCTTTTGAAAAAGTAAGACAGGAGAGTAGTACGGAGAAGAGCTAGGTTGAACTAACCCTTTTTCCAACAATTTGTTTACTTGTGCTAGGATCTCCTCTTATGACTTGCACTTGCTCGAGTCAGGCGGGTGGTGAACTCCCTAGGATAAGATCAACTGTGTAATCTTGCGGGTGCTTAGGAGGCAACTCTCCTGGGAGTGAATCGCTAAAAAAATCTTCATATTGTTTAACAAAATCATGTCTATCTTAATTAATTAAAGAGAGGGGTTCTTTTAAAGTCCGTGACTTAGAAGCATTAGTTGGTATTATATGTTCATTAGAGGCATCAAGTGCCCTTGAGTCATTAGCTTCTTATGACTCTCTCACAAAAATCATATATGCAGAAATATCCTTCTTCATTTCTTTAGAAATGCTAACATGACTAACCATTGGCATAGGCCAAGGAGATCGGCACAGGCCAATCTCCAGAATCAGCAATGCATACTATGTTCCAACCCTTGAATTGAAATGCAAGGGTCTTCTTAACAAAATAAAGAAGAGGTCTAATCTTGTAATGCCAAGGCATATGTAAGATAACATCACAATTACCAATGAGTCCAAGTAGAAAAGATTCTTGGTTATGGTAACCCCAATTCTAAGATTCAACTTCCCCTGCATAAGAGTAGAATTTGTTGTAAGTCCTTCAGAACCTGATCTAATTGGTGTTCCCAATTGATTCGGGGGAATTTGTAGTCTTTCAACAGTATCTACTAACACAAAATTATATGTGGACCTTGGATCAAAGAGTATCAAAACTCGTTGATTGTTGAGTGTCCCCCAACCCTTTAAGAGTTGTATTTTCTTCTCATTTGAATGAATATTAGCTTGCACATCTGAAATAGAATTTGAGGATGGCAGAGGAGGATCTTTTAAAAAAAAATTCTTTCTCCCTTTTGTGAGGACAATCAGGCTTCATATGCCCTAACTCACCACAAAGAAAGCACGTTCCTTCCTCTTTGTACTTTTGTGTCTCAGAGGGTGAGAGATACTTGTGCTTCTTTTTGTTACCCTCTGGCTTTGAATATCGGTCATGGGTAAAGATAGGTCTTCTTCGATTAGTCCTATCTCTTAGTTGATTATATTGGACTTTCTCGCATCAAAATCTATCACTTGGCCTTTGTTATATGCTTTTTAACTTTTAAATCTAGTATATGCTTCCTAATATCAAATGTTGTGGCCATTAAATGGGGGGTCAAGTGGACTCTGATTGACAACCAGACACTTGCGTTAGATTCCTAGCGTCAAAATGCATTTAGATAGACTCCAGCTCCTTGATCCATAATTGTTTCCTTTTTTACCAAAACCATCTCTTTTATGGCTCTCGATCCAATTTTGTGCTTGAAATTCGACATTAAAATAAAATCTCATCTAAATATTACAAAAATTTTAATTTTTATTGGTAGAATACGGAATGTAGATTCACATCACATTTGATCATTATGATGCAGACGATCTAAAAAGTGATTGTAGTTTGATTACAAAGGGAAAACATGCTTGTAGATTATCTAGTCTTGATGCAAGTATGTCTAAAATGGATGCTGTCCTGTTTGCACAGGTTTAGCTATTGTCGGGGCTAGAATTGAAATTTGGTAAAAGAAAATTTGTCCCATGAATGTGCAACGATTGAAGGACATGTAGTCAAAATATATTGTGGATGGATTGCCCAAGTTTAGGATTGATGGGATGCATAAGGTATGTGAAGCATATCAATTTTGGAAAGCAAGCACAAGGCATGCATTTTCACATGAAAAGTACATATGTGCAAGAAGCCACTTGAATTGATGTGTGTGGGGTCCTACAAAGATTGCAACTTTGAGTGGTTTCAAGTACTATGTTTTCTTCATTGATAATCATACTCACACAGTATGGGTTTACTCTATGCATGGGAAAAGTGAGATGTTCACTCACTTTGAAAGCTTTAAGGCTTTTATTGGGAAGAATACATGGTTGCATATTAAATGCCTAAGATGGGATGGAGGAAAAGAAGATCTCTTCAATGAGCTTTTTTAAATTTTTACATAAAATTGATATATCGAGACACTGTGCATATAGATATACACTATAGAAAAATGAAATTATTGAGCAAAAAATCGGATTGTAATTTTAAAGTCGTTTGTCTGTCTCTATCTAGTACAAAACCACTTGCGAACAAGTATAAATATGCACGTTTGGACTAGTCTTTTTAATGGTTAATGATTAACCATGATTATAAGAAAGGAAAGAACTCTACAATTTCACACGAGAGGGAGGGGTGTGTTTTTTTTGTACCCCTTCTTTTCCATTTAAAAATAATTTTTTACACCTATTCCAATCATTGTCTTGCTCCGAGGAATGGAATTCTGAATTTCTTTGCCTTTCAATACTCTAGATTACGCAAGAAATGACATAGTAAATGAAAATATCCAATTTCAATCTTTCTCTCTCCCATTTCTCTCTCCTCTTTGTTCCTTTTTTATATGGCGGCATACAAGAAAGAGAGAGGGGCCTGATTTGATGAAGGGGAGATGGATGATGGTTTGGAAGTGTAATGATACATAAATCACATGATTTGGATGTGTTTGGCTAGAAAATAGTATCAGTGGCTCCACTTTTCCAAAATATGAGCCGTGTGTATGCAGATTTTAAAGCGACTTTTATTGAATTTTTATGATGAATCTTTTGTGCATATGATGAAAATATTATTAAAAAATATTAAAATATGTTTATTAATACTTACAATTTTAAAATTTATTGTAAAATCTAGAATATGAAATTTAATGAAAAAATATATTTTTTAAAGATTTTGAAAAACGAATGATGTTCATATATGGCATGAAAATGAGTCCGTTGATGAATCACACTTCACATAAGCTATAAAAATAAAAAACTTTAAAAATCAATAATTTATATTAAAATAAAGAAAAAATAAAAATATTCAAATAAATAAAAATAAAAATAATTAAATAAAGAAAAAATCAAATAAAAAAATCAAATAAAAAATTTTAAGGGACAATAAGTTTTGCATGTTAGAATTTACAAAAAATTAGGAGAATGTTTGTGATTGTGTAATGAAGGTAAAGCATGGATATTTGCCTCACTTTATCTCATGGTAGAGTGTGTGGGACTGAAATGAAAATATATTTGATTAAGTTGTTGATTTCTTTGCATATCTTAGCATATAGGTTGTGGTTTATATAAGTTTTAAGGAGTTCATTAGCACGGGTTTGAGCTCACTATCCACTACAAGACAAAGGCCCTATAGACATACACTGTACACGCGAAAAAGCGAGCGCGTGTATCAGTGTGTCTATTCACGCTAGCATAAAGAACGCATCTATATATCCGCGTTTATAAACACGCTTATAGATGCGAAAATAAACGCACATATTTTTCATTTCTCATAAAGTCCCTGAATATGACCAAACCTCTTAACAGCTAGTATTTGTTTGAATAGGGCATGATTGGATGTATATACGACATAATTACACCTGGAGCATAAGCTATGGCATGATATACATGCGTAGGATCATACGGACATGATATACATGTATATACGACATGATATACATGTATAGGGCATATACATGTATAGGACATGATATACATTACCAACTTTACTTCTTTCTGAGTATTACAAATATACATCCAATCATTCACAGCTAGTTATATATATGTGATTTTATGCCCTATATACATCCAATCATGCCCTATACAAATGTGATTGGATAGGGCATGATGATTGGATGTATATACAGCATAATTATTAGAGAAGTGATTGATATATGCACATGTTACATCTGTTGTGCACTTAGCCTAGCCATGGCTAAAACTTATAGATCAAAGGTTGACTTGTGCATTTGCAATATATATATATATATATAGAGAGAGAGAACTGATCAATACACTCACATGTCTCATTTGTTGTGCACTTAACCTAGCCATGCATGCCAATTCATAGCATGAGTAGATTGATGTAAATCAGTTGGCTTGTACATGTGCAAGCTATTCCAATCATGTCAAGGTGCACTTATAGCTCACATAAAATTTTTGATAAGGTGGACCACATGTAGCCAATGTGCACATGTCCTCTTTTCATCATCTTTAGCCAGTGTGTCCACTTGTTGGTGACTAAAATAGATCACTGTAAGGATACTTTGCAATACCAACAAGTCAACTACAAATCTCTTATCTATGAAATATATAAGTAAATTAACTTGGTTAATTTGATGAGGTCAAGTTTTCCTTCCATGGATAGTGTGGTTGGCTATATTCTACTTCAAGGTTATAGGAACTTACAGAAGTCAATGGAGCATCCTAAAAATGACAATACTCTAATTACTATATCAATTCACTTCATGTACATATCTTTGATTGATTGATGGATAATATGCCTTTCTCTATCTCTTTCGTATACACCTTCATTTCATTATCTCTCTCTAGCTAAAAACCATTAGTTCTTTTTCCACCTATTGATACTTGCATGCAATTGTAAGTGGGATGGTCTAGTAAGTCACCACATATGTGCCGATTGACTTGCCAATGTGTTATCCACCACATAAATGAAATTGTATGAATAGCAATGTAGATCAAGATCTTAGCTTAAATCAATGACACCTTTTTGCACAATATAAACTGTTAGAGTTTAACTACAATATATAATGCCTGCAAATAAGAAAGAGGCTTGATTTGTTGGACCACTATGCACATACAATCTATATATGTCATATTCCCTAAATGCATGCATTGATACTTACAACATGGAGGCAAACATTTTGATATTGAAAGACTAGAAAAGTCATGTCATGTTGATCCAAAAACAACCAAAAGCTAGCATTTAATCAGTCTAATTGTTCCTGCGCGTCTGTAAGTGCGTGTAATAGGTATTATCTACGCATATACACACAAAATTACACGCGCTTACAGACGTGCCACACAGATATAAAAAATGTTTTAAAAAAGTTGTGGCTTTCTTTTCAAACATGTGCTTTCCTGCGTTTTTTGCAGTTTGAGCTCGATATCGCTACTCATGTCTATCTATCACTTCATGAAGACAATGAGGCAAGGAAATAAGAGTAAAAAGAGGACAGGAGGAAAGAAAAGCCAAAGAGTAAAAAACAAGAGCCAAACAGCAAGGAAGAGAAGAAGATTCAAGCAACTTACCAAGGGAAGGGAGAAGGAGGACAAGGAGCTTGCAACCTAGCCGCCACCCGTTGGAACAAGCAAAGAAGGTGAGTTCTTCTTCTCTCTCTCAATCTTGTTTGCTTTCTCTGTCTATTTGTCTCTCTCTTCTCTCTCTTTACATGCTATAATTTGTCATCTATGGAGGTTTTTTTTGCACGTTTTTTAACCAAGTTTGAAAAGAAATGGTCCAACTGTGCGCGTCTGTCAGCGCGTCTAGATGATAGAGTAGACGCAGGTATAGACGTGGAAATAGACGCGCTGACAGATGCACACAAAGACACAGATATAGACGCAGGATCTAATATATTTTATCTACAGAGGGTAATATGATTTTTCTTGTGTAGATGTGGAATCCTGGATCCTCCAATACTGATCCAAACAAGGAACAATTCATAGGGGAGATGACCAATTATCTTGGTCGCCCTCCCACTGCAGAGGAGGTTTTCAGTGTGATGTCTGGGACACCTATCACATCTTTGCCTAGCACTGCCGCACAAACACCAAACCTTGGCATACCTCTACTAACAGGTACTCCACGCACTATGCATACACATAGATCAGCTGATGCACAGGGATCAGCTGAGGTACATGGATCGGTCGAAGCATGCGCATCTGCAGAAGCACGTGTATCGAGTGAGGTAGAGGGTAGTACCCGTCGAGGGAGGAGGGAGAGTCGTGCGGGAGGACGAGGAGGTCGAGGGCTTTGTGGGGGTTGCCTAGGAGGTGGCTCTCAATCACCCTCACCGAAAAATGAGAGAGTTGAGCCTCCACAAATGTACTACTCTGTCATCATTGATGTTGGTGGTATCTTGCATGACTCTGAGGGGAGGGAAGTGATAGCCTACTTGAGGAGTGTCGTGCATGCCACATACAAAGATTGCATGATTCCCTTCAAGCACCAAAAAAATGGTTTGTGGCAAGACGTGCTGCAGGCAGTACATAGAAGGTACCCTAATCCCGAGAAATCACGATTCTCAAATGATTGGGGATGGTCAAAGGTGAGAGACGCGCATCATAACAAGAGGTCTCACCTTATGAGACACGCCAAGGAGTCACTGCGAAGACAAGAGCAGGGGCGCCCTAGATATGGCTAACCACCCAATTGCCACCGCAGAGAGTGGAAAGAGGCCAAGAAGAGAGCAGTGGAGAAAATGACAAGTCGCCAGCATGCAGAGGTACGACGTATCCAGATGGCAACCATGGGATCGTCGCGTTATGGATCGGGTGGCAGGGAGTCATGGGAGGCTAAGTTTGTAAGTATTAGTTGATTTTTTTAAAAAAATTAAATTTTATAATTTGTTTCACTTCATTATGTAGTGTGTTCTAATAGAAAATTCATGTTCAAATTGTTTCACTTCATTATGTAGTGTGTTCTAATACGTTGTATGTTCAAATTGTTTTGTAGTATCATATTGTTGGTAGGATGCCTACTCCTAGAGAGGTAGGCTACCATTGAGATCATAACCGGGCGTCCACTTGGCAGCATTTCTACGAGGAGGGACTCATCACGGAGGAGTAATATAATCGTGCCATGAAGATTCCACCACCAGAAGAGGTGTGTTTTATTTTTTACATGAAATGTATAGATAACTCTAATTTATTGTTTGTAATGGTATTTATATACCTCAATCCTTTGTGTAGACAAACCCTGATGCAGTTGAGAATAGCAAAGGGGGGACTAGCAGTAGCGGTGGCGGCAACGGCACAGGCAGCAGTGGTGGTAGCGATGATGATGCCTCTTCTGAGGAGATATAGAGGAGCCCCATGCATGCATGCCTCTCCTTGGCTTGTAATTTTCATTTTTGATATGCATTACTTTCAGCTTAGTGCTTGCGACCATGACCATGCTTGAGGTCACAAGCACTAGAACTCAACATGTAAAAACATTTCATCTATATATATGAAATTTCGTGTTCTACATACATTGTTTTGTTTTCAGTATCCAACCTTCGAAATAATCTTTCTCTGTTTTCCCTAAGCATACAATTTGATGTTGATGGGGGGAAAAAAAACCAGAGAGCATGTGGCTTGCATGCTCTCTGGTTTTTTTTCATACCTCTGTTTTGCGCGTCTATCAGCGCATCTAAATTGTAGGATAAATGCGCGTCTATTCTCGTTAAAAACTTACAGAGTAAACGCTTTTTTAGACGCGTAGATACACGCATGTATAGATGAACAATATGAACATATCTACTTTTTTATAAATTTGATTATATATTTACGTAGCACGTCAATACGCGCATCTATATGCGCGTCTACATAGGCATGTAACTCTGACTATAGAGCGAAAGGGAGAGTGAAAGGAAGAGCAAACTCCATCTTGCATTTGAGAGGGAGAGGGAGAGAAAGGGAGAAGGAAAGCTTCTCACCGCTGCTACCGCCGTTTGCAAAGAAGAGGAGAAAGTGTATAGAGGGGAAAGAGGAGCCGCCGTTGGGAAGACGAGCCACAGAATCCATCCTCGGCCTTTGTGGTGAGTGCATTGTTTCCTTTTGCTTTGTTTTTATTTTTTCTCCTTTTCTTTTACTTGTTTTTGTTAAAAATCATGTGTATTGAGAGAGAAAGAGAGGAAATGAGAGAGGGAGAGGAAGAGAGAAAAGGAAAGAAGAAATAAGAGAGAGAGGAAGAAAACATTAAACATAATAGGGAAAGAGAGAAAGAGAGGGAGAGAGAGGAAGGGAGGGAGAGAGAGAGGGAGGGAGGAAGAGGTTGTTGTTATTGTTGTTGTTTTATTTTTTCTTTTCTTTTTTTCTTGTTTATTGTTGTTGTGGTAATCGTAGTAGTAGGAGTAGTAGTGGTAGTGGTAGTGGTAGTGGTAGTGGTAGTGGTAGTGGTAGTGGTAGCGGTAGTGGTAGTTGTTGTTGTTTAATTTCTTATTTTCTTGTTTGTTGTTGTTGTGGTAGTCGTAGTAGTAGTAGTGGTAGTGGTAGTGATAGTAGTAGTAGTTGTTGTTGTTTAATTTCTTCTTTTCGTGTTTTTTATTGTCATGGTAGTCATAGTCGTGGTCGTAGTCGTCGTAGTCGTGATTGTAGTAGTAGTAATAGTAGTTTTCTTGTTTGTTGTAGTAGTAGTAGTAGTAGTTTTTTTTCTTTTCTTGTTTATTGTTGTTTAGTTTTCTTGTTTGTTGTTGTTGTTGTTGTTGTAGTGGTACTAGTTTTTTCTTCTTTTCTTGTTTGTTGTTGTTGTTGTTGTAGTAGTTTTAGTTGTTATTGTTGTTGTTTTTTCTTCTTTTCTTATTTATTGTAATGGTAGTGGTAGTAGTAGTGGTTTATTGTTGTGGTAGTCATAGTCATAGTCATAGTCATAGTCATAGTCATAGTCGTAGTCATAGTCGTAGTCGTAGTAGTAGTAGTAGTAGTAGTAGTAGTAGTAGTAGTAGTAGTTTTCTTGTTTGTTTGTTTGTTGTTGTTGTTGTTGTTGTTTTGTTTCTTTTCTTGTTTACTGTTGTTTAGTTTTCTTATTTGTTGTTATTGTTGTAATAGTGGTAGTAGTAGTAGTTTTTTCTTCTTTTCTTGTTTGTTGTTGTAGTTATTGTTGTTTTTTTTTAATTCTTTTCTTTTTTATGGTAGTGGTAGTGGTAGTGAGAGATTTTTTGTTAAAGAAAATTGATAGGAGAGAGAGAGAGAGATGTTTTGTTAAAGGAAATGAGTGAGAGAGAGAGAGGAAGCGAAAAGAAAGAAGGAAGGAGAGAAAGGAAATAAACATACAACATAATAAAGAAAGAGAAACAGAGAGAGAGATGGAAGGAGAGAAGAGAATGAATGGATAAAAAACAAAGAGAGAGTGGTGGCGAGGTCCGGTGAGGTCTGGTGGAATACCATGAGACGAAAAACCCTCCGACATACGTTAATTTGTGGGTAGGTGAAGACTTTACATACATTGATTTTGTTGAGTTACAAGAGAAAAAATCCATTTTCAAACAATTGAAGAAAGAAAAAAAGAATGATAACAAAAACAAATTGTTTATAGTAACGTAGACCAAATGGAAAACAATGAAAGTCGTGATGTTTAAGATCTCAAGGCGTATCTTAATCAGCGTGTCCCATGTCCTTGCTCTCAATCTAAGCTGAAAATTAGACAAAAATATCAATTGTCTATAGAACACGTACGACACTTCGACAAGTTTCAATTTGAGATCATTAATCAGGCGATCTCACATTTTGAGCAAACAGTAAGAAAAGTGTATATCAATCATGCATTGTATTCGCAAGCTAATTAAATACCATATACAAAACATTGGGTATGACTGGCAAATTTTCTATCCAAGAAGGTGACATCTTATTCCAAGGAGGAGTGCACTCTTTGCGGCCAATTAGAAGAGTTTGTTGGCGTGCGATGGATGGAATGCTTGAGCCAATCAACCACTTGGAAAGTACTACCCAATCTATACCATCAATACCAGAGGAGACATGCAAGCTTCCAAACTTACCTACAATCTTGGAGCCTGAGATGGAGGCAATGATCAATGCATTGATATCCATGGATGTCGAGACTTTTGATCCGGTTAGAGAGGAAGCATCCATACCATTATATGATGGGTGCCGAGTATCTCGCCTGAAGACACTGCTTGCACTCTTAAGTGTGCAAGCAAAATATGGGTGGAGCGATGCGAGTGTGACCGAGTTGTTCAGGTACCTTGTATGTATGCTTCGTTGATTTCTTTTTGGTACTATCATTAAAAATATTTGTGTATTTTCAAGGTGTTTTATGTTTTTTTTTCGAGGTTACTGAATTATCATGTATTACCACTTGAAAATACCATACATAAGTCTCATGATGATGCACGACATGTTTTATGAAAGCTTGGCATAGACTACAATAGCATCCATGCATGTATCAACAATTGCATACTGTTTCGAGGAGAATACGAGACTATGGAGACATGTCCAAAGTGTAGTGCTCACAGGTATCGATAGGACTTACAAGGAGAAAATATCCCCCAAAAAGTTCTTAGACACTTTCCGTTGATCCCCTACATAAACCACATTTTTCATGTCCAATATGGCAAGCTTGACAATGCGGCATGCGTAGAATAGGTCCATAGATGGAGTTCAACAAATATCAGTGGATTCACGCGCATGGAGTCACATTGACTCTACCTTTCCAGGCTTTGCCCAAGAGCCAAGGAATCTTTGGCTTGATCTTACAATGGATGGCGTAAATCCATTCGGTTTGCACTCAACTTCTTACAGTGTGTGGCCTATAGTCCTTGTCAATTATAGTATCCCTCCATGGCTTTCTACGAAGAAATGATATCTCATCCTTAGCTTGCTCGTTCCCGGTCACTACAAAGTCAAAAATATGGACGTGTATCTTCACCATTAGTCGATGAGCTTCAGATTTTGTGGGAGGAGGGGGTCACTGTGCAAAATATAAGCGTGATGGTCGATGGTTTGCCATTATTGGAGCCATTCTCATGTGGACCATGCATGACTTTTTGGGATTCGGAGAGTGCTTAGGTAAGTAGAGTTTCGTTGTCGTTGGTAATATCTATCATAGCTCATTCAAGTTTATATTCACTAGATAGAGGTATTGGGACAAGTCTGGTTACCTCATATTATCATTCATGTCCATTGTGTGGGCCACAGTTAGACTCCCAAAAGTCAGGAACCATGAAGAAAATGGTATATGAAGGACACGCTACTTTCTTGCCAGAGGGTCATGAACTTAGGGAAGGTTTTCTTGGACGACCTCCAGCACGTATGAATGCCCAAAGCTGGTACAAGTTAAAAATGGTTCACACAGAGTCACATCTAAACATAATGCGCTGGTTCTTAGTTTTCTACGAGTTGCCATATTGGACCCACTTATAGATCAATCACTGATTGGATCCCATGCATATTTTCAAGAACGTGGACAGCTTGCTATGGGACCACATCACAGGAAAGAGAGACATTGTAGGGGCACGAATGGATTTGAAGGAGGTAGATAAGATGAAGGCACTTTGATCGCAGTCGAGTGCTGATAGTCACTTACAGCTACCTCGCACCCCTTGGGTTTTGTCCACTAAAGAAGAGCACATTGTGAAGCAAATAGTCAAGTCTATGTGCACTCCTACAAGTATGATGGATTCTCTGAGGTCCACATTTTCTAAAGAGGACCAATTGTTAGGGATAAAATCCCATGATTGACATAAGATATGTCAGGTTTGTACTACGAATGGATTGTAAGTAGCTTGCATATTTTGCTATTTGGAGTGTAGTCGTTGTTCATAATGCTTCCTTGTTTGTGGCAGTTTGTACTACCAATCACGATCACAGGATGCCTTACTCCAGAAATACGAGCGATTTATAGGTTGTTGACTTTAGTGCAATGGATCTCACAGAAGGAGATTAATACGTCCTCTATTGAATCCGCAAGGCGGGGAGCAATGGAGACGGTTTGTCTCTTTAAGAAATACCTACCTACCAACATGCTCACGATACAAATCCACCTTCTTGTGCATCTTGTAGATGAAGTGAAGATTGTTGGACATGTCCATACGCGATGGATGTTCTTGTTGGAGAGCTTCTTGAAAACCCTAAAAGGCTTTGTGTGACAATGAGCTCGGCTAGAAGGTAGCATGGTTGAAGGTTGGTTGGTGTTTGAGACATTAGTGCATATTTCACAATGGCTACCAACGATGGATTCAGACAACAGTATAATGCTATGGTCACTGAAGGTCGATAGACCAAAGATGTGGTGGCTGGAAATAGGATAGAAAAAAGAATGGATGCTGCAATGGAGGAGAAAGTGAATCACTTTTGTATGTTGCAGCATGCCTCTATGCAGACGTGGCTCCCTAAGTACCAGCAAGCTAAGAAAGATCGAGAGGAAGTGCGATTTGAATTTCGACATAGTAGGCACCATCGATCGATTTGATATCTTGAGGGCATGGAGGAGATACCAATTTATATCAATGTGATGGTTGCATGGAGCTTTGACCACAACGTCTCATGAAGGGGCAGAGGTCTCAACCAAGGAGTGGGAATTCTCGAGGGGATGTAGTCCAAAGGTGATGACATGTTTAGGGTTTGTCGTATCTATATTTTATATACGACAACTAATTGAGTGTTTCAATGTATAGTAAAAAATATATAGTACGCGTGGTCACGCAGACAGCATTTTTGCATGAAGCGTATTGGCAAAATGCACTCCTCAACAGATTGTGGTATCATGGTAAGGTTTGAGCAAGAGAGTCGACGACGAACAACGGATCCAAACACAATTATAGATGAGATGGAGTATTTTGGGAACTTGCAAAGTATTGTCACGGTGGATTACCGTAGCTTCTCCATGATCCTATTCGATGTGCAGTGGTTCAAAATGATACTTACAGGAGCTGGAGCAACTGTTTGACGAGGTCCATCTTAATTTCTCGAAATAGATTTCGAAAAAAAATGGACGGATTTGCGCGACACATTTGTGTTGCCAGTCCATTGTGAACATGTACATGAACTCATGTGTTTTTTGTAGGTGGATACTCCAACTATGAAGTACCCTATGGTCCCATGGCAATCTCCTAACAGAACTCCACATACACTGTAAGATTGATAGACATGTCACCATAAAAGGCTGAGTCCACCTCGTTCTTAAAGAATCCTTGGACTCCTATATTTTCATCATTGTTACCTGATGCTGGCTCCTCTACATGCTCCAAGCTTTCAGTGGCCTCTACTCCTTGCAATATCGACCCCTCTATTTGCATACTGTCCTCATCTATGCTCGGAACATCGCTTTGATCATATACTGTTGCACTTCGGGGAGCTGAAGATATAACGTATCACCATCGAGGAATAGAAAGTTACATATTCACAATCACGTACCAGAGAGATTTAACTATTGTGACATGTACCATGTCATAATACAAATTCGTTGACAAATCTCTTATAAGGGTACATAAGATATGCATTTTAAGTTAGATCACTTTTTTAAGATTTATATTACCATACTTTGTATAATTTATATTGATTATGCTAACATCAATTTTTGTCTGTGCAGGTGACCTTTATGGATATTTAGATCATCACGATGAGTCGAGAGATGAACGACGAGGAGCTACAAGAGAACCTCAAGCGTATGTCTTCAGATCAGATGGCGAGATTCAGAGATATGGCAGACCAAGAGCTGTCTCGGAAACCATTAGGCTATTCTATTAGATCTACTTTGACGCGCTATGATGCTTCAGTTTCCAACAGATGAGGTTGACGCTCCAGACTTGGGCCAGACAAAGGAAGTGCTTCAAGGGGATGTTGTGGAGATCTGGATGCAGTAAGCCTGCGGTCCGCTCGGATATAGGTGCTACTCTTGGCTCTCATGGTGGCAGCTCGAGAGAGCGTGGCTCAGATGGTTACTTTGGAGGTACCGACGTAGTATCTTCATCTTATCATTCTACTGGAGTTGGGTCACCTCTCCGAAATTTATCATACCTGTGGGGACGTCTACTCCAGTCACTTTGGCTTTTGCTCAGCCGTCTGCAGGTGACACCCCTATGGGTACTACTCAGAGAGATACTACCCCCATAGGTACACCAGGTGTACATGGATCTCTTGGATATGCCCAAGAGCGTGGTCGTAGGTGGGAGAGGATCCATCTTAGGCATAACCCTGAGGGGTATGTCTACCTTGTAGATGATAGGACAGGAGCCATCATCATGAATGATGAGGGGAGGACGGTGATGGCTCATATGAGAGAGTTGTACCAACAAGTTTTTCGGCACGTCTTGGATCACTAGAAGAACATACCGGAGGGGAGTAAGGACTACATAGTACCATCCTTGCATAAGGAGTTTCCGGTACCAACCGCAGCAGATAGGTTTTCTATGGACTGAATAATGGAGTGTATACGTGCATACATGCCACACAAACGATCGGACGCACGCAAGGCACTCAAGTATGGGGCTTCAAAGCCCGAGTGGCTAGAGGCGGACGACTGGCACCGACTTAGGGAGGAGGCTACAGATCCTCGAGGACGTTGGAGACAGCAATGCAAGGTGGGAGGGCACGACTAGAGGCCGGAGTGGTCCATCATCTTGGGAGTGGTAGCCACGAGACATATCTCGAGGACTTTGTAAGTTTTTCTTTTGTTGTTCTTGCTTATTTTTTTGCAATATCCTTTGTACTAACAATCGTGTTTCTAACAATTGTATTTTGTTTTCTTTGCAGCACTCCATTACAAACCGCGATCCCACCAGCCTTGAGACTCCATATGCAGAGATGCACGGTCTGACTGCATTGATAGACCGATTGTATGGACACTACGGCCATGTAAGTCCCTCATCTTTCTTGTCCGTAGTTACTTAGTTTAATTTATAAAATACATTATTGTATGGTGGACTGATGTGTAGTTGTTTCTTTTTTTGCAGAGTCTGTTCGATGCTCCTTTGCGGCGGGACAAGTTTTCAGATGGCAAGGATCTATAGCTCGCCCTTGGATCCCTGGAGCTCACACTCTTCTTTTTTGGTCACGTGATCTGTGTAAACATTTTCTATGTAGTAGTAGTATCTTGCCATGATTGTATCAATCGCTTTCATTACACGATCATGTATTTATTTCATATATCAGTGTTATGATTTAAGTACACTTTGCCTTTATTTATACGAGCATTGTACGCATTACTAAAACTATTTTGTATGGCCCAAATGCCATAATTTTTTTTCGTATTACCGTAGCTATTAGAGTCGCAAATGTACTGCACGCGTCACTATTAGTATCGCAAAATGCCTCGCAAAGTGTCATTATCAATGTCGTTATTTGCGTCGGTATGAACGTCCCATTTGCGATGTTGATATCGATGCAAATAGGGACGCTGATAATGACGCTAATACTGACTATTCTATGGCGTCGCCAATAATGACGTTTTTTGCGACGACGAGGGTAAATTTTTTCATGAACATTTTCGTTGCTTTTAATGTCAGTATAAGGCCTATATCTTGTAGTGATACCCCCAATAGTGGAAATACTAAGCAACCGTGCAATGTTATGTACATTGACTTCAGACCATCACCATTGCAATGTTATACTTTACATATAGAAAGTTTTAGATTGTATCTTGTTATTGATGAGAAGAACCAGTTATGTGGAAAGAGGCATAGAAATGCTTCATTGAGGTGGGATGATGCAAATGTGATTGAAAGATTAAAGAGAACTTAAGAGGCAAGGTGCCTTGATACGGAGTACGCTAATGCACGGATTTGCGGATCTGATGATTGGGAAAAGCTAAACGTCAGCCACATTTTATCGGGACAATCGAGATTTGGTGACACATGAAGTCATGGGTGGTCTCAAGAATGTGTATGGTATAGGAGTTGGTATGGTTGCTGCACTCACGAATGAGAGCTACTAGAAATTTGACTACTATTTTCGCTTTATCTGTTTAACCTTGTCATCAACTTTCAAGAAGCTGACTGGGAAGCAGATATTGTTATAAATAGTCTCATCAATAGAAACCTGCCCTGTGTTTGAAGACATTGATCGTTACTGGTGAGAACGTAGCATGTGATTATCTCTTTAGCTAAAGGTGAGGAAGCTACCTTTTCACCTGAGCTGCAAATTGTTACACTTATACAAAAGATTCAGAAAGTAATTCAAAAGTGAGAATGATTGTGGAATCATTACAAAATGTGATGTTCATTATGATGCCATGATACAGAATTTGCAGGTCGATGACCTTAATTCAAGGTTTGAATTTTGTGCAACGCTATAGGCATGCATATTGAGCTTGCCTACGAAGCATTATGAAGCCGACATGTTCTATGATTAAGTAGGGTGTTTCGGAAATAAACTCAATATTAACGAGTTGAGGCGATAGAGATACAAAGACGCCATTATGAAGGGTTGATGGCATTACGATAATATGATGTGGGAGCGCTCAAAACAGTATACGGCAAGGCATCATCATTGACGTAAAGGAACAAAGATTTACTGAAGCTTTTTGACGGGATGAAGCCGTCAATGAAGAACAATGGGCAGAAAACGTAATCACTAATGTCATGAAGCTTTTTTTTAACGCTTACAAAAGCATCAAAGCTTTTGTGAGCTATAAAATCGGAATTAAGATGGGATGTCAAGGGCGGCACTGAGTATATAAGGAGGAGGGGGTGCTCAGACGAGGAGGGAGGCGACACAAGATGACAAAAAAGAAGTCGTGGCAAAGGATGAAGGCGAGGACGAGGTGGCACACGAAGTCGTAGCTAAAGAAATGGACAAGGAGGAAGGAGCTCGAAGGAGATAGAGAGATCTTTGATGACAATTGGAGGATGCTACGACAACTGCGATGACGATCGATAAAGAAAGAGGCAAACTCTGACAATCTTTGTTGACCTGAAGTTATTCTTTGTTGAAGCCTTCTGAGGTGGACGTCTAGATTAGAAGGTGGCGAGTCAATCTAATTTGGAAGTCTTGCAGTAGAAGATGACAGCCGAAGATGTAACGGAAGGAGACGCAAAAGACAAGGAGACCATGATGCAGTTAAAGAATCGGATCAAGAAGTAGACGGGGGTATCGTCGAGCTCTGAGGTGCTACGAAGATGGCGGGCTGAACGTAGGACGAAGGTGGTAAGGAATCGACGCTGCTGTAGACACTGTTGCGACACGAAGATGATTGAAGTTCAGCAATCAAGAAGCTCAAGGCGTAGAAATGAAAGAGTCCAAGGAGATATGAGACGTCGAAGCAAGGAAGCTGACGACAACATGCTGAGATGTAGACAACATGATAAAGTACAATACCTGATTCGCCTCTTACCCTTCTCTTCTTGCTCCTACTAATCGCGCTTTGCGAGAGAGAACTTCAAAACCTACAGAGACGAGAGAAACCCTTCATCCATCACAACCCTCCTCCGGCGAGCATACAATCACACCTACTGGATTCTCAACAAGTATGGAGCGAAGAGGATAGTAGCAGACGGGATGAACAATGTGCTTTTCTAAAGTCGCAAGAGGTGACAAAGGTGGTGAGGAGAAGCCGAAGAGGTGACAAAGGTGGTGAGGAGAAGCCGACGAGGATTGTTAAGGTGCGGAGGATATAGCGGAAAAGTTGAAGACACTATCTGCAGAAGCATGACGACGGAGAGAAGTTGAATGCTGAAGCTGATGGCAAAGTAAGAATAAGCTCCATGAACTTTAATTGAATCACGACAAAGAAGTTGTTTCCATTCTTGACTAGGCTGCAGTTGCTGCTACAAAGGAGGGCCCTACGAGGTCTATTTCTAGAAGGCTTCTTCTCCCCATTATTGAGCTTCTTCGATGATTGTTACCGACAAGCGACTGTGGCCATTAGATTTTCCAAGCTAGGCATCATTGGACCTCTAGCTCTTGCTTACTACCAAATATTGAAGTCAACCTTATTATCTGCCCACCAAATCCACAAGTATTACTTTTCCTCTATTGTACTCCCAGGTTTGTAAACTCCAACTTGAAAAATCCCTTCCACTTAGCCATATAAATGCAATACTTGAAGGCTCACTTCTTGTGCTCCTCTAACAAACTTCCTTCGATTCAAATTTATCCCTTATTATTTGGAAGTTCCTTCTTCATCAATTGAAAAAAATACTTCAATTTTCTTGAGCGAATCTTGATCTATTATTCCCATCTCACTTAGCGTCCATGCGATGAGCGACTTCACGAGCCGCCCTGCACCAATTCTGTGCAACACCTGGTGAACCCAACGTGAAAGCGTCACTTCTGATTGACAAGATGGGAGATTCTTTAAATACTCCATCCACTTCATCATCGAGTTCTTCTTCCTTTTCAACCGACAAGATGAAGAATTTATTGCAAACTCTATCTTCGGCTATTATGATGCAGAATCAACAAATGCAGTTATCTATGCAACAGGAACAACAGCTACATTAACAACAATTGGATCAATAACGAATTCTAAATGAAAAACAAGAGCATACACATACAACAACCAAAGCGATCGAGGCCGTGGTAAGTGAACGTAAATTATTTTATGGTCGGAATGTCTCATCTTATCTTAAAACTTTTGAAGGCTAGATGTGGTTTTTTGGAGTTCCTACAAATTGGAGCAATTATTTCTTACGACTTTTCACACTTGCCTTACGGGTTAGAGTAGCTGATTTATTTGTGCAAGATTCAAACTAGAATGTCTTCAAGAAGGTACTCAAAGATGAATATTTCCTAGAGGATTATGGTATTGCTACTCGAAAGATGTTTAGAGAGTGGGTCTATCAGCCCAAAAAAGAACTTGTTGTTTCCGAGTTATTACTGAGTTTGAAGAACGCTACAACCACTTGGATACACTTGAAAAAAGAGCCCTAAACTCGGAGAAAGTGAATTTATTCTTGTAGGCAGCTGATCCTGCACTTCAGGACAAGTTGAGAGAGCTTCTTGAAGACCGTACACAACATATGGGATTGAAGATATAAGACCAAGAGTAAGGGGGATGAAAGAGGGAGACGTCTTTGTGTGGGGGGGCAATAAAGGGAAAAGAAATGTGAAGAAAAAGGGGGTTTTAAGCCCATGCAAGTTGGAGGCTCTAGTAAGGAGAAATAGGGTTGAACACTCCTAAAAGAGGAAAGAGGTGAATAAATCAAGAGCACACACACAAAAACAATGGCGGCTTGAGCATAGAGAGAAATAGAGCCGGAATCTTATTATTTTTCTTCTTTCTTTGTTGACTCAAAATAACTAAGTTTACAACACAATAAAAGAATAATATGAAAGTATCACAATATATGTATACGTGGTCACTAAGTGTAAACATGCTAAGGAAAGAAGAGATGTGCTGGCACAATCAATGTGCCATAACCTACGGTGGACTATGTGGGTGTAATCTAGTTGTAGAATCACTGACATATTCTCATGTCTATTACCTCATATGCGAGTAAGTAATATCCTGCCATATCACCAAGGCACACAGTAGATGTAAAATCATGTAGAGTTTGACATCTCAACACTCCCCCCCCAAGGTTGATATGATCTTATGAAATCCAAGTATAGTCTTGAAGCGTTGAAGCTTCTCAACTCCCAAGGCCTTGGTAAAAATATCAACAACTTAATCCTTCATGCTAATACAAACCAAGTCAATATCACCTGCCACAACCTACTCTTGAATGATACCACATGAGCTAAAAGAAAGGGTATTATATTGAATAAAATTTACATGATTATATGTACAAAAGGAGTTTTAAAATTATAATTTTAAAAAAATCCATAAGTTTAGTAAAGTAAAAGTTGAAGCTTCTCAACTCCCAAGGCCTTGGGGAAAATATCAACAACTTAATCCTTTATGCTAACACAAACCAAGTCAATATCACCTACCACAACCTACTCCTGAATGAAGTGGTAGTGGACCTCTATGATCCCGAGGGATCTACCTTATAGAATATATAACATACCACATGAGCTCAAATGAAAATGTATTATATTTAATAAAGTTCACATAATTATATTTACAAAAGGAGTTTTAAAATTATAATTTGAAAAAAAATCCATTAATAACGTAAAAAGGGATATTTTAAACCTTATAACATATAAAGAAAGGGTATTGCTTAATATACTTTGAATACACATTATATAGATAAGTTCTTAAAGTTAGACTCTCCAAACACATGTTACACTAGGTTCTTGGAAAATTGAATATTGTGAAGGTTATCATAGTATATGTTAATCTTATTATTCACCTCCATCTCCAAATCACCAAGTAGCTTGCATTGCGTAGCAGCGCAGCTACCTCACATGCTATAATTAGAGCACCTCTATACTCTACCTCTGGTACTAGGCAAGGTAACTATCAGCTATTTCTTACTACTCCAAGTAACAACACCACTACCAAATAAAAATACAAAATCATTAGTACACATCCTATTTGAAATACTATCAAGCCAATCTACATCTATTTGGATTCGGTAAGCGAGTGGGTTGATATGGGCTACAATAAAGAAAGGCTCAAATCTATGGTGGTCTAGCTTGGTGAAGGGCCTTGTTGTCTAGAGGTTATGCCTGAGTAACCATACTTTATCACCTACTTTATATGATAAATGTTGGAGACGATGTTGGTCCACATAGTGCTTGTACTCATTTTAAGCCTTTTGGATTTGTTGCTTAAGTTCTTGGTGTACATCTGATAAGTGTTGAGATTTATGTCGTCTGATAGGGTTCTTTACTTGATTAGAGAGATGTGCATCCATCCTTGGATGCTCACCTTAGTTTGCAAAGAAAGGAGTTTGCTTGTAGCTACATGGATATTATTATTATTAGCAAACTTTGCAAAGGGAAAGAGCTCAAACCAATCATTCTTATGGTAGTTGATTTTATAGTAAAGATATTTGTTCCAAGACCAAATTTATCCGTTCTATTTGACTACCAGTATGTGGATGATTTGTTGTGGATAACTTAACTTGGACTCCAAGGAGATTGCAAAGGCTCTTCCAAAAACTAGATATGAATTGGGGACCCCAATCGTGATGATATCATCTAAGAGTCCACGTAATCTAAAAATGTATTTTAGGAGCCATCTAGCAGTAGCTATGCCTGTGTGTGATGGTCTTGTTGGTAGAGATGAAATGTGTAATCTTTGTGAGCCTATCTACCACAACAAGAATAGACTAATGTTTGACTGATTTGGAAATATATGTTATGAAATCCATGGACAGAGAAGACCAAGGTTACACTGGAACGGGCAAGGATTACATGAGGTCATATGATTTGTGATGAGGTTTTTTGGACACTTGTTGCAAGTATCACATGATTTTATATATTCCTTAACTTCTTTCCACATTTGGGGCCACAAAAAATCTCTTGAAATAAGCTCGAAGGTCTTTTAAAACTCCAAAGTGTTATGCTATTGGGATGTCATGGCGTTGTTGTACTTGGAGTCTTGACTTTCCTAGAGGGATGTAAAGTAGATCCTTATCGTATAACAATTCATTAGTTTTCTAAAACTCACAAATTTCATTTCCTTTTTTCTCTTGATTTTCTCTCTTCACATTGTTGGCCAAATCATCATGTGGCAGGGCTTCATGGATTAACTTCATCAAGTAGGGTCGTCTTGGTGACAAGTGGAGATGGTTTCTAGATACAGATACTCTAGTAGGAGTAGTATTGCTCCTTGTTGATCAAAATCTTATTCTCTATTCCTAGGTGCCAAGTAGGATACTCTTGATAAAGCACCTGATTGGCATTGTTGGCATCCTAGGCAATTGGACTAGGATTGGGACAATGGTAAGAGAGGTCTTTAGGGTCTGGAAGGCCTTCTCGGCTTTTGGGATCCATGAGAACTTGGAGTTTCTTGTGAGTTTGGTGAGCGGTGTGACTATCTTTGAGTAATCCTTGATAAATATCATGTAGAACTTGCCAAAGCTATGGAAACATTGGACATCATGGATACATGTGGGTGTTTGCAAATTAAGAATAGTCTTGATCTTCTTAGGATCCATGAAAATTCCTCTTTGGGAGATATTGTACCCCAAGAATTCCACTTTTGTCTAATGGAAAAAACACTTAGCAAGTTTTGCATATAGTATTTTCTCTCTGAGCTTTTTTAAAACTATTTTGGCATACTGCTCATGCTCCTTTGGATATTTTGAGAATATCAAGATATCATATAAGTATATAACTACAAAATCATCTAGATGCTCTCAAAAGGTATCATTCATCATATGTTGAAACACTGTAGGAGCATTGGTGAGACCAAATCACATAACAGTATACTCGAAGTGACCATACCTTGTATGAAAGGCTGCCTTTCATTCGTATCCTTCTTTGATCTATACAAGATTGTAAACCCCTCATAGATCAATCTTTGTGACGATCTTGGATTTTCTAAGTCATTCCATGAGCTCTCCTATCAATGGCAAAGGGTATCAATTCTTGAATATTATCTTGTTGAGTCCTCAATAATTCACACACATTCAAAGTGACCTATATTTCTTCTTCACGAATAGAATTGGGGCTCTAGCAAAATACTTTGAGTGCCTAAGGAACCCCTTAGCTAAGTTCTCATCAATGTTCTTGCATAGTTCAACTTTCATTAGGGAATAGCCTATAGATGGATCCAAAAGATGGTTGAGCCCCCTCATGAAGTTCTATATCACAGTCATATGGTATGTGTTCAAGTAAGAGATCTATATTCTTTTTTTCAAAGACATCTTGAAATTCTTGGTAGTGGCTTGGTAGCTTGACTGACTAATCCTTACTAGATTCTTGAGCTCGTATATGATATATCATGAAGGTCAATTCCTGCATTGCTATGTGCATAAAGGTTTTGGCTTCTACATATACTGACTTGCCTTGATTTTCATGACATGTAATCTTTTAGTTAACCCAATCAATTTCTGGGTTGTGTTTCTTTAGCCAAGGCATCTCAAGGAAGATTGGATATGACATTAAAACATACACGAGATTTGTGGTCACTAAGAGTTGCCATGAGTGATAGGGTTTCATTCGTAATATCTCTAGATGCTAGAGGTCTTCCATCCACAACTTGGACTGTTGCAAGATTGGTCTTTTGGAGTACTCAAATTTAGTATCTATTCACAAAGCCATGATTAATGAAACATGCGGACGCCCCGAAGTTGACCAAGGCTTTGAGGAAAAGGGTCTTTCTTGGTAGGATCGTCTAGACTGTGACAATGAAAGTTTCCATGGGTATAGCTAGGATTAAGACCCTTTTTTATATCAAGAACTAGTTGTATACTCTCATTTACAACCGCACATATGAATGGGGTTGTATTCCTCTCGCTTTTCTTGCTTCCTATCGAATGATCTCTTATCACAATAGATGGCTTGTATGATATAATCATTCAATATTTTTTTGTTAACCCTAATATGAAAGAAATAAAAATAAAAAATAAAATAATACAAAAAAAATCCCAAAAAATGAATAAGAGAGGAAGGGCCAGAAACGCAAAAGGCCAAGTCAAAGGCAAATGCACATTTTAAAATGCAAAGGCATCACCAAAATTTTGTAAAAGAGTGTTAGGCTCCCTCTCGTGCAAATTGTAAATTCTAGATAGGCATAGGTGAAGGGATAAGGCAACTTAAAGAAAATAGGAAAATAAGACCTTGGCAAGATGCCCGGTCACGTAAAAAAGGAGATGGGTGTCCGAGGGATTTAGGGCTTGTATATAAACTCAAAAAGTAAATGGGAATCTCATTCTTCGGTGTATTGCTAAAATGGTCTCTTCTTCTTCTCTTCTTCTTTATTGCTTGTGTGTGCTTGAGAGAGGGAGTGTGAGAGTGTGAGAGAATGAGTATGTGAGGGTGAGGGACTGTGGTGGAGAAGCTCTCCATCTTCTCCTCTCTTCCTCTTCTCTTCTCTTTGCTCGTACACGGCTATGAAGGATGGAGCTCGAAGGAGGAGGCTTGAGGTTTCTTGAGCTTGCATCTTGAATTGTGGAGCTACCAACTTGCTTGAGGAAGGCGGTTACTCATTCGGGCATCAAGAAAAGCTTACTACATCCCCAAGGGATCGAAGGCGTGTCGGCTAGGTGAGAAATAGCCATTTGTACTCACTTGAAACACTTGAAGCAATAAGCGGCCCGTGGGTGTTGGCAGTCAAATGTGAGCTCTCACTTCATTTTGGTTCCGTTGCTAGGACCACGGATTCAAGCTTGAGTGCTTACGTGCTTCAAATGGAGCGTCAAAGTAAAGTTTCATGCCCAAACTGGTACTTGATATAGGTAGGAGATTTGGGGTTTTAATCTTCGAAAAAAGTAAGTATTTTGGGTTCTTGATGAGTAGACAAGTAGGATAAATCATTTCATTACTTGGGTTTTCATTTTTGCTGTATTTAGAGTAGGATAGAATCAAGAAATTGAAGTGAATCACTTTAGGGTTGCTGCTGTAAAACAAGCCCAAACATAGCACAAACATGGAAAAAAAAGGAAAAAAGAGAGCTTAAATGTGTTGATATCACAAGGGGAGATATTAGAGAGGTCAAGGTTGAGCGGGGCAAGGGTTTAAGACCCCAAAGAGCAAGCGTGAAGCTCATTTTCACCTATAGTAGTGAGAGAGAGAGCTTGAGAGAGAGAAAGACCTAGAGCCCTGATGGATCAATCGTCTTCCACGTGCATTTTTTGCACATATCAGGTATATACAAACATTGCTCTTGATCCATACTTGCACTCTGAAGATTCTTGTGGGCTTGCATGTCGTAAATTGTTACGATCGATTTGATTTTTTCTTCGATTGGAACCACGACCGTCGGAATCGAACACGACTTGGACAGAGTCCAATTCCCATAATCACACTTGGATCATCAAATTTTGGATAATGGGACAGTCTGATTTTGAAAATTGAACTACTAGACCACCCATCCAATTGGACATGTCACTTGTCCGATTTGGACAATCCGACAATCGAACTCATGCAAATCAGACACCCCAAAATCGGACCACCTACACTCGAACATCCAATTCTGAGAAATGAACACTATAGAATCAAACCAAAAATTTGACAGTAAAGGATTGAAAAATCTATTGCATCCCGAGAAAAGGAGAATAGCTTCCGCAATAGGGGAATCCTCCACAAGACTTAGAGAGACATTTGGACCTTAGAAATCGCAATTAGGCAACTAGAAATGACTATTGATAATCGCATTAGCTTTTAGCTCCTCTTAGAGCCATAAATTGACTGAGAAATCCCAATTAGACCTTGACTGAGCTGAAAGATGCAGTATAGACGCCAGAGACTAGTGAGAGTAATAGCAAGTGAGATTAAAGCTATATTCGTTGGCCAAGAACATAAAGGAGAGTGCAAAAGATGCATTTACGATTCTACATTGCACCCTACATTGTTTAACACTTGAAATACACTTAAAAAATTAAAATTTTGATTTTGCACCGTGAACGAAAAAAGTACCACAATGCATACATTGAGTTTGCGTAAATTGAGGGCTATTTTTAAATATGAAAAGACCCATTCAGACTTAACAAGTAGAATAAACAAACCAATAGGAGATGACCCTTAGACTTGGACGGGTGATCAAGAACCCCAATCTGTAGGACTAGGAGAGAGAACCAACAAGGACATCCTAACGCATAGAAGGATCGACACCATTGGAAGAGCAACAATGTTTGACTTAATAAATTTCATTGACAACTTAGTGGAGCAGGAGATAAAAAAATATAGTAGAAACCAGTACAAACCATAGAAATGAAGAGCTCGACTTGGGAGATTTTCTAGTTAAAATCCTGCACATGGTAAATCAATATGATGTGCACACCACCAAGATGGATCACCATAGTCAGCCATCAAAGGACATCATAGAAGACCTTGAAGAGAGAGGAAACTAGCACAGAAAGCTTTGCAAAGCATAACATCGTAAAAATATAAGTGACAAGTTAGGAAATTGCACCAGGACATAGAGATGCAGAAAATATTATCCCTAGTGAATACAACCGAATAGGAGCGAATGCAGAGAGAGAGAGTGTGTGTGTGTGTGTGGAAGAGGTAGGCCTAACACTGAGCGAGCTTCTTACACAAAGCGGCTCATAAACAATATGTCAACAAAACAAAGGGTATCAACACTAGCAACCTCATTGCTTGTAGGATTAGGAGTTACCCAGGGATCCAAGAGCTAATAAAAAATCGGTGTAGTTGCGAAACAGTTAGATAAATACCAACCGGGAAACAACCCTTGTATCTTCATGGAGTAATTGGAGCAGGTCTACAATGCTAATGGCCTCATCAATCTTTCACAACACTGGCAAGCTTTCGGCCTATGCCTAGGCAATAAGGGTACGATGTGATACACAAGCCTAGACATTGCACATTGCAACAACTTCAACAACCTCAAGAGTCTCTTGATTAAGATATTCTTTGAGGCTAGGTACTCTGATAATCTCATAGTCATGAAAGGAGTGGACTATGATATCTTGTTAGGCCAACCCTAGATGCGCAATGCATAAGTCATAGAAGACTGGAGCAATGGTTTGATCTTTGTAAACTATCGAACAAAAGTGGTGAGAGTGGAGATGGACACTTGAAAGACTACACCAGTAAACCTAGAAACCATCTCAACCATCCTGAAGGGTGACACTTAGATTAGAAAATCTTACGGGCCATTGACCAAGTATATCCCTTGCCCTGAGAATGAGTGAGATTGGATGCATGTGTTAGCCACAATCGATCTACCATTCTCGAACAACGAGGAGTACGAACAAGCTGTCAAGGTGGTTCGTGAGTACAAGAACAAGCCATTACTACCAGTTCATATGATGGCTAAAAGCTCTTATAGACAACCCACCTCCATCACGCTCCATATCCCATATAATAAACGAGAGCTCCACAAGATCTTAGAGGACTTGATAGAAAAATTAGCCAGTAGCCTAGCCACAAATCTTAAACCACTCCAGGTTCTCTTGGATGAACCCAAGTAGCCATGGACTAAGGTACACGATCTGAACTTAATATACAATTGAACATTAGTCACCAATAATAAGAAAATGCATATTTGAAAAATAACATAGTCCAAGTGATAAAACAAGTGCTTTTTGAATGACCTATCGAGAAGGCCTTACCTAGATGACTCATCCTCAAGTTACAACCCTATGAGTTGATAGTAAGCTAGCTCTACAAGCTAGGGCAAGATGGATTTCTCTGTAGATGCGTGTACAGTCATGAGATACACAACCTAATTGTTAAGATATTGGAAATCACACCTAACTTAGCCTCTTTGTATGGAGTAGTATAGGCTCAGGATACAAATTTCCATATGCATAGTGGTGGAAAGTGACACCTAGTCTATTTCTATAAAGCATTGTACTTTGTCTCATTTTAAATGAAATATCATAGTACTTTTGTACTTGCAGAAAAGTGTCTATGTCATTGTGAATACAAAAGATTGTGTTTATAAGTTCAAGCTATCATCTTGGAACCTAATTCACTTATGTGACATTTGGTCTTGATATCTATTACCTCAAGAGCTCACTCTTCCTCTTTCAACCTCCATAGCCATGGTCTAGATACAAAATTTTAACATGGTATCGGAGCCCAGCTAGGCATGGTCTAAGCTCACAACTCAAATCCTCTCTTTACTCTCTCATTATCTCTCAACCTCAATTCCATCAGCGCTGCTCATGATTTCATCTTCAACTTCCATCTTATGGCAACCATAGCCAGCCTATACCTACCCTTATTGGAGCTTTCACTCACTCTATAGGTAATATTTCATAGTGTTTCCTTTTGGGGAGTTATTCCTCTGCTCAAGCGTTGGTCTTTGACACCTCAAAGTGACACTTTGGCCATCTATATGACCAACATTATAGAAATTTGAGATAACTACCCTATTTGCGCTTGCTACTGTTTGTACACCTGGTGTGCTGCGTGCAAGCTGCGATTTGGTCCAAAATCATAGAGCTTTGGAAGCCCATTAGCTAAGATTCTTTTTAATTTTTTTAATTTTGAAAATGATTAAGTATAGAAGACAAAGAGAAAAACCAAGCCCCTGTTCCGCAAACCCTAATCTATCATAGCCATTTTAACTTCAAGCTTCTCTTCTACTTCATTTTCTCTCTCCTACCACTCAAACCATGTCACTCCGATCCAATGAGATTTGAAGTTTCCAACAAGCATTTCCTATGAAATTTAGCAAGGAGGAAAAAAATCCAAGCATCAAACTCTCACATCAAGTGCTTGAAAGCATAATATCTATTGATACTTATCAAGTGTTATTTGACACTACATTCCTTGTGTCTTTTGACACAATTAAATCTCATGCTACTCAAAACTAAGAGTTTTGGTGTTGATTCTCTATTCCAACATGGGCAAAGACTCCAACTATTTGGATGAAAGGAGTTAGGTTTCACACTTGGCGAACCCGCATCAAGCTTATCCTGATGAAAAAGGGTTTTTAGGCCATTACAAATGGCAAAGAGAAAAAGCCTTAAGATGAAAACCTTACCACTAGTTGACAAAGGACATGGCATCATTAAGCTGAAATTGAATGGAAACTACATTCACCATGTGGATACTTATGAAACTTCTAATGATACATGGAAGAGATTAGATACTTTGTTTGGTGCACAATTAAAGTCATCTAAGTATAATTACTGATTGAATTTTCAGACTAGATATAAAATCAAACGCATCTCTTGCAACTCATTTAAACTACATGGAAATTTTCTTAACTCACCTTGCAAGAGCTAATCTCAAGATGGATGAAGATATTTGTATTGATGTGTTATTAAAATGTATGCCTCCTAACTATAATATTGTGTCAACTATATTAATCAACATGCCCAGTCCTAAACTAGTTGACATTAAAGCCTCTCTGCAAGAAGAAGAAAAGAAGATAAAATCCAAAGAAAAACCAAGCACCTTTAAAGATGAATAAATGTTATATATAGGTACTAGGTACAAGGTCAAGAAAGATTTAACTGATATGTGACTTCTGCAAAAGGATACAACACACAAAGAAATTTTGTCATGCCAGTAAGATGTCTCAAAAACCTATGTAGTTGTTAAAGAAGAAGAGGACCATGGACCAAAAGAAAAAGAAAAAGAAAAAAAAGAAAATAACTACCAAAAGAAGGGCAGACCTCATCAGTCCTATTTTGATAGACTTTTTTTGCCTTGTATTGCCTAGCCCTAATGCTTCTGACATAAGCTTATAAAATCCTCATGCAAATCTTATACTACAGCCTCTTTATATACTTTGTGAGACCCTCGTTGCACCTTTGGATGTCCATCATGTCTTTGGTACCCACACATAGCCTTTTCTACGATAGCCTGTTGTGTTTACAAAGTTTGTGGTATGCCCACACTTTGCAAGTGGTTGCTAACTAAAGCCTCTACACACTTTGTACTTCTCTAGTTGTGATTGAGAGGAGTGTTGAGATACAAAATCCCATATGCACAATGGTGGAAAGCGGAGCGTAGTCTATACCTATAAAGCATTGTATTTGCTATTATTTTGAATGAAATGTCATAGTACTTTTGTATTTCCAGTAAAGTGTCTATGTCATTGTCAACACACAAGATTACATTTATGAATCCAAGCTTCCATCTTGGAACCTAATTCACTTGTGTGATATTTGATCTTGATGTCTGTTATCTCATAAGCTCACTCTTCCTCTTTCAACCTCCATAGTTATGTTCTAGATCCAATATTTTAACAATACTTGTAAAAGCATATGCCAGAATTGCTAGAGGACACTTCAGCAAAGATACGATAGCTTGAAAGTGCAAAGTCATAGCCTCTATCGAGTCTGATAGTATGCTCGTAATTTTTTGTGTATTTCTAAATACAAAAGATGTTGGTAAGGAATCACTATTAGGACGCTCATTTAAAAAGCAAGCACATTGTAACGTTGACTACGAGTTTCAGTGTATTCACCTTGCTATCGACAATGTAGGAATAGTCACAGCTTTCAACAAGGATAGTGCGGCTCCATCAAAGCCAAAGCCACTGGTAGAGAAACCCACCACCAAGCCTAAGGAGGGGGGTCATGACTTGTCACAACAACATGCCAAGGCAAGCTACCAACAAACCGTCGAGATCAAAGCTAATTCCCTTGAAGAATCACACTTCAATTGGGTATCTAAACGTCAAGGACTACCACCTATAAGAATACAAAAGACTTACAAATAAGACCTTCCAAACCTAGGAACTCATCCTCAAAACCTAAGGGGTAAAGAAAAAGCTATAGGCACCGATAAACTGTCAAGCCATGATGGGTCTCTAAGCCCTTATTGCAAGTGCAAGGCTATTATGAGGGTAATGCCTAGATATGGGTGCCTAAAGCCAAGATGGCCAGTGACACTATTCAAATGCAACCCTCAAACTTGACCATGCAAATCCTAACAGTAGATCAAGCCCTAAAACAGCAAAAGACTCAAGCTGCGAAGCTCATAAAGCCCAACTCCGTTAAGCTTGTAGAGCCTCCATCTGTCTATGAAGTGAAGCTCCAAATTGGCTCAACCTAGCATTTTAAGGGTCCCTAAAGCCTCATAAATATCTGACAATAGAATGTCAAAATCACAAACCAAGCTTAACATAAAAGAGATAAATCACCCACTCAAGAGAAACCACTACCAGAGACACTAGCTGTTAAGCTAACGAGTCCAATCAAAACCCTAGCCTCCGACAAGCCTTAAACCCTCCTACAAACAACAATCAATTCTTACCTTGGCCTTAGACTTAGCTGAAAATAAGGGGGATAACTTGATTGTTTACCTTCGACACTTAGATGCCACATTTATTCACTTGCACAAAGCTATAACTGATTAGCCCTAGATCTTTTAGACGAGCCTTTAATAATAGAGGTACGCATATTGAATTTGATTCATTAAGGCTTCCCAAACAAGTGAGGAACTTATTGTCACCGAGATCTCCCATGAACAAGCATGTATGCAATACCTCATTATATCTTACAACAAGGGTACGATCCTTGCCATTGATTAAGAAATTGAAAAGTTGAAACAGCTTATTGACAAGGACTACTCTTTCTTGCAAAAATATATACTCCCCAACTTCAATGGAAGCAAGAGAGCTACTAGATTATAACTAACACTAAGCACATACATGCAACCAAGACCTCAGAATATGACCCAACTTACGTAGCTTCAACCTCCTATAGGGTAGTGACCACCATTCACAATCGGCCCCTAAAAGAGCACATCATGACTCATCCCTACTTAAATCACATTTTGATAGAGAAGGAGCTACACATTACTAGCAAAATAGACTGATGATTTTCTATTGGATGTCCTCACCTTCATCACTCATGTAGGTATCCGACCTTTCAACATGGACCACTATGCTAATATGGAGTACAACCCAAACTTCTACACTTGGCTCATGTGAAAGTGAAGCATCTTAAGCATGTGCTAAACGCCTTTAACCCTTCAACTATTCTTCTCATCTCCCCAAGGAAAAAGGGGTAAAGTGTGAAACATAAAAATAGACTAGCAGAAAAAAATGAATTTTAAAAAAAACTTGAGATTAAATAAAAGTGTAATAAAATTGATTGGAATGTATGGACTTCTTGAAGGAAATTTCTATTTGTGTAGTTAAGCATTTCAATTTTCCATAAGCATACAATCACTTTCTACATCTTTCCATAAGAAATTATTGTAAAGAACACTAATGGTGAGCTATGGTAGGTCACGACCTCACCGCGAGCAAGAGCAATCCAGTGAGAGAGAACGGAGAGTGATGAAGAAAAAGAGAAGGAATCATAATCTAGTCTTGGAGAGGCCAAGAAGAAAGAGTTTAAAAATACTAAAGAAAAAGTCCAAAGAGAGTCCAAAAATGCGAAAGAAAAAAGAAAGAGAATAGAAAAGGAATCGAAAAACATAGAAGAGAAATCCAAGAGGGCTGAAGAGGAAAGAAAGAGGAAAGCACATAAAAATTTCGAGAAGCTCAAGAAAAGAGAATAAGAAGGCATAGCCCTGGTCATCCGCCTATTAGTGGAGCAGCCCTCCAAGGAGAAAAAGCTGACTTTCACGAGCCCTCATGAAGAACGCCCAAGGAAGATCTTCCAAATACCCAAAAGCATGCCACCCCCAATAGTAGAGGATAAGGGCAATGGTCTAACTGACCCAATCCCATCTTTCCTAATGCCCACCATCCCAGTCTCAGCACCCACCCAAGACACTTCTACCACAATAGAACCAATACCCTTGTGGCAGCCTAGGTGCCATTTCTGGTCAATAAAGATAATTCAAGGTGCAAGAAGAGAAGGGACCCTAATGAGTAGAACAAAAATATCAACAGCTGCGAATGCAAAATCCAGACAAAAACCCAAGAGATAGAACAGCACTCGATAAGATATGAAAGATCCCACAACATAATACCATAAGTATAGATACAAGATAGCAGAATTACAAGATCTCCCTCGACGGGGAACATAAGTACGAATACAAGATATTAAAATTACAAAATCTATCTCGACCGTAATAAACAAGATACAAGACAATACTAGACAAGATCTTGTACTATGAGATTGCAAGGTGACAAGATACAAGACAATACTAGACAAGATCTTGTACTACGAGATTGCAAGGTGACAAGACAATATTAGATACCATAACTAGATACGAACTAGAATAGAAACTCGAAGTTACTTACTTGGAGGCCTCAACTCATTGAGCTCCCAAGTTTGGCATTAGCAAGACTAAGGAGCTCTATGGCAAAAGCCTCTCCTTTCATAGATATTGGAGAGCGACTAAAAATCTTCTAGAATATTCCATGATGACATTATCAATGATGCAAGAGATGATATGGCATATTTTCTATAAGAGTCTATAATGGCATTGCAATGATGTATTCACATGGTTAACTCTAAGATATCCTATTAAGGGTGCATTCGCATAGGTTGTGAATTCATATGGAATGAGAAAAAAATAATTTTTACACTTGATCATGGTATATCCATGATAACTTGGAGCAGAGGATGATACTCTCAAAAGAAAGCACGAGCTTAAATGGCTTGGTTGTAGAGATCTAGGTTATTCAAGCCAAGTAGGTAGTTATGAAGGTAGGTGAGGAAACCATGGAAAGAAGAAAACCAAAAATAAACCTATGATGACATGTTTGACTTGACTAGTGATCCTAGTTACCGATTAGCACCAAGTCCCACTCTGATACCATGTAAAAATATTCAAGATACATACTAGGATGCATCACTAATGAGCAAGTAGACAATCATAATGGACCATAAGAAATGACAAAAGAGAGCAATCATTATAACTCAAGCATAATGTAAGTACAACTAAATGAGAATGATTGATCGAATGAGTGTGGAGATAAGTACCTTTTACAGGCTTATGGATGATATCATCATGGAACATTTTAGAAGATTTTTAGTTGCCCTCCAACACTTATAAAAGGAGTGGCTCACCATAGAGCTCATTGGTCTTGCCAATGCTAGTCTTGGGAGCTCAAGGAGTCGAGGCTTTCAAGTAAAAAACTTTGAGTTTTAATTCTAGTTCTTGTTTGGTTATGATATCTAGTTTATTCTTGTCTTTCATTATACTATTGTTGTCTTCTCTTTGTAATCTCATAGTATCATATCTTATACTATTTAGTACTATATTGTCTCTTGTTCATGCTTATTGAAGGAGATTTTATAATTTTGATATCTTGTATCCATACCTACGGTCTTGGGTTGTCAGATTTTTCATATCCTATCAAGTCCTGTTGTTTATATCTACGATCTCAGATTATAGGATTTTTTGTATTTTGTTAAGTCATCGTTGTATCTTGTGCTTCTATGTGAGATTATCTTGTAATTTTTTTATATTTTGTTTAAGTTATCATTGTATCTTGTGCTTTTATGTGGGATTATCTTGTAATCTAAATTCTTGTAACAAATCTTATATCTAGTCTAGTTTCTTGAACATAGTCTAGTACTCCCATAACAGTTTGGTAAGGCTACTCTCTAGCCTTACTAAGCACCAATGTTTACAAAAACCATTTTTTCCATCCAATCAAATAAACGAATAGGTTAATATATACTTGACTCTTTAATTGAAATTGAAAATATATGTCAACAAATTTTATAACTAGAATGTCAAAAAATTTGCTCATCTCCTACTTGCAAGAGTCACATGGGGACATTTTGAGCTCTTACACTTCCACAAATAACATTTTCCCCATCCAATGAAATTATAGAAAAATATCAAAATATGAGCAATTTTTGAAAAAAAAGTATACTAGCCAATTTTGTAACTAAGTGTAAAAAAATTTAGTGAGTTTTCTCCGAGATGAGAAACTTTAGAATTATAAACTCTCTTTTTTTTTTTTGGAAACCTAGCTTGGAAAGTATTCTAGAATTAGAACCGATTTTTTAAGAAACTTAGCTTTGAAAGAACAGGATGTAAAGGCTGGTTTTTTGAGAACTTTAGGAGTGCCTCAATTTATTTTCGAAAATTAACCTTCCATAGACATAGCCAGAGTTTGGTTTTCTCATTTTTGCAATGTTGCATGAGATGTTTTTTGCTATGTACAATTGTGGTCCGAATAATTAGATCTAAGACATAGTGCATGAATCATGGGCTAGAACCGAGTGAGAAGCTAGATAGGGAGGGGCTCGGTTGGGGGACCACCCCATGAACGCGCAACTATGGTGGGAAGGACCTTCTTACATAATTGTATGCTTTGAAGGCTATATCACCAAGCCATGGTTATAGAGTTAACAGGTCATTAGCAGCCCTCATGGGATGCCACTTTGCCATATTCGCTCGATCTCTATCTATAGAACCACCTCTATTTATAGAACCACAGCACCACAAGTCCTTATCAGACTGGTGACCCAATATACATGTATGTAAGGAACAACATTCCATGAATGAGGAATCCATATCGTCACTCCAAGGCTTGTTAGAATGCTGTAGTCACTCCATACTTGATGTATACACGAATCAAGTATCGACGAGTGAAGGATACAATTGACACAGTAACAGGCGAAAATATTCGCGTTTGAAGTTTATTGTTAGATGGCGATTAGATGGACGCAAAGAGAAGCCTAAAATCCTGACAGATTGACAGACACACAGAGAGAGAGAGAGAGAGAGAGAGTGTGTGTGTGTGTGTGTGTCTCTCTCTCTCTCTCTCTATCACCGTGGAATACAAATACGCATCAGTAATTATCTCTTGTTTGAGAGAGAGAGAGAGATGCATGCATCATGAAGGGATAAAACCCCCTCGGACGAATTAACACATGGACCTTTGTATCAACTGCACGTGAATCCACCCCGTAAGCGCACCCATAGGGGAAGGATCCTCAGGACATGATCATGATTGTGGGGGGGGGGGCGGCGCGCCGGAGAGAGAGCGGGAGAGGAGAAACTATTGTGCAAGAGAAGGCGCATGGAATTTGGAGCACATCGGCATGTGCCGATGAGGGAAAACACCAAACAGAAACTAATCTTACCTTCCATCCTGTCGCTGATTCATCTGAAATCATGGCTGATCTGATGTGGTTGATGATGATGAGCCCGCCGTGAAGATCATCAAGACGGATGCCCTCTCGTTTGTCAGTCAGGTCAAGGGAGACAGAACATTGCCAGCCATCGAGGGTCGTCAACAGAAGATCTACAAAGCAAAAGACGACAGCGAATTAATGGCGAGCATGGATTGATGCGACTATGCGCGCGCGCGCGAGAGAGAGAGAGAAAGGAGAGATGATTTCTCAACCGTAATTAAGGTTCGAGACATATCATATGTAGGAAGAGCAATCATTTAAAAGCAGGAGAAAAAGAAAAAGCAGCGGTCGCACCTTGTTTTTCATTCCACCACCTAGCGCATTGTTTCTCATTCCGCTAGTTTATTGGGATTAGTGAAATGAGCTCGTAGGAGGTCCATTGTATTCCGCTAGTTTATTGGGATTAGTGGTCTAGTGAACGAGCTTAAGGAGCTGCTCCTATGAGCCCTAAAACCAGCACCTAAATTTACCCACCGATCCCAAAATTGCCACGAAACTACCCACCGATCCCAAAATTGCCACGAAATGAGGGTATTATGGAAAACGTTCTCTACAGCTCAAATATAAACATCTTCGAGCTTGACGATCTTGAATGATTTCCTTAGATCTTGTATGTGTTTTCGCCATATTATACTACCACTAAAGAAGAGGCAAAGTTGTTGGAATTTTATTTTCATTATTTTTATCATCCATGGTATCCTCTATGAATCTTATGGCATTGGCAAAGTATCTTTGATTCAATCTTCATGATTGAAGGCTTGCTTATCACACATGTTTGAATTTGTATTTCAAAAAGTTTTTATAAAAGAAGGATGAATATACCCAAGGTAAATAAGATAGTAAAATTCTATATGCATGATGCTTAATATACTTGACAATGATTTCAATGTTCGCCACTCCTCACTTATTGATAGGATTATATTTGCACAAAGTTCTCATAGTTAGTCCTAGATTTTACTTAAAGTAATAATAATGTGAATAACTAATACGATTATTACCTTACAATAACCAATGCAATTAATATCTTACAATAAGGTGAAAATACTAAAAATAAAAGACACTAGATAGAGATCTTTTATGAAATATATAGGTTAAATGTTTACTTATCTTTTTTAACTCTCGAATTTAGAGTTAATAATCTATCCCTTCTTGTGAAAGTTGACCATCTTCAGCAACCCTTATTGTGGGGACAAATAAGGCCAATGATACCAATACATCCAACGCTTGTAACCAAGTATTTTCCATCATTATTTGACATATTCTTGATTAGGATAGAGAAACATCAAATATACATAAAACTCTTTTAAATAATGCATGAAAAGGCTAGTTGCATTCTCTCTTCAAAAATATTCTTTCACAAAGATATTATAAAAATATAGTGATCATTAGACAAAAGCCATGGATAAGCATGCAAAGATTATCTACATCTCATGAAAATATTATAAAAATATAGTGATCATTAGGCAAAATTCATGGGATAAGAAAGCAAATGTTAGCCACATCTCTTAAAATAAGTTCTATATATATTTTCTTTTAAAATTTTAAAAAGCTATGGGATCTCCACATGCTTAACATAATTGTTGGATTCCTCAATAAAATCTTACACCATGAGTCTCAATGAACGATGACTAGGACATGTGTAAAGTCTTGTTTTGTGAATTCATAATTAGTTTACTTGTGGGTCACCCATACACACTACATAATTAAATTTATTTTATCAAATAGCTATTACATGCAATCTTTGCCATACTTATTTTCCAAGGCTTTACTATTATATGAAACTCGAAAGTATAGATAGAAATCCACCTAAATTTTGTAATTAGAATCATGCCTAACAAAGTGAATGAATGGTTTCGATTATCCATTGTTGGTAAAACAAAATGAGGCCTAAAAACTTATAGTTAGTATCGATGCCTTACAAGCCAATTAGATACAATGATTTTATCTAAGAAACTGAGTATTGGAAGTTCTATTGGCTGACTGCGACTACTAAAGTAGAAAAGTAGAGGCTTAAAAAAATGAGATGAATATTCCTCTAGGAGTAGATAAGGAGAATATTCTTTTAGAAGGACTGATTGATTACTAATTGAGATTAGAAAATTTGTTTTTAGAATACATCTTGCAATTTATAAAAACTTTTATTTATACATAGATGATGAGCAAGATTGAGCAGTTTGCACTCCAGCAACTGCTAGGGCTTAATTCAAGCTAGCTTTTGTTATGTCTATGAGCACCTAACCAGGGTCTAGGATAGAAGGTTCCATATAGAAGGTTCCCTCCTATGGCAAAATGCTAAGGGGGCTTTGATAAAGAAAAAGGGTAACTACAATGGAGAAAAAATTCAGCCAAGTACAATGCGGTGAGCATTAGGATTCTAGGAATTATGGACTAGTTCTTACTCTTTGAAGAAGAGAGAAGAGTTTTGTACATGGCTCTATGAGTAGGAATCCAATCTAACCATTATTAAATAATAATATAAATTTTTTGAAAGGATTGTCTTTGCTAATGTAAACATTGTTAAATAATAATATAAAGATTTGATAGGTCTATCTTTGTTTCTTTCCTATTGTGCTTAAAGAAGACGTGAGCTCTTGTTTTAAATGTCAAACAACATGTTAGCATGTTAGGTTTAGAAAACTAAAGAAAACCACAAAAAAATGAGAAGCGGGTGGTCGTCTTTCCTCGAAGAAAAATGATTGATGATTGGGTATACCTAATAAGTGGGGTGTTTTCTTGATATGAAAATTTTAGGATAAGAGCTAGACATTGATATTTCTTAGGTTTTGGTCATCTTAGATCTTGATCACACGCCATTTTAGAGTAACAAAAGTGAGATTTGGCCTTAATTTAGAGGGGTAGATTTCATCTTCCCTTTGTCTCTCACTCACTATGAACCAAGAATGGGGATTGAGGTGCTCTTGGTCTTGATGGATACAATGTGATCATCTTGATTCAGTACCGCCCCCTCCAAAGCTGCACCCATAGCTACCTATCCTCATCACCACCAAGATCGACAGTCAATGCAATCTCTTCGTCTTTTGTAAAAGCATATGCACAATATCCACATCTTCATCTTCATCATCTTCTGGCTCAAATCCATCAACACAATATTAGTGAGTTTGGGATTCTCCCAATTGCCATTTTTTGAATACTAAAAAGGTGACACCCGGATAACATACCATAAGTTTCTCAAAACCATATGATGTGACCTATCAGTGGAAAGCACTTGAAAAATGGAATCTATTGAGCTATAGAGCGCTCAATTTGGAGTTTTAATGTTCAAGTTATGACAAATCCAAAGATTTGACCACGTGTCCGAAACTTATGGAAAATTCCCATATTCCCCAATATGGTGTTCATCATAAATTGCATCATCCAACTCCTCAACTATGTAGGATGCATCATCTCTTCTCTTGAATAGTTTCATTCTCTTTCCTGCAAATCAGAATCCACAAGGCCGTACCATCAAGCTCTGTTAAGGAATATGTAGTACTTTCATGGACATGCTGTACCAAATAAGGCCCAAACCATCGTCTCAAAACCTTGTCGATATCACTATGCTGGTTGTCTAGACTGTTGTCATAGACTGACACCCAATCTCCCTCTTCTATCTCTTTAGGTCTCAATCTTCATTTGCTATGAAAGTTATCTTTGTTGCAAATCTTGGCCTCTTTGAGCTTTTGAATTACTCTCTCAATATCTTTAGGTCTTCTCTCCAACTGATGAATAGGAAGATCCAAAAGATTTTCTCTAGTCATCTCTTCTTGCTGCCACGGTAAAGCACTCCAAGTAAGTGTGCAAGTCTCTGTAGGCATGATTGGCTCTTTCCCATACATCAACTCAGTTGGCATATAACCTGTAGTCACACTATGAGCAGTGCAATCAGCCCATAAGGTATAAGGCAACAATCTAGGCCATTCCCTAACTCGTCCACTCCATGCTTTGGCCAAGGCTTTCACAATCGGTAGATGGCCTCTTTTGCTCTTCCCGTTGCCTTCTGGATTATATGCGGAAGTCAAAGGAATTTTAATGCCAAGGCAAGAGAAAAACTTCCTAGCCTCATCACCATCCAACTCACCTCTACATATAGTAATATTTTCAATACATCCATACTTGCAAATAATATCTTCCAACAGAAAACTACAAACCACTGAAGTAGACTTCATCCATAATGCTCTTCCTTCCACTTGATTTGTGAGTTCTTCTGGTGCCAAAACAATATAGCGCATCTACCATAAACCAATATGCATAGCAATCAAATCAAGAACCCACTTGTAATGAATACATAGCGGGTAGGTAGGATGAAGCTCATCTCTATGCCTCGATGAAGAGAACAATTGACAATCAAGGCATGTCTCAACAAACTCTGAGATATATTTGTACATGCCTCTCCACCAATAGTGCTCTCTGATCTTTTCATAGGTCGCCCAAACAGCTTGATGTCCAGCCCAAAGACTTTCATGAAATTGTTTTATGATTCGCACCTGTGAAGCTCTATCATAGACAACTCTCAATGGCTATCCCCCTGCCATGGATGCTTCCAAAGTAGCCCACTTCACAAGAAGAAACCATAATCTTTTCTCTTGATCTTCTTGAATTTTTCATATCAAACCATCCATCCTCTCTAGACATGATACTCAAATAACGACCAATCTATAAACACTCTCTTGTATATAAAGACTCATCAAAGCTTTCCAGAGTAGACACATGACAAATACGATCAGCATGTGTCACTAAATTGATTGCTTATTACTCATTCTCTATCTAGTAAGTTTATGTCAATAAACTAATGACTCACTTTTCTTTAAGTGTTGATGATGATCTAGCATGACCATGAGACCATTTAGAGACCAGTATTCCTAGTGCATCACTTAATGGGGTGATCAAAGCACTGTGATGGGAAAATTTGGTACAAGTAGCAGTACAAGTTATGAAGGGGGAAGGAAGTCTCTGCAAAGTGTACGAGTGTACACAAGAAACAAGGAGTTACACATAAATGAAGATGGATTAAGTTCTAAGAAGAGAAAGTGCATTAGCATTGTGTATATGTATTTATGTGTGCATCCAGGGGATACTTGGGAATATTTATTTGTGTGTAATGATCATTGCTTTTATTTGGGGTCATCCTCTCCCTTACAAGTCGAGGTTTAATGTCTTTTCTTTTATTAAGAAAGACGAGAGAGGTAATTCTCTCACTAAGAAAGACGAGAGATGTGATCATTTGAAAGTGAGAACAGAAGTGATTTTTCCTTTCTAAGATCTAAAATGACACAATATTTTGTGTGAAAGTCAATCTTAAGGTTGAGACCCAAGGCAATCTAATGAACTCTCCTTATCTATGGCTCAAGGTGGTTGCATGGACCATAAGTTAAGAGTAGAATTTAAAAAGCTATTTTTCTTAAAATAGACATGGTGAATCCATTTCTAAAATATCTTGCGATAGAAAGCCAATCTCTAAAGCCTTTCGTGTTGGACGTTTTTCCATCCAAGAAGTTCACAGAGAGATATTTCGAAATCGGTGGTGTAGAGTAGATCCTGGAACAGCCACATATTGTATGAAGATCAGCCTTTCCAATCTTGGCACTCAAATCTCTCTCCAAGAAGAGAAGCTCTTGAAGCCTATAAAAGAGGAGGCTCTCCTTGGGTGTGGAGGAGGGGAAGGAAGCATAACTTTGCAAGTTCTAGGAGGAGAAGAGAAGGAGCAAGTGTTGTGAAAGCTCTATTGAAATCAAGTTCCAAGAGGAGAAGAGAAGGTGCAAGTGCTGTGGAGGCTCTGCTGAAATCAAATTCCAAGAGGAGAAGAGAAGGCACAAGTGCTGCTGAAGCTCTGCTGAAATCAAGCTCCAAGAGGAGAGCCCTACACATATTGTGTAGGAGAGCCTCAAGAAGGATCAAAAGTTGCCAACTTCCAAGTTGTGCAAGTGTTAGCTGGTTGTATACCATGTAAGGAACCATGATCTTGTTCCCAAGATCTACAAGTTAAGAACTAGTTTATGTGTAACGGAGGAGCTTTCTCCTTGTCAATAATATAACTCCAGAAGGGAGGGGGGTTGGCCCATCTTCTAGTCCCTAGTGTGTTTTCAATCTCTCTATGGTGCGCAGATCGGATGCTGTATGCTCGCATAGTGAATGTCGGAAGGTCCCCAAGAACAATAGAACTCTACTTTTTGCACAAAATTCAATGTAAAAAGCATGAACGACATGAACAAGAGACCAATTGGGTGCAATCTCCCCCCATGCCTTGTGTGAGTGCTCCACAAAGCGTGTATTTTATATATTATTCGTCTTCAAGCTCAAATAATAGCCCAAATTACAAAATAGCAAGCTTTTAGCTTTTGAGTTTGCTTTAACACAAAATAGGAATAAAGTTAATGGACGGTGCCCAAAGAGTCTGGCATGCCCAATACAATGTCCAAATACAAATAACATAATCGTGCACCCATGCGCATACAAAATAATAATAAATATCCAACGCCTCAATAAATAGGCATGACAAAATATAGGCGCTATGCCTAAGGTATGCGCCCATCAAAATATAATCAATAAATCGAATACTCGCTATCCTCCAATGCTTTCCTCCGCCACTGTTGCTATCTCTACACATCAACTGAAGCATTCACAATCGTTAGTAAAATAATACAATTAAACCGACAAAAGTGAATATCTAGCAGTCTTCAGCTACATAAATAAATCAACTGGTTATAAATCAATCCTAACCTTAATTTATTACGAGTGCGCACTCTAAACTCATAAACGTTTATTAATTTAATATGTATTTTGCGGAATCACCCGCTATGGAATCACCCATGTACACACTAAATTAATGAAACGCCCGAAAAGGACAGGCGTTCCCATCAACTTCTCGAATCCACTTTGTGTATGAGCCCTGGTCATCAAAGTTTACGGAATCTACCGTAAAACCTCATGGAATCCACCGTGGCACGGAATCCACCGTGAAATATGCCTCCTGGAATCATACCCCCGGTGTGGGATAGCAATTGACCTCAATTGCTATTAGCTCAATGTGGAGCTAACAGAGTGGGGAAAGCATTTAAGTCTCTAGCGTGTATCCATTGTGCTTTCTCTACAGGATGGTTCTTAAATTTAACTAGATATCTAGAATATATTCGGCCAGTTCTAGTGGTCATAAAGTCAGTATCTATGATAGCTTCTAGTTCAAGTATTTCAGTCTCTTCCTCTAACAAAGGTGGGTTTTCATAAACAGGGTGTACAGGTAATTGGCCTCTAAATGGTCTTAATAAACTAATGTGAAATGTGTTGTGAATTTTCCAGTGAGGTGGTAATTCTAACTTGAATGCATTGTCATTAATTTTATGAATGATCCTAAATGGTCCATAGAATCTAGGGGCTAATTTGACAACTGGGTGTCTATCTACACTTTGTAGTCTACGTTTTTCTATTCTCAACCAAACATAGTCATCAACTTTGAAATTCATTGCTTGTCTTTTCTTATTGGCTTGCTTGGTATATGATTGCTGGGCTTTGGCAATTATGTGTTTAACCTCATCAAAAATAGTATTATGGATACTAGCAATATCATCAGCACTCTGAATTCTATTTGATAAAGATGCAACAGGTGTAGACAATCTATAACCATAAATCACTTCAAACGGTGCTTTCTTTGTAGATGTGTGTGGTGTATTGTTATATGCAAACTGTAATAAATGCAAATGTATATCCCATGTCTGTGGTTTAGAAATAGTAAAAGCACGTAAAAGATCTAGTATAGTACTATTAGTGGCTTTTGTTTGTCCATTAGTTTCAGGATGAAATGCAGATGAGAAATCAATTTTTGTGCCTAGGTTGCAAACAGAGTAATCCAAAAGTTGTTACAAAATCTAGAATCATGATCAGAAATAATAACTTTTGGTAATCCATGGTTAGTAAAAACAGTTTTCAAAAACAATTGTGCTGCCTGTGATGCTGTTAAAGTTTTCTTACATGGAATGAAATATGCTTGTTTACTAAACCTATCTACTACTGTCCAAATCATATCATGGTTAGATTTAGTATTAGGTAAACCAGTAATAAAATCCATAGAAATTTGTTCCCATGGTCTAGATGGAATAGACAAAGGCATAATTAATCCATACTGTTTACCATGATGTCTCTTAACTCTTTAACAAATCAAACATCCAGAAACAAAGTTAGATACATCAGTTTTCATATGCGGCCAATAAAAATCTTCAGTTAATGTACGTAAAGTAGATATGATACCTCTATGACCTTGATATGGGGGACAATCACTACAAGGATTTGGGCCATTAGCGACGCCGATTAGCGACGGCGGATAGCGGCGTCGCTATTGGCGTCGCTATTTGCGTCGCTATTGGCGTCGCATTTGTGACGCAAATAGGGACGCCAATAGCGATGGGCTGCAGGAAAAAAACGCGGCCGAAACCCGAGCGCGGTTTTTATTTCTTTTGCTTCATTGAGAGTTTTGAGAGTGAGAGAGAGGGAGAGAGCGACCGTCGTGAGAGAAGAAGAGGAAGAAGACTTGCCGCCGCCGCCACCACCACCGTTGTTCGCGAAGGAGAGGAGAAGCCTTCATCACAAAGAGAAGCCACCCCACGCTCACCATATCTCATTAGTGAGTCTCCCTCTCTCTTTCTTTTGCTTGTTCAAGGTTTAAATGACTCTCTTTTTCTTGTTTAGGAGAGGAAATGAAAGAGAAAGAGAGGGAGAGGGAGAAAAAGAGAGGGAGAGGGAGAGGGAGAGGGAGAGGGAGAGAAAGAGAAAGAGAGGGAGAGTGCATTCTCTCTCTCCCTCTCCCTTTTGCTTGTTTAATGTTTAAATCACTTTCTTTTTTGCTTGTTTAGGAGAGGAAATGAGAGAGTAAGAGAGAAAGAGAGGGAGAGGGAGAGGGAGAGGGAGAGGGAGAGGGAGAGGGAGAGGGAGAGGGAGGAAATAAGAGAGGGAGAGAAAGAGAAAGAGAGGGAGAGGGAGGGAGAGTGCATTCTCTCTCTCCCTCTCCCTTTTTCTTGTTTAATGTTTAAATCACTTTTTTTTTTGCTTGTTTAGGAGAGGAAATGAGAGAGAAAGAGAGGGAGAGAAAGAGAGGGAGAGGGAGAGGGAGGGGAAGGAAATGAGAGAGGGAGAGAAAGAAAAAGAGAGGGAGAGTGCATTGTCTCTCTCCCTCTCCCTTTTGTTTGTTTAATGTTTAAATCACTTTATTTTTTGCTTGTTTAGGAAATGAGAGAGAAAGAGAGATAGAGAGGGAGAGAAAGAGAAAGAGAGGGAGAGGGAGAGGGAGAGAAAGAGAAAGAGAGGGAGAGTGCATTCTCTCTCTCCCTCTCCCTTTTGCTTGTTTAATGTTTAAATCACTTTCTTTTTTGCATGTTTAGGAGAGGAAACGAGAGAGTAAGAGAGAAAGAGAGGGAGAGGGAGAGGGAGAGAAAGAGAAAGAGAAAGAGAAAGAGAGGGAGAGGGAGAGGGAGGGGGAGGAAATGAGAGAGGGAGAGAAAGAGAAAGAGAGGGAGGAGGGAGAGTGCATTCTCTCTCCCTCTCCCTTTTGCTTGTTTAATATTTAAATCACTTTATTTTTTGCTTGTTTAGGAGAGGAATGAGAGAGAAAGAGAGGGAGAGGGAGAGGGAGGGGAAGGAAATGAGAGAGGGAGAGAAAGAGAAAGAGAGGGAGAGTGCATTGTCTCTCTCCCTCTCCCTTTTGCTTGTTTAATGTTTAAATCACTTTATTTTTTGCTTGTTTAGGAAATGAGAGAGAAAGAGAGATAGAGAGGGAGAGAAAGAGAAAGAGAGGGAGAGGGTGAGAAAGAGAAAGAGAGGGAGAGGGAGAGGGAGGGGAAGGAAATGAGAGAGGGAGAGAAAGAGAACGAGAGGGAGAGGGAGAGGGTGAGAGAGAGAGAGTGCATTCTCTCTCTCACGACGGGTTTGGTTGTTTGTTGTTTGAATCACTTTCTTTTTTGCTTGTTTAGGAGAGGAAATGAGAGAGAAAGAGAGAAAGAGAGAAAGAGAGAAAGAGAGGGAGAGGGAGGGGAAAGAAATTTAAGATAATAGACTTATCGATAATGGTATGCAATGTGCTTTGCCATGGGCCACGTACATTGGTGACTCTTTAAGATGGCTTAAAAATGGTCAATTTCTTCATAATGTCCAAGTAGGGGATCTAATTGTGATATGCATAATTCATTGTTTTTGTATTAACTTTATAGACATAACAAATTAGAAATCATGCCTTCTAGTCAACGGAAGGACTAAAAGAAAATGATACCCTAGCTAATGGTTATTACGGTACTTCATCAAAATGAACCCAAAAGTATTGTTATAGAAGAAGAAACCCTTAAATTGAGTATAGGATATTTTCTCTCAGGTCTTATGACTATGAGTAGAATTGATTGAAATAAATTTTATTACTATAGTTATTAAATTTCATAGATGGCGCGCATTAATTTTAATACGCGATCCTAGGACAAAAAAACCACATTTCTAAGATGCTTTTTATTGAGACGTATTTATTATTAGACTAAGAGATCCTCAATGATGCTCAAAATGGATTACTTATACTCAAAGCCGAGATATAACAAATAATTATCTATCGGGACAAACAAATCCTTGAGCATGATACAAGGCCGAGATATAACATCGGAAAATCTCTCAACTACTATATACAATGCAAGATTTATGGTCAACTTGCAACTTGACGTACATCTCCATAAAGCTATCCATTTAAGCCTCGTTTGCTGTAATGTAGATAAGATGGAAAACGAAGAAGGTCTTATTGTTCAAGACCGCGAGACGTATCTTAATCAGCGTGTCCCATGTCCTTGCTCTCAATGCAAGTTGGCAATTAGAGGAAAACGCCGATTGTCTATAGAACACATACGATGATTTGGCGAGTTTCAATCTGAGATCATTGATCAGGCGATTGCGGATTTTCAGCAAACGGTAATTTGAAGTTAATATTAATCATGCATTGTACTCTCAAGCTAATTGAAAACCATACACAATAAGATTGGATCTTGTTGGCAAATTTTCTATCCAGGGGGGTGATGTCTCGACCCAAGGGGGAGTGCACCCTTTGCGGCTAATTACAAGAGTTCGTGGACGTGCGATGGATGGATTGCAGGAGCCAATCGACCACTCGCAAGGCCCATCTATACCATCAATACCAGAGGAGACAGACAACCTTCCCGACCTACCTACAATCTTGGAGCCTGAGATGGAGGCAATGATCGATGCATTGATTCCCATGGATGTTGAGACATCTGACCCGCTTAGAGAGGAAGCATCCATACCATTATATGATGGGTGTCGAGTATCTCGGTTGAAGACATTGCTTGCACTCTTAAGTGTGCAAGCAAAATACGGTTGGAGTGATACGAGTGTGACTGAGTTATTCAAGTACCTTGCACATAGGCTTCATTGATTTTTTTTTAAACAGTATTATTGCAAACATTTGTGTTTTTTCAAGGTGTTTTATGATTTTTTTTCAGGTTATTGAAATATCATATATTACCACCTGCAAATACCATGCCTGAGTCTCGTGATGATGCACGACATGTTTTACGGAAGCTTGGCATGGACTACAATAACATCCATGCATGTATCAACGACTGCATATTGTTTCGAGATGAATACAAGACTATGGAGACATGTCCAAAGTGTGGTGCTCACAGGTATCGACAGGACTTGCAAGGGCAAACCATCCCTCAAAAAGTTCTCAGACACTTTTCGCTCATCCCCTGCATAAACCACATGTTTCGCACGTCTGCCATGGCAAGCTTGACAACGTGGCATGTGCAGAATAGGTCCACGCATGGAGTTCAACGAATATCAGCAGATTCGCGCGCATGGAGCCACATTGACTCTACCTTCCTAGGCTTTGCGCGAGAGCCAAGGAATCTTCGGCTCGGTCTCGCCATGGATGGTGTGAACCCATTCGGTCTGCGCTTGACTTCTTACAGTGTGTGGCCTATAGTGCTTGTCAACTACAACATCCCTCCATGGCTTTCTACGAAGAAAGGACATCTCATCCTTAGCTTGCTCGTCTTGGGCCGCTACAAAGAAAAAATATGGATGTGTATCTTCGTCCATTAGTCGATGAGCTTAAGATTTTGTGGGAGGAGGGGGTCACTGTGCAAGATATGAGCAGGCACGATGGTCGGCGGTCAGCCAACATTCGAGCCATTCTCATGTGGATGATGCATGACTTTTCGGGATTTGGAGAGTGCTCAGGTGAGCAGACCTTTGTTCTCACTGGTAATATCTATAATTTATTTCATTCAATCAAGTATTCACTAGGTCGTGGCTCACCTTACAAGTCTGGTTACCTCAGGTTATCATGCATGTCCATTGTGTGGGCCACAGTTAGACTCCTGAAGGTCACAAACCATGAAGAAGATGGTATATCAAGGACACGCCGCTTTCTTACCGGAGGATCATGAACTCAGGGAAGGTTTTCTTGGACGACCTCCAGCACGTATGAACGCTGCAAGCTGGTATGAGCTGAAAATAGTAAACCCGGAATCACATCCAAATGGAATGCGACGGTTCTCAGTTTTCTACGAGTTGCCATATTGGACCCACTTATAGGTCAACCACTTGTTGGATCCCATGCATATTTTCAAGAATGTGGGCAGCTTGCTATGGGACCACATCACAGGAAAGAGAGACACTATAGGGTCACGAATGGATTTAAAGGAGGTAGGTAAGATGGAGGCGCTTTGGCCGCAGTCGAGTACTGAAGGGGGAATGCAGCTTCCTCGCGCTCCCTGGGTTTTGTCTACCAAAGAAGAGCGCATTGTGACGCAAGTAATCAAGTCTATCCGCACTCCGACGGGTATGATACGTTCTCTCAGGTCCGCATTTTCTAAAGATGACCAAATGTCTGGGCTAAAATCCCATGATTGGCATAAGATATGTCAAATTTGTTAACAGAATGGATTTTAATTAGCGTGGACATTTTGCAATTTGAAAAGTGGCCATTATTCATAATGCTTTCTCATTTGTGGCAGTTTGTCCTACCGATCGCGATCGCAGGATGCCTTACTCAAGAAATTCGCGGGGCCATTTACAAGTTGTCGACTTTGGTGCAATGGATCTCATAGAAAGAGATTAAGACGTCCTCTATTGAATCCGCAAGGCGGGGAGCAATTGAGACGGTCTGTCTCTTTGAGAAATACCGGCCCACTAGCATGTTCACGATACAAGTTCACCTTCTTGTGCATCTTGTGGACGAAGTGGAGATTGTTGGACCTGTCCATACGCGATGGATGTTCTTCCTGGAGCGCTTCATGAAAACCCTGAAAGGCTTTGTGCGACAACGAGCTCGTCCAGAAGGTAGCATGGCGGAAGGTTGGTTGGTGTCAGAGGCGTTAGTGCATATCTCACAATGGCTACCAATGGTGGAACCAGATAATGAAATGCTATGGACGCTGAAGGACGATGATAGGCTGACTGGAGATGTGGTGGTTGGAAATGGGGTAGAAAAAAGAATGGATGCCTCAATGGAAGAGAAGGTGAATCGCTTTTGTATGTTGCACCATGCCTCCATGGAGACGTGGCTCGCCAAGTACCAGATTGCAAGGCAAGATCGTGAGGAAGCGCGAGCTAAATTCCAACGCAGTACACGTCACCAACTGATTCGATATCCCGAAGGCATGGAGGAGATGCCGCGGTTTATGTCAACACGATGGTTACATGGAGCCTTGACCACAGCATCCAGCAAAGGGACAGAGGTCTCAATGGAGGAGTGGGAGTTTTCGAGGGGATGTAGTCCAAAGGTAATGAGGGGTTTAGAATGTGTCGTATCTAAATTTGCTTGCTACATCTAATTTGAGTGTTTCAATGTACAGTACAAAATATATAGTGCAGCGTGGTCACGCGGACGGCATTTTCGGGTGGAGCGTATTGACAAAATGCGCTCCACAATGGACTGTGGTGTCATGGCAAGGTTTGAGCAAGAGAGCCGGCGACGAGCAACGGATCCGAACACGGTTGTGGATGAGATGGAGTATTTTGGGAACTTGCAAAGTATTATTACGGTGGATTACCGTAGCTTCTCCATGATACTATTCGATGTGCAGTGGTTCAAAGTGGTACTTGGAGGAGCTGGAGCAACAGTTCAATGAGGTCCATCTGGATTTCTCGAAATAGATTCCGAAAAAAATGGACGGATTTGCGTGACACCTTTGTGTTGCCGGCCCATTGTGAACAGGTGCAAATAGTCATTTGCTTGCTAATTGTAATACGACATGGTTTATGTCACAATGGTTTGAACTCGCTTTGTAAGTGTTTGTGAACAGGTAATCTTCTATCCAAACCCCCGACAACCTCGATGGTGGTATGTTATACCTTCAACCCCTCGAGGTGCGAGAGTATATGATCAAAGCGATGTTCTAGGCATAGATGAAGAAAATATGCAAATAGAGGGGTCGATATTACAAGGGGTGGAGGCCACCGCAAGCTTGGAGCACACATCGACTAACAATGATGGAAATACAGAAGTCGTAGAATTTTTTGAGAACGAGGCAGACTTGTTCTTTTGTGGTGACATGTCTATCGACCTTCCAGTGTATGCAGAGTTGTGTCAGGAGATTAACATGGGACCATAGAATACTTTATTCTTGGAGAATTGTATTACTCAATTCGTTGTTTAGATCTTCCATAAAGGTACATAAGATATGCATTTTAAGAGGGATTTTTCAAAAATGATTTATATTACTGTGCTTTGTATAGTTTAAATTGATTATTCTAACATCATTTTTTATCTGTGTAGGTGACATTTTCAGGATGAGTCGAGGGATGACCGATGATGAGTTTCAGGACATGATGGCACGCATGTCTCTAGATCAGCTCGCGAGATTTAAAGAGATGGCAGACCAGGAGCTGTCTCGTTCTTCGTCAGGGCGCTCTGCTAGATCTGCTTCAGCGCGATTAGATGCTTCAGCTTCGAGCAGACGAACTTGACGCTCATGACTTGGGCCAGAGGGAGGGACTGCAGGAGGATCAGGGGGGTGCTACTGTGGAGACACGGACGTGGTGTCTCCGTCTCGTCGTTCAGCTGGAGATGCGTTACCTCCAGGATTTGTCACACCTGTGGGGACGTCTATTCCAGTTACTTCGACTTTTGCGCAGCCGTCAGCAGGTGGCACGCCTTTTGGTGGCACTCCTTTTGGTGGCACCCCTTTGAGTGGCACTCCAGGAGAGGGTACCCCCGTGGGTACACCGGATGTACAGGGGTCTCCTGGATATGCCCAGGAGCGTGGACGGAGATGGGAGAGGGCCCATCTTAGGCAGACTCCTAGGGGTTATGGATACCTAGTGGATAGTAGGTCAGGAGCCATTATCATGAATGATGAGGGGAGGAGGGTGATGGCTCGCATGAGGGAGTTGTGCCAACAAGTTTTTCGGCACAACGTCCTGGATCATTGGAGGAACATACCGGAGGGGAGCAAGGACTACATAGTAGCATCCTTGCACGAGGAGTTTTCGGTGCCAGCCGCAGTAGATAGATTCTCTACGGGCTGGATGATGGATTGCATGCGTGCATACATGTCACATAGACGATCCGACGCACGCAAGGCAATTAAGAGTGGGGCTCCAAAGCCCGAGTGGTTAGATGTAGACGACTGGCGCCGACTGAGGGAGGAGGCTACAGATTCGCCAGGACGTTGGAGTCAGCAGCGGGAGGCGGCGAGGGCACGAATCAAGGCCGGAGTGGTGCATCATCTTGGGAGTGGCGGCCATAGGACATATTTGGAGGACTTTGTAAGTTTCTCTTTTGTTTTGCTTATTTGTTTTTTTGAAATATTCTTTGTACTGACAATCATGTTTCTAACAGTTAGCATTTTGTTTTCTTTGCAGCACTCCATTACAAATCGCGATCCGCAAGGCCTTGAGAATCGATATGCAGAGAGGCACGGTCTCAGGGCATTGATCGACCGATTGTATAGACACGGCGGCCCTGTAAGTCACTCATCTTTCTTGTCCATAGTTACTATGAGATATTTGAATGCATTATTGTATGGTGGATTGATATGTTGTTTCTTTTTCTGCAGAATCCGTTTGATGCTCCTTTGCGACGGTACAAGCTTTCGGGGGACGAGGATTTCTATCTCGCCCTTGGATCCTTAGAGCTCACACACCTTTATTTTTTAGTCACCTGATCTATGTAGACATTTTCTATGTATTAGTGATATCCTTTCATGATTATACCAATCGCATTTTATGTGATCATGTATTTATTTCATGTATCAGTTTTATGATTTCAGTATACATTCTTTTTGTTTGCAAGCGCTTTGTATGTAGCAGTGCAGAAACTATTTTGTATGGCTCTCATACAGCACACAGCTGCCCTGCCACAAATATTTTTTTTCCCTATTACCGTCGCTATTTGCATCGCAAATTTACTGCTCGCATCGCTATTGGCGTCGCTATGAGCGTCGCGACTTTACTGGTTGCATCGCTATTTGCATCGCTATCTGCATCGCATTTATTTGCGTCGCAGATAGCGACGCAAATAGCGATGCATATAGCGACGATTCTATGGCGTCGTCAATAACGACGCTTTTTGCGACGACGGGGGAAAATTTTGTTGTTTGTATTTTCGTCGCTTTAAACGTCGGTATAAGGTCTATATCTTGTAGTGAATAAATCTCATCCAAAACAAAAGATCGGAATGGAACTGTAACACACAATCTCTTTTCATAAAACATAAATCCATCATTATAAGATAATGAATCAATAGGAATTAAGTTATTTTGGATTAATTTATTCCAATTAGCATGAAAAGTAATATCCTGATGATAAGTATCTTTCATAGCAATCAAAGAATCAAATGATATAACATAAATATTATGAATGGCAGGTCTTCTACTTAATGCATCAGCCACTACATTTTCTTTACCGGGTTGATATTGAATGATAGGATGAAAACTCTGAATAAAGGATGCCCATTTGATATGTCGGTCAAATATTTGGGGTTGGCTAAGTAAATGTCTAATACTTTGCTGATCGGTCTTAATCATAAATTCTGAACCCATTAAGTAGTGTTTCCACTGTCTTAATGCTTGTACAACAGCTAATAATTCTTTATCATATGTGGAATATTTTAGTTCAGAGGGTTTCAGCTTACAACTAGAATAGGCTATAGGATGATTGTCTTGTATAAGTACGGCTCCTATTCCTAATCCACTAGCATCAGTCACTACTAAAAAGAATGGTCTATTAAAATCAGGCAACTGTAGGACAGGGGCATGGGTTAATGCATGTTTCAATAAGTCAAAGGATTTTTGTTGATTTTTGGACCAATGATAGACAATACCTTTCTTCAGAAGTTTGGTCAGTGGTAAAGCAAGTAATGAAAAATTACGGACAAACTTCCTATAGAAACTAGCAAGACCAAGGAATGATCGTAACTCATGCACATTTTTAGGTACAGGCCAGTTCAATATTGCATCTATTTTCTTAGGGTCAACTTTAATTCCATCAGATGATACAATATGACCTAAATACTCAATTTCTGTTTTAAAGAATTCACTCTTTTTTGGATTTACATACAGTTGATTATCTTTTAATAACTGGAAAACCAATGACAAATGCTCATAATGTTCTTTCTCATTTTGACTAAACACCAAAATATCATCAAAGAAGATAATTATACAATACTGATATTTCAAAAATATACGGTTCATCATTCTACTAAATGTAGCAGGTGCATTAGTCAATCCAAATGGCATCATTAAAAATTCATAATGACCAAACTGTGTCCTAAATGCAATCTTGAATATGTCAGACTTATCTAGTCTTACCTGATGATAACCAGATTTAAGGTCTATTTTACTAAATATAGCAGATCCTTGCAGTTTGTCCATAAGGTCATCGACTCTAGGAATTGGATACCTATTCTTTACAGTGATCTTATTTAAAGCTCGATAGTCAATGCACATACGATAGGTATTATTCTTTTTCTTGACTAACAGAACCGGTGCACCAAATGGAGAACTACTAGGTCTAATCAATCCTCTATTTAGTAATTCCTCAACTTGACTTTGAATTTCTTTTTTCTCTATCTGGTTATGCCTATATGGTGCTTTGCAAGGTGGTTGGGTACCAGGAATCAAATCTATCTTATGGTCTTCTGGACGTGAAGGAGGTAAACCAGGTGGTAGATCTTCGGCAAAACAGTCTTTAAAGTGTGCAAGAAATTCTTTATGCTTAGGGTGCATATGATTTTCTTTAACTTGCAGTTCATTCACCCAAATGAGATAGGATTTACTACTTTTGCGTAATGCACGTTTAGCTTGAGTATGCGAAAGCAGTGGAAAAGCATTAGATGCATGCATACCATACAATGTAATATGTTTTCCTTGAAATTTAATATTAATTGAATGTGTGGAATAATCTATATTAGGGTTATGCTGATGGCACCAAGGCATACCTAAAATAATGTCACTGGACTGTAGTGGTACAACTAGAAAATTTCTTCTTTCAGTGTATTGACCAATTTGAATTTCTAAATCATGCACTTCCTGTGTACCATTATACCTAGTGCCTAAGAATGCTGCTTTGATGCGATAATGCGTAGGTACAGTCTGTAATTTCAATTCTTTTACTAGCTTTGCTGAAATAAAATCATGAGTACTACCGACATCATGCAAAATAATCTTTTCCTTTCCATGCACTAAAAATTTCATAGTCAATAAAGAATGTGGAGTTGGCATACATGGTAAAGTATCCGAAGGAGTAGTAATGCCGTCCTCATCTTCTGTGAAATCAGGCATATCTTCATGTTCTTCATCTTCCATTGCTCCAAGGTAGTTGATATGGACAGGTGGCTTCTTCGAATGGCAATTTGCTGCTAGATGTCCAGGCTGGTGGCATTTATAACACACTATAGGCTTGGCTTTGGTTACATTGTTTGCAATGGCGGGAAGTCTAGGTACATTAGGATTTGGCTGTGGAATAGGCTTGGGGTTTTGATTGACATTGGATGGTAAAGCAGGTGGCTTTGCCCAATTTTTACGGAAAGATGATGAAGTGAAACGACCTTGATTAAATCTTCTAAAATTTGAGTTGAATTGGTTAGATCCATAGTTACCATTGGCTTGGAATTGCTATGGATATCTGTCTCTACCTCGCAGCTTGTCTTCAGTGTCGTGAATTAGTGAAATTGCGTCTTCAAGAGTTGCAGGCTTGAACATGTTAACTTCAGCGTGGTAATTCCCAAGGAGTCCAGACATATACTTGCGCTTGTGTGTCGCTTCAGGTACGTCTTCAAGCATGCTAATTGAAGTAGTGTATTCCTAAAATGCTCTGTGTACTGAGGAATAGGCTCACGATCCTGTTGCTGAAGAAGATCCCATTGCTTTATAGCTTTCTCATGAAATTGTGGAGGAAGGAAATTCTACATAAACTTCTTCTTGAAATTCTCCCACGTAGTGGGACAATCTATACTCTTGCCTACCACAGTCCACCAAAGAGATGCTCTATCCACTAAATGATTAGTGACACACTTGATTTTATCTTTTTCTGCATAGGTTTCCTCATGAAAGTAGTCGTCAAACTGACTAATGAATGCAAGAACAGTTTTTCCCTCTCGAGTGCCATTGAAAGTACGGATTTTGAAATTTCTTTTACTTATCTTTGATTCCTTGCGAATGGTTTGAGCTTCGAGAGTCACGTCAATGGTACTTCGAATAAGATCTTCAGATTGAGGTTCTTCTTTGTCGGTAGTCGATATTTGTAAATTTGCCAATTGAACTTGCAATGCTTGCTTGCCTAGCTCGTCGTTCTTCATCCAACTGCATCATAATTAAGTTCATCTTTTGCTCCATCGTAGGTTTAGGTAGGTCGCCTTCAGCCATTAAATCATCCATATGTGGTTCCGTCATCCTGCAAAACTCAAAAGACCTCTCACTCTAAAATCAAGTTAGCGGGATAAGCATAGCTCAAGTTCGGAAATACAAGGCTTATATATTTTTGGGTGTGGCTTTCACAATCTTTGAAAAATCTGCGTTTTATCCTTCTTCATATGCTGAAAATGCTTCAGCAAACCTGCATATGCGTAGAGTACCTTCCAATGAACAACTTTGCAGTTCAGAGTTTCTGCGCAGGAACAACCCTTCTATGAGTTTTGAACAGAAGTCAGTTTTGACTCCAGTTGACTTGTCTGACTTGCAGAGTACCAGACTAATGTGATTTGCAGAGTTTGTAGACTTGCAAAACTTAGTTGCTTTGTCGGACTTGTAGAACTTTGACTTGATAGACTTGCAGAATTTGAACTTTGCAGACTTGCTGAGTTGAGAAGCTTAAGTGACTTGTTGCTTAAGTGATTAAGCTTGGCTTAATCAATCAAAATGACGAAATCATGGGGGGGGCATTTTTCAACCAGGCGGCGCAAATTTCGTGGCACATTCAGAGACCTCACGATGCAATTTTGTGAAGCTTAAAGCTTCTTTAAGCTTAACCTAAGCTTCTTAAGCTTTTAAACTTATGATTAGAAGACTTATCTCTCTGGTTTTTGATGACTTGATGAAGAAGAGATAGAAGTGGTCCTCCGCCTCTACAAGCTGGTCCTTCGCAGTCTGATGATGGAAACAGGGGTTCTTGATCGCCAGGAATCTGCCTGTATCGACCGTTCGTGACGAGATTGACCGTAGAGCCTAATCGTTCCAGGAGCTCCGCCTTCACACAAGATGGGTAGCGATTGGAAGCTCTTGATCTCAGCTTCGCTCTGATACCAGTGGTGTGCAGATCGGATGCTGTACGCTCGCGTAGTGAATGCCGGAAGGTCCCCAAGAACAATAGAACTCTACTTTTTGCACAAAATTCAATGTAAAAAGCATGAACGACATGAACAAGAGACCAATTGGATGCAATCTCCCCCCATGCCTTGTGTGAGCGCTCCACAAAGCATGTATTTTATATATTATTCATCTTCAAGCTCAAATAATAGCCCAAATTACAAATAGCAAGCTTTTAGCTTTTGAGTTTGCTTTAACACAAAATAGGAATAAAGCTAATGGACGGTGCCCAAAGAGTCTGGCATGCCCAATACAATGTCCAAATACAAATAACATAATCGTGCGCCCATGCGCATATAAAATAATAATAAATATCCAACGCCTCAATAAATAGGTGTGACAAAATATAGGCGCCATGCCTAAGGTATGTGCCCATCAAAATATAATCAATAAATTGAATACTCGCTATCCTCCAATGCTTTCCTCCACCACTGCTGCCATCTCTACACATCAACTGAAGCATTCACAATCGTTAGTAAAATAATATAATTAAACCGACAAAAGTGAATACCTAGCAGTCTTCAGCTACAAAAATAAATCAACTGGTTAGAAATCAATCCTAACCTTAATTTATTACGAGTGCGCACTCTAAACTCATAAACGTTTATTGATTTAATATGCATTTTGCGGAATCACCCGCTATGGAATCACCCATGTACACACTAAATTAATGAAATGCCCGAAAAGGACAGGCGTCCCCATCAACTTCTTGCACAAAGAATCCACTTTGTGTATGAGCCCCGGTCATCAAAGTTTACGGAATCCACCGTAAAACCTCACGGAATCCACCGTGGCAGGGAATCCACCATGAAATATGCCTCCTGGCATCACTCTATCTCATTTTCTCTCTCTCTCTACATCTTTCTTTTCTCTCATTTGTTCTCTCTCTAGACTAGCATAATATTCACCATATATCTTTTAAGTATATAAGAAAGTAGAGCATGTATCTCAGAACTTATAACAATGGTATCAAAGCAAGTCTCTTTGCTTTTCTCAAAGTAAAGACAATCCTTGCAAGAAGAAGGTAAAGATGGTGATTGATGAAGTGCCTATAAGTGAGCAATTACAGGCTCAATTGATAGAGTATCATAGCTTGTTGGAGATTCCCAAAGTACGTCAATTGATTGACAGCTTAAGGGCAAGGGAAGAAGCTACTTATGAAGGGTTGAATCCTCCAAAAGATGGTGATACTAGAGGAAACACCATTGTACAAATTGATGGTGAAGGTGCAAAGTGTCCAATTGCTGAGAAGCTTCCTAGAAGAAAGAAGTAATCTCGAATCAAGAAGAGCAAAAAGACCTCACCTTGAGTGAGGTATATAAGGAGGGTCTCATCTCCCTCAACAACAACTAGCTACTTCCCTAATTACTCAAGTTCGTCCTCCTCCTCCTCATCTTCTAGTTCCTACTCTCTTGGATCTAAGTCTCGTGCAGAAATCTACAAACGAACAAAGAGGGACCATAAAAGGAGCAAGCTTAAGAAGACTAAGACTTTCAATTCTGGGGATAAAGACATAAATTTTGACTCTTACTCTGGTAAAAGAGATCCTGCTAAGGCATTAGCCTTTGTCACACAATTTGAAGTTTCTTTTTTTGATGATAATTTCTCAGAAAAGTCCAAGCTCAGGCATGTAGGCATGTACTTGAAAGACACCGCTAGCAATTGGTGATTGACTCTCATTTTGGAGGGAAGGAAACCTACGACTTGGGAAAAGTTTAAGAAGAAGTTTTATGCTCACTTCTAGAATCCTAATTTTGAGAATGATGTCAAGAAGGAGTGGAATTGGCTACGTCAGAAAGAGTATGAGAGGGTCACTAGTTATCTGGATAAGTTTTGGTCTACTCTTCTCAAGGTTACTCCTTTCATGGAGATCAGGGATGAAGAGAAGAAAATGAAGTTTGAAGCTGGCCTAGTCCCTCATTTACACAGAATCGTGAAGGTGTATCCACATGAAACCTTATCTCACATGATGGAGTCTGCCATCATAGCTGAAAGTTTGCATACATATGGTACATCTCGAAAGTTGGAGATGAGTTCTATACAGCTAGATAAGAGAACAACTCTATGATCAACCGAGAGACAAGACTAATCAAAGAAGATATATCTCTACCCATGAACAATATTCAAAGCCAAAGGGTAATAAGAAGAAGCACAAGTATCTCTCACCTCTGAGATACAAAAGTACAAAGAGGAAGGAAGGTGCTTTCTTTCTGGTGAATTAGGGCATAGAAAGCCTGATTGTACTCACAAAAGGAAGGAAGCAAATGTGGTCAAAGATCCTCCTCTGCCATTCTCAAATTCTATTCTGGATGTGCAAGCTAACACTCATTCAAATGAGAAGAAAAGACAACTCTTAAAGGGTTGGGGGACACTCAACAATCAATGAGTTTTGATACTCTTTGATCTGGGGTCTACATATAATTCTATGTCAGTAGATATTATTGAAAGGCTATAAATTCCACCAGATCGATTGGGAACACCAATTGGATCAGGTTTGGCATTTGAAGGACTTACAACCAGTTCTACTCCTATCCAGAGAAAGTTGAATCTTAGAATTTGGGATTACTACGACCAATAATCTTTTCTAATTGCCCCCCTTGGTATCTGTGATGTTATCTTAGGCATGCCTTCGCATTACAAGATTAGACCTCTTCCCGATTTTGTTAAGAAGACCCTTGCATTTCAATTCAAGGGACGGAACATAGTATGCATTGCTAATGCTGGAGATTGGCATGTGCCAATGGTTAGTCATGTTAGCATTTCTAAAGAAATAAAGAAAGCTACTTTTGTGTATATGATTTTTGTGAGAGAGTCAAAAGAAGCTAATGATTCAAGGGCACTTGATGCCTCTAATATGAACACATGATACCAACTAATGCTTCTAAGTCTTAGAATTTAAAAGAACCCCTCTCTTTAATTGATCAAGCCAAACATGATTTTGTTAAACAATATGAAGATTGTTTTAGTGATTCACTCCCAAAAGACTTTACTTCTAAGCACTCGGAAGATCACACAATTGATCTTATCCTTGGCAGTTCACCACCTAACCAACCACCTTACCGAGTAAGTGCAAGTCAGCAAGAGGAGATCCTAAAATAAGTAAATTAATTGTTGGAAAAAGGGTTAGTTCAACTTAGCTCTTCTCCATACTACTCTCCATAGTCATACTTGTTCAAAAGAAAGATGGTTCTTTCCGTATGTGCATAGACTACAGATCTTTGACCAAAATCACAATCAAGGATCGTTTTCCTATCCCAAGGATAGATGATAGCTTGGATAAGTTGCAAGGGGCTGGTATCTTTAGTTGCATTGATCTCAAGAGCGGCTATCACTAGATACAGATAGCATCTAAAGATGTTCATAAAACAGATTTTTGTACAACGTTTGGACTATATGAGTTTTTAGTCATGCAATTTGATTTGACTAATGCACCCACCACATTCAATAGAATGATGAAGAGAATTTTCAGACCTCACTCAAAGTTCACATGTGTCTTCTTTGATGAAATTCTAATATTTTTATAGTCTAAAGAAGGAGTGCATAGAAAACATCTATCTATTTTTTTCAAGAGCTTTGAAAGTATAGACTACAGGTAAATGTAAGAAGAGTGAATTTTTCCTTTCGGAAATTCATTACTTGGACCATATTGTTTCTCAAAATTTAGTAAAAATGGATCCTGAGAAGATTTGAGCCATTGTGAATGGCCTACACCTACTTCTGTACATGAAGTTAGAAGTTTCTTGGGCCTATGTTCATACTATAGGATGTTCATATGAGGTTTTGCATATGTTGCATCTCCTCTACATGACCTTACTAAGAAGTGAATGCCTTTTCGCTGGTGGGGATCAAGGCAACTACAAGCCTTTGAAAAAAGTAAGTTTCTTGTGACTCAAGAACCAATTCTCATAGTTTCACATCTTCAAAAACCTTTTGAAGCTCACTGTGATGATTCTAGGGATGGCATTGGAGTTTTGCTTAACCAAGAGCATCATGTAGTAGCATTTGAGAGCAAACGCCTCAAGGACCATGAGCTACATGCTCTAGTATATAAGAAAGAGCTTATGGTGGTGGTACATGCTCTTCAAGTATGGAAACACTATTTACTTGGTGCAGATTTTGTTATTAAAATAGATCACCAAAGTCTAAGATACTTCTTCACTCATAAGAAGCTCTTAAAGAAATAGATACGTTGGGAAATTTTTTAATTTATGTTTCACTTCTAAATCCTTCACACATATGGAACTAAGAATGTGGTAGAAGATCATGCTCTATCATGGCGACCTCGAGTGAATGAAATCATAACTATTTACCATAACGAGTTCATGGATTTACCCAAAATGTATGCAATTGATTCCAACTTCTCAACCATGTGGGATCAGCTTAACTCAGGTCGGTCGATTACACCTTACTCGATTCGAGATGGTTATTTGTATAATCATCAAGCAATTTGTGTAGCATTACCATTGTGACACAAGGTCAGGGATGAAGCACATGCATCTCCATATGCTAGACATAGGGGTATTCTACCCTCTACTCAAGCATTGGAAATATATTTCTTTTGGCCCACTCTTAGAGCTAACATTGAAAGATATGTCCGCGAGTGCAAGATATGCCAAAAAGTAAAGTATGACATGCATAAATCACCTGGTCTACTAAAGCCATTACCTATTCCCAATGCACCTGGGGAAAGTATAGCCATGGACTTTATCATGGAGCTTCCTCACACACAAGTAGACAACGATGCAAACAAGACTATCATTGATAGATTCAATAAGTAAGCTCACATTATACATTTGGAAAAGACAATCAAAGCTCATCATATTGCTAAGCTATTCATTGCTCATATTTTCAAGCATCATGGCATGCCTAAGTCCACTATAAGTGATCGCGACTCCTACATGACCAACCTCTTTTGGCAAGTTGTCTTCAAGAACCTCAAGACTCAATTAAAGTTTTCATCCTCTTATCATCCTCAAACGGATGGGTAGAGTGAAAGTGCTAATTGTATTATTTTGGACCTTTTGAAATCCTATGTCTCTGATAATCAAAGAGAATGAGAAAAGTATTTGCCTTTAGAAGAGTTTGCATACAATAACACGGTGCACTCTAGTATTGGTAAGGCACCCTTTGAGATCATCTATGGTAAGTCTCATTTACCACCCATTCTTCTTACGAAGGATAAGATCTTTGTAGCAGATGAGTTTGTTAGAGACATTGATACAACTTTCACTCAAGTAAAAGATGCTATCCAAAGGCACAAGAGAAGCATAAATGCAAAGCTTATAAGCATTGTCATAAGTTAGATCTCAAATTGGGACAACATGTTCTTCTTAAGTTTGAGAACGCTCGCTAAAAGAATTAGAAAGGTCAAAAGGGTAAAGTGGTTAGGATTTTTAATTGCTATTATGGCCCTTTCAAGATCACAGAAAAGATAAATGATGTGACTTTTTGTTTGGATCTACCAAGTCATAGGAACATTCATAATGCTTTCCATACAAGTTTTCTGCGTCCCTATATTGGAGAAAATCCAATGGAATCAGTCAAGAAAGATCTACTTGAGATAGAAGAAATAGAAGAATTTCTTGTGCTTGAAAGAATTTTATACCATCAAGACAATACTCTAAGGTCACGTAAGGTATTATGAAAATATCTGGTTAAGTTTAATAATTATCCCCCATTGGACACTCAGTTTATGACTGAGAGAGAACTATAAGACTTTCCAGATCTTCTTAAGGACTATGCATCCCCTCTATAGTTGAGGTCAATTGTTTAGAAGCTAGAGGGATGTCACTAAATTGATTGCTTGTTACACATTCTCTATTTAGTAAATTTTTGTCAATAAAGTAATGGCTCACTTTTCTTTAAGTGTTGATGATGATCTAGCATGGCCATGAGACCATTAAGATACCGGTATTTCTAATGCATCACTTAATGGGGTGATCAAAGCACTGTGACGAGGATATCTAATATAGGTAGTACAAGTTATGAAGGGGGAAGAAAGTGTCTGCTAAGTGTAAGAGTTTACATAAGAATCAAGGAGTTACACATAAATGAAGATGGATTGAGTTCTAAGAAAAGAAAGTGCATTAGCATTGTGTATATGTATTTATGTGTGCATTTGGGGGGAGGGGGGGATGCTTGGGAATGCTTACTTATGTGTAATGAGCATTGCATTCGTTTGGAGTCATCCTCTCCCTTACAAGTCAAGGTTTAAGGTATTTTCTTTCATTAAAAAAGATGAGAGAGGTATTTCTCACTAAGAAAGATGAGAGATGTGATCCTCTGGAAGTGAGAAGAGAAGTGATTTTCCCTTTCTAACGTCTAAAATGACACAAGCTTTTGTGTGAAAGTCAATCTTAAGGTTAAGGCTCATCCTCTCCCTTACAAGTCAAGGTTTAAGGTATTTTCTTTCATTAAAAAAGACGAGAGAGGTATTTCTCACTAAGAAAGATGAGAGATGTGATCCTCTGGAAGTGAGAAGAGAAGTGATTTTCCCTACGTCTAAAATGACACAAGCTTTTGTGTGAAAGTCAATCTTAAGGTTAAGGCCCAAGGCAGTCTAATGAACTCTCCTTATCTATGGCTCAAGGTGGTTGCATGGACCATAAGTTAAGAGTAGAATTTAAAAAGCTACTCTTCTTAAAATAGATGTGGTGAATCCATTTCTAAAATATCTCTCGATAGAAAGATGATCTCTAAAAATGACTCACGTTGGTTATTCAAAATAGCTAGATCTACAACATTCATGTTGGATGTTTTTCCATCTGAGCAACACATAGAGAGATATTTCAAAATTGGTGTTGCAGAGTAGGTCCTGGAACAACCACATCCTGCATGAAGATCAATCTTTCCAATCTTGGCACTCAAGTTTCTCTCCAAGAAGAGAAGCTCTTGAAGTCTATAAAAGAGGAGGCTCTCCTTGGGTGTGGGGGAGGGGAATGAAGCGTCACTTTGCAAGTTCCAAGAGGAGAAGAGAAGGAGTAAGTGTTGTGCGGAAGCTCTGCTAAAATCAAGTTCCAAGAGGAGTAGAGATGGCATAAGTGTTGCAGAAGGTGTGTTGAAATCAAGCTCCAAGAGAAGAAGAAAAGGTGCAAGTGCTGTAGAAGCTCTGTTGAAATCAAGCTCCAAGAGGAGATCCCCACACATATTGTGTAGGAGAGACTCAAGAAGGATCAAAAGGTGACAACTTCCAAGTTGTGCAAGTGTTAGCCGGTTGTATACCATGCAAGGAACCATGATCTTGTTCCCAAGATCTACAAGTTAAGAATTGGTTTATGTGTAACAGAGGAGCTTGCTTCTTGTCAATAATATAACTCCACAAAGGGGGGATACTGGCCCATCTTCCAGTCCCTAGTGTGTTATCAATCTCTCTCTCTCTCTCTCTCTACCTCTTTCTTTTCTCTCATATGTTCTCTCTTTGTGCCAGCATAATATTCACCATATATATTTTAAGTATATAAGAAAGTCAAACGTATATCCTAGATCTTATAATAGCATGCATGGCTCAAAGATCAGCCCAATCATCAGCATCATCAATGCAAGAAAAATTAGTATCATCATACCTCGCTTGTGAAAGCACATCGACTACTAGATTTTATTTACCTGCTATATGCCTGAACTTAGGATTCATGGATTTTATGTATCCGATCCACCTAAGCATGGCAATATCTGGAGTAGAACAACTCGTGATCATACTTAGAAGATGCAAACAATCAGTCTCGACTACCATAGCAGCACCAATCAAGTCCTCTCTGATATTCTTGAGAGCCTTGAAAACTCCCAAGAGCTCCCTCTCAATATGTGAATACCTACGTTGCCACTCATTTAGGACTTTCGCCCCAAACCAAATAGAATACCTATTTTCATCAGCATTGTCTTGGCTAACAGCCCATCCAATGCCAATAGGACGAGTATCAACATTAATAAAAATAGGTCTCCTACACTCATAAACTGCCTTTCGAAGAGTCAAAACAGCTCTCAATAATTTCTTTAATTTCTACATAGCTTTAATATGTCTCATCTCCCAAGAAAAATGTGGCCCTTTCCTCAAGATTTAGTAGAGATAATTTGCAATATGAGTAAAATGAGGAATCCAAATAAGATAAAATACACAAGCTCCAAGAAACTTGCGAACCTCCGAATTAGAAGAGCAAGTCTATGCAATCTTCTCTCACTACAAGATATAGGCCTTATACCGACGTTAAAAGCGACGAAAATGTAAATAACAAAATTTGCCCCCATCGTCACAAAAAGTGTCGTTATTGGTGATGCCATAGAACAGTTGATATCATCGTCGTTATCAGCATCGCTATTTGCGATGCTAATAATGACACAAATAATGACGCGTGCAGGTAAATTTGTGACGCTAATAGTGACAGTAACAAGGAAAAAAAAATTGTGGCAGAAGGGCAGCAAGCTGCCCTACCACATATAGCACTGTGTGCTTTATTTGGGCCATACAAAATAGTTTCTGCACTGTGTACAATGCTCATGTAAACAAAAACAAAGTGTACTTAAATCATAGCACTGATACATGAAATAAATACATGATCGCATAATGAAAGCGACTGGTACAATCATGACAAGATATCACTACTACATAGAAAATGTCTACATAAATCAGGCGACCAAAAAAGAAGGGTGTGTGAGCTCCAGGGATCCAAGGGTGAGCTACATATCCTCACCATCCGAAAGCTCGTCCCGTCGAACGGACTCTACAAAAAAAGAAACAACTACACATCAGTCCACCATACAATAATGCATTCTAATTAAACATGCAAACTACGGACAAGAAAGATGAGTGACTTATAGGGCCCCCGTGTCTATACAACCGGTCGATCAATGCAGTGAGATCGTGTCTCTCTCCATATCGAGTCTCAAGGCCGGTCAGATCATGGTTTGTAATGGAGTGCTGCAAAGAAAACAAAATACTAACTATTAGAAACATGATTAAACACCATATAAGGGAATATGGGAATTTTCCATAACTTTGGGACATATGGTCAAATCTTTAGATTTATCATAACTTGAACACTATAACTCCAAATCAAGCGCTCTATAGCTCAATAGATTCCATTTTTCAAGAGCCTTCTAATGATAGGTCACATCATATAATTTTGAAAAACTTATGGGCATGTTATCCGGGTGCCACCTTTTTAGTATTGAAAAAATGGAAATTGGGAGATTCCCAAACTCACTAATATTGTGTTATTGTCAGTACAAATGATATCGCAAAAAAATAAGCAAGAAAAACAAAAGAAAAACTTACAAAGTCCTCCAGATATGTCCTGTGGTCGCCACTCCCAAGATGATGGACCACTCCGGCCTCTAGTTGTACCCTCGCTGTCTCGAGCTGCTGACTCCAACATCCTAGAGAATCTGTAGCCTCCTCCCTCAGTCAGCGCCAGTCATCCGCATCTAGCCACTCGCGCTTTGCAACCCCACTCTTGAGTGCCTTGCGTGCGTCTGATCGTCTGTGTGACATATATGCATACATACAATCAATCATCCAGCCCGTAAAAAATCTATCTGTTGTGACTGGAATCAAAAACTCCTCATGCAAGGATGCTACTATGTAGTCCTTGCTCCCCTCTGGTATGTTTTTCCAATGATCTAAGACGTTGTGTCGAAAAGCTTGTTGGCACAACTCTCTCATGCGAGCCATCACCCTTCTCCCCTCATCATTCATGAATATGGCTCCTGACCTATCATTGACAAGATAGGCATATCCCTCTGGGGTATGCCTACATGGGTCCTCTCCCACCTACGTCCATGCTCCTAGGTATATCCAGGAGACCCCTGTACATCTGGTGTACGGATCGGGGTAGTATCTATCGGTGTAGAACCCATAGGAGTGCCACCTGCAGATGGTTGAGCAAAAGTCGGAGTAACTGGAGTAGACGTCCCCACAGGTGTGACAAATCCTGGAGGTGATATAACTTAGCAGAACAACAAGATGGAGACACCGCGTCCGGGCCTCCACAGCAACCACCTGAGCCACGCTCCCTGGAACCACCATGAGAGCAAGGAGTCGCACTTGTATCCCATACTGACCGCGGGCTCACTACCTCCGTATCTCTACAGCATCCCCTTGACCTTGAGGCACTCCCTCCATCTGGCCCAAGTCTGGAGCGTCGACCTCGTCTGCTCGAAGTTGAAGCATCTGATTGTGCCGAAGTAGATCTAGTAGAGCGGCCTAATGATGTCCAAGACAACTCCTGGTCGGCCATGTCTCTGAATCTTGCCATTTGATCTGGAGACATGCGCGTGAAGATATCTTGCAACTCCTCATCGCTCATCCCTTGACTCATCCTGAAAAGGTCACCTACACAGACAAAAAATGATGTTAGCATAATCAATTCAAATCATATAAAGTACGGTAATATAAATCCTAAAAAAATGATCTCACTTAAAATGCATAGCTTATGTACCCGTATAAGCGATTAGTCAACGAATTGATTAAGTGGATGCTCCAAGTATGAAGTATCCTATGGTCCCATGTCAATCTCCTGGCATAACTCCGCATACACTGGAAGGTCGATAGACATGTCACCACAAAAGGATGAGTCCACCTCGTTCTTAAAGAATTCTTGGACTCCTGTATTTCCATCATTGTTAGCTGATGTTGGCTCCTCTACATGCTCCAAGCTTTCGGTGGTCTCCACCCCTTGCAATATCGACCTCTCTATTTTCATATTGTCCTCATCTATGCTCGGAACATCACTTTGATCATATACTCTCGCACTTTGGAGAGATCAAGGTATAACATACCACCATCGAGGTTGTCGGGGGTTTGGATAGAAGATTACTTGTTCACAAACACGTATAAGAGAGATTAAACTATTGTGACATGTACCATGTTGTAATACAATTAACAAACAAATGAGTTCATACACCTGTTCACAATGGGCCGACAACACAAAGGTGTCGCACAAATCCGTCCATTTTTTTTCGGAATCTATTTCGAGAAATCCAAATGAACCTTGTCGAACTGTTGCTCCAGCTTCTTCAAGTACCACTTGGAACCACTGCACATCGAATAGTATCATGGAGAAGCTACGGTAATCCACCGTAACAATACTTTGCAAGTTTTCAAAATATTCCATCTCATCTATAACCGTGTTTGGATCCGTTGCTCGTCGTCAGCTCTCCTGCTCGAACCTTGCCATGATACCACTGTCCATTGTGAAGTGCATTTTGTCAATACGATCCATGCGAAAATGTCGTCCGCGTGACCATGCTACACTACATATTTTGTACTGTACATTGAAACACTCAAATTAGTTGTCGTATATAAAATATAGATATAAAAAATCCTAAACATGTCATCACCTTTGGACTACATCCCCTCGAGAATTCCCACTCCTCCATTGAAACCTCCGCCCCTTTGCGAGACGTTGCAGTCAAAGCTCCATGCAACCATCGCGTTGACATGAACCACGGCATCTCCTCCATACCCTTGGGATATTGAATCGGTCAATGGCGCGTACTACGTCGAAATTCAGATCGTGCTTCCTCTCGATCTTGCCTATCGATATGGTATCTGGCAAGCCACATCTCCATAGAGGCATGGTGCAACATACAAAATCGATTCACCTTCTCCTCCATTGCAGCATCCATTCTTTTTTCTACCCAATTTTCAACCACCACATCTCCGGTCAGTCTATAATCATCCTTCAGCAACCATAGCATTTTGTTGTCTAGATCCACCGTTGGTAGCCATTGTGAAATATGCACTAGCGCCTTAGACACCAACCAACCTTCAGCCATGCTACCTTCTGGCCGAGCTCGTTGTCACACAAAGCCTTTTAGGAATTTCATGAAGCGCTCCAAGAAGAACATCCATCGCATATGGATAGGTCCAGAAATCTCCACTTCATCTACAAGATACACAAGAAGATGGATTTGTATCGTGAGCGTGCTGGTAGGCAGTTATTTCTCAAAGAGACAGACCGTCTCCACTGCTCCCCGTCTCGAAGATTCAATAGAGGACGTCTTAATCTCCATATGTGAGATCCATTGCACCAAAGTCGAAAACCTGTAAATGGCCCCCCGTATTTCTGGAGTAAGGCATTCTATGATTGCGATAGGTAGTACAAACTGCCAGAAATGAGAAAACATTATGAATAATGGCTACACTCCAAATAGCAAAAACCACATGCCAATTACAATCCATTCGTAGTAAAAACTTGACATATCTTATGCCAGTCATGGGATTTTAGCCCTGATAATTGGTTGTCTTTAGAAAATGCAGACCTGAGAGAACGTATCATACCCATCGGAGTGTGGATAGACTTGACTACTTACTTCACAATACGCTCTTCTTTAGTAGACAAAACCCAAGGATCGTGAGGTAGCTGCACACGACCATGAGCACTCGACTGCGACCAAAGTGCCTCCATCTTGCCTACCGCCTTCAAATCCATTCGTGCCTCTATAGTGTCTCTCTTTCCTGTGATGTGGTCCCATAGCAAGCTGCCCACATTCTTGAAAACATGCATGGGATCCAACAAGTGGTTGATCTGTAAGTGATTCTAATATGGCAACTCATAGAAAACTGAGAACCGTCACATTCCGTTCGGATGTGACTCCACCGGGACCATTTTCAGCTCCTACCAGCTTGCGACATTCATATGTGTTGGAGATCATCCAAGAAAACCTTCCCTGAGTTCATGACCCTCTGGCAAGAAAGCGGGGTGTCCTTGATATACCATCTTCTTCATGGTTCGTGACCTTCAGGAGTCTAATTATGGCCCGCTGTCAGAGGGGTTTTTGTCGAAAGGTCGAATTCACCAGGGATGAGAAGTAGAAGGAAGCAGAGATAGGAGATGGAAGAGAAGATAGAGAATATCCAAGTGGTAAACACTACAAAAACAAATCACAATGAATTGAAATAATATGTATTGAAAGAACCTGGAATCTTTCCACTACTCAGAAGAAATCTCCAGGCATTAGTTCTCCTGGAGCTCCTTCGTAAACCAAAAACGTGGACCAGAAAAATCAGCTCTTTCTCTACTACTCAGAACCCAAATCTGATGGCTCTGTTGGCTCCGAAAGGGGGATAAAACCACAGGACATCTGCTCACTGATCTCCTAGATCACTCCTTCTTCTTCTTTCAGTTCAATCTGCAATTTTCAGCCTGTTTACAATGATCGCGACACGCGCGATTTCGTCAATCTGTCTTTTTTATGAAAAATCTCCTAATTGGCTAAAAAAGAAACCACCTTTTTGCATGCTATCCTAATCTAGAAGCTTTTTTAACTTTTTTGGATTTTTACAATAAATAATATAAAAGATAGACTAAAATTATCCAAAAATCTAGTATTTTCGGATAATCCATGTAACTCACACTAGTACTAATGGCTCAGATCACATTGACTCTCTAGATCAATAGAGAAGTTGGATGATGATGCATTCCATACTTTTTCACACTGTGTCCTCATAACATCACGACACCGCACAATGGACATGCATGATAACCTGAGGTAAGCAGACCTGTTCCAACACCTTTATTCAGTGAATACAAACTTGGATGAGATAAAATATAGATATTACCAACGAGAACGGAAGCCTATTTACCTGAGCACTCTTCGAATCCCGGAAAGTCATGCATCGTCCACATGAGAATGGCTCGAATATTGGCAAACCGTCGACCATCGCGCTTGCTCATATCTTGCACGGTGATCCCCTCCTCCCACAAAATCTTAAGCTCATCGACTAATGGACGAAGATACACGTCCATATTTTTGACTTTGAAGTGGCCGGGGATGAGTAAGCTAAGGATGAGATGTCCTTTCTTCGTAAAAAGCCATAGAGGGATATTGTAGTTGACAAGGACTATAGGCCACACACTGTAAGAAGTTGACCGTAGACCGAATGGGTTTACGCCATCCATTGCAAGACCGAGCCAAAGATTCCTTGGCTCTTGGATAAAGCTTGGGAAGGTAGAATCAATGTGGCTCCATGCGCGTAAATCCGCTGATGTTCGTTGAACTCCATCTGTGGACCTATTCTACGCATGCCACGTTGTCAAGCTCACCATGCCGGATGTACGAAACATGTGGTTTATGCTGGGGATAAGCGAAAAGTGTCTAAAAACTTTTTGAGAGATGGTTTGCCCTTGCAGATCCTGTCGATACATGTGAGCACCACACTTTGGACATGTCTCCATAGTCTCGTATTCTCCTTGAAACAGTATGCAATTGTTGATACATGCATGGATGGTGTTGTAGTCCATGCCAAGCTTTGATAAAACATGTCGTGCATCATCATGAGACTCAGGCATGGTATTTGCAGATGGTAATATATGATATTTTAGTAACCTTTAAAAAAATCATAAAACACCTTGAAAAAACACAAATGTTTTTAATGATAGTACCGAAAAGAAATCTATGAAATGTACACACAAGGCGAGATACTCGGCACCCATCATATAATGGTATAGATGCTTCCTCTCTAAGCGGATCAGAAGTCTCGACATCCATGGGAATCAACGCATCGATCATTGCCTCCATCTCAGGCTCCAAGATTGTAGATAGGTCTGGAAGGCTGCTTGTCTCCTCTAGTATTGACAGTATAGATTGGGTAGTACCTTCCAAGTGGTGGATTGGCTTAGGCACTCTATCCATCGCATGCCCACGAACTCTTCTAATTGGCTGCAAAAAGTGCACTCCTCCTTGGGACGAGACGTTACCTCCCTGGATAGAAAATTTTACAGCCACACCCAATCTTCTTGCATATAGTATTCAATTAGCTTGCGAGTATAATGCATGATTGATATTAACTTTTCTTACCATTTGCTGAAAATCCAAGATCGCCTGATCAATGATCTCAGATTGAAACTCCCCAAAGCATCGTATGTGTTCTATAGACAATTGACGTTTTTGTCTAATTGCCAGCTTGCATTGACAGCAAGGACATGGGACATGCTGATTAAGATACACCTCACAATCTTGAATAATAAGACCTTCATTGTTTTTCATTTTTTCTACATTATGACAAACAATTTGTTTTTGTTATCATTCTTTTTTTCTTTCTTAAATTGTTTGAGAAGGGATTTGTTCTCTTGTAACTTAGTAAAAATTAACATATGTAAAGTCTCTCTCATTCCTTTTTCTTTTTTCTCTTCTCCCCCTCTCTCATTTTCTTTAACGATCATGGCTATGACTATGATGAAGACCAAGACCATGACCATGACTATGACTATGACCATTACCACGACCACGACCATGACCACGACCACGACCACGACCACGACTACGACTACGACTACGACTACGACTACAACTATGACTACGACTACGACTACGACTACGACTATAACTACAACTACGACGACCGCGACCACGACCACGACTATGACTACGACTATGACTATGACCACGACCACGACTACAACCATGAACATGACCATGATCACGACCACGACCAGGACTATGACTACGACTACGACTACGATGACCACGACCATGACTATGACTACAATCATGACCACGATCACGACTACGACTACAACGACCACGACCACGACTACGACCAAGACTACGACTATGACTAGGATTACAACTACGACTACGATGACGACGACCACAACTACGACTATGACTATGACCATGATCACGACCACGACCATGACTACGACCATGACTATGACTACGACTACGACTATGACTATGACTACGACCATGATCACGACCAGGACCACGACTACGACCACGACTATGACTATGACTACGACTATGACCATGACTAGGACCACGACCATGACTACCACTACCACTACCACGACTATGACCATGACTACGACTATGACCATGACTAGGACCACGACCATGACTACCACTACCACTACCACGACTACGACCATGACTACGACCACCACATCTACCACTACCACTACCACTACCACTACCACTACCACTACCACTACCACTACCACTACCACTACCACGACTATGACTATGACTACGACTACGAGTACGACTATGACTATGACCACCACATCTACCACTACCACTACCACTACCACTACCACTACCACTACCACTACCACTACCATGACTATGGCCACTATAATAAACAAGAAAAAAAGAAATAAAAACAATAACAACTACTACTACTAATACTACTACAACAATAAACAAGAAAAGAAGAAAAAACTACTACTACTACTACAACAATAAACAAGAAAACAAAACAACAATAAACAAGAAAAGAAAAAAACTACTACTACTACTACTACTACAACCAACAACAATTATTTATCTTTTCTCTCTTCCTCTCCCTCTCTCTTTTCCTCTCTCTCCCTCACCCTCTCCCTCTCTTTCTCTCTTTCCCTATCAGGTTTAATATTTTTTCTCTCTTTTTCTCTCTCCTCTCCCTCTCTCATTTTTCTCTCTTCTCTCCCTCTCTCATTTTATTTTTTCTCTTTCTCTCCCTCTCTCATTTCCTCTCCCTCCCTCACCCTCTCCTTCTCTTTCTCTCTTTCCCTATTATGTTTAGTGTATTTTTTCTCTCCTCTCCCTCTCTCATTTCCTTTTCTCTCTACCAGCCTCCAGCCAGACCTCCGGCCAGACCTCCGGGCTCACACTACAGCAGGCTGAGGACCAGCGTACCTGACGCCGCACGAGGATCCGTGGGTTTCGGACCCCACAGCCACACTGACAGGAGATCTAGAGGATTCTTGATCTACATCGACAGCAGACTGAGATCCGACGACACTCGACACATTGGATCTCAAATCTCCAGTTTGCTCTTTCTCCACCGCCGATGTACCACATCCTGCATCCAGGAGGGATCACCTGCTATTAGCGACTTCGAGGAGTGCTACTACATCCCAGGATAGTATATCTCCCTGCATCTATTACATATACACATCGCACCACTTTATCACAGCCGACAGTTGTTCCCCTATCACAGCCGACATTTGTTCCCCTCTTGTAGCCATTATCTGGAGTATCAGAGCTACATATGCACATACACATACACGACACTTATCACACTCACAGCACCATATTTTTAGTTTCTAGTTTTTAGCTTTTCATTCAGCACTTTTATTTTGGATAGCTGGACCTCATCAGTTGTATCACAGTTTGTCTCATAGGCCAGTTTTGGTCTTTAGAAGACGTTAATATAACTTTCTTTCTTTCTTTTCTTTCTCTTCCTCTCCCTCTCTCATTTCCTCTCCTTGCCTCACCCTCTCCCTCTCTTTCTCTCTTTCCCTAATAGGTTTAATGTTTGTTTTCTCTTTTTCTCTCCCCTCTCCCTCTCTAATTTTTTTCTCTCTCCTCCCCTTCTCTCATTTCCTTTTCGCTCTTTCTCTCCCTCTCTCGTTTTCTCTCCCTCCCTCACCCTCTTCCTCTCTTTCTCTCTTTTCCTATTTGGTTTAATGTTTTTTCTCTCTTTTTCTCTCTCCTCTCCCTCCCTCATTTTTTTCTCTCTCCTCCCCCTCTCTCATTTCCTTTTCTCTCTTTCCCTCCCTCACCCTCACCCTCTCTTTCTCTCTTTCCCTATTAGGTATCTAGGTTTTTTCTCTCTTTCTCTCTCTCCTCTCCCTCTCATTTTTTCTCTCTCCTCTCCCTCTCTCATTTCCTTTTCTCTCTTTCTCTCCCCCTCTTGCTCCCTCCCTCACCCTCTCCCTCTGTTTCTCTCTTTCCCTATCAGGTTTAATGTTTTTTCTCTCTTTTTCTCTCTCCTCTCCCTCTCTCATTTATTTTCTCTCTTTCTCTCATTTTTTATCCCTCTCTCATTTTTTTCTCTCTTCCTCTCCCTCTCTTATTTCCTCTCCGTCCCTCTCCCTCTCCCTCTCTTTCTCTCTTTCCCTATTATGTTTAATGTTTTTTTTCTCTCTCCTCTCCCTCTCTCATTTCCTTTTCTCTCTTCCTCTCCCTCTCTCACTCGCTCTTATTGCCTCACCCTCATCCTCTCTTTCTCTCTTTCCCTATTAGGTTTAATGCTTTTTCCCTCTTTTTCTCTCTCCTCTCCCTCTCTCATTTCCTTTTCTCTCTTTCTCTCCCTCTCTCATTTCCTCTCCCTCCCTCACCCTCACCCTGGTTAAATGTTTTTTCTCTCTTTTTCTCTCTCCTCTCCCTCTCTCATTTGCTTTTCTCTCTTCCTCTCCCTCTCTCATTTCCTCTCCCTCACGCGCACCCTCTCTTTCTCTCTTTCCCTATTATGTTTAACATCTTCTCTCTCTCCTGTCATTCTCTCATTTTTTCTCTCTCTCCTCTCCCTCTCTAATTTCCTTTTGCTCTATTCTTCTCCCTCTCTTATTTCTTCTCCCTCCCTCTCCCTCTCCCTCTCTTTCTCTCTTCCCCTATTATGTTTAATGTTTTTTCTCTCTTTTTCTCTCACCTCTCACCTCTCCCTCTCTCATTTCTTTTTCTCTCTTCCTTTTCCTCGCTCATTTCCTCTCCCTCCCTCACCCTCACCCTCACCCTCTCCCTCTCTTTCTCTCTTTCCCTATTATGTTTAACATATTTTCTCTCTTTTTCTCTCTCCTCTCCTTCTCTCATTTTTTTCTCTCCTCTCCCTCTCTCATTTTTCTCTCTCCTCTCCCTCTCTCATTTTTTTTCTCTTTCTCTCCCTCTCTCATTTTCTCTCCCTCCCTCACCCTCTCCTTCTCTTTCTCTCTTTCCCTATTATGTTTAGTGTATTTTTTCTCTCCTCTCCCTCTCTCATTTCCTTTTCTCTCTACCAGCCTCCAGCCAGACCTCCAGCCAAACCTCCGGGCTCACAGTACAGCAGGCTGAGGACCAGCGTACCCGACGCCGCACGAGGATCCGTGGGTTTCGGACCCCATAGCCACACTGACAGGAGATCCAGAGGATTCTTGATGTACATCGACAGCAGACTGAGATCCGACGACACTCGACACATTGGATCTCAGATCTCCAGTTTGCTCTTTCTCCACCGCCGATGTACCACATCCTGCATCGAGGAGGGATCACCTGCTATTAGCGACTTCGACGAGTGCTACTACATCCCAGGATAGTATATCTCCCTGCATCTATTACATATACACATCGCACCACTTTATCACAGCCGACAGTTGTTCCCCTATCACACCCGACATTTGTTCCCCTCTTGTAGCCAGTATCTGGAGTACCAGAGCTACATACGCACATACACATACACGACACTTATCACACTCACAGCACCGTATTTTTAGTTTCTAGTTTTTAGCTTTTCATTGAGCACTTTTATTTTGGATAGCTGGACCTCATCAGTTGTATCACAGTTTGTCTCATAGGCCAGTTTTGGTCTTTAGAAGACGTTAATATAACTTTCTTTCTTTCTTTTCTTTCTCTTCCTCTCCCTCTCTCATTTCCTCTCCTTGCCTCACCCTCTCCCTCTCTTTCTCTCTTTCCCTAATAGGTTTAATGTTTGTTTTCTCTTTTTCTCTCCCCTCTCCCTCTCTAATTTTTTTTCTCTCTCCTCCCCTTCTCTCATTTCCTTTTCGCTCTTTCTCTCCCTCTCTCGTTTTCTCTCCCTCCCTCACCCTCTTCCTCTCTTTCTCTCTTTCCCTATTCGGTTTAATGTTTTTTCTCTCTTTTTCTCTCTCCTCTCCCTCCCTCATTTTTTTCTCTCTCCTCCCCCTCTCTCATTTCCTTTTCTCTCTTTCCCTCCCTCACCCTCACCGTCTCTTTCTCTCTTTTCCTATTAGGTATCTAGATTTTTTCTCTCTTTTTCTCTCTCCTCTCCCTCTCATTTTTTCTCTCTCCTCTCCCTCTCTCATTTCCTTTTCTCTCTTTCTCTCTCCCTCTTGTATATGCTCCCTCCCTCACCCTCTCCCTCTGTTTCTCTCTTTCCCTATCACGTTTAATGTTTTTTCTCTCTTTTTCTCTCTCCTCTCCCTCTCTCATTTTTTTTCTCTCTTTCTCTCATTTTTTATCCCTCTCTCATTTTTTTCTCTCTTCCTCTCCCTCTCTTATTTCCTCTCCCTCCCTCTCCCTCTCCCTCTCTTTCTCTCTTTCCCTATTATGTTTAATGTTTTTTCTCTCTCCTCTCCGTCTCTCATTTCCTTTTCTCTCTTCCTCTCCCTCTCCCACTCGCTCTTACTGCCTCACCCTCACCCTCTCTTTCCCTATTAGGTTTAATGTTTTTTCCCTCTTTTTCTCTCTCCTCTCCCTCTCTCATTTCCTTTTCTCTCTTTCTCTCCCTCTCTCATTTCCTCTCCCTCCCTCATCCTCACTCTGGTTAAATGTTTTTTCTCTCTTTTTCTCTCTCCTCTCCCTCTCTCATTTGCTGTTCTCTCTTCCTCTCCCTCTCTCATTTCCTCTCCCTCACCCTCACCCTCTCTTTCTCTCTTTCCCTATTATGTTTAACATCTTCTCTCTCTCCTCTCATTCTCTCATTTTTTCTCTCTCTCCTCTCCCTCTCTCATTTCCTTTTGCTCTATTCTTCTCCCTCTCTTATTTCTTCTCCCTCCCTCACCCTCTCCCTCTCTTTCTCTCTTCCCCTATTATGTTTAATGTTTTTTCTCTCTTTTTCTCTCACCTCTCACCTCTCCCTCTCTTATTTCTTTTTCTCTCTTCCTTTTCCTCGCTCATTTCCTCTCCCTCCCTCACCCTCACCCTCACCCTCACCCTCTCCCTCTCTTTCTCTCTTTCCGTATTATGTTTAACAAATTTTCTCTCTTTTTCTCTCTCCTCTCCTTCTCTCATTTTTTTCTCTCCTCTCCCTCTCTCATTTTTCTCTCTCCTCTCTCTCTCTCATTTTTTTTCTCTTTCTCTCCCTCTCTCATTTCCTCTTCCTCCCTCACCCTCTCCTTCTCTTTCTCTCTTTCCCTATTATGTTTAGTGTATTTTTTCTCTCCTATTCCTCTCTCATTTCCTTTTCTCTCTACCAGCCTCCAGCCAGACCTCCGGCCAGACCTCCGGGCTCACACTACAGCAGGCTGAGGACCAGCGTACCCGACGCCGCACGAGGATCCGTGGGTTTCGGACCCCACAGCCACACTGACAGGAGATCTAGAGGATTCTTGATCTACATCGACAGCAGACTGAGATCCGACGACACTCGACACATTGGATCTCAGATCTCCAGTTTGCTCTTTCTCCACCGCCGATGTACCACATCCTGCATCCAGGAGGGATCACCTGCTATTAGCGACTTCGACGAGTTCTACTACATCCCAGGATAGTATATCTCCCTGCATCTATTACATATACACATCGCACCACTTTATCACAGCCGACAGTTGTTCCCCTATCACAGCCGACATTTGTTCCCCTCTTGTAGCCATTATCTGGAGTATCAGAGCTACATATGCACATACACATACACGACACTTATCACACTCACAGCACCGTATTTTTAGTTTCTAGTTTTTAGCTTTTCATTGAGCACTTTTATTTTGGATAGCTGGACCTCATCAGTTGTATCACAGTTTGTCTCATAGGCCAGTTTTGGTCTTTAGAAGACGTTAATATAACTTTCTTTCTTTCTTTTCTTTCTCTTCCTCTCCCTCTCTCATTTCCTCTCCTTGCCTCACCCTCTCCCTCTCTTTCTCTCTTTCCCTAATAGGTTTAATGTTTGTTTTCTCTTTTTCTCTCCCCTCTCCCTCTCTAATTTTTTTCTCTCTCCTCCCCTTCTCTCATTTCCTTTTCGCTCTTTCTCTCCCTCTCTCATTTTCTCTCCCTTCCTCACACTCTTCCTCTCTTTCTCTCTTTCCCTATTTGGTTTAATGTTTTTTCTCTCTTTTTCTCTCTCCTCTCCCTCCCTCATTTTTTTCTCTCTCCTCCCGCTCTCTCATTTCCTTTTCTCTCTTTCCCTCCCTCACCCTCACCCTCTCTTTCTCTCTTTCCCTATTAGGTATCTAGGTTTTTTCTCTCTTTTTCTCTCTCCTCTCCCTCTCATTTTTTCTCTCTCCTCTCCCTCTCTCATTTCCTTTTCTCTCTTTCTCTCCCCCTCTTGGATATGCTCCCTCCCTCACCCTCTCCCTTTGTTTCTCTCTTTCCCTATCAGGTTTAATGTTTTTTCTCTCTTTTTCTCTCTCCTCTCCCTCTCTCATTTTTTTTCTCTCTTTCTCTCATTTTTTATCCCTCTCTCATTTTTTTCTCTCTTCCTCTCCCTCTCTTATTTCCTCTCCGTCCCTCTCCCTCTCCCTCTCTTTCTCTCTTTCCCTATTATGTTTAATGTTTTTTTTCTCTCTCCTCTCCCTCTCTCATTTCCTTTTCTCTCTTCCTCTCCCTCTCTCACTCGCTCTTACTGCCTCACCCTCATCCTCTCTTTCTCTCTTTCACTATTAGGTTTAATGCTTTTTCCCTCTTTTTCTCTCTCCTCTCCCTCTCTCATTTCCTTTTCTCTCTTTCTCTCCCTCTCTCATTTCCTCTCCCTCCCTCACCCTCACCCTAGTTAAATGTTTTTTCTCTCTTTTTCTCTCTCCTCTCCCTCTCTCATTTGCTTTTCTCTCTTCCTCTCCCTCTCTCATTTCCTCTCCCTCACCCGCACCCTCTCTTTCTCTCTTTCCCTATTATGTTTAACATCTTCTCTCTCTCCTCTCATTCTCTCATTTTTTCTCTCTCTCCTCTCCCTCTCTCATTTCCTTTTGCTCTATTCTTCTCCCTCTCTTATTTCTTCTCCCTCCCTCACCCTCTCCCTCTCTTTCTCTCTTCCCCTATTATGTTTAATGTTTTTTCTCTCTTTTTCTCTCACCTCTCACCTCTCCCTCTCTCATTTCTTTTTCTCTCTTCCTTTTCCTCGCTCATTTCCTCTCCCTCCCTCACCCTCACCCTCACCCTCTCCCTCTCTTTCTCTCTTTCCCTATTATGTTTAACATATTTTCTCTCTTTTTCTCTCTCCTCTCCTTCTCTCATTTTTTTCTCTCCTCTCCCTCTCTCATTTTTCTCTCTCCTCTCCCTCTCTCATTTTTTTTCTCTTTCTCTCCCTCTCTCATTTCCTCTCCCTCCCTCACCCTCTCCTTCTCTTTCTCTCTTTCCCTATTATGTTTAGTGTATTTTTTCTCTCCTCTCCCTCTCTCATTTCCTTTTCTCTCTACCAGCCTCCAGCCAGACCTCCAGCCAGACCTCCGGGCTCACACTACAGCAGGCTGAGGACCAGCATACCCGACGCCGCACGAGGATCTGTGGGTTTCCGACCCCATAGCCACACTGACAGGAGATCCAGAGGATTCTTGATCTACATCGACAGCAGACTGAGATCCGACGACACTCGACACATTGGATCTCAGATCTCCAGTTTGCTCTTTCTCCACCGCCGATGTACCACATCCTGCATCCAGGAGGGATCACCTGCTATTAGCGACTTCGAGGAGTGCTACTACATCCCAGGATAGTATATCTCCCTGCATCTATTACATATACACATCGCACCACTTTATCACAACTGACAGTTGTTCCACTATCACACCCGACATTTGTTCCCCTCTTGTAGCCATTATCTAGAGTACCAGAGCTACATACGCACATACAGATACACGACACTTATCACACTCACAGCACCGTATTTTTAGTTTCTAGTTTTTAGCTTTTCATTCAGCACTTTTATTTTGGATAGCTGGACCTCATCAGTTGTATCACAGTTTGTCTCATAGGCCACTTTTGGTCTTTAGAAGACGTTAATATAACTTTCTTTCTTTCTTTTCTTTCTCTTCCTCTCCCTCTCTCATTTCCTCTCCTTGCCTCACCCTCTCCCTCTCTTTCTCTCTTTCCCTAATAGGTTTAATGTTTGTTTTCTCTTTTTCTCTCCCCTCTCCCTCTCTAATTTTTTTTTCTCTCCTCCCCTTCTCTCATTTCCTTTTCGCTCTTTCTCTCCCTCTCTCGTTTTCTCTCCCTCCCTCACCCTCTTCCTCTCTTTCTCTCTTTCCCTATTCGGTTTAATGTTTTTTCTCTCTTTTTCTCTCTCCTCTCCCTCCCTCATTTTTTTCTCTCTCCTCCCCCTCTCTCATTTCCTTTTCTCTCTTTCCCTCCCTCACCCTCACCGTCTCTTTCTCTCTTTTCCTATTAGGTATCTAGGTTTTTTCTCTCTTTTTCTCTCTCCTCTCCCTCTCTCATTTTTTTTCTCTCTTTCTCTCATTTTTTATCCCTCTCTCATTTTTTTCTCTCTTCCTCTCCCTCTCTTATTTCCTCTCCCTCCCTCTCCCTCTCCCTCTCTTTCTCTCTTTCCCTATTATGTTTAATGTTTTTTCTCTCTCCTCTCCGTCTCTCATTTCCTTTTCTCTCTTCCTCTCCCACTCGCTCTTACTGCCTCACCCTCACCCTCTCTTTCCCTATTAGGTTTAATGTTTTTTCCCTCTTTTTCTCTCTCCTCTCCCTCTCTCATTTTCTTTTCTCTCTTTCTCTCCCTCTCTCATTTCCTCTCCCTCCCTCATCCTCACTCTGGTTAAATGTTTTTTCTCTCTTTTTCTCTCTCCTCTCCCTCTCTCATTTGCTGTTCTCTCTTCCTCTCCCTCTCTCATTTCCTCTCCCTCACCCTCACCCTCTCTTTCTCTCTTTCCCTATTATGTTTAACATCTTCTCTCTCTCCTCTCATTCTCTCATTTTTTCTCTCTCTCCTCTCCCTCTCTCATTTCCTTTTGCTCTATTCTTCTCCCTCTCTTATTTCTTCTCCCTCCCTCACCCTCTCCCTCTCTTTCTCTCTTCCCCTATTATGTTTAATGTTTTTTCTCTCTTTTTCTCTCACCTCTCACCTCTCCCTCTCTTATTTCTTTTTCTCTCTTCCTTTTCCTCGCTCATTTCCTCTCCCTCCCTCACCCTCACCCTCACCCTCACCCTCTCCCTCTCTTTCTCTCTTTCCCTATTATGTTTAACAAATTTTCTCTCTTTTTCTCTCTCCTCTCCTTCTCTCATTTTTTTCTCTCCTCTCCCTCTCTCATTTTTCTCTCTCCTCTCTCTCTCTCATTTTTTTTTCTCTTTCTCTCCCTCTCTCATTTCCTCTTCCTCCCTCACCCTCTCCTTCTCTTTCTCTCTTTCCCTATTATGTTTAGTGTATTTTTTCTCTCCTCTTCCTCTCTCATTTCCTTTTCTCTCTACCAGCCTCCAGCCAGACCTCCGGGCTCACACTACAGCAGGCTGAGGACTAGCGTACCTGACACCGCACGAGGATCCGTGGGTTTCGGACCCCACAGCCACACTGACAGGAGATCTAGAGGATTCTTGATATACATCGACAGCAGATTGAGATCCGACGACACTCGACACATTGGATCTCAGATCTCCAGTTTGCTCTTTCTCCACCGCCGATGTACCACATCCTGCATCCAGGAGGGATCACCTGCTATTAGCGACTTCGAGGAGTGCTACTACATCCCAGGATAGTATATCTCCCTGCATCTATTACATATACACATCGCACCACTTTATCACAGCCGACAGTTGTTCCCCTATCACAGCCGACATTTGTTCCCCTCTTGTAGCCATTATCTGGAGTACCAGAGCTACATATGCACATACACATACACGACACTTATCACACTCACAGCACCGTATTTTTAGTTTCTAGTTTTTAGCTTTTCATTGAGCACTTTTATTTTGGATAGCTGGACCTCATCAGTTGTATCACAGTTTGTCTCATAGGCCAGTTTTGGTCTTTAGAAGACGTTAATATAACTTTCTTTCTTTCTTTTCTTTCTCTTCCTCTCCCTCTCTCATTTCCTCTCCTTGCCTCACCCTCTCTCTCTCTTTCTCTCTTTCCCTAATAGGTTTAATGTTTGTTTTCTCTTTTTCTCTCCCCTCTCCCTCTCTAATTTTTTTCTCTCTCCTCCCCTTCTCTCATTTCCTTTTCGCTCTTTCTCTCCCTCTCTCGTTTTCTCTCCCTCCCTCACCCTCTTCCTCTCTTTCTCTCTTTCCCTATTTGGTTTAATGTTTTTTCTCTCTTTTTCTCTCTCCTCTCCCTCCCTCATTTTTCTCTCTCTCCTCCCCCTCTCTCATTTCCTTTTCTCTCTTTCCCTCCCTCACCCTCACCCTCTCTTTCTCTCTTTCCCTATTAGGTATCTAGGTTTTTTCTCTCTTTTTCTCTCTCCTCTCCCTCTCATTTTTTCTCTCTCCTCTCCCTCTCTCATTTCCTTTTCTCTCTTTCTCTCCCCCTCTTGGATATGCTCCCTCCCTCACCCTCTCCCTCTGTTTCTCTCTTTCCCTATCAGGTTTAATGTTTTTTCTCTCTTTTTCTCTCTCCTCTCCCTCTCTCATTTTTTTCTCTCTTTCTCTCATTTTTTATCCCTCTCTCATTTTTTTCTCTCTTCCTCTCCCTCTCTTATTTCCTCTCCGTCCCTCTCCCTCTCCCTCTCTTTCTCTCTTTCCCTATTATGTTTAATGTTTTTTTTCTCTCTCCTCTCCCTCTCTCATTTCCTTTTCTCTCTTCCTCTCCCTCTCTCACTCGCTCTTACTGCCTCACCCTCATCCTCTCTTTCTCTCTTTCCCTATTAGGTTTAATGCTTTTTCCCTCTTTTTCTCTCTCCTCTCCCTCTCTCATTTCCTTTTCTCTCTTTCTCTCCCTCTCTCATTTCCTCTCCCTCCCTCACCCTCACCCTGGTTAAATGTTTTTTCTCTCTTTTTCTCTCTCCTCTCCCTCTCTCATTTGCTTTCCTCTCTTCCTCTCCCTCTCTCATTTCCTCTCCCTCACCCGCACCCTCTCTTTCTCTCTTTCCCTATTATGTTTAACATCTTCTCTCTTTCCTCTCATTCTCTCATTTTCTCTCTCTCTCCTCTCCCTCTCTCATTTCCTTTTGCTCTATTCTTCTCCCTCTCTTATTTATTCTCCCTCCCTCACCCTCTCCCTCTCTTTCTCTCTTCCCCTATTATGTTTAATATTTTTTCTCTCTTTTTCTCTCACCTCTCACCTCTCCCTCTCTCATTTCTTTTTCTCTCTTCCTTTTCCTCGCTCATTTCCTCTCCCTCCCTCACCCTCACCCTCACCCTCTCCCTCTCTTTCTCTCTTTCCCTATTATGTTTAACATATTTTCTCTCTTTTTCTCTCTCCTCTCCTTCTCTCATTTTTTTCTCTCCTCTCCCTCTCTCATTTTTCTCTCTCCTCTCCCTCTCTCATTTTTTTTCTCTTTCTCTCCCTCTCTCATTTCCTCTCCCTCCCTCACCCTCTCCTTCTCTTTCTCTCTTTCCCTATTATGTTTAGTGTATTTTTTCTCTCCTCTCCCTCTCTCATTTCCTTTTCTCTCTACCAGCCTCCAGCCAGACCTCCAGCCAGACCTCCGGGCTCACACTACAGCAGGCTGAGGACCAGCGTACCCGACGCCGCACGAGGATCCGTGGGTTTCCGACCCCATAGCCACACTGACAGGAGATCCAGAGGATTCTTGATCTACATCGACAGCAGACTGAGATCCGACGACACTCGACACATTGGATCTCAGATCTCCAGTTTGCTCTTTCTCCACCGCCGATGTACCACATCCTGCATCCAGGAGGGATCACCTGCTATTAGCGACTTCGAGGAGTGCTACTACATCCCAGGATAGTATATCTCCCTGCATCTATTACATATACACATCGCACCACTTTATCACAGCCGACAGTTGTTCCCCTATCACACCCGACATTTGTTCCCCTCTTGTAGCCATTATCTGGAGTACCAGAGCTACATACGCACATACACATACACACTCATCACACTCACAACACCGTATTTTTAGTTTCTAGTTTTTAGCTTTTCATTCAGCACTTTTATTTTGGATAGCTGGACCTCATCAGTTGTATCACAGTTTGTCTCATAGGCCAGTTTTGGTCTTTAGAAGACGTTAATATAACTTTCTTTCTTTCTTTTCTTTCTCTTCCTCTCCCTCTCTCATTTCCTCTCCTTGCCTCACCCTCTCCCTCTCTTTCTCTCTTTCCTTAATAGGTTTAATGTTTGTTTTCTCTTTTTCTCTCCCCTCTCCCTCTCTAATTTTTTTCTCTCTCCTCCCCTTCTCTCATTTCCTTTTCGCTCTTTCTCTCCCTCTCTCGTTTTCTCTCCCTCCCTCACCCTCTTCCTCTCTTTCTCTCTTTCCCTATTCGGTTTAATGTTTTTTCTCTCTTTTTCTCTCTCCTCTCCCTCCCTCATTTTTTTCTCTCTCCTCCCCCTCTCTCATTTCCTTTTCTCTCTTTCCCTCCCTCACCCTCACCCTCTCTTTCTCTCTTTTCCTATTAGGTATCTAGGTTTTTTCTCTCTTTTTCTCTCTCCTCTCCCTCTCATTTTTTCTCTCTCCTCTCCCTCTCTCATTTCCTTTTCTCTCTTTCTCTCTCCCTCTTGTATATGCTCCCTCCCTCACCCTCTCCCTCTGTTTCTCTCTTTCCCTATCACGTTTAATGTTTTTCTCTCTTTTTCTCTCTCCTCTCCCTCTCTCATTTTTTTTCTCTCTTTCTCTCATTTTTTATCCCTCTCTCATTTTTTTCTCTCTTCCTCTCCCTCTCTTATTTCCTCTCCCTCCCTCTCCCTCTCCCTCTCTTTCTCTCTTTCCCTATTATGTTTAATGTTTTTTCTCTCTCCTCTCCGTCTCTCATTTCCTTTTCTCTCTTCCTCTCCCTCTCTCACTCGCTCTTACTGCCTCACCCTCACCCTCTCTTTCTCTCTTTCCCTATTAGGTTTAATGTTTTTTCCCTCTTTTTCTCTATCCTCTCCCTCTCTCATTTCCTTTTCTCTCTTTCTCTCCCTCCCTCATCCTCACCCTGGTTAAATGTTTTTTCTCTCTTTTTCTCTCTCCTCTCCCTCTCTCATTTGCTGTTCTCTCTTCCTCTCCCTCTCTCATTTCCTCTCCCTCACCCTCACCCTCTCTTTCTCTCTTTCCCTATTATGTTTAACATCTTCTCTCTCTCCTCTCATTCTCTCATTTTTTCTCTCTCTCCTCTCCCTCTCTCATTTCCTTTTGCTCTATTCTTCTCCCTCTCTTATTTCTTCTCCCTCCCTCACCCTCTCCCTCTCTTTCTCTCTTCCCCTATTATGTTTAATGTTTTTTCTCTCTTTTTCTCTCACCTCTCACCTCTCCCTCTCTTATTTCTTTTTCTCTCTTCCTTTTCCTCGCTCATTTCCTCTCCCTCCCTCACCCTCACCCTCACACTCACCCTCTCCCTCTCTTTCTCTCTTTCCCTATTATGTTTAACAAATTTTCTATCTTTTTCTCTCTCCTCTCCTTCTCTCATTTTTTTCTCTCCTCTCCCTCTCTCATTTTTCTCTCTCCTCTCTCTCACTCATTTTTTTTCTCTTTCTCTCCCTCTCTCATTTCCTCTTCCTCCCTCACCCTCTCCTTCTCTTTCTCTCTTTCCCTATTATGTTTAGTGTATTTTTTCTCTCCTCTTCCTCTCTCATTTCCTTTTCTCTCTACCAGCCTCCAGCCAGACCTCCGGCCAGACCTCCGGGCTCACACTACAGCAGGCTGAGGACCAGCGTACCCGACGCCGCACGAGGATCCGTGGGTTTCGGACCCCACAGCCACACTGACAGGAGATCTAGAGGATTCTTGATCTACATCGACAGCAGACTGAGATCCGACGACACTCGACACATTGGATCTCAGATCTCCAGTTTGCTCTTTCTCCACCGCCGATGTACCACATCCTGCATCCAGGAGGGATCACCTGCTATTAGCGACTTCGACGAGTTCTACTACATCCCAGGATAGTATATCTCCCTGCATCTATTACATATACACATCGCACCACTTTATCACAGCCGACAGTTGTTCCCCTATCACAGCCGACATTTGTTCCCCTCTTGTAGCCATTATCTGGAGTACCAGAGCTACATATGCACATACACATACACGACACTTATCACACTCATAGCACCGTATTTTTAGTTTCTAGTTTTTAGCTTTTCATTGAGCACTTTTATTTTGGATAGCTGGACCTCATCAGTTGTATCACAGTTTGTCTCATAGGCCAGTTTTGGTCTTTAGAAGACGTTAATATAACTTTCTTTCTTTCTTTTCTTTCTCTTCCTCTCCCTCTCTCATTTCCTCTCCTTGCCTCACCCTCTCCCTCTCTTTCTCTCTTTCCCTAATAGGTTTAATGTTTGTTTTCTCTTTTTCTCTCCCCTCTCCCTCTCTAATTTTTTTCTCTCTCCTCCCCTTCTCTCATTTCCTTTTCGCTCTTTCTCTCCCTCTCTCGTTTTCTCTCCCTCCCTCACCCTCTTCCTCTCTTTCTCTCTTTCCCTATTTGGTTTAATGTTTTTTCTCTCTTTTTCTCTCTCCTCTCCCTCCCTCATTTTTTTCTCTCTCCTCCCCCTCTCTCATTTCCTTTTCTCTCTTTCCCTCCCTCACCCTCACCCTCTCTTTCTCTCTTTCCCTATTAGGTATCTAGGTTTTTTCTCTCTTTTTCTCTCTCCTCTCCCTCTCATTTTTTCTCTCTCCTCTCCCTCTCTCATTTCCTTTTCTCTCTTTCTCTCCCCCTCTTGGATATGCTCCCTCCCTCACCCTCTCCCTCTGTTTCTCTCTTTCCCTATCAGGTTTAATGTTTTTTCTCTCTTTTTCTCTCTCCTCTCCCTCTCTCATTTTTTTTCTCTCTTTCTCTCATTTTTTATCCCTCTCTCATTTTTTTCTCTCTTCCTCTCCCTCTCTTATTTCCTCTCCGTCCCTCTCCCTCTCCCTCTCTTTCTCTCTTTCCCTATTATGTTTAATGTTTTTTTTCTCTCTCCTCTCCCTCTCTCATTTCCTTTTCTCTCTTCCTCTCCCTCTCTCACTCGCTCTTACTGCCTCACCCTCATCCTCTCTTTCTCTCTTTCCCTATTAGGTTTAATGCTTTTTCCCTCTTTTTCTCTCTCCTCTCCCTCTCTCATTTCCTTTTCTCTCTTTCTCTCCCTCTCTCATTTCCTCTCCCTCCCTCACCCTCACCCTGGTTAAATGTTTTTTCTCTCTTTTTCTCTCTCCTCTCCCTCTCTCATTTGCTTTTCTCTCTTCCTCTCCCTCTCTCATTTCCTCTCCCTCACCCGCACCCTCTCTTTCCCTATTATGTTTAACATCTTCTCTCTTTCCTCTCATTCTCTCATTTTTTCTCTCTCTCCTCTCCCTCTCTCATTTCCTTTTGCTCTATTCTTCTCCCTCTCTTATTTCTTCTCCCTCCCTCACCCTCTCCCTCTCTTTCTCTCTTCCCCTATTATGTTTAATGTTTTTTCTCTCTTTTTCTCTCACCTCTCACCTCTCCCTCTCTCATTTCTTTTTCTCTCTTCCTTTTCCTCGCTCATTTCCTCTCCCTCCCTCACCCTCACCCTCACCCTCTCCCTCTCTTTCTCTCTTTCCCTATTATGTTTAACATATTTTCTCTCTTTTTCTCTCTCCTCTCCTTCTCTCATTTTTTTCTCTCCTCTCCCTCTCTCATTTTTCTCTCTCCTCTCCCTCTCTCATTTTTTTTCTCTTTCTCTCCCTCTCTCATTTCCTCTCCCTCCCTCACCCTCTCCTTCTCTTTCTCTCTTTCCCTATTATGTTTAGTGTATTTTTTCTCTCCTCTCCCTCTCTCATTTCCTTTTCTCTCTACCAGCCTCCAGCCAGACCTCCAGCCAGACCTCCGGGCTCACACTACAGCAGGCTGAGGACCAGCGTACCCGACGCCGCACGAGGATCCGTGGGTTTCCGACCCCATAGCCACACTGACAGGAGATCCAGAGGATTCTTGATCTACATCGACAGCAGACTGAGATCCGACGACACTCGACACATTGGATCTCAGATCTCCAGTTTGCTCTTTCTCCACCGCCGATGTACCACATCCTGCATCCAGGAGGGATCACCTGCTATTAGCGACTTCGACGAGTGCTACTACATCCCAGGATAGTATATCTCCCTGCATCTATTACATATACACATCGCACCACTTTATCACAGCCGACAGTTGTTCCCCTATCACACCCGACATTTGTTCCCCTCTTGTAGCCATTATCTGGAGTACCAGAGCTACATACGCACATACACATACACACTCATCACACTCACAACACCGTATTTTTAGTTTCTAGTTTTTAGCTTTTCATTCAGCACTTTTATTTTGGATAGCTGGACCTCATCAGTTGTATCACAGTTTGTCTCGTAGGCCAGTTTTGGTCTTTAGAAGACGTTAATATAACTTTCTTTCTTTCTTTTCTTTCTCTTCCTCTCCCTCTCTCATTTCCTCTCCTTGCCTCACCCTCTCCCTCTCTTTCTCTCTTTCCCTAATAGGTTTAATGTTTGTTTTCTCTTTTTCTCTCCCCTCTCCCTCTCTAATTTTTTTATCTCTCCTCCCCTTCTCTCATTTCCTTTTCGCTCTTTCTCTCCCTCTCTCGTTTTCTCTCCCTCCCTCACCCTCTTCCTCTCTTTCTCTCTTTCCCTATTCGGTTTAATGTTTTTTCTCTCTTTTTCTCTCTCCTCTCCCTCCCTCATTTTTTTCTCTCTCCTCCCCCTCTCTCATTTCCTTTTCTCTCTTTCCCTCCCTCACCCTCACCCTCTCTTTCTCTCTTTTCCTATTAGGTATCTAGGTTTTTTCTCTCTTTTTCTCTCTCCTCTCCCTCTCATTTTTTCTCTCTCCTCTCCCTCTCTCATTTCCTTTTCTCTCTTTCTCTCTCCCTCTTGTATATGCTCCCTCCCTCACCCTCTCCCTCTGTTTCTCTCTTTCCCTATCACGTTTAATGTTTTTCTCTCTTTTTCTCTCTCCTCTCCCTCTCTCATTTTTTTTCTCTCTTTCTCTCATTTTTTATCCCTCTCTCATTTTTTTCTCTCTTCCTCTCCCTCTCTTATTTCCTCTCCCTCCCTCTCCCTCTCCCTCTCTTTCTCTCTTTCCCTATTATGTTTAATGTTTTTTCTCTCTCCTCTCCGTCTCTCATTTCCTTTTCTCTCTTCCTCTCCCTCTCTCACTCGCTCTTACTGCCTCACCCTCACCCTCTCTTTCTCTCTTTCCCTATTAGGTTTAATGTTTTTTCCCTCTTTTTCTCTATCCTCTCCCTCTCTCATTTCCTTTTCTCTCTTTCTCTCCCTCCCTCATCCTCACCCTGGTTAAATGTTTTTTCTCTCTTTTTCTCTCTCCTCTCCCTCTCTCATTTGCTGTTCTCTCTTCCTCTCCCTCTCTCATTTCCTCTCCCTCACCCTCACCCTCTCTTTCTCTCTTTCCCTATTATGTTTAACATCTTCTCTCTCTCCTCTCATTCTCTCATTTTTTCTCTCTCTCCTCTCCCTCTCTCATTTCCTTTTGCTCTATTCTTCTCCCTCTCTTATTTCTTCTCCCTCCCTCACCCTCTCCCTCTCTTTCTCTCTTCCCCTATTATGTTTAATGTTTTTTCTCTCTTTTTCTCTCACCTCTCACCTCTCCCTCTCTTATTTCTTTTTCTCTCTTCCTTTTCTCGCTCATTTCCTCTCCCTCCCTCACCCTCACCCTCACCCTCACACTCACCCTCTCCCTCTCTTTCTCTCTTTCCCTATTATGTTTAACAAATTTTCTATCTTTTTCTCTCTCCTCTCCTTCTCTCATTTTTTTCTCTCCTCTCCCTCTCTCATTTTTCTCTCTCCTCTCTCTCACTCATTTTTTTTCTCTTTCTCTCCCTCTCTCATTTCCTCTTCCTCCCTCACCCTCTCCTTCTCTTTCTCTCTTTCCCTATTATGTTTAGTGTATTTTTTCTCTCCTCTTCCTCTCTCATTTCCTTTTCTCTCTACCAGCCTCCAGCCAGACCTCCGGCCAGACCTCCGGGCTCACACTACAGCAGGCTGAGGACCAGCGTACCCGACGCCGCACGAGGATCCGTGGGTTTCGGACCCCACAGCCACACTGACAGGAGATCTAGAGGATTCTTGATCTACATCGACAGCAGACTGAGATCCGACGACACTCGACACATTGGATCTCAGATCTCCAGTTTGCTCTTTCTCCACCGCCGATGTACCACATCCTGCATCCAGGAGGGATCACCTGCTATTAGCGACTTCGACGAGTTCTACTACATCCCAGGATAGTATATCTCCCTGCATCTATTACATATACACATCGCACCACTTTATCACAGCCGACAGTTGTTCCCCTATCACAGCCGACATTTGTTCCCCTCTTGTAGCCATTATCTGGAGTACCAGAGCTACATATGCACATACACATACACGACACTTATCACACTCATAGCACCGTATTTTTAGTTTCTAGTTTTTAGCTTTTCATTGAGCACTTTTATTTTGGATAGCTGGACCTCATCAGTTGTATCACAGTTTGTCTCATAGGCCAGTTTTGGTCTTTAGAAGACGTTAATATAACTTTCTTTCTTTCTTTTCTTTCTCTTCCTCTCCCTCTCTCATTTCCTCTCCTTGCCTCACCCTCTCCCTCTCTTTCTCTCTTTCCCTAATAGGTTTAATGTTTGTTTTCTCTTTTTCTCTCCCCTCTCCCTCTCTAATTTTTTTCTCTCTCCTCCCCTTCTCTCATTTCCTTTTCGCTCTTTCTCTCCCTCTCTCGTTTTCTCTCCCTCCCTCACCCTCTTCCTCTCTTTCTCTCTTTCCCTATTTGGTTTAATGTTTTTTCTCTCTTTTTCTCTCTCCTCTCCCTTCCTTTATTTTTTTCTCTCTCCTCCCCCTCTCTCATTTCCTTTTCTCTCTTTCCCTCCCTCACCCTCACCCTCTCTTTCTCTCTTTCCCTATTAGGTATCTAGGTTTTTTCTCTCTTTTTCTCTCTCCTCTCCCTCTCATTTTTTCTCTCTCCTCTCCCTCTCTCATTTCCTTTTCTCTCTTTCTCTCCCCCTCTTGGATATGCTCCCTCCCTCACCCTCTCCCTCTGTTTCTCTCTTTCCCTATCAGGTTTAATGTTTTTTCTCTCTTTTTCTCTCTCCTCTCCCTCTCTCATTTTTTTTCTCTCTTTCTCTCATTTTTTATCCCTCTCTCATTTTTTTCTCTCTTCCTCTCCCTCTCTTATTTCCTCTCCGTCCCTCTCCCTCTCCCTCTCTTTCTCTCTTTCCCTATTATGTTTAATGTTTTTTTTCTCTCTCCTCTCCCTCTCTCATTTCCTTTTCTCTCTTCCTCTCCCTCTCTCACTCGCTCTTACTGCCTCACCCTCATCCTCTCTTTCTCTCTTTCCCTATTAGGTTTAATGCTTTTTCCCTCTTTTTCTCTCTCCTCTCCCTCTCTCATTTCCTTTTCTCTCTTTCTCTCCCTCTCTCATTTCCTCTCCCTCCCTCACCCTCACCCTGGTTAAATGTTTTTTCTCTCTTTTTCTCTCTCCTCTCCCTCTCTCATTTGCTTTTCTCTCTTCCTCTCCCTCTCTCATTTCCTCTCCCTCACCCGCACCCTCTCTTTCTCTCTTTCCCTATTATGTTTAACATCTTCTCTCTTTCCTCTCATTCTCTCATTTTTTCTCTCTCTCCTCTCCCTCTCTCATTTCCTTTTGCTCTATTCTTCTCCCTCTCTTATTTCTTCTCCCTCCCTCACCCTCTCCCTCTCTTTCTCTCTTCCCCTATTATGTTTAATGTTTTTTCTCTCTTTTTCTCTCACCTCTCACCTCTCCCTCTCTCATTTCTTTTTCTCTCTTCCTTTTCCTCGCTCATTTCCTCTCCCTCCCTCACCCTCACCCTCACCCTCTCCCTCTCTTTCTCTCTTTCCCTATTATGTTTAACATATTTTCTCTCTTTTTCTCTCTCCTCTCCTTCTCTCATTTTTTTCTCTCCTCTCCCTCTCTCATTTTTCTCTCTCCTCTCCCTCTCTCATTTTTTTTCTCTTTCTCTCCCTCTCTCATTTCCTCTCCCTCCCTCACCCTCTCCTTCTCTTTCTCTCTTTCCCTATTATGTTTAGTGTATTTTTTCTCTCCTCTCCCTCTCTCATTTCCTTTTCTCTCTACCAGCCTCCAGCCAGACCTCCAGCCAGACCTCCGGGCTCACACTACAGCAGGCTGAGGACCAGCGTACCCGACGCCGCACGAGGATCCGTGGGTTTCCGACCCCATAGCCACACTGACAGGAGATCCAGAGGATTCTTGATCTACATCGACAGCAGACTGAGATCCGACGACACTCGACACATTGGATCTCAGATCTCCAGTTTGCTCTTTCTCCACCGCCGATGTACCACATCCTGCATCCAGGAGGGATCACCTGCTATTAGCGACTTCGACGAGTGCTACTACATCCCAGGATAGTATATCTCCCTGCATCTATTACATATACACATCGCACCACTTTATCACAGCCGACAGTTGTTCCCCTATCACACTCGACATTTGTTCCCCTCTTGTAGCCATTATCTGGAGTACCAGAGCTACATACGCACATACACATACACACTCATCACACTCACAACACCGTATTTTTAGTTTCTAGTTTTTAGCTTTTCATTCAGCACTTTTATTTTGGATAGCTGGACCTCATCAGTTGTATCACAGTTTGTCTCATAGGCCACTTTTGGTCTTTAGAAGACGTTAATATAACTTTCTTTCTTTCTTTTCTTTCTCTTCCTCTCCCTCTCTCATTTCCTCTCCTTGCCTCACCCTCTCCCTCTCTTTCTCTCTTTCCCTAATAGGTTTAATGTTTGTTTTCTCTTTTTCTCTCCCCTCTCCCTCTCTAATTTTTTTCTCTCTCCTCCCCTTCTCTCATTTCCTTTTCGCTCTTTCTCTCCCTCTCTCGTTTTCTCTCCCTCCCTCACCCTCTTCCTCTCTTTCTCTCTTTCCCTATTCGGTTTAATGTTTTTTCTCTCTTTTTCTCTCTCCTCTCCCTCCCTCATTTTTTTCTCTCTCCTCCCCCTCTCTCATTTCCTTTTCTCTCTTTCCCTCCCTCACCCTCACCGTCTCTTTCTCTCTTTTCCTATTAGGTATCTAGGTTTTTTCTCTCTTTTTCTCTCTCCTCTCCCTCTCATTTTTTCTCTCTCCTCTCCCTCTCTCATTTCCTTTTCTCTCTTTCTCTCTCCCTCTTGTATATGCTCCCTCCCTCACCCTCTCCCTCTGTTTCTCTCTTTCCCTATCACGTTTAATGTTTTTCTCTCTTTTTCTCTCTCCTCTACCTCTCTCATTTTTTTTCTCTCTTTCTCTCATTTTTTATCCCTCTCTCATTTTTTTCTCTCTTCCTCTCCCTCTCTTATTTCCTCTCCCTCCCTCTCCCTCTCCCTCTCTTTCTCTCTTTCCCTATTATGTTTAATGTTTTTTCTCTCTCCTCTCCCTCTCTCATTTCCTTTTCTCTCTTCCTCTCCCTCTCTCACTCGCTCTTACTGCCTCACCCTCATCCTCTCTTTCTCTCTTTCCCTATTAGGTTTAATGCTTTTTCCCTCTTTTTCTCTCTCCTCTCCCTCTCTCATTTCCTTTTCTCTCTTTCTCTCCCTCTCTCATTTCCTCTCCCTCCCTCACCCTCACCCTGGTTAAATGTTTTTTCTCTCTTTTTCTCTCTCCTCTCCCTCTCTCATTTGCTTTTCTCTCTTCCTCTCCCTCTCTCATTTCCTCTCCCTCACCCGCACCCTCTCTTTCTCTCTTTCCCTATTATGTTTAACATCTTCTCTCTTTCCTCTCATTCTCTCATTTTTTCTCTCTCTCCTCTCCCTCTCTCATTTCCTTTTGCTCTATTCTTCTCCCTCTCTTATTTCTTCTCCCTCCCTCACCCTCTCCCTCTCTTTCTCTCTTCCCCTATTATGTTTAATGTTTTTTCTCTCTTTTTCTCTCACCTCTCACCTCTCCCTCTCTCATTTCTTTTTCTCTCTTCCTTTTCCTCGCTCATTTCCTCTCCCTCCCTCACCCTCACCCTCACCCTCTCCCTCTCTTTCTCTCTTTCCCTATTATGTTTAACATATTTTCTCTCTTTTTCTCTCTCCTCTCCTTCTCTCATTTTTTTCTCTCCTCTCCCTCTCTCATTTTTCTCTCTCCTCTCCCTCTCTCATTTTTTTTCTCTTTCTCTCCCTCTCTCATTTCCTCTCCCTCCCTCACCCTCTCCTTCTCTTTCTCTCTTTCCCTATTATGTTTAGTGTATTTTTTCTCTCCTCTCCCTCTCTCATTTCCTTTTCTCTCTACCAGCCTCCAGCCAGACCTCCAGCCAGACCTCCGGGCTCACACTACAGCAGGCTGAGGACCAGCGTACCCGACGCCGCACGAGGATCCGTGGGTTTCGGACCCCACAGCCACACTGACAGGAGATCTAGAGGATTCTTGATCTACATCGACAGCAGACTGAGATCCGACGACACTCGACACATTGGATCTCAGATCTCCAGTTTGCTCTTTCTCCACCGCCGATGTACCACATCCTGCATCCAGGAGGGATCACCTGCTATTAGCGACTTCGACGAGTTCTACTACATCCCAGGATAGTATATCTCCCTGCATCTATTACATATACACATCGCACCACTTTATCACAGCCGACAGTTGTTCCCCTATCACAGCCGACATTTGTTCCCCTCTTGTAGCCATTATCTGGAGTACCAGAGCTACATATGCACATACACATACACGACACTTATCACACTCACAGCACCGTATTTTTAGTTTCTAGTTTTTAGCTTTTCATTGAGCACTTTTATTTTGGATAGCTGGACCTCATCAGTTGTATCACAGTTTGTCTCATAGGCCAGTTTTGGTCTTTAGAAGACGTTAATATAACTTTCTTTCTTTCTTTTCTTTCTCTTCCTCTCCCTCTCTCATTTCCTCTCCTTGCCTCACCCTCTCCCTCTCTTTCTCTCTTTCCCTAATAGGTTTAATGTTTGTTTTCTCTTTTTCTCTCCCCTCTCCCTCTCTAATTTTTTTCTCTCTCCTCCCCTTCTCTCATTTCCTTTTCGCTCTTTCTCTCCCTCTCTCGTTTTCTCTCCCTCCCTCACCCTCTTCCTCTCTTTCTCTCTTTCCCTATTTGGTTTAATGTTTTTTCTCTCTTTTTCTCTCTCCTCTCCCTCCCTCATTTTTTTCTCTCTCCTCCCCCTCTCTCATTTCCTTTTCTCTCTTTCCCTCCCTCACCCTCACCCTCTCTTTCTCTCTTTCCCTATTAGGTATCTAGGTTTTTTCTCTCTTTTTCTCTCTCCTCTCCCTCTCATTTTTTCTCTCTCCTCTCCCTCTCTCATTTCCTTTTCTCTCTTTCTCTCCCCCTCTTGGATATGCTCCCTCCCTCACCCTCTCCCTCTGTTTCTCTCTTTCCCTATCAGGTTTAATGTTTTTTCTCTCTTTTTCTCTCTCCTCTCCCTCTCTCATTTTTTTTCTCTCTTTCTCTCATTTTTTATCCCTCTCTCATTTTTTTCTCTCTTCCTCTCCCTCTCTTATTTCCTCTCCGTCCCTCTCCCTCTCCCTCTCTTTCTCTCTTTCCCTATTATGTTTAATGTTTTTTTTCTCTCTCCTCTCCCTCTCTCATTTCCTTTTCTCTCTTCCTCTCCCTCTCTCACTCGCTCTTACTGCCTCACCCTCATCCTCTCTTTCTCTCTTTCCCTATTAGGTTTAATGCTTTTTCCCTCTTTTTCTCTCTCCTCTCCCTCTCTCATTTCCTTTTCTCTCTTTCTCTCCCTCTCTCATTTCCTCTCCCTCCCTCACCCTCACCCTGGTTAAATGTTTTTTCTCTCTTTTTCTCTCTCCTCTCCCTCTCTCATTTGCTTTTCTCTCTTCCTCTCCCTCTCTCATTTCCTCTCCCTCACCCGCACCCTCTCTTTCTCTCTTTCCCTATTATGTTTAACATCTTCTCTCTTTCCTCTCATTCTCTCATTTTTTCTCTCTCTCCTCTCCCTCTCTCATTTCCTTTTGCTCTATTCTTCTCCCTCTCTTATTTCTTCTCCCTCCCTCACCCTCTCCCTCTCTTTCTCTCTTCCCCTATTATGTTTAATGTTTTTTCTCTCTTTTTCTCTCACCTCTCACCTCTCCCTCTCTCATTTCTTTTTCTCTCTTCCTTTTCCTCGCTCATTTCCTCTCCCTCCCTCACCCTCACCCTCACCCTCTCCCTCTCTTTCTCTCTTTCCCTATTATGTTTAACATATTTTCTCTCTTTTTCTCTCTCCTCTCCTTCTCTCATTTTTTTCTCTCCTCTCCCTCTCTCATTTTTCTCTCTCCTCTCCCTCTCTCATTTTTTTTCTCTTTCTCTCCCTCTCTCATTTCCTCTCCCTCCCTCACCCTCTCCTTCTCTTTCTCTCTTTCCCTATTATGTTTAGTGTATTTTTTCTCTCCTCTCCCTCTCTCATTTCCTTTTCTCTCTACCAGCCTCCAGCCAGACCTCCAGCCAGACCTCCGGGCTCACACTACAGCAGGCTGAGGACCAGCGTACCCGACGCCGCACGAGGATCCGTGGGTTTCCGACCCCATAGCCACACTGACAGGAGATCCAGAGGATTCTTGATCTACATCGACAGCAGACTGAGATCCGACGACACTCGACACATTGGATCTCAGATCTCCAGTTTGCTCTTTCTCCACCGCCGATGTACCACATCCTGCATCCAGGAGGGATCACCTGCTATTAGCGACTTCGACGAGTGCTACTACATCCCAGGATAGTATATCTCCCTGCATCTATTACATATACACATCGCACCACTTTATCACAGCCGACAGTTGTTCCCCTATCACACCCGACATTTGTTCCCCTCTTGTAGCCATTATCTGGAGTACCAGAGCTACATACGCACATACACATACACACTCATCACACTCACAACACCGTATTTTTAGTTTCTAGTTTTTAGCTTTTCATTCAGCACTTTTATTTTGGATAGCTGGACCTCATCAGTTGTATCACAGTTTGTCTCATAGGCCACTTTTGGTCTTTAGAAGACGTTAATATAACTTTCTTTCTTTCTTTTCTTTCTCTTCCTCTCCCTCTCTCATTTCCTCTCCTTGCCTCACCCTCTCCCTCTCTTTCTCTCTTTCCCTAATAGGTTTAATGTTTGTTTTCTCTTTTTCTCTCCCCTCTCCCTCTCTAATTTTTTTCTCTCTCCTCCCCTTCTCTCATTTCCTTTTCGCTCTCTCTCCCTCTCTCGTTTTCTCTCCCTCCCTCACCCTCTTCCTCTCTTTCTCTCTTTCCCTATTCGGTTTAATGTTTTTTCTCTCTTTTTCTCTCTCCTCTCCCTCCCTCATTTTTTTCTCTCTCCTCCCCCTCTCTCATTTCCTTTTCTCTCTTTCCCTCCCTCACCCTCACCGTCTCTTTCTCTCTTTTCCTATTAGGTATCTAGGTTTTTTCTCTCTTTTTCTCTCTCCTCTCCCTCTCATTTTTTCTATCTCCTCTCCCTCTCTCATTTCCTTTTCTCTCTTTCTCTCTCCCTCTTGTATATGCTCCCTCCCTCACCCTCTCCCTCTGTTTCTCTCTTTCCCTATCACGTTTAATGTTTTTCTCTCTTTTTCTCTCTCCTCTCCCTCTCTCATTTTTTTTCTCTCTTTCTCTCATTTTTTATCCCTCTCTCATTTTTTTCTCTCTTCCTCTCCCTCTCTTATTTCCTCTCCCTCCCTCTCCCTCTCCCTCTCTTTCTCTCTTTCCCTATTATGTTTAATGTTTTTTCTCTCTCCTCTCCCTCTCTCATTTCCTTTTCTCTCTTCCTCTCCCTCTCTCACTCGCTCTTACTGCCTCACCCTCACCCTCTCTTTCTCTCTTTCCCTATTAGGTTTAATGTTTTTTCCCTCTTTTTCTCTCTCCTCTCCCTCTCTCATTTCCTTTTCTCTCTTTCTCTCCCTCTCTCATTTCCTCTCCCTCCCTCATCCTCACCCTGGTTAAATGTTTTTTCTCTCTTTTTCTCTCTCCTCTCCCTCTCTCATTTGCTGTTCTCTCTTCCTCTCCCTCTCTCATTTCCTCTCCCTCACCCTCACCCTCTCTTTCTCTCTTTCCCTATTATGTTTAACATCTTCTCTCTCTCCTCTCATTCTCTCATTTTTTCTCTCTCTCCTCTCCCTCTCTCATTTCCTTTTGCTCTATTCTTCTCCCTCTCTTATTTCTTCTCCCTCCCTCACCCTCTCCCTCTCTTTCTCTCTTCCCCTATTATGTTTAATGTTTTTTCTCTCTTTTTCTCTCACCTCTCACCTCTCCCTCTCTTATTTCTTTTTCTCTCTTCCTTTTCCTCGCTCATTTCCTCTCCCTCCCTCACCCTCACCCTCACCCTCACCCTCTCCCTCTCTTTCTCTCTTTCCCTATTATGTTTAACAAATTTTCTCTCTTCTTCTCTCTCCTCTCCTTCTCTCATTTTTTTCTCTCCTCTCCCTCTCTCATTTTTCTCTCTCCTCTCTCTCACTCATTTTTCTTTCTCTTTCTCTCCCTCTCTCATTTCCTCTTCCTCCCTCACCCTCTCCTTCTCTTTCTCTCTTTCCCTATTATGTTTAGTGTATTTTTTCTCTCCTCTTCCTCTCTCATTTCCTTTTCTCTCTACCAGCCTCCAGCCAGACCTCCGGCCAGACCTCCGGGCTCACACTACAGCAGGCTGAGGACCAGCGTACCCGACGCCGCACGAGGATCCGTGGGTTTCGGACCCCACAGCCACACTGACAGGAGATCTAGAGGATTCTTGATCTACATCGACAGCAGACTGAGATCCGACGACACTCGACACATTGGATCTCAGATCTCCAGTTTGCTCTTTCTCCACCGCCGATGTACCACATCCTGCATCCAGGAGGGATCACCTGCTATTAGCGACTTCGACGAGTTCTACTACATCCCAGGATAGTATATCTCCCTGCATCTATTACATATACACATCGCACCACTTTATCACAGCCGACAGTTCCCCTATCACAGCCGACATTTGTTCCCCTCTTGTAGCCATTATCTGGAGTACCAGAGCTACATATGCACATACACATACACGACACTTATCACACTCACAGCACCGTATTTTTAGTTTCTAGTTTTTAGCTTTTCATTGAGCACTTTTATTTTGGATAGCTGGACCTCATCAGTTGTATCACAGTTTGTCTCATAGGCCAGTTTTGGTCTTTAGAAGACGTTAATATAACTTTCTTTCTTTCTTTTCTTTCTCTTCCTCTCCCTCTCTCATTTCCTCTCCTTGCCTCACCCTCTCCCTCTCTTTCTCTCTTTCCCTAATAGGTTTAATGTTTGTTTTCTCTTTTTCTCTCCCCTCTCCCTCTCTAATTTTTTTCTCTCTCCTCCCCTTCTCTCATTTCCTTTTCGCTCTTTCTCTCCCTCTCTCGTTTTCTCTCCCTCCCTCACCCTCTTCCTCTCTTTCTCTCTTTCCCTATTTGGTTTAATGTTTTTTCTCTCTTTTTCTCTCTCCTCTCCCTCCCTCATTTTTTTCTCTCTCCTCCCCCTCTCTCATTTCCTTTTCTCTCTTTCCCTCCCTCACCCTCACCCTCTCTTTCTCTCTTTCCCTATTAGGTATCTAGGTTTTTTCTCTCTTTTTCTCTCTCCTCTCCCTCTCATTTTTTCTCTCTCCTCTCCCTCTCTCATTTCCTTTTCTCTCTTTCTCTCCCCCTCTTGGATATGCTCCCTCCCTCACCCTCTCCCTCTGTTTCTCTCTTTCCCTATCAGGTTTAATGTTTTTTCTCTCTTTTTCTCTCTCCTCTCCCTCTCTCATTTTTTTTCTCTCTTTCTCTCATTTTTTATCCCTCTCTCATTTTTTTCTCTCTTCCTCTCCCTCTCTTATTTCCTCTCCGTCCCTCTCCCTCTCCCTCTCTTTCTCTCTTTCCCTATTATGTTTAATGTTTTTTTTCTCTCTCCTCTCCCTCTCTCATTTCCTTTTCTCTCTTCCTCTCCCTCTCTCACTCGCTCTTACTGCCTCACCCTCATCCTCTCTTTCTCTCTTTCCCTATTAGGTTTAATGCTTTTTCCCTCTTTTTCTCTCTCCTCTCCCTCTCTCATTTCCTTTTCTCTCTTTCTCTCCCTCTCTCATTTCCTCTCCCTCCCTCACCCTCACCCTGGTTAAATGTTTTTTCTCTCTTTTTCTCTCTCCTCTCCCTCTCTCATTTGCTTTTCTCTCTTCCTCTCCCTCTCTCATTTCCTCTCCCTCACCCGCACCCTCTCTTTCTCTCTTTCCCTATTATGTTTAACATCTTCTCTCTTTCCTCTCATTCTCTCATTTTTTCTCTCTCTCCTCTCCCTCTCTCATTTCCTTTTGCTCTATTCTTCTCCCTCTCTTATTTCTTCTCCCTCCCTCACCCTCTCCCTCTCTTTCTCTCTTCCCCTATTATGTTTAATGTTTTTTCTCTCTTTTTCTCTCACCTCTCACCTCTCCCTCTCTCATTTCTTTTTCTCTCTTCCTTTTCCTCGCTCATTTCCTCTCCCTCCCTCACCCTCACCCTCACCCTCTCCCTCTCTTTCTCTCTTTCCCTATTATGTTTAACATATTTTCTCTCTTTTTCTCTCTCCTCTCCTTCTCTCATTTTTTTCTCTCCTCTCCCTCTCTCATTTTTCTCTCTCCTCTCCCTCTCTCATTTTTTTTCTCTTTCTCTCCCTCTCTCATTTCCTCTCCCTCCCTCACCCTCTCCTTCTCTTTCTCTCTTTCCCTATTATGTTTAGTGTATTTTTTCTCTCCTCTCCCTCTCTCATTTCCTTTTCTCTCTACCAGCCTCCAGCCAGACCTCCAGCCAGACCTCCGGGCTCACACTACAGCAGGCTGAGGACCAGCGTACCCGACGCCGCACGAGGATCCGTGGGTTTCCGACCCCATAGCCACACTGACAGGAGATCCAGAGGATTCTTGATCTACATCGACAGCAGACTGAGATCCGACGACACTCGACACATTGGATCTCAGATCTCCAGTTTGCTCTTTCTCCACCGCCGATGTACCACATCCTGCATCCAGGAGGGATCACCTGCTATTAGCGACTTCGACGAGTGCTACTGCATCCCAGGATAGTATATCTCCCTGCATCTATTACATATACACATCGCACCACTTTATCACAGCCGACAGTTGTTCCCCTATCACACCCGACATTTGTTCCCCTCTTGTAGCCATTATCTGGAGTACTAGAGCTACATACGCACATACACATACACACTCATCACACTCACAACACCGTATTTTTAGTTTCTAGTTTTTAGCTCTTCATTCAGCACTTTTATTTTGGATAGCTGGACCTCATCAGTTGTATCACAGTTTGTCTCATAGGCCACTTTTGGTCTTTAGAAGACGTTAATATAACTTTCTTTCTTTCTTTTCTTTCTCTTCCTCTCCCTCTCTCATTTCCTCTCCTTGCCTCACCCTCTCCCTCTCTTTCTCTCTTTCCCTAATAGGTTTAATGTTTGTTTTCTCTTTTTCTCTCCCCTCTCCCTCTCTAATTTTTTTCTCTCTCCTCCCCTTCTCTCATTTCCTTTTCGCTCTTTCTCTCCCTCTCTCGTTTTCTCTCCCTCCCTCACCCTCTTCCTCTCTTTCTCTCTTTCCCTATTCGGTTTAATGTTTTTTCTCTCTTTTTCTCTCTCCTCTCCCTCCCTCATTTTTTTCTCTCTCCTCCCCCTCTCTCATTTCCTTTTCTCTCTTTCCCTCCCTCACCCTCACCGTCTCTTTCTCTCTTTTCCTATTAGGTATCTAGGTTTTTTCTCTCTTTTTCTCTCTCCTCTCCCTCTCATTTTTTCTCTCTCCTCTCCCTCTCTCATTTCCTTTTCTCTCTTTCTCTCTCCCTCTTGTATATGCTCCCTCCCTCACCCTCTCCCTCTGTTTCTCTCTTTCCCTATCACGTTTAATGTTTTTCTCTCTTTTTCTCTCTCCTCTCCCTCTCTCATTTTTTTTCTCTCTTTCTCTCTTTTTTTATCCCTCTCTCATTTTTTCCTCTCTTCCTCTCCCTCTCTTATTTCCTCTCCCTCCCTCTCCCTCTCCCTCTCTTTCTCTCTTTCCCTATTATGTTTAATGTTTTTTCTCTCTCCTCTCCCTCTCTCATTTCCTTTTCTCTCTTCCTCTCCCTCTCTCACTCGCTCTTACTGCCTCACCCTCACCCTCTCTTTCTCTCTTTCCCTATTAGGTTTAATGTTTTTTCCCTCTTTTTCTCTCTCCTCTCCCTCTCTCATTTCCTTTTCTCTCTTTCTCTCCCTCTCTCATTTCCTCTCCCTCCCTCATCCTCACCCTGGTTAAATGTTTTTTCTCTCTTTTTCTCTCTCCTCTCCCTCTCTCATTTGCTGTTCTCTCTTCCTCTCCCTCTCTCATTTCCTCTCCCTCACCCTCACCCTCTCTTTCTCTCTTTCCCTATTATGTTTAACATCTTCTCTCTCTCCTCTCATTCTCTCATTTTTTCTCTCTCTCCTCTCCCTCTCTCATTTCCTTTTGCTCTATTCTTCTCCCTCTCTTATTTCTTCTCCCTCCCTCACCCTCTCCCTCTCTTTCTCTCTTTCCCTATTATGTTTAATGTTTTTTCTCTCTTTTTCTCTCACCTCTCACCTCTCCCTCTCTTATTTCTTTTTCTCTCTTCCTTTTCCTCGCTCATTTCCTCTCCCTCCCTCACCCTCACCCTCACCCTCACCCTCTCCCTCTCTTTCTCTCTTTCCCTATTATGTTTAACAAATTTTCTCTCTTTTTCTCTCTCCTCTCCTTCTCTCATTTTTTTCTCTCCTCTCCCTCTCTCATTTTTCTCTCTCCTCTCTCTCTCTCATTTTTTTTTCTCTTTCTCTCCCTCTCTCATTTCCTCTTCCTCCCTCACCCTCTCCTTCTCTTTCTCTCTTTCCCTATTATGTTTAGTGTATTTTTTCTCTCCTCTCCCTCTCTCATTTCCTTTTCTCTCTACCAGCCTCCAGCCAGACCTCCAGCCAGATCTCCGGGCTCACACTACAGCAGGCTGAGGACCAGCGTACCCGACGCCGCACGAGGATCCGTGGGTTTCGGACCCCATAGCCACACTGACAGGAGATCCAGAGGATTCTTGATCTACATCGACAGCAGACTGAGATCCGACGACACTCGACACATTGGATCTCAGATCTCCAGTTTGCTCTTTCTCCACCGCCGATGTACCACATCCTGCATCCAGGAGGGATCACCTGCTATTAGCGACTTCGACGAGTGCTACTACATCCCAGGATAGTATATCTCCCTGCATCTATTACATATACACATCGCACCACTTTATCACAGCCGACAGTTGTTCCCCTATCACAGCCGACATTTGTTCCCCTCTTGTAGCCATTATCTGGAGTACCAGAGCTACATATGCACATACAGATACACGACACTTATCACACTCACAGCACCGTATTTTTAGTTTCTAGTTTTTAGCTTTTCATTCAGCACTTTTATTTTGGATAGCTGGACCTCATCAGTTGTATCACAGTTTGTCTCATTGGCCAGTTTTGGTCTTTAGAAGACGTTAATATAACTTTCTTTCTTTCTTTTCTTTCTCTTCCTCTCCCTCTCTCATTTCCTCTCCTTGCCTCACCCTCTCCCTCTCTTTCTCTCTTTCCCTAATAGGTTTAATGTTTGTTTTCTCTTTTTCTCTCCCCTCTCCCTCTCTAATTTTTTTCTCTCTCCTCCCCTTCTCTCATTTCCTTTTCGCTCTTTCTCTCCCTCTCTCGTTTTCTCTCCCTCCCTCACCCTCTTCCTCTCTTTCTCTCTTTCCCTATTGGGTTTAATGTTTTTTCTCTCTTTTTCTCTCTCCTCTCCCTCCCTCATTTTTTTCTCTCTCCTCCCCCTCTCTCATTTCCTTTTCTCTCTTTCCCTCCCTCACCCTCACCCTCTCTTTCTCTCTTTCCCTATTAGGTATCTAGGTTTTTTCTCTCTTTTTCTCTCTCCTCTCCCTCTCATTTTTTCTCTCTCCTCTCCCTCTCTCATTTCCTTTTCTCTCTTTCTCTCCCCCTCTTGGATATGCTCCCTCCCTCACCCTCTCCCTCTGTTTCTCTCTTTCCCTATCAGGTTTAATGTTTTTTCTCTCTTTTTCTCTCTCCTCTCCCTCTCTCATTTTTTTTCTCTCTTTCTCTCATTTTTTATCCCTCTCTCATTTTTTTCTCTCTTCCTCTCCCTCTCTTATTTCCTCTCCGTCCCTCTCCCTCTCCCTCTCTTTCTCTCTTTCCCTATTATGTTTAATGTTTTTTTTCTCTCTCCTCTCCCTCTCTCATTTCCTTTTCTCTCTTCCTCTCCCTCTCTCACTCGCTCTTACTGCCTCACCCTCATCCTCTCTTTCTCTCTTTCCCTATTAGGTTTAATGCTTTTTCCCTCTTTTTCTCTCTCCTCTCCCTCTCTCATTTCCTTTTCTCTCTTTCTCTCCCTCTCTCATTTCCTCTCCCTCCCTCACCCTCACCCTGGTTAAATGTTTTTTCTCTCTTTTTCTCTCTCCTCTCCCTCTCTCATTTGCTTTTCTCTCTTCCTCTCCCTCTCTCATTTCCTCTCCCTCACCCGCACCCTCTCTTTCCCTATTATGTTTAACATCTTCTCTCTTTCCTCTCATTCTCTCATTTTTTCTCTCTCTCCTCTCCCTCTCTCATTTCCTTTTGCTCTATTCTTCTCCCTCTCTTATTTCTTCTCCCTCCCTCACCCTCTCCCTCTCTTTCTCTCTTCCCCTATTATGTTTAATGTTTTTTCTCTCTTTTTCTCTCACCTCTCACCTCTCCCTCTCTCATTTCTTTTTCTCTCTTCCTTTTCCTCGCTCATTTCCTCTCCCTCCCTCACCCTCACCCTCACCCTCTCCCTCTCTTTCTCTCTTTCCCTATTATGTTTAACATATTTTCTCTCTTTTTCTCTCTCCTCTCCTTCTCTCATTTTTTTCTCTCCTCTCCCTCTCTCATTTTTCTCTCTCCTCTCCCTCTCTCATTTTTTTTCTCTTTCTCTCCCTCTCTCATTTCCTCTCCCTCCCTCACCCTCTCCTTCTCTTTCTCTCTTTCCCTATTATGTTTAGTGTATTTTTTCTCTCCTCTCCCTCTCTCATTTCCTTTTCTCTCTACCAGCCTCCAGCCAGACCTCCAGCCAGACCTCCGGGCTCACACTACAGCAGGCTGAGGACCAGCGTACCCGACGCCGCACGAGGATCCGTGGGTTTCCGACCCCATAGCCACACTGACAGGAGATCCAGAGGATTCTTGATCTACATCGACAGCAGACTGAGATCCGACGACACTCGACACATTGGATCTCAGATCTCCAGTTTGCTCTTTCTCCACCGCCGATGTACCACATCCTGCATCCAGGAGGGATCACCTGCTATTAGCGACTTCGACGAGTGCTACTACATCCCAGGATAGTATATCTCCCTGCATCTATTACATATACACATCGCACCACCTTATCACAGCCGACAGTTGTTCCCCTATCACACCCGACATTTGTTCCCCTCTTGTAGCCATTATCTGGAGTACTAGAGCTACATACGCACATACACATACACACTCATCACACTCACAACACCGTATTTTTAGTTTCTAGTTTTTAGCTCTTCATTCAGCACTTTTATTTTGGATAGCTGGACCTCATCAGTTGTATCACAGTTTGTCTCATAGGCCACTTTTGGTCTTTAGAAGACGTTAATATAACTTTCTTTCTTTCTTTTCTTTCTCTTCCTCTCCCTCTCTCATTTCCTCTCCTTGCCTCACCCTCTCCCTCTCTTTCTCTCTTTCCCTAATAGGTTTAATGTTTGTTTTCTCTTTTTCTCTCCCCTCTCCCTCTCTAATTTTTTTCTCTCTCCTCCCCTTCTCTCATTTCCTTTTCGCTCTTTCTCTCCCTCTCTCGTTTTCTCTCCCTCCCTCACCCTCTTCCTCTCTTTCTCTCTTTCCCTATTCGGTTTAATGTTTTTTCTCTCTTTTTCTCTCTCCTCTCCCTCCCTCATTTTTTTCTCTCTCCTCCCCCTCTCTCATTTCCTTTTCTCTCTTTCCCTCCCTCACCCTCACCGTCTCTTTCTCTCTTTTCCTATTAGGTATCTAGGTTTTTTCTCTCTTTTTCTCTCTCCTCTCCCTCTCATTTTTTCTCTCTCCTCTCCCTCTCTCATTTCCTTTTCTCTCTTTCTCTCTCCCTCTTGTATATGCTCCCTCCCTCACCCTCTCCCTCTGTTTCTCTCTTTCCCTATCACGTTTAATGTTTTTCTCTCTTTTTCTCTCTCCTCTCCCTCTCTCATTTTTTTTCTCTCTTTCTCTCTTTTTTTATCCCTCTCTCATTTTTTTCTCTCTTCCTCTCCCTCTCTTATTTCCTCTCCCTCCCTCTCCCTCTCCCTCTCTTTCTCTCTTTCCCTATTATGTTTAATGTTTTTTCTCTCTCCTCTCCCTCTCTCATTTCCTTTTCTCTCTTCCTCTCCCTCTCTCACTCGCTCTTACTGCCTCACCCTCACCCTCTCTTTCTCTCTTTCCCTATTAGGTTTAATGTTTTTTCCCTCTTTTTCTCTCTCCTCTCCCTCTCTCATTTCCTTTTCTCTCTTTCTCTCCCTCTCTCATTTCCTCTCCCTCCCTCATCCTCACCCTGGTTAAATGTTTTTTCTCTCTTTTTCTCTCTCCTCTCCCTCTCTCATTTGCTGTTCTCTCTTCCTCTCCCTCTCTCATTTCCTCTCCCTCACCCTCACCCTCTCTTTCTCTCTTTCCCTATTATGTTTAACATCTTCTCTCTCTCCTCTCATTCTCTCATTTTTTCTCTCTCTCCTCTCCCTCTCTCATTTCCTTTTGCTCTATTCTTCTCCCTCTCTTATTTCTTCTCCCTCCCTCACCCTCTCCCTCTCTTTCTCTCTTTCCCTATTATGTTTAATGTTTTTTCTCTCTTTTTCTCTCACCTCTCACCTCTCCCTCTCTTATTTCTTTTTCTCTCTTCCTTTTCCTCGCTCATTTCCTCTCCCTCCCTCACCCTCACCCTCACCCTCACCCTCTCCCTCTCTTTCTCTCTTTCCCTATTATGTTTAACAAATTTTCTCTCTTTTTCTCTCTCCTCTCCTTCTCTCATTTTTTTCTCTCCTCTCCCTCTCTCATTTTTCTCTCTCCTCTCTCTCTCTCATTTTTTTTTCTCTTTCTCTCCCTCTCTCATTTCCTCTTCCTCCCTCACCCTCTCCTTCTCTTTCTCTCTTTCCCTATTATGTTTAGTGTATTTTTTCTCTCCTCTCCCTCTCTCATTTCCTTTTCTCTCTACCAGCCTCCAGCCAGACCTCCGGCCAGATCTCCGGGCTCACACTACAGCAGGCTGAGGACCAGCGTACCCGACGCCGCACGAGGATCCGTGGGTTTCGGACCCCATAGCCACACTGACAGGAGATCCAGAGGATTCTTGATCTACATCGACAGCAGACTGAGATCCGACGACACTCGACACATTGGATCTCAGATCTCCAGTTTGCTCTTTCTCCACCGCCGATGTACCACATCCTGCATCCAGGAGGGATCACCTGCTATTAGCGACTTCGACGAGTGCTACTACATCCCAGGATAGTATATCTCCCTGCATCTATTACATATACACATCGCACCACTTTATCACAGCCGACAGTTGTTCCCCTATCACAGCCGACATTTGTTCCCCTCTTGTAGCCATTATCTGGAGTACCAGAGCTACATATGCACATACAGATACACGACACTTATCACACTCACAGCACCGTATTTTTAGTTTCTAGTTTTTAGCTTTTCATTCAGCACTTTTATTTTGGATAGCTGGACCTCATCAGTTGTATCACAGTTTGTCTCATTGGCCAGTTTTGGTCTTTAGAAGACGTTAATATAACTTTCTTTCTTTCTTTTCTTTCTCTTCCTCTCCCTCTCTCATTTCCTCTCCTTGCCTCACCCTCTCCCTCTCTTTCTCTCTTTCCCTAATAGGTTTAATGTTTGTTTTCTCTTTTTCTCTCCCCTCTCCCTCTCTAATTTTTTTCTCTCTCCTCCCCTTCTCTCATTTCCTTTTCGCTCTTTCTCTCCCTCTCTCGTTTTCTCTCCCTCCCTCACCCTCTTCCTCTCTTTCTCTCTTTCCCTATTGGGTTTAATGTTTTTTCTCTCTTTTTCTCTCTCCTCTCCCTCCCTCATTTTTTTCTCTCTCCTCCCCCTCTCTCATTTCCTTTTCTCTCTTTCCCTCCCTCACCCTCACCCTCTCTTTCTCTCTTTCCCTATTAGGTATCTAGGTTTTTTCTCTCTTTTTCTCTCTCCTCTCCCTCTCATTTTTTCTCTCTCCTCTCCCTCTCTCATTTCCTTTTCTCTCTTTCTCTCCCCCTCTTGGATATGCTCCCTCCCTCACCCTCTCCCTCTGTTTCTCTCTTTCCCTATCAGGTTTAATGTTTTTTCTCTCTTTTTCTCTCTCCTCTCCCTCTCTCATTTTTTTTCTCTCTTTCTCTCATTTTTTATCCCTCTCTCATTTTTTTCTCTCTTCCTCTCCCTCTCTTATTTCCTCTCCGTCCCTCTCCCTCTCCCTCTCTTTCTCTCTTTCCCTATTATGTTTAATGTTTTTTTTCTCTCTCCTCTCCCTCTCTCATTTCCTTTTCTCTCTTCCTCTCCCTCTCTCACTCGCTCTTACTGCCTCACCCTCATCCTCTCTTTCTCTCTTTCCCTATTAGGTTTAATGCTTTTTCCCTCTTTTTCTCTCTCCTCTCCCTCTCTCATTTCCTTTTCTCTCTTTCTCTCCCTCTCTCATTTCCTCTCCCTCCCTCACCCTCACCCTGGTTAAATGTTTTTTCTCTCTTTTTCTCTCTCCTCTCCCTCTCTCATTTGCTTTTCTCTCTTCCTCTCCCTCTCTCATTTCCTCTCCCTCACCCGCACCCTCTCTTTCCCTATTATGTTTAACATCTTCTCTCTTTCCTCTCATTCTCTCATTTTTTCTCTCTCTCCTCTCCCTCTCTCATTTCCTTTTGCTCTATTCTTCTCCCTCTCTTATTTCTTCTCCCTCCCTCACCCTCTCCCTCTCTTTCTCTCTTCCCCTATTATGTTTAATGTTTTTTCTCTCTTTTTCTCTCACCTCTCACCTCTCCCTCTCTCATTTCTTTTTCTCTCTTCCTTTTCCTCGCTCATTTCCTCTCCCTCCCTCACCCTCACCCTCACCCTCTCCCTCTCTTTCTCTCTTTCCCTATTATGTTTAACATATTTTCTCTCTTTTTCTCTCTCCTCTCCTTCTCTCATTTTTTTCTCTCCTCTCCCTCTCTCATTTTTCTCTCTCCTCTCCCTCTCTCATTTTTTTTCTCTTTCTCTCCCTCTCTCATTTCCTCTCCCTCCCTCACCCTCTCCTTCTCTTTCTCTCTTTCCCTATTATGTTTAGTGTATTTTTTCTCTCCTCTCCCTCTCTCATTTCCTTTTCTCTCTACCAGCCTCCAGCCAGACCTCCAGCCAGACCTCCGGGCTCACACTACAGCAGGCTGAGGACCAGCGTACCCGACGCCGCACGAGGATCCGTGGGTTTCCGACCCCATAGCCACACTGACAGGAGATCCAGAGGATTCTTGATCTACATCGACAGCAGACTGAGATCCGACGACACTCGACACATTGGATCTCAGATCTCCAGTTTGCTCTTTCTCCACCGCCGATGTACCACATCCTGCATCCAGGAGGGATCACCTGCTATTAGCGACTTCGACGAGTGCTACTACATCCCAGGATAGTATATCTCCCTGCATCTATTACATATACACATCGCACCACTTTATCACAGCCGACAGTTGTTCCCCTATCACACCCGACATTTGTTCCCCTCTTGTAGCCATTATCTGGAGTACTAGAGCTACATACGCACATACACATACACACTCATCACACTCACAACACCGTATTTTTAGTTTCTAGTTTTTAGCTCTTCATTCAGCACTTTTATTTTGGATAGCTGGACCTCATCAGTTGTATCACAGTTTGTCTCATAGGCCACTTTTGGTCTTTAGAAGACGTTAATATAACTTTCTTTCTTTCTTTTCTTTCTCTTCCTCTCCCTCTCTCATTTCCTCTCCTTGCCTCACCCTCTCCCTCTCTTTCTCTCTTTCCCTAATAGGTTTAATGTTTGTTTTCTCTTTTTCTCTCCCCTCTCCCTCTCTAATTTTTTTCTCTCTCCTCCCCTTCTCTCATTTCCTTTTCGCTCTTTCTCTCCCTCTCTCGTTTTCTCTCCCTCCCTCACCCTCTTCCTCTCTTTCTCTCTTTCCCTATTCGGTTTAATGTTTTTTCTCTCTTTTTCTCTCTCCTCTCCCTCCCTCATTTTTTTCTCTCTCCTCCCCCTCTCTCATTTCCTTTTCTCTCTTTCCCTCCCTCACCCTCACCGTCTCTTTCTCTCTTTTCCTATTAGGTATCTAGGTTTTTTCTCTCTTTTTCTCTCTCCTCTCCCTCTCATTTTTTCTCTCTCCTCTCCCTCTCTCATTTCCTTTTCTCTCTTTCTCTCTCCCTCTTGTATATGCTCCCTCCCTCACCCTCTCCCTCTGTTTCTCTCTTTCCCTATCACGTTTAATGTTTTTCTCTCTTTTTCTCTCTCCTCTCCCTCTCTCATTTTTTTTCTCTCTTTCTCTCTTTTTTTATCCCTCTCTCATTTTTTTCTCTCTTCCTCTCCCTCTCTTATTTCCTCTCCCTCCCTCTCCCTCTCCCTCTCTTTCTCTCTTTCCCTATTATGTTTAATGTTTTTTCTCTCTCCTCTCCCTCTCTCATTTCCTTTTCTCTCTTCCTCTCCCTCTCTCACTCGCTCTTACTGCCTCACCCTCACCCTCTCTTTCTCTCTTTCCCTATTAGGTTTAATGTTTTTTCCCTCTTTTTCTCTCTCCTCTCCCTCTCTCATTTCCTTTTCTCTCTTTCTCTCCCTCTCTCATTTCCTCTCCCTCCCTCATCCTCACCCTGGTTAAATGTTTTTTCTCTCTTTTTCTCTCTCCTCTCCCTCTCTCATTTGCTGTTCTCTCTTCCTCTCCCTCTCTCATTTCCTCTCCCTCACCCTCACCCTCTCTTTCTCTCTTTCCCTATTATGTTTAACATCTTCTCTCTCTCCTCTCATTCTCTCATTTTTTCTCTCTCTCCTCTCCCTCTCTCATTTCCTTTTGCTCTATTCTTCTCCCTCTCTTATTTCTTCTCCCTCCCTCACCCTCTCCCTCTCTTTCTCTCTTTCCCTATTATGTTTAATGTTTTTTCTCTCTTTTTCTCTCACCTCTCACCTCTCCCTCTCTTATTTCTTTTTCTCTCTTCCTTTTCCTCGCTCATTTCCTCTCCCTCCCTCACCCTCACCCTCACCCTCACCCTCTCCCTCTCTTTCTCTCTTTCCCTATTATGTTTAACAAATTTTCTCTCTTTTTCTCTCTCCTCTCCTTCTCTCATTTTTTTCTCTCCTCTCCCTCTCTCATTTTTCTCTCTCCTCTCTCTCTCTCATTTTTTTTTCTCTTTCTCTCCCTCTCTCATTTCCTCTTCCTCCCTCACCCTCTCCTTCTCTTTCTCTCTTTCCCTATTATGTTTAGTGTATTTTTTCTCTCCTCTCCCTCTCTCATTTCCTTTTCTCTCTACCAGCCTCCAGCCAGACCTCCGGCCAGATCTCCGGGCTCACACTACAGCAGGCTGAGGACCAGCGTACCCGACGCCGCACGAGGATCCGTGGGTTTCGGACCCCATAGCCACACTGACAGGAGATCCAGAGGATTCTTGATCTACATCGACAGCAGACTGAGATCCGACGACACTCGACACATTGGATCTCAGATCTCCAGTTTGCTCTTTCTCCACCGCCGATGTACCACATCCTGCATCCAGGAGGGATCACCTGCTATTAGCGACTTCGACGAGTGCTACTACATCCCAGGATAGTATATCTCCCTGCATCTATTACATATACACATCGCACCACTTTATCACAGCCGACAGTTGTTCCCCTATCACAGCCGACATTTGTTCCCCTCTTGTAGCCATTATCTGGAGTACCAGAGCTACATATGCACATACAGATACACGACACTTATCACACTCACAGCACCGTATTTTTAGTTTCTAGTTTTTAGCTTTTCATTCAGCACTTTTATTTTGGATAGCTGGACCTCATCAGTTGTATCACAGTTTGTCTCATTGGCCAGTTTTGGTCTTTAGAAGACGTTAATATAACTTTCTTTCTTTCTTTTCTTTCTCTTCCTCTCCCTCTCTCATTTCCTCTCCTTGCCTCACCCTCTCCCTCTCTTTCTCTCTTTCCCTAATAGGTTTAATGTTTGTTTTCTCTTTTTCTCTCCCCTCTCCCTCTCTAATTTTTTTCTCTCTCCTCCCCTTCTCTCATTTCCTTTTCGCTCTTTCTCTCCCTCTCTCGTTTTCTCTCCCTCCCTCACCCTCTTCCTCTCTTTCTCTCTTTCCCTATTGGGTTTAATGTTTTTTCTCTCTTTTTCTCTCTCCTCTCCCTCCCTCATTTTTTTCTCTCTCCTCCCCCTCTCTCATTTCCTTTTCTCTCTTTCCCTCCCTCACCCTCACCCTCTCTTTCTCTCTTTCCCTATTAGGTATCTAGGTTTTTTCTCTCTTTTTCTCTCTCCTCTCCCTCTCATTTTTTCTCTCTCCTCTCCCTCTCTCATTTCCTTTTCTCTCTTTCTCTCCCCCTCTTGGATATGCTCCCTCCCTCACCCTCTCCCTCTGTTTCTCTCTTTCCCTATCAGGTTTAATGTTTTCTCTCTCCTCTCCCTCTCTCATTTTTTTTCTCTCTTTCTCTCATTTTTTATCCCTCTCTCATTTTTTTCTCTCTTCCTCTCCCTCTCTTATTTCCTCTCCGTCCCTCTCCCTCTCCCTCTCTTTCTCTCTTTCCCTATTATGTTTAATGTTTTTTTTCTCTCTCCTCTCCCTCTCTCATTTCCTTTTCTCTCTTCCTCTCCCTCTCTCACTCGCTCTTACTGCCTCACCCTCATCCTCTCTTTCTCTCTTTCCCTATTAGGTTTAATGCTTTTTCCCTCTTTTTCTCTCTCCTCTCCCTCTCTCATTTCCTTTTCTCTCTTTCTCTCCCTCTCTCATTTCCTCTCCCTCCCTCACCCTCACCCTGGTTAAATGTTTTTTCTCTCTTTTTCTCTCTCCTCTCCCTCTCTCATTTGCTTTTCTCTCTTCCTCTCCCTCTCTCATTTCCTCTCCCTCACCCGCACCCTCTCTTTCTCTCTTTCCCTATTATGTTTAACATCTTCTCTCTTTCCTCTCATTCTCTCATTTTTTCTCTCTCTCCTCTCCCTCTCTCATTTCCTTTTGCTCTATTCTTCTCCCTCTCTTATTTCTTCTCCCTCCCTCACCCTCTCCCTCTCTTTCTCTCTTCCCCTATTATGTTTAATGTTTTTTCTCTCTTTTTCTCTCACCTCTCACCTCTCCCTCTCTCATTTCTTTTTCTCTCTTCCTTTTCCTCGCTCATTTCCTCTCCCTCCCTCACCCTCACCCTCACCCTCACCCTCTCCCTCTCTTTCTCTCTTTCCCTATTATGTTTAACATATTTTCTCTCTTTTTCTCTCTCCTCTCCTTCTCTCATTTTTTTCTCTCCTCTCCCTCTCTCATTTTTCTCTCTCCTCTCCCTCTCTCATTTTTTTTCTCTTTCTCTCCCTCTCTCATTTCCTCTCCCTCCCTCACCCTCTCCTTCTCTTTCTCTCTTTCCCTATTATGTTTAGTGTATTTTTTCTCTCCTCTCCCTCTCTCATTTCCTTTTCTCTCTACCAGCCTCCAGCCAGACCTCCAGCCAGACCTCCGGGCTCACACTACAGCAGGCTGAGGACCAGCGTACCCGACGCCGCACGAGGATCCGTGGGTTTCCGACCCCATAGCCACACTGACAGGAGATCCAGAGGATTCTTGATCTACATCGACAGCAGACTGAGATCCGACGACACTCCACACATTGGATCTCAGATCTCCAGTTTGCTCTTTCTCCACCGCCGATGTACCACATCCTGCATCCAGGAGGGATCACCTGCTATTAGCGACTTCGACGAGTGCTACTACATCCCAGGATAGTATATCTCCCTGCATCTATTACATATACACATCGCACCACTTTATCACAGCCGACAGTTGTTCCCCTATCACACCCGACATTTGTTCCCCTCTTGTAGCCATTATCTGGAGTACCAGAGCTACATACGCACATACACATACACACTCATCACACTCACAACACCGTATTTTTAGTTTCTAGTTTTTAGCTTTTCATTCAGCACTTTTATTTTGGATAGCTGGACCTCATCAGTTGTATCACAGTTTGTCTCATAGGCCACTTTTGGTCTTTAGAAGACGTTAATATAACTTTCTTTCTTTCTTTTCTTTCTCTTCCTCTCCCTCTCTCATTTCCTCTCCTTGCCTCACCCTCTCCCTCTCTTTCTCTCTTTCCCTAATAGGTTTAATGTTTGTTTTCTCTTTTTCTCTCCCCTCTCCCTCTCTAATTTTTTTATCTCTCCTCCCCTTCTCTCATTTCCTTTTCGCTCTTTCTCTCCCTCTCTCGTTTTCTCTCCCTCCCTCACCCTCTTCCTCTCTTTCTCTCTTTCCCTATTCGGTTTAATGTTTTTTCTCTCTTTTTCTCTCTCCTCTCCCTCCCTCATTTTTTTCTCTCTCCTCCCCCTCTCTCATTTCCTTTTCTCTCTTTCCCTCCCTCACCCTCACCCTCTCTTTCTCTCTTTTCCTATTAGGTATCTAGGTTTTTTCTCTCTTTTTCTCTCTCCTCTCCCTCTCATTTTTTCTCTCTCCTCTCCCTCTCTCATTTCCTTTTCTCTCTTTCTCTCTCCCTCTTGTATATGCTCCCTCCCTCACCCTCTCCCTCTGTTTCTCTCTTTCCCTATCACGTTTAATGTTTTTCTCTCTTTTTCTCTCTCCTCTCCCTCTCTCATTTTTTTTCTCTCTTTCTCTCATTTTTTATCCCTCTCTCATTTTTTTCTCTCTTCCTCTCCCTCTCTTATTTCCTCTCCCTCCCTCTCCCTCTCCCTCTCTTTCTCTCTTTCCCTATTATGTTTAATGTTTTTTCTCTCTCCTCTCCGTCTCTCATTTCCTTTTCTCTCTTCCTCTCCCTCTCTCACTCGCTCTTACTGCCTCACCCTCACCCTCTCTTTCTCTCTTTCCCTATTAGGTTTAATGTTTTTTCCCTCTTTTTCTCTCTCCTCTCCCTCTCTCATTTCCTTTTCTCTCTTTCTCTCCCTCTCTCATTTCCTCTCCCTCCCTCATCCTCACCCTGGTTAAATGTTTTTTCTCTCTTTTTCTCTCTCCTCTCCCTCTCTCATTTGCTGTTCTCTCTTCCTCTCCCTCTCTCATTTCCTCTCCCTCACCCTCACCCTCTCTTTCTCTCTTTCCCTATTATGTTTAACATCTTCTCTCTCTCCTCTCATTCTCTCATTTTTTCTCTCTCTCCTCTCCCTCTCTCATTTCCTTTTGCTCTATTCTTCTCCCTCTCTTATTTCTTCTCCCTCCCTCACCCTCACCCTCTCTTTCTCTCTTTCCCTATTATGTTTAATGTTTTTTCTCTCTTTTTCTCTCACCTCTCACCTCTCCCTCTCTTATTTCTTTTTCTCTCTTCCTTTTCCTCGCTCATTTCCTCTCCCTCCCTCACCCTCACCCTCACCCTCACCCTCTCCCTCTCTTTCTCTCTTTCCCTATTATGTTTAACAAATTTTCTCTCTTTTTCTCTCTCCTCTCCTTCTCTCATTTTTTTCTCTCCTCTCCCTCTCTCATTTTTCTCTCTCCTCTCTCTCTCTCATTTTTTTTTCTCTTTCTCTCCCTCTCTCATTTCCTCTTCCTCCCTCACCCTCTCCTTCTCTTTCTCTCTTTCCCTATTATGTTTAGTGTATTTTTTCTCTCCTCTCCCTCTCTCATTTCCTTTTCTCTCTACCAGCCTCCAGCCAGACCTCCGGCCAGATCTCCGGGCTCACACTACAGCAGGCTGAGGACCAGCGTACCCGACGCCGCACGAGGATCCGTGGGTTTCGGACCCCATAGCCACACTGACAGGAGATCCAGAGGATTCTTGATCTACATCGACAGCAGACTGAGATCCGACGACACTCGACACATTGGATCTCAGATCTCCAGTTTGCTCTTTCTCCACCGCCGATGTACCACATCCTGCATCCAGGAGGGATCACCTGCTATTAGCGACTTCGACGAGTGCTACTACATCCCAGGATAGTATATCTCCCTGCATCTATTACATATACACATCGCACCACTTTATCACAGCCGACAGTTGTTCCCCTATCACAGCCGACATTTGTTCCCCTCTTGTAGCCATTATCTGGAGTACCAGAGCTACATATGCACATACAGATACACGACACTTATCACACTCACAGCACCGTATTTTTAGTTTCTAGTTTTTAGCTTTTCATTCAGCACTTTTATTTTGGATAGCTGGACCTCATCAATTGTATCACAGTTTGTCTCATAGGCCACTTTTGGTCTTTAGAAGACGTTAATATAACTTTCTTTCTTTCTTTTCTTTCTCTTCCTCTCCCTCTCTCATTTCCTCTCCTTGCCTCACCCTCTCCCTCTCTTTCTCTCTTTCCCTAATAGGTTTAATGTTTGTTTTCTCTTTTTCTCTCCCCTCTCCCTCTCTAATTTTTTTTTTCTCTCCTCCCCTTCTCTCATTTCCTTTTCGCTCTTTCTCTCCCTCTCTCGTTTTCTCTCCCTCCCTCACCCTCTTCCTCTCTTTCTCTCTTTCCCTATTGGGTTTAATGTTTTTTCTCTCTTTTTCTCTCTCCTCTCCCTCCCTCATTTTTTTCTCTCTCCTCCCCCTCTCTCATTTCCTTTTCTCTCTTTCCCTCCCTCACCCTCACCCTCTCTTTCTCTCTTTCCCTATTAGGTATCTAGGTTTTTTCTCTCTTTTTCTCTCTCCTCTCCCTCTCATTTTTTCTCTCTCCTCTCCCTCTCTCATTTCCTTTTCTCTCTTTCTCTCCCCCTCTTGGATATGCTCCCTCCCTCACCCTCTCCCTCTGTTTCTCTCTTTCCCTATCAGGTTTAATGTTTTTTCTCTCTTTTTCTCTCTCCTCTCCCTCTCTCATTTTTTTTCTCTCTTTCTCTCATTTTTTATCCCTCTCTCATTTTTTTCTCTCTTCCTCTCCCTCTCTTATTTCCTCTCCGTCCCTCTCCCTCTCCCTCTCTTTCTCTATTTCCCTATTATGTTTAATGTTTTTTTTCTCTCTCCTCTCCCTCTCTCATTTCCTTTTCTCTCTTCCTCTCCCTCTCTCACTCGCTCTTACTGCCTCACCCTCATCCTCTCTTTCTCTCTTTCCCTATTAGGTTTAATGCTTTTTCCCTCTTTTTCTCTCTCCTCTCCCTCTCTCATTTCCTTTTCTCTCTTTCTCTCCCTCTCTCATTTCCTCTCCCTCCCTCACCCTCACCCTGGTTAAATGTTTTTTCTCTCTTTTTCTCTCTCCTCTCCCTCTCTCATTTGCTTTTCTCTCTTCCTCTCCCTCTCTCATTTCCTCTCCCTCACCCGCACCCTCTCTTTCTCTCTTTCCCTATTATGTTTAACATCTTCTCTCTTTCCTCTCATTCTCTCATTTTTTCTCTCTCTCCTCTCCCTCTCTCATTTCCTTTTGCTCTATTCTTCTCCCTCTCTTATTTCTTCTCCCTCCCTCACCCTCTCCCTCTCTTTCTCTCTTCCCCTATTATGTTTAATGTTTTTTCTCTCTTTTTCTCTCACCTCTCACCTCTCCCTCTCTCATTTCTTTTTCTCTCTTCCTTTTCCTCGCTCATTTCCTCTCCCTCCCTCACCCTCACCCTCACCCTCTCCCTCTCTTTCTCTCTTTCCCTATTATGTTTAACATATTTTCTCTCTTTTTCTCTCTCCTCTCCTTCTCTCATTTTTTTCTCTCCTCTCCCTCTCTCATTTTTCTCTCTCCTCTCCCTCTCTCATTTTTTTTCTCTTTCTCTCCCTCTCTCATTTCCTCTCCCTCCCTCACCCTCTCCTTCTCTTTCTCTCTTTCCCTATTATGTTTAGTGTATTTTTTCTCTCCTCTCCCTCTCTCATTTCCTTTTCTCTCTACCAGCCTCCAGCCAGACCTCCAGCCAGACCTCCGGGCTCACACTACAGCAGGCTGAGGACCAGCGTACCCGACGCCGCACGAGGATCTGTGGGTTTCCGACCCCATAGCCACACTGACAGGAGATCCAGAGGATTCTTGATCTACGTCGACAGCAGACTGAGATCCGACGACACTCCACACATTGGATCTCAGATCTCCAGTTTGCTCTTTCTCCACCGCCGATGTACCACATCCTGCATCCAGGAGGGATCACCTGCTATTAGCGACTTCGACGAGTGCTACTACATCCCAGGATAGTATATCTCCCTGCATCTATTACATATACACATCGCACCACTTTATCACAGCCGACAGTTGTTCCCCTATCACACCCGACATTTGTTCCCCTCTTGTAGCCATTATCTGGAGTACCAGAGCTACATACGCACATACACATACACACTCATCACACTCACAACACCGTATTTTTAGTTTCTAGTTTTTAGCTTTTCATTCAGCACTTTTATTTTGGATAGCTGGACCTCATCAGTTGTATCACAGTTTGTCTCATAGGCCACTTTTGGTCTTTAGAAGACGTTAATATAACTTTCTTTCTTTCTTTTCTTTCTCTTCCTCTCCCTCTCTCATTTCCTCTCCTTGCCTCACCCTCTCCCTCTCTTTCTCTCTTTCCCTAATAGGTTTAATGTTTGTTTTCTCTTTTTCTCTCCCCTCTCCCTCTCTAATTTTTTTCTCTCTCCTCCCCTTCTCTCATTTCCATTTCGCTCTTTCTCTCCCTCTCTCGTTTTCTCTCCCTCCCTCACCCTCTTCCTCTCTTTCTCTCTTTCCCTATTCGGTTTAATGTTTTTTCTCTCTTTTTCTCTCTCCTCTCCCTCCCTCATTTTTTTCTCTCTCCTCCCCCTCTCTCATTTCCTTTTCTCTCTTTCCCTCCCTCACCCTCACCGTCTCTTTCTCTCTTTTCCTATTAGGTATTTTAGGTTTTTTCTCTCTTTTTCTCTCTCCTCTCCCTCTCATTTTTTCTCTCTCCTCTCCCTCTCTCATTTCCTTTTCTCTCTTTCTCTCTCCCTCTTGTATATGCTCCCTCCCTCACCCTCTCCCTCTGTTTCTCTCTTTCCCTATCACGTTTAATGTTTTTCTCTCTTTTTCTCTCTCCTCTCCCTCTCTCATTTTTTTTCTCTCTTTCTCTCATTTTTTATCCCTCTCTCATTTTTTTCTCTCTTCCTCTCCCTCTCTTATTTCCTCTCCCTCCCTCTCCCTCTCCCTCTCTTTCTCTCTTTCCCTATTATGTTTAATGTTTTTTCTCTCTCCTCTCCCTCTCTCATTTCCTTTTCTCTCTTCCTCTCCCTCTCTCACTCGCTCTTACTGCCTCACCCTCACCCTCTCTTTCTCTCTTTCCCTATTAGGTTTAATGTTTTTTCCCTCTTTTTCTCTCTCCTCTCCCTCTCTCATTTCCTTTTCTCTGTTTCTCTCCCTCTCTCATTTCCTCTCCCTCCCTCATCCTCACCCTGGTTAAATGTTTTTTCTCTCTTTTTCTCTCTCCTCTCCCTCTCTCATTTGCTGTTCTGTCTTCCTCTCCCTCTCTCATTTCCTCTCCCTCACCCTCACCCTCTCTTTCTCTCTTTCCCTATTATGTTTAACATCTTCTCTCTCTCCTCTCATTCTCTCATTTTTTCTCTCTCTCCTCTCCCTCTCTCATTTCCTTTTGCTCTATTCTTCTCCCTCTCTTATTTCTTCTCCCTCCCTCACCCTCTCCCTCTCTTTCTCTCTTTCCCTATTATGTTTAATGTTTTTTCTCTCTTTTTCTCTCACCTCTCACCTCTCCCTCTCTTATTTCTTTTTCTCTCTTCCTTTTCCTCGCTCATTTCCTCTCCCTCCCTCACCCTCACCCTCTCCCTCTCTTTCTCTCTTTCCCTATTATGTTTAACAAATTTTCTCTCTTTTTCTCTCTCCTCTCCTTCTCTCATTTTTTTCTCTCCTCTCCCTCTCTCATTTTTCTCTCTCCTCTCTCTCTCTCATTTTTTTTTCTCTTTCTCTCCCTCTCTCATTTCCTCTTCCTCCCTCACCCTCTCCTTCTCTTTCTCTCTTTCCCTATTATGTTTAGTGTATTTTTTCTCTCCTCTCCCTCTCTCATTTCCTTTTCTCTCTACCAGCCTCCAGCCAGACCTCCGGCCAGATCTCCGGGCTCACACTACAGCAGGCTGAGGACCAGCGTACCCGACGCCGCACGAGGATCCGTGGGTTTCGGACCCCATAGCCACACTGACAGGAGATCCAGAGGATTCTTGATCTACATCGACAGCAGACTGAGATCCGACGACACTCGACACATTGGATCTCAGATCTCCAGTTTGCTCTTTCTCCACCGCCGATGTACCACATCCTGCATCCAGGAGGGATCACCTGCTATTAGCGACTTCGACGAGTGCTACTACATCCCAGGATAGTATATCTCCCTGCATCTATTACATATACACATCGCACCACTTTATCACAGCCGACAGTTGTTCCCCTATCACAGCCGACATTTGTTCCCCTCTTGTAGCCATTATCTGGAGTACCAGAGCTACATATGCACATACAGATACACGACACTTATCACACTCACAGCACCGTATTTTTAGTTTCTAGTTTTTAGCTTTTCATTCAGCACTTTTATTTTGGATAGCTGGACCTCATCAGTTGTATCACAGTTTGTCTCATAGGCCACTTTTGGTCTTTAGAAGACGTTAATATAACTTTCTTTCTTTCTTTTCTTTCTCTTCCTCTCCCTCTCTCATTTCCTCTCCTTGCCTCACCCTCTCCCTCTCTTTCTCTCTTTCCCTAATAGGTTTAATGTTTGTTTTCTCTTTTTCTCTCCCCTCTCCCTCTCTAATTTTTTTTCTCTCTCCTCCCCTTCTCTCATTTCCTTTTCGCTCTTTCTCTCCCTCTCTCGTTTTCTCTCCCTCCCTCACCCTCTTCCTCTCTTTCTCTCTTTCCCTATTCGGTTTAATGTTTTTTCTCTCTTTTTCTCTCTCCTCTCCCTCCCTCATTTTTTTCTCTCTCCTCCCCCTCTCTCATTTCCTTTTCTCTCTTTCCCTCCCTCACCCTCACCCTCTCTTTCTCTCTTTCCCTATTAGGTATCTAGGTTTTTTCTCTCTTTTTCTCTCTCCTCTCCCTCTCATTTTTTCTCTCTCCTCTCCCTCTCTCATTTCCTTTTCTCTCTTTCTCTCCCCCTCTTGGATATGCTCCCTCCCTCACCCTCTCCCTCTGTTTCTCTCTTTCCCTATCAGGTTTAATGTTTTTTCTCTCTTTTTCTCTCTCCTCTCCCTCTCTCATTTTTTTTCTCTCTTTCTCTCATTTTTTATCCCTCTCTCATTTTTTTCTCTCTTCCTCTCCCTCTCTTATTTCCTCTCCGTCCCTCTCCCTCTCCCTCTCTTTCTCTATTTCCCTATTATGTTTAATGTTTTTTTTCTCTCTCCTCTCCCTCTCTCATTTCCTTTTCTCTCTTCCTCTCCCTCTCTCACTCGCTCTTACTGCCTCACCCTCATCCTCTCTTTCTCTCTTTCCCTATTAGGTTTAATGCTTTTTCCCTCTTTTTCTCTCTCCTCTCCCTCTCTCATTTCCTCTCCCTCCCTCACCCTCACCCTGGTTAAATGTTTTTTCTCTCTTTTTCTCTCTCCTCTCCCTCTCTCATTTGCTTTTCTCTCTTCCTCTCCCTCTCTCATTTCCTCTCCCTCACCCGCACCCTCTCTTTCTCTCTTTCCCTATTATGTTTAACATCTTCTCTCTTTCCTCTCATTCTCTCATTTTTTCTCTCTCTCCTCTCCCTCTCTCATTTCCTTTTGCTCTATTCTTCTCCCTCTCTTATTTCTTCTCCCTCCCTCACCCTCTCCCTCTCTTTCTCTCTTCCCCTATTATGTTTAATGTTTTTTCTCTCTTTTTCTCTCACCTCTCACCTCTCCCTCTCTCATTTCTTTTTCTCTCTTCCTTTTCCTCGCTCATTTCCTCTCCCTCCCTCACCCTCACCCTCACCCTCTCCCTCTCTTTCTCTCTTTCCCTATTATGTTTAACATATTTTCTCTCTTTTTCTCTCTCCTCTCCTTCTCTCATTTTTTTCTCTCCTCTCCCTCTCTCATTTTTCTCTCTCCTCTCCCTCTCTCATTTTTTTTCTCTTTCTCTCCCTCTCTCATTTCCTCTCCCTCCCTCACCCTCTCCTTCTCTTTCTCTCTTTCCCTATTATGTTTAGTGTATTTTTTCTCTCCTCTCCCTCTCTCATTTCCTTTTCTCTCTACCAGCCTCCAGCCAGACCTCCAGCCAGACCTCCGGGCTCACACTACAGCAGGCTGAGGACCAGCGTACCCGACGCCGCACGAGGATCCGTGGGTTTCCGACCCCATAGCCACACTGACAGGAGATCCAGAGGATTCTTGATCTACATCGACAGCAGACTGAGATCCGACGACACTCCACACATTGGATCTCAGATCTCCAGTTTGCTCTTTCTCCACCGCCGATGTACCACATCCTGCATCCAGGAGGGATAACCTGCTATTAGCGACCTCGACGAGTGCTACTACATCCCAGGATAGTATATCTCCCTGCATCTATTACATATACACATCGCACCACTTTATCACAGCCGACAGTTGTTCCCCTATCACAGCCGACATTTGTTCCCCTCTTGTAGCCATTATCTGGAGTACCAAAGCTACATACGCACATACACATACACACTCATCACACTCACAACACCGTATTTTTAGTTTCTAGTTTCTAGCTTTTCATTCAGCACTGTTATTTTGGATAGCTGGACCTCATCAGTTGTATCACAGTTTGTCTCATAGGCCAGTTTTGGTCTTTAGAAGACGTTAATATAACTTTCTTTCTTTCTTTTCTTTCTCTTCCTCTCCCTCTCTCATTTCCTCTCCTTGCCTCACCCTCTCCCTCTCTTTCTCTCTTTCCCTAATAGGTTTAATGTTTGTTTTCTCTTTTTCTCTCCCCTCTCCCTCTCTAATTTTTTTCTCTCTCCTCCCCTTCTCTCATTTCCTTTTCGCTCTTTCTCTCCCTCTCTCGTTTTCTCTCCCTCCCTCACCCTCTTCCTCTCTTTCTCTCTTTCCCTATTCGGTTTAATGTTTTTTCTCTCTTTTTCTCTCTCCTCTCCCTCCCTCATTTTTTTCTCTCTCCTCCCCCTCTCTCATTTCCTTTTCTCTCTTTCCCTCCCTCACCCTCACCGTCTCTTTCTCTCTTTTCCTATTAGGTATCTAGGTTTTTTCTCTCTTTTTCTCTCTCCTCTCCCTCTCATTTTTTCTCTCTCCTCTCCCTCTCTCATTTCCTTTTCTCTCTTTCTCTCTCCCTCTTGTATATGCTCCCTCCCTCACCCTCTCCCTCTGTTTCTCTCTTTCCCTATCACGTTTAATGTTTTTCTCTCTTTTTCTCTCTCCTCTCCCTCTCTCATTTTTTTTCTCTCTCTCTCTCATTTTTTATCCCTCTCTCATTTTTTTCTCTCTTCCTCTCCCTCTCTTATTTCCTCTCCCTCCCTCTCCCTCTCCCTCTCTTTCTCTCTTTCCCTATTATGTTTAATGTTTTTTCTCTCTCCTCTCCCTCTCTCATTTCCTTTTCTCTCTTCCTCTCCCTCTCTCACTCGCTCTTACTGCCTCACCCTCACCCTCTCTTTCTCTCTTTCCCTATTAGGTTTAATGTTTTTTCCCTCTTTTTCTCTCTCCTCTCCCTCTCTCATTTCCTTTTCTCTCTTTCTCTCCCTCTCTCATTTCCTCTCCCTCCCTCATCCTCACCCTGGTTAAATGTTTTTTCTCTCTTTTTCTCTCTCCTCTCCCTCTCTCATTTGCTGTTCTCTCTTCCTCTCCCTCTCTCATTTCCTCTCCCTCACCCTCACCCTCTCTTTCTCTCTTTCCCTATTATGTTTAACATCTTCTCTCTCTCCTCTCATTCTCTCATTTTTTCTCTCTCTCCTCTCCCTCTCTCATTTCCTTTTGCTCTATTCTTCTCCCTCTCTTATTTCTTCTCCCTCCCTCACCCTCACCCTCTCCCTCTCTTTCTCTCTTTCCCTATTATGTTTAATGTTTTTTCTCTCTTTTTCTCTCACCTCTCACCTCTCCCTCTCTTATTTCTTTTTCTCTCTTCCTTTTCCTCGCTCATTTCCTCTCCCTCCCTCACCCTCACCCTCACCCTCACCCTCTCCCTCTCTTTCTCTCTTTCCCTATTATGTTTAACAAATTTTCTCTCTTTTTCTCTCTCCTCTCCTTCTCTCATTTTTTTCTCTCCTCTCCCTCTCTCATTTTTCTCTCTCCTCTCTCTCTCTCATTTTTTTTTCTCTTTCTCTCCCTCTCTCATTTCCTCTTCCTCCCTCACCCTCTCCTTCTCTTTCTCTCTTTCCCTATTATGTTTAGTGTATTTTTTCTCTCCTCTCCCTCTCTTGTTTCCTTTTCTCTCTACCAGCCTCCAGCCAGACCTCCGGCCAGATCTCCGGGCTCACACTACAGCAGGCTGAGGACCAGCGTACCCGACGCCGCACGAGGATCCGTGGGTTTCGGACCCCATAGCCACACTGACAGGAGATCCAGAGGATTCTTGATCTACATCGACAGCAGACTGAGATCCGACGACACTCGACACATTGGATCTCAGATCTCTAGTTTGCTCTTTCTCCACCGCCGATGTACCACATCCTGCATCCAGGAGGGATCACCTGCTATTAGCGACTTCGACGAGTGCTACTACATCCCAGGATAGTATATCTCCCTGCATCTATTACATATACACATCGCACCACTTTATCACAGCCGACAGTTGTTCCCCTATCACAGCCGACATTTGTTCCCCTCTTGTAGCCATTATCTGGAGAACCAGAGCTACATATGCACATACAGATACACGACACTTATCACACTCACAGCACCGTATTTTTAGTTTCTAGTTTTTAGCTTTTCATTCAGCACTTTTATTTTGGATAGCTGGACCTCATCAGTTGTATCACAGTTTGTCTCATAGGCCAGTTTTGGTCTTTAGAAGATGTTAATATAACTTTCTTTCTTTCTTTTCTTTCTCTTCCTCTCCCTCTCTCATTTCCTCTCCTTGCCTCACCCTCTCCCTCTCTTTCTCTCTTTCCCTAATAGGTTTAATGTTTGTTTTCTCTTTTTCTCTCCCCTCTCCCTCTCTAATTTTTTTTCTCTCTCCTCCCCTTCTCTCATTTCCTTTTCGCTCTTTCTCTCCCTCTCTCGTTTTCTCTCCCTCCCTCACCCTCTTCCTCTCTTTCTCTCTTTCCCTATTCGGTTTAATGTTTTTTCTCTCTTTTTCTCTCTCCTCTCCCTCCCTCATTTTTTTCTCTCTCCTCCCCCTCTCTCATTTCCTTTTCTCTCTTTCCCTCCCTCACCCTCACCGTCTCTTTCTCTCTTTCCCTATTAGGTATCTAGGTTTTTTCTCTCTTTTTCTCTCTCCTCTCCCTCTCTCATTTCCTTTTCTCTCTTTCTCTCCCCCTCTTGTATATGCTCCCTCCCTCACCCTCTCCCTCTGTTTCTCTCTTTCCCTATCAGGTTTAATGTTTTTTCTCTCTTTTTCTCTCTCCTCTCCCTCTCTCATTTTTTATCTCTCTTTCTCTCATTTTTTAATCCCTCTCTCATTCTTTTCTCTCTTCCTCTCCCTCTCTTATTTCCTCTCGCTCCCTCTCCCTCTCCCTCTCTTTCTCTCTTTCCCTATTATGTTTAATGTTTTTTCTCTCTCCTCTCCCTCTCTCATTTCCTTTTCTCTCTTCGTCTCCCTCTCTCACTCGCTCTTACTGCCTCACCCTCACCCTCTCTTTCTCTCTTTCCCTATTAGGTTTAATGTTTTTTCCCTCTTTTTCTCTCTCCTCTCCCTCTCTCATTTCCTTTTCTCTCTTTCTCTCCCTCTCTCATTTCCTCTCCCTCACCCTCATCCTGGTTAAATGTTTTTTCTCTCTTTTTCTCTCTCCTCTCCCTCTCTCATTTGCTTTTGTCTCTTCCTCTCCCTCTCTCATTTCCTCTCCCTCACCCTCACCCTCTCTTTCTCTCTTTCTCTATTATGTTTAACATCTTCTCTCTCTCCTCTCATTCTCTCATTTTTTCTCTCTCTCCTCTCCCTCTCTCATTTCCTTTTGCTCTATTCTTCTCCCTCTCTTATTTCTTCTCCCTCCCTCACCCTCTCCCTCTCTTTCTCTCTTCCCCTATTATGTTTAATGTTTTTTCTCTCTTTTTCTCTCACCTCTCACCTCTCCCTCTCTCATTTCTTTTTCTCTCTTCCTTTTCCTCGCTCATTTCCTCTCCCTCCCTCACCCTCACCCTCACCCTCTCCCTCTCTTTCTCTCTTTCCCTATTATGTTTAACATATTTTCTCTCTTTTTCTCTCTCCTCTCCTCTCATTTTTTTCTCTCCTCTCCCTCTCTCATGTCCTTTTGCTCTCTTCCTCTCCTTCTCTCATTTCCTCTCCCTCCCTCACCCTCACCCTCTCTTTCTCTCTTTCCCTATTATGTTTAATGTTTTTTCTCTCTTTTCCTCTCCCTCCCCGTCTCCTTCTCTCTCCCTCCCTCTCCCTCTCCCTCTCCCTCTCTCTCTCCCTCTCCCTCTCTCATTTCCTCTCCTTCCCCCTCTCTTTCTCTTTTCCTCCCTCTCCGTCTCCCGTTTCCTCTCCCATTTTCTCCCTCTCTCATTTCCTCTCCCTCCCTCTCCCTCTCCGTCTCCCTCTCTTTCTCTCTCATTTCCTCTCCCCCTCTCAATACACACAAATTATACTAAAAACAAGTAAAAGAGAGAGAGAAAACTCGCTGAAGGGGAGCTACGCAGCTCTACCCCGAGACCTACGGACCGCTTATTAATCAAGCGTTTCAAGCCGAGTGGCCATGGCTACCTCTCACATAGCCGACATGCAATACCTACCTTACGGGTGTAGTGAGCTTACCTCGATCGAGTTCCCTCCTCTCTCTTGTACTCAGGTAGCTCCACCATGCTTGTGGCAAGCTCAAGCAACCTCAAGCCGTCTCCGTCAAGCTCCATCCTCCATAGCCATGCGAGAAAAGAGAAGAGAAGAGAAGAAGAGAAGATGAAGAGAGAAGATGGGGAGCTTCTTCTCCACGGTTCCTCACTCTCACACACTCACTCCCTCACACTCCCTCAATCCCTCACTCAAGCACAAGCAAGAAGGCAAGAAATAAGAGAAGAAGAAGAAGAAGCTTTGGCCACACACAAGAATGATCTTCTCATTTACTTTTGAACTTTATGTACATGCCCTACTTTTTGGGCGGTCATTCCCACTTTTTACATGGCTGGCCGTTAGCCTAGGCCCTCTTTTCCTATTTCCCACCGTTCTAACTTATGCCATTCCCAACTAGTGCATACAATTTGCATAGGAGTGAGCCTGGCACTCTTTTACAAGGATTCGGGAGGGCTTTCACAATTAATGGTGCGCTTTTACTCTTTTCCTTTCTGAAGGCGACATTGAGACCTTCTGGAGAGGTCGTCATTCAAAATTTTCAGGGTCTGACTTTTATCCGAGGCGCCTTTTCCTTTCTTTGTCATGTGCCCTTTTGGTCATCTCATTTTTCCATTTTCCCGCTCCTCTACTCTATTTTTGTGCTCCTCTGCTGCAGTAAACATTCCCCCTCCTAGCTAAGTGCCAGTCCCATGGCGCTGTGGTGGGGAGTAGTGGGATAATTGGGGTTGTTGCTAAGTGAAACTAGTGAGTAGATGACCACAATCAAAAGGTGTTGTTGTGAATAGAGGTGATGGAGTTTGATTAATGATGACTGGGAGAGATTCTAGCATGCTTTAGACTTCATGAAGATGCTCGGTATTTCTCACACAGTTGTAGCTCCCATTCTACGATGGCTGATAAAGGTTTTGCATGGGCATCTCTAATCATTTGGAGAATATGAGGTTCCAAAATTTATGCCAATGGTGGGTCCATCACTGAGTTTTCCTTCCGCTTGATTTGTTTTAGTCATGATAGCCATCAACATACAAATGGTCGACCACATCAAGCATATTGGTCCATCCAACCATCGGAGTATGCAAAAGCTCCTGAAGTTGCTGTAGTGGTGTCCTGTTCGACTTAGGGAAAAATTCTTGGTCATTAGCGGATATTGTGGATGATTTTTTTTAGTTGGGTAGCCATTCACTAAGTCATGATCATAGACTGCAAGAGAAAGTTGTGCACTCCCTAAGGGCTATTTGCCTCACAGTGTGGTGTAAGTGCATGTGTAGTGGAATTGGGAGATGGGTCTAACCTTGGGTAAGCCCTTGGTAATGTCCCACACTTGAGGACCCAGTTCATGTGTTGTTGGAGGTGCAGTGCAAAACTAATTAGGGTGACAGGTCTGGAAGTCCTACCCTTGATGTGCCCTAAGCCTGAAGAGGGGGAGGGGCTAGGTGTAAACCCTAGGTGTAGTGAGTGAAGCGAGCCCTCGCACTTTTTTTTCTCTCTCTTTTTTTCTTCTCTTTTTTTTTTTGAAGAATGGCACACAATGAAGATGTCCTGGCTAATGCCTATCACCTTCAGCTGGATTACGAGGCAGTCTCAAGCATTGGGATAGGAATGCACAACTTTGTAGATATTCTTTAATACCGGCCCGGGCCTTCAGAGGTGTGGATGACAAGAAAGGATGATTGCACCTCGTGAAGCGGGTATCACTCATATCCTCTAAGATTTCTAGGCAAAAGGAGGGAAGTAGGGTTGCCCTCAAGATTAGTCTAGTCATGGCTCTACTATCTCTCCCTAGGTTGATGTCAAAAAAGAGTGGAGGGAGGTGGGCTTCCTCGGCTATGGGTCTCTGCATTAATAGGAACTTGATGAGCCTAAGATAATTACAGGTAGTTAAGAAGGCTGGATCTGGGCAAGAAGAAAAATCTGTGGAGGAAGCGGTTGATAGATGGGAGGAGATCCTCTAACCTAAAGACTAGGCATTCCTCGAGGCTCCGCTGTCGAAGGGTTTCGAAAGCAATGTCGCAACTTCAGAAGTTCTTGATAAATTTCAGGATAGAAAATCAAGCAAGAGAACGAAGTCAAATCTGTTATGACAATAAATTCTTCCTGTGATGTTGATCAGTTGGGAAGATAAAAAATGTACATGATCATATAGAATTCTTTATATTGAATGAACCATCTTTAAAAAAAAACATAGAAGAGTTCTGATAATATATATCTTGTGTGTCTCTCTTTTTCTGCATTGCTGTCATAATAATCATTGTGCTTTGGTGATGGAGTAGATGGAATGAAAAAGTGGCATATGGAGAGCCCTTGTAGAGTTGAGATACTTGTACCAAAAGTAGGAGATGTAGAGATTCGACCAGTAGAACTTAAGAACATTGCTTGTTTATAGTTCTAATAAGAACAGTTTCAGGTTTCCTTTCGTAAGCAGTTTCATCTCCTTCATTACATCAAGTGTCATGTTTTCTGTTTCAGCAAGTCGATTCTGGTTCAAGTTATCAGTTTAAAAAAAATATGCATCTTCTTTTGGGTGGACTGGATTCGTAGTAAATAGAGCTTGTAAAATCAAATTTGAATCAAAGGTCCATAAGAAGATTTTCCCATACGATATATAAACAGACTCAAGTGGTCTCCGTTTGTGAATGAAGAACAATTTGGAAGCCCAACAAATAAATAATGGATTCTCTCGTAAAGAGAATTGATTTGATAGATAAAAGTTGTATGTGATCACTTCCCAATCTTCTGCAGAAAGATTAGAAAAGAGCACCAGAGTTCGTTCTGATCCATCCATAACCACCTCATGACATTCACTTCATCAGGGACTTCATCCACAGGAGCTTCAGTGTTCCTCTCTCCTCGATTCAATGACAGCAGCAATGATGCTAGTAATACCAGCATGAAAAACACAGTTCTGAAAGCTCTCTTAATAACCTCTGCATCCGGTCCAATCCTGGGTCAATTGTTAGTGATTTTCTTCACTCGTATCACTCTGGTTGCTAAAAGATACTATGGAATGCAATACATTTTGTGGAGGGAGCTGTAGAGGGAGAAGATCAACAGGACATCCTTCTGAGAATCAAAACGCAGCTGTAGCATGAAGATTGATATCCAGTGGAACAAACAGGGGTCGAGATGTTGTTCAACGCTTGCAAGAATACCATACTTTATTGCAGGAGAGTTTCTGAAGGGATGGCATCAATCTTGGCATGCAGCGCTGCTTCTGTTGCTCCCGTCTCCAAAAGAAAACGAATCAGTGTTTCGGCTCACAGTCTCCACAAAAGACGAATCGGTGTCTCAGCCCACAGTCTCCATAGTAAAACCAATCGTAAAGATCGTCGTCCTTTTTCGCCATTGCAGCGATGATATCTTTCCCTTCTCCTCTCCTTTTTCCCCTTTATATTGCAATAGGTACATCACTGCTCAGTCCGCAGCCAAAGATGCTTTCTTCTACGGCTTCTCGATCTTCCTTCGACGGCCTAGGCTCTTCAATGCAGCGATTTGCTCCTTCGTAACCTGTGGCTTCACCTTTGGTCCATTTTCTTCGCTCCCACTTCCATCATCACTTGAAGCAAGTGAGTAATAGATTAACAGCCCACCATCTTCTTTGTCGACTTCATCCTTCTTCACGATCATGTTGTTTCGTCTTATTGCAACTCTTCGTCATTCCAGTTCTCGTCGTCTTCACCTGCAGCTTCGTCCTTGTCATTAAGCTCACCGAAGTCCCCTCGTTCCCCTCTGCCACAGTAGCAGTCTCCTTTCAAACTTCCCTCTGTCCCAATTCTGTATTTTCGAGCCTATTTTCTTTCTCGTGGAGCTCCCCCCCAAAATACCCTGATTCCTCCCGTGCCTGGATTAGCCGAAGAAAAGCTCACAGCTTACATGAAGGCTTCCCATGACCATCTCTGGGGTCCACTCATCTCCGACTGCGGATGTGGATTCATTTCCATAATTAGCAAGGCCAATCTCCTATTCCTTTGGTGACATGGATTGGGCTTTTCCTTCTGCGCTCTCCCTGCTGTCCTCTTTCTTCCGCCTTCATCTATTTTTCTCCTCGTCCAGTTGCAGAGTACTAGATTTCCCCCCCCTTTCCGATTCAAAACAAAGCTCTCCCCTTTTTCCAGAAAAGCTTCTTTTTTCCCCTAGGAAAGCAGGGCAATTTTAGCAAAGCCTACACGTGTTTTTCCATAATCAAAAACCGTGTGATAAACGCCCATGAAAACATCTCCAAGAATCCATAGAGGCCTTGAAGAAACATCCAGACCCATAAACCCACTAAGACATTACATTTCATTACCCTCTCCAACTTTCAAGATATACTACTCAAGCGTAAGATCAAAATGTTTCCCTCCTATCGTAAAGGTCACTGTGAGCATGGAAGAAACTTGATCACACTCCACAACACTCTCTCCATTCAGATTCGGAAGGCATTCGCACATCTTGCTAAGATACGCTTTGATAAGGTCTCCAGACTCATCATGGTCAATTGATTCTGTGCCCATACTACTGCCATTTCACACATAGTACATCTAGTTGTAGATGTTAGAAACATCCTCACGAAGCCCATAATCGACATATCTCGAAATAAGTGTAGCCCATGAAATTGCATCTCGAGTTACCAGTCTACCAAAACTCCTTGTTCTTCTTCGTCTTCAGCATAGAATAAAAGAGCAAACATAACAACTAAATATGTACAAAGTATCAAATCACACACACGACTTTTGGGTGGTTTACACACCTCGAATGCGCAGCAATACGACATCCACCCCCTCTAATCCTGCGCATCCTCCGGATGGGCCAACTACCCATGATCATTATCATCAAGATCCACAAACAGATCAATCTCTTCATTATGCATTTCCGGTAGATCAACAAGATTATCTGTCATATCATCTGTTTTTTCCATTGGAGTTTCTTCTCGTTGCTCTTCTCTTGAAAATTCTTCCAATGCATATTCCTCATCATCTCTTTTCTTGAAAATCTTGATTCTTTTTCCAGCAATAGGCACTCTAAGCACTGTCCCATCCAATTCAGTCAGCTCATATGTTGCATTATCAAAGACATGTCTGACTATGTATGGCCCAAACCATCTTTTCACCATCTTCCGAAGTGCAGTATGCTGATTTTCAAGGCTGCTATCAAACACCAATACCCAATCTCCCTCTTCTATTGCTCTTGGCCGCAAGCGATGCCTGCTGTCAAACCTGTCCTTATTTCTTAGTCTAGCAACCTTCAACCTGTCAATAGCTAGCTGAATATCCTCAAGCCTCCTCTCCAACTGTCGAATCCGAAGAGCTAAGAGCTCCTCTCTCGTCAAATCCTCCTGCCAAGGTAAAACTGACCAAGTCAAAGCACAAGTCTCAGTCGGCATAACCGGTTTCTGACCATACATCAACTCTGCAGGCATATATCCTGTGGTAACACTATGAGTCGTACGATCAGCCCATAAAGCAAATGGTAGAAGTCTCGGCCATTCTCCAATCCGTCCTCTGCATGCTTTGGCTAATGCTTTCACTATCGGCGGATGCCCTCTTTCACTCTTCCCATTTCCCTCTGGATTGTATGCTGTGGTTAAAGCCAATTTGATTCCTAGCTGAGAGAAAAACTCCCTAGCTTCATCTGCATCCAATTCACCACGATCCGCAGTGATCTTACCCACACAACCATACCTGCAGAAAATTTCCTCCAATAAGAACTTACACACTGCACTAGTGGTCTTCGTTCTCAAAGATCTGCCCTCAACATGATTGGTAAGATCCTCTCTAGCCAAAACAATGTACCTCATCTGCCATAGACCCATAGGCATGGTAACCAAATCAACTACCCACTTATAATGAATGCATAGCAGATAGGTTGGATGAAGCTCATCTCGATGACGCACTACTGAATACATCTGATAGTCTCTGCAAGTCTCAACAAAGTGAGAAACATCTCTGTACATGCCTTTCCACCAATATTTTTCCTTGATTTTCTCATAAGTAGCCCACACTCCTCTATGACCAGCCCAAGGACTCTCATGAAACTCCCTCATCACTTGTAACTGTGTCTCTCTATCGCAGACAACCCGCAAAGGTAATCCGCCTCTTTTCTTCGGATGCTTCCAAAGAAATCCGTCCTTGAGAAAATAACCATAGGCTTTCCTTCTGATTTTCTTGAACTCTTCATCCGTCCATTCATCTCTTTTGTTTAGTGTACTAAGGTACCTGCCAATCTGCAACCAATCTCCAACATAGAGTTCTTCTGTGAAAGCCACAATATCATAGACATGACAAACATGATCAACCATAGTGGCTGAAATTTCTGCATCATCCTCTTCTGCAAGTAGAGTCTCCTCATCATCATATCTGGCTCTAGACAACATATCTGCCACTGGATTATCCTTCCCTGCTATGTGTTTAAATTCCGGATTTAATGACTTGATGTATGCAATCCATCTCAACATGGCTATATCCGGAGTAGAGCAACTCGTAATCATACCAATCAATGGCAAGCAATCTGTCTCTACCACAACTGAAGTTCCAATAAAGTACTCCTTGTCACATTTGAGAGCCGTGACAATCCCCAATAACTCCCTCTTGATTTGCGGATATCTCCTCTGTCTCTCGTTTAGGACTTTCGCCCCAAACCGAATAGCATACCTATTTCCATCTGCATCATCTTGACCCACAGCCCAACCTATGCCAATTGGACTAGTGTCAACTATCAATACAATAGGCCTTTCACAATTATAATCCGCTTTCCTGAGAGTAGGAGCATTCTGCAATAACTTCTTCAATTTCTGCATGGCTCTAGTGTGACTCTCATCCCAACAAAATTTCTGCCCCTTTCGAAGCAGCTGATACAAACAATATGCTATGTGTGCAAAATGAGGTATCCAATTCATATAAAACACACAAGCACCAATGAATCTTCGTACCTCTGAAGTAGTAGAACAATACTCCGCAATCTTACCTATAGCATTCACCTTATCAGATGAGGGTTTTCTGCCATAATATCCACACATATGTCCAACAATGACAACCTCATTTACTCCAAAAACAGATTTTTGCCCTGAAAGTGTCAAGTTCACTTCTTCTAACCTGGCCAAAATCTTCTCACATGCTGAAATATGATCAGCCACAAAGTATCTGCATCTCTGCTCATTTAAGCTCTCATTCTTCTCTTCTTCTGCACACCCCTTAATGGGCACATCATCCAAGAAAGGCATAGTAAGCTGAGGTATGTAATCACGAAGGACCTAATGATGGCATTCATCATATGCGCAACAGAATTAGTGGCACCTTGAGGCAAGGTACACATCCTGACAAGCCCAATAGGAGTTCTCATGGTGGTTATGTCCCTGCTTTCCAAAGCCAGCTGAAACTGATCATATCCTGAATACAAATCACCTAAAGAATAGATGGCACGTCCAGCAAATGCCTCTGCAAACTCATCCACAACTGGACCTATACCAACATTCCTGATAGTAACTCTGTTCACTAGTTGCATGTCCTGAATAAATCGAAGAGTACCATTCTTCTTTGGAACTGTAAACCACCTGTTTGAGTATGGTGCAGATGAAGGCTCAAGGATTCCCATCCTGATTTTCTCATTCAATAAATCAATCAGCTTTGGCAAGTGTGCTTTAGGCACTGGAATAGGTCGGAGATTCCATGGGATATGAGGAATAGTAAAAATGACCATAGGAGCAACAATATCAGGATTCACACATCCAATCTCATGTGGGAAAAAAGAAAATCCCCTTCCATGACGCTCAAGCATCTCCTGAAAGCATTGCTTCTCTATGGGTAACAAGAAATCACCATTTCCACAGTAAGAGTCTCTGCTGAAAATTTATGACCAATATGCTCCGGATTCCTCAAAATTTGCTGTTTAGCAGCCCTCTCTATTTGCTGATCACTGTCAGGTGGAAGCGGTACAGCAACCGGCTTCACCTTCTTATCCACAGTTTTGTATTTCGTGTCAACCCTGGCTTCATTATGCTCTTCTGCATTACATTTCTTCAGCACTCAACACTCTTTGCTGAGTTACCTCAGCCTCTGACTCAATGTGTGACAGAAAATCTGCAATTTCATGAAACATGTCCAGGGACTGCACTAATACATTACTGTGACAATTCAGCATATCAGTTTTCAGCATATCTCCCATCTCTGTCATCGTATCTGCACAAATCACACTGTCATACATCCCATCTATGTGCTCATCATTCTCCAAAATTCCTGCATTTTTCAAATTTTTCTCCTTCCTGCATATATACTACCTGGCAGCTCTAGGCAACCTAGAAGTCTTCTGATAGCTCATCGAACTGTTTGCTGAAATCCCAACAAACCCGGAGGAGAAAACACCGCTGCCAGGAGGCGAGAACTCCAATCTCCTCTCCTCTGTACCACCGTCGTCTCGCGAAACGACGGTACCTAATGAAAACCCGAATCCCTCACAGTGGGCAAAGGTGCATCTCTGAGAGTATCCCTGTTTCTAACATGGTTCACACATACAGTCATAAACTGAACTGCTCTCATGCCATCTTTACTACGAATCCGTGCATAAGCAGATCCATCATCCATGACCTTTGTTTCCATGCGCATCTCTGTGATGAATGGCTGACCAAGAATTATGGGATAAGAGCATGAATCCTGCACAAAGAAATGAAAATCCTCCTCTACATCACCAATAGAAACCCTGACACTAGGAGAGGCAGCATACAAATCACCTACAGTGTTATTGGCGGCTCTCATATGCCACCCATGCTCTACATCCATAGGCCATCTGTTACTCTCATAAACTCCACGAACTATGAGATTAATATCTGAACCATGATCCACCAATGCAACATAAGGCACCTGTTTCTCTCCAATCTTTACCATCGTCTCTGTAGTTGCCCTAGCCCAATGGCTCCGTGAAAAGTGACTACACGGTATCATGACAGGCTCATCAATTTCAGCATAATGCATAGGCTGAACCCTCTTCTCTACCTGCGAAAAAACAGAAGCATTATCAACCATAACCTCATCCTCATCCTCATCCAACTCCCCAATCAAAACTCCCTGTGTATCAGTGGTAGACAATGCATGCCTTTTCCTCTTCAAGACCTCCTGAAACTGTTCTTGAAACTCTCTTTTTGAGATGCCCAAAATCTCAGAAATAGTGAAAGTCACTTCACTGCCAAGTATCTTATCATTAAAGATTTTCTTCATATCTGTAGATGTCTCAATATCAGACATCAATCTGAACCCTGGGTGCTTTCTCTCTCTAAGCTCTTGCCTCTTTTCTCTCTTTTGAGCATCTTCCATCTGTCGATCTGGCCCTGGTCTTGAAGACGGTCCTGCAGTAGGTGGAGTAACAAACTCACCCCCTCTAGTCTTCTTAGTTGCACTTGGATTTTCTTCATCCCTCTTACGCTTCTCCTCAACAAGTACATCTGCACCATGAGATTTAGCCAAATAAGCATAAATAGAGTACCTGTCAACAGGCGAGTCCCAACCTGTCTCTGATCTGATGCTAGAGCTTGCACTAGTCAAAACAGTTTGCTGAATTTTTCCCTTGTTTGCAGTCTCCATAGCATAAGTCCATAGCGCTGACTGAGTCTCTGATCCCTTCTCAATCTGGACTCCATATGCAGAAGCATCACCTCTAGCTGCCACATAAGAAGTACGCGCAGCCATGTCCTCCACTAACTTCTTCATTCCACCTTTACCAAAGTTGGTAGCAAGTGGAGCTCCTGTCTCAGTCAACCAAATCTTACCATCTTGCCCCCAATATACCAAATTCTTCCTCCTTGCATCCTAAAAAGAGTCACAATCCCTGCAATGCTGATGGTCCGTACTATCGCACCAAATACATCTCCGATCTCTCCTAGGTGCACTAGGAGCACTCCTAGGTACAGTAGGAGCACTAGAAGAAGTAGTAGGCGCAGTCGAAGCAAACTGCTCCTTCAACTTTCCCACCAACTCCGCTTTGACTGACTCCAGTGTCAAATCTGTGATGCCTTTGATTATGTCATCAAGAGAGGTAGGCACCGATGGAGCGGATGGTTTTGGAGCAGAAAGTGTAGGCATCGGTCGTGGAACAGGAGGAATAGGTGGAGTGGAAACAGTAGGCACTGGCATAGGCCAAGAAACTGGCTGAGGAGGAGAAGAAATAACAGGGATAGAAGTAGGCATAGGAGCTGATGATGGTGTAGGTGTCATGGAACCACTCTGTAGACGAGTCTTCCATATCCTCCTCTTGGTCAAAGTTGAGACTGCATCCTGAGCATCCTGCCAATCAGTTTTAAGACCCATAGGCTTCGTGCGATCTTCAAGAAGCTCACCGAATTCTTCTTGAAGAGCAGGAACAGCAGCTTGCAAGAAAAGCTCAACTTTTTCAACATCCAATGCTCTTTGTTCAATGGCATCAAGCTGGCTATACCTCTCTTCGAATTCTCGAATCAACTCCGAAGCAGCTAGACCTTTATTTGGCATGTAGACCCACTCTCAGAATGATCGCCGAGTAGCCATACCAAAGTCCTCAAGGAAGTATTCTTCTTTCAAGGCCTTCTTAAAATCTTGCCAATGTGTATTTTGAATAAAAAAATCAGTCACTTTTGTCCTCAAAGCGGGTGTGACAAGACGAAGGAAGTACTTACTCATGAGTCCAGCTGGAACTCCAAAAAACCCCATCTTGATCTCATATGTCTTCAAATATGCTGAAACATTACGCCCGTCAAATAGCTTCTTCTCATTTTCAACTGCTTCAATAGCCTTAGTCGCGCTGTTTGCATTCTCCTGCTCCGAATAGAGTTGCCTTTGCTGAGACAACTGCTGTTGATGCAATTGTTGTTGCTGCTGCATATACAATTGTGTTTGCTGATTTTGGAGCTGCATATACATGGACATATTCTGCAAAATCTGCTTTAGATCCTCTGTTGAAGTACTTGACGCAGCAGTCATTGATGGAGCTGAAGTAGACGCAGCTGGAACTGTAGAAGAAGCTGAAATAGAGGCTGAAGTATCTCCCATCCTGAAATTTTCTGCGACGCTTTCACGTCGGGTTCACCAAAGATGTCGAAGGGTTTCGAAAGCAATGTCGCAACTTCAGAAGTTCTTGATAAATTTCAGGATAGAAAATCAAACAAGAGAACGAAGTCAAATTTGTTATGACAATAAATTCTTCCTGTGATGTTGATCAGTTGGGAAGATAAAAAATGTACATGATCATATAGAATTCTTTATATTGAATGAACCATCTTAAAAAAAAAACATAGAAGAGTTCTGATAATATATATCTTGTGTGTCTCTCTTTTTCTGCATTGCTGTCAGAATAATCATTGTGCTTTGGTGATGGAGTAGATGGAATGAAAAAGTCGCATATGGAGAGCCCTTGTAGAGTTGAGATACTTGTACCAAAAGTAGGAGATGTAGAGCTTTGACCAGTAGAACTTAAGAACATTGCTTGTTTACAGTTCTAATAAGAACAGTTTCAGGTTTCCTTTCGTAAGCAGTTTCAGCTCCTTCATTACATCAAGTGTCATGTTTTCTGTTTCAGCAAGTCGATTCTGGTTCAAGTTATTAGCTAAAAAAAAATATGCATCTTCTTTTGGGTGGACTGGATTCGTAGTAAATAGAGCTTGTAAAATCAAATTTGAATCAAAGGTCCATAAGAAGATTTTCCCATACGATATATAAACAGACTCAAGTGGTCTCGGTTTGTGAATGAAGAACAATTTGGAAGCCCAACAAATAAATAACGGATTCTCTCGTAAAGAGAATTGATTTGATAGATAAAAGTTGTATGTGATCACTTCCCAATCTTCTGCAGAAAGATTAGAAAAGAGCACCAGAGTTCGTTCTGATCCATCCATAACCACCTCATGACATTCACTTTATCAGGGACTTCATCCACAGGAGCTTCAGTGTTCCTCTCTCCTCGATTCAACGACATCAGCAATGATGCTAGTAATACCAGCATGAAAAACACAGTTCTGAAAGCTCTCTTAATAACCTCTGCATCCGGTCCAATCCTGGGTCAATTGTTAGTGATTTTCTTCACTCGTATCACTCTGGTTGCTAAAAGATACTATGGAATGCAATACATTTTGTGGAGGGAGCTGTAGAGGGAGAAGATCAACATGACACCCTTCTGAGAATCAAAACGCAGCTGTAGCATGAAGATTGATATCCAGTGGAACAAACAGGGGTCGAGATGTTGTTCAACGCTTGCAGGAACACCATACTTTATTGCAGGAGAGTTTCTGAAGGGATGGCATCAATCTTGGCATGCAGCGCTGCTTCTGTTGCTCCCGTCTCCAAAAGAAAACGAATCAGTGTTTCTGCTCACAGTCTCCACAAAAGACGAATCGGTGTCTAAGCCCACAGTCTCCATAGTAAAACCAATCGTAAAGATCGTCGTCCTTTTTCGCCATTGCAGCGATGATATCTTTCCCTTCTCCTCTCCTTTTTCCCCTTTATATTGCAATAGGTACATCACTCCTCAGTCCGCAGCCAAAGATGCTTTCTTCTACGGCTTCTCGATCTTCCTTCGACGGCCCAGGCTCTTCAATGCAGCGATTTGCTCCTTCGTAACCTGTGGCTTCACCTTTGGTCCGTTTCCTTCGCTCCCACTTCCATCATCACTTGAAGCAAGTGAGTAATAGATTAACAGCCCACCATCTTCTTTGTTGACTTCATCCTTCTTCACGATCATGTTGTTTCGTCTTACTGCAGCTCTTCGTCATTCCAGTTCTCGTCGTCTTCACCTGCAGCTTCGTCCTTGTCGTCAAGCTCACCGAAGTCCCCTCGTTCCCCTCTGCCACAGTAGCAGTCTCCTTTCAAACTTCCCTCTGTCCCAATTCTGTATTTTCGAGCCTATTTTCTTTCTCGTGGAGCTCCCCCCCAAAATACCCTGATTCCTCCCGTGCCTGGATTAGCCGAAGAAAAGCTCACAGCTTACATGAAGGCTTCGCATGACCATCTCTGGGGTCCACTCATCTCCGACTGCGGATGTGGATTCATTTCCATAATTAGCAAGGCCAATCTCCTATTCCTTTGGTGACATGGATTGGGCTTTTCCTTCTGCGCTCTCCCTGCTGTCCTCTTTCTTCCGCCTTCATCTATTTTTCTCCTCGTCCAGTTGCAGAGTACCAGATTTTCCCCCCCTTTCCAATTCAAAACAAAGCTCTCCCCTTTTTCCAGAAAAGCTTCTTTTTTCCCCCAGGAAAGCAGGGCAATTTTAGCAAAGCCTACACATGTTTTTCCATAATCAAGAACCGTGTGATAAACGCCCATGAAAACATCTCCAAGAATCCATAGAGGCCTTGAAGAAACATCCAGACCCATAAACCCACTAAGACATTACATTTCATTACCCTCTCCAACTTTCAAGATATACTACTCAAGCGTAAGATCAAAATGTTTCCCTCCTATCGTAAAGGTCACTGTGAGCATGGAAGAAACTTAATCACACTCCACAACACTCTCTCCATTCAGATTCGGAAGGCATTCGCACATCTTGCTAAGATATGCTTTGATAAGCTCTCCAGACTCATCATGGTCAATTGATTCTGTGCCCATACTACTGCCATTTCACACATAGTAGATCCAGTTGTAGATGTTAGAAACATCCTCACGAAGCCCATAATCGACATATCTCGAAATAAGTGTAGCCCATGAAATTGCATCTCGAGTTACCAGTCTACCAAAACTCCTTGTTCTTCTTCGTCTTCAGCATAGAATAAAAGAGCAAACATAACAACTAAATATGTACAAAGTATCAAATCACACACACGACTTTTGGGTGGTTTACACACCTCGAATGCGCAGCAATACGACACCGCGAATTAACATTATATATGTTACGAAAGTCAAAAATCCCATGAATATTTCGATCATAGTCAACTTCATGCCTACAGGGGTAGGGCATGTAGATGGGGTCGTTGCGTTCTTCAAGGAGCGAGCTGCAGAAGGCAGTCCAAGCGTCAAAATTGGTATCCCAAATCCTCCTTCGCCACTTCGACAGTGCCTCGTAGCCTTGGACAATTTTGGGAACCCTGTTTGCCTTGTCTTGCTAGTATTCTTCAGGCTCTTGCCTCCATCTGGTTATTATGAGGCTTCTTTCCTCTATCCACCTGCTTGTAAGATCATTAGCCAGATCCTTGATCTTGGCTAGAATACCTAGAGACAAAGCACGGTCCAGAGAGTGTGGATAAGCAAATGAAAGTTCAAACGACCTCATTTTGGAACTCCCGTTGATGCCATATGACCAATTCCTGAGGCTAATCAATAGGATGGGGATCCCCCCATAGTGACACAAGCTCTTCAAGGAATTGTCTTAGCAGTGATCGTGCTCTGCGTTGGCTTCCTCTGCTAGGTCTTGTCTTCTTCTTCTAGCTGCCACAATGCGCTCGGGCATATGGATATCTTCGGGCTCTTCAGGCGGGAGGTCTGGTAGAGGCGGACTGGGCATTCTTTGTTACTCTTCTTTAGTATCCTGCTCAAAGTCCGGACCCTCTTTGACATTCTGCTCGACGACTGATGGAACCGCTTGTGGTGGTGGTGGCGGCTGGTCATGCTCTTCAAACCCAAGTTCCTTAAGCTCAACAGTGGAGAGGCCGGCACAACATAGGTAGTGAAATTGCTGCACTTTTGTGATTCATGTGCCTGTTGGAAGCTCCCATTCTTGAAGGCCATACTTTAGTGCTTGGGTGGTTAGTTCTAGCTTCCTTCTTACCTTTTCCACTGAATCATTGCCCTCCGCCTGAGTGACATGTAGTACTGTGCTAAGGAAGGCTTGCCTTTGTGTGTTGGCACATACATCAATAGCTTCTTCCTTGGACACCGCAAACACTCTCTCACACTCAGCCACCGCCAAGCGTTCTGTTAAATCTCTAACTCTTTCAAAAAAATTTCTTTCCCACTCACTGGCTCTCTCTTCCCTCCTCTAGTTCACTTGCCAAGGTTTGCAACTTGCTGTTGCTCATTCGTTAAGAACCAGAGTTGGTTCTTTTTCCTAGATTTTCGAGCCATCTATTCTTTAGCAATTTCTTTCGCTTGATTTGAAATGCTAAATCTTTTTTCTACCTCAGTAAATAGCTTTGACTTTTCTTGCACAAGCTGCTCGTGACTTTGGATCTCTGCGAAGTGCAATCTTCTTTGGGTGAAGGCCATGGCCATGAGGGCCTCTATGTCTCCCTTGGTAATCTCCAATGCATCTTGCAGTCATTGTACCTCATTTTGTAGCCTTTGTGCTTTTGCTGCGGGAACTCGTGGCCTTTCTTGTTCTAGGAACCCTATTTCCCTCTCCAATCTGTCTTGTTCTTCAAGTTCATACCATAGCCGAAAAGCTATGGCATCTTCTTGTTGCTCACTTGGCTCACCCTCCTGAGCTTCTATCTGTCTGTACCTTTCTAGTTTGACAGTTCTCCATTGCAAGTCAGCATATTGCTACACTAGTAACTTCAAGCTTTGCTATTCTGCCACCAGGTTCAGCCTTTGTCTTAGGGGGCTCTCATTGTCCTGGGGTTCCTTAGTCTTTGCTTCCAACAGATCTTGTAGAGTTTTCCCTTCCCTTCTTCGGTTGGCTCCTTGATTTGAAACTTCCAGCCTTAAGGCTACCAAAGTTTCCTTTTCTTTCTCTAACTCCACCATGGCTATCTTCTTTTCTTCTTTTGCCTTGTCCGATTGTGCTAGAAGCTCAGCCACATAAGTGTCATAGTTCGGCACCAGATGGCACGGGAGTAGGGGATGTAGTGGTTGATGCCTCTAGCTTCTGTCATTTTGGATCTTGCCTAGACTCGGCATCTGCCGCAGCGGGCCTTTTTGCTTTGGCTTCTGGTACAATTTCAGCCACTTTACTGACAAGTAGCTGCATCATGTTTATCAATCGGGCCGTGTCTAAAGAGGGCGTGGGTTGTGGGTGGTTGTGGTTGTGGTGTCGGTTGGTACTGGCACAAAGGAGGAAGGCAGGGGGTGCAGTAGGGACTTGCCCTTGCCTACAACTACTGGGGCCGTTTCCACACTCCCACTTGCTTCAATTTCATGGCGGGGACTCAAAGGATCGATCTCTCCTCCCCCATGGATTTCTTTGACAGATTTATGAGTGGCTTCTGCCAACTCAGCAAGTTCTTTCATTCTTAGTTCTTTGGCTTCCTCCTCTACCCTTATTTGCCTCTCTTCTTCTACCCTCTTTGATTCTTCTCTAATTTTTTTGAGTTCTTCCTCTTCTTTTTTCCTTCGTTCCTCCTCCACCCTTCTTGACTCTCTCTGAGCCCTCTTCATCTTGGCTCGCTCTTCTTTGCTCAATCTTTCTTTCTTCTCCTTCTGGCTCTTGTCACTCTTCTTTTTCTCCCGTGGTTTAGTCGCTTGAGAAGGTGGTACCTCCGACTCTCCTTTGTCGCTTATTATCCTTTCACTCGAGCCTTCTTCCTTGCAGTAAGGTGAGCTTTGATGCATAGCTTGCTCTTCATCTACACCAGCATCCTTGATAGCCTCATGGATGATTGCCATTAGGACACTGCTATATCTAATTGTGGAGGCTTTCGAGGCAAGATTTTTCAGTGCAGATTGTGCAGTAGAAGCAGGAGACTCCCCACCAGCTGGTGCTGCGGCTGAGCTAGGAGCGCGGTTAAACTCTTGATAGTTTTCTGCACAAAACCATTCCAACCCACCTCCTCTAGAACTCTTGGAGCGATGCTCTCTAGTAATGGCACCTCGATTCTATTCGTTAAAGAATTGTATCTGTGTCTTAAGAAAAGGGCGTGGACCATTTTAGCTTGCATCTTTGTTGCGGGGTATGGAAGATCAGCCAAACTGATTCCATCCACTCTGTGCACATCATCTTTTGCTGCATTCTATCTGAGCTGGCATAGGGTGCTCAACTTCTCTGACTTGGATAATTCTGGGGCATCTAGCTTTGGACGATAAATGTGTTAGGATTCATTAATCACAAACGGTGGTGCTGATCCAGCTTGCTTTGCAGCCTGGGCTCCATATGTGCAAGCCTCTCTAGCCGGAGTGAGGTTGCTTAGAGTTGATCCTCTTGAATGTCCACTCTTAGGCACCCATATCTAGGGGCTTCCCTCATAGTATCCTTGTGCTCACACGAGATCTTTGGGGATCCATCGCGGCATGGTCGTGTGCCTACGTCGATAGCATCTGAGCTGCCTCTTAGGTTGTGACTGATAGTTTTTACATTTAGAAGCACGTTTCTACAGGTTACAAGAGGGTGGCCCTTGTCATTTTGGCACCCATATGAGCGTGGACTCCTTGGCCTTGTGAATGGCCTTGGTGGGCTTGGTTCTAGTAGTTTGAGCATGGGATGAGATATCACAGCCCTTCTCCCTAGGGTTGGTGTCGTAGGGGTCTCTATCGGTGGCTTTGCAATTGTAGAAGGATCAAGAAAACCCTTCTTGAATGTAGTCACTATGCGCACATTGCCTATAACAAGATGGATGCGATCTAGGTTATAGTCCACATTGTAGTTCATCTGCTTTTTAAAAGTGCGACCTAGTAGTGACTTATTATCGGCCCCTTTAGTGTTTGGCAACACATAAAAGAAGATTGGTATACTTTCAGACTCGATAGAGACAACCACTTTGCATTTTCCTAAGAGTAAGTGTTGCCCCCAAATAGGTTGAGTTTAGCTTTTTTGGGTTGTAATTTAGGTTGACCAATGCGTGTCCAATGATCATGCATCAAGATATCATAGTTGATATCTTCTTCGATCCAGGCATTAAAAGAATACGTCCGTTCTGCAGTGACCATGATTCGTAGGTAGGCGGATGCCACTACTTCTTCATCTTGATCTGTCAGTTGGGTAATAGTGGCCATGCACACATTGACACGGGCTTCAAGCATAGGTGGCTTGTGCAATGAATGGGAAGGAGGATAGTACTTTTTCATGCGACTGCCATTGAAAAAGCCTATTCCTTCACATTTGAGCGTCTCCAATTCAACATTGCATGTTCTACTAACTGTATATACTTGAAAAGGTCCTAGTCCTCGAAATTTCATTTTCTGTTTGTGACCCTTCACAGAGTATAGTAGAACAGGGTCCCCCTGATCAAAGTTGCGCTGTTTGACATGCTTGTCAAACCACATTTTTCTTCGTGCCTTCTCACAAATCAGAGCGTGGGTGGCTAAGGGTCGAGTCTCCGTGAGACACTCTCACTCTATTAAGCGGTTGGTCCAAGCCTCTCTTCCCTCCCAATGCTCCTGGGCTGCTATCCTTAAGCTAGGGACAAAGAACTCTAAGGGTAGAATGGCCTCCGTTCCATAAGTCAGCCTAAAGGGTGTCTACCCTACAGCCGTCTTATAAGCTGTATGATAGGTCCACAAGGCCACCATTAATTTGTTATCCCAGTCACTTCGTGATGTGGATACCACCTTCATAAGTACGTTGACTAGGATTAAATTTGTGGATTATGCTTGGCCATTTGCTTGAGGATAGTAGGGTAAGGACCTTCTCTAAATGATTAGGAAGGTCGAGAGTAGGTGGGATATCACTTCATTAATGAAGTGCCTGCCCTGATCACCTACTAGTTCAATTGGACAACCAAAACGTGAAAGGACCTACTCCCACAAGAACTTCGTAGTGGTTCTAGCATCATTCTTCCTAGTGGCTCTTACCTCTGCCCACTTCGTCAACCAATCAGTTGCCACAATGATGTAGCATGCCTAGGAGTACTGTGCCGCAGGACTAACAGGTCCAAATGAAGTCAATGCCCCATTTTTCAAAGGGTTGTCGTGCTATTACGGGGGTTAACTCCATCTTATCCTTGCGCACGAGCACCTTAGTCCTCTGGCGCTCATCGCACTATTTTACAAATTTAGCAGCATCACGGAATAGGGTGGGCCACCATAGTTGGGATTGTAGCATCTTATGGGCTGTTGTATCCCCCACAAAAGTGTCCTCCAGCTATTCCAGCATGCGGTTCTCTCAATACATCGTGCATCTGGTGCTCACACACACATCTACGCAACAAACTGTCTTGTCCTGGTCTATAGAGTTGGCCCGCGATCAATTGGTATCGCTAGATCTTTAAGATAAGTCTCCTTAGCTTGGCTTTCTCAATAGGTCTCTCAAGTAGACCGTTCTCTAGTACTTGAACTACATCGTCGGCCCAATATGGCGTAAGATTGGCTCTAAACAAGTCTCTTTCGCTAGACAGGCCAAAGAGATGAGCGTCTGGTAGGTCGTCATGTATGCCTTGTCCAGCAGCTTCTCCTGTGGGTATGCGGGACATCTGATCAACCATGTAGTGTTGTTTTCCCTTACGTACAACCACAGAGAAATCAAATTCCAACAAGAGAAGTAACCATCTAGCTATGCAACCTGTAGCGCACTGCTTGTTCACGAGATAAAGCAAGGCTTGATGGTCAACGAAAAAGACGAAGGGGATGGCCAACAGATAATGCCTAAATTTCTTTACAGCAAATACCATGGCTAACTCTTCCCTTTCTATAGTGGAATAGTTCATCTCCGTTTTAGTGAGCTGCCTGCTGGCAAAACTCATGGGGTAATCTAGGTTATGCTCACCAGGCTGGCATAGAATAGCTCAAATAGCAAACTTAGAGGCATCTATGTGTACATGAAACATTATGCTTAAGTCTAGGGCTCATAAGATTAGTGCAATGGTAAGAGCCTTCTTTAAGTCTTCATATGCATGCTGGCATTCCTCAGTCCACTTGAATACGATCAGCAACTTGTACAATGGTCTAGCAATCAGTGGGTAATTCAATGCAAAGCATCGATAGTATCCCATATGGCCTAAGAAACACTAAACGCCCTCATAGTTAATGGGTGGTGGTAGGTCAATAATGACCCTATATTTTGAGAAGTCAGTGGCAATGCCATTCCTTGACACTACGTGCCCTAGGATACATCTGTGCTTCACCCAGAACTGACACTTTAAGGGGTTCAATGAGAGGTTGTATAACCAACACCGTTCAAAGATAGCTCTTAACTTTTGTAAGTGTTCGGCCCAACTAGAGTATACGCATAAGTCGTCTACGAACACCTCTAGCTCGCGTCTAAGCATATCCTTAAAGATGGTGCACATTAATTGTTGAAAGGTCGCAAGCGCATTTATTAGCCCAAAGGGCATAACGATATAGGCAAATACACTCCACGCCATGGCGAAGGCAGTCTTGTGCCTCTCGTCAGGGTGTACTTGCACTTGATTATAGCCAGAGAAGACATCTAGGAAGCTATAGGCTTCTTTGCCTGCTACCCTCTCCAGCATGTGCTCGGTATATGGTAAGGGGTAGTTGTCCCTCTTCGTAGCGGCATTAACTTTCTTGTAATTCACGCACACTCAAATTTTACCATTCTTTTTCATAACGATCACTATAGGTGATACCCAATCCGTGTGCTTAATCTCATATATAAATCCTGCCTTCATGAGCTTATCGATTTCCTCCTTCACTCCATAGGCATGTTTGAGATTCATAAGGTAAGTTTGTTTCTTTGTTGGCACTAGGATCGACTCCTTTAAGTTCCTCCAAGGACCAAGCAAACACCTCGACATACTCTTGTAGGAGAGCAACAAGTTTAGCCTCATCATCCTTGGTCAAGTCGTCAGCAATGAACATAGGTCAAGGCTTCTCACCTTCCCCTTCCAAGTTGACTTCCTTGACCTTGGCTGGTCCCTCAATAGGCTCATTGGTTTTCCCTTGTCTCTTTTCTCCTAGCAGAATCACCACTCTATCACCCTCCTTAAACTTTGTGAAGCGTTTGGGGAGATCCTGCGGCTTCTTTTGCCTCTCTGGTTCTGAGTCCTTAGTTCGCTTCCTGGCCTCCTCCTTTAGCCATCTGCGCCTTAGGTGGACTGGCAAGTCCCCTTTGGTGTGTCTGACCTTAGAGGGTTGGGGTATTTTGGGATCACTCTCTGTACTAGCTTTTGACTCTGAGTTAAACTCCCCCGCTTGAGGAAGGAGTTTCGTTAGGGGTCATAATTCAGTAGGTGTATCCGTCTTAAGCACTGGAACTACCAATGGTTGCGCCACTCCTGCCTACTCGTAATCCATGGCTCCTATGTGCTCCAACCAGGATCTATCACACTCCATCCGCATGACTCCTCTTTCATTCCAGCCTGCCCTTTCCCTTCTAGGCCTAGAATCTGCCTTGATATGTTCGACCATTCTCCCTTAGTGTCATATTCTATCATGTCTAACTCTTCTTCACTCTCGTCTCAAATAGAGCAGCAGTCGTCGTACTCCTCATCATCAGAGTCTTGCCCCTCTGATTGCTCATCATCCCCCAAGCTTTTCTCTACAATCTCCTTTTCCTCAGTGACTAAAGCCTAATTGTATAATAGGTTCAGATCGTGAATTTTGGTCCATTTCCACTCAAGCTTAACCAAAAGATCACTTATGGGTTTTAGATTGGCAGCGATATTGCCCTTCAGTTTATCGGTCACGTACTCTATGATTTTCTGAAGCTCAAACTTGTTGGTGGGGATATGGAATGAGACCGGTTTCCCTGGGTTATGTGAGCTTCCTGCTATCATGCAGAGTGGCACGATGGGCTCCCTTGCTAGCATGCTTGGGGATTTAGTAGCTTGCCTATATAGCTCTTCCTCATCTGAGAATGGTAAGTCAATGGTTGCCAAGACGTGTATCCAATCTTGCTCGTCCTCAGGGCAAGGGATGTACTTGGTCACTGACCCATAGGGTTTGCTTTCCTATGCATCAGCTTTTAGCATGGTTGAGATAGCATCAAGGTCGGCTGGGGTAGTCTTCCAAGTATCCATCTCAACCCTTGCTACTTCTGTTCTATTCCCCAAGAAGATGAGATTGTTATCCCAATCTTCAATAACACGAGCATTCCTCATCCAGAGTCGGCCTAGTAGTATGTTGTAGTCCACTCCCTTCATGACAATGAGGTTCACAAAAAACTACACCCCTGCGACCTTCACTGGCCAGTTCTTTAGGACCCCGAATGGTCGAACCTTCATTTCATTGGCCAATGTGACATTGAACCTAGTCGTTTCCACGGGTGGGTTTCCCCAGACCTGTAGAACTCCGTGGCTCAAGACACTGACACCGGCACCCGTATCTACGATTCCTTTTCGTGTTACATCCCCCAAGGCTAAGATAGGTAAGACTGCATGCATCTCAGTGCATTCCTAGAAAGCATTGACCTGCAGTGATCTTGGAATTGAGTATAGCGTTAGGCTTGGAATCTGTGTGACTGCATCCTTCTCTTGCAAGTTAGCGGCAGTGTGCTTCTCTTTTCCCTCCACCTAGTACTTTAATTCTTGCCATAAGGAAGGGTGCTGCGGAAGCAGATCTCCTAGACTCAAGGTTACTGGCGTGGTTACTGAAGTAGTGAGGAGGTTGCTGGGTGGTTGCCTTACTCCTTGGTCATCACTCTTTGGCCATATGTCTTGGTTAGCTTGCTAACATGCTTCTTCCTGGTCTTGCCTTTGTGGCATCTCATGTGGTGTGGGTGTGTTCCCCGATTGAGGTCGCGACGGTGAAACAGGTGTACTCACACTAGAGAGATTTTCAATTTGGTCTTCCAGTATGGGCTCTACGTCCTTAAGGTGTTCCTGAGCATCCTTGACCCACTCCTTGACTTTGGCTATAGCCTCGAGTTGCCGTTTGGGGTGGGGGTATTCCCCTACCTTGGCACTCCCTAGTGACCCTCTTTTCTTAGGAGCTGAGGTCTCTGCCTCTGCATCAGTGACCCTCTTTCCTATCACTAGCATTGTAGCTTCCTCAATATTAAGGATAATCTTTGCGTCTATTCTCTTTCTCCTTCTCCTCCAGCTTTTCTTTCCCAACGAGGCTGCATCCATGTTACTTGGCCCAGGCAATGAGATGCCTGCCTGTTTTGTCTGTGCTCGCATCATGACATGTAGTGGGATGGGCATATCCTCACTGTCAAAGGTCTCCACACCGAACAACCCCAAGGGTACTGAGGGAATGTTGGCAGAACTAGTTGATGGCTTCTGTCTATGACAGTCAGGAAATAGGTGTGTGATTCCACACTCGGTGCATCGAAGGTCAGCTTTGTCCTTGTTTGCCTATTCCCTTTCTAGGCATCGTGATGAGATATGGCCTGGATGACCGCAAGTCTAGCATGAGATTGGATCTTGGCTTGGTCCTCCAGAGCCTCTGCCTCTTCCTCTACCTAGCGCCATCACCGATACTGGTCGGTAGTCCATCAGGACTGGATTTCCTTCCTCATCATAGGATATGTATGGGTTCACGTAGATCTCCTCTTCACTAGGTTCTTCCACATAATGAATAGGAGCGTCACTCGGTAGATGGGTTACATAGGGCCCTGGTGGTCTGGGTATGCCTGTTGGGTTCATCTCTAGCCTAAGAATGGCCGGTCTTGCATCATTTGGTGCTAGAAGTGCCAACTGGGCTCCCTTGCCAAAGAGGTTAGGTGGCCTATTGCCTAAGTATGGAGGGTTGTATTGCTGCGCATATGGGAATCTTCTTGGCAATCTGCAATGTAATGCGTCATGACCAAACCTACAGCAGTTCGAGCATGGCCTAGATCTAGGATCTTGGCACTCAGCTAGGAGGTGGTTACCACCACAGTGTATACACTGCACATGCGACCGCATAGATTTTCTCATTTGATCTTGCAATCATGCAAGCTCCATTCTCACCTCAGCCAGCTCTTGGCCTTGGTCAACACTCTTTTCCTTATCCTGTATGCTAGAGTTCTCTCTCTCTCCTGAAACTATTGACCACTCTGGGGCTCTCTGACTTGTAGTGTCCTAACTGGTGTTCCTCTTGCTTCGCTCCCTAAGCTGATCGTCCACCCTTATTGCCTCTTCAAAGACTCTAGCTAACAAGTCTCGGTGTAGAGTGGAGTTACTAGCCAAAGTCTTGTAGAGCTCCTCACTTCGAATTCCATTTATAAATACTGTAGACACAACCTTCTCGTTAGGTCTCTCATTTGTAGGGATCCTCTTGAAGAGGCTACACACATGAGTGACATAGTCCCTTACGTCTTCCTTTTCCCTTTGACTGACATTCATCAATCGGACGATGAGATTGTCAGAGTACCCTGCCTCAGAGAATCTCTTGATAAAGAGGTCCTTAAGACGGGCAAAGTTCGTGCACTCAGCTGCATCTAGACTAGTGTACCAAATTCTCTCCTTATCACCTAAGCACAGACTGAAAGCTTGAGAGCATTGTGCAAGGTCTGTGAGACCATTTGCTTTGCAAACTTGTTCAAATTGCTCCACAAAGCTATATGGGCTATTTCTAGGTTCATACTTGTCTAGTTGCTTTGCTACAATAGAGATTCTAGATTGCCTCTTTGCCCCTTGTGTGACCCCTAATCCCGAGAGTAATGCGGTGGCTAAGGCTTTTGTACTCTGCTCAGCGGACGTATTGTCCATGAGCTGCTTGGCTACGAGTTCACTCAATGATAAGTCAACCTCTGCTGCTTGTTCTCTCTCTGCATTTGGCCCTGCTTTGGCTGCACCAGCCAAGACTAGCACACGCCGGGCCTTGTACATATCTACATCTTGTTGGAGTTTCCTAGCCTTCTGCTCATGGTTATAGGCAATTATGCTCTCTAGCGCCTTTCTAATCACCTTTCTTTACATTTCTAGGCTTGCTACCACTTCCTGTACTGGTTTGCCTTGAACTACCATCCTAGTCAACAAGTCGTACTCATTGACTAACTCCTAGACTAAGACTGGGAATTCTCCCAAGTCCGGTCCGTGTCCGCCTCATGATCGTGACATTGCTCCCACTTCCAGCTCCACAAGGTCGTCGATCAATTTGAGTAGCTCCGGCAGTGTTTGATCCTCTATGTTGTTGCTTCTGGATCTTCGTGTCCTCTTAAGGTCCTACTGATGGGGCTCTCAAGCACCCAACTATGTTTTGGGATCTTCTCCTAATAGTGGGTTCCTTGATGTTATTATATCTCCTGATGAGTTCCTTGTTATTAAAAGCAGTTGTTAATCTTATTCACAAGTTTTGTTTCATGCTTTCTAGTGCTTAGTGTGAAAACAGGCTTTTTCTTTTCTTGTAGTTAATCTTTGGTAATAAAATCAAAAGTGAGGTGCGGATGCAAGAAATGCTCAATGCAAACTCCACTCTTCTCCTCACGTTCATAGCTTGATATGGCTCTAAGCACAGGTTCTGGCTGATCTAAGGTCTTACTGAAAGTCCATGATGTGTTCTCTATTCTGCTTCAGGGTTGGTTGGTTGGTTACCCAAAGTCAAATCAAGTTCTAAATTTGGTCTGCTCAGTGTCTAGTTGTTTGGGGTGAATCCTTGGTTATCTTGTCTGGTCTCTGGCTTCTAAGGGCTAAATTGGGTTTCTAGGGGGGTTAAAGATGTGAACAGGATGGCTAGGACTGTTAGGCATGTTCAAAAACCCTCTATTTTAAGTTTTGGTGAAGTGGTCCAATTTTGAGAATCCGACAGGGTGGTCCGATTGTGAAAATTTAACAGGGTGGTCCCATTGTGAGAATTGGACAGGTGGTCCCATTATGAGAATTTGACAGGGTGGTTCGATTTTGGCACTGGGTCCGATTCTCGCAGTCGGACGGTCCAACTCCAAAAATCGGGTGGTTCAATTCTAGGAATCTGACCCATACAACTTGGTATGACCGCGCAGACGACAGCCTGCGGGTTGCACGTGATGACTCAAGCTCAACGCCTACTCCATGGAATCATCTAGTGCCTTCCAGATAGGTGCAAATCACTACAAGGAAATGCCAAACATACCTGGAATCACTGTGCTGCTTGAATCGAATGGCACTCCAGAATTTGTGCCCCTATTTCTCTGTTTCCAGCAGCAGCCGACACGAACCCTTTCTGATTTTCTTCTTTTTCCTATCCTAATCTTAACCTAATGCAACAAAAATAAAAAACAGAGATGGAGATGGATGGTTCTACTCTACTATTCAACAAAAAATCAAAATACTTACTTGCTCCAAGGATTAAAACCTCCTTAATCTCCTAACTATCTCGAGCACCGGTTCGGGCTACAAACCCTACTTCTATGCTCAATTCGATGCGCGCGGTGCTTGAGAGTCGATTCCATCAGTCCCGACAACGAAACCAAAATGAAGGGAAGCTACGGAGCTCTACCCCGAGACCTACGGACCACTTATTGATCAAGCGTTTCAAGCCGAGTGGCCATGGCTACCTCTCACATAGCCGATGTGCAATGCCTACCTTACGGGTCTAATGAGCTTACCTTGATGCTTGATCAAGTTCCCTCCTCTCTCTTGCACTCCTGTAGCTCCACGATCCTTGCGGCAAGCTCAAGCAACCTCAAGCCCTCTTTGTCAAGCTCCATCCTCCATAGCCATGCAAGAAAGGAGAAGAGAAGAGAAGAAGAGAAGATGAAGAGAGAATATACGGAGCTTCTTCTTCATGATCCCTCACTCTCACTTCCTCACACACCCTCAATCCCTCACTCAAGCACAAGCAAGAAGGCAAGAAACAAGAGAAGAAGAAGAAGAAGCTTTGGCCACACACAAGAATGATCTTCTCATTCACTTTTGAACTTTATATACATGCCCTACTTTTTGTGTGGTCATCCCCACTTTTTACATGGCCGGCCATTAGCCTACGGCCATTAGTCTAGGCCCTCTTTTCCTATTTCCCACCATTCTAACTTATCCCATTCCCAACTAGTGCATACAATTTGCACAAGAGTGAGCCTGGTACTCTTTTACAAGGATTGGGGAGGGCTTTCATAATTAATGGTGTGCTTTTACTCTTTTTCTTTCTGGAGGCAACATTGAGGCCTTCTGGAGAGGTCGTCATTCAAAATTTTCAGGGTCTGACTTCCATCCGGGGCGCCTTTTCCTTCCTTTGTCCTGTGCCCTTTCGGTTATCTCCTTTTTCCATTTTCCCACTTCTCTGCTCCATTTTCCTGCTCCTCTGTGCTGCGGTAAACACTCCCTCTCCCTCTCTCATTTTCTCTCCCTCCCCCTTTCCCTCCCCCTCTCTCTCTCTCATTTTTTTTCTCTCTCTCTCTCCCTCTCACTCTCTTTCTCTCTCAATACACACGAATTATACCCCATTTCCTCTACCTTCCTCTCCCTCTCCCTCTCTTTGTCTCTCATTTCCTCTCCCTCTCTCAATACACACGAATTATACCAAAAACAAGTAAAAGAGAGAGACAAAACTCCCTCTCCCTCTCCCATTTTCTCTCCCTCCCCCTCTTCCTCTCCCTCTCTCATTTCCTCTCCCTCCCTCTCCCTCTCCCTCTCTCATTCCCTCTCCCTTCCTCTCCCTCTCCCTCTCTCAATACACACGAATTATACCTCATTTCCTCTCCCTCCCTCTCCCTCTCCCTCTCTTTCTCTCTCATTTCCTCTCCCTCTCTCAATACACACGAATTATACCAAAAACAAGTAAAAGAGAGAGAGAAAACTCCCTCTCCCTCTCTCATTTTCTCTCCCTCCCTCTCTCTTTCTCTCTCATTTCCTCTCCCTCTCTCAATACACACAATTCATACATAAAAAAGTAAAAGAGAGAGAAAACACAAAAGCAAAGCAAGAATGGAGAATGCACTCACCGTAAAGGCTTGAAGAAGGGTTGGGCGGCTCCTCTTCGTGACGGCGGCTCCTCTTCGCCCTCCGCACACCTCCTCCTCTTCTTCGTGCGAACGGGGGTAGTGGCAGTGAGAATCCTTCTTTCTCCTTCTTTCTCTATTTCTCTCCCTCTTAGCAAGATGCTCTCTCTCCCTTTCGCTCTCTCTTTCGTGAATGGGTGAAAAATGACGCACTCGGATTTCAGTCTGTGTTTTTTTCATCTGGGTACCGTCGCTATTTGTGTCACGATTAATAGCGACACAAATAGTGACGCCGCTATTTGTTGTCGCTAATGGGCATCGCTATACCCTCATATCCTTGTAGTGTCTATGGCATCAACCTTCATAGGAGAAGGCATCTTGCCATAATATCCACACATATGTCCAACAATCAAGACTTCTCTAGCTCCAAAAATAGACTTCAACCCTAAAAAGGTTAAATTTACTTCCTCTAGCCTGCAAAGAATCCTCTCAACATCTCTAATATATGAAGCCACAAAGAACCTGCATCCATGACCATCTAAATAATCATCCTTATCTTTCTCCAAGCAACCCTTGATAGGTAAGTCATCAATGAAAGGCATGGTAAGCTCATGAATAAAATATCATAGAACCTTGTTCATCCCATTCATCATATGGGCAATCGAATTAGTAGCTTCTTGTGGAAGTGTACATATCCGAACAAGGCCTAAAGGTGTCTTCATCGTAGTCAAATCTTTGCTCTCAAGGGAAAGCACCATAAAATGTCAAAAAGAATCTAAATTTCTATTAAAAAGAGACTTACCACCATTTTTCATATTTTGGGTCCTAAAAATTGATTTTATAGATAGAAAATGGACATTCCATTGTTCTCCAAATAGCGCTGGTCATCACTTTTAAGCATTGGCATGATCCCACATCAATCAAGCTACACAACCGATTCATCCTAATCTTCTCTAAATAATTCTCGTATGAACTGCTCTCAAGAGGAGAGAGAGGGAGGAGAGGGAAAGACTAATTTTTCATCTCTCTAATCAGGCCATCATTTTCAGAGCTGAGACAAGTAATAGAAGGTGAAAAATTTGAGTAGCAGCTTGGTTTAATTGGTTTGTATGCTTATTCTTAAGCTCCATATTCCCCCCCTCAAATCATCACGTTGCCTGTCAAAATGGCTTTCTCTTTCAGTACCATTCAATAAATTGGCCCTTTGCTTCATGTGAAAATTTGGGGGGCCTTGGGCTCCCAAGGGTAACAATCCTTCTAATTAAATTCATTTTACACTTCTTTGACCTTGGCAACTTTGACTTTCAGCATCCGAATTTCAATCCAAAAATTCCTGCCTGATCGTCATGGAGTCCCACACTCTAGAGAATGGAGGGAATGCTCTCTGGGGAAGGCTATGGAGGTGCAGAAATCCATTCAAATCCATTCGAAGCACTTATATAGGATAAAATTAAAGGCCATGGAGGTTGTTGTGTCTGAGGCTTTCACACCCTTAGGGCTGAAATTTGATGCAGTTACTTCATCCATCAAACTTATTCATTACTGAAATGCTGCTACGAGAAAAATTTGAACCCCTGCGTATTGTACTCTCTGTGAAGGGCTATGGAGGTTGCGGGTTACGCACTTTTACAGAATAAAGTTGACTGCTGCGGCCTGCTGCTGTGATTTTTTTCTTCATCGTTCATGGATTATGCATACATTGAAGCTGCCTGACTCAGTTCTTTGCGCCTCCAGCGTTAGAAATTGTTACCTGGTCTAACCTCATAGAACAGCTGAGGGATTATCAATTGTGATTCCAGCAGAATTAGGCGATTCTTTCGTTATTCTCATCGACTACACCGATCAGCAGAGTAGAGGAGATGTCACAAAAACTGGGTTTCTGACTTTACTTTTCCTCTTTTTACTATCTTCATCATTTGTAGCCTTATACTTGAGGTCAAATTGGCAAGGAGGAGACAGAGAATAATGCTTCTTCCTCTTTCAATGAATAAGGAGCTTTACACAGAATTGATGATGTCTTTGATAACTGGGGTTTTAGACCAGACCTGTGACTGGTCCTATATACTTATAGTATTGTCAACTGCACTTTTCAATAAGCCAGCCTTCAGAAACCTTATATGCAATGGTTTAGTTCTTGCTTAGAATGGGAAGATGTCCTTTTACAACTTGTAAGCTCAGGATTTCCAGAGTGTGGCCATGAATTGCAAAATCCTTTTGTGATCCAAACTTTTCAGCGTGCTGGTCCTTTATCCAGAAGTACTGAAGATGAAAAATTAACAGAAGCAGGTTTTTAATTCTTATTAATGGATACAAATTACCAGTTGTGGTAAATTGTTTGAAAATACATTGCTGCTGTGTAAATTTCAGGACAGAGGGATCAACAATGTGGAACTGATTCAGTTTCTCCTTGAACTTGGATTTCATATTGTTGGGGAGAATTTATTTTGAGGCCTTGTACTTCTCAACTGTGCACGGCTTTGAATAGAAAGGATCTAACACAGAATGATCCATTGATCCATCTATTATCACCGATATTTCTTGCTAAAGAATTGATCTTCTATTTTGAAATTTGACAAGGTCTTCTGAAGACGCGACTTTGCTTTCGAAAAACCCTTCGATATCTTTGGTGAACCTGACGAGAAAGCATCGCATAAATTTCAGGATGGGAGATACTTTAGCATCAGTTTTAGCCTCTTCTACGATTCTTGCTTTGTCCTCTACTTCATCTCCATCATTGACTGCTGCTTCAAGTACTTCAACGCATTATTTAAAGCAGATTTTGCAGAATATGTCTATGTTTATGCCGCTTCAAAATCAGCAGACACAATTGTATATGCAGCAACAACAGCAATTGCATCAACAACAGTTGTCTCAGCAAAGGCAACTATATTCGGAGCAGGAGAATGCAATCAGCGCGACTAAGGCGATTGAAGCAGTTGAGAATGAGAAGAAGCTATTTGATGGCCGTAATGTTTCAACTTACTTGAAGACATATGAGATCACGATGGGATTTTTTGGAGTACCAGCTGGACTTATGAGTAAGTATTTCCTTCGTCTTGTCACACCCGCCTTGAGGGAAAAAGTGGCTGATCTTTTTATTAAAAATTCGCATTGGCAAGATTTTAAAAAGGCCCTGAAAGAAGAGTATTTCCTTGAGGACTTTGGAATGGCTACATGGTGGTCATTTTGAGAGTGGGTCTACATGCCAAACAAAGATCTAGCTGCTTCAGAGTTGATACAAGAATTTGAAGAGAGGTATAGTCAACTTGATGCCATTGAACAAAGAGCATTGGATGTTGAAAAAGTTGAGCTTTTCTTGCAAGCTGCAAATCCTGCTCTTCAGGAAGAGTTAGAAGAGCTTCTTGAGGATCGCACGAAGCCTATGGGTCTTAAAACGGATTGGCAAGATGCCCAGGATGCAGTCTCGACTTTGACCAAGACGAGAATATGGGAGACCCGCCTACATAATGGATCTATGACACCGCCTACTATTTCTACTCCTCCCGTTCCTCCTGTTCCAAGACCGATGCCAGCTCCTTTTGCTCCAAAACCATCCGCTCCATCGGTGCCTTCCTCTCTTTATGACACAATCAAAGGCATAACAGATTTGACACTGGAGTCAGTTAAAGCAGAATTGGTGGGAAAATTGAAAGAGCAGTTTGCTTCGATTGCGCCTACTATTTCTTCTAGTGCTCCTACTATACCTAGGAGTGCTCCTAGTGCACCTAGGAGAGATCGAAGATGTATTTGGTGTGATAGTATGGACCATCAGCATTGCAGGGATTGTGAATCTTTTCAGGATGCAAGGAGGAAGAATTTGGTATTTTGGGGACAAGATGGTAAGATTTGGTTGACTGAAACAGGATCTCCGCTTGCTACCAGCTTTGGGAAAGGCAGAATGAAGAAATTAGTGGATGACATGGCTGCGCATACTTCTTATGTGGCAGCTAGAGGAGATGCTTCTGCATATGGAGTTCAGATCGAGAAAGAATCAGAGAATCAGTCAGCATTATGGACTTATGCTACGGAGATGGCAAAAAAGGGAAAAATTCAGCAAACTATTTTGACTAGTGCAGGCTCTAGCATCAGATCTGAGACATGTTGGGATTCGCCTATTGACAGGTACACTATTTATGCCTACTTGGCTAAGTCTCAGGGAGAAAATGTACTTGTTGAGGAGAAGCGTAAGAGGGATGAAGAAAATCCAAATGCAGCTAAAAAGACTAGAGGGCGTGAGTTTGTTACTCCACCTATTGTAGGACCATCTTTGAGACCAGGGCCAGAATGACAGATGGAAGATGCTCAGAAGAAAGAAAAGAGGCAAGAGCCTAGAGAGAGAAAGCATCCAGGGTTTAGATTGATGTCCAATATTGAGACATCTACGGACATGAAGAAAATCTTTAATGACAAGATACTTGGCAGTGAGGTGGCTTTTACTATTTCTGAGGTTTTGGGCATCTCGAAAAGAGAGTTTCAAGATCAGTTCCAAGAAGTCCTGAAGAGGAAAAGATATGCATTGCCTACTACTGATACACAGGGAGTTTTGATTGGGGAGTTGGATGAGGATGAGGATGAGGTTATGGTTGAGAATGCTTCTATTTTTCCACAGATAGAGAAGAGGGTTCAGCCTATGCATTATGCAGAAACTGATGAGCCTGTCTTGATACCGCGTAGTCACTTTTTGCGGAGTCATTGGGCTAGGGAAACTATAGAAACGATGGTAAAAATTGGAGAGAAACAGGTGCCTTATGTTGCTTTGGTGGATCATGGTTCAGAGATTAATCTCATAGTTCATGGAGTTTATGAAAGTAACAGATGGCCTATGGATGTAGAGCATGGGTGGCGTATGAGAACCGCCACCAACACTGCAGGTGATTTGTATACTGCCTGTACCAGTGTCAGGGTTTCTATTGGAGATGTAGAGGAGGATTTCCATTTCTTTGTGCAGGATTCATGCTCTTATCCCATAATTCTTGGACAGCCATTCATCACAGAGATGCACATGGAAACAAAAGTAATGGATGATGGATCTACTTATGCACGGATTCGCAGTAAAGATGGTATGAGAGCAGTTCAGTTTATGACTGTGTGTGTGAACCATGTTAGAAACAGGGATACTCTTAGAGATGCACCTTTGCCCACTGTGAGGGATTCCGGTTTTCATTAGGTACCACTGTTTCGCGAGACGATGGTGGTACAAAGCAGAGGAGATTGGAGTTCTTGCCTCCTGGCAGCAGTGTTTTCTCCTCTAGTTTTGTTGGAATTTCAACAAACAGTTTGATGAGTTATCAGAAGACTTCTAAGTTGCGTAGATCTGCCAGGCAGTACATATGCAGGAAGGAGAAAAATTTGAAAAATGCAGGTATTTTAGAGGATGATGAGCATATAGATGGGATGTATGATAGTATGATTTGTGATGACAGAGATGGAAAATACGCTGAAAACTGATATGCAGAGTTGTCACAGTAATGTATTAGTGCAATCCCTGGACATGTTTCATGAAATTGCATATTTTGTGTCACAAATAGAGTCAGAGGCTGAGGTGACTCAGCAAAAAGTATTGAGTGTTGAAGAAATTCAGCAAACAGAGTTTCCGACTGATTATGATCAGCTTACAGAGACACAGAGGGCTGAAAACTTTCAGCCAACATAGTTTACTACTGAAATATTTCAGCATCCAGAGTTTAGGGCTGTTCCTATGCAGTCCATAGAGCAGAGGGCTGAGGATATTCAGCCAACTGGAGTGCAGAATTGCTGATTTACATCAAGATTTGAGTAATGCAAAGGATCATAATGAAGCCAGGGTTGACACGAAATACAAGACTGTGGATAAGAAGGTGAAGCCGGTAGCTGTACCGCTTCCACCTGACAGTGATCAACAAATAGAGAGGGCTGCCAAATAGCCAATTTTGAGGAATCCAAAGCATATAGGCCATAAATTTTCAGCAGAGACTCTTGCTGAATTAAAAATTGGACATGGTGATTTCTTGCAACCCACAGAGAAGCAATGCTTTCAGGAGATGCTTGAGTGACGTGGAAGGGGGTTTGCTTTTTTCTAGCATGAGATTGGATGTGTGAATCCGGATATTATTGCTCCTATGGTGATCTTTACTATTCCTCATATTCCATGGAACCTCCGGCCTATTCCAGTGCTTAAGGCACACCCGCCAAAGTTAATTGACTTGTTGAATGAGAAAATCAAGATGGGAATCCTAGAGCCATCATCTGCACCATACTCAAATAGGTGGTTTACGGTTCCAAAGAAGAATGGTACTCTCCGATTTATACAGGACATGCAGCCAGTAAACAGAGTTACTATCAGGAATGTTGGTATAGGTCCAGTTGTGGATGAGTTTGCAGAAGCATTTGTTGGACATGCCATCTATTCTTTAGGTGATTTGTATTCGGGATATGATCAATTTCAGCTGGCTTTGGAAAGCAGGGACATAACCACTATGAGAACTCCTATTGGGCTTGTCAGGATGTGTACCTTGCCTCAAGGTGCTACTAATTCTGTTGCGCATATGATGAATGCCATGCATAAGGTCCTTCGTGATTACATACCTCAGCTTACCATGCCTTTCTTGGATGATGTGCCCATTAAGGGGTATGCAAAAGAAGAGAAGAATGAGAGTCTAAATGAACAGGGATGCAGATACTTTGTGGCTGATCATATTTCAGCTTGTGAGAAGATTTTGGCCAGGTTAGAAGAAGTGAACTTGACACTATCAGGGCAAAAATCTGTTTTTGGAGTAAATGAGGTTGTCATTGTTGGACATATGTGTGGGTATTATGGCAGGAAACCCTCACCTGAGAAGGTGGATGCTATAGGCAAGATTACGGAGTATTAATCTACCACTTCAGAGGTATGGAGATTCATTGGAGCTTGTGTGTTTTATATGATTTGGATACCCCATTTTGGACACATAGCAGATTGTTTATATCAGCTGCTTCGAAAGGGGCAAAAATTTTATTGGGATGAGAGCCACACTAGAGCCATGCGAAAATTGAAGAAATTATTGCAGATTGCTCCTACTCTCAGGAAAGCGGATTATAATTGCGGAAGGCCTATTGTATTGGCAGTTGACACTAGTCCAATTGGCATAGGTTGGGCTGTGGGTCAAGATGATGCAGATGGAAACAGGTATGCTATTCGGTTTGGGGCGAAAGTCCTAAACGAGAGACAGAGGAGATATCTGCAAATCAAGAGGGAGTTACTGGGGATTGTTACGGCTCTCAAATGTGACAAGGAGTACTTTATTGGAGCCTCACTTGTAGTAGAGATAGATTGCTTGCCATTGATAGGTATGATTACGAGTTACTCTACTCCAGATATAGCTATGCTGAGATGGATTGCATACATCAAGTCATTAAATCCAGAATTTAAACACATAGCAAGGAAGGATAATCTAGTGGTGGATATGCTGTCTAGAGCTAGATATGATGATGAGGAGACACTACTTGCAGAAGAGGATGATGCAGAAATTTCAGCCGCCGCTATGGTTGATCATGTTTGCCATGTCTATGATACTGTGGCTTTCAAAGAAGAACTCTATGTTGGAGATTGGTTGCAGATTGGCAAGTACCTTAGTACATTAAGCAAAAGAGATGAATGGACAGATGAAGAGTTCAAGAAGATCAGAAGAAAAGCCTATGGTTATTTTCTCAAGGACGGATTTCTTTGGAAGCATCCGAAGAAAAGAGGTGGATTACCCTTGCGGGTTGTCTGCGATAAAGAGACACAGTTACAGGTGATGAGGGAGTTTCATGAGAGTCCTTTTGCTGGTCATAGAGGAGTGTGGGCTACTTATGAGAAAATCAAGGAGAAATATTGGTGGAAAGGCATGTATAGAGATGTTTCTCATTTTGTAGAGACTTGCAGAGACTGCCAGATGTATTCGGTAGTGCGTCATCGAGATGAGCTTCATCCGACCTATCCGCTATGCATTCATTATAAGTGGGTAGTTGACTTGATTACTATGCCTATGGGTCTATGGCAGATGAGATATATTGTTTTGGCTAGAGAGGATCTTACCAATCATGTTGAGGGCAGACCTTTGAGAATGAAGACCACTAGTGCAGTGTGTAAGTTCTTATTGGAAGAAATTTTTTGCAGGTATGGCTGTGTGGGTAAGATCACTGCAGATCGTGGTGAATTGGATGCAGATGAAGCTAGGGAGTTTTTCTCTCAACTAGGAATCAAGTTGGCTCTAACCACAGCATACAATCCAGAGGGAAATGGGAAGAGTGAAAGAGGGCATCCGCCGATAGTGAAAGCATTAGCCAAAGCATGCAGAGGACGGATTGGAGAATGGCCGAGACTTCTACCATTTGCTTTGTGGGCTGATCATATGACTCACAGTGTTACCACAGGATATATGCCCGTAGAGTTGATGTATGGTCAGAAACCGGTTATGTCGACTGAGACTTGTGCTTTGACTTGGTCAGTTTTACCTTGGCAGGAAGATTTGACAAGAGAGGAGCTCTTAGCTCTTTGGATTCGACAGTTGGAGAGAAGACCAGAGGATATTCAACTAGCTATTGAAAGGTTGAAGGTTGCTAGACTAAGAAATAAGGACAGATTTGACAGCAGGCATCGCTTGCGGCCTAGAGCAATAGAAGAGGGAGACTCGGTATTAGTCTTTGATAGCAGCCTTGAAAATCAGCATACTGCACTTCGGAAGATGGTGAAAAGATGGTTTGGACCGTACATAGTCAGACATGTCTTTGATAATGCAACATATGAGTTGACAGAATTGGATGGGACAGTGCTTAGAGTGCCTATTGCAGGAAAAAGAATCAAGATTTTCAAGAAAAGAGATGATGAGGATTATGCATTGGAAGAATTTGCAAGAGAAGAGAAACGAGAAGAAACTCCAGTAGAAGAGACAGATGATATGACAAATAATCTTGCTAATATACCGAAAATACACAATGAAGAGATTGATTTGTTCGTGGATCTTGACGATAATGATCATGGGTAATTGGCCCATCCGGAGGATGCACAGGATTAGAGGGGGTGGATGTCATACTGCTGCGCATCCAAGGTGTGGAATCCACCAAAAAGTTGTGTGTGTGGGATTTGATACTTTGTACATACTTAGTCATTATGTTTGCTCTTTTATTCTACGTGGGTAATATAGTGAAGAGGGGTTTGGTGCAAGAGGAACTTATCCGTAATGCTCTGGTTGACATGTACGCTAAATGTGACATGCTTGTAGAAGAACAAGGAGTTTTTGATAGATTGGTAACTCGAGATGCAGTCTCATGGGCTACACTTATTTCAGGATATGCCGATTATGGGCTTTGTGAGGAAGTACTAAACTGTTTCAAAGAGATGCAGATCGAAGTACACTGGTGGATATGTATGCCAAATGTGGGAGCTTGCTTGATGTTCAGCACACATTTGACTTCCTGCCACAACGCAATGAGTATTCTTGGAGTTCCCTTATCCTTGGCTATGTTGACATGGGGGATATGACAATATTTTGGGCTAGCAACTGATATGGATGCAGTCAATTATTTGATGCTTGCCAATGACATGATTCATGCCCTTTATCCTAATGCTATAACAGTTGGAGAAGATGTGAGTGGAATGCCAGTCTTTTCCATCGCAGTTGCAGATGGTGGCATAGGTTTCGATTACAGGCTCCATATGGCTGTTCCAGATAGCACGGGCACTACATGGTGATGCTGAAACAAAGGAATTTGCTTCACATAAAATTGTTTCTAATACTGAAGTTTGGAAATATTATGGATGCGGAGATCGTGTTTTGTGAACATGCTGAGCACAATGTTGTATTATGGACTGCATGCATATTTGGGTATGCAGAAGGAGGAAAAACTTTAGCTGATGTTTGAAGAAATGTGCCTGGCAGGTATTGCTCCAGATGGATTGGCATTTCTCTCAGTTTTTTTTCTGCTTGTAGTCGTGTTGGCCTTGTTGACAAGGGAATTCAGCTATTTGAGTCCATGACTGGGGTGTATGGCATTATTCCTACTGTGAAGCACTATGTTGCTATGGTGGACCTCCTTGGCCGTGCAGGGGAATTCAATAAGTTGAACCGGATGATGTTGCAAATGCCAATGCAGGCTAACTGGTTTGCTTGGATATGTGTATTGTGTGCTTGTTCCACATATGGAAATGTAGAGTTGGAAAAGCATGCATTTGGTCATGCGATAAATCTACAGTACAGGGAGGCTGCTGCTTATATTGACATGGCCAACATATTTGCTGATGCCGGAATATAGAGCTATGTGTATGATGTGGAGAATCACAGTCCTCTAGGCACTGCTCAGTCCGAGGTTAAGAGTGGAGAAAGGTGCATGGGTCAATCACAGTGAGGGCTAGACTTGAAACAAGGAAGAGTACATTTGTATATTGTAGCCAAGTTGCTCAAAATAGATGTTGTACCTGTTGCGAGGTGTGGTGCAACAAGGATTGGCAGCATTTGAAAGTGAGAATCACATGTTCACAGGTGTTTGTAGGGGACGTTCGCCAGCAGGACCTATAGAGCGGCCTGCCAAAAGAGTTAAGCCACTTTTCTGATAAAAAAAGGGGCCGCTTTTTGAGGGCCTATTGTGGAAGGATCGAATGCCTGGGGAGAAAAAGCATGGGGAAAACAGGCTGAAAAAGGAAAAACAGGGTCTCAGAATGGAGGAAAAGAGAAGAAAAAGCCATGTCTGATTGGTAGCGCAATACGGAGAACGATACGTTTGGGGACTGCGATGAGAGAAAGGTAAAAAGGGAGGAGGCAATTGGTCTACTGGGGGGGTATGAGGTGTAACAGGCCCGGATGAAAGACAAAAACTGAAAATTGAGTTTGGAAAACGGGAAGAGGATCGACTTGCTGGAGCTTTAACTATGCTAATTCAGCAGTCGATTCAGTACTGTGTGGTAGAGGGACATGCAAAAGAGGCCTACTATAAGCTTCAGCTTTTGATTTGACAAAGAAATCGATGCTTTGATGGAGCATCCTGATCTCAGAACTGCGACAGAGAACAGAGGGAATGCTCTCTGGGGAAGGCTATGGAGGTGCAGAAATCCATTCAAATCCATTCGAAGCACTTATACATGATAAATTTAAAGGCCATGGAGGTTGTTCTGTCTGAGGCTTTCACACCCTTAGGGCTGAAATTTGATGCAGTTACTTTATCCATCAAACTTATTCATTACTGAAATGCTGCTACGAGAACAATTTGAACCCCTGCGTATTGTACTCTCTGTGAAGGGCTATGGAGGTTGCGGGTTACGTACTTTTACAGAATAAAGTTGACTGCTGCGGCCTGCTGCTGTGATTTTTTTCTTCATCGTTCATGGATTATGCATACATTGAAGCTGCCTGACTCAGTTCTTTGCGCCTCCAGCGTTAGAAATTGTTACCCGGTCTAATCTCATAGAACAGCTGAGGGATTATCAATTGTGATTCCAGTAGAATTAGGCGATTCTTTCCTTCTTCTCATCGACTACACCTGAGGGATCAACAATGTGGAACTCATTCAATTTCTCCTTGAACTTGGATTTCATATTGTTGGGGAGAATTTATTTTGAGGCCTTGTACTTCTCAACTGCGCATGGCTTTGAATAGAAAGGATCTAACATAGAATGATCCATTGATCCATCTATTATCACCGATATTTCTTGCTAAAGAATTGATCTTCTATCTTGAAATTTGTCAAGGTCTTCTGAAGACACGACTTTGCTTTCGAAAAACCCTTCGACAGCGGAAATATTACATTCTCTCCCTTTTGGAAGAATTGAGATGTCCTCATCTCGAGAAGAACTGGGGGTATTGTTGGTTGAGAGTACTTTCATCCATCCAAGTGGCATCCTCCTCGGGATAATCTTTCTAGTGGACGAGACATTCTCTCAAGGTTCTGGATGTCAATTGTCTTTTCCTAACATCTAAGATCCTATCATGCCATAGCTCAAGGACTCCTTGGCTAGGCATTACAACTTGTTGATCACATCAAGTACATGGCTGGGATTAGGTACATACTTCTTCAGTAGGCTGATATGAAATACATTATGAACCTTTAGGTTCTTAGGGAATTGTAGTCTATAAGCATTAGGTCCTAGGCACTTGAGGATCTTGTAGGGTCCACAATTCCTTGGACTTAGCTTCTTACATTCACCTAAGGATAGGGAACTCTTCTTTGGGCGTACACGAACGAAGACCATGTCTCCTTCAGCTCAATCACTTCTGGGATGGACATCCTATATGTCCTCTTTGCGATTGGTGCAGCTCCAGGCACTAGCTTAATTTCATGATCAACTTCCCTTTGAGACGGAAGTTCTGTCAACTCTTTAGAAAATACGTCTGCATACTCCTTTATCCATGAAAGTTCTTCACTAGACTCTTGATTCTGATCTAGTTTATTAAGCTTAATCAAGTAGACAGGTAGCCCCTTCCCTTCATAATTGGAGATGCTTTGGCCAATTGATTTTCTGCTTTCTAGCCTCTCCTTGAGTTGTGGCCAATTCCCCTTTAGAGTTTCGAAAGGAAACTTGGCCCTTTCCACAATGAACGCGGGCGTTATTAGTTTTAAGCCAATCCATCCCGAGCAAACACTCATGGATAGCTAGGTTCATGACCCTGAATCTGACTGAAGTCGACTTTCCTCCTAGTGAGAATTACATTACCTTTCATTTTCACTTCATCCTTTAGCCAAGTATCTAAATCTCTTAACTTTTCATCAATACTCACAGTCAAGATAATCATTGAAAAAAAACTCTTATTCCATTCATATGGGCATAGCCCTTTCGAGTACATTCTTGGGGGGATGAAACAAGCTGATACATTAATTCGAGGAGGATAAGATATTGTTGAATTCAGCTACGGGAACTGTGTAATAGTATGGAGTAGGGTCATGGATTTTTCAGGAATCGATAAGTCATTGGAAGATTAGGGTATCTTTTCCTTTGATATCCATTCTTCTCATGACGTCCCAACACCTTACTTCGGTCGGCAGGCATTACTCGAGTCACTTCCTTGTACACATACTTATTCTGGTTAACCCTTCGACCTCCAACATGTAGGGTCGTGTTTGCATGAGCCTCAACAAAGACGAACAGCTTCATGATCTTGAGGTCCTCCATCCACTTAATTCTCTTCAAGTTGGTTTGAAGGTACTCTCCATCTACGTAATAGATCCCTGAAACTCCCATCCATCTCTGTTCCATGTACAGAGGCGATGGATTGTAGATGCGGTCTAGGATGTTCATCATATCGATTCTTCCCCGATAATCCGAGGCATGCATCGCGGTCATAAACATGACCTGGAATACCATGAATCTGTTTCATGCTTCATGACTCTGCACGACAGCATCAATAAATAAGGAAATGTTCTTAATAGCAACATTTGCTTTACTTCTTCTTATTAAGTTTTCTTATAAAGAGAGATCTTCATTGGTTTGCTCTGATATCAAGTGTAACGTATCCACCTGTTCACTTTCAGGACACGTCTTAGCAGCCCATTGGGAAGAGAGTCTAGAAAGCTCCACTCGACACTCCCATGGAATGTTACGCGGTTTGTGATCTATATCTTCCCGAGTCTGCCACGTAGCGCAAGTATTTCGGCCATTCCCACTTGTTGAGATGACAAGCTCAACATATGCAGACATTGATGATGGACCGCCTGGTTAGATGGGTCCACATGTCTACACTTAGCACGTTGGTGGTCATTATGACTCTCACATGGCCACTGACTCATTACTTATTATATTCAGGTTGTTACACCTATTTACAGCAGCTGGCATAGTTATAGCGCCAGTCGACTAGTGTAGTCGGTTATACATTGTTTGACTTAGTAGGCCACTTTCCTTTATGTTGTATCTTATATATACTTAGTGTATATTGTAAAGAGTGTGGAAGAAGAAGAAGAAACCAACAAGAAAACGTTTTGGCCTCCATCTCTCTTGTTGTCTCTTGAGTGAGCTTCTCCTTGTGCATTCTGTGTGTGTTCGGCGCAGCATCTTAAGCAAGTCTCCCCACCACATAATTCTTGACATGGTATCAGAGCTGTGCCACTAAGAGAGGTTGATTTCAAAGGCTAAAGTGAAGGAGAAGAAGCAAGGTTCGAGTAAGCAAGCCACGGGTAAGAAGCTCTCCCATCCTTTCACTATTTCTCTTGGATAGTGCCTGTGGAGGCACCGGAAGCAGGGCAGAGCAAAAATCTCAGATTGTAGTGAGATTTGGTGTGCACAAAGAGCACATTGTATTCTGCAGATTAGCTGCAGTTATTTTGTGCATCTGAGGCCGTTTCAGGCCCCATTTTAGAGCCGCAAGGTTGCGGACAACAGTTTTAGGGTACATTGTGATTTCGGCTATTTTGATCGAAAGTGGGTGCGCAGGTTACAGATTGCAAATCTGTAATTTTTGAGGTGTTTGCAGGAAGCAAACATAAGGTTTATATGCAAACAGATTGCAGATTGCATGTATTGTTAAGCAGATAGTGAAAAAGGCTGTCTGGTGTATTGCTATGCACTATAGGTCGAGGGTTGCAGAAGATTTGCTTGTTGTTTGGTATTAGTTTTATGATAATGGCAGAGAATAGTGGAAGCCCCATCATTGAGAAGCTCGAAAAGAACAACTACCCTTCATGGAAGTTCCGTGTCACGAACTTCCTTATTGGAAAAGGCCTCTACGAGTTTGTTTCAGGTGAAGAAAAGAAGCTGGAGGTGAGTGATCCTCCAACTGCAGAAGAGACAAAGGCACGGAAGGAATGGAATGCAAAAGACAAGAAGATCATGTATTGGATGTCTGTAGTAATTGACAATAATATGTTGGGACATATTAGAAATGCAGAGAATTCATATGCAGCTTGGACCATACTTGAAAGTATGTTTTCCGTAAATACAAAGGCATGAAAGATTCAACTCAAGCAAGAGTTGAATACATTGAAGAAAGGGAAGATGTCTATCAATGAGTATGCACTGAAGATAAGGAGCATTGCAGATGCATTGGCAACGATTGATGTAATGCCTGATGATGATGATTTGGTATCGTCTACCTTGGGTGGACTTAACAATGAAAAGGCTTGGAAGTCTTTTGTAACTTCCGTATATGTCAGAAAGCCATTTCCGGATTTCGATGAGCTGGTCTCCCTTATGATCATTGAAGAGATAAACATGCAGAGTGAGACATCTGAAAGAAGTGGTGAATAGGTCCAAGCTTTCTACTCCAGTTATGGAAGGGGATGTGGCATGTTCTCTTCAAGAGGCCATGGTACAGGATGTGGTAGTGTTAACCAACAAAATAGATTTACTCAGCAATCTGGCGATATTCAAGTTTCAGGAGGTCCTGGTAACTTTTGAGGTAGGGGGAGCTTTACAGGAAGAGGTGGATGGCAGAACAGAGGTTCTAACAACTCTGGTATTGTGTGTCACTACTGTGGCAAAACAAGTCATATTGCAGCCCAATGTTATGCTAAGAAAGATGATATTCGCAGTGGTAAGTTACACCAAGGAAACTATGCATCGTCTTCAGGACAGAATGAAGACAAAAATGAACATCTGTTTGTTATGTAGCATATGTTGAATGCTGTTACAGGAAAGGGAACACATGATGATGTTTGGTATGTTGATTTAGGTGCATCCAATCATATGACCAGCCATGCAAAATGGTTTGAAGAGATGCATGATTTGTAAAATGCAGGTTATGTGCAGACGGGTGATGATTCATGTCACCCAATTTCACACATTGGAAAAGTTCCCTTGTCCTTGCATGATGGTAAGACAAAGAGTCTTTCAGATGTATTACATGTGTCATCTATTACAAAGAACTTGCTGTCAGTCGGTCAAATGGTAGAGCAAGGGCTGCAAGTCAGATTTAATACAAAGGGCTGCTTTGTAGAAGACTTCAATGACAACTGCAGGTTGGTAGCAAAGGGAAGTAGAGTTGGATGTATGTTTACTCTGGATCCTAGAATTCCTACTATGAATGCTGCTATGTATGCTAAAGAAAAAGAGGTTGTTGCAGATATTGAAATTTGGCACAAACGCATTGGACATGCAAATGTACAAAGGCTGAAATTAATGCAGTCCAAAGGGTTGGTTACAGGTTTGCCTACATTTAGAGTTGCAGAATTTCAAAAGGTATGCGAAGCATGTCAGTTTGGTAAGCAGGCAAGACAACCCTTTTCACATGACAGAGATGTAAGAAGAAATATCCTTGATGTTGTGCATACAGACATTTGGGGGCCTACACAAAATGTATCTCTTGGAGGCAGTTCATACTTTGTCACATTCATTGATGATTGTTCTAGAAAGCTGTGGGTATATTTTATGAAGGAAAAGAGTGAAGCGTTTGAGAACATTAGAACTTTCAAGGCTGCAGTTGAAAGAGAAACAGGCTTGAAAGTAAAGTGCTTGAGGTCAGATGGAGGGGAGAGTACCTCTCGAATGAGTTCGATGATTTTCTGGGGTCTCATGGGATAAAGAGACAGTTCACATGCAGATATACCCCATAGCAAAATGGGGTTGTAGAAAGAAAAAGCAGGCATATTGCAGAAGTTGCACGCGCCTTGATGGCTAAAAAGAATATGCCTAAGCATTTTTGGTCTGAGAATGTTCATACTGCTGTTTATATTATGAACAGAACTCCCATAGTTGCAGTTCATGGGATGACTCCTTAAGAATGCTTTACTGGCAAGAAGCCTGATGTATCACACTTGAAGGTATTTGGCTGTGTTACATACGTTCATGTGCCAGATGAGCTACAGAAGAAGCTTGATCCAAAGGCAGAAAAATGTGTTTTTATTGGATACTCTTTAGAGCAGAAAGGGTATCATTGTTATAACCCTATCATATGTAAGTTCACAGTGAGCAAGGATGTCATCTTTGATGAAATGAACAGTTTGGTATGCATCTAGTGGTGATGCATTGGATGATGATGATCATCATGACACTTATGTGCAGGCTTGAAAGAAAGAATCACAGACTCTTAGTGGACCAGAGACATTGTCTGGTAGTCCTTGGTCTGGGAGACTAAAGAGTACCTCTACATCTTCAGGTGCATCTAGTAGCATTACAGGTAAAGACAAAGGAAAGAATAAAGTGTCAAATGGCATTGATGCAGTTCTTGATGGAGACTCCAGTGGCTCAGAGAGCTTGGATGATGAGCTTGGTATTCCTTCTGTCAGGACGCCAAGTGTACAGAGAGCTCATAGTAATATAAAGGCTCCATTGAGTGATCCGGTGGTACGCAGATCTAGCAGGGTCAGATACCTTGTTAAAAGATTTGGTTTTGAAGGTTATGCAGCTCACCATTATGCTTATATGGTGAAACTAGTTGAGGATGTTGAGCCCACATGTTTTGAGGAGGTTGTTGGTCATGCTCATTGGGATACAGCAATGGATGAGGAGATGGCTGAATTAGAGGCCAATAAGACTTGGGATCTAGTATCATTGCCAAAGGGCAAGAAAGCTATTGGATATAAGTGGATTTATAAGATTAAGCACAATGCAGATGGTTCTATTAGTAGGTACAAAGCTAGGTTGGTTGCAAAAGACTATGCCCAGACATATGGCATAGATTATGAAGAAACCTTCAGTCCAGTTGCTAGGATGGCAATTGTCAGATGTGTGATTGCTTTGGCAGCAGCCAAAGGTTGAAGGTTTTAGCAAATGGATGTGAAGAATGCCTTCTTGCATGGTGATTTGCAGGAAGAAGTGTATATGGATCAACCAGTAGGCTATGAAGATTTAGAGCATCCCACGTATGTGTGCAGGTTGAAGAAGGTGCTCTATGGGCTCAAGCAAGCACCTAGAGCATGGTCTGACAAGATCGGAGAGTATCTTTTCAATATTAGATTTTATGTTTCTGATGCTGATCACTCACTTTATGTGTGAAAGGGAGATGCAAGTTTGGTCATCATAGTCATCTATGTGGATGAGTTGATTATTACAGGTGATAGTGATAGTGGGATTGATGAAGTCAAGAATTTTTTAAAAAAGAAGTTTGAGATGAAGGATTTAGGTGAGCTACGGTACTTTCTTGGCATTGAGGTGATCAGATGTGATGATGGTATATGGCTGTCCCAAAGATAGTATGGCTTGAATATGCTGTCCAAGTATGGTATGACATCATACAAACCACTTTCAGTCCCATTGGAGTAGAATGTAAAGTTGAGTGCTGATGTTGGGGATGAGATAGAAGACCCTACTATGTTTAGGAGGATAGTGGGGAGTTTGATCTACATGACCATTACAAGGCGAGACTTGAGCTATGCTGTTGGTCTTGTGAGTAAGTTTATGCAAGTACCTAGAAAGCCACATTTGGATACAATCAGACGCATATTGAGATATGTGAAGTCCACATTACATTATGGACTTTTCTACGAGGCAGGTACAAATGTACAGGTGTTTGGATACACAGATGCAGATTGGGCTGGTAGTATGTCTGATAGAAGATCTACCAGCGGATACATGTTCTCTCTTGGTAGTACAGCAGTTGCTTGGAGCAGCAAAAAGCAATCTACACTTGCTTTTGTCGAGTACAGAGATTGAGTATAGAGGTGCTGATGTTGCAGCATGTGAGGTAGTATGGATACAAAAGTTAATGGCTGATTTGGATGTGCAAGTGGAAGGTCCAATTGTCATTTATTGTGAAAACATGAGCAATATACAGTTGGCTAGGAACCCTATGTTTCATGCCAGGACAAAAACATATTGAGGTACACTACCACTTTGTGAGAGAGAAGGTAGTAGCAGGTGAGATTGACTTGGTATATGTCAGCACACAAGATCAGATAGCTAACATCTTATGCAAAAACGTCAGGGTCGAAGCAGATTCATGCTTCACTTGGTTCAAGGAGAATGGGAAACGAGAGGGATGCAAAGCTTGACCTCTTTTCCCATAAGGCATACTCCCATTCCGTTCCCCTAAAATAGCATAAATCGGAATTCTAGTAACTTGAACTCTAGGTCAGCGTTGCGTGCTGTTCATTCCCTTTGAGAAAAGTCCCTTGCTGTCCATTTTGCTTGAGACAAGTTCTCGGCCAACCGAGACCACCCATCCGTAGGACGGACCCATGGCCACATCCATCGCACTTTCCTCAGGGTTGTTTTATTTGTCTAATTACCTACCACATTTAGTTAGACATGCATAAAATAGCTTCCTTAATTAGCCAATTAGACACTGGTTCCTTCACGTAATCTTAGCACTAACATAGAAAAGCAGTTCAAACAAGTTCATTTACAATAATTGATCTTATTTATCTTTGGAAAACATCATATAATCCAGCCCGTAGGCTAATCCATAATCCGCCCGAAGGCTATCCATAATCCGTCCGAAGGCAATACGGCCATCCACAGTGATTACTAATCCAAGATTCCGCCCGTAGACTAGTATGCGGGCCTTGAGATCCAATCTCGAGTCGCATTGGCCTCTTGTGCAGGGCCCGTAAGGCAAGGGATTTACAGCCAGAGCCCCCCCTGGCACCCAAGCGTCCTCCTGCTCCAAGTAGCACCCAACGGAGAGACCTCTCACGGCAGGTTCAGTCCACATTCCCGGTGCGGCTAACAACCCCTTTGGTTAGGGTCAAGGAGACAATCGGGGGTAACTGATGCTGCCTCTCCCTTTAGGCCTTCAACTTGAAGCATTAATTAACTTTCCATATTTTATTTCCTTGAGCAAACAATGCAAACAATGCTCCTAAACTATTACAAGCACAATCAATCCAGTGGTTGTTTATTTGGCCAATTGCTAAGGAGTGAATCCTTCTCTCTGAATGCATCCAACATTTGATTCGCGATCACTTGCGACGTGGCAAAATCCCCAAGGGTTTGTTTGTTCACCCTTTTGTCCTTGGGTTAGGGCCATACCCTGTTAACCCAACTTAACGAATACCTTAGGTTTCATAAATTAACTGTAAATCTTGGCGACCATGTCGCTCTAGCTTGATTGATTCTTTGCTTCCAAGAAAATACCTAACTTCCCTTAACATGGCAAATCAGCCCAAGAAAGGTGATGTAGCAGGATGACTACTCATCCTCTTACAAGTTAGACTTGCGGTAGAACCTACCAACCTCGTTCCAAGGAGTGGCAAATCTCTCTTGTGAATAAACCACAAGGCCACACGATGTTGCAACTTGTTGCACAAGTGTTGCACCTAACTCATGGGATCATTTCACCCATTGAATGGCATTTCGTGGTCAAGGAATTATGTTTAGACAAGACGTAGGGTTTGGGGTGTCTTCTTACCAACCCAACCCTATTTGTACAAGGCCGATAACATTCGGTCCTAGGGTTTCCAAGCTTAATACGGGTTTTAGCATTAGTTCGAACGATCCTTAGGGTAGAAACCCTAGATCGTTGTTTGCATGAGCGTCCAATTGATCTAAACATTCCGTGAATGTGGGTAGGACCTTTGGGTTTGAGGGTTTCGACTTGGCGTCCAAGTACGATACTTGGTTGCATTTCTAACGTGCCAAGCCCTAGCTAGTACTTGAATTATTTATTGTATCGACCAGTTATGCCTATACGAATCCCTTGCAGGTTAGGTGATTTAGATAAATTGATCTACTTGTCTTACGACAAGGACGATCCCTTCCTAGAGATGGTAAACTTGTTCTAAAGGTGCAAATAGTTGCAACATGTGATTCATTACTTTTAGGCAGCTAAAAGGTTTTGTAATAACTACTTATTTCCTTGCTAAAGTCATGATGAATGTCAATTTGGAGATTATCTTGCATAGAACCTACAAGATTCACATCAAGGAACTATGCCAACAACCTCTCGTTTAATGCAATGGGATTTCATGCTTTGATAAGCCATGCAATCTTTTCTAAATGTAACTCAATGAGAAGAATTTATGCATGACGAATATGTAACATGCAACCCTTAGATACAACATCGTAAATGAAGTTCATGCAAGACTAAGGCTAGTGTTGACTTAATCCATTTCCAAGCATCTTTTTCATGCAACTTACAAGTCCGTGGTTCCATTCCCATACTATGCAATTGACCACGGTTTCATTTTCATGTCGTGCAACGGACGTTAACAACTCTTTCCATGCAAGACATAACAAGGAAGTTATTAACTAAACGTAAAAAACACTTGTTCTTTCACGGCCAATCAAGGATGCACTTAACAATTTCAACCTTTTCATGCTAGGCAATATGTGTTTTAGGCTTGTCACTTTGAAATGCACGACAAGGCAACATGCTACTAGGCTCCTAAGATGGACAAGTAGTTTATGCTCGCAACTTTTGGAAATGCAAACAATCCAATTTTCATGACATGCACCAACCCTTGTCCATCGTTCAAAGAGATAATTTATCAAATGTACTTTTATCACTACCATATGAATTAACGATAAGCGTAAAATGCATTCTCCCTATGGAATTAAGCGTGTTTAAAGCATTTCTTATACGTGGGATTAAAATTATAAAACCTGGGCATGTGGATCCGCGGGGATGTCCATGTGTATGTTCGGGGAAGAACCTCCCGCGGGTGCACATTTGCATCTTCTTGGGAGCCATTGTAGACATGATTATGGACTTCCGGTTTGCCTTCACCCTTACGCGATCGGCGAATTTCCTCTAGGCTTGGTAAATAGCCTCAAGATCTACCCTCTCCCCTCGTGCGCAGGAAAATCTTTCACCAAAACGCGGTTCTTCAAAAACCCGGGGAGTCTTGTGGGAATGGGGCTTATGGAAGCCCCCCTTAGAAGCTTCTCAAGAAGCTTCTGATTTATACAGAAATCATGGAGGGCCAATGATTGGTAGGAAGTCAACGACGAAGGGGGGGGGATGGTTTGATGATAATGGCGGGGATGGGCAGCGGCCTGGCAAACTCGCCAGCAAGGTTGCATTTTTTGGTAGCTGCAGCACGGCATCACGGTGCTCCTCCTTCTCTCCCTTTGAACATTAGAGCAGCAGTCTCCTCTCTCTATTCGTCTGATCCTCCCTTCCCTTTTCCATAGGGGGTGTTCATATAGCCTTAAGGGGTAGGGGGGAAGGGAAGCTCCACCACGTGGAGGCTTCGTGCCATTCCCTCCTCATGCATTCCCTACACCACTCTACCTTAGGCAGCCATTCCTCCCCACACTCCCTCTCCTCCAGCCATGCATGGGCTGGGGGAAGGGATAATTAAAAAATTTGCCTAAAATTTATCTAATTTCCCCTTCATAAAGGGTGTTTCCTCGTAGCTTTTACGGTCTTCAACCCCGGCCTCAATTTCACAATGCGGAGGCCTCATTTTTGCGCGTGCGGGGTACAGATTAAGCTGCCAATAATTATGATGTGGGAGATAACCTTTCACAGGTTTTAGGCGGTGTGCGGGGAGTCAAGTTCAATAATTTTTTTGAGCGAAAATATTACATTATGGCTTTACTTACGTCTTTGTAAAGTTTACATGCATATGTAAATGTGTCAATGTGGAAAGTGTATAACAAGTGTATGATTTTGCATAAATACCATAATTTTTAAATATTTTAAGTTTGCAAGTGACAATATTCTATTGGCCAAAAAAATCCAAAAAATTTATAGGTGTTGGATATTACAACTTATGTGTTGGGATTTTTAGGGAGACTCTACAATTTGTAAAATATGTGGAGACACACACTTTCCATTAGTAACAGTATCCTCAACTCGACTTTGAATTTCTCTACCATCTAGTTTAAAATAGAAGAAAACAAGTGGATTTTGCATTAACATTGTAATTTCCTGGTGCATTATACTCAAGGTCCAATCATCCTCCATTTGTAACACGGGGCTCGCAGCCCTCACAAATGACAATAACATCCACATCTGCACTTTCACGCGTGTCTTGATCAAGGTACAACCATTTATCCTTGAGCATCCTCCGTTTATGATACTTGAACACTAGTCATAAAGTCTATCGTGTGACAAAGTACCTATAATTGGAAAGGAAAGTTAGTCGATTCATCCCAAAGTAAGATAATAGTCAACTAAGAGAGAAAATTTTTACTTGAAAGCCATGTCCCTTGTTGTGACTCGACACTCCATTGTGTCAAGACTGTGAGTTATTTTTTATGTCCAAGTTTTGCCTAGAATCCTTGTTATATAATCCTTTGATGCACTTTTTATGACATAGCTGCTTTTGATATGTCTCAAACCCTTACATTCCTTGAACATGTGTGCAGAAATCGCAATCGGTATGAACCAACCTAGATGTACATTGTTTGAGTTGGTGCTTGGATTCATAGAATTCAATATGTCTACTAAATTTTTTGTGCTACACATGTGCAAAATGTCACTACTACACAATGGCCATTCTATGCTATTGAGATTCGATATGTACATAGACTCAAGGGTTTCATATTCTCAATCCCCCTTGGGAAATATGTACTTGGAGTCATAGAAAAAAACAAGGTCCTCTTTGAAATGCTTAGCTTTATGCCCCTCAAAGATTTTTCCACTCAAAGAAATCCGAAGGGTATCTTTCTGTAAATACAAGACAAGTTGTTACATAGGTATCATGAAATTTCTCATTCTCAATGAGTTGCAAATACTTACTATTTGCAATGTTTCATTGAAAGGACATAGTGGGTGCAATATGTATTTGTGTTTGCATGAATACATTTGTACAAACGCCTTTGTTACAAGGTGAGAATCAACATTTCTTTGTCTGAGAGCTAAAATTTGACCCTTCCAGTGGTTTGATACATTTGCAATTGCACATGCTTTCACCTTGAAAGTTCCCTTCATACTTGGACGCATATGTATCCAAGGTGAGCAATGATACATATAAATGATATGATTCCCTTCTTTATCTTTTCTATTATGAATTTCTATCGAGAGAATGCTTGTTTTTCTCTCAGGCATTATAACCTGCACATTAGATGTAAAGAAGTATATATTAACCCCTAAATAATAAGCATTTTAAGTCTGTCTAATAATCACCAATATGGCATACAAATCAACATGGCATTAAGAGATGTTTACACTTTTGTAAATAGATATAAATATCGATATCGAAACACATGTGGATATGTACATCGACACAAAGTATAGATTCAATTTCAAGCCATCACTTTAATCATACCATTTACATGAAATATGATGCAAATAATAGCACAAGAATACTCAAAGAAATTCGCCAAAATAAATTTTATTATAATGAAGAGGAGTCTAACTTAACTCAATATATTGTATGAAATGTGGGTATTATAGAGTAGTTGTTACAAGGATAGCAGTCACATGGCATGCAAATCTTAATAGGCACATTGGATTGACACCTAAGATATTTTAAGACTCAACACATTGTGTGTTATATGGATGATATAATACAAGAGTTTCATGGATCATTGCCAATTGTCATGGAGATCCAAATGGACACATAGGACCAATAAAGAAGAGGATTTTTGAGCCATCGACTTCCAGCAGATCAAAATAGTCAATCGAGAATTATGTGCTTCACCTAAACCTTGTACAATACCTGTATGCACAAAAAAATACTTGTATGAATCCCTTTTAACAAAAATACTTGCATGAATCCTTTTTAGCAAAAAATATCTAGATAATTGCATGAATAGAAGCAATACAAAATAGGGTCAATTTACCTATAAGCTGATCTACTGAAGATAAGATTGAATCATTGCTAATCAAAACCCATTGCAAATGATGGACATAAGAAAACATCAATCCTATCAAACATAAAAGTAACTAATTAAATGAATTAATTTTGGCATCACAAAATATGGCAGATCTACCTGTAAATTGAGCTACAGAATCTCTGCTCTACCTTGTGTTAAGTGTTGCAACAACGATTGATCCTTAAGTTAGAACTAGCATCAGACCCTATTGTAAAGATAGTAGAAAAGGGATAATGCAAAGAGGAAGAAAGAGAGAGTGTGTGAGTATGCGGGAGAGAGAAAGAAATGAGCACCTATCCAATCTTGCCCAAATTAATCTCTACAAAAGACAATAGCGAGGGTTAGTATTTACATGAAGGTATATTGAAAAAATACTAGAAAAGAGGAAACATAGAGAGAGAAAGAGAGAGGGAGAGAGAGATGAGCACTTATGCAATGTCACCCAAAATGATCTCTGCAATAAAACACCAACAAGGGATAGAACTAACATTATGTTGTATTGAAAAGATATCAGCAAAAAAAAACAAAGAGAGAGATTAACACATTTGCCTCCTGCTCCAAATAAACTCTGCAAGAAAACAACAATTAGAACCAATATCAAATTATATTGAAAACACAACATAAAAGAGAAACAACACATAGAGAGAGGGGGAAAGAAAGGAGAGAGAGAGAGACAGAGAGAGAGAGAGATGAGCACCTCTCTCTCTTGCCCCAAACAACCTCTGTAATAAAACAACAATAATAGTAAGAAACAACATGAAAACCTATTGAAAAAATATCAAACAAGAGAAAATGCAAAGAGAGATGGGCACCTGTGTTTTGCCCAAAATCTGGAGTTGCATGGAGAAGAAAGTACAGAGATAAGCAGAACGCTCAAAACCCTAATTACTCTCAATAGGGAGCTTCAACGGAGAAAAAAATTCACAAGTATAGAGAAGAGAGGGAAAGTGGTCAGTTGCTCAAATTTTGGGTCAAATTGATTTCGTGAGAGGGAAAAACAACTGAAATTGAAAATTCTCCAAAAAAGAGGAAAAATACAAGGTGAGAGAAACTCAATTTTTGTATACTATTCATTTTTCCTTTTTTTAAATCCCTTGCTACCCCTTTTATTAATAGAAAACCAAATATTTGGAGAGAGAAGATTCACCATCCATGGATGTCAACATCTAGCCTTCCTTTTGGACAATCTAAAAGGCCCACATATTGAACTATATTATTTTTAAGGGCCCATTATTTTATGAGTTCATTTTTTCCTAATGATCCGCTAAAAAGACTATAGAGCCATTCTTTCCTATATGAACAATCTCATAAGGGCCATCTCATAAAGCCTTGCAACTGAATCTCATCAAGATGTGCAAGGAAAGTTATCATTTCTTGCAATGCTTCCTCTTTACCCAAAGAATGGTTTCGAGAAAACCTTACTATTGGTAGCTCAATCTCAAAAGGTGAAACACACTCTTCAAAATATACTAATTTACAAGCGGTTTAGTCCGTAGCTCTTTTGAATATTATATTATAATCCCAAATAGCCATATACAACTTCTTATTTCAATCAAGCTTACCCTTAGATATAGTCTTGGATAAAATTTCCACAACTTGCTTATTAGTATTGTCTACTTGCCCATTAGCTTGGGGATTGTAAGACATAGTCTTATTATGTTTGATCTTCAAATCTTCTATTAAAGCCTCAATCACTTTATTCAAAAAATGTGTCCCACGTGAGTAAACAGAAGCTCCTTAGGTGGACCAAAAACAACAAACAATCTATTCCATAATAAAATTAATTGTTTTCTTGGCATTATCCTTTATCATAGCACAGGGTTTAGACCATTTCTCTAATGGTAGTATAGACATTATAGCAATCGGTGTGGACACTTCCTATTCTCCCTACTATTAACATGTCTCTCACATGTATCACATCTCTTGATATATGCAAATGCATCCTAAAAAATGGATGGTCATCAATATCTACTTCTCAAAGATTTTTTTGCAATTAACCCTCCAGCAAAGTGCCCTTGACAAGCATAGTCATGACGCTATTCCAAGATAAACGAAACCTCATTAGGTATGACACATTGGTGATAAACATCGTCGATCCCTTATCGATATAATGTTCCTGCAATCAAGTCAAATTTAAAGGCTCGTTGTCTAATTTTCCTCTTTTCAGCTTTCCACAAAGCAGCTCAAGCCTCTTTTGTAGATGGATAGTGCATTATGGCAACATACGAAGATGAAATGAAGGCTATATTGATTTTGAATAGACCCTCCAAGTCACTACCTTCAACCAAGACTTCCTTTGGCTCCCCAAAATTCACAAGACACTCAACAATGCCTTGTAACTTTGCTGGCTTACTCCTAATTTCATGATCAAACTCCTACAAATTGATTATCCCACTTTGCTAAACATTCAAGGGATTGCAACATATTCAACAATAGTCCCTCTTCTTTCATATGAAATACTACATTTTCATTTAGGATGTAGTGCCTAAATTTTTTCATTGCAAAGACCATCCCAAGGCACAATTTCTCCATGTAGGTATAATTAATCTTGAATACCATCAATTTATAACTAGAAAATGCAATAAAATGGTGCAACTTTTCCTCCCAAATCACGGCTAAACAGTACTGATATTACACATTGTAGCCATTGAAAATATATAAAATATCTCACCTCTTTTAGGTGCTTTTGCCAATTTTTACTTCACATCCTTAAAGGATACTTGAAATGGATCACTCCAAAAAAATCAATAGTTAAGGACAATAGATTCATCAATGGCAATGTTCTCTTAGCCAATGCATTAAAAAATTGTCGATAATGGTGACAAAAAGCTATGCACTTTTTCAAGAGTACATGGTAGACTCATATCAATATCATCCTTTATCTTTTTGAGATTGGTTGCAATAGTAGGCCAAATCAACCACATGGCCCAACAATAATCCATAGGGCACTTTGAAGATGCATTTCCTTGGATTGAGAGCAATGTAGAACTACCTACAATGCTTGAAACATTTTCTTGAAACAATCAGCTATCTCTCCCTTCTGGTCGCTATCCCTAGGTCCTCCATAAAGACTTTCACTTCGTGTGGGAAAATATCACTGAAAGTTTTATCATCCATACATTGCCGAGACCATGGTGCATTGCATAATCCAAAAGCCACTACAAGGATATAGGAGAATAGCGATGGCTTGCGACACATATTAGTAGCATCACAAAATTGCATCACTATTTGCATCACATTTGCAACGCAAATAGCGATGCTACTCAGACAAAAAAAGGACCGAAACTCGAGTACAACATTTTGTCGCAAAGAGAAAAAGAGAGAGTGAACTACATTGTGTGTTTGGGAGGGAGGGAGAGAAAAAGAGAAAGAGAGATAAGGAGAGCTTCTCACTATCGCCGCCATCGTTTGCAAAGAAGAGGAGGAAGTGCAGGAAGGGTAAAGAGGAGCCACCATCGTGAACAGGAGATGAATCCATCCTCGAGCCTTTGCAGTGAGTGCATTGCTCCCTCTTGGTTTGTTCTTGTTCTTTCTCCTTTTCTTTTCTTTGTTTTTGTTAAGAATGAGATGCATTGAGGGAGAAAGAGAGAAAATAAGAGAGGGAGAAGAAGAGAGAAAAAGAAAGAAACAATGAGAGAGAGAGAAAGAAAATAAACATGAAACATAATAAAGAAATAGAGAAATAGAGAGAGAGGGAGGGAGAGAGAAGAATAAATGAATGAAAAAAAAGACATGGTAAGAACTTGTTTTTTAATTTGCTATTTTCTTGTTTTTTGTAGCAGTAGCAGTAGCAGCAGTAGCAGCAGCAACAGCAACAGCATAGCAGGAGCAACAACAGTAGAGAGAGAGAGAGAGAGAGAGAGGTTTTGTTAAATGTGCACCTTGGGTGTGTTGACGCCTCGGGAAGGAAAGTACTAGTAGTAGTACTACTAGTAGTAGTGGTAATAGTAGAGAGAGAGAGAAAGAGAGATTTTGTTAAAGGTGCACCTTGGGTGTATTTGACACTTCAGGAAGGTGCAAAAGGCCTGTGTCTCTAGGCCTGGTAAAGCGAAAGACAGATTGGACTTGGAGGTGAATGGATGGTTTTCTTGACATGGTTTATGCTACCTCCTCCTATGCTCTGCATATCGAGTCATATATAAAGGAAAAAAGGTGGCGAGTTCTGATGCAATAGCACCCGACGAGGGAACACTCTGATATAGGGTAGCTAGCCCCTTGCCCCCATCCATAGCATATTAGACTTTACATACTGCATAGGCTTTCCCGTAGGTGGGTGGAGATAAACAAAGAGAGGGGCAACAAAGAAAGAGAGAGAGAGAGAAAGAAAGATAGAAAATAAGAGAGGGATAACAAGAAAGGAAGAGGAAGATAGAACGAGAAAGAGAGTATAAACATGAAAGAGAAAAGGGGAGAGAACATAAAATGAAGAGCGTAAAGAAAGATCCAAAGAAATGGGGAGAAACAAAGAAAGAGGAAGAAAACCAAGACTTTAGTTGACATTAACTTTGTTGAGTTATAAGAGAGGAAATCCCTTGTCAAACAATTTAAGAAAGAAAAAAAGAATGATAACAAAAACAAATTGTTTATCGTAACGTAGACCAAATGGAAAACTATGAAGTCCGTGATGTTCAAGATTGCGAGGCATATCTTAATCAACATGTCCCATGTCCATGCTCTCAATGCAAGCTGGTAATTAGTTAAAAATGTCGATTGTCTATAGAACGCGTATGACGCTTGGGCAAATTTCAATCAAATATCATTGATCAGGTGATCTTAGATTTTGACCAAACAGTAAGAAAATTGTATATCAATCATGCATTGTATTCTCAAACTAATTGAATATCATATATAAAAACATTGGATATCGTCGTAAAATTTATTACAGGGTGGTGACGTCTCATGCCAAGGAGAAGTGCACCTATTATGGCCAGTTAGAAGAGTTCATGGGTATGCGATGGATGGAGTGCCTAAGCCAATCCACTTGGAAGGCACTACCCAATCTATACCATCAATACCAAAGGAGATAGACAGCCTTTTAGACTTTCCTATAATCATGGAGCTTAAGATGGAGGCAATGATCGATGCATTGATGCCATGGATGCCAAGACATTTGATCTGCTTAGAGAGGAAGCATCCATACCATTATATGATGGGTGCGGAGTATCTCACCTGAACACGATCTTTGCACTCCTAAAAGTGCAAGAAAAATACAGGTGGAGCGATGAGAGTGTGACCAAGTTGTTTAGATATCTTCTACATACGCTTCGTTGATTTCTTTTTGGCACCATCATAAAAAAAAATTGTTCTTTTTCAAGGTATTTTATGATATCTTTTCTGGTTTCTAAAGTATCATATATTACCACTTGCAAATACCATACCTCAGTCTTGTGATGATACACAACATGTTTTACGAAAGCTTGGCATGGACTACAACAATATCAATGCATGTGTCAACGATTGTATGCTGTTTCGAGGAGAATAAGAGACTATGGATACATGTCTAAAGTGTAGTGCTCACATGTATTGACAAAAATTGCAAGGGAAAACCATTCCTTAAAAATTTATTAGATACTTTTTGCTTATCCCCCATATATATGACATGTTTTCTACGTCAGGAATGGTGAGCTTAACAATGTAGCATGCACAGAATAGATCCATAGATCGAGTCCAATGAGTATTAGCGGATTCATGCACATGGAGCCACATTGACTCTACCTTTCTAGGCTTTGTAGGAGAGCCAAGGAAGCTTCAGCTCTCGGTCTTACTCTAGATGGCATGAACCCATTCCGTCTCCGCTCAACTTTTTATAGTGTGTGGCCTGTAGTCCTTGTTAACTACAACTTCTTACATATCAACCACTTATTGGATCCCATGTATATTTTCAAGAATGTGCATAGCTTACTATGGACCACATCACTAAAAAGAGAGACATTGCAAGGGCATGAATGGATTTGAATGAGATAGGCAAGATGGAGGCACTTTGGCAGTAGTCGAGTGCTAATGGTCGCTTGCAACTACTTCACGCTCCTTCAGTTTTTTCCACTAAAGAATAGCTCTTTTATAAAGAAAATTATCAAGTCTATATGCACTCCTATGGGTATGATGTATTCTCTCAGATCCGCGTTTTCTAAAGATGACCAATTATTCGGGTTAAAATCCCATGATTGACATAAGATATGTCATGTTTGTACTACGAATGGATTTTAAGTGGCGTGTGCATTTTGCTATTTGGAGTCTAGTCATTATTTATAAAGCTTCTTCATTTGTGGTAGTTTGTACTACCGATCACGATTACAAGATGCCTTACTCCAAAAATACTCGAGGTGATTTAGAGGTTGTCAAATTTAGTGCAATGGATCTCATAGAAGGAGATCAAGACATCCTCTATTGAGTTCGCAAGGTGGAGAGCAGTGGAGATGGTCTGTTGAGAAGTACCTGCCTACCAGCATGCTCACGATACAAACCCACCTTCTAGTGCATCTTGTAGACGAAGTGGACATTGCAGGACCTGTCCATATGCGATGGATGTTCTTCTTGGAGCGCTTCATGAAAACCTTGAAAGGCTTTGTGCGATAATGATCTTGGCCAAAAGGTAGCATGGCTGAATGTTGGTTGGTGTTTGAGGCGTTAGTGCATATTTCACAGTGGCTACCAATGGTGGATTCAGACAATGTTATGCTATGGTCGAGAAGGATAATGATAGACTAACCGGAGATGTGGTGGTTGGAAATGGGGTAGAAAAAAGGAGGGATAATGCAATGGAGGAGAAAGTGAATCGTTTTTGTATGTTGCACCACTCCTCCATGGAGACGTGGCTCGCTAGGTACAAGCAAGCTAGGAAAGATTGGGAAGAAGCGCGATTTGAATTTCGACATAGTACACGCTATCGACCAAGTTGATATCCCGAGGGCATGGAGGAGATGCCACAGTTTATGTCAATGCGATGGTTGCATGGAGCTTTGACCGCAGCCTCTCGCGAAGGGGCCGAGGTCTCGACTGAGGAGTTGGAATTCTTGAGGAGATATAGTCCAAAGGTGACCATGTGTTTTATAAGATTTTATATGTGACAACTAATTAACTGTTTCAATGTACAATACAAAATATATAGTGCGACGTGGCTGCATGGATGACATTTTTGCGTGGAGCGTATCGACAAAATACACTCCACAATGGATTGTGGTATCATGGCAAAGTTCGAGCAAGAGAGCCCATGACGAGCAATGGATCCAAACACTATTATAGATGAGATGGAGTATTTTTGAAACTTGCAAAGTATTATCATGGTGGATTACTATAGCTTCTCCATGATCCTATTTGATGTGCAGTGATTTAAAATGGTACTAAAAGGAGACGAGGCAACTGTTCGACGAGGTCCATCTAGATTTCTTGAAATAGATTTTGAAAAAAGATGGATGGATTTGTGCGATACATTTGTATTGCCAGCCCATTGTGAACAAGTGTACGAGCTTATGTTTTTATTTTATTTTATTATAGCATGGTATATGTTACAAATATTAAATCTCTCTTATGTGTGATTTTGAAGAGGTAATTTTCTATCCCAACCCCCGACAACCTCGATGGTAGTATGTTATACCTTTAGCTCCCCAAAGTGGGAGAGTATATAATGAAAGAAATGTTCCCAGGGTAGATGAGGACAATATACAGATAGAGGGGTCGATATTGCAAGGAGTGGAGGCCGCCAAAAGCTTAGAGCATGTAGAGGAGGCAATATTGGGTAATATTGATGGAAAGACGGGAGGCCAAGAATTCTTTGAGAATGAGGTGGGCTCATCCTTTTGATGTGACCTTTCTATCAACCTTCCAATGTATATGGAGTTGTGTCACAAGATTGATATGGGACCATAGGGTACATCATACTTGGAGCATCCACCTACTCAATTCATTGTTGAATCACGGATAAGGGTACTCTAGAATATGTGTTTTAAGTAAGTTTCTTTAAAATATTTATATTACAGTGCTTTGCTTGATTTATATTGATTATGCTAACATCAATTTTTGTATGTGCAGGTGACCTTTGTGGATATTTAAATCCATATGATGAGTCGAGGGATGAGCGACAAGGAGCTATAGAAGATCTTCACATGTATATCTCCATATCAGATAGCTTGATTTAGAGATATGGTGGCAAGAGCTGTCTCGGCCACCATCTAGCCGTTCCATTAGATATACTTTGGCATGCTCTAATGCTTGGGTTTCTAGTAGACAAGGACGGAGCGAGCGGTTTTGGGGGATGCTGCCAAGATGTGAATGTAGTGATCCCACAGCCGACTCAAGATATAGGTGCTATTCTCGGCTCTCGTACTACATGTTTGAGAGAGGGTGGCTCACGTGGTTGTTGTGGAGGTACCAATGTAGTGTCTTCGTCTCGTCGTTCTACTAGAGTTGCATCACATGTGGGACTTGTCACACCTATGGGGAGGACGTCTACTCTAATCACTCCATCTTTTGTGTAGCTCCCGGCAGTGGCACCCCTATGGGTGCTACTCCAAGAGATACCACCCATGTGGGTACACCAGATGCATAGAGGTCTCCTGGATATGCTAAGGAGCGCAGTCGTAGGTGGGAGAGAGCACATCTTAGACATACCCCAAAGGAGTATGAATACCTTGGAGATGATAGGATAGGAGCCCTCATCATGAGTGATGATGAGTGGAGGGTAATGTCTCATATGAGAGACTTGTGCCAACAAGTTTTTCAACAAAATGTCTTGGATCATTGAAAGAACATACCAGAGGGGAGCAAGGACTATATAGTAGCATCCTTGCAAGATGAGTTTCTGGTACCTACCACATCATATAGATTTTCCATAGATTGGATGATGGAGTGGATGTGTACATACATATCATACAGACGATCAGATGCATGCAAGGTACTTAAGAGTGGGGTCTCAAAGCCCGAGTGGCGAGACGCAGATGACTAGGACTGACTTAGGGAGGAGGCTGCAGATTCTCCAGGACATTGGAGATAGTAGCACGAGGAAATGAGGGCACGATTAGAGGTAGGAATGGTCCATCATCTTGGGAGTGGTAGCCATGGGACTTATCCGGAGGACTTTGTAACTTTTTCTTTTGTTCTTCTTGCTTAATTTTTTGTAATTTTTCTTGTACTGACAATCGTGTTTCTAATAGTTTTATTTTGTATTCTTTGCAGCACTCCATTACAAACCGCGATCCCACCAGCCTAAAGACTTGATATGCAGAGAGACTGAATCTTATTGCATTGATTGATAGACTGTATACACATGATGGCCTATTAAATCACTCAGCTTTCTTCTCTACAGTTATTAATTTTAATTAAAATGCATTATTGTATGGTGGATTGATGTTTAGTTGTTTCTTTTTTTGTAGAGTCAGTTTGACGCTCCTTTGCAATGGGACGAAGAGCTTTCGGATGGTGAGGATCTATAGCTCGCACTTGGATCCGTGGATCACACATTCTCTACTTTTTCCGTTATGTGATTTATGTAGACATTTTCTATGTACTATGTTATTATTATCCTTTGTATCTTGCCATGATTTCATGAGCGCTTTCATTAGGTGATATTGTATTTATTTTATGTATTAGTATTATGGATTCAAGTACACTTTGCTTTCATTTTGGCAAGCATTATACACGTTGCCTCTAGGTGATCTTGTATTAATAGCCTCTAGGGAATCTCCCCCTGCCTCGAAAACTGCCAAATCCACGCTGGCTATGTGTATTCTTGTCATGCCAGGCATTTTGCTCCTACTATCCATAAGTGTTTCGAGTGTCTCCTCGACCTCAAAAAGAGACATGGCCTCTGATATCTTTGCCATGCGGGCTAGAGTAAAGTGTCTCTGCTTTGAGACATACTAGAATGTGTATTTAGCCCAAGCTTAACTTCCTCATGCAGTAGCAAAGCAATCAGCTCATCCCAATCAGGGGACTCAGCTCTCATAGAAATAGATGTAACAAATGCTTTTTACTCTTTGCCAAGTCCATTCAATGTTACTACAATCATATCATCCTAAAACACTAAAGATCCAATGGTGGCAAGTTGATCCACTATGTTCTTGATCTATGTAGTGTAGTCCTGAATACTTCTGCCATTCTTAGACATGTTATTGAACTATTGCTTCAGTTGAATCTTTCTTACATGTGTTATATTTCCATAATTCTTCATGAGTATGTCCCATGCATCCTTTGAGGAATTCATCCAATAATCTATATAACCATAGCATCTGATATACATAATGAAAACCAATGTAACACATTGCATGCTCTCTTAGTCCATGGCTTATGAGCCCTTTTTTGATCATTTGTCAGATTCCTTTTGGGAATTTCAGGTTCAGCCTCATCACCTATACATAAGTCCCAATAACCTCTACCAACTAAAAAATTCTTCATTTTGAATTTCCACAAGGCAAAATTCTTATCATCCAACTTCTCTCCAATGATCTAGGTAATATTGTCGGTGCCCTGTGCATTAGCCATGGTGCAGTAGACTATGACATCCTGCAAGCCAACAAGTGTCCTTGACTCACTACAATTCATGACTATTTATGACAGATTTTTGCAACAAATTTACTATCAAAACCAGGGTATTTCAGTCCTTTACAACCTTAGAAACATCCACAAGCATATGGGATAACCCGTAGGTATTTTAGTTAGTACATAGACTCTACAAGTACTGTACCTTTGTCTCATGTATTCTTACTAGAGTGAAGAGAATATGCACTCTAAAACCTACAATGTGGAATTCAGGTACCTTTCTGACATTCAAGAAATCAACTCCTTTGAGATCTCGAGTGATAAATGATGCTATTTTCTTCGGGATAACACAATATCATACACTGCATTTATTGTAAATGACCAGCCAAGTAGATGTTAAGGCATTTGTTTTATCACCAGATTTCAATCCTTAGTTGCATCCATTGCTCTCTTTAGTCTTCCAAGAATTCAACATACATATGTCAGGTCTCTCATACAAATGACAAGAGCTTCAAAATGGCATGTAATGCTTCAGTACACGAAAGAATGCTTGTTGCCTACATTGAGTGATAGTTTCCAGCCATTAAAAAATTCCATATCTGAATATTTTTCAGCATAAAATCCCAACTCCAATGCATGACATCAAGTCCATCTGACTTCCTAGCATATACCTATGCTTCAACGGTACTTTGGAATAAGTTTGAGAGCTCTGAGCTCATGTTAGAGGTGCATACATGCTGTAGGTTGTCTGTTTTATAATCAGTTCTTCAAGCTCCCAGATGAGCTCTCAATCAAGCAATGATGCTTACATCAGCAAGGTATTGCTCAAGGATACTCCACAAAGGCTCCACACAAGCTTCAGACCATATTTTCAATCATTTGCAGAGATTTGACATCAACATACAGCCATGCGCAATCACGCAAGTCTGGGGGCTGATCAAGCAGCAGCACGTCATATTGATTTTGATGAAGATGAGCACTCAAATGTGCTCAAGAATGCTCCTTGAAGCTCCCTCACAAGTCTCCACCACTCCCATGCAGCATAGAACCTCACACAAGAAAATTCATACCTTTCAAGAAACATGGTTGCATGCCTATTTCCTACAAACCCTTTTCTTCAATTTTCCTTAAGCTTCTCCACAGCTCCATGCTTCAATGATTCCATCCATGATGGATTTGATACCATATTGAAAGAGAGGGAGAGAGACAAATTGGAGTAGCAGATGAGCCTCAACTCATTGCTTTTCTTGTTCCATTATTCGTCCATCATACTTACTGAAAGAGACTTACACACATAGGTATGACTAACCAAGACTAACTATGGTTAAGTTACTAACCAAACCGACTTATTGAATGTCACACATCTATACAATTGTATCTAGCTAATGTTGGTCACCCACATAAAGATAGAATGACTGAAGAGTATAGTAGGAGCTTGATATTCTAACAAGAGATTGAGAGAGAGAGAGAGAGAGAGAGAGCAACATGTCAAGAGAGAGCAGTAGGTCAAGAGAGAAACAACATGTATAAATCTATCATATCATCACTCTTCGGGATCTGAGGTATACTCAGAACCTTCCTTGTTGATTAAAGAATAAGGACATGATCATAGCTAAGTACACATGTAATTTACAAATCATCGAGCCCTAATTGACCCCTTGGATGCCCAAGTGACAACTGTCCACTTGGATGGCCTGGACTCAAATGATCCCACTTGGATGACCAAGTAGATCCACTCAAACAACCAAAATTCCCCTCAAAGAGCTCTCACGAAAATGGCATCGGACGATCAAATTGTCTATTCAAACTCACCCTCTCAGACTCAAACAAGCACCCCTATCTTCCGAGTCGACAGACCCTACTGCTTAGAGAATCCAAATTGCCACTCAAATGTGGAGTCTAGGACTTGGATGGATAAAAACCTACAACTCAAACATCCAAAATTGTAAATAAACTAACTAAGAATACATTTTTAGGGACCATCTAGACCCCCCAAAACATAGCAAATTTCATGAGCTAAGTACCAAGTGATCCTAGCTAGATTAGAGACCTATAACTATGACCATGAAGCTCACCAACACTTGAATTTACCCTAATAGGACCAAGAATTGACCAAATAAATTGGTCACTTATAGTTTACTTCCTAATAGATACATTATTTGATTCCTCGAGCAGACCACCAATCAAGACCCCATAGAGGATAAAAATTGATTGCCAAGTGTGATCAAAACTTGTATAAAAGGACTACAACAGTAGGAAACCAATTGGCAATGTGTGTGTGTGTGGATGATCTCATTGAAGGTTACACATTACATTATAGGATTGCACCATCCAAGTGTGTGAATAAGCATAAACATGCAAAGTGATTTAATTAACAAGGAACCCACTAAAGGAGAATTAAGCTAAGAAACCCAACACTAAGAAGTGAACAATTTCAAACCACCTCATAATTGAGTGAAGAAAGGAATCAGCCACAACTAGAGATGCGTCCTTTGCCAACCTAATCACCCTCATTGAAACCATAGTGATTCATGAGATTTTTAACATGGCAAGTGCTAGCACAAACATAGACAACCAAGACCTTGATCTAGGAGATTTTCTAGTCAACATACAATAACTCATATCACGATATGACCATTTAACAAAAAATAGCACATACAGGAGATCCACGGATGAGATCATAGCTAATCTCGAGGAGGAGAGGAGGCTAGGCAGAGTTGCTCTATAACACATAGCTAGCTATAATCGATGAAGTGAGTGTTAGATAACACTACTGCATAGCAAAGTAGAGCATCCTTAGCAACTTCATTGCTAGCTAGGAATCAGCCTAAACACTAGAAGCAAGACCAGGATACCTATAGTTGCAAAGAAAATTGATAAGTATCAAGTAGTTAATGATCCTTATTTATAGCTTTTTTGAGAAATTTGAGTAGATGTGCGAGGCAAATAGCCTCATGGACCCTACTTAGCATGCACAAGCTTTTGGACTCTGCCTAGTAAAAGATAGCTGATTTGAAGTTAGAGTTGGACAAGCTACAAGAAATGTTGAGAAGGCCACTACAACCCCACGTGCGGTGTCTGCATTGTGGTGGGAACCATCTTTGAGCTAAATGTCCCAACCCTAAATCATGACCTTGTGCTAAGTGTGATAAATTTAAACATGATGCCATCACCGTCGATTGCCAAGAAGGCTTACATATCCACAACCCTATACTCAACCGTCCTATCTAGGGAATAGGCAACCCAACGTTGGAAGAGGAGCTCAATTAGCTCTACCAATGCCCAATGACTTGAATCTAGTTGCCCCTAAGATTGACATCAACCCCATAGGAATCCTTAGGCCACTTAGACCCATAGTGACCCATGCATAGAGCAATGCTCCGATACACTTTGTAGAGGAGGCACTTGAGGATGAAATGTATGTGAACCCTTATGTCTCCTATGATGAAAATACTAATCCTATATTGATAACTAGTGCTAGTTATAGCTTTAGGCATGGGAAGAGGTAGGTCTAGGAGAAGTCCCAAACCAAGAGCCACTAGCATGTCATACTTGTGGATATCAAGGGCACATTTCATCTCATTGCTCAAAAAAGGAGCAAGCGAACAAGGACACTGTTCCAACTTGAGATGTCTAGAGTGTGGAGTTACATATTTACACTCTAATTTCCCTACATGGAAACCCTTCACTAGTATGAAAATTGTGACATCACTTTAACTTGGACTCTTTAGTGTCAAAACACCTCATGATAAAGCCACACTACTCCCACTAATTGTCATGACCCGAGCTCCAACAAAGTATGCCGGTATCTCATTACCTGGACCTAGCAACTTAGATACAACATATAATGGAAAGAAGAGCTGGCGGAGAAGGAAGAGTGAAAATGCCAAGGTAACACTAAATTTTGATAATGTGGTCACAATGACCAGAAGGAAATAGGTTATGAATGTGGAGGCAGAAACATCTACTCCCAAGATAGTGAAAAAGAGAAGTACTAAGGTTGGAGAATGCCCTGACCATAAACACCAACTAGAAGTTGTAAACAAAGTCAAAGAATGAGTTAAAGAAGCTCAAGCATACTTATAGGATGTAGAGCCTATCATAGAGGATGAGATTAATAAGCTCTCTAGTGTGAGCCCACTAGTCTCCCCTGTGTATTTGAGATCAAGAGGCACATCAATACCCCATGTAGCACCACATAAGTAGACTCTAGATGCCATAGATAGACAAATTGCCCAAGAGCATTGGCATAAAGATAACTGAGCAAGAGAATGCCAATATTATTTATGAGATTATGTAGATGTATGCACTTGGTCCTTAGAAGTACTGAAAGGAATCGATCTAAGTATTGGAACTCACAACATTCCTATGAACCCCAATGAAACATGAGTAAAATGAAGATTGAATGCAATGAATCCAAAGCATGGTCATGCTGTAAAGGAGGAAATAGACTAGTTGTTGAAATACTAGATTCATTAATGAGATTGAGCACATGGAATGGGTATCACCCATAGTAATTGTCTTGAAGAAAAATGGGAAGATTCGAGTGTGCATGACTTACAAAAATGAGAAAAATTTATTATATTTGAGTGGAATGAGGAAATGTATTTATGACGAATTGAAGAAGGCTCTGATGAGTACACCTATTCTGGTAGCCCTAGATTGGTCTATTACTTTCCATGTGTATATTAATGCATCAAAATTCACCGTAGGAGTAGTTTTGTGCCAACGTGGAGAGCATAAATTGGATTATCTAGTGATATTTACAAGTAGAAAATTCAAATACACAAAAATAAACTACTCCACAACATATAGGAAACGGCTAGCTATGATGTTTGTTGTTAAGAAATTTTGATACTACCTTCTAGCTACATCTTTTACTTTGTTTGTTGATGGTCAAGCATTGCTTTATCTTGTGAACAAACCCTCCCCACAATAGGACACATTGCTAGAATCTGATTACTTTTGATATTAGAATTTGATTTCTCGATGGTAGTATGCAAGGGCAAACAATATTACATGGTAGACCATATGTCTTGCATAACCACAGGAGAAGTAGTTGGACAAGGCATTGTAGAATGTCAAGCCAAAGAGATTTGTTCAGAGAAAATCTTACACCTTACTGGACATATGATATAGTTGGCTAAAATGTCTCACTCAATCAATTGATTGCTAACCAACTCTATCAATTAGTATAGGACGAACTATTGAGGAGATGTGTCTATGAGCAAGAGATGCATGAAGTGCTTGTAGAAGCTCATGGTGGAATTGCTAGAGGATACTTCAATGGGGACACTACAACACATAAGATTCTCTAGTCTCAATTGTGGTGGCCTACACTATTCCGTTATGTAGCTAAGTTTGTGAAGCATTGTGATGAGTGCCAATGAACCAAAGTCCCTATTCATAAGAATAAGGTGGAGTTGACCCCAATAATAGCACACCAACCATTTGAAAAATAGGGATTGATTGTATTGGTGTAATCAAATCTATAGCATAAGAGAGGTACATATTCATAGCCATAGACTATCTCACAAAGTGAGCTGAAGCTCGGGCAACTCGAAAAAATGATGCTATGACCACTACCAAATTTCTTTGGAAGCAATTGATCTCATGATTTGGATGTCCCATAGAATTAGTCAATGATTGAAACACGCACTTTATTAATGAAGTGATTGCTCACTTGTTATTCACTTTCTTGATAATGCATAAAAAATCCTCATTGTATTACCCTCAAGCCAATGGTCTAGCTAAAGTCATAAATAAAATCCTAGTGACTGTCATAACTACAGTGTTCTATGCCTCATGAAGTGACTAGGAAAATAAGATAATGGTTGGACAGCCTACAAAATGGACATAGGACAAACACCATTCAAAGCTGACCTATGGAAGTGAAGCAATCTTACTAGTTGAGTTCTTTATTTCAAGCTTGAGAATAGAAATCCAAGAGAGATGTGATGACAAGGAAGAGTGGAGAAATTAAGTAGTAGAACTAGAATGTCTATGTGAAACCTGGCTCATTGTAACCCATGCCATAATCTGTAAGGATGCATGATGCAATAGTTGGTTTGACAAGCATGTCAAACAATGTGACTTTGAACAAGGAGAATTAGTATTGTTGTACTTTGTAAAGCATCACAAACAAAAGATTAAGTTTAGGGGGTTGGGACCTTTCAAAGTCTATAACATTAGTAGAAGAGGCAACATGGAGCTTGAAACCCTAGAAGAAGAGAATATAGGATTTTTCAATAGAAGTCATATCAAGAAGTACAACTCTCCTTTACACCCACTACATGATACTCCAATGAAAACACCATCTATTAGTGTTAGAGTGGCAACTATCACAAGCATAGAGGATGAGGATGAAGAAACAATATGACAAACCTACTTGCACATAACACTAACCATCCAAAAGACACACACCTTTGATGCATTAATTGTTGACGAGGGGGCTTATACCAACCTACTTGTGCATAATAGTAACCACCCAAAAGACACACACCTTTGATGCATTAATCAATGATGGAGCTTACAATAACATCCTCACACATGATCATTTCACCCTCATTGGTCAACCCCAACTATAATCCACTAATGCCAAACTCAGCCCATTTGGGGAGATAATCTTATCCACTACTAGGAAAGTGCAAGATAATGTTTTTATCAAGACTCAGAGCCTCCCAATTATCTTTTATGTATTTCCTAACAAAAAAGGTATTGGCAAGGAATCGCTTTTGGGTCACGCTGTCAAGAAATATACTCAGTACAATGTTGACTACGACTCTTAGTGCATTCACCTTGCCATAGGCAATGTTAGGATAGTCACAACTTTTAGCAAGGGTACCATGGCTTCGCCAAAGCCCATAGTGACAGCCGTATTTAAACCCAATATTGACCCTGAGGATGGGGGTAGTGAGCCCACATAGACATCTAATGTGAAATACTCCCAACACTTAGAAGCCCCAAACAAAGCTACACTTCAAATAACCAAGTGGGTTCCCAAACCTAAATCACAGAGTCTAGCAAGGGCACATCTATAAGATCCCATACACACAAACTGAAAGAAAAATCTGGTGTTACACGAATAGAGAAAGGACCAAACTTTTGTGATCGGTGCCAAAATCCCTATTGTGTATCCAAGGTTTCTATGATGGAAATATCGTAGCGTGGTTGGCTAAATCCACGAATGGCACACACATCCATTGAAATCTCACAACCCACATACATGTACCCATAAGCCAATAGGAGGCAAAAAAAAGAGTAAGCAAAAATATTCTCAACCCATGATCACTCAATGGGTCCATCTCCCCAAAGTTAGACCCATTAGTGATAGGCCTTGCCCTAACACCTCCAATGTACCACCCACTACACAAATAGAGAATGACACATCCCTTGAACCACAAGCTCAATCACATGTGACAGATAACAATTACTCCAATGACCACCTCATAGCAGAGGTAACCATAGCTAAGCAATCTAGTTGAGTCAAACCCTAACAATCCATAGGCCTGAAATCATCTTATCAATGCTGATCCATGGAATTGGCATTTGATATGATTTTGAATATAGGAGATGACTTCTTGACTTCTATCACACAATTAGACTGAACTTTCATACTAATTACTAAAAGCTATGAATGCTTGGACCTAGGCATGCTTGATGAACAAATAGCAAATGATGTAAGCTCTTTAAGAGGCCACAGGAAGAGGGCCTAAGGAGGGTTTTAAGACACAGGGGGGGTGGGGAGGGGGAAATAAGACCTTTAAGGTCAAAATTATTTTGGGGAGAAAGGGGGCTTATGAGGCCCTTAGAAACTTCTAGAAGCTTCAATGCTTTGTACATGTGGGATGGGAGGGAAAAAAATAGCCGATTTGACGGTGTGCTGACGAGGTGGGGCGCGGACTGCAATGGCAAAGGTCGACGATGGCCTGGCATATGGCGACCTCAGTGCTGCCACTCCTTATTAGCCTCTCCCCTCTTGCAGCAACAGGCGGCAACACTCCCTGTATGCGATAATGGCGGCGCCTCCTACCACAGAGCCTTTTATCTCCCACTCGTAGTCTCTCCCTATACAACGTCGTCCCCCTTCAATATATATAGGGGAGGGGATAAGATCCTCCCTCCCCCACGCGTCGATGGGCATGCCCCATTGCCTAGGCAAGCTCCAGCAAGGAGCTTGCCTCAGTTGCTATTCCCCTCTTCCTCCAGCTCGACAATCGGCTGGAAAGCAGAGTTCCAAAGTCACTCGATGAACTTGATGAGCTAAAAAAGCTAGCTGAGTTCAAATCCAACTTTGTACACAGGTGGTACACTCTCCGCATCTAATGGAAACAAGAGGATTGTCAGATCATGACCAATTCAGAGCAACACTTCTGAATATAACCCCACTTACATGGCCCCAACTTTCTTTAGAGTACATGACACAAAATAGAGCATTAGAAGACAATGTCATGTTGCATCCACACTTAGATAGGATCCCAATATAAGAAATACTTTATGTTGCTAGCAGAATGAGTTCATGTGATCTCTTGACCGATGTATTGACCTATATCACTTAGGTGGGCATTCACCCACCACAAGACATGGACCACCATGCTACATTGGCATATAACCCAAACTTCTACAATTCTCTCTTATAACACTTGAGAACACTAAGAGCATTCCAAATGCCCTTACCCCTTCATTCTCCAATCCTAAAAAGGATTCTGATTGTTCCAAGAGGGGAGGGAGTACTGTAAAAGGTGAAGGTGAAAGATGAATCTGCATTGAAATATGATTGAACTCCAAAGAGACAAATGAATTGAATTTTCATTTAGTGAAAATTTCTTCACAAAGTTCTTCATGTAATAAATGGATTGATTGATATGCAAAAATTTCATTCCTTGGCTTATACCTTTCACTATTTGAAAATGTTTCATTCTAACTACTTTTCTTTTTTAGCAAAAAAATTCATTCAAAGAGAACTCATTGGTAGTTGTTGTGTTATGATAGTAATCCAAATTGTAGGGCTCCCATTTTTTAGGAAGAATAGAAAAAATATCATTTGACAATGGAGATATAGATTTTCAACTAGTTACGATAACAAATCATACACAACCTAGAAGAACTTGAAACAATTGAGGATGTAGCTAGGTAGATCTTTAAGCAATGAAATCTAGCCAAGTACCTCAAGAAGGTCGGCCAACAAATCATGACAAGTATATAAAATTTCTTAGATACTTTGCTGTCAAGAAGAATAGTGGTATAGTGACACTCAAACAAGGGGATGTAACCAAGAGTGTGAAAGTTGTGCTTAGCTTGAAGTTGGTTGAGAAAGATCTAGGGCTAGTGAAGAACCTAGAAAAGAGGCCAAAGAGAGATGTGTACAATATGCTAGGGATGAATAAGTAACAAGTATACATGAATTGTGGCATCAACCTAGCAGATATCCTCGCGGCCATTATCAGATTTCAAGCTAAGATGGTGCATACTCTCTTTGTGAGCTAGAGGTACAATGCAATCATGAATTGAATACGGATACCACTACTCCAAAGTATTGCAGCCAAGGAAGTGGACAAAGTAAATCTATAGTTCTATGTTTGAATGGAAATCTAGACATCAAATAAGGTATTGACATCATCTCCAAGAGCCATGAATAGAGAATCCACTATGATGAAGGTTAATTCAGAAAGGAAAAAAATTACATTCAAGGCATCAAATATAAGCTTTGGAGGAGTGCTAAGAGCCATGATATAAGAGTTGGTGGGGGAGATGCACAAAGAAGAGGAAGTGGAGGAAACACCACAACAATTTCTATTAATCTATGAGTATCATTGATCCATTACAATGAGCCCTCATGTCTCTTTCTTTATATAGGGAACCTTGGGGAAGAAGCAACTAGCAGAGTTCAACAAGAAAAAGTAGAGGAAGTGATTAAGAAGAGAACACCATATTAGAGAATTAGAGAATTTGCTAAGTTTCAAATTCAAATAAGTGATAAATATTTGATCACATGACTAAATCTTGATCCATATTTAAAAGTGGGATTTGGGAAGGTAGCTTAGATAGCATTTAGGGTAGACTCTACCTTTAAGTAAGACAATAGGATTTGAACATGTGATCAAATAATAAATATATTGGGGAATCCCAAAGTGTATGGAAATTTCCAAATTCCCTAATATCATGTGCGAGAGAAGCTGACCACCAAACTCAATAATAAGAAACCTCAAGCAAGCGAATGGTTAGCAAGCAAGGGGAGCGATGATCCACACCATCAAATTAGGAAGAGGAGAAAAGAATTATGCTAAGGATTCCCATTAGAAAGACAAGAACTACTAATGAAGAAAGCAGATACCTATAGAGGGTTGAAGAAGAGTCAAGGAAACTTGAAGACAAACATAAAAGGAAACAAGAGGAGGAAGAAAGGTTAAGACAAGAGGAGGAAAAGCACGTAGCCATTGCCATCAAAAGATTAGTAGAGCAAACCTCTCAATCCCAAGAACTAGCCATGATGAACCCAACACATAAAGATGTACCTGGAATAAGTGCTATTGCAAAGGAGGTTTAAATAGAGACCAATGGTAGAGGGTAAGAAAAAGGCCCCCATACATGCATTACCATCAATCATGGTTACCACAACCACCTCAATACAAGGAGCCACAGAAGTAGTAGTCAATTAAAGTATATGATGGCATGGGTGCAGTAGCTACTAGGCAAAATGCATGAGCTAGTGCCATCAGCATTAGAATGGGGCCCAATGGTAAGAGCCAAGAGACTAGCAATAGCTGATGCAAAATTTTGCCAAGGTCCTAAGATGCCATGCCTTGAGATATCAACCACTTTGGTATCATCGATTGTGTGCAACACGCATGATTATGATGAGTTAGTGAAAGAGCTCCAAAGTTAGTGTGTTAGAATGAACGAGGAGAGAAAAGCTATGCTTGTTGAGCTAGAAGTGAAAAATGATACTTTTACAACCTTCCCACTAAAAAAGACAATGCAAATGAAGATATTCACAATGGAATTAAGGACGTTGAAAGACACTTTGAAGGCAAGATAGGGTGATGAGAATTTGCGGGACCTGTACAAGGAAGAAAGGGAAAATTGCATGGCATTAGAGCAACTATGTGCCTTTAACTCCAAAGAAAACAAATGCATAGAGATAGAAAGAAAAGATTTGAAATGGTAGAGGGATGAGTTAAGATGAGGGCTACATGCCAGAAATAGGTAAAGAGATAAAAAGGCTATGAAGAAGATGGAAAAGCTACACAATCAACTCCCGATAGCACCTTATGAGCAAGGCATCTTGAAGGAGTAGGTGAGGCCAAGACAAAGAGAAGATGATGCGATATGGAAAGAGCAAGACTAGCTTACCATCCTCTTAGGCGGAGAGAAAAAACAAAGTCTTAAACAAATAAAAGAGAAAGCTAAAGGATGGGAAAAAAGAAACAATACTAGAATCAAGGATTTAGCACTACACCTCTGTTGGCGCTATCAGAAAGTGAGTGCATAATGACTGAAGGAAAACTAGAAGCAATAATGGGGATGCTAGCATTGCACCAGGCCTTCTTAGACACTGTGTTGAATATCACTCAGGTTGAAGGAGAAGAAACAATTGATGTTTGAACTCACAAGGAGAGCATTAAGATACAGTCTTCATGAAAAGACACCTAGGTGTTAACCCCAAGCCAAGAAGTCAGAAGAATGCCCAAGCCAAGAAGGCAGAAGAATGCCCAATCCAAGAAGGCAGAAGAATGCCTAAGCCGAGAAGGCGGAATAATGAATGAAAAAGCAGAAAGAAGATGGAAAAGGAGCAAAGACACGAAGGCAGTCTCTAAAGCTAAGTCGAGGCCACCCCCTCGACCAAAGCCAGGAGATGCAATTGCACCAGCAGCACCCCTTAGGCCAAGCCTTGATGCTGCAGGCCCACAATCAGTCACGGCCATAGGCCAGGACAATCTGGTTTAGGAGAGGGACGAGCAGCTGACAGCCTCCTTACCATGCTAGTGACCACCCCTATGACGTTAAGCCTGGGAGATCTTCTTAAGCAGCATCCCACCCTATGGCAAGACCTCAAGTAGCATCCCACCCTATGACAATACCTTGTTGTTGAGATAACAAGCTCAACAGATCCAGACATTGATGATGGACTGCCTGGTTAGATGGGTCCACACATCTACACTTAGCACGTCGATGGTCATTATGACTCTCACATGGCCACTAACTCATTACTTATTATATTTAGGTTGTTACACCTATTTACAGCTGGCATAGTTATAGCATCGGTCGACTAGTGTAGTTGGTTATGCATTGTTTGACTTAGTAGGACACTTTCCTTTATGTTGTATCTTATCTATACTTTGTGTACATTGTAAAGTGTGTGAAAGAAGAAGAAGAAATCAGCAAGAAAACGTTTTGGCCTCCATCTCTCTTCTTGTCTCTTGAGTGAGCTTCTCCTTGTGTATTCTGTGTATGTTCGGCGTAGCATCTTGAGCAAGTCCCCCCACCACGCGATTCTTGACATGGTATCAGAGCTGTGCCACTGAGAGAGGCTGATTTCGAAGGCTGAAGTGAAGGAGAAGAAGCAAGGTTTGAGCAAGTAAGCCACGGGTAAGAACCTCTCCCATTCTTCCACTCTCTCTCTTGGATAGTGCCTGTGGAGGCACCGGAAGCAGGGTCGAGCAAAAATCTCAGATTGCAGTGAGATTTGGTGTGCGGGAAGAGCGCTGTCTATTTTGCAGATAAGCCTTTTAGAGTTTCCCCGCAGTTATTTTGGGCATCTGAGGCCGTTTCAGGCCTCGTTTTAGAGCCGCAAGGTTGCGGACAATAGTTTCACGGTACAGTGTGATTTTGGCTATTTTAATCGAAAGTGGGTGCGTAGGTTACAGATTGCGAATCTGTAATTATTGAGGTATTTACAGGAAGCAAACATAAGGTTAATCTGCAAGCAGGTTGCAGATTGCATGTATTGTTGAGCAGACAGTGAAAAAGGTTGTCAGGTAAATTGCTGTGCACTACAGGTCGAGGGTTGCAGAAGATTTGCTTGCTGTTTGGTACTAGTTTTGTGATAATGGAAGAGAATAGTGGAAGCCCCATCATTCAGAAGCTCGACAAGAACAACTACCCTTCATGGAAGTTCCGTGTCCAAACTTCCTTATTGGAAAAGGCCTCTACGAGTTTGTTTAGGGTGAAGAAAAGGAGCCGGAGGTGAGTAATCCTCCAACTGCAGAAGAGACAAAGGCAGGAAGGAATGGAATGCAAAATATAAAAAGGTCATGTATTGGTTATCTGCAATAATTGACAATAATATGCTGGGACATATTAGAAATGCAGAGAATTCATATGCAGCTTGGACCATACTTGAAAGTATGTTTTCTGTAAATACAAAGGCACGAAAGATTCAACTCAAGCAAGAGTTGAATACATTGAAGAAAGGGAAGATGTCTATCAATGAGTATGCACTGAAGGTAAGGAGCATTGCAGATGCCTTGACAGCGATTGATGCAATGCCCGATGATAATGATTTGGTGTCGTCTACCTTGGGTGGACTTAACAATCAAAAGGCTTGGAAGTCTTTTGTAACTTCCGTATATGTTAGAAAGCGATTTCCTGATTTTGATGAGTTGGTCTCCCTTATGATCACTTAAGAGATCAACATGCAAAGTGAGACATCTGAAAAAAGTGGTGAATAGATCCAAGCTTTCTACTCCACTTCAGGAAGGGGACATGGTAGGTTCTCTTCAAGAGGCCGTGGTAGTGATAACCAGCAAAACAGATTGAATCAGCAATTTGGCGATATGCAGGTTTCAGGAGGTCGTGGTAACTTTAGAGGTAGGGGGAGCTTTAGAGGAAGAGGTGGATGACAGAACAGAGATTCTAACAACTCTGGTATTGTGTGTCACTACTGTGGCAAAACAGATCATATTGCAGCCCAATGTTATGCTAAGAAAGATGATATCCACAGTGGTAAGTTGCAGCAAGAAAACTATGCATCGTCTTCACGACAGAATGAAGACAAAAATGAACGTCTATTTATTATGCAGCATATGCTAAATGCTGTTACAGGAAATGGAACACATGATGATGTTTGGTATGTTGATTCAGGTGCATCCAATCATATGACCATCCATGCAAAATGGTTTGGAGAGATGTAGGATTTGCAAAATGTAGGTTATGTGCAGACGGGTGATGATTCATGCCACCCAATTTCACACATTGGAAAAGTTCCCTTGTCCTTGCATAATGGTAAGACAAAGAGTCTTTCAGATGTATTACATGTGCCATCTATTACAAAGAACTTGGTGTCAGTCGGTCAAATGGTAGAGCAAGGGCTGCAAGTCAGATTTAATGCAAAGGCCTGCTTTGTAGAAGACTTCAATGACAAGTGCAGGTTAATTGCAAAGGGAAGTAGAGTTGGACGTGTGTTTACTTTGGATGCTGGAATTCCTACTATGAATGCTGCTATGTATGCTAAAGGAAAAGGTGTTGTTGTAGACATTGAAATTTGGCACAAACGCATTGGACATGCAAATGTACAAAGGCTAAAATTAATGCAGTCCAAAGGGTTGGTTACAGGTTTGCCTACATTTAGAGTTGCAGAATTTCATAAGATATGCGAAGCATGTCAGTTTCGTAAGCAGGCAAGACAACCCTTTTCACATGACAGAGATGTAAGCAAAAATATCCTTGATGTTGTGCATACAGACATTTGGGGGCCTACACAAAATGTGTCTTTTGGAGGCAGTTCATACTTTGTCACATTTATTGATGATTGTTCTAGAAAGTTGTGGGTATATTTTATGAAGGAAAAGAGTGAAGCGTTTGAGCACTTTAGAACTTTCAAGGCTGCAGTTGAAAGAGAAACATGCTTGAAAGTAAAGTGCTTGAGGTCAGATGGAGGGGGAGAGTACCTCTCGAATGAGTTCAGTGATTTTTTGAGGTCTCATGGGATGAAGAGACAGTTCACATGCAGGTATACCCCATAACAAAATGGGGTTGCAAAAAGGAAAAACAAGCATATTGCAGAAGTTGCACGTGCCTTGATGGCTGAAAAGAATATACCTAAGTATTTATGGTCTGAGGCTATTCATACTGTTGTTTATATTATGAACAAAACTCCCACAGTTGTAGTTCATGGTATGAATGCTTTAGTGGCAAGAAGCCTGATGTATCACACTTGAAGGTATTTGGCTATATTGCATATGTTCATGTGCCAGATGAGTTGCAGAAGAAACTGGATCCAAAGGCTGAAAAGTGTGTCTTTATTAGATACTCTTTAGAGCAGAAAGGGTATCGCTATTATAACCCTGTCACATGTAAGTTCAGAGTGAGCAGGGATGTCATCTTTGATGAAATGAGCAGTTGGTATGCATCTAGTGGTGATGCACTGGATGATGATGATGATCATGACACTCATGTGCAGGCTGAAAAGCAAGAATCACGGACTCTTAGTGGACCATAGATATCATCTGGTAGTTCTCGGTCTGGGAGACTAAGGAGTAGCTCTACATCTTTGGGTGCATCTAGTAGCACTAGAGGTAAAGAAAAAGGAAAGAATAAAGTGTCAGATGGCATTGATGCAATTCTTGATGGAGACTCCAGTGGCTCAAAGAGCTTGGATGATGAGCTTGGTATTCCTTCTGTCAAGACACCAGGTGTACAAAGAGCTCATAGTAATGTAAAGGCTCCATTGAGTGATCCGATGGTACGCACATCTAGCAGGGTCAGATACCCTGTTAAAAGATTCGGTTTTGAAGGTTATGCAGCTCACCATTATGCTTATATGGTGAAACTAGTTGAGGATGTTGAGCCCACTTGTTTTGAGGATGTTGTTGGTCATACTCATTGGGATGCAGCAATGGATGAGAAGATGGCTGCATTAGAGGCCAATAAGACTTGGGATCTAGTATCATTGCCGAAAGACAAGAAAGCTATTGGATGTAAGTGGGTTTATAATATTAAGCACAATGCAGATGGTTCTATTAGTAGGTACAAAGCTAGGCTGGTTGCAAAAGGCTATGCCCAAACATATGGCATAGATTATGATGAAATCTTCAGTCCAATTGCTAGGATGGCAATTGTCAGATGTGTGATTGCTTTGGCAGTAGCCAAAGGTTGGAGGTTGCAGCAAATGGATGTGAAGAATGCATTCTTGCATGGTGATTTGCACAAAGAAGTGTATATGGATCAGCCAATAGGTTATGAAGATTTAGAGCATCCCACGTATGTGTGCAGGTTGAAGAAGGCGGTCTATGGGCTCAAGCAAGCACCTAGAGCATGGTCTGACAAGATCACAGAGTATCTTTTCAATATTGGCTTTTATGTTTCTGATGCTGATCACTCACTTTATATGAGAATGGGAGATGCAGGTTTGGTCATCATAGTCATCTATGTGGATGACTTGATTATTACAGGTGATAGTGATAGTGGGATTGCTAAAATCAAGGATTTTTTGAAGAAGTTTGAGATGAAGGATTTAGGTGAGCTAAGGTACTTCCTTGGCATTGAGGTGATCAGATGTGATGATGGTATGTGGCTGTCTCAAAGACAGTATGGCTTGGATATGTTGTCCAAGTATGGTATGTCAGCATGCAAACCACTTTCAGTCCTGTTGGAGTAGAATGTAAAGTTGAGTGCTGATATTGGGGATGAGATAGAAGACCCTACTATGTTTAGGAGGATAGTGGGGAGTTTTATCTACATGACCATTACAAGGCCAGACTTGAGCTACGATGTTGGTATTGTGAGTCAGTTTATGCAAGTACCTAGAAAGCCACATTTGGAGTCAGACGCATATTGAGATATGTGAAGTCCACATTACATTATGGACTTTTCTATGAGGCAGGTACAGAGGTACAGATGTTTGGATACACAGATGCAGATTGGGCTAGTAGTATGTCTAATAGAAGATCTACCAGCAGATACATGTTCTCTCTTGGTAGTGCAGCAGTCGCTTGGAGCGGCAAAAAGCAATCTACAGTTGCTTTATCGAGTACAGAGGCTGAGTATAGAGGTGCTGCTATTGCAGCATGTGAGGTAGTATGGCTACAAAAGTTAATGGCTAATTTGGATGTGCAGGTGGAAGGTCCAGTTGTCATTTATTGTGACAACATGAGTAGTATAGAGTTGGTTAGGAACCCTCTGTTCCATGCCAGGACAAAACATATTGAGGTATACTACCACTTTATGAGAGAGAAGGTACTAGCAGGTGAGATTGACTTGGTGTATGTCAGCACACAGGATCAGATATCTGATATCTTCACGAAGGCATTGGGTACAGAGAAGCTTCAAAAGTTTCGAAGCTTACTTGGAGTTGCAGATATATAGTTGAGCTTGAGGGGGAGTATTGAGATGACAAGCTCAACACATGCAGACATTGGTGATGGACCGCCTGGTTAGATGGGTCCACATGTCTACACTTAGCACGTTGGTGGTCATTATGACTCTCACATGCATGGCCACTGACTCATTACTTATTATATTGAGGTTGTTACACCTATTTACAGCTGGCATAGTTATAGCACCACTCGACTAGTGTAGTCGGTTATGCATTGTTTGACTTAGTAGGCCACTTTCCTTTATGTTGTATCTTATCTATACTTTGTGTACATTGTAAAGTGTGTGAAAGAAGAAGAAGAAATCAGCAAGAAAACTTTTTGGCCTCCATCTCTCTTCTTTTCTCTTAAGTGAGCTTCTCCTTGTGCATTCTGTGTGTGTTCGGCGTAGCATCGTGAGCAAGTCCCCCCACCACGCGATTCTTGACACTTCTTAAGCAGCATCCCACCCTATGGCAGGACCTCAAGCAATGGGTTGAGGGGTCACGAGAATGAGCTGCGGATCTACATGATCATGATGCAGAAACACAAATACTGAGTCTAATGCTGCACTCTGTGCCAAAATCCTTGCACATTTATACTTTCTGGGAAGGCACCGAGATGCATGCAGTGTTACTGGTCCTAGCCTTAGGGGCGACACAACAAGAAAGGGGATCGTAGACATGGGAGCCGGGGTTAGTGTATTGAGCCATGCAGTACTACAAACTTGGGGAAACCCACCTATTGAGACCGCTCGGTTTAATGTCACATTAGCAAATGACATGAGAGTGAGGCCATTCGGGGTACTTAAAAACTGGCCAGTGAAAATCGCGGGTGTCTAGTTCTCTGTCGACTTTATAGTCATGAAGGGGGTGGACTACGATATCCTCTTAGGCCAACCCTGGATGTTCAATGCCAGAGTTATCGAAGGTTGGGGTAATGGCTTGATCTTCTTAGGCAAGAGGATGGAAGCTGTGAGGGTAGAGATGGACACTTGAAAGACCTCACCAGTTGACTTGGATGCCATCTCCGTGATGCTCAAGGGTGACACTCAAGTCAAGAAGTCTTATGGGTCCTTGACCAAGTATATCCCATGCCCAAAGGATGAGCGAGACTGGATGCATGTCCTTGCTACAGTTGACCTGCCATTCTCGGATCAAGAGGCGTATGAGCAAGCCATCAAGATGATGGGCACGACTGACGCCACGCCCTCTGTACCAGTTTGCATGATGGATGGAACCCTTCTTGGGAGACATAAGCCCGTCACCTTCCAAGTGTCAAGCAACAAGAGAGATCTCTAGGAGGCTCTGGAATACTTAACAGACAAGCTGGCTGACAATTCAGTAGCAAACATCAAACCACTCCAGAATCTCTTAGGCAAATCCAAGTGGCAATAGACCAGGGTGCATGACTTGAACCTTATGTACAACTGGGCCGTAGTCCTTGATCAACGACAAGAGATATACAAAGCCCTAGAAGACGATGAGCAGTCTGACACAGAGAACTCTGACAACAAGTACGAAGACTGTCAATCCTTCAGTGATGGAAGTGAGGGTGAGATGGACACGGTAGAATATGACACTGAGGGACATGAAATAGAACAAATACAGGCGGACTCCAAGCCACAGAAGAGAACTGTCTACAGGATAGAGTGAGGAATCATGCGCATGGATTGTGATCGCGCTTGGTTATAACATGTAGGATCCATAGACCTTGAGCAAGCAGGTCTAGCTCAACCATGAGCGACACTAGTACTTAGGGCAGAATCACCATTTGAACTGCGACCACCAGGAGAGACCCCCTCTTCTAGCAAAGATGGCGAGTTCAACTTTGAGTCGGAGGTAAGCTCTGATAGCAACCCAGAAATACCTAGGCCGACCCGATGCACCAATGGGGACCTATCCGTCCACCTGAGGCGCAGATGATTGAAGCAGGAAAGGGCGAACCAACCCAAGGACACACGAACAGACGAATAGTGAGAACCGCGAGACCTTCCTCAACGATTTACAAAATTCAAGAAAGGAGATAGGGTAGTGATCTTGTTGGGTGCCAAATGGCAAGGGCAAACGAGCGAACCAATCGAGGAACCAGCTAGGGTCAAGGAGGTGAACCTAGCCCAAGAAGGGCAGACACCGCGACTGAGGAAGAAGAAATGAGTCTCGTCGCTCTCTTGCGAGAGTACGTAGACGTATTTGCTTGGTCCCTGGAAGAGCTTAAAGGGGTAGACTTGAGTGTAGTGACTCATAATATACCCATGACGCCAAACACAGCACTGGTGAAGTAGCGACTGTACCCAATGAATCCAAAGCATGCTCATGCTGTCAAGGAAGAGATTGATAATCTGATGAGAGCAGGATTCATTTACAAAATTGAGCACACAGACTGGGTATCACCCATAGTCATGATGATGAAGAAAAATGGAAAAATTAGAGTGTGCATTAATTACAAGAAGGCGAACGCTGCTACTAAAAGGGACAATTATCCATTGCCATACACCAAGCACATGCTTGAAAGAGGGGCAGGCAAGGAGGCCTACAATTTTCTGGATGGCTTCACAAGATACAATCAGGTGCAAGTGCATCCTGTTGACAGGCATAAGACTACCTTCGCCATCAAGTGGGGCGCCTTTGCTTACATATATAGTCATGCCTTTTCGGATTGACTAATGCCCCTGCCACCTTCCAACATCTCATGTGCACCATATTTAAAGATGAAAGGAGTTGGAAGTCTTTGTCGATGATTTCTGCATTCACTCGACTTGGGATGGAATACTTAAACAAACTCCAAGAAGTATTTGAGCGGTGTCACCTATATCATCTCTCCTTGAACCCCTTGAAATGCCAGTTTTGGGTGAAGCATGGATGCATCCTCAGCCACGTGGTGTCAAAGAACGAAATTGCCACTAACTTCTCGAAAGTCAGGGTTATTGTCGACCTTCCATCCCCAACCAACTACAAGGGAGTTGAATGCTTCTTAGGCCATATGGGATACTATTGACGGTTTGTACTAAATTACGCATTGATAGCCAGACCTCTATACAAGCTACTAATTGTCTTTGAATGGACTAAAGAATGCCAAGGAGCATATGAAGAGTTGAAGAAGGCTCTAACCACAGCACCAATTCTACAAGCCCCAGATTGGACCATTACCTTCCACGTACATATCGATGCTTCTAAATTTGCTGTGGGGGTAGTGTTGTGCCAACTTGGCGAGTACAACCTAGAATATCTAGTGAGCTTTGCTAGCAGGAAACTCACTGAGACGGAAATGAACTACTCGACGAAAGAAAGAGAGGGCTTGGCCATGGTGTTTGCTGTAAAGAAGTTTGGGCATTATCTATTGTCTACACCCTTTACCTTCTTTGTGGGCCATCAAGCCTTGCTATACCTAGTGAATAAACCTTGCGCTACATGACGCATAGCTTGGTGGCTCCTTCTGCTTTTGGAGTTTGAATTCTCTGTGGTTGTACGGAAGGGAAAACAGTACCACATGGTTGATCCTATGTCACACATCCCCACAGGAGAAGCCACTGGAGAAGGCATTACTGATGAATTGCCAGACGCCCACCTCTTTAACCTCTCCAATGAGAGAGATTTATTCAAGGCCGATCTAATGCCATATTGGGCAGATGACATAGTCCAAGTGCTTGAGCATGGACTACCTGAATGACCGATAGAGAAGGCTGAGGCGACTTATTCTCAAAATCCAACCCTACCAGTTGATAGCAGGCCAACTGTATCGCTTAGGGCAAGATGGATTGCTACATAGATGTGTATACAAACATGAGATGCATGACGTGCTCTCAAAGACACACTGTGGAATTGCTAGTGGACACTTTAGCGGAGACACAACGGCCCGCAAGGTGTTGCAGTCTCAACTATGGTGGCCAATGCTATTCCATGATGCCGCATGATTTGTTAAGCATTCTGACGAGTGTCAGCAGTGGATGAAGTTGCCAATTCCTAAGGATCAAATGGAGTTGACCCCAATCATTGCATGACAACCCTTTGAAAAATGGAAAATCGAATTCATAGGACTCATTAGCCCCACTGCACAGTATTCGCAGGCCAACCACAGACTACCTAATGAAGTGGGTAGAGGTGAAACACCATATTGGGGAATATAGGAATTTCCCATAAGTTTGGGACATGTAGTCAAATCTTTGGATTTATCATAACTTGAACACTATAACTCCAAATTGAGCGCTCTATAGCTCAATAGATTCCATTTCTCAAGCGCTTTCCAATGATAGGTGACATCATATGGTTTTGAGAAACTTATGGGCATGTTATCCGGGTGCCACCTTTTTAGTATTCAAAAAATGGGAATTGGGAGATTCCCAAACTCACTAATATTGTGTTGTGAGAGAAATACGAAAGAATGATGCTCGAACGACTGCCAAGTTCTTGTGGGAGCAGGTGATCTCACGATTCGAATGCCCCATCGAACTAGTCAATGACCAAGGGATGCATGTCATCAATGAAGTGACAACGTATCTCCTATCCACCTTCCTAATTATCCATCAAAAATCCTCTCCATACTACCCTCAAGCAAACGGCCAGGCAGAATCCACAAATAATATTCTTGTCAACGTCCTAACCAAGGTAATCTCTGCCTCACGCAGCGACTGGGATAAAAAGGTGATGGTAGCCTTGTGGGCTTACCGCATAGCTTATAAAATGGCTTTAGGTTGACCTACGGAACCGAAGCAATCCTCCCCGTAAAATTCTTCGTGCCTAGCCTGCGAATGGCACTTCAAGAGCAATGGGAAGGAAAGGAGGCATGGACGCAATGCCTCGTTGAGCTCGAACGCCTCTCAGAGACTCACCTTCTAGCCACTCATGCACTCATATGTGAGAAGGCACGATGAAAGAGCTGGTTTGACAAGCATCTCAAGCAACACAACTTTGAATAAGGAAACTTAGTGCTCCTATGCTCAATTAAGGGACATAATTAAAAAATGAAGTTTAGGGGTCTTCGACCCTTCAGAGTCTGTGCGATCAGTCGAACGGGCAACGTCGAGCTCGAGACTCTAGACAGTGAGGGAATAGGCTTATTCAATGGCAGTCGTGTCAAGAAATACTATCCTCCCACGCATCCTTTGCATGAGTCGCCAATATTGGAACCACCTATCAAGGTATGAGTAGCCACCATCACCAAAATTGATGACGAGGATGAGGAAACCGTGGAGCCTACATACCTGCACATTACGGTCACTGCCAAGCGAACATGAATCTTCAATGCCTTAATTGACGAGGGAGCGGACTTCAATGTCTTGACTCACGATCGTTGGACCCAACTTCGTAAACCACCACTACAACCCACTAATGTCAAATTAAGCCCATATGGGGGCCGCTCATATACACTTCTCGGCAAGTGCATGGCCGTCATTTCTATTGAGTCTGAGACTATACCAATGATTTTCTATGTGCTGCCAGACACCAAGGATGCAAGCACAAAGATGCTGCTAGGGCGAACCTTCAAGAAGCAAACTCGTTGCAATGTTGATTATGAGTTGTAGCGCATTTACCTTGCCATAGGTAACATCCGCATTGATACAGCTTTCAGCAAGGGCTGTGCAATCTCACCCCAGTCCGCACAACCATCGATAGAACTATTAGCAGCCAAATCTAAGGAGAAGGGTAGTGCTCGGCCACCACCCAACCACCTCTCAATAACCAGTGCTCGTGGCAGCAAAAGTTAAGGCTCAACAGCCTAGTTTTCAATGGAGGCCTAAACAACTACAACCACCACCTAGAATTCATCGCACACAACCTCATAAGACTCGAAGCTCTAAACCTAGGACACCAAGGCAAAGTTATAGAAATTGGTGCATAATCTGGGTCCCTAAAGCCCTCCTGCACGCGCAAGGCTACTATGAGGGGAATGCCTAAATATGGATCCCTAAAGCTCACACAGCCAAGGGCACCACTCGTAAGCTACCCCCAAGCTTGATCATCCCCAGCCCCATAGAACCTCAAAACCATAAACCTCAGTGCTCCCCAGGCCCACATCCATCAAGCTCATCCACCCACATGCCCAAGAGAGTCGATCAAGCCTTACCGGCCCGAACGATAGACATTGTCACATGAGCCATCACCTGCTAGAGCCCATCCAACTACAATGATCCATTGTGAAGGCATCAGTCCATCAGAAGATGCTGCTACTTTCCTAGCTCTAAGCTAGAAATCCCAACCGCAACCTCAAGAACATCCGCAACCACAACTGTCCATTTTCAAAGGCTCTAGTGCTATCAAACCCCAACCACTAGTACGTCTTAAACCCTCCTATGAGAGGAAATCATTTTTGATATTGGCCTCAGATCTAGCTGAAGATATAGGGGATGACATGGTTGATTGCATTAGATGGATCGATGTCGCCTTCAGAGAGCTAGCTCTGAGCTACGACCTCTTGGACTTAGGCTTTTTGCCCGAGCCTTTTGCAACCGAAGTTCATACGATGCCTTGTTCTTGGGAGACGTTTGAACTTGCCTTCGCAAAGGCAGCAAATTTCGTTGTTGTATTGCTCAATAGCGAGATCTCTAAAGAGTAAGCCCTCAAACAGCGCCTCATCACGTCATATGATCAGCAAACCACTTCTACCATCACCGACCAAGAAATTACAAAATTTTCCAAACTTGCTGAGACTGAATCCCCATTCTTGAGGCACTAGTACACTCTTAGGTTGCAATGGGAAGTAGAAGGGTGCCGAGTCATGACAAACGCTAAGCAGTGCCATGCAATCAAAACAGTGGAGTACAACCCCACTTATGTCGCACCAACCTCGTATAGAGTGTTAACCACTCTTCACGACCGCCCCCTTGGAAGAGCACATCAAGGGACACCCTTACCTCGATTGCGTATTGACTGAGAAAGAGCTACATATTGCTAGCTACGTCGCCTCCGGTGACTTTCTAACAGATGTTCTTACTTACATTACACACGTGGGCACTCGACCTTTTGATCTAGACTGCGCAACTCAGTTAGAGTACAACCCCGATTTCTACACTTGGTTCCTATGCAGGTAACTCCTAGGCCCATTGCAGAATGTCCTCAACCTCCAAAACCTTCAATCCTAGGAAGGATTCATCTCGAACTGGGAGGGGAGAGGAGTGAGGTGAATCAAATTAAAACCAAGAAAAATCAAGAAAAATGCATAAATATGTAAACAACGAGCAAGGTAGAAAAATGGCAAGAGAACTTTGAAACAAAGGGAAAAAAGTTAAATCCGGAAGGGAAGATTCTACACTAGATGGGATTTTAATGCTTTCATTCAAAAAACATATAGAGTCTTTCTTTTTAAACTATGACTCTTATTACGAATTGTTAATGTGGAAGCACTAATGGAAACTTAGGATTATGACACGAACAAAAGATGTCACAGCAAGACCGTGTCCACCGACTTCCGTTTATGGAAGAGGAAAGAGCACAATACAACATCACTCTTGAAAGTCATGCCTATAACCAACTTAAGTTCCGAACCATTCACAACGTAGAGGGTGTGGTGGTGAAGTGGCTAAGAGAGTCACTGAAGAAAGCAACTTCACCAAGTAACTCGAAAAATTTACGCAAGAACCTAACCACACAAAGTGTATGGAGTTTCTCAGGTCTTACGACCCTGACAATGACTGCCGCACCATCACGGTAGGAAGGGGAGAAAATGCCAAACAAGTACAGGTTCACTTAACCCCTGCCTTGGTGGAGAAGGCGTTGGGACTAGAGCCAAAGATAGAGAAGAAGCAGAAGAGGGATGTGTACGCCATGTTGAAAATGAAAAAGGAGGACGTTGTCGTATTGCTGCGCATTCGAGGTGTGTAAACCACCCAAAAGTCATGTGTGTGATTTGATACTTTGTACATACTTAGTTGTTATGTTTGCTCTTTCATTCTATGCCGAAGACGGAGAAGAATAAGGAATTTTGGTAGACTGGAAACCCGAGATGCAATCTCATGGGCTACACTTATTTCAAGATATGCCGATTATGGGCTTTGTGAGGATGTTTTCAATAATTACAAATGGATGAGGCTTATCAAGTATTTGACAGACTTTCAAAACAAGGGAACGAAGTCAGTTTGGTTTTGAATGCCATACATGTAGGTAAACTTAATGAAGTTGGGACATCATCCATGTATCTGTTCCTCCCTACTTGTCATGGTGCGCCCCTAATTGGATGAAGAGGGAACTATGCAAGCTTGTGCTGTTTGGTTGGACTGTATTTGAGCCAGACTCCACCATTTCCAATGGGCTAGCTGGTAGTCCGAGGAAGATATAGAAGAAAACCTCACTTGTGACCCAATTGGTCATATCGTGGTTCTGCTGTTTCTTGTCAAAGTTCATTGGTATATGCTGTTGTGACTAAGAAATTGCTTTGATGCAAAGGATAATGATTTGATTAATGACTGGAACTTTGGTCACCATCTTGTGATGTAATGACAATCCAAAAAGATTGGTTTGGACCGTGCTCATATGACAGTGCTTGCTTTCTTTTATCCTTCAACCTATATTTCGGAGGAGGAACAGGGTCTAAAAAAGGAAGAAAAGCAAATGGCTATTTTTGAAAAGGGAGCTTTTTGAATCGAAAAGAAAGAGGGAAAAGCAAGGAGTCTGAAAAAGGGAGAAAAAGGAAGACAATACTCGGCGCAGAAATCGGAGGAAGAGAGAGGATTGGGAGAGAAAGCTCGGAAGGGAAACTGAGTGCTGAAGTCTTGCTGAAGAGAAAGGATTGGAAGAGAAACAGGGAAGATGGCGGAACAGGAGGGAGCATCTGATAGACTTCGCAGCTGCTAAAACGGAACCCATATATGGTATCTTGGCATCCTAGAGCCTGCGGCGGCTCTCTTTGTGTCTCTCCGTGGATCTGCTCAAAACCTTCACCAAATATGATGGTTGGGGATTGAATTGGAATGGGGTATACATCTGAAGCAACATGAGGCATTGGATTACTGGTCGTATGCACGCATGTGAGTGTGTTTGCTGTGAGAGAATCTGAGGGGCCAAGACTACAATTCGAGGAAAGGGAGCTGTGAAAGAAGGAAAAGTGCATTAAGTGATGTTGCTGCCTGTCTGGTGATACGAATTTTGAGCAGACTCGGGCGGAGCAGATAGCTGCACAGCTGGAGTCTGGTAACTTGGAGCTTGAAAACAGTGAGAGAGAGCGTTCTCCTTCTCCACCACCTATTTATGATTCTCTGGGGCACAGAGTCAACACTAGAGAGGGAAGAAAGCGAGAGCAATTGGACATTGAAAGACGTGAAGCTATTGGAGAATGCATGAAGTTAAATCCTTTTTATAAACCCCATCTGGATTCAAGGCTGTTGCTAAAGAGGCCAAATTATTTATTCCAGCAAAGGAATATCCTGGCTATAACTTTATTGGTTTGATTCTGGGACCTCATGGAAACACTCAAAAACGAATGGAAGCAGAAACAGGAGGCCATCAATGAAGACTATGGTTCCGACAGACACTTCTTCACGTCGTTGAAGGAATCAGCCCAGAAGGTAAAGGAGTGGTTCTAGACTCCGAGCGAGAAAAAAAAACTCGCGGAACGTTTTATTTTTTTTCGGCTTACCAACAGTGTTTGGCATGTCTATCCCGTATTTCTGCTTACAGGACAGAATGCTCATGTAAAGGATTGATGGAAGGCTACGAAGGTTGTTATTGACAGACTGTTCATTTCATATGTGTGTAATTAATGAAGTAACCAAGGCCACTGAACCTGCAGGGCTAGTTCTAGTTTTTAGGAGTGGAGCAGAATGTTTTGAGCTTGTTGGTGATTCAGCATAGCTTCCATTCAGTGAAATTTATATTAAACTGTTTGACAGAGACACCTTTACAGCAGATGATCCTCTGGGGGCTGCTGTGGTTCCATTGAACAAAGTGTTTGTGAAAGGATTTTTAACTGCCAATCTCTTACAAAGTACTCGCGAAACAAGGACAATCACAGGGAAAAGTCCAAGCAGGCTTTAAATTTGATGTCCAAGGTGGAGTTTTAAGACAAATTCAGTGCCTTTGACTACAAAGTTTGGTCTCACAATTGAAGATGTGCTTTCTCTTTCTGCTATCAAGGCTGCTTATTGTTCCACAGGATTTGTTGAGTCAATGATTTAAAGAGTTCCAAGAGAAGCTTCATAGGGATTCAGACTACATGAAAAATTCGTTGATATGAGTCTTTCTCTTTGTCAAGACGTTTATTGAAGATGCTCCTAATCAGATGTAGCTGATTGTATGTCTCATATTATCTGAAATTGAGCTTTCAAATTGAATCTGATCTCGCTAGATTGATCTTCTATCTTGAAATTTATCAAGGTCTTCTGTAGACGCGACTTTGCTTTCGAAAACCCTTCGACAACGTGCTAAAAAACGACGACATCAGCATCCCGGACATCCCTGATGCAGAAGCCAGATTGCAAGCAAAGCTAGTACACGCACTCTTCTCCAGCCAGTGCTACAATGCCTTAATACATCGAATCAGTGTGTTTGTTGTGCTGGAGAACGTAGTGGCTTACACCTTGCATGAAGTCGACTGGAACGATTATGTGCGCAAAACCATCAACCAGGTAGTTAAAGCACTGGCTTTAGGAAGCACACTAGCAGTAGGAGAGTCCCTAGCTTCCAAGGCCACGGAAAGAAAGAAGGCCTCGTCCAAGGCCTTGTTTATTGCCTATGGAAGCATTTTGACTGCGCTCATCTAGGAGGCAGTGAAAGAGACACAAGATGGAGAAGAAGGGAAAGGAGAAATGCCTAACAGGTCACCCCCTCACCAGGACCAAGATAGGTCTAGCGATACGACCGAGACTGATAAGGAAGGGTAGGAACAAGAAGAACAATCGGGAAAAAAGCAGGACAAGAGACCCAAGAAGAAGATAGCACAAAAGAAAAAGAAGCCAGATGAAGGCCAGAAGAAGGAGAAAGAGGATTTGGAAAAGGCAAAAAGGCAATCCCTCAAGGAGGCCGAGGAGAGGGAGAGGGAGAAGAAAAAGAAACAGGAAGAAGAAAAAACAAAGGAAGAAGTCAACAGGGCTAAAAAGGTGTCAAAACAAGAGGCCGAGAAGAGGAAAAGGGAAGAACAGGAAGAAAAAGAGAAATTGGAGGAAGAGTATAGGAAAGCTGAAGAAGAAAGGCAAAGAAGAGCTGCTGAGGAAGAAGAGAAACTAAGAAGGAAGGAGGAGGAGGACTTGGTTGAAGCCACACGACGGTCCATTGAGCAGCAGTACAGGGCTGATGATCCGAGAGCCTGGAGCCCATTGAGGGAAGAAGGGCCTAGTTCTAGCACGCAGGTACCAGAAGTCACGCCCCGCGCTCTCTTTGAAGGCAAAGGCAAGGCCCTCCTCCATCCTATCCCCACCGTCATGGTGCCCTCCATCGAACCAACCACCCTCACCCCTAGCATCCCCACCAGCATGGAGGTCTCCAACTTCATGGCCTCGATGTAATATTTTATCAATAAAGAAATGGCCTAGGGAAAGAGCACGCAGACCATGGCCACGGGGCAAGAGAGACTAGCCGTAGATGCTAAGTCGAGACAAGAATAGAAGCATCCGAGAGTGGAAGCCTCGACCACCCCAACCCACACAACAATGACGTCACCAGCTAGTTACGAGAAGTACGTCACTGAGTTGCTCTCCCAATTGGAGCGGGCTAAGGAGGAAAGGAGGATGGCTATGGCTGAGTTGGTGGCGTAAAAGGAGTCAATAGCTGCTTTCTAGCTTGAAAAAACCCGCACGATAGCCATGCAACAACGACAGATCTTTGACCTCAAGCAGGAATTAAAGGCCAAGGAGGATATGGAAGAAAGCTACAAACAGCGGCTCGAGGATGAGAATCAAGAACTGGTGCAGATGCAGTGAGAATATAAGCTCCTCCTAATTGCAACATGGGGAATTGGAGGCGAAAACCACCAACATTGAGCAAATGATGGAGGAATTGAATGCCAAAGAAGAGGAGAGAAAGCAATAGAGGGAGCAGCAGCAAAAGGAGATCGAGTCTATGACCCGAGTCTATGACTGATCAACTACACTTGGGAAGGAAAGAGCATGAGAACATGAGCAGGGAACTCAAAGCCCAGGAGCAGAAGCTCGTAACCCTAGCACAGAAGCAGGGGGAAAGCATGGAAGAAATGAATAAAAGAGAAGAGGAATGGGCAGTGCAAAATGAAAAAAGGGCAAAGACACTAGCACGGTGCCTCGCTTTGGTGGAGAAAGAAAAAATCCTTGTAGAAAGTAAAGTAGACGCCGCCCGGACAGCTTTCAGTGCCCAACAACAGGCCTTCATCAACACACTACTGGACATGACCCGCCCAGAGGGAAAGGAGTCATTGGAGGTGGTGCAGAAAAAACTAAGCATTGCATGCAAATCCCTACGTACAGGGTTATAGATGCCACCCCAATCTATGGAGGTTAGAATGAGCCTAGAAGAGCAACGGAAGTACCTACTACTGGCCTGTCTAATCCCCCAAGAATTCGATGCACTGGGCTTTGAAGAAGGAGCACAACTAGAAGACCGGCAGGGGAAGGAGGCTGACCATGAATTTGTTATGGAGAGAATCAAAGAAGAGGTAATTCCACAACCCCCCTTGCCGCATGTCCAAGAACAGCAATAGATTGATGCATCCGCGAAAAGACAAGCCGCACTAAGGGAGAGACAGAGAAAATTAGTTGAAGAAACTAGGAAGCAGCTAAGAGACAAACCGATCCTGTAGCTGTCCACACCCCTCCCACCATGCCCCAATGACCTCCCTATTGGATTTCACGCAGAGCTGGTGATTTGGGAATGGCAAGAAAAAGAAAAAGGCCCATTCACCTTCAGCTTCCTCATGCCTAACAGCCTGCAGAGGGTCCTACTGATCAAGGTGATGGAGGAGGTGATCGCGACTGGCAACCGACTGGGACAGAAATGGCTAGAAGAAAGGGAGAGGACCCCCACTCTACGAGGAAGACAAAAAAAAATTAAAAAAACAAATAAAAAATCTCATTTGTAATGTATGAGTGCCATGAATACTACATCTAGGGACCACTAAGTCTTTAACCCCTCTCCAACATGCACTTAGGATACATCAAGGGTAGGACATTGTGATAGACCTATCTACTTGAGTCATGCACAATACCTCCACCTTCCAATAATTGGGTTCTCATGTATGGGACAACACCTCAAGCTTTCATATGGTGACCCATCTCTAATCCCACCACCACTTGCATGATGCACTACACGATTAGGCAGACACAACCCCTACTGCATCTATTCTTCCTTTACAAGTACATTTTGCAGCTGTGTAGCTAGCCAAAAGCTTTGGAGGTCCTCTTCAATAATTTTTTAGTTATCTTTAAATCAAAATGTTGTAAATGTAGTTACAACTCCTCGCAATCTTAACAACAAAATATGTCATTATCACTTTCTTCACTCTCATTTTTCTAAGCTTGTAGATCTTTATTGGTGTGACCTTGTTCAAGGTGTGCAATTCAAATATTGACCTCATATGGGTGTTTTTGAATATTGTGCACTTGAAAAGCATTTTCACAAATCCTTTTGCATTTCCACCACAACTCATCCTAGAGATGTGCTTGATCTTATTTACACTGGTATTTGTGGACCTTTTCCTCCATCAAAATCTCAATATTGGTATTTCATGACTTTTATTGATGACTTCTCAAGATATATCACTATTTTTCTCTTGTGACACAAATCAAAAGCTTTATTATCTTTTAAGCAATATCAAAATGTGGTAGAACCTTATATTGGTCATCGCATCAAGAAAATTCACAATGATAATGGTGGAGACTACATTTCAAATTATTTTGATTATTATTGTTATAATCAGGGTATTCATCATGAATATACAATTCCCTACTCTCCTCAACACAATGGTATTAATGAACATAAAAACAAGACTATTCTCAATGCCATCCTATGTATGCTTATTCATTCTGGCTTATCTCGATATTTTTGGGTTGAAGTAGTCTTAATAGTAGTATTTGTGCAAAATCATCTTTTTACAATTGCTCCTTTTGGTAAAATACTAATTACTACTTAGACAAAAGAAACTCCTTCTGTTTCATATTTTTTAACTTTTGGATGTATTGCTTATATTCATGTAACCAAAGAGACTTGCAAAAAACTTAATCTTCTTGGTTTGAAAGTTAATTGCATTGGATATTCAAATTCTCCTAAGGGATACAAGTTTTATGATCCATCTTCCAAGAAGCTAAGCATAAGTCATGATGCTATTTTCAATGAGAAACTTATAGAAAGCACATGGTCTCAGGAGGATGTTGGGTGGATGAGGTGGTCACTAGAGGACATTGATGATACAAAATCATTACTCACTTCTTTTCCTTTTCTATATGATGATGAACCTCCTTCACGGGATAATATTGACTCTTCAAATCAAGATTCACAGCTTACACCTATTATTATTGATGATGACCTTGGCATTGATCTTTATGTTGATCTTCCAATTGATAATGAGCATGGTACTTGTCATGTTTATGAAACTATTTGTGAAGACCCTGTCTCTTATAGTGATGCCATGTCATCCCCACAAAAGGAACAATGGCAGGAGGCCATGGAAGCTAAGTATAAATCTCTTTTCTCTAAAGGTACATGGGTTCTAAAGTTACCGCATGCCTCGACATATTACTATTAAACGCAAGTTGGGTTTATAAGACTAAAAAAAGGGTAGATGGAACATTTGACAAATTCAAAGCAAGGCTAGTTGCCAAAGGTTTCTCACAAATTGCAAGAGTCAATTATCAAAAAACTTTCTTACCTATTTTTTGTATTACTAGTATTCAAGACTTGTTAGTTTTTGTTGTTAAGTTTGATTTGGATGCTCACCAAATGGATGTGAGAAGTGCTTTTCTTAATGGTAATTTAAGGAAAGGGATATACATGGAGAAACGAGAGGGATTTGTAGTGAAACATAAGGAAAATCTTGGTTGCAGACTTCATCAGGCATTTTATGGTCTCAAACAATCTTCATGAGCTCGGTATCAAAAGATTGATCTCTTTCTTACCAAACAAGGTTTTATCTCTTTTTCCTCAAATCCTAACTTATATGTCAAGTGCTACAATGATAGTTTTCTTATTATTGCTCTATATGTGGATGATAACATACTTGTTTCTAACAATCTCAACTTCTTTCAACAAGGAAAGAATGTTTTATCTTCTACGTTTGACATGGTCGTCTTGGAGACATACACTCATGTCTTGGTATTCATATTCAACGCTATCGAGAAAATGCTATTTTATTAATATATCAAACAAATTTCATTGAAGATATTATTCGAAAGTTTAGTTTGGGTTCTACAAATCCTACTGGTACTCCTTGTCTTGTGACCTCTACATAACTAGCCCATAAGCTTTCATAAAACTCCTGCATAATGTCTACTTATGAAGCTCTATCACCCAAAACTCATAAGGGCATATCCTGTTAAAGAAAAACCCATAGGTTTTCCTCTTGATCTTCTTAGGCTCCTCATTCAACCACTCTTCTCTCTTTACTAATCTGTTGAGGTATTGGCCAATTCTCAGCAATCCACAATCCTACATATTTCTCTTAAAGTGTTTTCCATAGCATCTAAAGTGTTTTCTCTTTTTTGTCCAAGCTTCTATTAGTGCTATAACAACTCCCTACATTGTTGAATTCACTCTTAAAGTACTTGTACTTGATAAGAAAGCTATTGTAATTACTGCATTTAATGTTATCCTTGCATTCATGGGAGTTATACCTATAGTTACAAAAGCTATCAATTTAGTTAAGACCTTGCTCAACCACACCTTATGTCTGCATGAGCTTTGTCACATGGAGAGGCATAATGACATTGTTTAACACTGCCAAAAGATGTCCAATTTGGGATGTATTGAATAAGACCATCTTCATCAATGGGTGGCAGCTCATCAACGGTATCCACTGGATCACCATAATAGAGCTTGAGCTGACTAACATGGAAGACGTTATGAATCTTTGTAGAAGAGCGAAGCTCTAATTTGTATGCCAAATCTCCAATTCGCTTGAGGATCCGGTAAGGACCATAAAACCTATGAGCAAGCTTATTACTAGATCCATCTTTTAACGTAGAGTACTTGGATTTTGGCACCTTCAACAAAACCAGCTCTCCTTCTTGGAACTCTAAAGGCCTCCTCTTCTCATGAGCATACATCTTCATTTGATCTTGAGCCTTCCTTAGATTCACCTTGCATTACTAAAGAAGGGTCTGCATTCTTTCCAACTCCTCCTTCCCATGAGGATTGATCTTTTCATTAAAGATGACTATGGGTAAGGGCACCTTGTAACCATACAAAGCCTCAAAGGGTGAAACTCCTATGCTCGCATGAGTGGAATTGTTATAAGCAAACTCAACCAAGTGTAACCAAGAATCCCATGAGGTTTGGACATCATAGCAAAAATGGTGAAGATAAGTCTCCAACCATTTATTTACTCTCTCTGTCTGTCCATTAGTTTGAGGATGATAGGCCGTAGATGGAGCCAATTTAGTGCCCATAGATATAAATACTGCCTGCCAAAAGTTACTCATAAACTTTGAGTCTCTATCATGGACAATCACCTGCGGTAATCCATGTAGTCTAAAAATATGCTCCATAAACTGGTTGGCCACTTGAGAAGCAGTGAATTGAATCTTGGTTGGAATAAAATGAGCTGCCTTGGTGAGTCTGTCTACCACCACGTAAATACTATTCCATCCCTTCTTGGTAGTAGGTAAGTCAGTAATGAAATCCATAGTAATATGAGTCCATTTATCCGTAGGAATAGGCAATGGCTGTAACAAACCTCCTGGCTTATGGGTGTTGTCCTTGTTCTGTTGACAGGGCATACACTTCATAATAAAGTCATTGACATCTTTCCACTGTCCTTTCCAATAAAAGCTTTTACTTATCCTGTCATAGGTATAGATTCACGGGGGCAAGAGTTGATAGATATAGTCTCTTAGCATATTGTATTTTTGGTCTTAAGGGACCTAGGATTCCCTTGAGGTATCAATTTGTATCTTGACCATTAGGACATTGTGGGACGCCAAGAATGCGCTCTGTTTTCAAATGAGCATAATTGAAGTATCATGGGGTAGTATCAAATTTAGGGTCTTAAGCTTTTGGAGAATAATGGACAAAGAGAGCCTCGTTCAGCTTGAGGAAACCCCATAATGTACTTGAGAAAATTTTTTGACTAATTTATATTATCCTTTCGTATGTAATATCCTTCTTCCCCTTGATTGGAAAAGTTATGGCTCGAATCGTTACATGCATTCTGGCTCATTTTAAGTATGGCCCGTTGGAAGCGTCTTTAATATGTTATCGCTATTCCTACGTAAGAATACATTCTTGCTACATTGTCAAAGTTACTACTGTAAAGCAAATGCATATGCTACTATAAATACTATTCTTATTCCTAATCCTATTCTTATCGAGAGGACAATTCCAAGCACTACTGCTTCAGGTACATAGGAAATCACAACAGTGACACGGCATCCTTCAAAGAGCAGTGACAGAAGAAAGTCGGCTTAGCAGCCTTAGCTGCTTCTTATTACTGCATCATAAGCCCGTTGGACGACGGCAGTCGGCACTTCTTACGTGCAAAGGCATACATATATTTAGCAGGACCTGCAAGGTCCGTAGCAGCTGCAGACTTGGCCGAAGAAGCCAGTACACTTCCCGGAGCGGCATCTGGCGCAGTTGACGCAGCCCTTGTGGGAGCAGCTGGTGTCGGTGGGGTGGCAGGCTTGACAGTAGTTGTTGCAGTCGGCATCCGTCCCTGAGCCCAGGCACACAGACCTATGCGGCCCGCAAACACCCTTCACAGGATGCGCGGATACTAGCACCATCATTATCATCACTATCAGAGCTACTGTCACTCTCTTCTTGTCCATCTCTCTCTCTCTCTCTCGCTCTCTCTAATTCTTTTGCAAGCCAGATCAAAAGCAGAGTGGGTATCATCCGCCTTTATAGCCCCTCGGTCGGTTCCCTTCCTCAGTCCATAGATTGGAACACTCACCTTTATAGCACCTCGGTCCGGTTCTCGACTCGTCCTTACTTCAACTACAGGAACCCAAACACCTAACGATTCAAATCTGGATGGGGTATATAAATCAGATCGATGACGTCCGTCTCGGCAGATAGTGCAAGAATATATTGACAAGAATGCGGATTCCGGATAATCTCCAAAGTGAGCATATTTGATGCAGAATGGTTTGTTAATAAAATTGATAGGTGACTGATGAAGTGCACCGGTAAATAAAGATTGCTAATTAAATGGAAAGGTGCCCTGCCACATGGTGAAGTATTTTCATTTTCAAAAACATGTGCTACTGCACTTTTACCGGCCTTAAAACAAGAAATGTTTCACGTTGCAATTCAACTCTACAATGTGAAAAGAACTCACTAAAACTTTTTCACACCTCTTAAAACTATAAATGATGTTACACGTTGGAATTCAACTATACAATGTGAAATGAGCTCATTAAGATAATCATGATAAACTAGGGTTATGGTATGAATTCACCAATCTCATCTATAATATTGGTTGAGACTGTAAAACATATACCTACCAGCATACTAAATGTTTTAGGCCGAGCATATGAAGGCATAATTAGGATGCATCAAAGCATGATTATACCATGAGTTAGCTAGCTAATGTTCTTTTTTGTCTTTATCCATTAACTCATGGGTAGTTAGGTTCTTAGGTTTTTATCTTGAGCAACTTTGGTTTGCATTCTAGTAAGCATACTTCAAAACTAAGTTTAGCTTTTGTCAAGCAATAAGCATATAACAATACACTATGCAACATTTGGAATTTGAAGAATGAATATTTAGTACAAGCACATGAAAGAATGACTAAGGTTTCTTTAATTGGAAACAAACCAATACGAAGATGGCTATGTCCACTTGTATGCTTTCATTGTGAAGCTTAAATGGTGATGTACACAATTTCTAAGTGAAGAGTTATAGGCTAGCTCGATAAACTCTCATTTGTTGAAAGTTAGATTATGATGATTTTGAGGAGGTCTCTTTCTATAACCTATGAAGATGGTTACACTACAAGAATATAGGGGAATAGTGATGGCCATTTGCGACGCAAATTAGTGGCGTCGCTATTTGCATCGCAAATATAGACGAAAAAACGAGCCGAAACCCGAGCGCGGCATTTTGTACAAAAGAGCGAAAGAGAGAGCAAACTACATCGTGCATTTGGGAGAGAGAGTGAGAGAAATAGAGAAAGAGGGAGAAGGAAAGCTTTTCGCTGTCACCGCCGCCATTCGTGAAGAAGAGGAGGAAGTGCACGAAGAGCGAAGAGGAGCCGCCAAATCCATCCTCGGGCCTTTGCGGTGAGTGCATTCCTCTCTCTTGGTTTGTTCTGTTTTTTCTCTTTTTATTTTGTTTGTTTTTGTTAAGAATGATGTGTATTGAGGGAGAAAGAGAGAAAATCAAAGAGGAAGAGGAAGAGAGAAAAAGAAAGAAAGAACTAGAGAGAGAGGAAATAAACATGAAACGTAATAAAGAAAGAGAGAGGGAGGGAGAGAGAGAGAAGAATGAATGAATGAAAAACAACGAGAGAGTAAGATCTTGTTCTTTAATTTCTTTTTTTCTTGTTTGTAGTAGTAGTAGTAGTAGTAATAGAGAGAGAGAAAGAGATATTTTGTTAAAGGTGCACCTTGGGTGTGTTCGAGACTTCGGGAAGGCGAGTAGTAGTAGTAGTAGTAGTAGAGAGAGAGAGAGAGAGAGAGAGAGAGAGAGAGAGAGAGAGAGAGAGAGAGAGAGAAAGAGGTTTTGTTAAAGGTGCACCTTGGGTGTGTTTGATGCTTCGGGAAGGCAAGTACTAGTAGTAGTAATACGTGTTCAACGCTTCGAGAAGGCAAGTAGTAGTAGTAGTAGTAGTAGTAGTAGTAGTAGTAGTAGTAGTAGTAGTAGTAGTAGTAGTAGTAGTAGTAGTAGTAGTAGTAGTAGTAGTAGTAGTAGTAGTAGTAGTAGTAGTAGTAGTAGTAGTAGTAGTAGTAGTAGTAGTAGTAGTAGTAGTAGTAGTAGTAGTAGTAGTAGTAGTAGTAGTAGTAGTAGTAGTAGTAGTAGTAGTAGTAGTAGTAGTAGTAGTAGTAGTAGTAGTAGTAGTAGAGAGAGAGAGAGAGAGAGTAGTAGTAGTAGTAGTAGTAGTAGTAGTAGAGAGAGAGAGAGAGAGAGAGTAGTAGTAGTAGTAGTAGTAGTAGTAGTAGAGAGAGAGAGAGAGAGATGTTTTGTTAAAGATGCACCTTGGGTATGTTCGATGCTTCATGAAGGCAAGTACTAGTAGTAGTAGTGGTAGTAGTAAAGAGAGAGAGAGAGAGACAGAGAGAGAGAGCTTTTGTTAAAGGTGCACCTTGGGTGTGTTCGACGCTTCGACAAGGCGAGTACTAGTAGTAGTAGTAATAGTAGAGAGAGATAGAGAGAGATATATATGTATATATATATATTGTTAAGGATGTACCTTAAGTGTGTTTGATACTCTGGGAAGGCGCGGAAAGCTTGTGTCTTCAGGCCTAGTAAAGCGAAAGAGAGATTGGACTTGGAGGTGAATTGATGGTTTTATTGACATGCTTTGCGCTACCTTCTCCTACGCTTTGCATATCGAGTCACACACAAAGGAAAAAAGGTGGCGAGGTCCAGTGCAATACCACGACACAGGGAATACGACATAGGGTAGCTAGTCCCTCGCCCCCATGCATAGCATATTAGACTTTACATACTGTAGGCCCGTGTGTAGTTGGATGAAGATTTTATATACGTTAATTTTGTTGAGTTATAAGAGAATAAGTCCCTTCTCAAACAATTTAAGAAAGAAAAAGAGAATGATAACAAAAACAAATTGTTTGTCGTAACATAAATCAAATGGAAAACAATGAAGGCCATGGTGTTCAAGCTCACAAGGCATATCTTAATTAGTGTGTCCCATGTCCTTGCTCTCAATGGAAGAATATAACAAAGGGAAGCAAGGACTACATAGTAGCATCCTTGCATGAGGAGTTTCTGATACCCACCACAGTAGATAGATTTTCCATAGGTTGGATGATGGAGTGCATGCGTGCATACATGTCACATAGCCTATCAAACGCACGCAAGGCACTTAAGAGTGGGGTCTCAAAGCCCGATTTGCTAGACGTAGATGACTGGTGTCGACTTAGGGAGAAGGCTACAGATTCTCTAAGACATTGGAGAAAGCAATGCGAGGCAGCGAGGGCACTACTGGAGGCAGGAGTGGTCCATCATCTTGGGAGTGGCGGCCATAGGACTTATTTGGAGGACTTTGTAAGTTTTTCTTTTGTTATTCTCGCTTATTTATTTGCAATATCCCTTGTACTGACAATTATGTTTCTAACAGTTGTATTTTATTTTCTTTGCAGCACTCCATTACAAATCGCGATCCCACTGGCCTAGAGACTCGATATGCAAAGAGACACGGTCTCACTGCATTGATTGACGCATTGTATGCACGCACCGGCCTAGTAAGTCACTCATCTTTCTTTTCTGTAGTTACTAATTTTAATTAAAAAGCATTATTATATGGTGGACTGATGTGTAGTTGTTTCTTTTTTTGTAGAGTCTGTTCGATGCTCCTTTGCAATGGGACTAACTTTTCCATGGCATGGATCTATAGCTCGCTCTTAGATTTGTAGAGCGCACATCCTCTTCTTTTTTGGTCATGTGATTTATATAGGCACTCTCTATGCGCTATGTTATTATCATCCTTTGTATCTTGCCATGATTCTAGCGATGCTTTCATTACGCAATCTTGTATTTATTTTATGTATCAGTCTTATGGATTCAAGTACACTTTGCCTTCATTTTGACGAGCATTGCACACTTTACTATAACTCTTCTGTATAATAAAGCACGTAGTGCTTTTTTTTCTCTCTTTAAATTGTTGTTATTAGCATCACAAGTTTACTGCACACGTCGCTATTAGTATCGCAGTTTGGATCGCAAACCGTCGCTATGGGCATCGCTATTAGCATCACATTTATGGGCATTGCTATTTGCATCGCTATCAGTGTCGCAAATGCAATGCTAATAGCGGCGCAAATAGTGATGCCCATAGCAATGATTATAGTGACGATTCTATGGCGTCGCTAATACCGACATTTTTAGCGATGACGGGGGACAAATTTTTTTATGAACCATTTCATCACTTTGAACATCCATATGAGATTTGTATCTTGTAATGTTAGGTTAACATGAGTGAACATGCCATATTATTAATATTCACTTGTTGGGAAAATAACGTTCTAAGGAATATTCCCTTTATACACAATTCATAGATACTACTAGGACCCAACGTAGGATCCTTAATACCCACCATTATATTAGCAACTCCATGTAATGGGCCTCAATCTACTACCAGCTTCACTATTCTATCTAACCTAAAGGCTAGAGCAACAAATGTCTCTTTTTACCATTTGACCATATAAACCTCATCAATATGCAAGTTAAGATCCAACCAATATCTGAGCTCACATTGGCAACATATTACAGAAGTGGAGTAATGAGCATATCTATCACTCCACTAAATATCCACTAGATGTAGGCAAACTGTTTGTTAGCCCAATGTTGATTCTTATTGAAAAATCCATTTGTGAGAGCTTTGTTAAAGATACTTGCTCTACTTTTCTATGGAATAGTAAAAAGGCTCTACTATCCCATCCTTGATCAAATCATGAATGTTGTGATATTGATTTTGTACATGTTTAGTAATGGGGATATGACATTGGATGTCACATCTAGGCATAATTCACTTTTCATCCTAACACTCATATGTCATACTCATCCTCCTTAACCATGTTGCTTTATGTGCAACAAAACAAGCTATCTTATACTCTACTTTGGTAGAAAATAATATTACTATTGGTTTCTTCTCCCTAATCTAAGAGAACATTCCTAAATCCAAAAAAAGATAATACCTACAAATTGATTTTTTGGAATCATTGTCTCTTGTCTAATGTAAGATGCAGTTTTGGACCAAAGAAGTTGTAGGACTATACATTATACTATGATCAATGTTTTCCTTCCAATATTTAAGTAGCTACATCCTAGCTTTCCAATGGCATTGATAAGGTTGATTTGAGAGTCTTCTCAAAACATCACTAGTAAAACTAATACCTAGACTGGCGTTGCATAAATAGATGAGATTCCTAACCAATCTCCTATATCTAATAAATGTGTAGTAGTTTAGATATAGCCTCAATGGGAAAATGTAGATTGAACTCAATAGGTTTACTTATGTCCTTGCAATTGACCATACCAAATGCTTTCAACATCTCCTATGCATACTTCTTCTAAGAGATGAACACCTTTCCTAGCTTTTAGTTCACCATGTGAATTACTTTTGATATCTTGCATGCATACTTTTTCTAAGAGATAAAGATTGTTATTGTCTCAAACTTCAAAACCCACTCAATAGTATAGAAAATATAAGTATATCATTCTAAACTCTATACTCAAACCCTTTCACATTCGATGGAGCATGTCGTCTTAGTTGCTTGCATTAAGAAGGTGATCCATTGATACAAAAATCACTATAGACTTCTGTTAACAAGTTTAGAAGCATGAGAATATTGGATCTTGCAACTACATGATTTTTGGGAAATTGCATCAATTATTCAAAGCCTTATATTAATTCTATGATATTGGAGTTCTTTCCATTCTCAAAGAATAGTGTAGGAAAAGGGACTAAAAGTGTAGAAAATAGAGAAGAATAGTCAACAGACCAAAAGTTGGGCAAGATGCCCAAGGGAGAGGGGAAACTCTAACCCTAGAATTTATGTATAAAACTAATGAGCTTGAATGAAAATGGTTATTCTTGTGTGTGAAAACCCTTCTCCTCTACCTTCTTACTCTAAAGTCTTGTGTGAGAGAGGGAGTATGTGGGAGTGTGAGATTAAGGGAGAGAGAGAGAGTGGTGAGGGACAAGGAGAGTGAAACCTCTAGCCTTCTCTCTAGTACTCTCTCATGCCCACCATAATTTCTCCTATGTAATGAGGACCGTAGAGGGTTGAGGGGCAATGGAGTACTCACTTGGACCATGGAGCTAGGCCTTGTGCTTATATTGGTAGGAGGCATATGACCCTATGCTCAATACAATGATTTGTTTTAATCTACATGCAAGTGACTATGTGACAGCTAGTCTATGATACATGTATTCAAGCTCTTGAAGGAATGAGAGTATACTCATTGGCTTAACATGTTGAGTGTGTAGCCTAACATTTTGTTTCTGTAGGAACAAGGGGCATTGGGTTGATTGCTCATGTTGATGTTGCCATAGAATAGGAGGGTGGTATTCGTATCTACTCCAAAATGTGTGTGACAGTTAGTGATGTTTGGTTGTATTTTCTCAATGATTTTTTCACAAACACTTTTTGAAATTGATAAGCAAATTTGATTTTCTTACAAATCCTCCTATTTTGTATTTTTTTAGTTTTTCAAATCTTTAGGACATATTGCCCTTAACTCTCTCTATCACACTCATTCAAAAGTAACACAAAAGAAGAGAGATATTTCCTCAAATAAAATATATTCATTACTACATTTGCATACACAAAAGTCGTCATGCTGTGTAGTGCAAAAAGAACCAAGGACACATCTAAGAGCTTCAAGAGCAAATGCACACACTAAATTCACATGCATATACATCAAGAGGCACCTTGAAGAGGAAAATCACCATGTGAGCAGAGAGAAATCCTCACATGAATAGGGGGATTCAGCCATGGAAAAAGATCCTTGTCAGTAAGGCTAGTGCCCATGTGTATCTAGTATAGTTTTTGCTATAGCCATAGAGACTATGCCCATCAGATGCCCTGTCGTCACATTGCTAAGTGTGTCATTTCCATTTTGGCCGTTGCCCCACTCCTGACAATGGTACCTAGGCAATGGGCCACCATACATCCATAGGTTTCCTATCGTGGCTGTTGCTTCCAACACAATCACTGCACTTTCCTTTATACTAATTATTACTATCATTATTGTCATTGTCACCATCATCTTGCTCATCATCTTTGCATTCATTCCCAACTTCTCCACCACCATCATCACTACCATCCTCTCTTCCATTATCATCATCTTCTCCCTCATCTACCTTGCCATCATCATTTACTCCATCCCCATTGTCTTCCTCTCTAACATCAATTATGATACCATCAACATCACTCTAATCTTTGTGATCCCTATCACCTATATCATTATACCAAATAGATAAGAAGGGGAGAAGGAAGACAAGAGGAGGAGTTTCATTGAATGAAAAGAAAATCCATCATTGGAGGGGAAAAGGAGCAACCCCAAGCTGTCGTAAGACAGGAGCGACACCACTGAGGATGCCATGGTAACGCAATTGCAATCATAGATAGGGTATTTAAACCATTGCATGTGAAGTTATTGGGAAATAGAGTATTATAAGTGATAGGTTGCGCCCCCACCCTACCCTATTCGTGACTCTCACCCCTCTTAGTGGAGTAAGTGATTACATATAGAAGGAAGGATATGTGCCACACACAACTTGGCTACTTAGGCATCATTAATGATTGCACATGTGAAAGAGGTTTGTCACTTTCTTCCTTTATATTAGTGCATTGATTGCTACACATACATGATAGCACAAAGAAATTTAATTGTTTATAATTTCTTTTTAAATTGGGTTAAAAGAGGGAAATATTATTTTCTCTTTCCACACTATACTTCTACCTACACATGTGTGTGGCTATGTGAGTGTAAGGCTCTTCCCCCTTGCACATTCTGCCATCCAACCTATGTGCATCTACCTACACATGGGTATGGTTGTATGAGCATAATGCTCTTTCCCCTTGCACACTTACTCATCCAACCTATTGGGTAGAAGGATTGGTAGGCGTGGCAAGGTAGATGGATAGTGACTGCACTGTAGTGTCGTGCCACTACATGGACATAGTGTGAAAAACCCTCAAGAGCATCATTATCTAGCTTTCTTATTGACTCGGAGTAGTTACTATATGTATATCCTTTACATCACGTGCGTTCAAGGCCTATTTATAAATATCGTTAGCTGTAAATTTTTCTTGAATAAAACATACCCCTTTTTTATTCAATCTATAAATAATCCAATTATATTTCACCCTTTTGTATGTAAAAAATGTATAAGAATGGTATTTTAAAAATACCTTATTTTGAACCCATGTGATGCATACATATATTCATGAGTAACTTACCCGAGCTTATTGATCTAGAGAGTCAATGCCATATTAGTCATTAGTGTCAATGTCCATAGTATGGATGGTTCAAAAATACGGAAATTTTGAATGATTTTAGCCTATTTTCGATATGTTGGATATTATTTCTTGTAAATATCCTAGAAAGGTGTAGAAAACTTCTAGAATAGGGTGACAGGCAAAAATCAAGTTGTTTTTTAACCGGTTTGGTAGAGCTCATGCAAAGGGCAAACAACACTTTGAAGGACTCAAAAAAATAAGAAAGAGCAATCTTGGAGAATTTTGAGCAAGTGTCCTACTGTTTTACTCTCTTTCTGGTGCCAACAGAGCCATCAATTTTTTTGTTTGAACAACATAGAAGAAGTTAGTGTTTGGTGCTCATTTTCAGTCTACCAAGAAGCCCCTAGAGATGTAATTCTTGGAGATTTCTTTCGAGTAGTCCTAGACAGGGATTTTTTAAATCTTCTTAGGGTCTATCAATACATGGTGATTTGAATCATTGAGCTTTGCCTTTATATTATGTGAAGGCTTTGAAGAATTTGAGTGTGGTGCTTTGAATCATTGAGCTTTGTCTTTATATTATGTGAAGGCTTTCACAAATTTTAGTTCCTTGCCTATTCTTTTTCTTCTCTTCTATCTCCTATTCTCTACTTCCTTCTCTCTCTAATCCTAGTGGATATGACCTTTCAACTAAAATCCCTCCCACATTGGTGAAAGGGACATGAAAAGCCATCAAAAGAAAAGGCAAGATGGAAGAACCTTCAAGCATAATTTCTAGTGATGTTTTGTAGCAGTTATTGCAAAATATGAACCGCGTGCTTATGTAGGTATAAGAACAAGAACAGGTGATGTAGGCTTTCGATCAAACAAAAACTATTGTGATCAATGCTCTATAAGCAGTAGAGCATGAGATGAAGTTGTTTAATGGTAGGAATGTATCTGCATATTTGCAAACCTATTCTCAAAAGATAGAGTTCTTTGGGGTAGCTCAACATGCACGGAGCCAATATTTTGTACAGGTCACTATACATGAATCAAAGGTTCGAGTTACTAAATTATACATGGAGGATGTTGACTTGGTAGCTTTCAAGAAAACACTCAAGGAAGAACTTTATATTCAAGACACTAGTTGTTGAGTGGATTCTATAACCCAATAAGAGTTTTAAGGCTACAAAGTCATTAAGAGAATTTGAATGTCAATTTGAGCAGTTAGATCTTACAAAACAACAAACTCTTGCAATGCCAAAAATTGAATTGTGTCTACAAGCGGCAAATCGTGAGCTTCAAGAGAAGCTTGATGATTTTTTAGAGGATCAAACTACAACGACAAGGCTTAAAATAGAGTGGAGGCATGTTAAGGATGATATTACTACACTAGTGAGAAAGCATAGAGGAAGAGAAAGATTACATGTATCTAGCTTATACACACACTGTTAGGAGCCAAAAAATTGATATATCTAGTAAGCCTCATGCTTTTGTGGTTAACCCTATAATTGCACCTACTATTCCCATTGTTAGGAAAGATGTATTAGATGAATTGGTGAAAGGCATGGAGGATCTTTAGTTCAAGGTCGCAAAATTGGATGAGAAAGGACAAGAGAAAAGGGGACAAGCAACAACCTCTAAGCGAGGGAAAAAAATGCATATGGTATGATAGTTTGTAGCATGAAAGGAAGGATCAGGGTACTTATCAGGAGGCCTTGCCATGACATCTCATCTTTTGGAAAGATAGTAAGATCCATGTACAATAAACAAGATCGCCTCTTTTTTTGAATTTTGGAAAGGGAGGTATAAAAAAGTTGTTGGAAGACTTGGCTGTCTAAAATGTTTATGTAGCTAAATATGCTACTGCTTTTGGTCTACAAATGGATAGAATGCCTGGTCAAGTGATGGTTAGTCAGAAGGCTACAATATGGACAAATGCCTTGCATAGAGCTGAAAAGAGAAAAGTTATTGATAGTGAAATGTTTCATGCAAGGTAAGACATTCATGACATAAGTGACTGGGAATCATCCACGGATGCATATTCTCATGTAGGGTAAGACATTAGTGGCATAACTAGTTGGGAATCACCGATAGATATATATTTAGTGGATGCATATTTAGCAAAAGGACAAAATATGGATGTACTTGTGGAAGAGAAACATAAGAGAGGTGAAGATAATGTAAGGATATCTAAGAGAGTGAAAGGAAAAAGTGTTGATCCACCTAAAGCTGCAAATTAGCCACATCTCGAGCATGTTATAGAAGCGGTTGGGCAAGAGTAGAAACAAGATAGCAAGCAACTCGGATATAAGCTACAGTCTGATATTGAGTTAGCCATGGATGCCTTGGAATATCCTGTAGTAGAAGATTCAACCATTGCATCTATAGATTTTCTTAATGTATCTGAAGAGGTTTATGAAGCTCATGTTTTACTTGATGAAGGGACTTAGATGGAGATTAGTGAAGTGTTGGAGGCACATGATTTACATGATACAGTTATCATTTATGAGACAATTCATTAGCTTGAGGATATGCCTTTAGAGGATGTTAGATGTGATGCTCCACAAATGGAGAATATTCTGGATGCTTTGTCAAGAGCCTTGATAGGAAATTCAAAGATGCTTCACTATTTTTGGTAATGGCCAACATGTGTAAGTGAGAATCAATTTATATTTGATAAGGTATATGATTGTCAGTATAAACAAATTTCCATGCACTAGACTTTGAAAGAGCAGGCATGTTACTATGTATTTTTTGATGGGTATGATACACACTGAAGGCCTTATGGCCCTAGAGGGGGTACTAGATATGGCTCAAGAGTTGTACAAGTGCTGATTATTTTAATCTATGATCTAGGGGGATGCCTTCTAATGTGCATGATGAGAATCAAGTTGATACTATGGGTGCTTGACCTGAGTGGTGCATTGGTGGAATGGGGGATTCACTAGTAGTAATAAGGAGACGTCACCTGCATAAGAATATATGAAAATACCCCTTATCTACCCCCTATTTATGGGACCTTACCTTATAAAATGTATCTTCCTTCCCTTAAATAACCCCCCTCCCTTACACTCACGTGGTACCATATGGTAAACCCTAGTGGACTCCCCGGGATTGGTGGCACAGCTATGTAGACACAGTGTGAAGAACTCTAGAGTGCATTATCATCTAGCTTTCTTATTCATGTAGAGAGTCAATGCCAAATTAGTCATTATTGTTAGTGTCTATAGTATAGATGGTTCAAAAAAACTAGATTTTTGGATAAGTTTAGCCTATTTTTGATATTTTGGATATTTTTTCTTGTAAATATCCTAAAATGTTGTAGAAAACTTCTAGAATAGGGTGACATGCAAAAAACAAGTTTCTTTTTCAATCAGTTTGGGAGATTTCATGCAAAAACGACTTGCAAAATCATGTAGGGTGCGATCATAGTTTACATGTAGAAAACAGCACTCCGAACTAGGAGAAGGAGTGATGTAGAAGAATTCTGGGTAGGTGTCTTGGGGTTTTACTCCCCCTTTTGGAGCCAATGAAACCATTAGATTTGTGGTTTGAGTAGCAGAGAAGAAGCTAGTATTTGATGCATGTTTTTTGTCTGCAAGGGAGATCTAGGAGATTTAATGCTTGGAGATTACTTTTGAGTAGTGCCAAACAAGGAAATTGTTTATCTTGTCACATTCTATCAATACATAGTACTTTGATTCATTGTGCATTGTCTTTATCTTGTGTACCTCATGTCTATTCTTTTTTTCTCTTCTATCTCCTATTCTCTACTTTCTTCTCTCTCTAATCCCTGGTGGATATGACCTTTTGACTAAAGCCCCTCTGACACAGGTAGACAATATGCTTTTCTTTGACTCATTGTTTCTCTTCCTCCATTTTAGTTTCTTCCTATCTTTCTAGCTCTCTATTCTTTCCCTCCATTTCTTTTCTCTCCCCTTTTTCATTTCTCTCTCAACCCCTCTTTCTCTCACTTTTCCTTTCATTTTTTACCTCCCTTGAACTCTCATCGTTTCTCTTTCCCCATCTCTCTACTTCTCTCCATTCATTTTATCTCTCCCTATCTTTATCTTTACTTATTGTAATATTTCTTCTGAAAATATTACGAGGCCGTGTGAAGTCTCGGGCAAATGACAATGCCGGCATTGTGGTTACGAACGGTTCAATTACGGGCCAAGATCATAAGTCTGCGCGGCCAAGGCAAGAAGGTTGAATGCACGATGGCCCCTAAAAAGGCACAAGGCGCAACTGCAAGAGGATCATCTCCTAACATCCATGTGGACATTTCACCACAAGTCCACGTTTTCTTTCTATTTTTCATTTATGTCATAATATTGTAATTATGCATGGTTAATTCACAAAACTAAGATGCACTTTTACAATTGAAAAACATTGGCCATATTAGGGGAAATAACTCACAATTGATGAATCGGTCATTTGTATTTCTCAAAGAAACAAACGAAAGAAGGACATAAGACGTCTATGCATTCTTAACAAAGTGTTTTTATGCATTACAAAGTAACGATTCTAGATCAACTAATGACCATCTTTACAAGTCAAAATTATGGTAGTACACTTCGATTAAGCATGGAAATAATAAATCGCATGTCGCATTATTAGACATCTTTTCTTCGAAATGATTCTTTAAAGAAGGTTGCTAATAATCGTAGGAATTTGCAATGCATGGAAATGATTCTAAGGCTGCATGAGGTAGATTAATCTCTAGGAAATTGGCATAAATCTCAATCATTTACGTAAGTAGTTATGAAAGGTTGTGTAAATTCAGCATACGAATAATTCATTCAGAAATGAAATTAGGAAAAGGCTGCATGGTTCGTTTTAAATATAAAACCCTAAATCTTAGTACCATGAATCTTGATTGCATGTTATAGAAGGATCAATAGGAATTATGCCATAACTTAACATACGCTTTGATCTTAACCAAAAAAGTTAGGGATTGTAAATCTAATCATACGTAGGCAATAAATTGTGTGCTTACGAGAATGGTATCGTAATGCAACTAGTTTTCCCCCTATTTGATCAAGACAATATCTTCATGAATAGACAAATAAATTGGTTTACCTTAAACACCTAAAACCGTGAAGGAATCTCTTAGGAAGGGTTAAATCGATGCAACATATCCCAAAGTGCTAACTACAGTTTAGCACATTGAGGACGACCTAGTTGCACTTATTGCCAAGTTGAAACTCCCATACCCTAAAAACCTGTCCACATTCACGGAATGAAGGGACAATAGGACATATTGCGAGAAATGATCTAGGGTTTCTACCCTAAGGATACCTCACTAAAAAGATGAAACTCGGTTTGAATTGGAACCTTAGGACCGACAATGTCGGCCTAGTGCAATCAAGAATGGATTGGTTATCAAGACACCCTAACCCTGTTCCTATCTAATCATGATTCCGTGATTAGAAGACTTCATTCGATGGGTAAAATAGTCCCATGGATTAGATGCTACACTTGTGCAACAAGTTGCAGAGTCGCATGATCTTGTGGTTTGATCACAAGGGAATGGCCAGTTACGGGCCAAGATCATAAGTCTGTGTGGCCAAGGCAAGAAGGTTGAATGCGCGATGGCCCCTAAAAAGGCACAAGGCGCAACTGCAAGAGGATCATCTCCTAACATCCATGTGGACATTTCACCACAAGTCCACATTTTCTTCCTATTTTTGATTTATGTCATAATATTGTAATTATGCATGGTTAATTCACGAAACTAAGATGCACTTTTACAATTGAAAAACATTGGCCATATTAGGGAAAATAACTCACAATTGATGAATCGGTCATTTGTATTTCTCAAAGAAACAAACGAAAGAAGGATATAAGACGTCTATGCATTCTTAACAAAGTGTTTTTATGCATTACAAAGTAACGATTCTAGATCAACTAATGACCATCTTTACAAGTCAAAATTATGGTAGTACACTTCGATTAAGCATGGAAAGAATAAATCGCATGTCGCATTATTAGACATCTTTTCTTCGAAATGATTCTTTAAAGAAGGTTGCTAATAATCGTAGGAATTTGCAATGCATGGAAATGATTCTAAGGCTGCATGAGGTAGATTAATCTCTAGGAAATTGGCATAAATCTCAATCATTTACGTAAGTAGTTATGAAAGGTTGTGTAAATTCAGCATACGAATAATTCATTCAGAAATGAAATTAGAAAAAGGCTGCATGGTTCGTTTTAAATATAAAACCCTAAATCTTAGTACCATGAATCTTGATTGCATGTTATAGAAGGATCAATAGGAATTATGCCATAACTTAACATACGCTTTGATCTTAACCAAAAAAGTTAAGGATTGTAAATCTAATCATACATAGGCAATAAATTGTGTGCTTATGAGAATGGTATCGTAATGCAACTAGTTTTCCCCCTATTTGATCAAGACAATATCTTCATGAATAGACAAGTAAATTGGTTTACCTTAAACATCTAAAACCGTGAAGGAATCTCTTAGGAAGGGTTAAATCGATGCATCATATCCCAAAGTGCTAACTACGGTTTAGCACATTGAGGACGTGACCTAGTTGCACTTATTGCCAAGTTGAAACTCCCATACCCTAAAAACATGTCCACATTCACGGAATGCAGGGACAATAGGACATACTTGCGAGAAACGATCTAGGGTTTCTACCCTAAGGATACCTCGCTAAAAAGATGAAACTCGGTTTGAATTGGAACCTTAGGACCGACAATGTCGGCCTAGTGCAATCAAGAATGGATTGGTTATCAAGACACCCTAACCCTGTTCCTATCTAATCATGATTCCGTGATTAGAAGACTTCATTCGATGGGTAAAATAGTCCCATGGATTAGATGCTACACTTGTGCAACAAGTTGCAGAGTCGCATGATCTTGTGGTTTGATCACAAGGGAATGGCCAGTTACGGGCCAAGATCATAAGTCTGCGTGGCCAAGGCAAGAAGGTTGAATGCGCGATGGCCCCTAAAAAGGCACAAGGCGCAACTGCAAGAGGATCATCTCCTAACATCCATGTGGACATTTCACCACAAGTCCACATTTTCTTCCTATTTTTGATTTATGTCATAATATTGTAATTATGCATGGTTAATTCACGAAACTAAGATGCACTTTTACAATTGAAAAACATTGGCCATATTAGGGGAAATAACTCACAATTGATGAATCGGTCATTTGTATTTCTCAAAGAAACAAACGAAAGAAGGATATAAGACGTCTATGCATTCTTAACAAAGTGTTTTTATGCATTACAAAGTAACGATTCTAGATCAACTAATGACCATCTTTACAAGTCAAAATTATGGTAGTACACTTCGATTAAGCATGGAAAGAATAAATCGCATGTCGCATTATTAGACATCTTTTCTTCGAAATGATTCTTTAAAGAAGGTTGCTAATAATCGTAGGAATTTGCAATGCATGGAAATGATTCTAAGGCTGCATGAGGTAGATTAATCTCTAGGAAATTGGCATAAATCTCAATCATTTACGTAAGTAGTTATGAAAGGTTGTGTAAATTCAGCATACGAATAATTCATTCAGAAATGAAATTAGAAAAAGGCTGCATGGTTCGTTTTAAATATAAAACCCTAAATCTTAGTACCATGAATCTTGATTGCATGTTATAGAAGGATCAATAGGAATTATGCCATAACTTAACATACGCTTTGATCTTAACCAAAAAAGTTAAGGATTGTAAATCTAATCATACATAGGCAATAAATTGTGTGCTTATGAGAATGGTATCGTAATGCAACTAGTTTTCCCCCTATTTGATCAAGACAATATCTTCATGAATAGACAAGTAAATTGGTTTACCTTAAACACCTAAAACCGTGAAGGAATCTCTTAGGAAGGGTTAAATCGATGCATCATATCCCAAAGTGCTAACTACGGTTTAGCACATTGAGGACGTGACCTAGTTGCACTTATTGCCAAGTTGAAACTCCCATACCCTAAAAACATGTCCACATTCACGGAATGCAGGGACAATAGGACATACTTGCGAGAAACGATCTAGGGTTTCTACCCTAAGGATACCTCGCTAAAAAGATGAAACTCGGTTTGAATTGGAACCTTAGGACCGACAATGTCGGCCTAGTGCAATCATGAACGGATTGGTTATCAAGACACCCTAACCCTGTTCCTATCTAATCATGATTCCGTGATTAGAAGACTTCATTCGATGGGTAAAATAGTCCCATGGATTAGATGCTACACTTGTGCAACAAGTTGCAGAGTCGCATGATCTTGTGGTTTGATCACAAGGCAATGGCCAAATTCCTCGAAATAAGAATTGGCAGATTCTTGCGCAAGTTTATCTTGCAAGAGGATGAGTAGTCATCCTGATATAGTACCTTTCTTGGGAAAAATGACCAAGTGGGGTGGATTTGGCCATGGGTCCGTCCTATGGATGGGTGGTCCCGGTTGGCTGGGAATTTTTCTCAATCATAATGGACAACAAGAAGATCGTCTTAAAGGGAATGAATAGCAAGAGCACTGACCTAGACTCTAGGTTATAATAACCCCGGTTTATGTTGTTTTAGGCGACCGAAATGGGACTATGCCTTATGGCAGAGAGGTCGAGCCTTGCATCCCTCTCGTTTCCCATTCTCCTTGAACCAAGTGCAGTGTGAATTCGCTTCGGCCCTGGCATTTCTATGTAAAGTAGTTCGCTTAGGGTTCGACGCTAGTTGCCATTTAGGAAATGACCAGTAGGGGAAACTTTGATTCAGGTCCATCCTAAGTGGGAACGGCCAAAATACTTCCGCTACATGGCAGATGTAGAAAGTCCTAGATCGCAAACCCCGTAACATTCCATGGGAGTGTTGGGCAGAGCTTTCTAGATCTCTTTCTAATGGACTGCTAAGATGTGTCCTAAAGGGAACAGGTGGACACGTTACAGTTGGTATCAGAGCAAACCAACGAAGGATTTGTTTTTAGGAAATCTTAATAAAAAAAAAGTAAAGCAAATGTTGTTGTTCCGAACATTTTCTTACTTTCGATGCTGTCTTGCAGAATTATGAAGCATGGAACAGGTTCATAGTGTTCCGAGTCATGTTTAGGACCGTGATGCATTGGATCCCCGGATTATCGACAAAGGGTTGAGATGATGAACATCCTAGATTGTATCTATAATCCATTGCCTTTGTATGTGGAACAAAGATGGATGGGTGACTCAGGAATCTACTATATAGCTGCCCACCGGTTTGCATACCTTCAAACCAACCTAAAAAGGATCAAGTGGTTGGAAGACCTGAAGATCATGAAGCTGTTCATTTTTGTGGAGGCCCACGTAAGCTCAAATTTACATATTCGAGGTTGGAGGGTTGAGATGAACTCATATGTATATGAGAAAGTGACCCGTGTAATCCTCGCCAACAAGATCAAGGTGTTGGGGCGCTATGAGAAGAGTTCCAAAGGAAAAGATATCCTAATCTTCCGATGACTTATGGATTCCTGAAGATTCATGATCCAAAACCATACTATTATCCAGTTCCCGTAGATAAATGTAATACAACATTATTCTCCCCAAACTAAATGTAACTGTTGCTTTATCATCTCAGGAAGTGTTGTACTCCGAAAGGGTTATGCCCATATAAATACAATAAGACTTCTTTTTATCAATGTCTATCTTGTCCATGAGAATTGATAAAAAGTTAAGGATTCTTGGTTGATAGCTGAATTGTGTATAAAATATAAATCATAATGATTAGCGAGTTATAACATTAAGAATCCTTTATCCAGGCACAACCCTAGGTACAGATTCCCAGTTCGCCTCCTACATCAACTACTGTCGTAATAGAGGAGAAGAAGTTTCTTTTCAAGCAGATTAAGCCACCTGAATTTGATGGGAAAGGCAGGTCTGTCCAAGCGGATGCTGAAATTTGGATAGAATCTATGGAGGATTACTTTGAAGCAGCTGGTACTACACCCGCCAACCAAGCTATGCTCGTCAAGCTGAAGCTCACCGGCAAAGCTAGGCTTTGGTGGAAACAATGGTGCATAGATCAAGGGATCGTAGAAGGATCTATTACCTGGGAAAAGCTGAAGAAAGCGGTGCAAGGAAGATACTTACCACCTGCGTATCGCACACAGAAAATGAATGAGTTCTACGAGCTGAAACAGCTAGGACTCACTCTTGACGCATACTACTCTAAATTCGTCTCACTTCTTAAGTATGCGCCACAGATGGACATGACACATCACGTGTCAAAATTGTGTGCTGGTTTAAACCCACAAGTGAATACCCATCTCAAATCTATGCGCCCATCAGATCTACAGGACGCACTCATTTGAGCCGTGCCTATAATTCAGGAGGTGCAGGCTAGGCCGAGAAGTAACAAAACTTGGTCCTATAATGACCCAAACAGAGGAGCATATAGGCCTCAAATGAAGAGAGTTCAAGGTCAGAATCAGGGACAAAGAAAGAAAGAAAGGTCTAATAATGTCAACAGCTTTGTCCCTACCCAAAGCAATGGCTAAAACCTCCGTTGTTTCCTCTGCAATGAGCCCGGTCATTTCAAGAGGCAATGTCCCAAGCTTGGCAGAGTACATCGTCAAGTACCTTTCCAAGGAACTGGTCGTGGCCAGGGAGCCGCTACCCGAGGCAGAGGAAGAACCGCCTGTGTTGCCAATATGGAAATGTGCAAAGAAGAACATCCGACCATGGAAGCAGAGTTTGAAAGGGCGATAGTCCATGCCGCTCTTCACAAGAAAGGGCCGAATCGCCAGTTCTCAGTGATTCAGACACCGTCGGACTATCAAGGTAAAGGTTTCAAGACCTTGATTGATTGTGGCAGTACACATTTCTTTATCTCACCAGCTTGTGCAAGAGGATTAGGAATAGCCACAGTAGAAGCACCTACCTTGCTTGTGGAATTAGCAAATGGTCGTGAGGTCACTTGTACCAGGCAAACTGTTAAGGTGGAATTCTTTCTGGGAGGAAAGACAACTTCGGTCAAACTCAAAGTCATGAACTTAGGTATCCATGAGTGTCTACTCGGTATGGATTGTCTTAAACCTAATGACGCCCACATCCATTGTGGAAAGGGCCAAATTTCCTTTCGGAACTCTGAAGGGGAATTGATCACAACTCAAGGAGAGGCTGGAAAGCCAAAAATTCAATTGGCCAAAGCATCTCGAATTATAAAGGGAGTCAGAAAGGGACTACCTGTCTTCTTAATTAAGCTCAATAAGTTAGATCAGAAGCAGGAGTCTAGTGAAGAACCTTCATGGCTAAAGGAATACGTGGATGTATTTCCTGAAGAGTTGACAGAACTTCCGCGTCAAAGAGAAGTGGATCATGAGATCAAGCTAGTACCAGAAGCTGCACCAATTGTAAAGGGACCCTATAGAATGTCCATCCTGGAAGCAATTGAGCTAGATCAGTCCTAGCACTTCACCATGGGGAGCTCCAATACTGTTCCAGAAAAAGAAAGATGGAACGCTTTGACTGTGTATTGATTACAGAGGGTTGAATCAATCAATTGTTAAGAACAAGTACCCTATTCCTAGAATAGATGAGCTTCTTGATCGTCTTCAGGGTGCGAAGATCTTCTCCAAGGTTGAATCAATCAACTGTTAAGAACAAGTACCCTATTCCTAGAATAGATGAGCTTCTTGATCATCTTCAGGGTGCGAAGATCTTCTCCAAGATTGATCTCAAGTCTGATTACTATCAGATAAGGATCAAGGAAGAAGATATCCCAAAGACGGCCTTCAACACAAGATATGGACACTTTGAGTTTCTAGTTATGTCATTCGGGCTTACGAATGTGCCTGCCACCTTCAACGGGTTAATGCAGGATATCTTTAGGCCTTGTCTTGATGACTTCGTACTCATCTTCTTCGACGACACTTTAGTCTATTCTAAATAGGAAGAAGATCACGAACCCCAACTTCGGATTGTCCTTGAGACAATGAGAGGGCATAAGCTGTATGCTAAGAAGAAGAAGTGTGCATTCTTCAAATGTTAGATTGAATATCTGGGATTCATCGTATCAGCAGAAGGAATCTCAGTGGATCCGGGCATAGTCAGAGATGTTCAAGAATGGCCAATACCAACAACTGTCAAATAAATACACAGTTTTCTTGGATTGACAAGATGGTATAGGGTCTTCATAAAAAATTATGCCTTGATCGCAGCACCTGTGACAGACTTACTGAAGAAGCAAACATCCATTACATGGTCAACTGCCGAACAAACCAGCTTTGAGAGATTGAAGCAAAGTTTGGTATCAACACCTATCCTAAGACTTCCAGACCTCAGTAAGGAGTTCGAGGTAGTATTGCCTTAGGATGTGTGCTCATACAGGAAGGTCATCCTGTAGCATACTCTTCAAGGAAACTAAAGAGCCATGAGAAGAATTATGCTATCCATAATCTAGAATTGTTAGCTGTCATCCATGCTCTAAAGCTTTGGAGACACTACCTGTTGGGTAACAAGTTTACTCTAGTGAGGACTGATCATAAGAGTCTCAAGTGGATCTTTACCCAGAACGAGCTTAACATGAGGCAACGTCAGTGGATTGAAGTGTTGGAGAAATATGATTTTGAAATCAAATACCGATCGGGAAAGCATAATGTAGTTGCTAATGCACTCAGTCATTGCAAAGCATTCCTTAATTCTCTAATCTTGCAAAACCCATCAACAGCTAGATCTCTAGCCACAAAGGTGTCCATACCAAAGAACCCAATACTTGAGCTAGCTAGAGAAGAAGCATGCCATGATCCATCCTATCAAAGGATGCTAAGGGAAATCTCTATCAAGGACTAGGACCAAAAGCTACAAGCTAAATATCATGAATTCTCTATCAATATTGGACTTGTCTACTATAGAACGAGATTATGTATACTAGCAAGCCAGTCACTCAAGTAGAAGATATTATGGGAAACTCATGATTCCCCTTTCTTAGGACATCCTGGCTATGCCAAGACTCTCAATGCCGTTAGGAAGAGGTACTATTGGGAGAGGCTTACAGGTGACATTCTCAAATATGTCACTGAGTGTTTGTCTTGTCAATGTATCAAAGCCGAACATGTCAAAATGCCAGGAAAGTTACAACCAGTTGACATTCCCCAAATGAAATGGGAATTCATCAGTATGGAATTTTTTGTTGGCCTACCCCAAGTTCAGGGAGGATACAACTCCATCATGGTTGTGGTTGACATGCTTACTAAGGTTGCACACCTTATTCCAGTAAAGACAAACTATAAATCCTCAGAAATTGCAAGGTTGTTTATTAAGGAGATACTCAAGCTACATGGGCTACCCAGAAGAATCATTAGTGATCATGATTCTCTCTTTACATCACACTTCTAGAGAGCTATCTTTGAAGCCATTGGGACTCAACTATGTTTTAGTATAGCTTACCATCCCCAAATTGATGGCCAAACGGAGCGAGTCAATCAAGTCATTGAGGATATGCTAAGGGCACACTGTTGTCGTGAGCCAAAAAGGTGGATTCAATACTTGCCTTTGGTTGAATTTGCCTACAATGCTTCTTACCAACAAAGCATTCAGATTACCCCTTTTCAAGCATGATCATGACTGTCGAAGTCCCCTAAACTTCTTAGATCCAACTTTGAGGGTTGAAGCTTCAAGGCAGATGTTGGAAGAGATGGATGACCAAGTAAAGTCAATAAGACAGGACATCCAAGCTGCCAAGGATAGACAGAAGGCATTCGCAGATTTGAAGCATCAAGATAGAATCTTCGAGGAAGGAGACATGGTCTTGATTCGCGTACACCCAAAGAAGAGTTCCCTATCCTTAGGAGAGTGCAAGAAGATAAGTCTAAGGTATTGTGGACCATACAAAATCCTCAAGTGCCTAGGACCTAATGCTTATAGACTGCAACTCCTTGAGAACCTAAAGGTTCATAATGTATTCCATATCAGTCTATTGAAGAAGTATGTACCTAATCCTAACCATGTACTTGATGACCAACAAGTTGTAATACTTAGTCAAGGAGTCCTTGAACTACGGCCTGATAGGATCTTAGATGTTAGGGAGAGACAACTGAGATCTAGAACCTTGAGAGAATGCCTCGTCTAGTGGAAAGATTATCCTGAGGTGGATGCCACTTGGATAGATGAAGGCACTCTCAACCATCAATATCCCTAGTTTATCTCGAGATGAGGATATCTAGATTCCTCCAAGGGGGAGAGAATGTAATATTTCTGCTCAAAATATTACGAGGCCATGTGAAGTCTCGAGCAAATGACAATGCCGGCATTGTGGTTATGGACGGTTTGGTTTTTAAATAGTACACTCTGATCCATTGGCCAATCAAGACTGACTAAGAAACCGCATATGTTCGTGTGAACCTTCTCTTGGGAGGAGGTCAAGATGAAATTGATTAACTTATGGAAATTTTTTTTAAATTATCCCTTCTTTCCCCCAGCCAAAGGCCATGCTAAAGGGAAGGGAGTGAAGCACGGTTGATTCAATACAGAGCTGGAAGACATGGGGGGAGACTGCCCATGCAAGTCGCCGTGTGGGGGGGGGGGGGAGGTCCCCTCCCTTCACCTATAAAAAAAACCTGTGAGAGGGGAGTAAAGGGGAAGGAGGGCCATAACGATGCAGGCCGAGAGAGAGAGAGAGAGAGAGAGAGAAGCATCATCGCCGAGTGCTGCCGTAGAAGAGCCGCCAACTCCATCGGAGGTCGCCACTGCCATCGCCATCCAAACATCAAGTGCCGACAGTAATTCGTCGTCCTCTCCACGCCACGTACCGAAGCTCAGAAGCTTCCAAGAAGCTTCTTTAAAGCTTCTAAGGGGAGGGGCTCTCTAAGCCCCCTTTCCTATTGCCCTCTCAAGCGGGTTTTTATAAACCCCCTCCCCCCCTCCCCCCCCCACGGATTTAAGCACCCCCTTCCCGTGGAGTTTCCACCCAAGTCAATTTAAACCCCCTTTCCGTGGATTTTCCTCCCCTTACATCTCCCATAAGCTCACATTAGCCGGGGTTTTAAACCCCCTTCCTGTGGACCCTTTTCCATTGCCCCTACAAAGCGGTTTTTACAAACCGGGGACTTAAGTACCCTTTCCCCTTGCATCCTTGAACATTGAGTACTTCCTCTTGCATTCCACAAAGCCATTTTTAACCCCTTCTGTGGATCCCCCCCCCCCCCCGCCAACAAGTTCTTTAAAGGCTCCCATGACATTCCCACTCAAGCCGTATTAGCAACTTTTAAACCCTCTTTTCATTGGTTCTCCTCAAGTTCACTCTAAGCGTCGGATTCAAAAACCATCTTTCCTATTGCAACTCCCACAAGCATATTTTCCTAACCGAATTAAAAGGCCCTTCCCTTTTGAACCCTCCGAAAGCCCAAATTTCTTTCCCCTCTTAAGCTTTGAGGAGGAAGCCTATAAGGTCTTCCAAAGCTCAATTCCACAAGACGGAGCATCGGTCAAGGAAGCCGAATCTCAAAGGGAATTGCATGTGCGAGGGAGAACGGGCCAAGATCATAAGTCTGCGGCCAAGGCAAGAAGGTTGAATTCGTGATGGCCCCTAAAAAGGCACAAGGCACAACTGCAGGAGGATCATCTCCTAACATCCATGTGGACATTTCACCACAAGTCTAGGTTTTCTTCCTATTTTTGATTTACGTCATAATATTGTAATTATGCATGGTTAATTCACGAAATTAAGATGCACTTTTACGATTGAAAAACACTGGCTATCTTAGGGGAAATAACTCACAATTGATGAATCAATCATTTGTATTTCTCAAAGAAATAAACGAAAGAAGAACATAAGACGTCTATGCATTCTTAACAAAGTGTTTTTATGCATTACAAAGTAATGATTCTAGAACAACTAATGACCATCTTTACAAGTCAAAATTATGGTAGTACACTTCGATTAAGCATGGAAAGAATAAATCGCATGTCGCATTATTAGACATCTTTTCTTCGAAATGATTCTTTAAAGAAGGTTGCTAATAACCGTAGGAATTCGCAATGCATGGAAATGATTCTAGGGCTGCATGAGGTAGATTAATCTCTAGGAAATTGGCATAAATCTCAATCATTTACGTAAGTAGTTATGAAAGGTTGTGTAAATTCAGCATACGAATAATTCATTCAGAAATGAAATTAGGAAAAGGTTGCATGGTTCGTTTTAAACATAAAACCCTAAAGCTTAGTACCATGAATCTTGATTGCATGTTATAGAAGGATCAATAGGAATTATGCCATAACTTAACATACGCTTTGATCTTAACCAGAAAAGTTAGGGATTGTAAATCTCATCATACGTAGGCAATAAATTGTGTGCTTACGAGAATGGTATCATAATGCAACTAGTTTTTCCCCTATTTGATCAAGACAATATCTTCATGAACAGACAAGTAAACTGGTTTACCTTAAACACCTAAAACTGCGAAGGAATCGCTTAGGAAGGGTTAAATCGATGCAACATATCCCAAAGTGCTAACTACGGTTTAGCACATTGAGGACGTGACCTAGTCGCACTTATTGCCAAGTTGAAACTCCCATACCCTAAAAACCTGTCCACATTCACGGAATGCAGGGACAATAGGACATACTTGTGAGAAACAATCTAGGGTTTCTACCCTAAGGATCACTCACTCAAAAGATGAAACTCGGTTTGAGTTGGAACCCTAAGACCGATAATTTCGGCCTAGTGCAATCAGGAACGGATTGGTTATGAAGCCACCCTAACCACGTTTCCTATCAAATCATGATTCCGTGATTAGAAGACGTCATTCGATGGGTAAAATAGTCCCATGGATTAGATGTGACACTTGTCCAACAAGTTGCAGAGTCGCATGATCTTGTGGTTTGATCACAAGGGAATGGCCAAATTCCTCGGAATAAGAATTGCTAGATTCTTACACAAGTTTATCTTGCAAGAGGATGAGTAGTCGTCCTGATAAAGTATCTTTCTTGGGAAAAGTGACCAAGATAAGGGGATTAGATAATTGCTTGGAAGCAAAAAACCAATCAGTAATTTGGAATAACATATTTACTGCTAATAAAACTTAAGGTATTGGTTAAGTTGGGTTAATAGGGTATGATCCTAACCCAAAGATATAAGGGTTAACAAACAAACCCTTGGGAATATTGCCAAGTTGCAATTGATCGCGGATCAAATGCTGAATGCATTCGGAAAGAAGGATTCACTCCTTAGCAGTTGGCCAAAAATAACGACCACTAGAAATGATTGTGCTTGTAACAGTTTAGAGAGCACTATTTGCTTTGTTTGCTCAAAGAATTAAAGGATGAAAAGATATCTAATGCTTCAGGTTAAAGGCCTGAAGGGAGAAGCAGCCTTAGTTACCCTCGACTGTCTGCCTAACCCTAACCAAGGGGGTTGTTAGCCGCACCGGGAAGGTGGACCGAACTCGCCACGTGAGGTCTCTCCGTTGAGCGCTACTTGGAGCAGGAGGATGTTTGAATTGCTGGATAGCCTTCGGGCAGATTATGGATAAGCCTACGGGCTGGACTTTATAAATGTATTTTAAAGATAAATATGATAACCTTTGAAAAGGAACTTGTTTGACACTGCTTTTCTATGTCAAGTGATATGGTTACGTGAAGGAACCGGTGCTTAACGGGCTAAGTAAGGAAGCTAATTGATGCATGTTCAACTAAATGTGGTAGGTAATTAGATAACTAAAACAACCTGAGGAAAGTGCGATGGATGTGGCCATGGGTTCGTCCTACGGATGGGTGGTCTCGGTTGGCCGAGAACTTTTCTCAATCATAATGGACAGCAAGAAGATCGTCTCAAAGGGAATGAATAGCAAGAGCGCTGACCTAGACTCTAGGTAACCCCAGTTTACGCTGCTTTAGGGGAACGGAATGGGACTATGCCTTATGGCAGAGAGGTCGAGCCTTGCATCCCTCTCGTTTTCCATTCTCCTTGAACCAAGTGCAGCGTGAATCCCCTTCGGCCCTAGCGTTTCTGTGTAAAGTAGTTCACTTGGGGTTCGACACTAGTTGCCATTTAGGAAATGACTAGTAGGGGAAACCCTGATTCAGGTCAATCCTAAGTGGAAACGACTAGAATACTTCCGCTACATGGCAGACGCGGAAAGTCCTAGATCGCAAACCCCATAACATTCCATGGGAGTGCCCGGCGGAGCTTTCTAGATCTCTTTTCGATGGACTGCTAAGACGTGTCCTGAAGGGAACAGGTAGACACGTTACACTTATGCCCCTCTCTGTTTCTCTCCCCACCCCTGTTTCTCTCTCTTTCCCTTTCTTTGTTTGCCTCCCTTTGAGAGTAGGATTTAAACACGAAAAAAATACTTGACAAGTGTTGAATGATATAAATTTAAAGGGAAATGGAAGCTCGACAGAGGAAAAAGATGCGGATCTTACAATTTTAAGTGACCGTAAGATGGAAATTCAAATTACTTTCAAATATCAACCTTCGCAATGGTTGTAAAATTTTCATAATTTTTGTGGGTGCTAGATTGATGTAGGAAAACTTCTCAGCAGTTGAGAGCTTTAAGATGCATGTGCAAAATATTTCGAAAGGAAGATCAAGTATTGGATGTGGGAGAAAATAGAGGTCGAGCTTTTTGGGGATCAAATAGTGACCAAGATATGAAACCACATAACCCTTGGGGCCATTGAGTCCCAAATTTTTAGGTGATGGGGTGGGAGGTGTTATTTTACAAAAAAAGAAGAAGGAGAGGAGGTGCCATGGTAACAAGCAACATTTTGAGAGGAGGGCCCATTTGGAGCTAAAGAACAACCACCCTATTACAAGATGCAGCCTAATCCTCCAATTTTTTGCTCCCTATCACCAATCTCCACATGAGGAATGGCTACCTGGATGTAGAGATGCAGATTTAGTCTTTCTCTCTCCACTCTGTCTCTTCCAAGAGACCATTCATGCGGGCAAAAGAAAGAGAAGAATGGGATGAAGAATGCTTAACATGCATCGGATGATGCAAGATCATGAGGATGCTCAGAATCGGTGTTCATTGCTATGTAGAGATTAATAGAATATTCGATGGCCATCCACACATTAAATTTCTGTGATTCGAAACATACAATTAGCAATATGTCCATTCTATGAAAAAAATTCTTGTATTTGATAATTTATGGTCCAAATGAAGTGCATATGGTATGAAAATTTGTATGAACTTTGTTTGACATGTCTTTGGAGGCTATAAGTGATAATATGTAGTATCCATAATTAAATGTGATCATTATTGATAATTTAAAGCCTAAAATGCGATATTTAAGTGAAAAAATAAGAGATTTTTTTGTTTCAGGTCGGCAAGTCATGTTCTTATGGAATGAAATAGAAGATAATGGTGATTCTTAGTAATTCTAATTAGGCTCAATAAGAAAATCTGAAAATAATGGTAATTTATTAATAAATAGATTAAAAATCAATTTAACTAGAAAAATATATTTTTTGTGTCAAAATTATAGAAAATTACAAATGTGTCCATGGATGTATGGTGAGTCTAAGGCATTAGGTTTTGACTCATTTCCATATTATAGTGCATGATTTATTACTTTCTGAATAGAAAAATGACATGAAAATATTTCCTATACCTACCACTGCAAGCTTAACATTAAACTGTAGGGAGGGGAGCGGTCATCATTGCCTAGTGAATATATGCTGAAATCTAATTTTTTCTAATGTAGGTTACATATAGGACATGTTTTTTTGAAAGTTAAAGGGTTCAGTAGCATGAGTATACTCTGTGATGTTCCTTATGCAATATTGCACATACGTTAGTAGTATGAAATCATGAAAAGAATTGATTGTGCATACCCACGTCGCTAATTTAATAAAATAAATTATTTATGCACTTGTGGGAAATCAAAGTTTGCATCGTATTCCATATCCATGGTATAAAAATGGGTATCAGCTCCTAGATTGCATAGCACTTGGTTGCCTAGATGTTGACCCATGTTGAGAGTGTGAGGAGTCCCAAGATGTAGGGTTAGTAAGTTGTTTTTTGGGGGGGTTGATTCAGTGAGGATAAAAATTATCTTTTGGAAAAATTGATGATAAAAGGACTATGTGTGGTACGTGTTATATATTCAAACAACACATCTTGGGGCCAATCCCTAAGGTGTAGGAGAGCCAATGTGGACTCGAGCATTCAGTTGAGGGATGCTCCCTATGTACATGCTATGAGGTGCTAGACACTAATCTTTTTGGAAACTCCAATTGTTTGGAGTCAGAAAGGGATTCGTTAGACTATAAACAATACAAACACAAATCTAAGTTAAATTACTGTATGTAGCCTCCCAACGCTCTTGGCCACAAGGTTATGGGCTGTTTTGGTAGAGCATAGAGGCCCTGCTAGAGCCTTTTACAGCCAGTGTCAAACCCATTTTTGGTCCCGACAAGTGGTGCATTTGTCGAGAGCTGCTTATAAGTGACGGTGTTCAAATCTTGGTCAATAGGGACTAGTTGATTAGTATATGTCAAAAGGTAGTGAAATAGATCCAAAAAACTTTCAAGCCAAGCTTTTGAAGCAAGAAAGAGTTGAAAGAGCTAGACGGCATGCCATAATTATTAGGAGACATTCTCTTCAATGGGTCAACCCGATATCCCTACAATGGAGGGGCCTTAATAACCTTAATTCTATGAGTAGTTCCTTAGGAGATAGGGGAAGATCTAGTACTTTCCCTCTCCCAGTTGATCAAATCACTTTGAGTGGGTAAATAGTTCCAATAGCTTAGAGAGATTTAGTGAATTTGATCATTGTCATGGCACAACCCATTGTAATCCCAGTAGGGATGCAGGACTTGCCAACGTTAGGATTCCCTCTATCCATTTTTAATGGGTCAGCAGAGGAAGATGTGGTGCTCCACATACATGAGTTCCAAAAGTTAATATTCAATTATCGAATCCAAGATGAAAGACATTTGATGATGTTCTTTAATATGACTCTAAAACGACAAGCTGCAATATGGTATCACAGCTTAGAAGCTGGAACCATAACAAAAATTGATATGTTTTTTGTGGCTTTCCAAAGACAGTTTTACCTTCAAAGAGGAGGTCATTATTGGCTATGTATTCTCAATGTAACATGTCAAGAATCTCATGAGAATGTATGAGGATATACCAAGAAACAAAAAGAAGTGTTTCGTAAATTGGAGACTTATATCTCCATCCCAACCACTACTCAACTACAATATTTTTTGCATGGGCTAGACTTTAATATCTAGGTGCAATTGAGAAATGTTGCTCTTGTTGACATTGATACTACCATTACGCGAGTAGAGGAGGTAGAGTCACGATTTCAAGTGGCTTACGCCTCGAGGATAAACTTAAATTTGATTCTAGGGCTTGGAAATAATTTGGCATTCATCGGTGGAAGTCAAGGAACACCCATTATCAATTTGAATGGGAGAGGAAGCATAATGCAAAGTGTGTCTATGTTACCAGCTCCCTCTAATGTGACTATACCTGGTGCACAGATCGGACGCTGTATGCTCGCGTAGTGAATGTTGGAAGGTCCCCAAGAACAAAAGAACTCTACTTTTTGCACAAAACTCAAGGTAGAAAGCATGCACGACATGAACAAGAGACCAATTGGGTGCAATCTCCCCCCATGCCTTGTGTGAGCGCTCCACAAAGCATGTATTTTATGTATTAATCATCTTCAAGCTCAAATAATAGCCCAAATTACAAAATAGCACGCTTTTGGCTTTTGAGTTTGCTTTAGCACAAAATAGAAATAAAGCTAATGGGCGGGCGTCCAAAGAGTCAGGCATACCCAATACAATGTCCAAATACAAATATCATAATCGTGCGCCCATGCGCATACAAAATAATAAATAAATATCCAATGCCTTAATAAATAGGCGCGTCAAAATATAGGTGCCATGCCTAAGGTATGCGCCCATCAAAACATAAGTGACAACTCGAATACACGCTATCCTCCAATGCTTTCCTCCGCCACTGCTGCTATCTCTACACATTAACTGAAGCATTCACAATCATTAGTAAAATAATACAATTAAACTGACAAAAGTGAATACCTAGCAGTCTTCAGCTACATAAATAAATCAACTAGTTAGAAATCAATCCTAACCTTAATTTATTACAAGTGCGCACTCTAAACTCATAAATGTTATTAATTTAATATGTATTTTGCAGAATCACCCACTATGGAATCACCCATGTACACACTAAATTAATGAAACGCCCGAAAAGGATAGGTGTCCCCATCAACTTCTCGCACAAAGAATCCACTTTGTGTATGAGCCCCAGTCAATAAAGTTTACGGAATCCACCATAAAACCTCACGGAATCCACCGTGGCACGGAATCCACCGTGAAATATGCCTCCTGGCATCATACCCCCGGGGTGGGATAGCAATTGTCCTCAATTGCTATTAGCTCAATGTGAAGCTAACAGAGTGGGGAAAGCATTTAAGTCTCTAGCATGCATCCATTGGGCCTCTTCAACAGGATGGTTTTTAAACTTGACCAAATATCTAGAATATCTACGTCCAGTTCTAGTGGTCATGAAATCAGTATCTATGATAGCTTCAGGTTCAAGTATTTCAGTCTCTTCATCTAACAAAGGTGGGTTTTCATAAACACGGTGTATAGGTAATTGGCCTCTAAAGGGTTGTAATAAACTAATATGAAATGTATTGTGAGTTTTCCAGTGAGGTGGTAGTTCTAACTTGAATGCATTGTCATTAATTTTGTGAATGATCTTAAATGGTCCATAGAATCTAGGTGCTAATTTCACAACTGGGTGTTTTTCTACACTTTGTAATCTACGTTTTTCTATTCTCAACCAAACATAGTCATCAACTTTGAAATTCATGGCCTGTCTTTTCTTATTGGCTTGTTTTGTGTACGATTGCTGGGCTTTGGCAATCATGTCTTTAACCTCATCAAAAATAGTAGCGTGCATATTAGCAATATCATCAGCACTCTAAATTCTATTTGATAAAGATGCAACATGTGTAGATAATCTATAACCATAAATCACTTCAAACGGTGCTTTCTTTGTAGATGTGTGTGGTGTATTGTTATATGCAAAAACTGTATGTCCATAAGTTTCAGGATGAAATGCAGATGAGAAATCAATCTTTGTTCCTAGGTTAGCAAACAAAGTAATCCAAAAGTTGTTACAAAATCTAGAATCACGATAAAAAATAATAACTTTTGGTAATCCATGATTAGTGAAAACGGTTTTTAAAAACAATTGTGCTGCCTGAGATGCTGTTAAAGTTTTCTTACATGGAATGAAATATGCTTGTTTACTAAACCTGTCTAATACAGTCCAAATCATATCATGATTAGCTTTAGTATTAGGTAAACCAGTAATAAAATCCATAGAAATCTGTTCCCATGGTCTTGATGGAATAGATAAAGGCATAAGTAAACCATACTGTTTACCATGATGTCTCTTAACTCTTTGACAAACCACACATTCAGAAACAAAGTTAGATACATCAGTGTCCATATGTAGCCAATAAAAATCTTCAGTTAATATACGCAAAGTAGATATAATACCTCTATGACCTTGATATGGAGGACAATGAATCTCATTCAAAACAAAAGATCTAAATGGAACTGTAACACATAATCTATTTTCATAAAACATGAATCCATCATTGTAAGACAGTGAATCAATAGGAATCCAGTTATTTCCAACTAATTTATTCCAATCAGCATGAAAATTAATGTCCTGATGATAAGTATCTTTCATAGGAGTTAGAGAATCAAATGATATGACAGAGATATTATGAATGGTTGGTCTTCTACTTAATGCATCGGCCACTACATTTTCTTTACCTGGTTGATATTGAATAAGGGGATGAAAACTCTGAATAAAAGCTGCCCATTTGATATGTCGGTCAGATATTTGAGGTTGACTAAGTAAATGTCTGATACTTTATTGATCAGTCTTAATCATAAACTCAGAACCCATTAAGTAATGTTTCCATTGTCTTAAAGCTTGTACCACAGCTAATAATTCTTTATCATATGTGAAATATTTAAGTTCAGAGGGTTTCAATTTACAACTAGAATAGGCTATGGGATGATTATCTTGCATAAGTACGGCTCCTATTCTAGATCCGCTAGCATCAGTAACTACTAAAAAGAATGGTCTATTAAAATCAGGTAGTTGTAATACAGGAGCATGGGTTAATGCATGTTTCAATAAATCAAAAGATTTCTGTTGATTATCAGACCAATGATAAACAATACCTTTCTTTAAAAGTTTAGTCAAAGGCAAAGCAAGTAACGAAAAATTTCGCACAAATTTCCTGTAAAAACTAGCAAGACCTAGAAAAGAACGTAACTCATTCACATTTTTAGGTATAGGCCAGTTCAATATTGCTTCTATCTTCTTAGGGTCAACCTTAATACCATCTGATGACACAATATGACCTAAATATTCAATTTATGTTTAAAAGAACTCACTCTTTTCCGGATTAGCATACAATTGATTATCTTTCAACAACTTGAAACCCAAAGACAGATGTTCATAATGTTCTTTCTCATTTTTACTAAATACCAAGATATCATCAAAGAATACAATAACACAATGCTAATATTTCAAAAATATGTGATTCATCATTCTATTAAATGTAGCAGGTGCATTAGTCAATCCAAAAGGCATCACTAAAAATTCATAATGACCAAATTGTGTTCTAAATGCAGTCTTGAATATGTTAGATTTATCTAATCTCACCTGATGATAGCCGGATTTAAGATCTATTTTACTAAATATGGCAAAACCTTGGAGTTTATCCATAAGATCATCGACCCTAGGAATTGGATATCTATTCTTTACAGTAATCTTATTTAGGGCACGATAATCAATGCACATACGATAAGTATTATTCTTCTTCTTTACCAACAAAACAGGTGCACCAAATGGAAAACTACTAGGTCTAATCAATCCTCTATTTAATAATTCCTCAACTTGATTTTGAATTTCTTTTTGCTCTATCTGGTTATGCCTATATGGTGCTTTATAAGGTGGTTGTGTACCAGGAATTAAATCTATTTTGTGGTCTTTAGGACGTGAAGGAGGTAATCCAGGTGGTAGATCTTCAGCAAAACAATCTTTAAATTGTGCAAGGAATTCTTTATGCCTAGGATGCATATGTTTTTCTTTAGCTTGCAGTTCATTCACCCAAATTAGATAAGATTTACTACTTTTGCGTAATGCACGTTTAGCTTGAGTATGAGTAAGCAGTGGAAAAGCATTAGATGCATGTATACCATACAATGTAATATGTTTTCCTTGAAAATGAATATTAATTGAATGCGTGGAATAATCTATATCAGGACTATACTGATGACGCCAAGGCATACCTAGGATAATATCACTGGACTGTAATGGTACAACTAGAAAATTCATTCTTTCAGTATTTCACCAATTTGAATTTCTAGATCATGCACCTCTTGTGTTCCATTATACCTCGTGCCTAAGAATGCTGCTTTAATGCGATAATGCGTAGGAACAGTTTGTAATTTCAATTCTTTCACTAGCTTTGCAGAAATAAAATCATGTGTATTACCATCATCATACAAAATAATCTTTTCTTTTCCATGCACTAAACATTTCATTGTCAACAAAGAATGTAGAGTTGGCATACCTGATAAAGTATCTGAAGGAGTAGTAATGTCGTCTTCATCTTCAGTAAAGTCAGGCATTTCTTCATGTTCTTCATCTTCCATTGCTCCAAGATAGTTGATATGGACAGGTGGCTTCTTCGATTGGCAATTGGTTGCTACATGTCCAAGTTGATGGCATTTGTAACACACTATAGGTTTGGCTTTAGATACATTGTTTGCAATGGCAGGAAGTCTAGGAATATTAGGATTTGGCTATAAAGATGGCTTTGGGTTTTGATTGGTATTCGATGACAAAGCAGGTGGTTTTGTCAAAGACTTATGGAAAGATGATGAAGGAAAACGACCTTGATTGAATCTTCTAAAATTTGAATTGAATTGCTTAGAACCATAGTTACCATTTGCTTGAAATTGTTGTGGACGCTTGTCTCTTCCTCGAAGCTTATCTTCAGTGTCATGAGCTAATGAAATTGCATCTTCAAGAGTTGCAGGCTTGAACATATTGACTTCAGCATAATAATGCCCAAGTAATCTAGACATATACTTGCGCTTGTGAGTCGCTTCAGGTACATCTTCAAGCATGCGTAATTGGAGTAAGGCATTTCAAAAGCGTTCGGTGTACTGAGAAATAGGTTCACGATCTCTTTGGTGAAGAAGGTCCCATTGCTTTATGGATTTTTCATGGAATTGTGGAGGAAGGAAATTATGCATAAACTTCGTCTTGAAATTCTCCCAGGTAGTGGGACAATCTATACTCTTACGAACCATGGTCCACCAAAGAGATGCTCTATCCACTAAATGATTAGTGACACACTTGATTTTATCTTTTTCAGCGTATGTTTCCTCATGAAAGTAATCATCAAACTGACTGATGAATGCAAGAACAATTTTTCCATCTCGAGTGCCATTGAAAGTACGAAATTTGAAATTTCTTTTACTTATCTTTGTTTCTTTGCGGATGGATTGAGCTTCGAGAGTCACATCAATGGTACGTCAGATAAGATCTTCAGATTGTGGTTCCTCTTTATCGGTAGTCGATCTTTGTAAATTAGCCAATTGAACTTGCAATGCTTGCCGGGCTCGTCGTTCTTCGTCCAACTGCATCATAATTAAATCCAACTTTTATTCCACCATAGGTTCAGGAAGATCGCCTTCAGCCATTAAATCATCCATATTTTGTTCTGTCATCCTGCAAAACTTCAAAAGACCTCACGCTCTCAAAATCCAATTAGCGGAATGAGCGTAGCTCAAGATCGGGTGTACAAGGCTTATATATTTTTGTTTGGCTTTCACGGTCTTCATCTTTGGCAATTGCGGGATTTGAAATCTTTGAAAAATCTACGTTTTGACCTTCTGCATGTGCTGAAACTAGTTCAGCAAGTCTGTGTATGCGAACAGAGCCTTCCGGCGAACAACTTTGCATTTCGGTGCTTCTGCGCAGGAACAGTCCTTATAGGAGTTTTGAGCACAAGTCAGTTCTGACTTCTGGTTACTTACCGGACTTGCAGAGTACCAAAACTTATGAAACTTTGAGAAACCTGAAGTTTGTTGTGACTTATGACTTAGGTAACTAAGCTTAAAGCTTAGTAAACTGTAGACGTCGAATTTTTAGGGGGGGGAGGGGGCGTTTTTTTTTCACCGTTTTTTTCGGGATGCTGCCACCCTCTGTCGTCGAATTAAGAAATTGAAGCTTTTTAAGCTTCTTAAGCTTTATAAGCTTTATATTCATGCCTTTAAGCTTATGAAGTTATAAAACTTATCTCTTTTGTCTGTAAGAAGACGACTTGGAGAAGAGGATGTAGGAGTGGTCCTCCGCCGTTACAGGCCGGTCCTTCGCGATCAGAGGCTGTAAATACAGGTTCTTGACCGCCAGGAATCCACCCGTATCGACCGTTCGCGATGAGACTGACCGTAGAGCTCGATCGTTCCAGGAGCTCCGCCTTCGCACAAGATGGATAGCGATTGGAAGCTATTGATCTCAGCTTTGCTCTGATACCACTGGTGCGCAGATCGGACGCTGTATGCTCGTGTAGTGAATGCCAAAAGGTCCCCAAGAACAAAAGAACTCTACTTTTTGCACAAAAACAAGGTAGAAAGCATGCACGACATGAATAAGAGACCAATTGGGTGCAATCTCCCCCCATGCCTTGTGTGAGCGCTCCACAAAGCATGTATTTTATGTATTAATCATCTTCAAGCTCAAATAATAGCCCAAATTACAAAATAGCACGCTTTTGGCTTTTGAGTTTGCTTTAGCACAAAATAGAAATAAAGCTAATGGGCAGGTGCCCAAAGAGTCAGGAATACCCAATACAATGTCCAAATACAAATATCATAATTATGCATCCTTTGCGCATACAAAATAATAAATAAATATCCAATGCCTTAATAAATAGGCGCGACAAAATATAGGCGCCATGCCTAAGGTATGCGCCCATCAAAATATAAGTGACAACTCGAATACACGCTATCCTCCAATGCTTTCCTCCGCCACTGCTGCTATCTCTACACATCAACTGAAGCATTCACAATCGTTAGTAAAATAATACAATTAAACTGACAAAAGTGAATACCTAGCAGTCTTTAGCTACATAAATAAATCAACTGGTTAGAAATCAATCCTAACCTTAATTTTTTACGAGTGCGCACTCTAAACTCATAAACGTTTATTAATTTAATATATATTTTACGGAATCACTCGCTACAGAATCACCCATGTACACACTAAATTAACGAAACACCCGAAAAGGATAGGCGTCCCCATCAACTTCTCGCACAAAGAATCCACTTTGTGTATGAGCCCCGGTCAATAAAGTTTACAGAATCCACCATAAAACCTCATGGAATCCACCATGGCATGGAATCCACCGTAAAATATGCCTCCTGGCATCATTACCGATAGCTAATCAGATGGCTATACTAACAAATGGAGGCCAAATGGCAAACCCTAACATCATTCCACTTATTTAGTAGGCAGTCGATCCCTAATCAGCTAGTTAGATTAACTAAATGACAAGTAGACAATCGTAGCTATGAGTCTAGTGCATCAAATGTTATTGGGAAAGTCAAGGAGATGATGAACCATTATACTAATATGATTAAAAAAAACAATATAGACAAATCATTATTGATGTTAATTTCCTAAAGAAGAAACATATCTTGATAGGAAGTTGATGCAGTGAAGAGGGTGGTCCATTAGCTTTTAGTGTTGTAAGTGGTGTGGCAATCATCACTTTCTGAGAAACTACCCTAATGTCAGGTGTAACATATGTAGAAAATCAAAGATTACTATCCGTTTTCATTTATTGACCAAAATTTTTGGATGAGTTGGTGGGTAGAGATATCTATTTAGTCATGGACTGCTTTGCTAGATATAACAAAATGGCTATTACAAAGGAAGAAAAGTTGAAAGTGATATTTATTACTATATTTGGTACCTTTACATATCATGTTATAACATTTGGATTTTACAATGTGCCAAGTTATTGGAAATGTACATCAACTAATAAGACTTTTGATGATATTTACCTAGAGGAGAGACAACTGGTTATTTTAAGAAAATATTTTGAGTGTTGTAGGCAGTTCTGCATTACTCTTGATATAAGAAAGTACATCTTTGGAGTGTCATATGGATTGCAATTAATCTTGAAAAGATAAAGTTTATTATCACTACGAATCCACCATGTACTCCTAATTTTACATAGCTTTCATCATTAGTGGGATATTAGCAAATATTCACCGGTAGAGAACATTGCCACTAACCTGAATCTAATATGCTTCAATAGTCTGTTTTTTTGGAGTGACCCATGTTAAGTATTCTTTGAGGATGTAAAGCAAGAAGTAGTGAAAGTGCGAGTCTTGAAAGCACCCAAAAGAGATGAGGTCTTTTATATATCTTCGACAACTATAATGCATATCATCAACAACTACTATTGTTTAGTCTATATTTTAGAGAAGTGCTATCATCCAATTGCATTTGCTAGCCGTAAATTGGGGATATCCAAGATAAATTACACCTACATGGAGAAGCTATGTCTTGGGATGGTATTCGGGACAAAGAAATTCAAGCATTACATTCTCTATGAAAAGGTGGTATTTTATATAGAGGAAGGGTTGAGGCTACTAATGAATAAGTTGTAGCCACCTAATTGCCTAGAAAAGTGGTTAATCACTTTTCAGCAGTTGGATTATGCAATCAAGAGTAAGTCATTGAAGTGGTAGGGCATTGTTGAAAGTCTTGTAGATTTCGGGGAGCTGAATGAAATTTTGACTGAAGATAGTGATCTTGAGGGTCTACTCAAAATTGATACAACTTCCATTCCATCTTGGCATGCTACCATAACACATTATCTATCTATATGAGAGTCTTGAGTGGCCTTGTCAAAGGCTGAGAGAAGAAAAATTAAATAATAGGATTTGGAAATTACATTCATTATAGTAACATTACATTGGCAAGGGGTGGATGATGTTTATCATTGATGTATTATGCCTAATAAGACTCCCTTTATCTTGGAAGAGTTTCATTACTCCACTTATGGAGGACACTTTCTTGGATGATTGACTTCACAAAATGCTTTAAGAGCCACATATTGGTGGCTATCAATTTTCCAAGTTACATTTGCAAACCCTTCATCTCTTTTTTTTTTCCTCTCTTCATTTCTTTGTTCCCCTCTCTCTCTCTCTCTCTCTCTCTCTCTCTCTCTCCATCTTTCTATTTTTTTATGAAGCCCCTCTCTCTCTTCTTTTTTATTTCTCTCTCTTCCTCCCTCTATTTCTCTCTCTCCTTTACTCCTCACTTTCACTCAATGTATCTCATTACAAACCAAATTCAAGAGAGAAAATAAGAAACTTAAAACTCAAAGATATTAAAAGCAAGGTCTCCCTACCTCTCTTTATCTCGCTCTCTTCCCTCTCCCTTTACTTTTCTCTATTTTCTCTCTCTCTGGCATTCTCTCATTGTTTTCCTATTTCTCTCTCCCTCTCTCTTGGTCTTTTTTTTCTCTACATCTCTCTATATCTCTCTTATTTTCATTGTCATTCCTCTCTTTACCTCATGCTTCTCTTCTACCTCCTACTTCTCTCTTCATTCCTTCCTTCCTTCTATCTCCTTGTCAAATTCCTCTCTCTCTCTCTCTCTCTCTCTCTCTCTCTCTCTCTCTCTCTGTGGTTTCTCTCTCTTTATTTCTCCCCCCTCTCTCCTTCATTGTTTCTTTCAATCACCCTCCTCTCTCTCCCCCTTAATCTCTCCTTTCTCTCGTCCCCTTCCTCTTTGTTTCCTTTCTCCCCTTTCTGTCCCTCTTTCTCTCTTCCTCTCCCTTCTCTCTCCCTCTCTTTCAATGCTTCTTCTCAGAAATAAAAATAAAGAAAGAAAATAAGAAAATACAAAAACAAAGTAAGAAGAGGCAATGCACCTACCTCAAAGGCCCAAAGACAAAACCCTTTGTGTCTCCTCTTTGTGGCTTCCCTCCCTTATCCCTCGCATCTTTCTCCTTCTTCTTCACATATGGTGGTAGTGGTGCTGGTAGCGGCGGTGATGAGCTCTCTCTCTCTCCCTCTTCCTCTCCCTCTCCCTCTCAAAGCTTTGAGCTTTCTTTTTCTCTTTTTTTCTCTCTCAAAAATGCTTTTGACAAATGCCATGCTTGGATTCTTGACACTTTATTTTTCACGAGGCGTCACTATTCATGTCCCTATTAGTGTCACTAAAAGTGTTACTATTAGTGTCAAAGATTAAGACTATTGATGTATATAGTGATGCCACTATTTTATATTGCAAATGGTTGTTGGTGTCACCCCATTCCCTTATAGTGGCACAAAGAGTATCGCTATTATAATCCTATAATCATAGGTGAGCTCAAAGTGAGTAGGAGCTATACTTTTGATTAGATGAACAATTTGTATGTATGTAGTGGTGATTGATTGGATGATGATGATGATGATAGTTCTATACAAAAAGAAAATCAAGAATCATAGTCTTAGTGGACTAGAAACATCATCTGGTACTGCATCTACAACTAGCCCTTAGTTTGGGAGACTAAGGAGAAGTCCCATATCATTACATACATCTACTAGTGTTGTAGCTACTAAAGACAAAGAGAAGAAGAAAGTGTCAGATGGTAATGATGCATCTACTAATCATTTGGGGTTTGATTGAGATTCCAATGGTTCATAGAGTTTAGATGATGAACTTGGTATTCCTTTCATTAGGACACTAGGTGTACAAAAAATACATCGTAATGTAAAAGCTTCATTTAGTGATCCCATGGTACGTAGATCTAGCAAGGTTAAATATCCTATTATTTTTTTTTTTTTGAAAGTTATACAGCTCACCATTATGCTCATATGGTAAATATAGTTGAGAATGTTGAATCCACTTGTTTTGTGGATACTATTGGTCATGCTTATTATTGGGATGCAGCAACAACGGATGAGGAAATGGTTGCATTAGAACCCAATTGAACTTGGGATCTAGTATCATTTCCTAAGGGAAGGAAAGCTATTGGATGTGAGTGGATCTATAAAATTAAACATAATACATATGGTTATATTAGCAACTATAAGGCTAGGTTGGTTGCAACAGACTATGCTCAAATATATAGCATAGATTATAAAGAGAATACATATCACCGTATTAGAGAATTTTGAAAAATTTTGAAGTCTCAATTTCAAATAAGTGATGAATATTTAACCAGGTTGCTAAATCATTATCCATATTTGAAAGTGGAATTTGGGAAGGTAGCTTATATAGCATTAAGGGTAGACTCCATCTTTAAGTAAGACAATAATATTTGTTCATATGGTCAAATAATAAAGGTATTAGGGATTCCCAAAGTGCATGAAAATTTCAAAATTTCCTAATATAGTATTATATAGAGTAGCCAATAGGTTCTAAGGATTTAGAGCATCCCACATATGTGTGCATGTTAAAGTTGTGTTTTATGGACTAAAGCAAGCACCTAGAACATGGTCTGATAAGATTGGAGAGTATCTTGTTAATATTGGCTTTTATGTTTGTGATGCTGGTCACTCACTTTATATGAGAAAGGGAGATACACATTTGTCATCATAGTCATCTATGTGGATGACTTGATTATTACAAGTGTTATTGACAATGTGATTGCTAAAAGTAAGGTTCTTTTGAAGAAGAAGTTTTAGATGAATTATTTGGGTGATCTAAGGTCTTTCTTGGTATTGAGATAATCATATGTGATAACAGTATATTGCTATTCCAAAGGAAGTGTGACTTAGATATATGTAAGCCTCCTTTAGTGCCATTAGAGAAAAATGTGAAGTTGAGTATTGATATTGGCAATGACATAGGAGATCCGAGTATGTTAAGGAGGATAGTAGGGAGTTTGATTTACACAACTATCACAATGCAAGACCTAAGTTATGCAGTTGGCCTTGCTAGTCAATTTATGCAAATGCTTTGAAAGCCTCATTTGGATGTAGTTAGATGCATATTGGTATGTGACATCCACTTTGTATTATGAACTTTTTTATGAGGTAGGTTAGGATTACAGGTGTTTGGATACACATATGTAAATTGGGTTGGTAGCATGTCTGACAGAATATGTACCAGTGGATTCATGTTTTCACTTGGTAGCATGGCAGTTATGTGGAACAACAAAAAACAACCTATATTTTCTCATTGATGGACCGTTTGGTTAGATGTGTCCCCACATCTACACTTGGCATATTTGTGGTCATTATGATTTTTACATGGCCATTGAGTTATCACTTATTATATTTAGTTTGTTGCACTTACCTAAAAATGGCATAATTATAGCACTAGTTAATTAGTATACTTAGTTATATAGTGTTAGACTTAGTAGGCCACATTTCTTTATATTGTATCTTATCTCTACTTTATGTATATTGTATTGTGTGTGAAAGAAGAAGAGGAAACTAGCAAGAAAATGTTTTGGCCTCCATCTCTGTTCTTCTTATGTTCTTAAATGAGCTTCCTCTTATATGTGTGGTGTGTGTTTGACACAACAACTCAAGCTAGTCCCCCCACCATGCGATTCCTAACATTCTTGGTTGTTTATGTCTCCTTTCTTTCCCCAATAGTCATCGAGAATGTAACATCCATGTGGGAAACTTCAATAAATGTGCTTACCCCACCCTTTGCAATTGCCACACAAAGTAATGAGATGATTCAAACTCTCCATGTTAATGGTGGATCCTTAACTTGTGATCATACTGCCACATGGGTTGGCACTAGAGCATGCATCCATGGATTGACCCTACCACACTTGTTGCTAATGTTGCACCTCTACGAAATGATTTTCATACTAGAATACTAGAATAAATTTAATAAGTTGGGATAGTTCAAGAGCCAGAACATATAGTCTATTGTAAGGACACATGATACGGGACATAAAGAAACAAGTATAAACTAGGTGTGCAACACTTGAGATTGAGCATAAAGAAGCAATCATGGGCTAGGATGTGGCAAGATTATGTGATGTGATCGATATCTCAAGTGAAGTGCTAATTCATTAAGAATAATAATAGAATCACTATCTCTTAGAACATGTATAATCCATGTGTATTACAGAAAGTACAAAGTTTTGCATGTGTATATGCATAGATCATGATTAGAAACAATTTGGAAAATAGAATGAGTACTAGCAACCCATCTAGAAATTTGATGGTTTATGATGGACAACAAATCCTAGTAGTCAAGCAAGCAAAGAAAAAAAGAGGTGCAAAATATCTATACCTTAATAGGGTTGCAAGTAATGTGGATGATGATAGTCTGGATTCTTCTCTCCTACTCCTTTCGCTCTCTCTCTCTCCTTTTACTTCTACCCTACTGTTCAAATATACTTTCCATATGTGACCCCGAATCCTTTTCTAGGATTTGCATCATATAACTTTGCTTCTTGTTGCACCTTAATGATGCCTAGTTGAGATGACCACAAGCCCATATATGTTGAAACCTTTAAAATGATTTCACACACACACATATGATATACTCTACTTTTCATCCTCTTCTTCTTCTTCTCTTTCTTCCTCTTCCTTTTCTTCCCCAAAATCCACAAAATGAAGGAGGGCAATCCCTTAATAACCTATTGCCATTCTTCTTGTTCCACTTTGAATTAGTTGCCATGTATGAGGGAGAGAGAGAATACACTTGCCTCCACTTCCACTTTTTGGGAAACATAGGAGCCTTTGTGAGAAAGGGAGAGATCTAGTTATAGGTAAAGGCCAAGGTGCCTTTGATCGCCATACAAATTATTGTGTAGTTTTACATCTGATTATGCACCCTTATTCAAAGTCTTGGTCCTTGAATATTTTGGTCCTTTGAGTTTTTCAAAAAGTCTTTCTTGAAAGCCCAACTTATTTCTACTCTTTACATTTTGCTAGTATGAAAAAGTGGTGGCTTTTGCATAGGTATGCTAGCTAGTATGGTTGGGAACCACTAAAACTCTATATTGTGTAGCAAACTAGTAGAGCTCATAAGACTTTGCCTCATTTGTTTTGCGATTTTGTGAGCAAAGGGATGTGATCATGCTACCCCACATCTCGTTCCTTTTGTTCACAAAATAATTACAAACACATACTTTTTGTGTAATGAACGAGGTGCATATAAAACCTCATAAATGTGAATAGCTATTTATTTAGATTAATGAGAGAAGCATGTAAGTAGTCTATATACTTATGCATTACAATAGGTAATATGCTTGTCTAAATGCAATAATGGATTCACTTGTGAGATGTAGAATGCTTGAAGCCTCTCTCTCTATTTGTCTCCCTCTTTGTGTGCATTATTGAACTATTTATACACATCCATTTATGTATGTTAATATCTCTTTGACTATCTTGCATAAGTAGAGTTAGTGCGTATTATTTTTAGAGCTGAATCAACCACACGAAAAACTGATGTGATTCAACATTTATTGATGCCGTTAACATCTTTAATCACATCAAAGGTTGATGTAAATCAATAGTCCCTTGATGTAAAATTTTGGGCCGTATTCACCTTCTCCCTTGTTGGCATAAGATGTGTTTCTATGTGAGAGTGCACATGCTCTCATCAACCTTCGTCTCCTTCTCTTCGCATGTGACACATTGTAGGAGAGAGAGAGAGAGAGAGAGAGAGAGATTATGGGTAGGTAGTTGCCATGTATGAGGGAGAGAGAGAATACACTTGCCTCCATTTCCACTTTTTGGGAAACATAGGAGCCTTTGTGAGAAAGGGAGAGATCTAGTTATAGGTAAAGGCCAAGGTGCCTTTGCTCGCCATACAAATTATTGTGTAGTTTTACATCTGATTATGCACCCTTATTCAAAGTCTTGGTCCTTGAATATTTTGGTCCTTTGAGTTTTTCAAAAAGTCTTTCTTGAAAGCCCAACTTATTTCTACTCTTTACATTTTGCTAGTATGAAAAAGTGGTGGCTTTTGCATAGGTATGCTAGCTAGTATGGTTGGGAACCACTAAAACTCTATATTGTGTAGCAAACTTGTAGAGCTCATAAGACTTTGCCTCATTTGTTTTGCGATTTTGTGAGCAAAGGGATGTGATCATGCTACCCCACATCTCGTTCCTTTTGTTCACAAAATAATTACAAACACATACTTTTTGTGTAATGAACGAGGTGCATATAAAACCTCATAAATGTGAATAGCTATTTATTTAGATTAATGAGAGAAGCATGTAAGTAGTCTATATACTTATGCATTACAATAGGTAATATGCTTGTCTAAATGCAATAATGGATTCACTTGTGAGATGTAGAATGCTTGAAGCCTCTCTCTCTATTTGTCTCCCTCTTTGTGTGCATTATTGAACTATTTATACACATCCATTTATGTATGTTAATATCTCTTTGACTATCTTGCATAAGTAGAGTTAGTGCGTATTATTTTTAGAGCTGAATCAACCACACGAAAAACTGATGTGATTCAACATTTATTGATGCCGTTAACATCTTTAACCACATCAAAGGTTGATGTAAATCAATAGTCCCTTGATGTAAAATTTTGGGCCGTATTCACCTTCTCCCTTGTTGGCATAAGATGTGTTTCTATGTGAGAGTGCACATGCTCTCATCAACCTTCGTCTCCTTCTCTTCGCATGTGACACATTGTAGGGGAGAGAGAGAGAGAGAGAGAGAGAGAGAGAGAGAGAGAGAGAGAGAGAGAGAGAGAGAGAGATTATGGGTAGGAAATTTGAGTCCACACACAAAGACACAAGGCTTTACTTATGCTTGCACTACACATGGTGTCTAGGTCCCATGTCCTTCGGGCTTGGCACCAAAGGGGCACCATGATTAGTGTAGTCATGCACCTAACCTAAACAATTTTAGACTTGTACTTTTTGCTTTGTGTCAGTGTCCCAGGTCTCACTTGGCACACAAAGGCATAATGCTTTTCTTATGCCTACATTGTGCATGGTGTTCAAGTCCCACATCCTCATGGCTTGGCACCAAAGGGACACCATTATTAGTATAGTCATGCACTTGACCTTAACAATTTGAGGCTGGTACTTTTCACTTTATGGTAGTGTCCCCGGCCTTGCTTGGCACACAAAGACACAAGGCTTTCCTTATTCTTGCACTATGCATGTTTTCGGGGTTGCACATCCTCCTGGCTTGGCACTAAATCACACCTACTAAGTTTAGTATGTACATATAAGTGAACTCGAACCTCTCTCTCTTTCTCTCTCCTTGTTTCTGGCTCTTTCTAGTGCCATTTTAGCTATGGAAGATGAAGACATGAGGAAGGCTTGTTGGAACCTTGGGAAAAGGGATGCATTAAGGTGCAAGGTGATTTCTAAAACATAAAAAAACATAGAAATTGAAGGCCTTGGACAGTTGTTGGGAAAGATAGACTTAGAATCACTATAACTAGATGGTTTTCTAGAATAATTAGAAATCTTAGTAAATCTAGTTTTAGGGAAGTGTTTAATGGTGAGAAAGCATGCAAATGGGATTGCTTTTATGCTGATGTATGAGCTACTAAAAGAAAATTCAATAGAAGTGTCAATACGGCAATTTCATGGCAAAAAAAAATGTACTCTACGTATGTGGAAAGTCTCCCACCCACACTAAAGACAATATTTAAAGCACAAGATCTCCATCCTCTTTGTGCTTGTATGCGCAATGTATATATCATGACATATCTAAGTGAAAATGAGATAATCTAGGAAGAAGAATTAGGAAGAGGTACATACGAAACAATTTCCAAAGTGAAAATTATAGGTGTAGATTGATTCAATCCCAACAAAGTCTATGTTGGAAAACATTTTAAAGGGAAGAATTATAGAAGAAAAGCAGAGCAACATAGGGAGATCATAATGTAGATTAGTTACCAAGTACTAATGTGTGTCATTGCAACCATTGTTGAAGAGCCCTTGTGGACAATTACATCATACATTAATGGAGGTAGTCTTGGGGACTTCATGACCTAGCTCCCTTCTTTGCATGGATGATTCAGAAGGTTTTTCCATCCATGCAGTGGCAAGAGAAGGTGTGATGAAGATAGTCAATTAGCAAGTGATCAAATATGATGAATCGCTATTATATGGTGCAAATGTGTCTTGTCTCTTATGCATGCTTTAATTTTAGAAATGTGTTCGCTACACAAAGTGAGGTGGATGCATGCTGATTTACATCCAAGGAATATTGTTTTGAATTTTTTTGGTGAAGTGTGATGTGTGGGAATAATAGATTGGGGTAGGGTTGTGGATTTCTCAAAGCAACAAAAGGCATTTGGAAAGCTGCCGAGAGAGTGTGATGATAACAATGAAACATATGAAGAAAATTAAATCAATGCAAAGTAGATCATGCATGAAGGAAATGGCTAGCCCCTGAATTAGAAGATATAGCATTGAAAGGTTGTTATAGACCCATGAATTAGAAGATGTTTTTGCATTGGAATGGGTGTTAAGGGAGATTTGTCAATTCTATGAGAATGCCTCAAACTACTTTGACTTAAGAAAAGCTATTACTCCCTCCTTTCAAATGATGAGACACTTGAAAAAATTGTGAATACAGATCTAACAAACAGGGTTTTCTTTTAAAGAGATGAACAAGCTTGTTTATAGGCATCCTAGCATGATTGGGAAGTTAGTAATTCATACCTTTGAGGAAATGGAGCCAACTTCCACGTGAATAATTTGTTTGCACCATGTAAATCATGCTAAAGTACTTATTACTGACTTCACTTCACACTATCTTAGGGCATCAATTTTTCTATCGTTCTTTTTTCTAATGAACATTGGAATGCCTTGCATAGAGGCATGTATAATTTTGGCATCACTTTGAGAGCGGAGTTTTGAGGTTGGGATGTGCCTAAAATTTTCCAAAAAATCTGAAATTCAAGAAAAAAATATTCAACATCGAAGGCGGCGGCTCTAGCTAGGACGATTTTAAGCACCAAGTGAAATACGACTTTTAAAAGACACTCGAGCGACACTTGTTGATTTTTGATATCGGACTATCGTGTGGGTTGTCAGGAGTTTCCAGCCAATGTGGGATATCAAGCCGAACGCCCAGGATTTTTCAGAGCTCGATTTGGAGTCCGGATGAAAAAATGGCCACAAAATGGTCAAGATATGAAAAGATGGACACTTGGGAGGCCAAAATTGGGCATGCCTTTTGAGTTTGGACCCCCCCTCTAAAATTTTATGCACCTTATGAAGCAAAAAACGTGGAGAGAGAATGAGGGATGAAGACGCTATCTTCACACCCCATTTTTGCGCCTCCATGGATGGAGATGGAGATGGCAGGCTGTGAGTATCCCATACAACCGATCTTGGGGCTGATCTTCTCCCACTTGGCCGATCTTATCGCCTGTCTTTACCCGTACAATGGTGGCCTAAATGAAGAGAGCCAATTCTAGTCTTTCTCTCTCCTCCCTCTCTCTCTCTCTTAAGGGACTGTTCTTGTGTGAATGAAGACAATGAAGAATGGTGGAGGAAAGCTTGTCCGGATGAGACCGGATTGCTTTCGGATGGATGAAGACACGAAGAGTGTTGTTCTTGAATATTCTGAGCATTAAATGCAACTGGAAATCAGTCCCATAATCAAGACCAAGAAACGGAGACCTAAAAATAAGCGGTAATGCTATTTTTACAAAGAAAAATGATCATTTTTATGCTATTTGATTTATGAAACTTTGTTCATATGGGAGAAATGTTCATTATGATATTTTTTGCCATGAGTTTCAACTGTTTGCAACTTGAAAATAAGAAAATATAAGGCTACATGGCCGGAATTAGTGTTAAAACCAGTAAAACACGCGTTTTAAGAGTAAAATTGGGTTTTTTGCTATATAAATGAGAAATATGATATGTCACACCAACTAAATCTGAGTTTTTTTCTGTCAATGAACCTAAGGGCCATAGCCCACAATCAATTCTCATTTTCAATCATTATTTATTAAAGAAAAATAGGAAAAAATGTCCAAAAATGGGTTTAAAAATAGGGAAAAATAGGAAACGGACTGAGAAAAATTAGGGAAAATTATACCTATGTTTTTGCAATGTATAATGATGGCAAAGTAGGAGTTTGGCCTCGGTTTTTTCCCATTTCTATGTTTTGTGCGTATTTATCGTTCTTTTAAAAGGGAAAAATGCATAGAAACCCTATCTAACCGATTAATGATGCAAAATGCTAAGAGTTGGATGAAGAGGGGCTAAAACACTGAAAGATAAAGAAAAGATTTGATTTATGCATTGCACTTGGCAAATAGGAAACGGTTTAAATAAAGAGGATGGTAGCATGGGCATATGGCTCGGTGCCTCCTTTCAAGGCAGCACACGTTAGTCAAATTCATGGAAAGAATACTCTATGCACTATTCACGATGTTGATTTTTCTTTGGTCTGAGCACATAGCCATACACGATCTGCATTAAGCATAATAATTAAAAGGTATCAAAAAAACCTCCTGGATGCATGGCACCTATGTTCCTTAGGTTGTGATCAACGATGAGTGTGAGAGGATGTCCTAAGCTATAGATTAACCGTTGGGTCCTAAGGGAAAATTGTAGTGAGGAATGGTACATCTTGGAACGTAAAATATCGGTACCTTGAGAGGAGTTTGTGCTCATTTGTGTTATATGTTTAGCAGCGCATCAAAGGGCCAATCCCTGCGATGTAGGAGAGCTGCAGTGGGGCTCCGACTATTAGTCGGTGGAGTGCCTCCATATGTGTGTGATCATGGCATTGCCAATGTGTATGGGTTCACCCTTTTAGGAATTTAAGGGAAACGTTGGACTATAAACTATAAACGCATGAATTAAGCTTTAGGGCAGTTTGTCCTTCAGCATTAGATTGACGCTCCTGGTCTGCGAGGATGTGAGGGTGTTTGTGTGTCATGAGCATGAGGTCCGCCTAGTGCCATAGCCAGTGCCAGCCCATTTCAGGTCCCATCAGTGGTGCGTCTGCCAGGAGTTGCCTATAAGTGGTGGTTCTCGAATCTAGGGTTTCAAGGGACCCTAAATTATCCATAAAATGGGGTTTGTTCAAGGATGGAAAAACTTGGCTTTCCCCCTACAAAACTTACTAATGGACTTAGTTAGTTATGTAGAGCATGAGTCCTCTGCAGAAGATAATTTATGTGATGAAAAGAGTAGCCCATTAGTGGTTACCCCATCCTCTAATACGATGGCATGGGCCGAGGTTTGCCTTGGTGTGGTCTCTACCCAAGAGAAATCATGTTTAACCATCCATCAACCTAGAGGGCATGAAACAAGCATGTTGAAAACTAGGGTAGTTATGGCATCAACAAGTTATCATGCTAAAGCCATGATGCCATGGGAAAGTGCTGATATACGATGGAATATGCTTGTGGTTGAAACATCCCGTGTAACGGGCCACCATGATGACATAGTAAGCATCACAAGGATGTTAGAAGCCCTAATGACATAGTAGGCATCACAAGGATGTTAGAAGCCCTAGCTATCAAGGAAAAACCATTGCTTAAAAGGCACGGTTCCCAAGTTTTAAGAAGTGGTAATGATAAATCTGCTTTAGATAAGGACCAAAAGCTCTTATATAAACCCGTTATGGACTTTCCTTTTAAAGGGAAAGGTATGGAAGACCCTCTAAGAGGGGATCAAAATGACATGTTGAAACTTATAGGACTCCCTAGACCACTCAGTGAGTTGGCAGAAAGGGATGTCAATGAGGGTAATAACCTCCCTACAACGAAAAGGGTGGGGATGGAAGAGGTTAAAGATCCTAAGAGGCTGGATCCAAATCATGATGAATATGAATATTTTAATGACCTGCTGTTGATCCCAAAAGGGAGGACTGAATGTCCTCCCCTTTATAGGGATCTCTCGGTGTTTTATGGGTTGCCAAATGAGGATCCGATGATTCATTTAAGAGAATATGACCTAACTTGCATTGCAAGTGGGTTTGACGATATACATCAGATGCTTGTATTCCCAAGTACCCTAAAGGGAGAGGCAAGGAAATGGTACTGGAGCCTACCAAGAGGGTCGATCAGATCATTTGAGGAGTCTTGTGATAGGTTTCTAGATGAGTATGAAAAGAGCTCCCTATGATTCAGGTCTTAGGACAGCTTATGCAGTTTAGACAGGAGTCTTATCTTTCTGTTAAAGAGCATGATAGAGCCTTTGATAGTACTCTTAGGCTTTGGCCAAGAAGAGCCAGTGCACTACCAGATGATGTGCTATTGGTTGATACCAAGCCAGCCTATGAGGGGAACCTTGGTGGCCAAAATCTCAAAGCAGAAAATGGCCATCCTATGAGAGTAGTAATGGCATGCCTCTCAGTGAACAGGTGCCAAGCCATGTAAATCCCATTAGGGCTTGCAATACTTCCACGAGGGGTAGTTGTGATGGCAACATGGATAGAACCAATGGGCCTACCAGTGTTGATAAGCATTCTATGTGTGGTTCTAATGTTGTTGCTAGTAAGGCTCTTAAGAGACCTTTGGTGTCAGAATTATGCTTCCGGGTGGATGTTGTTCCCTTTAGTGAAAGCATGGTTCTTATGGAAAAAAATTTACAGTATGGACGTAAACAAGTAAAGACATCTTTTGTAAAGAGGATGCAAAATGCTGAAAGTCCACCTGTGCTTCACAAAGGTCATAAGGATGTGAGGCAATTTGGACATAGGGATAAGTTTGCATTGAGTTCGTTAGACCAGTGCAGCAAATTGAGGAAATGCAAGAATATTAAGGAAAATGTGGGATGGGTTTGGAGACCCAAAATCTCCAAAAGTGTGGCAGGAGTGTCGGATGCAAGGCCAAGGATCCCATCCAGATATATTTTGTCGAACCCCCAAGAGGATAAGACTGGAGATACATCTGACAATAAACACTGCCTTGGGATACACCCATGTGATGTACCTAGGCTTGAAGTTCTACCTAGTTTGGGTCACAGCACTGATTTATGTGAAAACCCAAATAGGGAAGGTTCGAATGAGTACAAAGCTATGATTATTTCTACCAAAGGAGCTACTCATCCGCTTGAACGACCAGTTTATTCGGATGACAATAAATATGGGACATGCGAGCCCACTGAGGCCGTTCATTCAGCTCATAGTGCCCAAGAAGGGATCGGCCTTATTGATGAGTTATTTGTGGAAAGGCTTGGACTTGTAGCTCTTTAAAAAAAAAAAAAAAACCTAAGATAAAAAAATACAAGATCAAGCTTGTAGCTAACTTGCATGAGTAGCATGGGGTTAGTCGACCTATGATATGCTATCCTTGGCACCCTGGGTAGTCTGATAGGGTGTGATGTATATGCCAAGGACATCAGTATTAGGTGGACTAAAATGACCTATCTAGTTTTAAGCTAGGAAGGCTAGATGCTTTGGATATTACGTCTAGATTTCATCAGGCCAAGAGGGCCAGTTGTCTGTTTAGTACAGGTGCGGTTAATGGTTTTTTGTTTTAGTTCTGTGCTAGACAGGTTCAGAAGAAGAGCTTGGAAGGAGCCTTTTGTTACGTGGATGCTTCTTGTGGCCCTATCCAGGTGATATCTCTCCTTTACAAGTAACGTGTTTTCATGCTGTATGTGTTTGTATACTTGTAGGGTTTTTTTTTCCTTGTTGGGGACCAGCGTCCAAGGCATGAAGTTCCCGGTTTAGATTATGTATGTCTAAGGGAGGTTTAAGTAGTCGTTGCCTCCTGTAAAGACATTGTTAGACATCAAAATACCTGTTTTAGAAGGTAGTCCTAGTGACCCTGTTCTGCTAGCCTACTAGGCAGCCATTCTAGGAGTTCTTGTTAGTTGTGAGGCAGTTAGAGAAGCCTGCCAGAAGAAAAATAATGATGATAAGGGAAGAGAAACCCTGAATATCTTAAAAACCCCTAAATATATACAAATGTGTGTAAAAATGGGTTCTAATCCCTATCAGAAAATCAAAAAGAAAGGAAAATTTATGAGCAGTTGATCATCGCCTTATGAAGGCCTGGTAGGTTCCTGGGGACGAGTCAGACCCGGGGCTGATGCCTTGTCTTCCTAGGGGTGGCGTCTTGCTGGAAAAGAAGAAAGTAAGGAAGGTTGGAGCGAAAATAAAAGTGAGCGTCAGAAAAGGATTAAGTTTCACCTTGCAAGGGCTTGGTAGGTTCTTGGGTACTGAGACAGGACCTGAGACAGATGCCCTGTTCTCCTTGGGTCACTACGCTCAGCTCCCTCCTTTTTACATGCCGGAGTATGGAAAATGAAAACCTAAAAGAAGCAATGTGTTAAAAAAAATACTTCTTGATCAGGCTATAGGAGTCCTCGCCTAGTAGGAGCTCCTGGTTTTGTTGTCCTTAGTTAGGTAGGCAGTTCAGACCACCACTTAGAGCAACCTCTTTGATAGTTCTTTTTAGTTTGGCCGTGTTGGAGCAGTTGGTTAGTGACTAGCTTTGGACCTTCTATCAGATTATGCTAGGCCTACTCCTTGTGGATTTCATGCCTTGGTTTTGTCAGGGGGGTAGGGTGAGCATTGTGCTGTGTTTAAGTGTGTATCTATTTTGTATCAGCTTGATGCTTCCTTTGGTTGTTTTGTGAATATCTATTGTGGGATTCGACGGGCTGAGTCGCCCTATCCCATGGTCGCCAATGAGAGCGGAGTTTTGAGCTTGGGATGTGCCTAAAATTTGCCAAAAAATCTGAAATTCAGGGAAAAAATATTCGACATCGAAGGCGGCGGCTCCAGCTACTAGGACGATTTTAAGCACCAAGTGAAATACGACTTTTAAAAGGCGCCCAAGCGACACTTGTTGATTTTTGATAATTTTTCAGACAGTCGTGCGGGTTGTCAGGAGTTTCCAGCCAATGCGGGATGTCAAGCTAGACACCCAAGATTTTTTAGAGCTCGATTTGGAGTCCGGACGGGAAAATGACCACAAAATGGTCAAGATATGAAAAGGTGGACACTTGGAAGGCCAAAATTGGGCATGCCTTTTGAGTTTGGACCCCCCCTCTAAAATTTTATGGACCTTATGAAGCAAAAAACGTGGAGAGAGAATGAGGGATGAAGGTGCCATCTTCATGCCCCATTTTTGCGCCTCCATGGATGGAGATGGAGATGGCAGGCTGTGAGTAACCCATACAACTGATCTTGGGACTGATCTTCTCCCTCTTGGCCGATCTTATCGCCTGTCTTCACCCGTACAATGGTGGTCTGAATGAAGTTGAAGACATGAAGATTGTTGTTCTTGAATATGATGAGCATTAAATGCAACTGGAAATCAATCCCGTAATCAAGACCAAGAAACTGAGACCTGAAAATAAGCGGTAATGCTATTTTTACAAAGAAAAATGAACTTTTTATGCTATTTGGTTTATGAAACTTTGTTCATATGGGATGAAAGTTCATTACAATATTGTTTGCGATGAGTTTCAACTGTTTGCAACCTGAAAATCAGAAAATATAAGGCTACATGGCCGGAATTAGTGTTAAAACTCGTAAAACACGCGTTTTAAGAGTAAAATTGGGTTTCTTGCTATATAAATGAGAAATATGATATGTCACACCAACTAAATCTGAGTTTTTTTCTGTCAATGAACCTAAGGGCCATAGCCCACAATCAATTCTCATTTTCAATCATTGTTTATTTAAAAAAATAGGGTAAAATGCCCAAAAATGGATTTAAAAATAGGAAAAAATAGAAAACGGGCTGAGGAAAATTAGGGAAAATTATACCTATGTTTGTGCAATGTATAATGATGGAAAAGCATGAGGTTGGCCTTGGTTTGTCTCGGTTTCTATGTTTTGTGCGTATTTATCGTTCTTTTAAAAGGAAAAAATGCATAGAAACCCTATCTAATCGATTAATGATGCAAAATGATAAGAGTTGGATGAAGAGGGGCTGAAACACTGAAAGATAAAGAAAATATTTGATTTATGCATTGCGCTTGGAAAATAGGAAACGGTTTAAATAAAGAGGATGGTAGCATGGGCATATGGCTCGGTGCCTCCTTTCAACGCAGCACGCGTAAGTGAAATTCATGGAAAGAATACTCTATGCACTATTCACGATGCTTATTTTTCTTTTGTCTGAGCACATAGCCATACACGATCTGCATTAAGCATAATAATTAAAAGGTATCACAAAAACCTCCTGGATACATGGCACCTGTCTTCCTTAGGTTGTGACCAACGATGAGCGTGAGAGGATGTCCTAAGCTGTAGGTTAGCCGTTGGGTCCTAAGGGGAAATTGTAGGGAGGAATGGTACATCCTAGAACGTAAAATATTGGTACCTTGAGAGGAGTTTGTGCTTGTTTGTGTTATATGTTTAGCAGCGTATCAAAGGGCGAATCCCTGCGATGTAGTAGAGCTGCAGTGGGGCTCCGACTATTAGTCGGTGGAGTGCCTCCATATGTGTATGATCGTGGCATTGCCAATGTGTATGGGTTCTCCCTTTGAGGAGTTTAAGGGAAACGTTGGACTATAAACTATAAACGCATGAATTAAGCTTTAGGGCAGTTTGTCCTTCAGCATTAGATTGACGCTCCTGGTCCGCAAGGCCGTGACGGTGTTTGTGTGTCATGAGCATGAGGTCCGGCTAGTGCCATAGCCAGTGCCGGCCCATTTCAGGTCCCATCACACTTCAATATGGTGATTTGTATCTTATTTTTGGATAACCTAGACATTTATCTTTGGATGTCTCTTGTAATTGTAAGATAAAAAACTATAGTATATTTTTTAAAGTGAGCAAGAACTAGTGCTTGTACTAAGTAGTGGAACCACAAATCATATTTGTGTTACATGGTACAATTACTAGTTATGCACATACTCTTATATAATAGAGTCATTTGTGAATTTTTTTCTCAATGTGAGTGCATGTTTCCTGCCCCTAAGAAGCTTTTGATTAATATTATCTCTTTTTCTATTTGATACATAGATAAAGGGCCAACTGTTCAATGGCTTCAAAGACTTGCATGGAGATTTTGGAGCATAAATCCAATGAGAAAACACTTTTGGGGTATGTTTGAGGTGTAGTTGATTTCACATATGGTGCAATATGACAAAAAATAACACTTGGTGGGATTATTTGGAAAATTTTAAATTTATCATTGAAGATGAAGTTCATGACAGGGGATGTTCCACACTAAACCAAATACAAGAAAAACATTGGCTAGAAAATGTCAAATTTATCACTCTAAAGAGGGATTCAATCATACTAGATGAGATTGGAGATGAGGGTCAACCCACAAAATAGATATCTAAAGACTTGAATGATACTATAGAAGTTATAGGATTCAAAGAAAGAGATAAAGGTATACAAGCTATGCATAATCTAGTTAATAACCCAAAGCAAGCTATAAATAAGCTTAAGAGCGCATTGCTTTCAAAGTATACGCTTGAAATTTGGCTAACCTAATGTGAGAGTACTCACAAGAATTTGAGGGAGTTCAATCCACCAAGAGATGATATCTTTGAGCTTATCATGGAAGATCCACATGGTGGACCATTATTTAGAGTATGGTTGCATGAATGTGGATCTCCTTATGGATCAGGAGTAAGTGGTAGGCAATCGGCCTACTCATGCCTTTCCAAATTCATGAGAACCCATGTATTGGAGAATAAAGCACATCAGAGAAGGTATCTAACAAACCGATGGTCGAAGGTTGGTGGAGTGATATCTAGCTCAATGGATGTAGAAGAAAGCAATGCAGATGACAGGATGTCAATTTTAGACGTTGTAGAGGAGATGAATATTTTCAATAGCACACATGAAGGCAAGTCACTTTTTAAAAAAAATTGAGACCTTGAGTAAACTATTTTTAATATGTAGCACTTACTAGTTTAGGAAAGAGATGTAATTTGTATTCATTTAACAATTGCATGTGTAAGCATTTGAGAGGTGATTTTAATCCCTTTAGATATTGACTTTGTGACTTTTAGCTTGAAATCATGCAGGATATGATTTTGAACTTCTTGAGGCAACCTTGAATGACTATAAAGATAAAGGAAGAGTAAGAGTTTTATGTAAGTAGGATCAGACGTGGTTGCACTTGTGTCCTCGAAGATCAAACTTGCAGACACTCATTAGAGAGCATATAAAGTCAAGGTCTCACATTATGGCTGTATCCAAAATATCATCCACCAACCAAGTAGTTTCATCAAATGCTTCAGGATCACCAAGAAATATGTTTGAGGTGGATCCATGAAAAAATCCATTGGGTTCCTTTCTCCAATCAACCCAAAAAGGTGCAACACCAAAACACATTTGCAAACACCTTCTACTTATACATGTGACTCAAACATGTCTCCTTCATGCGAGTTGGATTTGATTTCTTGGTGATTATGGCAAAGAAGTATGACTTACAAAGCTTGTGAAGTTGATATAAAATCTATGGTACATGACCTTAAAATAGGGAATGCATGGTATCCAGAGCCATCCACAAAAGTTACTTTGTATGCTCGATCTATCAAAATCAAGGTAGATGGATACTATAGTCATGTGAATTGTCTTCATATCTCGTATTTGGTAGAAAACCCTGTGAAAATTTCACTTGTGAATATTGCAAACAAATTAGTACTTGTGATGATTTTCACATGAGAGTGTATAGAGAGAGGGCTACTATTGAGAAGAGAGGGGTTAGGAACACAGGAGGAGAAAGATGATCAATTGATCTTAGTGGTGAACATAAAAAAAATGCGAGAGCTAAGACCAAGAGAAACTTGAAAGAGGCCAAGATGGAGCTATGGTGGTTGTGAGAAACTATTTCCATGCTTTTTGTGAGGATTAGGTCCTTAAAAGGAGTACACTTTGAATGCTTAAATAGGAAGGACGTGTGACACTTTTGTAATAATATAGTTGAGGCCCATCAACAAGGTAAATTCAGAGGTAAACCAGCATGGTGGGACTTTTTTCAAGATGTAGCAAGGAATCTAATGCAAGTGAAGTATGCATAAAGATTCGATAAGTCTACAAAGACTGTGTTTGAGATCATTAAACATTGGGGTGGGCCATGCTTGCATATATTTTTTAGGGCCAACCTTAGAGGGCCATTCATCTCTACTACCAAAAGGCAAGGAAAGAAAGAAATTCACTTCATACTTAGAGAACATGAATACATCTTTGAGGAAATGGGTAAGATGTATATGGATCCAAAAAGAAAACATTGAGTACCATGATTGGTTTGATAATCATCGTTGAAGATGAGAGAGCCATCAAATGTCACAGTAAGCCTAAATAGCTCTAACATGTTGTGGCTCACATATTTCTGTACTTTCCATCATGTAGAGAAAGTACACAAGTGATAAAAAGCTAAAGGACTTCATTTTTAGTAGGTGGAACTCAAAGAATGAAACTCTTACTAGGTTTTATGGAAGTAAGGGAAAACATCATCAATGCTATTGCAATGATATAATTGTTGTGGGATAAGGATCACAAGGTTATGACAAGATAGTGGAAGCCTTTCAAAACCATTTTGGTGGGAAGCTATGCAAGACTTTTGGTTAGGATTACACTCAATCATATTACAATGTCCTACAATGAATTTTCTATCGATCAACACAAGCTACGAGATGGAGCTACACAAAGAGATCATTGCCAGAATTGGGCAGCTGCCCAAAGGATTGCAAGTAGAAAGGTGCAACATTGTATGAGGCAAATACAAAGAAAAGAGAGAAGCATACAAGGAACTATGGCGTATTTGCATATTGTGGTTAATTACATGGATATTTTCTTGTCACCACATCTAAACTTGAAGAAGCGTGTGGTGATGGCAGCCAAGGTTAGTTTCTTCTTCAGGCTTTGGAGTTTGTGGCTATATGAACATGCCACGTATAACTTGAAGAAAAACTTCATAATTGAGGAGACATACACGGATATGAAACTTTCATGCCATTTTGTTGTGCTTCTCATAAAGATGTTTCGTGAACTTTTTCCTCCTCTCATGTGTCCATTACATCTCACTAGATCAAATATAACTAAAATTTATTTTAGTAAAATTGGAGGTATGGTGGGACAAGAAAGAACCTTTGACTTTGGAGACCTTTTGCATAGTGTTGGTAGTTTGAATAAGATTGCCATGCATGAATGTAGTTCACATGGGCTAAACTTGTCAACGGCTCATAAGAAGTAGGAGCATATATGGAAGTGTTTGAATAAAGAAGAAAAATTTTGAGAGATAGATCTAGGTAATTATAAGTTAGTCAAAAGCATTTCATTTATGTGTTCTTGATTTTTTTTATATAAATGCCTTTCTTTTTTCCTCATATTTTCCAACTCGTATTCTTAAAAACGATTCTACAATTTACATAATAATACTCAAACTTTGTAGGCCTTACACAATATTTACATCCAAGTAAATAGATTGTAAGTTTAAGCATATAATATCCTTGCACTAGGAGATACCCAAAATTATAATGTTTTCATGCTATGAAGCATTCAATCATATATGTTTTCTACACATTAAAGTGCACTTTCTTTAAATATTTATTCTATATAATTCCATCTAATGATCTACTCATCGCAACATAAAACACATTAGTATCTTTCCATGTAATAACCATACATAATGGGACCAATGTTACACAAGTGCATGCATACAAGTTAGAGATAATGTGGAAAGTATGAAAAATCTAGAAAATTAAAATCACATATCTCATAGTGATGAATTATAGTAAAGTCCATAAAAGGTTGCGGACAATAGTTTTGGGGTATACTGCAATTTCAGTTGTATAGACCGAAAGTGGATGCCCAAGTTGTAGATTTTAAATGTCTAATTTTTGATGTATTTGTCAAGAAGTAAACTTAAGTTTTATATGCAAACAGGTTGAAGATTATATATACTATTGAAAAATTAGTGAAAAAGATTGCTTGTATATTGCTCTGAACTTGTTGTGAAAGGTTGGAGAAGACTTGCTTGTTATTTTTTATTATTTTTGTGATAATGATAGAGAAAAGTGGAAATCTCATCATTGAGAAGCTGGAAAAGAATAACTACCCTTCATGGAAGTTCCATGTGGTGAACTTCCTCATTGAAAAGGGCCTTTACGAGTTCATTTCAAATGAAGAAAAGGAGCCAAAGTTGAGTATCCCTACAAGTGTTGATGATGAATTAAAGGCGTGAAAAGAATGGAATGCAAAAGACAAAAATGTGATGTATTAGCTATATATAGTCATTGATAATACTACATTGGGGCATATCACGAATGCAAAAACTTCACATGCAACTTCGATAAATTTTTAGAACATGTTTTCAAAACATAAAGGCAGGAAAGATTAAAATCAAGCAATAGTTTAATACCTTGAAGAAAGGGAAAATATATGTCAATGATTACGTTTTGAAGGTGAAGAGCATTACATATGCTTTAGCACTGATTGATGAAATACCTAATGATGATGATCTGGTTTCATCTACTTTGGGTGGCCTTAAGAATTAGTACGCTTGAAAATCATTTGTTAGTTTTTTATATGTATGGAAGTCATTTCTAGATTTTGATGACTTGGTCTCTCTCATAATTATTAAAGGGATCAATACGCAGGGTGACTCATCTAAGAGAAATTGTGAATAGGTCCAAACATTCTACTGAAGGTTAGGAAGAGGATTTGGTAGATCCTCTTTGAGAGGCCGTGGTATGGGATGTGCTAGTGATAACCAACAAAACATGTTAAATAAAAAATTTGGTAAAATGCAGGTTTCAAGAGGTGTGGAAACTTTAGAGACAAGGGGAGCTTTAGAGGAAGAGACAAATGGTAGAAAAGAGGTTCTAAAAATTCTACTATTGTTTGCATTATTGTGGCAAAATAGATCATATTGTAGCCCATTGTTATACTAAGAAGGATGATATCTATAGAAGTAAATTAGAGGAAGGAAACTATGCATCATCTTCATGATAAAATGTAGATAAAAATATTCATCTATTCATTATGCATCATATGATGAATGGTGTTACAAGAAAGGGGACACATGATGATATATGGTATGTCAATTCAAGTGCATCTAATCATATGACTAGTCATGTTGAATAGTTTGGAGAGATGAAGGACTTACAAAATCTAGGTTATGCGCAGATGGGTGATGATTCATGCCACCAAATTTCACACATTGGAAATGTTCTCTTATCCTTACATGATAGCTAGATAGAGAGTATATTAGATGTATTAGATGTGTTATCAATCATAAAGAATTTAGTATCTATTAGCCAAATGGTAGATCAAGGGATTGCAAAATATTTTTTTGTAGAAGACTTTAATAATAAGTGTAGATTGGTCACAAAAGGAAGTAGAGTTGGTCGCATGTTCACTTTAAATGCGTTGGATTTCCTAGAATGAATGTTGCTATGTATGCTAAGGAAACAAAAGTGGTTGCAAATATTGAAATATGACATAAATATATTGGATATGCAAATGCTAAAATTAATGCAGTCCAAAGGATTGGTTATAGGGTTGTTTGCTTTTAGAGTTGCAGAATTTCATGTTTGGAGACTCACATATAATGTATCTCTTGGTGGTAGCAAATACTTTGTCATGTTTTATTGATGATTATTCAAGGAAGCTATGGATATATTTCATGAAGGAAAAGAGTGATGTATTTGAGCACGTCAAATCTTTCAAGGCAGCTATTGAAAAAGAAACATGCTTGAAAGTTAAGTGCTTGAGATTAGATAGAGTGATAGAGTACCTCTCTAATGAGTTTCATGGCTTCTTGAGGTCTCATAGAATAATGAGACAATTAACTCGCAAGTATACCCCACAAAGAAATGGGATTGCAATAAGAAAAAAAAAAAATTTACATGAGTTGCATGGGCATTGATGGCTGAAAAGAATATGCCAAAAATATTTTTGGTCTGAAGTTGTTCACATTTTTGTTTATATTATGAACATAACTCCCACATCTGCAATTTATAGAATGACCCATGAAAAATGATTTATATGCAAGAAGCCCAATGTATCACACTTGAAAGTTTTTGGTTGTATTACATATGTTCATGTGCCAAATGAGTTGCAAAAGAAGCTTAATTCAAAGGTTTAAAAATGTATTTTTATTGGATACTCTTTAGAGCAAAAAGAGTATCGTTGTTATAACCCTATCACAAGTGAGTCTAGAGTGAGTAGGGATGTTATTTTTTATGAGATGAGCACTTGATATACATCTATTAGTGATGTATTAGATGATGATAATGATTATCATAGTTATATGTGTAAAAGGAAAAGCAATAATCAGAGAGCCTTAGTGGACCAAAAACATCATCTAGTACTACACCTATAGTTAGCCCTTGGTTTGGGAGACTAACAAGTAGCCCCATATCTTCAGGTGGATCTGCAAGTGTTGTAAGTATAGGAAAAGGAAAGAAGAAAGTGCTGGAAGGGAATAATGCATCTACTAGTCATACTATGTAAGGCTGCACTCAATGCCCTAGTGATACATAAGTCTAGTAACGTCAGATAGCATGTTAGAAGATTTAGTTTTGAAGGTTATGCATCTCACCATTATGCCTATATGGTGAAGACAGTTAACAATGCTGAGCCCACTTGTTTTGAGGATGTTGTTGGTCATGCTCATTGGGATGCAAGAAGTATAAGGCTAGGCTAGTTGCAAAAAGTTATGCTCAAACATATGGAACAGATTATGAAGATACATTCAATCTTGTTGCTAGGATGGTAACTGTTAGATGTGTGATTGCTTTGGCAACCACCAAATGTAACATGTCCACTTGTATCTTTAGGACATGTCTTAGCAGTCCATCAGAAAGGATATCTAAAAAGCTCCGCCCGGCACTCCCATGGAATGTTACGGGGTTTGTGATTTAGGGCTTTCCGCGTTTGCCATGTAGCGGAAGTATTCTGGCCATTCCCACTTAAGATCGACCTGAATTAGGGTTTTCCTTATTGGTCATTTCCTAGCGGCAACTAGCGTCGGACTCATTTGAACTACTTTACGTAGAAATGCCAGGTCCGAAGCGGATTCACACTGCACTTGGTTCAAGAAGAATGGGAAACGAGAGGGATGCAAAGCTCAACCTCTCTGCCATAAGGCATAGTCCCATTCCATTCTCCTAAAACAGCGTAAATCGAGATCAATCATAACTCAAGGTCAACGCTTTTTCTGTTCGTGTTCTTTGACGATCTTCCTGCTATCCATCGTGATTTGAGAAAAGTTCTCAGCCAACCAGGACCAATCATCCATAGGATGGGACCTATGGCCACATCCACCGCACTTTCTTAGGTTGTTTTAATTATCTAATTACCTAACACATTTAGTTGAACATGTAACAATCAGCTTCTTTAATTAGCCCGTTAGGCATTGGTTCTTTCACATAATCATATCACTTGACATAGAAAAACAATGTCAAACAAGTTCCTTATTAACAAGTTATCATATTTATCTTTGAAATACAAAAAGTCCAGCACGTAGGCTTATCCACAATCTGCCCGAAGGCTATCCAACAATCCACAAGGATTACCAATCCAAGCTTCCGCCCATAGACTAGTATGCGGGCCTCGAGATCCAATCCTGAGTCATGTTAGCCTCTTGTGTAGGGCGCGAATGGTGAGGTATTTACGGCCAGAGCCCCCTCTGGCACTCAAGCGTCCTCCTGCTCCAAGTAGTGCTCAACGGAGAGACCTCTCGCGGCGGGTTCGGTCTACTTTTTCGGCGTGGTTAACAACCCCCTTGGTTAGGGTCAGGCAGGCAGTCGGGGGTAACTGAAGCTGCCTCTCCCTTTAGACCTTCAACTTGAAGTATTAGATATCCATTTATCTTTTAATTCATTGATTAAATTGCATTTATGCTCCCTTTATTTTGCTTGTTCTATTGAAAATATTAATGACTAAATTCCTCCGTTGTGAGCTAATTTTTCTAAAGCATTTAAGACAAAAAAATGCATCCTATTACCAACAATTATCCTTTGCACGATTGAGTTATAACAATACCAAATAAAAATGAGGAAGGAAAACTTGGACTTGGGGTGAGATGTCCACATGGATGCTAGGAGACGACCCTCCTACAGTTGCGCCTTGAGCTTTCTTAGAAGGCATCGCAATTGTAGTCTTTCCGTCGTGGAAGCAGCTTTACAACTCCTTTTTGAAATTCCACTGTGGCTCCCTTATGCAATAACTTGCACCGTCCGTCGAAAGCAGTTTTAGAAGGTTTCCTCCTTGAAGTAGGGATTTCGAAAGGGGGTGTTTCAAAATCTTTAGCGAATAAGATCCATTAAGCCATGGGAAAGGCTTGATGGCCTTGTAAAGACTCGCACGAACGGGGAATAAAAGGTGTGGAAACCCTTACGAGGGCTATTGAGTGGGAAAGGACTCTCTTTTCTTTTACGTGTGGTGGGAAAAAACACAAGGTATGGGAAGCTCCAACGGGTATTTTTTCATGGGGAAAGAAAAGGGCTAAGGGGACCCTTAGGGGGATTTGAGATACGGGGGGAAAAATAAGGCCCTTTAAGGGGAAAAAAAACTTTTGGGGGGAAAAGGCCCTAAGACCTCTTAAAGGCCTCTCCAAGGAGAATTTTTTGGGGGGGGGGAAGTGTAGTCCTAAAGGTCATAGGTAAGAGGCCCTAAGAAAGCCCTTAGGGAGATTTATAAACACAGGGGAGGGAAAGGACCCTTAAGGTCAAAGCTTTTTTTGGGGGGGGCGGGGGGAAAGCCCTAAGGGAGCCTTAGAGAGGAATTGTAAAGGGGTATTTCAAGAGGCCACAGGAAGAGGGCCTAAGGAGGGTTTTAAGACACGGGTTGGGGGGGGGGGGGAGGGGGAAATAAGACCTTTAAGGTCAAAATTATTTTGGGGAGAAAGGGGGCTTATGAGGCCCTTAGAAACTTCTAGAAGCTTCAATGCTTCTAGATGTGGGATGGGAGGAAAAAAAACAGCCGATTCAATGGCGTGCTGACGAGGTGGGGCGCGGACTACAATGGTAGAGGTCGACGATGGCCTGGCATACGGCGACCGCAGTGCCGCCACTCCTTCTTAGCCTCTCCCCTCTTGCAACAGCAGGCGGCAACACTACATGTATGTGATAATGGCAGCGCCTCTCTCCTATAGAGCATTAATGGCAGCGCCTCCTACCACAGAGCCTTCTCTCTCCCACTCGTAGTCTCTCCCTGTACAACGCCGTCCCCCTTCAATATATATAGGGGAGGGGATAAGATCCTCCCTCCCCCACGCATCTATGGGCATGCCCCATTGCCTAGGCAAGCTCCAACAAAGGAGCTTGCCTCACTTGCTATTCCCCTCTTCTCCAGCTCGACAGTCGGCTAGAGGAGAGGGGAAATAATTTAAAAAAATTTGCTTAAACAAAAGAATTTTCCAATTCATTTATCCTCTATTGAGGCAGTTCACGCGTGCTTGCGCCTTCGGGATATTACATTTCTCTCCCCCTTGGAGGAATCGAGATGTTTGCATCTCGAGATAAGCTGGGGATATTGATGGTTGAGAGTGCCTTCATCTATCCAAGTGGCATCCTCTTCCGGATAATCTTTCCACTGGACGAGGCATTCTCTCAAGGTTCTGGATCTCAATTGTCTCTCCCTAACATCTAAGATCCTGTCAAGCCTTAGTTCAAGGACTCCTTGACTAGGCATTACAACTTGTTTGGTCGTCAAGTACATGGTTAGGATTAGGTACATACTTCTTCAATAGGCTGATATGGAATACATTGTGAACCTTTAGGTTCTCAGGGAGTTGCAGTTTATAAGCATTAGGTCCTAGGCATTTGAGGATCTTGTACGGTCCACAATACCTTGGACTTAGCTTCTTGCAATCTCCTAAGGATAGGGAAATCTTCTTTGGGCATACGCAAATAAAGACTATGTCTCGTTCTTCGAAGACTCTATCTTGACGCTTTAAATCCACGTAGGCCTTTTGTCTATCCTTGGCAGCTTGGATGTCTTGTCTTATTGACTTTATTTGGTCATCCATCTCTTCCAACATTTGCCTTGAAGCTTCAACCCTCAAGGTTGAATCTGAGAAGTTTAGGGGGCTTCGACAGTCATGACCATTCAATGCTTGGAAAGGGGTCATCTGAATGCTTTGTTGGTAAGAAGCATTGAAGGCAAATTCAACCAAAGGTAAGTATTGAATCCACCTCTTCGGCTCACAACAGCAGTATGTCCTAAGCATATCCTCGATGACTTGATTTACTCGCTCTGTTTGGCCATCCATTTGGGGATGGTAAGCGGTGCTAAAGCAGAGTTGGGTCCCAATAGCTTCAAAGATAGCTTTCTAGAAGTGTGAGGTGAAGAGAGAATCACGATCACTAATGATTCTTCTGGGTAACCCATGTAGCTTGAATATCTCCTTGATAAACAATCTTGCAATATCTGAGGCTTTATAGTTTGTCTTTACTGAAATAAGGTGTGCAACTTTAGTAAGCATGTCAACCACAACCATGATGGATTTGTATCCTCCCTGAACTTGGGGTAGGCCAACAACAAAATCCATACCGATGAATTCCCATTTCATTTGGGGAATGTCAAGTGGTTGTAGCTTCCCTGGCATCTTGACATGTTCGGCTTTGATACGTTGACATATTTGAGAATGTCACCTTTAAGCCTCTCCCAATGGTAGCTCTTCCTAACTGCATTGAGAGTCTTGGCATAGCCAGGATGTCCTGAAAAAGGGGAATCATGAGCTTCCCACAATATCTTTTGCTTAAGTGACTGACTTGTCGGTATACACAGCCTTGTTCTATAGTAGACAAGTCCACTATTAATAGAGATTTCATGATACTTAGCCTGCGGCTTTTGATCCTGATCTTTGATAGAGATTTCCCTTAGTATCTTTTGATAGGCTAGATCATGGCATGCATCCTCTCTAGCTAACTCAAGTATCGGATTGTTTGGCATAGATACTTTTGTAGCTAGAGATCTAGCTATTGATGGATTTCGCAGGATTAGAGAATTAAGGAATGCCTTGCGACTAAGTGCATCGGCAACTACATTTTCTTTACCTGGTCGGTACTTGATTTCAAAGTCACTCCTCCAGTACTTCAATCCACCGACGTTGCCTCATGTTGAGCTCGTTCTGGGTAAAGATCCACTTGAGAATCTTATGGTCAGTTACTAGTGTAAACTTGGTACCCAATAGGTAGTGTCTCCAAAGCTTTAGAGCATGGATGACATCTACCAATTCCAGATCATGCGTAGCATAATTTTTCTCATGACTCTTCAATTTCCTTGAAGAGTATGCTACAGGATGACCTTCCTGCATGAGCACACATCCCAAGGCAAGTGTGCTAGCATCAGTTACTACTTCGAACTTCTTATTGAGGTCTGGAAGTTTGAAGATATGTGCTGATACCAAACTTTTCTTCAATTTGTCGAAGCTATTTTGTTCGGGAGTTGACCATGCAATGGAAGTTTGCTTCTTCAGTAAGTCTGTCAGAGGTGCTGCAATCAAAGCATAGTTTTTGATGAAGACCCTATACCATCCTGTCAATCCAAGAAAGCTGCATATTTCTTTGACAGATGTTGGTATTGGCCATTCTAGCACATCTCTGACCTTGGCTGGGTCCACTGAGATTCCATCTACTGATACTATGAATCCCAAATATTTAATCTGATGCTTGAAGAATGCACACTTCTTCATTTTAGCATACAAATCATGCGCCCTCATTGTCTCAAGGACAATCCGAAGTTGGGATTCATGATCTTCTTCCTGTTTGGAATAGACTAAAGTGTCTTCGAAGAAGACAAGCATGAAATCATCAAGATATGGCCTAAAGATATCCTGCATTAACCTGTTGAAGGTGGCAGGTGCATTCGTAAGTCCAAATGACATAACTAGGAACTCAAAGTGCCCATATCTTGTGTTGAAGGCCGTCTTGGGGATATCTTCTTCCTTGATCCTTATCTGATAGTAAACCGACCTGAGATCAATCTTGGAGAAGATCTTTGCACCCTGAAGACGGTCAAGAAGCTCATCTATTCTAGGAATAGGATACTTGTTCTTGACAGTTGATTGATTCAATCCTCGGTAATCAATACATACCTGAAGTGTTCCATCTTTCTTTTTCTGGAACAGTACTGGAGCTCCCCATGGTGAACTGCTAGGCCAGATGTAGCCCTGATCTAATAGTTGCTTGAGTTGTTCCTTCAGCTCAATTTCTTCTAGTATGGACATTCTATAAGGTCTCTTTGCAATTGGCGCAACTCCTGGTACTAACTTAATCTTATGATCCACTTCTCTTTGAGGCGGGAGTTCTGTCAACTCTTCAGGAAATACGTCCACGTATTCCTTTAGCCAAGAAGGTCCTTCACTAGACTCTTGCTTTTGATCTAACTTGTTGAGCTTAATTAAGTAGACAAGTAATCCTTTCCTGACTCCTTTCATGATCCGAGATGCTTTGGCCAATTGGATTTTTGGCACTCCAGCCTCACCTTGAGTTGTGACTAATTCCCTTTCAGAGTTTCGAAAGGAAACTTGGCCCTTTCCACAATGAATGTGGGCATCATTAGGCTTAAGCCAATCCATTCCGAGTAGACACTCGTGGATACCTAAATTCATGACTCTGAATTTAACCAAAGTCTTCTTTCCTCCCAGAAGGAATTCCACCTTAGTAGTTTGCCTAGTACAAGTAACCTCACAACCATTTGCCAATTCCACAAGCAAGGTAGGTGCTTCTACTATGGCTATTCCTAATATTTTTGCACAAACTGGTGAGATAAAGGAATGTGTACTGCCACAATCAATCAAGGTCTTGAAACTTTTACCTTGATAGTCCGACGGTGTCTGAATCACTGAGAATTGGCGATTCGGCCCTTTCTTGTGTAGAGCGGCATGGACTGTCGCCCTTTCAAACTCTGCTTCCATGGTCAGATCTTCTTCTTCTTCTTTTTCGCACATTTGCCTATTGGCAACGCAGGCGTTTCTTTCTCTGCCTCGCGTAGCGGCTCCTTTACCATAGCCCGTTCCTCGAAAAGGCGCTTGGCGATGTCCTCCTCCAAGTTTGGGACATTGCCTTTTGAAGTGACCGGGCTTGTTGCAGTGGAAACAACAAAGGTTTCGAGCATTGCTTTGAGTTGGAACAAAGTTGTTGACATTGTTAGTTCTTGCTTTCTTTCTTTGTCCCTGATTTTTACCTTGAACTCTCTTCATCTGAGGTTTGAATGCTCCGCTGTTCGGGTCATTATAAGACCAAGTTTTGTTACCCCTTGTTCTAGACTGCACCTCCTGAATTATAGGCACAGCTCGAATGAGTGCGTCCTGAAGATCTGATGGACACAGATTCGAGATGTATATTTACTGGTGGATTTAAACCAGCACAAAATTTGGACACCTACTGTGTCATGTCCGTCTATAGCGCATACTTAAGAAGTGAGAGGAATTTAGAGTAGTATGCATCAAGAGTGAGCCCCAGCTGTTTTAGCTCATAGAACTCATTCATTTTTTGCGTGCGATACGCAAGTGGTAGGTATCTTCCTTGCACGGCTTTCTTCAGCTTCTCCCAGGTAACGGATCCCTCTGCGATCCCTTGATCCCTGCACCATTGTTTCCACCAAAGCCTTGCTTCGCCAGTGAGCTTCAGCTTGGCGAGTATAGCCTGATTGGCGGGTGCAGTACTGGCTGCTTCAAAGTAATCCTCCATGGATTCAATCCAAATTTCAGCATCTGCTTGGACAGACCTGCCTCTCCCGTCAAACTCGGGCGGTTTAACCATCTTGAGAAGACACTTCTTCTCCTGGATTACAGCAGTACTTGATATAGGAGGCGAACTAGAAACCTATACCTGGGGTTGTGCCTGGATAAAGGTTTCTTAACGTTATTATACGATAATCGTTATTGATTTATATTACATCTCCATTTCTACTATCACGTAATCAATGTAACTACTTAACTTTTTATCAATTCTCATGCACAATCAGACATTGATAAAAAGAAGTCTTATTGTATTTTTATATGGGCATAGCCCTTTTGGAATACAACATTTCTTGCGATGATAAGCCAACTGTTACATCTAGTTTGAGGAGAACAACGTTGTATTACATTTATCTATAGGAATTGTATAATAGTATGGTTTTGGGTCATGGATCTTCAGGAATTGGTAAGTCATTGGTAGTTCAGGGTATCCTTTCCTTTGGAACCCATTCTTCTCATGGCATCCCAACACTTTAATCCTGTCAGCGGCGATCACAAGGGTTACTGCCTCATATACATATGATTTCATCTCAACCCTCAAACCTCAAATATGTAAAGTTGAGTTTACGTGAGTTTCCACAAAAATCAACAGCTTCACGACTTTCAGGTCTTCCAACCACTTGATCCTCTTTAGGTTGGTTTGTAGGTAAGCAAACCGGTGGGCGGCTATATAATAGATTCTTGAGACACCCGTCCATCTTTGTTCCATGTACAAAGGCGATGGATTATAGATTTGCTCTAGGATGTTCATCATCTCAACCCTTTGTCGATAATGTGGAGAATGCATTGCAGTCATAAACATGACTCGAAATACTATGAACTTGTTTCACGCTTCGTAATTCTCCAAGACAACATTGGAAGTAAGGAAATGTTTGGAACAACAACATTTGCTTTACTTTATCTTATTAAGATTTCATAAAAACAATCCTTCGTTGGTTCGCTCTGATACCAACTGTAACATGTCCAATTGTATCTTCAGGACACGTCTTAGCAGTCAATCGGAAAGTGTGTCTAGAAAGCTCCGCCCGGCACTCCCATGGAATGTTACGGGATTTGCGATCTAGGGCTTTCCGCGTTTGCCACGTAGCGGAAGTATTCCGACCGTTCCCACTTAGGATCGACCTGAATTAGGGTTTTCCTTATTGGTCATTTCCTAGCGGCAACTAGCGTCGAACTCAAGCGAACTACTTTACACAGAAACGCCAGGCCCAAAGCGAATTCACGCTGCACTTGTTCAAGGAGAATGGGAAACAAGAGGGATGCAAAGCTCAACCTCTCTGCCATCAGGCAAAGTCCCATTCAGTTTCCCTAAAACAGCCTAAATCGGAATCAATCATAACTCTAGGTCAACGCTTTTGTTGTTCATGTTCTTTGACGATATTCCTTCTATCCATCGTGATTTGAGAAAAGTTCCCGGCCAACCGAGACCACCCATCTGATAGACCTATGGCCACATCCACCCCACTTTCCTCAGGTTGTTTTAATTATCTAATTACCCAACACATTTAGTTGAACATGTAACAATCAGCTTCTTTAATTAGCCCATTAGGAACTAGTTCTTTCACGTAATCATATCACTTGGCATAGAAAAAAATGTCAAAAAGGTTCCTTATTAACAGCTTATCATATTTATCTTTGAAATACAAAAAGTCCAGCCCGTAGGCTTATCCACAATCCGCCCGAAGGCTATCGAGCAATCCACAGGGATTACCAATCCAAGTTTCGCCCATAGACTAGTATGCGAGCCTCGAGATCCAATCCCAAGTCACGTTAGCCTCTTGTGCAGGGCCCGAAAGGCGAGGGATTTACAGCCATAGCCCCCTCTGGCACCCAAGTGTCCTCCTGCTCCAAGTAGCGCTCAATGGAGAGACCTCTTGCGGTGGGTTCTGTCTACTTTCCCGGCGCGGTTAACAACCCCCTTGGTTAGGATCAGGCAGGCAATCGGGGGTAATTGAAGCTGCCTCTCCCTTCAGGCCTTCAACCTGAAGTATTAGATATCCATTTATCTTTTAATCCATTGATCAAATAAAGCAAACCAGTGCTCTTAAATCTGTAACAAGCACAAACATTTCCATAGGTCATTTTTGTTGGCAAACTGCTAAGGAATGAATCCTTCCTTTCAAATGCGTCCAACACTCGATCCGGGATGACTTGCCACTTGGCAAGATCCCCTATATCCTGGGTTAGGTCATACCCTACTAACCAGACTTGGTTAAACCTTAAGTTCATATATTATTTCAGTTTATCGGCTGGTCTTTTGCTTCCAAACATTTATCTTTACTCAAGAAAGATACTATATTAGGATGATTATTCCTCCTCTTATAAGATAACTTGCGTAACAACCTGCCAACCTCACAGCGAGAATTGGCCATTCCCTTGTGATCCAATCACAAGATCATATGACTCCCCACTTGTTGCGCAAGTGTCGCATCGAATTATGAGACTATTCTACTCATCGAATGGAGTCACGAAACAATCTCTTCCTGATTACATTAGGCTGACGTTGTCTGTCCTAGGGTTCCAAGTTCCATCTCGTAAGATTCTTAGGGACAAACCCTAGATCATTTCCCAAATATGTTTCACTGTCCCTACATTCGGTGAATGTGGGCAAGTATTTAGGGTATAGGAGTTTCAGTTTTAGCAATACGTACGATTAGGTCACGTATTAATTCCTAGTGATTTTCTTGGAATTTAACTCATTCTAAACTAGTACTCTGGGGTTTAGGTGTTTAGGTTTGTGCCAATTTGTTTAACTCTTGAAGATAGTTACGTTAACATTTCATAAATACATGACTCGTCTATGCGTAAATTGATTTTTTAACCTTAACTTATCGATTAAGGTTAATTCCAACTATTCTTCTTGTAACTTGCCAAAAATTCATGCTACACAAGCAACCTTTTTCTTGATGATTTATGCAGTTGAGAAATGGTAATTGCCTAGAGTTATGCATCGTAAAAATCATTTCATGCCTTGTACTTTCCTAAGGATTCCTAGCACTTTCCATGATGATTCATTGCGAAGAGGATATGGGTTAATAATGCGATATGTAGTTTATACTTCCATGTTTAAACGAGGTATACTATTTAAATTCTGTTCTATAACAATGGACATTAATCTAATTTTAATTTATTGCACTGCATAAAGCTATTTACTAGAAATGCATTTATGCTCCCTTTATTTTGCTTGTTCTATTGAAAATATTAATGACTAAATTCCTTCATCATGAGCTAATTTTTCTAAAGCATTTAAGACAAAAAAATGCATCCTATTTCCAACAATTATCCTTTACACGATTGAGTTATAACAATACCAAATAAAAATGAGGAAGGAAAACCTGGACTTGGGGTGAGATGTCCACGTGGATGCTAGGAGACGATCATCCTACAGTTGCGCCTTGGGCTTTCTTAGGAGGCATCGCAATTGTAGTCTTTCCGTCGTGGAAGCAGCTTTACAACTCTTTTTTGAAATTCCACCGTGGCTCCCTTTTGCAATAACTTGCACCGTCCGTGGAAAGCAGTTTTAGAAGGCTACCTCCTTGAAGTAGGGATTTCGAAAGGGGGTGTTTCAAAATCTTTCACGAATAAGACCCATGAAGCCATGGGAAAGGCTTAATGGCCTTGTAAAGACTCGCACGAATGGGGAATAAAAGGTGTGGAATCCCTTACGAGGGCTTTTGAGTGGGAAAGGAAGGTGTCAAAAGACCCTCAACACTCTCTTTTATTTTATGTGTGGGGGAAAAAAAACAAGGTATTCGAAGCTCCAAGGGGTATTTTTGCATGGGGAAAGAAAAGGGCTAAGGGGACCCTTAGGGGGATTTGAGATACGGGGGGAAAAATAAGGCCCTTTAAGGAAAAAAAAAAACTTTTGGGGGGAAAAGGCCCTAAGACCTCTTAAAGGCCCCTCCAAGGAGAATTTGGAGGGGGGGGGGGGGAAGGCTTATAGAGGCCTAAAGGGAAGTTTCCGGGGGGGGAAAGGGTAGTCCTAAAGGTCATAGGTAAAAGGCCCTAAGAAAGCCCTTAGGGAGATTTATAAACACGGGGGAGGGAAAGGACCCTTAAGGTCAAAGCTTTTTTTTTAGGGGGGGGAGGAGGGCCTAAGGGAGCCTTAGAGAGGAATTTTAATGGGGTGTTTATAATTTTTAAAAAAATTCTTAAACAAAAGAATTTTCCAATTCATTTATCCTCTATTGAGGTAGTTCACGCGTGCTTGCGCCTTCGAGATATTACACCAAAGGTTGGAGTTTGTAATAAATGGATGTTAAGAGTACATTCTTACATGATGAATTGCAAAAAGAGGTATATATGAAGCATCCAACAAGTTATGTGGATTTAGAGCATCCCACATATGTGTGTAGGTTAAAGAAGGAACTTTATGGGCTGAAGCAAGCACCTAGAGCATGGTTTCACAAGATCAAAGAGTATCCTGTCAATATTGGATTTTATATTTCTAATGTTAATCACTCACTTTATGTGAGAAAGGAAGATGCAGGTTTGCTGTTGACAGGCTGAAAACTGTAGTTTGAGAACTGGAAGAGGAAGAAGGAGTAATATGGGAGATCCTTGTCTAGGTGTCCTGGCAGGTGTCCTATGGTTTTACCGCCCTTTAGAAGCCAACGGAGCCATCAGATTTAGTTTCCAAGGAGCAGAGAAGGAGTTGTTATTTTTAATCCACGTTTTTGTTCTACGAGGGAGCTCCAGGAGATCTAATGCTTGGAGAGTACTTCTGAGTAGTGCCAGACAAAGGATTTCAGGTTCTATCAATGCATATTGATTTGATTCATTGTGCTTTATCATTATTATATTTACCTCTTGTGTATTCTTTATCTTCTCTTCCATCTCCTATCTCTACCTTCTTCTACCTCTGATCCCTGGTGGATACGACCTTTCGACGAAAATCCCTCCCACATTGGTGAACCCGACATGATAGGTCGTTAGAAGAAAGAAAGACAAGATTGAAGAACCTTCGAATACAATCTCCAGTGATGTTTTGCAATAGTTGGTGCAAAATATGAATATGCTTATGCAGGTACAACAACAACAATAGGTGATGTAGGCTTTTGCTCAAATAGAAAGTGTTGTGATGAATGCTCTACAAGTAGCTGAGTGTGAGATGAAGTTATTCAATGGGAGGAATGTGTTTACATATGTACATACCTATGCTCAAAATATCAAATTATTTGGAGTGGCTCAACTTGCATGGAGCCGGTATTTTGTACGTGTTACTATACATGAACTGAAAGTGCGAATTACTGATTTATACATGCAGGATGCTAACTAGGTAGTTTTCAAGAAGACACTTAAGAAAGAATTTTACATTGAGGATACAAGTTTGATTACATGCGACACTTTTTAGGAGTGGGTTTTATAACCCAATAAGATTCTTGTGGCTATAGAATTCTTAAGAGAATTTGAAAGTCAATTTGAGAAGTTGAATCTTATAGAACAACAAGCTCTTGCAAGCTATAAATTTGAATTATTTCTACAAGCAGCTGATCCTGAGCTTCAAGAGAAGCTTGATGATTTACTGGAGGATCAGACTACAGAGATAGGTCTAAAAAAAGAGTGGAGACATGTCAAGGAAGCTGTTACAACACTTGTAAAAAAACATAGAAGAAGAGAAAGATTGCATGTCTCTAGCTTGCCCATTGTTAGAGGCAAGATAGTTGATGTATCCAGTAAGCCACCCACTTCTGTGGGTAACCCTATGGATATACTTGCTATTGTTCCCTCTATTTTAGGAAAGATGTTTTAGATGAATTGGTCAAAGTCATGAGGGATCTTCAATTGAAGGTTGCGAAATTGGATGAAAAAGGACAAGAGGAAAGGGTATGGGCAATAGCCCCTAAGCCAGGAAAAAGATGTATGTGGTGTGATAGTTTGCAGCATGAGAGAAAGGATTGTGTTGCCTATCAGAAGGCCTTGGCACAACAACTCATCTTTCAAAAAGATGGCAAGATCCATGCATAAGAAACGAGATTGCCTCTTGCTTTGAATTTTGGAAAGGGTTAGTGTGTACATGGGTGATTCCATAGCAAGTGATTCCGTAAAATACATATTAAATTAATAAACGTTTATAAGTTTAAAGTGCGCACTCATAATAAATTAAGGTTAGGATTGATTTCTAACCAGTTGATTTATTTATGTAGCTAAAGACTGCTAGGTATTCACTTTTGTCAGTTTAATTGTATTATTTTACTAACGATTGTGAATGCTTCAGTTGATGTGTAGAGATAGCAGCAGTGGCGGAGGAAAGCATTGGAGGATAGCGTGTATTCGAGTTGTGACTTATATTTTGATGGGCGCATACCTTAGGCATGGCGCCTATATTTTGTCGCGCCTATTTATTAAGGCATTGGATATTTATTTATTATTTTGTATGCGCAAAGGGTGCACGATTATGATATTTGTATTTGGACATTGTATTGGGTATGCCTGACTCTTTGGGCACCTGCCCCTTAGCTTTATTTCTATTTTGTGCTAAAGCAAACTCAAAAGCCAAAAGCGTGCTATTTTGTAATTTGGGCTATTATTTGAGCTTGAAGATGATTAATACATAAAATACATGCTTTGTGGAGTGCTCACACAAGGCATCGGGAGAGATTGCACCCAATTGGTCTCTTATTCATGTCGTCTATGCTTTCTACCTTGAGTTTTGTGCAAAAAGTAGAGTTCTTTTGTTCTTGGGGACCTTTCGGCATTCACTACGTGAGCATACAGCGTCCAATCTGCGTACCAGTGGTATCAGAGCAAAGCTGAGATCAAGAGCTTCCAACCGCTACCCATCTTGTGCGAAGGCGGAGCTCCTGGAACAATCGAGCTCTACAATCAGTCTCATCGCGAACGGTCGATACGGGTGGATTCCTGGCGGTCAAGAACCACTGTTTACAGCCTCTGATCGCGAAGGACCGGCCTGTAACGGCGGAGGACCACTCCTACATCCTCTTCTCCAAGTCGTCTTTTTATAGTCAAAAGAGATAAGTTTTATAACTTCATAAGCTTAAAGGCGTGAATATAAAGCTTATAAAGCTTAAGAAGCTTAAAAAGCTTCAATTTCTTAATTCGACGACAGAGGGTGGCAGCATCCCGAAAAAAACGGCGAAAAAAAAAACGCCCCCTTCCCCCCCCCCAAAAATTTGATGTCTACAGTTTACTAAGCTTTAAGCTTAGTTACCTAAGTCATAAGTCACAACAAACTTCAGGTTTCTCAAAGTTTCATAAGTTTTGGTACTCTGCAAGTCTGGTAAGTAACCAGAAGTCAAAACTGACTTGTGCTCAAAACTCCTATAAGGACTAATCCTGTGCAGAAGCATCGAACTGCAAAGTTGTTCGCTGGAAGGCTCTGTTCGCATACACACACTTGCTGAACCAGTTTCAGCACATGCAGAAGGTCAAAACGTAGATTTTTCAAAGATTTCAAATCCCACAATTGCCAAAGACGAAGACCGTGAAAGCCAAACAAAATTATATAAGCCTTGTACACCCGATCTTGAGCTACGCTTATTTCGCTAATTGGATTTTGAGAGTGTGAGGTCTTTTGAAGTTTTGCAGGATGACGGAACAAAATATGGATGATTTAATGGCTGAAGGCAATCTTCCTGAACCTACGGTGGAACAAAAGTTGGATTTAATTATGATGCAGTTGGACGAAGAACGACGAGCCCAGCAAGCATTGCAAGTTCAATTGGCTAATTTACAAAGATCGACTACCGATAAAGAGGAACCACAATCTGAAGATCTTATCCGACATACCATTGATGTGACTCTCGAAGCTCAATCCATCCGCAAAGAAACAAAGATAAGTAAAAGAAATTTCAAATTCCGTACTTTCAATGGCACTCGAGATGGAAAAATTGTTCTTGCATTCATCAGTCAGTTTGATGATTACTTTCATGAGGAAACATACGGTGAAAAAGATAAAATCAAGTGTGTCACTAATCATTTAATGGATAGAGCATCTCTTTGGTGGACCGTGGTTCGTAAGAGTATAGATTGTCCCACTACCTAGGAGAATTTCAAAACGAAGTTTATGCATAATTTCCTTCCTCCACAATTCCATGAAAAATCCATAAAGCAATGGGACCTTCTTCACCAAAGAGATCGTGAACCTATTTCTCAGTACACCGAACGCTTTTGGAATGCCTTGCTCCAATTACGCATGCTTGAAGATGTACCTGAAGCGACTCACAAGCGCAAGTATATGTCTGGATTACTTGGGCATTATTATGCTGAAGTCAATATGTTCAAGCCTGCAACTCTTGAAGATGCAATTTCTTTAGCTCATGACACTGAAGACAAGCTTCGAGGAAGAGACAAGCGTCCACAACAATTTCAAGCAAATGGTACTATGGTTCTAAGCAATTCAATTCAAATTTTAGAAGATTCAATCAAGGTCATTTTCCTTCATCATCTTTCCATAAGTCTTTGACAAAACCACCTGCTTTGTCATCGAATACCAATCAAAACCCTAAGCCATCTTTACAGTCAAATCCTAATATTCCTAAACTTCCTACCATTGCAAACAATGTATCTAAAGCCAAACCTATAGTGTGTTACAAATGCCATCAACTTAGACATGTAGCAACCAATTGCCAATCGAAGAAGCCACCTGTCCATATCAACTATCTTGGAGCAATGGAAGATGAAGAACATGAAGAAATGCCTGACTTTACGGAAGGTGAAGATGACATTACTACTCCTTCGGATACTTTACTAGGTATGCCAACTCCACATTCTTTGTTGACAATGAAATGTTTAGTGCATGGAAAAGAAAAGATTATTTTGCATGATGATGGTAATACACATGATTTTATTTCTGCAAAGTTAGTGAAAGAATTGAAATTACAAACTGTTCCTACGCATTATCGCATTAAAGCAGCATTCTTAGGCACGAGGTATAATGGAACACAAGAGGTGCATGATCTAGAAATTCAAATTGGTGAAATATTGAAAGAAGGAATTTTCTAGTTGTACCATTACAGTCCAGTGATATTATCCTAGGTATGCCTTGGCGTCATCAGCATAGTCCTGATATAGATTATTCCACGCATTCAATTAATATTCATTTTCAAGGAAAACATATTACATTGTATGGTATACATGCATCTAATGCTTTTTCACTGCTTAGTCATACTCAAGCTAAACGTGCATTACGCAAAAGTAGTAAATCTTATCTAATTTGGGTGAATGAACTGCAAGCTAAAGAAAAACATATGCATCCTAGGTATAAAGAATTCCTTGCACAATTTAAAGATTGTTTTGCTGAAGATCTACCACCTGGATTACCTCCTTCACGTCCTGAAGACCACAAAATAGATTTAATTCCTCTAACTTGATTGGGAAAGCTAGCTTTTTAAATAGAGGATTGATTAGACCTAGCAGTTTTTCATTTGGTGCACCTGTTTTGTTGGTAAAGAAGAAGAAGAATACTTATCGTATGTGCATTGATTATCGTGCCCTAAATAAGATTACTGTAAAGAATAGATATCCAATTCCTAGGGTCGATGATCTTATGGATAAACTACAAGGTTTTGCCATATTTAGTAAAATAGATCTTAAATCTGGCTATCATCAGGTGAGATTAGATAAATCTGACATATTCAAGACTGCATTTAGAACACAATTTGGTCATTATGAATTTTTAGTGATGCCTTTTGGATTGACTAATGCACCTGCTACATTTAGTAGAATGATGAATCGCATATTTTTGAAATATTAGCATTGTGTTATTGTATTCTTTGATGATATCTTGGTATTTAGTAAAAATGAGAAAGAACATTATGAACATCTGTCTTTGGGTTTCAAGTTGTTGAAAGATAATCAATTGTATGCTAATCCGGAAAAGAGTGAGTTCTTTTAAACAGAAATTGAATATTTAGGTCATATTATGTCATCAAATGGTATTAAGGTTAACCTTAAGAAGATAGAAGCAATATTGAACTGGCCTATACCTAAAAATGTGAATGAGTTACGTTCTTTTCTAGGTCTTGCTAGTTTTTATAAGAAATTTGTGCGAAATTTTTCGTTACTTGCTTTGCCTTTGACTAAACTTTTAAAGAAAGGTATTGTTTATCATTGGTCTGATAATCAACAGAAATCTTTTGATTTATTGAAACATGCATTAACCCATGCTCCTGTATTACAACTACCTGATTTTAATAGACCATTCTTTTTAGTAGTTACTGATGCTAGCGGATCTAGAATAGGAGCCGTACTTATGCAAGATAATCATCCCATAGCCTATTCTAGCTGTAAACTGAAACCCTATGAACTTAAATATTTCACATATGATAAAGAATTATTAGCTGTGGTACAAGCTTTAAGACAATGGAAACATTACTTAATGGGTTCTGAGTTTATTATTAAGACTGATCAACAAAGTATCAGACATTTACTTAGTCAACCTCAAATATCTGACCTATCAAATGGGCAGCTTTTATTCAGAGTTTTCATCCCCTTATTCAATATCAACCAGGTAAAGAAAATGTAGTGGCCGATGCATTAAGTAGAAGACCAACCATTCATAATATCTCTATCATATCATTTGATTCTCTAACTCCTATGAAAGATACTTATCATCAGGACATTAATTTTCATGCTGATTGGAATAAATTAGTTGGAAATAACTGGATTCCTATTGATTCACTGTCTTTTCTTTTACGTGTCGGGGAAAAAACTCTCTTTTCTTTTACATGTGGGGGAAAAAACACAAGGTATGGGAAGCTCCAAGGGGTATTTTTGCATGGGGAAAGAAAAGGGCTAAGGGGACCCTTAGGGGGATTTGAGATACGGGGGGAAAAATAAGGCCCTTTAAGGGGAAAAAAAACTTTTGGGGGGAAAGGCCCTAAGACCTCTTAAAGGCCCCTCCAAGGAGAATTTGGGGGGGGGGGGGGGGGACGAAAGGCTTATAGAGGCCTAAAGGGAAGTTTCCAGGGGGGGAGGAAGTGTAGTCCTAAAGGTCATAGGTAAGAGGCCCTAAGAAAGCCCTTAGGGAGATTTATAAACATGGGGGAGGGAAAGGACCCTTAAGGTCAAAGCTTTTTTTTGGGGGGGGGGCGGGGGGAAAGCCCTAAGGGAGCCTTAGAGAGGAATTGTAAAGGGGTGTTTCAAGAGGCCATAGGAAGAGGGCCTAAGGAGGGTTTTAAGACACGGGTGGGGGGGGGGGAAATAAGACCTTTAAGGTCAAAATTATTTTGGGGAGAAAGGGGGCTTGTGAGGCCCTTAGAAACTTCTAGAAGCTTCAATGCTTCTAGATGTGGGATGGGAGGAAAAAAACAGCTGATTCGACGGCGTGCTGACGAGGTGGGGCGCGGACTACAATGGTAGAGGTCGACGATGGCCTGGCATACGGCGACCGCAGTGCCGCCACTCCTTCTTAGCCTCTCCCCTCTTGCAACAGCAGGCGGCAACACTACATGTATGCGATAATGGCAGCGCCTCTCTCCTATAGGGCATTAATGGCAGCGCCTCCTACCACAGAGCCTTCTCTCTCCCACTCGTAGTCTCTCCCTGTACAACGCCGTCCCCCTTCAATATATATAGGGGAGGGGATAAGATCCTCCCTCCCCCACGCATTGATGGGCATGCCCCATTGCCTAGGCAAGCTCCAGCAAAGGAGCTTGCCTCACTTGCTATTCCCCTCTTCTCCAGCTCGACAGTCGGCTGGAGGAGAGGGGAAATAATTTAAAAAAATTTGCTTAAACAAAAGAATTTTCCAATTCATTTATCCTCTATTGAGGCAGTTCACGCGTGCTTTCGCCTTCAGAATATTACATTTCTCTCCCCCTTGGAGGAATCGAGATGTCTACATCTTGAGATAAGCTGGGGATATTGATGGTTGAGAGTGCCTTCATCTATCCAAGTAGCATCCTCTTCGGGATAATCTTTCCACTCGACGAGGCATTCTCTCAAGGTTCTGGATCTCAATTGTCTCTCCCTAACATCTAAGATCCTGTCAGGCCTTAGTTCAAGGACTCCTTGACTAGGCATTACAACTTGTTTGGTCGTCAAGTACATGGTTAGGATTAGATACATACTTCTTCAATAGGCTGATATGGAATACATTGTGAACCTTTAGGTTCTCAGGGAGTTGCAATTTATAAGCATTAGGTCCTAAGCATTTGAGGATCTTGTACGGTCCACAATACCTTGGACTTAGCTTCTTGCAATCTCCTAAGGATAGGGAAATCTTCTTTGGGCATACGCAAATGAAGACCATGTCTCCTTCTTCGAAGACTCTATCTTGACGCTTTAAATCCACGTAGGCCTTTTGTCTATCCTTGGCAGCTTGGATGTCCTGTCTTATTGACTTTATTTGGTCATCCATCTCTTCCAACATTTACCTTGAAGCTTCAACCCTCAAGGTTGGATCTAAGAAGTTTAGGGGGCTTTGACAGTCATGACCATACAATGGTTGGAAAGGGGTCATCTAAATGCTTTGTTGGTAAGAAGCATTGAAGGCAAATTCAACCAAAGGTAAGTATTGAATCCATCTCTTCGGCTCACGACAGCAGTATGCCTTAAGCATATCCTCGATGACTTGATTTACTCGCTCTGTTTGGCCATCCATTTGGGGATAGTAAGTGGTGCTGAGGTGAAGAGAGAATCACGATCACTAATGATTCTTCTGGGTAACCCATGTAGCTTGAATATCTCCTTGATAAACAATCTTGCAATATCTGAGGCTTTATAGTTTGTCTTTACTGAAATAAGGTGTGCAACTTTAGTAAGCATGTCAACCACAACCATGATGGATTTGTATCCTCCCTGGACTTGGGGTAGGCCAACAACAAAATCCATACCGATGAATTCCCATTTCATTTGGGGAATGTCAAGTGGTTGTAGCTTCCCTGGCATCTTGACATGTTTGGCTTTGATACGTTGACATTTTTGAGAATGTCACCTTTAAGCCTCTCCCAATGGTAGCTCTTCCTAACTGCATTGAGAGTCTTGGCATAGCCAGGATTCCTGAAAAAGGGGAATCATGAGCTTCCCACAATATCTTCTGCTTAAGTGACTGACTTGTCGGTATACACAGCCTTGTTCTATAGTAGACAAGTCCACTATTAATAGAGATTTCATGATACTTAGCCTGCAGCTTTTGATCCTGATCTTTGATAGAGATTTCCCTTAGTATCTTTTGATAGGCTAGATCATGGCATGCATCCTCTCTAGCTAACTCAAGTATCGGATTGTTTGGCATAGATACTTTTGTAGCTAGAGATCTAGCTATTGATGGATTTCGCAGGATTAGAGAATTAAGGAATGCCTTGCGACTAAGTGCATCGGCAACTACATTTTCTTTACCTAGTCAGTACTTGATTTCAAAGTCACTCCTCCAGTACTTCAATCCACCGACGTTGCCTCATGTTGAGCTCGTTCTGGGTAAAGATCCACTTGAGAATCTTATGGTCAGTTACTAGTGTAAACTTGGTACCCAATAGGTAGTGTCTCCAAAGCTTTAGAGCATGGATGACATCTACCGATTCTAGATCATGCGTAGCATAATTTTTCTCATGACTCTTCAATTTCCTTGAAGAGTATGCTACAGGATGACCTTCCTGCATGAGCACACATCCCAAGGCAAGTGTGCTAGCATCAGTTACTACTGGAACTTCTTATTGAGGTCTGGAAGTTTGAAGATATGTGCTGATACCAAACTTTGCTTCAACGTGTCGAAGCTATTTTGTTCGGGAGTTGACCATGCAATGGAAGTTTGCTTCTTCAGTAAGTCGGTCAGAGGTGCTGCAATCAAAGCATAGTTTTTGATGAAGACCCTATACCATCCTGTCAATCCAAGAAAGCTGCATATTTCTTTGACAGATGTTGGTATTGGCCATTCTAGCACATCTCTGACCTTGGCTGGGTCCACTGAGATTCCATCTACTGATACTATGAATCCCAGATATTCAATCTGATGCTTGAAGAATGCACACTTCTTCATCTTAGCATACAAATCATGCGCCCTCATTGTCTCAAGGACAATCCGAAGTTGGGATTCATGATCTTCTTCGTGTTTGGAATAGACTAAAGTGTCATCAAAGAAGACAAGCATGAAATCATCAAGATATGCCCTAAAGATATCCTGCATTAACCTGTTAAAGGTGGCAGGTGCATTCGTAAGTCCGAATGACATAACTAGGAACTCAAAGTGCCCATATCTTGTATTGAAGGCCGTCTTGGGGATATCTTTTTCCTTGATCCTTATCTGATAGTAAACCGACCTGAGATTAATCTTGGAGAAGATCTTTGCACTCGGAAGATGGTCAAGAAGCTCATCTATTCTAGGAATAGGATACTTGTTCTTGACAGTTGATTGATTCAATCCTCGGTAATCAATACATACCCGAAGTGTTCCATCTTTCTTTTTCTGGAACAGTACTGGAGCTCCCCATGCCGAACTGCTAGGCCAGATGTAGCCCTGATCTAGTAGTTGCTTGAGTTGTTCCTTCAGCTCAATTGCTTCTAGTATGGACATTCTATAAGGTCTCTTTGCAATTGGCGCAACTCTTGGTACTAACTTAATCTCATGATCCACTTCTCTTTGAGGCGGGAGTTCTGTCAACTCTTTAGGAAATACGTCCACGTATTCCTTTAGCCAAGAAGTTTCAAGATTGTGGGAGAGAAGGAAGGAGTCTCACTTGTAGCTTTCTTGCTTGCACAATGGGGGAAACACACAAGGGTGGAGGCTAAAAACAGTTTTCCTCTTCTTAGTTGTGTAAGCCAAAAAGAACTCTCGTACATAGAAATAGAAGAACCCTATATATGGGTCTCAAACCAAACTCAACTAACTAAGGTGGCATACTAACTGAGCCACGAACTAGAGTAGATAAGGATAGCTGTCATCTAGCTATTATTCATGGACGGTATACCAACCGCATCTGCAACTGACAAGTCGGTGACATAAATGCACAACGATCACCCTGGCATATCACGAGTGGAGCTCGATATCTCAACACTCCCCCTCGAGCTCAATCCCAATTCCTGCATACCAAGCAGGTCTCTGAACTTGTGAAACTTCTCTGCGCCCAATGCCTTCGTAAATATGTCAGCTACCTGATCCTCAGTGCTGACATAAACTAGATCAATAAGACCTAGTAAAACCCTCTCCCGCATATAGTGATAATGCACCTCAATGTGCTTTGTTCTAGCATGATAGAGTGGGTTATTTGCCAAGTGTATACTACTCATGTTGTCACAATAAATGACAATTGGCCCATCTGTAGGCTGATGCATATCATAAACGCAACCAAGCTACCTCACATGCAGCCATTGCTGCGCCCCTGTACTCAGCCTCTGTGCTCGACAAGGCAACTGTAGGCTGTTTCTTACTGCTCCAAGTGACTGCAGCACTCCCAAAAGAGAACACATATCCACTGGTAGATCGTCTATCAGAAATACTACTAGCCCAATGAGCATCAGTGTATCCATGCAACTATATCTGAACCCCAGTCTCATAAAGTAGTCCATACTGCAATGTGGACTTCACATACCTGAGTATGCGTCTAGCCACATCCAAATGCGATTTCCTTGGAGCTTGCATAAATTGACTTACCAATCCAACAGCATAGCTCAAATCTGGCATGGTAATAGTCATATAAATCAAACTTCCTACTATGCGTCTGTACATAGTAGCGTCTTCGAGAAGCTCACCTGCATCTGCGCTCAGCTTCACATTCTGCTCCAAAGGAACTGAAATAGGCTTACAGCCTGTCATCCCATATTTGGACAGCATGTCCAATCCATACTGCCTCTGCAAGAGCTGTATCCCACTTGGTGATCTAATCACCTCAATGCCCAAGAAATAACGCAGCTCTCCCAAATCCTTCATCTCAAACTTCTGCTTCAATACCATTTTCACATGAAGGATATCTTCATCGCTGTCACCTGTCATAATCAAATCATCAACATAAATGACAAGTAGCATAATACCTTTCTCTGTTTTTCTCACATAAAGTGAGAAATCTGCCTTGGAAATCTGAAAGCCAATAGTGACAAGATACTGTCCTATCTTATCAGACCATGCTCTAGGTGCTTGCTTCAAGCCATACAAGGCTTTCTTCAACCTGCAAACAAACTCAGGATGAACAGCATGCACATAACCTGGTGGCTGCTCCATATATATCTCTTCTTGAAAATCACCATGCAAGAAGGCATTCTTTGCATCCATCTGATGTAAAGACCATTCCTTTGATGCAGCCATAGCAATGACTGCTCTTACAATTGTCATCCTTGCAACTGGACGGAATGTTTCTTCATAGTCAATGCCATATGTTTGTGCATACCCCTTGACTACTAATCTTGCCTTGTATCTGTTCACAGAACCATCTGCATTTTGCTTCACCTTATAAACCCACTTACAGCCAATTGCATTCTTACCTTTAGGCAAGGGTACCAATTCCCATGTAACATTTGCTTCCAAGGCATCCATTTCTTCATCCATGGCTTTCTCCCATTTTTCTTTTCCCATGGCTTGCTTAAAAGAAGTGGTTCTGGTTCCTATATCACTTTGACCATATAGGCATAGTGAATGGTTGTAAATCCATCATATTTTAGCCTATCCACAGGATACCTAGCTCTGGTAGACCTGCGCAAAGTAGGTTCACTCCTAGGTGCTCTCAAAACATCCCTGGTCTTCCTTACTCTAGGTGTAACAATAGAAGGAATACCCAACTCATCATCAATGCTCTGTTCTGAGCCACTGGATTCACCATCCACATAAGAGTGACCTGCATTCACATCAAACATGGGCTGATCTACCTTCTCTTTTACTTTTCGTGATACCTGCATACCACTATCTACATTGCTTTGAGAAGATTCTCCTGATCTCAATCTGCCTGTCCATGGCGAAGAATGTGAACCACTGCTAGAGGATGCTCCAGGTCCACTAATATTTTGTGACTGCTGCTGTGAATTCTATGCAGCATTACCACTTTGTGCATCTACATCATCAATCACATTTACTAGTTTATACCAGCTACTCATCTCATCAAAAACAACATCTCTACTCACTGTAAACTTACGAGTAGAAGGGTTATAGCATCTATACCCTTTCTGCTGTAGAGAGTAACCAATAAAGATGCACTTCTCAGCTTTTGGATCCAACTTGGATCTCAACTCATCTGGCACATGAACATAGGCAATGAAACCAAAAATTTTCAAATGAGAAATATCTGGGTTCCTACCAGTATACCTCTCCTCTGGAGTCATCCCATGTATTGTTGCAGTGGAAGTCCTGCTCATTATATAGACTGCTGTAGCAACTGCTTCAGCCCAGTAAAAATCTGGCAAGTCTTTTTCGTTGAGCATGGCACGAGATACCTCTCCAATATGCCTGTTTTTCCTTTTGTGCAATTCCATTTTGTTGTGGGGTATAACTGCATGAATATTGCTGCTTTATGCCATGCTCCTGCAGGAACCTTGCAAACTCATTTGAGAGGTGCTCTCCCCCTCCATCTGACCTTAGGCATTTTATTTGCAGGCTTGTTTCTTTTTCAACCATAGCTTTAAGAGTTTTGAAATGCCCAAAAACTTCACTTTTCTTTTTCATAAAATACACCCAAAGTTTTTTGCTATAATCATCAATAAAATTGACAAAATAATGACAACCTCCAAGAGATGCAGCTTTAGTAGTCCACACATCAAAGTGGATTAATTCCAATGGCTTCTTACTCTCTTGAACATGTCTAGGAAATGGTTTCCTTGCCTGTTTTCCAAATTGGCAGGCTTCACATACCTTATGTATTTCTGCAACCTTGAATTCCCAAACTTGGAGGAGTACATTGCCAAGCGCCTTTCCAAGGAACGGGCTATGGTAAAGGAGCCGCTACCCGAGGCAGAGAAAGAACCGCCTGCGTTGCCAATAGGCAAATGTGCGAAGAAGGAGAAGAAGAAGATCTGACCATGGAAGCAGAGTTTGAAAGGGCGACAGTCCATGCCGCTCTACACCAGAAAGGGCCGAATCGCCAATTCTCAGTGATTCAGACACCGTCGGACTATCAAGGTAAAAGTTTCAAGACCTTGATTGATTGTGGCAGTATACATTCCTTTATCTCACCAGCTTGTGCAAAAAGATTAGGAATAGCCATAGTAGAAGCACCTACCTTGCTTGTGGAATTGGCAAATGGTCGTGAGGTTACTTGTACCAGGCAAACTACTAAGGTGGAATTCTTTCTGGGAGGAAAGAAGACTTTGGTTGAATTCAGAGTCATGAATTTAGGTATCCACGAGTGTCTACTCGGAATGGATTGGCTTAAGCCTAATGATGCCCACATTCATTGTGGAAAGGGCCAAGTTTCCTTTCGAAACTCTGAAAGGGAATTAGTCACAACTCAAGGTGAGGCTGGAGTGCCAAAAATCCAATTGGCCAAAGCATCTCGGACCATGAAAGGAGTCAGGAAAGGATTACCTGTCTAGTTAATTAAGCTCAACAAGTTAGATAAGAAGAAAGAGTCTAGTGAAGGATCTTGTTGAGATATCGAGCTCCACTTGTGATATGCCAGGGTGACCGTTGTGCATTTATGTCACCGACTTGTCAGTTGCAGATGCGGTTGGTACACCGTCCATGAATAATAGCTAGATGACAGCTATCCTTATCTACTCTAGTTCGTGGCTCAGTTAGTATGCCACCTTAGTTAGTTGAGTTTGGTTTGAGACCCATATATAGGATTCTTCTATTTTTATGTACGAGAGTTCTTTTTGGCTTACACAACTAAGAAGAGGAAAACTGTTTTTAGCCTCCACCCTTGTGTGTATTCCCCCATTGTGCAAGCAAGAAAGCTACAAGTGAGACTCCTTCCTTCTCTCCCACAATCTTGACATGGTATCAGAGCCTTGTTCGTGGTAAGGAGCTCAAGAAAGCAAGCCAAGCTCGTGGTGTTCTGGTAAGAGGAGCAGTGTTGCTTTCATTTTTTCTGTTTTGGGAGCAGATCTCTGCAGGCAGCACAGCCGAAAATTGCAAGAGTGCATTGTCTCAGGTTGAGAGGCCCTTCGCAGTGAAGCAAGAGACCCTGTTTTTTTGATTTGAGGCCATTTCGGGGCCTGTTTTGGAGGCGGAAGTTTTCTGCATGCACTCAGGAAAAGGCCTAGTTTTATGCTGTGCAACTACTGTTCTACAGGTTAGTGAAAAGTTACTGTAGAAATTGCATCGTATGCCTGTGCGCAGAGACATTGGGAGTTACAGAGTCATCCTTGTTGCCTGTTGATGCAAAATCGTCACTAGGAAGTGACTGTGTGGTCAAATACCACTTTCGTCAATTTTGCAGATTTGCCTTTGTGAGGCTGAAGCTGTGTTCTTTGCAGTGACAGAATTTTTTGCAGTGTTCTGTAATGGCGTCTGATTCTCTCTCACAGATTGTCACTGAAAAGCTTGACAAGAACAACTTCCAAGCATGGAAGTTTAGAATGACAAATTTCCTTATGGGAAAAGGATATTGGGAATTTGTTGCAGGAAATGAAGAAGAACCAGTTCTTCCTGATGGTCCCAATCAAAAGCAAATGCAGGCATTTAAAGCATGGCATGAGAGAGCCAGGAAAGTTATGTATTGGCTGTCTATCAGCATTTCAGACTCTATGATTGTGCATATTCAGGATGCAAGTACGCCAAAGGAGGCATGGGATACTTTGTCAAAACTGTATAGCACAAATACGCAAGCCAGGAAAATTCAGCTCAAGCAAGAGTTGCATAATGTCCAAAGAGAAAATATGAGCATCAATGACTACCACATGAAGGTGAAGAAGATTGCAAATGCACTTGCTTCCATTGGGTCGCCAGTGGAAGATGATGATTTAGTCTCAGTGACCTTGAATGGTCTAGGAAAGGATTATGCACAGTTCCAAACATCCATTTCCGTCCGTGAAAGATTTCCTGATTTTGAGGAGTTGATTGCTCTTCTAATTTCTGAGGAGCAGAGAAATGGTGGTGCATCTTCTTCAGGAGGAACTTCAAAAGAAGCTGTCTTCTACTCAAATGCTGGAAGAGGTAGAGGCAGAGGTAGAGGAGGCCGATTTGGAGGCTGTGGTAGAAATCAGAATATGCAGCAAACTCAAGAAAACCACTTCTATGGAAGAGGACGTGGTAACTCTAGAGGCAGGGGGAGCCAAAGAGGTCGTGGTGGATGGCAAAGAGGCCAAAATGCAAACAGTAATGTTGAATGCTACTTCTATGGTAAAATGGGTCATATGGCTAAAGATTGCTATAAAAAGCAGAATGACATCATGAATGGAAAACTGCAACAAGGAAATTATGCATCTTCTAGTAGACAGGGTGATGACAGAAATGAGCATTTGTTTATGGTGCAACACATGAACAATTCTGTGACAAGTGCAGAAAAAAGAAACGAAGTATGGTATGTTGACTCAGGTGCATCAAACCACATGACAGGTCATGTAGAATGGATGGAGGATGCAAGGAAAATGGAAAAACCAGGATTTGTGGAGACTGGTGATGATACTGCACATCCTATTGTGCAGATTGGAAAAATTCCTTTGTCTATGCAGGATGGGAAAAAGAAATACATGTCCGATGTATTTCATGTCCCGAATATCACCAAGAATCTAGTTTCTGTTGGTCAAATGGTTGAGCAGGGCTTGCAGGTTAGATTTAATCCTCATGGATGCTTTGTTGAGGATATGAAAAATAAAGGTCGCTTGATAGCAAAAGGAAAGAAGAAGGGCAGAATGTTTACGTTGGATGCAGACATGCATGAATTGAGTGCAGTAATGTTTGCACATGGGACCGGTGTTGTTGCAGATATTGATATCTGGCATAAACGCATTGGTCATGTTAATGTACAGTGACTTAAATCAATGCAGGCCCAAGTGACCGGGCTCGTTGCAGTGGAAACAACAAAGGTTTCGGCCATTGCTTTGAGTTGGAACAAAGTTGTTGACATTGTTAGTTCTTGTTTTCTTTCTTTGTCCCTGATTTTGGCCTTGAACTCTCTTCATCTGAGGTCTGAATGCTCCGTTGTTCGGGTCATTATAAGACCAAGTTTTGTTACCCCTTATTCTAGACTGCACCTCCTAAATTATAGGTGCAACTCGAATGAGTGCGTCCTGAAGATCTGATGGACGCATAGATTCGAGACGTGTATTTATTGGTGGATTTAAACCAACACAAAATTTGGACACCTACTGTGTCAGGTCCGTCTGTAGCGCATCATTAAGAAGTGAGATGAATTTAGAGTAGTATGCATCAAGAGTGAGCCCCAGCTGTTTTAGCTCGTAGAACTCATTCATTTTCTGCGTGCGATACGCAGGCGATAGGTATCTTCCTTGCACGGCTTTCTTCAGCTTCTCCCAGGTAACGGATCCCTCCGCGATCCCTTGATCCCTGCACCATTGTTTCCACCAAAGCCTTGCTTTGCCAGTGAGCTTCAGCTTGGCGAGCATAGCCTGATTGGCAGGTGCAGTACTGGCTGCTTCAAAGTAATCCTCCATGGATTCAATCCAAATTTCAGCATCTGCTTGGACAGACCTGCCTCTCTCATCAAACTCGGGCGGCTTAACTTGCTTGAGAAGAAACTTCTTCTCCTGGTTTACAACAGTACTTGATATAGGAGGCGAACTAGAAACCTGTACCTGGGGTTGTGCCTGGATAAAGGTTTCTTAACGTTATTATACGATAATCGTTATTGATTTATGTTACATCTCCATTTCTACTATCACGTAATCAATGTAACTACTTAACTTTTTATCAATTCTCATGCACAATCAGACAATGATAAAAAGAAGTCTTATTGTATTTTTATATGGGCATAGCCCTTTTGGAATACAACATTTCTTGCGATGATAAGCCAACTGTTACATTTAGTTTGGGGAGAACAACGTTGTATTATATTTATCTACAGGAATTGTATAATAGTATGGTTTCGGGTCATGGATCTTCAGGAATTGGTAAGTCATTGGTAGTTCAGGGTATCCTTTCCTTTGGAACCCATTCTTCTCATGACGTCCCAACACTTTAATCCTGTCGGCGGGGATCACAAGGGTTACTGCCTCATATACATATGAGTTCATCTCAACCCTCCGACCTCAAATATGTAAAGTTGAGTTTACGTGAGTTTCCACAAAAATCAACAGCTTCATGACTTTCAGGTCTTCCAACCACTTGATCCTCTTTAGGTTGGTTTGTAGGTAAGCAAACCAGTGGGCGGCTATATAATAGATTCCTGAGGCACCCGTCCATCTTCGTTCCATGTAAGTCGATAATGCGGAGAATGCATTGCAGTCATAAACATGACTCGAAATACTATGAACTTGTTTCACACTTCGTAATTCTGCAAGACAACATTGGAAGTAAAGAAATGTTTGGAACAACAACATTTTCTTTACTTTATCTTATTAAGATTTCATAAAAACAATCCTTTGTTGCTTCACTCTGATACCAACTGTAACATGTCCACTTGTATCTTTCGGACACGTCTTAGCAGTCCATTGGAAAGTGTGTCTAGAAAGCTCCGTCCGGCACTCCCATGGAATGTTACGGGGTTTGTAATCTAGGGCTTTCCACGTTTGCCACGTAGCGGAAGTATTCCGACCGTTCCCACTTAGGATGGACCTGAATTAGGGTTTTCCTTATTGGTCATTTCCTAGCGGCAACTAGCGTCGGACTCAAGCGAACTACTTTACACAGAAATGCCAGGTCCAAAGCGAATTCACGCTGCACTTGGTTCAAGGATAATGGGAAACAAGAGGGATGCAAAGCTCAACCTCTCTGCCATAAGGCATAGTCCCATTTAGTTTCCCTAAAACAGCCTAAATCGGGATCAATCATAACTCTAGGTCAACGCTTTTGTTGTTCATGTTCTTTGACGATATTCCTGCTATCCATCATGATTTGAGAAAAGTTCCCGGCCAACCGGGACCACCCATCCGTAGGACGGACCTATGGCCACATCCACCCCACTTTCCTCAGGTTGTTTTAATTATCTAATTATCCAACACATTTAGTTGAACATGTAACAATCAGCTTCTTTAATTAGCCCGTTAGGAACTGGTTCTTTCACGTATCATATCACTTGGCATAGAAAAACAATGTCAAAAAAGTTTCTTATTAATAGCTTATCATATTTATCTTTGAATTACAAAAAGTCCAGCCTGTAGGCTTATCCACAATCCGCCCGAAGGCTATCCAGCAATCCACAGGGATTACCAATCCACGTTTCCGCCCATAGACTAGTATGCGAGCCTCGAGATCCAATCCCAAGTCACGTTAGCCTCTTGTGCAAGGCCCGAAAGACGAGGGATTTACAGCCACAGCCCCCTCTAGCACCCAAGCGTCCTCCTGCTCCAAGTAGCGCTCAACGGAGAGACCTCTCGCGACGGGTTCTGTCTACTTTCCTGGCGCGGTTAACAACCCCCTTGGTTAGGGTCAGGTAGGCGGTCGGGGGTAATTGAAGCTACCTCTCCCTTCACGCCTTCAACCTGAAGTATTAGATATCCATTTATCTTTTAATTCACTGATTAAATAAAGCAAAACAGTGCTCTTAAATCTGTAATAAGCACAAACATTTCCATAGGTCGTTTTTGTTGGCAAACTGCTAAGGAATGAATCCTTCCTTTCAAATGCGTCCAACACTCGATACGGGATGACTTGCCACTTGGCAAGATCCCCTATATCCTGGGTTAGGTGGTACCCTACTAACCCGACTTGGTTAAACCTTAAGTTCATATATTATTTCAGTTTATCGGCTGGTCTTTTGCTTCCAAACATCTATCTTTACTCAAGAAAGATACTATATTAGGATGATTATTCCTCCTCTTATAAGATAACTTGGATAACAACCTGCCAACCTCACAACAAGAATTGGCCATTCCCTTGTGATCCAATCACAAGATCATATGACTCTGCACTTGTTGCGCAAGTGTCGCATCGAATTATAATACTATTCTACTCATCAAATGGAGTCACGAAACAATCTGTTCCTGATTACATTAGGCTGACGTCGTCAGTCCTAGGGTTCCAAGTTCCATCTCATAAGATTCTTAGGGACAAACCCTAAATCATTTCCCAAATATGTTTCACTGTCCCTATATTCGGTGAATGTGGGCAAGTATTTAGGGTATAGGAGTTTTAGTTTTAGCAATACGTACGATTAGGTCACGTATTAATTCCTAGTGAATTTCTTGGAACTTAACTCATTCTAAACTAGTACTCCGGGGTTTAGGTGTTTAGGTTTGTGCCAATTTGTTTAACCCTTGAAGATAGTTACGTTAACATTTCATAAATACATGACTCGTTGTCTATGCGTAAATTGATTTTTCAACCTTAACTTATCGATTAAGGTCAGGCATAGGTTAGGTTAATTCCAACTAATCTTCCTGTAACTTGCGAAAAATTCATGCTACACAAGCAACCTTTTTCTTGATGATTTATGCAGTTGACAAACGGTAATTGCCTAGAGTTATGCATCGTAAAAATCATTTCATGCCTTGTACTTTCCTAAGGATTCCTAGCACTTTCCATGATGATTCATTGCGAAGAGGATATGCGTTAATAATGCCATATGCAGTTTATACTTCCATGTTTAAACGAGGTATACTATTTAAATTCCGTTCTATAACAATGGACATTAATCTAATTTTAATTCATTGCACTGCATAAAGCTATTTACTAGAAATGCATTTATGCTCCCTTTATTTTGCTTGTTCTATTGAAAATATTAATGACTAAATTCCTTCGTCATGAGCTAATTTTTCTAAAGCATGTAAGACAAAAAAATGCATCCTATTTCCAACAATTATCCTTTACACGATTGAGTTATAACAATACCAAATAAAAATGAGGAAGGAAAACCTGGACTTGGGGTGAGATGTCCACATGGATGCTAGGAGACGATCCTCCTGCAGTTGCGCCTTGGGCTTTCTTAGGAGGCATCACAATTGTAGTCTTTCCGTCGTGGAAGCAGCTTTACAACTCCTTTTTGAAATTCCACCGTGGCTCCCTTTTGCAATAACTTGCACCGTTCGTCAAAAGCGCTTTTAGAAGGCTACCTCCTTGAAGTAGGGATTTCGAAAGGGGGTGTTTCAAAATCTTTCGCGAATAAGACCCATTAAGCCATGGGAAAGGCTTAATGGCCTTGTAAAGACTCGCACGAATGGGGAATAAAAGGTGTGGAACCCCTTATGAGGGCTTTTGAGTGGGAAAGGAAGGTGTCAAAAGACCCTCAACACTCTCTTTTCTTTTACGTGTGGGGGAAAAAAAACAAGGTATTGGAAGCTCCAAGGGGTATTTTTGCATGGGGAAAGAAAAGGGCTAAGGGGACCCTTAGGGGGATTTGAGATACGGGGGGAAAAATAAGGCCCTTCAAGGAAAAAAAAAACTTTTGGGGGGAAAAGGCCCTAAGACGTCTTAAATGCCCCTCCAAGGAGAATTTGGGGTGGGGGGGGGGGGGGGGGGGCGGAGGCTTATAGAGGTCTAAAGGGAAGTTTCCGGGGAGGGGGAAGGGTGGTTCTAAAGGTCATAGGTAAAAGGACCTAAGAAAGCCCTTAGGGAGATTTATAAACATGGGGGAGGGAAAGGACCCTTATGGTCAAAGCTTTTTTTCGGGGGGGGGGGGGGGGGGGGGGGGGGAGGAGGCCCTAAGGGAGCCTTAGAGAGGAATTTTAATGGGGTGTTTCAAGAGGCCACAGGAAGAGGGCCTAAGGAGGGTTTTAAGACACAGGGGGGTGGGGAGGGGGAAATAAGACCTTTAAGGTCAAAATTATTTTGGGGAGAAAGGGGGCTTATGAGGCCCTTAGAAACTTCTAGAAGCTTCAATGCTTCTACACGTGGGATGGGAGGGAAAAAAACAGCCGATTCGACGGCATGCTGACGAGGTGGGGCGTGGACTGCAATGGCAGAGGTCGACGATGGCCTGGCATACGGCGACCTCAGCGGTGCCACTCCTTCTTAGCCTCTCTCCTCTTGCAGCAGCAGGCGGCAACACTCCCTGTATGCGATAATGGCAGCGCCTCCTACCACAGAGCCTTTTATCTCCCACTCGTAGTCTCTCCCTATACAACGTCGTCCCCCTTCAATATATATAGGGGAGGGGATAAGATCCTCCCTCCCCCACGCATCGATGGGCATGCCCCATTGCCTAGGCAAGCTCCAGCAAGGAGCTTGCCTCAATTGCTATTCCCCTCTTCCTCCAGCTCGACAATCGGCTGGAGGAGAGGGGAAATAATTTTTTTAAAAATTCTTAAACAAAAGAATTTTCCAATTCATTTATCCTCTATTGAGGTAGTTCACGTGTGCTTGCGCCTTCGAGATATTACACCAAAGGTTGGAGTTTGTAATAAATGGATGTTAAGAGTATATTCTTACATGATGAATTGCAAAAAGAGGTATATATGAAGCATCCAACAAGTTATGTGGATTTAGAGCATCCCACATATGTGTGTAGGTTAAAGAAGGAACTTTATGGGCTGAAGCAAGCACCTAGACCATGGTTTCACAAGATCAAAGAGTATCCTGTCAATATTGGATTTTATATTTCTAATGTTAATCACTCACTTTATGTGAGAAAGGAAGATGCAGGTTTGTTGTTGATTGGCTGAAAACTGTAGTTTGAGAACTGGAAGAGGAAGAAGGAGTAATATGGGAGATCCTTGTCTAGGTGTCCTGGTAGGTGTCCTGTGGTTTTACCGCCCTTTAGAAGCCAACGGAGCCATCAGATTTAGTTTCCAAGGAGCAGAGAAGGAGTTGTGGAACACCGACACACAGCAAAAAGTACAAGCCCCAAATTGTTTAAGTTAGGTACATAGCATTGTGTCTTTGTGTGTGGAGTCGTGGAACACCGACACAAAGCAAAAAGTACAAGCCCCAAATTGTTTAAGTTAGGTACATAGCTACACTAATTATGGTTCCCCTTCTAGAGTGCTCTCATGTGCTTGTCATTGTCATTCTCCCCCCCTTTTCCATTCTCCATGGGCTCTTTATCAAGCCTCCATGAGGGGTTAGATTAAGCTAATCTTCTTGATTAACATAATCCTAGATGATGTATGGCATCTTTGAAAATATGGAGAATAGTGGATGGGACAAGTCCCCACCTTGGTCATCATGCAAGAAGCCAAGGATGATGGTAGACAAAATAGAAAAAGTGAGCTAGATTACAAGAGGTGGGTGCCCAAAGCACATTATTATAATATATTTACAAGAAGGATAGAATGGAAAGTTGGTGTGGTGAAAGAGAGAAGAAAATTGCATGTAGCCAACAGTCTATGCCTTCGTAACTTCAAATCCCTGAAGAATCTGAAAAAAGTTTCTTCTGCAACTTTGTAGACTAGGTGAAATTCTCTTTTTCTTGGGAGTTATTGAGATTATAAAAAATAGCTTCCAAAAGCTGCTTTGACTTTATTCCCCCATATATATATATATATAAATACATATAATCATGTGACAGAAGGGGTCCATGCTTGTAAGCTTTTGTGTAAGATCCAAATAAAACCATGATGTGGATATTGACTTGTGTGCTAGGGTGAGGTGTCCTCTAATGATGGTGATAGATTCCAAATCTTAGTGATGCAAGCGGAACCCATGTGTAGTTGGAGGTTAGTCCTTTGAAAAATCTATGCACTCACTCAACTCCTAGGTGTAATCCATTTCCATCTTCACTAAGATAACCATCCCTTTTACCCTTTACATTGACATGCCTCCTAAGAACTTGTTCCCTCCATTTGCTAGAGTTATCATACTCGAGAAGTAATGTAGCATACCTAGTGCTTGAAGGGTAAACCCAAAGTGATATGGTAAGCTCTTGATAGGGATTTTGGCTAAATTTTGTGGTAGTAAGCCGGGTTGTAAAAAACCGGGATCAGTAGGATCGAGAAAAAATCTCAGATTGCTGTGAGATTTGATGTGCGAGAAAAAATATCAGATTGCTATGAGTTATTTTGGGCGTCTGAGGCCGTTTCAGGTCCCATTTTAGAGCCGCAAGGTTGTGGACAGCAGTTTCAGGGTACATGTGATTTCGGATGTATTGACTGAAAGTGGGTGCACAAGTTATAGATTGCAAATATATAATTTTTGAGGTGTTTGCAGGAAGCAAACATAAGGTACAAACAGGTTGCAGATTACATGTATCGCTGAGCAATCAGTAAAAAAGGTTGCTTGGTGTATTACTATGCACGTGTTGTGGAAGATTGTAGAAGACTAGCTTGTTGTGTTATATCCTTGTTTGTGATAATGACAGAGAACAGTGGAAATCCGATTATTGAGAAGCTCGACAAAAACAACTACCCTTCATCGAATTTTCGTGTGACGAACTTCCTTATTGGAAAGGGCCTTTATGAGATTGTCTTAGGTGAAGAAAAGGAGCCAGAGCTGGGTATCCCTCTGGGTATCCCTCTGACTGCAGATGAGTTAAAAGCATGGAAAGAGTGGAATACGAAAGACAAAAAGGTGATGTACTAGCTATCTGCAGTAATTGATAATACTATGCTGGGACATATCAGGAATGCAAAAACTTCACATGAAGCTTGGACAAATTTTGAGAGCATGTTTTCAGTAAATACAAAGGCACGAAAGATTCAACTCAAGCAAGAGTTGAATGCCTTGAAGAAAGGGAAAATGTCTACCAATGAGTATGTGTTGAAGGTGAGGAGCATTGCAGATGCTTTAGCAGTGATTGATGCAATGCCGAATGATGATGATTTGGTTTCATCCACTTTGAGTGGCCTTAACAATGAGAAGGCATGAAAATCATTTGTTACTTTAGTATATGTATGGAAGCCATTTCTAGATTTTGATGAGCTGATCTCTCTCATGATTATTGAAGAGATCAATATGCAGAGTGATCCGTCTGAAAGAAATGGTGAACAGGTCTAAGTGTTTTACTCAAGTTTAGGAAGGGGACATGGTAGATCCTCTTTGAGAGGCCATGGTATGGGACATGCTAGCGATAACCAGCAAAACAGGTTCAATCAACAGTTTGGTGGAATGCAGGTTTTTGGAGGCAGAGGAAACTTTAGAGGCGGCAGGGGGAGCTCTAGAGGAAGAGGTGGCAGAATAGAGGTTCTGAAAATTATGTTATTGTTTGCCATTATTGTGGAAAAACAGGCCATATTGCAGCCCATTGCTATGCAAAGAAGGATTATATTCATAGTGGTAAATTGCAGCAAGGAGACTATGCATCATCTTCACGACAGAATGAAGACAAAAATGAGCGCATGTTTGTTATGCAGCATATGATGAATGTAGTTATAGGAAAGGGGACACATGATGATGTATGGTATGTCGATTCAGGTGCATCTAATCGTATGACCAGTCAAGTGGAATGGTTTGGAGAGATGCAGGACTTACAAAACCCAGGTTATGTACAGACGGGTGATGATTCATGCCACCCAATTTCACACATTAGAAAGGTTCCCTTGTCCTTGTATGATGGCCAGACAAAGAGTCTGAAAGATGTATTACATATGCCATCAATTACAAAGAATCTAGTATCTGTTGGCCAAATGGTAGAGCAGGGGTTGCAAGTTTGATTCAATGCAAAATGTTGTTTTGTATTAGACTTTAATGATAAGTGCAAGTTGGTTGCAAAAGAAAGTAGAGTTGGCCGAATGTTCACTTTGGATGTTGGAATTCCTGCAATGGATGCTGCTATGTATGCTAAAGGAAAAGGAGTAGTTGTAGATATTGAAATATGGCATAAACATATTGGACATGCAAATGTACAAAGGCTAAAATTAATGCAGTCTAGAGGATTGGTTACAGGGTTGCCTTCTTTAACAATTGCAGAATTGCATAAAGTCTGCGAAGCATGCCAATTTGGTAAGTAGGCAAGACAACCCTTCTCACACGACAGAGAAGTGAGTAGAAAAATACTTGATGTAGTGCATACTGATGTTTGGGGGCCTACACAGAATGTATCTCTTGGTAGCAGCGAATACTTTGTCACATTTATTGATGAGTGTTCAAGGAAGTTATGGGTATACTTTATGAAGGAAAACAGTGATGTGTTTGAGTACTTCAAATCTTTTAAGGCAGCTATTGAAATAGAAACAAGCTTAAAAGTAAAGTGCTTGAGATCAGATGGAGGGGGAGAGTACCTCTCTAGTGAGTTCAGTGGCTTCTTGAGGACTCATGGGATAAAGAGGCAATTTACTTGCAAGTATACCCCTCAGAAAAATGGTGTTGCAGAAAGAGAAAACAGGCCTGTTGTAGAAGTTACACGGGCATTAATGGGTGAAAATAATATGCCCAAATATTTTTGGTCTGAGGCTATCCATACTGTTGTCTACATTATGAACAGAACTCCCACAGCTACAGTTCATGGGATGACTCTTGAAGAATGCTTTACTGGCAAGAAGCCTGATGTATCGCACTTGAAAGTATTTGGCTATGTTGCATACATTCATGTGCCAGATGAGCTATGGAAGAAGCTTGATCCAAAGGCAGAAAAATGTGTTTTTATTGGATACTCTTTAGAGTAGAAAGGGTATTGCTATTATAACCCTGTCACAGGTGAGTTCAGAGAGAGCAAGGATGTTATCTTTGATGAGATATGAAGTTGGTATACACCTGTTGGTGATGTTTTAGATGATGATAATGATAAGGACATCTATGTTCAGAAAGATAAACAAGAATCACTGAGTCTTAGTGGACCAAAAACATCATCTGGTACTACACTATAGTGAGCCCTTGGTTCGGGAGACTAAGGAGTAGCCCCACACATTCAGGTGGATCTATAAGTGTTGCAGGAAAGGACAAAGAAAAGAAGAAAGTGCTGGATGGTAATGATGCATCTACCAGTCATTTGGGATTGGATGGAGATTCTAGTGGTTTGGAGAGCTTGGATGAGGATCTTGGTATTCCCTCTATTAGAACACCAGGTGTATAGAGAGCTCATAGTAATGTAAAGACTCCATTGAGTGATCCGGTGGTACGCAGATCTAGCAGGGTCAGATACCCTGTTAAAAGATTTGGTTTTGAAGGTTATGCAACTCACCATTATGCTTATATGGTGAAACTAGTTGAGGATATTGAGCCCACTTATTTTGAGGATGCTGTTGATCATGCTCATTGGGATGTAGCAATAGATGAGGAGATGGTTGCATTAGAAGCCAACAAGACTTGGGATTTGGTACCCTTGCCTAAGAGTAAGAAAGCTATTGGCTGTAAGTGGGTTTACAAAGTCAAGCATAATGCAGATGGCTCCATTAGCAGATATAAGTCTAGATTGGTTGCAAAAGGCTATGCTCAAACATATGGCATAGATTATAAAGAGACATTCAATCCAGTTGCTAGGATGGCAACTATTAGGTATGTGATTGCCTTGGCAGCAGCCAAAGGTTGGAGTTTGCAGTAAATGGATATTAAGAATGCCTTCTCGCATGGTGAATTGCAAGAAGAAGTGTATATGGAGCAGCCAGCAGGTTATGAGGATTTAGAGCATCCCACATATGTGTGCAGGTTAAAGAAGACGCTCTATGGGCTGACGCAAGTGTGAACCCCAAATCGAGATGGCCCCAGGTCGAGATGGTGGAAAAAGGAAGAAAAAAGTAGGAAAAAAAATGGAAAAAGAGCAGAGACACACAGACGACCTCCAAAACCAAGCCGGGGCAAAAAGCACAATTTTAAATGAAGGGCGCCTCAAAAAACTCAGAAAAATCTTGTAAAAGAGCGCCAGGCTCCCTCCTGTGCCAATTGTAAAATACTAGACGAGTGTAGGCTAGAGGCATAAGGCTAGAAGAGGGAAATGGAAAGAATACCTTGCCACAAGGGCCGGTCATGTAAAAAAGGGATTGGTGCCCATGGGATTTTAGGGTTTATATATATAAAGTTCAAAAAGTGAATGAGAGCTCATTCTTTTGGTGTGTGGCAACAAGAGTCTTCTTCTTCTTCTCTTCTCCTCATCTTCTTGCTTGTGTTTGCTCTTGAGAGAGGGAGTGTGAGAGTGTGAGGGAGTGAGTGTGTGGGAGTGAGGGATCAAGAGGGTGAAGCTCCTCACCATCTCCTCTTCTCTTCTTCTCTTCTCTTCTCTTTTCTTGCACACGGGCTATGGAGGATTGAGCTTGGAGATGGAGGAGGCTTGGGGATGCTTGAGCTCGCATCTAGGATCGTGGAGCTATCGGGGTGTGTGAGAGAGGAGGCAACTCGTATCGGCATCAAAGGTAAGCTCACTACACTCATAGGATCGACGGCGCGTCGGCTAGGTGAGAGATAGCCATTAGAGCTCGCTTGGAACGCTTGAAACAATAAGCGGTCCGTGGATCTTGGCAGTTGAGTGAGAGCTCCCACATTTTGGTTACGTTGCCGGGACCAACAGATTCAAGATTGAGCACTTGCGTGCCTCATATCGAGCATCGAAGTAAGGGATTCGTCCCCGAAACAGAGCTTGAGATAGGTAGGAAGTTTGGGTGTTTTTTATCTTCAAAACAAGTAAGTATTTTGGTATATTTTGTTTGTTTGATGATTGGGAAACATGGAAAATTTATTTTAGTTTTCTGCGTTTGATTCTTGTTGCATTTAGAGTAGGTTAGGATTAGAAAATCGCATCGGAAAAGGGTAGGGTTTACTATTGCAAAGCAGGGAAAAACAGGGCAAAAATCGTGCAAAACTTGGCAAAAAGCTTACTTGTGATGCCTAAGATCGGCAAGTGAGTGATTGCGGGCATCAACACCATACCCGGAAAGAGGCATAAGAGCCAAGAGGCCAAGGTAGAGTTCATTTGTGACCATTTCAGTGGGAGAGAGAGAGAGAGAGAGAGAGCTATCGCCCAATTCGATCTGATCGTACCATCGATGAGCCTACCGCTCTATTCAGGTACATGAATCCCTTCCCCTATCCCCCTAGATAGGATATGGAGGTTTGTACTTGATACGATTGAGTAAATCGCAAGAAACGACTGAAATTAAACTCTCGCTATCAACGTGCGCCGCGCTCGGCCCATCCGAACGGTCACTTCTGGGCCGAGTCCCAGAATCGGTCCTTGGCCCTTTTAACACCATATTGAAAAATATGGGAATTTTCCATAAGTTTGGAACACGTGGTCAAATCTTTGGATTTGTCATAATTTGAACACTATAACTCCAAATCAAGCGCTCTATAGCTCAATAGACTCCATTTTTCAAGCGCTTTCCAATGATAGGTCACACCATATGGTTTCGAAAAAGTTATAGGCATGTTATCTGGGTGCCACCTTTTTATTATTCAAAAAATGGAACTTGGGAGATTCCCAAACTCACTAATATTGTGTTTTTTTCGCTCGGCCCACTCGGCCCGAAACCCTAATCGACCCTCAGCCAGACCTACTCGGCCCGTCTGAGTCGACCATTTGGACCCTAATCGACCCTCGGCCAGACCTACTCGGCCCGTCCGAGTCGACCATTCGGACCATCAACCAATTTAGCCCTTGACCACGTGTCATTCTCGGCCTTCAGCCCAAGTGCCTCAGCCCGTCCAAGTGACCCCGTTCGAATTGACCACTCGGCCCGTCCGAGCCAACCCTGTCCAAGTCCTGAATTCGGCCCTCAGCCCATCCAAGTGACCCACTCGGACCCTACAATTTGAACCAGCTGGGCTGAGTGGAAATTTTTATCAAATTCTCAGAAATTTGACCTGACCTGGCTGGAGCTCAACAGCACAAACTGTCTAAAGTCCTTCTGATGCTTAGAAGTCGATTCTGGAACTTGGAATAGACGGAATCGTAGGGAGGAGCAGCTGCTTGGCAACTTGAAAGTAGGTAGCAGCAAGACCTCGAGACCTAGATGCCAAGCGCTGAGCAGTTAAAACCTGATTGGCCAAGAACAAACAAGGCAATATACTAGAAAGACCCTGAACCCTGTCAAGGCGGCCAGAAAATTGATCAACAAGCCTATCAGGCCTGAAACAAAGCGAGAGTGCCTAAGGCGCTTTGAGGCTGTTTGCTGCACTCACCTCGAATTTCTGCACTTGAATGCACCTAAAGAAATCGAAAGCCTGGTTGAGCACAAGTGCACTAGGAGCGACGCACACACTGAGTGACCATAAATTGAGGATTGTATTCAATAATTAAAGGAACTCACTCAGATAAACCACTCAAGGAACCCACCAGTAAGAGAGGACCCAAGACGTAGACAAACCATCAACGCGCGAAGTAGGACCAAGCAGGTGGCGTCAACCACGTGGATCTGACAAATCCACTCAACCTGATCAACAGCTTGGCAGAGCACAACAATATGACTATAAAAGAAGAAGGCTCAGACCATAGGTCTAATGAGGAACTCGACTTAAACGTCTTCCTGGAGGCTATTCAGCAGCTAGTTAGCGGCTACGATGCACTTGCCCGGTACGAGAACCGCCATAGGATGGCAGATGCTATCATCGCAGACCTAGAAGAAGAGAGAAAACTAGCCCACAAGGCTTTGCAAAGCATAGTCGAATACAATAGGGACCAACAGGCTAGGAGCCAAAGGCAAAGCACAAAGTTGCGTGAGATGCAACGAGTGCTGAACTTAGCAGGAAGAAACCGAATAGATCACGAGAGAGCCCTAGAAGGAGACTTGACGTTGAGCGAGCTTCTCATGAAGCGGCAGCTAGATAACACGGCAACAGAGCAAAGTGTTGTGGCACTAACTACATCTCTGCTCGCAGGATTAGGAGCGAACCAAGGCTCAAGGAGCCAGTCTAAAATCCCTATCATTGCCAAGCAACTCGACAAATACCAACCCTATGACGATCCATACAGCTTTGTAGAGTAGTTTGAACAAGCTTGCGAAGCCAATGGCCTCAACGACCTGACTCAATGCTCTCAAGCGTTCGGGCTCTGCTTAGGTGACAAGGGAAGGACTTGGTATACAAGCCTAGATGCTGCAGAATGAGCCAACTTCAGTGGCCTCAAGGATCTCTTCATTAAGAGATTTGCCGAGCTTGGATACTCCGACAATCTACTAGTATGCTTGATAAACATCAAGCAGAAAGAGAAGGAGGATATTTGCGACTACGTAACCCACGTGAGGATTCTCTTTAAGAGAATCCCTATGGGTGAGCGACCGACTGAAAGAGCAGTTTTTACTATATTCATCAGCGGAATCTGAGATGAGGAGTTGTATAAGGCTTTGGCAGGCAATTCGAGCTTGCAGTGAGACAGCTAGTTAGAGTGTTTGAGGAAGCCATTAGAGTCGATGATCAGCTGAAGGAGCGGAGCTCCAAGAGCGCGAACCTAGAAGAGACCAACTCGCAAAGCTCAGAGAGAGGGCCAGCCTCTAGTGAGCGATTGGTCCCATCATCCCAAGATAAGGGGAAGGCCACCGAGAGTGCTGATGTAAAGATGGAGTTAGCGAGGTTGTAATCATGTTGAGATGACCAACGCGCCCACGTCCAATGCGTGTACTGTGGCGGAAACCACTTGCCAGCCGAGTGTCAAGACCCTAGGTCAAGACCTTATGCTAACTGCGGTAGGTTTGGTCATGACGTTGCGCATTATAGATTACCAAGAAGACTTCCGTATTCGCAACCCTATGGCCAACCTTACCTAGCAAACAGGCCGCATACATTTTTTCAAAGGGGAGCCCCATTAGCCCTTCCTGCGCCTAACGACATTAAGTGTTCCTAGGATGGACATAAACCCTATTGGCATACCCAGACCACCTGGTCCTTACGCGACCCATCCACCGAGCGATGCTCCAGTCCACTATGTGGAAGAACCAAATGAGGAAGAAACTTATATATGCCCCTATGTCTCGCATGATGATGAGGGCGCCGATGATGGCATTAGAAAGAGGATGAGGTAGAGGCCTAGGAGGGCAGATGCAAGATCCAATCACCTATTGGACTTGTGGTCACCCAAGTCATGTCTCATCACGTTGTCCTCAAAGGGAGTAGCAAAACAGAGACAAGGCTAACCAAGGATGTGCTGAGTGCAGAATCACTCATCTCTTTGTCGATTGCCCAAAGCGAAAGTCATCTTCTAGCTCAGCCAATGTACCATCTATCCCATTGGGGCTGTTTGGAGAACCTTGATAGGGAGGCGACACCTATTCCATTACGGGTCATGACACGTGCCCAGACAAAGCAGGCCGGCATATCACTACTAGAACCAAGCAACTCTTGACGCAGCTTAAATAGAGAAGAAAAGTCATAGGCGGAAGAAGAAGAGGTCGGAAGCTAAAATCGCACTATAAACGGAGAGTCCACAACTCTACCTACTGGAAGGAAGGTCTCTGATGCAGAAGCAGAGACTTCAGCCCCTAAGACGATCGAAAAGGGAAATGCTAAGGTAGGGGAATACCCTCATCCTAAGCAACAGTTAGAGGCCATAGAAAAAGTGAAGGAATGGGTGAAGGAGACTCAAGAGTATCTAAAAGACGCTGAGCCCATCATAGAAGATGAGATCGATGATCTCTCTAGCATAAGCAGGCCAATCTCACCTCCTCAACCAAAGTCGGGAGAAGCAACCGCACCACAAGCAGTGCTGCTAAGGTGAAGCCTTGGTGCTACAGGGCTGCGGCTCAGTCACGACCACTGGTCAGGACGATCCGCGTTAGGAGAGAGACGAGCACCCAACGATCTCTTGACCACATTGGTAACTACCCCTATAACACTTAGCCTAGGAGATCTGCTTAGGTAGCACCCCACCCTATGGCAAGATCTTAAGTAGTGAAGGGTCACGAGAGCAGGTCACGGCAGACCCTCATGACCATGATGCAGAGATGCAAAGACTTTGTTTGACGCTGCACTCCATGCCTAAATCCTTACACGTTAATGCATTCTGGGAAGGTTTCGAGATGCATGCAGTCTTACCGGTTCTAGCCCTAGGTGATACAATGAGAAAGGGGATCGTGGATACAAGAGCTGGGGTTAGTGTGCTTACCCACGCGGTGCTTCAGACTTGGGGAAACCCACCTGTCAAAACTGCTAGGTTTAATGTCACATTAGCAAACGGTATGAGAGTCAAGCCATTCGGGGTGCTTAAGAATTGGCCAGTGAAGGTCCCAGGTGTCCAATTCTCTGTGGACACCTTAGTCATGAAGGGAGTGGACTATGATATCTTATTAGGCTGACCTTGGATGCGCAACACTAGAGTCATCGAAGATTGGGGTAACAGCTTGATCTTCCTTGGCAATAGAACGGACGCCGTGAGAATAGAGATGGACACTAGGGAGACCTCACTGGTCGACTTAGATGCCATCTCTGCTATGCTTAAGGGTAACACCCAGGTGGCAGGAACCCTTCGGGGGAAACCTAAACCTGTCAACTTCCAAGTCCCAACCAACAAAAGGGAACTCCAAGAGATACTGGAATACTTAACAGACAAGCTAGCTGGCAATCCAGCTGCAAACTTCAAACCACTCTAGGATCTCCTAGATGAACCCAAGTGGCAATGGACCAGAGTACAAGCTGCTGATCATCTTCGAATGGACCGAGGCATGCCAACGAGCATATGAAGAGTTGGAAAAGGCTCTAACCATAGCACCAATTCTACAAGCCCCAGATTGGATCATTACTTTCCACGTGCATATCGATGCTTCTAAGTTTGCCGTGGGGGCAGTGTTGTGCCAACCTAGCGAACACAACTTAGACTATCCAGTGAGCTTTGCTAGCAGACAACTCACTGAGATGGAAATGAACTACTTGATGACAAAAAGAGAAGGGTTAGCCATGGTGTATCTGTGAAGAAATTCTGGCACTATCTATTGGCCACACCTTTTATCTTTTTTGTGGACCATCAAGCTGTAAAAGTCCGCATGAAAATAATTGATTGGGCTTTTGAAAAATTTTTATTTTATTTCCCCCCCCTTATCCCTCCAGTCCACTGATGAGCTGGAGGGGGGAGGGGAATAGAAGGAGTTACGAAGCTCCTTGGTGGAGCTTGTGGAGGGAGGGAGGGCATGCGTGTTGACACGCAGAAGGAGAAGATCCCCCTCCCTCCACTATTTAAATGAGGGGAGGGGAGGGGCCGGAGGACAGAGACGGCTGAGGGGGAGACCGTGAGGAGAATCGACGCCTTGCTGAAGTTCGTATCGCTGTGAAGAAGGAGGGGACGGGACGCTGATGATTGGCCGCCAGGGTAGCTGATATGAGCCGCCTCCAAATCCCCCCGTCAGGTCGGACGACCATAACCACCCCCCCAAAGCTTCTGGAAGCTTGGAAGCTTCCAAAGGGGGGGCCTCTTTAAACCCCCTTCCTATACCTTACTATCCCCTTTGTAATTTTTTTTTCCCGGGGTTAAAATCCCTTAAGCCCCTTTCATTTTTCCTCCCCCGTGCTAAAACCCTTTCCCCTGGATTTCAAAAATTTTCACCCCCTCCTTGTACGTTATGAAGCCCTTTTAACCCCCATATCCAAAACCCTTTTCCATGGGTATTAGAACCCCCTCCGCCGGGATTTAAAAATCCCTTAAATCCCCTTTCACCCTCGTACTAAAGCCCTTTTCTTTCACTTGGAGTCACTTTTCCCCCGAGCACAAAGGCCTTAAGGGTCTTATTACTTCTTTACCGGTGTATAATCCCTAAAAGACCTATCCCCTTGGCTTTGGAATCACTCTTCCTGTGACCTCTTAAAACCACTTCTCCCGTGATTACCCCTTAAGCCTTTACCTTGGCATAAAAAACCTTTCACCCTCCCCCATGTGTAAGCCCCCATAAGCCCTTTTTCTCCAAGTTTGACCTAAGGGCCCTTAGACCCTTACTTATAATCTTTACGGCTATTATTTTTCCTTAAAGCTCTCCTACACCTTGTGTCTTCTCCACACTTTGTTATTTCCGTTCGTGCGAGCTTACAAAGACCATTAAGCCTTCCCCATGGCTTCAATGGGTCTTAGTTGTAAAAGTTTCTAAAAATACCCTTTTCAAATTCCCGAATTCAAGGAGGGAAACCTTCCAAAAACTACTTTGACGAACGGTGCAAGGAGCGACGGTGGAGTTCTAAGGAGAAGTTGTAAAGCTGCTTCCACGTTCGACGGACCACACTTGCGATGCCTCCTAAGAAAGTCCAAGGCGTAGCCGCGGGAGGGTCATCTCCCGATATCCATGTGGATATCTCACCTCAAAGCCAGGTTGTCTTCTTGATGTTAATTCGGGTTTTAGTCAATCATGCAAAGAAAAATTATCAAGGAAATATATATATTTGTTCAAATTAATTCTAACGAAGGAGTTAGCTTATGAATGACAATGTATTCAAATTAGCTTCCCTCAAATTGCATCAAGCATTATAAAATAATAGGCAATACTATCCATTTACTATAGTATTATAGTCCTAAAATGAAGAAATTATATCTTGCTCCATTAGTCTTATTCTTTTCGCAACGGATCATGGCAAAATGGCTAAATTCATGAAAAGTTTCTTTCAATGCTCAAATTACTAGAGAGTTATCTTTGCTAGTTGCAAGGCAACTGTTGTTAATTGGCATGAGTTTATCTTTAAAGAAAACGGAAGTTAAATAACAAGTATAAAAATTAGACATACGAAATCATTTGGAAAGAAAATGTAATGGGGAATTGCTGGATGATACTTTATTAACACTTTTCCCCTGCAAATTGAGGACTTGGAACAAATAAAGTGTGTATTCACCAATTCCTTAGCTAGGTATTTAGGAGCATCGTCACTCTTTGTATCATCATGACATTATGCTATATGCCAAATTAAATTGTATTGATTGAGAAAGTAATCAAAGATAGTAAAACCGTGACAAGACGAGTAAGATTACCTTCCTAAAGCGGACCAAACCAATCTTTCCAAAAGATAACCGGACCAATCTAAACATAGAAACATTCATACCCTAAAACACTGGACTACTTACCTTACCGCAAGGACAATAAACTCATAAAGATAAGAAATTAGGGTCGTCCCTAAGGTTCTCAAATAAAAAAAACCCTAGGCCTGACATACGTCAGATTAAGGAGTCTAAATAGATTATTCCATCGTCTGACTTGCGCAACATATATGAAATCATTTTGTGATTGATTCACAAAAAGAAAAGGGAAAAACCCTTTTCAAAGACGGCAGATCCTTACGCAAGTTATCTTGCAAAAAGACGTAGTTTTTGGATATCCTTCAAAATAAGAAAAGTTGTAAAATAGGAACTAGCATATCTAAGGTACCTTAGGGTAAACCAAACTAGGTATACCCTACATCCGAATGTAAGGGATCTTGCCAAGTTACAAGACATCTTAAGAACGACTGCTGATACACTCAAAAAGGAAAGAACACTTCTTTAGCAGTTTGCCATACAACTGGGTTGGTTAATGGAAATGTTTGTGCTTGCTAGAGATTTTAGAGCTCTGTTTGATTTATGAATTACAAATTAAATAAGTATCTATACTTCAGGTTAAAAGCCTGAAGGGAGAGGCAGCTTCAGTTACCCCCGACGGCCTGCCTGACCCTAACCAAGGGGGTTGTTTTACCGTGCCAGGAACGTGGACCGAACCCGCCGCGAGAGGTCTCTCCGTTGAGTTCTACTTGGAGCAGGAGGACGCTTGGGTGCCAGGGGGGGCTCTGGCCGTAAATCCCTCGCCTTCCGGGTCCTGCACAAGGGGCTAACGCGACTCGGGATTGGATCCCGAAGCCCGTATACTAGTTGACGAGCAGAAGCTTGGAATAATGATCCCTGAAGATTACTTGTTAGCCTCCGGGAAGATTATGGATAAGCCTATGGGCAGAACTTCTTGTAATTCAAAGATAAAATGATGAGATGTTGAAAGAACTTGCTTGATATTGTTTTTGTATGTCACGTGATAAGATTACGTGAAGGAACCAGTGTTTAAACAAGATTAATTAAAGAAGCTGATTGTTATATGTCAAATTAATGTGTTAGATAATTACATAACTAAAACAAACCGAGGAAAGCGGAGGATGGACCATGGGTCCGTCCTACGGTTGGGTGGTCCCGGTTAGCCGGGAACTTTTCTCATAAATCTCGAGAGACAGCGGAATGATCATCATCATCAAAAGGAATAACGAGAACGATGACCTAGAGTTACGTCTTACCCGATTTACGTTGTTTTAGGGGAACGGAATGGGACTATGCCTTATGGCAGAGAAGTTGAGCTTTGCATCCCTCTCGTTTCCCATTCTCCTTGAACCAAGTGCAGCGTGAATCCGCTTCGGACCTGGCGTTTCTGCGTAAAGTAGTTCGCTCGGGTCTGACGCTAGTTTCTGTTAGCTAGTGACCTATTAGGAAAACCCTAATTCCGGTCGATCCTAAGTGGAAACGGCCAGGATACTTCCGCTACGTGGCAGACGCGGGAAGAACTAGATCGCAAAACCCGTAACATTCCATGGGAGTGTCGGGTGGAGCTTTCTAGACATCCTTTCCGATGGACTGCTAAGACGTGTCCTGGATGATACTAGGGGACACGTTACAGTTGGTATCAGAGCCGACCAACAACGGAATTGTTTTTATGAGATCTCAATAAAATGAAGTAAAGAAATTGTTGCTGTCCAAACATTTCCTCATCTTCAATACTGTCTTGTAGAACTATGAAGCGTGGAACAAGTTTTTGGTGTTCCGGGTCATGTTTATGACTGCAATGCATTCTCCGCATTATAGACAAAGAGTTGGGATGATGAACATCCTGGAGCAGATTTATAATCCATCACCTTTATATATAGAACGAAGATGGACTGGGTCTTCAGGAATCTACTACATAGCTGCCCACCGGTTCGCTTATCTACAGACCAACCTAAAGAGGATCAAGTGGTTGGAAGACTTGAAAGTCGTGAAGCTGTTCATTTTTGTGGAAGCTCACGTAAATTCGACTTTACATATTCAAGGTCGGAGGGTTAAAATGAACTCATATGTATATGAAGAAGTAACCCGTGTAATCCTAGCCGACAGGATTAAGGTGTTGGGCTGCCATGAGAAGTATGGATTCCAACGAAAAGGATATCCTGAACTTCCAATGAATTATCGATTCCTAAAGATCCATGACCCAAAACCCTACTATTACACAGTTCCTATAGACAAATGCAATACAACGTTGTTCTCCCCAAACTAAATGTAATGATTGGACTATCAACACATGAGACGTTGTATAAAAGCTACGCCCATGTAAATATAAATAATGACTTCTTTTATCAATATCTGACTATGCATCAGAGTTGTTAAAAAGTTAAGTAGCTTCATGATTTACGAGATAACTAAACTAAAGATAAGCTAACGTCAATTATCATATAATAACGTTATGAAAAAACTTTTATCCAGGCACAACCCCAGGTACAGGTTCCAAATTCGCCCCCTACATCAAGTACTGCTGTGATCCAGGAGAAGAAGTTCCTCCTCAAACAGATAAAGCCACCCGAGTTTGACGGGAGAGGCAGATTCGTCCAGTCTGATGCTGAAATTTGGATTGAATCTATGGAGGATTACTTTGAAGCAGCTGGTACTGCACCTACCAATCAGGCCATGCTCGCCAAATTAAAACTCACCGGTGAAGCTAGACTATGGTGGAAACAATGGTGCAGGGATCAAGGGACTTCAGAGGGGTCCGTTACCTGGGAGAAGTTAAAGAAAGCCGTGCAAGGGAGATATTTGCCACCTGCATATCGTACACAAAAAATGAATGAGTTCTACGAGCTAAAACAGCTAGGACTCACCCTTGACGCATACTACTCTAAATTTGTCTCACTCTTAAAGTATGCGCCACAGATGGACATGACGCAGCAGGTGTCCAAATTTTGTGCAGGCTTAAATCCACCCGTAAATACCCGTCTCGAATCTATGCGTCCGTCAGATCTTCAGGATGCACTCATTCGAGCGGCGCCTATAATCCAGGAAGTGCAAGTTAGACCAAGGGGTAACAAAAATTGGTCCTATAGCGACCCGAACAGAGGAACATTCAGACCCCAAGTGAAGAGAGTTCAAGGTCACAATCAGGGACAAAGGAAGAAAGCAAGGACAAATAACGTCAACAACTTTGTTCCTACTCAAAGTAATGGCCGAAACCTCCGATGTTTCCACTGCAACGAACTCGGTCATTTCAAAAGGCAATGTCCCAAGCTCAGCGAGGGACATCGTCAAGGTGCAGGCCGCGGTCAAGGAGCCGCCACCCGTGGAAGAGGAAGAACTGCCTGCATTACCAATAGGCAAAGATGCGAAGCAGAAGAAGAGGAAGATCCGACTATGGAAGCAGAATTCGAAAGAGCGACAGTCCATGCCGCTTTACACAAGAAGAGGCCGAATCGCCAGTTCTCGGTGATTCAAACACCGTCGGACTATCAAGGTAAAGGTTTCAAAACCTTGATTGATTGTGGCAGTACACATTCCTTTATCTCACCAGCATGTGCAAAAAGATTAGGAATAGCCACAGTAGAAGCACCTACCCTACTTGTGGAATTGGCAAACGGTCGTGAGGTAACTTGTACCAGGAAAACTGCTAAGGAAAAATTCTTTCTGGGAGGAAAGAAAACCTCAGTCAAATTTAGAGTTATGAATTTAGGTATCCATGAGTGTCTACTCGGGATGGATTGGCTTAAGCCTAATGACGCCCACATCCACTGTGGAAAGGGTCAAGTTTCCTTTCGAAACTCTGAAAGGGAGTTTGTTACAACTCAAGGTGAGGCAGGAGTGCCAAGAATCCAGTTAGCCAAAGTATCGCGGATCATAAAAGGAGTCAGAAAAGGATTACCCGTTTATCTGATCAAACTTAACAAGTTAGATCAAAAGCAAGAGTCTCATGAAGGACCTTCTTGGCTAAAGGAATACGCTGACGTATTCCCTGAGGAATTGATTGAACTTCCGCCTCCAAGAGAAGTTGATCATGAAATTAGGCTAGTGCCTGGAGCTGCGCCAATTGCAAAGAGACCTTATAGAATGCCCATACCGGAAGCTATTGAGTTGAAGGAACAACTCAAGCAACTGTTAGATGAGGGTTACATCCGGCCTTGCAACTCACCATGGGGAGCTCCAGTACTATTCCAGAAAAAGAAAGATGGGACACTTCGACTATGTATTGATTACCGTGGGTTGAATCAATCAACAGTCAAGAACAAGTATCCTATTCCTAGAATAGATGAGCTTCTTGATCGCCTTCAAGGTGCAAAGATCTTCTCCAAGATTGATCTCAGATCAGGCTACTATCAAATAAGGATCAAGGAAGAAGATATTCCAAAAACGGCCTTCAATACAAGATATGGGCACTTTGAGTTCTTGGTTATGTCATTCGGGCTTACAAATGCACCTGCCACCTTCAATAGATTAATGCAGGATATTTTTAGACCATATCTTGATGATTTCGTACTTGTCTTCTTTGATGACACTTTAGTCTATTCTAAACAGGAAGAAGATCATGAACCTCAACTACGGATTGTCCTTGAGACAATGAGGTCTCATAAGCTGTATGCAAAAATGAAGAAGTGTGCATTCTTCAAGCGTCAGATTGAATATCTGGGATTCATAGTATCATCAGAGGGAATATCAGTAGACCCAGCCAAAGTCAAGGATGTGCTTGAATGGCCAATACCAATATCCGTTAAAGAAATACGTAGCTTTGTTGGCTTGACAGGATGGTATAGGGTCTTTATCAAAAACTATGCTTTGATTGCAGCACCTCTTACAGACTTACTAAAGAAGCAGACTTCTATTACATGGTCAACTCCCGAACAAAATAGTTTCGACAAATTAAAGCAAAGTTTGGTATCAGCACCTATTCTAAAACTCCCTGACCTCAATAAGGAGTTCGAGGTAGTAACTGATGCCAGCATTCTTGCCTTGGGGTGTGTACTTATGCAGGAAGGTCATCCAGTAGCATACTCTTCAAGGAAATTGAAGAGTCATGAAAAGAATTATGCCACGCATGATCTGGAATTATTAGCTGTCATCCATGCTCTAAAGCTTTGGAGACACTACCTGTTGGGTAACAAGTTTACTCTAGTAACCGATCATAAGAGTCTCAAATGGATTTTTACCCAGAACGAGCTCAACATGAGGCAACGTCGGTGGATTGAAGTATTGGAGGAGTATGATTTTGAAATCAAGTACCGACCAGGGAAAGAGAATGTAGTTGCCGATGCACTCAGTCGCAAGGCATTCCTAAATTCCCTAATCTTGCAGAATCCATCAACGGCCAGATCTCTGGCTACAAAGGTATCTATGCCAAGCAACCCTATACTGGAACTAGCTAGAGATGAAGCAAGCCATGATTTGGCCTACCAAACAATGATAAAAGAAATATCTACCAGGGAGCAGAATCTGAAGTCACAAGCTAAGTATCAGGAATTTTCCATTGATAATGGACTTGTCTACTACAGAACAAGGCTGTGTATACCAACAAGTCAGTCACTTAAGCAGAAGATATTATGGGAAGCTCATGATTCCCCTTTCGCAGGACATCCTGGCTATGCAAAAACTCTTAATGCAGTTAGGAAGAGCTACCATTGGGAGAGGCTCAAAGGTGACGTTCTCAAATATGTAACTGAATGTTTGTCTTGCCAACATATCAAGGCCGAACATGTCATGATGCTAGGAAAATTGCAACCACTTGACATTCCCCAAATGAAATGGGAATTTATCAGTATGGATTTTGTTGTGGGCTTACCCCAAGTCCAAGGAGGATACAATTCCATTATGGTTGTAGTTGACATGCTTACTAAGGTTGCACACTTGATTCCAGTAAAGACAAACTATAAAGCCTCCGACATTGCAAGATTGTTTATCAAGGAGATATTCAAGCTACATGGGTTACCTAGAAGAATCATTAGCGATCGAGATTCTCTCTTCACATCACACTTTTGGAGAGCTATCTTTGAAGCTATTGGGACTCAACTCTGTTTTAGCACCGCCTACCATCCCCAAACGGATGGACAAACAGAGCGAGTGAATCAAATCATTGAGGATATGCTTAGGGCATACTGTTGTCGAGAGCCGAAGTGGTGGATTCAATACTTGCCGTTAGTTGAATTTGCCTACAATGCTTCTTACCAGCAGAGCATTCAAATGACCCCTTTCCAGGCATTGTATGGTCATGATTGTCGAAGTCCCCTAAACTTTTCTGATCCAACCCTAAGAGTTGAAGCTTCAAGACAAATGTTGGAGGACATGGATGATCAAATAAGGTCAATAAGACAAGACATACAAGCAGCCAAGGATAGACAAAAGGCATATGCAGATTTGAAACGTCAAGAAAGAGTCTTCAAAGAAGGAGACATGGTCTTCATTCGAGTACGCCCTAAAAAGAGTTCTCTATCCCTAGGAGAATGCAAGAAGCTAAGTCCAAGGTATTGTGGGCCGTATGAAATCCTCAAATGCCTAGGACCCAATGCTTACTCCCTGAGAACCTAAAGGTTCATAATGTATTCCATATCAGTCTATTAAAAAAATATATACCCAATCCTAATCATGTACTTAATGACCAACAAATTGTAATGCCTAGCCAAGGAGTCCTTGAACTAAAGCCAGAAAGGATCTTAGATGTTAGGGAAAGACAGTTAAGATCTAGAACCTTGAAAGAATGCCTTGTCCAGTGGAAAGATTATCCCCAAGAGGATGCCACTTGGGTAGATGAAGGCACTCTCAACCATCAATATCCCCAGTTTATCTCGAGATGAGGACATCTCGATTCCTCCAAGGGGGAGAGAATGTAAAAGTCCGCATGAAAATAATTGATTGGGCTTTTGAAAAAATTTTATTTTATTTCCCCCCCCTTATCCCTCCAGCCGACTGACGAGCTGGAGGGGGGAGGGGAATAGAAGGAGTTACGAAGCTCCTTGGTGGAGCTTGTGGAGGGAGGGAGGGCATGCGTGTTGAGACGCAGAAGGAGAAGATCCCCCTCCCTCCACTATTTAAACGAGGGGAGGGGAGGGGCCGGACGACAGAGAAGGCTAGGGGGAAGACCGTGAGGAGAATCGACGCCTTGCTGAAGTTCGTATCGCTGTGAAGAAGGAGGGGACGGGACGCTGATGATTGGCCGCCAGGGCAGCTGATACGAGCCGCCTCCAAATCCACCCGTCAGGTCGGACGACCATAACCACCCCCCCAAAGCTTCTGGAAGCTTGGAAGCTTCCAAAGGGGGGGGCCTCTTTAAACCCCCTTCCTATACCTTACTACCCCCTTTGTAATTTTTTTTCCCCGGGGTTAAAATCCCTTAAGCCCCTTTCATTTTCCCTCCCCCGTGCTAAAACCCTTTCCCCTGGATTTCAAAAATTTTCACCCCCTCCTTGTACATTATGAAGCCCTTTTAACCCCCATATCCAAAACCCTTTTCCATGGGTATTAGAACCCCCTCCGTCGGGATTTAAAAATCCCTTAAATCCCCTTTCACCCTCGTACTAAAGCCCTTTTCTTTCACTTGGAGTCACTTTTCCCCCCGAGCACAAAGGCCTTAAGGGTCTTATTACTTCTTTACCGGTGTATAATCCCTAAAAGACCTATCCCCTTGGCTTTGGAATCACTCTTCCTGTGACCTCTTAAAACCACTTCTCCCGTGATTACCCCTTAAGCCTTTACCTTGGCATCAAAAACCTTTCACCCTCCCCCATGTGTAAGCCCCCATAAGCCCTTTTTCTCCAAGTTTGACCTAAGGGCCCTTAGACCCTTACTTATAATCTTTACGGCTATTATTTTTCCTTAAAGCTCTCCTACACCTTGTGTCTTCTCCACACTTTGTTATTTCCGTTCGTGCGAGCTTACAAAGACCATTAAGCCTTCCCCATGGCTTCAATGGGTCTTAGTTGTAAAAGTTTCTAAAAATACCCTTTTCAAATTCCCGAATTCAAGGAGGGAAACCTTCCAAAAACTACTTTGACGAACGGTGCAAGGAGCGACGGTGGAGTTCTAAGGAGAAGTTGTAAAGCTGCTTCCACGTTCGACGGACCACACTTGCGATGCCTCCTAAGAAAGTCCAAGGCGTAGCCGCGGGAGGGTCATCTCCCCGTATCCATGTGGATATCTCACCTCAAAGCCAGGTTGTCTTCTTGATGTTAATTCGGATTTTAGTCAATCATGCAAAGAAAAATTATCAAGGAAATATATATATTTGTTCAAATTAATTCTAACGAAGGAGTTAGCTTATGAATGACAATGTATTCAAATTAGCTTCCCTCAAATTGCATCAAGCATTATAAAATAATAGGCAATACTATCCATTTACTATAGTATTATAGTCCTAAAATGAAGAAATTATATCTTGCTCCATTAGTCTTATTCTTTTCGCAACGGATCATGGCAAAATGGCTAAATTCATGAAAAGTTTCTTTCAATGCTCAAATTACTAGAGAGTTATCTTTGCTAGTTGCAAGGCAACTGTTGTTAATTGGCATGAGTTTATCTTTAAAGAAAACGGAAGTTAAATAACAAGTATAAAAATTAGACATACGAAATCATTTGGAAAGAAAATGTAATGGGGAATTGCTGGATGATACTTTATTAACACTTTTCCCCTGCAAATTGAGGACTTGGAACAAATAAAGTGTGTATTCACCAATTCCTTAGCTAGGTATTTAGGAGTATCGTCACTCTTTGTATCATCATGACATTATGCTATATGCCAAATTAAACTGTATTGATTGAGAAAGTAATCAAAGATAGTAAAACCGTGACAAGACGAGTAAGATTACCTTCCTAAAGCGGACCAAACCAATCTTTCCAAAAGATAACCGGACCAATCTAAACATAGAAACATTCATACCCTAAAACACTGGACTACTTACCTTACCGCAAGGACAATAAACTCATAAAGATAAGAAATTAGGGTCGTCCCTAAGGTTCTCAAATAAAAAAAACCCTAGGCCTGACATACGTCAGATTAAGGAGTCTAAATAGATTATTCCATCGTCTGACTTGCGCAACATATATGAAATCATTTTGTGATTGATTCACAAAAAGAAAAGGGAAAAACCCTTTTCAAAGACGGCAGATCCTTACGCAAGTTATCTTGCAAAAAGACGTAGTTTTTGGATATCCTTCAAAATAAGAAAAGTTGTAAAATAGGAACTAGCATATCTAAGGTACCTTAGGGTAAACCAAACTAGGTATACCCTACATCCGAATGTAAGGGATCTTGCCAAGTTACAAGACATCTTAAGAACGACTGGTGATACACTCAAAAAGGAAAGAACACTTCTTTAGCAGTTTGCCATACAACTGGGTTGGTTAATGGAAATGTTTGTGCTTGCTAGAGATTTTAGAGCTCTGTTTGATTTATGAATTACAAATTAAATAAGTATCTATACTTCAGGTTAAAAGCCTGAAGGGAGAGGCAGCTTCAGTTACCCCCGACGGCCTGCCTGACCCTAACCAAGGGGGTTGTTTTACTGTGCCGGGAACGTGGACCGAACCCGCCGCGAGAGGTCTCTCCGTTGAGTTCTACTTGGAGCAGGAGGACGCTTGGGTGCCAGGGGGGGCTCTGGCCGTAAATCCCTCACCTTCCGGGTCCTGCACAAGGGGCTAACGCGACTCGGGATTAGATCCCGAAGCCCGTATACTAGTTGACGGGCAGAAGCTTGGAATAATGATCCCTGGAGATTACTTGTTAGCCTCCGGGAAGATTATGGATAAGCCTACGGGCAGAACTTCTTGTAATTCAAAGATAAAATGATGAGATGTTGAAAGAACTTGCTTGATATTGTTTTTATATGTCACGTGATAAGATTACGTGAAGGAACCAGTGTTTAAACAAGATTAATTAAAGAAGCTGATTGTTATATGTCAAATTAATGTGTTAGATAATTACATAACTAAAACAAACCGAGGAAAGTGCGGAGGATGGACCATGGGTCCGTCCTACGGTTGGGTGGTCCCGGTTAGCCGGGAACTTTTCTCATAAATCTCGAGAGACAGCGGAATGATCATCATCATCAAAAGGAATAACGAGAACGATGACCTAGAGTTACGTCTTACCCGATTTACGTTGTTTTAGGGGAACGGAATGGGACTATGCCTTATGGCAGAGAGGTTGAGCTTTGCATCCCTCTCGTTTCCCATTCTCCTTGAACCAAGTGCAGCGTGAATCCGCTTCGGACCTGGCGTTTCTGCGTAAAGTAGTTCGCTCGGGTCTGACGCTAGTTGCTGTTAGCTAGTGACCCATTAGGAAAACTCTAATTCCGGTCGATCCTAAGTGGAAACGGCCAGGATACTTCCGCTACGTGGCAGACGCGGGAAGAACTAGATCGCAAAACCCGTAACATTCCATGGGAGTGTCGAGTGGAGCTTTCTAGACATCCTTTCCGATGGACTGCTAAGACGTGTCCTGGATGATACTAGGGGACACGTTACACAAGCCCTGCTCTATCTAGTAAACAAACCTTGTGCTACAGGATGCATAGCTTGGTGGCTCCTTCTGCTCTTGGAATTCGACTTCTCTGTGGTTGTATGAAAAGGAAAATAATACTACATGGCTGACCATATGTCACGCATTCCCATGGGAGAGGTCACTGGACAAGGCATTGTTGACAAATTACCTGATGCCCATCTCTTTAACCTGTCCAGTGAGAGAGATTTATTCAAGGCTGATCTAACGCCATATTGGGTGGATGATATAGTCCAAGTGCTTGAGCACGGACAACCTGATCGACCGATAGAAAAAACCCGACTTAGGCAATTAATCCTTAAGATCCAGCCCTATCAGCTGATTGTAGGCAACTCTATAGGCTGGGGCAAGACGGATTGCTGCACAGATGCATATGCGAACATGAGATGCACGACGTGCTCTCGGAGGCGCATGCGGCATTGCTGGAGGGCACTTTAGCCGAGACACGATTTCACAAAAAGTGTTGCAATCTCAACTATGGTGGCCCATGCTTTTCCGTGATGCAACCCGATTCGTCAAGCATTGTGATGAGTACCAATGGACAAAAGTCCCGATTCGCAAGGATCAGATGGAATTGACCCCTGTTATCGCATGAGTTGACCCTTTGAAAAATGGGGAATTGACTTCATAGGACCCATCAGTCCTACTGCCCAATATTCACAGGCCAAGTACATCATTGTGGCCACGGACTACCTCACGAAATGGGCAGAGGCAAGAGTGACACAAAAAAATGACACTAGGACGACTGCCAAGTTCTTATGGGAGCAGGTGATCTCACGATTCAGCTGCCCCATCGAAGTGGTCAATGATCAAGGCACGCACTTCATCAACGAAGTGATAGCGCATCTCCTATCCACCATTCTCATCATCCATCGTAAATCCTTGCCATACTATCCTCAGGCAAACAGTCAGGCAGAATCCACGAATAAGATTCTTATCAAAGTCCTGACCAAGGTGATCCCAGCCTCATGCAGCAACTGGGACAACAAGCTGATGATAGCTCTGTGACAACTTCAACCCACTAATGCAAAATTAAGCCCATATGGGGCCCATTCCTATGCACTTCTTGGCAAGTGCAGAGCCGCTATTTCTATCAAGTCTGAGACTGTTCCAATGGTTTTTTATGTGTTGCCAAATGCCAAACACACAGGCACGGAGTTGCTGCTGGGGTAAACTTTCAAAAAGCAGACTCACCGCAATGTGGATTATGAGTTGCAGTGCATCCACCTCGCAATAGGTAACGTTCGCATTGTCACAGTCTTCAGTAAAGGCTGTGCGCCCTCATCATTGTCCGCAACACCACCGGTAGAAATATCCGTAACCAATTCCAAGGAGGGGGGTAGTGCACGACCGCCAACACCCAGATTTCATGAATCACAGCCCACAACAGCAAAACCTAAAGCCCAACAGCCTAGATCTCAATGGTAGCCTAAGCACCCACAACCGCCGCCTAGGAATCGCTTCTCCTATCCTCGTAAAACCAAAAACACTAAATCTAAGAGCCCAGGACATTGTCAGAACAAGCATCGCATGATCAAGCAAAGATGGGTCCCTAAAACCCTCTTGCATGCGCAAGGCTACTACATGGGCAACACCTGGCTTTGGATCCCTAAGGCCTACATGGCCAAAGGCACTACTCATACGTCGCCCTCAAGCTTGATCAACCCAAGTCCCATAAACCCTCCAAGCCATACGCCGCAGCGCCCTCCAAAACCACAGCCATCTGACTCATCCACACCTAAACCCAAGAAAGTCACACAAGCCTATCGGCCCAAACAACAGACTCTGTCACATGAGTCATCACCCAACCAAGTCAACCCGACTCCCCAAATCCACCTTGAATACAGCAACCTGTCCGTCGTGGCTGCTACTAACCCACCCATAATCCAAGCAGCTCAACCACAGACTCAAGCACACACCCAACCGCAACTCGTCGTTGCCACCAGCGCTAGTTCTAGCAAACTGCAACCACCCGTTGGCCTTACGTCCTCCTATGAATGCAAATCCTTTTTAGTGCTAGCCACTGACCTCGCCAAGGACACCAGGGATGACATGGTGGAATGCATTAAATGACTAGACACCACCTTCATGTCATTAGCACTAAGCTACGACTGCTTGGACTTAGGATTATTGAAGGAACCCTTTGCAACTGAAGTTCCAAACCATGCCTTGCTCCTGGGAAACCTTTGAATTCGCATTCACAAACGCTTCTCACTCTGCTGCTAAATTTCTCAACAGCGAGATCTCCAGGGAGCAAGCCATCAAGTAGCGCCTCATCATGTCATACGATCAGCAAACCACTTCTGCTATCACTGATCAAGAAATCACAGTGTTATCAAAGCTTACTGATACTGACTCCCCATTCTTGAAGCATTGGTACACTCTTAGGCTATAATGGGAAGTCGAAGGCTACCGCATAATGACGAACGTTGAGCAGCACCGCGCTATCAAAATAGTGGAATACAACCCCACATATGTCGCACCAATCTTATATTGAGTATTAACCACTCTTCGGGGCCGCCCCATGGAAGAACACATCAAAGGGCACCCCTACCTCGACCGCTTGTTGACTAAGGAAGAGTTACACATTGCTAACCTTGTCAACTCTGGTGACTTCCTAACAGATGTTCTCACATACATCATGCAAGTGGGGATTCAACCCTTTGATCTGGATCGGGACGCTCACTTAGAGTACAACCCCTAGTTCTATGATTGGCTCCTTCACAAGTAACTCCTATGCCACCATGCCAAAATTCCCTTGCCCTTCTAACCCTAAATCCTAGGAAGGATTGTTCTCAAGTTGGAAGGGGAGGGGATGAGTGAGGTGAATCAAATCAGGCCAACCAAATCAAAATTAGTAAAACATATAAACATATATTATGAAAAATGGGCAAAAAGTCAAAGGCTGAAAATGAAAATCTACAATGGTTCTTAATGAATTCATTCAAAAAGCATAGAGTTTCTCTTTTTTAGCAATTAGAAAATTACTATATGGAAAGCACTAATGAAAATTTTGGTTTATGACAGGAATGAAAAATGTCGCAACAAGATCGAGCCCACCGGCTTCCATTCACGGAAGAGGCGAGAACACAGTACAGCATCACCTTGGAGAGCCGCACCTACAACCAATAAAAATTCTGAACTATTCATAATATAGAAGGATCAATTGGCCAAGGAAGAGGCGGCCAAGAGAGTCGTTGAAAGCTGCAACTTCAACATGGCACTGTCACAAGAGGAAGGAGACAGGATGCCAAGCAAGTATTGGTTCGCTTAACCCTGGCCTTGGTGGAAAAGGCACTGAAACTAGAACCAAAAGTGGAAAAGAAGCAGAAGAGGGATATGCTAGGGATGAGAAAGGAGGACGTGCTAACAAATGACAGCATCAGCATCCAAGATATCCCCGATGCAGAGACCAGGTTGCAGGCAAAACTCATACATGCGCTCTTTTCTAGCCAGTGCTACAATGCGTTGATGCACCAAATCAGTGTGCCGATACTGGAGAATGTGGCGGCTCACAACCTGCATGAAGTCAATTGGAATGGCTACATGCGCAAAACCATCAACCAACCAGATAGAGTGCTAGCCTTAGGAAGCATGCCCGCAGGAGGAGAATCCCCAGCGTCTAAGGTCGCAGAAAGAAAGAAGGCCTTCTCCAAAGCCTCGTTCATCGCCTATGTGAGCATCTTAATAGCAATCATCCAGGAGGCCGTGAAAGAGACGCAGGATGCAGAAGAGGGGGAAGGGGAAACGCCTGACAGGTCACCCCCTCATCAACACTAGGAGAGGTCTAGTGATAGGACTGAGACCGAGGAAGAAGGGGAAAAATAGAAAAGCAAAAATCAGGTCAAGGAAACCAAGAAGAGGGTAGCGCAGAAGAAAAAGAAACAGGATGAAGGCTGCAGGAAGGAGAAGGAAGACTTGGAAAAAGCAAAAAGACAATCCCTCAAGGAGGCCGAGGAGAGAGAAAGGAAGAGGAAGCAGGAAGAAGAAGAAACAATAGAGCAAGTCAAGCGGGCTAAAAAGGTGTCAAAGCAAGAGGCTGAAAGGAGAAGAAGAGAAGAGCATGAAGGAAAAGAGAAACTAGAGGAAGAATACAAAAAGGCCGAAAAGGAAAGAAGAAGAAGAGTTGCAGAGGAGGAAGAGGAATTAAGAAGAAAGGAAGAGGAGGACTTGGCTGAGGCTACACGCCGGTCCATTGAACAACAATGCAGGGCGGATGATCCAGAAGCCTGGAACCAACCGAGGGAAGAAGGGCCTAGCTCCAGCACGCAAGAACCAGAAGCCGTGCCACCCGCAGTTCTGGAAGGAAAAGGCAAAGCACCCCTCCATCATATCCCCACCCTCATGGCACCCTCCGTTGAACCCACTATGCTCACCCCTAGCATCCCCACCAACTTGGAATTTTCCAACCTGGTGGTTTGGATGCAATACTTCATCAGTAAAGAAATGGCCCAAGGGAAGAGCATGGAAACCATGACCACGGGGCCAAAAAGACCAGTCGCAGATGTAGAATCGAGGCAGGACCAGAAGCATCTGCATGTGGAGGCCTCAACCACCCCCACTCACGCAACAATGATGCCACCAGCTAGTTACGACGAATACGTCACCGAGCTACTCTCCCAACTGGAGAGGGCGAAGGAGGAAAAAAGAATGGCGGTGGCTGAGTTGGTGGCAGAGAAAGAGTCAGTGGCGGCCTTCCAACTAGAGAAAACCCGCATCATAGCCATGCAACAACGTCAAATATTTGAACTCAAGCAAGAATTAAAAGCAAAAGAGGACATAGAAGAAAGCTATAAACAATGGCTTGAGGACAAGAATGAAGAGCTTGTGCAAATATAGTGGGAATACAAGCTCCTCCTGATGCAACATAAGGAACTGGAGGCAAAAACTACCACCATTGAGCAGATGATGGAGGAACTAAACACAAAAGAAGAGGAGAGAAGACAAGAGAAGGAGCAACAACGAAAAGAGATCGAGTCCATGACTGATCAACTACACCTCGGGAGGAAAGAGCAAGATAACATGAGCAAAGAACTCAGAGCTCAAGAGCAAAAGCGCGTAACCCTAGCACAAAAACAGGGGGAGAGCATGGAAGGAATGAGCAAAAGGGCCGAGGAATGGGCCACGCAGAATAAGAAACGGGTGAAGGCACTAGCGCGGCGCCTCGCCTTGGTGGAGAAAGAAAAAATCTTGGTAGAAGGCAAAGCGGAAGCCGCCGAGATAGCCTTCACTGCCCAGCAGCAGGCCTTTCTCAACACACTACTGGACACAATCCGGCCGGAGGGAAAGGAGTTGTTGGAGGTGGTGCAAAAGAAACTGAGCATCGCATGCAGAGCCTTGCATGTGGGGCTATAGATGCCACCCCAACCTGCAGAGGTTAGGTTGGGCTTAGAAAAACAACGAAAGTACCTACTATTGGCTGGTCTAACCCCCCAGGAGGCGGATGTACTCGATTTTGAGGAAGGGGCGCAGCTAGACGACCGGCAGGGGGAGGACACTGACATTGAATTCATCATAAGAAGAACCAGCAAAGAAATAATCCCACAACCCCCCTCACTGCACGATTAGGAACAACAACAACTAGACCCACCCCCAGACAGACAAACCACGTGCAAGGAGCGATGGAGAAAACTAGTGGGATGCAAGCCAAACCAGTCGTGCGGCCATCTACATCCCTCCCACCATGCCCTGATGACCTCCTAATGCAATTCCACACGGAGCTGGTAATTTGGGAACGATAGGAAATCGATAAGGACCCTTTTACTTTCAGATTTCTCATGCCTAATAGCCTGAGAAGGGTCCTGCCGATTAAAGTAATGGAGGAGGTGATCGCGGCAGTTGGTAGCTGATTGGGCCAAAAATGGCTAGAAGATAGGGCAAAGACCCCCACTCTGTGGGGCACAGATGAAGCAGAGTTTTGGCAAGACAAAGTGTTCGAGGTGCCACACACTGTAAGGGGTTACAACTGCCAACCTCTCTGGAGAAGGCGAATATGCGATATTAACATGCTCGCTTGGATGGCATTTTGCAACACCCTACCCTATGAGAGGAACGACCCCACATTCATGGCGTATCATTGTAGGGTAGGCGTGGATTTTGTTGCCACCCTCCATGGGCGGCATGACTTCCCCATCATCTACAACTCCAATGCCACATCCTTCGAGAATGCCCTCCTTTTTTATTTAGGAAGCCTAACTAACTCCATGACACGCTTTCTTGCAGATTTCTCCTCCTGTCTAGATCCCGCCTTTATAACTACATGTAATTACCTTAGGCTTCTTAAGCTATTACTCAAGCAAGATCCGACACTGCAAGAGAATGGATTGCCCCCCCTCTTTTTTGATCCCAATGCTATTGATAGCTGTGCTATGGTACGCTTAATGATGAGAGTTAGCCTACTCCCCTCCTTTTGCCTAGCTCTCCTAGAGGACATGAGTGACAGCTAATTCACTAGGTGTAATCACCCCTTCCTCTCCACCACCTCTCTCCACGTCCGCATGAACCTGAAAGGGTACATGCAAAGCCACCAATTTTTGTGCAAATCCATCCGCCCTCCTTCTCCCCTCATTCAAACGAAGAGGATTAGGCCTGGCTGTCATTCATTCCACTACTGGCAAAAAAAAAGCTGAAAAAACACTGACTAAACAATACCAACCACTTGCAGAAGCACTTACCACCACATAAAGCACGATCACTGCACCTAGGGGTTCTTAAGTTAGGTGTGTCTAGTAGCTTCGGAGGGCGGCTCCACTCCCAACCACCTAGCCCTTTTTGCTCCCCCACTTCACGCTTAGGGCACATCAGCAAAAATGGGGTCCTCAAGTGTGGGACATCACCCAGGCTCGGTTAGACCCACCTTCCCATTCCACTAGCACGAGCACAATGCACTAACATGATGAGGTAAGCACTCCCCTTAGGAACAGCTCCACACCTTCTCCTTCCAAACATTAGAGAGCAACAAACCACTGACTTCGGAGGCCCCGTCAACCACGCAATACCCGTTTAGCTTCTCCGACAAAAAATTTCACAACTCCTACAAGCACCTAAGTCTCCAAATGACCCTCACCATTCCACCACTTGGCCAATTTCCTGCCAACCTACAACAACACAGAAGTGCCATGGGACTAGCACCTGTTTAGGAGGGGGTAATGTTAACCCCAAGTCGAGATGGCCCCAGGTCGAGATGGCGGAAAAAGGAAGAAAAAAGCAGAAAAAAAACATGGAAAAAGAGCAAAGACACGCAGGGGACCTCCAAAACCAAGCCGGGGCAAAAAGTGCAATTTTAAATGAAGGGCACCTCAAAAAAATCGGAAAACTCTTGTAAAAGAGCACCAAGCTCCCTCCTGTGCCAATTGTAAAATACTAGATGGGTGTAGGCTAGAGGCATAAGGCTGGAAGAGGAAAATGGAAAAAAGACCTTGCCACAAGGGCCGGTCATGTAAAAAAGGGGAGGGTGTCCATGGGATTTTAGGGTTTGTATATATAAAGTTCAAAAAGTGAATGAGAGCTCATTCTTTTGGTGTGTGGCAACAAGAGTCTTCTTCTTCTTCTCTTCTCCTCATCTTCTTGCTTGTGTGTGCTCTTGAGAGAGGGAGTGTGAGAGTGTGAGGGAGTGAGTGTGTGGGAGTAAGGGATCAAGAGGGTGAAGCTCCTCACCATCTCCTCTTCTCTTATTCTCTTCTCTTCTATTTTCTTGTGCGCGCGGCTATGGAGAATGGAGCTTGGAGATGGAGGAGGCTTGAGGATGCTTGAGCTCGCATCTAGGATCGTGGAGCTACCGGGGTGTGTGAGAGAGGAGGCAACTCGTATCGGCATCAAGGTAAGCTCACTACACTCATAGGATCGACGGCGCGTCAGCTAGGTGAGAGATAGCCATTAGAGCTCGTTTGTAACGCTTGAAACAATAAGCGGTCCGTGGGTCTTGGTGGTTGAGCGAGAGCTCCCACAGCAAGCACCTAGAGCATGGTCTGACAAGATTGGAGAGTATCTTGTCAATATTGGATTTTGTATTTCTGATGTTGATCACTCACTTTATGTGAGAAAGGGAGATGTAGGGTTGGTCATCATAGTCATCTATGTGGATGACTTCATTATTACAGGTGAGAGTGACAATGGGATTGCTAAAGTTAAGGACTCCTTGAAGAAGAAGTTTGAGATGAAAGATTTGGGTGAGTTGAGATACTTTCTTGGTATTGGGGTGATCAGATGTGATGATGGTATATGGTTGTCTCAAAGCTAGTATGGCTTGGATATGTTATCCAAGTATGGTATGACAGCATGTAAGCCTCTTTCAGTACCACTGGAGCAAAATGTGAAGTTGAGTGCGGACGTTGGGGATGAGATAGAAGACCCTACTATGTTCTGGAGGATAGTAGGGAGTATGATTTACATGGCTATCACAAGGCCAGACTTGAGCTATGCTATTGGCCTTGTTAGTCAGTTTATGCAAATGCCTAGAAAGCCTCATTTGGATGCAATTAGACGTATATTGAGGTATGTGAAGTCCACTTTACATTATGGAATTTTTTATGAGGTAGGTAAGGACGTACAATTCTTTGGATACACATATGCAGATTGGACTGGTAGTATGTCAGATAGAATATCTACAAGTGGATTCATGTTTTCCCTTGGTAGTGCAGCAGTTACATGGAGCAGCAAAAAGCAACCTATAGTTGCTTTATCAAGTACAGAGGCTGAGTATAGAGGTGCTGCTATGGCAACGTGAGGTGGTATGGCTGTAAAAGTTATTAGGTGATTTGCATGTGCAGGGAGATGGTCTAGTTGTCATTCATTGTGACAACATGAGCAGTATATAGCTAGCTAGGAATCCAGTGTTCCATGCTAGGACAAGACACATTGAGGTGCACTACCACTTTGTGAGAGAGAAAGTACTTGCAGGAGAGATTGACTTGATATATGTCAGCACACAAGATCAGATAGCTAACATTTTCACAAAGGCATTGGGTGCAGAGAAGCTTCGAAAGTTTCGAAGCTTACTTGGAGTTGTAGAGATAGAGTTGAGCTTGAGGGGGAGTGTTGAGATGGCAAGCTCAATACGTGTGGACATTGATGATGGACCGCCTGGCTAGATGGGTCCGCACGTCTACACTTAATACATTAGTGGTCATTATGATACTCACATGGCCAGTGACTTATTACTTATTATATTTAGTTTTTTACACCTACCTACAACTGGCAAAGACATAGCGCCAGTCGATTAGTGTAGTCGGTTATACATTGTTTGACTTAATAGGCCACTTTTCTTTATGTTGTATCTTATCTATACTTTCTGTACATTGTATTGTGTGGGGAAGAAGAAGAAAAAACGAACAAGAAAACATTTTGGCCTCCATCTCTCTTCTTGTGTTCTTGAGTGAGCTTCCTCTTGTGTATAGAGTGTGTGTTTGGTGTAGCAGTTCAAGCAAGTCCCCCTATTGAGAGTGGAAAAAGACTGAATTTTTAACTGATTTTTGTTGTTTTTGAGGTCTGAATGATTGATTTTTGGTGGATTTAGAGTGATGTATGATTGTTAATGGAAGTATTTGAGAGTGTTTTGGATGATATTGATATGTTTTGGAAGTTCATGATGATTTTGAGTGGAGATATGAGGTTCTGTGATATTCTGATAGGTTCTGATTGGTTCTGTATACCTTCTGTATAGTTTCTGTTTTGTTCTGATTGTCTTCTGTATGAAGCATGGATTGATGATTGATGAAGATTGAGATCTTGTGAAAGCTTATTGAATAGTTTTTGAAAGTTTGGAATGGTTTGAGTATGAGTTATGAGGTTTTGATGACCTTCTGTAACCTTCTATAGATCTTCTGCAGAGCCTCTATCTCTGCTCTGTAAAACTGTACTGTAGCTGTTCTGGTGCTGTAATGTGACTGTTCTGTAGACCTTTTGTAAGTGTTCTGTAGAATGTATGTGTGACTTTGGGAAAGTTTTCTAACCTTTGGAAAGGATGAATCTAAGTTCAAAAGAGCTAAAACAAGTGGAAGAAACAACTGCTGAAGACTGAAGAGAAGACTAAGTGACAGTGACAGTAGTGAGTTGTGAAAAGACACTGTAGTGGCTCTGGTGACTCTTCATATCATACATACCTCTTTGGAGGTGCATCCACGACCTAAGAAGGATTATTGAGGATTATTATGAGAGCATTGTAGTGAGGATATGATGTACTATTGATGGAGAGAGAGAGAGAGAGTCAGAGATAGTCAAATCTATCGAAACAGTGTAACTGTATATGAGAGATTGAGAGAGAGAATTATGAAGATATTGAAGATGAATAATATGTGATGTATTTCCATTCAAAGATGGTGTATTCCTTTGTATTCTTTGTTCTATTGATGGATTTTGTTAAGATGTTGGAGAATATGGTTGATTCTATCAAATCCGTGGGAGATATCTACTATGATGCTGCGTGAAGAATTGCTATTTTCTTTGTTTTGATGATCAAAAGAATGGTGACTCAACAACAGTGGAATCCTACCAACTGGAATCAACAACCCCAAGTCTCAACAAGAGCTCTGAATCAGAACTAGAACAGAGGACCTTCTGGATCTATCCAACCAGTATATGCAGTAATTACAGAAGCTTCCCAAAATCCTACAACAAGCACTGCAGGAGGTGAAAATCTGAAGGACTACTTATCCAACTCAGTTGCAAGTATCAAGAAAGAGCTTTTGGATGTGATTACAGAGCAGTTATAGACGTTGAAGGTGAATACCGCCAATATATCCACTTCTGGATGCGGTCAAATACTTGGTGTGGAAAGTGTCATCAAGCGGGACATTTAGCTACTGAATGTACCCGAAAACCAACCATTCCTGGAGCCTTTTGTTCTTACTGTTTGCAGAAGAACCATACAGAGGATATCTGCTCTCTGAAAGAGATGCATGAATGAAGATAGAAGGATGAAAATGCAAGATTTAACTTGCTGGAATCTAAAATGACAACACAAGATATTGGACCCAAGCCTAGAGAGTTTGGTCCTAAATTCGGTCCAAGGAGGTTTCCCTCTCAAAGTTACAAAGGATGAAGTCAGCATAGGCGGTGGTCAAAGATCTAAGGTGGAGTATTACAGATGCGGAGAAAAGGGACACATTTCACCAAATTGTCCAAATCCCAGAAGGTCAGTGGATTACAAGCCCTTATGCAGTCGATGCAAAGGAGAAGGCCACACTGCAAAGGACTGTCCTAGTCCAGCCCCTGTAAAGGCCAATATCACTGATAGGCCAACATAAGGTACAAGAACCTGCTTCCAATTTGGTCAACTTGGAAGTTGCCGCTGTGATGTGCACCAAAAAGAAGGAACCAATGGTTCAGAATGGAAATGACTCTCCTGCCAAGACTGTGAAGTTCAACCTACCTACAGAGGGACAGAGTAGTACAGAACAGTACAATACACTACAGAGCACTATAGTGCCACAAAAGGATACAGAGACAGTCTCAGAGACAGGACCAGAAGCCCAAGAGATAGATGATACAGAAGCACTTCCGAAAATAGAAGAAGTGCTGATGTTGTGATTTTTAGAAGAAAAAGAAAAGATGAAAATGGATATAGCCCCATTCCCCAGCCGGCTGGAGAAGCCTGTGGATCCTATTAAAGATTATGACTTGGTCAAAGACCTAGATACTTTTAAACCAAACTTAACATTTCGGCAGTTGTTGATGTTGTCTCCTAGCTGTCAAAAGAGATTCAAATGCATCTTGACACGAAGGCGTGGATTAAGGATCGCTCCTTCAACAACGATCAAGACCAATAATGCCTCGAAGCCTGTAAAGGAAGTAGATGTGGCTAATGCCTTTTAGATCCTGGAACCCCAAAGATTAGTGTATGGATAGAAGGATGCTTCATTTCAGATGCATTGATTGATGGAGGCTCATCAGTAAACATAATGACGGATGTCACCATGAAGGACTTTGTAACGTGCCCGCTAGACTCATTCCGGACACGTCTTAGCAGTCCATCGGGAAGGATGTCTAGAAAGCTCCGCCCGGCACTCCCATGGAATGTTACGGGACTTGCGATCTAGGTCTTCCCGCGTCTGCCACGTAGCGGAAGTATCCTGGCCATTCCCACTTAGGATCGACCTGAATTTGGGTTTTCCTGTTTGGTCATTAGCTAGCGGCAACTAGCGTCAGCCCCGATCGAACTACTTTACGTAGAAACGCCCGGTCTGAAGCGGATTCAAGCTGCACTTGGTTCAAGGAGAATGGGAAACGAGAGGGATGCAAAGCTCGACCTCTCTGCCATAAGGCATAGTCCCATTCCGTTCCCCTAAAACAGCGTAAATCGGGTAATAGTTAATTCTAAGTCATCGTTCTCGTTACTTGTTTCGATGATGATGATCATCCTCTGTTCGTCGAAGACCTTGAGAAAAGTTCCCGGCTAACCGGGACCACCCTTCCATAGGACAGACCCATGGTCCATCCTCCGCACTTTCCTCGGTTTGTTTTAGTTATGTAATTACCTACCACATTAGTTTGACATATACAAACAGCTTCCTTGATTAACCCTGTTATGCACTGGTTCCTTCACGTAATCTTATCACAGGACATAAAGAAAACAATGCCAAACAACTCCTTTATTATCATTATATCCTTTTATCTTTGAAATACAAGGAGTTCCCGCCCGTAGGCGTATTCATAATCCACCCGAAGGCTATCCAGTAATCCTTCCTGTGATTACTATCCCAAGTTTCCGCCCGTAGACTAGTATGCGGGCCTCGAGATCCAATCCCGAGTCACGTTAGTCTCTTGTGCAGGGCCCGGAAGGCGAGGGATTTACAGCCAGAGCCCCCCCTGGCACCCAAGCGTCCTCCTGCTCCAAGCAGAACTCAACGGAGAGACCTCTCACGGCGGGTTCGGTCCACGTTCCCGGCGCGGTTCACAACCCCCTTGGTTAGGGTTAGGCAGGCAGTCGGGGGTAACTGAAGCTGCCTCTTCCTTTAGGACTTTCACCTGAAGCGTTTAAATATGTTTTCCTCCTTTAGTTCATTGAGCAAACAATGCAAACAGTCCTTTCTAAACTGTTACAAGCACAATCAATTTCAGTGGTCTTTTAGCTGGCAAACTGTTAAGGAGTGGCTCCTTTTCTCTGAATGCAACCCGCATTCGATCCGGAATCAATTGCAACTTGGCAAGATTCCTATCATTCTTGGGTTAGGGTCATACCCTACCAATACTTTAGTGTTTAGTTGTGGTAGGTTCCAGCGACCATGTCGCTTTAGTTTATTGTCTGGTCATTTACTTCAAGGCAAACACCTAACCTTTCCCAAGGGTGATAAACTAGATCAATAGTTACAACTACACCAATACGTGTAAACATGTGATTCACTGTTTCAACGCATCACATGGTTCACAATAGCCCCATTCTTTCTTGGTAACGTAAAAATGCCTAATAATCTGGACACTAACTTTCCTAGGTCCTACTAGGATTTACATCAAATAAACATGCCACTTGCAAGTCCATAGTTCATGTTTGTGCCCTTCTATTCCTTTTCGAATAACATCTTATGGGTGATAACTTTTCCTTATGAATCATTACAAGGAAGATTTATCTAAAAAGGTGACATGCCGTTAATCTTTCCATACCTAGTAAAAAGGTGTACCTCAATAACTTCAACCTTGTAATGAGGCAACAGTTGTCCTCGGCTCGTCACTTTAGAATGCACAAAAGGAAACTTGCTAATAAGGTCCTACAAATGCATAGACACCTTATGCTCTTTTCATTCATTCCTTTGAACGTACCAATGATCAATTTCCATATCTTAAGCTATTTCTAATAATGTTCAAATAGCCAATTCATGTCCTAATTGCATTTAACTTGACTAGTTGCATTTGACATGCATGAGTGCTTCTAATCCGTGAAGTTATCGTGAATAATTCAATACTTCTGTGTGGAATCCAAATAGATAAAACCTGGACTTGCGGACTCCGGAAAATATCCACGTATGCTCGGGTTGAGCCTTCCGCATCGCACCTTGTGATCTTCCTAGAGACCATCGCGAATTCGATCTCCAGCTAGCCTTTGTGGACTTCAACTTTTTGCCTTGGCTTGCAATCTTATGACCTTGGCTCGCCTCCTTTGTATGCGCAACTCTCTTTGTTATATGGCTTCCTTGACCGAAGTTCCGATTTGCGGAATTTGCCTTGGCGGGCCTTAGGGTTCTTATGAGATCCCTTTGACAGTGGCGATTTGAGAGCTTTAGTCCTCCTTGAAATTCCGGATTAAGGAAGGATTGATGATGTCCGCGGAAAAAGGCTCTTGCGAATGGGCCTTGCACGAATAGGACTTTAGAGTTCTTCTTCTTCTTCCAAAAATCCAAGGACCGGCCTTGGGGGATTGGTGGGAAAGCCTTTATGGGCTTCCTCTCTTTATTCTTCAAAATCCGAGGATTAAAGATTGGATCTTTGGAGGATCTAGCGGGACGGCCTTAAGATTCGAGCCTAGAAGGCTTATGGGTGATCGGTGAGAAGGATTTTGTGTTGGGCATCCGCGAGAAGGGCTTACACCGGCTAATACGGCTATGTGGTGATAAAGCGGGAAAGGGAAATTGAATTCCGGGCAAAAAACGGGCTTATGAAGGCCTCCCCGTGTCACCTCCTTCTCTTCTAAATTCCCGGGGGGTGTGGAAAGACTCATGGGGGGAAAAAGGTAGTGGGAAGGGGGCTTAAGAAGCCCCCTTAGAAGCTTCTCTTGACACGTCCACGTGTGGAGGAGGTGGGACGTGATCCCGGCGGCAGCGGGCTGGGCGGTCTGAGGCGGCTGGTGGCGACCAGCGGCTGACGACTGGGCAGCGTGGCGGCTGGCGGACGGTGCTGTGGCCCTCCTTCACGACGACATGGCGACGACCTCCACGGCCGGGCCCTTCACACGGCGGCCTCCTGCAACACACGGCCATCTCCCTCACGGCAGTCCTTCCCTTCCACACGACCTTCTGCCGCCATCTCCCCTTCACAGCATGCCCACCCCTTCTGTCTCCCCTTAGAGGGGGTTCTTATAGGTCCTTGGGAGAGAGGGGTCTGCCCATGTGGCGGATGCATGGCCTCTCTCCCATCCTTCCTTCCCATGCTCCACTAGCCCATCCCTTTCCCCCAACCACTCATCGGCTGGGGAGGGTAATAAAAAAATTTGCAATAATCTTACCTTTATCCTCTTGACCTCTTCCCAAGAGGCTGTTCTCCCGCGGTTATGGGGTTTGAATCCTCCGGTCCTATTCTCGTAAGGTAGAGTGTCACTATTTCCCGCGTGTAGCTATAGCTCAACTGCTGGCACTAGTGATAATCCTTGCACGAGATTCGTATGACGTGCGGCAAGTTAATATTTACCGTACATGGTACGCGGAAATATTACATTCTCTCCCCCTTAGAAGAATCGAGATGTCCTCATCTCGAGGTAAACTGGGGATATCGTAGATTGAGAGAGCTTTCATCCATCCAGGTAGCATCCTCCTCAGGATGATCTTTCCACTGGACGAGGCATTCTCTCAAGGTTCCGGATCTTAGTTGTCTCTGATACCAACTGTAACGTGTCCACTAGAATCAACCCGGACACGTCTTAGCAGTCCATCGGGAAGGATGTCTAGAAAGCTCCGCCCGGCACTCCCATGGAATGTTACGGGACTTGCGATCTAGGTCTTCCCGCGTCTGCCACGTAGCGGAAGTATCCTGGCCTTAGTTCACGGATTCCTTGACCAGGCATTACAATTTGTTGGTCATCAAGTACATGATTAGGGCTAGGTACATACTTCATTCTTCAATAGACTGTTATGGAATACATTATGAACCTTTAGGTTTTCAGGGAGTTGCAGTCTATAAACATTAGGTCTTAAGCACTTAAGGATCTTGTATGGTCCACAATACTTTGGACTTAGCTTCCTGCAATCTCTTAAGGATAGAGAACTCTTCTTTGGGCATACGTGAATGAAGACCATGTCTCCTTCCTCAAATATTCTATCTTGACACTTCAACTTCGTGTATGCCTTCTGTCTATCCTTCGCAGCTTTGATGTCCCGAGAAAGTGAAATCATGAGCTTGCACAATATCTTCCATTTAAATAACTGGCTTGCTCGTATACATACTCTCATTCTATAGTAGACAAGTCCACTACTGATAGAAAATTCACGATACTTAGCCTCTAGCTTTTGTTTCTGGTCCTTGATAAAGACTTCCCTTAGCATCCTTTGATAGGCTAGATCATGGCATCCTTCTTCTCTAGCTAGCTCAAGTATTAGGTCGTTTACCTCTGTAGCTAGAGATCTAGCTATTGATAGATTTTGCAAGGTTTAGTAAATTAAGGAATGCCTTGCGATTGAGTGCATCAACACTACATTCTCTTTCCCTGTTCGATACTTGATTTCAAAATCATATTCCTCCAATACTTCAATCTACCGACGTTGCCTCATGTTGAGCTCGTTCTGGGTGAAAATCCATTTGAGACTCTTATGATCGGTTACTAGAGTGAACTTGTTTCCCAACAGGTAGTGTCTCCAAAGCTTTAGAGCATGGATGACAGCTTAATACTCTAGATTATACGCGGCATAATTCTTTTTCGTGACTCTTCAATTTCCTTGAGAGTATGCTGATGATTTTTCTGCATGAGCACATATCTTTAAGGCAAGCATGCTGGTATCAGTTACGACCTCTACTCCTTACTGTGGTCTAGAAGTTCTAGGATTGGTGCTGATACCAAACTTTGCTTCAACCTATCGAAGCTAGTTGTTTGTCAGTTGACCAAGCAATGAGCGTTTGCTCCCTCAGTAAGTCTGTCAAGGGTGCTGCAATCAAAGCATAATTTTTGATGAAAATCCCATACCATCTTGTCAAGCCAAGAGAACTACGTATCTCTTTGACAGATACTGGTATTGGCCATTCTGACTTTGGCTGGGTTTACTGAGATTCCTCCTAGATATTTAATCTGATGCTTGAAGAATGCACACTTCTTTATTTTTGCATACAACTTATGAAACCTCATTATCCCAAAACAATCCATAGTTAAGGTTCATGATCTTCTTCCTGTCTAGAATAGACTTAAAATGTCATCGAAGAAGACAAGCATAAAATCATCAAGATATGGTCTAAAAATATCCTGCATTAATCTATTGAAAGTGGCAGGTGTATCTGTAAGCCCGAATGACATAACCAAGAATTCAAAGTGCCCATATCTTGTATTGAAGGCCGTTTTTGGGAATATCCTTCATTCTTGATCCTGACTTGATAGTAGCCTGACCTGAGATCAATTTTGGAAAAGATCTTTGCATCTTGAAGGCGATCAAAAAAGCTCATCTATTCTAGGAACATGATATTTGTTCTTAACTGTTGATTAATTCAACCCACGGTAATCAATACATAGTCGAAGTGTTCCATCTTCTTTTTTCTGGAATAGGACTGGAGCTCTCCATGGGGAACTACTAGGACTGTTGTAGCCTTGGCTTAACAGCTGCTTGAGTTGTTTCTTCAACTCAATTGCTTCCGATATAGACATTCTATAGGTTCTCTTCACAATTGGCACAACTCCTATTACTGGCTTGATCTCATGATCTACTTCCCTTTGAAATGGGAGTTCTGTTAACTCTTCAGAACTACGTCCCCGTATTCCTTCAGCCAAGTGACCAATTCACTTTACTTCTTTATCAATATTCATAGTCAAGACAATCGGGAAAAAGTTTTATTCCATTCATATCAGCATAGCCCTTTCGGAATGCAATTATTTCTTGGGGCGATGGAACAAGTTAATACATTAATTCGAGGAGAATAAGATATTATTGCATTCAGCTACAGGAACTGAGTAGTAGTACGGATTAGGATCATCGATTTTCAGGAATCGATAGTTCATTGGAAGATTAGGGTATCTCTTCCTTCGATATCCATTCTTCTCACGACGCCCCAAAACCTTGATTCGGTCGGCAGGGATTCTTTGAATCACTTCCCCGTACACATACTTATTCTGGTTAACCCTTCGACTTCCGACCTATAGAGTCGCATTTGCATGAGCCTCAATAAAGACGAACAGCTTTACGATCTTCAAATCCTCCATCCACTTGATTCTCTTCAAGTTAATTTGAAGATACGCAGGTTGATAGGCAGTTATGTAATAGACCCCTATAACACCCATCCATCTCCATTCCACGTACACAGGTGATGGATTGTAAATGCGGTCTAGGATGTTCATCATCTCAATCCTCTGACGATAATCCGTGGAATGCATCGCGGTCATAAACATGACTCGGAACACTAAGAACTTGTTCCATGCTTCGTAATTCTGGAAGATAGCAATCAAGTAAGGAAATGTTTGGAATACAACATTTGCTTTACTTCTTCTTATTAAAATTTCCTAAAAACAAGTCCTTTGTTGGTTCGCTCTGATACCAACTGTAACGTGCCCGCTAGACTCATTCCGGACACGTCTTAGCAGTCCATCGGGAAGGATGTCTAGAAAGCTCCGCCCGGCACTCCCATGGAATGTTACGGGACTTGCGATCTAGGTCTTCCCGCGTCTGCCACGTAGCGGAAGTATCCTGGCCGTTCCCACTTAGGATCGACCTGAATTTGGGTTTTCCTGTTTGGTCATTAGCTACCGGCAACTAGCGTCAGCCCCGATCGAACTACTTTACGTAGAAACGCCCAGTCTGAAGCGGATTCAAGCTGCACTTGGTTCAAGGAGAATGGGAAACGAGAGGGATGCAAAGCTCGACCTCTCTGCCATAAGGCATAGTCCCATTCCGTTCCCCTAAAACAGCGTAAATCGGGTAATAGTTAATTCTAAGTCATCGTTCTCGTTACTTGTTTCGATGATGATGATCATCCTCTGTTCGTCGAAGACCTTGAGAAAAGTTCCCGGCTAACCGGGACCACCCTTCCATAGGACAGACCCATGGTCCATCCTCCGCACTTTCCTCGGTTTGTTTTAGTTATGTAATTTCCTACCACATTAGTTTGACATATACAAACAGCTTCCTTGATTAACCCTGTTATGCACTGGTTCCTTCACGTAATCTTATCACAGGACATAAAGAAAACAATGCCAAACAACTCCTTTATTATCATTATATCCTTTTATCTTTGAAATACAAGGAGTTCCCGCCCGTAGGCGTATTCATAATCCACCCGAAGGCTATCCAGTAATCCTTCCTGTGATTACTATCCCAAGTTTCCGCCCGTAGACTAGTATGCGGGCCTCGAGATCCAATCCCGAGTCACGTTAGTCTCTTGTGCAGGGCCCGGAAGGCGAGGGATTTACAGCCAGAGCCCCCCCTGGCACCCAAGCGTCCTCCTGCTCCAAGCAGAACTCAACGGAGAGACCTCTCACGGCGGGTTCGGTCCACGTTCCCGGCGCGGTTCACAACCCCCTTGGTTAGGGTTAGGCAGGCAGTCGGGGGTAACTGAAGCTGCCTCTTCCTTTAGGACTTTCACCTGAAGCGTTTAAATATGTTTTCCTCCTTTAGTTCATTGAGCAAACAATGCAAACAGTCCTTTCTAAACTGTTACAAGCACAATCAATTTCAGTGGTCTTTTAGCTGGCAAACTGTTAAGGAGTGGCTCCTTTTCTCTGAATGCAACCCGCATTCGATCCGGAATCAATTGCAACTTGGCAAGATTCCTATCATTCTTGGGTTAGGGTCATACCCTACCAATACTTTAGTGTTTAGTTGTGGTAGGTTCCAGCGACCATGTCGCTTTAGTTTATTGTCTGGTCATTTACTTCAAGGCAAACACCTAACCTTTCCCAAGGGTGATAAACTAGATCAATAGTTACAACTACACCAATACGTGTAAACATGTGATTCACTGTTTCAACGCATCACATGGTTCACAATAACCCCATTCTTTCTTGGTAACGTAAAAATGCCTAATAATCTGGACACTAACTTTCCTAGGTCCTACTAGGATTTACATCAAATAAACATGCCACTTGCAAGTCCATAGTTCATGTTTGTGCCCTTCTATTCCTTTTCGAATAACATCTTATGGGTGATAACTTTTCCTTATGAATCATTACAAGGAAGATTTATCTAAAAAGGTGACATGCCGTTAATCTTTCCATACCTAGTAAAAAGGTGTACCTCAATAACTTCAACCTTGTAATGAGGCAACAGTTGTCCTCGGCTCGTCACTTTAGAATGCACAAAAGGAAACTTGCTAATAAGGTCCTACAAATGCATAGACACCTTATGCTCTTTTCATTCATTCCTTTGAACGTACCAATGATCAATTTCCATATCTTAAGCTATTTCTAATAATGTTCAAATAGCCAATTCATGTCCTAATTGCATTTAACTTGACTAGTTGCATTTGACATGCATGAGTGCCTCTAATCCGTGAAGTTATCGTGAATAATTCAATACTTCTGTGTGGAATCCAAATAGATAAAACCTGGACTTGCGGACTCCGGAAAATATCCACGTATGCTCGGGTTGAGCCTTCCGCATCGCACCTTGTGATCTTCCTAGAGACCATCGCGAATTCGATCTCCAGCTAGCCTTTGTGGACTTCAACTTTTTGCCTTGGCTTGCAATCTTATGACCTTGGCTCGCCTCCTTTGTATGCGCAACTCTCTTTGTTATATGGCTTCCTTGACCGAAGTTCCGATTTGCGGAATTTGCCTTGGCGGGCCTTAGGGTTCTTATGAGATCCCTTTGACAGTGGCGATTTGAGAGCTTTAGTCCTCCTTGAAATTCCGGATTAAGGAAGGATTGATGATGTCCGCGGAAAAAGGCTCTTGCGAATGGGCCTTGCACGAATAGGACTTTAGAGTTCTTCTTCTTCTTCCAAAAATCCAAGGACCGGCCTTGGGGGATTGGTGGGAAAGCCTTTATGGGCTTCCTCTCTTTATTCTTCAAAATCCGAGGATTAAAGATTGGATCTTTGGAGGATCTAGCGGGACGGCCTTAAGATTCGAGCCTAGAAGGCTTATGGGTGATCGGTGAGAAGGATTTTGTGTTGGGCATCCGCGAGAAGGGCTTACACCGGCTAATACGGCTATGTGGTGATAAAGCGGGAAAGGGAAATTGAATTCCGGGCAAAAAACGGGCTTATGAAGGCCTCCCCGTGTCACCTCCTTCTCTTCTAAATTCCCGGGGGGTGTGGAAAGACTCATGGGGGGAAAAAGGTAGTGGGAAGGGGGCTTAAGAAGCCCCCTTAGAAGCTTCTCTTGACACGTCCACGTGTGGAGGAGGTGGGACGTGATCCCGGCGGCAGCGGGCTGGGCGGTCTGAGGCGGCTGGTGGCGACCAGCGGCTGACGACTGGGCAGCGTGGCGGCTGGCGGACGGTGCTGTGGCCCTCCTTCACGACGACATGGCGACGACCTCCACGGCCGGGCCCTTCACACGGCGGCCTCCTGCAACACACGGCCATCTCCCTCACGGCAGTCCTTCCCTTCCACACGACCTTCTGCCGCCATCTCCCCTTCACAGCATGCCCACCCCTTCTGTCTCCCCTTAGAGGGGGTTCTTATAGGTCCTTGGGAGAGAGGGGTCTGCCCACGTGGCGGATGCATGGCCTCTCTCCCATCCTTCCTTCCCATGCTCCACTAGCCCATCCCTTTCCCCCAGCCACTCATCGGCTGGGGAGGGTAATAAAAAAATTTGCAATAATCTTACCTTTATCCTCTTGACCTCTTCCCAAGAGGCTGTTCTACCGCGGTTATGGGGTTTGAATCCTCCGGTCCTATTCTCGTAAGGTAGAGTGTCACTATTTCCCGCGTGTAGCTATAGCTCAACTGCTGGCACTAGTGATAATCCTTGCACGAGATTCGTATGACGTGCGGCAAGTTAATATTTACCGTACATGGTACGCGGAAATATTACAGACTTAGGGTTGCAACGAATTCAACCTACACAGTGGCTTATCAGATTGGCAGACCAAAGTAGAGTCAAACCGTTGGGCATCCTCCCATATGTAAAAGCAACCCTTGCAGGGAGAGACTATTGGCTGACATATTTGGTGGTCAAACCAAATTCTTATGGGACCTCATACCCTCTGCTATTGGGAAGACCTTGGCTTTTTGAAGCAAGAGCCAGGACGGACTGGTTCAAAGAATTCCTAACCCTAGGCCGAGGACCCAATAAAGTGGTGTTAAAGTTGTATGGATCGTGAAAAGGCAATGGATCCACATCCATTGAAGTCATAACTGACTCCTCTAACGAGGTAACAGATGGTACATTAGTAGATGAAGAGGCTGTTAAGCAAATCTTTCCTAAGAAAATGGAGGCATAGTCCCTAACAGTGGGCACTGTAAGCCAACTGCCAAGGGAAGAGGTAACAGATGGTACATCAGGAGATGAAGAGGCTGTTAAGCAAATCTTTCCTAAGAAAACAGAGGCACAGTCCCCAACAGTGGTGGGCACTGTAAGCCAACTGCCAAGGGAAGTAAAATCCTTGACCATGGGTGAATATCTCCTACCTCAATTAGAATTAACTTCTGAAATCACCTCTGACAGTGAAATAGAAGCATGGATGTACTATTCTCCCTGTTACATGACAGTCGCAGAGACAGAGCAGAGTCAGTACTACAGAGATAGTACAGTTACAGATCAGAGACATTACAAAGACAGAACAGATAAAGAGCCAAAGCCAGAGGCAGAAGCAGAGTCAAAACTGGTGAGGCAGAAGCAGAAGCAGATGCAGAGGCAGAAGATCTATTCTTCTCCTACAGAGCCTCTACAGAGGCCGAGGCAGAGCCTCCAGAAGATGAGAATGAAACTGATGAGGAAGAAAATGAAATAGGCTATGGAAATGCAGATAAAAAATTTCCTTTGATAGAGGATGATCTGGTTGATGTCCCTATAGAGACCTCAGAGGCCGAATATCTCAGGGTACTGGATGGAATGACCATGGTTCCATTTGGGTTGGTCAATGGACCCCAAAGTATGCAGAATCTGTATAAGTAATGGATTAAAGGCGTAAAAATTAAGTTCACCAATGGCTCCTATCGCCCTGATTGTTCAGTCCAAAGAGAAGATGATGATGATGCCCCCTGCCAACAGAAGCCCAAGCCCTCAAAGTCACAGCCTCTAGCAGGTCCGTGCTATGTAACATTCCTGGACGCATCCTCTGAAGATGAAGCCTTGAGTCATGAAGAGGTCACCACTCAAACAAAAGCAAATAAGGCTCTGATACCCTTTTAGCAATTTAAACAGACGAATGAGTCATCTGTTCAGAAGGAGGACACTGGTTCTAGTGGGACATCAGAAAAGGATACGACTCTCTTGAAGGAGTCAGTCCTCTACCCAGAAGCAATTCGTGGGACATTTATCCGCAAAGTGGAAGGTGAACGACAAGTAACGTTCTTGGATGCTGAGGGTACTGATCGTCACCTGAAAATGGGTCTCAATCTACCAGAAGAGGAATTAGTGGTCCTTCACGACCTACTAAAGGAGAACTTAGATGTGTTCGATTGGTCCTACAAAGACCTAAAGGGGATTGATCCTATAATATATCAAAATCACATTGATTTAGAGCACAATACCAAACGTGTAAGGCAAAGACAAAGATGGATGCATCCTAATTACTCTACTCTGGTGAAGGCTGAATTATTAAAACTTCTTGAAGCAGAGTTCATTTATCCCATGGCTAACAGTGAATGGGTTTCGCCCATTGTGGTAGTATCCAAGAAGAACGGGAAACTTTGAATATGTGTTGACTCTCGAAAGCTCAATTCGAAGATGAAGAAGGATCATTTCCCTATCCCTTTTACAGATCAACTGTTGGACACAGTGGCAAGCCATGAGCTGTATTCCCTCTTGGATGGATTCATGGATATAACCAAGTCCAAATCGTAGAAGAGGACCAATCTAAAACAACCTTCCCCACGGAATGGGGGATGTATGCCTACAGAGTGATGCCATTCAGGCTCTCTAATGCTCCTGCCACCTTCCAACGAGTAATGATGGCGGCCTTCCAAAACCATCTGCATGATTTCATTGAGGTGTACCTTGATGACTTCTGTGTCTATAGTTTGATCCGTGAGCACTGGGGACACCTAGAGCAATGTTTTGACAGATGCCGAGAGTATGGGATTTCTCTCAACCCTGAAAAATGTGTCTTTGGTGTCTCCTCAGGAGTTCTTTTGGGCCATATTGTCTCTACACAAGGAATTTCAACAGACCCGACAAAGATTGAAAAGATTGCCGCCTTAACAGCACTAACAAACCTCAAACAATTGAGAGGATTCCTAGGCCATGTGGGTTACTACAGAAGGTTCATAGCCCATTTTGCAACTAAGGCAGCCCCTCTGCAAAAGCTCCTAAGGAAAGAAGCTGATTTCCTTTGGACGGATGACTGTGAAGAAGCCTTTAATACCCTAAAACAATGCCTAATCTAGGCACCTATTTTACAGCCTTCTGATTGGACGAAGGAGTTCCATGTTACACACAGATGCATCAGTTGAAGGGCTAGGTACTGTCCTATGTCAAAAGGGCCCCTCCAAATTAGATCAACCGATATATTATGCAAGCCGAAAGGTCATTGATAGGGAACAGAACTACATAGTGACAGAGCTTGAGTGCTTGGCAATGGTGTTTGCACTGGAGAAGTTTCGACACTATCTATTGTCCACACATTTCAAGTTCTTTGTGGATCACGAGGCCCTTTCCTTCCTGATGAACAAAGTAGACATGAAAGGATGAATGATGAGATGGCTCCTTCTATTCCAGGAGTTCGACTTTGAGGTAATTACTAAACCTGGTCATTCCCATGTTTTGGCTGATCATCTGTCGCGTATCCCACAGACTGTAGACGAGGAGTAGGATGATCCAGACCTCCCTGATGCTTCCCTATTCCTGGTAGAAACTATAACCCCCTGGTATGCAGACATTGCCAATCTGCTGGCAACCCAACAATACCCTCTTGGCATTTCTAGTCGGGACAGGAAGAAGCTTATGTTAAAATCAATCCCCTACACCCTGTTAGGCAATGTACTATACAAGAAAGGCAAAGATGAAGTGCTCAGAAGATGTGTTGCAGGAAATGAGATTGGGATTGTTTTGAAGGCTTGCCATGACGAGCCATGTGGAGGCCACTTTGCAGGAGAAGCTATAGCCAGGAAGGCTCTACTAGCAGGATATTGGTGGGCCGACCCTCCACAAGGATGCATATGATTACTGTAAAAGATGTGATGCTTATCAGCGAATGGGGAAACCCACCAAAACAAGTGCTATGCCACTTCAACCTATTCTTCCCCTAAAGCCGTTTGAGAAGTGGGGGATTGATTTTGTCGGCCCAATCGATCCACCCACAAGAAGAAAATAGAACAGATACATCCTGGTATATACGGATTATGTTACTAAGTGGTGTGAAGCCAAAGCTCTAAAGTGGGACGATGGTAACAGCGTGGCCCTGTTCATGTATGAGAATATCATCACTCATTTTGGCAGTCCCCTAGAGCTGGTAAGTGACAGAGGCACTCATTTCATTAATAAAGTCATGGAAGAGTTGACAGAGCTGTATAAGATCCGCCATCGCAAGTCCACTCCTTATTACCCCAGAGCCAATGGCCAAGTCGAAGTCACCAATCGCATCCTCTACTCAATCCTAACAAGGACAATTGCCGCACATCGTCGTGATTGGGATGATCGACTTACAGAGGCCCTCTGGGCGTACAGAACCTCCCATAAAGCAACAACAGGACAGACATCCTTCCAGCTGGTGTATGCCACAGAAGCTGTTTTCCCTATTGAACTGGAATTGCCCTCTTTGCGAGTGGCTATCAAAGAGCGTTTGGGGGATGATGATTCACTGCAACACCGTCTCTTGCACTTGGAATGTTTGGACGAAATTCGCAGGATGGCTCTACAGTGTATGGAAGCCACGCAAACTCGACGTAAGGCTTATCATGAGAGCTTCATCAAGCACAAGGAGTTCAAAGAAGGTGATTTGGTCCTAGCCTATGATTCACGATTAAGCAAGTTTCCTAGCAAGCTCCAACAGCGATGGATGGGCCCATATAAGGTACTTGCTGTCAACCCTAATGGCTCTGTCCAAGTGCAGACCGTTGATGCCTCTGATGATCCCTTCCTGATCAATGGATATCGGCTGAAGAAGTACTTCCCTCCTTGGGGATCTTGACAGTCACGGTTACCTGATCCTTTCCCCCGTTGGCGTGGCATTGTCACTCTTATGATGCTACTTCTGATCGCCGTTCTTCAGCCACTCCTAATGAGGTGGACGCAACCCTTTGTCCCCTCAGCCCCACCTTTCAGCCTTGATTTCTTATCCTCTATTTTCCACCAGCGGCAGTGGCGAGGTTGGTTCTAACAAATGGTATTTCTACCATTCCCTTGCTTAATTCCAAAAAAAAAAGAAAAAAATATACATATCGGTCATGGGAGAAAAGGACTTCGGTCCCTGTCATGCCAACCTATTCTTCGAGAAAAGGTGGAGGCACCCTCGGGAATAGGAGAAAAAAAAATAATAACAAAACACGAAAGAAAAAAAAAACAAGAAAAGAAAAAAAAACTGTTATGGGAGAAAAGGAAGAAATTCCCTGTCATAGCAAGCCTCGTTCCAAGAAAAGGTGGTTAACACCCTTGGGCGGGAAGCTCGCTGTGGAAAAGGTGGCAATACCCAGCAGTCCAGAAAGTGGATTCATCAATTGACATCCCTAGGATCCAGTTTCGAAGCTGCCTCCCTTGTTACACTGTGTCCTGTGCCTTTCTACAGAGCGTTTGACTGTCCTCTAGCAAACACCATGTTCCTATCTAACCCCACGTTCGATCTGATGGCTACCTCCCTAGGTACGCCTCTCCAACAACTGATGACGCGATCTTCATCGACAAACAATCGAGTAACGCGAGCTTTCATCCTAACTGGATGGGGAAGTGAGTATGGCTGCCCTTTGTAACTATCAACAAAGAGTGAGACAGAGGGTGGAGCGAGTGACCAATCTTTCCCCTTCAAATCAAATGAGAGGTGAGAAGTGTGAATGAAGTGTTGCATGCACGGGATGGGCCTCTCAATGCAAAAGCACGATTTGTTCTTGTGCACTGCACCATAAGGCTCCCTGGCCTTCCTTCTTGCACTGTATGCCGGCACAGGGTGGATGCACAGTTGCACCATCAAATGCGCACAAGGCATACAACCCTTGCACAAGTGACCGTGAGGAATACATCAATGGGTTTCAGGACATGGCTGCCCTCTTGTATCTTTCAGCAGAGCGTGAGACAGAGGGTGGGCTGAGTGTGACTGGAGTTTCTTCAAATCAATTATTGAGAGGTGAGGATTGAGGGACGTTATGACCTTTGGAGTCAGGTACATTTCCATTTCCCTATGCACCCATGGGCTGGGTTTCTTCCATCAACATAGGACACATCATTCTGCTTTATACACTGCACTATAAGGCTCCCTGGCCTTTCTCCTTTACACCTATGCCAAATGGGTTGGACGCACTGATGCACCATCAATTGTGCACCCTGGCATAGTCCCTCCGCACCATTCCTTTGTCGCTTCCTAAACCGGGTGTGAGATATGGGTTTTCATTCTGATTTTCTCGTGTGATATTAGTCATGGGGTGAATGACTGCTCTTTCATTCCATATAAGTGATTGTGCGTTGAGTGTAACATTCCTCATCATCCACGAATTTCCTACGATTCCTTCAATCAGCTACCTCCCTAGGTGCTGCCGTGTGGTCCCTACCACGAAGCACGTATGATGTGAAGATACCTTGGTACCTCCTGCAGTCGACAACGACAGTGGACGTGCCATCGACAGTCAACCTTGATTCTTGACAACATGGGCCAAGTTTTTCTAACCCTACACTTTTTGTTGTCAGTGATGTTCATGTTTAAAGTGTGGGTACGTTAGCGGTTGGTCTGTTGTGTGGTATTAGGTCCCTGTTGCTCGGTCAACCCTGCCCATTAAAGTTTTAAGTGTGGGGATACGTCCCTGCGCGTCTACATTGCATACCACCCTGCATATGCCTCCCTTTGATCATGCATGTATGCCATGACTTTCTGTTATACTCATGGGGTCCCTTCCCCACCCAACCGTCCCCTGTCACCCCTCCCTTGGGGCTATTCCTCCTCCATTTCTCTTTCTCCTTTATTTTGATGTGTTTCTAAGTGAACGCACCCTACGTTCCCCCAAATTCCAATCTAAACTTATAGCCCTGTTCGTCCCTTCGAACTGTCCAACTCCACTTGAAGTGGGCTGACTTATTGGGAGGAGGGGAGCACTAGCGCTTCCTCCTCCTCCAAATGGAGTGTTTGTGGTACTAGGATCACTAAGACCTCTCCCTCGTAGGGGAATCAGGCTGCTGCGTTTAGGGGCATACCTCCTAAGGATTTTCCCTCACCATCTAGCCCTTTCATCTCTTTATTCTTTTTGAATCTCTCCTTAATAGTGTTTATCAAATAATGGGGCTAACTCGGTGCTCTTTAGTATAAATTGAGTGACTAGTCCCTAATTAATCAACATTCGTAAACCGCCACTTATTAGCCACTCTTGACAAACCCATGGCCTATTGGGACCGACACTGATTTTGAGGTTCACTTTCTATACTCACCTGAAAAACCCCACCACATCACATTCAGGAGAATATAGACACTATGAACTTATCTATTGAAAGAATGCATTTGTGGTCACTATCTCTAGATTCTAGTTCAATGTGATACCCTTTTCGACTCCAAGTAGATGTAGTCCCGAAACATATCGATTGCGAGCACCTCATAACACAAACGAAGGGAGCACCCCCAACTTATCGTTGTGGCCGCACTACGTTTCTCCTACACCCCATGGATTAGCCCTAAGATGCACCATCTCAACATATACCGCATATGCATAAGGTCTACTCTTCACAATATTTGTCAAGGAGATAGCATATTCCTCACCAAAATCAATGCCCAAGGAAAGGTTTATACTAATACTATATGAAAGATGCAACAAAAAAATCAAAATTTAAACCATATTTAGCACATAAAAACCCCTCTCTCTCTACTATTTAGGATTTTGCTTGCAATGGGTAAGTTAAGAGGTATTTTCATGTATATTTTTTTGTAATAAAAGTAATAAATACGCAATACAACATAGATATAGGGGTAAACCAAGGAAAATCCCTATGCTTTACCTCTATTATACTTGTGCAAATATAATCCTAATTTTCTTTAAATTTTCAAACACAAAAACTGTGTTTTTTCTATTTTCTTTGGCCCAAAATCGCATTTTGGATATTTTTTATTATTTCAATGTGAAATGATATGTTTTATAATTTTTCTAATTCAAGAAATGAAATTTAACTATAATCCATCAATACATTTAATTTCATCCCGTATAAACATGATTTGATCACTTGTAACAAAAAAAAACATCAAAATTTCACTTAAAACAGGCATCTAGGATTTTAAAATTTTAATACCTCACTTAAAACAGACATCTAGGATTTTAAAATTTTAATACCTCGCATGCACAGACATGGGTTCTATATTTTATGATTCACAACCCTCAAATACATCACAACCAAGCTTCAGAAAAAATTTCATCACATATGAACAAGATTTGCACTATAAAATGTGAAAAATGTCCAAATTTTTATTAAAGAAGAGACTTCAATTTTTTGTGTTTTGGGTCTTAAGAATTGATTTTAGGATAGCAACAAGAGCTGTCACCATTGATCTCCAAATAGCTCTGGTTATCACTCCTAAGTGTTGGCATGATCCCACAACCAATTTGTGGAGCCCCAAGAGGAACACCAAGGAAAAGGGAATTCTCTTGCAAGAAAATCTATCTTGTAACATCAACAAGCTTGTTTATCATGTTTCATATGATCACAATGAAGAAAAGAATACCAGGCACAACAAATCTTCATGCAGCATCATGTAGATCTCCCACGGATTTGATAGAATCAACCATATTCTTCAATATCTTTACAAAATCCATTAATAGAACAAAGAAAGCAAAGGAATACACCATCTTTGAATCGAAAAACATCACATAGTATTCATCTTCAATATCTTCATAGTATTCTCTCTCAATTTCTCATATACAATCACTCTGTTTTAGTAGAATTGGCTATCTTTGACTCTCTCTCTCTCTCTCTCTCTTCATCAATAATACATCATATCCTCACTACAATCTCTCAAAATCACTCTTAATAATCCTTCTTAGGTCGTGGATACCCCTCCCAAGAGATATGTCTGATATGAAGAGTCATCAGAGCCACTACAGTGTCCTTTCATAGCTCACTACTGTCACTTCAATCTAGTCTTCACTTGAGTCTTCAACAGCTACTCCTTTCACTTCTTTTAGCTCTTTTGCACTTGTATTCACCTCTTTCCAAGGCTAGAAAACTTTCCCAAGATACACTCTCATCCATCAGAACACATACAGAAGCATACAGAACAGTCATAGAACAGTACCAGAACAGCTACAGTACAGAACAGAATAGAATAGAACAGAAACAGAGGCCCTACAGAAGACCTACAGAAGGTTACAGAAAGTCATCAAAACCACATAACTCATACTAAAACCATTCCAAACTCTCACAAACCATTCAATAAACTTTCACAAGATCTCAATCTTCATCAATCAGTACTCCATCCCTCCTTACAGAAGACAATCAGAACAAAACAGAACAAAACAAAAGGTATACAGAACCAATCAGAACCTATCATAACATCACAGAACCACATATCTCCACTGACAAACATCATGAACTTCCAAAACACAATCAATATCATCCAAAACACTCTCAAACCACTTCCAAACCAATCAATCATCTCATAAAATCAACCATTCAGCTCTCAAAAACAACAAAAATCAGCCAAAAAACAAGTCATTTCAACACTCAACATATCCCCACACTTAATAAGGAAGCGTCCTCAAGACCCAGGAAAAAGGGAATACAAGTTCAAGGAAAAGCTCAACTTTGATCGTCAATATCTCTTCAAAAAGAATCCATCCACCACGACCCCAACTTATAACCTGTAGCTGATATAAAAATACAAAGAAAGGAAAACCCTTTATACATTAACACTTTTTATCAAACTAAAAATCACAACAAATTTGTAAAGGATATAAGAGTTTTCTTCGTCTTCATCAGCATCAGCTTCAACTCTCCATCCACCACCCCATCACCACAATTCTCCAAAATGTAGCTCGCACACGAAATCCAATCCAATAGGAAACCACCACGTTCGTTTTACATAAATGAACTCACAACACAAACACTAATACAACACAACCATCTGAATGACTCCTTCAAAAAGAGAGATTTTCATTAAAAAGCATCCACCATACATTGGAAAGGCATTAATGAAGATGATCCCTCTTGAAAGATTGATGTTGTCGGAGACGATCCATAGACAAGAATTCATCTACAAAGTTTTTGGGAGGATTTTGAAAAAATTGAAGACAGCACATCCTTTCCAACAGGACCAGGTATCTCCTAGTCAAACAAAGGGCATGAAAATACAATATATCCAACTGCTGGGAATCAATGCTCACATTGACATTCATGCACAACTTTGGAATAGGCTTGGAATCATTATGAGAGTGCCTATGTATATACGCCAGGTACCAAGCAAAGTGAGCAGTCAATCTCACTGAAGGATCTGCAGACTGTGAATACTGCTGAGCAAAATGAACATAGTTCTGATAAGCTTGACTGGCAGCTGTCCATTCTCCTGGAATTACTGGCCAATTGATCTGAGGTCCTGTAAGGGAATCATCTGAACTCCATCCCCTTCGTCTGGAAATCTGATTATTAAACCCGTCACAGTCACTAACCAACTGAGGTGGTTGAGATATAGAAGTGTTAGGAGAGGGTAATGGAATAAGGAAAAGTGGATGAAGTGAGGGATAGGCAAAATCATAAAAGGAAGAATGATTTAAAGAAGGAGTGGTAGAAATTTGTAGGGAATCACTAAGGAAGGGTGTTAACTGATAAATAGGAAATGTGGAGGGTACATGAATGGATGGAGAAGGACAGGGTGGAGAAGGGGAAAATACTCGATCCTCAATAAAGGAACAGTATGTAAAAATGGGAATTTGAGGGAAGGATGAAGGTTGGAAAAGAAGGGGTAAAATAGTTGTGGAATTAGATTGACAAAGGGAAAGATATAGAGCATATCGGTGAGCCATTTGTTGGTAATAGAGGAGGGTAGGAATAGAAGGTCCTAAGAGAGATCGTCTATGATAGGCATCAAAGAAGGTAGAATCAAACGGATTATGTTTTGAAAGATAGGCTAAGAGATCCATCCTCAGTTGATTAGTACTCTGGGCAGAGGTAGGAGCTGTGTTTTGTCGTTGATTCAGGACCACAGAATCAATCATGGGATGCCAGGAATTATCATGACAATCAGCCACTTTGGAGGAGTAACTCTGGAACATGTTAGCTATGCGCAACTCCAAATGGTTGACATACAAAACAGCCTGTAATACCACATCCCCCACATACCATGCCATATCCACCTCATCTGGAATTAACAAGTCTCCTCGTAGATACATGTATGACATCAACATAGTATCTGGAGTGACAGAATCCTCAAACACCATCCTTACTAGCTCTGTCAACAACTCAGCAAACCAAACCCCACTCCATCCATCCTCTGGAAGAGGTAAATCCATCGTGGAAAGCTTCATGTAGAAGACCAACTTCTGTAAGTGGTAGTGGACAAAGAAAGAATGGTCTGGTGAGACATATTCCTGAAACTGCTCAAATGTAGACCATAACAAGTCCATTCTGGATTGCAATCTTTCCACTTTATCTTGGAATAGAGGGCACAAGGTAGCCTGTCTTTGAAGAGCAGCCAAGTCTTGCTGTGAAAGAGAAGGAATCAAGGGAACATTAGGGCTTGGAGGAACAGACCAGGACTTTGCCAGTTGATCTTGCAACTGCTGAATTCGGGAGGCTTGGAAGGCCACTATGTCATTAGCAATCTGTAAAGCTGAAAGTTTGTTATCTAAGAGAGTTTGGAACTCCTGCGCTTCTCTAGACATCCTCTCCTTCTCCTCTGAAAGGCTAGTAACCTCTGATTGAGCCTCTAGTAACTGGATCTTCAAAGAAGAGATCTCATCTCTTTGGGTGGCAACCAGTTGGGTTTGTTGTTCCATCTGCTTAAACAAATCTGCTAGGGTATCCTTAGCAGAAGCTAACTCGGATGTTGCCTTATGCAACTGGTCTTGAGACTGCATGAGCTCTTCATAAAAGGACGTGTACAGCTGTTGAACACAGGCTGTCACTGACAACTCAATGGAACTTTGAATATCTTTACAGAGGAAAGGAATTGCATCTCCTGAGACTAGACTGTTTAGGGAGGGAACTAATATGTCCAATGATCCTTCTCGATGTGCTCTGAACAGGTTATTACAAGTGAGATACCTAGGGAGATCACTGCCAGAGGTAGCAGGGATGGGTACTGAAGGAAGTACTAAAGGAGCTTTATCCGCTACCCGCTTCAGGCGTTTGCGCTGGATGACCAGGGGAGGCGGAGAATCATCATCCTCTATGTCAATAGGTTCTGACTCATCTGAAGGTGGAGGAGGAGGTACTGGATCTGATGGAGAAGGTGGAGGCACAGTCTGTAAACCTGAATAGGTCAAGAAGGCAGACAAATATGATCCATATGTGACATTGGTAACATTACCCCTGGTGACTTTGACGAAATGTTGATCCATTTTAGTGAGGAGGTAAGTGCTCCAATCAATAGCAACTCCTTTCAACACCATCCTGGAAGCTGTAAAAAGCTCTTTGGACAAATACTGGGATGGTGTTTTGGCAGGCATAAACCTGTCCTGGAGAAATTGACAGATCATCTTTCATACGGGATCAGTGATCATGGAAAAGGAAACTCCTGAAGAGTTTATCACATTCTTTACATCCAACATTTCCCTTGTCTGTTTTTGCAACAGCTTCAGAATCTCTTCATTAGAGAAAAGCTGACGAGTGGTAACAAAAGGTTCACCTTTGGAGGGTAGAGACAGAGCCTTCCGTAGGCCTCGAGGTGTCAAAGTCATAGAAATTCCCTGCACTAGTCCTGTCTTCTTGCTGTAAGAGGCCAGAAACTCATCACATAACGACGGATCCTCGGGAAGCAATGGAAAGGAAGTAGCCACAAAAGCAGCAAGTCCCGCCTTCGTGAGAGGCTCAAAAGTAAGTAGGGAAGAGTAATCCCTACTAATTAATGGGATGTACTGGATAGGGGGAGGAGCGTAAGAAGGCGCCATTCAGATGGTTACACACACCACAAACACAGACAATCAAGGAGAATGCCTGCAAAGCAATAGACAAAAAACCAAGGATAAGAGGACAACCAAAACAATAAAACGTAACTCGACCAACTAACCCCAAGCAAACCACAGCCTAGAAAAAATTTGACATGACCTCTAGACATATGCGACCGAAAGCTTCATGCTATGCATAAGACAAACACCCAGAACCCCGTATCAGGCAATAAAAGAAAAAACTACACACTGTACCCTTAACCGGATCAAAGACAGTAAACCAAAACAATACCACATCCGACACATATCAAGACTACATCGTTGATAAACCAGTGTTGGACCATGGAAATAACTCCAAAGACTGCGCATACCCATCCCACGAAACGGGTTCATTAAAAAGGGGAATTAAGTGCAGTGAGAGGGGACTAATTTAATGAAGGGTTTATTTTAATAAATTATTAAGAATGGGTGAATTTTTATTAAGTGATAAACCTTAGTAAGAAAACGGCGGTTCTTTCTTATAAATTTAATTACCAATTATTAGGTAAAAACGGTGCATTAATTCGAATCCCGGACTGCGACACCCAGACTGGGTCTCTAAATGCAAGTTCATTGATTACAAATTAAGGTGATGTGGAGCGCTTTTTTGCCAGCGCGTGCTCTTGTGACGGCTGGTTCATTTTAATTAAAAATTAAAGTGCCTCTATAGCGCACGTAGCGCATGCTAAGTGAACGGCGGGTTTATTTTAATTAAAAAATATGTGTGTTTAGCACAAATGCGCGTGGAAACTGTGGGTAAATTAATAAGTCATTTTAACAATTAATTTGTGATTATGGGGGAAATGAAAATAAATAAAGCACATAAAATAAATACCTGGAAGGGGTGTGTATGTAATGCCTAAATGCGCACGGAAGAGTCCCCCAACAGGAGTGAATCCAGTAAAAGAAAAGTAAAGACCACGGAACTGAACAACAAAGACAACACCTTAGTGGGTGTGTTGAGTTTGAGTATGATTGTTAATTTATGTGATGATGTATTAGGATAGTTTTGAGTTTGTTTTTGTTTTTGTTTTGTTAAGTTTATTGTGTGTGGTTGGTATTTTAGGGAGTATTATGTGTGGGGATTGGAATTATGTGTGTTGGTCTGGAAAAATTTTTTGTTTAAAATTTTTTGTTTTTGAATAAATTGTAGGGGGTTGTGTTTTAAGTTGGTGGGGACTAAGTCAGATTCTAGCTAACCTAGGGTAGACTAACTAACCTAGGGTGAGTGAGGGTAAGGTGGGGACTAACCTAAGGGGGGTTAGTTAACCTAAGTAGGGTTAGGGTAGGGTTAGGGTTAGGGTTAGGGTTAGGGTTAGGTAACCTAACTAAGGTTAGTTGGTTAGGGGGTGGGGTTAGTTAATTAAGTTCATTAAGTTAAAGCAAGTTAGTTTAACTGAATGCAAGTTAGTGTAACTAACCTAAGGGTTAGTTAGAAGGAGGTGGGAGAAGGGGGTGGCGGAGCCTGGCGGCGGGCGGACGGCTCGGCGGCGATGGCGGCGGTGGTTCGGCATCTAGCTCGGCGGGGACGGCGGCTGTTCGGCAAGGAGACGGCAGCGGTTCGGCATCTGGCGCGGCGGCGATTCCGACAACGACGTGGCGTCTGGCGGCGGGCGGCGACGGGACGTGGCGGGGACGGGACGTGGCGGGGATGGCTTCATCTGCAGGGCGGCGGCTCCGGCGACGACGGCGGCGACCCGGCAGCGATGTCAACGACTCGGCGGCGACCCGGCAGCGACGGGACGTGGCGGGGATGGCTTCGTCTGCAGGGCGGCGGCGACCCGGCAGCGACGTCAACGACTCGGCGGCGACCCGGCAGCGACGGCAGCGCCGAGGGGGGAGAAGGGGGGAAGAAAGAGGAAGGGGGGAGGAGGAAGGAGGAAGGAAGAAGGGGAAGGGAAGGCGGGCACGCGGAAGAAGGCGGGGGAGGAAGGCGGGCAGGCAGAAGAAGGCGGAGGAGAGAAGGTGGAAGAAGGGAGGGGATGGAGGGAGGAGGGAGGGAGGAAGGAGGGGAGGCGGGAGCGCAGGAGGAGGGGAGAGAGAAAGAGGGCAGAGGAAGAAGAAGAGAGAAAGAAAGAAGAAAGTTATATTAACGTCTTCTAAAGACCAAAACTAGCCTATGAGACAAACTGTGATACAACTGATGAGGTCCAGCTATCCAAAATAAAAGTGCTGAAAGAAAAGCTAAAAACTGGAAACTGAAAATACGGTGCTGTGAGTGTGATAAGTGTCGTGTATGTGTATGTGCGTATGTAGCTCTGGTACTCCAGATAATTGCTACAAAAGGGAGAGAGAGAGAGAGGGGGAGAGGGTAGTTGAGAGTAAAAAAATTTGCGGGGCTGGGAGTGAAAAGGTGTCCGGATGCGGGGACGGAGCACGCGGACACGATCGGGGCGCGTTAAGACGCGGAAAATCGAAAAAGGCGCGTTCACGCGCGGGACGGAGCGCGCAAAAATACAAAAAAAAGAAGAAAAATTAATATCTCCCAAGTCGGCCGTCAAAACAAAATATCATAAAAACAAAAAGTAGGCAGGACGGCAGGGGGAAGACAGGGAAAATATGCGAGGGAGGTTCCGGGAGGGGTAAAGGGCAGTCACGTACAAAAAACATGAAAAACGAACCAAAAAACGCAATTAAAAATTAATATCGAAAAATCCGTGCATCGAAATGAGGTGCAGAAAAAAGGAAAAATGTGTAGAAATACGTGCCCGACAATCCTATCACATCAAAACATAGTTCCGACTGAGATAAGATGCGTTCACGTGGGAAAAACCCAAAAAACAAACCCGAAAATGGGATCAAAATTTAATATCGGACGAACCGTTCGCCGGAATGACATGCAATAAGAAGTAAAAAGCTCCGCAGGAAGGAGTGGCATAGGGTTAATACGTTAGACCGCAGTTCCAATGGAAGTAGGAGGGGTTCACATGCGAAAAAATCCAAAAATACACCCGAAAACTCATTGAAAAATTAATAATAAAAAATCCAAAAGGCGAAAGAGGGGGGAGGGAAAAGGAAAAAAGTAGGGGAAGACACGGAGGACACGACTGTCAAATCAAATTGTAATTCCGATGCAAACAGGGCAGGTTCACATGGAAAATATCAAAAAGACGTACGAAAAAGTCTTAAAAAACCGGAAAATTAATAATGGACAAACCGTGTATCGGAATGACTCGGAGTAAAAAGGAAAAATATCAGGGGAAAAGTGGTTGTCAGGGCTATGACGTCAGATCCGAAGCAAGATAAGCGCATTCATATGGAAAACCGGCTAATTTGCAGAAAATGCGAAAAAAATTAATAACTCAAAAACCGTGCACCGGAACAGGGGTAGGTAAAAAGGAAAAATGGTCAATTCAAAGAGAGGAATAGGGCTATAAGGTTGGATTTGGACTTCGGTGAACGTAGGGTGCATTCACATGGCAGGACCTCAAAAGCAGGGAATGAAGGAAAACTGCAAGAGAACAGCCCCAAGGGTGGGTGAAAAATGAACGGTCGGGTGGGAAGGGATCCCATTAGGGTAACAACAAGTCATGGCATAGATGCATGAGCAGGTTGAGGCATATGCAGAAGGGTATGCAGGGACGCGTCCCCACACTTAAGACCTTAACGGATAGGGTTAACCGAGCAACGCGGGCCTAGGACCACACCACAGACCATCCACTAACGTCCCCACACTTAAAACATGAACGTCACTAAGAAACCAAAGTTGTAGGGTTAGAAAAACTTGGCCCATTTTGTCAAGAATCAAGGTTGAGTGTCGATGGCACGTCCTGTATTGTTGTCGGCTGCTGGAGGTACTAAGGCATCTTCTCGGCACATGTCCATCATGGCAGGGACCACGCAGCAGTACCCAGGGAGGTAGCTGGTTGAAGGAATCGCAGAAAATTTGTCGATGATGAGGGATGTTGCACTCAACTCACAATCACTCATAGGGAATGAAAGAACAATCACTCGCCCCATGACTAATATCACTCGAGGAAAAATGATTAAAACCCATATCTCGTACCCGATTTAGGAATCAACAGGGGAATGGTGCAGAGAGAGTATGCCAGGGTGCACAGTTGATGGTGCATTAGTGCATCCAACCCGTCTGGCATAAGTGCAAGGAAGAAGGCAAGGGAGCCTTACAGTGCAGTGTACAGAACAGGGTGATGTGTCTTGTGATGACGGCAAAGACCCATCTCGTGGGTGCATAGGGAAACGGGAACATACCTGACTCCAACTGTCGTAATGTCCCTCAATCTCACCTCTCTGTAATTGAATGAAGACACTCCAGTCACACTCAGTCCACCCTCTGTCTCACGCTCTGTTGATAGATACAGGAGGGCAGCCTTTTTCTGAAACCCATTGATGTAATCCTCACAGTCACTTGTGCAAAGGTTGTATGCCTTGTGCGCATTTGATGGTGCAACGCTGCATCCCACCCTGTGCCGGCATACGGTGCAAGAAGGAAGGCCAGGGAGCCTTATGGTGCAGTGCACAGAACAAATTGTGCTTTGTGCATTGAGAGGCCCATCCCGTGCGTGCAACACTTCAGTCACACTACTCACCTCTCATTTGATTTGAAGGGAAAAGACTGGTCTCTCGCCCCACCCTCTGTCTCACTCTCTGGTGATAGATACAGAGGGCAATCCATACTCACTTCCCCATCTGGTTAGGATGAAAGCTCACATCACTCAAGGGGTTGTCAATGAAGATCGCATCGTCAGTTGTTGAAGAGGCGTACCCAGGGAGGTAGCCATCAAATCGAACGTTGTGCTAGATAGGACATGTCGTCTACGAGAGGACAGATAGACACTCTGCAGAAAGACCCAGGACACAGCGTACCAAGGGAGGCAGCTTTGGAACTGGAACCTGAGGATGTCAATTAATGAATCCACTTTCTGGACTGCTGGGTGTTGCCACCTTTTCCACAGCCAGCTTCTCGCCCAAGGGTGTTTACCACCTTTTCTTGGAACGAGGCCTGCTATGACAGGGAATTGCTTCCTTTTCTCCCATAACAGATTTTTTTTCTCTTATCTTGTTTTTTTTTCTTTCTTTCTTTTTTTCTTTGTTTTCCCCTATTTCCGAGGGTGTTTCCACCTTTTCTCAAAGAATAGGTTGGCATGACAGGGACCTAAGTCCTTTTCTCCCCTGACCGATATGTTTTTTTTTTCTTTCTTTCTTTCTTTCTTTTTTTCTTTTTTCTTTTTTCCCTCTTCGAATTGAGCAAGGGAATGGTAGAAAGACCATTTGTCAGAACCAACCTCGCCACTGTCGCTGGTAGAAAATAGGGTAGAAAATAGAGGATAAGAGATCAAGGCTGGAAGGTAGGGTGGAGGGGACAGAGGGTTGTGTCCACCTCATCAAGAGTGGTTGAAGAACGGCTATCAGAAGTAGCATCATAAGAAGTACATTGCCACGCCAACGAGGGAAAGGATCAAGTGACCGTAATTGTCAAGATCCCCAAGGAGGGAAGTACTTCTTCAGGCGATATCCATTGATCAGAAAGGGATCATCAGATGCATCAACGGTCTGCACTTGGACAGAGCCATTAGGGTTGACGGCAACTACCTTATAGGGGCCCATCCACCATTGTTGGAGCTTGCCAGGAAACTTGCCAAATCGTGAATCATAGGCTAGGACCAAATCACCTTCTTTGAACTCCTTGTGCTTGATGAAGCTGTCATGGTAAGCCTTACGTCGAGCTTGCGTGGCTTCCATGCACTGTAGAGCCATCCTGCAAATTTCGTCCAAACATTCCAGGTGCAGGAGACGGCGTTGCAGGGAATCATCATCCCCCAAACGCTCTTTGATAGCCACTCTCAAAGAGGGTAATTCCAGTTCAACAGGGAAAACAGCTTCTGTACCATACACCAGTTGGAAAGGTGTCTGTCCTGTTGCTGCTTTATGGGAGGTTCTGTATGCCCAGAGGGCCTCTGTAAGTCGATCATCCCAATCACGACGATGTGCGGTAATTGTTCTTGTCAGAATCGAGCAGAGGATGCGATTGGTGACTTCGACTTGGCCGTTGGCTCTGGGGTAATAAGGAGTGGACTTGCGATGGCGGATCTTATACAACTCTGTCAACTCTTCCATGACTTTGTTAAGGAAATGAGTGCCTCTGTCACTTACCAGCTCTAAGGGACTACCAAAACGGGTGATGATATTCTTGTACATGAATAGGGCCACGCTGTTACCATCGTCTTGCTTTAGGACTTTAGCTTCACACCACTTTGTGACATAATCTGTACATACGAGGATGTACCGGTTCTGTTTCCTTCTGGTGGGAGGATCGATTGGACCTACGAAGTCGATGCCCGACTTCTCAAACGGCTTTAAAGGAAGGATAGGTTGCAGTGGCATGGCACTTGTCTTTGTGGGTTTCCCCATTCTCTGACAAGCATCACATCTTTTACAGTAATCATAGGAATCCTTATGAATGGTAGGACACCAGTAACCTGCTAGCAGAGCCTTCCTGGCTGTGGCTTCTCCTGCAAAGTAACCTCCACATGGCTCGTCATGGCAAGCCTTCAGAACAATCCTAATCTCATCTCCTGCAACATATCTTCGGAGCACTTCATCTTTGCCTTTCTTGTACAGTGCACCACCTAGCAGGGTGTAGGGGGCTGATTCTAGCATAAGCTTCTTCCTTTCCCGACTAGAGATACCAGAAGGATACTATTGGGTTGCCAGGAGATTGGCAATGTCTGCATACCAGGGAGTTACAGTTTCTACCAAGAATAGGGAAGCATCAGGGAGGTCTGGATCATCCTGCTCCTCGTCTACAGTTTGTGGGATACGCGACAGATGATCAGCCAGAACATGGGAATGACCAGGCTTAGTAATTACCTCAAATTCAAACTCCTGGAATAGAAGGAGCCATCTCATCATTCGTCCTTTCACATCTTCTTTGTTCATCAGGAAGGACAGGGCCTCATGATCCACATAAAACACAATATTAGTAAGTTTGGGAATCTCCCAATTCTCATTTTTTGAATACTAAAAAGGTGGCACACGGATAACATGCCCATAAGTTTCTCAAAACCATATGATGTGGCCTATCATTGGAAAGCGCTTGAAAAATGGAATCTATTGAGCTATAGAGCGCTCAATTTGAAGTTATAGTGTTCAAGTTATGACAAATCCAAAGATTTGACCACATGTCCCAAACTTATGGGAAATTCCCATATTCCCCAATATGGTGTTATAAAATTTAAAGTGGGTGGATAGGAGATAATGGCGGAACTTCTCTAGGGCAAACACCATTGCTAAGCACTCCAGCTCTGTCACTGTATAGTTCCGTTCTCTATCAGTGACTTTTCGGCTTGCATAATAGATGGATTGATCTAGCTTAGAGGAGCCCTTTTGGCAGAGAACTACGCCTAAGCCTTCAATAGATGCATCAGTGTGTACATGGAACTCCTTCGTCCAATCAGGAGGTTGCAGAATGGGTGCCTCAATCAGACACTGCTTCAGAGTATGGAAGGCTTTGTCACATTCTTCTGTCCAAGTAAACTCTGTATCTTTCCTCAGAAGCTTGTGCAAGGAGGTTGCCTTTGTTGCAAAATGAGCTATGAACCTTATGTAGTAACCCACATGGCCTAAGAATCCCCTCAACTGTTTGAGGTTGGTGGGTACTGTCAGAGCTGCAATCTTTTCGATCTTTGCAGGATCTGTTGATATCCCTTGTCCAGAGACAATGTGGCCCAACAGCACTCCAGAAGAGACCCCAAAGATGCATTTGTTGAGGTTGAGGAAAATCCCATACTCCCGGCATCGGTCAAAGCATTGTTCCAGGTGTTCCCACTGTTCACAGATCAAACTATAGACACAGAAGTCATCCAAATATACCTCAATAAAGTCGTGCAGATGATTTTGAAATGCAGCCATCATGACTCGCTGGAAAGTAGCAGGGGCATTGCAGAGTCCAAATGGCATCACTCGGTAAGCGTAGGTCCTCCATTCTGTGGTGAAGGTTGTTTTGGACTGGTCTTCTTCTGCGATTTGGACTTGGTTGTATCCGCTGAATCTATCCAGAAGGGAATAAAGCTCATGTCCTGCCACTGTGTCCAACAGTTGGTCTGTGAAAGGGATAGGAAAGTGATCCTTCTTCGTCTTGGAATTCAACTTGCGGAAATCCACACATATTCGAAGCTTGCCATTCTTCTTGGGTACAACCACGATGGGTGAAACCCATTCACTATTTGCCACTGGATAGATGAACTCGGCTTCCAGAAGCTTCAGCAGCTTCGCTTTCACCAATGTGGAATAATTCGGGTTCATTCGCCTCTATCGTTGCCGTACTGGCTTGGCATCATGCTCCAAGTCAATATGATGTTGACATATTGTGGGATCAATCCCCTTTACGTCTTTGTAGGACCATGCAAACAGGTCCAAATTTTCTTTCAACAAGTTGTACAAGGTTGACAACTCCTCTTCTGGGAGACTGCTACCCACCTTCAAGTGGCGTTCAGTGCCTTCTGCATCCACAAAAGTTAACTGCCTTTCACCTTCTACTTCACGGATGAAGGTCCCACGGACTACTTCTGGATACAGATCCGACTCCTTCAAGGGAGTGATATCCTCTTCTGACATCCCACTAGAACCCACTTCTTCTTTTGGTGGAGACTTAGGTTGCCTTTGGAGATGTTGAAATGGGATTAGGGCCGTTTCGGGTTTGGTTTCACAATCAGTGACCTCTTGGATTGAAGACTCCTCTTCTGATGGCACGTCCAGGAACATCACATAACAGGGACCCTCTGATGCCTGTTGGGTTTGTAGGACTGGTGCTTGTTGGCACGGTGCATCATCATCATCTTTCTTCGGCAAGGATGGGTTAGGACGAGATGAGCCACTGCTAAAAGACGGCTTGTTCTTCTTAACCCATTTCTTAAAAAGACTTTGCATATGAGAAGATCCATTGACCAGACCAAATGGTACCATCGCCATGCTGTCCCATAGCATGAGCTCGTCTGCTTCTGATGCTTCTGGAACTTCTTCTTCATATATATCCTCTTCGGGTGGAATAGACTCTTCTAGCTCACTTTCATAACCTTCTTCGTCCATATCATATCCATCCTCTTCTGTCTCTATCTCTGCTGCTGCTTCTGCTTCTGCTTCTGCTTCTGTCTCTACTTCTGTCTCTGCTTCTGTAGGAGCTCCGTAAGAGAAGAACAGGTTTTCTATTTCATCTTATGCCTCTGTCTCGGCTTTTGCTATGACCATGTAACAGGGAGAGCAGTACATCCATGCTTCTATCTCACTGTCAGAAGTGATTTCAGAAGTCATTCCTGGTTCAGGCAGGAAGTATTCACCCATTGATAATGACTTTGCATCTTTTGGAAGTCATCTTACAGTATCCACTATTAAGGAACGTGCCACTGTTTTCTTGGGAAGGATCTGTTTGAGAGCATCTTCGTCTGCTGATGTTCCATCTGTAGCCTCATTAGGGGAGTCAGAAGATAATTCCAAGGAGGTGGATCCATGTCCTTTTTGAGAACCATACAGTTTCAGCACCACTTTGTTGGGTCCTCTACCCAAGGTCAAGGTTCCTTTGAACCAATCCGTCCTTGCTCTGGCTTCAAAAAGCCATGGTCTGCCCAGTAACAGAGGGTAGGATGTGCCATAAGAGTTTGGCTTCACCACCAAATAGGTTAGCCAATAATCTTTTCCAGCCACTGTAGTCTTCACATATGGGAGAATGCCCAAAGGCTTGATTCTGCTCTGATCCGCCAGTCTGATGAGCCATTGGGTGGGTTGCACACCTTGTAGGCATAGATCCTTCATTGTCACATCCGTCATAATGTTCACTGATGAACCACCATCAATCAGTGCATTTGCAATAAAACAGCCTTCTATCCACACGCCAGTCTCTGGAGTACTCGGATCTAGGAAAGCATTAGCCACATCCACTTCTTTTACAAGCTCTGGAGCCTTCTTGGACTTTGTTGCTATTGAGGGAGCAATCCTTAAGCCACATCTTCTTGTCATTATACTTTTGAACCTTTTTCGGCAACTGGGAGACAACATCAATAATTGTCAGAATGTAAGGTTTGGTTTAAAGGTATCTAGATCTCTGACTAGATCGTATTCCTTAATAGGATCCACTGGCTTCTCTAACCGGTTAGGGAATGGGGCAACACCCATTTTCATTTTTCCTCTTTCTTCCAACAGAGGAATTACAGGAACTTCTTCTGCCACTTGTGGCACTTCCTCCTCTTCTATCTCCTGGACCTCTGGTCTGTCTTTGTAACTGTCTCTGTAACTCTCTGTGGCACTGTAGTGCTCTGTACGGCACTGTCAGGCTCTGTTCTGTTCTGTTCTTCTGGTGGAAGATTGAACTTCACTGTTCTGGCAGGAGGATTATTTTCTTTCTGGATAGGTGGTTCCTTCTGCTTTGCACGTGTGATGGCAACAACTTCCAATTCCACTAAATTGGAGGTAGGCTCTTGAGCCTTGGCGGGACTATCAGTAGCACTGTTTTTCACTAGGGCTGGACTTGGACAGTCTTTTGCAGTGTGTCCTTCTCCTTTGCATCGACTGCATAAGGGCTTATAATCCACTGACCTTCTGGGATTTGGACAATTTGGTGAGATGTGTCATTTTTCTCCGCATCTATAACACTCCACTTCTGATCTCTGACCACCGCCAGACTGTCTTCCTCTGTAACTTTGAGAGGGAAATCTTCTGGGTCCGAAATTAGGACCAAACTCTCTAGGCTTGGGTCCAATATCCTGTGTTGTCATTTTGGATTCCAACAAGTTGAATCTCGCATCTTCTTCCTTCCTTCTCCTATCATGCATCTCTTTCAGAGAGCAAATGTCCTCTGTATGGTTCTTCCGCAAACAGTAGGAACACAAGGCTCCAGAAATGGTTGGTTTGCGTGTACATTCGGTGGCTAAATGGCCTGCTTGATGACACTTACCACACCAAGTATTTGACCGCATCACATCTCTTCCTACTCCTACAACATTGGATATGCTAGCGGTGTTCACTTTCAGCGTCTGTAGCTGCTCTGTAATCACATCCATCAACTCCTTTTTGATGTTTGCAACTGAGTTGGATAAGTAGTCCTTCAAGCTTTCTCCTCCTGAGGAACTGGCAGGAGGGTTTTGAGGAGTCTCTATAATCACTGCATAAATAGGTTGGGCTGGTACAGAGGAATCTCTGTTCTGGTTCTGATTCAGAGCTCCTGTTTGAACTGTTGGCTGTTGACTCCAGTTGGTAGGATTCCACTGTTGCTGCTGATTTGGCATTGAGGAAATTGGTTGGGACCATTGTTGTTGTGGTTGCACCATCATTTGAGGCATGGATTGTGGCCACTGTGGATTTGGTGCACTGTACTGTGATACTGGGGGCATCTGCTGGTAAGGGTAGGGGACAATCCCCTGGGACTGCATTTGGTGGATACATCATTCCTGGTATCAGAGGAGGTAGGACTCCTCTTCCTGTATTCATCGCTAATCTAGCTTCCACTTCATCGTACAGTCTTGCACCTTCTGTTGCAGCTTGCAATGTGGCTGGTCTTTGCAGGTCCACAAACTTACGGACTTTTGGTTGTAATCCTCTGAGAAACACCCCCTTCTGAATACCATCATCTAGATTGTGGTTAGTCCATCTCTTCAGGATAGATTCCATTTGTGAGACATAAGCTTCTATTCTTTCTCTAGAGGACTGACTTAGGTTCATAAATTCCTCTCTCATCCGCTCTTCAAAACCTTCACGCCTGAATTTAGCAAGGAAGGCCAACTTCAGGTCGTCTCATGTGCCAAAAGTTCCTGCTGCTTGTCTCTCATACCACTGAAACGCCACGCCCTTAAAAGTGGCGGGGAATATTGCTAACCAATGCTCAGGGGTTCTGGCATTGTTACCCACACATGCTACCATAAACTCTGCTACATGAAGATCGGGGTCTTCATTGTACTCTCCCTTAAAAACTGGCAATGGGACTACATTCGCTGGCCTGTCATCAATATTTCCAGGACGGATCTGGCTTGGAAGTGGACCTCCAGGAGGAGGAGGAAGGGCTTGATGTGCCATTGGGACTTCTGTAAATAGTTCCGCAAGGGCGTCAAAGGTGGCTTTTGCTGCGAGCTCGTTCTCAGCTTTGATTTTTGCTTTCTCTCTTCTCACGTACCTCTGGACTCGTTCGAACGCTTGCCTCTTTATTGCGTCATTCATCAGGGGGTTGGCTCCACTATGTTGTTAGTGCTCCACAGAGGGTTAACAGAAGGCTTCAGTCTCTGGAGGACTCTCTTGCCAACATTTCTTCTACTTCTTTCTTTTCAACGTCTCTGAATTCTGCTTTCATTCCACTGCACAGAGGAAGGTATTCGGTTCTGAAGGTGTCAAAATGCATACGTCTGAGCATTGTGGTGGTGCCATCATCATAGTAATGCCAGCTTCTGATAGTTTCAACAGTGTATGTTGTGAAAAACACTCTGTCTACCAACTTCCAGTGGGTTGCTAATTGAACAAACAGAAGATTATCAGTACACCAAGCATCCCATGTATCTTGCTGTTGAGCATCCAGGAACAAATTCCAACTCTTTTCCTTCTTGTCTTTGTGAACCTCTACAGACCAAGACTCCTGAAGCTTCTTCACAATCTCCCACTTGATGTTGTCTGGAAACTTCTCAATGAATGCCAAATCTTCCATGGATGGTCATTCTCTCTGTTTCTTCTCTTCAGTTTATTCCCAAACAGTTTGCACTAAGATGCAAGTTTCTGCTGCTTCAACAGGAAGAGGAAACTGTCCACCACATAGAGCATGCATCATGATGGTGATGTGTTTTCGCCATTGTGGGATGAACCTCTTGTGGAAAGTGGCTTTGATTATGAGAAATTCCAACTCTTCAGTGGAAGAAGGAACTTTACAAACATCCATTGAATTCTTCTCTTCTTGGCAATGCCATTTCCTTCATTTTCAGCCTCTTCTGGTGCTTGTTGATGGCAAGTTTCCCCGGCTGTGCACCAAAAACATGGAGCCCCAAGAGGAACACCAAGGAAAAGGGAATTCTCTTGCAAGAAAATCTATCTTGTAACATCAACAAGCTTGTTTATCATGTTTCATATGATCACAATGAAGAAAAGAACACTAGGCACAACAAATCTTCATGCAGCATCATGTAGATCTCCCACGGATTTGATAGAATCAACCATATTCTTCAATATCTTCACAAAATCCATCAATAGAACAAAAAAAGCAAAGGAATACACCATCTTTGAATGGAAACACATCAGCTCTCAAAAACAACAAAAATCAGCCAAAAAACAAGTCATTTCAACACTCAACAATTTGGTTTAAGTCGGGTGGTCAACCGATATCCATCCCAATCTTCTCTAAATAATTTTCGCATGAACTACCCTCAAGAGGACAGAGAGGAAGGATAGAGAAAGACTGATTTCCATCTGTCTAATCAAGCCATCATTTTTGAATTGAGATTGGCGATAGAAGGCAAAAGATTCGAGTAGGAGCATGGTATAATTGATTCATATGCTTACTCTTAAGCTCCATAACACCCCCCACCCTCGCCAAATCATCACATCGCCTACCAAAATGGCATTTGTATTCATGTCCCATTCGAAAAAAATGGCCACGCTCCCCTTCACATTAAAATTTGGGGTGCCTTCGGTTCCCAAGGGTCATAACCCTTCTTATTAAAGTCATTTTACACTTCTTCTTTGACCGTCTGTGCCGCATCTCAGAGCCTTGCACTACTTGGAGCTTCTTCCACTTCATTCAAGCACTTGAAAAAATTATTAAAAATCTACACTACTGCAAAGTGCGTCTTCAAAAGTGCTTTTAAATCTGGCCTTCCACAACTACTTAAATCGTCAGATCGGCACTAAAGAGCTTCGATTTCCATCTCAAATCAACAAACTTCTACACATTTTTGGCTTCCTTCTGGGCTTAAAATCCCACTCTTAAGAGGAAATCTCTCTCTCTCTCTCTCTCTCTCTCTCTCTCTCTCTCTCTCTCTCTCTCTCTCTCTCTCTCTCTCTCTATGAGATAAGAGGCAAATCATAAAATGTCTGTAGAATTTTCAACTATCGCACAGATAATATGTTGGTAGGATTTTGAACTCTTGCAAACAGGATTGATCCAACATCCATGTCAATGGAAGGCAAGGAAAATGATTGAAAAGGACTATGTGTGCCTGTGCACCCAAAGGGGCCTCTTGTAATATTGGTATGACATGCTAATATACTAATCATGAGAATAAATCAAAGCTTTCCAACCATGCACATACACTTGCTTTGATGTCAGCGTCATTGTATTTGATAGCTACATCATCATAAATGAGATTGATATCTTGTCATTAGAGGGGCAATATGCTGCCATGATACCCTCCATAGTTGTCACACCTACCTCCCCATGGAAGAGTTGATCAAGCATCTCAGGCTCCATGATGATGAAGATGGACCCCTTGGGGAGCTTTTAGATCTTTGAAATGGCCTTTGCTTGCATAGGACATTTCTGCAATGGGATCGAATTAATGGGCAATTGGGCTACATATTAGTGTAATCTAGTCCAAGTTTTCCTCTACTAGATCATTGCCAATGTGGCTACTAGATCATTGCATGTAATCTAGTCCAAGTTTTGTTCTACTAGATCATTGCCAATGTGACTACTAGATCATTGCATGTAATCTAGTCCAAGTTTTGCTCTACTAGATCATTGCATGTAATCTAATCGAGACTCACTCTACTAGATCGTGAAGGAGAACAAAGAGTCCATCAAGTTGTCCTAAACTGGCTATAACAATGGTGGAGGAAGCCTATAACAATGCCATTGATTTCATTAGAAACTATAAGAAGGTGAGTGTAATATATCTGTCAGACTCTTTGTCTCACTACAAGAATACAGGTGCATAGCAATGACAGTTTTCGACGTAAATTAGCGGCGTCGCTATTTGCGTGACAATAGCGACAATACTCAGGCGAAAAAATGCGGGCCGAAACCCAAGCGTGTCATTTTGCGTGAATGAATGAAAGAGGGAGTGAAAGGGAGAGTGAATTGCATCTTGCATTTGAGAGGGAGAGGGAGAGAAAGAGAGAAAGAGGGAGAAAGAAAACTTCTCAGTGCCACCGCCGCCGTTTGCGAAGAAGAGGAGGAATTGTACGGAGGGTAAAGAGGAGCCGCTGAATCCATCCTCGGGCCTTTCCGGTGAGTGCATTGTTCTCTTTTTCTTTTTTTTATTTTTTCTCCTTTTCTTTTGCTTGTTTTTGTTAAAAATCATGTGTATTGAGAGAGAAAGAAAGGAAATGAGAGAGGGAGAGGAAGAGATAAAAGAAAAGAAGGAACGAGAGAGAGAAGAAAAAAACATTAAACATAATAGAGAAAGAGAGAAAGAGAGAAAGAGAGAAAGAGAGAGAGAGGGAGGGAGGGAGGAGAATGAATGAATAAAAAACAAAGAGAGGATAAGATCATGTTCTTTAATTTCTTCTTTTCTTGTTTGTAGTAGTAGTAGTAGTAGTAGTAGTAGTAGTAGTAGTAGTAGTAGTAGTAGTAGTAGTAGTAGTAGTAATAGTATTAGTTCTTTAATTTCTTCTTTTCTTGTTTGTAGTGGTAGTAGTAGTAGTGGTGGTAGTAATAGTACTTTAATTTCTTATTTTCTTGTTTGTAGTAGTAATAGTTGTAGTAGTAGCGGTTCTTTAATTTATTCTTTTTTTATTTTTTGTAGTAGGAGTTGTTGTTATTGTTGTTGTTGTTTTATTTCTTCTTTTCTATTTTTCTTGTTTGTTGTTGTTGTGGTAGTCGTAGTAGTCGTAGTAGTAGTGGTGGTGGTGGTGGTGGTAGTGGTAGTGGTAGTGGTAGTTGTTATTGTTTGATTTCTTACTTTCTTGTTTGTTGTTGTTATGATAGTCGTAGTAGTAGTAGTAGCAGTGGTAGTGGTAGTGATAGTAGTAGTTGTTGTTTAATTTCTTATTTTCTTGTTTGTTGTTATTGTGGTAGTCGTTGTTTAATTTCTTATTTTCTTTTTTTTTTGTTGTGGTAGTTGTAGTCGTGGTCATAGTCGTAGTCATAGTAGTAGTAGTAGTAGTAGTAGTAGTAGTAGTAGTAGTAGTAGTAGTAGTAGTAGTAGTAGTAGTAGTAGTAGTAGTAGTAGTAGTAGTAGTAGTAGTAGTAGTAGTAGTAGTAGTTTTTGGTGTAATAGTAGTAGTTCTTGTTTGTTGTTGTTGTAATAGTAGTAGTTGTTGTTTTTTTTTCTTCTTTTCTTATTTATTGTAGTGGTAGTGGTAGTGGTAGTGGTAGTGGTATTGTAGTAGTAGTTTTTGGTGTAATAGTAGTAGTTCTTGTTTGTTGTTGTTGTAATAGTAGTAGTTGTTGTTTTTTTTTCTTCTTTTCTTATTTATTGTAGTGGTAGTGGTACTGGTACTGGTACTGGTAGTAGAGAGAGAGATGTTTAGTTAAAGGAAATTGGTAGTAGAGAGAGAGATGTTTTGTTAAAGGAAATGAGAGAGAGAGAGGAAGAGAAAAAGAAACAAGGAATGAGAGAGAGGGAATAAATATACAACATAATAAAGAAAGAGAAAAAGAGAGAGAGATGAAAGGAGAGAAGAGAATGAATGGATAAAAAACAAAGAGAGGGTAAGATCTTATTTATTAACATCTTCTTTTCTTATTTGTAGTAGGAGTAGGAGTAGGAGTAGGAGTAGGAGTAGGAGTAGGAGTAGCAGTAGCAGTAGCAGTAGCAGTAGCAATAGCAGTAGCAGTAGCAGTAGCAGTAGCAGTAGCAATGGTGGCGAAGTCCAGTGCAATACCACGAGATGGGAAACACTCCGACATACCTTAATTTGTGGATGGATGGAGACTTTACATTCGCTATTTTTGTTGAGTTACAAGAGAAAAAATCCTTCTCAAACAATTTAAGAAAGAAAAAAATAATGATAACAAAAACAAATTGTTTGTCATAGCATAGACCAAATGAAAAAGATGAAGGTCGTGACGTTCAAGATCACGAGGCGTATCTTAATCAACGTGTCCCATGTCCTTGCTCTCAATGTAAATTAGATGAAAACGTCAATCGTTTATAGAACATATGCGACGCTTCGGGGAGTTTCAATCAGAGATCATTGATCAGGCGATCTCAGATTTTGAGCAAACGGTAAGAAAAGTGTATATCAATCATGCATTGTATTCGCAAGCTAATTGAATATCATATACAAAAACATTGGGTGTGGATGACAAATTTTCTATCCAGGGAGGTGACGTCTCATCCCAAGGAGGAGTGCACCCTTTGCAGCCAGCTAGAAGAGCTCGTGGGCGTGCGATGGATGGAGTGGCTGAGCCAATCCACCACTTGGAAGGTACTACCAAATCTATACTATCAATACCAGAGGAGACATGCAGCCTTTCGGCATTTCCTACAATCTTGGAGCCTGAGATGGAGACAATGATCGATGCATTGATGCCTATGGATGTTGAGACATCTGATCTGCTTAGAGAGGAAGCATCCATACCATTATATAATGGGTGCCAAAATATCTCGCATGAAGACACTACTTGCACTCCTAAGTGTGCAAGCAAAATACGGGTGGAGCAATGCGAGTGTGACCGAGTTGTCTAGGTACCTTATACGTATGCTTCATTGATTTCTTTTCGGCACTATCATAAAAAACATTTTTGCTTTTTCAAGGTGTTTTATGATTTGTTTTTAGGTTACTAAAGTATCATATATTACAACTTGCAAATATCACACCTAAGTCTTGTGATGATGCGCGACGTGTTTTACGAAAGCTTAGCATGGACTACAACATCCATGTATGTATCAACGATTGCATATTGTTTCAAGGAGAATATGAGACTATGGAGACATGTCCAAAGTGTGGTATTCACAGGTATCGACAGGACTTGCAAGGGCAAACCATCCCTCAAAAATTTCTTAAACACTTTCTGTTTATCCCCCGCATAAACCACATGTTTCGTACGTCCGACATGGCGAGCTTGGCAACTGGCATGTGCAGAATAGATCCATAGATGGAGTTTAATGAATATCAATGGATTCACGCGCATGGAGCCACATTGACTGTACCTTCCCAGGCTTTGCCTGAGAGCTAAGAAATCTTCGGCTCGGTCTTGCTATGGATGGCATGAACCTATTCGGTCTGCGCTCAACTTCTTACAGTGTGTGGCCTATAGTCCTTGTCAACTACAATATCTCTCCATGGCTTTCTACGAAGAAATGACATCTCATCCTTGGCTTTCTCGTTCTCGGCCGCTACAAAGTAAAAAAATTGGACGTGTATCTTTGTCCATTAGTTGATAAGCTTAAGATTTTGTGGGAGAACGGGGTCATCGTGGAAGATATGAGCAAGCGCGATGGTCGATGGTCCGCCAATACTCGAGCCATTCTCATGTGGACCATGCATGACTTTCCGGGGTTTTGAGAGTGCTCAAGTAAGTAGGCTTCCATTTTCGTTGGTAATATCTATAATTGCTCGTTCAAGATTCTATTCATTGGATAGAGGTGTTGGGACAGGTCTAGTTACCTCAGGTTATCATGCATGTCCATTGTGTGGGCCATAGTTAGAATCCCAAAGGTCACGAATCATGAAGAAGATGGTATATAAAGGAGATGCCACTTTCCTACCAGAGGTTCATGAAATCAAGGAAGATTTTCTTGGATGACCTCCAGCACGTATGAATGCCCAAAGCTGGTACGAGCTAAAAATGTTCCACACGAAGTCACATCCAAACGGAATGCGATGGTTCTCAATTTTCTACGAGTTGCCATATTGGACCCACTTACAGATCAACCACTTGTTGGATCCCATGCATATTTTCAAGAACGTGGGCAGCTTACTATGGGACCACATCATAGGAAAGAGAGACACTATAAGGGCATGAATGGATTTGAAGGAGGTAGGCAAGACGGAGGCGCTTTGGCCGCAGTCGAGTGCTGATGGTCGCTTGCAGCTACCTTGCGCTCCTTGGGTTTTGTCCACTAAAGAAGAGCGCATTGTGAAGTAAATAGTCAAATCTATCCACACTCCGATGGGTATGATGCATTCTCTCAGGTCCGCGTTTTCTAAAGATGACCAATTATCAGGGCTAAAATCCAATGATTGGCATAAGATATGTCATGTTTGTACTACAAATGGATTGTAAGTGGCATGCTTATTTTACTATTTGGAGTGTAGTCGTTGTTCGCAATGCTTCCTCGTTTGTGGCAATTTGTACTACCGATCGCAATCACAAGATGCCTTACTCCAGAAATACACGGGGTGATTTACATGTCAAATTTAGTGCAATGGATCTCATAGAAGGAGATTAAGACGTCCTGTATTGAATCTGCAAGGCAGGGAGCATTGAAAAAGGTATGTCTCTTTGAGAAATACGTGCCTATTAGTACCTTTGTGGATATTTAGATCAGCATGATGAGTCAAGGAATGAGCGAGGAGGAGCTACAAGAGATCTTCACATGTATGTCTCCAGATTAGATGGCTCGATTCAAAGATATGGTGGACCAGGAGCTATCTCAGACACCATCAAGCCATTCTATTAGATCTACTTTGGTACACTCTGATGCTTCAATTTCTAGTAGATGAGGTCAACGCTCTAGACTTGGGCCAGATGGAGGGAGTGGTTCTAGGGGATGCTGCGGAGACTTGGATACAATGATTCCGCAGTTGGCTCGGGATAGAGGTGCTACTCCTTGCTCTTGTGGTAGTTCGAGAGAGCTTGGCTTAGGTAGTTTTTGTGGAGTTACGGACGTAGTGTCTCCGTCTCGTTGTTCTGCTGGAGTTGCGTCACCTATGGGATTTGTCACACCTATGGGGCCGTCTACTCCAATCACTTCAACTTTTGCTCAGCTTTGCACAGGTGGCACCCCTATGGGTGCTACTCTGAGAGATACTACCCCATAGGTATATTAGATGTACAGGGGTCTCCTGGATATGCCCAAGAGCGTGGAGGACACATCTTAGGCATACCCCAAAGGGGTATGGATACCTTGTAGATGATAGGACAAGAGCCATCATCATGAATGATGAGGGGAGGAGGGTGATGGCTCGTATTAGAGAGTTGTTCCAACAAGTTTTTCGGCACAACGTCTTGGATCATTGGAAGAACATACGGGAGGGGAGCAAGGACTACATAGAAGCATCCTTGCATGAGGAGTTTCTGGTACTTGTCGCAGTAGATAGGTTTTCCACATGCTAGATGATGAACTACATGTCACACAAATGATTGGATGCACACAAGGCACTTAAGAGTGGCGTCTCAAAGCCTGAGTGGCTAGACACAAACGAGTGGCGCCGAGTTAGGGAGGAGGCTACAGATTTTCCTGGACGTTGGAGACAGTAGCGCGAGGCTAAAGGCTCTTTCCAATTAGGAAGTTCGTCACACGAAACTTTATGAAGGGTAGTTTTTCTTGTCGAGCTTCTCAATAATGGGATTTCCACTATTCTCTACCATTATCACAAAAAATGATACAGCATAGCAAGCTAGTCTTCTGCAACCTTCTACAACAAGTGCACAATAATATACCAAGTAACATTTTTCATTGATTGCTCAATAATAGTACATGTAATCTACAAATTATTTGTAGATAAACCTTATGTTAGCTTCTTGGAAAACACCCCAAAAACTACAGATTCAAATGTGTAACCTGTTTACTCACTTTCGGTCAATACATCCAAAATCACAGTATATCATGAAACTGTTGTCTGCAATCTTGTGAAACGAGGTCTGAAATCGTAAACTGTAAACCCTAAATCCTAAATCCTAAACCCTAAACTCTAAACACCAAATCTCACAGCAATCTAAGATTTTCACTCTACCTTGCTTCCAATGCATCCATAGGCACTATCCAAGATAAAGAGTGGAAGAATGGGAGAGCTTTTTACATGTTGCTTGCTTACTTGAACGTTGCTTCTTTTCCTTCACTTGAGCCTTCAAAATCAGCTTGTCTCAGTGGCGCTGCTCTGATACAATCTCAAGAATCGCGTGGTGGGGGGACTTGCTTGAGCTGTTGTGCCACACACACACTCTATACATAAGAGGAAGCTCCCTCAAGAACATAAGAAGAGAGATGGAGGCCAAAATGTTTTGTTGTTGATTTCTTCTTCTTCTTCCACACACTATACAATGTACACAAAGTATAGATAAGATATAACATAAAGGAAAGTGGCCTACTAAGTCAAATAGTGTATAAGAGACTACACTAATCAACTAGCGCTATATCTTTGTCAACTGTAGGTAGGTGTAACAAAATAAATATAATAAGTGATAATTTAGTGGCCATGTGAGTATCATGATGACCACCGACGTGTTAAGTGTAGATGCGTGGACTCGTCTAGTCAAGCGGTTTATCATCAATGTCTGCACGTGTTGAGCTTGCCATCTCAACAAAAAAAGTGGTAAAAAAGTCCAAGCATTCTACTCTAGTTTAAGAAGGGAACACAACAGGTTCTCTTCAAGAGGTTGTGGTATGGGGATGTGCTAGTGATAACTAGCAAAATAGGTTAAATCAACACTTTGATGATTTGTAGGTTTCACAAAGCAATGGAAACTTTGGAAATACAGGTTCTAGAAATTTTGGTTTTTTTTGTAATCCGTATGGAAAAAAAATCATATTGCAGTTTCATTTTTATACTAAGAAGAATGAAATGTGCAGTGGTAAATTGCAATAAGAAAAGTATGCATTGTCTTTACGACAGAATGAAGAAAAATAAGTATATGCTTATTATGCAACATATGATGAGTAATGTCATAAAAAGGGAGACACATGATGATGATTCATACCACCCAATTTTACGCATTGGAAAAGTTTCCTTGTCCTTGCTTAATAGTTAGACAAAGAGTCTGTAAAATATATTGTATGTGACATCCATCACAAAGAATTTAATGTCTCTTGGTCGAATAGTAAAGCTAGGGCTGTAGATTTGATTAAATGTAAAAGGTTGTTTTGTGAAAGATTTTAATGATAAGTGTAAGTTGATCACAAAAGGAATAAGAGTTAGCTGCATATTCACCTTAGATGCTAAAATTCCTACTATGAGTGTTGCTATGTATGCCAAAGGAAAATGAGTGGTTTTGCAAACATTGAAATATGACATAAATATCTTGGATATGTAAACATGTAATCATTATAATACTAGCAATCACTAACTATTTGTTAGCTTTGTTATTTAAATTTCATTACTTAAAAACAATTGAGAAATCTCTCTCTCTCTCTCTCTCTCTATATATATATATATATATATATATATATATATATATATATATATATATATATATATATATATATATATATATCTCTTCCCAATACTATTTAATCAACATGACACCATGGTACTAGTGACATCAAGAGACAAGGAGATGGTAAGCACATGGCAAAACAAACTAATAGTATATGATAAGGCTATATTAGCTACATTATTCCTAGTATACTAGAATTAGTTTATCTAATACTTAATAATACTAATTTATTAATTACTAGCTTAGATACTTAATCTATGTATGTGTGTGTTCAACACGACACCATGACAACAGGGACGACAAGAGATGTGGAGACAATGGGCATCATAAAACAAGCTAATATTATACTATCATACTATATTAGCTACATTCTTCATATCATACTAGAATTTGTTTACCTAATACCTAGTATCACTCATGAACTAAAATATAATTGACCATTATCATTAATTATCTAATTGATTTAGATACATAATTAACTACTAAGAAATAAAATAATACAATATTTCGTAACTAAACTCCATATAAGCCTACCTAATAACTAATTAACCACACATAACAATAATGACAAAACTAACACATACATAATTTTTACTAATTAACTAACCAATCATATATATTAATCGAGAACTACTATATATCTAATTAATTGATTATAGCTAAAGTAATCTATATAATTAAGAATTAAAGTGATAATTAGTTACTACTAACTGATATACTAGTTAACTACTAGTATATTACCGAATATTATACTAACATAATGCATATATTATATAATATATATTGTATAATACTTAAGTGATTAATTGGTTAATTACTAACCTTTGTCTATGTATGTATTAAATGTGTACTAAATGTAAATTGGAAAGATGGCAATGAATAATACATATCCATGGGCAACAAACAATCTGCATAAGGTGCAGAGTAATCATGATGGAGCATTAATACGTGTCTATCATAAAAGGAGTGACGCATCTACACAACAAATATAAGTTTCTTGGCTCTATCAAATATAATCCTCATCCTTGCATGCCATCATCACAAAACAAACACTTTGTCAATAAGATAATAACAAAATATTACTATAGAACAAACACTTGGGGAAAAAAAAACAATACCACTACCTAATACCGGCTGCGTATGTATACCTGGTTTTAAATAAGGCTCGTGGGAAGCGCCTTTAAGATAACAGTTGTTATCACGATTCTTAAGTAATAACACATTCTTGCCACATTGTTACAGTTACTCTTCGTAAGTAAACGTAAATGCTACTCATGATAAGTACTATTCATATTCCTATCGAAGGGACAATTCTAAGCGATACTGCTTCGGGTACTTAGGAAATCATGACAGCGACATGGCATCCTGCCTAGAACAGGTACAGAAGAAAGACAACTTAGTTGCGGCTTGTTACAACTTACTGCATCATACGCCCGTTGGACCACGGCGCTTCTTACGTGCAGCGGCATACATAGATTTAACAGGACCTGCAAGGTCCGTAGCAGCTGCAGACTTGGCCGAAGAAGCCGGTACACTTCCCAGAGCGGCATCTGGTGCAGTTGACGCAGCCCTTGTGGGAGCAGCTGGTATCGGTGGGGTGGCAGGCCTGGCAGTAGCTGTTGCAGTCCGCATCCGTGCCTGTGCCCCGGCACACCGACCTATGAGGCCCGCAAACACCCTTCACGGGATGCGCGGATAGTAGCGCCATCATCATCACCACCATCAGAACTACGTCCGTAACTCTCTTCTTATCCATATCACAAGGAACTTTAGACACAAGACTAGATAGTAAAAGGACCCGCATATAGTAAATGAATAAATTTTTCTAGTTAGCAAGTAGGAATTTTAATATTCAAACTAGGTTTTTAATTTTACTATATAGAAATGAAGCTATAACTAGTAAAATGATTCTTACCTAGTAAATGTACGAATTGTTTCTAGTTACCATGTAGGAAGTTTTGGATATAAACTAATATTTTAATTTTACAAGATAAATATATACAAAGCCAGAAAAACAAAATAAGTGTCTCTATAGCAAAGCAAACAAATACTTTTTTAGTCATAGAAAACAATAATGTTTATATAACTAAGCTAAGAAATTAACACTGGTTGCAAGCATGTTAAGCTAGTGTGTTGTGCCTCAACCTATGTTGCCAAGGATAGGAGAGTTATTAGTGTAGCTTATGTTTCAATCTCCTCTTGTATGTTTTTCATCCAAAACACACTAATTCATGTATAGGTAATGATGGAATAAGCTTTCATTGTAGCCATTGTTTGCAGCAAACATAGTTTTGCAGTGCAAAGATGAGGGTCTATAGAACTATAGTGTGATGTAGTAGGTAATATGGAGATTTTATTATGGAAACATTAGAAATATGCAAAACTATTGAGACACAAACGAGCCTATTCAAAGATGAGGGTCTATAGAACTATAGTGTGATGTAGTAGGTAATATGGACATTTTATTATGGAAACATTAGAAATATGCAAAACATTAAAAATAAATGAGCCTATTCAATGCTATGAAATGTAATAGATTTACTAAATGAACTCACTTTGTCACACACACAGAGATTTTTTAAGGATATACCATTATGTAAGATTTGTGTTTGTGTGTGGCAGTGTGAAGGCAAACAGAAAAGGAAAACTTACTAATTTATGTAATGGTATATCCTTTAAAAATGTTTGTGTGTGTGTGTGGTGTTCTGTTGTGTTAACCAAAAACTTCTAAAGTAACGAGTGTGCATGTGTATGTGCTAGAGCATTGCCCCTTTTTTTGTTTGTTTCGGGTATTTAGAAAAGGTTCATGTCTTACATATTTCTTCAACTACTATATCATTTAGAGAAGTGGCCCAAAACTATCACAATGGCTGTTAGATTGACCAATAATATTAGCTTTACAAGATAGGAGGTTTGTATTACATCCTTGCAAGATCTATCACAAGAGGTTGAAAACATTTTGGATTACTCACTATTCTAGCAACATAGATGAACCTTCTCTTTTAGGAAACTATCATAAGATGAGACAACACCTCATTATAAGTTGGCCAATCAAATCGTGCGTATTGTTTTCACTACCCATACATACATGGAAATATACTTGCCATAGAATCCCATCAATTCATCTAATGTTCTTCCATAAATGTTGAGTTGGCACTTTTAGTTGCTTTATTGATTTTGTGTTGGTACTTAAACCTAGATAATCCTCATGCACTTATCTCTATTCTATCCTAATACGAAATGGTTATTTTTTGTTAATAATTGAAGATGTGACTTGATTATTAAAAAGATTAACTTGATTACATTGCTATCACTACAATGACTTTTAGATATAACTAAAAAGCTACATTACTCAAAAACATTATAGAAATTCCCTTTGGATATAAGAGAAAACTTTGTTGAATCAATAAATGTTTGTCATATTTTAGACATTCCAAGCTCCGTTTGCATGGAGCTTATAAATATTTGTTGATTGTGAAGCCTAAAGCATAAGAGCCAGTGTGCTAGCATGCCAATCACTTGTGAGCCTATGCTCCAAGATGACACCTAGGCCATCTGAAACCTGATTGCCCTTCCACTTGCACAAAGGGGTCGCATGACAATCAGAATCACTATGCAGTTGGCCATACCATCAAGAACCCATATGAATATCACTCCCCTCAAAATTATAGGAGGTAATTGCACTCTTCCACTTTAACCAAGAGTAGGTGCTTGTCAATTACATCTGGTCCCGCTCCAATCAGTTCACTAACCTATATGCTAATTCACATGAAGGAACACCTACTCACTACAACCTTCCAAACTAAATTGGCAACAATCAAGTGAGTTAGCAACAAGGTAATATTATAACATGAGACCCAAACTCCTTACCTTGGACTTTGGACCTACACTTCTAATGATCATTGAAGATACCAAGTGCAAGCATGTCAATGTAAAGGTATAACACTAAACATAGTCTTAACACAAGAAAGGAGGGCAAGATGAGCATATAAGGAAGAAGAAAAAAGATGTGAAAAATAAAGAATGTTGATTAAAAGAGAAATCAAAGAAAAGAACACACTTTCAGTGTACATTATACAAAAGGTCATCCAACATGAGCTCATCAAGTATCTCAGTACCAAGCTTTCTGTGAGAAAGGAGAAGCTTGAAGAGAGGCGTACAAAGGGACAAAGCATGCTCAATGAAGTTGTTGCCTTGCACTATGGTTAAATACATTTTTTAGATTTTCATGGTGCAAAGAGATGAGAAGGAGATCCAACTAAGGATCAATATCAATGATTGCTATTGAGACATTGTTTATGTACATGTCATATGAGAAACACGCCATTGAATAAGATAGTCCTAGTCCCATTTCCTAGTCATCAAGCTTAAGTGGCTCTTACAGTATCTCCATGACTTGAAATAAGGTAGTTGCAATAGTTGTTGGTGATTCTCCCCATGGCTTGATATAAGCTAGCTGCAACAATTGTTGGGTCCTATCTCATAAAGTCATACAATTGCTATCTCAAGGCTCCTTTATACATGCACACCATTGCTAGGATTCGAGGTAATCCTTTCTTGCCAGGATCATGCCTTCTTCCTTTAGCGACTTGCTTCCTACTCAAAAGTCTACAACGATAGGCATAATTTCTAGGAGATATTATTTGTACGCATGATCAATTTTGCAAAGAGAAACCGTTTAAAGATACTAATAGTGTACTTACCACAATAAGAATGATGTACCACACGTCCATCACTTATGTACACTTGCATCTCCCTTCAGAATGCACTAAAAACACCTCAATAAATGTAAGGGAAGGAATAGATGAGCTTTTTCCAATGCATAGTCCTTAACAAGAAGTACCATTGATATGCCAACATGAAGGGTGCCCACACCAAACTCTCATAGATCGGTAGCCTTGAAAGCATTGGTGGCCTTGAAAGCATATTTGCAAACTTATAAAACCATTTTGAAAGCAAGATTTTAAAATGTAGAGATTATGTAAAAATTCAACTCCTTTCATTTTTCCACATTATGATGGCAAGTCCCCTCTTAAGCAACATTTGGATGTTGATGGATCTGTTTGGCCATTGCTAAAAAAGGATAAAAAGTCTGAAATTATGAGGAGTCACTTCTAGTACTGAATAAATCTCTTCTATTGGCTTGATTTGCTAGTGTTTAGGTTGATAGATAGAAATCATGATGAAGCTTTGAAATGCTTTGGGAAAATTTTAGAGAAAACCTCTTTCCAGATGTAGTGACATCATTGTCTACAAAAGTCATACCTTTGTGGCTACACATATCTTTGTAATCATTTTTTTGTGGTTGCACATATCAAACCTACAAAATGTGATTAGGAGGATAAACTCAAAGGGAGTTGAACCCCAAACACAATGTGTGTGTCTATCGAGGAGGCCCAAACTCCTTACCTTGGACTTTGGACCTACACTTCTAATGATAATTGAAGATACAAGGTTCAAGCATGTCAAAGTAGAGGTACAACACTAAACATAGTCTTAGCACAAGAAAGATGGGCAAGATGAGCATAGAAGAAAGAAGAAAGAAGATGTGAAAAATAAAGGATGTTGATTAAAAGAGAAATCCTAGAAAAGAGCACACTCTCAGTGTACATGTTGCAAAAAGTCATCCAGGATGAGCTCATCAAATACTTGCACAACCAAGCCTTTACACATGCACACCATTGCTATGATTCGAGATAATCCTTGCATTTGGATGAAAGACAGAAAGGCTGAAATTATAAGAAGTTTCTTCTAGTATTGAACATAGTCTCTTGGACTGGCTTGATTTGCTACTGTTTAGGTTGATAGATAGAAATCGTGATGAAGCTTTGAAATACTTTGGAAAATTTTTAGAGAAAACCTCTTCTCAGATGTAGTGACCTCATTGTTTACAAAAGTCATACCTTTGTGGCTGCACATATCTTTGTAACCATATCTTTGTGGTTACACATATCAAACCTACAAAAGGTGATTAGGAGGATAAACTCAAAGGGAGTTGAACCCCAAACACACTATGTGTGTCTACCGAGGAGTTTACCTGCACAACTCAAAAAAAATATTTGTAAACAGAGATACATGATTGCTTGTAAAAGGCAATCATGCATCTCTCTCTCTCTCTCTCTCTCTCTCTCTCTCTCTCTCTCTCTCTCTCTCTCTCTCTCTCTCTTGTGTACACTTTGAGTAAGAGCACGTGCCTTTAAATATACATACACATGTGGATAGCTCTCAACAATAAGCAATTATAAAATCATAGAATGAAGACTTTGTGAAAAAAAGAAAAATCTAATCCTACCATAAAATGAAGATAAAAATCTAATCCTACCATAAATCTAAATTATAGAAACTCCCTTTGAATATAAGAGAAAACTTTGCTAAATCAATAAATGTTTCTCATACTTTAAACATTCCAAGCTTCATTTACATGATGGAGCTTATAAATTTTTGTTGACTGTGGAGCCTAAAGCATAAGAGCCAGTCTGCTAGCATGCCAAATACTTGCGAGCTTATGCTCCAAGATGCCAACCACTTGCGACCCTATGCAAGAAAACATTATAGTCTCCCTCCTTACTTTTAATCCGTCACGTGATTAGGCACAGTGTGATTAGGCACGGGAGTTGACATTAAAACTTTAATCGGTCACCATCACCACTCCTTGATAGCTCGGGTACTATTTTGCAATAAATTTCAAGATTCTTCTTTAACTATATTTAAAATATAGTATGCCATAACAATAAAAATTTATAAAATCATAGAATGAAGATTTTGTGAAAAAGAGATAAATCTAATCCTACCATAAAATGAAGATTTAGAAAAAGAAATAAGAATATCTCATCCTCCCGTTAGCAAAAAAACGAATTAGTTTCCCTCCTTTACATTTTGGGGTTCCCGCCCGTTTCTCCAACGTACAACTTCATCTTCTTTTTGTTCTTTTCACAAGAGGAGTTTGTACTTTGCGCTTTCAGCTAGCGCAAGGTGCAGGGCAAGCAAAAGAAGCAATACTCTAGTTTTGTACTATCCATCATCTCCACATCTCCATCATCGATAATCACTTGGTAATCTGCAGCCTTCAAGACTTGGTAATCTGCAGCCTCCAAGCTTAAGTCTGATCCAAGGTATGAAAGACGTATATCTCTCAGTGTAATAACGGTACAGCTCATGATAATCTTCTCTATCATGATAGTCATAATAACTAGTTGATCCTAAGAGGTTATACTAATGTTTCTGTTGTGTTGTAATCTCATTGGTACTGCAGCTATAATTTCGCACAGTGTGATTAGGCACGGGAGTCAATACATTATAAATTCAATCCGTCACCATTAGTACGGCCACTCCTTAATAGCTCAGGTACTATTTTACAAGAAACTTCAAGATTCCTATTTAACTGTTTTTAAAATATAGTATGGTTGTAAGAATGTCATGTCCTCATAAGCATAGCCGGGTATTGAGAAACTTACAATCTCAGAAATTGAAGGCTATGGTGCATCTACTAACACATAATTAATGTACATTACAGAAAATGTATCAAAAGAAGTATTCATTGTTATCCTTCATAGCACAAGCATCTAATCATGAGTCTCAACTTGCCCATATAAGTCATCTAGGATTAAGAGCAAGTTACCTGGATAATGTACCTGAGTCCACCATTTGCACTACAACATTTGATGCAGATTTCTCCAGGTTTTTTCTGAGCGAGAGAGATAGTACTAGTCTTGGGATTGGCTAGCACAGGCATTGCCTCAGTCATCCCATAGCCTTGCACAATGTAATCACCCCTCTATTGCTATGTCATCACTCCTTTAACTTGAGGGTTGTAAACTCTGAGCAGACTTGCTGTCTCAAGTTGTATCTCTGAGCAGACTTGCTTGGAGCAACTTATCAATGTATGAATGATATATATATAGATAATCTTATCAATTTATGAATGATATATGTAGATAAGCTGACTTGAGGGTTGTAAACTTTGAGCAGACTTGCTTGGAACAGCTTATCAATGTATGAATGATATATATAGATAAGCTATGCAAGGCAAGCTTCAACTATATCTACCAACAATATCTTCACATGAATTCTCACATGAATCTAGGCTCTTGAACATTCAAGAGAAATATCAGCACTGACAAGCAAGGTAGCTGGTAGAGTCTTATATAGATACCCCTCTTTTGCGCATCATTATGATTACCTTAGCCCCATTCACACCCTACAAGCTGGGCAAGGCATGTATGAAGAATATGTTTCTTCATAGACAGCAGGGAAAGAGATCAAAATTGTTAATGTTAAGTACAGACCTGCCCAATGATTGCATGGGAGACTCTGGCCTTGAATGCATCTTCAAGATCTTTGCCAAGGGGAGTAGATCCTGACATGAGCATTCTGATGCTTCAGACTCTAATCAACACATCCATTGCAGTGATGTGGATGCTACATTGCCACCACAGCAACCAGAGCCTCAACAGAGTATCTCTGTAGAAGACTAATGCCACCTGTAGTAATCTGAAGACGGTGAGTATCTCTGTAGAAGACTAATGGCACCTGCAGTAATTTGAAAACTGTGAGAGCTGGTTTGTCCATTTCTATTGCTAGCCAAGGGTTGTGTGATTTATCCATTGCAGTGATGTGGATGCTACATTGCCACCACAGCAACCAGAGCCTCAACAGAGTATCTCTGTAGAAGACTAATGCCACCTGTAGTAATCTGAAGACGGTGAGTATCTCTGCAGAAGAGTAATGGCACCTGCAATAATCTGAAAACTGTGAGAGCTGGTTTGTCCATTTCTATTGCTAGCCAAGGGTTGTGTGATTCATCCATTGCAGTGATGTGGATGCTACATTGCCACCACAGCAACCAGAGCCTCAACAAAGTATCTCTCTAGAAGACTAATGCCACCTGTAGTAATCTGAAGACGGTGAGTATCTCTACAGAAGACTAATGGCACCTGCAGTAATCTGAAAACTATGAGAGCTGGTTTGTCCATTTCTATTGCTAGCCAAGGGTTGTGTGATTCATCCATTGCAGTGATGTGGATGCTACATTGCCACCACAGCAACCAGAGCCTCAACAGAGTATCTCTGTAGAAGACTAATGCCACCTGTAGTAATCTGAAGACGGTGAGTATCTTTGCAGAAGACTAATGGCACCTGCAGTAATCTGAAAACTGTGAGAGCTGGTTTGTCCATTTCTATTGCTAGCCAAGGGTTGTGTGATTCATCCATTGCAGTGATGTGGATGCTACATTGCCACCACAGCAACCAGAGCCTCAACAGAGTATCTCTGTAGAAGACTAATGCCACCTGTAGTAATCTGAAGACGGTGAGTATCTTTGCAGAAGACTAATGGCACCTGCAGTAATCTGAAAACTGTGAGAGCTGGTTTGTCCATTTCTATTGCTAGCCAAGGGTTGTGTGATTCACCACGGGTCATTGAAAATGTTGGAGATGCGATTGATTGACAAACATTACATACTAGAAAATCGTACTGAGGCACACAATTGATGATAGTGTCAAAGACGTATTATGACACTGAAGCACACTGCTCAATATGCTGCTTACCTGACAATACAACTCCCAGAGCTGTTCTCTTGCTAGAATCACCTGTTCATTGGTTAGATATCCAATTCATTGTCATCCTTCATCCCAATTCATTGTCATCCTAGAGTCAACTTAGCCAGTAGAAGGTTTTGACATTTCCTGACATGGGAAAAAGAACTCTTTTCCCTTCATAATATAAGCATTCAGAAGTTGGAAAATAGCTGGCAACTTACAGTAGCTCTGCAGATGTGGTAATTGATTTCAGTCCAGCTGTACAAGCGTGCACTTCAAATAATGTTGAAAAATCATTGCTATCTAGTCGATCCATTACATTTGAGTAGAGCCATGATAACCGGTCCCCCAAAAAGCGGTATGCATAGGTACTTAACCACATGATTCATTGCCTACATATGAGTAGATTTAAAAACCTAACTTTTTTGGTTAAGATCAAAGCATTATGTTAAGTTATGGCATAATTCCAATTGATCCTTTTATAACATGCATTCAAGATTCATGGTACTAAACTTTAGGGTTTTATGTGAACCATGCAGCTTTTTCCAACTTCTTTTCTAAATGAGATATTCGTACACTGAATGAGTATTACACAACCTCTCGTAACTATTTACATAGTTGATTGAGATTTAAGCCAATTGACTAGAGTTTAATCTACTTCATGCAGCTCAAGAACCATTTCCATGCCTTGCAAATTCCTACAGATTATTAGCAACTTTCTTTAATGAATCATTGCGAAGAAGAGATGTCTAATAATGCGACATGCGATTCATACTTTCCATGCATAATCAAAGTGTACAACAATAAACTCGACTTTGTAAAGATGATCATTAGTTGATCTAATTTCGTTACTTTGCAATGCCTAAAAAACCACTTGCTAGGAATGCATAAAGATCTTATGCTCTTTTTTTTTCATTCGTTTATTTGAAAAATACAAATGACCGATTCTTTGATCGTAAGCTATTTTCTTTAATTTATCCAAAGTATTTCAATCGAAAAAATGCATCCTAGTTTTCGTAAATGAATCATGCACAATTGAGATATTATTGTCAAGATTGTGGGAGAGAAGGAAGGAGTCTCACTTGTAGCTTTCTTGCTTGCATAATGGGGGAATACACACAAGGGTGGAGGCTGAAAACAGTTTTCCTCTTCTTAGTTGTGTAAGCCAAGAGAACTCTCATACAAAGAAATAGAAGAACCCTATATATGGGTCTCAAACCAAACTCAACTAACTAAGGTGGCATACTAACTGACCCACGAACTAGAGTAGATAAGGATAGCTATCATGTAGCTATTATTCATGGGCGGTGTACCAACCGCGTCTGCAACTGACAAGTCGGTGACATAAATACACAACGGTCACCCTGGCGTATCACGAGTGGAGCTCGATATCTCAACACTCCCCCTCGAGCTCAATCCCAATTCCTGCACACCAAGCAGGTCTCTGAACTTGCGCAGCTTCTCTGCGCCCAATGCCTTCGTAAATATGTCAGCTACCTGATCCTCTGTGCTGACATAAACTAGATCAATAAGACCTAGTAAAACCCTCTCCCGCACATAGTGATAATCCACCTCAATGTGCTTTGTTCTAGCACGATAGACTGGGTTATTTGCCAAGTGTATACTACTCATGTTGTCACAATAAATGACAACTGGCCCATTTGTAGAGATGCATATCATAAAGTAGCTTATGCAACCAAGCTACCTCACATGCAGCCATTGCTGCACCCCTGTACTCAGCCTCTGTGCTCGACAAGGCAACTGTAGGCTGTTTCTTGCTGCTCCAAGTGACTGCAGCACTCCCAAAAGAGAACACATATCCACTGGTAGATCGTCTATCAGAAATACTACCAGCCCAATCAGCATCAGTGTATCCATGCAGCTGTATCTGAACCCCAGTCTCATAAAATAGTCCATACTGCAATGTGGACTTCACATACCTGAGTATGCGTATAGCCGCATCCAAATGCGATTTCCTTGGAGCCTGCATAAACTGACTTACCAATCCAACAGCATAGCTCAAATCTGGCCTGGTAATAGTCATATAAATCAAGCTTCCTACTATGCGTCTGTACATAGTAGGGTCTTCCAGAAGCTCACCTGCATCTGCGCTCAGCTTCACATTCTGCTCCAAAGGAACTGAAATAGGCTTACAGCCTGTCATCCCATATTTGGACAGCATGTCCAATCCATACTGCCTCTACAAGAGCTGTATCCCACTTGGTGATCTAATCACCTCAATGCCCAAGAAATAACGCAGCTCTCCCAAATCCTTCATCTCAAACTTCTGCTTCAATAGCATTTTCACATGAAGGATATCTTCATCACTGTCACCTGTCATAATCAAATCATCAACATAAATGACAAGTAGCATAATACCTTTCTCTGTTTTTCTCACATAAAGTGAGAAATCTGCCTTGGAAATTTGAAAGCCAATAGTGACAAGATACTGCCCTATCTTGTCAGACCATGCTCTAGGTGCTTGCTTCAAGCCATACAAGGCTTTCTTCAACCTGCAAACAAACTCAGGATGAACAGCATGCACATAACCTGGTGGCTGCTCCATATAGACCTCTTCTTGCAAATCACCATGCAAGAAGGCATTCTTTACATCCATCTGATGTAAAGACCATCCCTTTGATGCAGCCATAGCAATGACTGCTCTTACGGTTGCCATCCTTGCAACCGGACTGAATGTTTCTTCATAGTCAATGCCATATGTTTGTGGATATCCCTTGACTACTAATCTTGCCTTGTATCTGTTCACAGAACCATCAGCATTGTGCTTCACCTTATAGACCCACTTACAGCCAATTGCATTCTTACCTTTAGGCAAAGGTACCAATTCCCATGTAGCATTTGCTTCCAAGGCATCCATTTCTTCATCCATGGCTTTCTCCCATTTTTCTTTTCCCATGGCTTGCTCAAAAGAAGTGGGTTCTGGTTCCTGTATCACTTTGACCATATATGCATAGTGAATGGCTGTAAATCCATCATATTTCAGCCTATCCACAGGATACCTAGCTCTCGTAGACCTGCGCAAAGTAGGTTCACTCCCAGGTGCTTTCAAAACATCCCTGGTCTTCCTTACTCTAGGTGTAACAATAGAAGGAATACCCAACTCATCATCAATGCTCTGTTCTGAGCCACTGGATTCACCATCCACATAAGAGTGACCTGCATTCACATCAAACATGGGCTGATCAACCTTCTCTTTTCCTTTTCGTGATACCTGCATACCACTATCTGCATTGCTTTGAGAAGATTCTCCTGATCTCAATCTGCCTGTCCATGGCGAAGAATGTGAACCACTGCTAGAGGACGCTCCAGGTCCACTAATATTTTGTGATTGCTGCTGTGAATTCTGTGCAGCATTACCATTTTGTGCATCTACATCATCAATCACATTTACTTGTTTATACCAGCTACTCATCTCATCAAAAACAACATCTCTGCTCACTGTAAACTTACGAGTAGAAGGGTTATAGCATCTATACCCTTTTTGCTGCAGAGAGTAACCAATAAAGATGCACTTCTCAGCTTTTGGATCCAACTTGGATCTCAACTCATCTGGCACATGTACATAGGCAATGCAACAAAAAATTTTCAAATGAGAAATATCTGGTTTCCTACCAGTATACCTCTCCTCTGGAGTCATCCCATGTATTGTTGCAGTGGGAGTCCTGTTCATTATGTAGACTGCTGTAGCAACTGCTTCAGCCCAATAAAAATCTGGCAGGTCTTTTTCATTAAGCATGGCACGAGATACCTCTCCAATATGCCTGTTTTTTCTTTCTGCAATTCCATTTTGCTGTGGGGTATGACTGCATGAATATTGCTGCTTTATGCCATGCTCTTGCAAGAACCTTGCAAACTCATTTGAGAGGTACTCTCCCCCTCCGTCTGACCTTAGGCATTTTATTTGCAGGCCTGTTTCTTTTTCAAGCATAGCTTTAAGAGTTTTGAAATACCCAAAAACTTCACTTTTCTTTTTCATAAAATACACCCAAACTTTTCTGCTATAGTCATCAATAAAAGTGATAAAATAATGACAGCCTCCAAGAGATGCAGCTTTAGTAGTCCACACATCAGAGTGGATTAATTCCAATGGCTTCTCACTCTCTTGAACATGTCTAGGAAATGGTTTCCTTGCCTGTTTTCCAAACTGACAGGCTTCACATACCTTATGCATTTCTGCAACCTTGAATTTGGGCAATCCTGCAACAATATTTTGGGCCTGCATTGATTTAAGTCGCTGTACATTAACATGACCAATGCATTTATGCCAGATATCAATATCTGCAACTACACCGGTCCCATGTGCAAACATTGCTGCACTCAATTCAGACATGTCTGCATCCAACGTAAACATTCTGCCCTTCTTCTTTCCTTTTGCTATCAAGCGACCTTTATTTTTCATATCCTCAACAAAGCATCCATGAGGATTAAATCTGACCTACAAGCCCTGCTCAACCATTTGACCAACAGAAACCAGATTCTTGGTGATATTTGGGACATGAAATACATCGGACAGGTATTTCTTTTTCCCATCCTGCATAAACAAGGGAATTTTTCCAATCTGCACAATAGGATATGCAGTATCATCACCAGTCTCCACAAATCCTGGTTTTTCCATTTTCCTTGCATCCTCCATCCATTCTGCATGACCTGTCATGTGGTTTGATGCACCTGAGTCAACATACCATACATCATTGCTTTCTTCTGCACTTGTCACAGAATTGTTCATGTGCTGCACCATGAACAAATGCTCATTTCTGTCATCACCCTGTCTACTAGAAGATGCATAATTCCCTTGTTGCAGTTTTCCATTTATGATGTCATTCTGCTTTTTATAGCAGTCTTTAGCCATATGACCCATTTTACCACAGTAGTAGCATTCAACATTACTGTTTGCATTTTGACCTCTTTGCCATCCACCACGACCTCTTTGGCTCCCCCTGCCTCTAGAGTTACCACGTCCTCCTCCATAGGACTGGTTTTCTTGAGATTGCTGCATATTCTGATTTCTACCACGGCCTCCAAATCGGCCTCCTCTACCTCTGCCTCTACCTCTTCCAGCATTTGAGTAGAAGACAGCTTCTTTTGAAGTTCCTCCTGAAGAAGATGCACCACCATTTCTCTGCTCCTCAGAAATTAGAAGAGCAATCAACTCCTCAAAATCAGGAAATCTTTCACGGACGGAAATGGATGTTCGGAACTGTGCATAATCCTTTCTTAGACCATTCAAGGTCACAGAAACTAAATCATCATCTTCCACTGGCGACCCAATGGAAGCAAGTGCATCTGCAATCTTCTTCACCTTCATGTGGTAGTCATTGATGCTCATATTTTCTCTTTGCACATTATGCAACTCTTGCTTGAGCTGCATTTTCCTGGCTTGCGTATTTGTGCTATACATTTTTGACAAAGTATCCCATGCCTCCTTTGGCGTACTTGCATCCTGAATATGCACAATCATAGAGTCTGAAATACTGATAGACAGCCAGTACATAACTTTCCTGGCTCTCTCATGCCATGCTTTGAATGCCCGCATTTGCTGTTGATTGGGAACATCAGGAAGAACTGGTTCTTCTTCATTTCCTGCAACAAATTCCCAATATCCTTTTCCCATAAGGAAATTCGTCATTCTAAACTTCCATGCCTGGAAGTTGTTCTTGTCAAGCTTTTCAGTGACAATCTATGAAAGAGAATCAGACGCCATTACAGAATACTGCAAAAAATTCTGTCACTGCAAAAAACACAGCTTCACCCTCACAAGGGCAAATCTGCAAAACTGGCGAAAGTGGTATTTGACCACACAGTCACTTCCTAGTGATGATTTTGCATAAACAGGAACCAAGGATGATTCTGAAACTCCCAATGTCTCTGCGCACAAGCATACGATGCAATTTCTACAGTAACTTTTCACCGACTTGTAGAACAGTGGCTGCACACACTACAAGGGAATGGGGCAATAGCGACGCCGATTAGCGACGGCGGATGTCGGCGTCGCTATAGGCGTCGCTATATGCGTCGCAATTGGCGTCGCTATATGCGTCGCTATTTGCGTCGCAAATAGCGACGCCAATTGCGACGCCGCAGGGAAAAAAAGCGCGGCCGAAACCAGAGCGCCGTTTTCATTTTGTTTTCTTCGCCTTTTGAGAGCGAGAGCGAGGGAGAGAGCGAGGGAGAGAGCCAAGGCTTTGTGGGAGAAGAGGAGGAAGAGACTTGCCGCCGCCGCCACCGCCACCGTCGTTGTTCGTGAAGGAGAGGAGGAGCCCTCGTTGCAAAGAGAAGCCGCCCACGCTCGCCATATCTCATTGGTGAGTCTCCCTCTCTCTTTCTTTTACTTGTTGAAGGTTTAAATCGTTCTCTTTTGTTTGTTTAGGAGAGGAAATGAAAGAGAAGGAGAGGGAGAGGGAGAGAGAGGGAGAGAAAGAGAGGGAGAGGGAGAGAAAGAGAGGGAGAGTGCATTCTCTCTCTCTCTCCCTTTTGCTTGTTTAATGTTTAAATTACTTTCTTCTTTGCTTGTTTAGGAGAGGAAACGAGAGAGTAAGAGAGAAAGAGAGGGAGAGGGAGAGGGAGAGGGAGAGGGAAAGAAAGAGAAAGAGAAATAGAGGGAGAGGGAGAGGGAGGGGGAGGAAATAGGAGAGGGAGAGAAAGAGAAAGAGAGGGAGAAGGAGGGAGAGTGCATTCTCTCTCTCCCTCCCTCTCCCTTTTGCTTGTTTAATGTTTGAATCACTTTATTTTTTACTTGTTTAGGAGAGGAAATGAGAGAGAAAGAGAGTGAGAGGGAGAGGAAGGGAAAGGAAATGAGAGAGGGATAGAAAGAGAAAGAGAGGGAGAGTGCATTGTATCTCTCCCTCTCCCTTTTGCTTGGAGGATGTTTAAATCACTTTATTTTTTGCTTGTTTAGGAAATGAGAGAGAAAGAGAGATAGAGAGGGAGAGGGAGAAAAAGAGAAAGAGAGGGAGAGGGAGAGGAAGAGGGAGGGGGAGGGGGAGGGGAAGGAAATGAGAGAGGGAGAGAAAGAGGGAGGGGGAGGGAGAGGGAGCGAGGGAGAGGGAGAGGGAGAAAGAGGGAGGGAGAGGGAGAGGGAGGGGGAGGGAGGAAATGAGAGAGGGAGAGAAAGAGAACGAGAGGGAGAGGGAGAGGGTGAGAGAAAGAGAGGAAGAGAGGGAGAGGGAGAGAAAGAGAGGGAGAGGGAAGGGAAGGAAATTTAAGATAATATACGTATTGATAATGGTATGCAATGTGCTTTGCATACGGCCACGTACTTCATCAAAATGAACCCAAAATTATTGTTATAGAAAAAGAAACCCTTAAATTGAGTATAGGATAATTTCTCTCAGGTCTTATGACTATGAGTAGAATTGATTGAAATAAATTTTATTACTATAGTTATAAAATTTCATAGATGGCGCGCATTAATTTTAAAATGGATTACTTATACTCAAAGCCGAGATATAACAAAAAATTATCTACCGGGACAAACAAATCGTTGAGCATGATACAAGGCCGAGATATAACATCGGAAAATCTCTCGACTACTATATACAATGCAAGGTTTATGGTCAACTTGCAACTTGACGTACATCTCCATAAAGCTATCCATTTAAGCCTTGTTTGCTGTAATGTAGATAAGATGGCAAACGAAGAAGGTCCTATTGTTCAAGACCGCGAGTCGTATCTTAATCAGCGTGTCCCATGTCCTTGCTCTCAATGCAAGTTGGCAATTAGACGAAAACGCCGATTGTCTATAGAACACGTACGACGATTTGGCGAGTTTCAATCTGAGATCATTGATCAGGCGATTGTAGACTTTCAGCAAACGGTAATTTGAAGTTAGCATTTTTCATGCATTGTACTCTCAAGCTAATTGAAAACCATACACAATAAGATTGGGTCTTGTTGGTAAATTTTGTATCTAGGGGGGTGATGTCTCGACCCAAGGGGGAGTGCACCCTTTGCGGCCAATTAGAAGAGTTCGTGGACGTGCGATGGATGGATTGCAGGAGCCAATCGACCACTCGCAAGGCCCATCTATACCGTCAATGCTAGAGGAGACAGACAACCTTCCCGACTTGCCTACAATCTTGGAGCCTGAGATGGAGGCAATGATCGATGCATTGATTCCCATGGATGTTGAGACATCTGACCCGCTCAGAGAGGAAGCATCCATACCATTATATGATGGGTGCCGAGTATCTCGGTTGAAGACATTGCTTGCACTCTTAAGTGTGCAAGCAAAATACGGTTGGAGCGATACGAGTGTGACTGAGTTATTCAGGTATCTTGCACACAGACTTCATTGTTTTTTTTTTTAAACAGTATTATTTCAAACATGGATAGATTTTTCAAGGTGTTTTATGATTTTTTCAGGTTATTGAAATATCATATATTGCCACCTGCAAACACCATGCCTGAGTCTCGTGATGATGCGCGACATGTTTTACGGAAGCTTGGCATGGACTACAATAACATCCATGCATGTATCAACGACTGCATATTGTTTCGAGATGAATACGAGACTATGGAGACATGCCCAAAGTGTGGTGCTCACAGGTATCGACAGGACTTGCAAGGGCAAACCATCCCTCAAAAAGTCCTCAGACACTTTCCACTCATCCCCCGCATAAACCACATGTTTCGCACGTCTGCCATGGCAAGCTTGACAACGTGGCATGTGCAGAATAGGTCCACGGATGGAGTACAACGAATATCAGCAGATTCGTGCGTATGGAGCCACATTGACTCTACCTTCCAAGGCTTTGCGCGAGAGCCAAGGAATCTTCGGCTCGGTCTCGCCATGGATGGTGTGAACCCATTCGGTCTGCGCTCGACTTCTTACAGTGTGTGGCCTATAGTGCTTGTCAACTACAACATTCCTCCATGGCTTTCTACGAAGAAAGGACATCTCATCCTTAGCTTGCTCGTCCCGGGCCGCTACAAAGTAAAAAATATGGACGTGTATCTTCATCCATTAGTCGATGAGCTTAAGATTTTGTGGGAGGAGGGGGTCATGGTGCAAGATATGAGCAGGCGCGATGGTCGGCAGTCAGCCAACATTCGAGCCATTCTCATGTGGACGATGCATGACTTTCCGGGATTGGGAGAGTGCTCAGGTGAGCAGACCTTTGTTCTTGCCGGTAATATCTATATTTTATTTCATTCAATCAAGTATTCACTAGGTCGTGGATCGCCTTGCAGGTCTCGTTACCTCAGGTTATCATGCATGTCCATTGTGTGGGCCACAGTTAGACTCCCGAAGGTCACGAACCATGAAGAAGATGGTATATCAAGGACACGCCGCTTTCTTGCCGGAGGATCATGAACTCAGGGAAGGTTTTCTTGGACGACCTCCAGCACGTATGAACGCTGCAAGCTGGTACGAGCTGAAAATGGTAAACCCGGATTCACATCCAAATGGAATGCGGTGGTTCTCAGTTTTCTACGAGTTGCCATATTGGACCCACTTACAGGTCAACCACTTGTTGGATCCCATGCATATTTTCAAAAATGTGGGCAGCTTGCTATGGGACCACATCACAGGAAAGAGAGACACTATAGGGTCACGAATGGATTTAAAGGAGGTAGGTAAGATGGAGGCGCTTTGGCCGCAGTTGAGTGCTGAAGGGGGAGTGCAGCTTCCTCGCGCTCCCTGGGTTTTGTCTACCAAAGAAGAGCGCATTGTGAAGCAAGTAATCAAGTCTATCCGCACTCCGACGGGTATGATGCGTTCTCTCAGGTCCGCATTTTCTAAAGATGACCAGATTTCTGGGCTAAAATCCCATGATTGGCACAAGATATGTCAGGTTTGTGAACAGAATGGATTTTAATTAGCGTGGACATTTTGAAATTTGAAAAGTGACCATTATTCTTAATGCTTTCTCATTTGTGGCAGTTTGTCCTACCGATCGCGATCACGGGATGCCTAACTCCAGAAATTCGCGGGGCCATTTACAAGCTGTCGACTTTGGTGCAATGGATCTCACAGAAAGAGATTAAGACGTCCTCTATTGAATCCGCAAGGCGGGGAGCAGTTGAGACGGTCTGTCTCTTTGAGAAATACCTGTCCACTAGCATGCTCACGATACAAGTTCACCTTCTTGTGCATCTTGTGGATGAAGTGGAGATTGCTGGACCTGTCCATACGCGATGGATGTTCTTCCTGGAGCGCTTCATGAAAACCCTGAAAGGCTTTGTGCGACAACGAGCTCGTCCGGAAGGTAGCATGGCGGAAGGTTGGTTGGTGTCAGAGGCGTTAGTGCATATCTCACAATGGCTACCAACGGTGGAACCAGACAATGAAATGCTATGGACGCTGAAGGACGATGACAGGCTGACTGGAGATGTGGTGGTTGGAAATGGGGTAGAAAAAAGAATGGATGCCTCAATGGAAGAGAAGGTGAATCGCTTTTGTATGTTGCACCATGCCTCCATGGAGACGTGGCTCGCCAAGTACCAGATTGCAAGGCAAGATCGAGAGGAAGCACGAGCTGAATTCCGACGTAGTACGCGTCACCGACCGATTCGATATCCCGAAGGCATGGAGGAGATGCCGCGGTTTATGTCAACACGATGGTTGCATGGAGCCTTGACCGCAGCATCCAGCGAAGGGACAGAGGTCTCAATGGAGGAGTGGGAGTTCTCGAGGGGATGTAGTCCAAAGGTAATGAGGGGTTTAGAATGTGTCGTATCTAAATTTGCTTGCTACATCTAATTTGAGTGTTTCAATGTGCAGTACAAAATATATAGTGCAGCATGGTCGCGCGGACGGCATTTTCGGGTGGAGCGTATTGACAAAATGCGCTCCACAATGGACTGTGGTGTCATGGCAAGGTTTGAGCAAGAGAGCCGGCGACGAGCAACGGATCCGAACACGGTTGTGGATGAGATGGAATATTTTGGGAATTTGCAAAGTATTATTACGGTGGATTACCGTAGCTTCTCCATGATAATATTCGACGTGCAGTGGTTCAAAGTGGTACTTGGAGGAGCTGGCGCAACATTTCGACGAGGTCCATCTGGATTTCTCGAAATAGATTCCGAAAAAAAATGGATGGATTTGCGCGACACCTTTGTGTTGCCGGCCCATTGTGAACAGGTGCAACTAGGCATTTGCTTGCTAATTGTAATACGACATGGTTTATGTCACAATGGTTTGAAGACGGTTTGTAAGTGTTTGTGAACAGGTAATCTTCTATCCAAATCCTCGACAATCTCGATGGTGGTATGTTATACCTTCAACTCTCGAGGTGCGAGAGTATACGATCAAAGCGATGTTCCAGGCATAGATGAAGAAAATATGCCATACAATAATGCATTCAAATATCTCATGGTAACTACGGACATGAAAGATGAGAGACTTACTGGGCCGCCGCGTCTGTACAATCGGTCGATCAATGATCTGAGACCGTGCCTCTCTGCATATTGAGTCTCAAGGCCTTGCGGATCACGATTTGTAATGGAGTGCTGCAAAGAAAACAAAATGCTAACTGCTAGAAACATGATTGTTAGTACAAATAACATCTCAAAAAAACAAATAAGCAAAACAAAAGAGAAACTTACAAAGTCCTCCAAATATGTCCTGTGGCCGCCACTCCCAAGATGATGTACTGATCCGCCTGCAGTGCAGGTATCGACATTTTCAGGATGAGTCGAGGGATGAGCGATGAGGAGTTTCAGGAGATGATGGCACGTATGTCTCCAGATCAGCTCGCGAGATTCAGAGAGATAGTAGATCAGGAGCTGTCTCGTTCTTCGTCAGGGCGCTCTGCTAGATCAGCTTCGGCGCGATCAGATGCTTCAGCTTCGAGTAGACGATCTCGACGCTCGCGACTTGGGCCAGAGGGAGGGACTGCGACTGCAGGAGGATCAGGGGGGTGCTGCTCTGGAGACATGGACGCGGTGTCTCCGTCTCGTCGTTCAGCTGGAGCTCGGTCACCGCCAGGATTTGTCACACCTGTGGGGACGTCCACTCCAGTTACTCCGGCTTTTGCGCAGCCGTCGGCAGATGTCACGCCTTTTGGTGGCACTCCTTTTGGTGGCACCCCCTCTGGTGGCACTCCTTTTGGTGGCACACCCTCTGGCGGCACCCCTTTGTTGTCAAGATTGTGGGAGAGAAGGAAGGAGTCTCACTTGAAGCTTTCTTGCTTACACAATGGGGGAATACACACAAGGGTGGAGGCTGAAAACAGTTTTCCTCTTCTTAGTTGTGTAAGCCAAATGAACTCAAGTACAAAGAAATAGAAGAACCCTAGATATGGGTCTCAAATCAAACTCAACTAACTAAGGTGGCATACTAACTGAGCCACGAACTAGAGTAGATAAGGATAGCTATCATGTAGCTATTATTCAGGGGCGGTGTACCAACCGCATCTGCAATTGACAAGTCGGTGACATAAATACACAACGGTCACCCTGGCGTATCACGAGTGGAGCTCGATATCTCAACATTCCCCCTCGAGCTCAATCCCAATTCCTGCACACCAAGCAGGTCTCTGAACTTGCGCAGCTTCTCTGCGCCCAATGCCTTCGTAAATATGTCAGCTACCTGATCCTCTGTGCTGACATAAACTAGATCAATAAGACCTAGTAAAACCCTCTCTCGCACATAGTGATAATGCACCTCAATGTGCTTTGTTCTAGCATGATAGACTGGGTTATTTGCCAAGTGTATACTACTCATGTTGTCACAATAAATGACGACTGGCCCATCTGTAGACTGATGCATATCATAAAGTAGCTTATGCAACCAAGCTACCTCACATGCAGCCATTGCTGCACCCCTGTACTCGGCCTCTGTGCTCGACAAGGCAACTGTAGGCTGTTTCTTGCTGCTCCAAGTGACTGTAGCACTCCCAAAAGAGAACACATATCCACTGGTAGATCGTCTATCAGAAATACTACCAGCCCAATCAGCATCAGTGTATCCATACAACTGTATCTGAACCCCAGTCTCATAAAATAGTCCATACTGCAATGTGGACTTCACATACCTGAGTATGCGTCTAGCTGCATCCAAATGCGGTTTCCTTGGAGCCTGCATAAACTGACTTACCAATCCAACAGCATAGCTCAAATCTGGCCTGGTAATAGTCATATAAATCAAGCTTCCTACTATGCGTCTGTACATAGTAGGGTCTTCCAGAAGCTCACCTGCATCTGTGCTTAGCTTCACATTCTGCTCCAAAGGAACTGAAATAGGCTTACAGCCTGTCATCCCATATTTGGACAGTATGTCCAATCCATACTGCCTCTACAAGAGCTGTATCCCACTTGGTGATCTAATCACCTCAATGCCCAAGAAATAACGCAGCTCTCCCAAATCCTTCATCTCAAACTTCTGCTTCAATAGCATTTTCACATGAAGGATATCTTCATCACTGTCACCTGTCATAATCAAATCATCAACATAAATGACAAGTAGCATAATACCTTTCTCTGTTTTTCTCACATAAAGTGAGAAATCTGCCTTGGAAATCTGAAAGCCAATAGTGACAAGATACTGTCCTATCTTGTCAGACCATGCTCTAGGTGCTTGCTTCAAGCCATACAAAGCTTTCTTCAACCTGCAAACAAACTCAGGATGAACAGCATGCACATAACCTGGTGGCTGCTCCATATAGACCTCTTCTTGCAAATCACCATGCAAGAAGGCATTCTTTACATCCATCTGATGTAAAGACCATCCCTTTGATGCAGCCATAGCAATGACTGCTCTTACGGTTGCCATCCTTGCAACCGGACTGAATGTTTCTTCATAGTCAATGCCATATGTTTGTGCATACCCCTTGACTACTAATCTTGCCTTGTATCTGTTCACAGAACCATCAGCATTGTGCTTCACCTTATAAACCCACTTACAGCCAATTGCATTCTTACCTTTAGGCAAAGGTACCAATTCCCATGTAGCATTTGCTTCCAAGGCATCCATTTCTTCATCCATGGCTTTCTCCCATTTTTCTTTTCCCATGGCTTGCTCAAAAGAAGTGGGTTCTGGTTCCTGTATCACCTTGACCATATATGCATAGTGAATGGCTGTAAATCCATCATATTTCAGCCTATCCACAGGATACCTAACTCTGGTAGACCTGCGCAAAGTGGGTTCACTCCCAGGTACTCTCAAAACATCCCTGGTCTTCCTTACTCCAGGTGTAACAATAGAAGGAATACCCAACTCATCATCAATGCTCTGTTTTGAGCCACTGGATTCACCATCCACATAAGAGTGACCTGCATTCACATCAAACATGGGCTGATCAACCTTCTCTTTTCCTTTTCGTGATACCTGCATACCACTATCAGCATTACTTTGAGAAGATTCTCCTGATCTCAATCTGCCTGTCCATGGCGAAGAATGTGAACCACTGCTAGAGGATGCTCCAGGTCCACTAATATTTTGTGACTGCTGCTGTGAATTCTGTGCAGCATTACCATTTTGTGCATCTACATCATCAATCACATTTACTGGTTTATACCAGCTACTCATCTCATCAAAAACAACATCTCTGCTCACTGTAAACTTACGAGTAGAAGGGTTATAGCATCTATACCCTTTTTGCTGCAGAGAGTAACCAATAAAGATGCACTTCTCAGCTTTTGGATCCAACTTGGATCTCAACTCATCTGGCACATGTACATAGGCAATGCAACCAAAAATTTTCAAATGAGAAATATCTGGTTTTCTACCAGTATACCTCTCCTCTGGAGTCATTCCATGTATTGCTGCAGTGGGAGTCCTGTTCATTATGTAGACTGCTGTAGCAACTGCTTCAGCCCAATAAAAATCTGGCAAGTCTTTTTCATTGAGCATGGCACGAGATACCTCTCCAATATGCCTGTTTTTCCTTTCTGCAATTCCATTTTGTTGTGGGGTATAACTGCATGAATATTGCTGCTTTATGCCATGCTCCTGCAAGAACTTTGCAAACTCATTTGAGAGGTACTCTCCCCCTCCATCTGACCTCAGGCATTTTATTTGCAAACCTGTTTCTTTTTCAGCCATAGCTTTAAGGGTTTTGAAATGCCCAAAAACTTCACTTTTCTTTTTCATAAAATACACCCAAACTTTTCTGCTATAGTCATCAATAAAAGTGACAAAATAATGACAGCCTCCAAGAGATGCAGCTTTAGTAGTCCACACATCAGAGTGGATTAATTCCAATGGCTTCTCACTCTGTTGAACATGTCTAGGAAATGGTTTCCTTGCCTGTTTTCCAAACTGACAGGCTTCACATACCTTATGCATTTCTGCAACCTTGAATTTTGGCAATCCTGCAACAATATTTTGGGCCTGCATTGATTTAAGTCGCTGTACATTAACATGACCAATGCGTTTATGCCAGATATCAATATCTGCAACTACACCGGTCCCATGTGCAAACATTGCTGCACTCAATTCAGACATGTCTGCATCCAACGTAAACATTCTGCCCTTTTTCTTTCCTTTTGCTATCAAGCGACCTTTATTTTTCATATCCTCAACAAAGCATCCATGAGGATTAAATCTGACCTGCAAGCCCTGCTCAACCATTTGACCAGCCGAAACCAGATTCTTGGTGATATTCGGGATATGAAATACATCAGACATGTATTTCTTTTTCCCATCCTGCATAGACAAAGGAAATTTTCCAATCTGCATAATCGGATGTGCAGTATCATCACCAGTCTCCACAAATCCTGGTGTTTCCATTTTCCTTGCATCCTCCATCCATTCTGCATGACCTGTCATGTGGTTTGACGCACCTGAGTCAACATACCATACATCGTTGCTTTCTTCTACACTTGTCACAGAATTGTTCATGTGCTGCACCATAAACAAATGCTCATTTCTGTCATCACCCTGTCTACTAGAAGATGCATAATTTTCTTGTTGCAGTTTTCCATTCATGATGTCATTCTGCTTTTTGTAGCAGTCTTTAGCCATATGACCCATTTTACCACAATAGTAGCATTCAACATTACTGTTTGCATTTTGGCCTCTTTGCCATCCACCACGACCTCTTTGGCTCCCCCTGCCTCTAGAGTTACCACGTCCTCCTCCATAGGACTGGTTTTCTTGAGATTGCTGCATATTTTGATTTCTACCACGGCCTCCAAATCGGCCTCCTCTACCTCTGCCTCTACCTCTTCCAGCATTTGAGTAGAAGACAGTTTCTTTTGAAGTTCCTCCTGAAGAAGATGCACCACCATTTCTCTGCTCCTCAGAAATTAGAAGAGCAATCAACTCCTCAAAATCAGGAAATCTTTCACGGACGGAAATGGATGTCCGAAACTGCGCATACTCCTTTCCTAGACCATTCAAGGTCACAGAAACTAAATCATCATCTTCCACTGGCGACCCAATGGAAGCAAGTGCATCTGCAATCTTCTTCACCTTCATGTGGTAGTCATTGATGCTCATATTTTCTCTTTGCACATTGTGCAACTCTTGCTTGAGCTGCATTTTCCTGGCTTGCGTATTTGTGCTATACATCTTTGATAGAGTATCCCATGCCTCCTTTCGCGTACTTGCATCCTGAATATGCACAATCATAGAGTCTGAAATGCTGATAGACAGCCAGTACATAACTTTCCTGGCTCTCTCATGCCATGCTTTGAATGCCTGTATTTGCTGTTGATTGGGAACATCAGGAAGAACTGGTTCTTCTTCATTTCCTGCAACAAATTCCCAATATCCTTTTCCCATAAGGAAATTCGTCATTCTAAACTTCCATGCTTGGAAGTTGTTCTTGTCAAGCTTTTCAGTGACAATCTGTGAGAGAGAATCAGACGCCATTACAGAACACTGCGAAAAATTCTCACTGCAAAAACTCAGCTTTACCCTCACAAGGGCAAATCTGCAAAACTGGCGAAAGTGGTATTTGACCACACAGTCACTTCCTAGTGACGATTTTGCATAAACAGGAACCAAGGATGATTCTGTAACTCCCAATGTCTCTGTGCACAAGCATACGATGCAATTTCTACAGAAACTTTTCACCGACCTGTAGAACAGTGGCTGCACAGCATAAAACTGGGCCTTTTCCTGAGTGCGTGCAGAAAACTTCCGCCTCCAAAATAGGCCCCGAAATGGCCTCAAATCAAAAAAATAAGGTCGTCAAGGGCTAAAGCCCTCACCCGCAGCATATACTGCCCTCTTGCTTCACCGCGAAGGGCGTCTCAACCTGAGACAATACACTCCTGCACTTTCCGGCTGTGCTACCTGCAGAGATCTGCTCCCAAAACAGAAAATGAAAGCAACACTGCTCCTCTTACCAGAACACCGCGAGCTTGGCTTGCTTTCTTGAGCTCCTTACCACGAACAAGGCTGTGATACCATGTCAAGATTGTGGGAGAGAAGGAAGGAGTCTCACTTGAAGCTTTCTTGCTTGCACAATGGGGGAATACACACAAGGGTGGAGGCTGAAAACAGTTTTCCTCTTCTTAGTTGTGTAAGCCAAATAAACTCAAGTACAAAGAAATAGAAGAACCCTAGATATGGGTCTCAAACCAAACTCAACTAACTAAGGTGGCATACTAACTGAGCCACGAACTAGAGTAGATAAGGATAGCTATCATGTAGCTATTATTCAGGGGCGGTGTACCAACCGCATCTGCAACTGACAAGTCGGTGACATAAATACACAACGGTCACCCTGGCGTATCACGAGTGGAGCTCGATATCTCAACATTTGTGTGGCACTCCGGGAGAGGGTACCCCCGTCGGTACACCGGATATTCAGGGGTCTCCTGGATATGCCCAGGAGCGTGGACGGAGATGGGAGAGGGCCCATACAAGGCACACTCCTAGGGATTATGGATACCTAGTGGATGGCAGGTCAGGATCCATCATCATGAATGATGAGGGGAGGAGGGTGATGGCTCACATGAGGGAGTTGTGCCAACAAGTTTTTCGGCACAACGTCCTAGATCATTGGAGGAACATACCGGAGGGGAGCAAGGAGTACATAGTAGCATCCTTGCACGAGGAGTTCCCGGTGCCAGCCGCAGTGGATAGATTCTCTACGGGCTGGATGATGGATTGCATGCGTGCATACATGTCACATAGACGATCTGACGCACGCAAGGCAATCAAGAGTGGGGCTCCAAAGCCCGAGTGGTTAGATGCAGACGACTGGCACCGACTGAGGGAGGAGGCTACAAATTTGCCAGGACGTTGGAGTCAGCAGCGGGAGGCGGCGAGGGCACGAATCGAGGCCGGATCGGTACATCATCTTGGGAGTGGCGGCCACAGGACATATTTGGAGGACTTTGTAAGATTCTCTTTTGTTTTGCTTATTTGTTTTTTTGAGATATTCTTTGTACTGACAATCATGTTTCTAACAGTTAGCATTTTGTTTTCTTTGCAGCACTCCATTACAAATCGCGATCCGCAAGGCCTTGAGACTCGATATGCGGAGAGGCACGGTCTCAGATCATTGATCGACCGATTGTATAGACGCGGCGGCCCAGTAAGTCACTCATCTTTCTTGTCCGTAGTTACCATGAGATATTTGAATGCATTATTGTATGGTGGATTGATATGTTGTTTCTTTTTCTGCAGAATCCGTTTGATGCTCCTTTACAGCGGGAAGAGCTTTCGGGGGACGACGATTTGTAGCTCGCCCTTGGATCCTTAGAGCTCACATACCTTTAGTTTTTAGTCGCCCGATCTATGTAGACATTTTCTATGTATTAGTGATATTGTTTTATGATTGTACCAATCGCATTTTATGCGATATCATGTATTTATTTCATCCATCAGTTTTATGATTTCAGTATACATTCTTTTTGTTTGCAAACGCTTTGTATGAAGCAGTGCAAAAACTATTTTGTATGGCTCTCATACAGCACACAGGCTGCCCTGCCACAAATTTTTTTTTTCTCTGTTACCGTCGCTATTTGCGTCGCAAATTTACTGCACGCGTCGCTATTGCCGTCGTTATCAGCGTCGCAAGTAATCGTCGCTATATGCGTCGCTATTTGCGACGCATATAGCGATGCATATAGCGACGCATATAGCGACGGTTATAGCGACGATTCTATGGCGTCGTCAATAACGACGCTTTTTGCGACGACGGGGGCAAATTTTGTTGTTTGTATTTTCGTCGCTTTAAACGTCGCTATAAGGTCTATATCTTGTAGTGACAGCATAAAACTGAGCCTTTTCCTGAGTGCGTGCAGAAAACTTCCGCCTCCAAAACAGGCCCTGAAATGGCCTCAAATCAAAAAAATAGGGTCGCCAAGAGCTAAAGCTCTTTCCCGCAGCATATAGTGCCCTCTTGCTACACCGCGAAGGGCGTCTCAACCTGAGACAATGCACTCTTGCAATATCCGGCTGTGCTACCTGCAGAGATCTGCTCCCAAAACAGAAAATGAAAGCAACACTGCTCCTCTTACCAGAACACCGCGAGCTTGGCTTGCTTTCTTGAGCTCCTTACCACGAACAAGGCTCTGATACCATGTCAAGATTGTGGGAGAGAAGGAAGGAGTCTCACTTGTAGCTTTCTTGCTTGCACAATGGGGGAATACACACAAGGGTGGAGGCTGAAAACAGTTTTCCTCTTCTTAGTTGTGTAAGCCAAAAGAACTCTCATACAAAGAAATAGAAGAACCCTATATATGGGTCTCAAACCAAACTCAACTAACTAAGGTGGCATACTAACTGAGCCACGAACTAGAGTAGATAAGGATAGCTATCATGTAGCTATTATTCATGGGCGGTGTACCAACCGCGTCTGCAACTGACAAGTCGGTGACATAAATACACAACGGTCACCCTGGCGTATCACGAGTGGAGCTCGATATCTCAACAATTATGACGTAAATCAAAATCAGGAAGAAAATCTGGACTTGTGGTGAAATGTCCACATGGATGCTAGGAGATGATCCTCCTACGGTTGCGCCTTGTGCCTTCTTAGGAGCCATCAAGATTTTGACCTTCTTGCCTTGGCCGCAGACTTATGTTCTTGGCATGTCTCCTTTGCACGCGAAACTTCCTTTGTGATTCGGTTTCCTTGAAGGATTGCACCAACTTTCAGAATCAGGCTTTAGAAGGCTTTATAGGCTTCCTCCATGAAAATGGTTTTAAAAGGCTTGTGTGGAAAGGGTTTTTTTAAAAAGAAAATAACCCAGGCTATGGTGGGATTTAAAAGGGGATGCAAGGAAAAAAAAAGTACTTAAAGTAATAAAACCCGCTTGATAAGGCCTATGAAAGCCCAAGGAAGGTAGTTTTAAATGGGCTTTGTGAAATGCTAAAAGGGGGAAAAAGAGTTTAATTCTCGGGATAAGTCGAACTTTAAGGGGACTTGGGTGGGAATTTCAAGAAGAAGGGACTATAGTGGAAATTTCGAGGAGAAAGGGGACTTGGGTGGAAACCTCACGGAAAGGGGGTTAGGTGGAAATTGCAAGGGAATGGATGCTAAAATCCGGGAAGGGGGGAGGGGAGAGGGGTTTATAAAACCCACTTGAAAAGGCTTGTGAAAGCCCACAAGAAGGGGGGCTTCCTAAGGGGGGCTTTAGAAGCTTCCCAAGAAGCTTCTAAAGCTTCTGGGGTCATGGAAAGCCCCATGTGGACAAAGAATGGAGGCGGCAGATGGCGGTCTATTGGCGGCCAGGGCCAAAATGATGGTAGCTGCGGTTCCTTAGCGGCGATCTTCCCTCCCTCATGGCGCACTTAGAGCTTCAGGCGGTGGCTCACCTCTCTCCCTCTCATGTCCTGGTGACGTCAATTCTCCTCCCTCCCTCCTTCTCAGTCGCAGTGTTACGCTCTCTCTTCCAGCTCCCCCTCTCCCTTCCCATGGCCATGGTTTTTATAGCAAGAGGGAGAGGTACCTCCCTCCCTCCACGCAGCCTGACGGCATGGGCATTAACCCCCCCATGGCTCCAGCTAGATGCTTAGTCATAGCACCTCCCCTCCCTCTCCTCCAGCACGAACGTCGGCTGGGGGAAAGAGGGGATAATTTAAAAAATTTGCCATAAATCCAAAAATTTATCCTCATGACATCCTCCCAAGAGGAGGTTCATACGAGGGTAAGCGGGTTTCTTTAAACCTTTCGTCCCGTTTCTGCCAATGAAGATTAGGATACGTCGAGTAAAAGATCGCACCATCCGTATCTTTAATGCCGGCATCATCATTGCATGAGACTCATGCATGTATGTAATATTTTTCAGCAGAAATATTACATTCTCTCCCCCTTGGAGGAATCGAGATGTCGTCATCTCGAGATAAACTCGGGATATTGATGGTTGAGAGTGCTTCATCCATCCAAGTGGCATCCTTCTCGGGATAATCTTTCCATTGGACGAGGCATTCTCTCAAGGTTCTGGATCTCAATTGTCTATCCCTAACATCTAAGATCCTGTCCGGCCGTAGCTCAAGGACTCCTTGGCTAAGCATTACAACTTGTTGGTCATCAGGTACATGGCAAGGGTTAGGTACATACTTCTTCAATAGGCTGATATGGAATACATTATGAACTTTTAGGTTCTCAGGGAGTTGCAGTCTATAAGCATTAGGTCCTAGGCACTTGAGGATCTTGTATGGTCCATAATACCTTGGACTTACCTTCTTGCAATCTCCTAATGATAGAGAAATCTTCTTTGGGCGTACGCGAATGAAGACCATGTCTCCTTCCTCGAAGATTCTATCTTGATGCTCCAAATTTGCGTATGTCTTCTGTCTATCCTTGCCAGCTTGGATGTCCTGTCTTATTGACTTTATTTGGTCATCCATCTCCTCCAACATCTGCCTTGAAGCTTCAACCCTCAAGGTTGTATTTGAGAAGTTTAGGGGACTTCGACAGTCATGATCATACAATGCTTGGAAAGGGGTCATCTGAATGCTCTGTTGGTAAAAAGCATTGTAGGAAAATTCCACCAAATGCAAGAATTGAATCCACCTTTTTGGTTCATGACAGCAGTGTGCCCTAAGCATATCCTCGATGACTTGATTTACTCGCTCTGTTTGGCCATCAGTTTGGGGATGGTAAGCTGTACTAAAACAGAGTTGAGTCCCAATGGCTTCAAAGATAGCTCTCCAGAAGTGTGATGTGAAGAGAGAATCACGATCACTAATGATTCTTCTGGGTAACCCATGTAGCTTGAATATCTCCTTGATAAACAACCTTGCAATGTCTGAGGCTTTATAGTTTGTCTTTACAGGAATAAGGTGTGTAACCTTAGTAAGCATGTCAACCACAACCATGATGGAGTTGTATCCTCCTTGAACTTGGGGTAGGCCAACAACAAATTCCATACTGATGAATTCCCATTTCATTTGGGGAATATCGAGTGGTTGTAACTTTCCTGGCATTTTGACATGTTCGGCTTTGATACGTTGACAAGACAAACACTCAGTGACATATTTGAGAACGTCACCTTTAAGCCTCTCCCAACGGTAGCTCTTCCTAACTGCATTGAGAGTCTTGGCATAGCTAGGATGTCCTGAGAAAGGGGAATCATGAGCTTCCTACAATATCTTCTACTTAAGATTGGCTTGCCGGTATACATAATCTCGTTCTATAGTAGACAAGTCCACTATTGATAGAGAATTCATTATACTTAGCATGTAGCTTTTGATCCTGGTCCTTGGTAGGGATCTCCCTTAGCATCTTTTGATAGGCTGGATCGTGAAATGCTTCTTCTCTAGCTAGCTCAATTATTGGGTTGTTTGGCATAAATACATTTGTAGTTAGAAATCTAGCTGTTGATGGATTTTGCAAGATTAGTGAATGAAGGAATGCCTTGTGACTGAGTGCATCGGCAACTACATTCTCCTTTGGTACTTGATTTCAAATTCATACTCTTCTAGCACTTCAATTCACCGACGTTGCCTCATGTTGAGCTCGTTCTAGGTAAAGATCCACTTGAGACTTTTATGATCAGTCACTAGAGTAAACTTGTTACCCAAAAGGTAGTGTCTCCAAAGCTTTAGAGCATGGATGACAGCTAACAATTCTAGATCATGGGTAGCATAATTCTTTTCATGGCTCTTCAGTTTCCTTGAAGAGTAGGCTATAGAGTGACCTTCCTGCATGAGCACACATCCTAAGGCAAGTGTGCTAGCATCAATTACTACCTCGAATTCCTTACTGAGGTCTAGAAGTTTTAGGATAGGTGCTGATACCAAACTTTGCTTCAATTTATCAAAGCTAGATTGTTCGGTAGTTGACCATGTAATGGATGTTTGCTTCTTTAGTAAGTTCGTCAGAGGTGCTGCAATCAAAGCATAGTTTTTTATGAAGACCCTATACCATCCTGTCAATCCAAGAAAACTGTGTATTTCTTTGACAGTTGTTGGTATTGGCCATTCTAGCACATCTCTGACTTTGGCTAGGTCCACTGAGATTCCTTCCGCTGATACGATGAATCCCAGATATTCAATCTGATGCTTGAAAAATACACATTTCTTCATCTTAGCATACAGTTTGTGTGACCTCATTGTCTCAAGGACAATCCGAAGTTAGGGTTCATGATCTTCTTCCTGTTTGGAATAGACTAAAGTATCGTTGAAGAAGATGAGTATGAAGTCATCAAGATATGGCCTAAAGATATCCTGCATTAACCTGTTGAAGGTGGCAGGCACATTCGTAAGCCCCGATGACATAACTAAAAAATCAAAGTGCCCATATCTTGTGTTGAATGCCATCTTTGGAATATCTTCATCCTTAATCCTTATCTGATAGTAACCAGACCTGAGATCAATCTTGGAGAAGATCTTCGCACCCTGAAGACGATCAAGAAGCTCATCTATTCTAGGAATAGGGTGCTTTTTCTTGACAGTTGATTGATTCAACTCTATGTAATCAATACATAGTCAAAGCATTCCATCTTTCTTTTTCTGGAATAGTGTACTGGAGCTCCCCATGGTGAACTGCTAGGACGGATGTAGCCTTGATCTAGCAATTGCTTGAGTTGTTCCTTTAGCTCAATTGCTTCTGGCATGGACATTCTATAAGGTCTCTTTGCGATTGGCGTAGCTCCTAGCACTAGCTTGATCTCATGATCCACTTCTCTTTGAGGGGGGAGTTCAGTAAACTCTTCAAGAAATACGTTCGCGTATTCCTTTAGCCATGAAGGTTCTTCACTAGACTCCTGCTTCTGATCTAACTTATTGAGCTTAATCAAGTAGACAGGTAGTCCCTTTCTAACTCCCTTTATAATCCGAGATGCTTTGGCCAATTGAATTTTTGAACTCCCAGCCTCACCTTGAGTTGTGACCAATTCCCCTTTAGAGTTCCAAAAGGAAATTTGGCCCTTTCCACAGTGAATGTGGGCATCATTAGGTTTAAGCCAATCCATTCCGAGTAGACACTCATGGATGCCTAAGATCATGACTCTGAATTTCACCGAAGTCGTCTTTCCTCCCAGAAAGAATTCCACCTTAGCAGTTTGCCTAGTACAAGTGACATCACGACCATTTGCTAATTCCACAAGCAAGGTAGGTGCTTCTACTGTGGCTATTCCTAATCTTCTTGCACAAACTAGTGAGATAAAGGAATGTGTACTGCCACAATTAATCAAGGTCTTGAAACCTTTACCTTGATAGTCTGACAGTGTCTGAATCATCGAGAACTGGCGATTCGGGCCTTTCTTGTGTAGAGAGGCATGGATTGTTGCCCTTTCAAACTCAGCTTTCATGGTTGGATCTTCTTCTTTGCACATCTCCTTGTTGGCAACGCAAGCGGTTCTTCCTCTGCCTTGGGTAGCGGCTCCCTAACCACGGCCAGTTCCTTGGAAAGGTGCTTGGCGATGTACTCCTCCAAGCTTGGGACATTGCCTCTTGAAATGATCGGGCTCGTTGCAGTGGAAACATCGGAGGTTTCGGCCATTGCTTTGAGTAGTGACAAAGTTGTTGACATTATTAGTCCTTGCCTTTTTTCTTTGACCCCGATTCTGACCTTGAATTCTCTTCATTTGAGGCCTATATGCTCCTCTGTTCGGATCATTATAAGACCAAGTTTTGTTACTTCTTGGCCTAGCCTACACCTCATGGATTATAGGCGCAGCTCGAATGAGAGCATCTTGAAGATCTGATGGGCGCATAGATTCGAGACAGTTATTCACTTGTGGGTTTAACCCAGCATAAAATTTTGACACCTGCTGTGTCATGTCCATATGTGGCGCATACTTAAGAAGTGAGACAAATTTAGAGTAGTATGCGTCAAGAGTGAGTCCCAACTGTTTTAGCTCGTAGAACTCATTCATTTTTTGCATGCGATACGCAGGTGGTATGTATCTTCCTTGCATAGCTTTCTTCAAATTTTCCCAGGTAACTGATCCTTTTGCAATCCCTTGATCTCTGCACCATTGCTTCCACCAAAGCATGGCTTCGCCGTGAGCTTCAGCTTGGCTAGCATAGCCTGATTGGCGGGTGCAGTATCGGCTACTTCAAAGTAATCCTCCATAGACTCAATCCAAATTTCAGCATCCGCTTGGACAGTCCTACCTTTCCCGTCAAATTCGGGCAGCTTAATCTACTTGAGAAGAAACTTCTTCTCTTGGATTACAACAGTACTTAATGTAGGAGGTGAACTGGGAATCTGTACCTGGGGTTGTACCTGGATAAAGTTTTCTTAACATTATTACTCGTTAATCATTACGATTTATATTTCATCTCCATTTCAGCTATCAACCAAGCAATCTAACCACTTAACTTCTTAACAATTCTCATGAACAAAATAGACATTGATAAAAAGAAGTCTTATTGCATTTATATGGGCATAGCCCTTTCGGAATACAACATTTCTTGGGATGATAGGGCAACTATTTACATTTAGTTTGGGGAGAATAATGTTGTATTACATTTATCTACAGGAACTGAATAATAGTATGGTTTTGGGTCATGGATCTTCAGGAATCGATAAGTCATTGGAAGATCAGGGTATCCTTTTCTTTGGAATCCATTCTTCTCATAGCGCCCCAACACTTTGATCCTGTCGGCGGGGATTACACAGGTCACTTCCTCATATACATATGAGTTCAGCTCAACCCTCCGACCTTGAATATGTAAAGTTGAGTTTATGTGAGCCTCCACAAAAATGAACAGCTTCACAATCTTCAGGTCTTTCAACCACTTGATCCTCTTTAGGTTGGTTTGAAGGTATGCAAATCGGTGGGCAGCTATATAGTAGATTCCTGAGGCACCCGTCCATCTTTGTTCCACGTACAAAGGCGATGGATTATAAATACGCTCTAGGATGTTCATCATCTCAACCCTTTGTTGATAATCTGGGGAATGCATCGCAGTCATAAACATGACTCAGAACACTAAGAACCTGTTTCATGCTTCATAATTCTGCAAGACAGCATCGAAACAACAATATTTGCTTTACTTCATCTTATTAACATTTCATAAAAACAAATTCTTTGTTGGTTCTCTTTGATACCAACTGTAACGTTTCCATCTGTAATCTTCAGGGCACATCTTAGCAGTCCATCAGAAAGGATATCTAGAAAGCTCCGCCCGGCACTCCCATGGAATGTCACGGGGTTTGCGATCTAGGACTTTTCGCATCTGCCACGTAGCGGAAGTATTCTGGCCGTTACCACTTAGGAACGACCTGAATCAGGGTCTTCCCTAATGGTTATTTCCTAAACGGCAACTAGCGTCGAACCCCAAATGAACTACTCTACGCAGAAATGCCAGGGTCGAAGCGGATTCTTGCTGCACTTGGTTCAAGGAGAATGGGAAACGAGAGGGATGCAAAGCTCAATCTCTCTACCATAAAGCATAGCCCCATTCTGTTCCCCTAAAACAGCGTAAATTGGGATTGTTATAACTTAGACTTTAGGTCAGCGGCCTTTCTGTTCGTGTCCTTTGAAATGATCTTCTTGCTATCCATCATGATTGAGAAAAGTTCCCGGCCAACCGAGACCACCTATTCATAGGATGGACCCATGGCCACATCCATGGCACTTTCCTCAGGTTGTTTTAGTTGTCTAATTACCTACCACATTTAGTTGGACATGCATCAATCAGCTTCCTTAATTAGCCCGTTAGGCACTGGTTCCTTCACGTAATCATAGCACTTGACATAGAAAAGCAATGTCAAACAAGTTCCTTTTCAACATGTTATCATATTTATATTTGAAATACATTTATAAAATCCAGCCTGTAGGCTTATCCATAATCCACCTGAAGGCTATCCAATAATGCACAAGGATTACTAATCCAAGATTCCGCCTGTAGACTAGTATGTGGGCCTCAAGATCCAATCCCGAGTCACGTTGGCCTGTTGTGCAGGGCCCGGAAGGTGAGGGATTTACGGCCAGCGCCTGTAGACAAGTATGTGGGCCTCGAGATCCAATCCCGAGTCATATTGGCCTCTTGTGTAGGGCCCGGAAGGCGAGGGATTTACGGCCAGAGCCCCCCTGGCACCCAAGCGTCCTCGTGCTCCAAGTAGCGCTCAACGAAGAGACCTCTCGCGGTGGGTTCGGTCCACCTTCTCGGCATGGTTAACAACACCCTTGATTAGGGTCAGGTAGACAGTTGGGGGTAATTGAGGCTGCCTCTCCCTTTAGGCCTTCAACCTGAAGCATTAGATATCTTTTCATCCTTTAATTCTTTGAAAAAACAAAACAAACAGTGCTCTATATAGCTGTTACAAGCACAATCATTTCCAGTGGTCATTATTTTTTGCCAATTGCTAAGGAGTGAATCCTTCTTTCCGAATGCATTCAGCATTCAATCTGGGATCAATTGCGACTTGGCAAGATTTCCAAGGGTTTGTTTGTTAACCCTTACGTCCTTGGGTTAGGGCCGTACCCTGTTAACCCAACTTAACCAATACCTTAAGTTCTATTAACATTAAGTATGTTGCTCCAAATTATTGATTGGTCCTTTGCTTCCAAGCAAATATCTAATTCTCTTATCTTGGTCACTTTCCCTAAGAAAGATGCTATATCAGGACGACTACTCATCCTCTTGCAAGATAAACTTGCGAAAGAATCTGCCAATCTTATTCCAAGGATTTGGCTATTCCCTTGTGATCAAATCACAAGATCATGCGACTCTGCAACATGTCGCAACACTGTCGCATCTAATCCATGGGACTATTTTACCCATCGAACGGTGTCTTCTAATCACGGAATCATGATTAGATAGGAAACAGGGTTAGGGTGTCTTCATAACACTCCATTCCGGATTGCCAAAGCTGACATTGTCGGTCCTAAGTTTCCAAATTCAAATCGAGTTTCATCCTTTTAGCGAGCGATCCTTAGGGTAAAAACCCTAGATCGTCTCTCACAAGCACATCCTATTGTCCCTACATTTCGTGAATGTGGGCAAGACTTTAGGTATAAGAGTTTCAGCTTTGGCAATAAGAGCAATTAGGTCACGTCCTCAACGTGCTAAATCCCAGTTAGCACTTGGGATATGTTACATCGCTTTAACCATTCTTGAACGAGTCCCTCGCGGTTTAGGTGTTTAGGTTAAACCAATTTACTTGTCTATTCTTGAAGATATTTACGATACCATTTTCGTAACCACATGATTCATTGCCTACGTATGAGTAGATTTACAAACCCTAACTTTTCTGGTTAAGATCAAAGCATATGTTAAGTTATGGCATAATTCCAATTGATCCTTTTATAACATGCATTCAAGATTCATGCTACTATACTTTAGGGTTTTATGTGAACCATGCAGCTTTTTCTAACTTCGTTTCTAAATGAGATATTCGTACGCTGAATGAGCATTACACAACCTCTCGTAACTATTTACATAGTTGATTGAGATTTAAACCAATTGACTAGAGTTTAATCTACTTCATGCAGCTCAAGAACCATTTCCATGCCTTGAAAATTCCTATGGATTATTAGCAACTTTCTTTAACGAATCATTACGAAGAAGAGATGTCTAATAATGCGACATGCGATTCATACTTTCCATGCATAATCGAAGTGTACAACAATAAACTCGACTTTGTAAAGATGATCATTAGTTGATCTAATTTCGTTACTTTGCAATGCCTAAAAAACCACTTGCTAGGAATGCATAAAGATCTTATGCTCTTTTTTTTTCATTCGTTTATTTGAAAAATACAAATGACCGATTCTTTGATCGTAAGCTATTTCCTTTAATTTATCCAAATTATTTCAATCGAAAAAATGCATCCTAGTTTTCGTAAATGAATCATGCACAATTGAGATATTATGACGTAAATCAAAATTAGGAAGAAAACCTGGACTTGTGGTGAAATGTCCACATGGATGCTAGGAGATGATCCTCCTCCGGTTGCGCCTTGTGCCTTCTTAGGAGCCATCAAGTTTTCGACCTTCTTGCCTTGGCCACAGACTTATGTTCTTGGCCCGTCTCCTTCGCATGCAAAACTTCCTTTGTGATTCGGCTTCCTTGACCGATTGCACAAGCTTTTGGAATTGGGCTTTAGAAGGCTTTATAGGCTTCCTCCATGAAAATGGTTTTAAAAGGCTTGTGTGGGAAGAGATTTTTTTAGAAGAAAAGAACCCCGGCTATGGTGGGATTGCAATGAAAAAAAAAAGGTGCTTAAAGTAATAAAACCCGCTTGATAAGGCCTATGAAAGCCCAAGGAAGGTAGTTTTAAATGGGCTTTGTGAAATGCTAAAAGGGGGAAAAAGGGTTTAATTCCCGGGATAAGTCGAACTTTAAGGGGACTTGGGTGGGCATTTCAAGAAGAAGGGACTACAGTGGAAATTTCGAGGAGAAAGGGGACTTGGGTGGAAACCTCACGGAAAGGGGGTTAGGTGGAAATTGCAAGGAAATGGATGCTAAAATCCAGGGGGGGAGAGGGGTTTATAAAACCCACTTGAAAAGGCTTGTGGAAGCCCACAAGAAGGGGGGCTTCCTAAGGGGGGGCTTTACAAGCTTCCCAAGAAGCTTCTAAAGCTTCTGGGATCGTGGAAAGCCCCATGTGGACAAAGAATGGAGGCGGCAAATGCGGTCTGTTGGCGGCCAAGGCCGAAATGATGGCGCTACGGTTCCTCAATGGCGATCTTCCCTCCCTCACAGCACACTTAGAGCTTCAGGCGGTGGCTCACCTCTCTCCCTCTCATGGCCTAGCAGCGTCGATTCTCCTCCCTCCCTCCACGCGACTTGACTGCATGGGCATTAACCCCCCATGGCTCCAGCTAGATGCTTGGTCATAGCGCCTCCCCTCCCTCTCCTCCAGCACGACCGTCGGCCAGGGAAAAGAGGGGATAATTTAAAAAATTTGCCATAAATCCAAAAATTCATCCTCATGACCTCCTCCCAAGAGGAGGTTCATACAAGGGTAAGTGGGTTTTTTTGAACCTTTGGTCATGTTTCTGCCAATGAAGATTAGGATGCATCGAGTAAAAGATCGCACCGTCCGTATCTTTAATGCCGACATCGTCATTGCATGAGACTCATGCGTGTACACAATATTTTCAGTAGAAATATTACATTAGGTGTTTTTTTTCCATTACATTAGGTGTTTTTTTTCCAGGTGTTAATTAAAATTTGCAATGCTGCTTGTGCTCGGACGGCATGCACCACCGCACGAACAAGTCCAGGTGCACGTCCTCGTGCGTGCACACCTATGGGGATGACACCCGAACACTACATGAACACACCCGTGATGCGTGCGATCACTCGCACAAGCACCCGCAGGAAGGGTGGGGGGATTAATGGTGGTGATTAACGTAGTTGGGCACGAATACCGAGGAAATGGAAAGGTGGTGCCGAGGGTGGCTGCGAGATGCAGTAGGGGGCGTTTCAATGGGTGTCGGCATGGGAACGGGAGCCAAAAAAGGGGGTTGCTGCAAGGGAGGTGGGGGTGGAAATAGGGGCTTAAGAGGGGGGTGTGAAAGGGGAGTAAAAGTAGGGGGCAGGGGGACAAAAATAGGGGGGAGGACAAAAAGAGGGGCGGGGGTAAAAAGGGCAGGGGGTAAAATATTGCAGGGGTCCAAATATGGAGGTCGAGGGGGAGGGACGAATATGGTGGGCAAGTAGGGAGTAAATTGGGTTGGGGGGTTACATGAGCAGGTGGGGAGGGAAAAAATTTTTACGAGCGGGTGGGGATGGAAAGTTTTATGGGGGGGGGTTAGATGGGCGGGTGGGGAGGGAAATATTTATGGGGGGGTTTAGATGAGCGAGTGGGGAGGGAAACTTTTATGGGGGGGCACGGGGTTAGACGAATGGTGGCACGATGTTCTCGTGTTAAGGGTTGAAAGTCTACCACCGGGGCTTATTGCAGAAGAGGAGTTTAGGATTCAAGGTTCAGGAAGGGGAAATAGATTGGGATTTAATAAGATCCGGGATTTAGAAATGATTTAGGTACAGAAGAAGAATTCAAGCTTTTTCTCTATGTATTTACCATGTATGAACGGAAGAAATAACTCTATCTTGATAACATCAAATGCCTCTGGATACATACATCATATCATAAAGGACATTTTCAGATTCTCAATTCAATTATGAATATCAAATGCAAGTTCTAATGGCATTTATTTCAAGTACATAGATGGATTTCAACCCTTTGGGACAAGTATTATGTTGATAGACTCAAATGCATTCAAGATTTGGGCCAATGAAACATGAAATGAATTGAAGAAGCATAATTTTAGCTTCAGCCCTATTTTAAAACAAAAAATTCCAGCCCATAATCAAGCTCAAAATGAGTGCATAAACTCATGAAGAAGCTCCTCTAATCATTAATGAACAAAGTCCTGATGAAAAGAGGTCATTTCCTTCCATTACAACCACATAAATCTCTTGTTTGCTCATAAAAATGGACCATAACAGTGGGCTGCCCTGTTTATGACTGGTTATTTCAGCCCATAACAGCCCATATACCTTCAAAATCCTCACCCTTTGCTTGCCCCAAAGTCACTCAAGTACTTGGGTACAAGTCGGGCTTCATTGGACCAAGAATGAGGTAGACAAAATGAGAGAAGTCGTGCATAAGAGCAGGCTGAATACTTTTCTCTCAGATTTCCCTCTTTTATAGATTGTTTCAACATGCATTTTCATCAAACCAAATGGGTAGAGAAGTGGAGCTCTCACCATGTTTACACCTTCAGTATTTGGGCCTATTGACCTTCAGTTTGCATGCTTCAAATTATGCACCATAGCTCCAGCTCTCTCTAGTTGTGCTCAGACTGTGCAGCCCGCATTTTGCGTCGAAAAATGCGGGCTGCTCCCTGCTCAGGCCCTGGTCACTTTTTGACCTACCCAGGTCACTTGCTGGTCACTTAAGTCTATTACTTCAGGTCCCATGTGAACCTAGTGGACTTTTGGCAACTTTTGGCATTTTCCTTGAGTTCTGACCATATTTTTGCACCTGAATCAATGTGATTTATCCTGTAGACTATCAATTACTTCCAGTTGACCAAGTTATAGGTTTCCATAGACTTATTTTTCATAAATATACATGGTATAACTGAAAATTATATGCTAAATACAAAAGAACTTATGTAACTAAGTTGGTTATTGGATAACAATGTCTGAATTTTGAAAGCAAATTCCTCATATAACTTCCAGTGAAGCTCTTCTATGTTCATAAGAATCCCATGATTTATATTATGAACAGTAAACTCTTTGATATTCACCCCCTCCTAACCTGCACATTCTCTGGCATGTGCCATTTCATAAGATCACAGGTCAAGGAGGGTCTTCTTCTGATATTTCTTCATCTTCATTCTCTAAGTCTTTTTCTTCCTACATGTCTTCAAGTAGAGGGCTCATATCTAAGTCATCAAGTTCATAAGTTGAAGATTCTCTTCATTTGAAGAGTTTGATTCGTTTCCCGGCTATTGGTATCTTAATCATGGTCCCATCCATTTCAGCCAAAGAGTAAGTAGCATTATTATGTACTACTTTTACAACATATCACTACAAGGAATTGGGCAATTAGCGACGCCGATTAGCGATGGCGGATATCGGCGTCGCTATAGGCGTCACTATTGGCATCGCAACTGGCGTCGCTATTTGCGTCGCATTTGCGACGCAAATAGCGATGCCAATAGCGACGCCGCAGGGAAAAAAAGCGCGGCCGAAACCAGAGCGCCGTTTTCATTTTCTTTTCTTCGCCTTTTGAGAGCGAGAGCGAGGGAGAGAGCGAGGGAGAGAGCCAAGGCTTTGTGAGAGAAGAAGAGGAAGAGACTTGCTGCCGCCGCCGCCGCCGCCACCGCCACTGCCGTTGTTCGCGAAGGAGAGGAGGAGCCCTCATTGCAAAGAGAAGCCGCCCACGCTCGCCATATCTCATTGGTGAGTCTCCCTCTCTCTTTCTTTTACTTGTTGAAGGTTTAAATCGTTCTCTTTTGTTTGTTTAGGAGAGGAAATGAAAGAGAAGGAGAGGGAGAGGGAGAGAGAGGGAGAGAAAGAGAGGGAGAGGGAGAGAAAGAGAGGGAGAGTGCATTCTCTCTCTCTCTCCCTTTTGCTTGTTTAATGTTTAAATTACTTTCTTTTTTGCTTGTTTAGGAGAGGAAACGAGAGAGTAAGAGAGAAAGAGAGGGAGAGGGAGAGGGAGAGGGAGAGGGAAAGAAAGAGAAAGAGAAAGAAAGAGAAAGAGAAATAGAGGGAGAGGGAGAGGGAGGGGGAGGAAATAGGAGAGGGAGAGAAAGAGAAAGAGAGGGAGAAGGAGGGAGAGTGCATTCTCTCTCTCCCTCCCTCTCCCTTTTGCTTGTTTAATGTTTGAATCACTTTATTTTTTGCTTGTTTAGGAGAGGAAATGAGAGAGAAAGAGAGTGAGAGGGAGAGGAAGGGGAAGGAAATGAGAGAGGGATAGAAAGAGAAAGAGAGGGAGAGTGCATTGTATCTCTCCCTCTCCCTTTTGCTTGGAGGATGTTTAAATCACTTTATTTTTTGCTTGTTTAGGAAATGAGAGAGAAAGAGAGATAGAGAAGGAGAGGGAGAAAAAGAGAAAGAGAAAGAGAGGGAGAGGGAGAGGGAGAGGGAGAGGGAGAGGACGAGGGAGAGGGAGGGGGAGGGGAAGGAAATGAGAGAGGGAGAGAAAGAGGGAGGGGGAGGGAGAGGGAGAGGGAGGGGGAGGGAGGAAATGAGAGAGGGAGAGAAAGAGAACGAGAGGGAGAGGGAGAGGGTGAGAGAAAGAGAGGAAGAGAGGGAGAGGGAGAGAAAGAGAGGGAGAGGGAGGGGAAGGAAATTTAAGATAATATACGTATTGATAATGGTATGCAATGTGCTTTGCATACGGCCACGTACTTCATCAAAATGAACCCAAAATTATTGTTATAGAAGAAGAAACCCTTAAATTGAGTATAGGATAATTTCTCTCAGGTCTTATGACTATGAGTAGAATTGATTGAAATAAATTTTATTACTATAGTTATAAAATTTCATAGATGGCGCGCATTAATTTCAAAGCCGAGATATAACAAATAATTATCTACCGGGACAAACAAATCGTTGAGCATGATACAAGGCCGAGATATAACATCGGAAAATCTCTCGACTACTATATACAATGCAAGGTTTATGGTCAACTTGCAACTTGACGTACATCTCCATAAAGCTATCCATTTAAGCCTCGTTTGCTGTAATGTAGATAAGATGGCAAACGAAGAAGGTCTTATTGTTCAAGACCGCGAGTCGTATCTGAATCAGCGTGTCCCATGTCCTTGCTCTCAATGCAAGTTGGCAATTAGACGAAAACGTCGATTGTCTATAGAACACGTACGACGATTTGGCGAGTTTCAATCTGAGATCATTGATCAGGCGATTGCAGATTTTCAGCAAACGGTAATTTGAAGTTAGCATTTTTCATGCATTGTACTCTCAAGCTAATTGAAAACCATATGCGATAAGATTGGGTCTTGTTGGCAAATTTTGTATCCAGGGGGGTGATGTCTCGACCCAAGGGGGAGTGCACCCTTTGCGGCCAATTAGAAGAGTTCGTGGACGTGCGATGGATGGATTGCAGGAGCCAATCGACCACTTGCAAGGCCCATCTATACCGTCAATGCCAGAGGAGACAGACAACCTTCCCGACTTGCCTACAATCTTGGAGCCTGAGATGGAGGCAATGATCGATGCATTGATTCCCATGGATGTTGAGACATCTGACCCGCTCAGAGAGGAAGCATCCATACCATTATATGATGGGTGCCGAGTATCTCGGTTGAAGACATTGCTTGCACTCTTAAGTGTGCAAGCAAAATACGGTTGGAGCGATACGAGTGTGACTGAGTTATTCAGGTACCTTGCACACAGACTTCATTGTTTTTTTTAAAAACAGTATTATTGCAAACATGGATGGATTTTTCAAGGTGTTTTATGATTTTTTCAGGTTATTGAAATATCATATATTGCCACCTGCAAACACCATGCCTGAGTCTCGTGATGATGCACGACATGTTTTACGGAAGCTTGGCATGGACTACAATAACATCCATGCATGTATCAACGACTGCATATTGTTTCGAGATGAATACGAGACTATGGAGACATGTCCAAAGTGTGGTGCTCACAGGTATCGACAGGACTTGCAAGGACAGACCATCCCTCAAAAAGTCCTCAGACACTTTCCGCTCATCCCCCGCATAAACCACATGTTTTGCACGTCTGCCATGGCAAGCTTGACAACGTGGCATATGCAGAATAGGTCCACGGATGGAGTGCAATGAATATCAGCAGATTGGTGCGCATGGAGCCACATTGACTCTACCTTCCCAGGCTTTGCGCGAGAGCCAAGGAATCTTCGGCTCGGTCTCGCCATGGATGGTGTGAACCCATTCGGTCTGCGCTTGACTTCTTACAGTGTGTGGCCTATAGTGCTTGTCAACTACAACATTCCTCCATGGCTTTCTACGAAGAAAGGACATCTCATCCTTAGCTTGCTCGTTCCGGGCCGCTACAAAGTAAAAAATATGGACGTGTATCTTCGTCCATTAGTCGATGAGCTTAAGATTTTGTGGGAGGAGGGGGTCACGGTGCAAGATATGAGAAGGCACGATGGTCGGCGGTCAGCCAACATTCGAGCCATTCTCATATGGACGATGCATGACTTTCCGGGATTGGGAGAGTGCTCAGGTGAGTAGACCTTTGTTCTTGCTGGTAATATCTATATTTTATTTCATTCAATCAAGTATTCACTAGGTCGTGGATCACCTTGCAGGTCTCGTTACCTCAGGTTATCATGCATGTCCATTGTGTGGGCCACAGTTAGACTCCCGAAGGTCACGAACCATGAAGAAGATGGTATATCAAGGACACGCCGCTTTCTTGCCGGAGGATCATGAACTCAGGGAAGGTTTTCTTGGACGACCTCCAGCACGTATGAACGCTGCAAGTTGGTACGAGCTGAAAATGGTAAACCCGGAATCACATCCAAATGGAATGCGACGGTTCTCAGTTTTCTACGAGTTGCCATATTGGACCCACTTACAGGTCAACCACTTGTTGGATCCCATGCATATTTTCAAAAATGTGGGCAGCTTGCTATGGGACCACATCACGGGAAAGAGAGACACTATAGGGTCACGAATGGATTTAAAGGAGGTAGGTAAGATGGAGGCGCTTTGGCCGCAGTTGAGTGCTGAAGGGGGAGTGCAGCTTCCTCGCGCTCCCTGGGTTTTGTCTACCAAAGAAGAGCGCATTGTGAAGCAAGTAATCAAGTCTATCCGCACTCCGACGGGTATGATGCGTTCTCTCAGGTTCGCATTTTCTAAAGATGACCAAATGTCTGGGCTAAAATCCCATGATTGGCATAAGATATGTCAGGTTTGTGAACAGAATGGATTTTAATTAGCGTGGACATTTTGAAATTTGAAAAGTGACCATTATTCTTAATGCTTTCTCATTTGTGGCAGTTTGTCCTACCGATCGCGATCGCGGGATGCCTAGCTCCAGAAATTCGCGGGGCCATTTACAAGTTGTCGACTTTGGTGCAATGGATCTCACAGAAAGAGATTAAGACGTCCTCTATTGAATCCGCAAGGCGGGGAGCAGTTGAGACGGTCTGTCTCTTTGAGAAATACATGCCCACTAGCATGCTCATGATACAAGTTCACCTTCTTGTGCATCTTGTGGACGAAGTGGAGATTGCTGGACCTGTCCATACGCGATGGATGTTCTTCTTGGAGCGCTTCATGAAAACCCTGAAAGGATTTGTGCGATAACGAGCTCTTTCGGAAGGTAACATGGCGGAAGGTTGGTTGGTGTCAGAGGCGTTAGTGCATATCTCACAATGGCTACCAACGGTGAAACCAGACAATGAAATGCTATGGACGCTGAAGGACGATGACAGGCTGACTGGAGATGTGGTGGTTGGAAATGGGGTAGAAAAAAGAATGGATGCCTCAATGGAAGAGAAGGTGAATCGCTTTTGTATGTTGCACCATGCCTCCATGGAGACATGACTCGCCAAGTACCAGATTGCAAGGCAAGATCGAGAGGAAGCGCGAGCTGAATTTCGACGCAGTACGCGTCACCGACCGATTCGATATCCCGAAGGCATGGAGGAGATGCCGCGGTTTATGTCAACACGATGGTTGCATGGAGCCTTGACCACAACATCCAGCGAAGGGACAGAGGTCTCAATGGAGGAGTGGGAGTTCTCGAGGGGATGTAGTCCAAAGGTAATGAGGGGTTTAGAATGTGTCGTATCTAAATTTGCTTGCTACATCTAATTTGAGTGTTTCAATGTGCAGTACAAAATATATAGTGCAGCGTGGTCGCGCGGACGGCATTTTCGGGTGGAGCGTATTAACCAAATGCGCTCCACAATGGACTGTGGTGTCATGGCAAGGTTTGAGCAAGAGAGCCGGCGATGAGCAACGGATCCGAACACGGTTGTGGATGAGATGGAGTATTTTGGGAACTTGCAAAGTATTATTACGGTGGATTACCGTAGCTTCTCCATGATAATATTCGATGTGCAGTGGTTCAAAGTGGTACTTGGAGGAGCTGGCGCAACAGTTCGACGAGGTCCATCTGGATTTCTCGAAATAGATTCTGAAAAAAAATGGATGGATTTGCACGATACCTTTGTGTTGCCGGCCCATTGTGAACAGGTACAACTAGTCATTTGCTTGCTAATTGTAATACGACATGTTTTATGTCACAATGGTTTGAAGCCTCTTTGTAAGTGTTTGTGAACAGGTAATCTTCTATCCAAATCCCCGACAACCTCGATGGTGGTATGTTATACCTTCAACTCCTCGAGGTGCGAGAGTATACGATCAAAGCGATGTTCCAGGCATAGATGAAGAAAATATGCAAATAGAGGGATCGAAATTACAAGGGGTGGAGGCCACCGCAAGCTTGGAGCCCGCATCGGCTAACAATGATGGAAATACAGAAGTCGTAGAATTTTTTGAGAACGAGGCAGACTCGTTCTTTTGTGGTGACATGTCTATCGACCTTCCAGTGTATGCAGAGTTGTGTCAGGAGATTAACATGGGACCATAGAATACTTCATTCTTGGAGAATTGTATTACTCAATTCGTTGTTTAGATCTTCCATAAAGGTAGATAAGATATGGATTTTAAGAGGGATTTTTCAAAAATGATTTATATTAATGTGCTTTGTATAGTTTAAATTAATTATTCTAACATCATTTTTTATCTGTGCAGGTATCGACATTTTCAGGATGAGTCGAGGGATGAGCGATGAGGAGTTTCAGGAGATGATGGCACGCATGTCTCCAGATCAGCTCGCGAGATTCAGAGAGATGGCAGATCAGGAGCTGTCTCGTTCTTCGTCAGGGCGCTCTGCTAGATCAGCTTCAGCGCGATCAGATGCTTCAGCTTCGAGCAGACGATCTCGACGCTCGTGACTTGGGCCGGAGGGAGGGACTGCGACTGCAGGAGGATCAGGGGGGTACTGCTGTGGAGACACGGACGCAGTGTCTCCGTCTCGTCGTTCAGCTGGAGCTCGGTCACCTCCAGGATTTGTCACACCTGTGGGGACTCCGGCTTTTGCGCAGCCGTCGGTAGATGGCACGCCTTTTGGTGGTACTCCTTTTGGTGGCACCCCCTTTGGTGGCACCCCCTTTGGTGGCACCCCTTTGAGTGGCACTCCGGGAGAGGGTACCCCCGTCGGTACACCGGATGTACAGGGGTCTCCTGGATATGCCCAGGAGCGTGGACGGAGATGGGAGAGGGCCCATACAAGGCATACTCCTAGGGATTATGGATACCTAGTGGATGGCAGGTCAGGAGCCATCATCATGAATGATGAGGGGAGGAGGGTGATGGCTCGCATGAGGGAGTTGTGCCAACAAGTTTTTCGGCACAACGTCCTGGATCATTGGAGGAACATACCGGAGGGGAGCAAGGAGTACATAGTAGCATCCTTGCACGAGGAGTTCCCGGTTCCAGCCGCAGTGGATAGATTCTCTACGGGCTGGATGATGGATTGCATGCGTGCATACATGTCACATAGACGATCCAACGCACGCAAGGCAATCAAGAGTGGGGCTCCAAATCCCGAGTGGTTAGATGCAGACGACTGGCGCCGACTGAGGGAGGAGGCTACAAATTCGCCAAGACGTTGGAGTCAGCAGCGGGAGGCGACGAGGGCACGAATCGAGGCCGGATCGGTACATCACCTTGGGAGTGGCGGCCGCAGGACATATTTGGAGGACTTTGTAAGTTTCTCTTTTGTTTTTTTGAGATATTCTTTGTACTGACAATCATGTTTCTAAAAGTTAGCATTTTGTTTGAGTTGCCTTATGCGCAGAGACAGGAACTCTTCTCTATTCATGCCTTCATCCCAAGGTAAGATACTCCATGTGACAATGGATTCCTCAATAGGCATAACAGGTGGCTGTCCATATATAAGTTCAGCTAGCATATATCCTGTCACTGCACTATGGATAGTTCTATTAGCCCATAATGCGAATGGTAGCATTTTAGGCCATTCCCTCATCTTTCCTTTCCATGATTTTTCTAAAGCTTTAAGAATTGGTTGATGACCTCTTTCACTCTTACCATTACCTTCAGGGTTGTAGGCTGAAGTAAGAGATAGCTTAATTCCCAATTGAGCAAAGAAATGGCGAGCCTCATCAGCATCCAATTCTCCTCTATCAGCGGTTATTTTAGCAACACATCCATACCTGCAAAATACTTCTTCAAGTAAAAATCTACAAACAGCATGAGTAGACTTTGTTGTCAAGGCTTTTCCTTCCACTTGATTTGTGAGATCTTCTCTAGCAAGTACTAGATATCTCATGTTTCAAATTCCTGTAGGCATGGTTACTAAATCAATAACCCATCTATAGTGAATGGATAAAGGATAGGTAGGCTGAAGCCCATCTCTATGCTTTACCATAGAATACATTTGACAAACATGACAAGACTCAACAAAATGCTCAATGTCTTTATACATGTTTTGCCACCAAAATTTCTCTTTTATTTTGGCAAAAGTGCCCCATATGCCTCTATGACCAGCCAATAGGCTTTCATGAAATTCTTGCATGACCTGTCTTTGATTCTTTTTGTCTCCTAAGACATGAACAGGCGCCCTTCCTTTCTTTTTCGTATGCCTCAAAAGGTAACCATCTTTAAGAGAAAAACCATAAGCTTTTCTCTTAATTCTCTTGAACTCTTCATTAGTCCAATCTTCCTTCTTTGTCATAATGCTTAAAAATTGGCCAATTTTTAGCCAATCATCTGCATAGTATTCTTCTTTAAAGTGTGAACAAACCATAACATAACATTGAACATGCTATTTACTAGCTGTCCATTGTCCTTCTTTGGTTGTTTCATCCTTCCTTGCTGATGTAAAATTTGTTTTAGCAGCTAAACCTATTGTACTTGCTGTAATTTTTGTTGTACCTGCATTTTTGACTACTGAATCAACATTAGATTCAGCTATTCTTGCTGTTTCCAGATTTGTACCTGCATTTACAGCATCATTTATAAACTATGATTCTTCTTCATCCATCATTTCTTCTTTATCCCTATATTTGGCACGTGAAAGCATGTCAGCAACTGGATTATCTCTACCTGCAATATGTTTCAAATCAGGATTTAAGGATTTAATATAGGCTATCCATCTTAGCATGGCTATGTCGGGAGTGGAACAGTTGGCGATCATGCCCAAGAGTGGAAGGCAATCTGTTTCAACTATAACGTGTGCACCCATGAAGTACTCCCTGTCACATTTTAATGCAGTTACTACTCCCCAAAGTTCTCTTTTAATTTGAGCATACCTTCTTTGTCGTTCATTAAGAACCTTCGCTCCAAAGTGGATTACATATCTGTTACCTTCAAGGTCTTCTTGACCAACTGCCCATCCTATTCCAATAGGACTTGTGTCCACTGTGAGTATAATGGGCTGTCCATTAGAGTAATTAGCCCTTTTTAAAGTGGGGGCTGAAATCAGCATTTTCTTGAGTTTTCGAATAGCCTGAGTGTGTTCTTTTTCCCATATAAACCTTTGGCCCTTTCTTAAAAGCTGATAAAGACTTTCAGTAACATGGGCAAAATGTGGTATCCATGTTAGAATATCAAGCTCATTTAGTGTGTGTTGACCGACATGAGCTGGACACAGCTAGTCTAGCCATAGTAGTTAGATAGATTAAATAAGTCGGTGCCTTTGGTGTGAATGGTCTGATGACCGTAGGTTGTATCTTTCACTATTGAGTGTGGTATAAATAATAGAGTGTGAGAGAGGAAGCGTGTTGCTTCACTCTGTCTGTCATCTATCTGCCTCTTTGAATCTGAACATGGTATCAGAGCTTCATCCATGAGGCTGTGGGAGAATGGGCATGACAACTTGCAGTGCAAAGGAGATGGAAGTAAGAAATCAGGAAAAATCGTGGACTGCCTCCTGAAACCTGTGTTTGAAAATCGTGGACTGCCTCCTGAAATCTGTGTCCTGAAATCGTGGACTGCAACCTGTGTCTGAAAATCGTGGACTGCCTCCTGAATGGACAGCAACCTGTATCTGAAAATCTGCGCTTGCTGATCTGAGCAAATAGCAACCTGTCAATCTTCAGTGGGGCACCTGGACAAGGTTCATAGAGCATGTATGCTCACTATTGAAGGTATTTGAAGTGTGCAAGGAGTAAATGCTTGTGTGGGAGCTCTGTTATGAGCTGGAGTGACAGACACAGACCTGTAATCATTTCTGAACTGCTATAAACATGAATGGACAGCATGCATTCAGTCATTACTGACACACAGGAGCCTTGTACTACACTCAGAAAGCATCTTTGGAGCACAAGAATGTGTCAAAGCATGTATACATTGGATCAAATGTCTTGGAGCTGAGATCTCTTGCTCAGAATACTCAGATCTGAAAATCTGAAAACTGTCATACACAGTCAATGACAGAATACTCAGATCTGAAAATCTGAAAACTGTCATACACAGTCAATGACAGAATACTCAGATCTGAAAATCTGAAAACTGTCATACACAGTCAATGACAGAATACTCAGATCTGAAAATCTGAAAACTGTCATACACAGTCAATGACAGAATACTCAGATCTGAAAATCAATGATAGGCTGAAAACTGTCATACACAGCCAATGACAGAATACTCAGATCTGAAAATCGATGACAAGCTGAAAACTGTCATACATAGTCAATGACAAGTACTGTGCATTACTGAAGCAATACAGGTCATCTTGGGGGTTCCATCATCTATATGAACTGGCCTATACATGCTAATGCATGGAGAATTGAAGCAAGCAATGAGCATCATTGAAAACTGAATTTTGAAGCTGAAGTAAATGTAGTTACACTGTCCTGGCTAATTACAATTTTGGAGCTGCTTGGAGCTTGGTATGCTGAATTCTGGTTGACTGCAACCTGAAACTGAATTTGTTGACACACTCAGTTTTGGACTTGAAATTGCTGCTGGTTACTCACAGTTTACAGTTTTCAGACTGCATGTATGTACCCTGGCAGTGAGGTTACATAAGCTTAAGCTGAAGCAAACACATAGCTTATGTATTGACAGTTATATCTACAGTTGAGACCACTTGTTTGTGGGTTGTTTTGGGGTGTCAGTGGGCTGAAATACTCTGGTTTTTTTACTGCATTTAATTGCAGAAAACTATCATAAACAGTTTCGGGCTGAAGTTGAACTGTTAAGAAAATCTTGGTTTGCAGGTAGTCAGGCAAGGTCTGCAACATGGCAAATGCTGATAGAACTGATAATGTAACCCAGATTGTGGGAGAAAAGCTTTATAGCAACAACTATGCAATATGGAAGTTCCGCATGGAGAACTTTCTGATAGGCAAAGGATACTGGGACTTAGTGACAGGTGTTGAGGCTGAACCTGAAGTTCCAGATAGGAATCCTACAGCTGATCAAAGACGAGCACATCGAGCTTGGATGGAAAGAGCTCGCAGAGTTTTACATTGGCTGTCATTATGTATATCGGATGCTATGGTGATGCAGATCATGAACTGTAAATCCCCAGCAGATGCATGGAACATATTGGTCAGGTACTATGGCACAACTACAAGTGCCAGGAAGATACAACTGAAGCAAAAATTCAACAACATAGAGAGGAAGAACAGATCCATACAGGACTATGTCACGGAGATTAAAACCTTAGCAGATCAGCTCGCATCTGTTGGCTCACAGGTAGAAGATGAGGATATGGTTGCAGTGACCTTAAATGGCTTGGGTCCGGAGTATAAGTATTTTGACACTTCAGTATCTGTGCGGGCTGAGATGCCTGATTTTAATGAGCTGGTTGCATTATTGATTCATGAAGAGGTGAAGCTTGGCTTAGCTACAGGGTCAAGCAGCTCTAAGAATAAGGATGCAGTTTTTTATTCGAATCAGCGTGGTCGTGGTAGCCGTGGTAGAGGCTATGGATCTGGCAGAGGAGGCCAGCAGAATGCATCCTATAGTAATAGCAATCAGCAGTCATCAAATGCAAGAGGTAGTGGCAGCTTTCGAGGTAGGGGGAGATCGAACTCCCGTGGCAGAGGCTCATGGCAGCAGCAGCGTCAGTCAGACAATCCAAATAAGAACAAGGATTGTCACTACTGCGGAAAGTATGGGCATATTGCAAAGGATTGCTGGAAGAAGCAGGGAAATCAGAAGGGCAAGCAGCATGGACATTATGCTACGTCTAGTCAGGGAGATGACTCTGGTGATAGACTGTTTGCCATGCAATATGTCAAAGATAAGGCTGCTCAAAAATCATCTGATGATGTAGTGTGGTACATTGACTCGGGGGCGTCGAATCACATGACCCCTCATGGTGATTGGTTCACGGATATGGTGGCTGAAAAGCATGGCTATGTATGCACAGGTGATGACACGCAACATAGCATTGAGCATAAAGGCAAAGTGCCTCTGGTTGTACATGATGGCAGGAAGAAGAATCTTCATGATGTTTTGCATGTTCCTTCGATTACGAAGAACCTATTGTCTGTGGGTCAAATGATAGAGCAGAACTTGCAGGTTCGCTTCAATAAGCATGGCTGCTTTATTGAAGAGTTTGGCAATGGATGCAAGTTGATCGCGAAAGGCCACAGAAATGGAAGAATGTTCACTCTTGATGCTACACTGCCAGAGCTGAGTTCCGCTATGTTTGCTCAGGGTTCTGGCACTATCAGGGACTTAGAGATTTAGCACAAGAGAGTGGGGCATGTCAATTTGCAGAGGCTGCAGACCATGCAGAAGAAGCAGCTGGTAACAGGGCTACCTAGATTCCAATATTCAGATATTGGTCATGTCTGCGAGGCTTGCCAGTTTGGTAAGCAGTCACGATTGCCGTTTGTCAGGCATGTAAGACAGAGTACACGACCACTGCAGTTAGTGCATTCTGATGTTTGGGGACCAGCTCATAATGCATCTACGGGGGGTTCCAGATACTATGTATCTTTCATTGATGACTACAGTCGATATACCTGGCTTTACATATTGAAAACAAAAGATGAGGTCTTTGCTGTTTTTCAGAAATTTAAGGCACAGGTTGAGAAGGAATTTGAGTGTTACATCTCTTGCTTGAGATCTGATAGCGGTGGGGAGTATGTCTCCAATGAATTTGCTGATTTTTTGGTTGAAAATGGCATTCGTAGGCAGCTAACCTGCAGCTACACTCCGCAGCAAAACGGAGTAGCTGAAAGGAAGAACAGGGTTCTAATGGAAGCTGCCAGGGCCATGATGAATGAGAAGCATATGCCGCTTTACTATTGGGCAGAGGCTGTTGTGACAGCCGCATATATTCTGAACAGGACTCCCACTGTAGGCATTCATGACATGACACCGTTTGAGAGGCTCTATGGCTATAAGCCGGATGTAAGACACATGAAGGTCTTTGGCTGTCTTGCTTATGTGCACATTCCAGATGAGAAGAGGAAAAAGCTGGATCCCAAAGCGCATAAGAGTGTGTTCATTGGATACTCGCAGGAGAAGAAGGCATACAAATGTTATGATCCCTCTACCAGGGAGACTTTGGTAAGCAGGGATGTCATCTTTGATGAGCTGGGCTCTTGGTATGTCTCACCAGTTGCAGTGCTATCCGATCTGTCTTCCACTCATGTCTCTACAGTTGATATGCAGCAGAGCACTGCTATGACAGGCCCTATCAGTCAGACAGTATCCCCATGGACAGGGAGATTGAGGAGCTCACCGTCCACTGACACGGGTATGTCAGTGAGGGGGAGACATGATGTCTTGGACAGCAAAGGAAAAGAGAAAGTTAGTGAGGATGGTATGATGACACCTGGCAGAATGACTTCGGGCTATGAGTCTACTGATACTTTAGACAGCGAACTTGGTATTCCGACTGTCTATACGCCTGGCACGAGGCAGAACAGGTACATTCCGCCTCATGAGAGAGGTGAATCGAGTAGTGCACCATAGCCTAGACGATCGCAGAGGGTCAGATACCCTGTTGACAGGTTGACGTACTCTGGTTATTCTGCAAAGCATTATGCATACATGACAAAAGTGATGGAGATCAAAGAACCAGGTACTTATGCTGAAGCTGCAAAGGATGAAAACTGGTGCATGGCTATGGACGAAGAGATGAAAGCCTTGGCTGAAAATCAGACTTGGGATTTGGTACCACTGCCTGAAGGGAAAAAGCCTGTTGGCTGCAAATGGGTGTATTAAATCAAATGTAAGTCTGATGGCAGTGTAGAAAGGTACAAAGCAAGGCTGGTCGCTAAAGGATATGCTCAGCAATATGGCTTGGATTATGATGAAACATTCAGCCCGGTTGCAAAAATGGCAACCATACGAACTGTTATTGCCTTGGCTGCTGCAAAAGGCTGGAAATTGCAGCAGATGGATGTTAAGAATGCATTCCTCAATGGTGATTTAACAGAGGATGTATACATGGTTCAGCCGGAAGGGTATGAGCACCCTGATTTTCAGCATTATGTGTGCAGGCTGAAAAAGGCACTGTATGGGCTGAAGCAGGCTCCGAGAGCCTGGCATGTTAGGATCAGCAGTTACTTGCAGAGTCTTGGATTTGTTGTTGGCAGGGCTGATCACAGCCTGTTTACAAAGAAGACTGACAGTGGCTTGGTAGTGCTGGTCATATATGTTGATGACTTGATAATCACTGGAAATGATGACATGGGAATTCAGCATGCTATGAAGATGCTGAAATCTGAATTTGACATGAAAGATCTGGGAGATCTGAAGTATTTCTTGGGTATTGAGGTCGTACCAGCTGAAAATGGCTTATGGCTAATGCAGAAGCACTATGCCATGGAAATGCTTAAGAAGTATGGCATGGCTGAATGCAAACCACTGGATACACCTCTGGACCAGAATGTAAAGCTAGACATGAACACTGGGGCTGAAGTAGAAGATGTGACTATGTACAGGCAGATGGTCGGCAGTCTGATTTACTTGACCATCACTAGGCCTGACTTGAGCTATGCAGTAGGGCTTATAAGCCAGTTTATGCAAAAGCCGAGAAAGCCGCACTTGGATGCAGTTAGATGCATCATGAGGTATGTTAAGTCCACTGTAGACTATGGGATGTTCTATGTCAGAGATAAGCCCTTGATACTGATTGGATACACAGATGCAGATTGGGCAGGATGCTCAACTGACAGACGATCTACGAGTGGCTATGCCTTTGGCTTTGGTAGCGGCATGATCAGTTGGAGCAGCAAGAAGCAGCCTACGGTTGCTTTATCTAGTACTGAGGCAGAGTACAGGGGGGCTGCATTGGCAGCATGTGAGATTGCTTGGCTGCTCAAGCTTATGGCTGACTTGGATATTCAGGTTGATGCTCCAGTGAAACTGTTATGTGATAATCTAAGTAGTGTACTCCTGGCCATGAATCCAGTTTACCATGCTAGGACAAAACACATAGAGGTATACTACCACTTTATTCGTGAGATGGTCCTTGTAGGAAAGGTTGATCTTATGCATGTGAGGACTGATGAGCAGGTAGCAGATATCTTTACCAAGTCTCTGGGTAAAGATAAGTTCTGTGGTTTTAGACAGCTACTTGGAGTACATATGCTGTCTTGAGCTTGAGGGGGAGTGTTAGAATATCAAGCTCATTTAGTGTGTGTTGACCGACATGAGCTGGACATAGCTAGTCTAGCCATAGTAGTTAGATACATTAAATAAGTCGGTGCCTTTGGTGTGAATGGTCTGATGACCGTAGGTTGTATCTTTCACTATTGAGTGTGGTATAAATAATAGAGTGTGAGAGAGGAAGCGTGTTGCTTCACTCTGTCTGTCATCTATCTGCCTCTTTGAATCTGAACAATCCAAATAAGGTAGAAGGCACATGCACCAAGAAATCTTCTCACCTCTAAAACATTTGTACATTCTTCCTGCATTTTACTGATAGCATCTATTTTGGATGGAGAAGGCTTTCGGCCATATGGACTGCACATATGTTCGACCACAAGGACTTTTTTGACTCCAAAAATAGATTTAGCTCCTGAAAGAGTAAGATGGCCGACTTCTTCTAATTTAGACAAGATTTGAGCACAATCATTAATATGGTCAGAAACAAACTTTCCACATCCAAGTTCGTTGAGTTCTTCATTTTTCTCATGAGCTTCACATCCTTTGATTGGAACATCATCAAGAAAAGGAAGAGTCAATTGAGGAATATAATCCCTCAATACTTTATGCATAGCATTCATCATGTGAGCTACTGAATTCGTAGCCCCTTGAGGTAGAGTACACATGCGGACTAGGCCAAGAGGCGTCTTCATTGTGGTAATGTCTCGGCTTTCCAAAGCAAGCTGAAATTGGTCGTAGCCTGAATATAAATCTCCCATGAACACCATATTGGGGATTATGGGAATTTCCCAAAAGTTTGGGACACGTGGTCAAAACTTTGGATTTGTCATAACTTGAACACTATAACTCCAAATCAAGCGCTCTATATCTCAATAGATTCCATTTTTCAAGCGCTTTCCAATGATAGGTTACATCATATGGTTTTGAGAGACTTATGGGCATGTTATCCGGGTGCCACCTTTTTAGTATTCAAAAAATAGAAATTGTAAGATTCCCAAACTCACTAATATTGTGTTCATGGAATAGATTGCCTTTCCTGCAAAAGCTTCAGCAAACTCATCAACAATTGGCCCTGATCCAACATTTCTAATAGTGACTTTATTGACGGGTTGTAAATCTTGAATGAATCGCAAAGATCCATTCTTCTTAGGTACAGTAAACCATCGGTTGGAATATGGAGCTGAAGATGGCTCCCATATTCGCATTTTTATCTTTTCATTTAGAAGTTCCAATAACTTAGGCAAATGAGCTCCTAGAACCGGAATTGATTTTCATTTAAGCCTTTTCCATTGACCTCGGAATCATCCCCCTCCCTGTGTAAAACTCTATAAGCCCCTTTTCCCCAATAAGAGTTGGGTGTAGAAGTCTTATTAACCCCGGGTATTTAATCCTTCTTAAACCCCTTTCTTTAGGCTTTGGAACCACCCCTTTTTCCAATAGCCTTTAAGGCTATCCCCCCCCCCCCCCTTGGAGTTCCTCCCTTAGGATTCTATAAGGCCTTTTTTCCCCCAAGAGAATTTGTCCTTAGCCTTTCCTTTCAAGCTCGCAAAATACCTTGGAGTTTTGTTCTCTTCCCCACTCGTGAAAGAGAAGAGAGTGTTGAGGGTTTTTTTTAAACACCTTCCTTTTCCGCTCAAAAGCCTTGAGGGAGCCTTCTAAAAAAACAGACGGTGCAAGGGAGCGACGGTGGAATTCCAAAGAAGAGTTGTAAAGCTGCTTCCATGTCCGAAGGACTACAACTGCGATGCCTCCTAAGAAAGTCCAAGGCGCAGCCGCGGGAGGGTCGTCTCCCGGTATCCATGTGGATATCTCACCCCAAACCCAAGTTTTTCCTTCTTAATTTTATATTGGTTTTAATTCAATCGTGCAAGATGAATTGTTAGGGATAAGATATATTTTGTCCTAGTTATTCACGATGAAAGAATTTAGTTTAATGGAACATGCAAAATAAATAAAGTATAAACATACTTTTTCTTCAAATAGCATTATGCATTGAAACGAATTATAAGCAAGATTATTTACCCACTAAAGTAGTATACTTTGATTAAGCCTAGAATGTATAAAACTGCATCTTGCACTATTAACCCCTATTCTTTTTACAAGGAATCATCACGAAAGGTGCGAATCATGAAAGGATTCTTACGATGCTTAAACTCTAGGAAGTTATCATTGCTAACTACATAACTTAGAAAGGGAAAGATTGCTTTTTTGGCATGAGTTTTGTTCGCAAGGAAAAAGGAAGATTAATTGAATTTACCGTACCTCAAATCGATAAATTTTAGGATTGAAAAATCAATTGACACATAGATAACAAATCATGCGGAGGTGATCTCGATATTACCTTCTAAAGTTAACCAAATTAATAGAGACTTAGAAATACCTATGCTGTGAAATATTTATTGGGAATGAATTAAAATCCAAGAAACGTTTATACCTTAAATGCTTGCCCACATTCCTTGAGTGTAGAGTCAGTAAATTGTAAACGTAAAAGAAACTAGGGTTTGTCCCTGAGTTTCTTAAAAGAAAATAATAAAGCTAGGAAACCCTAGGTCTGACAATCGTTAGCTTAAAGAAACTGAAATGGATTGTTTCGTAACCCCATTATCGCATAGTACGATGCAGGACTTGCGCGGCAAGTACAAAGTCATATGATCTTGTGTTTGATTCACAAGAAGAAAGGCTAAATTCTCGCAACAAGGATGGCAGATCCTTACGCAAGTTATCTTGCAAGAGGATGTATATTTTGATATCCTTCTAAGTAAGGAAGGTTAAAAACCGAAAACTGAAGTATCCAATGAACTTTAAGGTTTAACCAAGTTGGGTTAATAGGGTACGCCATAACCTAGAATATAAGGGGTCTTGCCAAGTTGCAAGACACCCCCAATTGAGTGCTCGATGCATTTGAAAGGAAAGATTCTTAGCAGTTTGCCAACAACAAAAAAAATGATGATCAAAGGAAATGTTTGTGCTTGCTAGAGATTTTAGAGCATTGTTTGACTTATGAATTACAAATTAAATGAATATCTATACTTCAGGTTGAAGGACTGAAGGGAGAGGCAGCTTCAGTTACCCCCGACTGCCTGCCTGACCCTAATCAAGGGGGTTGTTGACCGCGCTGGGAACGTGGACCGAACCCGCCGCGAGAGATATCTCCGTTGAGCACTACTTGGAATAGGAGGACGCTTGGGTGCCAGGGGGCTCTGGCCGTAAATTCCTCGCCTTCCGGGTCCTGCACAAGAGGCTAACGTGACTCGGGATTGGATCTCGAGGCCCGCATACTAGTCTATGGGCGGAAACTTGGAATAGTGATCCCTGTGGATTGCTGGATAGCCTTCGGGCGGATTGTGGACAAGCCTACGGGTGGAACTCCTTGTATTTCAAAGGTAAATAGGATGAAATGTTAATAAAGAACTTGTCTGATATTGTTTTTCTATGTCACGTGATAAGATTACGTAAAGGAACCAGTGCTTAACAGATTAATTAAAGAAGCTGATTGTTACACCAACTAAATGTGTTAGATAATTACATAACTAAAACAAACCGAGAAAAGTGCGGAGGATGGGCCATGGGTCCATCCTACGGTTGGGTGGTCCCGGTTGGCCGGGAACTTTTCTCAAATCTTGAAGAACACCGGGATGATCGTCAAAGGACACGAACAACAAAAGCATTGACTGGAGTTATGTCTTACCTGATTTACGCTGTTTTAGGGGAACGGAATGGGACTATGCATTACGGCAGAGCGGTTGAGCTTTGCATCCCTCTCGTTTCCCGTTCTCCTTAAACCAAGTGCAGCGTGAATCCGATTCAGACCTAGCGTTTCTGCGTAAAGTAGTTCGCTTGGGTCTGATGCTAGTTGCTGTTAGGAAATGACAAATCAGGAAAACCCTAATTCAGGTCGATCCTAAGTGGGAACGGCCGGAATACTTCCGCTACGTGGCAGACGCGGAAAGCCCTAGATCACAAATCCCGTAACATTCCATGGGAGTGCCGGGCGGAGCTTTCTAGACATCCTTTCCGATAGACTACTAAGACGTGTCCTGGATGATACTAGTGGATACGTTACAGTTGGTATCAGAGCCAACCAACAACATAATTTTTCTTATGAAATTATAATAAAATGAAGCAAAGCAAATGTTGCTATCCAAACATTTCCTTACCTTCAATGCTGTCTTGCAGAATTATGAAGCGTGGAACAAGTTCTTGGTATTTCGAGTCATGTTTATGACTGCAATGCATTCTCCGCTTTATAGACAAAGGATTGGGATGATGAACATCCTGGAGCAGATCTATAATCCATCACCTTTGTACATGGAACAAAGATGGATGGGTACTTCAGGAATCTACTATATAGCCGCCCACCGGTTTGCTTATCTACAGACCAACCTAAAGAGGATCAAGTGGTTGGAAGACCTGAAAGTTGTAAAGCTGTTCGATTTTGTGGAAGCTCACGTAAATTCAACTTTACATATTCAAGGTCAGAAGGTTGAGATGAACTCATATGTATATGAGGAAGTAACCCGTGTAGTCCCCACCGACAGGATTAAAGTGTTGGGCTGCCATGAGAAGTATGGATTCCAACGGAAAGGATATTCTGAACTTCCAATGACTTACCGATTCGTGAAGATCCATGACCCGAAATCTTATTATTATATAATCCCTGTAGATAAATGTAATACAATGTTGTTCTCCCCAAACTAAATGTAACAATTGGCTTAACATCGCATGAAACGTTGTATTCAAAAGGGCTATGCCCATATAAATACAAATAAAGACTTATTTTTATGTCTGATTGTGCATAAGAGTTGATAAAATGTTAAGTAGCTACATTGGTTACATGATAGCGGAATTGAAGATGTAATATAAGTTAACGACGATTATCGTATAATAACGTTAAGAAAACCTTTATTCCAGCACAACCCCAGGTACAGGTTCCTAATTCACCTCCTACATCAAGTACTGCTATAATCCAAGAGAAGAAGTTCCTTCTCAAGAAGATTAAGCCACCCGAGTTTGACGGGAGAGGCAGATTCGTCCAAGCTGATGCTGAAATTTGGATTGAATCCATGGAGAATTACTTTGAAGCAACCGGCACTGCACCCGCCAATCAGGCTATGCTTGCCAAGTTAAAGCTCACCGGTGAAGCCAGACTTTGGTGAAAGCAAGGGTGTAGGGATCAAGGGATCACAGAAGGATCTGTTACCTGGGAGAAGCTGAAGAAAGCCGTGCAGGGAAGATACTTGCCACCTGCATATCGCACTCAGAAGATGAATGAGTTCTACGAGCTAAAATAGTTGGGGCTCACTCTTGACGCATACTACTCTAAATTCGTCTCACTTTTAAAGTATGTGCCACAGATGGACATGACGCAGCAGGTGTCCAAATTTTGTGCGGGTTTAAATCCACCAGTCAATACTCGTCTTGAATCTATGCGTCCATCAGATCTTCAAGATGCACTCATTCAAGCGGTGCCTATAATTCAGGAGGTGCAGTGTAGTCCAAGGGGTAACAAAGCTTGGTCTTACAATGACCCGAATAGAGAAGCATTCAAACCTCAAATTAAGAGAGTTCAAGGTCATAATCATGGACAAAGAAAGAAAGCAAGGATGAATAATGTCAACAACTTTGTTCCTACTCAAAGTAATGGCCGAAACCTCCGTTGTTTCCACTGCAATGAACTCGGTCACTTCAAGAGGCAATGTCCCAAGCTTGGTGGAGGACATCACCAAGCGCCTTTCCAAGGAACATGCCGTGGTCAAGGAGCCGCTACCCGAGGAAGAGAAAGAACCGCCTGCATTGCCAATAGGAAAACGTGCGAAGAAGAAGAAGAGGAAGATCCGACCATGGAAGCAGAATTCGAAAGAGTGATAGTCCATGCCACTTTACATAAGAAAGGGCCGAATCGCCAGTTCTTGGTGATTCAGACACCGTCGGACTATTAAGGTAAAGGTTTCAAGACCTTGATTGATTGTGGCAGTACACATTCCTTTATCTCACGAGCATGTGCAAAAAGATTAGGAATAACCACAGTCGAAGCACCTACCCTGCTTGTGGAATTGGCAAATGGTCGTGAGGTTACTTGTACCAGGCAAACTGCTAAGGTGGAATTCCTTCTGGGAGGAAAGAAGACTTTGGTCAAATTCAGAGTCATGAAATTAGGTATCCATGAGTGTCTACTTGGAATGGATTGGCTTAAGCCTAACAACGCCCACATTCACTATGGAAAGGGTCAAGTTTCCTTTTGAAACTCTGAAAGGGAATTAGTCACAACTCAAGGTGAGGCTGGAGTGCTGAGAATCCAATTGGCCAAAGTATCTTGGATCATAAAAGGAGTCAGAAAAGGATTACTTGTTTACTTGATCAAACTCAACAAATTAGATCAAAAGCAAGAGTCTCATGAAGGACCTTCTTGGCTAAAGGAATACGTGGACGTATTCCCTGAAGAGTTGACTGAACTTCCGCCTCAAAGGGAAGTGGATCATGAGATTAGGTTAGTACTAGGAGTTGTGCCAATTGCAAAGAGACCTTATAGAATGTCCATACCAAAAGCAATTGAGTTGAAGGAACAACTCAAGAAACTGTTAGATCAGGGCTACATCCGGCCTAGCAGTTCACCATGGGGAGCTCCAGTACTATTCCAGAAAAAGAAGGATGGGACACTTCGACTATCTATTGATTACTGAGGGTTGAATCAATCAACAGTCAAGAACAAGTATCTTATTCCTAGAATAGATGTCAAGATTGTGGGAGAGAAGGAAGGAGTCTCACTTGTAGCTTTCTTGCTTGCACAATGGGGGAATACACACAAAGGTGGAGGCTGAAAACAGTTTTCCTCTTCTTAGTTGTGTAAGCCAAAAAGAACTCTGGTACAAAGAAATAGAAGAACCCTATATATGGGTCTCAAAACCAAACTCAACTAACTAAGGTGGCATACTAACTGAACCACAAACTAGAGTAGATAAGGATAGCTGTCATGTAGCTATTATTCATGGGCAGTGTACCAACCGCATCTGCAACTGACAAGTCGGTGACATAAATGCACAATGGTCACCCTGGCATATCACGAGTGGAGCTCGATATCTCAACACTCCCCCTCGAGCTCAATCCCAATTCGTGCACACCAAGCAGGTCTCTGAACTTGCGCAGCTTCTCTGCGCCCAATGCCTTCGTAAATATGTCAGCTACCCGATCCTCTGTGCTGACATAAACTAGATCAATAAGACCTAGTAAAACCCTCTCCCGCACATAGTGATAATGCACCTCAATGTGCTTTGTTCTAGCATGATAGACTGGGTTATTTGCCAAGTGTATACTACTCATGTTGTCACAATAAATGACAACTGGCCCATCTGTAGGCTGATGCATATCATAAAGTAGCTTATGCAACCAAGCTACCTCACATGCAGCCATTGCTGCACCCCTGTACTTAGCCTCTGTGCTGGAAAGGCAACTGTAGGCTGTTTCTTGCTGCTCCAAGTTACTGCAGCACTCCCAAAAGAGAACACATATCCATTGGTAGATCGTCTATCAGAAATGCTACCAACCCAATCAGCATCAGTGTATCCATGCAACTGTATCTGAACCCCAGTCTCATAAAATAGTCCATACTGCAATGTGGACTTCACATGAGTATGCGTCTAGCCGCATCCAAATGCAGTTTTCTTGGAGCCTGCATAAATTGACTTACCAATCCAACAACATAGCTCAAATCTGGCCTGGTAATAGTCATATAAATCAAGCTTCCTACTATGCGTCTATACATAGAAGGGTCTTCCAGAAGCTCACCTGCATCTGCGTTCAGCTTCACATTCTACTCCAAAGGAACTGAAATAGGCTTACAGCCTGTCATCCCATATTTGGACAGCATGTCCAATCCATACTGCCTCTGCAAGAGCTGTATCCCACTTGGTGATCTAATCACCTCAATGCCCAAGAAATAACGCAGCTCTCCCAAATTCTTCATCTCAAACTTCTACTTCAATAGCATTTTCACATGAAGGATATCTTCATCACTGTCACTTGTCATAATCAAATCATCAACATAAATGACAAGTAGCATAATACCTTTCTCTGTTTTTCTCACATAAAGTGAGAAATCTGCCTTGGAAATATGAAAGCCAATAGTGACAAGATACTGTCCTATCTTGTCAGACCATGCTCTAGGTGCTTGCTTCAAGCCATACAAGGCTTTCTTCAACCTGCAAACAAACTCAGGATGAACAACATGCACATAACCTGGTGGCTACTCCATATAGACCTCTTCTTGCAAATCACCATGCAAGAAGGCATTCTTTATATCCATCTGATGTAAAGACCATCCCTTTGATGCAGCCATAGCAATGACTGCTCTTACGGTTGCCATCCATGCAACCGGACTGAATGTTTCTTCATAGTCAATGCCATATGTTTGTGCATACCCCTTGACTACTAATCTTGCCTTGTATCTGTTCACAGAACCATCTGCATTGTGCTTCACCTTATAAACCCACTTACAGCCAATTGCATTCTTACCTTTAGGCAAAGGTACCAATTCCCATGTAGCATTTGCTTCCAAGGCATCCATTTCTTCATCCATGGCTTTCTCCCATTTTTCTTTTCCCATGGCTTGCTCAAAAGAAGTGGGTTCTGGTTCCTGTATCACTTTGACCATATATGCATAGTGAATGGCTGTAAATCCATCATATTTCAGCCTATCCACAGGATACCTAGCTCTCGTAGACCTGCACAAAATAGGTTCACTCCCAGGTGCTCTCAAAACATCCCTGGTCTTCCTTACTCCGGGTGTAACAATAGAAGGAATACCCAACTCATCATCAATGCTCTGTTCTGAGGCACTGGATTCACCATCCATATAAGAGTGACCTGCATTCACATCAAACATGGGCTGATCAACCTTCTCTTTTCCTTTTCGTGATACCTGCATACCACTATCTGCATTGCTTTGAGAAGATTCTCCTGATCTCAATCTGCCTGTCCATGGCGAAGAATGTGAACCACTGCTAGAGGACGCTCCAGGTCCACTAATATTTTGTGACTGCTGCTGTGAATTCTGTGCAGCATTACCATTTTGTGCATCTACATCATCAATCACATTTACTGGTTTATACCAGCTACTCATCTCATCAAAAACAACATCTCTGCTCACTGTAAACTTACGAGTAGGAGGGTTATAGCATCTATACCCTTTTTGCTGCAGAGAGTAACCAATAAAGATGCACTTCTCAGCTTTTGGATCCAACTTGGATCTCAACTCATCTGGCACATGTACATAGGCAATGCAACCAAAAATTTTCAAATGAGAAATATCTGGTTTCCTACCAGTATACCTCTCCTCTGGAGTCATCCCATGTATTTTTGCAGTGGGAGTCCTGTTCATTATATACTGCTGTAGCAACTGCCTCAGCCCAATAAAAAACTGGCAGGTCTTTTTCATTGAGCATGGCACGAGATACCTCTCCAATATGCCTGTTTTTTCTTTCTGCAATTCCATTTTGTTGTGGGGTATGACTACATGAATATCGCTGCTTTATGCCATGCTCCTGCAAGAACCTTGTAAACTCATTTGAGAGGTACTCTCCCCCTCCATCTGACCTTAGGCACTTTATTTGCAGACCTGTTTCTTTTTCAACCATAGCTTTAAGAGTTTTGAAATTCCCAAAAACTTCACTTTTCTTTTTCATAAAATACACCCAAACTTTTCTGCTATAGTCATCAATAAAAGTGACAAAATAATGACAGCCTGCAAGAGATGTAGCTTTAGTAGTCCACACTCAGAGTGGATTAATTCCAATGGCTTCTCACTCTCTTGAATATGTCTAGGAAATGGTTTCCTTGCCTGTTTTCCAAATTGGCAGGCTTCACATACCTTATGCATTTCTGCAACCTTGAATTTAGGCAATCCTGCAACAATATTTTGGGCCTGCATTGATTTAAGTCGTTGTACATTAACATGACCAATGAGTTTATGCCAGATATCAATATCTGCAACTACACCGGTCCCATGTGCAAACATTGCTGCACTCAATTTAGACATGTCTGCATCCAATGTAAACATTCTGCCCTTCTTCTTTCCTTTTGCTATCAAGCGACCTTTATTTTTCATATCCTCAACAAAGCATCCATGACGATTAAATCTGACTTGCAAGCCCTGCTCAACCATTTGACCAACAAAAACCAGATTCTTGGTGATATTCGGGACATGAAATACATCGGACAGGTATTTCTTTTTCCCATCCTGCATAGACAAAGGAATTTTTCCAATCTGCACAATAGGATGTGCAGTATCATCACCAGTCTCCACAAATCCTAGTTTTTCCATTTTCCTTGCATCCTCCATCCATTCTGCATGGCCTGTCATGTGGTTTGATGCACCTGAGTCAACATACCATACATCATTGCTTTCTTCTGCACTTGTCACAGAATTGTTCATGTGCTGCACCATAAACAAATGCTCATTTCTGTCATCACCCTGTCTACTAGAAGATGCATAATTCCCTTGTTGCAGTTTTCCATTCATGATGTCATTCTGCTTTTTATAGCAGTCTTTAGCCATATGACCCATTTTACCACAGTAGTAGCATTCAACATTATTGTTTGCATTTTGGCCTCTTTGCCATCCACCACGACCTCTTTGGCTCCCCCTGCCTCTAGAGTTACCACGTCAAGATGCACCACCATTTCTCTGCTCCTCAGAAATTAGAAGAGCAATGAACTCCTCAAAATCAGGAAATCTTTCACGGACGGAAATGGATGTTCGGAACTGTGCATAATCCTTTCCTAGACCATTCAAGGTCACTGAGACTAAATCATCATCTTCCACTGGCGACCCAATGGAAGCAAGTGCATCTGCAATCTTCTTCACCTTCATGTGGTAGTCATTGATGCTCATACTTTCTCTTTGCACATTGTGCAACTCTTGCTTGAGCTGCATTTTCCTGGCTTGTGTATTTATGCTATACATTTTTGACAAAGTATCCCATGCCTCCTTTGGTGTACTTGCATCTTGAATATGCACAGCCAGTACATAACTTTCCTGGCTCTCTCATGCCATGCTTTAAATGCTTGCATTTGCTGTTGATTGGGAACATCAGGAAGAACTGGTTCTTCTTCATTTCCTGCAACAAATTCCCAATATCCTTTTCCCATAAGGAAATTCGTCATTCTAAACTTCCATGCTTGGAAGTTGTTCTTGTCAAGCTTTTCAATTACAATCTGTGAAAGAGAATCAGACGCCATTATAGAATACTGCAAAAAATTCTGTCACTACAGAGAACACAGCTTCAGCCTCACAAGGGCAAATCTACAAAATTGACGAAAGTGGTATTTAACCACACAGTCACTTCCTAGTGACGATTTTACATCAACAGGCAACAAGGAAGATTCTGTAACTCCCAATGTCTCTGCGCATAGGCATACGATGCAATTTCTACAGTAACTTTTCACTGACTTGTAGAACAGTGGCTACACAGCATAAAACTCGGCCTTTTTCTGAGTGTGTGCAGAAAACTTTCGCCTCCAAAACAGGCCCCGAAATGGCCTCAAATCAAAAAAACAGGGTCGCGAAGGGCTAAAGCCTTCTCCCGCAGCATATACTGCCCTCTTCCTTCACCGCAAAGGGCGTCTCAACCTGACACAATGCACTCTTGCAATTTCCGGTTGTGCTACCTGCAGAGATCTGCTCCCAAAACAGAAAATGAAAGCAACACTGCTCCTCTTACCAGAACACCGCGAGCTTGGCTTGCTTTCTTGAGCTCCTTACCACGAACAAGGCTCTGATACCATGTCAAGATTGTGGGAGAGAAGGAAGGAGTCTCAGTTGTAGCTTTCTTGCTTGCACAATGGGGGAATACACACAAAGGTGGAGGCTGAAAACAGTTTTCCTCTTCTTAGTTGTGTAAGCCAAAAAGAACTCTGGTACAAAGAAATAGAAGAACCCTATATATGGGTCTCAAAACCAAACTCAACTAACTAAGGTGGCATACTAACTGAGCCACGAACTAGAGTAGATAAGGATAGCTGTCATGTAGCTATTATTCATGGGCGGTGTACCAACCGCATCTGCAACTGACAAGTCGGTGACATAAATGCACAACGGTCACCCTGGCATATCACGAGTGGAGCTCGATATCTCAACAATAGATGAGCTTCTTGATCGTCTTCAGGGTGCGAAGATCTTCTCCAAGATTGATCTTAGGTCAGGTTACTATCAGATAAGGATCAAGGAAGAAGATATCCCAAAGACTGCCTTCAATACAAGATATAGGCACTTTGAGTTCCTAGTTATGTCATTCAGGCTTACGAATGCACCTGCCACCTTTAATAGGTTAATGCAGGATATCTTTAGGCCATATCTTGATGATTTTGTGCTTGTCTTTTTCGATGACACTTTAACCTATTCTAAACAGGAAGAAAATCATGAACCTCAACTTCGGATTGTCCTTGAGACAATGAGGTCACATAAGCTGTATGCTAAAATGAAGAAGTGTGCATTCTTCAAGCGTCAGATTGAATATATGGGATTCATAGTATCAACAGAAGGAATATCAGTGGACCTAGCTAAGGTTAGAGATGTGCTTGAGTGGCCAATACCAGTATCCATCAAAGAGATACGTAGCTTTCTTGGATTGACAGGATGGTATAGGGTCTTCATCAAAAACTATGCTTTGATTACAGCACCTCTGACGAACTTACTAAGGAAGCAAACTTCCATTACATGGTCAACTCCCAAACAAAATAGCTTCCACAGATTGAAGCAAAGTTTGGTATCAGCACCTATTCTAAAACTTCCAGACCTCAATAAGGAATTCAAGGTTGTAACTGATGCTAGCATTCTTGCCTTGGGGTGTGTGCTTATGCAGGAAGGTCATCCAATAGCATACTCTTCAAGGAAATTGAAGAGTCATGAAAAGAACTATGCTACGCATGATCTAGAATTACTAGCTGTCATCCATGCTCTAAAGCTTTGGAGACACTACCTGTTGGGTAACAAGTTTACTCTAGTAACCGACCATAAGAGTCTCAAATGGATCTTTACCCAGAATGAGCTCAACATGAGGCAACGTCGGTGGATTGAAGTGTTGGAAGAATATGACTTTGAAATCAAGTACCGACCAGGGAAAGAGAATGTAGTTGCCGATGCACTTAGTCGCAAGGCATTGCTAAATTCCCTAATCTTGCACAATCCATCAATGGCCAGATCTCTAGCAACAAAAGTATCTATGCCAAACAACCCTATACTTGAGTTAGCTAGAGAGGAAGCATGCCATGATTTGGCCTACCAATCAATGCTAAAGGAGATCTCTATCAAGGAGAAAAACCAAAAGTTGCAGGCTAAGTATCAGGAATTTTCCATTAATAGTGGACTTGTCTACTACAAAACAAGGTTGTGTATACCAGCAAGCAAGTCACTTAAGCAGAAGATACTCTGGGAAGCTCATGATTCTCCTTTCGCAGAACATCCTGGCTATACTAAGACTCTTAATGCAGTTAGGAAGAGCTACCATTGGGAGAGGCTCAAAGGTGATGTTGTCAAATATGTCACCGAGTGTTTGTCTTGCCAACGTATCAAAGCCGAACATGTCATGATGCCAGGGAAACTGCAACCGCTTGACATTCCCCAAATGAAATGGAACTTCATCAATATGGATTTTGTTGTAGGCCTACCCCAAGTCCAGGGAGGATACAACTCCATCATGGTTGTGGTTGACATGCTTACTAAGGTTGCACACCTTATTCTAGTAAAGACAAACTATAAAGCCTCAGACATTGCAAGATTGTTTATCAAGGAGATATTCAAGCTACATGGTTTACCCAGAAGAATCATTAGTGATCGTGATTCTCTCTTCACATCATACTTTTGGAGAGCTATCTTCGAGCTGTTGGGACTCAATTCTGTTTTAGCACTACCTACCATCCCCAAACGGATAGCCAAATAGAGCGAGTAAATCAAGTCATCGAGGATATGCTTAGGGCATATTGCTGTCGAGAGCCGAAGAGGTGGATTCAATACTTGCCTTTGGTTGAATTTGCATACAATGCTTCTTACCAGCAAAGCATTTAGATGACCCCTTTCCAAGCATTGTATGGTCATGACTATCGAAGTCCCCTAAACTTTTCTGATCCAACCTTAAGGGATGAAGCTTCAAGGTAGATGTTGGAAGAGATGGATGACCAAATAAAGTCAATATGACAGGATATACAAGCGGCCAAGGATAGACAGAAGGTATACACGGATTTGAAGCGCCAAGAAAGGGTCTTCGAAGAAGGAGACATGGTCTTCATTCGCGTACGCCCTAAAAAGAGTTCTCTATCCTTAGGAGATTTCAAGAAGCTAAGTCCAAGGTATTGTGGGCCATACAAAATCCTCAAAAGACTAGGACCTAATGCTTATAAACTGCAACTCCCTGAGAACATGAAAGTTCATAATGTATTCCATATCAGCCTATTGAAAAAGTATGTACCTAGTCCTAACCATGTACTTGACGATTAACAAATTGTAATGCCTAGTCAAGAGGTCCTTGAACTAAGGCCTGACAGGATCTTAGATGTTAGGGAGAGACAATTAAGATCCAGAACCTTGAGAGAATGCCTCGTCCAGTGGAAGGACTATCCTGAAGAGGACGCCACTCGGGTAGATGTAGACGCACTCAACCATCAATATCCTCGGTTTATCTCGAGATGAGGACATCTCGATTCCTCTAAGGGGGAGAGAATGTAATATATCAAATGGATAAATGCAAAAAAAAATTATTTCCCTCCCCAGCCGACTGTTGTGCTGGAAGGGGAGGGGAATAGAAAGGAGTTAGAAGCTCCTCGGTGGGAGCTCGCAGGGGATAGTGCCATGCATGCTGACATGAAGGAGAGGGAGGATCCCCCTCCCCTCCCATATTTAAACCCTGCGTTGCAACCGCTAAGGGGGGAGGGCGATCGAAAGTCAAGAGGGTGTGAAAATAAGGCTCTGTGAGGGAAGCAGAGATTCAAGACGCCGTGCTACCGTAAGGCAAGGGGAGGGAAGTCGTCCAACTGACGGCCGAGGGGGGAGGAGACAAGGGTTGGCCGCCGTGTAGACAGAGGAGGGTCACCGCCGTTTGTTGGAGTGGAGGGAAGGAGTCGAACGTGCCGCTGTGGGAGGGAGAGCTGGAGTGGGACCGTTGCCCCCACGCTGAAGCAGTCGAGGCTGTGAGAGGAAGGGCGTGAGGCACTAGTTGCCCCTGAGCCAGGACGGCATCACTTCTGCCATCAGTCCACGCACGCCTAGCTGCCATCATTGACGCCTTCCACACCTGCGACGTGCTGCTTCAAGAGGCCTTGTAAGCTTCTTGGAAGCTTCCAAGGCTGGGCTTTTCAAGCCCCCTTTTTGTACTCTTGATACCCCCACACACCCCCTTGTGTTTTTAAAACCCTTAAGCCCCCTTTCCCCTTGACTTGGAACTTACCCCCCCCCTCCCCCCCCGTGTTAAAATCATCAGGCCTTTATAAGTCCCTTTTCCCCCCGCCGTGGTTAAAACCTTAAGCCCCCTTTCCCTTGGAACCACATCCCCCCCTGCTTTTTAACCCCCTATAAGCCCTTTTCCTTGGGCTTTGTAAGCTTTTCTCCCCAAAAAGAATTAAGACCTTAAAGGTCTTACCTCCCGCCCCTGTTTTTTAATTTTCATTTAGGCCTTTCCCATTGACCTCGAAATCATCCCCCACCCCGTGTTAAACTCTATAAGCCCCTTTTCCCCAATAAGAGTTGGGTGTAGAAGTCTTATTAACCCCGGGTATTTAATCCTTCTTAAACCCCTTTCTTTAGGCTTTGGAACCACCCCTTTTTCCAATAGCCTTTAAGGCTATCCCCCCCCCCCCCCCTTGGAGTTCCTCCCTTAGGATTCTATAAGGCCTTTTTTTCCCCAAGAGAATTTGTCCTTAGCCTTTCCTTTCAAGCTCGCAAAATACCTTGGAGTTTTGTTCTCTTCCCCACTCGTGAAAGAGAAGAGAGTGTTGAGGGTTTTTTTAAACACCTTCCTTTTCCGCTCAAAAGCCTCAAGGGAGCCTTCTAAAAAAACAGACGGTGCAAGGGAGCGATGGTGGAATTCCAAAGAAGAGTTGTAAATCTGCTTCCACGTCCGAAGGACTACAACTGCAATGCCTCCTAAGAAATTCCAAGGCACAGCCGCGGGAGGGTCGTCTCCCCGTATCCATGTGGATATCTCACCCCAAACCCATGTTTTTCCTTATTAATTTTATATCGGTTTTAATTCAATCGTGCAAGATGAATTGTTAGGGATAAGATATATTTTGTCCTAGTTATTCACGACGAAGGAATTTAGTTTAATGGAACATGCAAAATAAATAAAGTATAAACATAGTTTTTCTTCAAATAGCATTATGCATTGAAACAAATTATGAGCAAGATTATTTACCCACTAAAGTAGTATACTTCGGTTAAGCCTAGAAGGTATAAAACTGCATCTTGCACTATTAACCCCTATTCTTTTTACAACGAATCATCATGGAAGGTGCGAATCATGAAAGGATTCTTATGATGCTTAAACTCTAGGAAGTTATTATTGCTAACTGCATAACTTAGCAAGGGAAAGATTGCTTATTTGGCATGAGTTTTGTTCACAAGGAAAAAAGAAGATTAATTGAATTTACCTAACCTCAAATCGATAAATTTTAGGATTGAAAATCAATTGACATATAGATAACAAATCATGCGGAGGTGATCTCAATATTACCTTCTAAAGTTAACCAAATTAATATAGACTTAGAAATACCTATGTTGCCAAATATTCATTGGGAATGAATTAAAATCCAAGAAACGTTTATACCTTAAATACTTGCCCACATTCCCTAAGTGTAGAGTCAGTAAATTGTAAACGTAAAAGAAACTAGGGTTTGTCCCTGAGTTTCTTAAAAGAAAAGAATAAAGCTAGGAAACCCTAGGTCTGACAATCGTCAGCTTAAAGAAACTGAAACGAATTGTTTCGTAACCCCATTATCGCATAGTACGATGCAGGACTTGCGCGGCAAGTACGAAGTCATATGGTCTTGTGATTGATTCACAAGAAGAAAGGCTAAATTCTTGCAACAAGGATGGGGGATTCTTACGCAAGTTATCTTGCAAGAGGATGTATACTTTGATATCCTTCTAAGTAAGGAAGGTTAAAAACCGGAAACTGAAGTATCCAATGAACTTTAGGGTTTGACCAAGTTGGGTTAATAGGGTACGCCCTAATCACAATATAAGGGATCTTGCCAAGTTGCAAGACACCCCGGATTGAGTGCTAGATGCATTCGAAAGGAAAGATTCTTAGCAGTTTGCCAACAATAAAAAAAATGATGATCAAAGGAAATGTTTGTGCTTGCTAGAGATTTTAGAGCAGTGTTTGACTTATGAATTACAAATTAAATGAATATCTATACTTCAGGTTGAAGGCCTGAAGGGAGAGGCAGCTTTAGTTACCCTCGACTGCCTGCCTGACCCTAACCAAGGAGGTTGTTGACCGCGCCGGGAACTTGGACCGAACCCGCCGTGAGAGGTCTCTCCGTTGAGCGCTACTTGGAGTAGGAGGACGCTTGGGTGCCAGGGGGGGCTCTGGCCGTAAATCCCTCGCCTTTCGGGTCCTGCACAAGAGGCTAACGTGACTCAGGATTGGATCTCGAGGCCCACATACTAGTCTACGGGTGGAAACTTGGAATAGTGATCCCTGTGGATTGCTGGATAGCCTTCGGGCGGATTGTGGACAAGCCTACGGGCGGAACTCCTTGTATTTCAAAGATAAATATGATGATATGTTAATAAAGAACTTGTCTAATATTGTTTCTCTATGTCATGTGATAAGATTACGTGAAGGAACCAGTGCTCAACGGATTAATTAAAGAAGCTGATTGTTACATGTCCAACTAAATGTGTTAGATAATTACATAACTAAAACGAACTGAGGAAAGTGCGGAGGATGGGCCATGGGTCCGTCCTACGATTGGGTGGTCCCGGTTGGCCGGGAACTTTTCTCAAATCTTGAAGAACAGCAGGATGATCGTCGAAGGACACAAACAACAAAAGCATTGACCTAGAGTTATGTCTTACCCGATTTACGCTATTTTAGGGGAACGGAATGGGACTATGCCTTATGGCAGAGAAGTTGAGCTTTTCATCCCTCTCGTTTCCCATTCTCCTTGAACCAAGTGCAGTGTGAATCCGCTTCAGACCTGGCATTTTTGCGTAAAGTAGTTGGCTTGGGTCTGACGCTAGTTGCTGTTAGGAAATGACCAATTAGGAAAGCCCTAATTCAGGTCGATCCTAAGTGGGAATGGCCGGAATACTTCCACTACATGGCAGACGCAGAAAGACCTAGATCGCAAATCCCGTAACATTCCATGGGAGTGCCGGGCGAAGCTTTTTAGACATCCTTTCCGACGGACTACTAAGACGTGTCCTGGATGATACTAGTGGACACGTTACAATTGGTAACAGAGCCGACCAACAACAGAATTGTTTTTATCAAATTATAATAAAATGAAGCAAAGCAAATGTTGCTGCCCAAACATTTCCTTACCTTCAATGCTGTCTTGCAGAATTACAAAGCGTGGAACAAGTTCTAGGTTTCTTTGAGTCATGTTTATGACTACAATGCATTCTCCGCTTTATAGACAAAGGATTGGGATGATGAACATCCTAGAGCAGATCTATAATCCATTTACATGGAACGAAGATGGACGGGTGCTTAAGGAATCTACTATATAGCCGCCTACCGGTTTGCTTATCCACATACCAACCTAAAGAGGATCAAGCTGTTGGAAGACCTGAAAGTCGTGAATCTGTTCGTTTTTGTGGAAGCTCACGTAAATTCAACTTTACATATTCGAGGTCGGAAGGCTGAGATGAACTCATATGTCTATGAGGAAGTAACCCGTGTAATCCCCGTCGACAGGATTAAAGTGTTGGGCCGCCATGAGAAGTATGGATTCCAACGGAAAGGATATCTTGAACTTCCAATGACTTACCGATTCCTAAAGATCCATGACCCGAAACCTTATTATTATACAGTCCCTGTAGATAAATGTAATACAACATTGTTCTCCCCAAACTAAATGTAACAATTGGCTTAACATCGCATGAAACGTTGTATTCAAAAGGGCTATACCCATATAAATACAAATAAAGACTTCTTTTTATGTCTGATTGTGCATAAGAGTTGATAAAAAGTTAAGTAGCTACATTGGTTACATGATAGCGGAATTGAAGATGTAAGATAAGTTAACGACGATTATCATATAATAACATTAAGAAAACCTTTATTCAAGCATAACCCCATGTACAGGTTCCTAATTCGCCTCCTACATCAAGTAATGCTGTAATCCAGGAGAAGAAGTTCCTTCTCAAGCAGATTAAGCCACCCGAGTTTGACGGGAGAGGCAGATTTGTCCAAGCTGATGCTGAAATTTGGATTGAATCCATGGAGGATTACTTTGAAGCAGCCAGTACTGCACCTGCCAATCAGGCTATGCTCGCCAAGTTAAAGCTCACCGGCGAAGCCATACTTTGGTGGAAGTAATGGTGTAGGGATCAAGGGATCGCAGAAGGATCTGTTACCTGGGAAAAGCTGAAGAAATCCGTGCAGGGAAGATACTTGCCACCTGCATATCGCACTCAGAAGATGAATGAGTTCTACGAGCTAAAACAGCTGGGACTCACTCTTGACGCATACTATAAATTCGTCTCACTTTTAAAGTATGCGCCACAGATGGACATGACGCAGCAGGTGTCCAAATTTTGTGTGGGTTTAAATCCACCAGTCATCACCGTCTTGAATCTATGCGTCCATCAGATCTTCAAGATGCACGCATTCAATACCCGTCTTGAATCTATGTGTCCATCAGATCTTCAAGATGCACTCATTCAAGCAGCGCCTATAATTCAGGAGGTGCAGTCTAGTCCAAGGGGTAACAAAGCTTGGTCTTACAATGACCCGAACAAAGGAGCATTCAGACCTCAAATTAAGAGAGTTCAAGGACATAATCAGGGACAAAGAAAGAAAGCAATGACGAATAACGTCAACAACTTTGTTCCTACTCAAAGTAATGGCCGAAACCTCCGTTGTTTCCACTGCAACGAACCTGGTCACTTCAAGAGGCAATGTCCCAAGCTTGGTGGAGGACATCCCCACGTGCCTTTCCAAGGAACAGGCCATGGTCAAGGAGCCGCTACCCGAGGAAGAGGAAGAACCGCCTGCATTGCCAATAGGCAAATGTGTGAAGAAGAAGAAGAGGAAGATCCAACCATGGAAGCAGAATTCAAAAGAGCGACAGTCCATGCCACTTTACATAAGAAAGGGCCGAATCGCCAGTTCTTGGTGATTCAAACACCGTCGGACTATCAAGTTAAAGGTTTCAAGACCTTGATTCATTGTGGCAGTACACATTCCTTTATCTCCCGAGCATGTGTAAAAAGATTAGGAATAACCACAGTAGAAGCACCTACCCTGCTTGTGGAATTGGCAAATGGTCGTGAGGTTACTTGTATCAGGCAAACTGCTAAGGTGGAATTCCTTCTGGGAGGAAAGAAGACTTCGGTGAAATTCAAAGTCATGAATTTAGGTATCCATGAGTGTCTACTCGGAATGGATTGGCTTAAGCCTAACAACGCCCACATTCACTGTGGAAAGGGTCAAGTTTCCTTTTGAAACTCTGAAAGGGAATTAGTCACAACTCAAGGTGAGGCTGGAGTGTCGAGAATCCAATTGGCCAAAGTATCTCGGATCATAAAAAGACTCAAAAAAGGATTACTTGTTTACTTGATCAAACTCAACAAATTAGATCAAAAGCAAGAGTCTCATGAAGGACCTTCTTGGCTAAAGGAATACACGGATGTATTCCCTGAAGAGTTGATTGAACTTCCGCCTCAAAGGGAAGTGGATCATGAGATTAGGTTAGTACTAGGAGTTGTGCCAATTGCAAAGAGACCTTATAGAATGTCCATACCAGAAGCAATTGAGCTGAAGGAACAACTCAAGCAACTGTTAGATCAGGGCTACATCCGCCCTAGCAGTTCACCATGGGGAGCTCCAGTACTATTCCAGAAAAAGAAGGATGGGACACTTCCACTATCTATTGATTACCGAGCGTTGAATCAATCAACAGTGAAGAACAAGTATCCTATTCCTAGAATAGATGAGCTTCTTGATCGTCTTGAGGGTGCGAAGATCTTCTCCAAGATTGATCTCAGGTCAGGTTACTATGAGATAAGGATCAAGGAAGAAGATATCGCAAAGACTGCCTTCACTACAAGATATGGGCACTTTGAGTTCCTAGTTATGTCATTCGGCCTTATGAATTCTCCTGCCACCTTCAATAGGTTAATGCAGGATATCTTTAGGCCATATCTTGATGATTTCGTGCTTGTCTTCTTTGATGAAACTTTAATCTATTCTAAACAGGAACAAAATCATGAACCTCAACTTCAGATTGTCCTTGAGACAATGAGGTCACATAAGCTGTATGCTAAAATGAAGAAGTGTGCATTCTTCAAGCGTCAGATTGAATATCTGGGATTCATAGTATCAGTAGAAGGAATATCAATGGACCTAACCAAGGTCAGAGATGTGCTTGAGAGGCCAATACCAGTATCCATCAAAGAGATACGTAGCTTTCTTGGATTGACAGGATGGTATAGGGACTTCATAAAAAACTATGCTTTGATTGCAGCACCTCCGACGGACTTACTGAAGAAGAAAACTTCCATTACATGGTCAACTCCCGAACAAAATAGCTTCGACAGATTGAAGCAAAGTTTGGTATCAGTACCTATTCTAAAACTTCTAGACCTCAATAAGGAATTTGAGGTAGTAACTGATGCTAGCATTCTTGCCTTGGGGTGTGTACTTATGCAGGAAGGTCATCTAGTAGCATACTCTTCAAGGAAATTGAAGAGTCATGAAAAGAACTATGCTACGCATGATCTAGAATTACTAGCTATCATCTATGCTCTAAAGCTTTGGAGACACTACCTGTTGGGTAACAAGTTTACTCTAGTAACCGACCATAAGAGTCTCAAATGGATCTTTACCCAGAACGAGCTCAACATGAGGCAACGTCGGTGGATTGAAGTGTTGGAAGAATATGACTTTGAAATCAAGTACCAACTAGGGAAAGAGAAGGTAGTTGTGGATGCACTTAGTCGAAAGGCATTGCTAAATTCCCTAATCTTGTAGAATCCAACAACGGCCAGATCTCTAGCTACAAAAGTATCTATGCCAAACAACCCTATACTTGAGTTAGCTAGAGAGGAAGCATGCCATGATTTGGCCTACCAATCAATGCTAAAGGAGATATCTATCAAGGAGCAGAACCAAAAGTTGCAGGCTAAGTATCAGGAATTTTCCATTAATAGTGGACTTGTCTACTACAGAACAAGGCTGTGTATACCAGCAAGCAAGTCACTTAAGCAAAAGATATTGTGGGAAGCTCATGAATCTCCTTTCGCAGGACATCCTGGCTATGCTAAGACTCTTAATGCAGTTAGGAAGAGCTACCATTGGGAGAGGCTCAAAGGGGATGTTCTCAAATATGTCACCGAGTGTTTGTCTTGCCAACGTATCAAAGCCGAACATGTCATGATGCCAGGGAAACTGCAACCACTTGAGATTCCCCAAATGAAATGGGAATTCATCAATATGGATTTTATTGTAGGCCTACCCCAAGTCCAGGGAGGATACAACTCCATCATGGTTGTGGTTGACATGCTTACTAAGGTTGCACACCTTATTCCAGTAAAGACAAACTATAAAGCCTCAGACATTGCAAGATTGTTTATCAAGGAGATATTCAAGCTACATGGTTTACCCAGAAGAATCATTAGTGATCGTGATTCTCTCTTCACATCACACTTTTGGAGAGCTATCTTCGAAGCTATTGGGACTCAACTGTGTTTTAGCACTGCCTACCATCCCCAAACAGATAGCCAAACAGAGCGAGTAAATCAAGTCATCGAGGATATGATTAGGGCATACTGCTGTCGAGAGCCGAAGAGGTGGATTCAATACTTGCCTTTGGTTGAATTTGCATACAATGCTTCTTACCAGCAAAGCATTTAGATGACCCCTTTCCAAGCATTGTATGGTCATGACTGTCGAAGTCCCCTAAACTTTTCTGATCCAACCTTAAGGGTTGAAGCTTCAAGACAGATGTTGGAAGAGATGGATGACCAAATAAAGTCAATAAGACAGGAGATACAAGCGGCCAAGGATAGACAGAAGGCATACACGGATTTGAAGCGTCAAGAAAGGGTCTTTGAAGGAGGAGACATGGTCTTCATTCGCGTACGCCCTAAAAAGAGTTCTCTATCCTTAGGAGATTGCAAGAAGCTAAGTCCAAGGTATTGTGGGCCATACAAAATCCTGAAAAGCCTAGGACCTAATGCTTATAAACTGCAACTCCCTGAGAACCTAAAAGTTCATAATGTATTCCATATCAGCCTATTGAAAAAGTATGTACCTAATCCTAACCATGTACTTGACGATCAACAAATTGTAATGCCTAGTCAAGGGGTCCTTGAACTAAGGCCTGACAGGATCTTAGATGTTAGGGAGAGACAATCAAGATCCAGAACCTTGAGAGAATGCCTCGTCCAGTGGAAGGACTATCCCGAAGAGGATGCCACTCGGGTAGATGTAGACACACTCAACCATCAATATCCCCAGTTTATCTCGAGATGAGGACATCTCGATTCCTCTAAGGGGGAGAGAATGTAATATATCAAGTGAATAAATGCAAAAAAAACTTATTTCCCTCCCCAGCCGACTATTGTGCTAGAAGGGGAGGGGAATAGAAAGGAGTTAGAAGCTCCTTGGTGGGAGCTCGCAGGGGATAGTGCCATGCATGCTGACATGAAGGAGAGGGAGGATCCACCTCCCCTCCCCTATTTAAACCCTGCGTTGCTGCCGCTAAGGGGGGAGGGCGATCGAAATTCAAGAGGGTGTGAAAATAAGGATCTGTGAGGGAAGCAGAGATTCAAGGCGCCGTGCTATCGTAAGGCAAGGGGAGGGAAGTCGTCCAACTGACCGCCGAGGGGGGAGGAGACAAGGTTTGGCCGCCGTGTAGACAGAGGAGGGTCACCGCCCGTTTGTTGGAGTGGAGGGAAGGAGTCGAACGTGCCGCTGTGGGAGGGAGAGGTGGAGTGGGACCGTTGCCCCCACGCTGAAGCAGTCGAGGCTGTGAGAGGAAGGGCCTGAGGCACTGGTTGCCACTGAGCCAGGACAACATCACTTCTGCCATCAGTCCACGCAGGCCCAGCCGCAATCATTGACGCCTTCCACACCTGCGACGTGCTGCTTCAAGAGGCCTTGGAAGCTTCTTGGAAGCTTCCAAGGCTCGGCTTTTCAAGCCCCCTTTTTGTGCTCTTGATACCCCCACACACCCCCTTGTGTTTTTAAAACCCTTAAGCCCCCTTTCCACTTGGCTTGGAACTCCCCCCCCCCCCCCCCCCCGTGTTAAAACCATTAGGCCTTTATAAGTCCCTTTTCACCCCGCTATGCTTAAAACCTTAAGCCCCCTTTCCCTTGGAACCACATCCCCCCCTGGTTTTTAACCCCCTATAAGCCCTTTTACTTGGGCTTTGTAAGCTTTTCTCCCCAGAAAGAATTAAGACCTTAAAGGTCTTACCCCCCCCCCCCGTTTTTTAATTTTCATTTAGGCCTTTCCCATTGACCTCGGAATCATCCCCCACCCCGTGTTAAACTCTATAAGCCCCTTTTCCCCAATAAGAGTTGGGTGTAGAAGTCTTATTAACCCCGGGTATTTAATCCTTCTTAAACCCCTTTCTTTAAGCTTTGGAACCACCCCTTTTTCCAATAGCCTTTAACGCTATTCCCCCCCCCCCCTTGGAGTTCCTCCCTTAGGATTCTATAAGGCCTTTTTTCCCCAAGAGAATTTGTCCTTAGCCTTTCCTTTCAAGCTCGGAAAATACCTTGGAGTTTTGTTCTCTTCCCCACTCGTGAAAGAGAAGAGAGTGTTGAGGGTTTTTTTTAAACACCTTCCTTTTCCGCTCAAAAGCCTCAAGGGAGCCTTCTAAAAAAACAGACGGTGCAAGGGAGCGATGGTGGAATTCCAAAGAAGAGTTGTAAACCTGCTTCCACGTCCGAAGGACTACAATTGCGATGCCTCCTAAGAAATTCCAAGGCACAGCCGCGGGAGGGTCGTCTCCCGATATCCATGTGGATATCTCACCCCAAACCCAGGTTTTTCCTTCTTAATTTTATATCGGTTTTAATTCAATCGTGCAAGATGAATTGTTAGGGATAAGATATATTTTGTCCTAGTTATTCACGACGAAGGAATTTAGTTTAATGGAACATGCAAAATAAATAAAGTATAAACACAGTTTTTCTTCAAATAGCATTATGCATTGAAACAAATTATGAGCAAGACTATTGACCCACTAAAGTAGTATACTTCGGTTAAGCCTAGAATGTATAAAACTGCATCTTGCACTATTAACCCCTATTCTTTTTACAACGAATCATCATGGAAGGTGCGAATCATGAAAGGATTCTTACGATGCTTAAACTCTAGGAAGTTATCATTGCTAACTGCATAACTTAGCAAGGGAAAGATTGCTTATTTGGCATGAGTTTTGTTCGCAAGGAAAAAGGAAGATTAATTGAATTTACCTCACCTCAAATCGATAAATTCTAGGATTGAAAAATCAATTGACACATAGATAACAAATCATGCGGAGGTGATCTCGATATTACCTTCTAAAGTTAACCAAATTAATATAGACTTAGAAATACCTATGCTGCGAAATATTCATTGGGAATGAATTAAAAATCCAAGAAACGTTTATACCTTAAATACTTGCCCACATTCCCTAAGTGTAGAGTCAGTAAATTGTAAACGTAAAAGAAACTAGGGTTTGTCCCTGAGTTTCTTAAAAGAAAAGAATAAAGCTAGGAAACCCTAGGTCTGACAATCGTCAGCTTAAAGAAACTGAAACGAATTGTTTCATAACCCCATTATCGCATAGTACGATGCAGGACTTGCGCGGCAAGTACGAAGTCATATGGTCTTGTGATTGATTCACAAGAAGAAAGGCTAAATTCTTGCAACAAGGATAGGGGATCCTTACGCAAGTTATCTTGCAAGAGGATGTATACTTTGATATCCTTCTAAGTAAGGAAGGTTAAAAACCGGAAACTGAAGTATCCAATGAACTTTAGGGTTTGACCAAGTTGGGTTAATAGGGTACGCCCTAATCACAATATAAGGGATCTTGCCAAGTTGCAAGACACCCCGGATTGAGTGCTGGATGCATTTGAAAGGAAAGATTCTTAGCAGTTTGCCAACAATAAAAAAAATGATGATCAAAGGAAATGTTTGTGCTTGCTAGAGATTTTAGAGCAGTGTTTGACTTATGAATTACAAATTAAATGAATATCTATACTTCAGGTTGAAGGCCTGAAGGAAGAGGCAGCTTCAGTTACCCCCGACTGCCTGCCTGACCCTAACCAAGGGGGTTGTTGACCGCGCCGGGAACTTGGACCGAACCCGCCGTGAGAGGTCTCTTCGTTGAGCGCTACTTGGAGTAGGAGGACGCTTGGGTACAAGGGGGGGCTCTGGCCGTAAATCCCTCGCCTTTCGGGTCCTGCACAAGAGGCTAACGTGACTCAGGATTGGATCTCGAGGCCCGCATACTAGTCTACGAGCGAAAACTTGGAATAGTGATCCCTGTGGATTGCTGGATAGCCTTCGCGCGGATTGTGGACAAGCCTATGGGCGGAACTCCTTGTATTTCAAAGATAAATATGATGATATGTTAATAAAGAACTTGTCTAATATTGTTTTTTTATGTCATGTGATAAGATTACGTAAAGGAACCAGTGCTTAACGGATTAATTAAAGAATCTGATTGTTACATGTTCAACTAAATGTATTAGATAATTACATAACTAAAACAAACCGAGAAAAGTGCGGAGGATGGGCCATGGGTCCGTCCTATGATTGGGTGGTCCGGGTTGGCCGGGAGCTTTTCTCAAATCTTGAAGAACAGCGGGATGATCGTCGAAGGACACGAACAACAAAAGCATTGACCTAGAGTTATGTCTTACCCGATTTACATTGTTTCAGGGGAACGGAATGGGACTATGCCTTATGGCAGAGAAGTTGAGCTTTTCATCCCTCTCGTTTCCCATTCTCCTTGAACCAAGTGCAGTGTGAATCTGCTTCAGACCTGGCGTTTTTGCGTAAAGTAGTTCGCTTGGGTCTGACGCTAGTTGCTGTTAGGAAATGACCAATCAGGAAAACCCTAATTCAGGTCGATCCTAAGTGGGAACAGCCGGAATACTTCCGCTACATGGCAGACGCAGAAAGCCCTAGACCGCAAATTCCATAACATTCCATGGGAGTTCCAGGCGGAGCTTTCTAGACATCCTTTCCGATGGACTACTAAGACGTGTCCTGGATGATACTAGTGGACACGTTACAGTTCGTATTAGAGCCGACCAAAAACAGAATTGTTTTTATCAAATTATAATAAAATGAAGCAAAGCAAATGTTGCTGCCCAAACATTTCCTTACCTTCAATGCTGTTGCAGAATTACAAAGCGTGGAACAAGTTCTAGGTATTTTGAGTCATGTTTATGACTACAATGCATTCTCCGCTTTATAGACAAAGGATTGGGATGACGAACATCCTAGAGCAGATCTATAATCCATCACCTTTGTACATGGAACGAAGATGGACGGGTTCTTCAGGAATCTACTATATAGCCGCCCACCGGTTTGCTTATCTACATACCAACCTAAAGAGGATCAAGTGGTTGAAAGATCTGAAAGTCGTGAAGCTGTTCGTTTTTGTGGAAGATCACGTAAATTCAACTTTACATATTCGAGGTCGGAAGGCTGAGATGAACTCATATGTCTATGAGGAAGTAACCCGTGTAATCCCCGCCGACAGGATTAAAGTGTTGGGCCGCCATGAGAAGTATGGATTCCAACGGAAAGGATATCCTGAACTTCCAATGACTTACCGATTCCTGAAGATCCATGACCCGAAACCTTATTATTATATAGTCCCTGTAGATAAATGTAATACAACGTTGTTCTCCCCAAACTAAATGTAACAATTGGCTTAACATCGCATGAAACGTTGTATTCAAAAGGGCTATGCCCATATAAATACAAATAAAGACTTCTTTTTATGTCTGATTGTGCATAAGAGTTGATAAAAAGTTAAGTAGCTACATTGGTTACATGATAGCGGAATTGAAGATGTAAGATAAGTTAACGACGATTATCATATAATAACATTAAGAAAACCTTTATTCAAGCACAACCCCATGTACAGGTTCCTAATTCGCCTCCTACATCAAGTAATGCTGTAATCCAGGAGAAGAAGTTCCTTCTCAAGCAGATTAAGCCACCCGAGTTTGACGGGAGAGGCAGATTTGTCCAAGCTGATGCTGAAATTTGGATTGAATCCATGGAGGATTACTTTGAAGCAGCCAGTACTGCACCTGCCAATCAGGCTATGCTCGCAAAGTTAAAGCTCACCGGCGAAGCCATACTTTGGTGGAAGTAATGGTGTAGGGATCAAGGGATCGCAGAAGGATCTGTTACCTGGGAAAAGCTGAAGAAAGCCGTGCAGGGAAGATACTTGCCACCTGCATATCGCACTCAGAAGATGAATAAGTTCTACGAGCTAAAACAGCTGGGACTCACTCTTGACGCATAATACTCTAAATTCGTCTCACTTTTAAAGTATGCGCCACAAATGGACATGACGCAGCAGGTGTCCAAATTTTGTGCGGGTTTAAATCCACCAGTCACCGTGTTGAATCTATGCATCCATCAGATCTTCAAGCTGCACTCATTAAATACCCGTCTTGAATCTATGTGTCCATTAGATCTTCAAGATGCACTCATTTGAGCGGCACCTATAATTCAGGAGGTGCAGTCTAGTCCAAGGGGTAACAAAGTGGTCTTACAATGACCCGAACAAAGGAGCATTCAGACCTCAAATTAAGAGAGTTCAAGGTCATAATCAGGGACAAAGAAAGAAAGAAAGGACGAATAACGTCAACAACTTTGTTCCTACTCAAAGTAATGGCCGAAACCTCCATTGTTTCCACTGCAACAAACCCGGACACTTCAAGAGGCAATGTCCCAAGCTTGGTGGAGGACATCCCCAAGCGCCTTTCCAAGGAACAGGCCGTGGTCAAGGAGCCACTACCCGAGGAAGAGGAAGAACCGCCTGCATTGACAATAGGCAAATGTGCAAAGAAGAAGAAGAGGAAGATCCGACCATGGAAGCAGAATTCAAAAGAGCGACAGTCCATGCCGCTTTACATAAGAAAGGGCCGAATCGCCAGTTCTTGGTGATTGAAACACCGTCAAACTATCAAGTTAAAGGTTTCAAGACCTTGATTCATTGTGGCAGTACACATTTCTTTATCTCCCGAGCATGTGCAAAAAGATTAGGAATAACCACAGTAGAAGCACCTACCCTGCTTGTGGAATTAGCAAATGGTCGTGAGGTTACTTGTACCAGGCAAACTGCTAAGGTGGAATTCCTTCTGGGAGGAAAGAAGACTTCGGTCAAATTCAAAGTCATGAATTTAGGTATCCATGAGTGTCTACTCGGAATGGATTGGCTTAAGCCTAACAACGCCCACATTCACTGTGGAAAGGGTCAAGTTTCCTTTCAAAACTCTGAAAGGGAATTAGTCACAACTCAAGGTGAGGCTAGAGTGTCGAGAATCCAATTGGCCAAAGTATCTCAGATCATAAAAAGAGTCAAAAAAGGATTACCTGTTTACTTGATCAAACTCAACAAATTAGATCAAAAGCAAGAGTCTCATGAAGGACCTTCTTGGCTAAAGGAATACGCGGATGTATTCCCTGAAGAGTTGATTGAACTTCCGCCTCAAAGGGAAGTGGATCATGAGATTAGGTTAGTACCAGGAGTTGCGCCAATTGCAAAGAGACCTTATAGAATGTCCATACCAGAAGCAATTGAGCTGAAGGAACAACTCAAGCAACTGTTAGATCAGGGCTACATCCGCCCTAGCAGTTCACCATGGGGAGCTCCAGTACTATTCCAGAAAAAGAAGGATGGGACACTTCCACTATCTATTGATTACCGAGGGTTGAATCAATCAACAGTCAAGAACAAGTATCCTATTCCTAGAATAGATGAGCTTCTTGATCGTCTTCAGGGTGCAAAGATCTTCTCCAAGATTGATCTCAAGTCAGGTTACTATCAGATAAGGATCAAGGAAGAAGATATCCCAAAGACTGCCTTCAATACAAGATATGGGCACTTTGAGTTCCTAGTTATGTCATTCGGCCTTACGAATTCTCCTGCCACCTTCAATAGGTTAATGCAGGATATCTTTAGGCCATATCTTGATGATTTCGTGCTTGTCTTCTTTGATGACACTTTAGTCTATTCTAAAGAGGAACAAAATCATGAACCTCAACTTCAGATTGTCCTTAAGACAATGAGGTCACATAAGCTGTATGCTAAAATGAAGAAGTGTGCATTCTTCAAGCGTCAGATTGAATATCTGGGATTCATAGTATCAGTAGAAGGAATATCAATGGACCTAACCAAGGTCAGAGATGTGCTTGAGAGGCCAATACTAGTATCCATCAAAGAGATACGTAGCTTTCTTGGATTGACAGGATGGTATAGGGTCTTCAGAAAAAATTATGCTTTGATTGCAGCACCGCTGACGGACTTACTGAAGAAGCAAACTTCCATTACATGGTCAACTCCCGAACAAAATAGCTTCGACAGATTGAAGAAAAGTTTGGTATCAGCACCCATTCTAAAACTTCCAGACCTCAATAAGGAATTTGAGGTAGTAACTGATGCTAGCATTCTTGCCTTGGGGTGTGTAGTTATGCAGGAAGGTCATCCAGTAGCATACTCTTCAAGGAAATTGAAGAGTCATGAAAAGAACTATGCTACGCATGATCTAGAATTACTACCTATCATCTCTACTCTAAAGCTTTGGAGACACTACCTGTTGGGTAACAAGTTTACTCTAGTAACCGACCATAAGAGTCTCAAACGGATCTTTACCCAGAACGAGCTCAACATGAGGCAATGTCGGTGGATTGAAGTGTTGGAAGAATATGACTTTGAAATCAAGTACCAACTAGGGAAAGAGACTGTAGTTGCGGATGCACTTAGTCACAAGGCATTGCTAAATTCCCTAATCTTGCAAAATCCATCAACGGCCAGATCTCTAGCTACAAAAGTATCTATGCCAAACAACCCTATACTTGAGTTAGCTAGAGAGGAAGCATGCCATGATTTGGCCTACCAATCAATGCTAAAGCAGATCTCTATCAAGGAGCAGAACCAAAAGTTGCAGGCTAAGTATCAGGAATTTTCCATTAATAGTGGACTTGTCTACTACAAAACAAGGCTGTGTATACCAGCAAGCAAGTCACTTAAGCAAAAGATATTGTGGGAAGCTCATGAATCTCCTTTCGCAGGACATCCTGGCTATGCTAAGACTCTTAATGCAGTTAGGAAGAGCTACCATTGGGAGATCAGGCTCAAAGGTGATGTTCTCAAATATGTCACCGAGTGTTTGTCTTGCCAACGTATCAAAGCCGAACATGTCATGATGCCAGGGAAACTGCAACCGCTTGACATTCCCCAAATGAAATGGGAATTCATCAATATAGATTTTGTTGTAGGCCTACCTCAAGTCCAGGGAGGATACAACTCCATCATGGTTGTGGTTGACATGCTTACTAAGGTTGCACACCTTATTCCAGTAAAGACAAACTATAAAGCCTCAGACATTGCAAGATTGTTTATCAAGGAGATATTCAAGCTACATGGTTTACCCAGAAGAATCATTATAGTGATCGTGATTCTCTCTTCACATCACACTTTTGGAGAGCTATCTTGGAAGCTATTGGGACTCAACTCTGTTTTAGCACCGCCTACCATCTCCAAACGAATAGCCAAACAGAGCGAGTAAATCAAGTCATCGAGGATATGCTTAGGGCATACTGCTGTCGAGAGTCGAAGAGGTGGATTCAATACTTGCCTTTGGTTGAATTTGCATACAATGCTTCTTACCAGCAAAGCATTTAGATGACCCCTTTCCAAGCATTGTATGGTCATGACTGTCGAAGTCCCCTAAACTTTTCTGATCCAACCTTAAGGGTTGAAGCTTCAAGACAGATGTTGGAAGAGATGGATGACCAAATAAATTCAATAAGACAGGAGATACAAGCGGCCAAGGATAGACAGAAGGCATACACGGATTTGAAGCGTCAAGAAAGGGTCTTTGAAGGAGGAGACATGGTCTTCATTTGCGTACGCCCTAAATGTTGAGATGACAAGCTCAACACATGCGGACATTGATGATGGACCACCTGATTAGATGGGTCCACACGTCTACACTTAGCACGTCGGTGGTCATTATGACTCTCACATGGCCACTGACTCATTACTTATTATATTCAGGTTGTTACACCTATTTACAGTTGGCATAGTTATAGCGCCAGTCGACTAGTGTAGTCGGTTATGCATTGTTTGACTTAGTAGGCCACTTTCCTTTAGGTTGTATCTTATCTATACTTTGTGTATATTGTAAAAGAGTGTGGAAGAAGAAGAAAATATCAGCAAGAAAACGTTTTGGCCTCCATCTCTCTTCTTGTCTCTTGAGTGAGCTTCTCCTTGTGCACTCTTTGTGTGTTCGGCACAGCATCTTCAGCAACTCCCCCCACCACACGATTCTTGACACTAAAAAGAGTTGTCTATCCTTAGGAGATTGCAAGAAGCTAAGTCCAAGGTATTGTGAGCCATACAAAATCCTGAAAAGCCTAGGACCTAATGCTTATAAACTGCAACTCCCTGAGAACCTAAAAGTTCATAATGTATTCCATATCAGCCTATTGAAAAAGTATGTACCTAATCCTAACCATGTACTTGACGATCAACAAATTGTAATGCCTAGTCAAGGGGTCCTTGAACTAAGGCCTGACAGGATCTTAGATGTTAGGGAGAGACAATTAAGATCCAAAACCTTGAGAGAATGCCTCGTCCAGTGGAAAGACTATCCCGAAGAGGATGCCACTTCGATAGATGTAGACACACTCAACCATCAATATCCACGGTTTATCTCGAGATGAGGACATCTCGATTCCTCTAAGGGGGAGAGAATGTAATATATCAAATGGATAAATGCAAAAAAAATTTATTTCCCTCCCCAGTCGACTATTGTGCTGGAAGGGGAGGGGAATAGAAAGGAGTTAGAAGCTCCTCGGTGGGATCTCGCATGGGATAGTGCCATGCATGCTGACACAAAGGAGAGGGAGGATCCCCCTCCCCTCCCCTATTTAAACCCTGCATTGCTGTCGCTAGGGGGGGAGGGCAATTGAAATTCAAGAGGGTGTGAAAATAAGGCTCTGTGAGGGAAGCAGAGATTCAAGACGCCGTGCTACCATAAGGCAAGGGGAGGGAAGTCGTCCAACTGACCACCGAGGGGGAGGAGACAACGGCTGGCCGCTGTGTAGATAGAGGAGGGTCGCCGCCCGTTTGTTGGAGTGGAGGGAATGAGTTGAACGTGCCACTGTGGGAGGGAGAGGTGGAGTGGGACCGTTGCCCCCATGTTGAAGCAATCGATGCTGTGAGAGGAAGGGGCTGAGGCATTGGTTGCCGTTGAGCTAGGATGGCATCACTTCTGCCGTCAGTCCACGTGCGCCTAGCCGCCATCATCGACGCCTTCCACACCTGCGACGTGCTGCTTCAAGAGGCCTTGGAAGCTTCTTGGAAGCTTCTTGGAAGCTTCCAATGTTGGGCTTTCCAAGCCCCCTTTTTGTGCTCTTGATACCCCCACACACCCCCGTGTTTTTAAAACCCTGAAGCCCCCTTTCCCCTTGGCTTGGAACTTTACCCCCCCGTGTTAAAATCATTAGGCCTTTATAAGTCCCTTTTCCCCCCGCCGTGCTTAAAACCTTAAGCCCCCTTTCCCTTGGAACCACATCCCCCCTGGTTTTTAACCCCCTATAAGCCCTTTTCCTTGGGCTTTGTAAGCTTTTCCCCCCAAAAATAATTAAGACCTTAAAGGTCTCACCCCCCCCCCCCCCCCCCCCCGTTTTTTAATTTTCATTTAGGCCTTTCCCATTGACCTCGGAATAGTCCCCCTCCCCGTATTAAACTCTATAAGCCCCTTTTCCCCAATAAGAGTTGGGCGTAGAAGTCTTACTAACCCCGGGTATTTAATCCTTCTTAAACCCCTTTCATTAGGCTTTGGAACCACTCCTTTTTCCAATATCCTTTAAGGCTATTTCCTCCCCCCGCTTGGAGTTCCTCCCTTAGGATTCTATAAGGTCTTTTTTTCCCCAAGAGAATTTGTCCTTAGCCTTTCCTTTCAAGCTCACCAAATACCTTGGAGTTTTATTCTCTTCCCCACTCGTGAAAGAGAAGAGAGTGTTGAGGGTTTTTTTTAAACACCTTCCTTTTCCGCTCAAAAGCCTCGAGGGAGCCTTCTAAAAAAACAGACGGTGCAAGGGAGCGACGGTGGAATTCCAAAGAAGAGTTGTAAAGCTGCTTCCACATCCGAAGGACTACAACTGCGATGCCTCCTAAGAAAGTCCAAGGCGCAGCCGCGGGAGGGTCGTCTCCCGGTATCCATGTGGATATCTCACCCCAAACCCAGGTTTTTCCTTCTTAATTTTATATTGGTTTTATTTCAATCATGCAAGATGAATTGTTAGGGATAAGACATATTTTGTCCTAGTTATTTACGACAAAGGAATTTAGTTTAATGGAACATGCAAAATAAATAAAGTATAAACATAGTTTTTCTTCAAATAGCATTATGCATTGAAACGAATTATGCACAAAATTATTTACCCACTAAAGTAGTATACTTCGGTTAAGCCTAGAAGGTATAAAACTGCATCTTGCACTGTTAACCCCTATTCTTTTTACAACAAATCATCATGGAAGGTGCGAATCATGAAAGGATTCTTACGATTCTTAAACTCTAGGAAGTTATCATTGCTAACTGCATAACTTAGCAAGGGAAAGATTGCTTATTTGGCATGAGTGTTGTTCACAAGGAAAAAGGAAGATTAATTGAATTTACCTAACCTCAAATCAATAAATTTTAGGATTGAAAAATCAATTGACACATAGATAACAAATCATGCGGAGGTGATCTCGATATTACCTTCTAAAGTTAACCAAATTAATATAGACTTAGAAATACCTATGATGCGAAATATTCATTGGGAATGAATTAAAATCCAAGAAACGTTTATACCTTAAATACTTGCCCACATTCCCTAAGTGTAGAGTCAGTAAATTGTAAACGTAAAAGAAACTAGGGTTTGTCCCTGAGTTTCTGAAAAGAAAATAATAAAGCTAGGAAACCCTAGGTCTAACAATCGTCAGCTTAAAGAAATTGAAACGGATTGTTTCGTAATCCCATTATCGAATAGTACGATGCAGGACTTGCGCCGCAAGTACGAAGTCATATGGTCTTATGATTGATTCACAAGAAGAAAGGCTAAATTCTCGCAACAAGGATGGCGGATCCTTACGCAAGTTATCTTGCAAGAGGATGTATACTTTGATATCCTTCTAAGTAAGGAAGCTTAAAAACCGGAAAGTGAAGTATCCAATGAACTTTAGGGTTTGACCAAGTTGGGTTAATAGGGTACGCCCTAACCCAGAATATAAGGGATCTTGCCAAGTTGCAAGACACCCCGGATCGAGTGTGCTGGATGCATTCGAAAGGAAAGATTCTTAGCAGTTTTCCAACAACAAAAAAAATGATGATCAAAGGAAATGTTTGTGCTTGCTAGAGATTTTAGAGCACTGTTTGACCTATGAATTACAGATTAAATGAATATCTGTACTTCAGGTTGAAGGCATGAAGGGAGAGGCAGCTTCAGTTACCCCCGATTGGCTGCCTGACCCTAACCAAGGGGGTTGTTGATCGTGGCAGGAACGTGGACCGAACCCGTCGCAAGAGGTCTCTCCGTTGAGTGCTACTTGGAGCAGGAGGATGCTTGGGTGCTAGGGGGGGCTCTGGCTATAAATCCGTCGCCTTTCGGGTCCTGCACAAGAGGCTAACGTGACTCGGGATTGGATCTCGAGGTCCGCATGCTAGTCTACGGGCAGAAACTTGGAATAGTGATCCCTATGGATTGCTGGATAGCCTTCGGGCGGATTGTGGACAAGTCTATGGGCAGAACTCCTTGTATTTCAAAGATAAATATGATGATATGTTAATAAAGAACTTATCTGATATTGATTTTCTATGTCACGTGATAAGATTACGTGAAGGAACCAGTGCTTAACGGATTAATTAAAGAAGCTGATTGTTACATGTCCAGCTAAATGTGTTAGATAATTACATAACTAAAACAAACCGAGGAAAGTGCGGAGGATGGGCCATGGGTCCGTCCTACGATTGGGTGGTCCCGGTTGGCCGGGAATTTTTCTCAAATCTCAAAGAACAGCGGGATGATCGTCAAAGGACACGAACAACAAAAGTGTTGACCTAGAGTTATGTCTTACCCAATTTACGTTGTTTTAGGGGAATGGAATGGGACTATGCCTTATGGCAGAGAGGTTGAGCTTTGCATCCCTCTCGTTTCCCATTCTCCTTGAACCAAGTGCAGTGTGAATCCGCTTCAGACCTGGTGTTTTTGCGTAAAGTAGTTCGCTTTGGTCTGACGCTAGTTGCTGTTAGGAAATGACCAATCAAGAAAACCCTAATTCAGGTCGATCCTAAGTGGGAACGGCCGGAATACTTCCGCTACATGGCAGATGCGGAAATCCCTAGATCGCAAATCCCGTAACATTCCATGGGAGTGCCGGGCAGAGCTTTCTAGACATCCTTTCTAATGGACTGCTAAGACGTGTCCTAGATGATACTAGTGGACAAGTTACATCATCCTAACCCAAAATGGTAGAAGTGGAAGGATAATGATGGTGATGATGTAAGAAGAGAGAGGAAGAAAGGGTGGAGAGGATGATGATGCAGAGGGTTTTTGGGCAATTGAATGGAGAGGAAGGGAATAATGGAGGGATGGAGAATGAGAGAGGATGAGAGCAAGAGTAGGAGAAGGCGAGGGTATGATAAAGCGGGAGGCAAGGAGGATGATGGAGTTAGAAGATTGAAGGGGGGGTGAGAGAGAGGGAGATGGTGTGTGTGATAAAGTGGAGAAGAGGGATGGTGGAGTGCAGAGGGATGGGAAGTGGTGAAGGAGAAAAAGAGAATAGAGGTAATGAGACTTGGTGGTAGAGCACAATATATGTGTCCCCCCTTGAAGGGTCAAAGGGATCTCCTTCCATAGGCACTTGGCTAGATTATATTATATGTTAGCCCCAATTAATCAAGCATAATCATGATTTATTAGAGCCTCAAATTGAATGATACACTACGTGATGTAAGGAAGTGCATAAATTCTCCCTTCATAATCAAGCTTGTATGCATAAGTCTTCATAGTCAAGCTTCCTAGAGAAAATAATAAGAAAATAGAAGGTAAACTATAAATGTTAAAAAATATAAAGGAGAGTTATGCATATACATTACTCATATAATGTGAGGTTTTACAACATGGGATAGGCAATTTTACAAGGGTTTGAGTAGAGAGAATGTGAAAAGGTATGTAAACTTTCTACAATATGTTTCATCCTCCAAAAGGAGAGGAAGCTTGCTTTGGAGAGATACTCATAGAGAAAAGGGTTGAGAAGAGTCCCAAATATTTACCATTGTAGATGTGACATTTATTATGAATCCCTTTGTGTACCAATATATTATTATCTTTTCTTCGTTTGGTAGCCCAAATCTTTTTTCATGCATTCACTATTTATGAAGCTCCAAAATATTAAAAGAAAAATTATCATATTTAAGAGTCTAGGAAAAGTGAGATGCATGAAATGAGGAAGTATAAGAGACAAGAAAAGAGAATCAGATGTATGCACCACATGGGAGAGTTATTGAATTATATTTTTAAAATACTCAAAAACATGTGCGTCAACCACCTCATTTTATTTTCAAAGATCTTAGCTTCAAGTACCTAACAACTTTGAATTTTTTATAGAAGGTGTCCTCATATCCCCTTGTCCTCATGTTGATTTTTTTGTATGCTTTGTAATATTTCTTTAAATGTGAGAAGACTCTTATACACCACTCCAAGGTTTTTTAATATCATGTGACTCACCTCCAAATCTATCCAGGTCCAATGTTAAAGTTATTGTAGATAAATATTTTCAAAGAGAATTACTTTTTTCAAAAAAAATTTAAAGGAAAAGTGCATCACTCTTATTTGATAAAAATGTGCAAGCATTTATAGAGTTATTGAAGTATTTCTCTAAAATGCTCAAAGACATGTGTGTCCAAGCTTGACTCCACCTTCTTCTTTTATTTTCAGATATCTGAGCTTCAAGTAACTAGCAACTTTGAAATTTTTATAGAAGATATCATCAAATCCCGTTTTCCTCATATTGACTTTTTCGTATGCTTGATATCATTTCTTTAAATGTGAGAGGAGAATCTTATACACAACTCCAAGGCTTTTTAATGTCATGTGGCTCACCTCTGAATCTATCCAAGCCCAATCATAAAACTATTATAGATAGATATTCCCAAGGAGAATTACTTTTAAAAATAAATTTTCTAAAGAAAAAGTACGTCACTCTTATTTATAGAAATATACAAGCATTTATAAACATTTTTTCTTATATAAGGCTTAAGTTATGCACTCAAAAGCTAAGTACACCTTGTGTGATTCTAAGGGGAGGTTTATATGAAAAAATAAAAGGTTGTGAAATGCATCCATTATATTTAGCTCTCCCCTCAAGTTAGAGGTATTCATACCTCTAGTATCTTTTTTTGTGTGTGTTGATATGTTCATAAGGTCTTCTTCCAGTGAAGATACACAATGGTGAAAGACCCTATAATAATATAGTTCAATCTCTAGACATTCACTTGGTTTTATGCATCTTGCCTAAGATATCTTGTAACTGATAGGTGTCATTGGATTATCTCTCTAGTACAATAAAAGATCCTTCCCATCGGGCTTCAAACTTACCATCATTTCTATTGTCAAACTTGTTATTATACCTAAGAACAAGAAACCATTTTATAATCTCCTTATTTAAGATATTGTCATTGAGCTTATTTATTCTTTCCTGTAGTAGGTCCATAAGGCTGCATTCAAATGCTTATCCCAAGTTTTAGGCTCATCATAAATCTGTTTGGTGATGATTTTATAAATCATTCCATTAACCTTCTCTATGAACCCCCATTGCATTGGGGATAATAAGGAGTAGAATCCCTATGATTGATGCCTAGCCTCCCCGTGAGATCCTTATAAGGTCTCCATGAAATCTTGATCCCCTATCTACAATAACTTCTAGTGAAGTTTCAAATATGCAAAAATTGGATTCAAAAACAAAATTTTCTACTTCTTTAGCAGTGATTCTACTTGTAGCAATAACTTTTGCCCATCTAGTCATATAGTCCACTCTCACTATGATGCATTCCTTTCGATCATTAGTATATGAAAGAGGAAAAATTGCAACAATCTACCACTTTTCAAATGGTGTGAATGATCTAATAGGGATTTGAGGTTCATGAGTGAGCTTTCTTGGCCTAGTTCTTTGGTACACATCACTGTCAAGAATCGCGTGGTGGAGGGGGTTGCTCAAGATGCTGCGCCGAACACACACAGAATGCACAAGGAGAAGCTCACTCAAGAGACAAGAAGAGAGATGGAGGCCAAAACGTTTTCTTGCTGATTTCTTCTTCTTCTTCCACACACTTTACAATGTACACAAAGTATAGATAAGATACAACATAAAAGGAAAGTGGCCTACTAAGTCAAACAATGCATAACCGACTACACTAGTCGACTGGCGCTATAACTATGCCAGCTGTAATTAGGGGTAACAACCTGAATATAATAAGTAATGAGTCAGTGGCCATGTGAGAGTCATAATGACCACCGACGTGCTAAGTGTAGACGTGTGGACCCATCTAACCAGGCGGTCCATCATCCATGTCCACATGTGTTGAGCTTGCCATCTCAACACTCCCCCTCAAGCTCAACTACATCTCTGCAACTCCAAGTAAGCTTCGAAACTTTTGAAGCTTCTCTATATCCAATGCCTTCGTGAAGATATCAGCTATCTGATCCTGTGTGCTGACATATACCAAGTCAATCTCACCTGCTAGTACCTTCTCTCTCACAAAGTGGTAGTGTACCTCAATATGTTTTGTCCTGGCATGGAACACAGGGTTTCTAGCCAACTGTATACTGCTCATGTTGTCACAATAAATGACAACTGGACCTTCCACCTGCACATCCAAATCAACCAATAACTTTTGCAGCCATACTACCTCATATGCTGCAACAGCAGCACCTCTATACTCAGCCTCTGTACTTGACAAAGCAACTGTAGATTGCTTTTTGCTGCTCCAAGCAACTGCTGCACTACCAAGAGAGAACATGTATCCGCTGGTAGATCTTCTATCAGACATACTACCAGCCCAATCTGCATCTGTGTATCCAAACACCTGTACCTCTGTACCTGCCTCATAGAAAAGTCCATAATGTAATGTGGACTTCACATATCTCAATATGCGTCTGACTGCATCCAAATGTGGCTTTCTAGGTACTTGCATAAACTGACTCACAAGACCAACAACGTAGCCCAAGTCTGGCCTTGTAATGGTCATGTAGATCAAACTCCCCACTATCCTCCTGAACATAGTAGGGTCTTCTATCTCATCCCTAACATCAGCACTCAACTTTACATTCTGCTCCAACGGGACTGAAAGTGGTTTGCATGCAGTCATACCATACTTGGACAACATATCCAAGCCATACTGTCTTTGGGACAGCCATATACCATCATCACATCTGATCACCTCAATGCCAAGGAAGTACCTTAGCTCACCTAAATCCTTCATCTCAAACTTCATCTTCAAATAGCCCTTGACTTCAGCAATCCCACTATCACTATCACCTATAATAATCAAGTCATCCACATAGATGACTATGATGACCAAACCTGCATCTCCCTTTCTCACATAAAGTGAGTGATCAGCATCAGAAACATAAAAGCCAATATTAACAAGATACTCTCTGATCTTGTTAGACCATGCTCTAGGTGCTTGCTTGAGCCCATAGAGCGCCTTCTTCAACCTGCACACATACATGGGATGCTCTAAATCTTCATAACCTGCTGCCTGATCCATATACACTTCTTCTTGCAAATCACCATGCAAGAAGGCATTCTTCACATCCATTTGCTGCAACCTCCAACCTTTGGCTGCTGCCAAAGCAATCACACATCTGACAGTTGTCATCCTAGCAACTGGACTGAAGGTTTCATCATAATCTATGCCATATGTCTGAGCATAGCCTTTTGCAACCAGCCTAGCTTTGTACCTGCTAATAGAACCATCTGCATTGTGCTTAATCTTATAAACCCACTTACACCCAATAGCTTTCTTTCCCTTTGGCAATGATACTAGATCCCAAGTCTTATTGGCCTCTAATGCAGCCATCTCCTCATCCATTGCTGCATCCCAATGAGCATGACCAACAGCCTCCTCAAAACATGTGGGCTCAACATCCTCAACTAGTTTCACCATATAAGCATAATGCTGAGCTGCATAACCTTCAAAACCAAATATTTTAACAGGGTATCTCACCCTGCTAGACCTGCGTACCGCTGGATCACTCAATGGAGTCTTTGCATTAACGCATGCTCTCTGCACACCTGGAGTCCTCACTGAAGGAATGCCAAGCTCATCATCCAAGCTCTCTGAGCCACTGGAGTCTCCATCAAGAATTGCATTAATGCCTTCTGACACTTTACTCTTTCCTTTGTCTTTACCTGTAGTGCTACTAGATGCACCTGAAGATGTAGAGCTACTCCTTAGTCTCCCAGACCAAGGACTACCAGATGATGTCTCTGGTCCACTAAGAGTTCGTGATTCTTGCTTGTCAGCCTGCACATGAGTGTCATGATCATCATCATCATCCAATGCATCACCACTAGATGCATACCAACTGCTCATTTCATCAAAGATGACATCCCTGCTCACTCTGAACTTACATATGACAGGGTTGTAACAGCAATACCCTTTCTGCTCTAAAGAGTATCCAATAAAGACACACTTTTCAGCCTTTGGATCCAGTTTCTTCTGCAACTCATCTGGCACATGAACATACACAATGCAGCCAAGTACTTTCAAGTATGAAACATCAGGCTTCTTACCTGTAAAACATTCTTCGGGGGTCATACCATGAACTGCAGCTGTGGGAGTTCTGTTCATAATATAAACAGCAGTATGAACAGCCTCAGACCAAAAATGCTTAGGCATATTCTTTTCAGCCATCAAGGCACGTGCAACTTCTGCAATATGCCTGTTTTTCCTTTCTGCAACCCCATTTTGCTGTGGGGTATACCTGCATGTGAACTGTCTCTTTATCCCATGAGACCTCAGAAAATCACTGAACTCATTTGAGAGGTACTCTCCCCCTCCATCTGACCTCAGGCACTTTACTTTCAAGCCTGTTTCTCTTTCAACTGCAGCCTTGAAAGTTCTAAAGTGCTCAAAAGCTTCACTCTTTTCCTTCATAAAATATACCCACAGCTTTCTAGAACAATCATCAATGAATGTGACAAAGTATGAACTATCTCCAAGAGATACATTTTGTGTAGGCCCCCAAATGTCTGTATGCACAACATCAAGGATATTTCTGCTTACATCTCTGTCATGTGAAAAGGGTTGTCTTGCCTGCTTACCAAACTGACATGCTTTACATACCTTCTGAAATTCTACAACTCTAAATGTAGGCAAACCTGTAACCAACCCTTTGTGCCAAATTTCAATGTCTGCAACAACACCTTTTCCTTTGGCATACATAGCAGCATTCGTAGTAGGAATTCCAGCATCTAGAGTGAACATATGTCCAACTCTACTTCCCTTTGCTACCAACCTGCACTTGTCATTGAAGTCTTCTACAAAGCAGCCCTTTGCATTAAATCTGACTTGCAGCCCTTGCTCTACCATTTGACCGACTGACACCAAGTTCTTTGTAATAGATGGCACATGTAATACATCTGAAAGACTCTTTGTCTTACCATCATGCAAGGACAAGGGAACTTTTCCAATGTGTGAAATTGGGTGGCATGAGTCATCACCCGTCTGCACATAACCTGCATTCTGCAAATCCTGCATCTCTCCAAACCATTCTGCATGGCTGGTCATATGATTGGATGCACCTGAATCAACATACCAAACATCTTCATGTGTTCCCTTTCCTGTAACAGTATTCAGCATATGCTGCATAACGAACAAACGTTCATTTTTGTCTTCATTCTGTCGTGAAGATGATGCATAGTTTCCTTGCTGCAACTTATCACTGCGGATATCATCTCTCTTAGCATAACATTGTGCTGCAATATGACCTGTTTTGCCATAGTAGTGGCACACAATACCAGAGTTGTTAGAACCTCTGTTCTGCCATCCACCTCTTCCTCTAAAGCTCCCCCTGCCTCTAAAGTTACCACGACCTCCTGAAACCTGCATATCGCCAAATTGCTGATTCAATCTGTTTTGCTGGTTGTCACTACCACGTCCTGTACCACGGCCTCTTGAAGAGAACCTGCCACGTCCCCTTCCAGAACTGGAGTAGAAAGCTTGGACCTGTTCACCACTTCTTTCAGATGTCTCACTCTGCATGTTGATCTCTTCAGTGATCATAAGGGAGACCAATTCATCGAAATCTGGAAATGGCTTTCTGACATATACGGAAGTTACAAAAGACTTCCAAGCCTTTTCATTGTTAAGTCCACCCAAGGTAGACGACACCAAATCATCATCATCGGGCATTGCATCAATCGCTGCCAATGCATCTGCAATGCTTCTTACCTTCAGTGCATATTCATTGATAGACATCTTCCCTTTCTTTAATGTATTCAACTCTTGCTTGAGTTGAATCTTTCGTGCCTTTGTATTTACAGAAAACATACTTTCAAGTATGGTCCAAGCTGCATATGAATTCTCTGCATTTCTAATGTGTCCCAACATATTATTGTCAATTATTGCAGACAACCAATACATGACCTTCTTATCCTTTGCATTCCATTCTTTCCGTGCCTTTGTCTCTTCTGCAGTTGGAGGATCACTCATCTCCGGCTCCTTTTCTTCACCTGAAACGAACTCGTAGAGGCCTTTTCCAATAAGGAAGTTCGTGACACGAAACTTCCATGATGGGTAGTTATTCTTGTCGAGCTTCTCAATGATGGGGCTTCCACTGTTCTCTGCCATTATCACAAAACTAATACCAAACAGTAAGCAAATCTTCTGCAACCCTTGACCTGTAGTGCACAGCAATATACCAGACAGCCTTTTTCACTGTCTGCTCAACAATACATGCAATCTGCAACCAGTTTGCAGATAAACCTTGTGTTTACTCACTGGTAAACACCTTTGAACTTACAGATCTGAAATCTGTAACCTGCGCACCCACGTTCGGTCAATACAGTCAAAGTCACAGTGTACCCTGAAACTGTTGTTCGCAACCTTGCGGCTCTTAAACGGGCCCTAAAACTGAGATTTTTGCTCTGCCCTGCTTCCGGTGCCTCCACAGGCACTATCCAAGAGAAAGAGTTGAAGGATGGGAGAGCTTCTTACCCGTGGCTTGCTTGCTTGCTCGAACCTTGCTTCTTCTCCTTTTGCTTCAACCTTCGAAATCAGCCTCTCTCAATGGTGCGGCTCTGATACCATGTCAAGAATCGCGTGGTGGAGGGGGTTGCTCAAGATGCTGTGCCGAACACACACAGAATGCACAAGGATCTTGTACCGGCATCGCTATTTGCATAAAAGCGATGCAAATAGCGATGCTCCACAAGGAAAAAAAATAGGCCAAAATCGAGCGCGGGTTTATTTCGTGTTTTTGTGTCTTATGTTTTGAGAGTGAGAGCAAGAGAGAGAGCGACCGTCGTGAGAGAGGGAGAGGCAGAAGGCTTGTCGCCACCGTCGTCGCCGCTGCCGCCACCGTTGTTCGCAAAGGAGAGGAGGAGCCTTCATCGTGAAGAGGAGCCGCCCCACAGTCACCATATCTCATCGGTGAGTCTATTCTCTCCTTCTTTTGCTTGTTTAGGGTTTAAATCACTTTCTCTTTTTCTTATTTAGGAGAGGAAATGAGAGAGAAAGAGAGGGAGAGGGAGAGGAAGGGAGAGAAAGAGAAAGAGAGAGGGAGAGAAAGAGAAAGAGAAAGAGAAAGAGAAAGAGAAAGAGAAAGAGAGGGAGAGGGAGGGGGAGGAAATGAGAGAGGGAGAGAAAGAGAAAGAGAGGGAAAGGGAGAGGGAGGGAGAGTGCATTCTCTCTCTCCCTCTCCCTTTTTCTTTTGGAGAGTGTTAGGATATATTGTGAGAGGGAGAGGAAATGACAGAGAAAGAGAGGGAGAGGGAGAGGGAGAGGGATGGGGAGTGCATTCTCTCTCTCCCTCTCCCTTTTGCTTTTGGAGAGTGTTAGGATATATTGTGAGAGGGAGAGGAAATGAGAGAGAAAGAGAGGGAGAGGGAGAGGGAGGGGGAGGGAGGGAGGGAGAGGGAGAGGCAAGGAGAGGGAGGAAATGGAAGAGGTTGTGGGCAAAAACTTTGCGGTATGAAGGATATGCTCTCAATAAAAGGCCATCTTTGTCTCTACTTTCTATATCAGTGCTATCCATGTCTTGACATCTAATTGAGCAAGGTCTATTTTTATGACTTGAATGTACTATTAACCACCATCATCTTTGTCTTCCAAAGGTTTACTATTGATCCTCTATGCATATAAAATGTTTGCAATGCATTCATGTGTCTTTAAAAGCCCTCAAGAGAGTCTGCAATCAATACCACATCATTTGCATACAATAAAATGGATATCAATATGCCTGCTAATTGGCCCCCCCAAACTATACACATAATCTGAGAGCTCATCATCATAAACAGAAAATAGAGTAGGTGAAAGTGTGCACTACTCCTTCATTCGGATGCAACTATCCACCATATCAAATATCCCTCCTAGTTCATGTATCCTCCCAATCACTAAATGATATAAGGCATGAATCCCCACTATAGATCTTCTAGTGTGCCATTATCCTATGGTTGCAACCTGAGCCTAGCAAAAAACACATGTCAAATGCATTGAAAAAATCTAGAAAATAGCAATAAATCCTCTTTCGATGTGTCCTACCCTCCTATATAATAGCTTTGACGATCAATACATGATCAAGCATAGTGAACCCTCTCCCAAAGCCTACATGCACAGGGGATTCACTAGTAATAATAAGGATACGTCACATGTGTGCAAGAAATATATGAAAGGACCCCTTATCTACCCCCTATTTATGGGATCTTACCTTATAAAATCTACCTTCCTTCCTTTAAATAACCCCCTCCCTTACACTCACGTGGTATCATACGGTAAACCCTAGTGGACCCCCCGAGCCTACATGCCCCATGCTCTATTCTCATCTCTCTTTGACCATGTTCTAACCTCATATTTCTACTTAGGCAGACTAACCGATTGTAATGATTTACTTTTGACATTTTACTATAACTAATTACAATTCAATTATGTTATTCTATATATAATTCTTGTGAAAAGGAAGTTTTGCTCTTCTATCAATGTGTTTTCTTTGTAATAATATTTTTAATTTGGTAAAAGTATAAAATTCTACCTCTTGAGAATGTTGGGGTTTTGCACATAATTACTTAGTGCATCATTTGTACCAAACAAATATTATTGTATGTTCTTCTTTTATGAACAAAGAGAAGTAGATGCATGATAATGCATGAGCAAGATGTAGACTCACAACTTCACAATAATACAAGTAGCCCCAACAAGTGCTACTAGGAGATCATCTAGTGTGTTTGTATCGTATATCTATACCCATTCTTATGTTTATATAATGGCAAGTACCTTTGTCACTAAAAATTTCAAGGTCATTGAATGAGTTTTTGAGTTTGTCCACAAAAAATGACATCAGATGAGTGTTGACAAGAAAGACTACTCCTCCATTGCTGCATTTGTCCTCTCCTTATGGATGCATATAGGGGAAAAGGGTAGGAGGTGACCTCCCTCAACACTTCAAATTCCAAGTCACTTAGGATAGGTAAAGGAAATGAGTATTGATGTCGAAACTAATTGTAAGGCCCTCTTCTTTGATAGGAACCAAGAAGAAAGACATAAAAATTTTAGGTAATCTAAAGCAAGCATTCTATGTCAATGGAAGCTTTATGCACTATTGAATTTTTTTCTACTTGATGGAGAAGGTGCTAATAGATCCAAGACAAAACATTAAGACAAAACATCGAACCATCCTACGATAGGGGTACTGCATCCAATGAGTATCAAGAGAGCATGTACATGTCACAATTAGTCCTATTGTCTCACTATAATATATCTAACAAATGGATCATGTATCATCCAATGATAAGAGGCATGAAGTGTCTTAAATTAATGCTTGATTTGAGAAGTGACAGTCAAACTCAATGAGACTAAGCTTCAATTTCAATCCAAGTGCATTATAGAACCTCCAATAAACAATAAGTGAAGGGTTTTCCCAAATTGTATTACAAGTCATTAAATTGTTTGTTGTAACGTAGACAAGATGGAAAACGAAGAAGGTCCTATTGTTCAAGATTGAGAGGCATATCTTAATCAGCGTGTCCCATGTCCTTGCTCTCAATACAAGTTGGCAATTAGACAAAAATGCCGATTGTCTATAGAATAGTACGACGATTTGGCGAGTTTCAATCTGATATCATTGATCAGGCGATTGCATATTTTTAGAAAATGGTAATTTGAAGTTAATATCAATCATGCATTGTACTCGCAAGCTAATTGAATACCATATACAATAAGATTGGGTCTTGCTGGCAAATTTTCTATCCAGGGAGGCGATGTCTCGTCCTTAGGTGGACGTGCAATGGATGGAGTGTAGGAGCCAATCCACCACTCACAAGGCCAATCTATACCGTCAATGCTAGAAGAGACAGGCAACCTTCTAGACCTACCTACAATCTTGGAGCCTGAGATGGAGGCAATGATCGATGCATTGATTCCCATGGATGTCGAGACTTCTAATCCGCTTAGAGAGGAAGCATCCATACCATTATATGATGGGTGCTGAGTATCTCGACTGAAGACACTGCTTGCACTCTTAAGTGTGCAAGCAAAATACGGGTGGAGCGATACGAGTGTGACCGAGTTGTTGAGGTACCTTCTACATACGCTTCATTGATTTTTTTTTTCGGCACTATTATTACAAACATTTGTTCTCAGTTTTCTACGAGTTGCCATATTGGACCCACTTACAGGTCAACCACTTGTTGGATCCCATGCATATTTTCAAGAATGTGGGCAGCTTGTTATGGGACCACATCACAGGAAAGAGAGACACTATAGGGGCACGAATGGATTTGAAGGAGATAGGTAAGATGGAGGCGCTTTGGCCGCAGTCAAGTGCTGATGGTCGCGTGCAGCTTCCTCGCGCTCCTTGGGTTTTGTCCACTAAATAAGAGCGCATTGTGAAGCAAGTAATCAAGTCTATCCACACTCCGACGGGTATGATGCGTTCTCTCAGGTCCGCATTTTCCAAAGACGACCAATTATCAGGGCTAAAATCCCATGACTGGCATAAAATATGTCAGGTTTGTACTCTACGAATGGATTGTAATTAGCGTGGGCATTTTGCTATTTGGAATGTACCCATTATTCATAATGCTTTCTCATTTGTGGCAGTTTGTACTACCGATCGCGATCGCAAGATGTCTTACTCTAGAAATTCGCAGGGCCATTTACAAGTTGTCGACTTTGGTGCAATGGATCTCACAGAAGGAGATTAAGACGTCCTCTATTGAATTCGCGAGGCGGGGAGCAGTGGAGATGGTCTGTCTCTTTGAGAAATACCTGCCCACCAGCATGCTCACGATACAAATCCACCTTCTTGTGTATCTTATGGATGAAGTGGAGATTACTGGACCTGTCCATACGTGATGGATGTTCTTCTTGGAGCGCTTCATGAAAACCCTGAAAGGCTTTGTGCGACAACGAGCTCGGCCAGAAGGTAGCATGGCCGAAGTTTGATTGGTGTCTAAGGCGCTAGTGCATATTTCACAATGGCTACCAACGGTGGAACTAGACAATGAAATGCTATGGTTGCTGAAGGACGATGATAGACTGACTGGAGATGTGGTGGTTGGAAATGGGGTAGAAAAAAGAATGGATGACTCAATGGAAGAGAAGGTGAATCGCTTTTGTATGTTGCACCATGCCTCTATGGAGACGTGGCTCGCCAAGTACCAGATCACTAGGCAAGATCGAGAGGAAGCGCGAGCTAAATTCCGACGTAGTATGTGTCATTGACTGATTCGATATCCCGAAGTCATGGAGGAGATGCCGCGGTTTATGTCAACGCGATGGTTGCATGAAGCCTTGACCGCAGCGTCTCGCGAAGGGACAAAGGTCTCAATGGAGGAGTGGGAATTCTCGAGGGGATGTAGTCCAAAGGTGATGAGGGGTTTAGAATTTGTCGTATCTAAATTTTATATGCGAAATCTAATTTGATACTTTCAATGTACAATACAAAATATATAGTGCAGCGTGGTCGCGCGGACGACATTTTCGCGTGGAGCATATTGACAAAATGCGCTCCACAATGGACTGTGGTGTCATAGCAAGGTTTGAGCAAGAGAGCCGGCGACGAGCAATGGATCCAAATATGGTTGTGGATGAGATGGAGTATTTTGGGAACTTGCAAAGTATTATTACAGTGGATTATCATAGCTTCTCCATGATACTATTCGATGTGCAGTGGTTCAAAGTGGTACTTAGAGGAGCTGGAGCAACAGTTCGACGAGGTCTGGATTTCTCGAAATAGATTCCGAAAAAAAATGGACGGATTTGCGCGACACCTTTGTGTTGCCGGCCCATTGTGAATAGGTGCATGGAGTCATTTGCTTGCTAATTGTATTACGACATGGTTTATGTCACAATGGTTTGAACTCTCTTGTATGTGTTTGTGAACAGGTAATCTTCTATCCAAACCCCCGACAACCTCGATGGTGGTATGTTATACCTTTAACTCCCCGAAGTGCGTGAGTATATGGTCAAAGCGATGTTCCGAGCATAGATGAAGATAATATGCAAATAGAGGGGTCGAGGCCGTCGAAAGCTTGGAGCCAGCATCGGCTAACAATGATGGAAATATAGGAGTCCAAGAATTCTTTGAGAACGAGGTGGACTCATTCTTTTGTGGTGACATGTCTATTGACCTTCTAGTGTATGCGGAGTTTTGTCAGGAGATTAACATGGGACCATAGGATACTTCATAGTTGGAGCATCCACTTACTCAATTCGTTGACCAATCGCTTATAAGGGTACATAAGATATGCATTTTAAGTGAGATTTTTTTTAAATGATTTATATTATTGTGCTTTATATGATTTAAATTGATTATTCTAACATCATTTTATATCTGTGTAAGTGACATTTTCAGGATGAGTCAAGGGATGAGCGATGAGGAGTTACAGGACATCGTCGCACGTATGTCTTTAGACCAGATCATCAGATTCAGAGAGATGGCAGACCAGGAGCTGTCTCATTCTTCATCAGGGCGCTCTGCTAGATCTGCTTCAGTGCGATCGAATGCTTCGGCTTCGAGTAGACGATCTCGACGCTCACGACTTGGGCCAGAGGGAGGGAGTGTATCGAGATCAGGGGGATGCTGCAAAGATACAAAGGCAATGAGCCCAAGGTCGACACGGGATACAGGTGCGACTCCTCGCTCTTGTGGCTCAGGTGGATGCTGTGGAGACACGGACATGGTGTCTTCGTCTCGTCGTTCAGTTAGAGCTGCATCACCTCCAGGATTTGTCACACTTGTGGGGACATCTACTCCAGTTACTCTGACTTTTGTTCAGCCGTCAGCAGGGGTGCGCTACTCCGAGAGAGATTACCCCCGTCGGTACACCGGATGCAGAGGGGTCTCCTGGATATGCCCATGAGCGTGGATGCAGATGGGAGAGGACCCATCTTAGGCAGACTCCTAGGGGTTATGGATATCTAGTCAATAGTAGGTCAGGAGCCATCATCATGAATGATGAGGGGAGGAGGGTGATGGCTCGCATGAGAGAGTTATGCTAACAATTTTTTCGGCACAACGTCTTGGATCATTGGAAGAACATACCGGAGGGGAGCAAGGACTACATAGTAGCATCCTTGCACGAGGAGTTTCTGGTGCCAGCCACAGTAGATAGATTCTCTACGGGTTGGATGATGGGTTGCATGCGTGCATACATGTCACATAGACGATCCGATCCACGCAAGGCAATCAAGAGTGGGACTGTAAAGCCTGAGTGGTTAGATGCAGACGATTGGCACCGACTGAGGGAGGAGGCTATGGATTCTCCAGGATGTTGGAGTCTGCAGCGCGAGGCGGCGAGGGCACGACTCGAGGCCAGAGTGGTCCATCATCTTGGGAGTGGCGGCCACAGGACATATTTGGAGGACTTTGTAAGTTTTTCTTTTGTTTTGCTTGTTTATTTTTCAGCGTCGGTAAATGCGACGCTAATACACGTCGCAAACCGTCGCAATCAGCGTCGATAAATGCGACGCTATCACGCAAACCATCGCTATCAGCGTCGGTAAATGCGATTAGCGTCGCATTTACCGACGCTGATAGCGACGGTTTGCGACGTGCATAGCGATGCCAATAGCGACACAAGCAATAAAATTTGTGACGCTAATAGCGACGGTAATAGGGAAAAAAAAATTGTGCATATAGCACTGTGTACTTTATGAGAGTCATACAAAATATTTCTGCACTACTGTGTACAATGCGCTTGCAAACAAAAACAATGTATACTGAAATCATAAAATTGATACATGAAATAAATACATGATTGCATAAAAAGCGATTGGTACAATCATGACAGGATATCATTAATACATAGAACATGTCTACATAGATCAGGTGACTCAAAAATGAAGGTGTGTGAGCTCCAGGGATCCAAGGGCGAGCTACATATCCTCATCCCCGGAAAGCTCGTCCCGCCGCAAAGGAGCATCGAACGGACTCTGCAGAAAAAGAAACAACACATTAGTCCACCATACAATAATGCATTAAAATATCTCATGGTAACTACGGACAAGAAAGATGAGTGACTTACACATTCCACACTTACAAGTCCAAGTACCTTGAATCTGTTTGATCAATAACATGGAATCACCAACAACATTTAATCTATGAATCCCATTATCTATACATCATTCTAGCCCCTTAGAAAGAGCTGCACACTCTACCTCATTGTTTGATCTCACCCCTTGGAGGGAGACATCTCTGCCCATTACCTTATATCTTATAGGATTAAAAACCATTATATGTGTTGTTGTTTTTCCTTCCTTTCTCTTATATACTCTATCAAAGAAAAGTGCAAAGGCTTTACCAAGTACCTTGGATGGTTCCATTTGTGGTTATAGCATGATCTTGTTGTTGGTTTTTACCTTGAGACCAAATCTTCACACTGGGTCAGCTTCAATTCCATTTTTTGATATCACATGGCCTAGCATGACCACCTTTCTTTCCCCAATGCGACACTTATCCATGTTTAATTGCCCATCCATTTATGATAATATACTTATCCCTTCATCCACTCTAGCCTAGTGGAGATGACGAGTAATGTAGATACAAAAGTAATCAATAAACCCCCTAATTGAATTACCAAAAAAAGGTTAGAAGATAAAGTTTATGAAATGCTAAATGATGGTAGGATCATAGGTTAGACTAAAGAGTATGACCCTATATGCAAAAAAACAAGGAGTAATGAATGTTGTCTTTCTTTGATCTTCTTGAGTGATTCGAATTTGAAAATAGCATGACTATCCATCACAAATAGTGTATCTTTCATAATAAACTACTTTGTTTTTAGAATCTCATCTTGAAATGGAAGAAAAAAATTATCCCTCTTTGTTTCTACATTAAGTGGTTTGTAGTCCACACAAACCCTCAATTTTTCAATTTTCTAAGATGTTACTACAATTGGTGATAGTCAGAATCCTCCATAGGATAGATAAAGCCTACCTTTAAGAGCCTTTTTACTTCCATTAGGAGAACATTTTGTCGTATGACCCCCAATCACTACACCTTTTATATTACCAGTGGCTTCAAGTTGATATGGTGCTTCACACAACGGTCACTCTTGTAATGTGATCATAATTAGAGATAAACAAAGTGGCATGCTTTCTCCAACATTGTCATGTAATCCTCCTTGGCCAATATCTTTTCTAGCTCCTTTTCACTTGGTCCCACCTAGAATCTTGACTCACCTCAATCACTTGGTCCCACCTAGAATCTTCATTAATTTAAAAAAAAAATTATTATGCCAACGATAGGATGGGATCTATTAAACATAATTACAACAAAAATTTTGGGGGTACAAATATACTATTCTCTTTTCTAACTCCCATAACTTCTAATGAACTACTATCTTCTTCTTCAGGCATCTCTTTATTATATGAGGAGCATTTCTCTGAGCTCCACTCATCTTCTAAAGTCTCCAACTCTATAGTCTCTTGTCTCCTCCCTTCCCTAAGATTGTACACAATGGCTTGTCCTTCTCTTCCAACCCTTCCTTGTGGTTGCAACATGAGTCTATTATACTCCCAATCTTGCCTTGATTTCATAGCAATGCGCCATGGTCTTCCTAGTAGAATTTGAAAGCCCTCCCCTTTGGATGGCAACACATACATATCCACTTTCACTTGAATATCACATACTATAATCTTCACACCTTTTATTACACCAATATAGTTACAAAAACATTATTCGTCATTTTTTCTTTAAAATTAGAGGGTCCATTTTATCTCTAGATGGAAATGTTTGATGAATCTTCATTAATTTAAAAATATTTTATTATGCCAACGATAGGATGGGATCTATTAAACATAATTACAACAAAGATTTTGGGGGTACAAATATACTATTATGTGGCAACGTATATCAAAATGGACCTATCAAAAATGAACATTTAAATGAAATGGAAAGAATATATTCCATGTAAGTTTTTGAATAAGTGAAATAAAATACGATGAATTAATTGATATTATGTATCAAGAAGATTTATGATTTATTAATTCTCTCATAAAAAATATGAGTAGGAACGTATACAAAAGAAAATATACAAGTCTTAAACAATACACATTTACAAAAAAACTATTTCAATATTCATACACCAAGGTTTTTTTTCACTAATATTAATATAAACAAACATAATAAAAAATCATGAAATTTTAGATACAATTTTTTTAATATTATAAGTTAAATGTATTTTATCTTCCAATACACAAAAAAGTATAACTTTTAGAGATGTTGATTAAAAATATATAATTTAGTAAAAGTTATTTTTAGAAAAGAAAAGTGCTAGTTAAAATATACTCCACTAATATAAAAATATATGAAAGTCTTGCAAATAGAATGGATTAAATTTTTAACAATATGGGTACTTATAAAAGTATAAGAATAATATAAATGCAATTTAATGATAATAAATTATTAAATTTAATAGTAAAAAATAAACAACTTATACAGCAATGGCATAACTAAAAATTAGACACTAATTTTTCAATTGGATAAAAAAGCTCAGATTAATGATAATCCTCAACATATGGTTATTAGAAAATAATTTCCATTTAAACCATAGACAAATTGAGTAATACATAGATTGCAAGGTTTAACACTGAATAAGCATGCATTTGATCCAACTAATATTAAAGCATATGGTATTTCATATATAGCAATATCAAGAACACAAGATCCAAAAAATTTATTTTTATTATTAAAAAAAGATAAAAATTAATAACTCTATTATTAATGAACTTAATAAATTAAAATACACAAAAAATAGAATACATACATTTGAAATGATGCTTTTAAAATACATGCACATTACATAAGCATGCACCAAATATTAAACAATGATTTATTTTTCTCGAGAAATAAAGGCTTTAATAAATATAGATTATGTGAATAATATTTTTTTAAAAACTACCAAAAGAGATACTAATATAGCATAATTTTTAAATAGCATAAAGATATAATATTAGGACTTTTAAAATCAATATGATATAAATCTATTATATATACTTATTTATACAATCAATAATCATAACTATAGAATTATAAATGCATATTGTGGATCGTCCCCTAACCTGATTGTGCAAGATGGAGGGTCCCTTATAGTAGTTAGTCTATAATGGTTGAGGTTGAGAGAACAGAGGAGAATGAGTAGAAGAGGAGAGAAACAGAGGAAGAAGAAAGAGAAAGACTAGAAGAGGAGAGAGAAAGATAGGAAAAAGGGGAAAATGAGGAAGGAAGCACCATGGAAGCTCAAGAAGAAGGTGAAGAGCCAGTTCTTGATTATGTTTGGATTTCATAACCTGGGCCTCTTACACCTTATATACCCTCGTAAGTGTGACTTGGTATCTAACCCCTAGTTCTTGTGTATCCCACTTGTTATATTCCATCTTGAATCTGAAAGTTTTTGCCCTAAAAAAAAAAGACAATGGGAGGGACTTGACAAAGTGGCTAAAGAGTGGGGGTGTAAATTACTACTCTGATCCACATTACAATGAGACGATTAGGTGAAGACTATGAATCCACTATAGGCTTGCTAAGGCAAACCTGCCACAACTTTTAATGGGCTACTCCAAATGGGCCATGCCGCACGTGAAAATGGAGCTTAATGATGAGCACTTTTATTCCATGTAAGAAGCACATGGTTGTAATTGAGGCAGGTACAAAAATGCCCTAAAATAATGTGCAGTCTGTAGATAGTGTGTGGTTAAAAGGGGACAAAAGCAGTTAGTCTTCAACCTCTTGGGCCTCTTGAAGGTGAGGAAATTTTTTTACAATTGTGGATGGGCACTAGGAGGCTTCTTTCAAGGATAGACCTTTCCATTTGATGAGGTATTCCTTGATGGATTGAGATCTCAAGTGTTTATCTCATTGTGTAATGATTGGCTTAGGGATATACTGAATGATACCTTCTTCATCTATGGTGGATATCTCTTTCACATAGTCCATTGAGATGCCAATGAAAGGCTTCATTTTATTGACATGAAATATTTTGTGAATCTTGGTGGTGGGGGGAAGCTCTAATTGATAAGCCAAGTCACCAACTCTCTTGAGGATTTCATAGGGGCCATAGAAACAATGGGCCAACTTGTTATTCTTACCCTCCTTAAGAGTGGAGTAATGAGACTTAGGCACTTTCAACAGGACCATCTCTCCTTCTTAGAATTTCAAATTCCTTCTTTTCTCATTAGCATAAAGCTTCATGTGGTCCTGTTTCCTCTGAAGATTCACTTTGCATTGTTGAAGTAGGGCATGCATATGCTCCAACTCCACTTTACGCTGGGGATTGATCTTATCATTGAACAAGATGTGTGGAGGGGATCTTTCTACCCATATAATGCTACAAAATAAGAAACCCTAATGATAGAGTGGGTGGAGTTGTTATATGCAAATCTAGTCAAGTGGAGCCATATATACCAATAGTATTGTACATCATGGGGGCAAAAGTGTCGTAAGTAGGTCCTAAGCCATTTATTTACCCTTTTGGTTAAGCCATTAGTTTGTGGGTGGTATGTAGTGGATGGAGAAAGCTTGGTCTCTACAGATGAAAATCGCCTACTAAAACTTACTCATAACTTGCCATCCCAATCATGCACTATGACTTGTGGTAACACCATCTCTCTTTCTCATACATGGCCGATTGATTTCTACATGCAACTCAAATACATGCTTCAAAAATTGAGTAGCTAACTAAGAGGTAGTGTATTGGATAGTAGTTGGGATAAATGATGTAGCCTTGTTGAGGAGGTCCACTATCACATATATATTGTTCCATCCTTTCTTGGTAACAAGGAGACCACTAATAAAGTCCATAGTGATGTAAGTCCATTTTCCTTCAGGAATAGGTAGGGGCTACAAGAGGCCAGTAGGTCTAAGCATGCTACCCTTGTTCCGTTGGCATGGAACACAACTAGTCACAAAAGCCTTAACATCCCTCCATAAGTCTTTCCAGTCAAAGCTCTTGGCAATCCTATTGTATGTTTTGAAAACACAAAAATGGCTAGCAAAATGGCAATAATGCATCTCTTCCATTATCTTTTGTGTGAAGGGAGAAGTGTGGGGGTTGACAATCTTGCCATGGGACCAAAAAAGGCCATGTTTAAGCTCATATTGGGAGTTTTCAGCCATTACCTCATGTTGTAATTTTTGAAATATATGGTTGAAGTCCTATCCAATAAATAGGCTTCTTAAAGTTCCTCAATCCAATCACTATGGAACTTTGAAATGGAAGACACTTTGCATGCCCACCTCCATGAGAGTGAATCAACCACTATGTTATCTTTGCCCCTAGTATGAGAGCTATCAAAATCATAGTTTTGCAAAGTTTCCATTCATCTTCTCTACTTAAGAGTCAAAGTGGACTAAGTCAAGAAATACTGGAGGACTCAATAGTTGCTCTTCACTCTAAAGTGACTACCATATAGGTAGTGGTGTCATTTCTTAATAGCATGAAGGATGGCCAATATCTCTTGGTCATAAACATTAATTGATGTCCCCTTATCATTAAGTGCTTATGGCTCTTACAAGCAGTAATACCACACTCTTGCAGCAATACAACACTAATATCTTGGCCACACTAGCATCGCATTGAATGGTAAACTCCTTGGAGAAGTCAGGGCATATAAGGATGGGGGCTAAAGTAGGGATTTTCTTCAACTGTGTAAAGCTGCAATCAATAGTAATGTCCCAAAACCATGATTTCTTCTTCAACCAATTAGTCAAAGAGGTGCTGCAATGGTGGCATAGTGCCTGATGAAGTGTTTATAAAATGAAAATAGACCAAGGAAGCCACATAATGAGGTGATGGTGGATAGTAGTCCTTTACACATTGCATATTTTTAGGGTAATCCTTTATGCCATTCTTGCTAACAACATGATGGAAGTAATCCACTAATGTTTAAATGAAGATACATTTATTTTTCTTAGCAAAAAGTCGATACTCTCTCAAGATATCACACACCCTTCTAACATGGGTTGAGTGCTCCTCTTGTGATTTGCTATAAATAAGAATATCATCAAAGAATGAGAATAAACTTGAATAAGGAGTGGAGGATTTTATTAATGAGGCTCCAAAATTTGGCATGGGCATTAATCAAACCAAAAGGCATCATCACAAAAGAATAAAGCCCATGATCAGTCCACAGTTTTTTTGACCTCATCAACTCTCCCTCATGAGTATGTGATGGTAGCCGAAGTGTAAATCATTCTTAGTGAAGAACTTTACCCCTTTCAATTCATCCAATAAGTCATTAATCTATGGGATGGAATACTTGTCCTTAATTGTGATCTTATTCAAGTCTTTGTAGTCAATTCACATGTGGAAAGAGCATTCTTTCTTCTTGACTATCAGGACTAGAGATGAATAAGGGGTGAAACTTGGTTCAATAAACCCCATCTCAAGTAACTCTTTGACTTGCTTTGCAAATTCTTCACATTCACAATTGGAGAGTCTATAAGGTAGCTTATTCACTAGCTTGGAATGGGGCTGGAAATCTAGTGGGTAGTCCACTTCTCTCTTAGGGGAAAGGGATGTAGATATTTGAAATAAATCATTATAGTCCTCAATTAAAGCCTTCAAGGTGGAATTTTGAGATACTTTGGAGGGCTGCTTTGAATGTTCCTTATTCAAGTGCAAGACAAAGATCAATGAACATTTATTAAACTCACATTTGAGTTACTTTTTTGTAATAAGTTGAAAGTCAACATTATTAGGAACTCCCTCTATGCAAATGAGCTATCCATGCATCATAAACTCTATGTAGAGCTTAGAGAAGTCCATAGCAAGTTTACCCAAATGTTTGAGCCAACTACAATCCTAGAAAACATTAATGGGGCCCATGTCTAATGCAATTAGATTAACTAATACCACATACTTTTCATCCAAGCATAGGAAAAACTTTGCAGCATACATGTGTGCTAATTTCTTTTTCATCATTTGCTACATGAACTTTTAGGGGGTGCTGTAATTTCATAGTGGTGTATTTCAACTAGTCAATGGCTAATTTATTGAGAAAAAAATGTGTACTACCACTATCCACAATGATAAATACATACTTTCAATTAATACGACCCTGAATACATAGAGTGTTGAGGATCCTAGAACTAGTCCAACCATCTAGGGAGATTGAGCAAAGAGAGGTGGTAGTCGGGTGGGGTGTAGTAGGGATAGTCAAATCAAGAGTAGGGGATCAGGATCAAATCATAGAACTACTCATGGTCCAAATTCTCAACATACACGTCATTTTCAATATGTAATTTCTCATCATCATTGTTTCAATCTTCCATCACATACATGTTATGAATTTTGATCTTGGCTATCTTATAAGGGCATTTTGATGCATGGTCCGCTATATACTAGTCACCATATTTAAAGCATAGGCCTTTTTCTTTCCTTTCCTTCATAATATTTGGGAGAATGAACTTTTGAGCACTTGGACCATTCAAGGTTGAGGCACTTCAAGATCTATTTTTAGCACATTTTCTCTTACCATTAGAGCCAAGTGATATCCTGAAAATACCATGTTTTCTTTCAGTATGGAAGGGGAGGGGATAAGTAGGTAATTTGGGGGTGCTAACTAGGCATGGATTTGCCTCTAAAAATACCCCATATGGGTCTGATATCAATGGGATGTAGGGCTATCCCTCACCTTATTGAAAATGATCATTTTTATGGTACTTTCTTGCATACCTTTCAGCCAATTAAATTGCATCAAATAAGGTAGAAGGTTGTTCCCATGACATCCATAGGTAAGCTTGGCTCTAACCCATAGATGTACTTATGCAATTCTTCATCATCACTAATGCTCTCCACATACACGGGCAAGTTCTTAAATTGATTTGTGTACTCCTATATGGTAAGATTGTGTTGGTCAAGATTGTATCATCATTGTGCCAATCGCTCTTTTTCCACATGGGATACAAATACTTGAATCATGTGTATCTTAAAGCCTTTCCAATCAATAAACTAATTATTCTCTCAATTAATGTAATTCCACCATGTGTGGGAAAATCCTTCCAAGTGGAGAGATGCAAAGATAGTTTTTTTATCATCTGTGTGGGGGTAGATATTAAAATAAGACTCTAATTTGAAACCCCATTCTTCCAAGTCTGGTGGGGATCAAGAGAGGCTCGTCATTAAGATAAGAGGGCTCATTGATCTCATAAGTGAAAGGGAGAATATCCTCTTCTCTAAGAATGCCATGTAGCAGGTCTAATGGTGGAGGTCATCTCGTGACTCGTGCTTGGACTCATATGCCTATTCTTATGCTAGAGTGGTAGCTAACTAGGCTACAAGAGTGGTGAGGTGAGTTGAAAGATATGACAAATGATGTATGCTCTAGGAAGAGATGCTTTGTATTCCATAAGCACAGTGAGGAGAGTGGAACAACCCAAAGGCTACATAAGCATGTACTTGGTTCTTATTTCAATGCAATACTATTGTACTTTTTCCTTTCAGTCATAGTTAGTGTCATACTCAAGTTTGTGTTTATGACTCCAAGCTTCCATCTTGGAACCTAATTCACTTGAGTAACAGTCAGTGCTTCTTGTCTATGTCATCAATAAATATTATCTTGGTGTTCCATCCGCCATAGCCATGCTCTGGATCCATGCATTCTCAACATGGTATCAGAGCCATGATGAGCATGGCTTAGCTTTGAAATCACTTCTCTCAGCTTCTATTCATCTTTGTCAACTCAATCCAAGTGGTTGACTTCATTTCCAACTTCATCTACACTCCCTACTTTCATGGTAGCCATATCTAGCTTGCAACTACCCTGCTTGGAGCTCTCATATCTCTTTATGTAATCCAAATCTCTTAATTTTTCCTTCTAGATACTTCTTGCTGGACTTAGGACACACGATCCTAATACTTTACAACTTGACATTGCATGTTGCACGAGCTGATATTGCCCAAATTCATCATTGCTACCATATCGGCGCCATCATCAGGTCGTACTACTATCATTGCGTGCAAAAGTCACGATCTTCATGCAATTGTAGAGATTTTGAAGCTCACCTCCTAGGCCTTCTACTCACCAGACATCTCCTACAATGGTTACTTCTACATGCTAAAATCCAAGAAAAACCAAGCCCCTATCTGTAAACCCTAATTCTTCATAGCTTCTTCAACCTCAAGCTTAAAAATCCCATCATTTTCTTACACGTCCAAGCCTACTAGAGTTCATGCCACTCAGATCTACTCAGTTTCTAGCAAGTGCAACCCTCATTAAGGAGATTTGGAAGACTCAAGCTTAGCAAGAAGATAAATTATAAACATTAGGCTCATCAAGATAGTATCTCTTGATATTTATCTAATGCTTCTTGGCAGTTGTGTTTTTAGCACATTCAAGAACAACTCATTTTCTCATTTTATCTCAATTCTTGCAATGACAAACATGAATATTTTTGATTATGTGGAATGCCTAATTGAATAAATCCCTTGCAAGACTCAATCTTATTGTAAAAGGATAGACACTGCCTGAGTATACTCACCATAAGAACTTCTTCAAAATGTTTGAACTTGAGAAAATAGCCTAATTCAATGGTGAAAGATTTCATGCCTGGAAAGAAAAGACAATGTACTATCTCATGAGGAGAGACCTCTGGTATCTATCTGAGGATGATACAAGAGATGTAGATGGCAAGAAAGAAAATGATGAAGATGGGTTCATTCAAGAAGTCCCAACTCAAGACAAAAGAGTGGAAAAAGATGAACAACAAGGCTCTAGACACCATTGCATGGCAACTATCTGATGATGTATTGCACCATATCTCTGGCGTCAAAGATGCAAAGAAGGCATGTGATGAGCTTGACAGGATCTTTGAAACTCAAGCTAAAAATGAAAAAGTAAAATTACTTATACAATTCTATAAGCTAGATATAAATTATAGTTCTTTTATGACCATGCACATTTACAAGTTTAAGAGCCTAAAAACTCAACTTGCAACTTTAAAGAAGAACATAGATAAGGATGAAGCCGTAGTAGTGCTACTAGCGAGTTTAAATCAAGAACCATATGAGAACCTTGTTTCTACCTTCAGTAATGTTTCTAATCTCTCACTCAAAGACATTGAGCATTCTCTACTTGATGGAGAAAGTAAACTTAAAAAAAAGGATGCAAAAGAAATCATCTCAAAGGAAAAATCTCTTATACACCAAGGGAACTTATGGAGCAAAAAGACGTGGATAAGGATTCAACACCAACAACAAGAATTGGGTCACATATCATTATTGTGGTAAGACTAGGCACATGCCAGTGAATGTTTCCATAGGAAAAGAGCACAACAGGTGCAAAATGGTGACCATTAAAATCAGTTCATGAATAAAGAAGATGAACAAGACGCTTCCACTATTGACAATAACTCTAATAGATTGTTTTGAATAATTTTTCGTTGTATATTTCTCATAGTGGATTTTATTTTCCTTACTGGATGTTATTTTTATAAAAAGCCTTGCCAAAGATGTACATTTTCAAGCTTTAACTTAACTAGGTTGCCTATGGGCCAGTCTCCCATGCCATGTCATCATGTAGGGGAGGAAAAAGCCAGCAAGTGTAGGAACTCATCATTCGAGGGGGGTGTTGAAAGATATCACAAATGATATATACTCTAGGAAGAGATTCTTTATATCCCATAAGCATAGTGAGAAGAGTGGAACAACCCAAAGGCTATATAAACATGTACTTGGTTCTTATTTTAATTCAATACTATTGTATTTTTTCCTTTCAATCATAGTCACTGTCATGCTCAAGAATATGTTTATGATTCCAAGTTTCCATTCTGAAACCTAATTCACTTGAGTAAGAGTTAGTAATTATTGTCTATGCCATCATGAACATTGTCTTGGTGTTCCATCCACTATAGCCATGCTCTAGATCCATGCACTGTGAATAACATGCTCGAGAATCTATTGAGTCTAAGAATTTGAGAGAACCATTTTTTCAATCACTAAATTAATTTAGACAGTGAGGGAGAGAATGAGCACTTGCGGTCTCTATACAAATGGGATCAATATATGCACATTAAGGGATGTGAAAGGGACACCACTTATCCAAATTAAAAGTGGGCTCAGAAACTTTTATACACATGAGTAGAGGTGTGATAATGTAGGAAAGAAAGAGAGGAGAAGGTGTGGTATAATATGAAGCAAATAATTGAAGGCACTAATATCTAAAGTTACAACTAATGCATCTCAACCCAAAATGGTAGAGAGAATAGGCACATGTAAGTAGATGAATAATGATGGTGATGATGTAAGGAAAGAGAGGAAGAAGGGGTGAAGAGAATGATGATATGGAGGGATTTAGGATAGTGGAATGGAGAGGAAGGGAATAATGGAAGGACGGAGAATAAGAAAGGATGAGGGCAAGAGGTGGAGAGGGTGAGGGTATAATGAAGTGGGGGGTAAGGATGGTAATGGTGAGGGTATAATGAAGTGAGAGGATGAGGGCAAGAGGTGGAGAGGGTGAGGGTATAATGAAGGGGGGTAAGGAGGGTAATGGAGTTGAAATATGGATGGGGAGTGAAGGAGAGAGAGAGAGATGTTGTGTGTGATAAACTAGGGAAGAAGATGGTGGAGTTGAACCTAAAATGGGCTCGACACCATCGGGTATATGGCACTATCCGGGCCTCTACTATGCACCCAAACCACCCCTTATGGCCTCGTGGCCAAGAGTGTCTAAGGGGTATACTACCGTAACCTCTAATGTATAACTTCGTGTTTGTATGGATTGTAATCCACCCCCACTACGGCTCTCCTACACCTCTTAGGGATTGGCCCCCCAAGATGTGCCGCTCATACATGGAACACATATGACACATGCTCCACTCTTTTAATCAGTCATTCCAGGAGATGTAATATATTCCTCACTACACACTCTCTAAGAGAAACGATTACTGCACCTATATGGCTTAGGATTCCTCACACTCAATGTAGGTCAATATTTAGAAAAACAATTGTTGTGCGTCTACCATGATACCAAGTGTTGCATGGAATGCAATTGGGTATGGTTCATAGTGCTCAAATATTTTTCCTTATTGATAGCCATCATTGTGAAGGTGCCAAAACATTTCTTTTCATGCCTTTACTCTAAACATAATTGCTGTATTTGCTTAGGGCCAGCAAATGAGCGTACTCGTGCTACTGAACCCTCTTAATTTTAAATCACATGTGACCTATATTCTATGTATTAAAAAAAAATCAATATTCTGTGTATTCTTAGCATTTAACATCCCCCTTCTCCCTACTGCTTAAGATTGTGTATTTGGTGGTAGGTTTAGAGAGCATTTTTAATGTATTTTTCCTTCATAAAAGTAGTAAATACCTACTTTAACATAAAGATAGGGCTGAACTAAGACTCGAACTGAGGCTCACCCTCATGCCTCAGCCTTATCATACTTTCACAAATACAAAAGTGATTTTTAAACTATTTTTGTATCTAAATAATTATTATTTTTTCTTTTTTTCTTTTTATTTATTTATTTATTAATAAATATAGATATTTTTTATTTACTAATTTTGATTTATTAAGCTTATTGAGAATTATCTTGATATCACATTCCATCCCATGTGAACACCAAACGCACAACAACACCCCAAAAACTCATAATTTCTCTTAAAACCGCAATGTTGAGGATTTTTCTTGTTTTTAAAAAAAATATGGATACCTTATTTTTCTTGATTTCCTTAACATTTATGATTAATCACAGAATTGACAGCCATTTACCAACGGAATTTATAATAAAACCATTAAACTTATGGACTTACTCATATAACCGTGCCTTATATCGTATGCATCTCGTGAGAGGCCCGTTGATGCTTCCCAACAGCCGTTGTCACTCCTTCCAACCTAGATCTATGTTCCATCATGCTTTGGCATCATGTTCCATAATTGATATCTCTAATCTCAATCCACCTCCTTCTCTCATAGAATTAACCACATGGAAATACATAATAAGAGGAGAGAGGAGAGAGAAAGACTAGAATTTGATCTTTCTATCTACTGCATTATTTGCTCCATATATTGAAGCGATTGGAAGCTTGAAAATTTTTCATTCTATGACCAATAGGCCCCTCTCTCTCTCTTTACCTGTTCCAAAACTGCCAGATTAGGAAATTAGGAGATGCCACAAAAAAATGCACCACCTCCACATTCGTTGAGTTTTGAGGCTTTAAGCCTCTTAATCAAGTCTTAAGGCTTAATTATTAAAATATCTAATTCAAACTTCAAGTTTTCACACTACATACAAGTGGTTTTTTCATTTTAGAGACCCAAACGAACTTTGATTTGCAAAGGGACTAGTAGACTGCAACTCCGTGCCATCGAGATCTATCAACTTGGCCTGCGTCGCACACGTTTCGGCTCCCAGATCACATAGCTACTTTCGAACATCAAACCTTGTAGGGGTTAAATGGGGGGTCAAATGGTCTTCGATCGATAAAAAGATACTTGTTTTGCGTTCGTAGCATCAAACTCTACCTAGGAAAACTCCAAGTCATCGATCTGCAACCGTTTCATTTTCCATGAGAATTTGGAATTTTACTTCTCTTGAGCACTTTTCCACATTAAATCAGGGATTCAAAAATCTACTCTCTCAGGAGTGGAGAGGGAGGAGAGTGATAAAGGAGAGAAAGAGAATAGAGGTAGTGAGAGTTGGTGGTAGAGTGGAGTATATGTATCACCCCTTAAAATTTGAAAAAGGGATCTCCTTTTATAGGCCCTTGGCTAGATTATATCTCGCGAGGTTCACTATATATATATTATCTATATAACGTGCGTTCATGGCCTATTTATAAATATCCTAATCTGTGAATTTTTCTTAAATAAAACACAACCCTTTTCTATTCAATCTATAAGTAACCCCTTTTTATGACACCCTTCTATATGTAAAAAATGTATTAAAATGGTGTTTTAAAAAGCCCCTATTTTGAACTCACGTTATATATACATATATTCATGAATGACCCCCCCGAGGATTATATTATCTATTAGCCCAATTAATCAAGCATAATCTTGATTGATTAGAGTCCCAAATTGGATGATGTATTAAGGTGATGTAAGAAAGTGCATGAAGTCTCCCTCATAGTCAAGCTTCCTAGAGAAAATAATAAGAAAAGAGAATATAAATTATAAATGTTGAAAATTTTGAGGGAGAGTCATGTATGTGCATTACTAGTATAATGTGAGGTTTTATAACATGGAATAGGTAGTTTTACAGGGATTTGAGTAGAGAGAATGTGAAAAGGTATATACACTTCTTACAATATGTTTCATTGTCTAAACAGAGGAAGCTTGCTTCACTACAAGATACAAGCCTCATACCGACGTTCAAAGCGATGAAAATGTTCATCGAAAAAATTTTCCCGATGTCGCTAAATGTGTCAGGATTAGCATCTCCATAGAACCATCACTATTGGCGTTGCTATTTGCATCGGTATTTGTGTCATTATTTGCATTGATTTATTGATGCAAGTAACAATGGTTTGTGATGCATATTGTGATGTCAATAGCAACACGTGTAGATAAATTTGCGATGCTAATAGTGATGATTACATAGAAAAAAAAAATTGTGGCTATCCACATGTAGCACTATGTGATGTATTCACATTCTACAAATGGATTACATGTTAAGTGTATAATGGTCATCAAAATGAGCGCAAAATGTAGAACCCACAAGAGTGAAACATAAAATAAATACGAAATCACTGATGAAGACTCATGGAATCATAGCAAGATACAAAGGATGATAATAACATAGTACATAGAAGATGCTTACATAAATCACAGGACCAAAAAGGAAGAGGATGTGCACTCCACAAATCCAAGCACGAGCTATAGATCCTCGCCATCTGAAAGCTCATCCCAACGCAAAGGAGTATCGAACAGAGTCTACAAAAAAAAAGACAACTATACATCATTCCACTATACATAATGCATTTTAATAAAAATAGTAACTAGGGACAAGAAAGATGAGTGACTTACTAGGCCACCGCATGTATACAGTCTATCAATACAAGCGATATTACAAAAAAGAAAGTGAGAAGAACAAAAAAAAAACTTACGTCATATAATAATTTTATGCTAAACACGCAAAACCCGAGACTATATAATTTAAGGAAAAATAAGTAGTTTTTGGATTTTTGGTGTGCATATGATGTTCCTATGGGGTGAAACATGCTAAGAAAATCATTCTCAGTAAGATCAATTTGTCTAAATAGGAAAATCATAAATATCAATAATTTTCTATAAATAAATAGTGAAAAAATAAAAAATAGATAAAAATATTTTTTTGCATTAAAAAAAAGAAAAAATAAGATTTATATTTGTGAATGTATGGTAGAGGTGAAGCATGAGTTTTAGCCTTAGCTCAGCCCTATCTCTTTATTAGAGTGATTTTTTATCACTTTCAAAGAAAAATACATAAGAAAATATGCCTTGAACCTATCAATGAATGCGTAACTCTAAACGGTAGGGAGAAGGGGATTATTGAGTGTTTAAATTACATTGAATTCTAATATTTCATGATGCATATCATATAGGGTTTGTATTTGTTTAAAATTAAAAGGGTGTAGTAGCACAAGAAGGCTTGGTATTAGCCCTAAACAATGAAGCACTATCATATTTGAAGAAAACCATGAAAAGAATTGTCTTTGTACTTTCACATTGTTGATTTTTAATGAATAAATTTGTTTCAAAATAGTAGTCATATATACTATTGCATTGATGCACCATGTGGTATCATATCTTGGATGCATAGCATCTATTTGTATGGGCGATGACCTACGCTGAGAGTGCGATGTATCCTAAGCCATAGGGCTAGATATTTGGATTTGTGCGGGGTTTTTTAGTAAGTTTTATCTATTATCTCCTCCTAGATCGATCAATTGAAAGAGAGGACTTTGGTTCAAATGTGTTATATGCTCACGGCACATCTTGGGGCTAATCCCCGAGGTGTAGGAGAGTCGTAGTGGAGCCATGATGATCAGCTAAGGGGTGCTCCCTATGTTTATGTCTACATGGTGTATAACATGAGCATGTTTAGGGACTCTGTATAAGGAGTGGGGAAAAACTCATTTGTTGGACTACAAAATCATACAAACACAATGTTTTTAGATGCTCGTGGTCACAAGGCCGTGTGGGGTGGTTTTAAGTGAGTAGTAAAGGCATGTGGCCTAGTGCCTTCTTAGAGCCAGTGTCAAGCCCATTTTAGGTCTCGAAACTAACCATATTAGGGATTCATAATGAACTTGCTGCATAGTGGGCACATAAAGAGTGATGTTTGTAGATATCACATTTTTAAGATAATATATATATGACAAGGAATATACAAAGAATCCCTATAAGTACTTTTAACTAGAGCACATTATAAATAGGTTTTTATTTGGATAAAGAGTGGGTATGTTTCTTTGGGAATGTAATCAATTTCATATAAACATGGTTTGAGAAGCTATAAGCTACTACAAAGAGTAGCTTATCTAATCTTTAGAATACCAATTGAATCCTTTCATTGGCATCTCAATGGACCATGTGGAAGAGCTACCTCTTATAGATAAAGAAGCCATCATTTAGGATATCCCTGAGATAATCATTGGATAGGGAGATAAATACTTGAGATCTCAATCCATCAAGGAATACTTCAAATGGCAAGGCCTACCTATGGAAGATGCCTCTTGGCACCCAACTACCATTGTGGAAGAGTTTCTCAACCTCCTCAAAGAGGCCCAACAGGCTCAAGACAACCAACTAGCTGGATATGCCCCATTTTGACCCCACACTACCTGCAAACTACCCATTGTTTTAGAAAAGATTTCTATATGTATTATTTATAGCCATGTACATTCTACATGATGTGAAAGTGCTCATCATCAGCTCCATTTTGAGATGCATCACCTCCCATTTGGAGTAGCCTATCAAAATTTATGATAGATTTAACTTAGCAGGTATGTAGTGGAGACTCGGGGGGTTCACTACGGGGGGTTCACTAAATATATATATATCATGTATATCACATGCATTCATGGCCTATTTTTAAATATCCTAATCTGTGAATTTTTCTTGAATAAAACATCATCCTCTTTTATTCAATCTATAAGTAATCCCTTTATATGACACCCTTCTGTATGTTAAAAAATGCATAAAAATGGTGTTTTAAAAACTCCTTATTTTGAACTCACGTTATACATATATATATTCATGAATGATCCCCTCCCCCCCAAAAGTGGATAACATGCTATCCATAGTCTTCACCCACTCTTTTCATTATTGTAATGCGGATCAAAGTAGTAATATGCACCCACTCCTTAGCCACTCTAATCAAGTCCCTCAAGTTTTCTCCTATTTTTTAGGGTAAAAACTTTCAAGGTTGGAATGGAATGTAACAAGCAAGATACATGGAAACTAGGGGTTAGATACTCAATCACATTGATTGAGGTGTATAAGGTGTAAGAGACTCAGTTTAGGGCATCTACACATAATCAAGAATTGACTTTTCACATTCTCCTTCAGCTTCCATGACTTCCTTCCTCCGTATCTCTTCTTTCTTGTCCTTCTCTTTCCTCTTTTAGTTGTTCTATCTCTTCTTCTTCCTGTCTTTCTCTCTCTTTGCTCATTTTCTCTCTGTTCTCAGTCTCATTCATTACAACTATTTATTATAATTTGGAAATTTAAAAGAACTTTGGAGTGGCTAGTTGCGAGATTGTATCTCTATTTTAAATGCAATTGTATAATCAATAGGTCATTTATACCACAAAATAAGTGTATAAACTTGTTTCTATGTGTACTTTTTTAAAAAAATAATGCACCTCAAATGGGTGTCCTTAGACATGATCATATATGTGTTTATAGATGTGCTCATACATTGTTTTCTTGACCAGAAACATGTATCTATCTTTCCCCCTACAACCATGTTTTCTTATAGTGTAGAGACATTCATATCTTGACTTCTTGCATGGTAGTGATCTTCAAGCATATTCATATTGTTTATTATAGTTCTAGTCACTTGGATATCTCAAGTTTTATGAAGGCCTTTTATTATGAAGTAATTGCAATTGAGTTGACTAAATTGGAGGTACTTTTTTATGATTGATTCCCTAAGACCTTTATTTACTAACCATATTATGGATTCATAATGAGATTTTTGCATAGAGGGTACATTAAGAGGAGGTGTTTGAATATATCACATTTTTTAGATAATATATAAATGTCAAGGAAGATGCAAAGAATCCATATAAGTACTTTTAACTAGAGCACATTATGAATATGTTTTGATTTGGATAAAGAGTGGGTATGTTTCTTTGCGTATGTAATCAATGGCATATCAAAATAGTTTGAGAAGCTATAAAAGCTACTAAAAAGAGTAGATTATCTAAGTACTTGGACAAGGTGCAATGCATAGTTTCATGGATAAGTACTGGTATAACCATTTAAATCATATGAGAGCTAGTTTCCAAATGTGTGAGATTGATGAATTTATTTTTAATGCTAAGAAGCATAGTAGTGGCCTACTATACTCCAAGACTTGATGCAATATAGAGAAGTTATTTTTTGGAAATAGAAGGTGCTTGCAAAGAAGCTCATGATAAAGAAGTAATATAATTTTAGGATTAACATGACAAATAATTTCTCATGGATAAGAAGCCCATGTGTGGTTGTGCTACGACAAAAACGATGTGCTCTTATCCATGTTGAGTGACAAAACCTCTCATAAATAATATTAAAAATATTAATTAATAGCTAAAGTATCTTTAAGTCAATATATTGTAGCAAGTAAGAAATGACTACTAGTCCCAAGGGATAAAACACAAGGAAGAGGTGGTGGAATTGATTTTCCCAAGTTGTTCAACCCCAACATAGTATGTTACAACTACAAACTGGATCTAGGAACTTTTATCCTACTTTTTCACATCCACCTTAGGGGAGAGGAGAGATAAACCATGGTATTGAATTTCAAGTTGGACTTCTCCAGCATGACATGTTGGAGGGCCTTGGATCTATTTTTGAACATGGTTGATTAAAATGTGAAAGTTTTTTTTAAAGGAATAAGGGATGAAATAGAGAAGCAAGTTATTCAAGAAATGGAGGGCTTTAAGGATTGATGATAAACTTTTAAAAAAAATACTATTAGAAGGGAACATAAGGGGGAAAAGAAGATTTTTAGTGTAAAAAGAGAAACCCCATAAAATGTCTAGGAGGACTATTACTAAGGAGGACTTCCTTCATGTTGCGGTAAAAGGCCCCATAATTTGAGCAGTACATAGAAGACCTAAAAGGACTATCACTATGGAGGGCATAGATTTAGACTAAGGCAAAGGTCCCTATCATTTGATTAATATTTGAAAGAGAAATTGTTATTTTTAACCTATGTGCAATTGTGCAAACCCATTTATAAGGTCAAGAGATAATGCAATTCACAAGTGAGAATGCACAAATCAATCATTGGATTGAGAAGGGAGAAACTTGAACATAGATGTGGAACATTGTAAGGCATTTTCCTAAGAACTTAAGTGGAGTTGAGCATGGGAGAGTCATAGGGACTAACCATGTGAAGGAAGTGAAGGACATATTTCTTGTCTAGAGGCATATTAGATATTGAAAGGACTTATGTACGATAAGAGGGTTTACTTTCGAGGACACTATACCAAGCTAAGGACTAGTTTGATTTGTATGGTTGACTCAAGTGTTTGGGGTTGATAAATTGACTTCGAAGATAATGTATCATCATGAAGCTATCTTCACGGTCAAATAGATTCAAGGGAGACCTATGGGCCATATGAATAGGGACTTGAAGAATCTCACATTCAAATACTATGAATAATTTCTTGCTCTCTAAGTGCTAAGATAAATGGCATTAAAGTTTCAATTTGAGATTGAGAGATAAGCCTATATGGAGATGACTTTTAAACAACATTTATGGAGGTGATGAGTGTCCTTTTCAAGGAGATGAGGAGAATAGATTATAGTAGCTGCAAAGAAAAATGTTCAACACATCCATGATGAGGTGGCAATAGCCTATAGGGCTTCCATTGATAGAAAAGTAGAGGAAATCCTATTGTAGCCCACTATGGCAATTCAAAATCTTTAACATGTTATTTTGATAGATAGGATACGTTTTTTCTTGTGAAAATTTTGGACTTGATGCACTACAAGATACAGGTCTTATACCAACGTTCAAAGAGACAAAAATGTTCATAAAGTAATTTGCCCCCATCATTGCAAAAAATGTCGGTATTAGTGACACCATATAACAGTACTATAAGCGTCGCTATTTGCGTCGCTATTAGTGTCGCTATATCGCATATAGCAATGCTAATAGCAACGCGTGCAGTAAATTTGTGATGCTAATAGCGACGGTAACAAGGGAAAAAATTTTGTGGCAAGGCACTATATGCTTTATGTGGGCCATACAAAAGAGTTTTGGTAATGTGTACAATGCTCGTCTGAATGAAGGCAAAGTGTACTTGAATCCATAAGATTGATACATAAAATAAATACAAGATCACATAATGAAAGTGATGGTACAATAATGGCAAGATAAAAAGGATGATAATAACATAGTGCATAGAAAATGCCTACATAAATCACATGACCAAAAAAGAAGAGCATGTGCGTTGCATGGATCCAAGGGCGAGCTATAGATCCTCGCCATCCAAAAGCTCATCTCGCCGCAAAGGAGCATCGAACAGACTCTGCAAAAAGAGAAACAAATACACATTAGTCCACCATACAATAATGCATTTTAATTAAAATTTGTAATTACGGACAAGAAAGATAAGTGACTTACAAGATCGCTGTGTCTATACAATCGGTTGATCAATATAGTGAGACCCTATCTCTCTACATATCAAGTCTCTAGGATGGTGGGATCGCGGTTTGTAATGGAGTGCTACAAAGAAAATAAAATACACTAGTTAGAAATACGATTGCAAAAAAAAAAGCAAGCAAAACAAAAGAAAAACTTACAAAGTCCTCTAGATAAGTCCTGTGGCTGCCACTCCCAAGATGATGGACCACTCCTGCCTCCAGTCGTACCCTCGTCACCTCGCTCTGATGTCTCTAATGTCTTGGAGAATCTATAGCCTCCTCCCTGACTCGGTGCCACTCATCCACATCTAGCCACTCGGGCTTTGAGGCCCCACTCTTGAGTGCCTTGCGTGCATTCGATCATCTATGTGACATGTACGCAGATATGCACTCCATCATCCAGCCTGTGAAAAACCTCTCTGTTGTGGCGGGTACCAGAAACTACTCATGCAAGGATGGTACTATGTACTCCTTGCTCCCCTTCAGTATGTTCTTCCAATGATCCAAGACGTTGTGCTAAAAAACTTGTTGGCACAACTCTCTCATACAATCTATCACCCTCCTCCCCTCTTCATTCATGATGATGGCTCCTATACTATCATCTATAAGATATCCATACCCCTCTAGGATAATATGCAAGTGTAGTTGAGTCTAATGTCACTAGTAGTTCATAATTTGGTTATTACATCTTGGGCTATTAGGCAAATGTTTGAGGCCACGTATGAAGCCATTCCTTGTGTACAGATGTAGCTAGTTTTTCTCTCTTTCCCCTTGTTTGTATAGCTAATAGACTCCTCCATTAGTCACAATTACCTAGGTTTAATTATGACTTGGAGCAACTAAATAGTCAAGTTTCTATTGTAAAATTTATTCTCAAAATTTACTAAAATATGTTTTCTACTTTTAAAAACAATATGGAAGGACAATGCTATTGGCTATCATCTTTAGTATTCTTAGAAACCTCGTGTTTTCAAGTATAGAGATACATCATCATTATTATCATATACATTGAGTCTCCATTCAAAAAGTGTGAGTGATGATAATTGTTTTAAGAATTTACTTTAATTATGCATATAAATTTGTTTTATATTTTTCTTTATTAGGTCTTAATCTCACCTCATTTAGCATAAATGTTATTTTAGACTATAATGCAAAATTGAATAGTTGTAGCCTTTTTATTTTAGAATTGAATAACTATAGCATTTTTAATAGTTATTATAAGTTTTTTCTTAAAATGTAGGATGATGTTAAGATGAAACTACCAATTTATTTTATGTGTATGTTGATTTTCCTAGCCGCATTAGATAAGCTTGACTCTATGACCTCTTGCACTAATCTTGACACATATATCTTCGTTCTAATCATAAACTTCACATAAAGGGTGTCAATATTTAACGTAATGATAAAATACTTCATATTACTTGTATCATAATGTAAGATTACCATTTCAAGAAAATATCTAGAAATGACTTAGTTTGAGCATATTATCCATGTGCGAACTCTACAATTTATGCCCTAAGCCTTGTAGATTTGGCATTATTGGATACCAATGTCACAAATCATGTGGTGGGTGGATGTAATCGGTGTCCAAGCATAGTCGCCACAAGAATGGCAAAGGGCATACTCAGAGCTGACATAGATAGACACTAACATCACTTTCAAAATTTAAGGGTTGTAGAGCAATACAGATTCATAGCACAAGATCAAACAACAAATTTACTCAAGACTCAATCCACAATGTATATTGCTATGCTGAAGTTAGAATCAATACATCAATCAGGGACCAAGTGGTCACAACACAATTCTCTAAAAACAAAAGGAAATAAATGATTGTAAGGTACAATGACCAAGATAGTACTACTACCAAACACAAGGACTGGGGGGAGGGGGGTATAGTAAAATAGAGGCTCTACTACTAGAGAGCACCCAAAATGCCAATCAAAGAAGACTTGTGTTGAATGCTGAAATGACTTTTTTTGGTTGATTTTTGTTGTTTTTGTGGGTTGAATGGTTGATTTTACATGATGATTGATTGTTTTGGAAGTGGTTTGAGAGCATTTTGGATAGGGTGGGATGGTTTTGAAAAGCTCATGATGTTTTCCAGTGGAGATATGAGATTTTGTGATGTTGTGTTATATTCTATTGGATGTCCTGATAGTGTTTGATTGGTTCCAATAGCTTTTATTTTACTTCTATTTTGTTATTTTTTTCTTTTGTGTGGAAGGATGGAGTAATGATTGATGAATTTTGAGGTTGTTTGAAAGCTCATTGAATGTTTTTTGATGGTTTTGATTGGTTTGAGTTAAGATGGATGCTTTTTGTTTACCTTTTGTAGCCCTCTATTGAGCTTCTGTAAATCCTCTATATGCCTCTGTATGTGTTCTGTTGGATAAGGGTGTAGTATGGGAAAGTTTTCTGTAACATGCCTGCTCCTCAAATCGTGGGACGCATCTTAGCAGTCCATCAAGAGATATTTCTAGAAGACGCCGCCCGGCACTCCCAAGGAATGACATGGAGTTTGCCAACTAGAGTCTCTCGAGCCTGCCTCACAACGGAACTTATCTGGCTATTCTCACTAGGATCAACCTGAAGTCCGGGTTCCCAGCCAACATTGTCTAAGGTCATAGACTGACTTTTTCCCAACACTTTTCGTTAACATTCCCTTTGACGAAAGCTCTTGGCTAACCGAGACCACCTTTCTGAAGTATGAACCCATTGGTCACATCCACCACGCTTCCCTCGGGGGTTGTTTTAGTTATCTAATTACCTACCACGTTATGCTTGACACATAAAAGAAACTTCCTTAATTAACTCGTTAGTCACAGGTTTCTTTACGTAATTTAGGCCACAGACACGAAGACAAGTTAAAACAAGATCAAACACTTCCTTAACTTATCTTTGGATTAATGTGTGTCTCCTGCCCATACAGGAGAATTAAGTGTTCCTTTCTGCCTCCGCAGAAAAATCCTTCCGTTTTCCGGCAATAAAACCCCAAGGTTTATCCTTCCAAGATTCCGCCTTGTAACTAGTATCAAGATCTCGAGATCCCATCTCGAGTCACGTAGAACACTTTTGTAGGGCTCGAAGGCATTGGGATTTACGGCCAGAGCCACCACTAGCACCCAAGCATTCTCCTACACCAAGTAATTTCCACGGAGAGACCTCTCGCGGCGTGTTCGGTCCAAATTCCCGGTGCAGATTCACAACCCCCTTGGTTAGGGTTTGGCGATTCGTGGGGGGTTAGCTAGCGCCATCCTTCCTTAATTATTCCTTTAGGAAATTAATCATAGCTGAAGCACCCAGCTTCAAACAATTACTAGGGAAAACATTCCTTTTGTTTCCATGGCAATTAGTCATCTCAGACCCGACCATGCAATCATCAAACACACCCCGTTTGGGTTAACATCCAAAACCACATTAACAACAATTAAATGCATAACCTCTTGCTTCAAGGCATCACAATCCCATTGCATGCACAATCAGAATTCTAACCGGATGTATCAAAATAATTGCTTAAGGGATTCACAATCTTTACAAACTGCCAAGCATAACTTGGGTAAACAATCCATTTAGGGTTAGGTCACTAGCTTCAACTAAGCTAGGAGCGTATTCATTTGCGATAATCCACAGTAAGATTGATAAAACAATTTGCAAGCAATTATACTTATTCCTAATGCACTAGATCTCATGAAGGTCTAGGTTTCTATCCATCGGAATCTATCATTTCATGTGTTTCTTTTAGTCATGATCGCAAAGCATGATTTCTAAATGATTGTTTATGCACTGAATTGGTTTAAAAGCTATTATTTTATGTGAAATAATGTGAAAACTTTATCATTTTATGTGTGTAAAAGCTATCATTTCGTGCCTAAAATCTTGTGCGAATTCCAACTCTACCGTTTCGCACATGCAACTTAGCTCTTAGAGTAAACAAAACCCTATGCGTGGCATCAATCCTTTCATCCCTTCCCTGAGAAATAATTCCTAAATTAATTTTTAATGCTTAGAACCTGGGCTTGATTCGTGTGTGTTGCGTTGATTGTTCCGCTCACCCCTCCAGCATTAATAGTGGCTTGGGCGCCTACGCTTCCCGTGACTTTCTTCTTGGGAGCCATTCGCCTCGCGGAGATTGGTCAGTCCTTGACGATTTCGGTTTGACACTTTCAGTTGGAAAAGACCACCGGATGGGGTTCGTTGCGAGGAGAGTGGTTTGGTTACTCTCTTCTCACTCTCTTCTTCTTCTTTTTCTCCTCTCCTCCTTCTTTCTCTCTCTCTTCTTCTTCCCCTCTTCTCTCTCTTCCCTCTTCTCCTACTCTCTCTCTTCCTATTCTTCTTCTTCTTCTCTCCTTCTCCCTCTCTCCCTCTTCTTTCACTTCTCTCTCCCACTTCTTCTTCTCTCCTTCTCCTTCTCTCCCTCTCCTCTCTCTTCTCTCTCCCTCTTCTTCTTCTTTCCTTCTCCTTCTCTCCTCCTCTTCTCTCTCTCTCCTCCTCCTCTTCTCTCTCTTCCTTCTTTCTCTTCTCTCCTTCTCTTCCAATACTCTCTCTTCTCTTTCCCTCTCCTTCTTCTTCCCTTCTCCTTCTCTCCTCCTCTTCTCTCTCTCTCTTCCTCCTCTTCTCTCTCTTCCTTCTTTCTCTTCTCTCCTTCTCTTCCACTACTTCTCTCTCTTCGCTCTTCTCCTTCTTCTTCTTCTCCTTTTCTCTTCTCTCACTTCTCTCCCTCTTCTCCCCTTCTTCCCTTCTCCTTCTCTTCTTCTCTCTCTCCCTCTTTTCTTCTCCTTCTCTTCTTCTCTTCTCCTTCCCTTCCTTCTCTTCTCCTCCTCTCTCTCCTTCTCTTCTCTCTCTTCCTACTTTCTCTTCTCTCCTTCTCTTCCTCTACTCTCTTTTCTACTCACAGGGGGGATTGCTGACGTCATGCCAGGTGGGGGCGGCACCTGTGCGATCTGCAAACTAGAAGCTTCTTAGAAGCTTCATTAAGAAGCTTCTAAGGGGGCTTTCCTAAGCCCCCTTCCCACCAATCACCCACAAGCGCATCCCTAGCCCGAGACTTTGAAGAGAAGAAGAGGAAGCTTATAAAGCCCCCTTCCTACTAATCCCCCATAAGGCCGGCCCTAGCCTCGGGATTTTAAGAGAAGAAGAGGAAGAACTCTCAAAGCCTCCATTGCCGCAAGGCCGTTCACAAGAGCCCTTTTCGGGAAAACCCCTCCTCTCCCGCAAAAAGGCCCAAGCTCCAACCCCTAAGGCATTCCATAAGCCAAATCCCGCAAGCCGGTACTTCTTCAAGGATCCGTACTTCAAAGGGGATCTCCGCGTACGATGGAGACACGCAAAGATCTTAAGGCTGCGAACCAAGGTGAGTAAATTATAAATCGCGAAGGCAAACCAGAAGCCAAAATCATGTCTACGATGGCCCCTAAAAAGTCACAAGGCGCGCCTGCATGAGGATCATCTCCTAGTATTCATGTGGATATTTAACCGAGCCCACAAGTCCAGATTTTTTTTAATTTTAATTTCATGCAAAAGTATTGCATTGCATGATATTTTCATGAACTTGGATGCACCTATGCATGTCACATCCACCTAGTTAAACGCAATTGGAAATAAATTGGCTATTTAGAATTTACTAGAATTAACTCATGAAAGTTAGTTATTTGTACTTTCAATGGAATGAATGAAAAAAACATAAGGTGTCTATGCATTTTAGGATCTCATTAGCAAGTTGCCTTTTGTGCATTTCAGAGTGATGGTCTAGAATTCCTATTGCCTATCTTACAAGGTCGAAATTATTAAAGTGCACATTTGATTAGGCATGGAAAGTATAATGGCATGTCACATTTTTTTACAAATCTCCTTTGTAATGATTCATTAAGGAAGTCATTATCAACCGTAGGAAATAGCAAAGCATGGAAAAGATTCTAAGGGTTGCATGAAATAGGTTAACTCTAGCTTAAATTGGCATGAACCTCATTTAACTACGTAGTAGTTAGGAAAGGTTGCATAATGCACATTCATTGTATGAAGAATTTCATTCAGCAAGAGATGTAGTTAGGGAAAGGTTGCATGGTTCATTTAAGCATAAAATCTCAAAAGCTTAGTGGCATGAATCGTGAATGCATGTCCTAGTAGGATCAATGGAAGTTATGCCAAAATTTAACATGCGCTTTTGTCTTAACAAGAAAAGTTAGGGATTGTGAATCTAATCGTACGTAGAGGCAATGAATCGTGTGCTTACAAGAATTCTGTCGTAATGCAACTAGTTTTTCCCTTTTAGATCAAGTCAACATCTCTAGGAATGGTTCATCCTTGTCGCAAGACAAGTAAATTGGATCTACTAAACCGCAAGGCATTCGCATAGGATCGTTCAATCGATACGATAAATAACCAAGTGCTAACTAGGTTTTAGCACGATAAAGACTTGGCTTAGTTTCACACTTGTTGCCAAGTCGAAACCCTCATACCCAAAGGTCCTACCCACATTCATGGAATGTAGGGACAATTGGACTCTCTTGCGAGAAACGATATAGGGTTTCTACCCTAAGGATCACTCGTTCAGATGATGAAACTCGGAATTGAGTTGGAATCCCTAGGATCCATTGTTGGCCTAGTGCAATTAGGAATGGGTTGGGTAATAAGACACTATAAATCCTACTTCTTATCTAATCATGATTTCGTGACTAGAAAACGTTGTTCGATGGGCGAAATGATCCCATGGAATAGATGCGACACTCGTGCGACAAGTTGCAATGTCACATGGTCTTGTGGTTTGGTCACAAGGAAGAGTTGCCATTCCTTGGATTGAGGTTGGCAGGTTCTTCCGCAAGTTTAACTTGCTAGAGGATGAGTAGTCATCATGTTATCACACCTTTCTTGGGAAAAATTGCCAAGTTAAGGGAAATTAGGTATGTGCTTGGAAGCAAAGGATCAGTTGACAATTTAGGGTGACATGGTCTCGCCAGGATTTATGTATGAAACCTATGGTATTGGTTAAGTTGGGTTAACAGGATATGGCCCTAACCCAAGGACAAAAGGGTTAACAAACAAACCCTTGGGGATCTTGCCAAGTCCCAATTGATCCCGGATAGAATGCTGGATGCATTCGGAGAGAAGGATTCACTCCTTAGCAGTTGGCCAAATAGACAACCACTAGAAATGTTTGTGCTTGTAACAATTTAGGAGCACTGCTTGCATTGTTTGCTCAAGGAACTAAAAGATGGAAAGATATTTAATCCTTTAGGTTGAAGGCCTGAAGGGAGAGGCAGCCTCAGTTACCCCCACGTGTCTGCCTGACCCTAACCAAGGGGGTTGTTAGCCGCGCCGCGAACGTGGACCAAACCCGCCGCATGAGGTCTCTCTGTTGAGCGCTACTTGGAGTAGGAGGACGCTTGGGTGCCAGCGGGGCTCTGGCTGTAAATCCCTTGCCTTCCGAGCCCTGCACAAGAGGCCAACATGACTCGGGATTGGATCTCGAGGCCCGCATACTAGTCTATGGGCGGAATCTTGGATTAGTAATCCTTGTGGATTGCTGGATATGGATTAGCCTACTGGTTGGACTTTATGGCTATATTCCAAAGATAAATAAGATAACCTGTTGTAAAGGAACTTGGTTGACACTGCTTTTCTATGTCAAGTGCTAAGATTACGTGAAGGAACCAGGGTCTAACTGGCTAATTAATGAATCTGTTTGATGCGTGTCCAAGTAAATGTGGTAGGTAATTAGACAACTAAAGCAACCTTGAGAAAAGTGCATTGAATGTGGCCATGGGTCCGTCCTATGGATGGCTGGTCCCAGCTGGCCAAGAACTTTTCTCAATCGTAATGGACAACAAGGAGTTCTCAAAGGAAATGAACAGAAAAGGCGTTGACCTAGAGTTAGGTTACTAGAATCCCGATTTATGATATTTTAGGGGAACGGAATTGGAATATGCCTTATGGCAAAGAGGTCGAGCCTTGCATCCCTCTCGTTTCCCATTCTCCTTGAACCAAGTGCAACATGAATCCGCTTCGGCCCTGGCGTTTTTGTGTAAAGTAGTTTGCTTGGGGTTCGATGCTAGTTGCCGTTTAGGAAAATGACCATTAGGAGGAAACCCTGATTCAGGTCGGTCCTAACTGGGAACGGCCGGAATACTTCTGCTACGTGGCAAATGCAGAAAGTTCTAGATCGCAAACCTCATAACATTCCGTGGGAGTGCCAGGCGGAGTTTTCTAGACTCTCTTTCCGATGGACTGCTAAGACGTGTCCTAAAAGGGAACAGGTGGACACGTTATAGTTGGTATCAGAGTGAACCAACGAAGGATCTATCTTTATAAGAAATTTTAATAAGAAGAAGTAAAGAAAATGTTGGTGTTAAGAACATTTCCTTACTTTCGATGCTGTCTTGCAGAATTATGAAGCATGGAACAGGTTCTTAGTGTTTCGAGTCATATTTATGACCGCGATGCATTCCTCAGATTATCGACAAAGGATCGATATGATGAACATCCTAGACCGTATTTATAATCCATCGCCTTTGTACGTGGAATGGAGATGGACGGGTGACTCAGGAATCTACTACATAGCTACCCACCGGTTTGTGTACCTTCGAACCAACCTAAAAAGGATCAAGTGGTTGGAGGACCTGAAGATCGTGAAGCTATTCATTTTTTTTTAGGCTCACGTAAACACAACTTTACATGTGGAAGGTCCAAGGGTCAAGCTGAACTCATACGTATACGAGGAAGTGACCCGCATAATCCCCGCCGACATGATCAAGGTATTGGGACGCTACGAGAAGAATGGGTACCAAAGGAAAGGATACCCTAATCTTCCGATGACTTATCGATTCCCGAATATCCATGACCCAAAACCATAATATTATCCAGTTTCCATGGCTAAATGTAACACAACATTATTATCCCCGAACCAATGTACCAGTTGCTTTACTATCCCAAGAAGTATTGTACTCCGAAAGGCCTATGCCCATATGAATGAAATAAGACTTCTTTTTATCAATGTCTGTCTTGTCTATGAGAATTGATAAAAAGTTAAGTGGCTAGGTTTCTTGGTTGATAGTTGTATTGGGTATGAAATATAATCATAACGATTAGCAAGTTGTAACAAAAAAAACCCTCTATCCAGGCATAACCCTAGGTACAGATTCCGAGTCCGTCCCCTACATCAAGTATGGCCGTGATCCAGGAGAAGAAATTTCTTCTCAAGCAGATCAAGCTGCCAAAGTTTGACGGAAAATGAAGGATTGTCCAAGCTGATGCTGAGATTTGGATAGAGTCCATGGAAGATTACTTTGACGTGGCCGGGAGTACTACACGCGCCAACCAGGCTATGCTCGTCAAGGTGAAGCTCACCGGTGAAGCCAGGCTTTGGCGGAAGCAATGGTGCAAAGATCAAGGGATCTCACAAGGATCCGTTACCTGGGAAAAGCTGAAGAAAGCTGTGCAAGGAAGATACTTACCACCTATGTATCGCACGTAGAAAATGAATGAGTTCTACGAGCTGAAACAGTTGGGTCTCACTCTCGATGCATACTACTCAAAATTTGTCTCACTTCTGAAGTATGCACCACAGATGGATATGACACAGCAGGTGTCAAAATTTTGTGCCGGTTTAAACCCACCAGTGAATACCTGCCTCGAATCTATGCGCCCAATAGATCTATAGGACGCACTCATTCGAGCTGCGCCCATAATTCAGGAGGTGCAGGTTAGGCCAGGAAGTAATAAGACTTGGTCTTGTAATGATCAGAACAGAGGAGCATATAGGCCCCAAGCGAAGAGAGTTCAAGGTCAAAACCGGGGACAAACAAAGAAAGCAAGGACTAATAATGTCAATAACTTTGTCCCTACCCAAAGTAATGGCCGAAATCTTCATTGTTTCCACTGCAACGAGCCCGATCATTTTAAAAGGCAATGTCCCAAGCTTGGTGGGGGACAATGTCAAGCTCCTTTCCAAGGAACTGCCCATGGCCAAGGAGCCGCCACTCGTGGCAAAGGAAGAACAGCCTGTGTTGCCAACAGGGAAATGTGCGAAGAAGAAGACCCGACCATGGAAGAAGAGTTTGAAAGGGCGACAATCCATGCCGCTCTTCAGAAGAAAGGCCCCAATCGCCAATTTTCGGTGATTCAGACACCATCGGACTATCAAGGTAAAGGTTTCAAAACTTTGATTGATTGTGGCAGTACACATTCCTTTATCTCACCAACCTGTGCAAGAAGATTAGCAATAGCCACAGTAGAAGCACCTACCTTGCTTGTGGAATTAGCGAATGGTCATGAGGTCACTTGTACCAAGCAAACTACTAAGGTGGAATTTTTTCTAGGAGGAAAGATGACTTCAGTCAAATTCAGGGTCATGAACCTAGGTATCCATGAGTGTTTACTCGGAATGGATTGGCTTAAACCTAATGATGCCCACATTCATTGTGGAAAGGGCCAAGTTTCCTTTTGAGACTCTGAAGGGGAATTGGTCACAACTCAAGGAGAGGCTGAAAAGCTGAAAATTCAATTGGCTAAAGCATCTCGAATCATAAAGGGAGTTAGAAAGGGACTACCTGTCTACTTGATTAAGCTTAATAAGCTAGATTAGAAGCAGAAGCCTAGTGAAGAACCCTCATGGCTAAAGGAGTACGCGGACATATTTCCTAAAGAGCTGACAGAACTACCGCCTCAAAGAGAAGTGGATCATGAGATCAAGCTAGTGCCAGGAGCAGCGCCAATTACAAAGAGGCCTTATAGAATGTCCATCCCGGAAGCAATTGAGTTGAAGGAGCAACTCAAGCAATTGTTAGATCAGGGCTACATCCATCCTAGTAGTTCACCATGGGGAGCTCCAGTGCTGTTCCAGAAGAAGAAAGATGGAACGCTTCGACTGTGCATTGATCACAGAGGGTTGAATCAATCAACCATTAAGAACAAGTACCCTATTCCTAGAATAGACGAGCTTCTTGACCATCTTCAAGGTGCGAAGATTTTCTCCAAGATTGATCTCAGATCTTGTTACTATCAGATAAGGATCAAGGAAGAAGATATCCCAAAGATGGCCTTCAACACAAGATATGGACACTTTGAGTTCCTAGTCATGTCATTCAGGCTGACGAATACACCTGCCACCTTCAACAGGTTAATGCAGGATATCTTTAGGCTATATCTTGATGACTTCGTACTCGTATTCTTCGACGATACCTTAGTCGATTCCAAACAGGAAGAAGATCATAAACCTTAGCTTCGGATTGTCCTTGAGACAATGATGCACACAAGCTTTATGCTAAGATGAAGAAGTGTGCATTCTTCAAACGTTAGATTGAATATCTAGGATTCATCGTATCAATGGAAGGAATCTCAGTGGATCCGGCCAAAGTCAGAGATGTTCTAGAATGGACAATACCAACAACTGTCAAAGAAATACGCAGTTTTCTAGGATTGACAGGATGGTATAGGGTCTTGATAAAAAACTATGCTTTTATTGCAGCACCTCTAACGGATTTACTAAAGAAACAAACATCCATTGCATGGTTAACTGTCGAACAATCTAGCTTTGATAGATTAAAGCAAAGTTTGGTTTCAGCACCTATCCTGAAACTTCCGAACATCAGTAAGGAATTCGAAGTAGTAATGGACACTAGCATGCTTGCCTTAGGATGTGTGCTCCTGCAAGAAGGTCACCCTGTAGCTTACTCTTCAAGAAAACTGAAGAGCCATGAGAAGAATTATGCTACCCATGATCTAGAATTGTTAGTTGTTATCCATGCTCTAAATCTTTGGAGACACTACCTGTTGGGTAATAAGTTTTCTCTAGTGACGGATCATAAAAGTCTCAAGTGGATCTTTACCTAGAACGAGCTCAACATGAGGCAACGTCGGTGGATTGAAGTGCTGGAGGAGTATGATTTTGAAATCAAATACCGACCTGGAAAGGAGAATATAGTTGCCGATGCACTCAGTCGCAAGGCATTCCTTAATTCTCTAGTCTTACAAAATCCATCAACAGCTAGATCTCTAGCCACAAAGGTATCCATGCCAAACAACCCAACACTTGAACTAGCCAGAGAACAAGCATGTCATGATCCCACCTATCAGAAGGTGCTAAGGGAGATCCTTATCAAGGATCAAGACCCAAAGCTACAGGCTAAGTATCATGAGTTCTCTATCAATAGTGGACTTGTCTACTATAGAACGAGACTATGTATACCAGCAAACCAGTCACTCAAGCAGAAGATACTGTCGGAAGCTCATGATTCCCCTTTCTCATGACATCCTAGCTATACCAAGACTCTCAATGCAGTTAGAAAGTGCTACTATTGGGAGAGGCTTAAAGGTGACGTTCTCAAATATGTCACTGAGTGTTTGTCTTGTAAACATATTAAGGCCGAACATGTCAAAATGCCAAGAAAGTTGCAACCACTTGACATTCCCCAAATGAAATGGGAATTCATCAGTATGGACTTTGTTGTTGGCCTACCCCAAGTTCAGGGTGGATACAACTCCATCATGGTTGTGGTTGATATGCTTACTAAGGTTGCACACCTTATTCCTGTTAAGACAAACTATAAAGCCTCAGACATTGCAAGGTTGTTTATCAAGGAGATATTCAAGCTACATGGGTTGCCTAGAAGAATCATTAGTCATCGTGATTCTCTCTTCACATCACACTTTTGGAGAGCTATCTTTGAAGCTATTGGGACTCAACTCTATTTTAGTACAGCCTACCATCCCCAAACTGATGGTCAAACAGAGCGAGTCAATCAAGTCATCGAGGATATGCTAAGGGCACACTGCTGCCGTGAACCAAAAAGGTGGATTCAATACTTGCCACTGGTTGAGTTTGCCTACAATGCTTCTTACCAACAAAGCATTCAGATGACCCCTTTTCAAGCATTGTATGGGCATGACTGTCGAAGTCCCCTAAACTTCTCAGATCCAACCTTAACAGTTGAAGCTTCAAGGCAGATGCTGGAAGAGATGGAGGACCAAATGAAGTCAATTAGGCAGGACATCCAAGCCGCCAAGGATAGACAGAAGGCATACATAGATTTGAAACGTCAATATAGAACCTTCGAGGAAGGAGACATGGTCTTCATTTGCGTACGCCCAAAGAAGAGTTCCCTATCCTTAGGAGATTACAAGAAGCTAAGTCCAAGGTATTGTAGACCATACAAGATCCTCAAGTGCCTAGGACCCAATGCTTATAGACTGCAACTCCTTGAGAACCTAAAGGTTCATAATGTATTCCATATCAGCCTATTGAAGAAGTATCTACCTAATCCTAGCCATGTACTTGATGACCAACATGTTGTAATGCCTAGCCAAGGAGTCCTTGAGCTATGGCCTGACAGGGTCTTAGATGTTAGGGAGAGACAACTAAGATCCATAACCTTGAGAGAATGCCTCGTCCAGTGGAAAGATTATCCCGAGGAGGATGCCATTTGGATGGATGAAAGCACTCTCAACCAACAATATGCCTAGTTTATCTCGAGATGAGGACATCTCGATTCCTCCAAGGGGGAGAGAATGTAATATTTCCACTTAGAAATATTACTAGACCTGACTTCCCACACACCGCATGAAACTCATGCAAAGGTTATTTTCAGTATTGGAATTACCGGCAGTGTAACCTGTAAACCGCACACAAGGAATCAAGGCCTCCGCATTGGCAAACTGAGACCGGGGTCCAAAACCGCATAAACTGCAGGGAAACTCCCTCTTGGGAGGAGGTTAAGAGGATAAGGTGCAAATAATTGCAATTTGTTTTACTAATTTTCCCCCAGCCCATGCATGGCTGAGGGAAGGGGATGGGCTTAGTGAGATGTGGACTGCATGAGGAGGGGGGGGATGCCATGCAGTAGCCACGTAGTGGAGGCCCCTCTCCCCCCCTTGACCTATAAAAACCCCCCCTTAATGGAGGGGGGGTAAGAGGGTAAGAAGGTTGAAGAAGTGAGTTGTCGTGCGCCAATCGTGGAGAGAGAGAGGAAGCCATAGCTGACACCGCTGCCTGTGGCTTGACAGCCGCCTGTGGCTTGATAGCTGCCGCCATCCTCACGCCATCATTCCTCTTCCACGATTTCCCCCTCCCTCTTCCACGTGGATCTGAAAACCAGAAGCTTCTTAGAAGCGTCATTAAGAAGCTTCTAAGGGGGCTTTCCTAAGCCGCCTTCCCACCAATCACCCACAAGCCCATCCCTAGCCCGGGACTTTGAAGAGAAGAAGAGGAAGCTTATAAAGCCCCCTTCCCACTAATCCCCCATAAGGCTGGCCCTAGCCTTGGGATTTTAAGAGAAGAAGAGGATGAACTCTCAAAGCCTCCATTGCCACAAGGCCTTCACAAGAGCCCTTTTCGCGAACCCCCTCCTCTCCTGCAAGAAGGCCCAAGTTCCAACCCCTAAGGCATTCCATAAGCCAAATCCCGCAAGCCGGTACTTCTTCAAGGATACGTACTTCAAAGGGAATCTTCGTGTACGAGGGAGACGAGAAAATATCTTAAGGCTGCGAACCAAGGTGAATAAATTCTAAACCGCGGAGGCAAACAAGAAGCCGAAATCACGTCTACGATGGCCCCTAAAAAGTCACAAGGCGCGCTTGCACGAGGATCATCTCCTAGTATTCATGTGGATATTTCACTGAGCCCACAAGTCCATATTTTTTTTCTATTTTAATTTCACGCAAAAGTATTGCATTGCATGATATTTTCATGAACTAGGATGCACCTATGCATGTCACATCCACCTAGTTAAACTCAATTGGAAATAAATTGGCTATTTAGAATTTATTAGAATTAACTCATGATACGAAGTTGGTCATTTGTACTTTCAATGGAATGAACGAAAAAAACATAAGGTGTCTATGCATTTTAGGACCTCATTAGCAAGTTGCCTTTTGTGCATTTCAGAGTGATGGTCTAGAACGCCTATTGCCTATCTTACAAGGTCGAAATTATTAAAGTGCACCTTTGATTAGGCATGGAAAGTATAATGGCATGTCACATTTTTTTACAAATCTCCTTTGTAATGATTCATTAAGGAAGTCGTTATCAATCGTAGGAAATAGCAAAGCATGGAAAAGATTCTAAGGGTTGCATGAAATAGGTTAACTCTAGCTTAAATTGGCATGAATCTCATTTAACTACGTAGTAGTAACAAAAGCTTGCATAATGCACATTCATCGTATGAAGAATTTCATTCATCAAGAGATGTAGTTAGGGAAAGGCTGCATGGTTCATTTAAGCATAAAATCTTAAAAGCTTAGTGGCATGAATCGTGAATGCATGTCCTAGTAGGATCAATGGAACTTATGCCGAAATTTAACATGCGCTTTGGTCTTAACAAGAAAAGTTAGGGATTGTGAATCTAATCGTACGTAGAGGCAATGAATCGTGTGCTTACGAGAATTGTGTTGTAATGCAACTAGTTTTTCCCTTTTAGATCAAGTCAACATCTCTAGGAATGGTTCATCCTTGTCGCAAGACAATTAAATTGGATCTACTAAACCGCAAGGAATTCTCATAGGATAGTTCAATCGATACGATAAATAACCAAGTGCTAACTAGGTTTTAGCACGATAAAGACTTGGCTTAGTTTCACACTTGTTGCCAAGTCGAAACCCTCATACCCAAAGGTCCTACCCACATTCACGGAATGTAGGGACAATTGGACTCTCTTGCGAGAAACGATATAGGGTTTCTACCCTAAGGATCACTCGTTCAGATGATGAAACTCGGAATTGAGTTGGAATCCCTAGGATCCATTGTTGGCCTAGTGCAATTAGGAATGGGTTGGGTAAGAAGACACTATAAATCCTACTTCTTATCTAATCATGATTTCGTGACTAGAAAATGTTGTTTGATGGGCGAAATGATCCCATGGAATAGATGCGACACTCGTGCGACAAGTTGCAACGTCGCATGGTCTTGTGGTTTGGTCACAAGGAAGAGTTGCCATTCCTTGGATTGAGGTTGGCAGGTTCTTCCGCAAGTTTAACTTGCTAGAGGATGAGTAGTCATCATGTTATCACACCTTTCTTGGGAAAAATTGCCAAGTTAAGGGAAATTAGGTATGTGCTTGGAAGCAAAGGATTAGTTGACAATTTAGGGTGACATGGTCTCGCCAGGATTTATGTATGAAACCTATGGTATTGGTTAAGTTGGGTTAACAGGATATGGCCCTAACCCAAGGACAAAAGGGTTAACAAACAAACCCTTGGGGATCTTGCCAAGTCCCAATTGATCCCGGATAGAATGTTGGATGCATTCGGAGAGAAGGATTCACTCCTTAGCAGTTGGCCAAATAGACAACCACTAGAAATGTTTGTGCTTGTAACAGTTTAGGAGCACTGCTTGCATTGTTTGCTCAAGGAACTAAAAGATGGAAAGATATTTAATCCTTTAGGTTGAAGGCCTGAAGGGAGAGGTAGCCTCAGTTACCCCTGACTGTCTGCATGACCCTAACCAAGGGGGTTGTTAGCCGCGACGGGAACGTGGATCGAACCCGCCGCGTGAGGCCTCTCCATTGAGCACTACTTGGATCAGGAGGACACTTGGGTGACAGGGGGGCTCTGGCCGTAAATCCCTTGTCTTCTGGGCCCTGTACAAGAGGCCAACGTGACTCGGGATTGGATCTTGAGGCCTGCATACTAGTCTATGGGCGGAATCTTGGATTAGTAATCCTTGTGGATTGTTGGATAGCCTTCGGGAGGTTAATGAATTAGCAAGCTGGCTGTACTTTACGGATGTATTCCAAAGATAAATAAGATAACCTATTATAAAGGAACTTGTTTGACACTACTTTTCTATGTCAAGTGCTAAGATTACGTGAAGGAACCAATGTCTAACTAGCTAATTAATGAAGCTGTTTGATGCATGTCCAACTAAATGTGGTAGGTAATTAGACAACTAAAGCAACATTGAGGAAAGTGCGGTGGATGTGGCCATGGGTCCGTCCTACGGATGGGTGGTCCCAGTTGGCCGGGAGCTTTTCATAATCGTAATGGACAGCAAGGAGATCTTCTCAAAGGAAATGAATAGAAAGGGCATTGTTAGGTTACTAGAATCTCGATTTATGTTGTTTTAGGGGAAGGGAATGGGACTATGCCTTATGGTAGAGAGATCAAGCCTTGCATCCCTCTTGTTTCCCATTCTCCTTGAACCGAGTGTAGCACGAATCCACTTCGGCCCTGGCATTTCTGCGTAAAGTAGTTCGCTTGGGGTTCGACGCTAGTTGCCATTTAGGAAAATGACCATTAGGGGGAAACCCTGATTTAGGTCGGCGGTCCTAAGTGGGAACGACCGGAATACTTCTTAAGTGGTAATGGTCCTAAGTGGGAATGGCCGGAATACTTTGGCTACGTGGCAGACGCGGAAAGTCCTAGATCGCAAACCCTGCAACATTCCACGGGAGTGCCGGGCAGAGTTTTCTAGACTCTCTTTCCGATAGACTACTAAGACATGTCCTGAAAGGGAACAAGTGGACATGTTACACTCTCAAAGTTATAGAGGACGATAGTCTAGCAGTGCCTAGAGATCAAAGGTGGAGTGTTATAGATGTGGAAAAAAGGGTCATATTTCACCAAACTGTCCAAACCCTACAAGGTCCATGGACTATAAGCCATTATGTAGTCAATGTAAAGGAGAAGGCCACACTGCAAAAGACTGTCCATGTCCAACTCTTATGAAGGCTACTTCTGATACTCAAAAGAAGACCCAAGAACTATACTTCCAATTTGGTGGAATTGGAGGTTGCCACAATAATACATGCAAATAAAGGAGAACCGCAATTCTAAAAGAGAACATTCCCTCTTCTAAGACCATGAAGTTCAACCTTTCTAGGGAGAAATATAATAGTGTAGCATAGAACAATGTAGTACAGAGCACTACAGAGCCACAGAGAGCCACATAGATAGTTGCAAAGAGAGGACTAGAGGCCCACCAAGAGATAGAGGATGCTAAAGTACCTCCTCAAGGACAAGAAGCACAGATGTTGTCGTTCCAAGAAGAAAAAGGAAAGATAAAAGTGGGTGTGGTCCTATTCCCTAGCCAATTGGAGAAGCCTATGGATCCTATCAAATTGATTTGGTCAAAGACCTAGACACTTTTAAACCAAACCTAACATTTTCATAGTTGCTAATGTTATCTCCTAGCTATCAAAACAATTCCAAAAGCATACTGACAAGAAGACGAGGCTTACGGATTGTTCCTTCTACAGCAACCAAGTCCAACAGAGCCCCAAAGCTTATAAAGGAAGTGGATATAGCTAATGCCTTCCTAGATCCTAGAACTCTAGAGATTTGCATGTGGATTGAAGGATACTTTATAGAAAATGCATTGATTGATTCAGGCTCACCAGTAAACATAATGATGGATGTGACAATTCAGGATCTAGGCTTACAAGGAATGTAACCTACATAGTGGCTTATCAAACTGGCAGGCCAAAGCAATATCAAGCCTTTGGGCATTCTCCCATACATGAAGAAAACCCTTGCAGGAAGAGATTATTGGCTAACATATCTCATAGTAAAACCAAATTCCTACGGGACCTCATACCATTGCTGTTGAGAAGACCTTGTCTTTTTGAAGTAAGAGCAAGGAGGGATTGGTTCAAAGGAACCCTAACCCGACAGAGGACCCAACAAGGTGATGTTGAAGTTGTATGGATCACAATTTAAGGTCAATGGATCTTCCATCAAAATTGTAACAAACTCTTCCAATGAAGTAACAAATGGTACATCAGGAGATGAAAAAGTTGTCAAACAAATCTTTCCTAAGAAAATAGAGGCACAGTCCTTGACAGTGGGGGCATTGTAAACCAACTACTAAAGGAAGCAAAGTCTTTGGCAATAGTAGAATACCTCCTGCATAAGCCCAAATCGACTTTTGAAGTCACCTCTGACAATGAGATAGAAACATGGATATACTATTCTCCCTATTACATGGCCATAGCAAAGATAGAGATAGAAGCAGAGACAAATGGAGAAGCAAAAGCAAAAGTAGAGGACATAACAGAGTCTATTCTTCTCTTATAGAGTCCCCACAAAGGTAGAAATAGAGTGTGAAAAGGACAAAGATGATAATGTAGAAGAAGATTATGAAAGTGAGCTAGAAGAGTCTATCCTACTTGCAGAAGGTAGAGATGAGAACAAAGTTCCAAAAGCCTCAGAAGCCAAAGATCCCTTGCTATTCGATAGAATGACTATGGTACCCTTTGGACTTATTAATGGGTCACATTTTATGAAAAACCTCTATAAGAAATGGATTATTAAGAGGAATAAGCCTTCTTCTAGCAGTGGCTCTTTCCTCCCTAATCCACCCCTTTCACGAGATGATGATGACGATGCACCTTTCCAACAACCACCAGTTTGGAAGCTTAAATGAAACTCAGAAGGTTCGTGTCATGTGACATTCTTGAATGCATACTCGGAACATGAGTCCTCAAGCCAAGAAGTAACTCATCCCCAAACCAAACATGAAACTGCAATGATACCCTTTCAGCTTCCCAAGGAGCAAACTAAGTCTCCACTGAAAGAGGAAGTTGGTTCTAGTGCATCATCAGAGGAGGAGACTAGTCCCTTGAAGGAGTCACCAGAAGTAGTCGATTAAACATTTATCCGTGAACTGGAAGGAGAAAAGAAATTAAGGTTTGTGGATGTTGAAGGTACTAAACGTCACTTGAAGGTGGATATTGATCTTCTAAAAGAAGAACTATTGGTCCTGCAAGAAAGACCTACTCAAGAAGAACTTGGACTGAAGGGGATACAAAGATCTGAAGGGGATTGATCCCATGGTGTGTCAACCTCACATTGACCTAAAGTATGATGCAAAACCTATGAGGCAAAGAAAGAGGCACATGAATCCAAATTACTCTGCCTTAGTGAAGGCCGAATTACTAAAGCTCCTTGAAGCTGAGTTTATCTATTGAGTGGCTAATAGTGAATGGGTTTCACCCATTGTGGTAGTATCTAAGAAGAATGGAAAACTGCGAATATGTGTGGACTTTTGAAAGCTGAATTCCAAGACGAAGAAGGATCATTTCACTATCCCTTTCACAGACTAACTGTTGGACACATTGCCAAGACATGAGCTCTATTCTTTCTTGGATGGATTCAGTGGATACAATCAAGTCCAAATCGCAGAAGAAGATCAATCTAAAACAACCTTCATAACCGAATGAGGAACCTATGCTTGCAAAGTGATGTTGTTTGGGCTCTATAAATGCCCCTGCGACCTTCAACAACGAGTGATGATGGCTCCATTTCAAAACCATATGCATGATTTTATTGAGGTATACCTAGATGACTTCTTTGTCTATAGCCTAATCCATGAGCATTGGGGACAGCTTAAGCAGTGCTTTCACAAATGTCGAGAGTACGGGATCTCCCTCAACCTCCACAAATGCATTTTTGGAGTTGCTTCAAAAGTTCTTTTGGACCACATTGTCTCTGCACAAGGGATAGCAGCAGACCCCGCCAAGATTGAGAAGATTGTAGCTCTAACCATGCTAACCAATCTCAAACAGTTGAGGGGATTCCTTGGCCATGGGGGCTATTACTACTACAGAAGATTTATTGTAGACCTGCAAGCAGACCTGCAACAAAGGTAGCCCTGTGCATAAACTCCTCCGAAAAGATGCAAAGTTCATGTGGACAACTGATTGTGATGGGACATTCCACACCTTGAAATAGTGCTTGATTAAAGCACCCATCCTACAACCTCATGATTAGACAAAGGAATTTCATGTGCACATTGATGCATCAGTTGAAGGCCTAGGTGTAGCCTTATGCCAAAAGGGCCTGTAGGGCTATCAATTCTGTTAGTTGGTTTGTACTTGACCACCTGTAAAGGACTAGGCACAACCATTGCCTAGGGCAATAGGTGAGACCTTCCTATTATGGCCATGGCTTATGCAAATGTAAGGTCTCAAATCCGCAAGTTTAATAGAAAAGATTCTCATCCCTGACAAGTCCTGGTGAAATATAAAATGATGGAACAGGGCTACTAGCCCTTCATAAAAGGGACCAAAGTTATTGATCCATCAAATCCCCCTGATGTAGAAGACAATGAAAGAGCTCAGACCATCATCATGCTTCATTTTGATGAATCCCTAATTCATCATATTGACCAACTCTCCACTACAAAGGAGAAAGGGGATGAGCTTGAAAGGCTCTATGGTTCTACAGGGAAGAACTCTAAGATTTTTCTAAAGATTGAAATTTTTAGCTCGGAGTATAAATAAGGAGAAGACCTAAGTTTATGTCACATATGAAGGGCTCATGGCACAATTGGCCTCCATTCAAGCACCAATTCATGATGATGATGCCATTGCCATCCTTCTAAAGTCTGTAAAGAAGTTCTTTCCAACTCTTGTTACTACCCTTATCAATATCCCTAATCCAAATTTGGCAAGTACCATCTAGTCATGTCTAGATGAAGAGAAGAGGAACCATAACAAAGGCACTTCAGCATCTACTTTCTGTGAGCAAGTGTTAGTCCATATAGTTTCTCCAACGTGCTCTTTCTATCATAAAAAAGGGCATATTGTAACTAATTGCTGGAAGAAGTACCCAAAAAAAATGAAGTGCAATAAATGCAAAAAGACTGGGCATATCACCAGTAAAGTGTCCCAATGTTCCAGAACCACCTAAGGAATTGGAGGCTAACTTTGCCTCCCAATCCACTGAAGATCGACTCTTTTGAGTCTTGTAAAATCTCCATCTATAACCATATTTTGTAGTGATATTTATAAAGGCATCTCATTGTGGATTGGGGGGGCATCTTGTCATGCTTTATCCAACGCCACTTGGCATTGGGGGGGGTGTTGAGAGTGTAAGCATGTGAACTCTCCTTATAATGGAGGGGATAAGGGTAGCTTAGTGTGAATGGTCCTGAGGGGAAGGGAAAACCCTAACCTTAGCTAGCTAGGGCTATATAAGCATCCCATGGGTCTATATCAACTGATGATGAGTGAGGGTAATCCAAGTTGTACTTTCATGAGCAACTGAATAAGCAAGTCTTGTTCTTGTACTTGTGAGCTCTTCTCTCCCTCTTGTGCACACTTCAATCTTTTCTTTCACTCCAATTTTCCATCAAACCCCTTTCCAGTTGGTGTATGGAATAGAAGTCATTTTCCCTATTGAACTTGAGCTACCCTCTTTCTGTGTGGCTATCAAAGGACGCTTTGACAAGTCCCTGCAACACCATCTCTTGCACCTAGAATGTCTAGGTGAGACTCAAAAAATGGCTCTATAGTGTATGGAAGCCATGCAAGCTCGTAGAAAGGCCTATGATTACAAGTTTCATCAAGCAGAAGGAGTTCAAGGAAGGTGACTTAGTCCTTTCTTATGATTTTCGAATTGGAAAGTTTCCAAGCAAGCTTCAACAATGATGGATGGACCCTTATAAGGTTCTTGCGGTCAACCCTAATGGCTTTGTCCAAGTCTAGAGAGTCGATGCTTCAGATGATCCCTTCCTCATTAATGGTTGTCACCTCAAAATGTATTACCCTCCCTAGGGATCCTAACAATCACCACCAATAAATTTCTCATTCCTTGCACAATAGTTGATACAGCCTTACCTAACACTCTCGATAGCCCTCTTGGTGATCCTGATGATGTGGCTTCATTCTATCAGTCTCTTACAACCACCTTCCCCCTCCTTGGCTTCCTTTCTACCTAGTGTAGCAAAGGTGGCAATGATGGTTCTGATACACATGGTGTTCTTACCATTCTCCTCTTTCAATAGTATACATATATATATATATATATATATATGTGTGTGTGTGTGTGTGTGTGTGTGTGTGTGTGTGTGTGTGTGTGTGTGTGTGTGTGTGTGTGTGTGTGTGTCGATCATGAGAGAAAATGACTTATATCCTTGTCATGCTAACCTATTCCTCGAGAAAAGGTGGAAACACCCTCGGGAGTAGGGCATAAGAAAAGAAAAGAAAAAATATTAAAAATTAACAAAAAAATTTATTATGGAAGAAAATGAAGAAATTCCCTGTCATAATAGGCCTCATTCCAAAAAAGGTGGCACACACCCTTGGATGGGAAGCTGGTTGTGGTGATTGATTTCTTATTGAGATGCTTAGCATTATAGATGGAGGGTTTACACTAGACCCATAGACTTGGATCCAAACTAGAAACATATCAATCCCAAATGGACTCAAGTGATCGCACTAAACTTGCAATAGCCTTTCAAGAGTAGACATCTTAGTACACTAATTGGAGATAGCATCAAGCTTGTGGGATGGCACCAACACCTTTGCTTCTTAGTCATTTTGGAACAGTAGTAGTTAAGACATCAAGCACTATAGACATTACAATAAGAAAGTAGCAATTGTGATAGCCTTTGTGCCTTCAAATTAGACATAGTCCTCTTTGTGTAGTGTACCCTTTGTGTCTTCCAATAAGATATAGACATATTATTGCAGTGCAAAGCTATAATCATAGTGCTGAACTCAACCTAAACAACAACGGTTGAATGAATGATTGGCTATGCAAGTGACATTAAAATGCTAAAATAAACTAGAGAAAAGGTGGATCAATGAAATTTTGGTCAAGGGAACATTTCCTTGAGCTAAAGAAATAGTTTATGGGGAAGATATTTGATTGCAGCTAGTTAGGAAAAAAGTCATAGTCTTCTCAAAAGATTGTTCTATTCTAGCACATCAACAAGTGAAGTTTTTACAAGACTTTCATTTTGATAAGCTAGGCAATGACTTTCTATGTTGTCCTTCTTTTCCATTTCCATGATTTGATTTTAACAGCACATAAAGACCTAATGGATAGAAATTATCCCAATCTTTAGCAATTTCATCCATGATTCAAGGTTGTTGAAAACCTGATCTAAGATAATTGGCAACTTCATCCATGATTTTAGGTTGTGGAAAACTTGACTTGATAAGACACTACTTATTACAATAGCTCAACATAGTATACAACATTAATCCAATTGGGAAATCACTCTTAGAGTACTCCAATTGATCATCTTTATGGTACATGTGGTCTAAACTAGGTGGTAGTAGCAAGGCTTGGGAACACACAACATTCAAGTTTCAGTAGGATGACAAATTACTGATGGTACATTCAAGGAAGTGAATGTAGACCATCTTGTTTGGACCTTTGTATCCACATCCTTGGGATTAGATTCTTATCAAAGAAGCCTATTTCTACTTCAACTCCCTTGATGCCATTGGTGCCTCAGTAGTGGGTAGTTTTTGGCAACAATAGCAGTAGTAATTACTATTGGTTATAATTGCAAGGTTTGTTCTTGCCTATTGTGGATTGTGGACTACTATTTTAAACCCTAAAGACATTGAACAACTACCACCACTGATTCATTATAATACACAATATTGTACTCAGAAGGCACTAACATTAGAGTTTTTGGGGGTACCTAAAAGGACTTGAAATCCTTTGCTAAAGAAATGTAACTTCAATAGCAAACTAATTGCTCCATAGGCTTATTTATACAGAAACAATGGTAGGATAACTTCATCAACAATACTGGATTATGATGCAAGAAATGCCTCAACAAGAGCATTACTCACATGGGTTTGACCCTTGTCGTGTGCTACAAAGAAATATTGACTCTGGAGTGTCTTACAAGAGGCATGTGGCCTAAGGGATTCCACCTTATAGAACATGTAAGATACCATGTGAGTTTAAAAGAGAAGAGTATTATATTTAGTAAAATTTATAGAAAATATTTATAAAATATATTTTTTAATACAATTTAAAAAAACTATAAATTTAGTAAAGTAAAATGCTCAATTTTAAGGCCTTATAGTGTGTAAACAAAAGGTATTTCTTAATATCCTTTGAATGCATATTATATAGATGATTTTTTATAGGTGGACCCCCCAAGCAAGTGGCATCCAACAACAATATCATGAACATCATACAAGAAATGGAGTTCAGCAAGTCAATTGCTCAGATGGCTAACATGATTGGTGTATTGGCACATGCACTTATGGGTTTTATTGAAACCATGATGGTAGCAGAAGTGGTAGATGCCATATGGATAGAATGAGCACTTTCCCAACATTTTACATCTCATATGGACTAGTTGCTACAACCATGCATATTGGAAGCTCTCATAGATCTTTACGATAATGTTGTGTTGCAAGAGGGTTTAGCATATGTACAAGACAAGCATATATTGGTTGCATCGATTGCTATGGGACTAATGCAATGACTCAACAAGAATTACTATAATCATTGCAAGATTTGTATAAAAGTTAGTATAGATAATTACTTTCTTATTGGCAACATTTGAAATGTGAGAAGAATCGAAGCTTGCATGGGGAGAGCTATGGTGGGAGAGCAAGAGCAAGAGAGAGAGAGACCCACAATGTGGAAACTCTAACTGTCACAATGTGTTACCGGCCTTCCCTTTATTCATCTATCACTAAAATAATAAATAATAAAGTGACGGTGATGGGCACCCGCCACCTCCAATGTGCAAGTGTGGGTACTGTCAATGTAGTAATACACATGTGGCTAGGTGGAGGTGCCTTTACCCCCAACAACCTCCCACTTAAAGGAAAATCTTCCCCAGCGACGAGGAGTGAAAAAGAAAAAAAAAAGACAGTAAAACATGTACATGTGTACAATAGGATGAGGAAAGACATCATCTCATCCCACGCCCATCAATCTCCTAAGGAAGGCAAAGCACTCCATAGAGAGGCTTTTGTTGAGAAAATCTACAAGATTCTCGTCAGAGAGTCGAGATCCTGACAAGGTCAACAGACTTGTCCTCAACGAACCCACATATGAAGTGATACCTCACCTTAATGTGTTTCGTCTTTGCATGGAAGACCATATTCTTGGCTAACTAAACGACACTAATAGAATTCGAATGCAAGGTAGGGATAGCATCCATAACAAGGTTATGAACCAAACAACCCAACCAAATGGCCTCCTTGCAAGCCTCAGTGGCTACACCATACTCGGCATCTGTAGTAGAAAGGGCCATGCATTTTTGCACCCTAAACATCCATGAAAAAACACCTCCAACATAAGTGAACACATAGCCAGAAGTGGACTTCCTACTGTCTGCATGTCTTGCAAAATCACAGTTAGTGTATCCCACGTCTCTTGTATCCTGGGTGGCTGCCATAGCATATGCACATATCTACAATGCCACTTAGGTACCTCATGATACCCTTCATGTCATCCCAATGCTTCTTACTAGGTGTAGCCATATAGTGTGCCACAACACCAAGTGCAAAGGCAATATCTAGATGAGTGGCTATCATAGGCATACATAAGACTACCCACTGTGGATGCATAGGGAATCTTGGCCATCTTAACCGTTTGATCATCTATCAGTGGACGTTTGCGAATAATCAGCTTGTGATACCTTCACATAAGAAGGAAATGGATAGCTAATTGGCTTCATGTCGTTCATGCAAAAGTGCTCAAGCACTTTACGAATGTACTCCCTCTTTGCAAGTAGAGGATTCCCTGATGCCTCTCGTGTCTAATGCGCATACCAAGTATGTGAGAGGCATGTCCCAGATCCTTCATCTCAAAGCTCTTCTTGAGCTGAGCCTTAAGAGCATCTAGATCATCATGATATTTTCATGCTAATAGCATGTCATCCACATAGATTACCAAAATAAGCAAAGATCTTTCATGGGATTTCTTGGTGTACACGCAAGGATCCATAGCACTATGGTTTTAGCCCTGTGAGTGCATAAAGGCACCAAACTCATGATACCATTTCCTAGGTGCCTGCTTCAAGTCATAAAGACTTTTCTTCAACTTGCACAATAGGTGTTGCCTGCGAGGCTTTGCAAAGCCCTTAGGCTGCTCCATGTAGACCTCATCATGCAAGTCCCCATGTAAGAAAGTCATCTTGACATCCATTTGGTACAAGTCCAAGTCAAGCTGTGCAACCAAAGCCAAGACTAAGCATAGGGTGGTAATATAAACCATAGGAGAGAAGACCTCATTAAATTCAACAACATGCTCTTGCTTAAAATACTTTGCTACCAATCTAGCCTTGTATGCCGGCTTGGGGTGTCCAGGGGTATTTTTCAACTTGTACATCCACTTGCATGGTAGAGACTTCTTGCCAACAGGCAAGGAAATCAAATCCTAAGTCATATTCATATGCAAGGAGTCTATCTCAGACTGCATAGACCTCTCCCATGAGTGACTATCACCCTTGCACATAGCCGCATCATAGGTGAGAGGCTCTCCTAAATCTATAGCTAAGACATAGTGCATGGAGGGCTCAAATCTATCAAGTGGGTGTCTATCTCTGGTAGAACGTAGCACTACAGGATTTGTTACCTGGCCAATATTTTGTCCAACACTCTAGCCATGAGCATCTATTGGTGGTGCTGCACGGTATCTAGCTAGTTGTATGGGAGCTCAGGGCTCCTCCTGAAATATAACCCTGTGTATCTCCACGACTCTCTCAGGCTGCCTATGCATCTTATCTTCATGGAAGACTACATTAGGCTACAAAAAAATTTCCACACTTGTAGATCACATAGATGGTAATCCATCTCTCTTGCATCTCCATAACCAAGGAATATGTCCTTAACACTCTTAACATCCAGTTTGTTACACTTGTCCTTGGGCACATGGTAGAATGCCTCACATCCAAAGACACGTAAATGTGCATAAGAGGGAGGCTTTCCTATCCATACCTCATCTACAACCTGAGAATCAATGACAATACAGGTTACGCCAGTCGTAACTTGCGATCTATCAAAAATTTCAGCCAACTGTAAAGAAACCTGTGGGAAAATCTGTGTACTGATTTCCTCTTCACCATTAGCCACTTGAACTCTAATGGGCTGTTGTAAGTCTGTGGGAACACAATTTAGCTTGTCCATGATGGACTTATTCACAAAACTATGAGTATTGCCACTGTCTATCAGGATGAACACTGGCTTTCCACATATGCTTCCCTTTATACGGAGTGTATTATGGCTCTTAGATCCCGCCCAAGCATCCATATAGATAGAACAATTAGTGGCAGCAAGCAACTGATCATAAGATCCACCTGGGTCAAACGGAACACCTCCACCTGGATCAAAAGGAAAAGAGTCGGCTGGATCATAAAAATACTCCTGCCCAACTTCCTCCTCAAGATCTTCATTTTCAGCATTAAGTGCCACTACATTAGCTCCATCTATGTCATCTTCAAAATCCTCAAAAACCAACATACTCTGAAGCTTAGGTTTGGCATTTTTGTATACACACTTTGAAGCATGATCAGGTGTATACTTTTCCACGCACTTGAAACATAAGCCTTTGTCCTTCCTTTCTTTGTAAAGATCCATAGGAATAGATTTAGGATTTGTATTAGCTGAGATGGACTTAGGCTTGCTGTCCCCCTGTTTGAAATCAACTCTTGGACTATTTGCTGTCCTGAAATTACTTTGAGGCCTAAAAGCATTGAATGGAGGATAAATTGGTACCCGTGAGCTCCTATTGGACACATGATTACTTCCATAAGTATTAACAACTTGTCCCTACTTTAAAATAGTCCTTGGCTATCCAAAACCATGCTGAAACGAAGATTCTTTTCTATACTTCCTTCCATAGCACTCCGCAAGCTCAATAGCCTTAAAAAGTGAAGTAGGATTTTGTGCCATAACATCAGCTGATAAAGATGGCTTCAAACCATACATAAACTTGTGAAGCTTAGCCTCATCACTAATGCTTTCCACATACATGGTCAGGTTGAGGAATTGGTTTGTGTACTCTCTTACACTTAGGCCTCTTTGTTCCAAACCATACCATCTCCGTGCTAACTTCTCTTTCTCAAGAGGCAAAACAAAGACTTCAGCCATAAGTGTCGTGAAAGCTTCCCAATTCTCTACAAGTATATTTTCTTTCTTGATATACCTCCACCAAGTATGGGAAAATCCCTCCAAATGCAAGGAAGCAAATTGAATCTTCATGTCATCAGTTTTAGGGTATATGTCAAAGTAGGACTCCATCTTAGAGGTCCATTCCTTTAAATCAGATGGTGAAGATGACTGACCATTGAATTTGGCTTTAAAAAATTGTCCTTAAACTCCCTTTCATGAAAGGGTTGCTGTCCCAAAATTGGCTAATCAGGATTACCAAGTATGGAACCTCCAAATTGAGACAGAAATCTTCCAACAGGTGGCTGAGAATTACTATGTAATCTTCCTGTTGGTAGAGCACCCCTAGAATTTTGAGTATGCAGTCCAAAATCTTGAGTATTGGCCCTATTCAAACTGCCCAAATAGTCATCATGCCTTTGTGAATCCTCTCCTACTTCATACTGACTATTTGGAATGCCTCTTCTTCCAATAATCCCATTTCCATGACCATTTTGGTTAGATGGCTGAAGTGGGGCTGAAGGGCCACTGTTTGAACAAGCCTTCTCATTAGCTTCTCTTGATGCCATTTGCAACTACATGAATTTAGAAATTTGTGCCATAAGTTATTCATTGGATTCCACCAACTTATCAATAGAAGCCTTGGTTTGATCAGTAGATAGAACCATCTGCTCCATTCTTGACAAGATGGCCTTATGTCGTTCCCTATGTCTTTGTTCATAGGCACACAAAGTATTATTGAGTATACTAACTTCTCCTTATTATTGAAGTTCTTCAAGGCTCTCTTGAAGTGTACTATCCATAATGGAATCCTTGATTTGCTGAGCATAATCTTCCTGGACCTTATTTTTGCCTTTATGTCCTGCCATAATAGTGTAGTCCTGCAGTGTCCCCTGTCAGAAAAACGACTATAACTTTTGCTAGGAAACTCCGATTTCAGAAATTTTTAATGAAAATCGAAGCTAAGAATGCCCTCTTAGAAATGAGCTATAGCATGCTATAACAAGTTTAGGACAAAAAATTCTGTAGCTGGATTTCTGAGTTTGAAGTGTCCAGTCCTGCACCTTGTCTAGACCTGTAAGTGCCCTGTTTTGACCCTGTAGTGCAAGATAGTAACCCCAAATGGTTACCAAACCCTATAAAAGGGTATACAGGACCTGTGGATACCCTTTAGTACCTGTACCTGTACTTCATTAATGAAGGGTGTACCTGTAACCACCTCTAAGTACCCTGTAAAAGCCCTGTAAATTCCCTGTTTTACCCTGTTTTGGTCCTGTAGGTACTTGAGCCCTTGGAAAGTATTCAATCTTCAATTCTCCACTTGATGTACTTGTGTGAGGGATAAAAAGGCATGACAGGCTCCCTACACGGACTCCAAATCACGGGGAGGTGGGCAAAGTTCCCCCTGGGTCGGTTGGTTGCACCCCTTTGGGATCTTCGATAGTGAGGGAGGGTCACCTCTCTTTTGTCCCACTATCTCCCCTGGCATCCACCTTTTTCCTCGGTGGGAATATCAACATGGCAGAGGCTAGTATTATAATCAATCAGCATGAGATGCATTTCTGAAATATTTATTCAGTCTTTCATGAGATGCAATTGAATGAAATTTTGAAAGTTTGGGATAGGAGAAGGGTCTTACCAATACAATTTAGTGACTCACTGATTGCTAGTACTTACCCTTTTACAATATTTCAACTTGGGCAAAATAAATTTAGCCAATCAATTGGATTAGAGTAAAAAAGTTCAAAAATCAATGGATTCAATAAATGGGATTCAATTGTTATGTTGAAATTTTAGATTGAAGCCTCTAATTCACTGATTGGAACTAGTATGCATAAGGCAAACATTGCATTCATGAATGGATGGATTCAAGCAAATGTTGGCTGAAAATTTGATGAATATTGTTTAATTCTTTAATCTCTCAATCAAATAGATTAAGCTCAGCAATTGGATTAATGAGAAAGATTAAGAATTGAAGAAGAGTACCTTTGACATGGCTAATGATGACTTGATATATCTCATATGCCTGATAGAGCCCTCGGTTGTCCAATGTTGGTAAAATAATCTCCAATGCTTGTTTATCCAGTACTTAGGAACAATCTTGGAGCTTCAAATGCTTGAAATTGAAGCATTAGACCCGTTTCCCCCAAATTTCTGCTCCATAGAAGCTCTTGAGGTTCAATCTTTAACCATTTTGTGCTTAATCCTTGCAATTCATTGTGAAGATTCCTTGCTGAGATGATCCCACGGGCTAAAAGGATGAAGAATCTTCAAGAAATTGTTAAGAAATGAAATCTTGGGGTGAAGCTTTCATGGCTGCCCATGGATTGTTCATGTAGGGTTTCAAGAGAGTGAAAAGATGAAGAATATAGCCTCATTTTGGAGTCTACACACCAGGAAGTTGAAGAAATCACTGCCAAAGATAATTTAGAAGCACCATAGCTGAAGATTGACTGAGGAATGATGAAGAACAGGGCTAGAAAAATCAGCACAAATTTTGGGCTGCTATCCAGTCCACGTGGCTGATCATCCAGGCCATAAAATGGTATTCAACCTGTTGCATTTGATGTCTAGAGTGCCATTATGCAAGCCATTGTTGATGGAGAGAAATGATCAATGAATAAGGAAGAGATCTCAACTAGAAAACTCCATGGAAGCTTGGGAAGAACTTGGAGAAAGAGGAAACGAAGAACTCTTTTGAAAAGTAACTGTAGTTTAGCCTCTAACTAAGCCCGATTAACCATCCTTTACCCTAGTTACCTCCATTTTTGCATGAAGTTTGATGACATCCTGCCATTTAAGCCATTATCCACCATATCTAACCTTGGATATCTCCACATGTAGTCTCTTACTAACTATAGATGATTTGCAGCACTCCGCTAGTCACTGTCTTATACCATTTTTGTCTGAAATTGATTTTGAAATAGGAAAATGAGACTAAAAATAGAAGAAAAGAATGGATCAAAGACTCAAGTTCTGATACCACTTGTCAGAGAGAGAGAGCTAGGGGGAGAGTAAGAGGAGAGAGAAAGACTAGATTTAGAGAGAGAAAGACTGGAAAGAAGGGGAAGCCATAGAAGCTGTGAGCAAGATGGGAGAGAAAGACTGTAATTGTATTAATGTGTCAAAAAGATGTGAAAATTTACATCTCCTCTCCTTCTATACCAATGTCAGTGTGACATGGCATAATATCAATGTTATTAACACTAATTTGTTATTCCCAGCTTCTTACACCGACGTCTATGCACAAACAGTTGCTCATGCTCTCCTACACAAGCTCATTTTCAGCCACGGTTGTCCTCTCCAGCTATTATCATATCAGGGCCCACAATTCAAAGCCAAAGTATTACAAGTCCTTACACAAGCACTGGGCATTCAGTAGCTTTTTACGTCACCTTATCATCCACAAACTAATGGACTCATTGAGAGGATGAATCACACACAAGCACTGCGCATTCAGCAGCTTTTCACGTCAACTTATCATCCACAAACTAATGGACTCATTGAGAGGATGAATCACACACTTAAGTAGATGATTGTAGCTTTTGTAGACCCTCTCCATCAAGATTGGGATCATGTTCTCCCATATGCCGTTCATGTGTACAACACATCTACCCAATCCTTAGTACGAGTCAGCCCTTTCAGAGCATTGTATGGGCGCGATCCTCGCTTACAACTTGATCTGCAGTATGTCAAAATCCAGCCGGCGAAAGCGGATGCAGTAGACTGATTATATCACCTACAAAGAGTGCAACCCTTACTTCATAGTGCATTGCTTCAGAACCTTCAGCAAGCACAACAACAACAGAAAAAGGCTTACGATAATGGCCACATTGCAGTCAGATACAAAGAAGGAGATCATGTCCTTCTATACTACCCCCTACGTCACAAAGGGCTCAACGAATCCCTACTACATCATTGGCTAGGACCCTATATAGTCCTCCAAAAGCTCTGCTCCAACACTTATCGTCTACAATGCCTCTCTAACAAATCCATCAGCACTGCCCATGTGATCCACATGAAGCCTTTCCATTCAGAATAGACCCCTTTTAGACCTTAGGGGGGAGGTATAGTACTCCTACTAATGTGTCTTACTAAGTCCAGCCCTGACGTGTCCTACTAAGTCCAGCAAGGCTAGCAGTTGTAACAGAACTAGTCTTGGCATGTTCTTGGGATGTTGTATGCAGGTTATATAAGATAAACAGAGCTGCTGTCGTGAAGCAGGTGGAACAGAGAATAGAGTATTCCACAATATTATTATTTTATTTGTAAGATAAAATATAAAATATTAGTAAAAATAATTTAAAAATTATTGTATAACTTCTAATTAAAATATAACATATATATATATAATTTTTAAGGATAATAGTTATAAATCAAGTAAAGTCATAAAAAGAAATTAATTCAAAAATATGTAGTTATTTTAACAAAAGATCTATAATTCTACTTTAAATTAAAATTTATTTTTAAAATAAGATATATAGTTTTTATATTTTATTATAGTTTATTTAAGCATTCAAATATATAAATATATTTAAACATAAATTGTCTTATATATTTGTGTGACTTATGTACACATATGCATACACACACATCCCACTATAAGGGAACATGGGTATAGTGATGGGTATTTTTGATGCAAATTAGAGGTGTCACTATGAATGCAAATAGCGAGAGTACTCTAAGAAAAAAAAAGCGGGTGAAACCCAAGCACGACAGTTTGCCGCAAAGAGTTTGAGAGAGAGAAAAAGAGATTGTGGCTTTTGGAGCAAGAGGGAGAGGAAGAGAGAAAGAGAGAAAAGGAGAGCTTCTCACCGCCGCCGCTGCCGTTCGTGAAGAAGATGAGGGTATGCACGAAGGAAGAAGAGGGATCGTCACAAAGAGGAGATGAAGAATCCATCCTTGGGCCTTTGCGGTGAGTACATTTCCTCCTCTTGGTTTGTCCTTGTTCTTTCTTCTTTTCTTTTATTTGTTTTTCTTGAGAATGAGGTGCATTGAGGGAGAAATAGAGGAAATGAAAGAGAGAGAGAGAGAGAGAGAGAGAGAGAGAGAGAAAGAAAGAAAGAAAGTTATATTAACGTCTTCTAAAGACCAAAACTGGCCTATGAGACAAACTGTGATACAACTGATGAGGTCTAGCTATCCAAAATAAAAGTGCTGAATGAAAAGCTAAAAACTGGAAACTGAAAATACGGTGCTGTGAGTGTGATAAGTGTCGTGTATGTGTATGTGCGTATGTAGCTCTGGTACTCCAGATAATGGCTACAAAAGGGGAACAAATGTCGGCTGTGATAGGGGAACAACTGTCGGCTGTGATAAAGTGGTGCGATGTGTATATGTAACAGATGCAGGGAGATATACTATCCTGGGATGTAGTAACAGTCGTCGAAGTCGCTAATAGCAGGTGATCCCTCCTGGATGCAGGATGTGGTACATCGACGGTGGAGAAAGAGCAAATTGGAGATCTGAGATCCAATGTGTCGAGTGTCGTCGGATCTCAATCTGCTATTGATGTAGATCAAGAATCCTCCGGATCTCCTATCGGTGTGGCTGTGGGGTCCGAAACCCACGGATCCTCGTGCGGCGTCGGGTACGCTGGACCTCAGCCTGCTGTAGTGTGAGCCCGGAGGTCTGGCTAGAGGCTGGTACAGTAGCTCTCACTCTGTCTGTCTAAAAGAACTGTGTAATAGTCGTCTTGGTGGGCCCCTTCTGACTGAGACCCGCTGTGTGCTCTGCTCTCTGATGTGCCATGCCTCTCCTAGAAAATGGCCAAATGATCTCTAATCCATATCAGTCATACATCCCTGAAGTGAGCTGCTCAATGTGTATCTAGATCTCAACTCTGAGTATGCCGGGCATCTGAGAACAAAATGCTCCTCACTCTCCACCTTTGATCTGCAAAGGGGGCATATCCTCTCCTCCCGTGGGATGCCACTGGCTCTACCACTCTCAATCATAAGCTGATGTGATGATACCCTGAGCTGTCCAATAAGAACTCTCAATCGATGTGGCATATAGATCTGCATATATCTCGAAATCTCTATGAATCCCTGCTCTGATATGCTCAAGAACTGTGTATAATAATGTGCCATCTTCGATGGCAGTGGTTGTGCAGGGCTGACCCATGTCCTCTGTATATAAATATGCCATATCTCCTGTCTGATGACTCTGTTCCTCTGAGAGAGAGAGAGGGTGTAAGTGGGAGCCTGAGTATCATATAGAAGAGGTGGGAGTCTATCAATGTCCAGCCCATGTCTGTCAAACCAAGCTCTAGTCTGTGCATACCATGATGTGGTATCCCCCGCTCAAGCCATCTCCTGAGATGCCATATATGCTCTGTATGCAATGTGATCTCTGTCCATATCCTGAAATCTGTGTAGGAAGCAGACTGTCTGAAATAATGCCTCGACTAGCATGGGCGGTGTGGCAAGCTCTGCTCGCACAATGTCATGTGGGACTGAGGCCTTGCTGCGAATCAATCTAGATATCATGATCACCTGAGATCTCTCCATCAATGTCCATACATAATCGGCAAGGCCTGGCCCCCATATAGCTGCTCCATACATCAGTGCTGGAGTGACTAGAGTATCAAAGAGCCACCCCTTGGTGCGGGGCTCCTGGAAATGTGCCTGATGACACTGGCGCTCCATAAGAGCCAATGCTGAGTATCCTCTAGTGAGGCGGTCACGAGCTGCCTGTGTCATCGAGAAAATCCCTGAAGCTGCTGTAAAGGTGACTCCCAAATATACATATGATCCAGTGACCTCAATACTTTCTCCTGCTGCCATGAAAATACTCTGTCTGCATATCTGAGCTGATGTATGGAATATAAGAACCTTGGTTTTACCAAGGTTCACTGTCATGCCTCTCTGTATGCAAAAATCATCCAATGCTAATAAATGTTGTTGTAATCCCTGAGCTGAATCTGAGACCAACACAATGTCATCTGCATATAGTAAGATATGAACTGTGGCTCCACTGAGATCTATAGCTCCACCGGCTCGCTGTTGAATAAACTCTGCTATCTCATCAATGTATAGCCCAAATAGAGTCAATGAGAGTGGGCATCCTTGTTTCACACCAATGGTGCTCACAAGTGGATCTGATATACCTCCCGGACATCTGACTCTGCCAGTAACCCGCTCATATAGTGCATAATTACCCCACATCATGTCATCATCCACCCCCAGATCAAGTAGGCATCTGAAAAGCCTCTCTCTCGGAACTGTGTCAAAGGCTTTGCGGAAATCCACAAAGCAACAATGCAATCTCTGTTTCTTCACTCGTGTCTGGTCGATCAGACAACGGAGAGTGAAGATGTGGTCTATGGTAGAAAATGCACGTCTGAACCCTGCCTGTCCGGGTGCGCGCATGCATTCTCTCTCTGCAAGCATGCTGAGCTCCTCCTCCATCACCGTGCCATAAAGTTTGGCCAAAACTGGCCCAATCATGATGGTCCTATATGTGTTAGGATCCATAGGATCCCCTGACTTGTGGATAGGTACAATGGTGTGCTCTGTCCACGAGTTAGGGAATTTCTCAGACAATGCACGGTTGAAGAGGTTAGCAATGAGTGGAGCCAATGTGTCTCTGCCATATATAATATGCTCTGCCTGAAGATCAAACTGGTCTCGAGCGCGGCCATGCTGTAACTGTGAGATAGCATGTTTCACCATACTAGTGGTGAAAAAGTATGAAATACCCGGTCTCGGTGTACATGGTGTGGGTATCAGCGGCTGTGCGGGTACATGATATAAACTCTGTGCGTATCCATGCCATACTGTAGGGTCATGTATCGATGTGGGTGAGCATGGTTCTCTGATCTGCCTCCATGCCTCTGCACAATCTCTGCTCATAAGGAGGTGGTATATATCCCAATATCTCTCCTCCTCCCATTCCCGCTTTTTACGGCGGGTCAAGCGGTGCATGCGTCTCTGCGCCTGTCTATGTGTGATCTCTCCTCTGGCCTCCAAATCGCATAGCTGTCGACGTAGATCTCTGCACTCATCATCATACCACCTGTTCTGTGGCATGGGTACCGGTCTGAGGGGGGTGCGTGTATGTGTGATGTGGAAAACTGAGTGTAGCAGAATCATGCAGAATGCGTGTGATATCAGTGGTCAGTGTATCAAGGGGTGCGTATGGATCAAGTGACGTGATGTGCTCCTCCAGATGCTGTGAGTAAACATGTGAGAGCTCATGAGTGAAGTGTATGGTAGTATGCATGTGGGGTATGATATCTGCAGGTGGTGATGGTAATGAGGTGAGGAGTGAGAAACTGAGAAAGGTGTGATCGGCACCGAGTGGAAGTCTCCCAAGGCCGAAGGACTCGATAGTATGCATCCCATCGATCGGTCCGAGTAGATAATCTACATTACTCTTGCCCCCCCCATGTGGGAAGCATGTAAGACCTCCTGAATATGGCCATCGTGCCATCCCGTTATAAATAACGAGATGATGTCTACTACCAAGCTCAACTAAATGCCCTCCATACCCTGTGGCGTCTGGCCCAGTATCTGCTGACTCCCGACTGATCCCCAACTCCTCAGGGTCTAATGCTCTCATGATCTCTGGCTGCTCCATATCGAAACTCTCACACTGTCGGCTCTATGTGCGCCCGTTGAAGTCCCCCATAAGGAAGACCTCACCCAAACTAGAATACAGAATAATGTCCTCTGAGAGCTGTGAATAAGGGGAGGGGGAATCTCTGGCCTGAATATCACCCTGCGTAGTACCATATCTGGACCCTCGTGGTGGTGAAAAGTAGCATACTGCCATATAGATCCATCTCTCATCTGATATCTGCACTCTGATCCATATGTAACTGGCCTCCTTATCTCGTCTCACTAACTCGATATGTCTCTGTATCCCTTGACGGAATAGAACTGCCACCCCTCCTGAGCCTCTAGATGTACTCTGTCTAGTAGTAGCCCGGTATGCAGATACCCACTCAAATCCTGTAATGCGTGGAAGCCCTCTCTCTGGGCTCTCATGTGTCTCTGTGAGGCATATAACATCATGGTCGGGTAAAATCTCCTCAAGTCTGTCCGGTCGTGACCATAGGGAGCCGTTGCAGTTCCAAACTGCCACACGTATCGGGATCTCCTGTACAGTCCTCTGCCCCATCTCATAGGCCACGCCCCCCTATTTGGTGGGGTGTCCATCTATAAAAATCCGGCCATCTCGATAGAAGGCCTTACGGCGTTCTCTACGTGCTTGGAGTATCTGTGGTATGCATGCTCGTTTGTGTGCAATTTGCATCTGAGTCAGGTCCTCATCCATGAAGATGGGAGCCCCAGTCATCCCTCGGAGTGAAATCCGCTTCCAAAAGAAAGCGGCTCTGTCCTCCAGTGTGCTCATATGTAATATCAGAGCTCTGACCTTGGTAGTATCTCGTCCTGCACGCCATGCCTGAGTAAAGGGCATGCTCGTGTACCCTAGTCGGGTGCATAGCCCGCATGCGTCCTCCTCCGGAGAGGCCCCTTCGGGGAGCTCGGTAATACACACCTTCAATCTACGCGCGTTCCTGAGCCTCTCCTCCTCTAAGGTCTCATGAACCCGGACTACCTCCTCCTTTTTATTTTCTTCCTGGACCTCCTTCTTAATGTTCTTCTTCACTACCTCAATCCACCCCTCCTTATTCCCTTCTAATTCTTCCTTCATGTTTGCTTTGATTTTTTCCTCCCATCCCTCTCTCGAAGCCTCAACTTCGGTTTTAATGCATACCTGGAGGTTCTCTCGGCATTCCTTCGTGATAGCCTCTCGGAGGTCCGCTTTGAAATCCGCGTCCTCTCTTGCCTCCCCTAGATGTGACACTTCCGTTTGTAGCTTGTCCAGGTCGGTTTTGAGATCCCTCTTCTCTTCCGTGAGTGTCTTCACCATCTCCTCCAGTCGCCGGATCCTCTCATGGAGCCGGCGGGTTTCTTGGTTCAAGGCATTATCCGCATCCTTCTTGAAATCTTTCTTCACCTCCTTGATAGCCTACCTGATTAGAAGCTCCACGTTATGGAGCTCGAGCGGCATGTCACCTGCCTCCTGCACTGCCTGTGCAGGGTCTCTTCTGCCCTGTTTGAGCCCTGCTCTCGTCTATTTGTGAACAGTCGTTTGATCTGTTTGAGACCTCTCGTCAGACCAGCGCAGGGTCTTTCCTTCCCTTCTCAAGCCCTGGCCTCCGCTATCTGTAAACAGCCTGCTCGAACTGTCTTGTGAACTGCTGTGCATCATTCCATCCTACAGAGCCCTCCCTGGCTGCGATCTCAGCCTAACTTCTTGCGCCTGTCTTGGTCTGACCTGCACATGCGTTGCCCTGCAGTAGTCGCAGTGTGCCACAGAACCAGAACTAGGGAGAGAGGGAGTGCCTATTCGTTGCCACTGTGCCCACAGGCCTGTGCGCTGGTCTCTTGACTCCGCTATCTGTAAACTGCTGCGCTGCTCTCTTGACTCCGCGATCTCAGCTCCTTGTGCGAGGGAGCCTCTCACTCCTTGTGCGAAGGAGCATCACAAGCATGTGGCAGTCCGAAGAAGGATTCGGTGTCAGCAGCCAGCTACACACGAAGTTGCCAGAGAGAGAGAGAGAGAGAGAGAATAAACATGAAAGATAACAAAGAAAGAGAGAAAGAGAGAGAGAGAGGAGAATGAGTGAGAAAACATGAGGGGGTGGAGAGAAACAAAGACAGGGGCAACAAAGAGAGAGAGAGAGAGAGAGAAAGAGAAGGGGAGATAACATGAAACAAAGAGTGAAAAGAGAGGTGGATAAATTATGTTAGGTTAGTTAGAAAACTAGAGCTACATCTCTTCAAGAGAAGAGGGTGTTCAAATTGCCCATGGATTTTTTATACAGCAAAGTGATCTTCGTTAGCTAAGAGAATTGCATTAAAAATCTAAAATGCTAGATTATGTCAAGTTGGGAATGATCAAATGTCAACTATCCTAGTGTGTCATCCTAGATCCAAATCAATGTTATTTTAGGGGGACCTAAGTTGAGACTATACCTTATTAATAAAGTGGTTGATGCATATTACTCCCCCTCCTTTCTCACTCTGATCTTTAAACCAATGCAACGTTCTACTTAAGTTTGAGAGATGATAGTAAAGTAGTTATCTTAAGCTAATGTTAGATAACCATGGTAGGAGACTATAGTCACAATTAAGGCTTGCTTTAGGTTCATCCTTGTGGGGTTGAGGTAGAAGTTTCTCTATGAGGTAGACTTAAGTAGTTTGAGGTAATACAGATTGATTATTACATGGGAGTTTTGAACAAAAGTTACATTGATTACCTCTTGATAAATTTGTGCCATTAGGATTCAGTGGATAGACATGTTACAAATATAGATATGCACCTGGATATGACTATAGTATCTAGATTTGCAAGGCCATGCACTCTCTAGAATTTGGATGAAAAGGGATCAATTTGTGCACACCTTAGATTGAATTTATGATCTTTCTACATTATGAAAGGTGTTGGATATGGAATGACATGTATTGTTTTATCAATGTCGATCATCTTTCCTATATTAGAACCAACCTGGTGCACAGATCGGGTGCCGTAAGCGCGTGTAGTGAGCGTCAGAAGGTCCCCAAGAACAAAAGAACTCTACTTTTTGCACAAAACTCAATGTAGAAAGCATGCACGACATGAACAAGAGACCAATTGGGTGCAATCTCCCCCCATGCCTTGTGTGAGCGCTCCACAAAGCATGTATTTTATGTATTAATCATCTTCAAGCTCAAATAATAGCCCAAATTACAAAATAGCACGCTTTTGGCTTTTGAGTTTGCTTTAGTGCCAAATAGAAATAAAGCTAATAGGCGGGCGCCCAAAAAGTCAGGCATACCCAATACAATGTCCAAATACGAATATCATAATCGTGCGCCCATGCGCATACAAAAATAATAAATAAATAGGCGCCATGCCTAAGGTATGCGGCCATCAAAATATAGATGATAACTCAAATACATGCTATCCTCCAATGCTTTCCTCCGCCACTGCTGCTATCTCTACACATCAACTCAAGCATTCACAATCGTTAGTAAAATAATACAATTAAACTGACAAAAGTGAATACCTAGCAGTTTTCAGCTACATAAATAAATCAATTGGTTAGAAATCAATCCTAACCTTAATTTATCACGAGTGCGCACTCTAAACTCATAAACGTTTCTTAATTTAATATGTATTTTGCGGAATCACCCGCTATGGAATCACCCATGTACACACTAAATTAATGAAACGCCCGAAAAGGATAAGCGTCCCTATCGACTTCTCGCACAAAGAATCCACTTTGTATATGAGCCCCGGTAATCAAAGTTTACGGAATCCACCGTAAAACCTCACGGAATCCACCGTGGCACGGAATCCACCGTGTAATATGCCTCCTAGCATCATCAACCTTAAGTAGATATAGTGAATGGAAAATCTAAAAGTTGTTTAATGTTTATTTTGAAGGAATCTATGGTTAACCATACTATTAATGTATCTAATTTTCATGGATAAATATTTATAATAGGATTCTTATCATGATGTAATGCCTCAAGTTAGCTATTGGAAAAACTTAAATAAAAGATGACTCTTTTTGTGTAAGCTCAATAGCTCTTAAAAATTTATGTTAAAATGTAAGAAGATTTATATGGAATCTTTATAATGTATATTAAACTAGTTCGTTATGTGTTGTAAACCAAGACATTTCAATTTACATTAGTTCTATTGAGTTACAAGAGAAGAAATCTCTTCTCAAACAAATTAAAAAAGAAAAAGAGAATGAGAACAAAAACCAATTGTTTGTCATAATAATGTAGACAAAATGGAAAAGGATGATGGTCATGATGTTCAAGATCGTGAGGCGTACCTTAACCAACGTGTCCTGTGTCCTTGCTCTCAATGCAAGCTGGCAATCAGATGAAAGAGTCACTTGTCTATAGAACACATACGACGCTTTGGTAAGTTCCAATCAAAGATCATTGATCAGGTGGTCTGGTGCGCAGATCGAATGCCGTATGCTCGCGTAGTGAATGCCGGAAGGTCCCCAAGAACAAAAGAACTCTACTTTTTGCACAAAACTCAAGGTAAAAAGCTTGCACGACATGAACAAGAGACCAATTGGGTGCAATCTCCCCCCATGCCTTGTGTGAGTGCTCCACAAAGCATGTATTTTATGTATTAATCATCTTCAAGCTCAAATAATAGCCCAAATTACAAAATAGCACGTTTTTGGCTTTTGAGTTTGCTTTAGCACAAAATAGAAATAAAGCTAATGGGTGAGTGCCCAAAGAGTGAGGCGTACCCAATACAATGTCCAAATACAAATATCATAATCGTGCGCCCATGCGCATACAAAATAATAAATAAATATTCAACGCCTCAATAAATAGGCGCGACAAAATATAGGCACCATGCCTAAGGTATGCGCCCATCAAAATATAGATGATAACTCGAATACATGCTATCCTCCAATGCTTTCCTCCGCCACTGCTGCTATCTCTACACATCAACTCAAGCATTCACAATCGTTAGTAAAATAATACAATTAAACTGACAAAAGTGAATACCTAGCAGTTTTCAGCTACATAAATAAATCAATTGGTTAGAAATCAATCCTAACCTTAATTTATCACGAGTGCGCACTCTAAACTCATAAACGTTTCTTAATTTAATATGTATTTTGCAGAATCACCCGCTATGGAATCACCCATGTACACACTAAATTAACGAAACGCCCGAAAAGGATAAGCGTCCCTATCGACTTCTCGCACAAAGAATCCACTTTGTATATGGGCCCCGGTAATCAAAGTTTACGGAATCCACCGTAAAACCTCACGAAATCCACCGTGGCACGGAATCCACCGTGTAATATGCCTCCTAGCATCATCAACCTTAAGTAGATATAGTGAATGGAAAATCTAAAAGTTGTTTAATGTTTATTTTGAAGGAATCTATGGTTAACCATACTATTAATGTATCTAATTTTCATGGATAAATATTTATAATAGGATTCTTATCATGATGTAATGCCTCAAGTTAGCTATTGGAAAAACTTAAATAAAAGATGACTCTTTTTGTGTAAGCTCAATAGCTCTTAAAAATTTATGTTAAAATGTAAGAAGGTTTATATGGAATCTTTATAATGTATATTAAACTAGTTCGTTATGTGTTGTAAACCAAGACATTTCAATTTACATTAGTTCTATTGAGTTACAAGACAAGAAATCTCTTCTCAAACAAATTAAAAAAGAAAAAGAGAATGAGAACAAAAACCAATTGTTTGTCATAATAATGTAGACAAAATGGAAAAGGATGATGGTCATGATGTTCAAGATCGTGAGGCGTACCTTAACCAACGTGTCCTGTGTCCTTGCTCTCAATGCAAGCTGGCAATCAGATGAAAGAGTCACTTGTCTATAGAACACATACGACGCTTTGGTAAGTTCCAATCAAAGATCATTGATCAGGTGGTCTGGTGCGCAGATCGAATGCCGTATGCTCGCGTAGTGAATGCCGGAAGGTCCCCAAGAACAAAAGAACTCTACTTTTTGCACAAAACTCAAGGTAAAAAGCTTGCACGACATGAACAAGAGACCAATTGGGTGCAATCTCCCCCCATGCCTTGTGTGAGTGCTCCACAAAGCATGTATTTTATGTATTAATCATCTTCAAGCTCAAATAATAGCCCAAATTACAAAATAGCACGTTTTTGGCTTTTGAGTTTGCTTTAGCACAAAATAGAAATAAAGCTAATGGGTGAGTGCCCAAAGAGTGAGGCGTACCCAATACAATGTCCAAATACAAATATCATAATCGTGCGCCCATGCGCATACAAAATAATAAATAAATATTCAACGCCTCAATAAATAGGCGCGACAAAATATAGGCACCATGCCTAAGGTATGCGCCCATCAAAATATAGATGATAACTCGAATACATGCTATCCTCCAATGCTTTCCTCCGCCACTGCTGCTATCTCTACACATCAACTCAAGCATTCACAATCGTTAGTAAAATAATACAATTAAACTGACAAAAGTGAATACCTAGCAGTTTTCAGCTACATAAATAAATCAATTGGTTAGAAATCAATCCTAACCTTAATTTATCACGAGTGCGCACTCTAAACTCATAAACGTTTCTTAATTTAATATGTATTTTGCAGAATCACCCGCTATGGAATCACCCATGTACACACTAAATTAACGAAACGCCCGAAAAGGATAAGCGTCCCTATCGACTTCTCGCACAAAGAATCCACTTTGTATATGGGCCCCGGTAATCAAAGTTTACGGAATCCACCGTAAAACCTCACGAAATCCACCGTGGCACGGAATCCACCGTGTAATATGCCTCCTAGCATCATCAACCTTAAGTAGATATAGTGAATGGAAAATCTAAAAGTTGTTTAATGTTTATTTTGAAGGAATCTATGGTTAACCATACTATTAATGTATCTAATTTTCATGGATAAATATTTATAATAGGATTCTTATCATGATGTAATGCCTCAAGTTAGCTATTGGAAAAACTTAAATAAAAGATGACTCTTTTTGTGTAAGCTCAATAGCTCTTAAAAATTTATGTTAAAATGTAAGAAGGTTTATATGGAATCTTTATAATGTATATTAAACTAGTTCGTTATGTGTTGTAAACCAAGACATTTCAATTTACATTAGTTCTATTGAGTTACAAGACAAGAAATCTCTTCTCAAACAAATTAAAAAAGAAAAAGAGAATGAGAACAAAAACCAATTGTTTGTCATAATAATGTAGACAAAATGGAAAAGGATGATGGTCATGATGTTCAAGATCGTGAGGCGTACCTTAACCAACGTGTCCTGTGTCCTTGCTCTCAATGCAAGCTGGCAATCAGATGAAAGAGTCACTTGTCTATAGAACACATACGACGCTTTGGTAAGTTCCAATCAAAGATCATTGATCAGGTGGTCTGGTGCGCAGATCGAATGCCGTATGCTCGCGTAGTGAATGCCGGAAGGTCCCCAAGAACAAAAGAACTCTACTTTTTGCACAAAACTCAAGGTAAAAAGCTTGCACGACATGAACAAGAGACCAATTGGGTGCAATCTCCCCCCATGCCTTGTGTGAGTGCTCCACAAAGCATGTATTTTATGTATTAATCATCTTCAAGCTCAAATAATAGCCCAAATTACAAAATAGCACGTTTTTGGCTTTTGAGTTTGCTTTAGCACAAAATAGAAATAAAGCTAATGGGTGAGTGCCCAAAGAGTGAGGCGTACCCAATACAATGTCCAAATACAAATATCATAATCGTGCGCCCATGCGCATACAAAATAATAAATAAATATTCAACGCCTCAATAAATAGGCGCGACAAAATATAGGCACCATGCCTAAGGTATGCGCCCATCAAAATATAGATGATAACTCGAATACATGCTATCCTCCAATGCTTTCCTCCGCCACTGCTGCTATCTCTACACATCAACTCAAGCATTCACAATCGTTAGTAAAATAATACAATTAAACTGACAAAAGTGAATACCTAGCAGTTTTCAGCTACATAAATAAATCAATTGGTTAGAAATCAATCCTAACCTTAATTTATCACGAGTGCGCACTCTAAACTCATAAACGTTTCTTAATTTAATATGTATTTTGCGGAATCACCCGCTATGGAATCACCCATGTACACACTAAATTAACGAAACGCCCGAAAAGGATAAGCGTCCCTATCGACTTCTCGCACAAAGAATCCACTTTGTATATGAGCCCCGGTAATCAAAGTTTACGGAATCCACCGTAAAACCTCACGAAATCCACCGTGGCACAGAATCCACCGTGTAATATGCCTCCTAGCATCATCAACCTTAAGTAGATATAGTGAATGGAAAATCTAAAAGTTGTTTAATGTTTATTTTGAAGGAATCTATGGTTAACCATACTATTAATGTATCTAATTTTCATGGATAAATATTTATAATAGGATTCTTATCATGATGTAATGCCTCAAGTTAGCTATTGGAAAAACTTAAATAAAAGATGACTCTTTTTGTGTAAGCTCAATAGCTCTTAAAAATTTATGTTAAAATGTAAGAAGGTTTATATGGAATCTTTATAATGTATATTAAACTAGTTCGTTATGTGTTGTAAACCAAGACATTTCAATTTACATTAGTTCTATTGAGTTACAAGACAAGAAATCTCTTCTCAAACAAATTAAAAAAGAAAAAGAGAATGAGAACAAAAACCAATTGTTTGTCATAATAATGTAGACAAAATGGAAAAGGATGATGGTCATGATGTTCAAGATCGTGAGGCGTACCTTAACCAACGTGTCCTGTGTCCTTGCTCTCAATGCAAGCTGGCAATCAGATGAAAGAGTCACTTGTCTATAGAACACATACGACGCTTTGGTAAGTTCCAATCAAAGATCATTGATCAGGTGGTCTGGTGCGCAGATCGAATGCCGTATGCTCGCGTAGTGAATGCCGGAAGGTCCCCAAGAACAAAAGAACTCTACTTTTTGCACAAAACTCAAGGTAAAAAGCTTGCACGACATGAACAAGAGACCAATTGGGTGCAATCTCCCCCCATGCCTTGTGTGAGTGCTCCACAAAGCATGTATTTTATGTATTAATCATCTTCAAGCTCAAATAATAGCCCAAATTACAAAATAGCACGTTTTTGGCTTTTGAGTTTGCTTTAGCACAAAATAGAAATAAAGCTAATGGGTGAGTGCCCAAAGAGTGAGGAGTACCCAATACAATGTCCAAATACAAATATCATAATCGTGCGCCCATGCGCATACGAAATAATAAATAAATATTCAACGCCTCAATAAATAGGCGCGACAAAATATAGGCGCCATGCCTAAGGTATGCGCCCATCAAAATATAGATGATAACTCGAATACATGCTATCCTCCAATGCTTTCCTCCGCCACTGCTGCTATCTCTACACATCAACTCAAGCATTCACAATCGTTAGTAAAATAATACAATTAAACTGACAAAAGTGAATACCTAGCAGTTTTCAGCTACATAAATAAATCAATTGGTTAGAAATCAATCCTAACCTTAATTTATCACGAGTGCGCACTCTAAACTCATAAACGTTTCTTAATTTAATATGTATTTTGCAGAATCACCCGCTATGGAATCACCCATGTACACACTAAATTAACGAAACGCCCGAAAAGGATAAGCGTCCCTATCGACTTCTCGCACAAAGAATCCACTTTGTATATGGGCCCCGGTAATCAAAGTTTACGGAATCCACCGTAAAACCTCACGAAATCCACCGTGGCACGGAATCCACCGTGTAATATGCCTCCTAGCATCATCAACCTTAAGTAGATATAGTGAATGGAAAATCTAAAAGTTGTTTAATGTTTATTTTGAAGGAATCTATGGTTAACCATACTATTAATGTATCTAATTTTCATGGATAAATATTTATAATAGGATTCTTATCATGATGTAATGCCTCAAGTTAGCTATTGGAAAAACTTAAATAAAAGATGACTCTTTTTGTGTAAGCTCAATAGCTCTTAAAAATTTATGTTAAAATGTAAGAAGGTTTATATGGAATCTTTATAATGTATATTAAACTAGTTCGTTATGTGTTGTAAACCAAGACATTTCAATTTACATTAGTTCTATTGAGTTACAAGACAAGAAATCTCTTCTCAAACAAATTAAAAAAGAAAAAGAGAATGAGAACAAAAACCAATTGTTTGTCATAATAATGTAGACAAAATGGAAAAGGATGATGGTCATGATGTTCAAGATCGTGAGGCGTACCTTAACCAACGTGTCCTGTGTCCTTGCTCTCAATGCAAGCTGGCAATCAGATGAAAGAGTCACTTGTCTATAGAACACATACGACGCTTTGGTAAGTTCCAATCAAAGATCATTGATCAGGTGGTCTGGTGCGCAGATCGAATGCCGTATGCTCGCGTAGTGAATGCCGGAAGGTCCCCAAGAACAAAAGAACTCTACTTTTTGCACAAAACTCAAGGTAAAAAGCTTGCACGACATGAACAAGAGACCAATTGGGTGCAATCTCCCCCCATGCCTTGTGTGAGTGCTCCACAAAGCATGTATTTTATGTATTAATCATCTTCAAGCTCAAATAATAGCCCAAATTACAAAATAGCACGTTTTTGGCTTTTGAGTTTGCTTTAGCACAAAATAGAAATAAAGCTAATGGGTGAGTGCCCAAAGAGTGAGGAGTACCCAATACAATGTCCAAATACAAATATCATAATCGTGCGCCCATGCGCATACAAAATAATAAATAAATATTCAACGCCTCAATAAATAGGCGCGACAAAATATAGGCGCCATGCCTAAGGTATGCGCCCATCAAAATATAGATGATAACTCGAATACATGCTATCCTCCAATGCTTTCCTCCGCCACTGCTGCTATCTCTACACATCAACTCAAGCATTCACAATCGTTAGTAAAATAATACAATTAAACTGACAAAAGTGAATACCTAGCAGTTTTCAGCTACATAAATAAATCAATTGGTTAGAAATCAATCCTAACCTTAATTTATCACGAGTGCGCACTCTAAACTCATAAACTTTTCTTAATTTAATATGTATTTTGCGGAATCACCCGCTATGGAATCACCCATGTACACACTAAATTAACGAAATGCCCGAAAAGGATAAGCGTCCCTATCGACCTCTCGCACAAAGAATCCACTTTGTATATGAGCCCCGGTAATCAAAGTTTACGGAATCCACCGTAAAACCTCACGAAATCCACCGTGGCACGGAATCCACTGTGTAATATGCCTCCTAGCATCATCAACCTTAAGTAGATATAGTGAATGGAAAATCTAAAAGTTGTTTAATGTTTATTTTGAAGGAATCTATGGTTAACCATACTATTAATGTATCTAATTTTCATGGATAAATATTTATAATAGGATTCTTATCATGATGTAATGCCTCAAGTTAGCTATTGGAAAAACTTAAATAAAAGATGACTCTTTTTGTGTAAGCTCAATAGCTCTTAAAAATTTATGTTAAAATGTAAAAAGGTTTATATGGAATCTTTATAATGTATATTAAACTAGTTCGTTATGTGTTGTAAACCAAGACATTTCAATTTACATTAGTTCTATTGAGTTACAAGACAAGAAATCTCTTCTCAAACAAATTAAAAAAGAAAAAGAGAATGAGAACAAAAACCAATTGTTTGTCATAATAATGTAGACAAAATGGAAAAGGATGATGGTCATGATGTTCAAGATCGTGAGGCGTACCTTAACCAACGTGTCCTGTGTCCTTGCTCTCAATGCAAGCTGGCAATCAGATGAAAGAGTCACTTGTCTATAGAACACATACGACGCTTTGGTAAGTTCCAATCAAAGATCATTGATCAGGTGGTCTGGTGCGCAGATCGAATGCCGTATGCTCGCGTAGTGAATGCCGGAAGGTCCCCAAGAACAAAAGAACTCTACTTTTTGCACAAAACTCAAGGTAAAAAGCTTGCATGACATGAACAAGAGACCAATTGGGTGCAATCTCCCCCCATGCCTTGTGTGAGTGCTCCACAAAGCATGTATTTTATGTATTAATCATCTTCAAGCTCAAATAATAGCCCAAATTACAAAATAGCATGTTTTTGGCTTTTGAGTTTGCTTTAGCACAAAATAGAAATAAAGCTAATGGGTGAGTGCCCAAAGAGTGAGGCGTACCCAATACAATGTCCAAATACAAATATCATAATCGTGCGCCCATCCGCATACAAAATAATAAATAAATATTCAACGCCTCAATAAATAGGCGCGACAAAATATAGGCGCCATGCCTAAGGTATGCGCCCATCAAAATATAGATGATAACTCGAATACACGCTATCCTCCAATGCTTTCCTCCGCCACTGCTGCTATCTCTACACATCAACTGAAGCATTCACAATCGTTAGTAAAATAATACAATTAAACCGACAAAAGTGAATACCTAGCAGTCTTCAGCTACATAAATAAATCAACTGGTTAGAAATCAATCCTAACCTTAATTTATTACGAGTGTGCACTCTAAAATCATAAATGTTTATTAATTTAATATGCATTTTGTGGAATCACCCGCTATGGAATCACCCATGTATACACTAAATTAATGAAACGCCCGAAAAGGATAGGCATCCCCATCAACTTCTCGCACAAAGAATCCACTTTGTGTATGAGCCCCGGTCAACAAAGTTTACGGAATCCACCGTAAAACCTCACGAAATTCACCGTGGCACAGAATCCACCGTGAAATATGCCTCCTGGCATCATACCCCCAGGGTGGATAGCAATTGACCTCAATTCCTATTAGCTCAATGTAGAGCTAACAGAGTGGGGAAAGCATTTAAGTCCCTAGCATGCATCCATTGGGCTTCCTCTACAGGATGGTTCTTAAATTTGACTAGATATCTAGAATATCTTTGGCCAGTTCTAGTGGTCATGAAGTCAGTATCTATGATAGCTTTAGGTTCAAGTATTTCAGTCTCTTCATCTAACAAAGGTGGGTTTTCATAAACAGGGCGTACAGGTAACTGGCCTCTAAAGGGTCGTAATAAACTAATGTGAAATGTGTTATGAATTTTCCAATGAGGTGGTAATTCTAACTTGAATGCATTATCATTAATTTTGTGAATGATCTTAAATGGTCCATAGAATCTAAGGGCTAATTTCACAACTGGATGTTTATCTACACTTTGTAATCTACGTTTTTCTATTCTCAACCAAACATAGTCATCAACTTTGAAATTCATTGCTTGTCTTTTCTTATTGGCTTGTTTGGTATATGATTGCTGGGCTTTAGCAATCATGTCTTTAACCTCATCAAAAATAGTAGCGTAGATAGTAGCAATATCATGAGCACTCTGAATTCTATTTGATAAAGATGCAACAGGTGTAGACAATCTATAACCATAAATCACTTCAAACGGTGCTTTCTTTGTAGATGTGTGTGGTGTATTGTTATATGCAAACTGTAGTAAATGCAAATGTGTGTCCCATGTCTGTGGTTTACAAATAGTGTAAGCACGTAAAAGATCTAGAATAGTACTATTAGTGGCTTCTGTTTGTCCATTAGTTTCAGGATGAAATGCAAATGAAAAATCAATTTTTGTTCCTAGGTTAGCAAACAAAGTAATCCAAAAGTTGTTACAAAATCTAGAATCACGATCACAAATAATAACTTTTGGTAATCCATGATTAGTGAAAACAGTTTTCAAAAACAATTGTGCTGCCTGAGATGCTGTTAAAGTTTTCTTACATGGAATGAAATATGCTTGTTTACTAAAGCTATCTACCACAGTCCAAATCATGTCATGGTTAGCTTTAGTATTAGGTAAACCAGTAATAAAATCCATAGAAATCTGTTCCCATGGTCTTGATGGAATAGATAAAGGCATAAGTAATCCATACTATTTACCATGATGTCTCTTAACTCTTTGACAAATCAAACATTCAGAAATAAAGTTAGATACATCAGTGTCCATATGTTTTCAATAAAAATCTTCAGTTAATGTACGTAAAGTAGATATGATACCTCTATGACCTTGGTATGGAGGACAATGAATCTCATTCAAAACAAAAGATCTAAATGGAACTGTAACACATAATCTCTTTTCATAAAACATGAATCCGTCATTATAAGACAGTGAATCAATAGGAATCCAGTTATTTCCAACTAATTTATTCCAATCAGCATGAAAAGTAATGTCCTAATGATAAGTATCTTTCATAGGAGTTAAAGAATCAAATGATATAATAGAAATATTACGAATGGTGGGTCTTCTACTTAATGCATCGGCCACTACATTTTCTTTACCTAGTTGATATTGGATAATCGGATGAAAACTCTGAATAAAGGCTGCCCATTTGATATGTCGATCAGATATTTGGGGTTTGTTAAGTAAATGTCTAATAATTTGTTGATCAGTCTTAATCTTAAACTCAGAACCCATTAAGTAATGTTTTCATTGTTTTAAAGCTTGTACCACAGCTAATAATTCTTTATCATATGTGAAATATTTAAGTTCGGAGGGTTTCAGTTTACAACTAGAATAGGCTATGGGATGATTATCTTGCATAAGTACGGCTCCTATTCCAGATCCGCTAGCATCAGTAACTACTAAAAAGAATGGTCTATTAAAATCAGGTAGTTGTAATACAGGAGCATGGGTTAATGCATGTTTCAATAAATCAAAGGATTTCTGTTGATTATCAGACCAATGATAAACAATACCTTTCTTTAAAAGTTTAGTCAAAGGCAAAGCAAGTAATGAAAAATTTCACACAAATTTCCTGTAAAAACTAGCAAGACCTAGGAAAGATCGTAACTCATGCACATTTTTAGGTATAGGCCAGTTCAATATTGCTTCTATCTTCTTAGGGTCAACTTTAATACCATCTGATGATAAAATATGACCTAAATATTCAATTTCTGTTTTAAAGAACTCACTCTTTTCTGGATTAGCATACAATTGATTATCTTTCAACAAATTGAAAACCAAGGACAGATGTTCATAATGATCTTTCTCATTTTGACTAAAAACCAAGGTATCATCAAAGAATACAATAACACAATGCTGATATTTCAAAAATATACGATTCATCATTCTACTAAATGTAGCAGGTGCATTAGTCAATCCAAAAGGCATCACTAAAAATTCATAATGCTGATATTTCAAAAATATACGATTCATCATTCTACTAAATGTAGCAGGTGCATTAGTCAATCCAAAAGGCAGACTTGAATATGTCAGACTTATCTAATCTCACCTAATGATAACCAAATTTAAGATCTATTTTACTAAATATGGCAGAACCTTGCAGTTTATCCATAAGGTCATCAACTCTAGGAATTGGATATCTATTCTTTACAGTGATCTTATTTAAAGCATGATAGTCAATGCACATATGATAAGTATTATTATTCTTCTTTACCAACAAAACAGGTGCACCAAATGGAGAACTACTAGGTCTAATCAATCCTCTATTGAGTAATTCCTCAACTTGATTTTGAATTTCTTTTTGCTCTATCTGGTTATGCCTATATGGTGCTTTACAAGGTGGTTGTGTACCAGGAATTAAATCTATTCTGTGGTTTTCTAGACGTGAAGGAGGTAAACCAGGTGGTAGATCTTCTGCAAAACAGTCTTTAGATTGTGCAAGGAATTCTTTATGCCTAGGGTGCATATGTTTTTCTTTAACTTGCAGTCCATTCACCCAGATTAGATAAGATTTACTACTTTTGCGTAAGGCACGTTTAGCTTGAGTATGGGAAAGCAGTGGAAAATCATTAGATGCATGCATACCATACAATGTAATATGTTTTCCTTGAAAATGAATATTAATTGAATGTGTGGAATAATCTATATCAGGGTTATGCTGATGACGCCAAGGCATACCTAAAATAATATCACTGGACTGTAATGGTACAACTAGAAAATTTCTTCTTTCAATATATTCACCAATTTGAATTTCTAAATCATGCACCTCTTGTGTTCCATTATACCTTATGCCTAAGAATGCTTCTTTAATGTGATAATGCGTAGGAACAGTTTGTAGTTTCAATTCTTTCACTAGCTTTGCAGAAATAAAATCATGAGTACTACCATCATCATGCAAAATAATCTTTTCTTTTTCATGCACTAAACATTTCATTGTCAATAAAGAATGTGGAGTTGGCATACCTGGTAAAGTATCCGAAGGAGTGGTAATGTCATCTTCATCTTCCATGAAATCAAGCATTTCTTCATGTTCGTCATCTTCCATTGCTCCAAGGTAGTTGATATGGACAGGTGGCTTCTTCGATTGGCAATGGGCTGCTAGATGTCCAGGTTAGTGGCATTTGTAACACACTATAGATTTGGATTTAGATACATTGTTTGCAATGTCAAGAAGTCTAGGAATATTAGGGTTTGGCTGTGAAATTGTCTTGGGGTTTTGATTGGTATTGGATGGTAAAGCAGGTGGTTTTGCCCAAGTCTTACGGAAAGATGATGAAGGAAAATGACATTGATTAAATCTCCTAAAATTTGAATTGAATTGCTTAGATCCATAGTTACCATTGGCTTGAAATTGCTGTGGACGCTTGTCTCTTCCTCGAAGCTTGTCTTCAGTGTCATGAGCTAAAGAAATTGCGTTTTCAAGAGTTGCAGGCTTGAACATATTGACTTCAGCGTAGTAATGCCCAAGTAATCCAAACATATACTTGCGCTTGTGTGTCGCTTCAGGTACGTCTTCAAGCATGCGTAACTAGAGTAATGCATTCCAAAAGCGTTCGGTGTACTAAGGAATAGGCTCACGATCTCTTTGCTGAAGAGGTTCCCATTGCTTTATGGCTTGTTCATGGAATTGTGGAGGAAGGAAATTCGGCATAAACTTCTTCTTGAAACTCTCCCAGGTAGTGGGACAATCTATACTCTTACGAACCACGATCCACCAAAGAGATGCTCTATCCACTAAATGATTAGTGACACACTTGATTTTATCTTTTTCAGCATATGTTTCCTCATGAAAGTAATCATCAAACTGACTGATGAATGCAAGAACAGTTTTTCCATCTCGAGTGCCATTGAAAGTACGAAATTTGAAATTTCTTTTACTTATCTTTGTTTCTTTGCGGTGTTGAGATATCGAGCTCCACTCGTGATACGCCAGGGTGACCGTTGTGTATTTATGTCACCGACTTGTCAGTTGCAGACGCGGTTGGTACACCGCCCATGAATAATAGCTACATGATAGCTATCCTTATCTACTCTAGTTCGTGGCTCAGTTAGTATGCCACCTTAGTTAGTTGAGTTTGGTTTGAGACCCATATATAGGGTTCTTCTATTTCTTTGTATGAGAGTTCTTTTGGCTTACACAACTAAGAAGAGGAAAACTGTTTTCAGCCTCCACCCTTGTGTGTCTTCCCCCATTGTGCAAGCAAGAAAGCTACAAGTGAGACTTCTTCCTTCTCTCCCACAATCTTGACATGGTATCAGAGCCTTGTTCGTGGTAAGGAGCTCAAGAAAGCAAGCCAAGCTCGCGGTGTTCTGGTAAGAGGAGCAGTGTTGCTTTCATTTTCTGTTTTGGGAGCAGATCTCTGCAGGTAGCACAGCCGGAAAGTGCAGGAGTGCATTGTCTCAGGTTGAGACGCCCTTCGCGGTGAGACCTTGTTTTTTTGATTTGAGGCCATTTCGGGGCCTGTTTTGGAGGCGGAAGTTTTCTGCACGCACTCAGGAAAAGGCCCAGTTTTATGCTGTGCGACCACTGTTCTACAGGTCGGTGAAAAGTTACCACAGAAATTGCATCGTATGCTTATGTGCAGAGACATTGGGAGTTACAGAATCATCCTTGGTTCCTGTTTATGCAAAATCGTCACTAGGAAGTGACTGTGTGGTCAAATACCACTTTCGCCAGTTTTGCAGATTTGTCGTTGTGAGGGTGAAGCTGTGTTTTTTGCAGTGACAGAATTTTTTGCAGTGTTCTGTAATGGCGTCTGATTCTCTTTCACAGATTGTCACTGAAAAGCTTGACAAGAACAACTTCCAAGCATGGAAGTTTAGAATGACGAATTTCCTTATGGGAAAAGGATATTGGGAATTTGTTGCAGGAAATGAAGAAGAACCAGTTCTTCCTGATGTTCCCAATCAACAGCAAATGCAGGCATTTAAAGCATGGCATGAGAGAGCCAGGAAAGTTATGTATTGGCTGTCTATCAGCATTTCAGACTCTATGATTGTGCATATTCAGGATGCAAGTACGCCAAAGGAGGCATGGGATACTTTGTCAAAAATGTATAGCACAAATACGCAAGCCAGGAAAATGCAGCTCAAGCAAGAGTTGCACAATGTGCAAAGAGAAAATATGAGCATCAACGACTACCATATGAAGGTGAAGAAGATTGCAGATGCACTTGCTTCCATTGGGTCACCAGTGGAAGATGATGATTTAGTTTCTGTGACCTTGAATGGTCTAGGAAAGGATTATGCACAGTTTCGGACATCCATTTCAGTTCGTGAAAGATTTCCTGATTTTGAGGAGTTGATTGCTCTTCTAATTTCTGAGGAACAGAGAAATGGTGGTGCATCTTCTTCAGGAGGAACTTCAAAAGAAGCTGTCTTCTACTCAAATGCTGGAAGAGGTAGAGGCAGAGGTAGAGGAGGCCGATTTGGAGGCCGTGGTAGAAATCAGAATATGCAGCAAACTCAAGAAAACCAGTCCTATGGAGGAGGACGTGGTAACTCTAGAGGCAGGGGGAGCCAAAGAGGTCGTGGTGGATGGCAAAGAGGCCAAAATGCAAACAGTAATGTTGAATGCTACTACTGTGGTAAAATGGGTCATATGGCTAAAGACTGCTATAAAAAGCAGAATGACATCATGAATGGAAAACTGCAACAAGGGAATTATGCATCTTCTAGTAGACAGGGTGATGACAGAAATGAGCATTTGTTTATGGTGCAGCACATGAACAATTCTGTGACAAGTGCAGAAGAAAGCAATGATGTATGGTATGTTGACTCAGGTGCATCAAACCACATGACAGGTCATGCAGAATGGATGGAGGATGCAAAGAAAATGGAAAAACCAGGATTTGTGGAGACTGGTGATGATACTGCACATCCTATTGTGCAGATTGGAAAAATTCCTTTGTCTATGCAGGATGGGAAAAAGAAATACCTGTCCGATGTATTTCATGTCCCAAATATCACCAAGAATCTGGTTTCTGTTGGTCAAATGGTTGAACAAGGCTTGCAGGTCAGATTTAATCCTCATGGATGCTTTGTTGAGGATATGAAAAATAAAGGTCGCTTGATAGCAAAAGGAAAGAAGAAGGGCAGAATGTTTACATTGGATGCAGACATGTCTGAATTGAGTGCAACAATGTTTGCACATGGGACCGGGGTAGTTGCAGATATTGATATCTGGCATAAACGCATTGGTCATGTTAATGTACAGCGACTTAAATCAATGCAGGCCCAAAATATTTTTACAGGTTTGCCTAAATTCAAGGTTGCAGAAATGCATAAGGTATGTGAAGCCTGTCAGTTTGGAAAACAGGCAAGGAAACCATTTCCTAGACATGTTCAAGAGAGTGAGAAGCCATTGGAATTAATCCACTCTGATGTGTGGACTACTAAAGCTGCATCTCTTGGAGGCTGTCATTATTTTGTCACTTTTATTGATGACTATAGCAGAAAAGTTTGGGTGTATTTTATGAAAAAGAAAAGTGAAGTTTTTGGGTACTTCAAAACTCTTAAAGCTATGGTTGAAAAAGAAACAGACATGCAGATAAAATGCCTAAGGTCAGATGGAGGGGGAGAGTACCTCTCAAATGAGTTTGCAAGGTTCCTGCAGGAGCATGGCATAAAGCAGCAATATTCATGCAGTCATACCCCACAACAAAATGGAATTGCAGAAAGGAAAAACAGGCATATTGGAGAGGTATCTCGTGCCATGCTCAATGAAAAAGACTTGCCAGATTTTTATTGGGCTGAAGCAGTTGCTACAGCAATCTACATAATGAACAGGACTCCCACTGCAACAATACATGGAATGACTCCAGAGGAGAGGTATACTGGTAGGAAACCATATATTTCTCATTTGAAAATTTTTGGTTGCATTGCCTATGTACATGTGCCAGATGAGCTGAGATCCAAGTTGGATCCAAAAGCTGAGAAGTGCATCTTTATTGGTTACTCTCTGCAGAAACAAGGGTATAGATGCTATAACCCTTCTACTCGTAAGTTTACAGTGAGCAGAGATGTTGTTTTTGATGAGATGAGTAGCTGGTATAAACTAGTAAATGTGATTGATGATGTAGATGCACAAAATGGTAATGCTGCACAGAATTCACAGCAGCAGTCACAAAATATTAGTGGACCTGGAGCGTCCTCTAGCAGTGGTTCACATTCTTCGCCATGGACAGGCAGATTGAGATCAGGAGAATCTTCTCAAAGTAATACAGATATGGTATGCATGTATCACGAAAAGGAAAAGAGAAGGTTGATCAGCCCATGTTTGATGTGAATGCAGGTCACTCTTATGTGGATGGTGAATCCAGTGGCTCAGAACAGAGCATTGATGATGAGTTGGGTATTCCTTCTATTGTTACACCTGGAGTAAGGAAGACCAGGGATGTTTTGAGAGCACCTGGGAGTGAACCCACTTTGCGCAGGTCTACGAGAGCTAGGTATCCTGTGGATAGGCTGAAATATGATGGATTTACAGCCATTCACTATGCATATATGGTTAAAGTGATACAGGAACCAGAACCCACTTCTTTTGAGGAAGCCATGGGAAAAGAAAAATGGGAGAAAGCCATGGATGAAGAAATGGATGCCTTGGAAGCAAATGCTACATGGGAATTGGTACCTTTGCCTAAAGGTAAAAATGCAATCGGCTGTAAGTGGGTTTATAAGGTGAAGCACAATGCAGATGGTTCTATGAACAGATACAAGGCAAGATTAGTAGTCAAGGGGTATGCACAAACATATGGCATTGACTATGAAGAAACATTCAGTCCGGTTGCAAGGATGGCAACCGTAAGAGCAGTCATTGCTATGGCTGCATCAAAGGGATGGTCTTTACATCAGATGGATGTAAAGAATGCCTTCTTGCATGGTGATTTGCAAGAAGAGGTCTATATGGAGCAGCCACCAGGTTATGTGCATGCTGTTCATCCTGAGTTTGTTTGCAGGTTGAAGAAAGCCTTGTATGGCTTGAAGCAAGCACCTAGAGCATGGTCTGACAAGATAGGACAGTATCTTGTCACTATTGGCTTTCAGATTTCCAAGGCAGATTTCTCACTTTATGTGAGAAAAACAGAGAAAGGTATTATGCTACTTGTCATTTATGTTGATGATTTGATTATGACAGGTGACAGTGATGAAGATATCCTTCATGTGAAAATGCTATTGAAGCAGAAGTTTGAGATGAAGGATTTGGGAGAGCTGCGTTATTTCTTGGGCATTGAGGTGATTAGATCACCAAGTGGGATACAGCTCTTGCAGAGGCAGTATGGATTGGACATGCTGTCCAAATATGGGATGACAGGCTGTAAGCCTATTTCTGTTCCTTTGGAGCAGAATGTGAAGCTGAGCGCAGATGCAGGTGAGCTTCTGGAAGACCCTACTATGTACAGACGCATAGTAGGAAGCTTGATTTATATGACTATTACCAGGCCAGATTTGAGCTATGCTGTTGGATTGGTAAGTCAGTTTATGCAGGCTCCAAGGAAACCACATTTGGATGCGGCTAGACGCATACTCAGGTATGTGAAGTCCACATTGCAGTATGGACTATTTTATGAGACTGGGGTTCAGATACAGTTGCATGGATACACTGATGCTGATTGGGCTGGTAGTATTTCTGATAGACGATCTACCAGTGGATATGTGTTCTCTTTTGGGAGTGCTGCAGTCACTTGGAGCAGCAAGAAACAGCCTACAGTTGCCTTGTCGAGCACAGAGGCTGAGTACAGGGGTGCAGCAATGGCTGCATGTGAGGTAGCTTGGTTACATAAGCTACTTTATGATATGCATCAGTCTATAGATGGGCCAGTTGTCATTTATTGTGACAACATGAGTAGTATACACTTGGCAAATAACCCAGTCTATCATGCTAGAACAAAGCACATTGAGGTGCATTATCACTATGTGCGAGAGAGGGTTTTACTAGGTCTTATTGATCTAGTTTATGTCAGCACAGAGGATCAGGTAGCTGACATATTCACGAAGGCATTGGGCGCAGAGAAGCTGCGCAAGTTCAGAGACCTGCTTGGTGTGCAGGAATTGGGATTGAGCTCGAGGGGGAGTGTTGAGATATCGAGCTCCACTCGTGATACGCCAGGGTGACCGTTGTGTATTTATGTCACCGACTTGTCAGTTGCAGACGCGGTTGGTACACCGCCCATGAATAATAGCTACATGATAGCTATCCTTATCTACTCTAGTTCGTGGCTCAGTTAGTATGCCACCTTAGTTAGTTGAGTTTGGTTTGAGACCCATATATAGGGTTCTTCTATTTCTTTGTATGAGAGTTCTTTTGGCTTACACAACTAAGAAGAGGAAAACTGTTTTCAGCCTCCACCCTTGTGTGTCTTCCCCCATTGTGCAAGCAAGAAAGCTACAAGTGAGACTCCTTCCTTCTCTCCCACAATCTTGACATGCGGATGGATTGAGCTTCGAGATTTGCATCGATGGTACGTGAGATAAGATCTTCAGATTGTGGTTCCCCTTTGTCAGTAGTCGATCTTTGTAAATTAGCCAATTGAACTTGCAATGCTTGTCGGGCTCGTCGTTCTTCATCCAACTGCATCATAATTAAATCTAGCTTTTGCTCCATCGTAGGTTCAGGTAGATCGCCTTCAGCCATCAAATCATCCATATTTTGTTCCATCATCCTGCAAAACTTCAAAAGACCTCACACTCTCAAAATCCAATTAGCGGGATGAGCGTAGCTCAAGTTCGGGTATACAAGGCTTATATATTTTTGCGTGTGGCTTTCACAATCTTCGTCTTTGGCTATTGCGGGATTTGTAATCTTTGAAAAATTTGTGTTTTGACCTTCTGCATGTGCTGGAACTGGTTCAGCAAGTCTGCGTATGCGAACAGTACCTTCCAGAGAACAACTTTGCAGTTCGGAGCTTCTGCGCAGGAACAGTGCTTATAGGAGTTTTGAACAAAAGTCAGTTCTGACTTCAAATTACTTGACTGACTTTGGAAGTTGCAGAACTTATGAGACTTGTTGTACTTGCAGAGTTTATGAAGCTGAATATGATTTAGGACTTAAGTAACTAAGCTTTAAGCTTAGTGTTGATAAAAACATGGAATCGTGGGGGGGCGTTTTTTCACGCCGTGAAAATCACGCTGACCTCCTCTGATGCCGTCGACTGAGATTTTGAAGCTTTTAAGCTTCTTTAAACTTAATAAACTTTATATTAAGCTTTTAAGCTTATGAATTTTTTTGAAACTTATCTCTGTATCTCCACGACTTGTATAAGAGGATGTAGGAGTGGTCCTCCGCCTTTGCAGGCCGGTCCTTCGTGATCAGAGAGACTGGAAACAGAGGTTCTTGACCGCTAGGAATCCACCCGTATCGACCGTTCGCGATGAGATTGACCGTAGATCTCGATCATTCCAAGAGCTCCACCTTCGCACAAGATGGGTAGCGATTGGAAGCTCTCGATCTCAGCTTCGCTCTGATACCACTGGTGCACAGATCGGATGCCATATGCTCGCGTAGTGAATGCCGGAAGGTCCCCAAGAACAAAAGAACTCTACTTTTTGCACAAAACTCAAGGTAAAAAGCTTGCACGACATGAACAAGAGACCAATTGGGTGCAATCTCCCCCATGCCTTGTGTGAGCGCTCCACAAAGCATGTATTTTATGTATTAATCATCTTCAAGCTCAAATAATAGCCCAAATTACAAAATAGCACGCTTTTGGCTTTTGAGTTTGCTTTAGCACAAAATAGAAATAAAGCTAATGGGTGAGCACCCAAAGAGTCAGGCGTACCCAATACAATGTCCAAATACAAATATCATAATCGTGCGCCCATGCGCATACAAAATAATAAATAAATATTCAACGCCTCAATAAATAGGCGCGACAAAATATAGGCGCCATGCCTAAGGTATGCGCCCATCAAAATATAAATGATAACTCGAATACACGCTATCCTCCAATGCTTTCCTCCGCCACTGCTGCTATCTCTACACATCAACTGAAGCATTCACAATCATTAGTAAAATAATACAATTAAACCGACAAAAGTGAATACCTAGCAGCCTTCAGCTACATAAATAAATCAACTGGTTAGAAATCAATCCTAACCTTAATTTATTATGAGTGCGCACTCTAAACTCATAAGCGTTTATTAATTTAATATGCATTTTGCGGAATCACCCGCTATGGAATCACCCATATACACACTAAATTAATGAAACGCCTGAAAATGATAGGCGTCCCCATCAACTTCTCGCACAAAGAATCCACTTTGTGTATGAGCCCCGGTCAACAAAGTTTATGGAATCCACCGTAAAACCTCACGGAATCCACCATGGCACGGAATCCACCGTGAAATATGCCTCTTGGCATCATGATCTCAGAATTTGAGCAAACGGTAAGAAAAGTGTATCAATCATGTCTTACATTCGCAAACTAATTGAATATCATATACAAAAGCATTAGACGTGGTCGTAAAATTTATATTGGGAGGTGACGTCTCATCCCAAGGAGGAATGCACCTATTGCGGCCAGTTAGAAGAGTTCATGGGCGTGCAATGGATGGAGTACCTAAGCCAATCCACCACTTGGAAGGCACAACTCAATCTATACTGTCAATACCAGAGGAGACATGTAACCTTTCAAACCTTCCTCCAATCTTGGAGCATGAGATGGATACAATGATCAATGCATTGATGCCCATGGATATCGAGGCATCTGATTTGCTAAGAGAGGAAGCATCCATATCATTATATGATGGGTGTCGAGTATCTCGCCTGAAGACGTTGCTTGCACTCTTAGGTGTGCAAGCAAAATACAAGTGGAGCAAATATATTCTACATATACTTTGTTGAATTTTTTTCGGCACCATTATTAAAAAAAATTGTACTTTTTCAAGGTTTTTATGATTTATTTTTAGTTTGTAAAAGTATCATATAGTATCAATTAGAGATACCATGCCTGAGCCTCATAATGATGATACATGACATGTTTTATGAAAGCTTGGCATGGACTACAACATCATCCATGCATGTTTCAAGGATCGTGTGCTATTTTGAGGAGAGTGCATGACTATGGAGACATGTCCAAAGTGTGGTGCTCATAGGTGTTGACATGACTTGCAAGAGAAAATCATCTCTCAGAAAGTTCTTAAACACTTTTCACTTATCCCCCGTATACGTTACATGTTTTGTACGTTCGGCATGGCGAGTTATGCTAGGAGATTGACATAGGACCATAGGCTATATCATACTTGCAACATCCGCCTACACAATTCATTGACGAAACACTTATAAGCGTACTCTAGAATATACATTTTAAGTAGAATCATTTTTTTCAAAGTTATATTATCGTGCTTTGCTTAAATCTTTATATTGATTATGCTAACATCACTTTTTGTCTCTATACAAGTGATCTTTGGAGAGCAAGAAGAGTGGAGGAATGAGTGACGAGGAGTTGTAAGAGATATTCACACGTATGTCTCCAGATGAGATGGCCGAATTCAGAGATATAGCGGACCAGGAGCTATCTGATGCACAAATCAGATGCTGTATGCATACATAGCAAGCGCTGGAAGGTCCCCAAGAACAAAGAACTCTACTTTAAGCTTAAAATCCAAGAGAGTAGATTTGCACGACATGAAGCAAAAAGACCAATTGGGTACACTCTCCCTCCATGCATTTTTAATATTTTATTCATCTCCAAGCTCAAAAATAGCCCAAATTTACCATTAGCATGCTTTAGCTTTTGTATTTTCTTTTGTCCAAATAAAGAATAAAGCGGTTGGGTGCCCCAAGAGTCGGGTTGTGTCCAAATACAATGACCAATAATGAATATTTAAACTGTGCGTCCATGCATATACAAAATAATAAGTATATGCCAAGTGCTTCAATAAATAAGCGCGTCAAAATAAATATTGGTGCCATGCCTAAGACCCGCGCCCATCAAAAATGATAATTTTTTCTAAATAACTTGAATATATGCTATCGCCCAGTGCTTCCCAACACCACCACCGCACCTGCTCTACACATCAACTAAAGCATTCACAATTATTAAAAAATAATAAAATTAAACCAACAAAAGTGAATAACTAGCAGTTTTCAACGACAAACTAAATAAATAGATTGGAACTTTGTCCTAGCCTTAATTTAATACAAGTGTGCACTCTAAACTCATAAACATCCATTAATTTAAATATGTATTTTGCGAAATCACCCGCTGCTATAGAATCACCCACTTGCACATTAAATTAATGTGACGCTCAAAAAGGACAGGCGTCCCCATCAACTTTTCAGACAAGGAATCCACCCTGTGTATGAGCCCCATCAAATAAATATAATTTTACAGAATCCATCACAAAACCTCATAGAATCCACTGTGGAATATGCCTCCTGGCATCATTCCCTCGGGGTTGGATAGCAATTGTCCTCAATTGCTATTGGCTCAATGTGGAATGAGCAGTGAGAGGTAAGCACTTAGGTCATGAGCGTGCATCCATTGGGGCTCTTCAACAAGATGCTTTTTGAATTTCACCAAAGATCTATAATATCTACGGCCAATTCTAGTGATCATATAATCAGTGTCTAAAATTGTTTCAGGTTCAAGTATTTCAGTTTCTTTTTCTAACAAAGGAGGATTTTCATAGACAAGGTGGACAGGTAATTGGCCTTTAAAAGGCCGTAACAAAGTGATATAAAAAGTATTATGGATTTTCCAGTGTTGGGGTAGTTCTAATTTAAATGCATTGTCATTGATTTTGTGAATGATTTTGAAAGGTCCATAAAATCTAGGAGCTAACTTTACAACAAGGTGTTTCTCAACACTTTGTAATCTTGGCTTTTCAATTCGTAACCAAACATAATCATCAACTATAAAATGAAATTCATAGATTTTCTTTTCTTATTAGCTTCTTTTCTTTTCCGAGTTGATATTGGATAAGTGGATGAAAACTTTGAATAAAAGCAGCCCATTTAATATGATGGTCAAAGATTTATGGCTAACTAAGGAGATGTTTGATACTTTGTTGGTCAGTTGTTTTGATCATGAATTCACATCCCATTAAATAATGTTTCCATTGACATAAAGCTTGTACTATAGCTAGCAATTCCTTATCATAGGTAGAATACTTAAGTTTAGAGAGTTTGAGTTTGCAACTAGAGTAGGCTATGGGATGGAAATCTTGCATAAGAACAACTCCTATTCTAGATTCACTAGCATCAGTGACTACTAGGAAAAATGGTCTATTAAAGTCAGGGAGTTGCAATATAGGAGCATGTGTTAAGGCATGTTTTAGTAAATCAAAAGACTTTTGTTGATTTTCAGACCAATGATACACAATACCTTTCTTTAATAATTTTGTCAAAGGTAATGCTAGCAATGAAAAATTTCTCACAAATTTTCTGTAAAAGCTAGAAAGACCTAAGAAAGAACGTAATTCATGCACATTTTTAGGTATCGGCCAATTCAAAATTGCTTCTATCTTTTTAGGATCAACTTTAATACCTTTAGATGAAACAATATGTCCTAAGTATTCAATTTGGGTTTGGAAAAATTCACTCTTTTCAGGATTAGCATATAATTGATTCTCTTTTAGTAATTTGAAAACCAAAGATAAATGTTCATAATGCTTGTTTTCATTCTTACTGAAAACCAATATGTCATCAAAGAAAACAATGACACAATGCTGATGCTTCAAAAATATGAGATTCATCATATGATTGAATGTGGTCGGTGCATTAGTTAAACCAAAAGGCATAACAAGGAATTCATGATGCCCAAATTGAGTTCTAAATGCAGTTTTGAAATTATAAGATGTGTCCAGTCATACTTGATGGTATCTAGACTTAAGATCTATTTTGCTAAATATTGCAGCCCCTTGTAGTTTATCCATGAGGTCATCTGCCCTAGGAATTGGATATCTATTCTTGACAGTGATCTTATTTAGGGCACGATAATCAATGCACATCCTATAGGTGTTATTTTTCTTTTTAACTAATAGGATAGGTGCACCAAATGGAGAAGCCTAATGAGTTCTTGGGTTAACAATTCTTCAACTTGAGTTTGAATTTCTTTTTGTTCAATTTGATTACGTCAATAAGTTGCTTTACATGGTGGTTGAGAACCTGGAATTAAGTCTATTTTATGATCTTCAGAATGCGTGGGTGGTAAACCATGTGGTAAGTCAGCAATAAAACAATCTTTAAATTGTGAAAGAAATTGTGCATGCCTAGGATGCATCTTATTTTCCTTAACTTCAATTTCATTCACCTGTATTAAGTAAGATTTGCTACCTTTTCTTAATGCACATTTAACCTGTGTATGACTAAGCAATGAAAAAATATCAAAAGTGTGCATACCATGCATTGTGATTTGTTTTCCATTAGAATAAATATTCATTGAATACGTGGAATAATCTATATCGGGATTATATTGATGATGCCAAGGCATTCCTAAGATAATGTCACTAGATTGTAGAGGCACAACTAAGAAATTTCTACGTTCAGCATAATTACCCATTTTAGTTTCTAAGTCATACACCTCTTGTGTTCCATTGTATCTAGTGCCTAGGAATGTAGCCCTGATGCGATAATGAGTGCAAGCAGTATGTAAATTCAATTCTTTGACCAATTTTACAGAAATAAAATCGTGTGCTCCCATCATCATGTAAAACAGTCTTTTCTTTACCATGCACAAGACATTTCATCGTTAATAAAGATTGGGGATTTGGCGTACCTGGTAAAGTATTTGAAGTAGTGCCGCTATCGTCATCGTTTTCCATGAAATCTAGCATTTCTTCATGGTCTTCATTTTCAATCGCTCCCAAGTAGTTGATGTGAACAGTTGACTTTTTGGATTAACAATTCACCGCTAGATGTCCAAGTTGATGGCACTTATAGCAGACTATGGATTTGGCTTTAGAAACATTATTGGTAATAAGAGAAAGTTTAGAAATGTTGGGATTTGGCTAGAAAGATGGCTTAGGATTTGGATTTTTGTTTGATGGTAAAGCAAGGGGTCATGTCTAAGATTTACGGAATGAAGATAGAATAAAGCGGTTTCGATTGAATCTTCGAAAGTTAGAATTGAATTGCTTTGTACTGAAGTTACCATTGTTTGAGAATTATTGTGGTTGCTTCTCTCGTCCTTGAATTTTGTCTTTAGTATCATGGGCCAAGAACACCATATTGGGGAATATGGGAATTTCCCATAAGTTTGGGACACGTGGTCAAATCTTTGGATTTGTCATAACTTGAACATTATAACTCCAAATCGAGCGCTCTATAGCTCAATAGATTCCATTTTTCAAGCGCTTTCCAATGATAGGTCACATCATATGGTTTTGAGAAACTTATAGGCATGTTATCCGAGTGCCACCTTTTTAATATTCAAAAAATGAAAATTGAAAGATTCCCAAACTCACTAATATTGTGTTCAAGGAAATCGCATCCTCGATAGTCATTGGCTTGAACATGTTCACTTTCCATAGAAGTAACCAAGCAAACCAGACATACACTTGCGCTTATGGGTCACCTCAGGTACATCTTCGAGCATTCAAAGTTGTAATAAAGCATTCCAGAAACACTTGGTATATTGTAAAATAGGCTCGCGATCTCTTTGTTGCAAAAAATCCCATTGTTTGATTGCTTTTTCATGGAATTGAGGTGGAAGAAAATTCTTCAAAAAATTCTTTTGAAAAGTATCCCAAGTAGTAGGACAATCATTGCTTTTGCGAGCAATAGTCCACCATAGCGATGCTCTATCCACTAAATGATTAGTGACACACTTAGTTTTGTCTTTTTCGACATATTGTTCTTCATGGAAATAATCATCAAACTGATTGATAAAAGCAAGAACAGTCTTTCCATCGCGTAACCCATTGAAAGTACGAAATTTGAAACCTTTTACTTATCTTGGCTTCTTTCGGAATAGATTGTGCTTCAAGTGTCGCATTGATCGTGCGTCGTATAACATCTTCAGGTTGTGGTCCATCTTGATCAGCAATAGATTGTTGAAGAGTAGCCAATTGAGCTTGCAAAGTTTGACATGCTCTTCGTTTCTCTTGAAGCTGCATCATAATTAGGTCCAATTTTTGCTCCATCGTTGGTTCCGGTAAATCACCTTCGGCCATTAAATCTTCCATATTTTGATCGGTCATCCTAAAGAATTTCAAACAACCTCACTCACTCGAAATCCTGTTAGCGGGATGAGCGTAGCTCAAAGTCGGTTTTACAAGGCTTGCTTTTTTTTAAAATGGATTTTTTTAATTTGTGATCTTTCTTCTTTATGGATATCGAAGTTGATGTCACGGTCTTCTTCCAAGCATATACTTCGTCTGTGTAGACTGCATATAGCAATCTGTTTGCTGGAATTTGGCTCTGTCATAGTGCAGGCACGAACAAGGGCTTGCAAAGAGGTTGAAACAAGTTCAGGAGTGATTCAAAAAGGAGCTCAATATGAACTTCCTCTATGCATGAGATTAAAGATTAAATGTTTAAGCCTTATAGCTTTAAGCTTTAGAGTAAAAAGCTTAATTAAATCCTTTCTATTTAATGCAGGACAGTGGCATACTGACGCTGCGATCATCGCCAGTTAAGACATCTCCCACCAAGATTCAAAAAATTGTAGAGGCTAAGCTTTTTTTATAAGCTTAAAGCTAATCTTAATGAAGGTACTTACTGTTATCTCTATAAAAAAAATGTCTTCATGAGACAACTTCCCGAGTGGTCCTTTGCCTCCAGAGAGTGGTCCTTTGCGATCCGACAGTGTAGCCGGGGGTTCTTCACTACCAGGAACACGTTGGTATTGACGAATTATCACGAGACTGACTGTAGAGCCCGTTCATTCCAGAAGCTTCACCTTCACGCGAGATGGTAAGCGACTAGAAGCCCTCGATCTCAGCTTCACTCTGATACCACTAGTGTGCAAATCGGATGCCGTATGCGTACGTAGCGAGCGCTAAAAGGTCCCCAAGAACAAAGAACTCTACTTTAAGCTCAAAATCCAAGAGAATAGACTTACATGACATGAAGCAAAAAGACCAATTGGGTACAATCTCCCCCCATGCATTGTGTGGGCACTCCACAAAGCATGTATTTAATACTTTATTTATCTCCAAGCTAAAAAATAGTCCAAATTTATAATTAGCATGCTTTAGCTTTTGTGTTTGCTTTTGTCCAAATAAAGAATAAAGCGGTTGGGCACCCCAAGAGTCGGACTGTGCCCAAATACAATGACCAATAATGAATATTTAAATCGTGTGGCCATGCACATACAAAATAATAAATATATGTCAAGCGCTTCAATAAATAAGTGCATCAAAACCACCCCTAAGATGCACGCCCATCAAAAATGATAATTTCTTCTAAATAACTTGAATACATGCTATCGCCTAGTGCTTCCCAGTGCCACCGCCGCCTGCTCTACACATTAACCTTGAAGCATTCACGATTGTTAGAAAATAATAAAATTAAACCGACAAAAGTGAATACCTAGCAGTCTTTAACTACAAAATAAATAAATAGGTTGGAACTCTGTCCTAACCTTAATTTAATACGAGTGTGTACTCTAAACTCATAAATATCCATTAATTTAAATATGTATTTTGTGGAATCACTTACTATGGAATCACCCCAAAAAGGATAGGCGTCCCCATCAACTTTTCACACAAGGAATCTACCTTGTGTACGAGCCCCAAAAAATAAATATAATTTTATGGAATCTACTGCAAAACCTTACGCAATCCACCGTGGAATATGCCTCTTTACATCACTATCTCGGACACCATCAGGCCGTTCCGTTAGATCTACTTCGACACACTTTGATGCTTTAATTTCTAGTAGACAAGGTGCTGGGGGGTGCTGCAGAGACATGGATATTGTGAGCCCACGGTCGGCTTGAGATACAGGCGCTACTCCCCACTCTTGTGTAGGTTCGAGAGAGGGTGGCTCAGATAGTTGTTGTGGAGGCACCAATGTAGTGTCTCTATCTCGTCATTTTGGTAGAGTTGTGTCACATGTAGGATTTGTCACACCTATGGGGACATCTACTCAAGTGACTCTATCTTTTGCTCAATCGTCCCACAGCAGTGGCACCCCTATGGGTACTACTTCTAGAGATACTACCCTCGTGGGCATACCATATATATAGGGGTCTCTTGGTTATGCCTAGGAGTGCAATCATAGGTGGGAGAGGACACACCTGAGACATATCCCATAGGGGTATGGATACCTTGTAGATGAAAGGACAGGAGTCGTGATCATGAATGATGAGAGGAGGAGGGTGATGTCTAGTATGAGAGTTATGCCAACAAGTTTTTTGGCACAATGTCTTGGACTATTGGAAGAATATACGTGAGGGGAGAAAGGACTAAATAGTAACATTCTTGCATGAGGAGTTTTCTATATCCACCGTGGCAGAGAGATTTTCCACAAGGTAGATGATAGAGTGCATGCGTACATACATGTTACACAGGCGATAATATTATATCTTTATACTTTTATAAAATAATGCTATAGTAGTATATATTTTGGTAGTTTTAAAAAATATTATTTATCTAATATATATTTATTAATTTTTTATTTCTTAAGGAAAAATCAATTATTATTTAATATCTAGAACATACTCATTTAATACATGTGTATTTAAAAAACATGATTTTGAATTTTTGTTTTCTATTTTTTGTGCTTTTTAGTTTATTAAGCTCATTGATGATAAAATTATTACTTTTACTATTTTTATTTTCACTTAATTAAAAATATTTTTTATATTATATTCTTGATAATGTTACATATGAGATACCTTATGCTTTAATATTAGTTGGATCAAATGTATGCTTGTTTAGTGTTAAACCTTACAGTCTATGTATTTCTTAACTACTACATGGCATGATTGGAAATAGTTTTCTAGTAAACATATATTCAGGATTATCAATCTAATTTTCTTTATGCAATTAAAAAATTGGTTTTTAATTTTCTCTTATTTCATTAGTATATGAGTTGTTTAGTTTTTCTTCAATTAAATTTTAAACTTTAGTATCATTAAATTGTATCCATATTATTCTTATACTTCTATAAGTAGCCATCTTTTTAAAAATTTAATGTGATCTATTTACAACACTCTTATCTATATTTATGTTTGTGGAGTATATTTTAACTAACACTCTTTTTTCTAAAAATTACATTTACTAAACCATCTATTTTTTTATTGACCATGTGGAAAAGTAACATTTTTTTGTGCATTAGAAGATAAATAACTTTAGGTTCTAAAATATTATTTTTTCTATATTGTGTATTGTAAGATAAAACTCAAAAACATTCATAAAGTTTTTTATTGTGTTTCTTTGTAGTAAGACTAGTCAATAAACAAGCATTGATGTATGATTATTGAAATAGTTCTTTTGCAAATGTGTGTTATTTAAGGCTTGTATATATTCTTTTTTATACTTTCCTACTCACATTCTAATGAAAGTATTAATAAATCATAAATCTTATTGACATGTAATATTAGTTAATCCATAATATTTTAATTTATCTATTCAAAAACTTGCATTGATTATATTCCTTCCATTTTATTCAAATATCCGTTTTTCTTTTATTTATCTACTTTGATATAACTTACCACATAATAGTATATTTGTACCCACAAAATCTTTATTGTAATTATGTTTAATAGGCCTCATCCTATTTTTGGTAAAATCAAAGATTGTTTTTCAATTAATGAAATTTGATCAAATACAAGCAACCTAAATTTTTTATATTTTTAAGATAAATTATTTAGAGTTTATTAATTGAAGGAGTTCATTTCTTTATTATTTATCCAAATATGTAAGGGTAAATGTGTTGTAGTTCCATTGATGTTATAAGAATTATTTTTTGTATAAGCCATTAGTAAACTAAATGGAAGATCAATATTTGAATCTGCTTTGAATGTATGGTTATAATGCTCTTTCTATTTTTTATAAATTATATCATATAATATGAATCATTATTTAATTGTCTTAGTTTATTAAACTTAATATTATTATCGATTAAATGAGGTACTTGTATTCTAGATAGAATTTTTGGTAACTCTTCAATTAAAGTGTTACCATATAGTATTTTGTTTTATTATTTATAGCACTAGTAAATTGTATATCATTATTTACATATCAAAGTAAGCTTAATTTTTGGATCACATTCTTAGTTTGAATATTATATTTTATTGATCTTTCTAAAATATACCATTTTTTTCAAAGAAGCTTTAATAGCTAATATATATCTTTTTTTATCACCTTAATATTTAAGTTTTAACCATCATTTAAATTTTTTTAAATATTTATACTTAATGTTTTGAATTTTTTCACATTTATAAAAAAAATTTACAAAAAAATAAACTTGTAGTTGCCTAATTATTGTTCTATTCGTTTTAATCCAATTTATGAAACATCGGATTATACGATTGAAATACTTTGCTATTATTAAGTAATTTGATCAGATAAGATTTTTTATATTTGAAATTGAAAAATGTTTATTTGGTTGGATTAAATAATCAATTAAAGGTTCCCAAAGTCATTCAATGCATGAAAGTAACGAAAAAAAGATAGTCCTCATAATTACTTAATCATAGAGAAAACATTTTTCTTCAATTGTATTTGATAATCTAGTGACGTTCAACTTTTTTAAGATCTCTAAATGGAATAATTGATTTTAATATCCTTTCAATATTTATTATTTTTAAGATAAATTTAACTCTGAGTTCTTTACCATTAAGTGTGTGTTAACACATTCCTACCTAGATTAAGTCGAGAACCTTTTTTGCTAATAGTTTTAGTACTTAAAAAAGATTTGCTAAATGTTGTCTGAATTGTTGATTAGAATGTGAAAATTTCAATTTGGCTTATTCATGATATGCTTATCTTCTTTCAAATTTAAATATTCATTCACCATAAAAAATAATTAAAAATTGGCATTCTTTAGAGTATAAATCATTTAATATACTTAATGGGTTATTCTTTTCATATGGTGCTAACAAATCAATATTGTTTCATAATGTATAAGTTGTTCAAATATTAATTTATTATGTAATAAACTATTTTTTGAATATTATTAATATCTTTATATTCTTATATATTATTTTCCTTAATATTTGTACAACTTACAATATTCTCTATTGTGTTCTCAAAGTTTTAATTTTATCAAAAGTATTCTAATCAATTGTCATCAATGATTATTTTATTTTATTTATATAAAATACTAGATAACATATGTGTTAAAGCATACATTACTTGTTTCCATAGAACTTTACCCAATATATAAGCACTTTAATTTTTTTAAATTTTATTCATACTAATAAGCTTGAGTTGTCATCTAAAAATATCACTAAAATATATTGTATTTTATTTTATTTGCAAGTACATTAGTTATTCAACCATGAATATCATTTTGTTGTTTAGTAAGGAATTTAATGTAAGAAGATGAGAATAAGGAATTAGTGTAAATAATATTGATATTATGCCATGTCGCACTGACACTTTGCAGGCCCACATACGAGAAAGAGAATCAGCCACTATGTTATCTTTGCCCCTTGTATGAGTGATGTCAAAGTCATAATTCTGTAATGTAGCTACCCATCGACGTTGCTTTGGAGTGAGATTTGACTGAGTAAGGAAATACTTGAGTACCCGGTGATCACTATGTACTCTGAATCGGCTGCCATATAAGTAATGGTGCCATTTCTTGATTGCATGCAGGATAGCCAACATTTCCTGGTCATAAACATTCATGGCCATCTCCTTATCTGTAAGCTTACGGCTCTCAAATGCAATTACTCCATGCTCCTGAAGCAAAACAGCCCCAATGCCACGGCCACTAGCATCACACTGTATAGTAAACTCTTTGGAGAAATCCGGGCATACTAAGATAGGAGCAGAAGTAAGTAGTTCCTTTAACTGGTTGAAGCTGCTATCTGCAAGAGCATCCCAAAAGAAAGCCTCCTTCTTCAACGTGTCAGTCAAAGGAGCTGCAATTGCCGCATAATGCTTTATAAATCGGCGATAGAATGAAGATAGACCAAGAAATCCTCTAAGAGAGGTAGTAGTAGTAGGCATTGGCCAATCTCTTATGCATTGCACCTTCTTGGGATTAGCCTGTATTCCTTTTTCACTGACTATATGTCATCATGTACAACAGATGGCTGTCCATCCTCATGACCATATTGCTCATGTTGTCCATACTGCATATGGTGATAATAGCCCTGTTGCACATCAGAGGGATAGTTTGGTTGAGCATATGCATTTGCTTCCACTGATGTTTGCTGCTCACATACATAAGCATGTTGCCTTTGATCATTGATCCCACAGCATTGGTCATAATCACTTGCTTGCTGTTGATCAAAGCTAGAAGTGTACTGATAAGCATAACCATTTCTGTCACATCCATAAGAACTAGGCTGGTCAACCAAGAGAGCTTCACAGGTATAATCATAACTATTTTGCTGAAGAGATGGATGCTCATAAGCATAAGCATGTTGACCATAATAGCCATTTTGCTGCTAAGGCTCAATGGAATGATACTCATCAGCATATACATGTTGGCCATAAACATAAGCATTTGATTCAGGTCTTGCTGGTTTTTCCATAACCGCCTTCATAAGAGCAATACACTGATCAGTCAAAACTCCAAGCTTGTCAATTCTAGCCTTTGTTTGAAGCCAACCTTGTCCAAGTTTGTCAATATTAGCATGTGTTTGAAGCCAACCTTATTCACTAGAGCTGGAGCTATTGATCTCAGCTGCCATTGCAGTCAAGTTGACTATGAGTAGCATGTCAAAACTATTATAGAGCTGACCAATGGTGATGAGCAGGTGTGTAAATTGCTATCTAAGTCTAAACGCGTTAGACACCTTACTAGTGATACGATACAGGAACTACATGCTGTGGGCTTATGCTATCGATGTGCTAAGCCACTATCTTGTAATCACCAAGCCACATGTAGGGCAAAGACTGCCAAAATATTCTTGGTATTTGACTATTATGATGCAAAGGATGGAGAAGATCTTGTTGAAGATCATTTTGGTATGAGTCCACAACAAGAAGTTCAGTTCAAGAAGGCAGTTCATGGACAGCATGTGGATTTGGATGATCATCATGCAATGGTGACTTTGTTAGTGAGTACCATCATGATGATCATGCTTCCGGCTGTATTTGACTTTGATCTTATGAAAGTTGATCCAATGCATGGTCACAATACAACTTTCCCTTTTGATCCGGGTGGCTACAGGCTGATTTTGATCCTCTGTATAGATTAGTACTACTATTGAATATTAGGTAATCTTTTCTTTTACCACTTGTAATGCTGTACAGAGTAGTACTCTACAGCTCCCTACTTGGCTATACCAATAAGTCCGATATTTGTTTTTGAGGACAAAAACTCATCTTGAGTGGGGATGGATTGTAAGAAGATGAGAATAAGGAATTAGTGTAAATAATATTGATATTATGCCATGTCACACTGACATTGGTATAAAAGGAGAGGATATGTAATTTTACACATCTTTTTGACACATTAATACAATTACAGACTTTCTCTCCCTTCTTGCTCAAAGCTTCTATGGCTTCCCCTTCTTTCTTGTCTTTCTCTCTCTAAATCTAGTCTTTCTCTCTCCTCGTCACTCTTATTCTCTCTCTTCCTGTAGTCTTTCTCTCTCCTCTGCAGTCTTCTCTCTCCTCTTTCTCTCTCCCTGGTTCTCTCTCTGACATTTAATAAATCCCATTTGTGGTGAAATTAATCATCTTTAATTTAATTTAAATTTTTACTTTATTTATCTCCTTATTGAATCTTATATTATATGGATAGAAGTATTTTGGTATTTATTTCTTTTAATTGCATTATTACATCATTTACATATGTATTGTTATGTATTTTTATTGATTTCTTTATCATAATGTATCTTTACGATAATGTATTAAGAAATATTCAATATACTTAATAACTTTAACCATATTTGTGCTAAAATATGTAATATCACAACTCATAGATTGTAAAATTGTGTATTTTGTGAAATTTAATTGTATTTTATTATTTATATTTAAAAATTACTCTTCATAAACTTTGATAAGTTATTTAAATATCATACATTGAAAATTTATTTATACAATTTGTTATATCTATGTTCAATTTCTTTTTACATGATGTTGTCATTTGTTTTATTTGACTTAAAGTATATGTACATATGTTCAAGGCAATTATAATATAAGTGTATATATCTTTATATGAGTATATTTGATGTTTTGATAATATTTTACGAATGATGCCTCAAGATTTATTATAGTGACTAAAGTTGAAATTTTTTAATTTTTGGATATATTTTCTTGTATTTTACTGTAAAATATATTCACTATAATCGTATGATCTTTACAACTTTCATAATGCATAAGGGATCTTTTCTTATAATACAAAATATCAAGTGGATACTTTATATTTATATTTATATTATTTTTCTTGATATATACTTAAAAGTTAATGGTGTTATATGATCTCCTAATGCGTATGATGTGCAATCAAATACACAATTTGAAACCAAAAGTAACTTTAAATAATTTGAATCAAAAGTCAAGATCAAACTACAAAGTGTGTTTCAACTATATATCTCTATATAAAGTAGTTTTTGTTTTACATTTGTTTGAAAATAAAAACTATTCCATGCATAAACCTATGATTCATTTACATATAAAAGCTTTACTATTATGTTTCAACAAATTCTTTTTCCCTTGTTCTCAAATACTATTCTTATTTGGAAAATGCTATCATTTTTTCATCTATAATTTCAATTATGCCAAATAGATGGAACATGTATAGCTTTTCTCTTATTTCAAGAGGGTTTGTTTTGACTAATTCCACAACACTGAACCTAGTAGCTCACCCACAACTGCTTCATTGTTTGTGATGTTGGTATCATTTTTTTCATTCTCAGTAATGCATTCAATTTCATACATAAGGTTAATATCATTTTTGAAATTACATTGTTGATATATTGCCAAGCATTGTCCTTCTAATTACTGATCGATTTCACAATTGGAGTCACCTATAAAATATTTAAAAAATTATTTGGATATTTAATTTATAAAATTTAAATAAATATTAAGATAAACTAATCTTCTTATAGAAGTGATGTTGTTTTTTAACTCAATTTGAACTTTTTTTCAGCAAGCCAAATTTCATGTACTAATAATATCTATTATAGAAGAGCCATCCTAAACACTCAACATTATTACATCTAATGATGAATATTTGTATTCTCAAATATTTCTAAATATATAATATGCATCATGTAACTTTGTAAATGATTTTCATAATTTTTGAAAGTTATATTCTTCTGGTTTTCAAAAGTATATATACATTTACAAAAATATTCAATAGATAAAAATAATATTTATTTTTAATAATTTTATATTAAAAATATTAGTTTATATAATTATCATTATCAAATTTTATACTTTACTTGCATCAACAACAATCTATAAGTACTTATTCTCTTTTGTAAAGATTATACAATGATAGCAAGTATTATTATTGGATATATTTTATTCTCCTTATTTAAAAAATATTGCATGTCAATGTTTATATGATTTTTAATGCTATGAGAAGGGTGGAATAATGGAAAATCATTAAATCTAACAATTTGTTCTATCTTTGTGGAAGGTTTCACTACAAGATATAGGCCTTATACTGACGTTTAAAGCGACGAAAATACAAACAACAAAATTTGCCCCCGTCGTCGCAAAAAGCATCGTTATTAACGATGCCATAGAAACGTCGGTATTGGCGTCGCTGATAGCAACGCAAATAGCGATGCTGATTCCGACGTTTTGCGACGTGCATAGTGACGAAAATAGCAACACGAGCAGTAAAATTTGCGACGCTAATAGCGACGGTAACAGGGATTAAAAAAATTTTGTGGTAGGGCAGCAAGCCCTGCAACATATAGCACTATGTGCTTTATGAGAGCCATACAAAATAGTTTCTGCACTACTGTGTACAAAGCGCTTGCAAACAAAAATAATGTATACTAAAATCATAAAACTGATACATGAAATAAATACATGATCGCATAAAAAGCGATTGGTACAATCATGACAGGATATCACTAATACATAGAAAATGTCTACATAGATCAAGCGACTCAAAAATAAAGGTATGTGAGCTCCAGGGATCCAAGGGCGAGCTACAAATCCTCGTCCCCCGAAAGCTCGTCCCGCCGCAAAGGAGCATCGGACGGACTCTGCAGAAAAAGAAACAACACATCAATCCACCATACAATAATGCATTCAAATATCTCATGGTAACTACGGACAAGAAAGATGAGTGACTTACAGGGCCGCCGCGTCTATAAAATCGGTCGATCAATGTATTGAGACTGTGCCTCTCTGCATATCGAGTCTCAAGGCCGGTCAGATCGCGATTTATAATGAAGTGCTGCAAAGAAAACAAAATGCTAGCTGTTAGAAACATGATTGTCAGTACAAAGAATATTTCAAAAAAACAAACAAGCAAAACAAAAAAAAACTTACAAAGTCCTCCAAATATGTCCTATGGCCGCCACTCCCAAGATGATGGACCACTCTGGCCTCGAATCGTGCCCTCGCCGCCTTGCACTGCTGACTCCAACGTCCTAGAGAATCTGTAGCCTCCTCTCTCAGTCGGCCCCAGTCGTCTGCATCTAACCACTCGGGCTTTGCATCTCCACTCTTGATTGCCTTGCGTGTGTCGGATCGTCTATGTGACATGTATGCACGCACGCAATCCATCATCCAGCTCGTAGAGAATCTATCTTCTGCGGTTGGCATCGGAAACTCCTCGTGCAAGGATGCTATTATGTAGTCCTTGCTCCCCTCCGGTATGTTCTTCCAATGATCCAAGACGTTGTGCCGAAAAACTTGTTGGCACAACTCTCTCATGCGAGCCATCACCCTCCTCCCCTCATCATTCATGATGATGTCTCCTGACCTACTATCGACCAGATATCCATAACCCCTAGGAGTCTGCCTAAGATGGGTCCTCTCCCATCTGCATCCACGCTCCTGGGCATATCCACGAGACCCCTCTGCATCCGGTGTACCGACGGGGGTAATCTCTCTCGGAGTGGCACCCAAAGGGGTGGCACCTGCTGATGACTGCGCAAAAGCCGGAGTAACTGGAGTAGACGTCCCCACAGGTGTGACAAATCCTGGAGGTGATGCAGCTCCAGCTGAACGACGAGACGGAGACACCACATCCATGTCTCCACAACAGCATCCCCCTGATCCCGATGCACTCCCTCTCTCTGGCCTAAGTCGTGAGCATCGAGATCGTCTGCTCGAAGCTGAAGCATCCAATCGCGCTGAAGCAGATCTAGCGGAGCGCCCTAACAAAGAACGAGACAGCTCCTGGTTTGCCATCTCTCTGAATCTCGCGAGCTAGTCTAGAGACATGCGTGAGAAGATATCCTGCAACTCCTCATCGCTCATCCCTCGACTCATCTTGAAAATGTTACTTGCACAGACAAAAAATGATGTTAGAATAATCAATTTAAATCATACAAAGCACAGTAATATAAATCATTTTAAAAAAATATCACTTAAAATGTATATCTTATGTACCTTTATAAGAGATTGGTTAATGAATTGAGTAAGTGGATGCTCCAAGTATGAAGTATCCTATGGTCCCATGTTAATCTCCTGACACAACTCTGCATACACTAGAAGGTCGATAGACATGTCACCACAAAAGAATGAGTCTGCCTCGTTCTCAAAAAATTCTTGGACTCCTATATTTCCATCATTGTTAGCCGATGCTAGCTCCAAGATTTCGACGGCCTCCACCCCTTGCAATATCGACCCCTCTATTTGCATATTATCTTCATATATGCTCAGAACATCGGTTTGATCATATACTCTCGCACTTCGGGGAGTTGAAGGTATAACATACCACCATCGAGGTTGTCGGGGGTTTGGATAGAAGATTATCTGTTCACAAACACGTACAAGAGAGTTCAAACCATTGTGACATAAACCATGTCGTAATACAATTAGCAAGCAAATGACTCCATGCACCTGTTCACAATGGGCCGGCAACACAAAGGTGTCGCGCAAATCCATCCATTTTTTTTCGGAATCTATTTCGAGAAATCCAGATGGACCTCGTCGAACTATTGCTCCAGCTCCTCCAAGTACCACTTTGAACCATTGCACATCGAATAGTATCATGGAGAAGCTATGGTAATCCATCGTAATAATACTTTGCAAGTTCCCAAAATACTCCATCTCATCCACAATCGTGTTTGGATCCGTTGCTCGTCGCCGGCTCTCTTGCTCGAACCTTGCCATGACACCACAGTCCATTGTGGAGCACATTTTGTCAATACACTCCACGCGAAAATGCCATCCGCGTGACCACACTGCACTATATATTTTGTACTGTACATTGAAACACTCAAATTAGATGTCGCATATAAAATTTAGATACGACAGATTCTAAACCCCTCATCACCTTTGGACTACATCCCCTCGAGAATTCCCACTCCTCCATTGAGACCTATGTCCCTTTCCGAGATGCTACGGTCAAGGCTCCATGCAGCCATCGCGTTGACATAAACTGCGGCATCTCCTCCATGCCTTCGCGATATCGAATCGGTCGATGACGCATACTACGTCGGAATTCAGCTTGCGCTTCCTCTCGATCTTGCCTTGCAATCTGGCACTTGGCGAGCCATGTCTCCATGGAGGCATGGTGCAACATACAAAAGCGATTCACCTTCTCTTCCATTGAGGCATCCATTCTTTTTTCTACCCCATTTCCAACCACCACATCTCCAGTCAGTCTATCATCGTCCTTCAGCGACCATAGCATTTCATTGTCTGGTTCCACCGTTGGTAGCCATTGTGAAATATGCACTAACGCCTCTGAAACCAACCAACCTTCGGCCATGCTACCTTCTAGCCGAGCTTGTTGTCGCACAAAGCCTTTCAAGGTTTTCATGAAGCGCTCCAGGAAGAACATCCATCGCGTATGGACAGGTCCAGCAATCTCCACTTCGTCCACAAGATGCACAAGAAGGTGGATTTGTATTGTGAGCATGCTAGTGGGTAGGTATTTCTCAAAGAGACAGACCGTCTCCATTGCTCCCCGCCTCGCGAATTCAATAAAAGACGTCTTAATCTCTTTCTGTGAGATCCATTGCACCAAAGGCGACAACTTGTAAATGGCCCTGCGAATTTCTGGAGTAAGGCATCCTGCGATCGCGATTGGTAGTACAAACTACCACAAATGAGAAAGCATTATGAATAATGACCACATTCCAAATAGCAAAATGCCCACGCTAATTACAATCCATTCGTAGCACAAACCTGACATATCTTATGCCAATCATGGGATTTTAGCCCAACAATTGGTCGTCTTTAGAAAATGCAGACCTGAGAGAACACATCATACCCGTCGGAGTGCGGATAGACTTGATTACTTGCTTCACAATGCGCTCTTCTTTAGTGTACAAAACCCAAGGAGCGCGAGGAAGATGCATGCGACCATCAGCACTCGACTGTGGCCAAAGCGCCTCCATCTTACATGCCTCCTTCAAATCCATTCGTGCCCCTATAGTGTCTCTCTTTCCTGTGATGTGGTCCCATAGTAAGCTGCCCACATTCTTGAAAATATGCATGGGATCCAACAAGTGATTGACCTCTAAGTGGGTCCAATATGGCAACTCGTAGAAAACTGAGAACCGTTGCATTCCATTTGGATGTGATTCTGCGTGGACCATTTTCAACTCGTACCAGCTTGTGGCATTCATACGTGTTGGAGGTCGTCCAAGAAAACCTTCCCTGAGTTCATGATCCTCCGGCAAGAAAGCAGCGTGTCCTTGATATACCATCTTCTTCATGGTTCGTGACCTTCGGGAGTCTAACTGTGGCCCGCACAATGGACATGTATGATAACCTAAGGTAACCAGACCTGTTCCAACACCACGACCTAGTGAATACTTGATTGAATGAGATAAAATATAGATATTACCAGCGAGAATGGAGGCCTGCTCACCTGAGCACTCTCCCAATCTCGAAAAGTCATGCATTATCCACATGAGAATGGCTCGAATATTGGCTGACCGCCGACCATCGCGCCTGCTCATATCTTGCACAGTGACCCCCTCCTCCCACAAAATCTTAAGCTCATCAACTAATGGACGAAGATACACATCCATATTTTTTACTTTGTAGCGGCCTGGGACGAGCAAGCTAAGGATGAGATGTCCTTTCTTCGTAGAAAGCCATGGAGGGATGTTGTAGTTGATAAGGACTATAGGCCACACACTGTAAGAAGTTGAGCGCAGACCGAATGGGTTCACGCCATCCATTGCGAGACCGAGCCGAAGATTCCTTGGCTCTCGCGCAAAGCCTGGGAAGGTAGAGTCAATGTGGGTCCATGCGTGCGAATCCACTGATATTCATTGAACTCCATCCGTGGACCTATTCTGCGCATGCCACGTTGTCAAGCTCACCATGCCAGACGTACGAAACATGTGGTTTATGCGGGGGATGAGCAAAAAGTGTCGAAGAACTTTTTGAGGGATGGTTTGCCCTTGCAAGTCCTGTCGATACCTGTGAGCACCACACTTTGGACATGTCTCCATAGTCTCGTATTCTCCTCGAAACAGTATGCAATCGTTGATACATGCATGGATGTTATTGTAGTCCATGCCAAGCTTTTGTAAAACATGTCGCGCATCATCACGAGACTTAGGCATGGTATTTGCAAGTGATAATATATGATATTTCAATAACCTGAAAAAAATCATAAAACACCTTGAAAAAGCACAAATGTTTGTAATAATAGTGTCAAAAAAAAATCAATGAAGCCTATGTGCAAGGTACCTGAATAACTCGGTCACACTCGTATCGCTCCACCCGTATTTTGCTTGCACACTTAAGAGTGCAAGCAGTGTATTCAACCGAGATACTCGGCACCCATCATATAATGGTATGGATGCTTCCTCTCTAAGCGGATCAGAAGTCTCGACATCTATGGGAATCAATGCATCGATCATTGCCTCCATCTCAGACTCCAAGATTGTAGGTAGGTTTGGAAGGTTGTCTGTCTCCTCTGGCATTGACGGTATAGATTGGCCTTGCGAGTGGTGGATTGGCTCTTGCACTCCATCCATCGCACGCCCACCAACTCTTCTAATTAGCTCCAAAGGGTGCACTCCCCCTTGGGATGAGACATCACCTCCCTAGATAGAAAATTTGCCAGCAAGACCCAATGTTATTATATATGGTATTCAATTAGCTTACGAGTACAATGCATGATTGATATTAACTTCAAATTATCGTTTTCTGAACATCCGCAATTGCCTGATCAATGATCTCAAATTGAAACTCGCCAAATCGTCGTACGTGTTCTATAGACAATCGGCGTTTTCATCTAATTGCCAACTTGCATTGAGAGCAAGGACATGGGACACGCTGATTAAGATACGCCTCGCGATCTTGAACAACAAGACCTTCTTCATTTTCCATCTTGTCTACATTACAACAAACAATTTAATGACTTGTAATACAATTTGGGAAAACGAGGCTCAAATGGATAGCTTTATGGAGATGTATGTCAAGTTGCAAGTTGACCATAAGCTCTTGCTTGAGAGGTTTTAGCCTCTGCAAGAGGTTGAGAAGAAAATTTTGAAAAACATTGAGGTTGATATTGATGCATCCATGGTGCTGAAATCTAAACTTCAAGATATAAGAAATGCTTTACTGATTGATGTAAAAAATGCATGGGACATAGTAGTTGAGAGATTTATTGATGTTATATCTGGGCCATATACCATGCTCAAGGATTTGTTTATCTCGGTAGATAATTATTCATTATTGTAGAAAAAAAAAGCATTGGTTCATAAGGTTCATAAGTTGAAGACTAAATGTTTGGACTTGACTAAAAGATTGGATAATGCCTTAGATGCTAAAAGGAAAAGTGATGAATATGTTACTTCATCATTGCAACAAAAAGATTGGTGACAAGGATGCTATGATTAATGAAGTTCTTCATGAGGTGAATATAGAGTTGAAGGGGATGGAACACGATTCTTCTTTGGGATTTAGTGGTGATCAGTCAATTATTGAGGTGTCTTCTTGTATGGCCATTATACCTTATATACCTAGCTACGGTCTCTAGGTTATGTACTTTATCTTAGAGGGGCTCTACTAGGATTACTTATACAATTGCACTAGAGGGCTTTGAGTATAAGTAATCCTAGTCAACAAAATTTATGTCATTGAGGATCTCTTAGTCTAATAATAAATCAGTCTAAAAAAAAAGCATCTTAGTAATGTGGTTTTTTTGTCCTAGGTCCATGTATAAAAATTAATACCATCTATGAAATTTATCAACTTTTATTTTAATGATTGGAAGACATCAAATGCAACAATGTAATACAAAGTTACCATATCAAAGACAATATCAAATAGTAAAAATGTTTGTGCCTGTGTGGGTGTGTGCGTGTGTGTACCATAGTTATAAAATTTGTTTCAATAAATTATACTCATAGTCATAACATTTGAAGAAAATATCCTATGCTCAATTTAAGGGATTCTTCTTCTATGGCAATACTTTTGGGTTCATTTTGATGAAGTACCATAATGACCATTAGCTAGGGGATCATTTTCTTTTAGTCCTTCCGTTGACTAGTTGGCATGATTACTAATTTGCTATGCCTATAAAGTTAATACAAAAACAAGGAATTATGTATATCACAATTAGATCCCCTACTTGGACATTATGAAGGATATGACCAATTTTAAGCCATCTTAAAGAGTCACCAATGTACGTGGTCCATGGTAAAGCACATTGCATACCATTATCGATAAGTCTATTATCGTGCATCTTAAATCTCCTAATTAGACTTTATAAAGTGTATGACCAATTTTTAGCCCTCTTAAGGAGTCGATGTAATGGTACCCATAAAGTGTATGACCAATTTTTAGCCCTCTTAAGGAGTCAATGTAATGGTACCCATAAAAAAAGCAAAGTGCATACCATTACCATAATCATGGATATGTTATCGTTCCAATATATACACACACAGGTGGACTACATATATCTTGAGTAGACAAAAGCTATCCATTTGAGTAGACATACATCTCCATAAAGCTATCCATTTGAGTATACATCTCTTTCACTTTCTCTCCCTCTCTCATTTCCTCCCCCTCTCTCTCCCTCTCCCTCTCTTTCTCTCTCATTTCCTCTCCCTCTCACAATATATCCTAACACTCTCCAAAAGCAAAAGGGAGAGGGAGAGAGAGAATGCACTCTCCCTTCCTCTCCCTCTCCCTCTCTTTCTCTTTCTCTCCCTCTCTCATTTCCTCCCCCTCCCTCTCCCTCTCCCTCTCTTTCTCTTTCTCTTTCTCCCTCCCTCTCTCTCTTTCTCTCCCTCCCTCTCCCTCTCCCTCTCTTTCTCTCTCATTTCCTCTCCCTCTCACAATATATCCTAACACTCTCCAAAAGCAAAAGGGAGAGGGAGAGAGAGAATGCACTCTCCCTCCCTCTCCCTCTCCCTCTCTCTCTCTTTCTCTTTCTCTCCCTCTCTCATTTCCTCCCCCTCCCTCTCCCTCTCTTTCTCTTTCTCTTTCTCTTTCTCTTTCTCTTTCTCTTTCTCTTTCTCTCCCTCTCTCTCTCTCTTTCTCTCCCTCTCTTTCTCTCTCATTTCCTCTCCTAAACAAGCAAAAGAGAAAGTGATTTAAACCTTAAACAAGCAAAAGAAGGAGAGAGGGAGACTCACCGATGAGATATGGTAACTGTGGGATGGCTCCTCTTCGCAATGAAGGCTCCTCCTCTCCTTCGCGAACAACGGCGGCGACGGTGGCAAGTCTTCTTCCTCTCCTTCTCTCATGACAGTCGCTCTCTCCCTCGCTCTCGCTCTCAAAACACAAAATGCAAAAACACGAAATAAAGCCGCGCTCGGTTTCGGCCTGTTTTTTTTTCCCTATGGAGCGTTGCTACGCAAATAGAGATGCTAATAGCGACGCTAATAGCGACGCCGCTACCTGCCGTCGCTACCTGCCGTCGCTATTTGCTTAAATCCTTGTAGTGTTTAAAAGATAATCTATATTCATTTATTTCATTGTCTCTCTGATTTTTAAAGGATAAACCCCAAAGAAATATATTTGCATATAAACATCTAAGTTCTGTTGTATCTACAAAACCCTTAGAGTGTTGTTTCATGAGACTGAAAATGTGATTGAACCTTCTCCATATAAATTCTTAAGATCAAGCTTTAGTTTATTTAGATAGTCTACATGAATTGGGATCCCTTATGTGCCATATTTTTCTAACACTCTCTAGATAAAACATCAATTTTCAATCTTGGATCTTATATTAGATATACTTGAGATATTATCATTTGACAAGTTAACAATAGTTGTAATGTTGTTTTTATTAATTATAATACAATCATCAACATCATCATCCATTTTTATTCCTTTAAATTCTATATAAAATTTAACATATGTCTTGTTGGTTTTGCTTCATAAAACCTTAAGGTATAGATTCCACTTTTTGTATATCATCATCAGTATAATCAAGCACATGTACTTTTTTAATGCGAGCATTCTCTAATTGTAAGAGGCTGGGAATAAGGATTTAGTGTAAATAACATTGATATTATGCCATGTCACACTGACACTGGTATAAAAGGAGAGGACATGTAATTTTTCACATCTTTTTGACACATTAATACAATTACAGTCTTTCTCTCCCATCTTGCTCACAGCTTCTATGGCTTCTCCCTCTTTCCTATCTTTCTCTCTCTAAATCTAGTATTTCTCTCTTCTCGTTACTCTTCTTCTCTCTCTTCCTGCAGTCTTTCACTCTCTTCTGCAGTATTCTCTCTCCTCTTTCTCTCTCCCTAGTTCTCTCTCTGACACTAATAAGGTCTATTATGATCATTTTTATCTTTTAAAAAATGTAAGATTGATGGAAAAAATTTAATGTAAGATTGATGGTATTTTAGCTTTGTAAAAAATTTAATGTAAGATTGATGGAAAAAATATACTTGTAGATTGTTGTGTTGGTATTGTAATATCGTTAAACTTTTGGCTTTCTATATAGCCTCTCAAAATTTGAACATACTACTAAGTCTAGTATATATCAACTAATAATCTAAATTTAATTTAAAAATATCACACTTGTGAACTTCTCATAATTATCTAAGAGTGAATATATGGGATACATATTTTGTAATACTTTTTATATACATAAAATAATTATGAATTTTCTAATATATATTTATAAATATTCATAATTATATTATAACATATACACATGTAATATATAAAAAAACAATTTACAATCTTCATTGAGTATTCTAAGAGATTTTGCAATTAGTATATTATAATTTAAAGTTATATATAGTAACTTAAAAATCAATATATATCACATTATTATTTTAATATTTATTTCTATATATACAAAATAATGATAAATATATTTATCAATTTATGTGTATATTTATAGTTAAGGTAAAATTTATACAAAAGTATGTTGATATAAGAAGTATAATAAATAATGTCTTAAAAATATATTAGCAAATGTTTATGATATGTTTAAACTCAAAAAATTAAATATTAAAATTTTCTAGATTGTATATGATTACTTACGATTAAATAAAATTGAAAAATGATTCATTAATTATTTATTTATATTTAAAATAATTTTAAACATATCACTTTTCTTTTAAACATGTTTACGATTGCAATAGAATGTATATATAAATATAGAGTTTTAGAGAATATATCAATCTATTTTTAATGTATGTGTACTATAGTACACAAAATTTTAAAAAGTATATATACATTTAGGGTTTTTTATATTTACAAAAACCAATACAATAGTCTCAATAAAGACATGACTAATAGCAATTGGATACAATGAGACAATCATTGAAGGAACCACAACATCTTATTAACTAAAAAATGAATAGTAATACAAAAGCAACTTAGTAGTACTACTATCAATACTTGTATCTCAAGACATACAAAAGGGAATCAAACAACTTTGCTACTCTTGTACCACTCAGAATGTCAATCAAAGGATTGGCCGAAAGACCCAATGGGCATACGACAAATACATAGATGAACTTAGGAAGATGAATGAATTGTCGAACCAATGGTCTAATCCTTGGCTCGGGCAGGTCTCTCCTTTATGTTGCCAGCTCTACCAGCTCTAATATTCTCTTTGCCCATTTCCCATGCTGATGGTCATAATTGTTATTGCACTTGTTTGTGCATTAAGGTGCCGTTGGCCGCTTGATTTAAATGCCACTAGCTATCACCACCTTTAACACTAGTATGCACAATGGACTCAAATCCACAAAATTATTTGCTAATGTTTCCTTCATCCTTGATGGCAGGTGCATTGTCTTGCTGGGTTTTTAGATGTGGAGCAATGACTGCTAACAAACTGAGAGGAGAAGGGGTGGGAAGGGTTGGGATTTAACGAAGGCCAAAGGTGGGTGCTACCGGTCTAAGTGATTAGGGTCACAATAGAGGGAGTGGGGTATACTGCAGGTGGTGGTGATGTAGCCATGAGGTCCACTCGAGTCCATAGGGAAGATTGTAGCATAGTGTGAAAGATGAGATCAATTATAAGAATTTTCAAGTAGATTGTGCCTAGCTAGATTTGGTGTTGGAGCTAGTCCTACTCAAAGGTGATTCTAGCAAGACAAGCACTTATACCATCCAGCTCATTTTTGTGCATGGACTTGGTTCTTAGGAGCGCATGGATGTAGTGCCAATGCTTCAGGGATAGGGCTTCGAATTGTGTCCTCTAGATGGTTGCGAGCAAAGGATTCCTTAAAGGCTGGATCATTAGGGTTAGGATCTCGACCTCCCTGATCCTTGCTTGGATCATCATGATTTGGGGATTCTCCTCCCTAATTTGGGTGTGGGTCCTTAGCTCCGGCTCTTGGTTGGGATGTGGGCACTCTAACAGTGTTTGGTAAAGGGCATGGGTTTGCTGAATCCTAACAAAGAATGCAAGCCTTCTTCATTTCTTGAGCCACTCTGACCCATTATTCCTATGGAAAGCGCTACTAGACAAGATTTGACTCTACCTTCCGGTACCAATTCAAATCCAAGACTACCTTTCCAAGACTTGAATCCATTCCTCTGCCCTTTAGTGCTCAACCATCATCGGACACTTTAGATATGTAAAGCTAGTGCCAATGAAGAAGTCAAAGAAGTTCACAACTAGAGCCTTTAGCGACTCATCCTTGTCACCAGTGATAGTAATGGGCTCTTCTGTGGTTGGCAAGGCCCTTTCCTTTCCCTGGAGGTGCTTAGATGTGGCCCCTTGTTTCCTAAGTGGCTGATCTATTATGATTTGGAGAGTGGGAAAACTAGTTTCGGGTTGGGCCACAAGTTTGAACTTGGTGGCAAAGCGGAAAGCAGAGTGCGAGTGAGATGGGGTGGCACCAACATGAGCAGTCTTACCTTGCTACTGTAGAATGGGTGAAGTGGTAGTGGTCAAGACCTTGGGCAGAGGGGGCAGACTTGGCATTTGAGTTTGGCTTATTAGGTTTGTTGGGTAGGGGTGGGAGCTTGGAGGAGGAGTCCATAATGGCAGCCTAGAGTTCTTGCTTAAGCTTCTCCAATGGTCTAGAAACTCCTGCTCATAGTCTCACTCGAGTTCTTCGATGGTCTCCAAGCTGAGTGAGATCGCACCATCTAGGTTCTCCCCTTCTGTGGCTTAGTCTTGGAGGAAGACTTTCTTCATCTTTAGTTGTTGTGCACTATTGGTCTACTTGAGGTGTTCCACTTGGAAGGTGAGCTCCTGGGGCTGGTGTTGCTACCTATTCAAGAACCCATTGATGAAGTTCAAGGATGGGTGCGGCATTTCCTAGCTAAACTCCGGATAGATGATAATAAGTTCTTGGGAAAATTTGGTGGGGGAGGGGGTTGATAGCCAAGGAATTGCCATATGGACTTGTGGCGGTTATTGGAGCTATATATAGTTCATCCTATCTAGAATAGGTCTCACCTATCTATATATGTAGATTGTGATCAATATGAAATAGTCTTTGGGAGTGTATATGGTGTGTCTCTTCTCTCTCTCTCTCTCTCTCCCACATCTCTACATATCTTCTCTCTCTACATCTCAACATGGTATCAAAGCTATCACGATCGACTATAACTAATTCCTAGAAGAAGGCAATCTCAGGAAGTGTACCTATGTAGCATCTCTTCTATTCTTGATTCATATTATTTTTATGATTAAATTTGATGTATTTTGTATGTTATGAGCATCAATCTCTTCTATTCTTGATTTGTATTATTTTGTTTCTTAAATTTGATATATTATATATGTTATGAGCATCTTATGTTATGAAATTTAAGCATAGAAGAAGTTCACTCAATCATCATTTAGAATACAGATATGTTGAATTGTAGATATGCCTTGCTTGGACACCTTAAAATGTTCTATTTGGGAAACTCTTAAGGAAATTCCCTTCTTAAGAAAACCAATTTTTGTGATGTGCTAGGACTCACACGCTTTCTTCCTAGCAAATTCCTGCCCAATTTGGAGTTCTGTGTCAAAATTTGTGTCAGTTTAGGTAAATGGACTTAAATTAGAAAACAAATAGGAAAATGTCTTTTTGTGCAGACTTCTATAACACAGGTTTCATCATGATTATTCACTCTTGAATTTCTGCGTTTCTGCCAAAATTAACTAGACCATAATCTATTCTTGGCGAAAAAGTAAAGTGATAAAATTTTAAGTGTTGTTCATATTTCTCGTCTATGTTGGTCCAATTTCTTCTCTCTCACATTTTGTCTATATTGGGCCGCTTTATTCTTATCCACGTTTCCTCTATCTTGGATCTCTTTCTTTTAGAGTATGCTTTTTGAACTAAACGTATTTCTTTACAACATAGCTTCTATGTAGTATGACTTCTTATGCTGCACTTTCATTGTGGTTTCGTATATGGTGTGTAGATTGTGTGATCTCATATTGTATGTATTCTCTCAACTAGCTATGTCAAATTCTATAATTGTCAATGGATTTCCTTTTGGACAACATTCCATCCCTCACTTTTAAGGACAAGGATTCCTTGCATGGAAAGTAAAGATGCTACTAATTCTTGAAGGTGATGACTTGCACGATATTCTTCTTGGTAATTATGAATCTGCCTCAACCAATTGACTAGGCTCATGATAATACCCTTATAATTGAAGGACCCATCTTTGAAGAATGAAAAACTATTTATAATGAGTGGTTTAGACACGACAAAGCAACTCATTGGTATATTATTTCTGCTCTTCAAGAATCTCTTATGCTTGATATATGTAATCTTTCAACCTCACAAGTTATATGGGAGTATTTGATAGCAAATTTTTAGAAGAAATCTATTACAAAAATACTTTATCTTTGTAGTTAGCTCACTGAATTACAATACAACATTGGAACTTCTATAACAACACATATCGACTCATTCAAGAACATTATTAATCAGCTTATTGCTCTTGGCGATGGTAATACAACTTCTTGACACTGTAAAGGATCTTGCTTATGATAATATTCTTACCTTATTATCTAATAAAGATGGGATCAATTTTAATCAAGCTTGTGTATCTTTGATTGAATATTCACAATGACATGGACAACGACACACAAATCAAGAAACAATTATGATTTTATAAGAGGACACACAGTCAAAACAAATCCACCAAGCTTTACTTGCTCAAAGGCCTCCCTTTCAATGCTATACATGTATAGGAGTTCTTGTGGTGGTATCTTCTCTCATCTCAAGTTTCCTAACAGACATTGTTCTTATTGCAATAGAAATACTCACAGTACAGATGATTACTGGGCAAAACAATATGATGAAGAACATGGTATTACAAATAAATAACCATGTTTATCCAAAGATTATTATTTTTGTGATCATCCAACCCATCTATGTTTCAAGAGGCGTTTTGATTCAGATCGTAATAGAGCATATGCTGCTACACATGACAACACTACTGAAGAACAAAATTGTGTGAGTTATTCTATCTCTTCAAAAAGGATACTTCATGTTCATGATGAATCTATTTTTATTATTAATTCTGGTGCTATGGAAAACATGACATATCAGTCCCAATGGTTATATAATTATCATTATATTCCTATCAAGATATTGATTTATCTTAAGTATGCAAATGGGATACAAGATGTGTACATAGCGAGCGTCGGAAGGTTCCCAAGAACAAATAACTCTACTTAAGCTCAAAAAACAAGAAAGAAGATTTGCACGACATGAGGCAAAAATACAAATTGGGTATAATCTTCCCCCATGCCTTGTGTGAGCGCTTCACAAGGCATGTATTTATAAATTTATTCATGTCAAAGCTCAAAAATAGACCAATTTTTACAATAAGCATGCTTTAGCTTTTGTGTTTGCTTTTGTCCGAATTAAGAATAAAGTGGTTGAGCAGCCCAAAAGTCGGGTTGTACCCAAATACAATGTCCCATAATGAAATATTTAAACCGTGTGCCCATGTGCTTACAAAATAATAAATATTTGTCAAGCACTTCAATAAATAAGCGTGCTTAAGTAAATATATTAGTGCCACGCCTTTAATGATAAGACGTTGTTGTGCCGCTATGCGCACATCGTGTTAAAAAATCTAGAGTGTGTCTTCCTTTTAGATTTAGAGAGCCAATGCCACTTTAGACATTAGTATTAGTGTCCATGATTCAAAATATTAGATTTTTTTAGTCAATTTTTAAGTCAATTTTTTATATTCTAGATATTCTCTCTTGTAAAAATCCATAAAACTATAGACAATTTCTAGATTAGGAGGACATGTAAAAGAAAGCATGTAGCTTTCATCCAATTTGAGAGGATTTTATGTAAAAAAAGAGATTAGTAAAATCGCGTGACGCGCGATCGCTGTTTTCAGGCAGTGAACAACACTCCAAAAGTGGGAGATGAAGAAGGAGTGATCTGGCAGGATTCTGGCTAGGTGTCCTGGTATTTAATCCCCCTTTTAGAGCCATTGGAAGCATCAGATTGGTGATCTGAGCAACATAGAGGAAGGTATTATTTTGTACACGTTTTTGTCTATTAGAGTTATATTTTCTCATAATGCTGAAAGAAATTGACAAGCTTCATCTCTGTTAGTATTCTTCTATACTTCTATATTTTCTAATTCTTTTTTAGAGTATTCTTCTACATCTTCAATCTCTTCGAACCCCTTCTCTTCCGTTTACTTCTCTCCTTGAATCTACCTACACCCTACTGTCTCTTATCTTCAAGAACTTGGCTTGAAACCTTTAACCCTTCTCTTATCTCTACCATGTCCGAAGTCTAAGCTCTTGAACCCCCATACATTCTTCTCTTGCCAAACCGCTATGGTGACCTTCAACCCTACACACTACGACATTGGTGAACCCAACGTGAAGGTCAGTGTAAGAGAACTTCAAAATGGAGGATTCTTTAGGAGATACTCTACAACAATTGGTGCGCATACTCCAGCAGACTCAGTAACAATAAATCCAAATGTTACAACAATAACAACAAAGGCAAGACGAAGAGAAGATTGATTCCACAGCCATTAAGGTCCTAGAGGAAGTTGGGCGTGAATTAAAACAATTTAATGGTCAAAATGTCTCTATTTTTATTCGTTTATATGTTGAAAAAATGCTCTTCTTTGGTGTACCACAACATGCATGGAGCCGTTATTTTGCCATACTAGCTAAACATGGTCTTCAAGAAAGAATGCATGGTCTTTTTCAACAAGATGCGGATTGGACTGCATTCAAAAAAGCCCTATGCGAATAATTCTTCTTAGAAGATTCTAGTCTAATGATGAAGAAAAGTTTCACTGAATGGGTTGAAAAATCCAACAAAGATTTAGCTGCAACAGCTCTATACCACGAGTTTGAAAGTAAATTTGGACAACTTGATGCTGAAGACCAACAAAGTATGGAAGGTTAGAAGATTGAATTATTCCTTAAGGCTGTAGATCCCATTCTACAAGAGAAGCTTGCTGATCGCCTAGAAGATGCTACCTCCGAATCAAGAGTCAAGACTGCATGGACAGATGTTACTGATGTAGTTAACATGATTGCTTGAAGAGAGTGGATGGGACTAAGATTTGGCTCTACTTCAACTTCAACAACTCCATTGATGGAGCTTGTTCCACCTTCAAAATCCCCTATTCCTTTGACTAATCAACTAGCTCTTTCTTCTTCTGTTCCTCCTAAAAATGATTTAATGGATGAACTTATTAAAAGCATGCGTGACCTTCATCTGAATCTTACATAAATTAGTTTAAAAGTAGAGAAGCTGGATGTCAAAGTCGAAGAGTGAGGACGAGCATCAACTCAAAGACCCATGAGAGAAGGCTTTAAGAGGCGCTGTATTTGGTGTGACAGCCAACAACATGACAAGAGGGAGTGTTCTGCCTTCTCTGAGGCTAAAGCATAGAAGCTCTTCTTTTGGAAAGATGGAAAAATTCATGCGGTTGAAACTGGTCTCCCATTGGAGCCAAATTTTGGCAATGGTGTAATGAAGAAAAGATTAGAAGATTTAGATGTAAAGAATGCCTATGTAGCAATTGATGCAGCTACCTATGGGCTACAAATTGAGCCAATTAAATCAAGTTTGAATACATGTAAAGCTAATGTGCAATCTAAAGTATGGATGCATGTACTAGATCAAATGGAACGTGGTAAAGTAGCCAAAGAAGATTTGGCTAATGCCAGTCAATATATTCGAGGAATAACTGGTTGGAAAGAACCGGTAGATTCTTTTTCTGCCTTTGCACATTTGGCTGATGTCAATCATAAAGAAGTCTTGATTGAAGAAAAGAGAAGAAGAGAAGATGAACCAGGGCCTTCCTCTTCTGGCCCTCCAAAACGGGTAACTAGAAGAACACCTGAACAACCAAAGCTTGCTGAAAATATAACCCCAAATCAAGTGATGGAAGATGCGCCACAAATAAAGAAGACCGAATAAAAGAAGAAAGGCAAGCAGCCAGGCTTCAAATTGCAGTCTGACATAGAATCTGCAACCAATCTTAAATGATTCCTAGAAGAACGAATTCTAGGAAGCAAAATTGAATTCACCTTAGGAAAATTCTTGGAATTGCCAAATGTGAATTCCATGATGTAATTATTAATGTAATCAAAAGGAAAAGACAATATGTTGGTGATGAAGAAACAGTGCATGCATTTTTGCAAGTTCTTCGAGTTTTTGTGCAGGATGAAGAGAAGCTAACTTCACAAGGAATTCAACTTGAAGCAGTTAAAGAATTAATTGCAGCAATTGAAGCTGAAGATAAAGAAAACATGAATGCAAAAATTAAAGAAGTGAAAGCTAAAAATGTAATGGTCGGCTAGTCCAAACCAATTGGCCAGCCCATCTCTCAAAAAAAAGGCCGTCTACATCACATGCAAGAGAAACACCATGTATTGCACTCTTAGACCATGGATCGAAGATAAATGTCATGGCAAGGAGTCTCTATGAAAGTGGCGGATGGCCCATAGATGTTGATCCAGGTTGGCAAATGAGAGCTGCAAACAACTCTTCTGGAGAGTTATATACTATATGTCCTAATGTGCAGGTAACTATTGGAGACATAAAAGACAAATTTCACTTTTTTGTTCAAGACTCTTGTAGTTACTCTATCATTCTTGGGCAACCTTACATTTCTGAAGCCCGCTTGGAAACAAAATCTCTTGATGATGGTTCTTCCTATGCTCGAATCTGAAGCAAGGATAATGAACAAGTTGTCCAATTTCTTACTGTGTGTGTTAACCATCATCGAAATAGAGATCGACTGCGTGATTATCCTGTGCCTCCTAATGCCCGATAATTCAATGGTTTTCGGGCTACACTACTATAAAGGGAGGCTATGGTAGTGCGTCATGTAAAAAGATTGAACCTCCTCATGCAATAGAAACTGTGTCTCTAGCAAATTTATATGTATATACAGCCAATAGTATGGGATGTTATAAGTCTCTTCCGGCCATGAATAAGGATAAGAGAAAATATTTATATTGATTCGGGTTTTTTACAACCCGGATTACTACCACAAAATTTGGCCAAAACCCCTATCAAGAGCTTATATCACTTTGGGTTTACTCTTCAAGCACTAGGTATGCTATATTGCTTCTCGATTATGATAACTCTAGAAAATGGGGGGAACAAGTTCTTAGGAGGCATGTCAATGTAAAGGGTAAAAGGGATGGTTATCTTAGTGAATATGAAAATGGATTACACCTAGGAGTTGAGTGAATGCATAGATTTTTCAAAGGACTAGCCTCCAAATACACATGGGCTCCGCTTGCATCACTAAGATTTGGAATCTATTACCATCATTAGAGGACATCTCACACTAGCACACAAGTCAATATCCACATCATGGTATCATTTGGATCTTACACAAAAGCTTACAAGCATGGACCCCTTCTATCACATGCTTATATGTATTTATATATATATGGGGGACTAAAGTCAAAGCAGCTTTTGGAAGCCGTTTTTTATAATCTCAATAACTCCAAAGGAAAAACGAATTTCAAGAAAATTCTCGTGTTGCCCAATCGATTTCGAGCTGATCTACAAAGTTACAGAAGAAACTTTTTTCAAATTCCTCACCGATTTAAAGTTACGAAGGTGCAGACTACTGGCTACATGTAATTTTCTTCCCTCTGTCACACCACACCAACTTTCCACTCTATCCTTCTTGTAAATATATTATAATAATGTGCTGTGGACACCCACCTCTTGTAATCTAGCTCCATTTCTCTATTTTTTCTACCACCACCCTTGGCTTCTTGCATGATGACCAAGGTGGGGACTTGTCCCATCCACTACTCTCCATATTTTCAAAGATGCCATACATCATCTAGGATTATGTTAATCAGGAAGATTAGCTTAATCTAATCCCTCATGGAGGCTATATAAAGAGCCCATGGAGAATGAAGAGGAAGGAGGGAGGGACAATGACAAGCCCATGAGAGCACTCTAGAATACCCTCATCTCTTTGAGGTAAGCTATGAGTAAGTTCTTTTATTATGTAGTATAATAACAAGCTTCCTCTACCTCTTCTCCTATTATCTCCCTCTCTTCTCTTCTTCTCATTCCATGTAGCATAATGCCAAGCTTCCTCTACTTCTTCTCCTCTTGTCTCCCTCTCCTCTCATCTCTCTCATCTCATATTCCAATATGGTGTCTAGTATATATAATCTCTCTTGTAAATTTGTGTCTTGGTTCTCTTGATTCTCTTTGAGAAAAGGGATGTCCTAGCCCATCCTCCCTTTGGCTAGGTGGTGCCCCTCTTTAGTTCTCTTAGTGAGGATTGGAGGTTGGATAGGTAAGAGGCAACCCGTTCATCATTTTAGCCCTCATTTTTGGTGCCCCCGCTGAGGAGTTCTCAAGCTACGCTCTACAACTTCTATTAAGAAAGAAACATCTAAGGAGTTGTTCTCTTCTTCAAGGAGTGTTCGTCAAGAAATCACTAAGGAGGAATCTTCATCAAACCCTATTCAAGGGATTCATCGCTCAAGAGTATCGCTATGGTCTCCAAAAGAAGTTGAAGAGAAGAAGGATCTTTATCGACAAACGGCACGTATGCGGGTAAAGCAAGTTAATTACACACACCCTTCTTTGCTTCATGAGAAATCTTGCTCTCATCAAGTCTCTAGGTCAAGGCATTGTGTTAAGTGCTTGGTGTCTAGTGTAAAGATACTCCCTAAGGAGCTTCGTCTTCAAGTGGTGAAGGCACTTTCAAATTCGGGGATTAACAAGTTTTTGGACGGTGAGTTACACATCAATGGTGTATGGTATTGGCGAGAGGCTACATATGGTGATGCGCTTCAACTACTACTAGCAAGAAGACTCAAAGTAATTGAGAAGGTAGCTATCGAAGCCTATGAACTTTACAAGGCTGATGATGGTCACACAAAAGCTACGCTAATCAGTGGTGATCAAATCCTTCGCATCTCTCGAATGGTGGGATCTAAGAGGCCATAGCTTCAACAACATGCTTCATGAAAGTTTATAGTGAAAATTTGTAGTTAATGCATAAATGACTACTCCTACTTTCTACAACTTTCAATCGGTTTAAAACATTCGGGTGGATGTGTGCATTAGTAGAAAGATATATTTTCAGCAAAGGTTGGTCTTCTATTTTGGAGCTGAGAGGTTGAGAGAGATCTTGTTGCCCCCTGATCCCATAATACTCCCTATTTTGGATTATGACATCTCCTTTAATGTACACATATTCATTCTACTCTAAGTGTATCCCATGAACCATAGGGATTTGTACGGACCTATCCGTCCACTTGCTAGACAAACCGTGCATATAATCGTTAGCACAAAGCTCAGGTTTCAAAATATTATAAGGGGCTTATTGGGCCCTCGTCGTCTTGCTGAGATTAATGCATCTGTAAATCCATTATTCTACCCTTAATAAGATATGACTTGGGCCTAGACGTGTTCATCTTTATTTTGTATTGAACTAGATCAACATCTTCCTATCATGGCTTTTCCAAGTTTTTTTGGGCACAAAGGGGAGAAATCTCTGGACTTTTTGGATGACTTAGAAATGGCCTTCCTAGTCACAGGCCGGGATGATGAAGCAACCAAAGTACGGGCCTTCCCTTTAGTTCTAAAGGGTGATGCTCGAGTGTGGTATCAAGCTCTCTCGGAGGCTACAAGGGGTAATTGGGCGGATCTCAAGACCGCATTCATGCACAAGTACCAAGATATAGAGCCACCTAAAGATATTTGGAGACAACTCTTAGATCTTCGCCAAACCTTACCAGGGGAGTATCAAGCCTACAAAGGCATGTTTATAAAATTGTGGGATAAATGGACAACCTCCTTAGCCGAGGGAGAAAGAGTACCTGATTGCCTTAAGAAAGATTGTTTTCTAGCTGGACTTCATCCTCTACTAAGGGAGAAGGTCAAAGGAAAGTTTCCCACATCCTATGAAGAATCAGTCACTTATGCCAGGGAGAAAGTTAGAAAATTGAAGTATCAAGCCCAGTTGAAGGGGGGAGTTGAGCCCATGCAGGTTTTACCAACCATGCCAAGGCCTAGAGAAATAGCAAAGGCCCCACCTGAACCGGAGATACCACAGCAAGAGCTCCTACAATGCATTACTAATCAACTTGAAAGCCTTTCATTAAATTTGGTGCAAGGAGTACGGCCCTCTCCCCTCATAAATGAAGGCAATTGAGGTCCAAGGAGATAAGAAAGAGAGTATGTTTGCTATAATTGTGGGGAGACTGGCCATGGTATGTACTTTTGCCCTCATCCTAGGTGTTTTCTAGGAAATGGATTCCAACCAAGAAGGAGGGGACAACAAGTGACACCACCTAGGGAAAGGTTTGTTCCACCGAATCCAGGGCCTCCACTGCCGGTTCAAGTTCTCCAGCATCCTCAACCACTTGCAGAGGTGCCGCCCTTGCCTGTCCAACCGCCAGAGAATCATGATGTCAGGATAATTAGTTTAGATGAGAGTGATGTCAAAGGGAAGGCCAAAGTAGTAGAGGTTGAAGCAATCCCGGTGAAGAAAGCCCGTAGAATTGAGAGAATGGAGCCTACACCACCAAAGGAGGTTGAAAATATGGAAGAGGAGGCAGAGTCATCAATGGTTACAAAGACACGCAACAGTAAAAAGAGGAGGGCTCGCTCATGCCGACACATTGAGCCAGATGATTTTTCCCTAGGTAAAGGTACTGGATCTTATGATTTGCTTGCTGATGTGAGGAATCAAGGGCAAAAAATTTCATGGCCATAATTACTACATCTATCTCCAATAGTGTGATGACAATGGTCAAAGATGGTAAGCATTAGACCCATGAAGAATAGACATGTGAATGCAATCTAGGCTAGAAAGATGAAAGATATTGTGTCTCTAGTGGAAGCCGAAATCAATGGGCAGAGAGTGTCAAAGACATATGTGGATGGAGGTACAGAGATTTGTGTCATGACGGAAAAGTTGATGCATCGTTTGGGATTAGAGGTAAATGAAACTACTAAATTTGGGGCCAAAATGGCTCACAATGTAGTAGTAAATTGTTTGGGAGTTATAAAGAAAGTCAAGGTAAAGGTGTGTGGAGTGCAATTGCAGCTTGACATGTATGTGATGCCAGTAAAGGGGGACGGCTATCCGCTCATTCTTGGGCGACCATGGCTAATGGGAATGAAAGCCAAACAAGATTGGGAGACAGGGGCTTTAGAGCTAAGGCTACAAAAGGGGCTGCATAAAAAATGAAAGAGCACTATCTACAACATGAAGGAGGGCCGACAGGAGGATCTTGTGTTAGAGACCAGCGCTGATGAATGGAGTTCCAGCGAGGGTTGGTCATCTATGACAGAGGGAGAGTCTTCTAATGAGGAGGAAGAAAGCTCTCTAGAAGTGATGGGGATTACATTAAAAGGGCCTTCTAGTAGTGAAATTCCGCAGCAGCTTCCAAAGGTCGAGAAGGAGGGGTTAGAAAAAATGTTAGCTAAGGATCTATCAGTTGAGGAGAAGGCAGCCTACATGGAAGTGGTGATAAAAGACTCTGCACTTTTTATTTCTGATTATGAACACATCACAAGTTTGACAGCAGTACAACATCACATTAATCTAAAAGAGGGAGCACGGCCAATGATCCAACAACTACGACGATTGGGAGTAGTTCAACAAAATGCTCTACTCACTGAGGTGCAACGACTTTTGAAGGCAGACTTCATCTATCCAATAGGGGACTCGGAGTGGGTTTCACTTGTGGTGGTGATATCCAAGAAGAATGGAAAATGGAAGATTTGTGTGGATTACAAGCCGCTAAATACTGCAACTAAGAGAGATCACTTTCATCTTCCCTTTCAGGATGAAATACTCAACGAGGTGGCCGAGCATGAGAGATACACTGTTTGTGATGGGTATTCAGGTTATTTCCAGATCCGAATAGCCGAGGAGGATCAATAGAAGACCACCTTCATTACACCTTGGGGTTGTTTTGCTTACAAAATAATGCCATTTGGATTAACAAATGCCCCAGCTACCTTCCAACGATTCATGAATTATGTCTTCCAGCCATATTTTGGGAAATCCATTAGGGTCTTTATTGATGATTTTTGTATTTATAGTTCTAAGGCTCTACATATAGGGAAGGTGGATGAAGCTTTCAACCGCCTCGCACAAATGGGGGGGCAGTTAAACCATGAGAAGTGTCGCATTGGCGAAAGTAGTGTAACTTTGTTAGGGCATGTCGTAAGTGAGAGGGGCATTGAAGCAGATCCAAACAAAGTTAAGGGCCTATTGGCAGTGCCATCACCATCTTCTATGAAGCAATTAACCTCTTTCATTCAGAAGGTGCGATATATGGGGCGGTTCATTCATCTCCTCTCCCAATTAATATTTCCACTGCAACAGTTAACCCACTCTGAGGAGCTCCTGTGGAGTGATGAAAGCGAAAGGTGCTTTTACGAGGTGAAGAAGGCTCTTAGCACCCTTCCTATAATTTTACAGCCTTGTTGGGATCAAGAGTTTTTTGTCAATCCGAGTTTTGGGGAAGATGCTCTAGGGGCAACACTAATACAAAAGGATGCTAAAACTGGCCTAATGAGACCGGTTTACTTTTCTAATAGAGTAATGACAGCATTAGAACGAGGATACAAGATGGTCGAGGTGATGGTTTTGTCTCTAATGTTTGCTATAAGAAAGTTTTGTCCTTATCTTCTCCCTAGGCCATTCACAGTGATCAGGATAGAAGAGCATTTTCCCTATGCCTTACAACACATGGATGTTTAATCCAGAATCGCTAAGTGGGTGATACAACTCCAAGAGTTTGACTACACCTTCAAGGTGGAGGATTCTACTCGAGCTTGCCTAGCTGATTTGTTGACCCATAGATGCCATCAAAAGAAGGAAAAGGAGAAGGGAAAGGTAAAAGAGGAGACACCTCCTTTTGAGGAGCCGCCACGGGTGGAGAATGCCCATGCCCTCTACTTTGATGGGGCATACAAGCGTATTAAAGACAGAGCGACAGCAGGAATAGTGGTGTTCAGTTCCAAGGTGACAAACTTTATGGAGAAGGTATCAGCTTGGAGGATGTCCATTCTAACAATGAGGTAGAATATCAAGCCTTGCTTTTAGGTTTGAGGTGGTGTCTCTCACATGGTGTCACTCGACTTAATGTTTTTGGGGATTCTATGCTAATTGTTAAGGAAATGAAAGGAATCTGGGCTTGTAAAAATGATAACTTAGCAGTGAAAATGAGAGAAGCTAAAACTCTCATGAGAAAGCTACAAAAAGCCCAAATCTATTTTGTGCCAAGGCGGACAAATGGCGACGCAGATGCTCTAGCAGCTGAAAAATTGAAAGAGGTAATGGTGGGCATCATTGCAATAAAGCTTCCCTTGTTTCAGGGTAAGTTTCAACTACAAGATGTGCTTTATTTTCTTGAGCATGATGAGGCACCTACACATATGAGTAAGAGTGAGAAAATGTGGTTGGCTACTAAGACCACTAAATATCTCTTGATAAATGATGTGTTATATTGCAAAGGAAAGGATGAAGTGCTTAGAAGGGTGCCAACAGCAAAGGAGATTATGGATGTGATTAAGAGCTGCCATGAGGGGGTTTGTGGCGGACATTTTGCTCAAGAAATAACCAGCAGGAAGATTCTTCAAGCCGGTTTTGTGTGGCCTAGTCTACATCGAGATGTGCAACATTGGTGGTGCACTTGTGATGATTGCCAAAAGGCCGGACCAAGGAAGCTAGTGCATAAGGAACAAAATCCCATAACTACGTATGGTCCATTTGAGAAATGGGGGATTGATGCAATAGGGCCACTCCCACGAACTCAGTCTGGCAAGGAATACATCATAATGGGTGTGGACTACATGACGAGATGGGCAGAGGCTTCAGCAACTAGTAGGATCACAGCCCAAGAAGTGGAAAATTTTGTGTTTGAAAATATTTGTTGCAGATTTGGCACACCTTTGGAAATTATCTCTGATCGGGGTCTTGGTTTTAGGGCGAACCTAGTAGGGGAGCTAATGGAAAGGCTAAAAATCAAGCACAGGCATTCTACTCCCTACTACCCACAGTGTAATGGTTTGGTCGAAAAAGTGAATGGGCTGATTTGTAAGATAATTACCAAGCAAGTACACATGCACCCCAAGCACTGGGATAAAAAATTGAGTGTAGCTCTTTGGGCCTACAGGACTTCATTTAGAACCTCACTTGGCTATACTCCATTTCATCTCGTCTATGGCCAAGAGGCTTTGCTTCCTATAGAGGTGGAACTGGCCAGTTTGCGTGTTTTAGTAGCCAATCGAGATAAGAATCAAGATAAGAAGTTAGAGGAAAGGATCTTGGATCTAGAGAGGCTAGAGTTAGACAGAGAAGCAGCAGTCCAACACTATTCCATGCAGGCTGAAGAGAGGAGGAAGACATTTAATAAGAAGCAGGCTAGCAAACACATAAGGGAATGATCACTTGTGCTACGCTATGATAACCGCTTTGATAACAGAAAGGATGCTAAACTTGTGTTCAAGTGGGAAGGGCCATTCATGGTCATAAGGAGATATCCAAATTGCAGCTATAAGCTAGGTGACATGGATGGGAAGGTTCACAAGACAAGGGTAAATGGATGGCGACTGAAGCCTTATTTTCAAAGAAATATGAACACTTTGGAGCAGTCATTCAATGAAGAGCCACCAATGAGGGGGTGCAGTCCACCTTGCTCTATTGGACCATCATTAGCAAGCTAGAGGCATGAATGCCTCTAGCCTAAGGGGAGGGCTAATGATCTGGGTTTTTTACAACCCGGATTACTACCACAAAATTTGGCCAAAACCCCTATCAAGAGCTTACCATATCACTTTGGGTTTACTCTTCAAGCACTAGGTATGCTACATTGCTTCTCGATTATGATAACTCTAGAAAATGGGGAGAACAAGTTCTTAGGAGGCATGTCAATGTAAAGGGTAAAAGGGATGGTTATCTTAGTGAAGATGAAAATGGATTACACCTAGGAGTTGAGTGAATGCATAGATTTTTCAAAGGACTAGTCTCCAAATACACATGATTAGAGGACACCTCACACTAGCACACAAGTCAATATCCACATCATGGTGTCATTTGGATCTTACACAAAAGCTTACAAGCATGGACCCCTTCTATCAAATGCTTATATGTATTTATATATATATATGGGGGACTAAAGTCAAAGCAGCTTTTGGAAGCTGTTTTTTATAATCTCAATAACTCCAAAGGAAAAGCAAATTTCAATAAAATTTCCACGATACCCGATCGGTTTCGAGCTGGTCTACAAAGTTGCAGAAGAAACTTTTTCAAATTCCTCACGGATTTGAAGTTACAAAGGCGCAGACTGCTAGCTACATGCAATTTTCTTCCCTCCATCACCACACCAACTTTCCACTCTATTCTTCTTATAAATATATTATAATAATGTGTTGTGGACACCCACCTCTTGTAATCTAGCTCCATTTCTCTATTTTGTCTACCACCACCCTTGGCTTCTTGCATGATGACCAAGGTGGGGACTTGTCCCATCCACTACTCTCCATATTTTCAAAGATGCCATACATCATCTAGGATTATGTTAATCAGGAAGATTAGCTTAATCTAATCCCTCATGGAGGCTATATAAAGAGCCCATAGAGAATGAAGAGGAAGGAGGGAGGGACAATGACAAGCCCATGAGAGCACTCTAGAATACCCTCATCTCTTTGAGGTAAGCTATGAGTAAGTTCTTTTATTATGTAGTATAATGACAAGCTTCCTCTACCTCTTCTCCTATTATCTCCCTCTCTTCTCATCTTCTCATTCCATGTAGCATAATGGCAAGCTTCCTCTACTTCTTCTCCTCTTGTCTCCCTCTCCTCTCATCTCTCTCATCTCATATTCCAATATGGTGTCTATTACATATAAACTCTCTTGTAAATTTGTGTCTTGGTTCTCTTGATTCTCTTTGAGAAAAGGGATGTCCTAGCCCATCCTTCCTTTGGCTAGGTGGTTCCCCTCTTTAGTTCTCTTAGTGAGGATTGGAGGTTGGATGGGTAAGAGGCAACCCGTTCATCATTTCAGCCCTCAATATCATGTAAAAAGGAAGTTGAAAACTTATGACATGATGGTTGAAAATGAAGATATTTCAGGCATTTTTTTTGTATTGATTACTACTAACACATTGGTTGAAATATATGTAGTTGCTCATGTAAAAAAATTAGACTAAAAATCAATCCATAGAAGTATGTACATTGGATTTTTATCAAAAATTTCAAGAATTTGTTGAACATGAAGACAATGGTTTACTCAACAAGGATAAAGCACAAGTGGAGACAAAATACAAGACAGTGGATAAGAAAGTCAAACCTGTGGCAGTCCCACTGCCTCCTGAAAGTGAAGGGCTTGCTGATAGGGTAGCAAATCAGCCAAGTCTTCGTGATCCTTCCAACATTGGTCACAAGTTCACATCTGAAAGTATAAAAGAGCTCAAATTAGGTGAAAATTCTTTCCTTTCACCGGCTAAAAAACACTCTTTTATGCAAATGCTAATGAAACATGGAAAAGCTTTTGCTTTTCAATCAAGTGAAATAGGCTGTGTGGATCCAAATATTGTGGCTTCTATGGTCATTTTTACGGTCCCACATGTGCCTTGGAACCTCAAGCCCATTCCATTCCAAGGGCGCATCTGCCCAAATTATTGGAACTTCTAAATGAGAAGATCATGATCCGAGAAAATCACAAAAAAATATTTGTCTTACACTTTATTGATTTTTTGTATATTTGGAGGTTTGAAATAAAGAAGAGGGTGGGAACAACCTCTTGGAAAATCCAAGAAATCACTGGATGAAAATATTTCATGGATCGGTTTACCAAGGGGGGATGAAGAGTAAAGATCAATGGAGGAAGGTGAAGGAAAAATGTGTAATGTGAAAAGAAAAGACATGAAATGGATTTGGAGCCATCCAAAGGACATGTGAGGCTCATAATGTCATGGCTTTGAAGCCTTATGACAATTCAAACAAATGGGACCCTTCTTGGAAGCATTAGTGGAAGAAAAATCAGGCATATGATTTTGTAAGATTTTTTAAAAATACTTTCACTTTGATCCACAAAAACTTTTCAACATGAAAGTTGTAGCATGCGAGCTAAAGTTTTGGTTGATATTTTTTTATAATTTTTTGGAGCTACGAGTCGAGAGATATGGCCAAAATGCTGGACGCCAACTTTTTCCAACTACGGTGGAGACCACCTCCCAATTTTATACACACCCACATGTTCTTTCCCACACTTAACACTTCCATAAAACATCATTCATTAGACTCCCAACCCTTTTCCCTCTCTTCTCTCCTCTCTCAAGCTAATAAACCATTAGAATTCCCCTCCTAAATCACCCTCAAATCATCCTTAATTGTAGTAGTAATGTATGAATTTTCACTACTCTCTCTCTATTATTGCTCGATATGATCTTATTTTATGAAGATTCTCTATATTTTTTTATAGGAGAGCTCTTGGACTCAAGCTATAAGGGGGATAATGGAGACAACTCACCTATGATGGAACTTGATTAAGTACAAAACTGGTCAATAAAACATCTAGATGGAGCTTCCACATTGGTGGAACTGCCTTAATGCAGTTTTGGTGGTGTTAATTCCTATTCTGTCTTAACCTCCTCCCTAAACACCCTCAAGCCCTATATAAAGAGGCATTCTCCTTTATAATTTGCAAGCGAGAGAGCCAAGAGGCCTTCTTCAGCCCTATTGAGCCTTCCCCATGAGCTTATGCAGTTCATTCCCTTACTATAGCTTATGCATGCTCTACAGTGTAATAAGCCCATGCTATTGGTGTCCATATTGTGTATATTGGTTATGTCTTGAGGGTTCTCCATCTCTTGTGCCCTCTTAAGTTTTATTGATTCATCTATTTTTTGTAGTTTTCTCTCTCTCTCTCTCTCACTCACTCTCTCTCTCTCTCTCTCTCAGTTTTCCTCTCTTCTCCCTCACAAGCTCCTCTCCCTCTTGCATAATGTCCTAGTCCGCTCCTCCATGACTAGGTGGTGCCCTTACCTCATTCACTTTTGTGGGAGAAGGGAGTTTGGCATAGTATAGAGGCTACCATACCAAATTTCCTTCGTCATGATCAGAATGAAGATTTTAGAACATTCTTCAACACCTTACTCAAACCGATGGTTTACTGTGCCTAAGAACAATGGATCTTTACGATTCATTCAAGATCTACAGCCTGTGAATCGTGTCACAATCCGAAATGTTGGTTCGGGTCCAATTGTTGATGAGTTTGCTAAAGCTTTTGCAGGTAGAGCAATTTATTCTATGGGAGACCTATATTCAGGATATGACCAATTTCAGCTTTCATTAGAAAGCCGAGATATTACCACAATGAAAGCATCTCTTGGATTGGTCTGCATGTGCACTCTACCACAAGTTGCAAGAAACTCCGTAGCCCATATGATGAATACCATGCACAAAGTCTTAAGGGACTTTATTCCACAACTTACTCTTCCATTTCTTGATGATGTACCTATCAAGGGATGTGAAGTCAATGAAAAGAATGAGGAGCTTAACAAAGATGGTTGCAGGACATTTGTAGTTAACCATATTCAAGATTGTGACATGATTTTGACAAGGCTAGAAGAGGTATATCTTACCCTTTCTGGAGCTAAGTTGCTTTTTGGAGTAAAAGAAGTCGTAGTGGTCAGTCATCTATGTGGCCCCTATGGACGCAAACCTTCTCCAATCAAGATAGATGCCGTTAGCAGAACGCAAGAAAAATGCACAAATGTTTCAGAGGTGAGAAGATTTCTTGGTACATGTGTATTCTATCTCATATGGATACCACATTTTTCTCATGTAGCTGAAAATCTTTATTAATTATTAAGAACACCATATTGGGAAAAATGAAAATTTCCCGTAAGTTTGGGACACGCGGTCAAATCTTTGGATTTGTCATAACTTGAACACTATAACTCCAAATCGATCATTCTATAGCTCAATAGATTCCATTTTTCAAGCGCTTTCCAATGATAGGTCACATCATATGATTTTGAGAAACTTATGGACATGCTATCCGGGTGCCACCTTTTTAGTATTCAAAAAATGAGAATTGGAGGATTTCCAAACTCACTAATATTGTGTTTAAGAAAATGCCAAAGATTCTCTTGGAATAAAAAGCATACTCTCACTATGCGTAAATTAAAGAAGCTATTAATTTCAGCCCCCACTCTCAAAAGGGTTGACTATTCAAATGGTCAACCCATCATCCTTACTGTGGATACAAGTCCCATTGGGATAGGATGGGTTGTTGGCCAAGAGGATCTTAAAGGTAACAGGTATGCAATTCGTTTTGGAGAAAAGGTTCTCAATGAACGTGAAAGAAGGTATGCACAAGTAAAAAGGGAATTGTGGGGAGTTGTAACAGCATTAAAGTGTGATCGTGATACTTTATAGGTGCTTCCGTAGTGGTAGAAACTGATTGCCTTCCACTCTTGGGCATGATTGCCAACTTCTCTACACCCGATATTGCTTTGCTAAGATGGATTACATATATTAAGTCACTCAACCCCAAATTAAAGCATATTGCAGGAAAGGTGAATCTAGTTGCTGACATGCTATCATGTGCAAGATATGACAATGAAGAAGAGCTGATGGAAGAAGATGAAGTTGAAGAATCTATACTTTCTGAATTTCATTTCATGGCAGCTGAAAATACCTTTTCAATTACTGCATATACTAGTCCAAAGCTGAAAACAACAGGATGGTCAACTAAAAGCCAGCATGCTCATTGCATTGCTCAAGTTCTAGTTCATTTCCTTGAAGAAGATTGGCTAAAGATCAGCCAATATTTGAGGACAATGAAGAAGAAGGAGACTTGGACTGATGAGGAGTTCAAACATAGCAAGAGGAAAGCTTATGGCATTTTTCTTAAAGAAGAACATCTATGGAAGCACGCAAAGAAGAAGAAAGGAGCGCCTATCCGAGTTTAAGGTAACAATATTGCAACCACGGGTAATGAAGGAATTTCATGAAAGTGTGTGGGCTGGCCATAGAGGCATATGGGGAACCTTTAGTAAAGTCAAAGAAAAATATTGGTGGCAAAACATGTATCGGGACATAGCACATTTTGTTGAAACCTGTTATGTGTGTCAAATGTATTCTATGGTCAAGCATCGAGATGGGTTACAACCAACTTATCCTTTGTCTATACATTACAGATGGGTTATTGATCTTGTAACCATGTCTACAAGAATATGGAATATGTGGTATTTAGTGCTTGCAAGAGAGAATTTAACCAACCAAGTTGAAGGTAGAGCCTTAATAAACAAATCCACTCAAGACAAATTCTCACATGGAGTCTTCCACCTTGGGAGGAAGGCATCAGTAGAAAAGAGTTGTTGACTTTGCGCATATGGCAACTAGAAAGAAGGCCTTAAGATGTTCAAGTAGCTATTGAGAAGCTAAAGATAGCAAGACTAAAGAACAAAACAAGATTTAATAAGTGACATCAACTTTGGCCAAGAGAAATTCAAGAAAATTACTGGGTGCTTGTCTGTGACAGCAGCCTAGACAATCAATACAGTGCTTCTAGGAAGATGATAAATCGTTGGTTTGGCCCATATGTGGTAAAGGTCGTTCATGACAATGCCACATATTCATTGGCTGAATTGGATGTAACAAGCATGAAGATACCCATAGCTGGAAAAAGAATCAAGCTCTTCAAACAAAGAGAAAGTTCAATATATGAGCTAGAAGACTTGAATATAATTCAAGAGAATGAAGACATAGAGGAAGAAGAAGAGGTAGAAGATGAAGGCATTGACATGGCAGAAGATACTTCTTCTGATACTGCAAATCCGTAAGACTTTGGCACATATCAGAGGATGTGCAGGTTAGGAGGGGTGAATGTTGTGCCGCTATGCGCACACCGTGTAAAAAAATCTAGAGTGTGGCTTGCTTTTAGATTTAGAGAGCCAATGCCACTTTAGACATTAGTATTAGTGTCCATGGTTCAAAATATTATATTTTTGGACAAGTTTTTAGTCAATTTTTGATATTCTAGATATTATCTCTTGTAAAAATCCATAAAACTATAGATAACTTCTAGATTAGGAGGACATGTGAAAGAAAACATGTAGCTTTCAGCCAATTTGAGAGGATTTTATGTGAAAAAAGATAATAGCGAAATCGCGCGATGCGTGATCGCTGTTTTCAGGTAGTGAACAACACTCCGAAAGTGGGAGATGAAGAAGGAGTGATCTGGCAGGATTCTGGCCAGGTGTCCTGGTATTTAATCCCCCTTTTAGAGCCATTGGAAGCATCAGATTGGCGATCTGAGCAACATAGAGGAAGGTATTATTTTGTACATGTTTTTGTCTATTAGAGTTATATTTTCTTATAATGCTAAAAGAAATTGACAATTCATCTCTGTTAGTATTCTTCTATATTTTCTAATTCTTTTTTAGAGTATTCTTCTACATCTTCAATCTCTTCAAACCCCTTCTCTTCCGTTTACTCCTCTTCTTGAATCTACCTACACCCTGTTGTCTCTTATCTTCAAGAACTTGGCTTGAAACCTTCAACCCTTCTCTTATCTCTACCATCTCCGAAGTCTAAGCTCTTGAATCCCTATACATTCTTCCTTTGCCAAAACCCTGTGGTAACCTTCAACCCTACGCACTATGACAATGCGCACCCATTAAAAATGATAATTTCTTCTGAGTAATTTGAATACACACTATCCCCAGTACTTCCCAACACCACCATCACCTGCTCTACACATCAACTGAAGCATTCACAATTGTTAGAAAATAATAAAATTAAACTGACAAAAGTGAATACCTAGGAGTCTTTAGCTACAAAATAAATGAACAGGTTGGAAATCTGTCCTAACCTTAATTTAATACGAGTGCAATCTAAACTCATAAATGTTAATTAATTTAAATATATATTTTGTGGAATCACCCGTCATGGAATTACCCACATGCACATTAAATTAACTTGACCTGTGAAAAGGATAGACGTCCTCGTCAACTTCTTGCACAAGGAATCCACCTTGTGTACGAGCCCCGACAAATAAATATAGTTTTACAAAATCCACCACAAAACCTCACGGAATCCATCATGGTCTCACGGAATCCACTGTGGCATATACCTCCTGGCATCATACCCCTGGGGTGGGATAGCAATTTTTCTCAATTGCTATTAGCTCAATGTGGAGCGCGCAGTGAGGGGTAAGCACATTGGGCCCCTTCAACAGGACGATATTTAAACTTAACCAAATATCTAGAGCATCTATGGCCAGTTCTAGTGGTCATAAAGTCACTGTCTAGAATAGTTTCAGGTTCAAGGATTTCAATTTCTTCTTCTTAGAAAGGAGGGTTTTCATAGAAAAGGTGAACATGTAATTGGCCTCTAAAAGATCGTAACAAATTGATATGAAAAGTATTGTGTATTTTCCAGTGTTGAGGTAGTTCTAATTTAAATGCATTGTCATTGATTTTGTGAATGATCTTGAAAGGTCCATAAAATCTAGGGGCTAATTTAACAACAGGGTGTCTCTCAACACTTTGCAATCTTTTCTTTTCAATGCGTAACCAAACATATGAAACTCATAGCTTTTCTTTTCTTATTAGCTTGTTCAGTGTATGATTGTTGGGTTTTTGCAATCATGTCTTTAACTTTAGCAAAAATAGTAGCATGCACATTAACAATATCATCAGAAGCTTTAACTTTGTTTGACAATGATGTAACAGGTGCCTATGTGTGTATTCCCCCATTGTGCAAGCAAGAAAGCTACAAGCGAGACTCCTTCCTTCTCTCCCACAATCGTGACATGGTATCAGAGCGTGGTTCGTGGTAAGGAGCTCAAGCAAGCAAACCAAGTTCGCGGCGTTCTGGTAAGAGGACCAGTGTTGCTTTCATTTTTCGAGTTTGGGAGCAAGTCTCTGCAGGTAGCACAACTGGAAAGTGCAAGAGTGCATTATCTCAGATTGAGACACCCTTCGCGGTGTAGCAAGAGAGCAGTATATGCTGCGGGTAAGGGATTTAGCCCTTAGTTGCTCTGTTTTTTTGATTTGAGGCCATTTCGGGGCCTATTTTGGAGGCGGAAGTTTTCTGCACACGCACTCAAGAAAATGCCTTGTTTTTGCTGCGCGACCACTATTCTACAATGACAGAATTTTTTGTAGTGTTCTGTAATGGCGTCTGATTCTCTTTCACAGATTGTTCACTGAAAAGCTTGACAAGAACAACTTCCAAGCATGGAAGTTTAGAATGACAAATTTCCTTATTGGAAAAGGATATTGGGAATTCGTTGCAGGAAATGAAGAAAAACCAGTTCTTCCTGATGTTCCCAATCAACAGCAAATGCAGGCATTTAAAGGATGGTATGAGAGAGCCATAAAAGTTATGTACTGGCTGTCTATCAATATTTTAGACTCTACGATTGTGCATATTCAGGATGCAAGTACGCCAAAGGAGGCATGGGATACTTTGTCAAAAATGTATAGCACAAATACGCAAGCCAGGAAAATGCAGCTCAAGCAAGAGTTGCACAATGTGCAAAGAGAAAGTATGAGCTTCAATGACTACCACATGAAGGTGAAGAAGATTGCAGATGCACTTGCTTCCATTGGGTCACCAGTGGAAGATGATGATTTAGTTTCTGTGACCTTGAATGGTCTAGGAAAGAATTATGTACAGTTTCGAACATCCATTTCCGTCCGTGAAAGATTTCCTGATTTTGAGGAGTTGATTGCTCTTCTAATTTCTAAGGAGCAGAGAAATGGTGGTGCATCTTCTTCACGAGGAACTTCAAAAGAAGCTGTCTTCTACTTAAATGCTGGAAGTGGTAGAGGCAGAGGTAGAGGAGGTCGATCTGGAGGCCGTGGTAGAAATCAGAATATGCAGCAAACTCAAGAAAACCAGTCCTATGGAGGATGACATGGTAACTCTAGAGGCAAGGGGAGCCAAAGAGGTCGTGGTGGATGGCAAAGAGGCCAAAATGCAAACAGCAATGTTGAATGCTACTACTGTGGTAAAATGGGTCATATGGCTAAAGATTGCTATAAAAAGCAGAATGACATCATGAATGGAAAATTACAACAAGGGAATTATGCATCTTCTAGTAGACAGGGTGATGACAGAAATGAGCATTTGTTTATGGTGTAGCACATGACCAATTCTGTGACAAGTGCAGAAGAAAGCAACGATGTGTGGTATGTTGACTCAGGTGTATCAAACCACATGACAGGTCATGTAGAATGGATGCAGGATACAAGGAAAATGGAAAAACCAGGATTTGTGGAGAATGGTGATGATACTGCACATCCTATTGTGCAGATTGGAAAAATTCCTTTGTCTATGCAAGATAGGAAAAAGAAATACATGTCCGATGTATTTCATGTCCCGAATATCACCAAGAACCTGGTTTCTATTGGTCAAATGGTTGAGCAGAGCTTGTAGGTCAGATTTAATTCTCATGGATGCTTTGTTGAGGATATGAAAAATAAAGGTCGCTTGATAGCAAAAGGAAAGAAGAAAGACAGAATGTTTATGTTGGAAGCAGACATGCCTGAATTGAGTGCAGCAAATGTTTGCACATGGGACCGGTGTAGTTGCAGATATTGATATCTGGCATAAACACATTGGTCATGTTAATATACAGCGACTTAAATCAATGTAAGCCCAAAATATTATTGCAGGATTACCTAAATTCAAGGTTGCAGAAATGCATAAGGTATGTGAAGCCTGTCAATTTGGAAAACAGGCAAGGAAACCATTTCCTAAACATGTTCAAGAGAGTAAGAAGCCATTGGAATTAATCCACTCTTATGTGTGGACTACTAAAGCTGCATCTATTGGAGGTTGTCATTATTTTGTCACTTTTATTGATGACTATAGTAAAAAAGTTTGGGTGTATTTTATGAAAAAGAAAAGTGAAGTGTTTGGGCATTTCAAAACTCTTAAAGCTATGGTTGAAAAAGAAATAGGCTTGTAAATAAAATGCCTAAGGTCAGATGGAGGGGGAGAGTATCTCTCAAATGAGTTTGCAAGGTTCCTACAGGAGCATGGCATAAAGCAGCAATATTCATGCAGTCATACACCACAACAAAATGGAATTGCAGAAAGGAAAAATAGGCATATTGGAGAGGTATCTCGTGCCATGCTCAATGAAAAAGACTTGCCAGATTTTTACTACGCTGAAGCAGTTGCTATAGCAGTCTACATAATGAACAGGACTCCCACTGCAGCAATACATGGCATGACTCCAGAGGAGAGGTATACTAGTAGGAAACCAGATATTTCTCATTTGAAAATTTTTGGTTGCATTGCCTATGTTCATGTGCCAGATGAGTTGAGATCCAAGGTGGATCCAAAAGCTGAGAAGTGTATCTTTATTGGTTACTCTCTGCAGGCAGAAAGGGTATAGATGCTATAACCCTTCTACTCGTAAGTTTACAGTGAGCAGAGATGTTGTTTTTGATGAGATGAGTAGCTGGTATAAACCAGTAAATGTGATTGATAATGTAGATGCACAAAATTGTAATGCTGCACAGAATTCACAATAGCAGTCACAAGATATTAGTGGACCTGGAGTGTCCTCTAGCAGTGGTTCACATTTTTCGCCATGGACAGGAAGATTGAGATCAGGAGAATCTTCTCAAAGCAATGCAGATAGTGGTATGCAAGTTTCACAAAAAGGAAAAGAGAAGGTAGATCAGCCCATGTTTGATGTGAATGCAGGTCACTCTTATATGGATGGTGAATCCAGTGGCTCAGAATAGAGCATTGATGATGAGTTGGATATTCCTTCTATTGTTACACCTAGAGTAAGGAAGACCAGGGATGTTTTGAGAGCACCTGGGAGTGAACCTACTTTGTGTAGGTCTACTAGAGCTAGGTATCCTGTGGATAGGCTAAAATATGATGGATTTACAGCCATTCACTATGCCTATATGGTCAAAGTGATACAGGAACCAGAACCCACTTCTTTTGAGCAAGCCATGGGAAAAGAAAAATGGGAGAAAGCCATGGATGCCTTGGAAGAAAATGCTACATGGGAATTGGTACCTTTGCCTAAAGATAAGAATGCAATTGGTTGTAAGTGGGTTTATAAGGTGAAACACAATGCAGATGGTTCTGTGAATAGATACAAGGCAAGATTAGTAGTCAAGGGGTATGCACAAACATATGGCATTGATTATAAAGAAACATTCAGTTTGGTTGCAAGGATGGAAACCGTAAGAGCAGTCATTGCTATGGCTGCATCAAAGGGATGGTCTTTACATCAGATGGATGTAAAGAATGCCTTCTTGCATGGTGATTTGCAAGAAGAGGTCTATATGGAGTAGCCACCAGGTTATGTGCATGCTGTTCAACCTGAGTTTGTTTGCAGGTTGAAGAAAGCCTTGTATGGCTTGAAGCAAGCACCTAGAGCATGGTCTGACAAGATAGGACAGTATCTTGTCACTATTGGCTTTCAAATTCCCAAGGCAGATTTCTCACTTTATGTGAGAAAAATAGAGAAAGGTATTATGCTACTTGTCATTTATGTTGATGATTTGATTATGACAGGTGATAGTGATAAATATATCCTTAAATGCTATTGAAGCAGAAGTTTGAGATGAAGGATTTGGGAGAGCTGCATTATTTCTTGGGCATTGAGGTGATTAGATCATGAAGTGGGATATGGCTCTTGCAGAGGCAGTATGGATTGGACATGCTGTCCAAATATGGGATGACAAGCTGTAAGCCTATTTCAATTCCTTTGGAGCAGATTGTGAAGCTGAGCGCAGATGTAGGTGAGCTTCTAGAAGACCCTACTATGTACAGACGCATAGTAGGAAGTTTGATTTATATGACTATTACCAGGTCAGATTTGAGCTATGTTGTTGGATTGGTAAGTTAGTTTATGCAGGCTCCAAGGAAACCCCATTTGGATGCGGCTAGACACATACTCATGTATGTGAAGTCCACATTGCAGTATGGACTATTTTATGAGACTGGGGTTCATATACAGTTGCATGGATACACTGATGCTGATTGGGCTGGTAGTATTTCTGATAGGCGATATACCAATGGATATGTGTTCTCTTTTGGGAGTGCTGGAGTCACTTGGAGCAGCAAGAAACAGCCTACAGTTGCCTTGTCGAGCACAGAGGCTGAGTACAGGGGTGCAGCAATGGCTGCATGTGAGGTAGCTTGGTTGCATAAGCTACTTTATGATATGCATCAGCCTATAGATGGACCAGTTGTCATTTATTGTGACAACATGAGCAGTATAAACTTGGAAAATAACCCAGTATATCATGCTAGAACAAAGCACATTGAGGTGCATTATCACTACGTGCGGGAGAGGGTTTTACTAGGTCTTATTGATCTAGTTTATGTCAGCACAGAGGATCAGGTAGCTGACATATTCACGAAGGCATTGGGCGCAGAGAAGCTGCGCAAGTTCAGAGGCCTGCTTGGTATGCAGGAATTGGGATTGAGCTCGAGGGGGAGTTTTGAGATATCGAGCTCCACTCGTGATATGCCACGGTGACCATTGTGCATTTATGTCACCGACTTGTTAGCTGCAGATGCGGTTGGTACACCGCCCATGAATAATAGCTAGATGACAACTATCCTTATCTACTCTAGTTCGTGGCTCAGTTAGTATGCCACTTTAGTTAGTTGAGTTTGGTTTGAGACCCATATATAGGGTTCTTCTATTTCTCTGTACTTGAGTTCTTTTGGCTTATACAACTAAGAAGAGGAAAACTGTTTTCAGCCTCCACCTGTGTGTGTATTCTCCCATTGTGCAAGCAAGAAAGCTACAAGTGAGACTCCTTCCTTCTCTCCCACAATCGTGACATGTGGGTCTACAAAGTTTCAGCTATGACAGAATTACATAATGACTGGATTGAAGAACTACAAGAGGCCTATCTTCTAGATGAGGATTTCAGCCAAATATTTCAGAAATTACAACAAGGTCTTATGGAAGAAAACTCGCATTACCAGCTTAAAAATGGTCTTATTTGGTGGAAAGGCAAGATTTTTATTCCCTCTACTTCTTCTTTTAAGCAAAAAATTATAGAGGAGTTACATTCTTCGCCTCTAGTTGGATACTTAGGATTTTTCAAGACCAGGATCAGTAAAAGCTTTTATTGGAAAGGACTGCGGAAAGATGTCAAGGACTTTGTTATGAAGTGTATGCCTTGTTAGCAAAATAAAGACAACACCCATAAGCCAGGAGGTTTGTTACAGCCATTGCCTATTCCTACGGGTAAATGGACTCATATTACTATGGATTTCATTACTGGCTTACCTACTATCAAGAAGGGATGGAATAGTATTTATGTGAAGGTAGATAGACTCACCAAGGCAGCCCATTTTATTCCAACCAAGATTCAGTTTACTGCTTCTCAAGTGGCCAACTAGTTTATGGAGCATATTTTTAGACTACATGGATTACCGCAGGTGATTGTCCATGATAGAGACTTAAAATTTATGAGTAACTTTTGGCAGGCGGTATTTACATCTATGGGTACTAAATTGGCTCCATCTACGGCTTATCATTCTCAAACTGATGGACAGATAGAGAGAGTTAATAAATGGTTGGAGACTTATCTTCGCCATTTTTGCTATGATGTCGAAACCTCATGGGATTCTTGGTTACACTTGGCTGAGTTTGTTTATAACAATTCCACTCATGCGAGCATAGGTGTTTCACCCTTTGAGGCTTTGTATGGTTACAAGGTGCCCTTAATCACAGTCATCTTTAATGAAAAGATCAATCCTCATGGGAAGGAAGAATTGGAAAGAATGTAGACCCTTCTTCAGTAAGGTGAATCTAAGAAAGGCTCAAGATCAAATGAAGATGTATGATAATGAGAAGAGGAGCCCCTTAGAGTTCCAAGAAGGAGAGATGGTTTTGCTGAAGATGCCCAAATCCAAGTACTCTACGTTAAAAGATGGATCTAGTAATAAGCTTGCCCACAGGTTTTATGGCCGATAAGAATCTTGGACTGAAAACAATGAGTGATTTCCTTGATATTTGGGTCTTGTTGTTGAAGAGCTGCCATCTCAGGTAAGCTGACTGGTAGCCCTATAGGGTTGGGTGAAAACTGAGTGGCTTGTAGCTCAGCACGAGATAACCCATCTGTGACATAGTTAGTAGATCCTTTGCGGTACTCCAGTTGAAAGGTATATTCCTGAAGAGCCAAAACCCACCTTAAAAGACGATCAGGCGGATGATTTTTGTGTATGAGTGGTACTAGAGGTTAGTGATCAGTTTCGACCACAAATTTTGATCCATGGAGATATGGATGAAACTTAGCAAAAGACCATACAATTGCTAGCAGCTCTTTCTCTGTCGTGGAGTAGTTGGTTTCAATTGGAGTAAGTGAATGACTTATGAATGAGATCGGTCGCCACCGAGTATACTCATCTTGCTGCAAAAGCACAGCCCCTAAACCATGGTTCGAAGAAGTGTCCGTTTGTAGGAGGAAGGGTTTCTGGAAATCAAGATGTGCAAGGACGGCAGCTTGTAAAATAATATGCTTGAGCTGATCAAAACTTTGTTGATAAGTGACCGTCTAGTTGTACTTGCTTCCTTTCTTGAGAAGATAGCAGAGAGGGTATGTGATGGATGCTAGATTTGGCACAAACCAAAGGGAGAAGTTAGCCATCCCAAGGAAACTTTGCAAATTCTTGACATTAGAAGGGGGTGGGTAATTTTGGATCGCTAATATCTTGGCTGGATCCATTTGGATACCATCAACAGAGATGATGAAACCAAGAAACCTCAGCTTGGTGGCTCCCCACTTGCACTTCTTCAGCTATAGTTGTAGGTTATAGTGCTCGACCCACTTGAGAACTTCATGAAGAACGCATAGATGGTGTTCCCAAGTAGGTGTGTGTATGAGAATATCATCCAGATAGACTACAACAACGCCTTGTAAGATAAGGTCATGAAAAACATGGTTAGTAGTGCGCTGGAAAGTACTTCCGACATCTGAAAGGCCAAATGGCATGCATGTAAATTCATACAAGCCTAGTGGGGTCTGAAAAGTTGTTTTGTGAGCGTCAGCTGGGTTTAGTGGTATTTGCTAGTATCCAGAGGCAAGATCGAGGGAAGTAAAATATTGAGAATGGCCTAATTGATCTAGGAGCTCATCAACCCTCGGAAGAGGATAGAGGTCATGAACCGCCACCTTATTTAAAGGGTGAAAATCAATAAAAAAGCGATAAGTACCATCATATTTCCGAATTAGGTGAGGTTCAAAGATCCAATTGCTTTTTGAAGGGACAATGAAACCTTTCTGCAACATCTCCTAAACAATGTGATTGATTTTCCCATTAGTGGCTAGTGAGCGACGTCGTGATGCCATTTTAACTAGAGTAGCATCTCCTGCGCAAATAGAATGACAGATAGGTAAATTAATGGTTGATGTGCTGGTCTTTTGGACAAAGTTAGGACTTGAGTGGGAATACAATAGCGGAATACGAAGTGTATTTGGGAGAATGAGATGGTGAGTGTCAAAGTGGAGTTTAGCTTGTGTTTGAATGAACCAGTCACACAGCCAATAGTTATTGGGAACAATTGTCTAGGGAGAACATAAAATGCATGTGTAAAAGTGGTGTATGCTAAATGGAAAGTGCATTGTGCCACCACATTGGAATGATAAAGTTGATTGTTATCACCAAAGAGAACTGAAATGGGGTGAGTGACTTGAGTAGGAAGACCTAATTGTGTGACTAGGGATTCACTTATGGAGGAAATTGTGCTACCTGAGTCAAGCAATGCCTCGTGGGATGTGCTATGTATCTAAAGGAGAGTTGAGCACACCATGCATCCAGAAGAAGTAGATGCTTGAATGTGCGGGTGCGTGCCTTCCATCAACCACCCACTCAAAAGTTTTTCGACAGAGCTGCGAGAGTAGCGGTGCTGTCAACTTGTATTTGGAAATTTTGCAACTGTTGCGGAGTTCTGCAAGCATCCATGTTGTCAACTTGTGCATTTTGCGGTTGTCATTGATGAGATTGTAGCCGACGACAATGGCTTTGGACGTGACCATAAATCTTACAGTAAAAACATTTAGGATAGCCTTGTGCGTCCCTATCTGGGAGAGACCTGCGATTAGAAAATTGGACATTTTGCACATCTATGTCCATAGGTTTGGGTAAATTGGGTGTAACTGAGATATTGCTGGAGGAAGGAGTTGGCAAAGACTATACCTGGTCATTCAGCATTGCACCTTCAATACATTGAGCAACTTGAATCGCTACATGAAAGCTGGTAAGGCCTTGGTCCTATACATGATGGGAGATGTCGTGGTGTAGACGTGGCTAGAGAAAAAACAACTTCATTTCTTCTGACATGGTAGGGTCTGCCCACAAAAGAAGTTGGTTAATCTTAACGCTAAATTGGGAAACTGGCTCATGCTGCTGTTGGCGCAAAACGTTCCGTTGTTGAAGAGCAGTTTGAGTGACATCTTGATGATCAATGTTTTGGATTAATAGAGACTTCAGCAAGTTCCAATCAGCTTTGACGCTCTCTGATTGTTGTATAAACCAGGTAGCAACAACACCTTCGAATAGCGTGCAGGCCTCTAAGGCACGATGGTTATCATGCCATTGATGATAACTAGCTACATTGTCAAAATGGTCTAGCCAGGTGAGCACATCCTCAGTGGGAAACCCTGAGAATGGTTTGGTCGTATCTTGGGGTCTGGTTGATGATTCTTGGTCGACTGTGTAGAGAGATGACTGATGAGCGACTGGTTTGTGTGATTTACTTGTGCTAAGAGTGTGGAAAGAGCATGGAACATATATTCTGCAAAGGGTTGTGAAGCAAATTCAGGATGCATGGCAGCATCCTCATATTGAGTGGTTGGTGGTGGCTGGGGGACATAGGTTGACTCATTGTGAAGGCTACGCTAGGCTCAGAGATGGCTGAAGAATCAGACCTGTGTCTGCTTAGACAGCAAGAAGTCGTATTGCTACTTGACGTGAGCCCGCCGTCTCCACCAATGTGGAATACTCTATTCTATGTTCCACTTGCCTCACGACAGTGGCTCTGTTTCTCTTATATAACCTGCATACAACATACCAAGAACATGCCAAGACTAGTTCTGTTACAACTGCCAGCCTTGTTAGACTTAGTAGGACACGTCGGGGCTGGACTTAGTAAGACACATTAGTAGGAGTACTACAACATAAAGCTAAAATACATTTATTTCTAATCTAAGAAGCATGTTTTAATTCAAAAGAATTTGATTTATCAAACTTCGTAATTCCCAAAAAAAGTATAAAAATTTGTTAGGTACATTGGTTTGAAATATCCAAATGGGAACAAAAATCAACAGTGGAAGATCTAGCATTTATTGAAGAGTTAGCAGACAATGTGAAGTGGCATATAATCAAAACACTTCAAGAGTCTTACTCGATAGAAGTTCCAACCAACAATGGAATTCAAGATCTCTACATTGATGCTTTACAACTATATTAGACACTTAGCACAAATAATCTACTATTTATTCAATTAACAACTAACTAAAGACTAGCGAATCATGGAAAACATATCAAAAATCTTGAAGTAGATGAATTTTAAAGACTTAAAAACCAAAATTCTCTCTTCAATAACTTGCATGAATAAGAAGTTGAAAGATTATTGGCAACAATATCTTTATAATCCCATGCAATATATATATATATATATGTATATATATATATATATATATATATATATATAATACATATATATATATATATATATATATACATATATATATATATATATATTCTACTTATTTTCGTATAATATTTACTTTTTAAAAAAATTCATATCAAGGATAGAGAAAATAGAGAGAGAGAGAGAGATTTACAATGATATTACTTCAACACATTTATTTTTATATAAACCGTGACTATCTATTATCTATTATATCTACTAATGGGAGGTTTTGCCAATGTCATGCGTCATGTTGTGGTGCACTGTGGTGCCCCCATAACCGCCCACTTTGACCTTCACGAGGAGGAGCATCTCTAGAATCTAGATGCCTTGAGAGGTTGTCCCCGCACATCGTGCCTCCATGCCCTGTAAGGAGAAGCCGTATATATATATATATATATATATATATATATATATATATATATATATATATATATATATATATATATATATATGCCCTGTAAGGAGAAGCCGTATATATATATATATATATATATATATATATATATATATATATATATATATATATATATATGGAGGCACGGCGTGCGGGGACAACCTCTCAGGGCATCTAGATTCTAGAGATGCTCCTCCCTGTGAAGGTCAGAGTGGGCGGTTATGGGGGCACCATAGTGCACCACAACATGACACATGACATTGGCAAAACCTTCCATTAGTAGATATAATAGATAATAGATGGTCATGGTTTATATAAAAATAAATGTGTTGAAGTAATATCATTGTAAATCTCTCTCTCTCTCTCTATTTTCTCTATCCTTGATATGAATTTTTTAAAAAATTAAATATTATACGAAAATAAGTAGAATATATATGACAACAAGTAAATTTATCAAATATATATATTTAAAAAAAATGTGACCCCTAAAAAGTGCAAGGTCACCGACACGTGGCCTATCTACGGGCGATAGCCCATAGCAGGCTGATATTTAACGTGAGCCCCCTCTTAGAGTCCTCTGAACGCTGTCCCCGCATGCTTCGGCTCCATGCTCTGACCTTCACGATGGGTGCTGCCTATCAGGACTCAGGAGTCCTCTGTACGCCACGACAGGCCGTCCCTACGTGCCTCGGCTCCACGTCCTGCCACGATTAAGTTCTCACACCTCGCCATGCTTGGGTGCCAAATACATAAGCGTGCCTCTCTCTCTCTCTCTCTCTCTCTCTCTCTCTCTCTCTCTCCTGCATCGTGTCTGTGCTGCGTACCGGCCACCATCAGTTGCCTCGGCTTGCCGGTCCTAAATCTTATGTTAGCCGCCTCCCTCGATCTAGCCGCACCTCCCCATCCCAAGCCATCCATTCTCTCTCCCTTCTTGCCCTCGCCTCGCCACACTAGCACGCCACCACGTCCTGCCCCCACATTGGTATACCACCACATAACCCTCCCTCGGCCCCACCACCCTCCACATCGGCTCAACCCTAGGCCACCAGTCAACCTCCCTCCCCCTCCTCTAGCACGTGCATCTTAGTCTCTCATCATTCTATCACATATTCATTAGGCATTATTGTCATAGGAGCATGGGGTTATAGCGTTTGAGAGCCGTGAACTTGCTGAAAATGAGATAACCATGAATGTATATGACCAAGAGATATTGGCCATCTTTCATGCCATTAACAAATGGCACCACTACTTGTATGGAAGAAGATTTAGGGTCAAGAGCGGCCATAGGGTCCTCAAGTATTTCCTCTCTCCGTCTAATCTTATCCCCAAACAACACAGATGGGTAGCTAAATTGCAGAACTATGACTTTGACATTACACATACGTGGGGAAAAGACAATGTAGTTGTTGGATTCGCTATCTAGAATGTGGGTCTATAAAGTTTCAGCCATCATGGAACTTCATAATGATTGGATAGAAGAGCTTCATCAAAAGGCCTATTTGTTAGATGCTAATTTTAGCCACATTTTTCAAAAATTACAGCAAGGGCATGTGGAAGAGAACTCTCCATATCACCTTAAGAACTGTCTCTTATGGTTTCAGGGTGGGATTGCCATCCCATACACTTCTCCATTCAAGAAAAAGATCATGCAAGAGATGCATTCCTTGCCTATAGCTGGTCATTTGGGCATATTTAAAACCTATGACAAGATTGCTAAGAGCTTTCACTGGAAGGGTCTATGTGGAAGGATGTAAAATATTTTGTCTTAAGCTACATGCCATGTCAGCAAAACAAGGATAGCACCTTAAAACCAGTTGGTTTACTTCAGCCATTGCCTATGCTTGAAGGCAAATAGGCACACATTACTATGGAATTCATTACCGGCCTATCGGTTACTAAAAAAGGATGGAATAACATCTATATAGTTGTGGATAGACTCACCAAGGCAGCCCATTTCATTCCTACCGGCCTATCGGTTACTAAAAAAGGATGGAATAACATCTATATAGTTGTGGATAGACTCACCAAGGCAGCCCATTTCATTCCTACAAAGACTCAATATAATGCTTCTCAAGTAGCTAGCCAATTCACGGAACATGTTTTCAGATTACATGGCTTACCACAGGTCATTGTGCATGACCAGGATGCTAAGTTCACGAGTAACTTTTGGCAGGCATTTTTCAACTCTATGGGCACTCAGTTAGCCCCTTCCAGTGCTTACCATCCACAGACCGATGGCCAGATAGAGAGGGTCAACAAGTGACTGGAAACTTCCTTGAGGCATTTCTGTCATGATGTGCAGCATGCTTGGGACTCATGGTTGCATTTGGCTGAGTTTGCCTATAATGACTCTACACATTCTGGTATTGGAGCTTCTCCTTTTGAGGCATTGTACGGCTATAAGGTGCCCCTCCCTGTGGTTATCTTTAATGATAAAATAAACCCACAAAGTAAGGAGGAGTTGGATAGAATGCAGACCTTACTTCATCAGTGTAAAGTCATCAGTGCCCAAGTCCAGATATGCCACCCTTAAGGATGGGTCCAGCAACAAGTAAGCTCACAGGTTCTATGGGCCATTCCGGATTGTCAAAAGAGTGGGAGACTTGGCATATCGGTTGGCATTGCCCCCATCCACAAAGATTCATAATGTCTTCCATGTGATTCAATTGAAGCCCTTCATTGGATCATCAGTGGATTATGTTGAGGAGCTACCACGGATAGATGAAGAAGGCATCATTCAATACATACCCGAACAAGTCACAAAGGGAAAAGAAGATTTGCTCTCGCTCCATCATGGAATACTTGATTAAGTGGTGAGGTTTACCTCTTGAGAAAGCTTCTTGGAGACTAGCTTCACTTTTGGAAGAGTTTCCATTCTTATTAGAAGCATATTTGGCTAGAATCTAGCTAACTATGGCCCTGTTTTCTCTCAGAATTGACTGTAGATAGCTCTCTGTTTCAAAGCAAATTTTATTCTATACTATGGATAGCGATGGAAATCATACATAAGCTCAAAGTACTCCTTGAGAGCTCCATTTTGACATATGGAACACCCCAATTGGAGTCTCCTACAAAAAGTTGACATATTTACTACAACAAGGCCTTGTAGTAAACAGCTTGCTATCCATTGTCTGCAGCTCACATTTACTCAAGATACTTGGGTCAAAAATTCATTTTTATAATTCTCCAATAAGGCCCATGTATCGTACATATCCTAATGACCCATCATACACAATAATACCTCTTCATTCATTAGTATACCCCTGTAATACCCTATAATAATGCAGTAGAGCAGTACTTTGACCTACTCCTACCCAGTTATCATAAGTGCCCAAATTGTTTATGATGCCAGGAGGCATATTACACGGTGGATTCCTTGAGGTTTTACAGTGGATTTCGTAAAATTTTATTATCGGGGCTCATACACAAAGTGGATTCTTTGTGCGAGAAGTCGATGGGGACGCCTGTCCTTTTCGGGCATTTCGTTAATTTAGTGTGTACATGGGTGATTCCATAGCGGGTGATTTCACAAAATACATATTAAATTAATAAATGTTTATGATTTTAAAGTGCATACTCGTGATAAATTAAGGTTAGGATTGATTTCTAACCAATTGATTTATTTATGTAGCTGAAGACTGCTAGGTATTCACTTTTGTCGGTTTAATTATATTATTTTACTAACGATTGTGAATGCTTCAGTTGATGTGTAGAGATAGCAGCAGTGCCGAGGAAAGCATTGGAGGATAGCGTGTATTCGAGTTATCACCTATATTTTGATGGGCACATATATTAGGCATGGCGGCTATATTTTGTCGTGCCTATTTATTAAGGCGTTGGATATTTATTTATTATTTTTGTATGCGCATGGGCGCACGATTTAGATATTTGTATTTGGACATTGTATTGGGTATGCCTGACTCCTTGGGCGGCCGCCCATTAGCTTTATTTCTATTTAGCACTAAAGCAAACTCAAAAGCCAAAAGCGTGCTATTTTGTAATTTGGGCTATTATTTGAGCTTGAAGATGATTAATACATAAAATACATGCTTTGTGGAGCGCCTTCAGTTACATAAATAAATCAATTGGTTAGAAATCAATCCTAACCTTAATTTATCACGAGTACGCACTCTAAACTCATAAATGGTTATTAATTTAATATGTATTTTGCGAATCACTCGCTATGGAATCACCCATGTACACACTAAATTAACGAAACGCCTGAAAATGATAGGTGTCCCCATCGACTTCTCGCACAAAGAATCCACTTTGTATATGAGCCCCGATAATAAAAGTTTACGGAATCCACTGTAAAACCTCACAGAATCCACCGTGTAATATACCTCCTGGCATCAATTATTGAGGGAAAAAAGCTTTGGGTAGGGATGCAATGTAAGAGAGGGGGATTTAATAATGGGGAAATACTAGCTACACCGGTTGGTATATAAGGTATTCATGACTTGATTTTTGGGGCATCAGATTATAATACAAGTCTCCTAATTTCATCTTCACCTCTCTCTCCAAGCTTTCATGGCTTTTTCCTCTCTCTTTTTGTCTTTCTCTCTCCTTTTTTAGTCTTTATCTCTCCTCGTCACTCTCTTTCTCTCTCTTCCTACAATATTTCTCTCTCTTTTGCACTCTCTCTCTCTCCTCTTCTTCTTTCTCTCATGTCCTCTTCTGACATGCAATATCATCAGTAGCTTTAACTTTGTTTGACAATGATGTAATAGGTGTAGGCAATCTATGTCTATAAATGATTTCGATAGGTGCTTTTTGTGTAGCTGTGTGCAATGTATTATTGTATGCAAATTGAAGTAAATGCAAATATATATTCCATGTTTGTGGTTTTGAAATTGTGTATGCAGGCAAAAGATCTAAAATTGTATTGTTAGTAGTTTCTGTTTGCCCATTAGTTTCAGGATACAATGTAGATGAGAAATCAATCTTTGTACCTAAATTAACAAACAAAGTAGTCCAAAAATTATTGCAAATTCTAGAATCACAATCTGAAATAATAACTTTTGATAAACCATGGTTAGTGAAAACAGTCTTTAGAAACAATTGTGCAGCTTGAGATGAAGTTAAAGTTTTCTTGCATGGAATGAAATATACTTGTTTACTAAATCGATCTACAATAGTCCAAATCATATCATGATTAGCTTGTGTGTTAGGCAAGACCAGTTATAAAATCCATTGAAATATGTTCCCATGGTTGTTTAGGAATTGATAAAGGCATTAACAAACCATATTGCTTACCATGGTGTTGCTTAACTCTTTGACAAATTAAACATTCAGATACAAAGAAAGAAACATCAGATTCGATCTACAGCCAATAAAAATCTTCAACCAATGTATGCAAAGTAGAAATAATATCTCTATGGCCTTGATATGGGGGACAATGAATTTCTTGCAATACAAATGATCTAAAAGGAACAGTTACACACAACCTTTTCTCATAAAACATAAATCCATCAAAATAAGATAATGAATCTATTGAAATCTAGTTATTTGCAACTAATTTAGTCAAATTAGCTTGAAAACTGGGGTCTTGGTCATAGGTATCTTTCATAGGGGTAAGGGAATTAAAAGATATAACGGAGATATTATGGATAGTTGGTCTTCTACTTAAGGCATCAGCAACAACATTCTCTTTTCCATGTTGATATTGGATAAGTGGATGAAAACTTTGAATAAAAGCAGTCCATTTAATATGACGGTCAGAGATTTGTGGTTGACTAAGGAGATGTTTGATACTTTGTTGTCTAGTTTTGATCATGAATTCAGATTCCATTAAATAGTGTATCCATTAACGTAAAGCTTGTACTACAACTAGCAATTCCTTATCATAGATAGAATACTTGATTTTAGATGGTTTAAGTTTACAACTAGAATAGACTATGGGATGTGAATCTTGCATAATGATAGCTCCTATTCCAAATCCGCTAGCATCAGTGACTACAAGAAAGAATGGTCTATTAAAATCAAGTAATTGCAAAACAGAGGCATGGATTAAAGCATGTTTTAGTAAATTAAAATATTTTTGTTGATTATCAAACCAATGATATACAATACCTTTCTTTAATAATTTTGTCAAAGGTAATGCAAGTAATGAAAAATTTCTCACAAATTTCCTATAGAAACTAACAAGACTTAAGAAATAACATAATTCATGCACATTTTTAGGAATCCGCCAATTCAAAATTGCTTCTATCTTTTTGGGATAAACTTTAGTACCATTAGAAGAAACACTATGTCATAAATATTCAATTTGGGTTTGGAAAATTTCACTCTTTTCAGGGTTAGCATATAATTGATTCTCTTTCAATAATTTGAAAACCAAAGATAAATGTTCATAATGCTCATTCTCATTCTTACTAGAAACCAATATGTCATCAAAGAAAACAATTACACAATGCTGATACTTCAAAAATATTCGATTCATCATACGATTGAATGTGACTGGTGCATTAGTTAAACTAAAAGGCATAACGAGGAATTTATAATGACCAAATTGAGTTCTAAATGTAGTTTTGAAAATATCAGGTGTATCTAGTCGTACTTGATGATATCCAAATTCGAGATCTATCTTGCTAAATATTGTGGCTCCTTGTAGTTTATCCATGAGGTCGTCTACCCTATGGATCAGATATCTATTCTTGACACTGATCTTGTTTAGGGCATGATAATCAATGCACATCCTATAGGTATTATTTTTCTTCTTGACTAATAGGACAGGTGCACCAAAAGGAGAACTACTAGGCATAATGAGTCATCGGGTTAATAATTCTTCAACTTGGGTTTGTCTTTCTTTTTGTTCAAGTTGATTGTGTCTATAAGGTGCTTTACATGGTAGTTGTGAACTAAGAATTAAGTCTATTTTATGATCTTCAGGACGTGTAGGTGGTAAACCAGGTGGTAAGTTAGTAGCAAAATAATATTTAAATTGTGAAAGAAATTGTACGTGCCTAGGATGCATTTCATTCATCCATACTAAATATGATTTTCTATCTTTTCTTAATGCACGTTTAGCTTGTGTGTGACTAAGAAATGGAAAATTATCTAAAGTGTGCGTACCATGTAATGTGATTTGTTTTCCATTAGAATAAATTTTCATTGAATGTGTGGAATAATCTATATCGGGATTATATTTATGACGCCAAGGCATTCCTAAGATAATGTCACTAGCCCCTCAAGCTCAAACCATCTGATAAAATCCAAGTAGCTATCTGAAGTATATGAACTTTTCTTTACTACAAGAGACTTGGTAAAGATATCTGCTACCTGGTCTTCAATCTTCACATAAGTCTTCACATGAATCAAGTCAATATGCCTTGTAAGAACCATTTCTATGATGAAATGATAGTGAACCTCAATATGTTTGGACCTAGCATGGTAGACAGGATTGCTAGCCAACATAACACTACTGAGGTTATCACAATGCAATCTCACTCTGCTTTCCAGATGTATTCCCAAGTCTTTTAGCAGTTTCATCAATCAAACTGCTTCACAAGCCGCTAAGGCAGCTCCTCTATACTCAGCTTCTATACTAGACAATGCAACAATAGGTTGTTTCTTACTCTGCCAACTGATCATATTGCTACCCAATCCAAATGCATAACCATTGGTTGACCTCTTGTCATAGGCACAACTAGCCCAATCAACATTAGTAAACCTTGTCAAGTCAAGAGATTTTCCATATGCATAAAACAACCCATAATCTGTAGTACCCTTTGCATATCTCATGATCCTCCTTACTACATCTAAATGTGGTTTGCGAGGCTTCTGCATGAATTGTCTAATCAGCCCCACTGCATAACATAAGTCACGACGGGTGATAGTCAAGTATATCAAGCTGCCCACCATCTGTCAGTACATGGTCACATTCTCTATGTCATTCCCAACATCAATTATTTGCAGCTTGACATTCTGATCAAGAGGTGTCTCCATAGGCTTGCATTCAGCCATACCATACTTCTGTAACATATCTTAGCATATTGCTTCCGTAGCAGCCATATATCTTGAGGCGTAGAGACTACCTCAATACCAAGAAAATACTTTAGTTCACCAAGGTCTTTGAATTTTAATTCAGCCTGTAAACATGATTTAATTTCAGTAATGCCCTTTTCATCATCTCTAGTGATGACAAGATCATCTACATAAACCACTAGAAACACATATCCATGATCTGTCTTCTTTGTGAACGGACTGTGATCTGCATCACCCAATCTAAATTCATGTTGTTGTAAATAATTGTTGATCTCAGCATTCCATACTCTAGGTGCCTATTTCAGTCCATATAAGTCTTTTTTAGCTTACATACATGTGTAGGAAAGTCCGGATAAATATAGCCTTCAAATTACTCCATATATACTTTCTCAACCAAATCACCGTTCAAGAAATAATTATTGACATCAATTTTCCATAATTTCCAACCTTTGCATGCTACCAAAGCAATGATAGTTCTAACTGTTTCCATTTTAGCCATCGGACTGAAAGTCTCCTCATAGTCAAGGCCATATTGCTGTTCATAACCTTTTGCAACAAGTCTGGCCTTATAGCATTCTAATGAACCATCTAACTTGCACTTAACTTTTTACACCCATTTGCAACCAATGGGGACTTTGACTTCAGGCAAGTCAACCAATTCCCATGTCCCAATTTCAGCCAAGGCTGCATACTCCTCATCCATTGCAGCACACGAGTTATCATCTGTAACTGCATCATCAAACTTTGTAGGTTCTTTGTAACCTGTCACTCTAGCCATATGTGCATAATGGTGGGTTGAATAACCAATATATGTAAACTTGTCAATTGGTTTTCTAACTCTCTTAGATCTCTGTAATTGTGGCTCACTATGAGCTTGCCTCTCATGAGGTGGTACATAATGACTCTACCTTGCTCCAGGCATCATAATAGATGGAATGCCCAACTCACTATCCAAACTGCCACTGTAAGATGACTCATAATCTGCTGTAAGTGGACTTATCAAATCCTCGAGCATCTTTTCTTTTCCCTTATCCAATCTCCCCCTCACTGACATATCCGTGTTAGTGGATGTAGGACTACGACTCCGCAAGTGTCTGGACCAAGGACTTACTGTAGGTGGCCCATCACCTATAGGACCACTCATAGATGTACTCATTGTAGGTGTATTTTTAGCATTACTAGTGCTAGCTGATCCATGAGTAGCCACTGCAATAGGATTACCATACCATGATGTCAGCTCATCAAAAACAACATCTTTGCTAATCAATGTCTCATGTGTAGATGGTACATAACACTTGTAAGCTTTTCGGTTTTGTGCATAACCAAGGAACACACTCTTGACAACTTTAGGATCCAATTTCTTCCTCTTTTCATCAGGAATATGCACATATACAATGCCACCAAATACCTTCAAGTGTGAAATGTGAGGTTATGACCATACAACCTCTCATATGGAGTTACATCATGAATCCCCACTGTAGGGGTTCTATTCAACACATATACAGTAGTCACTACTACTTCAACCCAATAACCATTTGGCAAACTCTTCTCATTCAGCATATCTCTTGCCAATTCCATCAGTACCCTATTTTTCCTTTCTGCTACACGATTTTGTTGCGGTGTATAGCTACAAATTAGGTGTCTTCTAATCCCAGATTTAGCAAGGTACTTGTCAAAGTAATTTGAGACATATTCTCCACATCTATATATGATCTAAGACATGAAATTTTATAGCTCAACTCATTTTCAGCATGCTTCTTGAAATCCTTGAATGCATCAAACACATTATCCTTATGTTTTAGTATGTAAAGCCAAGTATACCTGTTGAAATCATCAATGAAAAACACATAGTAATGAGTACCACCAAACGAAGCATTATGAGATGGAAACCATACATCTGAATGTACCAATTGCAAGGGTTGTGATCTATTCCGTACATGTCTCATATATGGAAACCGTGCTTGCTTTCCAAAGTAACATGCATCACATACATGGCCAAAGTCATGATACTTGAACTTAGGTAGTCCAAGCACAATATCCTTCTGGTCCATAGATTTCAGCTTTTGTACATTCACATGACCAATCCACTTATGCCATATCTCAACATCCCATATAGCACCATCATCATGTGGAAACATGACTTCTTTCAATTCTAGAATTGACGCATCAAGAGTAAACATTTTGCCATCTCTCTGGCCTCTAGCAATCAATTTGCAGCCATTACCATATTCTTCAACAAAGCATCCATCTCTATTAAATCTCCCCTGCAGAGATTATGTTCTTGCCATATGTCCAATTGAAAAAAGATTCTTGGTTATTGTAGATACATGTAGTACATCATACATGCTCTTTTTCTTGCCATGAGTCATCAACAAAGGTACAACTCCTTTATGCTGAATAGTATGTTAGGTGTCATCCCTAGTACAAACATGTCCATGCAAACTGCAACCATCTCATCAAACCATTCTCCATGGGGTGTCATATGATTTGAAGCCCCTAAATCAATGTACCATCTCTCATCTCTGTTCTGCCTAGATGCATTCTTAGACATATGCTGCATGGTAAACAATCTGTCAACCTGCTCATCATGAGCACCGCTAGAAGATGCAAAGTGCCCATGCTGTTTGCCCTTCGCCTTCATATCTCCTTGCTTCTTGTAACAATCCTTTACAATGTGTCCATATATACCGCAGTAATGACAGTCCTTATCTCTGTTTGACTGATCATTTGACTGCCATGAACTAGATCCACCACCTCTATCATGGAGTGATCTCCCCCTGCCTCTAAAGCCACCAGATCCACGCTGGCCCTATGTGTTTGTGCCATGCCAGGAATTCTGCTGATATTGTCCACAAGTGTTTCGAGTGTCTCCTTGATCTCGAAAAGAGCCACGACCTCTCCCATCTTTGCCACGCTGGCTAGAGTAAAGAACAATGTCTTTGCTTTGAGACATACTAGAACATGTATTTAGCGTAACAAATGCTTTATACTCTTTGCCAAGTCCATTCAATGTCACTGCAAACATTTCATCCTCAGACACTGAAGGTCCAATGGTGACAGGATGATCCGCTATGTTCTTGATCTCTGTAGTGTAGGCCTAAATGCTTCTACCATTCCTAGACATGTTATTGAACTATTGCTTTAGCTGAATCTTTCTTGCCAAGTAATCTACATTCTCATAATTCTTCATGAGTATGTCTCATGCATCCTTTGGAGAATTGCATCCAATAATCTGTATAACCATAGCATTTGATATACGTAAGGAAAACCAATGTAACACCTTGCATGATCTCTCAGTCCATCACTTATGAGCTCTTTTCTCATCATTTGTCGGATTGCTTTCATGCATTTCAGGTTCAGCCTCATCACCTCTACATAAGTCCCAATAACTTTTGCTAACCAAAAAATTCTTCATATGAAACTTCCATTAAGAAATTTTTTTTAAATCTAGCTTTTCTCCCACAATTTGAGTGATATCGTCAGTGCCTTGAGCATTTTCCATGGTTGCAGCTTAGGTATTCAGTGATGTATACAACCTGTAAGTATCCGACTCCTTTTCCTACAGTTCAGGACTAGTTTTCTGCTATTCATGACAGTTTTTCTGACAACCTACTTTCTATAAAATGTATTCCAACAATGAAAAAACATAGTAAACTAAGCATAAACCAAGCTCAAATAAGTTCAAAACATTCTATGGTAGTGGCAAAACATCCCAGTAACCAACTATGTCCATACAAGTATCAATGTTTATACTATATGCAAGTAGCAGTACCAAATACAACCAGCCCACTACTATAAACATTAGTATTTTCTCTGTTACAACAAGAGTATTCAGACCTCAAAACAGCCCCGAAACATCTCATTCAGTTGCCACTCTATGCAGGAGTTGATACATGTCCAACCGGTCAGAATATATTGCATATATGTCAAGTGAAGATGATAGGTATCCTTCCTACAGACAATAACCAGTTAATACCCTGGTATAACCATCAAAAAATCAGTCCAAAATTTGGAATTTCAACACTCACAATATCCCAAAAAGAATCTACCACTCAAGTGGTATGATCCAAGCATTTATCACTAGGAAATAAGCATCATAGATACTTCAACCCTATAGGTATATTGTTTCCAAATTCAGGACAGCAACCAATTCACTATTTCTAGCCTGCAAATAAGCTCCAAAGCTAAGCATTTCACACTCCAATATCATGCTCAAATGCATGATAATAAGGGTACATACATTGCTAGGATGAAAGCTACCAGTGCCTTGGAATCACCTGTTGTTTACTGCAGTAAACAACCAGTCTACACAGGTCTGTGATGAATATCTCAAAATTTGTAAGGAATTTGAAAAAACTTTCTTCTACAAAGTTGTAGACCATGTCGAAATGGTCACGCCCACATTGGCCGGTTCTCCAAAAACCATTTCTATAGCAAGATATCACTTCTGTAAAAAAGCGGGCTGTAGGCACAGTCTCCTTTGATGACGTTTTCTTCATATCTGATGTCTTGATGTCAAATGGCCATTGCCAAGCCTTCAGGCTTTAGGTATTCAAGCTTTGATACTATGTTGGAAGAGAGGGGGAGAGACAGAGTGGAGCAGAAGATGGGTCTCAACTCATTGTTGTTCTTCTTCCATTATTCTTCCATCATGCTAACTAAAAGAGACTTACACACATAGGTATGACTGACCAATACTAACTGTGGTTAAGTCACTGACTATACTGACTTATTGAATGTCACACACATGTATAGATGTATCCAACTAATGTCAGTCACACACATAAAGATAGACTGATTGAAGAGTAACGGGAGCTTGATATTCTAACAACACTCCATTCACACATCTCACCTCTTTGTTGTATATAAAGGGCAAGGACTGGTCATCACCCCACCCTCTGTCAAACACTCTGTTGATGAGTATAGAGGGTAGCCCATACTATTATCCCCATTCAGTTGGGATGAAAGCTCACATTGCTCAAGGTTTTTTGATGAAGATCGGCTTTGTCTGGTTGGTAATGTCACTTGGATCAGTTCATGAAGAGGCGTACCCAAGGAGGTAACCAACAAGTCCAATATTTGGATTGTATATTGGAAATATCGACAGTTGGAGGAGTCAGAAGAATCGATGGGGTTACAAGGATACTGCGCACCAAGGGAGGTAGCTTTGGAAATTTTGCTACAAGAGTTCGGCTAGTAATTTAGCAGTCCTAGAGGACTGTAGGGTGTTACCACCTGAAATGATGTATTGTGAAGATTGTAATCCTTTTATTCCCACTTTGCGCCTTACCATGCTCACATATATATTCGATTAAATGTGAAACCTAGCTAGTCTTCTTACTCCATGTATTTACCTTGAGTTGAGTACTCTTCATCATCCTTTACTCCCATCTTGCAAAGCATTCATGTGCAATGAGTGACTTTCATAAACTCTTGCACGTATTCTGTGCAACAACGCACCAACTACCTTTCCACGCTTGATGTGCACCATGTTCAAAGACATGATCAGATAAGAACTAGAGGTATTCATTGAAGACCTATGTATACACTCTAGCTGGAGAGCACCTGGATAAGCTTTGCACAATCTTTGAACGGTGTAGGCTTTATGACCTCTTGTTGAATCCCTTAAAGTGCCAATTTCAGGTGAAACATGGATGCATCTTAGGGCATGTGGTGTCCAAGAACGACACTGCACATTGAATTTTCAAAGATTAAGGTTATTGTCAACTTACCACCCAACAGATAGCTATAAGGGAGTTTAGTGCTTCTTAGGCTAGATAGGATACTATTGGTGCTTCGTTCTAAACTATGCGCTAATTGCTAGATCACTTTATAAGTTGCTGATTGTCTTTGAGTGGATTGAGGAGTGCCAATGCACTTATGAGAAACTGAAAAAAACTCTCACTACTGCACCAATTCTATGAGCCCCATACTTGGAGCATAACATTTCATGTGCACATAGATGTGTCTAAGTTTGCCATTGGAGCCATTTTGCTTCAGCTCCGGTGAGCACAACCTTGATTATCTAGTGAGTTTTGCTAGCAGGTAGCTCATGGAAATGGAGATGAATTACTCCACCATGAAAGGAGAAGGGTTGGCCATGTTGTTTGCTATAAAGAAGTTTTGACATTATCTTTTAGCCATACCCTTTACCTTCTTCATTGACCATCAAGCTCTGCTTTATGTTGTGAATAAACCATGTGCAACACGACACATTGCTTGATGGTTACTTCTTCTTTTAGAGTTTGACTTCTTAGTGGTTGTAGGCAAGGAAAAATAGCATCACATGGCAGATCATATATCCCGCATACCCACACGAGAAGCCACTGGACAAGGCATAGCAGATGACTTGATAGAAGTTCATCTTTTTAGCATATCTAATGAAAGGGATTTGTTTAAAGCTGACTTTATGCATGGTGTGTTGAGTGAGGTGCATGGTGTAATTGCTGGAGGATATTTCAATAGAGATATGATGATGGGATGAAAAATGGGCCAGCATTGGCTATGGCACTAGCTAGACCCTTGTGCATACAACAGACACCTCCATCACCACACAGTCTCGCGGTCCAAGAGCGCCTGTAATGACTAATTCCACACTAGATACATCTAATATTGCGTTTGTAGCTGGATAAGAGTCCAACGGCACCTTCCCCAAAACCCCCAAGAGGGGGTATCCCACACACATTGGCACTAAGTGCCACGTATCGCAGACATAGGGAGGCACCCCACCAGCTGATTGACGTGGCCCCACTGCAGCTCTCCTACATCTTGGGGATTGGCCCCCTAGATGCGTTGTTTTTACATATAAATACATTTGCACAAAACTTCTCTCTTTTCAACGAGATCCATGAGATACCATGTTTCTCACCAATGACTTTCTCCACAAAACGAACGCCTATCCTATGGCAAGGGGAATCTCACCCTCTCAAACGTGGGTCAATTGTAATTCAAACAATTGTTATTCATTTCCAGGAGCTGATACCACATGTATGATCAATGCAATAGTGGATGTCTCATTGTGCACAAATAGTTATGTTTCGAAATCAGCCTATGTGCTAGTACACAAACAATCTTTCCATGAATTTCAACTAATACGCGTATGCTTCATTGCAAGAATCTAGCACCAAGGCAAACCTTATGCTATTAGATTTCTCATTTCCAAATAGGCCATTTTCTAAATGCTATGTATAGAAAAAAACCAATCAAAATTTATATTATTTCAGCCCTCAAATTTTTGCACAAAATCCTACTCCCCCTCACCGTTTAAGTTTTGCTTCGTTGCATAGGTGTATAGAGGTTATTTTGTCATGGTTTAATATATAAAGAGCAATAAATCACACACTGTAACAAAAAGATAGGAAAAACTAAGGCCAAACCTCATGCTTTGCCCCACCATACATCCACAACCACTTATTATATTTTTTTTCTATTTTTTAAGGCATATTCCTATTTTTCTTCTTATTTTCTCCCATTTTTCTTTATTTTCCTCTATTTTCACAATAAAAAAATGATATATTTTTAGATTCGTGGCTCTTGATTCTTAGAATAGCAAAAATATGGATTTTATTAGCATTTTATCCCATGCGTATTGGTTTATCTCACCCGAAAACACCAAAAACCCCATTTTTCTCATAAAAACCATATTTTACAGGTTTCTAAAAATTATTTCTAGCATTTTGACTTTAGAGTTTTCTGATTTTTTCATCATGCAAGCATAGAACAAAAAATAAACAACATTTTTACTAAATTTCACTCCATAAGAACAACATTGGCTCAATCAAATGTAAAAAACAAATAATTTTCCTTTGTAAAATAGAATTATTGGTTTTTTCCTTCTTTTCGGGTTTTAAAATCTGATGCGAGACTGTAGATCAGCCCTCATTCAAGGCTTAGCCCACCTCGAAACATCCAAATCTAACCCTCCACCAATTTGGGCGTGATCCGGTACCATGCTGGATAAGCAGTCTTCAATCGATCTTCAATCCTCTTCATGGGCATGAAGTGCCTCTTAAGGGGAGAGAGAGGGAGGAGAGAGAAATATTGATTTTGTATCTCAGCAAACCGGGTAGCCATTGGTCGAGGAGCAGAGACCAGCGATATGGAGCGTAGACATGAGAAAGATCATCCATGTAATCTGTTGGGGGGGGGGGGCTGCTTGCAGCCACCAAAGCCCCCCCTAAATCAAATCGCCACCCTCAAGGAGGGGCCTTCAGCCCATTTTTTCCGGCCACTAGAAACAGCCCCCCCTCCCTCCCCCACAAAAATCAAGAAGTTAGGTTGGGCCCTCAAAGGGAGCCCCCAAAGATCACATCCTTTAGGACCTCTCAAGTCCATTTCCACTTGACCTTTTGGGTCTTGGCCTCCTGGGCACCCCATTCAATCGTCCGGCCTCTGAATGAGCTTCCAAAAATTCCTAGGTGTCTATCTCGAAGTCCCCCACTGTTGGGCATCTCCAGGAGTCCCATCTAACCATCCGAAAAATTATGAAAAGTCATTGACGACCGTCCGTTGGGTCTTTAAAGCACTTTTAGGCATTGCCGCTTAAAATCGTACTGATTGCAATTGCCATCTTCGACAAAGTCTATTTTTCCACTGAAATTCAAAAATTTTGGCTATTTTTAAGCACTTCTCAGAGTCAAAAATCATATGTCATTGGTGACCACAGCATAGGGCAACTCAGCCCGTCGAATCCCACAAACAGATATGCACATAAACAACCAAAGGAAGCATCAAGCTGATACAAAAAGATAGGCAACAAAACACATCACAACTTTCACCCTACCCCCTGATAAAACCAAGGCATGAAGTCCACGAGGAGTAGGCTTAGCAGAATCTGATAAAAAGCCTAAAGCTAGTCACTAACCAACTGTTCCAACATAGCCAAGCTAAAAAGAACAACCACAGAGGTCATCCTAAGTGGTGGCCTGAACTACCTACCTACTAACTAAGGACAACTCAACTAGGAGCTCCTACTAGGCGAGGACTCCTATAGCATGATCAACAAATATTATCTTTTAGCACACTGATCCTTTAACCTCTTATTTTCCATACTTGGGCATGTAAAAAGGAGGGAGCTGAGCGTAGTGACCCAAGGAGAACAAGGCATCGGTCTCAGGTCCTGTCTTGGTACCCAAGAACCTACCTGCAAGGTGACACTTAATCATTTTCTAACACTCACTTTTATTTTTGCTCCAACCTTCTTTTATTTTTATTTTTCCAACTGGATGCCACTCCTAGGAAGACAAGGTATCGGCCCTGGGTTTGTGACTTGTCCCCACTAACCTACCAAGCCTTTGCAAGGCGATAAATAACTGCTCAATGATTTTTCTTTCGTTTCTATTTTATGATTGTAGGGGTTAGAACCCCTTTTTACACACCTCCGTATATTCATATATTTCCTTTCAGATATTTAGGGTTTTTCCTTTTGGGTGTTTTTAGTAGGATTCTCTAATTGCATCACAACTAACAAAAACTCCTAGAACGGTTGCCTAGCAGGTCAACAGAATAGGGTCACTAGAACTTTCTTAAAAAATAGGCCTTTTAGTGCCTGACAATGCCTTTGTAGGAGGCAATGACTACTCAAACCTCCCACAAACATACATAACCAAAACCTAGGACTGGATGCCTTGATCGTCGGTCCCCAACAAACAAAAGAAAGTAATCCTCACAGGCATATATATTATTAATTGCTTAAGGCCAAAGACTCCGAAATGGGATGAAACCACCTGGAATGGCCACAAGAAGCTCCTCCACAACAAAGGCTCCCTCCATGACTTCATCAACCTGTATGATGCAATCACTAAAACAACAAACCATTAAATGTACATGCACCAAATAGACATAGAGCCCTCTTGGCCTAAAGAAATAGCACATTTGAACTGCAAACTAACTGGCCCTCTTGGCCTAAAGAAATCAAACATTAAAACCTTTAAAAAAACCAACCCTCTTGGCCTAAAGAAATCAAACAAACCAACTCATATAGATCCCTCCTTGGAAGAAGGCAGATATATGAAAATACGCTCTATTCCAAGGGAAAAATAGGGTTCTTAGCCCTAAACTAGATGCATCAAGTTATAACCCATACCTCCTGCATATACAATAAGAGGCGTACGTATAACATCATCTGACCAATCTATGGGTCAAGGATAATAGTGATAGATGGGTCTCGGCTACTCTTTGCATTACCTAGATCAACCATCGCCTACCATATAACTCATGGTCTGATAACATTCCCCCACAGCGACTAGTCGTGTCTCATTTTCAAGAGCAACATCCAAACTAGGACCACAATTGAAGAAGAGGTCCTCTTCATAAGAAAAATTGGCTAGTGAATTCGCAAATCGATTCCAAGAACGTGGAATAAGCTGAAGAGATACACTCTCAAATTCATCAAATAGGGTTATAGCAATTCAATGATACATACGAAGGATAGGATTCTAGATTGTATATATCTCATTGAGTTGATTTAAGATTAATTGGGAATTCCCTTTTACTAACAACTGTCGAATACCACCTTTCTTGGCCACATTCAGTCCCATAATCAAGGCTTTATACTCCGCCATGTTGTTAGTGAATCCTACCCCAAATAAGTAGCTAATTTCGTCGTAACTCTACATCGGGGATCTCGGATAACTACTCCAATACTCCCTTTTTTATTATAACCCTTGGACGTCCCATCAAAGTATAATGTGTACGTCCATAATGGGTTTACACAGGTAGCCATCTAGAACTCCCCTATTCGTAATTATGATAGTCAAAATTCAACATATGGAGAGGATGAACTGATGACTCCATCCCACCTTCTTCATTGAAAACTACAAGGATTCTCGTCAAAATCTACAAATAGTGATGATAAAAGACCTTAATCTCCCAAATGAATGTCCCATTATCTTGCTCAGTCACTTTATAACCTTTACTCCACCATATGAGCTTTTCCTAATGATATCGTTTCTCGAGATATGGGTGCTCCAAATAAGGAATTAGCCACCCCATCAACTAGTTTAAGCTCTCTTGCAAGTTTCAAATCAGCCTCAACATGGACCTGCAATGCAGTGAGCACGTTAGCATACGCAGAAATAATAAGGTTTAATCTTATTAAGATTAACCTTATTCTTAAATTTCACTCCCTGTAGATCAGCTAGTAAAGCCGTGGACTTATTTTTACCTAATCTAACTATAGCCCCAAGAGGAACACCAAGGAAAAGGGGATTCTATTGCAAGAAAATCTATCTTGTAGCATCAACAAGCTTTTATTTCATTCTTTTGATGACCCAAACAAAGAAAATAGCAAATCTTCATGCAGCATCATAGTAGATATCTCCCATGGATTTGATAGAATCAACCATAAACTTCAACATCTTCACAGAATCCATCAATAGAACAAGGAACATAAAAAAATACACCATTTTTTAATGGAAATCAATCACATAGTATTCATCTTCAATATCTTCATAGTTTTCTCTCTCAATCTCTCATATACAGTACATTGTTTTGATAGAATTGGCTCTCTCTAGCTCTCTCTCTCTCTCTCTCTCTCTCTCTCTCTCTCTCTCTCTCTAATACATCATCTCCTCACTAAAATACTCTATTATGACTCTCAATAGTCTTTCTTAGGTCATTGATGCACCTCCCAAGAGGTATGTCTGATGCGAAGAGGCACCAGAGCCACTACAATGTCTCTTCATAGCTCACTATTGTCACTGTCACTCCAGTCTTCTCTTCAGTCTTCAGCAGCTACTTCTTCCATTTGTTTTATCTCTTTTGAACTTAAATTCATCCTTTCCAAAAGTTAGAAAATTTTTCCAAAGTCACATATACATTCCATAGAACACTTACAGAAGATCTACATAACAAAACAGAACAGGAATAGAGCAGAGACAGAGGCTCTACACAAGGTTTACAAAGGTTTATAAAAGATCATCAAAGAACATCAAATCCACATAACTCATACTAAAACCATTCCAAACTATTAAAAACTATTCAATAAACCTTTAAAATATTTCAACCTTCATCAATCATCAATCCATGATTCATACAGAAGAAAATCAGAACAAAACAAAAGCTATATAGAAGGTATCAGAACTAATCAGAACCTCAACAGAACCTATCAGAACATCACAGAGCTTCATATTTCTACTAAGAATCATCATGAACTTCCAAAACATAATAGATATCATCCAAAACACTCTCAAACACTTCCATTATGAACCATACATTGCTCTAAATCCATCAAGAATCAATCATTCAGACCTCAAAAACAACAAAAATCAATAAAAATTTCAATCTTTTTCCACTCTCAACATATCCCCACACTTAGAAAGGAAATGCCCTCGCAACTTAAGGAAAAGAAGAATATAAGTTCACTAAAAAGCTCAATTTTATCTTCTTCAGTATCTTCAACAATCACTCCAAATCATGACCCCAACTTATCACTTATATCTCTAGAAAAGAATACTACTAAAGGAAAACTTCGTTATTGATAACCACATCTAATAAACAATAGAAATTCATAACAAATTTGTAAAGGATATAAGAGGTTCTTCAGCTTTCCATCGTAGCCTTGCCATCCACCATGACCACCAATAGTTGAAAAGAGAGCTCTTGAACAAATTATTCAACCAGCACAAGCTCATCACATACAAATTAATACAACACACACAAAAACACAACCATCCGAATGGCACCTCCAAAAAAATGTCTCATTAAGAAGCACAGAAGATACATCCAGGGGTATCAATGAAGATGATCCCTCTTGAAGGCTTGATGATTTCGAAAGTGATCCAGGGATAAAGACTCATCTACAAAGGATTTTGGAGGATTCTGAAAGAATTAAAGGCAGCACATCCATTCTAGAAAAATAAGGTATCTACTAGGTAGACAAAGGGCATGAAAATATAGGACATCCAACTGTTGGGAATCAATGTTCACATTGACATTCATACAAAGCTTTGGAATGGCCTTTTGATCGTTATGGGAATGCTTATGCATATATGCTAAGTGTTGAGATATCGAGCTACACTCGTGATATGCCAAGGTGACCGTTGGACATTTATGTCACCGACTTGTTAGCTGCAGATGCGGTTGGTAGACCGCCCATGAATAATAGCTAGATGACAGCTATCCTTATCTACTCTAGTTCATGGCTCAGTTAGTATGCCACCTTAGTTAGTTGAGTTTGGTTTGAGACCCACATATAGGGTTCTTCTATTTCTTTTGTACTTGAGTTCTTTTGGCTTACACAACTAAGAAGAGGAAAACTGTTTTCAGCCTCCACCTGTGTGTGTATTCCCCCATTGTGCAAGCAAGCAAGTTACAAGTGAGACTCCTTCCTTCTCTCCCACAATCGTGACATGGTATGAGAGTCTGGTTCATGGTAAGGAGCTCAAGAAAGCAAACCAAGTTCGCGGAGTTCTCGTAATAGGACCAGTGTTGCTTTCATTTTTCGAGTTTGGGAGCAAGTCTCTGGGTAGCACAACCGGAAAGTGCAAGAGTGCATTGTCTCATATTGAGACGCCCTTTGTGGTGTGGCAAGAGGGTAGTATATGCTGCGGGAAAGGCCTTTAGCCCTTAGTTTCCTTGTTTTTTTTATTCGAAGCCATTTCGGGGCCTGTTTTGCAGGCGGAAGTTTTCTGCACGTACTCAGAAAAAGGCCCTGTTTTTTGCTATGCGACCACTATTCTACAGGTCGGCAAAAAGTTACCATAGAAATTGCATCGTATGCCTGTGTGCAGAGACGTTGGGAGTTACAGAATCATCATTGTTGCCTGCTGATACAAAATCATCACTAGGAAGTGATTGTGTGGTCAAATACCACTTTCGTCAGTTTTGCAAATTTTCCCTTGTGAGGCTGAAGCTGTGTTTTTTGCAGTGACAGAATTTTTTGCAGTATTCTGTAATGGCGTCTGATTCTCTTTCACAGATTGTCACTGAAAAGCTTGACAAGAACAACTTCCAAGCATGGAAGTTTAGAATGACGAATTTCCTCATGGGAAAAGGATATTGGGAATTCGTTGCAGGAAATGAAGAAGAACTAATTTTTCCTGATGTTCCCAATCAACAGCAAATGCAGGCATTTAAAGGATGGCATGAGAGAGTCAGAAAAGTTATGTACTGGCTGTCTATCAATATTTTAGACTCTATGATTGTGCATATTCAGGATGCAAGTACACCAAAGGAGACATGGGATACTTTGTCAAAAATGTATAGCACAAATACGCAAGCCAGGAAAATGCAGCTCAAGCAAGAGTTGCATAATCTGCAAAGAGAAAGTATGAGCATCAATGACTACCACATGAAGGTGAAGAAGATTGCAGATGCACTTGCTTCCATTGGGTCACCAGTGGAAGATGATGATGATTTAGTTTCTGTGACCTTGAATGGTCTAGGAAATGATTATGCATAGTTCCGAACATCCATTTCCGTCCGTGAAAGATTTCCTAATTTTGAGGAGTTGATTGCTCTTCTAATTTCTGAGGAGCAGAGAAATGGTGGTGCATCTTCTTCAGGAGGAACTTCAAAAGAAGCTATCTTCTACTCAAATGCTGGAAGAGGTAGAGGCAGAGGTAGAGGAGGCCATGGTAGAAATCAGAATATGTAGCAAACTCAAGAAAACCAGTCCTATGGAGGAGGAAGTGGTAACTCTAGAGGTAGGGGGAGCCAAAGAGGTCGTGGTGGATGGCAAAGAGGCCAAAATGCAAACAACAATGTTGAATGCTACTACTGTGGTAAAATGGGTCATATGGCTACTACTGTGGTAAAATGGGTCATATGGCTAAAGATTGCTATAAAAAGCAGAATGACATCATGAATGGAAATTTGCAACAAGGGAATTATGCATCTTCTAGTAGACAGGGTGATGACAAAAATGAGCACTTGTTTATGGTGCAGCACATGACCAATTATGTGACAAGTGTAGAAGAAAGAAACGATGTGTGGTATGTTGACTCAGGTGCATCAAACCACATGACAGGTCATGCAGAATGGATGCAAGATGCAAGGAAAATGGAAAAACCAGGATTTATGGAGACTAGTGATGATACTGCACATCCTATTGTGCATATTGGAAATATTCCTTTGTCTATGCAGGATCGGAAAAAGAAATACCTGTCGGATGTATTTCATGTCCCGAATATCACCAAGAACCTAGTTTCTGTTGGTCAAATGGTTGAGTAGGGCTTGCAGGTCAGATTTAATTCCCATGGATGCTTTGTTGAGGATATGAAAAATAAAGGTCGCTTGATAGCAAAAGGAAAGAAGAAGGGCAGAATGTTTATGTTGGATGCAGACATGCCTGAATTGAGTGCAGCAATGTTTGCACATGGAACCGGCGTAGTTGCAGATATTGATATCTGGCATAAACGCATTGGTCATGTTAATGTACAGCGACTTAAATCAATGCAAGCCCAAAATATTGTTGCAGGATTGCCTAAATTCAAGGTTGCAGAAATGCATAAGGTATGTGAAGCCTATCAATTTGGAAAATAGGCAAGGAAACCATTTCCTAGACATGTTCAAGAGAGTAAGAAGCCATTGGAATTAATCCACTCTGATGTGTGGACTACTAAAGCTGCATCTATTGGAGGTTGTCATTATTTTGTCACTTTTATTGATGACTATAGCAGAAAATTTTGGGTGTATTTTATGAAAAAGAAAAGTGAAGTGTTTGGGTATTTCAAAACTCTTAAAGCTATGGTTGAAAAAGAAACATGCCTGCAAATAAAATGCCTAAGGTCAGATGGAGGGGGAGAGTACCTCTCAAATGAGTTTGCAAGGTTCCTGCAAGAGCATGGCATAAAGCAGCAATATTCATGCAGTCATACCCCACAACAAAATGGAATTGCAGAAGGGAAAAACAGGCATATTGGAGAGGTATCTCGTGCCATGCTCAACAAAAAAGACTTGCCAGATTTTTACTGAGCTGAAGCAGTTGCTACAGTAGTCTACATAATGAACAGGACTCCCACTGTAGCAATACATGGGATGACTCCAGAGGAGAGGTATACTGGTAGGAAACCAGATATTTCTCATTTGAAGATTTTTTGTTGCATTGCCTATGTTCATGCGCCTGATGAGTTGAGATCCAAGTTGGATTCCAAAGCTGAGAAGTGAATCTTTATTGGTTACGCTCTACAGCAACAGAAAGGATATAGATGCTATAACCCTTCTACTCGTAAGTTTACAGTGAGCAGAGATGTTGTTTTTTATGAGATGAGTAGCTGGTATAAACCAGTAAATGTGATTGATGATGTAGATGCACAAAATGGTAATGCTGCATAGAATTCATAGCAGCAGTCACAAAATATTAGTGGACCGGGAGTGTCCTCTAGCAGTGGTTCACATTCTTCGCCCTGGACAGGCAGATTGAGATCAAGAGAATCTCCTCAAAAAAATGCAGATAGTGATATACAGGTTTCACGAAAAGGAAAAGAGAAGGTAGATCAGCCCATGTTTGATGTGAATGCAGGTCACTCTTATGTGGATGGTGAATCCAGTGGCTCAGAACAGAGCATTGATGATGAGTTGGGTATTCCTTCTATTGTTACACTTGGAGTAAGGAAGACCAGGGATGTTTTGAGAGCACCTGGGAGTGAACCTACTTTGCACAGGTCTACCAGAGCTAGGTATCCTATGGATAGGATGAAATATGATGGATTTACAGCCATTCACTATGCCTATATGGTCAAAGTGATACAAGAACCAGAACCCACTTCTTTTGAGCAAGCCATGGGAAAAGAAAAATGGGAGAAAGCCATGGATGAAGAAATGGATGCCTTGGAAGCAAATGCTACATGGGAATTGGTACCTTTGCCTAAAGATAAGAATGCAATTTGTTGTAAGTGGGTTTATAAGGTGCAACACAATGCAGATGGTTCTGTGAATAGATACAAGGCAAGATTAGTAGTTAAGGGGTATGCACAAACATATGGCATTGATTATGAAGAAACATTCAGTCCGGTTGTAAGGATGGCAACCGTAAGAGCAGTCATTGCTATGGATGCATCCAAGGGATGGTCTTGACATCAGATGGATGTAAAGAATGCCTTCTTGCATGGTGATTTGCAAGAAGAGGTCTACATGGAGCAGCCACCAGGTTATGTGCATGCCGTTCATCTTGAGTTTGTTTGCAGGTTGAAAAAAGCCTTGTATGGCTTGAAGCAAGCACCTAGAGCATGGTCTGACAAGATAGGATAGTATCTTGTCACTATTGGCTTTCAGATTTCCAAGGCAGATTTCTCACTTTATGTGAGAAAAACAGAGAAAGGTATTATGCTACTTGTCATTTATGTTGATGATTTGATTATGACAGGTGATAGTGATGAAGATATCCTTCATGTGAAAATGCTATTGAAGCAGAAGTTCGAGATGAAGGATTTGGGAGAGCTACATTATTTCTTGGGCATTGAGGTGATTAGATCACCAAGTGGGATACGGCTCTTGCAGAGGCAGTATGGATTGGACATGCTGTCCAAATATGGGATGACAGGCTGTAAGCCTATTTTAGTTCCTTTGGAGCAGAATGTGAAGCTGAGTGCAGATGCAGGTGAGCTTCTGGAAGACCCTACTATGTATAGACCCATAGTAGGAAGTTTGATTTATATGACTATTACCAGGCCAGATTTGAGCTATATTGTTGGATTGGTAAGTCAGTTTATGCAAGCTCCAAGGAAATTGCATTTCGATGCGGCTAGACGCATACTCAGGTATGTGAAGTCCACATTGCATTATGGACTATTTTATGAGACTGGGATTCAGATACAGTTGCATGGATACACTGATGCTGATCAGGCTGGTAGTATTTCTGATAGACGATCTACCAATGGATATGTGTTCTCTTTTGGGAGTGCTACAGTCACTTGGAGCAGCAAGAAACAGCCTACAGTTGCCTTGTTGAGCACAGAGGCTGAGTACAGGGGTGCAGCAATGGCTGCATGTGAGGTAGCTTGGTTGCATAAGCTACTTTATGATATGCATCAGCCTACAGATGGGCCAGTTGTCATTTGATTGTGACAATGGGATCTTAAGTTAATTTTTTTCTAAGGCGTTATGCTTATACCTGGAATTACTTGTCCAGAGTAAATAGCAGCTTCTTTGATGTAATTCACTTGACAAGCAATATAGTGATCTTTGGCATCAAAAATTGAGATCTTCTTGTTAGCCTCTTTCCTTGCAGCATCTTGAACCCCGTGTTCAGCAGCTCTTGCACGAACTCCACGACACCACATCTGCAGCTAACAAGTCAGTGACATAAATGCACAACGGTCACCCTGGCATATCACAAGTGGAGCTTGATATCTCAACACTCCCCCTCGAGCTCAATCCCAATTCCTACACACCAAGCAGGTCTCTGAACTTGCGCAGCTTCTCTAAGCCCAATGCCTTCGTGAATATATCAGCTACCTGACTGGCAAGCTCAGTTGAAAAGTTGAAATGAAGCACTCTGAGTATCAAAGCCACTTTAGATTTCAATCACCATCACAATAACTCCATGTGAGATTCAATTCAAGGAACCATTTACTTTATCATGAAGCAACCATGATCTTCCAAGGTGTCCATAGAAACGTGAGTAGATATCTGAATCTTTACAGGAGAAAACACCAATTGAGGAAAGTAAACCTGCTTCTCTGACCACCATGAAGGTTTGCCAAAGTCATGAGTGCTGTGACAGCGTTCGCAAATCAGCACTGTCTTGTCCTTCAGTTCCTTCAAGAGATTTCGGACATCAGTCCAAGTTCAGCCGCTCTTGCAAAGATTCTCAGAGAGAAACATGCATGAAACTCCTATGAACAGAGCTCTCAAAGGTTGAATTGACGGTTTTTGAACAGGCCACATGCTCACGGATGACCAAGGATGTAGAAGCCATAATAAAGCAAGCTCCACAGGTGATCACACCACAGGGAAACTCGTTTCCAGCATAGAATCGTACGTGACGGGATCACAACATACTCTTTGATACATGCTTTTTGTCACAATTGGTCGGCTGTGACTTAGGATTTTTCATTTGGGTTAACGGATCCACTCTGTTATACTGAAGTTGCCTTCTTCTACAAAATTTTGCATTCATTCTTTTAACACTACAAATCTTGGATGTGGACTCCCTTGAGAGTCATCTGGGAGTTAATGCTCGATGATGACAGTGAAGGAGTTGCAGGCGACAGCATCCATCCAGAACCTCCACCTGACACCAGCAACTTCTTGTGCTCTGCAACGCTCTCTCTCCCGTCCTCTGATGACACAGAGATCCTTGATTAAACTTCACTGATCAGCTTCATGTCCATTTTTGTTTTTGTTAAACTGGAAATCCCAATAGTACTGCACGGAATTCGACTCCCGCAACAGCAACATCATCCTTCCACATCATCCTCTCTCTCAGCTCTCGGTCCTCTTCCTCTGCCTTGACTTCCCATAGTCACAGTTTTCTTTTCCACAGTTCAGCCGCAATCCCTTCTGATAACTGCTTTTTCTTTTTTATTCTCAGAATGTCAATCTTTTTGTTTAATCGGTGAATGAAGGTCGCTTGAAGATCATGGCTCCACTGTCTGGGACGTCCGAATTTGAGTCCTGTTTTGATGAGCGCAGAACGATCTTTGAGGAGGGAGACGAAACCAGTGAGAAAGAAATCCGAGACATCGAAGTTTTGATTAACTTGAGATCCTGAACCGCAGAGAAGAGCTTATTGATAGTCTCCGCCCTTTGTCCTTCGTCCTTGTCATCGAAGTTTTGTTGCAGACTTCCTCGATAATCACTGATTGGCCTTACCTTCTTCTGTCTTTCTTCAGATCAATCCGTCTACTCCCATCCCTTCAGCCGCCATTTTGTCGCCTTCTTCATCATCCTTATCGTCTGGTTCTCATGCCCTTGCTTTCTCTTCATTCCTGAATCTCCCCCGTCTCCTTTCCTTTCGATCTCTCTTCCCCTGTTTTTCCGTGTTCCATGCCGTTAACTGCGTGCAAAATACCAAAAATATCCAAGGAGAAAATAGAGCCTTCCAGCATCATTCTAGCCATCGAAATCAAAAACCATTCTTCCCCTCCAAAACAGCCTGCTTTTTTCCCACCAAAAGCAGTTTAAACCCAAATATAGGTTTTCCCTCTTCCTCCTTGAATAACCTTTTACACCTTTAGCTTTGACGCTAATCTCCAATTCTGCCCATGTAAAGCATAACCCAGCAATAAGTGCATTCCAAGAGTCTACATCTCGACAAGGGAACCCGTTCAGCACTCCTTGAGCTTTTCCCATTGCACATGATATTCCTGAATTTACACCTTTGTCTTCATAGCTTAAATGTCAGCTTCTATAAAGCTTCCTTTGATTCCACGGTATCCTGCACTTTTCTTCGAGTTCATCATTAAAATTATCAGCTGCATAATGTCCTTTGGCATCACTTTTTCATATTTTTCTAATACACACACATCATGCATCCAAACAAAATCATACACATGCACTAAGGGAATATGTACATTGGATGCAGATTATCAAAATGCATCACACAAACAATGAATCACACGTAGAAAATAACACAAATGCACAACAAAAGAAATGGAGGTGTATACGACTCGGATGCGCAGCAGCACGACATCCACCCCCTCTGAACCTGCGCATCCTCCGGATGTGCCAACTATCCAGGATCATTCAAATCCACAAACAAGTCGAGTCCATCTTCTGTTTCTAGTAGACCTGTTTCTCCATCAGCTTCATCATCTATATTATCTGCTTCTTCTGCTTGTCTTTCTTTTACCTGCTCTTCTTCTGTTAATGCTTCAAGTGCATATTCTTCATCTTCTCTTCTCTTGAAAATCTTGACTCGTTTTCCAGCAATAGTCACCCTCAATACTGTTCCATCTAATTCAGCCAGCTCATAGGTACCATTGTCAAAAACTTGCTTCACTTCATACGGTCCAAACCATCTTTGAACCATTTTTCTCATACTACTATGCTGATTTTCTAGACTACTGTGGTAGACTAGAATCCAATCTCCTTCTTTTATGGCTCTAGGCATCAAGCGATGCCTTAAATCAAACCTGTCCTTGTTTCTGAGACGGGCTGCCTTCAAACGATCAACTGCTAGCTGCACATCTTCTGTCCTTCTCTCTAGTTGACGAATCCGAAGGGCTAGAAGCTCTTCCCTTGATAAATTCTCATGCCACGGAAGAACACTCCAAGTGAGAGCACAAATTTCAGTAGGCATGACAGGTTTTTGCCCATATATCAACTCTGCAGGCATGTATCCAGTAGTCACACTATGTGTAGAGCGATCAGCCCACAACGCAAAAGGTAGTAATCTCGGCCAATCTCCAATCCGACCTCTACAAGCTTTTGCCAATGCTTTAACTATCGGCGGATGTCCTCTTTCACTCTTGCCATTTCCCTCTGGATTATAGGCAGTAGTAAGAGCCAATTTAATCCCAATCCGTGAGAAGAATTCTCTAGCTTCATTTGCATCTAGCTCTCCACGATCAGCTGTAATCTTGCCTATACATCCATACGTGCAAAATATTTCTTCCAACAAGAATTTACATACTGTAGTGGTGGTCTTTGTCCGCAAAGATCTGCCTTCAACATAGTTTGTAAGATCCTCCCTAGCCAAGACAAGATATCTCATCTGCCAAAGTCCCACTGGCAAAGTAACCAAGTCTACCACCCACTTATAATGCATACATAGTGGATAAGTCGGATGCAACTCATCACGATGTCGCACTAGAGAGTAAAGCTGGCAGTCCCTGCAAGTCTCCACAAAATGAGAAACATCTTTATACATCCCTTTCCACCAGTATCTTTCTTTGATTTTCTCATAGGTAGCCCACACACCTCTATGTCCAGCCCATGAGCTCTCATGAAACTCTCGCATAATCTGTATCTGCATTGCTACATCACAAACTACTCTCAAGGGCAAGCCTCCTCTCTTCTTTGGATGCTTCCAAAGAAAACCATCTTTCAAGAAATACCCATAAGCCTTCCTTATGATTTTCTTGAATTCATCATCTGTCCAATCAGCTCTTCGAGTCAATGAACTTAGATACTGTCCAATTTGCAGCCACTCGTCAACATAAAGTTCTTCAATAAAGGCTTCAACAGTAGATACATGACAATCATGAACAAGGACAGAAGCAGCAAACTCTGTCTCATCATCTTCTGCAAGCATTGACTCCTCATCCTCATATCTCGCTCTAGATAGCATGTCAGCAACTGGATTATCTTTCCCTGCTATGTGTCGAAATTCTGGATTCAATGATTTGATATAGGCAATCCACCAAAGCATCGCTATATCTGGAGTCGAGCAACTAGTAATCATACCAAGCAAAGGCAAACAATCTGTTTCCACAACAACTGAAGCTCCAATAAAATACCCTTTGTCACACTTCAGTGCAGTGACTACTCCCCACAACTCTCTTTTAATTTGCGGATACCTCCTCTGTCGCTCATTAAGAACTTTAGCTCCAAAGCGGATTGCATATCTATTTCCATCAGCATCATCCTGTCCCACTGTCCAACCTATGCCAATAGGGCTAGTATCAACTGTCAACATGATCGGCCATCCACACTGATAATCCGCCTTGCGAAGAGTAGGAGCTGACTGTAACAGTTTCTTGAGTTTACGCATGGCTTTTGAATGCTTCTCGTCCCAATGAAATTTCTGCCCCTTTCGAAGCAGCTGAAAGAGAACATCTGCTATATGAGCAAAATGAGGAATCCAAATCATGTAAAATACACAAGCTCCCACAAATCTCCGCACATTTGAAGTAGTCGAGCAATACTCTGCAATCCTGTTTATGGCATCCACCTTTGCAGGAGAAGGCTTTCTGCCATAATATCCAACCATATGCCCAACTATGATGACTTCATTAACACCAAAGACAGATTTCAGCCCTGAAAGTGTCAAATTTACCTCCTCTAATCGTGTCAATATTTGCTCGCAAGCAATCAAGTGGTCAGCCACAAACTGCCCATATCCACGCAAATCAAGACTTTCATTCTTTTCTTCTTCTGCACAACCCTTAATAGGCACATCATCTAGAAAAGGCATGGTATACTGAGGAATATAGTCTCGTAGAACTCTATGCATAGCATTCATCATATGAGCAACTGAGTTTGTGGCACCTTGAGGCAAGGTACACATCCTCACAAGACCAATAGGTGTCCGCATAGTAGTAATATCCCTGCTTTCCAAGGCAAGCTGAAACTGATCATAACCTGAATACAAGTCACCTAGAGAATAGATGGCTCGTCCTGCAAAAGCCTCAGCAAATTCATCCACAACTGGACCTGTTCCCACATTCCTGATTGTCACTTTGTTCACGGGCTGCATATCCTGAATAAATCTCAAAGTACCATTCTTCTTTGGTACAGTAAACCACCTGTTAGAATAGGGTGCAGAAGAGGGTTCCAAAATCCCCATTTTAATCTTCTCATTCAGCAACTCTATCAGCTTTGGCAAGTGTGCTTTAGGCACAGGTATAGGACGTATATTCCATGGTACATGAGGAACAGTGAAGATGACCATAGGTGCAACCAATTCGGGACTAATGCAGCCAATTTCATGTGGAAAGAAAGCAAATGCCTTACCATGACGTCCAAGCATCTCTCTAAAACATTCTTTTTCCACTGGAAGCAAGAATTCATCATTTCCAATCTTCAATTTTGCAAGAGTTTCAGCTGTAAACTTATGTCCAATATTTGCAGGGTTCCTCAACATAGGCTGCTTCATAGCTTTTTCAATCTGTTCATCACTATCAAAAGGAAGCGGGCCTGCAACCGGCTTAACCTTCTTATCAACTGTTTTATATTTTGTGTCAACCTTGGCATCATTCAAGCACTCTTTTCTTTGCTGCAATTTCTGCAAATTTTCAGCAACTTTCAACTCTGTTGGCTGAAAATTTTCAGCCTTTCGCTCTATGGACTGCATGGGTGCAGCCTGAAACTCTGTATGCAGAAATTTTTCTGCATTCAACTCTGTTGGCTGAATGGATTCAGCCCTCGGCTCTATGGACTGCATAAATGCATCCTGAAACTCTGTATGCAGAAATTTTTCTGCATTCAACTCTGTTGGCTGAATGGATTCAGCCCTCTGCAATTCTGTTAGCTGATCAAGATCAGCCATAAATTCAGTTTGCTGAGTTTTCTCAGCCTCTAACTCTGTTTGCAGCATAAAACCAGAAATTTCCTGAAACATATCCAAGGTTTGCACTGGTATGATCTTTGAACCCTTACATACATCAGTTTTCAGCATTGCTCTCATCTCAAACAATGTATCTGCATAAGACATTCCTTCATATAATCCATCTACATACTCTTCTGCTTGCAAAATACCTACATTCTTCAACTCTTTCTCCTTACGACCAATGTATTGCCTGGCAGCTCTAGGCAAATCTAAAATTTTCTGATAACTCACTGAACTATCTGAAGAAAAACCAACAAAATTATTGGAGAAAGACTGGCTGCCAGGAGGCGAGATCTCCTCTTTTCTCCGCTCCATACCACTGGTGTCTCGCAAGACAGCGGTACCTAATGAAAATCCAACTCCTTCGCAGGTAGTGGTGCCTCACGTAAGGAGTCCCTGTTTCTCGGATGATTTACCCCAATAGTCATAAACTGAACAGCTCGCATACCATCTTTACTGCGTATCCGCGCATAAGCTGACCCATCATCCATTACTTTCATTTCCATTCTTGCTTCTGTAATGAAAGGCTGTCCAGGAATAATCGGATAAGAGCATGAATCCTGAACAAAGCAATGATAATCCTCTTCAACATTACCAATAGAAATTCTGATACTTGGACAAGCAGCATACATATCACCAGAAGTATTATTGGCGGCTCTCATGCGCCAGCCATGCTCTGCATCCATAGGCCACTTGCCACTCTCATAAACACCTCGAGCAATAAGATTAATCTTAGAACCATGATCAACTAAAGCGACCAATGGAATTTGTTTCTCTCCAATCCTTACCACTGTCTCAGTGGTTGCTCTAGCCCAATGACTTCGTGAAAAATGGCTGCGAGGAATGAGAATAGGGGTATCATCATCTTCATACTGCATAGGCTGAACTATTTTCTCCAATTGCGGATTAACAGAAGCATTCTTAACTATCACTGCATCATCATGCTCTTCCCCAAGAGCTCCATGCCACAATCCCTGTAAAGCAGGTCCTTCCATTGCATGTCGTTTCCTCCACAAAAGATCCTGCATCTGATCCTGTATTTCTCTTCTAGCAATCCCAAGAGCTTCTCCAATAGTAAAAGTAACTTCACTATTCAAAATTCTTTCATGAAAAATCTTACTCATATCCGTTTGCATATCAAGGTCTGACAAGAGCTTGAATCCTGGCTCTTTTCTTGCTTGTCTCTTTTCTTTCTGTTTGTCTCCCATTGGTTGATCAGAACCTGTTTGAGCTGGAGAATTTGACATAGGTGGAGCTGTAACAGGTGGTGAAACAAAGTCACCCCCTCTAGTCTTTTTGGAGGAGCTAGGACCCTCCTCATCTCTTCTTCTCTTTTCCTCAACCATGGCATCTAAACCCTGCGTTTTAGCCATATAAGCAAAAATAGAATACCTGTCAACAGGAGAATCCCATCCTGTTTCTCCTCGGATGCTGGAGCCCACACAAGTCATAGTAGATGCTTGAACTTTCCCTCTTCTCGCTACCTCCAAGGCAGAGGACCATAAAGCAGAGTCTCCATCAGATTTCTGCTCAAGCTGGACTCCAAAAGCTGAAGCATCTCCCCTAACACTCACATAAGCTGATCGCGCAGCCATATCATCAACAAGCTTCTTCATACCTCCCTTACCGAAGTTCGTGTCAAGAGGAGCGCCAGTCTCTGTCAGCCATATCTTCCCATCTTGTCCCCAGAACACTACATTCTTCTTACGTGCTTCCTGAAAAGCATCACAATCTCTGCAGTGTTGGTGCTCTGTACTATCACACCAAATACATCGTCTCCCTTTTCTCTGACCAGCTGGAAAAGCAGTCACTGGAGCAGGCGCTACAGCAGATACTGACATAAGTTGCTCCTTTAACTTACCAACTTCAGCTTTGACTGCTTCAATCGTCAAATCCGCCAAGCCTTTAATAACATCATCTACAGATAAGGGCATTGGAGCAACAGGAACTGGTGGATTCACAGCAGGAGGAGTAGGTTTAGGCAAAGAAGTTGCAGCAGGGGTAGAAGAAGAAGTCTCCAAGGATTTTTCAGGAACTGATCATGTATTACGATGCAATCTTACTCTCCTGCGCTGCTTCTTAACAAGAGCATTCACAGCATCAATGACATGTCTCCACTCGGTCTTTAAACCTGAATCAGTAGCTTGATCTTCCAAAAGATCATCCAACTTTTCCTGTAAATCAGCATCTGCAGCTTGTAAAAATAACTCCACTTTTTGCATCTCCAAAGCTTGCTGTTCAGTCCCATCCAACTGATCATAACGGCTTTCAAACTCTCGCAGAAGAGCGGTAACAGAAAGTCCCTTATTAGGCATAGAAACCCATGCTAAAAAATTCCTACGATTCATAAGACCTGTATCCTCCAGGAAATATTCATCTTTTAATGCCTTCTTAAATTCAGCCCAACCTGCATGTGCTTCTTGAATTTCTGCAATTCGACCTTCAAGAGCGCGCACCACGATCCGCAAGAAGTAGCGGCTCCAAACATCTTGAGAAACCCCAAAAAACTTCATCTTTTCTTCATACAAATGCAGGTAATTGGCTATGGCACTAGTCGGACCTCATGCATACGACAAACAATCTCACCATACGGTCTCGTGGGCCACGAGCGTCTAAAACTCACTTTGCACTAAATGCTTATGACGATTTTGCATTTGTATCCAATATGTAGTCCAACGTTCACCTACCCTTCTCCTTAGAGGGAGATTCCATAACATATAGGCATACGCAACTAGTGGATCCAACTCAATCTGAAGGTTGACAATTAGTGGGATGAGTTATTCAAAATCCAGTAGTACAGGAGTAGTGAAGACAATAGGGGAAGCTTTGGTAATAAGTATTAGAATCATGAAACACCCAGAAGGGACCGCTCCATCAAAATTTTAGCTTGCTTGGAAGCTTGCCCATTCGAGTCTTGAAGACTAGGATGAGTTGGCCCTTATGGAAGAGTTGTTTCTTGGGAAGCCAATCAACTTAATGTTTTTGCTAGGCTTAGGGTTTGAATAATATGTAAGCATTACTAATCCGGTCCACTCTACTAGGGCTTCCATCTGGAAGGGAAGAAAGTCCTTTGGGATGAGCCGACCTTGTACCATGATCCGTAGAATGGGGAGAGAGAGAGAGGGAGAGAGAGAGAAGAAAAGCACAATGAGAAGAAAAGGAGAGAGAGAGAGAATAAAATTTTTAAAAAGAGAATGAAGAGAGAGAGAGACAATTTAAAAAAAAGAAAAAAGAGGAGAGGGGGAGAGAAGGAAAAGAAAGGAGAGAAAGGGGAGAATAAAAGGAAAGAGAGAGAGAGAACCACGAGAGGAGAAAAAATAAACTAAAATAGAAGGCAGAGAAAGAGAGAGATGTTGGACAGCTTTCAAGGCATCCATAGCATCACTGTCTCGTTTTGCATGAGTTTGCTGCTGCATATACATGGTAAATGACTGAAACAAGTTCTTCATGACATTATCATCTGTCATCTCTTCTTGCGAGTCTCCCATCTTGCTGAGAAAAATGACGCAGCACTTTCACGTCGGGTTCACCAAAAATGTCGTGGAGTTCGTGCAAGAGCTGCTGAACACGGGGTTCAAGATGCTGCAAGGAAAGAGGCTAACAAGAAGATCTCAATTTTTGATGCCAAAGATCACTATATTGCTTGTCAAGTGAATTACATCAAAGAAGCTACTATTTACTCTGGACAAGTAATTGCAGGTATAAGCATAACGCCTTAGAAAAAAAATAACTTAAGATCCCAAGAAGACTGGCAAGCTCAGTTGAAAAGTTGAAATGAAGCACTCTGAGTATCAGAGCCACTTTAGATTTCAATCACCATCACAATAACTCCATGTGAGATTCAATTCAAGGAACCATTTACTTTATCATGAAGCAACCATGATCTTCCAAGGTGTCCACAGAAACGTGAGTAGATATCTGAATCTTTACAGGAGAAAACACCAATTGAGGAAAGTAAACCTGCTTCTCTGACCACCATGAAGGTTTGCCAAAGTCATGAGTGCTGTGACAGCGTTCGCAAATCAGCACTGTCTTGTCCTTCAGTTCCTTCAAGAGATTTCGGACATCAGTCCAAGTTCAGCCGCTCTTGCAAAGATTCTCAGAGAGAAACATGCATGAAACTCCTATGAACAGAGCTCTCAAAGGTTGAATTGACGGTTTTTGAACAGGCCACATGCTCACGGATGACCAAGGATGTAGAAGCCATAATAAAGCAAGCTCCACAGGTGATCACACCACAGGGAAACTCGTTTCCAGCATAGAATCGTACGTGACGGGATCACAACATACTCTTTGATACATGCTTTTTGTCACAATTGGTCGGCTGTGACTTAGGATTTTTCATTTGGGTTAACGGATCCACTCTGTTATACTGAAGTTGCCTTCTTCTACAAAATTTTGCATTCATTCTTTTAACACTACAAATCTTGGACGTGGACTCCCTTGAGAGTCATCTGGGAGTTAATGCTCGATGATGACAGTGAAGGAGTTGCAGGCGACAGCATCCATCCAGAACCTCCACCCGACACCAGCAACTTTTTGCGCTCTGCAACGCTCTCTCTCCCGTCCTCTGATGACACAGAGATCCTTGATTAAACTTCATTGATCAGCTTCATGTCCGTTTTTGTTTTTGTTAAACTGGAAATCCCAATAGTACTGCACGGAATTCGACTCCCGCAACAGCAACATCATCCTTCCACATCATCCTCTCTCTCAGCTCTCGGTCCTGTTCCTCTGCCTTGACTTCCCATAGTCACAGTTTTCTTTTCCGCAATTCAGCCGCAATCCTGCTTTTTCTTTTTTATTCTCAGAATGTCAATCTTTTTGTTTAATCGGTGAATGAAGGTCGCTTGAAGATCATGGCTCCACTGTCTGGGACGTCCGAATTTGAGTCCTGTTTTGATGAGCGCAGAACGATCTTTGAGGAGGGAGACAAAACCAGTGAGGAAGAAATCCGAGACATCGAAGTTTTGATTAACTTGAGATCCTGAACCGCAGAGAAGAGCTTATTGATAGTCTCCGCCCTTTGTCCTTCGTCCTTGTCATCGAAGTTTTGTTGCAGACTTCCTCGATAATCACTGATTGGCCTTACCTTCTTCTGTCTTTCTTCAGATCAATCCATCTACTCCCATCCCTTCAGCCGCCATTTTGTCGCCTTCTTCATCATCCTTATCGTCTGGTTCTCATGCCCTCGCTTTCTCTTCATTCCTGAATCTCCCCCATCTCCTTTCCTTTCGATCTCTCTTCCCCTGTTTTTCCGTGTTCCATGCCGTTAACTGCGTGCAAAATACCAAAAATATCCAAGGAGAAAATAGAGCCTTCCAGCATCATTCTAGCCATCGAAATCAAAAACCATTATTCCCCTCCAAAACGGCTTGCTTTTTTCCCACCAAAAGCAGTTTAAACCCAAATATAGGTTTTCCCTCTTTCTCCTTGAATAACCTTTTACACCTTTAGCTTTGACTCTAATCTCCAATTCTGCCCATGTAAAGCATAACCCAGCAATAAGTGCATTCCAAGAGTCTACATCTCGACAAGGGAACCCGTTCAGCACTCCTTGAGCTTTTCCCATTGCACATGATATTCCTGAATTTACACCTTTGTCTTCATAGCTTAAATGTCAGCTTCTATAAAGCTTCCTTTGATTCCACGGTATCCTGCACTTTTCTTCGAGTTCATCATTAAAATTATCAGCTGGATAATGTCCTTTGGCATCACTTTTTCATATTTTTCTAATACACACACATCATGCGTCCAAACAAAATCATACACATGCACTAAGGGAATATGTACATTGGATGCAGATTATCAAAATGCATCACACAAACAATGAATCACACGCAGAAAATAACACAAATGCACAACAAAAGAAATGGAGGTGTATACGACTCGGATGCGCAACATCACGACAGCGGTTGGTACACCGCCCATGAATAATAACTAGATGACAGCTATCATTATCTACTCTAGTTCGTGGCTCAGTTAGTATGCCACCTTAGTTGAGTTTGGTTTGAGACCTACATATAGGGTTCTTCTATCTCTTTTGTACTTGAGTTCTTTTGGCTTACACAACTAAGAAGAGGAAAACTGTTTTCAGCCTCCACCTGTGTGTGTATTCCCCCATTGTGCAAGCAAGAAAGTTACAAGTGAGACTCCTTCCTTCTCTCCCACAATCGTGACACTAAGTACAAAGTAAAATGGGCTATCAATCTCATTGAAGGATCTAGAGATTGTGAATATTGTTGAGAAAAATGAAGGTAATTTTGGTATGCTTGACTAGCAGTTGTTCAGTCTCCTATAATTAATGGCCAATCAATCTGTGGTCCCATGAGAGAATCAGTTGAGCTCCATCCTCTTCTTCTTGGAATCTGTTGATCTAATCCTTCATACCCACTAACCAACTGAGGGGGTTGAGAAATAGAAGTGGTAGGAGATGGAAGTGGAATAAGTAAAAGAGGATGAAGAGATGGGTAGGCAAAATCATAAAATGAGGAATAAGATAAAGAAGGAGTGGCTGAAAATTTAAGTGAATCAATTAGGAAAGGTGTCAATTGATAAGCAAGAAAAGTAGAAAGTATATGGATAGATGGAGAAGGGCATGGCAGAGAAGGGGAAAAGACTCGATCTTTAATGAAATAACAAAAGGTAAATATGGGAATTTGAGGAAAACCTTGAGGTTGAAAAAGGAGAGGTAAGATAGCTACTGAGTTATATTTATAAAGGGAAAAATAAGTATCATAGTGATGGGCCATTTGTTGGTAGTAAAATAAGCTAGGAACAGAGGGACCTAAAACAGATTGTCGATGGTAGGCATCAAAGAAGGATGAATCAAATGGATGGTTCTTGGAAAGATAAGCTAGGAGATCCATCCTTAGTTGGTTAGTGCTCTGCACATAAGTAGAAGCTGTATTCTCGCATTGGTTCAGGACTATAGAATCAATCATTGAATGCCATGAAGTGTCAAGGCAAGTAGCCACTTTAGAAAAATAGCACTAGAACATGTCATATATCCTCAACTCCAAATAGTTGACATATAAGGCAGCTTGTAAGACCACATTCCCCACATACCAAGCCAGATCTACATCATCTGAAATTAACAAATCACCTCGTAGATACATATAAGACAGCAACATGGTATCCGTCATCACGGAATCTTCAAAGACCATACGGACAACTTCTGTTAGCTAGAAGACCAAGCTTCACTCCAATCATCCTCTATAAGAGGAAGATCCATTGTTGAGAGCTTAATATAGAAGGCCAACTTCTGCAAAACTGATAGTGGACAAAAAATGAATGGTCGGGAGGAACATACTCGTGAAAGTGCTCAAATGTAGACCATAATAAATCCATCCTAGATTGGAATCTTTCCACTTTATCTTGAAACAATAGACATAATGTGGCCTATCTCTGGACAACTTCCAAGTCCTGCTGAGATATAGAAAGAATCATAGGAATACTGGGGCTTGGAGGAATGGACCGTGACTGCGCTAGTTGATCTTGCAACTACCTAATCTGGGAAGCTTGGGATTCCAATGTATTATGAGCAATCTGCAAAGCTAACAATTTCCTATCTAAAAGAGTCTTAAACTCTTGAGCTTCTTTGGACATTTTCTCTTTCTCTTTTGAAACTCTAGTGACCTATAACTGAGCCTCTGCTAACTGAATTTTCAAAGAATATATTTCTTCTCTTTGGGTCTCAATCATTTTGGTTTGCTGCTCCATCTACTTAAACAGATTGGCAAGAGTGTCTTTAGCATAGGCTAACTCTGTGGTTGCCTTATGCAACTGGTCTTTGGATTGCATCAATTCTTCATAGAAAGAAGCATATAACTGTTGAACACAAGCTGTCACTGAGAGTTCAATAGAACTCTGGATGTTGTTACAAAGGAAAGTAATGGCATCCCCTAACACTAAACTGTTTAACGAAGGAATTGATATTTCCAAAGAACCCTCTCGATGTGCCTGAATAAGTTGTTGTATGGGAGGTAAGCAGGAAGGTCACTTCCAGAGGTAGCAAAAAATATTACTGAAGGAATGATTAGGGGAATTTTCTATGCTACATGCTTCAAGCACTTCCGTTTAATAACCAATGGAGGAGGGGATTCTGTAACGTGTCCGCCTGTAATCTTCAGGACACGTCTTAGCAGTCCATCGGAAAGAATGTCTAAAAAGCTCCGCCCGGCACTCCCATGGAATGTCACGGGGTTTGCGATCTAGGACTTTTCGCGTCTGCCACGTAGCGGAAGTATTCTGGCCATTCCCACTTAGGACCGCCGACCTGAATCAGGGTTTTCCCTAATGGTCATTTCCTAAACGGCAACTAGCGTCGAACCCGAGCGAGCTACTTTACGCAGAAATGCCAGGTTCGAAGCGGATTCATGCTGCACTTGGTTCAAGGAGAATGGGAAACGAGAGGGATACAAAGCTCAACCTCTCTGCCATAAAGCATAGCCCCATTCCGTTCCCCTAAAACAACATAAGCCGGAATTACTGTAACTTAGACTCTAGGTCAGTGGCCTTGTGGTTCGTGTCCTTTGAAACGATCTTCTTGCTGTCCATCATGATTGAGAAAAGTTCTCGACCAACCGAGACCACCCTTCCATAGGATGGACCCATGGCCACATCCACCGCACTTTCCTCAGGTTGTTTTAGTTGTCTAATTACCTACCACATTTAGTTGGACATGTATCAATCAACTTCCTTAATTAGCTCGTTAAGCACTGGTTCCTTCACGTAATCATAGCACTTGACATAGAAAAGCAATGTTAAACAAGTTCCTTTTCAACAACTTATCATATTTATCTTTGAAATACATTTATAAAGTCCAACCCGAAGGCTTATCCATAATCTGCCGGAAGGCTATTCAACAATCCACAAGGATTACTAATCCAAGATTCTTCCCATAGACTAGTATGCGGGCCTCGAGATCCAATCTCGAGTCACGTTGGCCTCTTGTGCAGGGCCCCGAAGGCGAGGGATTTACGGCCAGAGCCCCTCCTGGCACCCAAGCGTCCTCCTGCTCCAAGTAGCACTCAACGGAGAGACCTCTCGTGGCGGGTTCGGTCCACCTACCCGGCGCGGCTAACAACCCTCTTGGTTAGGGTCAGGCAGGTAGTCGAGGGTAACTAAAGCTGTCTCTCCTTCAGGCCTTCAACCTGAAGCACTAGATATCCTTTCATCCTTTAATTCTTTGAGCAAACAAAGCAAACAATGCTCTCTAAATTGTTACAAGCACAATCATTTTCGGTGGTCGTTATTTTGGCCAACTACTAAGGAGCGAATCTTTCTTTCCGAATGCATCCAGCACTCGATCCGGGATCAATTGCGACTTGGTAAGATCCCCAAGGGTTTGTTTGGTAACCTTATATCCTTGGGTTAGTGCCGTACCCTACTAACCCAACTTAATCAATACCTTAAGTTCTATTAGCAGTAAATATATTATTCCAATTTACTGATTGGTCTTTTGCTTCCAAGCAAATATCTAATCCCCGTATCTTGGTTACTTTACCCAAGAAAGGTACTAAATCACGATGATTATTCATCCTCATGTAAGACAAACTTGCATAAGAATCTGTCAATCTCATTCCGAGGAATTGGCCATTCCCTTGTGATCAAATCACAAGATCATGCGACTCTACAACTTGTTGCACAAGTGTCGCATCAAAACTATGGGACTATTTACCCATCAACTGGAGTCTTCTAATCACAAAATCATGATTAGATATAACAATCCATTCCTGATTGCACTAGGCCGACATTGTCGGTCCTAGGGTTCCAATTTCAAATCGAGTTTCATCCTTTTAGCGAGCAATCCTTAGGGTAAAAACCCCAGGTCATTTTTCGTAAATATGTCCTATTGTCCCTACATTCCGTGAATGTGGGCAAGTCTTTAGGGTATAAGAGTTTCAGCTTTGGCAATAAGAGCGATTAGGTCATGTCCTCAACATGCTAAATCCCAGTTAGCACTTGGGATATGTTGCATCGCTTTAACCATTCTTGAAAGAGTCCCTCGCGGTTTAGGTGTTTAGGTTAAACCAATTTACTTGTCTATTCTTGAAGATATCAACGATACCATTTTCGTAACCACATGATTCATTGCCTACGTTTGAGTAGATTTGCAAACCCTAAATTTCTGGTTAAAATCAAAGCATATGCTAAGTTATGGCATAACTTCTATTGATTCTTCTAGAACATGCATTCAAGATTCATGCTACTAAGCGTTAGGGTTTTATGTGAACCATGCAACCTTTTTCCTACTTCTTTTCTAAATGAGATATTCGTATGCTAAATGAGCATTACACAACCTTTTGTAACTATTTTTGTAGTTGATTGAGATTTTAAGCCGATTAACTAGAGTTTAATCTACTTCATGTAGCTCTATAACCATTTCCATGCCTTTCAAATTCCTACGAATTATTAGAGACCTTCTTTTAATGAATCATTTTGAAGGAAAGATGCCTAATAATGCGACATGTGATTTATTCTTTCCATGCATAATCGAAGTGTACAACAATAATTTCGACTTTATAAAGATGATCATTAGTTAATCTAAGTTCATTACTTTGCAATGCAAAAAAACCACTTGCTAGGAATGCATAGAGATCTTATGCTCTTCTTTTTCATTCGTTTAATACAAATGACCGATTCTTTGATCGAAGTTATTTCCTTTAATTTAGCCAAGGTATTTCAATCGAAAAAGTGCATTCTAATTTTCGTAAATGAATCATGCACAATTAAATTATTACGATGTAAATCAAAACTAGGAAGAAAACCTGGACTTGTGGTGAAATATCCACATGGATGTTAGGAGATGATCCTCCTGCGGTGCGCCTTGTGTCTTCTTCTTAGGGGCCATCGCGAATTCGGCCTTTTCGTCTTTGACGCAAATTTATGATCTCGGTCGTCTCCTTCGCACGCGAAACTTCCTTTGTGATTCGGCTTCCTTGATTAATTTCTCCGTCTTTTGGAACCGGCTTTAGAAGGCCTGAAAGGCTGCCTCCACGAAGTAGGGAATGGATTTAAAAGACTTGAGAGGGAAGGCTTTTAAAAGTAGACTAGGGTTATAAGGACCAATTGGGAAGGCTCATGGAAGTCCAAGGAAGGTAGTTTTAAATGGGCTTTGTGAAATGCTAAAAGGGGGAAAAAAGTTTAATTCCCGGGATAAGTTGAACTCTAAGGGGACTTGGGTGGGAATTTCAAGAAGAAGGGACTAAGGTGGAAATTTTGAGGAGAAAGGGGACTTGGGTGGAAACCTCACGGAAAGAGGGTTAGGTGGAAATTTTAAGGGAATGGATGCAAAAATCCCGGGGTTAAAAATGGTCAAAAAGGGACTTATATGGAACCCACGGGAAGGGGTTTTAAAATGGACTTGGTGGAAAAAAGGGAGGGAAAAGGGGTGTAAGGATCGCCTGTGAGGGGGTTAAATTCCAGGGGGTGGAGTTATAAAAACCCTCTTTAGGCAATAGGAAAGGGGGCTTAGATATAAAAACCCTATTTGTAAAGGCAATAGGAAAGGGGGCTTAGATCCCTCCCCTTAGAAGCTTCCAAGAAGCTTCTTGGAAGCTTCTGTGGTCTCAAACCACGTGGAAAAAAAAAGGGGATGATTTTGGAGAAATGATGGCGGGCAGGAGGTAGACTGAATCAGCGACTTGGGACGGCGTACACGGCTTCAGGCAGCGGCTCTAGATCCTAGGTGGCAGCATTTCGGTGACGATGCCTCTTCCTCCTATCCTGGCGGCATTATGGCCCTCTCACAACTCTCTTCTTCAGCCAGCAGTGTTACCACTCTCCCCAATGAGTAGCGTGATGGCTCCTGCCTCTCTACTCCCCTCCCATAGGGCTTTTATAGCTGAGGGGAGGGGACCTTCCCGTCCCCACACGGCTCAATGCATGGGTATTTACTCCCCATGGCTTCTAGCTCCTGATGCTTAGTCATAGCGCCTCTCCTCCCTCTCCTCCAGCACGACCGTCGGCTGGGGGAAAGAGGGTAAAAAAAAATTGCCATTAATCCCAATATTATCCTCATGACCTCCTCCCAAGAGGAGGTTCATACGAGGATGTGTGGGTTTGTTTAAACCCTTGGTCTCATTTCTGCCAATGAAGATTAGGATACGTCAAGTAAAAGGTTGCACTCTCCGTATATTCAATGCCGGCATTGTCATTGCGTGAGACTTAGGAGTACGTAATATTTTTCAGTAGGAAATATTACAGAATCAAGATCCTCTATGTCAATGGATTTTGAATCCTTTGAAGGTGGAGGGGGAGGTACTGGATCAGATGATGGAGGAGGAGGAAGCACACCCTTCTTAAGGCCGGAATATGTCAAGAAAGCATATAAATATGAACCATATGTTACATTGGTAACATTCCCTCTGGTCACTTTGACAAAATGTTGGTCCATCTTCATAAGAAGGTAAGTACTCCAATCAATGGCAACCCCTTTTAACACCATCCTGGAAGCTGTGAAGAGCTCCTTGGACAAATAGTGGGATGGTGTCTTGGCAGGCATAAACCTGTCTTAGAGAAATTGGCAGACTAGCTTCCAGAGAGGATCAATGATCATTGAGAAAGACACTCCTAAAGTGTTAATCACCTTCTTGATATCAAGGATCTCTTTGGTCTGCTTCTGTAATAGCTTGAGAATCTCATCATTTGAGAATAACTGTCTGGCTGTAACAAAGGGTTATCCTTTGTAGGGAAGAGACAAAGCCTTCCCTAACCCTCTAGGTGTCAAGACCATGGAAGTACCACGAACCAAGCCCAATTTCTTACTGTATGACGCAATTAACTCATCAAATAGGGTTGGATCGTCTGGAATCAAAGGAAGTGAAGCAGCCACGAAAGTTGCAAGGCCTGCTTTTGCAATAGGCTCAAAAGTGAGTAGGGAAGAATAATCCCTACTAATCAATGGGACATACTTAACAGGAGGAGGAGCTTGAGGTGCCATTCAGATGAAATATACACACTCCAAAAACATAGACAATCATAGAGAATGCTTGCAAAACAACAAAATAGCTATAAAAAGAAATCGATCAAAAGAAGCACACACACACACAGACACGTAACAAACCAATTGACCACCCCAAACAACCCACATTTTAGAAAAAAATCAACATGACCCCTACACATATGCGACCGAAAGCTTCATGCTATGCAACAAGTAGACACCCAAGACCCCGTACAGGCAAAAAAAAGAAAACTATAGACCACACCCGCTACCGAGGAAACCCTTGTGCTACTAGGCCCTTATTTTATAATTATTCACCGACAAAAGCCATGAAATCTCAAATTTCCTTTGAAAAAATTAAATTACCGCTTATTTGCGTGTTTCGAGTATCATGTCCATGGCTGTAAATCTGAAAATTAGTAGCACTTCATGCTCAGCACGATCACAAATCACCATTTCCAGCCCGTGGAGCAATCTGATCAATGCCGGACAAGCCTCCATCATTCTTTCTTCTTCCTTCCTCTTCCCACATGAACTTGCCTTTAGAAGAGAGAGGGGGAGGAGAGAGAAATATTAAAATCAGAGATCTTCAAAGAGACCATCATTGCGCGAGCGAAGGGCGGCGAAATGACCAGCATACAGAGGGGAAGCAAGGGCCATGATCATTGTGATGGGTTGTATTGAGGTTGCATGATGCCTCCATCTCCATCAAGCGCATTTTTCGGCGCCTGATGGCGCCCTCTTCTTCGACGTTTTTTGCCTCCTCAAAAATGCCACGATTTGATGCCACATTCAAATGCTACATGCCCCCCCAAAGGTTATGACCACTTGGCCAAACTTTGGTCCACCTTTTCAAATCTTGCCCACTTTGTGGCTATTTCCCCGTCCGGACTCGGAATTGAGCTCTGAAAAATCCTGGGCGTTCGGCTTAGCATTCCGCATTGGCCAATAGCTCGTGTCAATCCGCACAACTATCTGAAAAATTATGAAAAATCAACAAGTTTCGCTTCGGCACCTTTAAAGCACTTTGGTGCTTAAAATCGTCCTAGATCGAGCCGCCGTCTTTGACGTTGAATATTTTTCCCTTGATATTCATAATTTTTAACTATTTTTAAGCACTTTTTGGCACCAAAATTCCGCTCTCATTGGCGACCACGGGAAAGGGCGACTCAGCCCGTCGAATCCACGAACATATCTGCACATAAACAACCAAAGAAGCATCAAACTGATACAAAACAAATATATAATAAAACTCAGTACAATGCTCCCCCTACCCCTGGATAGAACCAAGGCATGACATCCAGAAGGAGTCGGCCTAGCATCATCTAATAGAAGATCCGAAGCGAGTCACTAACCAACTGCTCCAACACAGCCAAACTGAAAAACGTATCAAAGAGGTTGCCCTAGTGGTAGTCCGAACTACTTACCAACTAAAGACAACATAACTATGAGCTCCTACAAGGCGAGGACTCCTATAGCCTGATGAAGGAGTATTTTCTTCTAATACATTCCTTCTTTTAGGGTTTTTATTTTATCCATCATACTTGGGCATGTAAAAAGGAGGGAGCTGAGCGTAGTGACCCAAGGAGAACAGGGCATCGGCCTCAGGACCTGTCTCGGCACCCAAGAACCTACTAAGCCCTCGTAAGGCGACACTTAATCCTTTTCTAATGCTCACTTTTATTTTCGCTCCAACCTTCATTGTTTTGTCATTTTTTTCCAGCAAGAAGCCACCCCTAGGAAGACAAGGTATCGGCCCTGGGTCTGATTCGTCCCCAGGAACCTACCAGGCCTTCGCAAGGCGATGATCAACTGCCTATACATTTTCATTTCATTTCTTTTCTTTGATAGGGGTTAGAACCCCTTTTTACACACCTTTGTATTTATATTCATCTTGTCGGATGTACAGGGTTTCTTAACATCATCATCATTATCTTCTGGCAGGCTTCTCTAACTGCCTCACTACTAACAAGAACTCCTAGAATGGCTATCTAGTAGGCTAGCAGAACAGGGCCACTAGGACTTCCTTCTAAAACAGGTCTTTCGATGCCTGACAATGTCTTTACAGGAGGCAATGACTACTCCGACCTCCCTCAATCATACTTAGCCTAAACCTGGGACTTCATGCCTTGGTTGCTAGTCCCCAACAAAAATATATCCCCTCGACAAGTACAAATACACATATAACAGGAAAGAAAAGTACTCGTAAAGGAGAGGTATCACCTGGATTGGCCACAAGAAGCTTCCATCGCAGCAAAGGCTCCTCCAGGCTCCAACAAATTCCACGAATCACAAAACCTGTCCAGCACAACACTTAAAACAAAAACCCAATTAAACGCACCCGCACTAGACAGGGAAATGGCCCTCTTGGCCTAATGAAATAAAACACTTCACTACAAAATTGAATCGGCCCTCTTGGCCTAATGAAATAAAACACTTCACTACAAAACTGAATCGGCCCTCTTGACCTAATGAAATAAAACACTTCACTACAAAACTGAATCGGCCCTCTTGGCCTAATGAAATCAAACAATACTACGCATAACATCCTCCTGGAAGCAACTATGATAGACATCAAAGCATACCATTCCCAGGGGAACAGAGGCTCGTAGCCCTAAACTAGGTGCATTAAATTATGACCCATCCCTCCTGCGTATATTGCAAGAGGTGTTCGCATCACGTGTCGTCTAATCAGTCTGTGGGTCCAAGATAATAAAGGCAGATGAGTCTCGCCTACCCTCTGTATCACCCAGATCAACCATCGTCTGCCAAAGAGGGCATGTTCAGAAAGCATACCCCACAAACGACCAGGTCCTGTCTCACCATCAATAGATATATCGAGACAAGGGCCACAATTAAAGAAGAGGTCTTCTTCATACGCAAAATTAGCCAATGAATCGGCAAACTGATTCCAATTTCGTGGAATCAGCTGAAAAGACACTCTATCAAATTCGTCTAGCAGGGCTATGGCAGTATGATGGTACATGCAAAGGATGGGGTTCCGGACCATGTACGTCCCATTGAGTTGGTTTAAAACCAACCGAGAGTCCCCTTTCACCAATAACTGGCGGATACCACCCTTCTTTGCAATATTCAAACCCATAATCAGGGCTTTGTATTCTGCCATATTATTGGTAAGCTTACAAACCTTTTTCTCTCCGAAGAAGCTAGGATTTTTATTATCCCTTCTGGTGGTCAACTTTTTGAACGACTTCTTGCCTCGAAAGATAGACGGTGGAAATCCAGAAGAAAGAGCAAAAGCTGCCTTCACGATCGAACTGCGATGCCGCCTAAGAAAGTCCAAGGAGTAGCTGCGGGAGGATCATCTCCTGGTATCCATGTAGATATCTCACCGCAAAACCAGGTTTTTTTTCCTTCTTGGTTTTAAATCAGTTTTAAATCAATCATGCAAAGAGAAATTGTTAGGGATAGGATATATTTTTTCGAGTTATTTACAATGAAGGAGTTTAGTCTAATTGAACAAATGATAATGTATAGAACATAGTTTCATTCGAATAGCATCATGCATTATAAAGAATTACGAGCAAGATCATCTACTTATTATAGTAGTATATTTCAGTTAAATCCTGAAGATATAAAAATTGTATCTTGCACCATTAACCCTATTCCTTTAGCAACGATTCATTATGAAATTCATGAAAGGTTTTTTTTCTCGTTACTCAAGTTACTAGGAAGTTATCATTGCTAATTGCATTTCTTAGCAAGGAAAATATTATTATTTGGCATGAGTTTTGTTTGCAAGGAAAAAGGAAGGTTAAATTGAATTCATCGATTGAAAAATTAATTATCACAAGGATAACAAATGGTGACGAGGTGATCAATATTACCTTCCAAAAGATAACTAAGCCAATCTAAACTTAGAAATACCATGCTGAAGAGAAAAATACGCCTCGAAAATGATTTAAAGACCAAAGAAACGTTTATACCTTAAGCACTTGACTACTTTCCTTATTGTAGGGTCAATAAATTCGTAACGATAAAGGACTAGGGTTTGTCCCTGAGGTTCTTAAAAAGAAACCCTAGGTTCGACATATGTCAGCTTAAAGAAACTAAAACGGATTATTTCAAACCAGGACTTGCGCAGCAAGTACGAAATCATGTAGTCTTGTGACTGATTCACAAGATGAAAGGGTAAACAACCTCAACAAGGATGGCAGATCCTTACTCAAGTTATCTTGCAAATAGATGTATTCTTGGATATCCTTCTAAATAAGGAAAGTTATAAATCGAAAACTAAAGTATCTAATGAACTTTAGGGTTGACAAGTTGGGTTAATAAGGTACGCCCTAACCCGAAATATAAAGGATCTCGCCAAGTTACAAGACACCTTGGAAACGAGTGCTGATACACTCAAAAGGAAAGAATAATTCCTTAGCAGTTTGCCAAACAACACGGTCGTTTTATGGAAATGTTTGTGCTTCCTAGATATTTTAGAGCACTGTTTGAATTATGAATTACAAATTAAATGAATACCTATACTTCAAGTTAAAGGCCTGAAGGGAGAGGCAGTTTCAGTTACCCCCGACTGCCTGCCTGACCCTAACCAAGGGGGTTGTTGACGGCGCAGGGAACGTGGACCGAACCCGTCGCGAGAGGTCTCTGTGTTGAGCTCTAATTGGAGCAAGAGGACGCTTGGGTGCCATGGGGGCTCTGGCCATAAATCCCTCACCTTTCGGGTCCTACGCAAGAGGCTAACGTGACTCGGGATTGGATCTCGAGGCCCGCATACTAGTCTACGGGCAGAAGCTTGGAATAGTGATCACTGTGGATTACTGGATAGCCTTCGGGCAGATTATGGACAAGCCTACGGGCAGAACTCCTTGTATTTCAAAGATAAAAATGATGATATGTTAATAAAGAACTTGTTTGATATTGTTTTCTATGTCACATGATAAGATTATGTGAAGGAACCAGTGTTTAACGGATTAGTTAAAGAAGCTGGTTGTTACATGTCAAACTAATGTGTTAGATAATTACATAACTAAAACAAACCGAGGAAAGTGCGGAGGATGGGCCATAGGTCCGTCCTGCGCTTGGGTGGTCCCGGTTAGCCGGGAACTTTTCTCAAAGAACAGCCGGATGATCGTCAAAGAAAACGAATAACGAAAGCGATGACCTAGAGTTATGTCTTAACCGATTTACGCTGTTGTAGGGGAACGGAATGGGACTATGCCTTATGGCAGAGAGGTTGAGCTTTGCATCCCTCTTGTTTCCCATTCTCCTTGAACCAAGTGCAGCATGAATCCGCTTCGGACCTGGTGTTTCTGTGTAAAGTAGTTCGCTTGGGTCCGACGCTAGATGCTGTTAGGTAATGACCAATCAAGAAAACCCCAATTTCGGTCGATCCTAAGTGGGAACGGCCAGGATACTTCCGCTACGTGGCAGACACGGGAAGACCTAGATCGCAAGTCCCATATCATTCCATGGGAGTACCGGGCTGAGCTTTCTAGACATCCTTTTCGATGGACTGCTAAGATGATACTAGGAGACACGTTACATCATGTTGTCACAATAGATGACAACTGGACCTTCCACTTGTACATCTAAATCAGCCATTAACTTTTGTAGCCATACTACCTCACATGCTGCAACAGCAGCACCTCTATACTCAGCCTCTGTACTCGACAAAGCAACTGTAGATTGCTTTTTGCTGCTCCAAGCAACTGCTGCACTACCAAGAGAGAACATGTATCTGCTGGTAGATCTTCTATCAGACATACTACCAGCCCAATCTGCATCTGTGTATCCAAACACCTGTACATCTGTACCTGCCTCATAAAAAAGTCCATAATGTAATGTGGACTTCACATATCTCAATATGCGTCTGACTGCATCCAAATGTGGCTTTCTAGGTACTTGCATAAACTGACTCACAAGACCAACAGCGTAGCTCAAGTCTGGCCTTGTAATGGTCATGTATATCAAACTCCCCACTATCCTTCTGAACATAGTAGGGTCTTCTATCTCATCCCCAACATCACCACTTAACTTTACATTCTGCTCCAATGGGACTGAAAGTGGTTTGCATGCTGTCATACCATACTTGGACAACATATCCAAGCCATACTATCTTTGGGACAGCCATATACCATCATCACATCTGATCACCTCAATGCCAAGGAAGTACCTTAGCTCATCTAAATCCTTCATCTCAAACTTCTTCTTCAAAAAATCCTTGACTTCAACAATCCCACTATCACTATCACCTGTAATAATCAAGTCATCCACATAGATGACTATGATGACCAAACCTGCATCTCCCTTTCTCACATAAAGTGAGTGATCCACATCAGAAACATAAAGCTGGCCACGAACTAGAGTAGATAAGGATAGCTGTCATTTAGCTATTATTCATGGGCGGTGTACCAATTGCATCTACAGCTAACAAGTCGGTGACATAAATGCACAACGGTCACCCTGGCATATCACGAGTGGAGCTCGATATCTCAACACTCCCCCTCAAGCTCAATCCCAATTCCTGCACACCAAGCAGGTTTCTGAAATTGCGCAGCTTCTCTGCACCCAATGCCTTCGTGAATATGTCAGCTATGTGATCCTCTGTGCTGACATAAACTAGATCAATAAGACCTAGTAAAACCCTCTCCCGCACATAGTGAAAATGCACCTCAATGTGCTTTGTTCTAGCATGATAGACTGGGTTATTTGCCAAGTTTATACTGCTTATGTTATCACAATAAATGACAACTAGCCCATCTATAGGCTGATGCATATCATAAAGTAGCTTATGCAACCAAGCTACCTCACATGCAGCCATTGCTGTACCCCTGTACTCAGCCTCTGTGCTCAACAAGGCAACTGTAGGCTGTTTCTTGCTGCTCCAAGTGACTGCAGCACTCCCAAAAGAGAACACATATCCACTGGTAGATCGTCTATCAGAAATACTACCAGCCCAATCAGCATCAGTGTATCCATGCAACTGTATTTGAACCCCAGTCTCATAAAATAGTCCATACTGCAATGTGAACTTCACATACCTGAGTATGCGTTAGCCGCATCCAAATGCGGTTTCCTTGGACCCTGCATAAAGTGACTTACCAATCCAACAGCATAGCTCAAATTTGACTTGGTAATAGTCATATATATCAAACTTCCTACTATGTGTCTGTACGTAGTAGGATCTTCCAGAAGCTCACCTGCATCTGCGCTCAGCTTCACATTCTGCTCCAAAGGAACTGAAATAGTCTTACAACCTGTCATCCCATATTTGGACAACATGTCCAATCCATACTGCCTCTGCAAGAGCCATATCCCACTTGGTGATCTAATCACCTCAACGCCCAAGAAATAACGCAGCTCTCCCAAATCCTTCATCTCAAACTTCTGCTTCAATAGCATTTTCACATGAAGGATATCTTCATCACCATCACCTGTCATAATCAAATCATCAACATAAATGACAAGTAGCATAATACCTTTCTCTATTTTTCTCACATAAAGTGAGAAATCTACCTTGGAAATCTGAAAGCCAATAGTGACAAGATACTGTCCTATCTTGTCAGACCATGCTCTAGGTGCTTGCTTCAAGCCATACAAGGCTTTCTTCAACCTGCAAACAAACTCAGGATGAACAGCATGCACATAATCTGGTGGATGCTCCATATATACCTCTTCTTGCAAATCACCATGCAAGAAGGCATTCTTTACATCCATCTCATGTAAATACCATCCCTTTGATGCAGCCATAGCAATGACTGCTCTTACGGTTGCCATCCTTGCAACCGGACTAAATGTTTCTTCATAATCAATGCCATATGTTTGTGCATACCCCTTGACTACTAATCTTGCCTTGTATCTGTTCACAGAACCATCTGCATTGTGCTTCACCTTATAAACCCACTTACAACCAATTGCATTCTTATGTTTAGGCAAAGGTACCAATTCCCATGTAGCATTTGCTTCCAAGGCATCCATTTCTTCATCCATGGCTTTCTCCCATTTTTCTTTTCCCATGGCTTGTTCAAAAGAAATGGGTTTTGGTTCCTGTATCACTTTGACCATATATGCATAGTGAATGGCTGTAAATCCATCATATTTCAGCCTATCCACAGGATACCTAGCTCCGGTAGACCTGCACAAAGTAGGTTTACTCCCAGGTGCTCTCAAAACATCCCTGGTCTTCCTTACTCCAGGTGTAACAATAGAAGGAATACCCACCTCATCATCAATGCTCTATTCTGAGCCACTCGATTCACCATCCACATAAGAGTGACCTGCATTCACATCAAACATGGGCTGATCTACCTTCTATTTCCTTTTCGTGATACCTGCAAACCACTATTTGCATTGCTTTGAGAAGATTCTCTTGATCTCAATCTGCCTGTCCATGGAAAAGAATGTGAATCACTGCTAAAGGACGCTCCAGGTCCACTAATATCTTGTGACTGCTACTATGAATTATGTGTAGCATTACCATTTTGTGCATCTACATTATCAATCACATTTACTGGTTTATACCAGCTACTCATCTCATCAAAAACAACATCTCTACTCACTGTAAACTTACGAGTAGAAGGGTTATAGTATCTATACCCTTTCTGCTCTGCAGAGAGTAACCAATCAAGATGCACTTCTCAGCTTTTGGATCCAACTTGGATCTCAACTCATCTGGACTTCTCAGCTTTTGGATCCAACTTGGATCTCAACTCATCTGGCACATGAACATAGGCAATGCAACCAAAAATCTTCAAATGAGAAATATCTGGTTTCCTACCAGTATACCTCTCCTCTGGATTCATGCCATGTATTGTTGCAGTGGGAGTCCTGTTCATTATGTAGACTGCTGTAGCAAATGCCTCAGCCCAGTAAAAATCTAGTAGGTCTTTTTCATTGAGCATGGCATGAGATACCTCTCCAATATGCCTATTTTTTCTTTCTGCAATTCCATTTTGCTGTGGGGTATGACTACATGAATATTGCTGCTTTATGCCATGCTCCTGCAAGAACCTTGCACTGAGACAATGCACTCTTGCACTTCCCGGCTGTGCTACTTGCTGCAGAGACTTGCTCCCAAACTTGAAAAATGAAAGCAACACTGGTCCTCTTACCAGAACGCCGCAAACTTGGTTTGATTTCTTGAGCTCCTTACCACGAACAAGGCTCTGATACCATGTCATGATTGTGGGAGAGAAGGAAGGAGTCTCACTTGTAGCTTTCTTGCTTGCACAATGGGGGAATACACACACAGGTGGAGGCTGAAAACAATTTTCCTCTTCTTAGTTGTGTAAGCCAAAAGAACTCTAGTACATAGAAATAGAAGAACCCTATATATGGGTCTCAAACCAAACTCAACTAACTAAGGTGGCATACTAACTGAGCCACAAACTAGAGTAGATAAGGATAGCTATCATCTAGCTATTATTCATGAGCGGTGTATCAACGGCATCTATAGCTAACAAGTCGGTGACATAAATGCACAACGGTCACCCTGGCATATCACGAGTGGAGCTCGATATCTCAACACTAGAGGCATGGAATTTACAGCCAAACCCCTCGTGGCATCTAAACCTCCTCCTATATTCAATCCAACCCACAGAGAGACCTCTCATGGGTAGGTTTGGTCCACCTTCCCATCACACGGCTATTTAGAACCCCCTTGGCTAGTGTTGGCGGTCAACTGGGGGTGGTTTGGTGTGCCTTCTAAAAGTTTAACCTAATTCATTATTCCCATTTCTTTTATGAGTTTTGGGTTCTAGAACTTTTTTACAAGAAATGTTCCTAAATTTATAAGCACAAACAATGGTGCAAGCGAGTGCTTGGGACATCTACTAAGGTGGAGTCCCTATCTTTGACGCTTAGCATTTTTCCTTCTTGCGTTGGCAGCAATTTCCAATATCCTCCGAGGGATAGGGAATACCTTCTTTTTTACCCCACTCCTATGTGATGGGAGCAAGAAATTATGCAATTGGATCTATATCCGATAGTTCTCATATGGTAGTTGTTCTAACTTGCTAGCCTATAGTCCAAGGTTCTTGTCTTGGAAAAATGACACTCGAGCTCTCTTGTATTAACATCGAGTTGTGTCATGGTTAAAGGTGATATCTTCAAGGTTTTCTCAGCTCTATTGAGGCTAGATGTAGAATAGAGACCAACGAGTGTTTTACTTGTCTCAAGGTCCTCCCATGAGTGTAACAATAGTCTGGCTCATTTACCTTTAAACCCTAAATATGTCACGTTAAGTCCTATCGTTGCGTTTATAGGATTCATCTCATTGAACTGCCCTACGTAATTAAGTTTAGCCCTTCATATGCACATCCTATAACTATCTTAAAGATGAATCCCTAGCAATGTAGCTAAGCATGTTCATGTTTAGGTATGAAGAGTTACTCTTTCATAACACAAGATCTAATACATAGAATTCTTGATTTGATGCACTCAAAGGATAGTAGTATAGGCTCAATGTATCTATTCTCAAGAGATCTTCAAAGCTTGGACACAAGAGAGAGCTCGAATGACAAAGATTAGCTTCTTGTCATATTTATGTAATTCCAAAAAAAAAAAGGAAAAAGAAAAGAGAAGAGAAGGAAATCACAAGGAAAGCAATCAAATCACCTCACTACATGTAGGCCATAGCCAGTGCATCTAGGGGTTCTCAAGTTAGGTGTGTCCCCCGGTGGTGGACCCTGATTGCACTCCTAAATCCCTAGCTCATTTTGATTCTCCACATCGCACATAGGGCACATCAATTGTAGGACATACCTAGGGAGGTCACACTTGCCTATGGTTAAATCTGTTTCCCCTCGAGTAAGTTACTCATGAATATATGTGTGCATCACGTGGGTTCAAAATAAGAGATTTTTAAAATACCATTTTTATACATTTTTTACAAACAGAAGGGTGTAATATAAAGGGGTTATTTACATATTGAATAGAAATGGGTTATGTTTTATTTAGGAAAAATTCATAGATAAGGATATTTATAAATAGGTCTTGAACGCATGTGATGTAGAGGATATATATACAGTAACTTCCCCGAGTGTCCCCCTAAGCCACACTCACCACACCTTCCTTATGCACGAAATGGGTAATAATCAAGTATATCAAGCTACCTACCATCTATAGATACATGGTCACATTCTCTATGTCATTCCCAACATCAATCTACAACCTGACATTCTAATCAAGAGGTATCTCCATAGGCTTGCATTCAGCCATACCATACTTCTATAACATGTCATGAGCATACTACTTCTATAGCAGTTATATACCTTGAGGCGTAGAGACTACCTCAATTCCAAGAAAATACTTCAGCTCACCAAGGTATATGACTCTGAATGTAGCTTATAAACATGATTTAATTTCAGTAGTGCCCTCTTCATCATCTCTAGTGACAATAAGATCATCTACATAATCCACTAGAAACACATATCCATGATTTCTCTTCTTTGTGAACAGAATTTGATCTGCATCACCCAATCTAAATCCATGTTGCTGTAAATAACCGTTGATCCGAGCATTCCATGCTCTAGGTGCCTGTTTTAGTCCATATAAAGCCAATTTTAGCTTACATAGATGTGTAGGAAAGTCCGGGTGAAGATAGCCTTCAGGCCTCTCCATATATACTTCCTTAACCAAATCATTGTTCAAGAAAGCATTCTTGACGTCCATTTGCCATAATTTCTAGCCTTTACATGATGCCAAAGCAATGACACTTCTAACTGTTGCCATTTTAGCCATTGTATTGAAAGTCTCCTCATTATCAAGTCCATATTGCTGCGCATATCCTTTTGCAACCAGCCTGGCCTTATAGCGTTCTAATGAACCATCTGACTTGCACTTAATCTTGTATACCCATTTGCAGCCAATGGGGACTTTGCCTTCAGGAAACTCAACCAATTTCCATGTCTCATTTTCAACCAGGGCTGCATACTCCTCATCCATGGTAGCACACCAGTTAGCATCTCTAACTGCATCATCAAACTTTGTAGGTTCTTTGTAACCTGTCACACTAGCCATATATGCATAATGGCGGGCTGAATAACCAGTGTATGTAAACCTGTCAACTAGTTTTCTGACTTTCTTAGATCTCCATAACTATGGCTCACTCTGAGCTTGCCTCTCATGAGACAATACATAACAACTCTGCCTTGCTCCACGCGTCATAACAGACGGAATGCCCAACTCACTATCCAAATTGTCACTGTTGGATGACTCATATCCTATTGCAAGTGGACCTGTCACATCCTCAACAAGCATCTTTTATTTTTCCTTATCCAATCTTCCCCTCATTGACATATCAGTGTCAGTGGATGTAGGAGTACGACTTTGCAAGCGTCCTAGCCAAGGACTTACTGTAGGTGACCCATCACCTGTAGGACCACTCATAGATGTTCTCACTATAGGTACATGATTACCATACCATGATGCCAACTCATTAAAAAAACATCTATGCTAATCAATGTCTCATGTGTAGACGGTACATAGCACTTGTAAGATTTTTGGTCTTGTGCATAACCAAGGAATACACTTTTGACAGCTTTAGGATTCAATTTCTTCCTCTTTTCATCAGTGACATCCACATATGCAATGCTACCAAATACCTTCAAGTGTGAAATTTCAGGCTTATGACCATACAACCTCTCATATGGAGTTACATCATGAATCCCTACTATAGGGGTTCTATTCGGCACATAGATAGCAGTCATTAGTGCTTCAGCCCAATAACCATTTGGCAAACTCTTCTCATTCAGCATAGCTCTTGCCGATTCCATCAGTACTCTATTTTTCCTTTCTGCTAGACCATTTTGCTACGGTGTATAGCTACAAGTTAACTTCCTTCTAATCCCATATTTAGTAAGGTACATGTCAAAGTAATTAGAGACATATTCTCCACCTCCATCTAAGATATGAAATTTTATAGCTCAACTCATTTTCAGCATGCTTCTTGAAGTCCTTGAATGCATCAAACACATCATCCTTATGTTTCAGTATGTAAAGCCAAGTGTACCTGCTAAAATCATCAATGAAGGATACATAGTAACGAGCACCACCAAACTAAACATTGTGAGACGGACCCCATACATTTGAATGTACCAACTGCAAGGGTCGTGAGCTATTCCATACATGTCTCATAAATGGAAATAGTGTCTGCTTTCCAAACTAACTTGCATCACATGATGTCCAAAGCTATGATACTTGAACTTAGGCAGTCCAAGCACAATCTCCTTTTGCTACATATATTTTAGCTTTTGTACATTCACATGGCCAATCCACTTATGCCACATCTCAACATCCCATATAGCACCATCATCATGTGCAAACATGGCTACTTTCAATTCTGAAATTGACGCATCAAGAGTAACCATTCTACCATCTCTTCGGCCTCTAGCAATCAATTTGCAGCCATTACCATATTCTTCAACAAAGTATCCATCTCTATTAAATCTCACCTACAGATTCTATTCTGCCATCTGTCCAACTGACAAAAGGTTCTTGGTTATTGTAGGTACATGCATTACATCATGCACACTCATTTTCTTGCCATCAAGCATCAACAAAGGTACAACTCCTTTATGATGAATAGTATGCTAGGTGTCATCCCTAGTATAAACATCTCTATGCAAACCTGCAACCATCTCATCAAACCATTCTCCATGGGGTGTCATATGATTTGAAGCCCCTAAATCAATGTACCATCTCTCATCTCTGTTTTTCCTAGATGCATTCTTAGACACATGTTGCATGGCAAACAACCTGTCACCTTGATCATCAAGAACCCTGCTAAATGAAACATGATTTCCATGTTTTCTATCATTGGATTTCATGTCAGCCTGCTTCTTATGAAAATATTTGGTTATATGCCCATATCTACTGCAATAATGATAGTCCTTATCCATGTTGGGCTGATCATTTGACTTGTCAGGATCCTCCTCTGCCTCTAGGGAATCTCTCCCTACCTCAAAAACTGCCAAATCCATGCTGGCCCTATGTATCATGCCATGCTAGGCATTCCGTTGTTGTTGTCCATAAGTGTTTCAAGTATCTCCTCGACCTCGAAAAGAGTCACAGCCTCTACCGCCTTTACCACACTAGCTAGAGTAAAGAACAATGTCTCTGCTTGAGACATACTAGAACTTGTATTCAGTCCAAGCTTAACTTCCTCATGCAGAAGCAAAGCAATCAGCTCATCCCAATTAGGGGGTTCAACTCTCATAGAAATAGACATATCAAATTCTTTATATTATTTGCCAAGTCTATTCAGTGTCACTGCAATTATATCATTCTCAAACATTGAAGATTCAATAGTGGCAAGCTGATCCACTATGTTCTTGATCTCTGTAGTGTAGGCTTGAATGCTTCTGACATTCATAGACACGTTATTGAAATGTTGATTTAGCTTAATCTTTCTTGCATGTGTTACATTTTCATAAATCTTCATGAGTATGTCCCATCCATCCTTTGGGGAATTGCATCCAGTAATTTGTATAACCATAGCATTTGATATATATAAGAAAAACCAATGTAACACCTTGCATGCTCTCTCAGTCCATAGCTTATGATCCCTTTTCTAATCATTTGTTGAATTCCTTTCAAGAATTGCAGGTTCATCCTCATCTCTTGGTACATAAGTCCCAATAACCTCTGCCAATCAAAAAATTCTTCATATGGAACTTCCATAAAGACAAAATTTTTGTTGTTCAACTTTTCTCCCACAATTTGAGCAATATTTTCAGTGCCTTTAGCATTTTCCATAGTTTCAGCTTAGATATTCAGTGATGTATACAACCTGTAAGTATCTAACTCCTTTTCCTGCAGCTCAGGACCAGTTTCCTACTATTCAAAATAATTTCCTACAATTCAAGACAGTTTCCTGCAATTCATGATAGTTTTTGACAATTCAAGGCAATTTCCTACAATTCAGGAGAGTTTCATGCAAAGATCAAGGTAGTTTCTTGCAATTTCCTGCAGTTCAAGATAGTTTCTTGCTACAGATCAGGATAGTTTCCTGCAATTCAGGATAGTTTCTTGCAATTCAAGACTTCATGACAGTTTTCTACCATTAAAAAATTCCATATCTGAATATTTTCCAACATAAAATCCCAGCTCCAATGCATGACATCAAGTCCATATGACTTCCCAGCATATACCTATGTTTCAATGGTACTCATGAACAAGTTTGAGAGTTCCAAGCTCATGTCAGAGATGCATACATGCTGTAGGTTGTCTATACACAACAGACCATTGTTATTTTAGATTTGTAATTAGTTCTTCAAGCTCCCAGATGAGCTCTCAGTTAAGAAATGATGCTATCACCTACTATTTATTGCAGTAAATAGCCAGTCTGCACAGGTCTATGCTGAATATCTCAAAATCTGTGAGGAATTTGAAACAAATTTCTCGGCAAAGTTGTAGACCACATCAAAATGGTTAGGAATTGCAAGTAGTTTCTCAAAAAACCATTTCTGTAGTAAGATATAGCTTCTGCAAAAAAACAGGTTGTAGGCATAGTCTCCTTTGTTGACGTTTTCTTCAGATCTAATGCCTTGATGTCAAATGGCCATTGCCAAGCCTTCAGGCTTCAGGCGTTCATGCTTTGATACCATGTTGCAAGAGAGGGAGAAGACAAAGTGGAGCAAAAGATGAACCTCAACTCATTGTTTTTCTTCATCCATTATTCTTCCTTCATACACACTGAAAGAGACTTATACACATAGGTATGACCAACCAAGACTAACTATGGTTGAGTCACTAACTACACTGACTTATTGAATGCCACACATGTGTACAACTGTATCCAGCTAATGTCGGTCACAGACATAAAGATAGACTGACTGAAGAGTAATGGGAGCTTGATATTCTAACAATTGGAAGGTAGCATGAGCTTTAGTTAGGCTAAAGAACATGACTATAAAGGCAAACACTCCCTGTTGGGTAGTAGCAAATATTATATTGTGCCTATCTCATTTGGATGGACCTACACTTTGTTATATCTTGAGAATCCATCTAGGAAGCTATATGCTTCCTTCTCTATCTCTCTCAAGCATGTTCTCAATGTGTGATAGAGGGTAGTTGTCGCTCTTTGTTGCAACATTGAACCTTTTATAGCTTACACACACTCTAATGTTGGAATTTTTGTATTTTCACATGGTCATGAACTTGATAGCATAGTTACATAAGATAATACCATAAAATTCTCATGATTGTATGTGAGAAAGAATGTGTATATGTGGAGAGAAAAGTGAGAAAGGGAAAAATTTAATGAAAGTAGAAACATAAACCTATTGATAAAGAATGATTGATTGTAGTGTTTACAATGTGAAATAAAGCCTCTTCTATAGGCTTAGAAAAGTTGCTTGCTTACATCATGGGTTACCCCATTCTCACATGGGATAGGCCAACTACTCCTCACATGGGTGTGTTTATACATTTTCTCATGAATTAAGTTCATCTTTCCTTTTCCACAAAATAGAGAAGGATTCACATGGCCCTATTTTAGAGGGATATATTTTAACACCCTCTCATGCTTGAATAATAAGTAAATATAGATAAGACTAAATAACTGGGCTACGTGGTAGTCACTTTAATAATGTGAAAATATCTAGAACTTCAAAATAGGACGTCTATTTTCAAATAATATATGGTACTCATGAAGAATAGGATTACTAAGAAGAAACTTCTGGAACTCAAATAACAAGTCCATGATTACTAGGGAAAAAACATCTAAAAATTAAAGAGTAAGTCTTGGATTACAATAAAAAATGCATTTGAAACTTCAATAATAAGCTTAAGGTATGAATAAGGGCTTATACAAACTAGTTAAGATTTTGAAATAGTATAAACACAAAAAAACTTGAACTAACTTAGTACTTATAATGTGAACCCAAACTTATGAGGAGCTTAGTGTGAATGGAGAGTAGCAAGAGATTAATGTTTAATAACCTTAGTAAAAATTATTGAAAGATTGTAACTAAGGCGGTCAACATTGTTAATTGTACTTGCAACCATGGATCTTACTTATGGGACCATTGATGATTAATGTGCCACTTAATGACATTGATATACAACTAGAGATGTGAGAAATGGTTGTCGAATCTATAATACATCAATGTGAAGCTAACACCTTTGCCAGGTCTATCATGGTTGATTGTATGAGCTATTGATTTATTGTCAAATGATATGGAAATAGCAAGGACTAGAGTGCGAGTGAGAAGCGATCTTTTCTAGGTAACCTCCATTTCTTGTTCCACATAGTCCACTTATTCCTCCTCTTCTCTTATGCACATATCAAGCACCACTACTACCCCCCACTGCCACCACCACCACCACCATCGTCACTACCACCACCACCATCACCACCTCTACCATTGCCTCCACCGTTGTTGTCACTAACACCTCCATTGCTTCCACCACCACTGTCCCCTCCTATGTTTGACCCCCCATGTTCAGTACCTCAAGTATAGGTCTCTCTCTCTCTCTCCATCTTCCACCAATTATTCTCTCTCTATTTTCTCTCCTCTCTCTCTCTCTCACAAAATTAGCAACTTCTCACATTCTCCCTCTCTTACACACCTTCTCTCTCACTTGCTTTTTCTCTCCTTTTGTCACTCACAAATACATAGATATACACACACTCTCTCTCTCTCCCTCTCTCCTTTCCTCCTCTCTCTCTCTCTCTCTCTCTCTCTCTCTCTCTCTCTCTCTCTCTCTCTCTCTCTCAAATAGCAACTCCTCTCTTTCTCCCCCTCTTACATACACACACACTCTCTCTCAATTGGCAATGTTTCGCTTTCTCCCCCTCCTACACTCACCCTCTCTCTCATTCTCTCTCTCTCTCATTGTGCACTCACAAAGACATACACACACACACACACACACTCTCTTTCTCTCTCTCTCTCTCTCTCTCTCTCTCTCTCTCTCTCTCTCTCTCTCTCTCTCTCTCTCTCTCTCTCAAATAACAACTCCTATCTTTCTCCCCCCTCCTCTCTCTCTCTCTCTCTCATACTCACACACACACTCTCTCTCTAAATTAGCAACTTCTCTCTCTCTCTCTCTCTCTCTCTCTCTCTCTCTCTCTCTCTCTCTCTCTCTCTCTCTCTCTCTCTCAATTTTGCAAGGATCATCCATCCATTTTTCACAAACCTCTTATTTTTGCAAGGGTCAAGGTTTTGCATGAGGTTCATTGTCTTAGACACTTAGTTTTCAATATCAAGACGAAAAGAATATCACATTGTTACTCCCACATGCATATATACATTCACGTACATCTCACTTTTATGTGCGTGATTTGATATAATATATCACTTCCAATTGTGCACACATAAGCGAAACTACATCGCATATGTTTTGCTAGTTTCAATTGAGCATTACTGTGTGGACTTACTACAAGAGGATAGGGCATCAAAAAGTTTGTTAGACTCTGCAATATTGTGCAATATCTATTGTTTTTCACAAATTTATTCAAATAGTTAATATCGGGACAACAATATTACCTCATTGGTTACTCAATCTAGTGTGTGCACATATACATTCACATGTGTGCATGTTTTTACACTCCACCCTTCCCTTGATATTTTGCATGTGCTTTATTTATATATCTTGTGGTATTGCAGTTGAGTGAATGTCTATACCCAATCTCCTTCACTTGCGCATTTCTCTCTCTTTCTCCTCTTTCCTCTCATCCTCATTTCATTGTGCTTGTAAATCAACACAATCTAATAATTTTGAAAGTACCTATTCATCATGCACATCAAATATCAATCAACTTCCATTACTGGGGGGTGGAATTGGTGATTCCTAACAAAGTCTAGGAATGAACCATGGAAGCACACTAGCTTAGTCAAGTAGGGAAGCATGTGCTCTAGAAGGATAGTGTACATGGGGTTTCCCTCAAATGGGGGTGGACATATAAAGACATTGTCTAGGTTTATCTACATCTTCTTCATACTATCATCTACAAATAGTGTCGTTGTTGGGCTAAAGTGTATCCAATCAATGTCACCAAAACATTTCATGAAAAGGTGCTTTGTATAAATCCTTCCAATAGAAGTTTTTGTGGGAGTTTCTTTGCACTTGCCTTGTCCGTATTGAAATATAAAGGTTGGTGCTTGCTTTGATGACTTCACACATTCATTTCTAACCAGTTGGAGTAGCTCTCTTCCTTCATGGAGCTCTAGATGGAAATGTCAAATAATATAGATATTTCCTTCAAAAACCTTGCAAGCCGTGGCATGCGGTCTATCTATTGGAATTTAGCACTATTGATGCAAGGTCACCACATCCGGCATTACAATCTAAAATGGTGTCCCCTTTTTTGTGTACGTTTGTAAGAACGAGCTCCAAAAAGCCATGCCACATTATGTGCCACCTACAATATATGGTATTCATATAACGGATTAGAAATCTACTAAATATCTACAAAACATATCTATAGTAGTTTAACAACATTGGATCTCATACTGACCTCTCAATGGGAATCCTTATGTATTTCACACTCAACCATTCACAGTAATGTTCTCTTTTGTAAACTCCAAAGGGATGATTCCATTGTAAGTGATATCTGAATGCATATATGCTAGAATATATATCACATGTACTTGCATTTAAAGCTTAAAATACTAATTTTAGTAATTGCACTTACTAAATAGAGCTAACAAGTGTGATACATAAACAATATCTAGCATGACCATATCATGACTTTAAAAAATATCCAACATGACCATATCATGACTTTAAAACTCTCACCTCTCTACATCCAATGACATAGATAGGCATCTCACATTGAATAACCTAGGCCATGCATAAGGCCCAACACTTCTCCCACCCTAACTCCATCCATCAGTGTCCATCCTCTACACCCTGCTCGACAAGCTCTACCATGGAGTATGTTGTGGTAAGGAAAAGTAACATCCATGTGTCCTGGAGAACACGATTAGCTGAATGCATATCATTGATTGACTCTAACTCAATATGGGAGTTCCATGATAGAATTCCATCCTCCAATCCATGCATCGCACTATCTTCAAGGAGACGACCCACCATGATATCGCATGCTGTGTTTGTGGTTTCTTCATCAAACTTGACCATCTTGTATTAGTTGACCTCCTCCTATACCTCTACCAATCAAGAGAATGCTTCACTTGGGTGATCATTTTGTAATACATTTCCTGTCTCAAATGGGTCACGCAGAATAATAAGCTACTTCACCTTTGCTGTCATAATGGCATGGGAGACAGCAATTTGCAAGGGGTCTTCCATGGGGCTTTCAATGTGGACCTTTGCACATTGACTCCTCGATTAGTAACATATTCTTATTGCTAAATGTTACTATAGATAATATTCTTAATACATGTTTGTTTACGTGTGTGTGTGGTTGGCACATCTTGCACCATTTTAGCTTTGTGGGAGTGAGACAATACCTTGCAAGGGGACTTTCACGTGACTTTCAATATGGCCCTCTATAGGATGAATTCAAAAATTAGCAGCATATTCTTCCTTCAAAATGTTATTGTAGATAGTATTATTTTCAGGCACATTAATTCACCATTGTCTATGGTTGGCACATCCTCCAACATTGTAGGTTGATAATAAAAAAAATTATCCCCCTCTTTAAAAATACGGACCATTATTATTGACATTTTATTGTGGGAAAAGAACCACTAGCCATGCTTGTTTACCAATAGCTGCCACATCCCCTGGCACAATCAGTCTATGTTATTACATTCTTTCCTTCCCTATGTTAGCTATATATAGTCTATCTATATATAGCACCTCAGGTCCCCTCTATATATTCCTATCATGTGTGCTCAGTTGACACACTTCTGGGGTTCCACTTCCAGTGTCTCATATCTCTCTTCCTTTCATCTCTCGTCTTCTGTTAGCTATATATAGTCTGTCTATATATAGCGCCCCATGTCCCCTCTATATATTCCTATCATATGTGCTTAGTTGACACACTTCTGGGGTTCCACTTCTAGTGTCTCATATCTCTCTTCTCTCCTCTCTTCCTTTCATCTCTCGTCTTCCTCAGAGTTTCCAACACTCTACACAGAGACACACATCACTATTAACATCGTATAATTATAGAATGTTTTAAAGATTTGACAACATCCAATCACGCTAGGTGTGGAATTCACGAGCATTGTTTTTTTACCTCTCTACACATGAGCCACATCCGATGTGACCTCCAAACCAAGATACTCAAATATTCCACCCTTTGTACGGTAAAAAATATTCTTATTGTTACTTTGGTGATGAACAAGAATTACATGCCTTCACATCATGATTTTTGTGCAAAAGCAAGCTTACCATCTTGGTGCTCTATAATACACGTGTCAATTCGATGTGATGCCTCACCGCTTCTCCTCACTATCATGCATCTCTCTATAGCCGTGTGTAAGGTAACACTCTCCACTGTAAGATGTGGAAGAAATTTTTGTATCCTTCTATCCATGCCAATGACATTGGCCTCCTTGGTGGTGCCTTCCATTGCAATCTTCTCTTTAGTGGTATCAATCAAGGGGCCTACATGGTTTGGTGGTTATTCATATTCAAGGAAATATTTTCACTAAAGGGACATCCCAACTCAAAAGCAATCTCTTTCCGCCATCTTGCAACATGGCCCGAAAGGTCTCTTGTCTTACCCAACTTCAAAATGGTGCATTTTCAGCTACTCAAATCAAAGTTATGTCATTTAATACCAATTCATCATACTACGATGCACATAATTTAGATGAATAAGAATAACCTACGTCCAACCAAGCCCATCAATATTTGAATTTTCTTGTCAGAACTCTCCATAGCCTTCAACATCCTTACGCAATCTGCCTCCTTTATCTTTGAGGATGCCAATGTGTATACACTCTCCTCATTCAATACACCCCCTGTCTTGGAGCCCCACTCCAAGCATGAGACAGTTCTGCATTAACAAAAACATTGTTACTTTGGACCAATGTAGTTTGAGTACATATAAATGACAAGTACAAAGAGCTAGCAACTTACTAATATCACTTCTCTCCGAGAGGCTAGGGTCTGCAACTCTTAGCAAACGTCGAGTTTTCTTGAGGAACTTTTCATTAACACTATAGTAGGCCTCGCCCCACTTGGTTCTAAACTTAGAGTTGGAGAGCTATGTCTATTTTTGTTTGATTGGTTGCATTACCATATCATACTTTTGCACTTGGTAATTAAGGACAAAATCATTGCATTAGGAAAAAATGCATCAAGAAAAACATTGTTTAGTTAGCTTGAAGAACTACATGCCTTCCATATAACATGGGAAAGTGCAATCAATGGTGCCTTGTACCATGCGGGAATGGCTGCTAGCTTTTTGTGCGCTTGCAACCATGCCTTTGCCTCATCAGTTAACTTGTCAAAAATAGTTGCATGGCCAATCTACTCTTGCATCCTTGCTTTGCAAACAAGGTCTGGATATGAGGTACAAACAACTCCCTTTTATGCCAACATGTATCCATTCTGTAATAGGTTTCTCATGCATTTTTTGTCATCCACGTGACCTTTAGCACACAAAGGTTATCCAAGCATATGAGAATATGGTCCATTGCATACCTCTTTGTATGAGATATAGCTGGCAAAATATCCCCCTCTGCCACACTTGTCACTTTTACAAGGAAACCATCAATGCGCACATGCTGACTCGCGTTACCTAGAAAGACTATTGTGAACAATCAATTATGTTGACGACGTGAGTAACAAACACATTGCAAAATGTTAAGGTCCTATGATTTAGGACTATTCACATGTGTATCTCATTCATCCATACTATGAGCCAATGGTTACCATCCCAACCATAAAACATGCAATTCAACAAAAAAGCCCAATCACTACTACAAATTTTTGCCTCAAAGTCCTCGTGCTTCTTTAGCTAATGGGGATCCCACTTATTTCTAATCATATCATCAACCTCCTTACACTGGTGCCTTGGAATCTCTAATGATACTATGAATACACCTATCCCTCTAATGTACCTATTATTGCTGAAAAAGGTCTCTGAGAGTTGCTTGTACCTCGATGTGACTTGTCTAATTGTAGGCATGGAAATTAAATGACATAATGGGATGGGTGTGGCAAAGGAGTGGATGTCCACATCTAAATGAGATGATGAAGTAATTAATGTCCACATCAATGTAAAGAAATAAAAACCATAATCTAAATCATGCTACCATTTCTTACAAGCACTCACCATCAACGTTTCCAACAACTGGTCTTCTATGCATGCTTGCACAATATGTTTATTACAAGTGATTGTAAGAGAGATCTCGCCAATCGTTCCACCAACCTCTATCATGCATTCCTTTTCAGTTCTTTTTGCTCGCTTCTTCTTGCTTTACGTGTAGCCATGAACCTACTCTAAACTAAAGGACTCAATGCTTTGATGGTCGTCGCTTCCTTGTCATTATCACTCTTTGATACTATGAACTTTCTCTTGCCCTTCCTTGTTTGCATTATAAAAAGGTGTCCACCTTCTCCTAATGTCAATCCTTCCTTACATGCAATTGCAACTACTGCTTATAGCTCGACGGAAGTCAATGATCGCATTTGTGTTTCTCTCCCCCTCGCTCTTGGAGGGTGACTCCCCCCTTGTGATAGCATGCTATTGGTGACAATAGCTAGTCCTACTCTAGGTCCTGGAGGCAAGTAAAGGTCCTCAAGACACTCGTCTAATCGTTGCTCTCTTTCCCACAAACAACAATCCAAAATAGGGTAAGAGGAGGAGATAGAATAGTCGTAACAAAAATTAAGAGAGGGGCTACTTACCGTCTATTCCATTGACCATTGCATAATTGTGTTTTCCTCAACGTCAATCTCAATATTGGAAGGAGAGAGAAAATGGGGGAAAGAGAGAAAGAGTAATGAGAGAGAGGGGGGAAGAGGGAGAGCATGCAATGTGTAATTTTTTCTCTTCAAAAAGGGGTCGACCGATAGCAGCAACCCTTTATCGGACGAAAATTTTTTCGGCAACCCATTCTTGGCGAGAGTAGTTTTTTTCCCAACTAGATTTGAGGTTTTTTTTCCACCCAATAAGGGGCTGCCCTAGCAACCCCTTCTCAAAAAAAAAATCCATAGTTCCAAGAATAGATAGCATAGGAAGAAGAGAGAGTAACAGACTATGGATTTTTTTTCACCCAAGAAGGGGTTGCTGAGGACGACCCCTTCATTCTCATTTTAAAAAAAGAATACACAAGTTCGAGAATAGAGGGCATGGGAGGAGAAAGAGAGAGTAACAGAGTGATGGGAGAGGGGATGAGAGAGGGAGAGCATGAAATATTTTTTCATCCAAGAAGGGACTGTTGGGCGACAGCAATGCCTTCTCGGTGAGGAAAAATAGTGCATATTCCATGCTCTGTGTGTGTGTGTGTGTGTGTGTGTGTTACTCTCTCTTCCCCCAATGCATTCTTGGACATGTGGGTTTTTTTTCCATGAAGGGGTCACTAGGAGCCCCTTCTTGGGTAAAAAGAAAACTCGCACTCAGTTGCTTTCTCTTCTTTCCATGCTATCTATTCTCAAAACTGTGGTTTGTTTCTTTGCCAAAAAGGGGTCGTCAGTAGCCCCTTATTGGGCAAAAAAACCCACAAATCCAACTGGGTAAAAATAAACTCTCGCCACAAATGGATCACTGAAAAAAAAAATCATTTGATAAGGGCCTACCAATGACCTCTTTTTGGCGAGAAAAATTTACACATATTGCATGCTCTCTCTCTTTCCTCCCCTCTTTCTCATCACTCTTTCTCTCTCTTCCCCCATTTTCTCAACTAATTAACTAATAATTACTTAACTATCTTTACAATATATATATATATATGTGTGTGTGTGTGTGTGTGTGTGTGTGTGTGTGTGTGTGTGTGTGTGTGTGTGTATGTATGTATATAAATAAATAAATAAATAAATATATATATATATATATAGTTTTTAATGATAAACTAATTAAGTAATTAAATACTTAACTACTTAAATACATATTATTTACTAAGTAAATTTTAATTAAAATCTAATAGTTATTAATTATTAATTATTAACTACTAATTATGAATTAAGTACTATACACTATTAATTATTAACTACTTCTAAACTAATTATAACATATTTTGAATTAATTATTAATTAAATTTATAACTAACTATTAATCAACTAATTAAATCAATTAACTAGCTAATCGAATTTTCTTGACTCACAAAAAATTAAAAATTAACAAGATTAACTATTTAATTAAATTAATTAATAAGAATTTATTAATTATTAATGTAATTTTGACTCATTAAACTATTAATAAATTAACTATCTTTTTAATCATTAACTAATAAATAAAAGTAGTTAACTTACAAAAATTTATAACTAATTATTAATCAGTTAATTAAATTAATTAACTAACTAATGAATATCAATTCAATAATAAAATTATTAATTATTAAAAATTTAACTAATTAATTAAATTAGTTAAGTAACAAAGTTTTTAATTATAAAAATAATAATCGATTTAGTTTAGTTAATGTTAAAACTCATTGACTAATGAACTAACTAATTTCTAACTAACTATTTAAATTAGATAGCTAATAAAACATTTAACTAATTATTAATTATATTAAATTAATTTGACTAGCTAAATAAATAATAAATAAATTTGGAGGGGGACAAAAATTGTAAGTTTTCTTTCTGTTGGCAAAATTTTTTTGGGGGGACCAAGGGGCGGGGGGCAAAAGGTGTGTTGGTTTTTTTTCTTTTTTTTTGGGGGGGGGGGGGGGGTTGGGGGGGGGGGGGGGGGGGGGGAGGGTGATGCACCTGCACTCGTTACACACTCAACATAGCATAGAAAGGTAACATGATATGTGAGCTCAAGGTATACTCTTGTATTACTCAATCAAAGAAGTGGGACAACATAGACACATCCAGGACTACACCCTCATGACGCCGCACATAAGAGGATTCACCACTCGGTATAGGGAATCACACGTAGAGTGGAAACAAGGCAGGGCTTTGAGTCACTACTACTCCCTATATAGGTGTTTCCGGTGATAACGGCATGGTATAGCTACAAAGCCTTTACATTCAACCCCCCTTATTGGATTGCCGTCCTCAACAATCTAAGGGTAGCACTTTATTTGACTCATCTGGGGTCTTAACACAGCTTTTTCTATCAAGCTGGTCAGTGTCTCTGCCGGTCTACGTGACTGTGGGGTCTTAACACAGTCTATACTATCAGACTGGTTAGTGTCTGTCGCACTTAACACAGCCTTTTCTAGCAAGTTGGTCAGTGTTTGCCCATCTAGACTTGTTTAGGGCTCTATTGGAGTTGTTGATGTGAATCCACCCTCGACTCAATTACATTTGAGGAGTGGAGGTGTTCTAGGTCTATGATTGAGAAGTGCTTGTTTGTTGGAGAGGCTCAAGGGGCATTGGAAGGAGTAGTGGGTTTCTCCTTGAGCCGAAGAGCGAAGGCGTCTTTGCCGTGCTCACGAGCCTCCACTTCTGAAATCCAAGTGGCTTTCTTGAGTGGATGCCCGTGCTACTTGGTGAGGTACTCGGGGTATCCTCTTTGTTCCCGGCGTTGGAGGAATGCTTCTACTTCAAAGGGACTGTTGGAATGCCATTTCCAGATTTTGATGAGTTGGTCTCCCTTATGATCACTGAAGAGATCAACATGCAGAGTGAGACATCTGAAACAAGTGGTGAACAGGTCCAAGCTTTCTACTTCAGTTCAGGAAGGGGACGTGGCAGGTTCTCTTCAAGAGGCCATGGTACAGGACATGGTAGTGACAACTAGCAAACAGATTGAATCAACAATTTGGCGATATGCAGGTTTCAAGAGGTCGTGGTAACTTTAGAGGTAGGGGAAGCTTTAGAGAAAGAGGTGGATGGCAGAACAGAGGTTCTAACAACTCTGGTATTGTGTGTCACTATTGTGGCAAAACAGGTCATATTGCAGCCTAATGTTATGCTAAGAAAGATGATATTCGCTGTGGTAAGTTGCAGTAAGGAAACTATGCATCGTCTTCACGACAAAATGAAGATAAAAATGAACGTATGTTAGTTATGCAGCATATGCTGAATGCTGTTACAGGAAAGGGAACACATGATGATATTTGGTATGTTGATTCAGGTTCATCTAATCATATGACCAGCCATGCAGAATGATTTTTTGAGAGATGCAGGATTTGCAAAATGCAGGTTATGTGCAGACGGGTGATGATTCATGCCACCCAATTTCACACATTGGAAAAGTTTCCTTGTCCTTGCATGATGGTAAGACAAAGAGTCTTTCAGATGTATTACATGTGCCATCTATTACAAAGAACTTGGTGTCAGTCGGTCAAATGGTAGAGCACGGGCTGCAAGTCAAATTTAATGCAAAGGGCTGCTTTGTAGAAGACTTCAATGACAAGTGCAGGTTGGTAGCAAAGGAAAGTAGAGTTGGACGTATGTTTACTCTGGATGCTAAATTTTCGAGTATGAATGCTGCTATGTTGTTGCAGATATTGAAATTTGGCATAAATGCATTGGACATGCAAATGTACAAAGGCTGAAATTAATGTAGTCCAAAGGGTTGATTATAGGTTTGCCTACATTTAGAGTTGCAGAATTTCATAAGGTATGCGAAGCATGTCAGTTTGGTAAGCAGGCAAGACAACCCTTTTCACATGACAGAGATGTAAGCAGAAATATCCTTGATGTTGTGCATACAGATATTTGGGAGCCTACACAAAATGTATCTCTTGGAGGCAGTTCATACTTTGTCACATTCATTGATGATTGTTCTAGAAAGCTGTGGGTATATTTTATGAAGGAAAAGAGTGAAGCATTTGAGCACTTTAGAACTTTCAAGGCTGCAGTTGAAAGAGAAACAGGCTTGAAAGTAAAGTGCTTGAGGTCAGATGGAGGGGGAGAGTACCTCTCGAATGAGTTCAGTGATTTTCTAAGGTCTCATGGGATAAAGAGACAGTCCACATGCAGGTATACCCCATAGCAAAATGGTGTTGCAGAAAGGAAAAACAGGCATATTGCAAAAGTTGCACACACCTTGATGGCTGAAAAGAATATGCCTAAGCATTTTTTGTATGAGGCTGTTCATACTGTTATTTATATTATGAATAGAACTCCCACAACTGCAGTTGATGGGATGACTCCTAAAGAATGCTTGACTGGCAAGAAGCCTGATGTATTGCACTTGGAGGTATTTGGTTGTGTTGCATACGTTCATGTGCTAGATGAGCTACGGAAGAAGCTTGATCCAAAGGCAAAAAAATGTGTTTTTATTCGATACTCTCTAGAGCAGAAAGGGTATCGATGTTATAACCCTGTCACATGTAAGTTCAAAGTAAGAAGGGATATCTTTGATGAAATGAGCAGTTGGTATGCATCTAGTGGTGATGCATTGGATGATGATGATGATTATGACACTCATGTGCAAGCTGAAAAGCAAGAATCACGGACTCTTAGTGGACCAGAGACATCATCTGGTAGTCCTTAGTCTGGGAGACTAAGGAGAAGCTCTACATCTTCAGGTGCATCTAGTAGCACTACAGGTAAAGACAAAGGAAAGAAGAAAGTGTCAGATGGCATTGATGCAGTTCTTGATGGAGACTTCAAAGGCTCAGAGAGCTTGGATGATGAGCTTGGTATTCCTTCTGTTAGGACCCCAGGTGTATAGAGAGCTCATAGTAATGCCAAGGCTCCATTGAGTGATATGGTGGTACACAGATCTAGCAGGGTCAGATACCCTGTTAAAAGATTTGGTTTTGAAGGTTATGCAGCTCACCGCTATGTTTATATGGTGAAACTAGTTGAGGATGTTGAGCCCACTTGTTTTGAGGATGCTGTTGGTCATACTCATTGGGATGCAACAATGGATGAGGAGATGGCTGCATTAGAGGCCAATAAGACTTGGGATCTAGTATCATTGCCGAAGGGCAAGAAAGCTATTCGATGTAAGTGAGTTTATAAGATTAAGCACAATGCAGATGGTTCTATTAGTAGGTACAAAGCTAGGTTGGTTGCAAAAGGCTATGCGCAGACATATGGCATAGATTATGAAGAAACCTTCGGTCCAGTTGGCTAGGATGATAACTGTCAGATGTATGATTGCCTTGGCAGCAGCCAAAGGTTGGAGATTGTAGTAAATGGATGTGAAGAATTCCTTCTTGCATGGTGATTTGCAGAAAGAAGTGTATATGGATCAGCTAGCAGGTTATGAAGATTTAGAGCATCCCACGTATGTGTGCAGGTTGAAGAAGGCGATCTATGGGCTCAAGCAAGCACCTAGAGCATGCCCTGACAAGATCATAGAGTATCTTGCAAATATTGGCTTTTATGTTTCTGATGCTGATCACCCACTTTATGTGAGAAAGGGAGATGCAGGTTTGGTCGTCATAGTCATCTATGTGGATGACTTGATTATTACAGGTGATAGTGATAGTGGGATTGCTGAAGTCAAGGACTATTTGATGAAGAAGTTTGAAATGAAGGATTTAGGTGAGCTAAGGTACTTCCTTGGCATTGAGGTGATCAGATGTGATCATGGTATATGGCTATCCCAAAGACAGTATAGCTTGGATATGTTTTCCAAGTATGGTATGACAGCATGCAAACCACTTTCAGTCCCATTGGAGCAGAATGTAAAGTTGAGTGCTGATGTTGGGGATGAGATAGAAGACCCTACTATGTTCAAGAGGATAGTGGGAAGTTTGATCTACATGACCATTACAAGGCCAGACTTGAGCTACGTTGTTGGTCTCGTGAGTCAGTTTATGCAAGTACCTAGAAAGCCACATATGGATGCAGCCAGACGCATATTGAGATATGTGAAGTCCACATTACATTATGGACTTTTCTATGAGGCAGGTACAGATGTACAAGTGTTTGGATACAAAGATGTAGATTGGGCTGGTATTATGTCTGATAGAAGATCTACTAGCGGATACATGTTCTCTCTTGGTAGTGCAACAGTTACTTGGAGTAGCAAAAGGCAATCTATAGTTGCTTTGTGGAGTACAGAGGCTGAGTATAGAGGTGCTACTATTGCGGCATGTGAGGTAGTATGGCTACAAAAGTTGTTGGTTGATTTAGATGTGCAGGTGGAAGGTCCAGTTGTCATGTATTGTGACGACATGAGAAGTATACAGTTGGCTAGGAACCCTGTGTTCCATGCTAGGACAAAACATATTGAGGTAGACTACCACTTTGTGACAGAGAAGGTACTAGCAGGTGAGATTGACTTGGTGTATGTCATCACACAGGATCATATAGTTGACATCTTCATGAAGGCATTAGGTACAGAGAAGCTTCAAAAGTTTTGAAGCTTACTTGGAGTTGTAGAGATGCAGTTGAGCTTGAGGGGGAGTGTTGAGATGACAATCTCAACACATGCGGACATTGATGATGGCCACCTGGTTAGATGGGTCCACACATCTACACTTAGCACGTTGGTGGTCATTATAACTCTCACATGGCTAGTGACTCATTACTTATTATATTCATGTTGTTACACCTATTTACAGCTGGCATAGTTATAGCACCAGTCGACTAGTGTAGCCGGTTATGCATTGTTTGACTTAGTAGGCCACTTTCCTTTATGTTGTATCTTATCTATACTTTGTGTAGATTGCAAAGTGTGTGGAAGAAGAAGAAGAAACCAGCAAGAAAATGTTTTGGCCTCCATCTCTCTTCTTGTCTCTTGAGTGAGCTTCTCCTTATGCATTCTGTGTGTGTTTGGCGCCGCAGCTCAAGCAAGTCCCCCCACCACGTGATTCTTGACAAAGAGATGGCTCACTTACCAGTTTAAAATGTTCTGCCCTTGGTGGTCCGATTCTAGGAGTTGGACTGTCCAAGTCTGGGTGGTCCGGTTTGACTAATAAAGTCAGACTGTCCAATCGGACCGGGTGGTCCGAGTCTCAAAATGGGTCCTACTAGCACATGGTAGGGTCCGACGGGAAAAGTCAGATAGTCAAATGGCATTGTTGGTCCGATCAGACTAGGTTGTCCGACCCTAAAGGGTGCATCTGAGTCGGACAGTCACCGATTGGTAGATGGTCCAATTGGTAGATGGTCCAACTCTGAGAGTCCAACAGTTCGAGTGTCCGATTCTGGGACTCGAACACCTGCAACCTGGTCCGACTATGTTTGTCGCGACTGGTAGATGATCCGATTGGTAGATGGTTCGCCGACTCCAAGAGTCCAATAGTTTGAGTGTCTGATTCTGGGACTCGAACACCTGCAACCTGGTCTGACTAGTAGATGGTCCGATTGGTAGATGGTCCGACTCTGAGAGTTCAACAGTTCGAGTGTCCGATTCTGGGACTCGAACACCTACAACCTGGTCCAACTATGTTTGGCGTGACGCACTCGTGAGGACACGAATGGAAAATGCCATGCATGGGGGTCCTACTACAAGCTCCAACTTTCCAGTTCAAACAAACAAAACTCAGAGAAGGTCAAGGAATACCTGGACTAGCTAGGCGACATAAAAATGATCGGATCAAATCCCTTCTGTACCTTCACTCACAGTCTCTCTCTCAAGCTCTCTCTCTCAATGTTTTTTGATTGCAAAATGAGGCTTTCCCTGACCTTTTGAGTCTCTTATTGCCCTGCTCAAGTCTCCTTTAACCTTTTGGTTTCCCCTCTCCTAGTTTTCAACCTGTTTTCAGCAGCACAAAAGCCTTCTATTTTCCCTATTTTGTTGGTCGTAATCCTATCCTAACGCAACAAAAATCAAAAACAGTAGTAAGCTGAGGTTGATTTACCTACTTGCCTACTCAACAACAAACCAGAATACTTACTTGTTCCAAACATCAAAACCACCTAAATCTCCTATCTATCTCAAGCACTGGTTCGAGCTGAAAACCCTACTTCTATGCTCGATTCGAAGCATGCGACGCTCAAGGCTCGATTATGTCGGTCTCGGCAACGGAACCAAAATGAAAGGAGCTTCAAGCTCAACCCCCGAGACCTATGGACTGCTTATTGGTCAAGTGTTTCAAGCCAAGCGGCCATGGCTACCTCTCATATAGCCGACGCGCCCTCCCTACTTATGGGGTGCAGTGAGCTTACCTTGATGCCTGATCGAGTACCCTCCTCTCCCGTGCACGCTAGAAGCTCCACAATCCTTGAGGCAAGCTCAAGCAACCTCAATCCCTCTCCAACAAGCTCCATCCTCCATAGCCACGCGAGACAAGAGAAGAGTACAGAAGAGAAGAAGATGAAGAGAGGAGATGGGGAGCTTCTTCTCCTCGATCCCTCACTCTCACACACTCACTCCCTCACACTCACTCACTCCCTCTCTCAAGCACAAGCAAGAAGGCAAGAAGAAGAGAAGAAGAAGAAGAAGCTTTTTTCCACACACAAGAATGAGCTTCTCATTCACTTTTCAACTTTATATACAAAACCCTAAATCCCTTTTGGGCAGTCATCCCCTTATCCCCTTTTTTACATGGCCGATCGTTGCCTAGGCCCTTTGTCCCATTGTTCTTCTATCTTCCTAGCTTCCTTCCTACTGCCCAACCACCTTTACAAATTGCACGAGTGAGAGCCTGGCACTCTTAAAATAAGTCATGGTGCGCCTTGTGCTTTTTTACAAAAGTATAGACTCGCGCTTTTTCTCATGTGCCTTTTACCTTGATTTAGAAATTTTCTGTGCTTCTTGTGTTTCCAGATTCTTCTTGGCGCGCCTTTGTCTTCTGTTTCACCTTTTCCTTGGCCTTGTCTTCTACTTTAGATTTTCTGTCTTTTTCACCTTGTTGTTTGAGGGTTAACAGTAGCCATCTCCACCGTTCTGGTATCACAAAATAACGTCGTCACATTGCATTTGTCAAATTATTGTCAATTATTCATATGCTGCACACCATCCTCTTCATATTTGATTGTTAAGCTATCATGTTCTCCCTTGGAGTTCTCACGCAGATGATCCAGCTCTTGGAAAGCCATCATCAACTCTGCATATGCCGTCTTGATTCGTTCGTTGAAGCTTTCAACTAGCCATTAATTTTTTAAAACCTTTTGAAAATCTTTACTTCCATGAAGCCTCAATGCTCTGAACTTTCTCTCTAAACTCATCTTTTCAGCAATCAATTCGACATACTTATTGTTTAAGCCAATCTCCAATATCTGTATTCTTTCATGAAGCCTCAATTCTCTGAACTTTTGAAAATCTTTACTTCCATAAAGCCTCAATTCTCTGAACTTTCTCTCTAAACTTATATTTTCATCAATCAATTCGACATACTTATGATTAAGCCAATCTTCAATATCTGTATTATTTCATGAAGCTTTCAACTAGCTGCCAAATTTTTCAAACCTTTTGAAAATCTTTACTTCCATGAAGCCTCAATTCTCTGAACTTTCTCTCTAAACTCATCTTTTCAGCAATCAATTCGATGTACTATTTAAGCCCATCTCCAATATCTGTATTCTTTCATATTCTGATGCCCTCAAATATTTTTCAAATGCTCTTAATTGCATGTGGTATATGAATAAACAAACAATGCAATTCAAAATATTCTTTATGTCCACCTTTATAATCATGCTTGAAAATCTTGAGTCCATCACCCTTCATTAATGATTTCTTCATTGCAGTATATGGCCAGCATTTGATCATCCTATCACAAGCTCTATCATCTTCTCCTCCTTGTTTTCCAAGTGTATTGCTTCCTTCAAACCACAAGGACTTGGTTTATTCACATGCTTCTTCAACTAGTACAAATAATTGTGAAACCCTCTACTAGCTTATCATTGATACTTCCTTGAACTTTCCTTCTTCATAGTAGCTATCTCTTTCCATAATAATCACCAATTGTCTTCATGTTATGCAATGCGACCCTGCTTGAAATAGAACTTCGTGCTCGATCATTTATTATTTGAAAAAATATGCATTTGGTTGAATCCATGATATGCAACCAATCAAGCAATGCTCACATGAAAAAATATGGATGCATTGAAGAACTGTGCCTAGCCTATCTAGATATGCTCATGCATCATGCGTAATGCAAAAAAAAATCCTTGATTATTTAAATCCTTAACCTCAACTCTCAACTCTCAGCAAGAAAATATATCATGCTCCTCTCCACCCATCCAAAATCTCACAATCTCTCTAGAAAATGATGGTCCTCAAGATGTTGACCAAATAAGAACAACCCATCTCACAATTGGTGGCATCCTTCATGACCTTTTAACTCATCCAACTCCTTACACACTCATCCAAAGATTCCTGACTTTGTGATGAATATCCCAAACATTGTGTGTGCACAAAAACACTGCGTGCCAAATAACAAGTGCTCTCTCAAGTGCACGTCCAACTAGGATTTATTGCATATAGCTGCAATGAACCTCATGCTGTGCAAGTGCTCAATGATGGTGCAAAACATGCTTAATCCTAGCCCATGGCATGGAAGTATTTGAACAATTCAGGAGAGGAACCCCGAGTGCAGTGTATCGACAAGTGCAACGTTAACTGCTCATAAACCCATAGTCCTCATGATGTGCAAGAGTCTCCAGTAAGACAAAAAACCTTGTTCCTCAATGTTCAAAAGCTACTAACAAATTCCAACTTCAACCTATCCAAAAAAACACCAAGCTCGACCAAGGCTATCAAGTTTCACACTCATCAAACCAAACAAAACAACAAAAACAAATCCTAAACTAGACAAACACAAGAAATCCAATTATGAAATGACAAAACAAATTGTCACACAAACAACTAAGCTAAGAGAAATCTAACATAACTACGATTTGACTAGGGGTTTTTAGTTTTTAGAAAAATGCTTGATATTTTTAGCTCTCTCCCTAGTCTGCAAACATTCATGTGCAATAGTTATTCTCATAAAACGATGCAACATTTATGAGCCAATCAAATATTAAATCCCACTCTCCATCTCTATGTTCTTCAACTCATAAATCAAAAAATCCATGACACATCATTCTCAGACAACTTCTCAATTAACACACAACAATCTTCCATAATTCTCTCTTTAAAATCCTCAAATTTTTCAAATCCAAAGTTCTCAAAACAACTCACATTGCCAAAGCAAAACATCTCATCGCCCACAATGACAATCCACATACTCTTCCCATCCTCCCATAAGAAAAACATGACAAAGCTAGGCATTGAAACAAGGTTTGAACTCTTTCTATGTTGCCAAAATCAAACTCATCCACAAAGATTGCAAACATCTCATTGAAAAGTAGAAAATCATATCCCATCATCACAAAATATCCAAAGACACCATGATCCACATCAAACAAAACCTCCTCGAGACATTTATCCAAAAAACGAGACTTCATCTCTTAAAAAAAACAAACACAACAAACAATCTTTCCCACACCATTCTCACAAACAATGTGATAAAACTTTTCACAAAAATCACATACATACACCTTAGGCAACATATTAAGATCATTATCCTCATTCAAACACCTAATTGTCAAATTTTCTTCAACTTCAACCTCACAATTTTCTTCACACTCTTTACCCTTACTGTTAAATCTCTCTTCTCTCAATTTTTTAATCATTTCCAAAGCCTTACCCAAATTTCCTCTCTCATTCTCATCGATATCACTTTCAGGGTCATCAAAACCCCAATCAGAATCTTCACAAATATCATCACAAACTTCAGGAGAACTCAAGGAAACCACAAGACTATCAGATGAAGTTTTTTACTTCGACGTTGTTGCCTAAGCCTACCAAAAAATTATCCACACAACTATCAAGAAGCAAGAGGTTAGGTCTACTCAAAACAACATCATCACAAACAAGAGCCTCTCCAAGGCTACTCAAACCATCAACAACCAACTCACAAGACTCATCAGAGTCAACAACACTAACACCAAAATCACCACAAGAGTCAAAACCCAAAACCTCAATACTTTCTTGATCAAACAAACTCACAATCAAACTCACAAAAAATCTCAACAGACTCATCAAGCAACAAATTCAAAACCTTAACTTCATCTTGAAAACTAACAGTTTCTAAGCCCTCCCCCTCTTTGTCTTTTAAAAGACTCAAAAATTCCTCCTCGATTCTCTCTCAAAACTCACCAATTCAACTGCAACAAATGATAGTTCCCTATCAGAATCATTCTTTGAACTCTCATCCTCAATCTCATCTTCCTCAGAAGAGCTATCACTATCTTCCTCATTTTCTTCTTTAGAATCTTCTTCATTCACAAGTTTCTTTCTTAAAGACATGTCAAATCTCTTTGGTACACCCCTTCGATCATAAATTGTTATTATCCCTTTCCCCCAATCTTGAATTGCTCTTGCTTTCCTAAGCCAAGATCTACCCAATATGAGCGGAAAAGCTCCCAACCCTGCTGGCATAACATGACAATCAATTTTCATAGAGACTCCATAAACCTTCACTTCCAAAATCTGAATCATACCTAAGCACCTCACTTTAGCATGATTAGCAAGCCTGATTCAAAATTTAGACCCTTCGATGATTCGAAGTCCAAACTGCTCAACACAAGCTTGAGTAATCACACTAATTTGTGCTCCTCCATCAATATATGCTTCTCCTGTGTTCTAATTCTTATGCCAAGCATCAACAATAGGACAAATATCAAGCAATTCTTCAACACTCAAAACTCTCATTGTTCCTTTCTTTTTTTCCTTATACTTTGGATTCACTAATTTTTTCCACTATCCTTTCATCTTAGGGCACAACTCCATCAACTAGGCAAAAGATATAACATTTTTCTTACCCTTCATATCCTTTTTTAGGTCATAATCACTCTCTCCTTCCCCCAAAGGAATGTCAGCAGCATGATAATGTTTTCTAGGCACTCTTGATTTATTTTCCTCTCTCTTCTCTTTCTTCTCTCCTCTCTTTGTTTTTCTTCCTCTTTCCTCACCAGCCTTACTAGTTTCAGATTCATCTCTCTCAGTATCTCCTCTTCTTTTAATTGTAGGCATTACATCAACAGTTTTACTTTTCTCTTTTTTATCTTCTAAAAGAATACAATTAATGGTAGTTTTTTCTTTCTCTTCTTCAGTCAACCTAGGTTCTTAAGAAGTAGAGTCATTTTTAATTTCTATCCCAAAATCATTATGTCTATTAGGCAAATTCTGAGGTAAAGGATACATATCCCCTCCTGCTCTAGGAGGATAAGGACAATGTGTACTCACATGACCTAACTCTCCACAGGAAAAACAAGTCACCATCGGTCTACGAAAATATCCTCTACCATTTTCTCCTCTCCCACTTCCTAAATTTTCCTAATTGGTATGTCCTATAAGTCCTCCATTTCCTCTTCCCCAAGGTCTTCCTCTCATGGCTCCTAATCTCATATTTTGTAATTGGCCTAACAATTGATCCTCAATCTCATGTGATAATTGGGCATTTTGTATCGTTAACATTTGAAACTTTTATCCTTGCCAATTTTGGCCTTATTTTCAACAGGTTTTCTAAATGATTCTCTTTTTTTAATCTTCTCAATTTTTTATGTCCTTTTCTATGCCAATTATCACAGCTTCTTCAAAAGTACTAAGTTTCTTAATTTCCAACTTTGTCCTTACCTCTCCCTGCAATTTTTCAATGAAATGTTTGATTTTCAACATTTCTGGAGCTCTCTCTCCTGGGCCTAAAGATACATTCCAACGATCCCAAAGTCTAGCGTACTCCATGGCAAAAAATTCTATGGTCTGGTATTCTCTCTTCTGGTAAGTTTCTATTTTTCTCCAAAGGTCTTGGGAAATCTCAATTTCCTTAAAACGGTCAAGAAACGCCTGCTTAGTTGCTTTATATTCCATAGGCACAGGAGGATTTCTCAATCTAAGGGTCTTTTCATAATCTTCAAACCAATTGCAATCTTCATCCAACAATTGAAATTTCAAAATTTGGAGTTTCAGGGTTGAGTCATTTATTCGTTGGATAATACATCCAAGCTCGAGTTTTTCGAGGAATCACTGAGGATCCTCTCCCTTCTTTCCATAAAATTTAGGAAAAGAACTAGCCAATTGAAAACAATCACAAACAAGATATGAATCCACAAATCACACACAAAGTCAATTTTTTTGCCACTCCTTAGCGGGGGCACCAAAAAAGAGATGTTACGCGAGCGATGATCGAGAGCAAGCCTCACTCACAACCCAACAATGAGATGTTAAGGAGTGCCGATTGGAGAAATTGACTTTGTCGGATGCACAACACACCTTTGAACATCTTAAATATTTGAAAAACACCACAAGCCACACACAATGCCTCTCGTAGCTCAAAACAACTTTAAAAACGAATGAGGGTAGAGCACCATACAAACCCAATTTTTAAAAATAACACCAACAATTCGAAGAGAGAACCAAGTAAATTGTATTCTCATACCTTGAAAGCCTTGAGCCCATGCTCGGCACCACAAAGTCAAAATTCTTCAACTTCCAAATTAGCACATTAATAATATCCTCTCACATGCGACCCTCCTCTCACCTCTCTCACAAGATACAATTGGAATTGAGAGGGAAGGCCCCTAACTCTCCTCTCATACCTCCTTATATAGTTATTTATTCACACTTACACGTAGTATTTTTTTCAAAAAACATAAAGCTTTTATAGCTTTTGTCTTTTCCTAAAGGCTAAAAGGCCTTTGTTGCTTTTCCAAAGGAAAAAGCCTTAAGTCTTTAATGAAAACGAATAGCTTTTTTCTCTAATCAAACTATCGCATCGCACTACTGCCAGCACATGCAATATACGCCGACATTCAAGCCCGTCGAATCCTCTCTGTCAATCATCATCAAGTCACCCTCCTACGTTCACGAACTTCGTCAGTAGCCGCCATCATCTCCTACATGTCAGAACGTCGTTTTTCCATTATCATCATCGACAACCACTTTCTTTGTATCGTTGCCTGCCATTTAATTTTTGTGTGCCCCCCCATACATCTTCAATAGTAGCCATCTCCACCATTCTGGTATCACAAAATAACTCTATCACATTGCATTTGTCAAATTGTTGACAATTATTCATATGATGCATGCCATCCTCTTCATATTTGGTTGTTAAGCTATCATATTCTCCCTTGGAGTTCTCACGCAGAAGATCCAGCTCTTGGAAACCCATCGTCAACTCTACATATGCTATCTTGATTTGTTCATTGAAACTTTCAACTAGCCGTCAATTTTTTAAAACCTTTTGAAAATCTTTACTTCCATGAAGCCTCAATTCTCTGAACTTTCTCTCTAGACTCATCTTTTCAGCAATTAATTCGACGTACTTACTGTTTAAGCCCATCTCCAATATCTGTATTCTTTCATATTCTGATGCCCTCAAATCTTTTTCAAATTCTCTTAATCGCATGTGTTATATAAATAAACAAACACTGCGATTTAAAATATTCTTTATGTCCACCTTTATAATCATGCTTGAAAATCTTGAGTCCATCACCCTTCATTAATGATTTCTTCAGTGCAGTATATGCCCAACATTTGATCATGTCACAAGCTCTATTGTCTTCTCCTCCTCCACTTTGCTTTCCAAGTGTATTGCTTCCTTCAAACCACAAGAACTTGGTTTATTCACATGCTTCTTCAACTAGTATAAATAATTGTGAAACCCTCTACTAGCTTGTCATTGATACTTCCTTGAACTTTCCTTCTTCATAGTAGCTGTCTCTTTCTATAATAATCGCCAATTGTCTTCCTGTTATGCAATGTGACCCGAAATACAATGCTTGAAATAGAACTTCGTGCTCAATCATTCATGATTTGAAAAAATATGCATTTGGTCGAATCCATGATATGCAACCAATCAAGCAATGCTCACAAGAAAAAATATGGATGCACTGAAGAACTGTGCCTAGCCTATCTGGATGTGCTTGTGCATCATGCATAATGCAAAGAAAATTCCTTGATCATTTAAATCCTTAACCTCACCTCTCAACTCTCAACAAGAAAATATGTCATGCTTCACTCCACCTATCCAAAATCTCACAATCTCTTTGGAAAATGATGGTCCTCAAGATGTTGACCAAATAAGAACAACCCATCTCACAATTGGCCACATCCTTCATGACCCTCTAACTCACCCAACCACCTTACATACTCATCCAGAGATTCCTAACTTTGTGATGAATATCCCAAATATTGTGCATGCAAGAAAACAATATGTGCTAAATGGTAGGTGCTCTCTCAAGTGCACGTGCAACTAGGATTTACTGTACATAGCTGTAGTGGGCCTCATGCCGTGCAAGTGCTCAATGATGGTACAAAACGTGCTTAATCCCAACCCATGGCATGGAAGTATTTGAATCATTCAAGAGACGACCCCCGAGTGTAGTGTATCGACAAGTGCAACGTGAAGTGCTCGTGAACCCATAAGTCCCCATGATGTGCAAGAGTCTCCAGCAAGACAACAAACCTTGTTCCTCAATGTTCAATAGCTACTAACAAACTCCAGCTTCAACTTTTCCAAAAAAATACCAATCTCGACCAAGGCTATCAAGTTTCACACTCATCAAACCAAACGAAACGACATAAACAAATCCTAAGCTAGACAAACACAAGAAATCCAATTACGAAATGACAAAACAAACTGTTATACAAACGACTAAGCTAAGAGAAATCAAACCTAACTACAATTTGACTAGGGGCTTTTAGTTTTCAGAAAAATGCTTGACAATGTTATCTTCCCCCATCTTTTGAATCAATCAAGATGAATGAATTCTATAACTTATGACAATTAAGCCTAACCTTGGAAGGATATTATTCTAAGTTTGTGAGTGTGCACAAATATGCATCCCCAATGACAACGTCTCTACAGATTGCAAGGTTCTGCCAAGGACTAAATCCACCTTTGGACACTTGCCTTGAATCAATGAGACCAACAACTCTTGAAGATGCTCTTATGTGAGCAAAACCTATGGCCAAGGAAATTGCTCGAATTGGCCAAATGAACTATCCAATAAACAACTATGGAAGGGGCTATCAAAACTGTGGTGTCAACATGGCCAATGCCAGAGGGAATGGTAGAGCTAATGCAATCATGCCCAAGGACCAAATGGGATAGGAATCAGACACTGCTACCAGTGCGGAAGAATTGGACACCTAAGGGAAAATTGTCCTAATCGTCCTAAAAATCCTAGCCCAAACCAAGTTGGTGGAAGAGGTTGAGGGAACAGCAACAACAACCAAGGCCATGGACATGGAAGAACAGCTGGTGCCCAAGTAAATACCATGATTGGACAACCTGAGAAATAAATGTTAGGTGAAGAAATTGAAAGAGGATCCATTCATACTGTCGTGGAAAGGAAAGGAATGGACCACCAATGTTCAATAATTCAATCTCCAGTTACCTACAAGGGTATGTCGTTTATAATATTAATTGATTGCGGTAGCACGCATTCCTTTCTTGCACCCAAGCCAGTTAAAAAATTGCATCTAGAATCCAGGGGGACAAGGAAAATGATAGTAGAATTGGCTAGTGGGAAGGAAACCGCCTCAATGGAAACTAGATAGCCATATGGGTGAAGCAAAATTTTGAATCTTACCACTAGGATGCTACGATTGCATTCTCGGAATGGATTGGCTTAAGAAGATACACTATCTATTGGGAAGGGAATTCACTTTAGTGACAGATCATAAAAGTCTTTTAAAGTGGATCTTCACCCAAGCTAACCTAAACATGAGGCAAAGAAAATGGATAGAGATACTACAAGAGTTTGATTTTAAAATCAAATAATGTCCAAGGAAGGACAATGTTGTTGCAAATGCATTGAGCTGAAAAGCCTTTCTTAATAGCATTGTAGAAATTCGAAGCTTAAGAATCGTATCCCTACCTAATAATCTTGTACTTGAGCTTGTACGCCAAGCTATTTCTCAGGATAAGGAATATGAAGGACTCATGACTAAGGTACTTCAAGGAGAAAGCTCGCATAAAGAAATGTCTAAGATTAAGGATTATCGTGCTAGCAATGGTTGTCTATATTACAATGATCGCCTTTGTGTCCCAAAAGGGCCACAAGTGAAGACCAAGATCTTATAGGAAGCACATGACAGCCCCATTACAGGACATCTGGGATATACCAAGACACTCAACACAGTTCGTAAGAGCTATCACTAGCCAAGATTAAAAAGGGATGTATTAAAGTATGTACCTTAGTTCTTGACTTGTAAAAGAGTCAAGAGACGGAAAGGATCAAGATGCTTAGAGAGTCACAATTGTTGGACATTCACCAAATGAAATGAAAGTCAATAAATATAGACTTTGTTGTTGGATATGATTCCTGGTGGATATGATTCCATTATGGTAGTGGTTGATAGATTGACAAAAGTTACACACTTGATCCCAATCAAAACAACCTATAAGTCATCTGACATTGCTCGAGTCTTTATCAAAGAAGTATTCAGGTTACATGGATTTGTAAAGAGCATAATTAGTGACTAAGACTCCAGATTCACCTCTAAGTTTTGGACTTTCCTATTCCAAGAAATTGGAATGCAGCTATGCTTCAGTACTGCTTATCATCCCCAAACTGATGGCCAGACTGAGAGGGTGAACCAGACCATTGAAGATATTCTAAGGTGTTATTGTGGCAAAGAACCGAAATGGTGGATTGAACATTTATCTTTGGTGGAGTTTGCTTATAACACTACCTTTCAACAAACAATCAAGATGTCACCATTTCAAGCCTTGTATGGGCAAGAATGGCGTACACCTCTAAAATTCTCAAATCCCACTCTCAAGGTAGAGGCTTCTAAGGCTATTCTTAAAGAGATGGACCAAAAAATCCAATTGATCTGACATGACATCCAAGCTTCTCAAGATCGGAAAAAGTCCTATGCAGATCTTGAGAGATCCATAAGAACATTCAAGGAAGGTGACATAGTCTTTCCAAGGGTAAGACCCAAAAAGAGCTCATTATCCCATTACTTTGATTATCCTTGGGGAAAAGACCATATGAAGTAATCAAAGTAATGGGGAGGCAAGCCTACAAGCTTAAATTGCCACCCCATCTCAAGATTCACAATGTATTTAATGTAAGCCTATTGAAACCTTATATACCAAACCCCGATCATGTGCTTAATGACGAACAAATAGTCATGCATGCCTAAGGAATTTTGGAAATGCAACCTAAGAAGATTCTAGATACAAGGGAGAAACCTCTAAGAAGCTGAATCCTAAGAGAACACCTAGTACAATGGAAGGATTATCCTGAAGAAGATGCCACTTGGGTTGATGAGGCAACCCTTATGAAAGAATACCCCCAGTTTCTCTCGAGATGAGGATATCTCGATTTCTCCAAGGAGGGAAGAATGTAATGTCCCCATTACTTAGTTTATTTTAATGTGCGTATACATTCCAAATAAAAGTGATTTATGTTGCACATTTTTAAAACTAGCTCTAATTACGAAGATAATTTTTATTATTAATGAGGTATTATATGTCAATTCAAGGAAAAAAGACTTGGAAAACCCTCCCAAGACTAGCTTATTAAGACTATGTTTGTAGCATAGAACAACAAAAAGAACTAGCCTAGTGGATAGTCACTTGGCAGTTAAGTGTGCTTGGGTGATGACACTACCAAGATGGGTGACCTCTCGAGAATTTTTTCCTACAAGCTAGTGGGAGCTTCTCACGCATAGCCAACAGCGCCAACGAAGCCTTCATAGCCCATTGCCAAGTATGCCAAGTTCCATGCCTTGGTCACTCCCTTGGAGTGATGACCGCCTGGCCTCACGGCGTGCAGTGCGTCCTCGCCCATATATTCGTCAATTTTTATCTTCACGCTACAAAAATAGAGCCCCTCCCTGAGGTCGTAAAAAATGCTAGATGAAAGCATTCTCTCTTTGTCATCAATGACACCATCAAAAACACTAAAAAGCAGGCACCCTCCCTTTACCCCCCTCCCCATTACTATATAAACAAGGGTAGAGTGTCACATCAAGAACACACAACGATCCATACAGAAGTCTCTCTGTTTCTATTGACGCAACAAAGCTCTACTGCAACCAACCAAACCTCTCTCTCTCTCTCTCTCTCTCTCTCTCTCTCGACACCTATGCAAGTGCTCGAATCCATCAACTTCTTCCATGGCTCCTAAGAGACGTCGAGATGTTGAGTGGGGTCACGCTCGGAGAAATCCCCAACATGTGGAAGTGGCCGCCGTTGCTACTAAGAGAACTCAACATGATGTTGAAGCACAAGAGAAAGTTAAGCTGAACCCATTCAAGTCAAGAAAACCAGCCATCCCACAACAAATCAAGGTAGTGGTTATAATCCGTATTCACGATGGATGGCCAAATGAAGATAATCAAGTTAGTACATAAGAAAAGGATCACGATTAATTAGACCTTACTTAGACTTGTAAAAGCTTGTTAATATTATCAAATGCTCTTTAGGAAGGAACACAAAAATTAATGAAGGGGATAGATTCTATGCATTGCATTGACAACTCTGTTAAAATGTCTTATGGTTATGACTGCTTTTGGATTTGTGAATGATGAGTTATGGCTCTTATGATTTTGGGCTTGCACAGCCAAATGAGTTGTGGATTGTGGTGGTTTGGGACATTGGGGTCCCCAACACAATGCTCCCTTACACTCTGCGGAGTGTGAAAAAACTCACCTACGAGTGGGGGTCCTATGCTCCCAAGGGAGATATGTGTTTTTTATTTTGCTTCACTCGAGCACATGAGAGGACAAAGGGCTAAGTGGTTAAGTGCCCCTGTTACATAGGATGGCTCTGGAGGCTCAAGGAAGCTTAAAGGGACTCTGAGCCAGTAAATTCCATGTTGATTGTGAATGGAGTGCGATCACATACAGCCCAGTCTCAAGGGATTGGAAGGTCCTATCGAACGATGACTTTTTGCGGAAGGTCCTATCAGACGATGTCTTTCTATGGAAAGACAATTTTGTATCACTCTGCGGAGTGATGGTGAAATAAAGTATTTGATTTTTGAATTGTTTGTTATGTGCTAAAGATCCATTTTAACGAATCCAATTTAATGGAGTAATTAAAAAAATCTAATTTTATATGTTCAAATCGTGTGGTATTATCCTTTACTAATTAGAAAACTAAGCAAATCCCATCGAGAAAATTGGGAGGCTTCGATCCTGATGATTGGACACCTTTTCGCTGGGTGGACCCGATAAGTTGAGAAACTTTCCAACATTAGATAGAGCTGATTAAATTGTGACCCTCCCAATATTGATAGGATTTGTTACCAGGTTTAACACTGTTTTAGGGAACCGAAGCTGAGATTTTACCTTATGGGTAGGGGGATTGAGTTACACTCTCCCCCATCTTTCACTCTCTTTGAACCAAGTGCAGTGTTAACCTCACTCCTGCCTTTGATTGATTACAAAGTGGTCTTTCTTAGGTGGGCGTTAGATTGTTGTTAGGGGTAACTTGTTCACGCTTCCCCTGTGAAGTAGAACTGAGATTCCCATGTTCAACTAAGTCCAAGGTTTCCCATGGGGAGACAGGATGGTGATGTCCATGGATATGAATTTTAGTCGACTACTAGAGGACTCCTCCAGGTTTGTTGGAGGAGGCACCTCACAGGAGTGAAGCGGGAAGAGGATAACCAATGAGGCATCTATGTGGCACATCCTGCAAGTTCACTGTACTGTGCATTCATCCATCAAGTGCATCCATCCGCACATAGTACATCCATCCACTAATACACTATGCATCCATACATTCTCTTTAAGGGATACCACCACCTCACACACATTGTGCGTCTATAGATACACCTAGATATATCACAGATAAGTATATGCTAAGGATCGTTCTCACTCTTCACAATTCAAAGCCAACCTAGTGGGAAGGAAGGACTTTGGGAAATGAGGTAGGAGGAAGACACCTTGGAGACACACCTATGTGTACATCCAAGCATGCATATACATACTCCTTATGCATTCATTCACTTACTTCATGGTGCACCATGCATCCATCCACCCATAGTGCATTCGCTTGTACATAGTGCATATAATGCATCCCATTGCACATACCGTGCACTCACCCCACATAGCAACACACATACATAGCATGATGCATTCCACTTACTTGCATAGTACATCCTCCTATACACACACATTGACTGTACAAAATTTACACCCACAAGTACATTGACACACATGAGCACCTCTCATACTAGTGCACATCAATAACCCTCCTTCTCCACTACCTAGATTCAACCTACTAGAAGGGAGGATAGTAGGAAGTGCAAGAAGATTAGGGTACTTTGCTAACTCATCTATGTAATGTGCGTACATGTATGTGCATTGATGCATACATCATCATTGCTTAATGCACCCATAGCAACACAGTGTGTATCCACATTGACCATCCACTTTCATCCACCTCATAGTGTTTTCATGGTGTACTGAGAAACCCACAAACCCATCACATACAAAACCATATTAGGAACCCATATATCTACAGTGTATGCACTTTCTAACATCGTGTCTGTGCATCCACCTACACATAGTGTATTCACTCAATGCATACACCTAATGCACACAACAAGACACACCTACACATGCATAAATCATCTATAGTGCATCACAATGAGAAACCACCTCTAAAAACAAATAGATGTATCTTTTTGCCTTCAAGTGAGCACTAGGAAACCCACCTATAACACAAGTGCACATAGGCACATTACACATTGTCATACACCTAGGTGCAACCTTGAACACAAGTAAACATTGGTAACCATACGTGTACAATCGTGTGCACTAGTGTGCATCTGTGTGTGCTTATGGAAACTCATGCCTGCATGTCAATATTGTCACTTAAAGACTATACCCACCCAAGGATTCACAACACTTAAGTTATTATTATGTATATAAGATATCATGATGCACACATAAGTACACTTGCATAATTCATCAAGTACCCACAAACACCATGGATTCACCTTTTAGTATTGAAGTCCTAGCATATACAATTAAACTTACAAAAATTAGCCTAGCACCTTGCAAATGCACAAGCCCTTAGGTGCATTCATAAGCACAAGTGAATACGGGTGGACATTGGTATACACATGAAATAATGTGTGTACATCCATGTATCCTTGTATCTATGGATACATGAGTGCACCTATGTGTACTCTATGTGCACACATATATCCATGAACAATCATTGTAAACTCACTACATCCTAGACACATTGAAACTTCATTTGGTGCTACATACTTCAGTACACACACAACACCACACTAACCCACAATCACTTATTGCACAATGCACACATTCTTACAAGTTGCACATCACATAATTGGATGTATTCTAAAATGAAACTTTGTTGGTAACCTCCTTTAAAAGAAACGGTGAAAGAACTACAAAATCAACAAATAGTACAAAAGAGAACAACAAAACAAACCAATGCATAAATAGAGAATTCACAGATTTGACATATATGATTAAAGTGATAGCCACTCCTCGTTTTTAATCCATGTACTAGGAACCACATAAGAGTTGCATGTTCTTAAGAAGTGGTCGTGCACTTTATACTCCTCCTATTAGTAGGAAACCAAGCCCTAGTCATACTCTTCACCTAGAAAACACGTGTGCATGACCTCATTTATCACATCATCAATCGAGCCAACTTAGAGACCATAGGGACTACTACAAGCACTATGGATAACTCGGGAGGTAGTTCTAATGACTTCCCAACCACAATCAATAGCTTCTAATAAGCTACAAGGTTCAATGTTTCAAATACATCTCTCAAAGCATCATGACGAAAGCTAATAGATCTAAAAGGATAAGAATCAATCACCCTCAACTGCCTAGTTGGTCTCACCAATGACATCAAGCTTGCCACCATGCAAGCAGAAAGTCATAGTATCCATAGGACATTGTTCAATGCAAGAGTAACTAACTCATCACAAGACACTCTCTCTAATCTTGTGCAAAGAAGACTATTTGACCCATCAGATGTGCTCCAAGTTAGAACACATATCACACAAACCATTCTGGTTGGGATAGGAAGCACGATGACCCATAGAGACTAAGTAAAAATACATTGAGTGGCTAAACAATTAGACAAATACTGAGTTGGTGAAGACCCTTACAATTTCATAGAAAATTTTGAATAAGTCTACGAGGAAAATAACCTTGTGGGTGATGCCAAGCAAGCTCAAGCATTCAGGCTTTGCCTAGGTAAAAAAGGGTGCACATGGTTCACATGTCTATATGCCATGGAGCCAACCTCCTTTATACTTCTAAAAGACTCATTCATCAAGCCTTTTGTTAAAGCTAGTTATGGAAATAACCTCATTGTTTGGCTAATGAATGTAGAATAGGAAGAAGGGAAGAGCATGAGAAATTGTCTCTAAGTTTAAGAGTTTGTTTAAATGCATACCCTAGTAGAGAGACCTACACCCAAGGTGGTCATAATTGAGGGCATCCACAATGAAAGGATTTATGAGACCTTAGCTAAAAAAATCTGAGTTGAAGTGCTCCATCATCAATGATATCCTCGATGAGGCTATTTGTGTGGATAACCTACACCAACAACATAGTAGGAACAAACAAATGATGAGATCCCATCTAGAAATCCATGCAGGACAAACATAGACAAAGAGTAAAGAGACATTGGAATTCATTGCTGATGTCAAAAATCTACATCAAGATGGTAATCTCTAAAGCTCTCAAAGTTGTATCACCAAAACATGTAGTATTGTACACTATGGTGGAGACCACCACCCATTGAAGTGCTCCAAACCACCAAGGATGTGCACAAACTGCAAACATTTGGGTCATGATGCCGTATATTTTTTCGCGTCTGCCACGTAGCGGAAGTATTCCAGCCGTTCCCACTTAGGATCGACCTGAATTAGGGTTTTCCTTATTGGTCATTTCTTAACAACAACTAGCGTCAGACCCAAGCGAACTACTTTACGCAGAAACGCCAGGTCCGAAGCTGATTCATGCTGCACTTGGTTCAAGGAGAATGGGAAACGAGAGGGATACAAAGCTCAACCTCTCTGCCATAAGACATAGTCCCGTTCCGTTCCCCTAAAACAGCGTAAATCAGGTTCACTCTTAACTCTAGGTCAACGCTTTAGTTGTTCGTGTTCTTTGACGATCCTCCTGCTGTCCATCGCGATTTGAGAAAAGTTCCCGGCCAACCGGGACCACCCATCCGTAGGATGGACCCATGGCCCATCCTCCCCACTTTCCTCCGGTTGTTTTAGTTACTTGATTACCTAACACATTAGTTGGACATGTAACAACCAGTTTCTTTAATTAACCCGTTAGGCACTGGTCCTTTCACGTAATCTTATCACTTAACATAGAAAAAAAATGTCAGACAAATTTTTTATTAACAGGTTATCATATTCATCTTTGAAATACAAAGAGTCCAGCCCGTAGGCTTATCCACAATCCGCCCGAAGGCTATCCAGCAATCCACAAGGATCACTATTCCAAGTTTCCGCCTGTAGACTAGTATGCGGGTCTCGAGATCCAATCCTGAGTCACGTTAGCCTCTTGTGTAGGACCCGAAAGGTGAGGGATTTACGGCCAGAGCCCCCTAGCTCCCAAGCGTCCTCCTGCTCCAAGTAGCGCTCAACGGAGAGACCTCTCGCGGCGGGTTCGGTCCACTTTCCCGGTGTGGTCAACAACCCCCTTGGTTAGGGTCAGGCAGGTAGTCAGGGGTAACTGAAGCTGCCTCTCCCTTCAGGACTTCAACCTGAAGTATAGATATCCATTTATCTTTTAATTCATTGATCAAACAAATCCAAACAGTGCTTTAAAATCTATAGCAAGCACAAACATTTCCATTGATCGTTTTTGTTGTTCGCAAACTGCTAAGGAATGAATCCTTTCTTTCGAATGCGTTCAGCACTCGATCTGGGATGACTTGCAACTTGGCAAGATCCCCTATATCCTGGGTTAGGGCATACCCTATTAACCCAACTTAGTCAAACCTTGAGTTCATTGGTTACTTCAGTCTATCGGCTGGTCTTTAGTTTCTAAACAATCTTCCTTACTCAAAAAGGATACTAGAGTATTCATCCTCTTTCAAGATAACTTGCGTAAGGATCCGCCAACCCCATTGCGAGACTTTTTCCATTCTCTTGTGTTCCAATCACAAGATCATATGACTCCACATTTGCTACGCATGCGTCGCATAGAACCATGAGACAATGGAGTCACGAAACAATATGTTTCAGGTTCTTTAAGCTGACGTCGTTAGACCTAGGGTTTCCAAGCTTCATCTTTGTAAGATTCTCAGAGACAAACCCTAGTTCCTTTTACGATTACAATTCAATGTCCCTACATTCAGGGAATGTGGGCAAGTATTTAAAGTATAGACGGTTCTTGGAATTTAACTCATTCCCAATGAGTATTTTGCAGCATAGGTGTTTTAAGTTTATGTCAATTTGATTAACTCTAGATTTGAGGTTAGGTTAATTCCAAATAATCTTCCTACACTTTGCGAACAAAATTCATGCTAAACAAGAATAATTTATGCTGTTGACAAACGATATTTTCCTAGAGTTTAGGCATCATAAGAATCATTTTATGCTTGCACTTTCCATGATGATTCATTGCAAAGAGGATATGGATTAATAGTACGAGATGCAGTTTATAATTCTAGGCTTAATCGAAGTATACAATTTCAATGGGTAATAATCTAATCTTATAATTCATTTCAATGCATAAGCTATTGGCTAGAAATGCTTTTATGCTTTCTTAATTCGCATGTATTGATGACTAAGTTCCTACATCGTGAACAACTAGGACAAGAATATATTCTATTTCTAACAATTAACCTTGCATGATTGAATTACAACAATATCAAATAAAAATTAGGAAGGAAAACCCGGGTTTGGGATGAGATATCCACATGGATACCGGGAGATGACCCTCCCGCGGCGGCTGTGCCTTGGACTTTCTTAGGAGGCATCGCAATTGTAGTTTTTCGGACGTGGAAGCAGCTTTACAACTCCTCCTTGGAATTCCACCGTCGCTCCCTTGCACCGCCCGTCGAAAGTAGTTTTTGGAAGGCTCCCTCCTTGAAGTCAAGGATTCGAAGGGTGTTTCAAAATCTTTTACGACTAAGACCCATTGAAGCCATAGGGAAGGCTTAATGGCCTTTTAATGACTCGTTCAAACGAGGAATGAAAAGGGATGGAAAAGACACAAGATGCGGGAGAGAACTCCAGGGGAATATAGTAACCGTAAAGGTTATAAGTAAGGTCGAAGGACCCTTAGGTAAAACTTGGAGAAAAGGGGTTTCAATACACCACAAGGGGAGGGGCTAGGGAAGGTTTAAACACGGAGGAAAGAGGGGTGGTTCCAAAGCCAAGGGATAGGGGTTTAAGGAATTAACACAGAGGGGGGGTGTGGTTTCAGGATACCCAAGGAAAGGGTTTAAGGGTTAATACACGGGGGGTGTGGTTCCAAGGAAAAGGGGGCTTAAGGATTTATAAAATACGAAAAAGGGGGCTTAAGGAAAGGGGCTGAGTGAACTTTAAAATCACCGGGGAGGTAATAATCCCAAAAGAAAGGACTTAAGGGTAAAACATGGGGTTCCAACACCCATGGGAGAGGGGCATATAATGCTTTAGACACGGGAGTGTTTTAGGCTTAAGGGATAAGAGGGGTGATAAGACCTTTAAAGCCTAAAGGCTTAAAGGATAAGGGGGGTGATAAGACAGGGGGGGTTTAATAAAAAGGTACAGGAAGGGGGGTTAAGGAGGCCCCCCCTTGGAAGCTTCTGAGCTTCCAAACTTAACACGTGGGGGGGGGGGGGGGGGGGGGGGGATAACTCCCATGCAGTGAAGGCAATTGACAGATGGCCATTTTTGGCGGCGTGTAGTAGATAGACGGAATGGCAGCGGGCTGTTGATGGTCTTCCCTTCTCAGCTACTGCTGACGGCGATGTGGGCAGGGGGACCAGACTGCAGCAGCTGCTGCAATTGGTTTGGGCGGCATCTCGACTAGCTCTATTACAGCCCTCCCATGCTTTATGGCAGACTCTTCACCCCCCGTCAAGCTTACTGATAGTGGCGACTAGGCGGCCCTCCCGTTGGCTGCACGGCAGCCCAAGCCTTCGTCATAGCACAGTGGTGAGCGGCCTCACCCTCACACAGCGACACACGGAGATTGGTAGCCTCCCTTTCGATCCTTCCCTGCAACGGCTAGTGTCGATTCGCATCGCCTCCTTCTCCCCTTTCCTGCTCAGCGTCACTGATTGGCTTTTTATAGGGGGAGGGGAGGGAGATCCTCCCTCTCTATGTGTCACAAGGCATGAATCCCCCTTGCTTCAAGCTCCATCAAGGAGCTTGGTGTCCCATGCTTCCCTCCCTCTCCCCCAGCTCGACAGTCGGCTGGGGGAAAGAGGGAGTAATTAAAAAAATTTGCCTTAATCTAATAAAATGAATTATCCCAAAGCCCTATTCATGGGTGATAGAATTTAGATTTGTTAATGGGCCATGGCGCAGTTCTCAATGGTGTTAGGGTCGAAGAAGAGGGGAGGCAGGCCGCGCTCTTGTGGAGTCGGGTCCTGCTTAAGTAATAGCTTAAGTAATCTAAGGTAGTTACATGTAGTTACAAAAGCTGGATCGGGGCATGAAGAGAAATCTGCGAGGAAGCGCGTCATAGAGTCATCTAGGCTTTCTCAGTTAAAGATAAGGGCATGTTCGAAGGATACTACATTGGAGATATTAATAATGGGAAAGTCGTAATGCCCATGGAGGGTGGCATTAAAATCCGCACCTACCCTTTGAGGGTATGCCATGTATGTGGGGTTGTTCCTCTCGAAGGAAAGTGTGTTAAAAAACGCCATCCAGGCAAGCATACTAATGTCGCATACTCGCCTCCTCCACAGGGGTTGGCTTTTATAGCCATGTATTGTATATGGAACTTCAAAAGCTTTGCTTTGCTAGTAGTCGGCCTCTTCAGTTCCCCAAGAGGTGGGGGTCTTCTCTCTCTCTTCTAGCCACTTTTTCCCTAGTCGGCCACCAATTGCGATCACCTCCTCCATCACCCTAAGCAGCAAGACCCTCTGCAAGCTATTGGGCAGGAGAAAGCTAAAGGTGAATGGATCCTTTTCTTTTTCTTGTCTCTCCCAAACCACTAGTTTTGCATGGAATACAGCTCGGATGTCATCAGGGCAAGGTGGGAGGGGTGCGGACGGCTGCACGGTTGGCTTGGCCCTTAACTCTGATCAATTTCTCATGTTCTTATTTTTTGGAGTTCAGCTGATTGGCCAAGGACTCAATCTTGTTCTTCTGTTGCTCCATGTTCTGTTTTCTTTCCTCGTCCCTGGCATTGAGCTCAGCCATAAGCGCTTTGACTTTGGTGGTTTTTGCAATGAGCTCCTCATACTGCATGATCAGGAGCTTGTGTTCTCTTTGCATTTTCACAAGTTTATGTGTTTTATTGTCTAGCAGCTGCCTCCAGTGCTCTTCCCTATCGTCGTTAGCCTTCACTTCTTTCTTGAGATCCGATATCTCCCTTTGCTGCATGGCTATCATTCTAGTTTTGTCAAGTTGGAAGGCAACTACTGACTCCTTTTCAGCCGCCAACTTAGCCACAGCTATCTTTCGTTCCTCCTTAGCTTTCTCCAATTGGGAGAGTAGCTCGACGACGTACTCATCGTAGTTAGCTGATGGCCTCATCGTTGTGTGGATTGGTGATGTCGAGGCTTCCACCTTCTGTTGTTTAGGGTCTTGCTTTGATTCTGCATCAGTGGCTGGCCTCTTTTGCCCTGTAGCCGTAGTTTCGGTGCTTTGTCACTGGCCCATTTCTTTGTTGATTAACTCTTGCATCCATGCCACGAAATTTGAAACATCAGCACTGGTCGGGATGCTGAGGGTGATAGTGGTTGGTTCAGCGGGAGCACCATGAGGGGAGGAATCGGGTGAATTGGGGATTTGCCCTTGCCCTCAATGACAGCGGGCGGCGTGATTTACGACACCTGTGTGCTAGAACCAGGTCCTTCTCTTTGCTGGGCTTAGATTCCCCAATTCATCTGCCCTGCTTTGTTGTTTGATAGATCGGTGTGTAGCCTCAGCCAGGTCTTCCTCCTCCTTTCTTCTTAGTTCCTCGTCTTCCTCCATGACTTTTCTTTGCCTTTCCGCTTCTGTTTCTAGGCATTCTTCCTCCTTTTTGTCTTTTTCTTCCTTTTCTCTCTTTTTTCTCTCCTCAGCCTCCTGCTTTGATGCCTTCTTTGCCTTCTGTAATTCTGCCTTTTCCTTTTCTTCTTCATGTTTCTTCTTCTTCTCCCTCTCCTTAGCCTCCTTAAGGGATTCTTTTTTGGCCCTTTCCAAGTCCTCTTTCTCCTTCTTGCGGCCTTCGTCATCCTTTTTCTTCCTTTGGGCTGTTTTCTTCTTGGGTTTCTTGGTCATCTTCTTGCTTTTCTATTCGTCCCCTTCTTCCTCAATCTCAGTTCTGTCGGTGGACCCTTCTTTGTCCTGGTGAGAGGGCGATCCATCCGGCGTTTCTCCTTCTCCTTCTTCTGCATTCTGTGTCTCCTTTACTGCCTCCTGGATGAGCGCAGTCAAAATGATTCCGTAGCTGATAAATGAGGCCTTGGACGAGGCCTTCTTCCTTTCTGTGGCCTTGGAAGCTGAAGACTCTCCACCTACTGGCGTACTTCCCAAAGCCAGTGCTTTAGCCGCCTGGTCGATGGTTTTGCGCACATAGCCGTTACAATCGACTTCATATAGGGTATGAGCTACCACATTCTCCAATACTGGCACACTGATTCGGTGCATCAATGCGTTGTAGCGGTGAGACTGGAAAAGAGTGTGTGTACCAGTTTTGCCTGCAATCTGGTTTCTGTATCAGGGATATCGTGAATGTTGATGCCAACGTTTGTTAGCACGTCCTCCTTTCTCATCCCCAGCATGGCATACGCATCTCTCTTCTGCTTCTTTTCTATTTTCGATTCTAGTCCCAGTGCCTTTTCCACCAAGGCGGGGGTTAAGCGAACCAACACTTGCTTGGAATTTTGTCCCCTTCCTATTGTGACGGTGCCGCATTCGTTGTCGGGGTCGTAAGACCTAAGAAATTCCACGCACCTTGTGTGGTTGAGTTCTTGTGCGAATCTTTCCAAGTACTTGGTGAAGTTGCAGTTTTCAACAACTCTCCTTGCCACCAATCCTTCTATGTTGTGAATAGTTTGGAATTTCAGTTGGTTGTAGGCGCAGCTCTCCAGGGTGATGCTGTACTGTGCTCTCTCCTCTTCCATGAATGGAAGCCGATGGGCATGATCTTGTTGCGACATTTTTCGTTCCTGTCATAAACCGTAATTTTCATTAGTGCTTTCCACATAGTAATTTGCTAATTGCTAAAAAAGAAAAACCCTATGATTTTTGAATGAATTCATTAAGAATCAATGTAGATTTTCCTTTTCAGACTTTGACTTGTTACCCTTTACTTCAAAGTTTCCATGCCCTTTTTCCTACCCCATCCGTTTTTCATAATATATGTTTATGTGTTTCACTAATTTTGATTTGATTGGCCTGATTTGATTCACCTTACCCCCTCCCCTTCCAGCTTGAGAAGAATCCTTCCTAGGATTCAGGGTCAAAAGGGCAAGGGTGTTCGGCATGGTGGTGTAGGAGTGACTTGTGAAGGAGCCAATCATAGAACTGGGGGTTGTATTCTAGGTGAGCTACGCGGTCCAGATCAAAGGGTCGAATCCCCACTTGCGTGATATATGTGAGAACATCTGTTAGGAAGTCACCAGAGTTGACACGGCTAGCAATGTGTAACTCTTCCTCAGTCAACAAGTGATCGAGGTAGGGGTGTCCTTTGATGTGTTCTTCCATGGGTCGGCCCCGAAGAGTAGTTAACACTCTATACGAGGTTGGTGCGACATATGTGGGATCGTATTCCGTTGTTTTGATAGCGCGGCGCTGCTCAACGTTGGTCATTATGCGGCACCCTTCAACTTCCCATTGCAGCCTAAGAGTGTACCAATGCCTTAAGAACGGGGAGTCAATATCAGCGAGCTTTGATAATGCTGTGATTTCTTGATCAGTGATAACAAAAGTGGTTCGTTGATCGTATGACGGGACGAGGCACTGTTTGATGGCTTGCTCCTTGGAGATCTCGCTGTTGAGCAATTCAACAATGGAGCGAGAAGCTTTTGCAAATGCAAATTCAAAGGTTTCCGAGGAGCATGGCATCATTTTAACTTCAGTTGCAAAGGGTTCCTCCAATAGTCCTAAGTCCAAGCGGCCGTAGCTTAGCGCTAGCAACATGAAGGTGGTGTCTAGTCGTTTAATGCATTCCACCATGTCATCCACGATGTCCTCAATGAGGTCAGTGGCCAGCGCTGAAAAGGATTTGCGTTCATAGGAGGGCGTAAGGCCGATGGGTGGTCGAGGTTTGCTAGAACTAGAGCCTGTGACAACGAAGAGTTATAGTTGGGAGTGTTCTTGAGTCTGCGGTTGGGCCGCTTGGATTATGGGTGGATTAGGAGCAGCCACGACGGACGAATTGTTGCATTCAGGTTGGATTTGGAGAGTTGGATTGACTTGGTCGGGTGATGACTCTTGTGACGGAGTCTGTTGTTTGGGCCGATAGGCTTGTGTGACTCTCTTGGGTTTAGGCGTGGATGAGTCAGATGGCTATGGTTTTGGAGAGCACTGTGGCTTATGGTTTGGAGGGTTTATGGGACTTGGATTGATCAAGCTTGAGGGCGGCATATGAGTAGTGCCTTTGGCCGTGCCTTAGGGATCCACAGTCAGGTGGTGCCCACGTAGTAGCCTTGCACATGCAAAAGGACTTTAGGGACCCATCTTTTCTTGATCATGCGGTGCTTTCTGTGATTGCGTCTTAGTCTCCTAGGTTTAAAGTTTTTGGTTTTATGAGGATAGGAGCGTCAACTCCTAGGCAGCAGTTGCGGCTGCTTAGGCTGCCATTGAATTCTAGGCCGTTGGACCTTAGGTTTTGCTATTGTGGGCTATGATTCATGAAATCTAGGAGGTGGCATCCGCGCACCATCCCCCTCCTTGGACTTGGTTACGGATATTTCCACCGGTGGCATTGCGGACAGTGATGAGGTCACGTAGCCCTTGTTGAAAACTGTGACAATGCCAATGTTGTCTATTACGAGGTGGATGTGCTGCAACTCATAATCAACATTGCAGTGAGTCTGCTTTTTGAAAGTTTGCCCCAACAGCGACTCCGTGCCTGCGTTTTTAGCATTTGGCAACATGTAAAAAATCATTGGGACAGTCTCAGACTCAATAGAAACGGCAGCTCTGCACTTGCCGAGAAGTGCGTAGGAATGGGCCCCATATGGGCTTAATTTTGCATTAGTGGGTTGAAGTGGTGGTTTGCCAAGTTGAGTCCAATGATCATGAGTTAAGACATTGAAGTGTGCTCCCTTGTCCATCAAAGCATTGAAAGCGCATGTTTGTTTTGCAGTGACCATGATATGGAGGTATGCGGGCTCTACGGCTTCCTCATCCTCATCATCAATCTCAGTGATTGTGGCCACTCGTATCTTGAAAGGCAGTTCTAACATCGGGGGCTCATGCAAAGGATGGGTGGGAGGGTAGTACTTCTTGACACGACTGTGATTGAAGAAGCCTATGCCCTCACCGTCTAAGGTCTCGAGCTCGACATTGCCTATGCGGCTGATCGCACGAACTTTGAAAGGTCCAAGACCTCTAAATTTCATTTTCTGCTTATGCCCCTTAACTGAGTAGAGGAGCACTAAGTCGTCATGTTCAAAGTCACACTACTTGATATGCTTGTCAAACCAGTTCTTGCATCGGGCCTTCTCACATATAAGCGCATGGATGGCTGGAAGGCGAGTCTCTGAGAGGCGTTCGAGTTCGACCAAGCGTTGTGTCCATGCCTCCTTCCCTTCCCATCATTCTTGAAGTGCTATTCTCAGGCTAGGAACGAAGAACTCTAATGGTAGAACCACTTTAGTTCCATAGGTCAGCCTGAAGGGGGTTTGACCGACAGCCATTTTATAAGCTGTGCGGTAAGCCCACAAAGCTGCCATTAGCTTGTTGTCCCAGTCGCTGCATGAGGCTGAGACCATCTTGGTCAAGACATTCACAAGAATCTTATTCGTGGATTCTGCCTGACCGTTTACCTCAAGGTAGTATGGCGAGGATTTGTGATGGATGATGAGAAAGGTGGACAGGAGATGAGTTATCACTTCGTTGATGAAGTGCATGCCTTGGTCACTGACCAATTCAATGGGGTAGCCGAATCGCGAGATCACTTGCTCCCATAAGAACTTGGCAGTCGTCCTAGCATTGTTTTTTCGTGTTGCTCTTGCCTCTGCCCATTTCGTGAGGTAGTCTGTGGCCACAATGATGTACTTGGCTTGTGAATACTGTGCCGTAGGACTGATAGGTCCTATGAAGTCAATTCTCCATTTTTCAAAGGGTTATCGTGCAATAACCGGAGTCAACTCCATCTGATCCTTGCGAATCAGGACTTTTTTTCGTTGGCACTCGTCACAATGCTTGACGAATCGCGTTGCATCTATCGCAAAAAAGCATGGGCCACCACATTTGAGATTGCAACACTTTTCGTGCTGTTGTATCTCCGCTAAAGTGCCCTCCAGCAATGCCGATGGGTGCCTCTGAGAGCACATCGTGCATCTCATGTTCGCATACACACCTGCGCAGCAATCTGTCTTGCCCCGGCCTATAGAGTTGGCCTGCGACGATCAGCCGATAGGGCTGGATCTTAAGGATTAATCACCTAAGTCAAGCTTTTCCTATCGGTCGATCAGGCAGTCCGTGTTCAAGCACTTAGACTATGCCATCCGCCCAATATGGTGTTAGATCAGCCTTGAATAAATCTCTCTCACTGGACAGGTTAAATAGATAGGCATCGGGTAATTCATCACAACAATGCCTTGTCCAGCAGCTTCTCCCGTGGGAATGTGTGACATATGGTCAGTCATGTAGTGTTGTTTTCCTTTTCATACAACCATGGAGAAGTCGAATTCCAAGAGCAAAAGGAGCCACCAAGCTATGCGTCCTGTAGTGCAAGGTTTGTTTACTAGATAGAGTAGGGCTTGACGGTCCACAAGAAAGGTAAAAGGTGTGGCCAATAGATAGTGCCAGAATTTCTTCACAGCAAACACCATGGCTAATCCTTCTCTTTCTGTCATCGAGTAGTTCATTTCCGTCTCAGTGAGTTGTCTGCTAGCAAAGCTCACTGGATAGTCTAAGTTGTGTTCACCAGGTTGGCACAACATTGCTCCCACGGCAATCTTAGAAGCATCGATATGCACGTGGAAAGTAATGGTCCAATCTGGGGCTCGTAGAATTGGTGTTGTGGTTAGAGTCTTTTTCAACTCTTCATATGCTCATTGTCATGCCTCGGTCCATTCAAAGACGATCAGCAACTTGTACAAAGGATTGGCGATCAATGCATAGTTCAGTACAAACCGCCAGTACAAACTGCCAATAGTACCCCGTATGGCCTAGGAAGCATTGAACGCCCTTGTAGTTGATTGGGGGTGGAAGGTCAATAATAACCCTGACTTTTGAGAAGTCAGTGGCAATGTCGTTCTTCGACACCACATGCCCTAAGATGCATCCATGCTTTACCCAAAACTGGCACTTTAAGGGGTTCAAGGAGAGACGATATAAGCAACACCGCTCAAAGACTGCGCGGAGTTTGTCTAAGTGTTCGATCCAGGTCGAGTGGACACAGAGGTCGTCGACAAAAACTTCCAACTCCTTGCGAAGCATGTCTTTAAAGATGGTGCACATGAGGCGTTGGAAGGTGGCAGGGGCATTAGTCAACCCGAAGGGCATGACTATGTAAGCAAAGACGCCCCACTCAGTGGCGAAGGCAGTCTTATGCCTGTCCGTAGGATGCACTTGCACCTAGTTGTACCCTGAGAAGCCGTCCAGAAAACTGTAGGCTTCCTTGCCCACCACTCTCTCAAGCATGTGCTCGGTGTACGATAATGGATAGTTGTCCCTCTTAGTAGCAGCGTTTACTTTCTTGTGATTGACACACACTCGGATTTTTCCATTCTTCTTCATCACGATGACTATGGGTGATACCCAGTCTGTGTGTTCAATTTCGTAAATGAATCCCGCTCTCATCAGCTTATCAATCTCCTCTTTGACAGCATGAGCGTGTTTTGGATTCATAGGGTATGGTCGTTGCTTGACCGGCATTGCGTCTAGCGTCATGGGTATGTTGTGAGTCATGACACTCGAATCTACCCCCTTAACCTCTTCTAAGGACCAGGCGAACACGTATATGTACTCTCGCAAGAGAGCGACAAGACTCGTTTCTTCTTTCTCAGTCAAGTCATTGGCAATGAAGACTAGTCGGGGTGTTTCCCCTTCCTGGGCTAGGTTCACCTCCTTGACCTTGGTTGTTCCCTCAATCAGTTTGCTCTTTTCCCCTTGACGCTTGGTACCTAACAGAACTACTACCCTATCCCCTTTTTTGAATTTCGTGAATCGTTTAGGGAGGTCCTGTGTTTTTCGTTGTTCCTCCGTTCGTGTATCCTTGGGTTGTTTTGCCTTTTTCTACCTTAATCGTCTCTGCCTCAGGTGGACGGGTAGGTCCCCCTTCGTGCATCTGGCTGTGGGGCGGCCTAGGTATTTCTGGATCACTATCCAAACTAACCCCCGACTCAGAGTCAAACTCCCCATCCTCGCTAGAAGAGGTAGTCTCCTCTGGTGGGCACAGTTTGGACAGTGACTCTATCCTAAGCACTGATGTTGTTCTCGGCTGGGCTACGCCTACTTGCTCAAGGTCTATGGCTCCTACGTGTCTGAGAGCTGATTTTTGAGCTCGATATGTGCCTAAAATTTGCCAAAAAATCCAGACTTTAGGGAAAAAATATTCAACGTCGAAGGCGGTTGCTCCAGTAGGACGATTTTAAGCACCAAGTGAAATACGACTCTTAAAAGGCACCCGGGCGACACTTGTTGATTTTTGATAATTTTTCAGATTTCCATGCGGGTTGTCAGGAGTTGCCAGCTAATGCGGGATGTCAAGCCGAACGCCCAGGATTTTTCAGAGCTCGATTTGGAGCTTGGACGGGGAAATGGCCAAGAAACCGGTCAAGATGCGAAGGGGTGAACAAAATTTGGGCAAAATGGGGTAGTGACCTTTGGGAGCCCAACTTTAAATGTCACATGAAAAGAAGATGTAAATGAGATGATGCAAGCGTGGAGAGAGAACATGTCTATAGAGGCGCCGAAACTTGCGCCTTCTATGTTGATGATGGAGGATGGGGTTTGCATACAACCCATACAATAGAACTTGGGCCTTGATTTCCTCCTGTGTGCTGATCATATTGCTGCCCTTCGCTCGTCCAATGATGGCCTGGATGAAGAATTCTGATTTTAGTCTTTCTCTCTCCTCCCTCTCTCTCCCCTAAGGGGCCATTCTTGTGTGGAAGAAGACAATGAAGAATGGTAGAGGAAAGCTTGTCCGGATGAGACCGGATTGCTTTCGGGTGGATGAAGACCTGAAGAATACTGATCTTGAAGATGCTAAGCATTAAATCCATGCTGGAAATCAGTCCCACAACCAAGAACAAAAACTGTAACCCGAAAATAAGCAGTAATCTATTTTTACAAAGAAAAATGATCTTTTTATGCTATTTGCTTTATGAAACCTTGTTCATATGGGATGAAAGTTCATTATGATATTTTTTGCCATGAGTTTCAAGTGTTTGCAACCTGAAAATCAGAAAATATAAGGCTACATGGCTAGAATTAGTGTCAAAATACATGAAAAACATGCGTTTTGAGGGTAAATTTGGGGGTTTTGCTATATAAATGAGAAATATGATATGTCACACCAACTAAATCTGAGTTTTTACTGTCAATGAACCTAAGGGTCATAGCCCACAATCAACTTTCATTTTCAGTCATTATTTATTAAAGAAAAATAGGAAAAATGCCCAAAAATAGAAAAATGGATTTAAAATTAGAGAAAAATAGAAAACGGGCTGAGGAAAATTAAGGAAAATTATATCTATATTTGTGCAATGTATAACGATGGCAAAGCACGAGGTTGGCCTCGGTTTGTCCCCGTTTCTATGTTTTGTGTGTATTTATCGTTCTTTTAAAAGAGAGAAAAACATAGAAACCCTATCAATGATACAAAATGCTACAAAATGCTAAGAGTTGGATGAAGAGGGGCTAAAACGCTGAAAGATAAAGAAAAGATTTGATTTATGCATTGCACTTGGCATATAGGAACCGGTTTGAATAAAGAGGATGGTAGCATGAGCATATGGCTCGATGCCTCCTTTCAACGCAGCACGCGCTAGTAAAATTCATGGAAAGAATGCTTTATGCACCATGCACCATGCTGATCTTTCTTTTGTCTGAGCACATAGCCATACGTGATTTGCATTAAGTATAATAATTAAAAGGTATCAGAAAAACCTCATGGATGCATGGCACCTGTTTTCCTTAGGTTGTGACCAACGATGAGCGTGAGAGGATATCCTAAGCTGTAGGTTAGTCGTTGAGTCCTAAGGGGAAAGTGTAGTGAGGAATGATACATCCTGGAATGTAAAATATTGGTACCTTGAGAGGAGTTTGTGCTCGTATGTGTTATATGTTTAGCAGCGCATCAAAGGGCCAATCCCTCCGATGTAGGAGAGCTGCAGTGGGGCTCCGACTATTAGTCGGTGGAGTGCCTCCATATGTGTGTGATCGTGGTATTGCCAATGTGTAAGGGTTCTCCCTTTGAGGAGTTTTAGGAAAACGTTGGACTATAAACTATAAACGCATAGACTAAGCTTTAGGGCAGTTTGTCCTTTAGCATTAGATTGATGCTCCTGGTCCACGAGGCCGTGAGGGTGTTTGTGTGTCATGAGCATGAGGTCCACCTAGTGCTATAGCCAGTGTCGGCCCATTTCAAGTCCCATCAGTGTTCCAACCAGGCATGATCACATTCCATGCGCATGACTCCTCGCTCTATCCTGAAGGTACTATTTTTTTGCGGCTTGGAGTCTACTCATATTTGCTCTATTTCTTCTCCTTCAGTGTCGTATTCCACGGTATCTACCTCACCCTCACTTTCGTTACTAAAGGATTGGCAGACTTCGTATTTGTCGCTAGAATCCTCTTCGTTAGACTGTCGACGTCTCCTAGGGCTTGGTATATCTCTGGTCGTTGGTTAGGAACTAGGGCCCAGTTATACATGAGGTTTATGTCATGCACTCTGGTCCATTGCCACTTGGATTCATCTAAGAGATCCAGGAGCGGTTTGAAGTTTTCAGTTGGATTGCCAGCTAGCTTGTCCGTTAAGTATTCCACTATCTCCTGGAGTTCTCTTTTGTTGGTTGGGACTTGGAAGTTGACAGGCTTAGGTTTCCCACGAAGAGTTTCTGCCATCATGCAGACTGGTACGGAGGGTGTGTCGTTATACTTGTCGATTGTTTTGATGGCTTTCTCATATGCCTCATGATCTGAGAACGGCAGGTCGATTGTAGTAAGGACGTGCATCCAATCCCGCTCGTCCTCTAGGCATGGGATATACTTGGTCAAGGGCCCATAGTACTTCTTGACCCGGGTGTTACCCTTAAGCATAGCAGAGATGGCATCTAAGACGACTGGTGAGGTCTTCCAAGTGTCCACCTCTATTCTCACGGCATCTGTTCTATTGCCAAGGAAGATCAAGCCGTTACCCCAATCTTCGATGACTCTAGCGTTGCGCATCCAAGGTCGGCTTAATTAATGCCAGGAGGCATATTCCACGGTGGATTCCGTGAGGTTTTACGGTGGATTCCGTAAACTTAGATGTCCGGGGCTCATACACAAAGAGGATTCTTTGTGCGAGAAGTTGATGGGGACGCTTGTCCTTTTCGGGCGTTTCATTAATTTAGTGTGTACATGGGTGATTCCATAGCGGGTGATTCCACAAAATGCATATTAAATTAATAAACGTTTATGAGTTTAGAGTGCGCACTCGTAATAAATTAAGGTTAGGATTTATTTCTAACCAGTTGATTTATTTATGTAGCTGAAGACTGCTAGGTATTCACTTTTGTCGGTTTAATTGTGTTATTTTACTAACGATTGTGAATGCTTCAGTTGATGTGTAGAGATAGCAGCAGTGGCGGAGGAAAGCATTGGAGTCTAGCGGGTTTTCGACCTTTGGACTATATTTTGATAGGCGCCACGCCTATATTTTGTTATGTCTATAGAGACATCGATTATTTATTATTATTTTGTATGCGCTTATGCGCCCGGATATGTTATTTCTATTTGGACATTGAGATTGGGCGTGCCAGACACTATGGGCACCGTCCATTAGCTTTATTTTCTTATTTTTGGTAGAAAGCAAACTCAAAAGCTAAAAGCTTGTCATATTTTTGTAATTGGGCTATTATTGAGCATGAAGATTGGAAATATACATTAAATACATGCTTTGTGAAGCGCTCACACAAGGCATGGGGGAGATTGAACCCAATTTGTCTCTTGCCTCTTGTCATGCTTGCTTTTACATGGGTTTTTGTGCTAAAAAGTAGAGTACTTTGTTCTTGGGGACCTTCCGGGATTCACCACGTGAGCTATCTGCGTCCGATCGGGATTCACCACGTGAGCTATCTGCGTCCGATCTGCGCACCAGTGGTATCAGAGCGGAGCAGAGATCAAGAGCTTCCAATCGCTACCAATCTCGGGCGAAGGCGGAGCTCCAGGAACAAACGGCCTCTACAGTCAATCTCATCACGAACCGTCGATACAGGCAGACTTCTGGCGATCAAGAACCCCTGTTTCCACTGTAAGATCGCGAAGGACCAGGCTCTGCAGGCGGAGGACCACTCAAACACCTCCTTCATCAAGTCGTGGAGTTACAGAGATAAGCTCCATTATTTTTATCAATATTTCTTTCAATTAAGCTTAGAGAAAGCTTAAGAAGCTTATAAAGCTTCAAAATTTCACTTCGATCTGCAAGAAGGGCCCTCCGAATTTCACGCGCGGCCAAAAAAACGGCCCCCCCCCTCAGGATCAAAAACGGCGGCCTCTGCTAGTCCTCCTTAAGCCTTAAGCACTTAAGCTTAAGCTTAACTACTTAAGCTTAAGGCTTCTTACAAGTTACACAGAGCAACAAAGTCGATCTACTCCGGGTCTCGCACTCTTCAAGTCAAGTTCCGTAAGTCGACAGAAATCAAGTTCTGCAAGTTCTGCAAGTCGCTCTAAGTCCAGCAAGTCAACAACCCTGCAAGTCTGCTAAGTCTGCAACTCTGCAAGTCAGACTAAATCAGAATTGACTAGTGCTTAAAACTCATAGAAGACTTGTTCGTATGCAAAAACTCTGAACTGGAAAGCTGTTCGCAGCAAGCTGTTCTACCTATCTACAAGTTCGTTGAAGTACTTTCAGCAAACGGAGACAGAAATATTGCAGAATTTTTGAAAATTGAAGAAGAAATACCCAAGAATACATAGCCTTGTAACCCCAAATTTGAGCTACGCTCATCCCACTAACTGATTTTGAGTGAGAAAGGTTTGTTGAGTTTTACAGGATGACTACCCCACATATGGATGATCCTATGGCTGAAGAAGATCTACCCGAGCCTACCATGGAACAAAAGCTGGATCTTATCATGCTGCAATTGGAAGAAGAGCGAAGAGCTAGGCAAGCTTTGCAAGCGCAATTGACAAAGCTACAAGGAGCGTCCATTGATAAAGAAGAACCTCAAGCTGAAGATTTGATTCGCCGTACCATCAATGCCACTCTTGAAGCACAAACCATTCGCAAGGAATCCAAGATAAGTAAACGAAGTTTCAAGTTTCGCACTTTCAATGGCATAAGAGAAGGAAAGACTGTTTTATCATTCATTAGTCAGTTTGATGACTATTTCTATGAGGAAACTTATCCCGAGAAAGATAAAATCAAGTGTGTTACTAATCATCTGATAGACAGAGCATCACTTTGGTGGACCGTAGTCCGCAAGAGCATAGAATGTCCTGCTACATGGGAAGATTTCAAGAAGAAGTTCATGCAAAATTTCCTACCACCGCAATTTCATGAGAAGGCTATCAAGCAATGGGATTTACTTCAACAGCGCGATCGTGAGCCTATTCCACAGTATACAGAGCGTTTTTGGAATGCACTTCTACAGTTACGCATGCTTGAAGACGTACCAGAGACGACACATAAGCGGAAGTACATGTCTGGACTTCTTGGACATTACTACGCTGAAGTGAACATGTTCAAGCCTGCTACCCTTGAAGACGCCATCTCCTTAGCCCACGACACTGAAGATAAGTTACGCGGAAGAGATCAACGACCACAGCAATTCCAAGCAAACGGTAATTATGGATCTAAACAATTCAATTCCAATTTCAGAAGGTTTAATCCAGGTCGTTTCTCATCACCATCTTTCCGCAAGAATTGGCCTAAACCACCTGCATTACCATCTACTGTCAATCCAAATTCTAAACCTATTCCACAAGCAAATCCAAATATACCCAGACTCCCAGCCATTGCAAATAATGTGACCAAAGCCAAGCCCATCGTATGCTACAAGTGTCACCAGCCAGGGCATCTCGCAGCAAATTGTCATTCAAAGAAGCCATCAGCACATATCAACTACCTTGGAGCTATGGACGAAGATGAGCATGAGGATATGCCGGATTTCACTGAAGAAGAAGATGATCCTACTACTACTTCCGACACTTTACCAGGTATGCCTACTTCACATTCATTGTTGACTATGAAATGTATGGTGCATGGAAAAGAAAGAACTATCTTGCATGATGATGGTAGTACCCATGACTTTATTTCAGCAAAATTGGTAAAGGAATTAAAATTGCATATTGTACCTACGCACTATCGCATAAAAGCTGCATTTTTAGGCACTAGGTACAATGGCACACAAGAAGTTCAAGATTTAGAAATTCAAATTGGTCCATATATTGAAAGAAGAAATTTCTTAGTTGTCCCATTACAGTCTAGCGACATTATTCTAGGAATGCCATGGAGACACCAACATAATCCCAATATAGATTATTCCACACACACAATGAATATTAATTTTCAAGGAAAATCTATTACATTATTTGGTATGCATGCAACTCATATCTTTCCACTGCTTTCGCATACTCAAGCAAAACGTGCACTACGCAAGAATACTAAATCATATCTCATTTGGGTGAATGAATTGCACGCAAAGGAAAATCATATGCACCCTAGCCATAAGGAATTTCTCGCATATTTTAAGGACTGTTTTGCAGAAGACCTACTACCAGGTTTACCTCCATCACGTCCAGAAGACCATAAGATTGACCTAATACCTGGCACACAACCACCTTGCAAAGCCCCATATAGGCACAATCAAATAGAGCAAAAAGAAATCCAGAGTCAAGTTGAAGAATTACTAAATAGAGGCTTAATTCGACCAAGCAGTTCTCCATTCGGTGCACCTGTGCTCTTAGTCAAGAAAAAGAATAATACTTATCGGATGTGTATTGACTACCGAGCATTAAATAAGATCACTGTAAAGAATAGGTATCCTATACCTAGAGTTGATGACCTTATGGACAAACTGCAAGGATCTTCTATATTTAGTAAAATTGACCTTAAGTCTGGATATCATCAGGTGAGGTTAGATAGATCCGACATATTTAAGACTGCATTCAGGACACAGTTTGGCCATTATGAATTCTTAGTCATGCCATTCGGATTAACTAATGCACCTGCCACTTTCAGTAGAATGATGAACCGTATTTTTCTAAAATATCAATATTGTGTGATTGTTTTCTTTGATGATATTTTAGTGTTCAGTCAAAGTGAAAAAGAGCATTATGAGCATTTATCATTAGTTTTTCAATTACTGAAAGAAAATCAATTGTTTGCAAATCCTGACAAGAGTGAATTCTTTAAGACAGAAATAGAATATCTAGGTCATATTGTATCAAAAGAAGGAATAAAAGTTGATCCTAAGAAAATTGACGCAATATTGCATTGGCCCGTTCCTAAAAATGTACATGAATTACGCTCATTCCTTGGTCTTGCTAGTTTCTATAGGAAGTTTGTACGTAATTTCTCATTACTTGCTTTACCATTGACCAAACTTCTTAAGAAAGGCATTGTTTATCAATGGACTGAAAACCAGCAGAAATCCTTTGATTTACTCAAACGTGCATTAACCAATGCCCCTGTTCTACAATTGCCTGACTTTAACAGACCATTCTTTTTAGTTGTGACCGATGCTAGCGGATCAGGAATAGGAGCCGTGCTAATGCAAGACAACCATCCAATAGCATATTCTAGTTCTAAGCTGAAACCCTCTGAGCTCAAATATTCCACTTATGACAAGGAACTCTTAGCAGTTGTCCAAGCATTAAAACAATGGAAGCATTATTTAATGGGTTCAGAATTCATGATAAAGACCGACCAGCAAAGCATTAGACATCTACTTAGCCAACCCCAAATTTCTGACCGTCATATCAAATGGGCTTCATTCATTCAAAGTTTCCATCCTATCATTCAATACCAACCTGGAAAAGAAAATGTAGTTGCTGATGCATTGAGTAGAAGACCTGCAATTCATAATATTTCTATTATATCTTTTGATTCTTTGATTGCTATGAAAGACACATATCACCAGGATATTAATTTTCATTCTGATTGGCAAAAATTAGTTCAAAATAATTTCATTCCTGTTGATTCATTGTCATATAATGATGGATTTATGTTTTTTGAAAAGAGATTGTGTGTTACTATTCCATTCCGATCTTTTGTTTTGAATGAAATTCATTGTCCCCCATATCAAGGTCATAGAGGTATCATTTCTACATTACGCATGTTAACTGAAGATTTTTATTGGCCGCATATGGATGCAGATGTATCTAATTTCGTTTCTGAATGTTTGATTTGTCAAAGAATAAAGAGACATCATGGTAAACAGTATGGATTATTAATGCCTTTATCTATTCCATCTAAACCTTGGGAACATATATCTATGGATTTCATTACTGGCTTACCAAATACTAAATCTAACCATGACATGATTTGGACAATTGTAGATAGATTTAGTAAGCAAGCATATTTCATTGCATGTAAGAAAACTTTAACAGCATCACAAGCAGCACAGTTATTTTTGAAAACTGTTTTTACTAATCATGGATTGCCGAAAGTGATTATTTCAGATCGAGATTCTAGATTTTGTAATAATTTTTGGATTACACTGTTTGCAAATCTAGGCACAAAGATTGATTTCTCATCTGCATTTCATCCAGAAACAAATGGACAAACAGAAGCCACAAATAGCACTATTCTAGATCTTTTACGTGCATACACTATCTCTAAACCTCAGACTTGGGATACTCATTTACATTTATTACAGTTTGCATATAACAATACACCGCACACATCTACAAAGAAAGCACCTTTTGAAGTTATTTATGGATATAGATTATCTACCCCTGTTGCATCTTTGTCTAATAGAATACAAAGTGCCGATGAAATTGCTGTTATGCATAACACTATTTTTGATGAGGTAAAGGATATGATTGCTAAAGCCCAACAATCATATACCAAACAAGCCAACAAGAAAAGACAAGCCATGAATTTCAAAGTTGATGATTATGTTTGGCTTAGAATAGAAAAGCGTAGACTCCAAAGTGTAGATAGACATCCAGTTGTCAAACTAGCTCCTAGATTCTACGGACCATTTAGAATCATTCATAAGATTAATGACAATGCATTCAAGTTAGAACTGCCATCTCATTGGAAAATTCATAATACATTTCATATTAGTTTATTGAGACCATTTAGAGGCCAATTACCTATCCACCCTGTCTATGAAAACCCACCTTTACTAGAAGAAGAGACTGAAATACTTGAACCAGAAGCCATCATAGACACTGACTACATGACCACTAGAACTGGCCGAAGGTATTCTAGATATCTAGTAAAATTTAAGAACCATCCTGTAGAGGAAGCACAATGGATGCACGCTAGAGACTTAAATGCTTTCCCCACTCTATTAGCTCCACATTGAGCTAATAGCAATTGAGGTCAATTGCTATCCCACCCCGGGGGTATGATGCCAGGAGGCATATTCCACGGTGGATTCCGTGAGGTTTTACGGTGGATTCCGTAAACTTAGATGTCCGGGGCTCATACACAAAGAGGATTCTTTGTGCGAGAAGTTGATGGGGACGCCTGTCCTTTTCGGGCGTTTCATTAATTTAGTGTGTACATGGGTGATTCCATAGCGGGTGATTCCACAAAATGCATATTAAATTAATAAACGTTTATGAGTTTAGAGTGCGCACTCGTAATAAATTAAGGTTAGGATTTATTTCTAACCAGTTGATTTATTTATGTAGCTGAAGACTGCTAGGTATTCACTTTTGTCGGTTTAATTGTGTTATTTTACTAACGATTGTGAATGCTTCAGTTGATGTGTAGAGATAGCAGCAGTGGCGGAGGAAAGCATTGGAGTCTAGCGGGTTTTCGACCTTTGGACTATATTTTGATAGGCGCCACGCCTATATTTTGTTATGTCTATAGAGACATCGATTATTTATTATTATTTTGTATGCGCTTATGCGCCCGGATATGTTATTTCTATTTGGACATTGAGATTGGGCGTGCCAGACACTATGGGCACCGTCCATTAGCTTTATTTTCTTATTTTTGGTAGAAAGCAAACTCAAAAGCTAAAAGCTTGTCATATTTTTGTAATTGGGCTATTATTGAGCATGAAGATTGGAAATATACATTAAATACATGCTTTGTGAAGCGCTCACACAAGGCATGGGGGAGATTGAACCCAATTTGTCTCTTGCCTCTTGTCGTGCTTGCTTTTACATGGGTTTTTGTGCTAAAAAGTAGAGTACTTTGTTCTTGGGGACCTTCCGGGATTCACCACGTGAGCTATCTGCGTCCGATCTGCGCACCACTAATAGGATATCGTAGTCCACTCCCTTCATGACTATAAAGTCCATAGAGAATTGGACACCTGCAATCTTCACTGTCCAATTCTTAAGCACCCCGAATGGCTTGACTCTCATATCGTTTGCTAATGTGATATTAAACCTAGCAGTTTCGATAGGCGGGTTTTCCCAAGTCTAAAGCACCGCATGGCTAAGCACACTAACCCCAGCTCCCATGTCCATGATTCCCTTTCTCATTGTATTGCCTAGGGCTAGAACCGGTAAGACCACATGCATCTCGAAACCTTCCTAGAAGGCATTGACGTGTACAGATTTAGGCATAGAGTTCAGCATCAAACTCGGTATTTGCGTCTCTGCATCATGGTCATGAGGGTCTGCCATGACCTGCTCTCGTGACCCTTCAACCCACTGCTTAAGATCTCGCCATAGGATGGGATGCTACCCAAGCAAATCTCCCAAGCTAAGTGTTACAGGGGTAGTCACCAACGTGGTCAGGAGATTGTTGGGTGCTCGTCTTTCTCCTAACCTGGATTGTCCTGGCCAATGGCCGTGATTGATCTGCGGCCCTGTAGCATCAAGGCTTGGCCTTAGCGGCACTGCTTGTGGTGCAGTTGCTTCTCCCGACTTTGGTTGAGGAGGTGAGATTGACGAGCTTATGCTGGAGAGATCATCGATCTCATCCTCTATGATGGGCTCAGCATCTTTTAGATGCTCTTGAGCCTCCTTCACCCATTCCTTCACTTTTTCTATGGCCTCTAACTATCGCTTCGAATGCGGGTATTCCCCTACCTTAGCACTTCCCTTTTCGGCCGTCTTAGGGACTGAAGTCTCTACCTCTGCGTCAGAGAGCTCTTTCCAACAAGCAGAGTTGTAGCACTCTTCGTTTTTAGTGTGATTTTAGCTTCCAACCTCTTCTTCTTCCGCCTGCGACTTTTCTTTCCTATCGAAGCTGTGTCAAGGTCGCTAGGTCCTAGCAGTGATATTCCGGCCTGCTTTGTCTGGGCATGGGTCATGACCTTCAATGGGATAGGCGTAGCCTCCCCATCGAGGTTCTCGACACCAAACAGCCCCAATGGGACAGATGGTATGTTGGCTAAGCTAAAAGACGACTTTTGCTTTGGGCAATCGACAAAGAGATGAGTGATTCCGCACTCAGCACACCTTTGGTCAGCCTTGTCTCTGTTTTGCTGCTCCCTTTCAGGGCAGCATGATGAGACATGACCTAGGCGACCACAAGTCCAACAGGTGATTGGATCTTGCATCTGCCCTCCTAGGCCTCTATCTCGTCCTCTTCCTAACGCCATCACCGGGACGGGGCGATAATCCATGAGGACAGCGTTGTCCTCATCGTCATGCGAGACATAAGGGCATATGTAAGTTTCTTCCTCATTTGGTTCTTCCACGTAGTGGACTGGAGCATCGCTCGGTGGATGGGTCACGTAAGGACCAAGTGGTCTAGGTATGCTAGTAGGGTTTATGTCCATCCTAGGAACAGCTAGCTTAATGTTGTTAGGCGCAAAAGGGCCAATGGGGCTCCCCTTCCGAAAAATGGCTGCTACTTATTCGCTAGGTAAGGCTGGCCGTAGGGTTGTGAGTACGGAAGTCTTCTTGGTAATCTACAATGCATGACGTCATGACCAAACCTACTGCAGTTAGCACAAGGTCTTGACCTAGGGTCTTGACACTCGACTAGCAAGTGGTTTCCGCCACAGTACACGCATTGGACGTGTAGACGCATTGGTCGTCTCAACATGTCTTGCAACTTGGCTAACTCCATCTTTACATCAGCCGGTCTCGGTGGCCCTCCCCTTATCTTGGGATGATGGGACTGATCTCTCACTAGAGGCTGATGCTCTCTCTGATCTTCGTGAGTTGGTCTCTTCTAGGTTCGAGCTCCTGGAGCTCCGTTCTTTTAGTTGATCATCGACTCTGATGGCTTCCTCAAACACTCTAGCTAGTGCGTCTCGCTGCAAGCTCGAATTGCCTGCCAAAGCCTTATATAACTCCTCATCTCGAATTCTGCTGATGAATACAGTCGAAACTGCTCTTTCAGTCGGTCGCTCACCCATAGGGATTCTCTTGAAGAGACTCCTCACATGGGTTACATAGTCACGAATGTCCTCCTTCTCTTTCTGCTTGACGTTCATCAAGCATACTAGTAGATTATCGAAGTATCCAGGCTCGGAAAATCTCTTAATGAAGAGATCCTTGAGGCCACTGAAGTTGGCTCGCTCTGCGGCATCTAGGCTTGTATACCAAGTCCTTCCCTTGTCACCTAAGCAGAGCCTGAACGCTTGAGAGTGTTGAGTCAGGTCATTGAGGCCGTTGGCTTTGTAGACTTGCTCGAACTGCTCTACAAAGCTGTATGGATCATTGTGGGGTTGGTATTTGTCTAGTTGCTTGGCAACAATAGGGATTTTAGGCTGGCTCTTTGAGCCTTGGTTCTCTCCTAATCCTGCGAGCAGCAATGTCGCTAATGCCGTGGCACTTTGCTCTGTTGTCGTGTTATCTAGTAGTCACTTCATGAGAAGCTTGCTCAATGTCAAGTCTCCTTCTAGGGCTCTCTCGTGATCGGTTTGGTTTTTGATAAGTTCAGCACTCCTAATACCTCACGTAAATCCGTGCTTTGCCTTTGGCTCCTAGCCTGCTGGTCCCTATTGTATTTGACTATGCTTTGCAAAGCCTTGTGGGCTAGTTTTCTCTCTTCCTCCTAGGTCTATGATGATAGCGTCTCCCGTCCCGCCGTGGTGCTTGTACCGGGCGTGTGCATCGTAGTTGCTGACCAGCTCTGCTGAATAGCCTCCGGTCAGACGTTCAAGTTGAGTTCCTCATTAGACCTATGCTCTGAGCCTTCTTCTGCCATAGTCATGTTGTCATGCTCCACGAAGCTGTCGATTAGATTGAGTAGATTTATCAAATCCACGTTTTTGACGCCACCCGCTTGGTCCTACTTCGCGCATTGATGGTTTGTCTACATCTTGGGTCCTCTCCTACTGATGGGTTCCTTGAGTGGTTTATCTCAGCAAGTTCCTTCAGTTATTGAATACAATCCTCAATTTATGGTCACTCAGTGTGTGTGTCGCTTCTCGTGTACTTGTGCTCAATCAGGCTTTCAATTTCCTTAAGTGCATTCAAGTGCGGAAATTCAAGGTGAGTGCAACAAACAATCTCGACCTTACGCACTCTCGCTTTGTTTCGGGCCTGATAGGCTTGTTGGTCAATTTTCTAGCCGCCTTGACAGGGTTCAGGGTTTTTCTAATATGTTGCCTCGTTTGTTTTTTGCTAATCAAGTTTTACTGCTTAGTGCTTTGCATCTAGGTCTCTGGGTCTCGTTGCTGCCTACTTCAAGCTACTAAGTGGCTGCTCCCTACGATTTCGTCTATTCCGTGTGCCAAAATCAAGTTTTGAGCGTCAGGACTTTCGACAGTGTGCGCTGCTGAGCTCTAGCCGGGTCAGGTCAAATTTCTGAGAATTTGATAAAAATTTACACTCGGCCCAGCTGGTCCAAATTGCAGGGTCCGAGTGGATCACTCGAATAGGTCGAGGGCCGAATTTGTGACTCGGATAGGGTAGACTCGGACAGGCCGAGACGCAGACTCAGACGACAGGTTGGCTCAGACGAGCCGACTAGTCAATTTGGACGAGGTCACTCGGATGGGCCGAGGCACTTGGGCGGAGGGCCGAATATGACACGTGGCCAAGGGCCAAATCCTATGGCTCGGATGGTTTGGCTTGGACGGGCCGAGGCACTTGGGTCAAAGGCCGAATATGACATGTGGCCAAGGGCCAAATCCTATGGCTCGGACGGTTTGGCTCGGATGGGCCAAGTAGGTCTGGGCCGAGGGCCAATTAGGGTTTCGGGCCGAGTGGGCCGAACGAAAGAGGGCCGAGGGCCGATTCTGGGACTCGGCCCAGAAGCGACCGCTCGGACGGGCCGAACGCGGCTCGACGACGACAGTGAGAGGTCGATTTCGCTCGATTCTTGCGATTTAATCAATCATAGCAAGCATAAACCTCCAAATCCTATCTAGGGGGATAGGGGAAGGGATTCATATACCTAAATAGAGCGGTAGGCTCGTCGATGGTGCGATCGGATCGAATCGTGCGATGGCTGTCTCTCTCTCTCTCTCTCTCTCTCTCTCTCTCTCTCTCTCTCTCTCTCTCTCTCTCTCTCTCTCTCTCTCTCTCTCTCTCTCACTGAAATGGTCACAAATGAGCTCTCCCTTGGCCTCTTTGCTCTTATACCCCTTCCCGGGTATGGTGTTGATGCCCCCAATCACTCACTTGCCGATCTTAGGCATCGCAAGAGAGCTTTTTACCATTTTTTGTACGATTTTTGCCCTGTTTTACCCTGTTTTGCAACAGTAAACCCTACCCTTATCCGATGCAATTTCCTAATCCTAACCTACACTAAATGCAACAAGAATCGAAAGCAGAAAACTGAAATAATTTGTCCATGTTTTCCAATCATCAAACAAACAAAATATCCCAAAATACTTACTTGTTTTGAAGATCAAAAACACCCAAACTTCCTACTTATCTCAAGCTCCGTTTCGGGGATGAATTCCTTACTTCGATGTTCGATATGAGGCACGCAAGTGCTCAATCTTGAATCCGTTGGTCCCAACAACGGAACCAAAATGTAGTGGAAGCTCACGCTCAACCGCCAAGACCCACAGACCACGTATTGCTTCAAGCATTTCAAGTGAACTCTAATGGTTATCTCTCACCTAGCCGACGCACCGTCGATCCTATGAGTGTAATGAGCTTACCTTGATGCCGATACGAGTTGCCTCCTCTCTCGCACACCCCGGTAGCTCCACGATCCTAGATGCGAGCTCATGAATCCTCAAGCCTCCTCCATCTCCAAGCTCCATTCTCCATAGCCACATGCACGAAAAAAGAGAAGAGAAGAGAAGAAGAGAAGAGGAGATGGTGAAGAGCTTCACCCTCTTGATCCCTCACTCTCACACACTCACTCCCTCACACTCTCACACTCCCTCTCTCAAGAGCACACACAAGCAAGAAGATGAGAAGAAGAGAAGAATAAGAGAGCTCTTGTTAGCCGTACACCAAAGAATGAGCTTCCATTCACTTTTTGAACTTTATATATACAAACCCTAAAATTCCATGGGCACCCATCCCTTTTTTACATGACCAGCCATTGTAGCAAGGTCCTTTTTCCATTTCCCTCTTCTAGCTTTATGCCTCTAGCCTACACCCATCTAATATTTTACAATTGGCACAGGAGGGAGCCTGGTGCTCTTTTACAAGAGTTTTCCAAGTTCTTTAAGGTGCTTTTCATTTAAAATTATGCTTTTTGCCCCGGCTTAGCTTTGGAGGTTGCCTACGTGTCTTTGCTCTTTTTCCATGTTTTTTTCTGCTTTTTCCTTCCTTTTTCCGCCATCTCGACTTAGGGTTAACACAAGGAGAAGCAGGAAAACCGAAGATTCAATTAGCAAAAGCTTCTCGAATTGCTAAAGGTTAGAAAAGGCTTGCATGTATACCTAACCAAATTAAATAAGACTGAACAAGATAAAGAAGCCAAAGATGAACCATCATGGCTTAAGGAATATGCTGATATATTCCCTGAAGAATTAGCTAAACTTCCACCACAGAGAGAAGTCGACCACAAAATCAAGCTAGTATCAAGAGATGCACCAGTTGCAAAACGACCATATCGAATGTCCATCCCGAAAGCCATTGAACTAAAGGAACAACTCAAATAGCTCTTAGATCAGGGATACATTAGACCCAGTAACTCACCCTAGGAAGCTCCGGTGTTATTTCAAAAAAAGAAGGATGAGACTCTCCGTCTCTCCATTGATTATCGATGGCTAAATCATGTAACAATAAAAAATAAGTATCCGATTTCAAGGATCAACAAACTACTTGACCAACTACAAGGAGCAAATATTTTCTCCAAGGTTGATCTCAAATCAGGATATTACCATATCAGAATCAAGCAAGAAGAAGATATCTCAAAAACCTCTTTTAGCACAAGGTATAGTCATTACAAGTTTATCATAATGTCATTTGGATTAACCAATGCCCCTGGTATCTTCAACAGATTAATGCAAGATATATTCAGACCCTATCATGATGATTTCGTCCTTGTATTCTTTGATGACATCTTAATATATTTCAAGGATGAAGGAAGTCATGAATCACAACTGTGGATAGTTCTTGAGACAATGCGGACTCACAAGCTGTATGCAAAGAAGAAGAAGCGTGCATTCTTCAAGAAGAAAATCGAGTATTTAGAGTTTATAGTTTCAACAGAGGGAATTTCAGTAGATCCTCTCAAGGTCAAGGATGTACAAGATTGGCCACCTCCAACCATTGTAGGCAAAGTTTGAAGCTTTTTGGGTTTAACAGGATGGTATCGGGTCTTTATCAAGAGTTATGCCTTGATTACTGCACCCCTCACCGACCTACTCAAGAAGCAGGTTGCCATTAAATGGACCGAAGTTGAATAGTCTACCTTTGATAGGCTTAAGCTAAATCTAGTCATAGCCCCGATCCTCAAACTACCCGATCTTAACAAAGAATTCGAAGTGGTGACCAATGCAAGCTCTCTTGCTTTGGGATGCATACTCATGCATGAAGGACATCCAGTAGCATATTCCTCTAGAAAATTGAAGACTCACAAGAGAAAATATATTACTCATGACTTGGAATTACTTGCAATTATCCACACTTTTAAGTTATGGAAACATTATCTACTCATGAAGAAATTCTCACTAATAACCGACCATAAAATTCTTAAATGGATCAAGAGAATGTAATTGCAGATGCTTTAAGCCGCAAATCATTTCTCAATTCACTTATCTCAAAAGAACCTATTAGAGCTAGCTACAATGATATCAATGCCTAGCAATCCCATCATCGATCTATCCAACGAGAAGGTGAATAATGATCCCAAATATAACAAATGCTAAAAGAAATTCAGAATAAAGAACAAAATTCTAAGCTTAAGACAAAGTATCTTAACTTCTCTGTTGATGAAGGGCTTGTCTACTTCAAGACAAGATTATGTATTCCTTCAAGTCAAGATCTTAAGAAGAAGATATTATGGGAAGCTCATGATTCCCCATTTTCAGGACATCCTAGCTATGCCCAAACTCTCAATGCAGTTAGGAAAAGCTATCATTGGGAAAAGCTCAAGAGTGACATACTTAAATACATAATCAAATGCTTGAGCTCCCAACGAATAAAAGTCGAATGTAATATCCCCCATGCCCCCGTGCCTTCCCCCATGCAAACCCCCCTTAAAAGTTTTTAAAATTAATTCAAATTATTTTACTCCCTTTCTCTCTCCCCCTTCCGACTGCATGGCGGAGAGAGAGAGGGAGTGAGTGAGTAAAGATAGAGAGGGGGTCATGCAGTCCCCCAAGTGGGAGGGGTGGCAGCCGTTAACGGCCGTCTCTCCCCCCCATAAGCCACCTCCTCCTCCCCTCTACAAAAGGCAGCCGCTCCCCCCTCCTCCCTGGTCATCACTGCGTAGCCCCCTGCTCCCTCATGGCCCTGGATAGGACACCCCCCCTCCCTCATCGACGAACAATAGCCCCCCCCCCCCCCCCCGGTCGTCAAGAAATGAAATGCCTCCTCCCCCCCTCCCCCGCGTGATCATCACACACACACACACACAAAGAGAGAGAGAGAGAGAGAGAGAGAGAGAGAGAGAGAGAGAGAGAGAGAGAGAGAGAGAGAGAGAGAGAGAGAGTGTGTGTGTGTGTGTGTGTGTGTGTGAGAAGAAGGAGAAGAGAGAAGAAGAAGAAGTAGAAGAAGAAGAAGAGGGAGAGAGAGAGAGAGAGAGAGAGAGAAGGAGAAGAAGAAGAAGAAGAAGAAGAATTTCTAAAAATACACTCCCCTTCATTATCCTTCTCCACTCAAGGAGAGGCGACGAGAATTTTGCATAGGAGAGTGTGAGAACTCTATCACTCGTACACGCGTCTTCGAGTGTGGCCCCAAAGCATAGTTCCACAAAGATGGCCGGAAACCTTGCAAGTGTGGATGGAGGTTCAAAACAAGGTGGCACTGCAACCGCGAACGGTTCATCAGGCATCAATACTACTGGAATCAAGACATCACTCCAAACCCAGGTTGCTCTATTATTAAATCATAGGTTATAATTATCACGGTAAAAAATCATATTCACATGCATCACATTAATTGCGTGTTTGATAATTTCCTAGGTATGAACATAGTTGTGATGTATGTAACAAGAAATATAATTTCCGTTGTAAGATGACATCATAATAGGTGAGATTGATCAAATAATTGCATCATAAATTACCAAAAACGCCTTGCAAGAATTCTTGCATAAAGTGCATTGTTCCTTACACAAGTTCTTACTTAAAATGAATTTCAGAGGACATTGAAAGAAACAAAAGTGCATCTCCATATCGCAAGAAGGATTCTAAGGTACATATAATATGTTGCAAAAAAGATTAAAGTGCAACTAGTCTCATACAATAGTTACATTAAGTTATAAAGATTGGATCTTCCAAGAAGGTTATAGATCATGTAAATAATTACATAGAGGATAATGTTAAGACTGCATGCATAGAAAGTACCTTTGCATGTGTGGCATAAAATATCGTATGGATTATATCAAAATTGTAAGCATTGAAATGAAGGCATGGCATTATGTTACATGCATTAAAGTCATTGGGAAAATTCAATGTTGTTTGTAATGGGACTGAGATCCATGGGATCCATGTCCAAGTTTTGGTGACTTCAAGAGGGATAGGTAAAGCTTAAGCGCCTGTGAGTATTACTAAGAGGGCTTAAGAAGATTATACTTAAGACGGAGTAGGAACTATTCTAAACAGAACCATCTTGACCAACCATAGTCAAGGGGATAGACAATCTTGATTAATAAAGATCAAGGATAAAGGTACATAGGTACTTCAAGGGATCTAGGAGATAACTAGAAAGTTGACTAACCAAGGACAACGACGTTGTCCATGATTCGTGATTGTACACTTAGGTACATTGTTTGAACTTCTTTGCTCAAGGAACTAATTCAAGGCAGAACACTTAATGATTCAGGTTAAAATCCTCGAGGGAGACGCAGGTTCAGTTACCTCCAACTATCTACCTGGCCCTATCCAAGGGGGTTGTTAGCCGCATCGGGTATATGGACCAAACCCGCCGCGAGAGGTCTCTCCGCGGGTGTTGCTTGGAGTAGGAGGACGCTTGGGTGCCAGGGGAGGCTCTGGCTGTAAATTCCTTGCCTCCGGATTCCACACAAGAGACCGACGTGACTCGAGATGGGATCTCAAGGCCCGTTCTCATACTGCTGTGCATCCGAGGTGTGGAATCCACCAAAAAGTTGTGTTTGTGACATTTGTTACTTTGTACATACTTAGTCGTTGTGTTTGCATTTTTGTTCTGCGTGTGCAGTATAGTGGAGAGGGGTTTGGAGCAAGAGGAACTTATTTGTAATGCTCTAGTTGACATGTATGCAAAATCTGGCATGCTTGGAAAAGCCCAAAAAGTATTTGATAATATTTCAACTCGAGATGTCATATCATGGAGTGCATTGATTACAGGTTATGTTCAACATGGATATGATGAGCAAGCAATGATGTGTTTTGTACAGATGCAGCTTGAAGGCATGTCTCCAAATGCTGTTACATTTCTTTGTAGCTTGAAATCCTGTATTAGCATAGGATCCAAGAATGCAGGCAAACAATCATATATGGAAGTTGTGAAGAGAGGTTTGGAAGTGAATATATTTGTGGGAAGCATAGTGGTGGATATGTTTGGGAAGTTTGGCTCAATTTCAAAAGCACAGGAAACACTTGAACAACTACAGGGTAAAGATATAATGCCATGGAATGCCATGATAACTTGCTACATTCATAATGGCTATGGCAATGAAGCATTAGCTTGTTTTGAATAGATGCAGCTCAAAGGTATTTCTCCCAATTTTGTCACATGTATCTGCAGCTTGAAAGCCTGTGGTATGGTAAGAGCAATAGAAAGAGGCCAGCAATTATTCAATTGTTTCATTATACATGGTTTAGAGAGCATCCCCTGTATTAGAGGTGCTGCAATAGATATGTTCTGCAAATGTGGCTTACTAGCAAAAGCACATGAAGTGCTTAACAAGCTGCCAGTTCGAGATGTGGTTGTGTGGAGTGTGTTGATTGCAGGGTATGTTGAATATGGACTTGCAAATGAAGCACTGCACTGCTTCAAATCAATGCGGCTGGAAGGAATCTCTGGAGATGATATCATGTATGTGTATGCCATAAAAGCTTGCGGGACCAGAGACGCTCTTTTTAGCAGATGATGTTTCTCTCGACCTTCTTTTTTGGATTCGGGTGGAGCAGAGTGATCAAAAAGGGGACAATCTTATTCGAAAAGGTGGGTGTTCTGGTAGCAATGCACATACTTGTGGCAGAAGACAATCCTATATTGCAAAGATTAACAAAGACACAATTGATTCGTTTAGGGGCAATAATTGAGTGTGTTGATAATGGTGCCGAGGCTGCACAACTAGTTCTAGAGCACCTATACCGTGGAAAAGTTTCTTCCTCTGAGGAAGATGGGAGGCTTTCAAAAAACCAATCAGAAGAACGAACAGAGTCAAAAAAGAGTCATGCATTTGACTTGGTCCTCATGGATTGTGAGATGCCAATTTTAAATGGTTATGAAGCAACCCAGAGGATTTGAATGGAAGAAAATAGATATGGTGTTCGAACTCCTGTTATTGCACTGATAGCTCATGCAATGGCCCAGGATGAAAAGAAGTGCATTGAAGCAGGAATGGATTTTTATTTAACCAAACCACTGGCTATTGCATCTTTACTTGATGTGGCCAGCAAAATCATCGGAGGAAAATAATCTCAAACCACATAAAGAGGCATTTCTTGACAATGGGTTCCACTGGGCATACCATCATGAAAAAGCAACTCTGCTTTATGCTGCTAAATCCCCTCCCAATATATGCTTTTCAAGCATCCGATGCATCCTGTCGATAAAACTGTGTATGGAATTTTGAAGAGTTATCAAGCATCAGATGCATCCTCTCAATCAATGTCTATGTATGAAAGTTTGAGGAGTGCATGGGGGGGATGTTGAAATGGCGGTCATGCTATTTTGCATTATAAAGGGCCTCCAGTTTGGCTGGAGACTAGTTTGTGCTGGTCATGTTTTGTTCCTTGGTCACACAATCTTTATCAGATCATGAGCTCTACCTGAAGAAGATTTGAAGGACACCAGTCTTGTTCTGGAATTCAGCACCAACTAATCTGTCTTCTTTGAATTACTTCTTAGGCCTTCTTTCCTCATTCAGAGAGAATTCAAAATCCAAGTACACTTGGACAAAAAATTGAAGCCTAGAGAATTCAAAATCCAAGTACAGTTGGACAAAAAGTTGAAGCCTAGAGAATTCAAAATCCAAGTACAGTTGGACAAAAAAGTGAATCCTAGAGATGTGAACCTACATGGTGGTGCTCAACATTGATGTAACCTAGTGGAAGATTCGAAGGACACTCGGTCTAGTTCTGGGATTCAGCAACAATTGCTTTGAATTACTTCTTTGGCATTATTTCCTTCAAAGAATATAAAATTTAAGTACAGTCAGCCACAGTAAGATGATGCAATCACTGATGGACCCGTATATGGATTTCAAAGTGGAGATTGACTATCCAAGTAGAGAAGAATGCAGTGTGACTGCAATAGATTGGACTTCATGAGTTTGCCGCTTTGCCATGGAATGGGTGGATGTGCAAATTTTATGCCAAGTCTCATGTGGACATTCTCAGAATGACCAAAAGCAGTATACATTGTTTGTATTTACTGGAAGGATGTTATTGATTGTAGTGTACATGTAAGCAATCAAGTTTCATGTTTCATGGGAAGAAAAGGTGTATGAATACTCCAGTATTCAAGTAGGTTTTCCACAGCAGATTCACTTGAATGGGCATCTAACTTCTCTGCAAAATGCAGTGTTTTCTACCGTCCAGAGTATGAACATGCCCTTTGTTTTCTACGGCTTTTGCTGCTCACAAATCCTCTCATCTTGCTTATTCGTATGATTGATCTTCTATCCTAAAATTAGTTAAGGTCCTCTGTGGTCGTGACTTTGCTTTCGAAAACCCTTCGACATCTTTGGTGAACCTGACGTGAAAGCGTCGCATTAAAAAAATTTCAGGATGGGGGAATACTTCAGCATCAATTCTAGCCCCTTCTACGATTCCTGCTTTGTCCTCTACTTCGACTCCATCATTGACTGTTGCTTCAAGTACTTCAACGGATGATTTAAAGCAGATTTTGCAGAACATGTCTATGTATATGCAGCTTCAATATCAACAGACACAATTGTATATGCAGCAGCAGCAGCAGTTACATCAACAACAATTGTCTCAACAAAGGCAACTATATTCGGAGCAAGAGAATGCAATCAGCGCAACTAAGGCAATTGAAGCAGTTGAAAATGAAAAGAAGCTATTTGATGGATGTAATGTATCGGCTTATTTAAAGACGTATGAGATCAAGATGGGATTTTTCCGAGTGCCAACAGGACTTATGAGGAAATATTTTCTTCTCCTTGTCACACCCGCCTTGAGGGTAAAAGTGACTGATCTTTTCCTTCAAAATTTGCATTGGCAAGATTTTAAGAAGGCCCTGAAAGAGGAGTATTTTCTTGAAGACTTTGGGATGGCTACACAAGGTCATTCCGAGAGTGGGTCTACATGCCAAACAAAGGTCTAGCTACTTCAGAATTGATACGAGAATTTGAAGAGAGGTATAGTCAACTTGATGCTATTGAATAAAGAGCATTGGATGTTGAGAAAGTTGAGCTTTTCTTGCAAGTTGCAGATCCTGCTCTTCAGGAAGAATTAGGAGAGCTTCTTGAGGATCGCACGAAGCCTATGGGTCTTAAAACAGATTGGCAAGGCGCCCAGGATGCGGTCTCGACTTTGACCAAGAGACGGATATGAAAGACCCACTTACAGAATGGATCTATGACACGACGCGGTCTTCTGCTCCTATGTCTGCTTCTACCCCTGTTATTTCTTCTCTTGCTCAGCCAGTTACTTGGCCTATGCCAGTGCCTATTGTTTCTAATCCTCCTGTTCCTCCTATTCCAAGACTGATGCTGGCTCCTTCTGCTCCAAAATCATCCACTCCTTTAGTTCCTTCCTCTCTTGATGACATAATCAAAGGCATAACGGATTTGACAATGGAGTCAGTTAAAATAGAATTGGTAGAAAAATTGAAAGAGCAGTTTGCTTCGACCGTGCCTACTATTTCTTCTAGTGCTCGTACTGCACCTAGGAGTGCTCCTAGTGCACCTAGGAGAGATCGAAGATGTATTTGATGTGATAGTACGGACCATCAGCATTGCAGGGATTGCGAATCTTTTCAAGATGCAAGGAGGAATAATTTGGTATTTTGGGGACAAGATGGCAAGATCTGGTTGACTGAAACAGGAGCTTCGCTTGCTACCAATTTTGGGAAAGGCAGAATGAAGAAATTAGTAGATGATATGGCTGCACGTACTTCTTATGTGGCAGCTAGAGAAGATGCCTCTGCATATGGAGTCCAGATTGAGAAAGGTTTAGAGAGTCAGTCAGCATTATGGACCTATGCTATGGAGACGGCAGACAAGGGGAAAATTCAGCAGACTGTTTTGACTAGTGCAGGTTCTAGCATCAGATTTGAGATAGGTTGGGATTCGCCTGTTGACAGGTACACTATTTATGCCTACTTGGCTAAGTCTCAGGGAGCAGATGTACTTGTTGAGGATAATCATAAGAGAGATGAAGAGAATCCAAATGCAACCAAAAAGACTAGAGGGGTGAGTTTGTTACTCCACCTATTACAGGGCCGTCTTTGAGACCAGGGCCAGAACGACAAATGGAGGATGCTCAAAAGAAAGAAAAGAGGCAGGAGCCTAGACAAAGAAAACAGCCAGGATTTAGATTAATGTCCAATATTGAGACATCTATGAACATGAAGAAAATCTTTAATGATAAGATACTTGGTAGTGAGGTGACTTTTACTATTTCTGAGGTTTTGGGCATCTCGAAAAGAGAGTTTCAAGATCAGTTCCAAGAAATCGTGAAGAGGAAAAGACATACATTGCCTACTACTAATACACAGGGAGTTTTGATTGGGGAGTTGGATGAGGATGAGGTTATGGTTGAGAATGCTTCTATTTTTCTGTAGACAGAGAAGAGAGTTCAGCCTATGCATTATATTCAAACTGATGAGCCTATCTTGGTATCGCGCAGTCACTTTTCGCGAAGTCATTGGGCCAGGGCAACTACAGAAACAATGGTAAAAATTGGAGAGAAACAGGTGCCTTATGTTGCTTTGGTGGATCATGGTTCAGAGATTAATCTCATAGTTTGTGGAGTTTATGAAAGTAATAGATGGCCTATGGATGCAGAGCATGGGTTGCATATGAGAGCTGCCAACAATACTGCAAGTGATTTGTATGCTGCCTATCCCAGTGTCAAGATTTCTATTGGAGATGTAGAGGAGGATTTCCATTTCTTTGTGCAGGATTCATGCTCTTACCCCATAATTCTTGGACAGCCATTCATCACAGAGATGCGCATGGAGACGAAAGTAATGGATGATGGATCTGCTTATGCTGGTATGAGAGCAGTCCAGTTTATGATTGTGTGTGTAAATCATGCTAGAAACAGGGATACTCTTCAAGATGCACCTTTTCCCACTGTGAGGGATTCGGGTTTTCATTAGATACCGCTGTCCCATGAGACGACGGTGGTACAGAGCAGAGGAGATTGGAGTTCTCGCCTCTGGCAGCAGTGTTTTCTCCTCCGATTTTGTTGGAATTTCGGCAAATAGTTCGATGAGTTATCAGAAGATTTCTAAGTTGCCTAGAGCTGCCAGGCAGTACATATGCAGGAAGGAGAAAGATTTGAAAAATGCAAGTATTTTAGAGGATGATGAGCATATAGATGGGATGTATGATAGTATGGTTTGTGCAGATATGATGACAGAGATGGAAAATATGCTGAAAACTGATATGCAGAGTTGTCACAGTAATGTATCAATGCAGTCCCTGGACATGTTTCATGAAATTTCAGATTTTGTGTCACAGATAGAGTCAAAGGCTGAGGTGACTCAGCAAAAAGTGTTAAGTGCTGAAGAAATTCAGCAAACAGAGTTTCTAGCTGATTATGATCAGCCTACAGAGACACAGAGGGCTGAAAACTTTCAGCCAACAGAGTTTAATGCTGAAATATTTCAACATCCAAAGTTTAGGGATGTTCCTATGCAGTCCATAGAGCAGAGGGCTGAGGATATTCAGCAACCAGAGGGCAGAATTACTGATTTACAGTATGATTTGAGTAATGCAGAGGATCATAATGAAGCCAGGGTTGACACAAAATACAAGATTGTGGATGAGAAGGTGAATCCGGGCTGGACCGCTTCCACCTGACAGTGATCAGCAAATAGAGAGGGCTACCAAGCAGCCAATTTTGAGGAATCCAGAGCATATAGGCCATAAATTTTTAGCAGAGACCCTTGCTGAATTAAAAATTGGAAATGGTGATTTCTTGCTACCCTCAGAGAAGCAATGCTTTCAGGATATTCTTGAGCGACATTGAAAGGGGTTTGCTTTCTTTTTGCATGAGATTGGATGTGTGAATCCAAATATTGTTGCCCCTACGGTGATCTTTACTATTCCTCATATTCCATGGAACCTTGACCAATTCTAGTGCCTAGGGCACACTCGCCAAAGCTAGTTGACTTGTTGAATGAGAAAATCAAGATGGGAATCCTAGAGCCGTCATCTGCACCATACTCAAATAGGTGGTTTACGGTTCCAAAGAAGAATGATACTCTTCGATCTATACAGGACATGCAGCCAATAAACAGAGTTACTATCAGGAATGTTGGTATAGGTCCAGTTGTGGATGAGTTTGCAGAAGCATTTGTTGGATGTGCCATCTATTCTTTAGGTGATTTGTATTCGGGATATGATCAGTTTCAGCTGGCTTTGGAAAGTAGGGACATAACCACTATGAGAACTCCTATTGGGCTTTCTCAGGATGTGTACCTTGCCTCAAGGTGCCATTAATTCTGTTGCGCATATGATGAATGCCATGCATAAGGTCCTTCGTGATTACATACCTCAGCTTACCATGCCTTTCTTGGATGATGTGCCCATTAAGGGGTGTGTAGAAGAAGAGAAGGATGAGAGTCTAAATGAGCAGGGATGCAGATACTGTGTGGCTGATCATATTGCAGCTTGTGAAAAGATTTTGGCTAGGTTAGAAGAAGTGAACTTGACACTATTAGGGCAAAAATCTATTTTTGGAGTAAATGAGGTTGTCATTGTTGGACATATGTGTGGGTATTATGGCAGGAAACCTTCACCTGAGAAGGTGGATGCTATAGGCAAGATTACGAAGTATTGTTCTACCACTTCAGAGGTACGGATATTCATTGGAGCCTGTGTGTTTTACATGATTTGGATACCCCATTTTGCACACATATCAGATTGTTTATATCAGCTGCTTCGAAAGGGGTAGAAATTTTATTGGGATGAGAGCCACACTAGAGCCATGCGGAAATTGAAGAAGTTATTGCAGATTGCTCCTACTCTCAGGAAAGCGGATTATAATTGTGGAAGGCCTATTGTATTGACAGTTGATACTAGTCCAATTGGCATAGGTTGGGCTGTGGGTCAAGATGATGCAGATGGAAACAGGTATGTTATTCGGTTTGGGGCAAAATTCCTAAATGAGAGATAGAGGAGATATCCGCAAATCAAGAGGGAATTATCGGGAATTGTTACAGCTCTCAAATGTGACAAGGAGTACTTTATTAGAGCCCCAATTGTGGTAGAGACAAATTGCTTGCCATTGATAGGTATGATTACGAGTTGTTCTACTCCGGATATAGCTATGCTGCGATGGATTGCATGCATCAAGTCATTAAATCTAGAATTTAAACACATAGCAGAGAAGGATAATCCAGTGGCGAATATGCTGTCTAGAGCCAGATATGATGATGAGGAGACACTACTTGCAGAAGAGGATGATGCAAAAATTTCAGCTGCTATGGTTGATCATGTTTGCCATGTCTATGATATTGTGGCTTTCATAGAAGAACTCTATGTTGGAGATTGGTTTGCAGATTGGCAAGTACCTTAGTACACTAAGCAAAAGAGATGAATGGACAGATGAAGAGTTCAAGAAGATCAGAAGAAAATCCTATGGTTATTTCCTCAAGGACGGATTTCTTTGGAAGCACCCGAAGAAAAGAGCTGGATTACCCTTGCCGGTTGTCTGCAATAAAAAGACCCAGTTATAGGTGATGAGAGAGTTTCATGAGAGTCCTTGGGCTGGTCATAGAGGAGTGTGGGCTACTTATGAGAAAATCAAGGAAAAATATTGGTGGAAAGGTATGTACAGAGATGTTTCTCACTTTGTTGAGACTTGCAGAGACTGTCAGAGGTATTCCGTAGTGCATCATCAAGATGAGCTTCATCCGACCTATCCGCTATGCATTCATTATAAGTGGGTAGTTGACTTGATTACTATGCTGATGGTTCTATGGCAGATGAGATATATTGTTTTGGCTAGAGAGGATCTTACCAATCATGTTGAGGGCAGACCTTTGAGAACAAAGACCACTAGTGCAGTGTGTAAGTTCTTATTCGAAGAAATTTTCTGCAGGTATGGTTGTGTTCGTAAGATCACTGCAAATCGCGGTGAATTGGATGCAGATGAAGCTAGGGAGTTTTTCTCTCAACTAAGAATCAAGTTGGCTCTAACCACAGCATACAATCCAGAGGGAAATGGAAATAGTGAAAGAGGGCATCCGTCGATAGTGAAAGCATTAGCCAAAGCATGCAGAGGATGGATTGGAGAATGGCCGAGACTTCTACCATTTGCTTTGTGGGCTGATCGTATGACTCACAGTGTTACCACAGGATATATGCCCGCAGAGTTGATGTATGGTCAAAAACCGGTTATGCCGACTGAGACTTGTACTTTGACTTGGTCAATTTTACCTTGGTAGGAGGATTTGACGAGAGAGGAGCTCTTAGCTCTTCGGATCCAGCAGTTGGAGAGAAGACCAAAGGATATTCAGCTAGCTATTCACAGGTTGAAGGTTGCTAGACTTAGAAATAAGGACAAGTTTGACAGCAGGCATCGCTTGCGGCCTAGAGCAATAGAAGAGGGAGACTAGGTATTAGTCTTTGATAGCAGCCTTGAAAATCAGCATACTGCACTTCGAAATATGGTGAAAAGATGGTTTGGGCCATACATAGTTAGACATGTCTTTGATAATGCAACATATGAGCTGATAGAATTGGATGGGACAGTGCTTAGAGTACCCATTGTAGGAAAAAGAATCAAGATTTTCAAGAAAATAGATGATGAGGATTATGCATTGGAAGAATTTGCAAGAGAAGAGCAACGAGAAGAAAGTCCAGTAGAAGAGACAGATGATATGACAGATAACCTTGCTGATATACCAAAAATAGTCAATGAAGAGATTGATCTGTTCGTGGAACTTGATGACAATGATCATGGGTAGTTAGCCCATCCGGAGGATGTGCAGGATCAGAGGGGGTGGATGTCCTACTGCTGCGCATCCGAGCTGTGGAATCCACCAAAAAGTTGTGTGTGTGACATTTGTTACTTTGTACATACTTAGTCGTTGTGTTTGCATTTTTGTTCTACGTGGGCAATATAGTGGAGAGGGGTTTGGAGCAAGAGGAACTTATCTGTAATGCTCTAGTTGACATGTATGCAAAATCTGGCATGCTTGGAAAAGCCCAAGAAGTATTTGACAATATTTCAGCTCGAGATGTCATATCATGGAGTGCGTTGATTACAGGTTATGTTCAACATGGATATCATGAGCAAGGAGTGATGTGTTTTGTACAGATGCAGCTTGAAGGCATGTCTCCAAACGCTATTACATTTGTTTGTAGCTTGAAAGCCTGTATTAGCATAGGATCCATGAATGCATGCAAACAATTATATATGGAGGTTGTGAAGAGAGGTTTGGAAGTGAATATATTTGTGGGAAGTATAGTGGTGGATATGTTTGGGAAGTTTGGCTCAGTTTCAGAAGCATAGGAAACACTTGAACAACTACAGGGTAAAGATATAGTGCCATGGAATGCCATGAAAACTTGCTACATTGCTATGGCAATGAAGCATTAGCTTGTTTTGAACAGATGTAGCTCAGAGGTATTTCTCCCAATTATTCTGTCACATGTATCTACAACTTGAAAGCCTGTGGTATGGTAAGAGCAATAGAAAGAGGCTAGCAATTATTCAATTGTTTCATTATACATGGTTTAGAGAGCAGCCCCTGTATTAGAGGTGCTGCAATAGATATGTTCTGTAAATGTGGCTTACTAGCAGAAGCACATGAGGTGCTTAACAAGCTGCCAGTTCGAGATGTGATTGTGTGGAGTGTGTTGATTGCAGGGTACACTGAATATGGACTTGCTAGTGAAGCACTGCACTGCTTCAAATTAATGCGGCTGGAAGGAATTTCTGGAGATGCTATCACGTATGTGTATGCCATAAAAGCTTGCGGGACCAGAGAGGCTCTTTTTAGTGGATGATGTTGCTTTCGACCTGCTTTTTTGGATTCGGGTGGAGGAGACCGATCAAAAAGGGGACGACCTTATTCGAAAAGGTGGGTGTTTTGGCAGCAATGCACATACTTGTGGCAGAAGACAATCCTATATTGCAAAGATTAACAAAGACACAATTGATTCGTTTAGGGGCAACAGTTGAATGTGTTGATAATGGTGCCGAGGTTGCACAACTAGTTCTAGAGCACCTATACCGTGGAAAAGTTTCCTCCTCTGAGGAAGATGGGAGGCTTTCAAAAAACCAATCAGAAGAACGAACAGAGTCAAAAAAGAGTGATGCTTTTGACTTGGTCCTCATGGATTGTGAGATGCCAATTTTAAATGGTTATGAAGCAACCCAGAGGATTCGAATGGAAGAAAATAGATATGGTGTTCGAACTCCTGTTATTGCACTGATAGCTCATGCAATGGCCCAGGATGAAAAGAAGTGCATTGAAGCAGGAATGGATTTTTATTTAACCAAACCACTGGCTATTGCATCTTTACTTGATGTGGCCAGCAAAATCATCGGAGGAAAATAATCTCAAACCACATAAAGAGGCATTTCTTGACAATGGGTTCCACTGGGCATACCATCATGAAAAAGCAACTCTGCTTTATGCTGCTAAATCCCCTCCCAATATATGCTTTTCAAGCATCCGATGCATCCTGTCGATAAAACTGTGTATGGAATTTTGAAGAGTTATCAAGCATCAGATGCATCCTCTCAATCAATGTCTGTGTATGAAAGTTTGAGGAGTGCATGGGGGGATGTTGAAATGGCCGTCCTGCTATTTTGCATTATAAAGGGCCTCCAGTTTGGCTGGAGACTAGTTTGTGCTGGTCATGTTTTGTTCCTTGGTCACACAATCTTTATCAGATCATGAGCTCTACCTGAAGAAGATTTGAAGGACACCAGTCTTGTTCTGGAATTCAGCACCAACTAATCTGTCTTCTTTGAATTACTTCTTTGGCCTTCTTTCCTCATTCAGAGAGAATTCAAAATCCAAGTACACTTGGACAAAAAATTGAAGCCTAGAGAATTCAAAATCCAAGTACAGTTGGACAAAAAGTTGAAGCCTAGAGAATTCAAAATCCAAGTACAGTTGGACAAAAAAGTGAATCCTAGAGATGTGAACCTACATGGTGGTGCTCAACGTTGATGTAACCTTGTGGAAGATTCGAAGGACACTCGGTCTAGTTCTGGGATTCAGCAACAACTGCTTTGAATTACTTCTTTGGCATTCTTTCCTTCAGAGAATACAAAATTTAAGTACAGTCAGCCAGCAAGATGACGCAATCACTGATGGACCCATATATGGATTTCAAAGTGGAGATTGACTATCCAAGTAGAGAAGAATGCAGTGTGACTGCAATAGATTGGACTTCATGAGTTTGTTGCTTTGCCATGGAATGGGTGGATGTGCAAATTTTATGCCAAGTCTCATGTGGACATTCTCAGAATGACCAAAAGTAGTATACATTGTTTGTATTTACTGGAAGGATGTTATTGATTGTAGTGTACATGTAAGCAATCAAGTTTCATGTTTCATGGGAAGACAAGGTGTATGAATACTCCAGTATTCGAGTAGATTTTCCACAGCAGATTCACTTGAATGGGCATCTAACTTCTCTGCAAAATGCAGTGTTTTCTACCATCCAGTTTATGAACATGCCCTCTGTTTTCTGTCGCTTTTGCAGCTCACAAATCCTCTCATCTTGCTTATTCGTATGATTGATCTTCTATCCTGAAATTAGTCAAGGTCCTCTGTGGTCGTGACTTTGCTTTCAAAAACCCTTCGACGCCATGTACTAGTCTACGGGCGAAACTTGGAGCAGCAATCCTGTTGATTTGCTGGGATAGCCTTCGGGCATGATACTTGATGTATTCCGGGACTATGATAAATAAAGATCAAATATTTGAAAAAGGAACTTTCTTGAGATTGTTTTTGTGTCAGTGCCTAAGTTATGTGAAGGAACCTATGTTTAAATTGACTAATTAAGGAAGCTTCTTTTGCATGTCAAACATAATGTGATAGATAATTAGGTAACTAAGCAAACCGAGGAAAGTGCAGTGGACGTGACTTGGGTCCGTCCTACGGAAGGGTGGTCCCGGTTAGTTGGGAACTTTTCTCAAAAGACATGACAACGAGGCTATGAAGACCTAGCATCAGTAGAGTTAGAATCTCGATTTATGATGTTTTAGGGGAAAGGAATGGGACTATGCCTTATGGGCAGGGAGGTTGAGCTTCTCATCCCTCTCATTTCCCATTCTCCATGAACCAAGTGCAGCATAAATCTGCTTTGACTGTGTTGTTTCTATGCAAAGTGGGTCATTTGGAGCTCGACGCTAGCTACTTCCTAGAGACTTTGCTGATAGGAAAGAAACCCTGACTTCATGTTGATCCTAAGTGGGAACGGCCGGATACTTCCGCTCGGGGCAGACTCGGGAAGACCTAGATCGCAAACCCTGTGACATTCCTTACAAGTGCCAGGTGGCGCTTTCTAGACTCTCTTCCCGATAGAGTGCTAAGATGTGTCCCACAGGTGGACAAGCAGACACGTTACACCGAACGAGTTAAGCTACCAAGAAAGCTACAACCACTTGATATTCCTTAAATGAAATGGGAATTCATTAGTATGGATTTTGTAGTTGGATTACCCTCAGTTCAAGGAGGATACAACTCTATCATGGTAATTGTGGGCATGTTGACTAAGGCTACCCACCTTATTCTGATCAAAACCAGCTATAAAGCCTTAAATATTACTAGGTTATTTGTCAAAGAAATCTTTAGACTTCATGAACTACCAAAGAGAATTATCAGCGATCGTGATTCTCTATTCACTTCGCATTTTTGGAAGGGATTATTTGAAGCTCTCGGTACACAGCTTTGTTTTAATACAGCTTATCACCCTCAAGCTGATGGGCAGATAGAGTGTGTAAATCAGGTCATTGAAGACATACTTAGGTCATATTGTTGCAAAGAACCTAGACTGTGGATACAATAGCTACCTTTGGTGGAGTTTTCTTGCAATGCATCCTATCATCAAAGCATTCAAATGACCCCATTCCAAGCTCTGTATGGACAAGAATGCCTAATCCCACTAAACTTCTCTTATCCTACCTTGAAGGTTTAAGCTTATAAGAATCAAAACCATCAAGCAAGATATACAAGCTGCCAAGGATCGGCAAAAGCCTATGTTGACCTAGGGAGAAAAAAGAAAGAATCCTTAGGAATAGGACCCTTAGAGAATATCTCATCCAAGTGGAAGGATTATCCAAAAAATGATGCAACTTGGGTCGATGAGATAAACCTTATGAAAGAATACCCCCAATTTCTCTCGAGATGAGGACATCTCGATTTCTCTAAGGAGAGAAGAATGCAATGTCCCCATTACTTAGTTTATTTTAATAAACAATGTGCATATACATTCCAAAGAAAATTGATTTATGTTGCACGCCCACATATGGAAAATAAAAAAATGACAGAATCTCTATAGAATTTACAAGAAGTAGGACTGGTTTACTAGAATAGTTTGAAATCTCTAGTATCATGTTTAGATTACTTAATTCTGACTTTAGATGGATCCAAATATATACAATAACTTATTTTGAAGGGAATAAGTCGTCCAAGACAAAACATGTATAAAAATAATATGATTTACGAAAATCATCATTTTTGCATATTTTTTATGGATTTTTGCATTTTTTGTCGACCAAATGCATTCTGATCATTTTGAGTACCCGAACAACTATATTTGGAGTTCATATGACAAAGTTATGATCCAAACAAGTTGCAGGGTTTTAAAAAATGAAATCTTTGTCATTGATGATGTCATCAAAAATACCAAAAAGCAGACACCCTCTCTTTATCCCCCCCTCTCACTACCATATAAACAGGCGTAGAGTGTCACGTAACAGATACACAACAACTCATGCAGAAGTCTCTCTGTTGCTATTGACGCGACAAAGCTCTGTTGTAATTAGCCAGGCCTCTCTCTCTCTCTCTCTCTTTCTCTCTCTCTCCAACCCTATGAGGAAGCACTGGCCGAACCCATCAGGCTTCTTCCATGGCTTCCACAAGACGAGGTAGGACAAGAGTAATCTTGACGAGTTTGTCAAGATTGTGGGAGAGAAGGAAGGAGTCTCACTTGTAGCTTTCTTGATTGCACAATGGGGAAATACACACAAAGGTGGAGGCTGAAAACAGTTTTCCTCTTCTTAGTTGTGTAAGCCAAAAAGAACTCAAGTACAAAGAAATAGAAGAACCCTATATATGGGTCTCAAACCAAACTCAACTAACTAAGGTGGCATACTAACTGAGCCACAAACTAGAGTAGATAAGGATAGCTATCATGTAGCTATTATTCATGGGCGGTGTACCAACCGCGTCTGCAATGACAAGTCGGTGACATAAATACACAACGGTCACCCTGGCGTATCACGAGTGGAGCTCGATATCTCAACACTCCCCCTCGAGCTCAATCCCAATTCCTGCACACCAAGCAGGTCTCTGAACTTGCGCAGCTTCTCTGCGCCCAATGCCTTCGTAAATATGTCAGCTACCTGATCCTCTGTGCTGACATAAACTAGATCAATAAAACCTAGTAAAACCCTCTCTCGCACATAGTGATAATGCACCTCAATGTGCTTTGTTCTAGCATGATAGACTGGGTTATTTGCCAAGTGTATAATGCTCATGTTGTCACAATAAATGACAACTGGCCCATCTGTAGGCTGATGCATATCATAAAGTAGCTTATGCAACCAAGCTACCTCACATGCAGCCATTGTTGCACCCCTGTACTCAGCCTCTATGCTCGACAAGGCAACTGTAGGCTGTTTCTTGCTGCTCCAAGTGACTGCAGCACTCCCAAAAGAGAACACATATCCACTGGTAGATCGTCTATCAGAAATACTACCAGCCCAATCAGCATCAGTGTATCCATGCAGCTGTATCTGAACCCTAGTCTCATAAAATAGTCCATACTGCAATGTGGACTTCACATACCTGAGTATGCGTCTAGCCGCATCCAAATGCGATTTCCTTGGAGCCTGCATAAACTGACTTACCAATCCAACAGCATAGCTCAAATCTGGCCTGGTAATAGTCATATAAATCAAGCTTCCTACTATGCGCCTGTACATAGTAGGGTCTTCCAGAAGCTCACCTGCATTTGCGCTCAGCTTCACATTTTGCTCCAAAGGAACTGAAATAGGCTTACAGCCTGTCATCCCATATTTGGACAGCATGTCCAATCCATACTGCCTCTGCAAGAGCTGTATCCCACTTGGTGATCTAATCACCTCAATGCCCAAGAAATAACGCAGCTCTCCCAAATCCTTCATCTCAAACTTCTGCTTCAATAGCATTTTCACATGAAGGATATCTTCATCACTGTCACTTGTCATAATCAAATCATCAACATAAATGACAAGTAGCATAATACCTTTCTCTGTTTTTCTCACATAAAGTGAGAAATCTGCCTTGGAAATCTGAAAGCCAATAGTGACAAGATACTGTCCTATCTTGTCAGACCATGCTCTAGGTGCTTGCTTCAAGCCATACAAAGCTTTCTTCAACCTGCAAACAAACTCAGGATGAACAGCATGCACATAACCTGGTGGCTGCTCCATATAGACCTCTTCTTGCAAATCACCATGCAAGAAGGCATTCTTTACATCCATCTGATGTAAAGACCATCCCTTTGATGCAGCCATAGAAATGACTGCTCTTACGGTTGCCATCCTTGCAACCGGACTGAATGTTTCTTCATAGTCAATGCCATATGTTTGTGCATACCCCTTGACTACTAATCTTGCCTTGTATCTGTTCACAGAACCATCTGCATTGTGCTTCACCTTATAAACCCACTTACAGCCAATTGCATTCTTACCTTTAGGCAAAGGTACCAATTCCCATGTAGCATTTGCTTCCAAGGCATCCATTTCTTCATCCATGGCTTTCTCCCATTTTTCTTTTCCCATGGCTTGCTCAAAAGAAGTGGGTTCTGGCTCCTGTATCACCTTGACCATATATGCATAGTGAATGGCTGTAAATCCATCATATTTCAGCCTATCCACAGGATACCTAACTCTAGTAGACCTGCGCAAAGTGGGTTCACTCCCAGGTGCTCTCAAAACATCCCTGGTCTTCCTTACTCCAGGTGTAACAATAGAAGGAATACCCAACTCATCATCAATGCTCTGTTCTGAGCCACTGGATTCACCATCCACATAAGAGTGACCTGCATTCACATCAAACATGGGCTGATCAACCTTCTCTTTTCCTTTTCGTGATACATGCATACCACTATCTGCATTACTTTGAGAAGATTCTCCTGATCTCAATCTACCTGTCCATGGCGAAGAATGTGAACCACTGCTAGAGGACGCTCCAGGTCCACTAATATTTTGTGACTGCTGCTGTGAATTCTGTGCAGCATTACCATTTTGTACATCTACATCATCAATCACATTTACTGGTTTATACCAGCTACTCATCTCATCAAAAACAACATCTCTGCTCACTGTAAACTTACGAGTAGAAGGGTTATAGCATCTATACCCTTTTTGCTGCAGAGAGTAACCAATAAATATGCACTTCTCAGCTTTTGGATCCAACTTGGATCTCAATTCATCTGGCACATGTACATAGGCAATGCAACCAAAAATTTTCAAATGAGAAATATCTGGTTTCCTACCAGTATACCTCTCCTCTGGAGTCATTCCATGTATTGCTGCAGTGGGAGTCATGTTCATTATGTAGACTGCTGTAGCAACTGCTTCAGCCCAATAAAAATCTTGCAGGTCTTTTTCATTGAGCATGGCACGAGATACCTCTCCAATATGCCTGTTTTTCCTTTCTGCAATTCCATTTTGTTGTGGGGTATGACTACATGAATATTGCTGCTTTATGCCATGCTCCTGCAAGAACCTTGCAAACTCATTTGAGAGGTACTCTCCCCCTCCATCTGACCTTAGGCATTTTATTTGCAGACCTGTTTCTTTTTCAACCATAGCTTTAAGAGTTTTGAAATGCCCAAACACTTCACTTTTCTTCTTCATAAAATACACCCAAACTTTTCTGCTATAGTCATCAATAAAAGTGACAAAATAATGACAAGCTCCAAGAGACGCAGCTTTAGTGGTCCACACATCAGAGTGGATTAATTCCAATGGCTTCTTACTCTCTTGAACATGTCTAGGAAATGGTTTCCTTGCCTGTTTTCCAAACTGACAGGCTTCACATACCTTATGCATTTCTGCAACCTTGAATTTGGGCAATCCTGCAACAATATTTTGGGCCTGCATTGATTTAAGTCGCTGTACATTAACATGACCAATGCGTTTATGCCAGATATCAATATCTGCAACTACACCGGTCCCATGTGCAAACATTGCTGCACTCAATTCAGACATGTCTGCATCCAATGTAAACATTCTGCCCTTCTTCTTTCCTTTTGCTATCAAGCGACCTTTATTTTTCATATCCTCAACAAAGCTTCCATGAGGATTAAATCTGACCTGCAAGCCCTGTTCAACCATTTGACCAACAGAAACCAGATTCTTGGTGATATTCGGGACATGAAATACATCGAACAGGTATTTCTTTTTCCCATCCTGCATAGACAAATGAAGTTTTCCAATCTGCACAATCGGATGTGCAGTATCATCACCAATCTCCACAAATCCTGGTTTTTCCATTTTCCTTGCATCCTCCATCCATTCTGCATGACCTGTCATGTGGTTTGATGCACCTGAGTCAACATACCACACATCGTTGCTTTCTTCTACACTTGTCACAGAATTGTTCATGTGCTGCACCATAAACAAATGCTCATTTCTGTCATCACCCTGTCTACTAGAAGATGCATAATTTCCTTGTTGCAGTTTTCCATTCATGATGTCATTCTGCTTTTTATAGCAGTCTTTAGCCATATGGCCCATTTTACCACAATAGTAGCATTCAACATTACTGTTTGCATTTTGGCCTCTTTGCCATCCACCACGACCTCTTTGGCTCCCCCTGCCTCTAGAGTTACCACGTCCTCCTCCATAGGACTGGTTTTCTTGAGTTTGCTGCATATTCTGATTTCTACCACGGCCTCCAAATCGGCCTCCTCTACCTCTGCCTCTACCTCTTCCAGCATTTGAGTAGAAGACAGTTTCTTTTGAAGTTCCTCCTGAAGAAGATGCACCACCATTTCTCTGCTCCTCAGAAATTAGAAGAGCAATCAACTCCTCAAAATCAGGAAATCTTTCACGAACTGAAATGGATGTCCGAAACTGTGCATAATCCTTTCCTAGACCATTCAAGGTCACAGAAACTAAATCATCATCTTCCACTGGCGACCCAATGGAAGCAAGTGCATCTGCAATCTTCTTCACCTTCATGTGGTAGTCATTGATGCTCATATTTTCTCTTTGCACATTGTGCAACTCTTGCTTGAGCTGCATTTTCCTGGCTTGCGTATTTGTGCTATACATCTTTGACAGAGTATCCCATGCCTCCTTTGGCGTACTTGCATCCTGAATATGCACAATCATAGAGTCTGAAATGCTGATAGACAGTCAGTACATAACTTTCCTGGCTCTCTCATGCCATGCTTTGAATGCCTGCATTTGCTGTTGATTGGGAACATCAGGAAGAACTGGTTCTTCTTCATTTCCTGCAACAAATTTCCAATATCCTTTTCCCATAAGGAAATTCGTCATTCTAAATTTCCATGCCTGGAAGTTGTTCTTGTCAAGCTTTTCAGTTACAATCTGTGAAAGAGAATCAGACGCCATTACAGAACACTGCGAAAAATTCTGTCACTGCAAAAACTCAGCTTCACCCTCACAAGGGCAAATCTGCAAAACTGGCGAAAGTGGTATTTGACCACACAGTCACTTCCTAGTGACGATTTTGCATAAACAGGAACCAAGGATGATTCTGAAACTCCCAATGACTCTGCGCACAAGCATACGATGCAATTTCTACAATAACTTTTCACCGACCTGTAGAACAGTGGTCGCACAGCATAAAACTGGGCCTTTTCCTGAGTGCGTGCAGAAAACTTCTGCCTCCAAAACAGGCCCCGAAATGGCCTCAAATCAAAAAAATAGGGTCGCCAAGGGCTAAAGCCCTAGCCCGCAACATATACTGCCCTCTTGCTTCACCGCGAAGGGCGTCTCAACCTGAGACAATGCACTCCTGCACTTTCCGGCTGTGCTACCTGCAGAGTTCTGCTCCCAAAACAGAAAATGAAAGCAACACTGCTCCTCTTACCAGAACACGGCGAGCTTGGCTTGCTTTCTTGAGATCCTTACCACGAACAAGGCTCTGATACCATGTCAAGATTGTGGGAGAGAAGGAAGGAGTCTCACTTGTAGCTTTCTTGATTGCACAATGGGGAAATACACACAAAGGTGGAGGCTGAAAACAGTTTTCCTCTTCTTAGTTGTGTAAGCCAAAAAGAACTCAAGTATAAAGAAATAGAAGAACCCTATATATGGGTCTCAAACCAAACTCAACTAACTAAGGTGGCATACTAACTGAGCCACAAACTAGAGTAGATAAGGATAGCTATCATGTAGCTATTATTCATGGGCGGTGTACCAACTGCGTCTGCAATGACAAGTCGGTGACATAAATACACAACGGTCACCCTGGCGTATCACGAGTGGAGCTCGATATCTCAACAGAGTTGAGGCGCTGATCCAGAAGGAGGAGCAGCAACATGCAATCTTGACGAGGAGGAGACGCTAATCGAGAAGGATGAGAGATTGTTCCACGAGACGAAGAGACATCATCCCGTTCAACCCAAGGAAAGGCATACGCTAAAGGTCTCTCATCCTCTTCTACTCTGATCTAAGAAGAGAAGACACTGAAGAACTCTATCCTATTCTATCATACCTCTATTCCCTCATGGCCCTGAAGAGAAAGAATTCAAAAGCAGAAATCGTAAATGAACCTACTAACGTGGAAGCAAGAGTTGGAGTTGTGACCACGGGAGTCACTAATGGAGTCACAGACGCAGGTAACAACCCTTTACCAATCATGATACTATAGGTTTTTCTAAAAAGTTCTATCCAAATTCAATAGAAATAAGATAAGTCTCTTGAGAAATGCTGACTTAAGGCGGTCAAGAAACTTGGTTACAAGAACTGGGAAGTTAGAAATCCCAAAATCTAGATGCCCCTAGTTAAATTCCAAGGGAAAGATTTCATTATGTGAAACTCAAGTGTCGATTGCTACTAGAATTAAGCATCATTTGAAAGTTTCATGATTGATTGAAGTCATAACTACTTGTAGACATCAAGCTTGTTTGTGATCTTCTAGATTAGATCTTGATTGAATTAAGAATCGGAAGAGGTAAGAATTGAGGATCCCTATACCTCCAAGGATAGGTGTTGAATCCCCATACCAAGAGGGGATGTTTTTACTGCCGCGGAAGCATGGACCGGCTCCGATGGCAAGAGGTCTCCTAGTAGGGATTGTATTAAGTAGGAGGTGGAAAGGTGCCAAGGGGGATCTGGCTAGTAAATCCTTTTTCGCACCTAAGAACTACTTGGTCCCCTGTATGGCCCGAGTTCTATTTGGGACACCTATGAAAGCTAGCTATATGTGGATTTGATCTTGGTGACGTGCAGATGCGTCGAATGAGGCAACACTGCAATTGTAATTTTTCTCTTGTATGGGTGGCAGAACACTATGCAAAAAGGGATTTTAATTAATGAAGCTATTTTTATATGTTTCACGTAATGTGGTAGATAATTAGATAACTAAGAACTTCCATAGAGGGAACTGCATAGATGGATTCCCGACAAATCCAGTCCTATGGCAGGGTGGTCTCATTTAGGTTTCAGTTAGCCGAGAGATTTCCAAAAAAACAAACACTAGGAAGAAACTCTAGGAAGGGCCGATTTGCTGACTTACTTAGGGTTTGGTCTTAGAATCCGAATTATAAATTATCTTAGGGGAAAGGTACGGCATGGCTGTGCCAAAGCACTGCAAGGGATTTTATAAATCCTTAGCCTGCTACTAGAAAAAAGCGTTGCACTCCATGAACCAAGGGTAATGGCAGTCGCTTCTTCTAGACAAGAAGCCTCTCAAATGACACCTTCAAATGTGAACTCGTTGTTGATAGGTGATTGTTAGATCAATTAGGAACCTTCATGTCGGTCCTCCGTGGGTAATGGAAAGACACTTTTCTTGCGAATAGACCTAGGGTTAACCAGCCGGGGACAAAATCCGATCATTCTGGTTAGAGTACGGATGGCAACAGTTGGGATGTAAACTCTGGGCAACTACTAAAATGTTATCCGTCAAGAGATCAAGGCGGGTATGTTACACGGTATCGGAGCATTTTTGGTCGAAAGTCTACCGCGGGGGTAAGAGATAGTAGAGTGAAGGGAGATTCAAGGAGTGGAGTAGACGAAAGAGAAGGGGTTGAAAGAAAGAGAAGATATGAAAGAATACTCGCAGAAAGAAGTGGAAGATGTAGAATAATACTCATAGAATTGAAGCCTATCAGTTTATTTCTCCATTATGAGAAGACAAATCTCTTGTATACAAAAACGTACACAGAATAATACCTTCCTCTATGCTGCTCAGACCGCCAATCTGATGCTTCCATTGGCTCCGAAAAATGGGGGTAAAATACCAGGGCACCTTGCCAGATTTCTGCCAGATCACTCCTTCTTCATCTCCCACTTCAGAGTGTTGTTCACTACCTGAAAATAGCAATCGCGATGCGTTCGATTTCATCCATCTCTCTTTTTACATAAAATCCTTACAGATGGCTGAAAGCTACATGCTTTCTTTTGCATGTCATCCTAATCTAGAAGTTGTCTATAGTTTTTGGATTTTTACAAGAGATAATATCTAAAATATCATAAATTGGCTTCACTTGTCCAAAAAAAAATATGTTTGAACCATGGACACTAACACTAATGTCTAAAATGGCATTGGCTCTCTAGATCGATAAGAAAGCCGCACTTTAGAGTTTTTCACTTGGTGTGCGCGTAGTAGCATGACATCATCCATACATTGATTCAGCAGGCATATATCCTGTAATTGCATTCAGCCCACAAAGCAAAGGGTAACATTCTTGGCCATTCTTTCATCCTGCCCTTGCATGACTTTGCTAATGCCTTAATGATAGGCTGATGATCTCTTTCCCTTTTGCCATTTGCTTCAAGATTTTAGGTTGAAGTTAAAGCCAGCTTGATACCCAATCGTGAAAAGAAGTCATGAGCCTCATCTACATCCAATTCTCCTCTATCAGCAACCACTTTACCAACACAACCATACCTGCAAAAGACTTCTTCCAATAAGAACCTGCAAATTGCTTGAGTAGTCTTTGTACTAAGAGCTCGACCTTCCACTTGATTTGTCAAGTCTTCTCATGCAAGCACAAGATATCGCATATTCCATAAACTTGTAGGTATGGTAACCAAATCAACTACCCATTTGTAATGCATAGACAATGGATAGGTCGGTTGCAACCCATCTCTATGCTTTACCATGGAATACATCTGACAAACATTGCATGATTCCACAAAATGTTCCATGTCTTTATACATGTTTTGCCACCAATGCTTCTCTTTGATCTTGGCAAATGTGCCCCAAACTCCTCTATGTCCAGCCCATAAGCTTTCATGAAACTCCTGCATCCACTGTTGTTGAGAAGTCCTATCTCCCAAAACACATATTGGAGTTCCTCTCTTTTTCTTTACATGCTTCCATAAACATCCATATTTTTTTAAAAAACCCATAAGCTTTTCTTTTAATCCTTTTGAATTCAGCTTCAGACCATTCAGCCTTCTTTGTCATGAGGCTAAGATATTCACCTATTTTCAGCCAATCGTTCCTCATACAACTCTTCCAAAAATTGTGCTGAAGCATAACACTGATGATGCTTTCTCTCTACTGCCCATTTCTTCTCCATGGCTATAAGCTCTTTTCTTATTGTTGAAATCCCTATTACAACAGTTGTCCCTGCAGTAATAGCAGTTGCATAGTCATTCCCTATTGTCATAAAGCCATTTTCAGCACCTATCATATCATCCTCTTTATCTGGCATAACCTCCTCTTCATCTTCAAACCTCGCTTGTGAAAGCATGTCAGTCACGGGATTTCTCTACCTGAAATATGCTGAAAATCAGGGTTAAGTGACTTTATATATGCAATCCATCGTAACATGGCAATATCAAGAGTTGAGCAATTTGCTATCATGCCCAATAAAGGTAGACAATCAATCTCTACCACTACATGAGCTCCCATAAAATACTCCCTATCACACTTAAGGGATGTCAATATACCCCAAAGCTCTCTTTTGACTTGAGAATACAGTCGTTGGCATTCATTGAGGACCTTTGCTCCAAACCGAATGGTATATCTATTTCCATCATCATCATCCTGACCCATTGCCCAACCAATGCCGATTGGGCTTGTATCCACAGTGAGAATAATAGGTCGCCCATTCTCATAATTTGCTCTCTTTAGTGTTGGGACTAAAATCAATAAGCTCTTTAACTTCTGAACTACCTTTGTATGTTGTTTTTCCCACCAAAACTTTTGCCCTTTTGTCAAGAGCTGATATAGACTTTCAGTCACATGAGCAAAATGCAGAATCCATATCATGTAAAAGACACGTGCACCCAAAAATCTTCTTACCTTGGATACATTCGTGAACATGTCTCCTGCATCCTACTTATGGCATCAATCTTTACTGTTGAGGGCTTTCTTCCATATGGTCCACACATGTGCCCAACAACCAATACTTCCTCTACTCCAAAAATTGATTTTTCTCCTGGCAGAGTCAAATGCACTTCTTCAAGACGGCTCAAAATCCTATCACAATCAGCAATATGATCAGCCACAAATCCTCTACATCCTTAATCATTCATCTCTTCATTCTTCTCATAGATATCACACCCTTTTATCGGCACATCATCAAGAAAGGGTAAGGTCAACTGAGGAATATACTCCCTCAAAACTTTATGCATAGCATTCATCATATGCGCCACTGAATTGGTTGCCCCTTGTGGAAGCATACACATCCTAACCAATCCAAGTGGTGTCTTCATGGTAGTGATATCCCGGCTTTCTAATGCAAGCTGGAACTGATCATATCCTAAACATAAATCTCCCAAAGAGTAAATTTCCTTGCCTGCAAATGCTTCTGCAAATTCATCCACTATCGGGCCTAATCCAACATTCCTTATGGTGACTTTATTAACTAGTTGCAAATCCTATATAAACCTCAAAGAACTATTCTTCTTTGGAACTATTAAACCACCAATTTGAATATGGAGCCGAAGAGGGCTCCAAAATCCGCATCCTGATCTTCTCATTCAAAAGCTTCAGCAACTTAGGCAAATATGCCTGAGGTATTGGAATAGCCTTTAAATTCCATGGCACATGAGGTACTGTAAAGATCACCATAGGTGCAATTATGGATCAACACATCCAATTTCATATGGGTGAAATGCAAAGGCTTTCCCATGCCTTGCCAACATCTGCAAGAAACAAGCTCTTTCTGCAGATAAAAGAAAGTTTGTATCACCAATTTTTAGCTTTTGTAAATTTTCAACTGTAAATTTATGTCCCACTCCATGTGGATCCTGTAAACTAGGCTGTTGAGTCACTTTTTTAGCCAACCCATCACTTTCAAGTGGTAAAGGCAAAGCCACAGGCTTAACCTTCTTTGCAACTATTTTGTACTTTGTATCCACCCTTGCTTCAGCCCTGTTTTGCAGCCCATATTGATACCAGGAGGCATATTCCACAGTGGATTCCGTGCCACAGTGGATTCCGTGAGGTTTTACGGTGGATTCCGTAAGATTTTATTACCGGGTCTCATACACAAAGTGGATTCTTTGTGCGAGAAGTCGATGGGGACACCTATCCTTTTCGGGCGTTTTGTTAATTTTATGTGTACATGGGTGATTCCATAGCGGGTGATTCCGCAAAATACATATTTAAATTAATAAACGTTTATGAGTTTAGAGTGCGCACTCATGATAAATTAAGATTAGGATTGATTTCTAACCAATTTATTTATGTAGCTGAAGACTGCTACGTATTCACTTTTGTCGATTTAATTGTATTATTCTACTAACGATTGTGAATGCTTCAGTTGGTGATGTGTAGAGATAGCAGCAGTGGCAGTGGAAAGCATTGGAGGATAGTGTGTATTCAAAGTTATCGTCAATATTTTGATGGGCGCATACCTTAGGCATGGCGCCTATATTTTATCACGATTATTTATCAAGGCGCTTGATATTTATTTATTATTTTTGTATATGCATGGGCGCACGATTTAGATATTTGTATTGGACATTGTATTTGGGTACGCCTGACTTCTTGGGCACCCATTAGCTTTAATTTTCTATTTGGCACAAAAGCAAACTCAAAAGCTAAAGCGTGCTATTTTGTAATTTGGGCTATTATTTGAGCTTGAAGATGATAAATATATGAAATACATACTTTGTGGAGCGCTCACACAAGGCATGGGGGGAGATTGCACCCAATTGGTCTCTTGTTCATATCGTGCAAGCTTTCTACATTGATTTGTGTGCGAAAAGTAGAGTTCTTTTGTTCTTGGGGACCTTCTGACGCTCACTACGTGGGCTTACAGCATCCGATCTATGCACCAGTGGTATCAGAGCGAAGCTGAGATCGAGAGCTTCCAATCGCTTACCATCTTGCGCAAAGGTGGAGCTCCTGGAACGATTGAGCTCTACAATCAGTTTCATTGCAAACGGTCGATACGGGTGTGTTCCTGGCGGTCAAAAACCCCCTTCTGCACTCTCTGATCGCGAAGGACTGGCCTAAGGAGGCGGAGGACCACGTGGATAACTCCTACTTCAAGTCATTTTTCAAACAGAGAACAGTAAGCTCTTCTTCCATATCCAAAAGCTTAAAAGCTTTATGTCAAAGGGTACTAAGCTTAATAGTAAGCTTTAAAAAAAGTTTACTTAAGGGAATTTGATAATCGGCGGCAGTGGCATCTTGACGCCTGGGTCGGTGGCGAAAAAAAACAGCCTCTTATCCTAAAAAACAAAATTCACGACAGCCCAGTCTCCTCAAAGCTTAGTCACATAAGCTTTAAGTCATAAGTCTTCCAAGTACTGCAAGTCACAGAAGTCACTATACAGACTTACTTCAACCACTCCCATAAAGATTGTTCATACGTAGAAGCACAGAATCACAGTATTGCTCTCTGGTAGACCCTGTTCCTATTTACAGACTTGCTGAACCAGTTTCAGCAAACGCAAAAGATCGTACGCAGGTCATACGCAGTTTTTACAAAGATAACGAATACCGCAATCACAAAGAGAACGACCATAAAAGCCAAACAAAAAAAAATTACAAGCCTTATATACCCGACTTTGAGCTACGCTTATCCCACTAATCAAATTTCGAGAGTGTGAGGTCTTTTGGATTTTACAGGATGACGGAACAAAACATGGACGATTTTATGGCTGAAGGTGATTTACCCAAACCAACGATGGAACAAAAATTGGATTTGATTATGATGCAGCTTGATGAAGAACGAAGAGCCCAACAAGCTTTGCAAGTTCAATTGGCCAATTTGCAACAATCTACCACCGACAAAGATGGACCGCAACCCGAAGATCTTATACGACGTACCATCGATGTGATACTTGAAGCCCAATCCATCCGCAAGGAAACAAAGATAAGTAAAAGAAACTTCAAAATTCGTATTTTCAATGGATCTCGAGATGGAAAGACTGTACCTGCATTTATCAGTCAGTTTGATGATTACTTCCATGAAGAAACATATGCTGAGAAAGACAAAATTAAATGTGTCACTAACCATTTAGTCGATCGAGCGTCTTTATGGTGGACTGTGGTCCACAAGAGCACTGATTGCCCTACTACCTGGGAGACTTTCCAAAAGAAGTTTTTGCAAAATTTCCTTCCTCCTCAATTCCATGAAAAAGCCATAAAGCAATGGGATCTTCTACAGCGAAGAGATCGCGAACCTATTTCCCAATACACTGAACGTTTTTGGAATGCCCTACTGCAACTCCGAATGCTCAAAGATGTACCTGAAGCGACTCACAAACGCAAGTTTATGTCTGGCCTACTTGGATATTACTATGCTGAAGTCAATATGTTCAAGCCTACAACCCTTGAAGATGTAATTTTCTTGGCTCATGACACTGAAGACAAGATTCGAGAAAGAGACAAGCGATCACGACAATTTCAAACTAATGGTAACTCTGGTTTCAAACAATTTAATTCAAATTTTTGAAGATTCAATAAAAGTCATTTTCTTTCATCTTCATTCCGTAAGTCTTGGACACGACCACCTACTTTGCCATCAAATATCAATCAAAATCCTAAGCCATCCTCACAGCCAAATCTCAACATTCCTAAACTTCCTGTCATTACCAACAATGTATCTAAAGTCAAACTTATAGTTTGTTACAAATGCCATCAACCTGGACATCTAGCAACCAATTGTCAATCGAAAAAGCCACCTGTCCATATCAATTATCTTGGAACAATGGAAAAAGAAGAACGTGAGGAAATGCCTGACTTTACAGAAGATGATGACAACATTGGTATTACTTCGGATACTTTGCCAGGTATGCCAACTCCACATTCTTTGTTAACAATGAAATATTTTGTGCATGGTAAAGAAAATACTATTTTACATGATGATGGTAGCACACATGATTTTATTTCTGCAAAGTTAGTGAAAGAATTGAATTTACAAACTGTTTCTACACATTATTGCATTAAAGCTGCATTCCTAGGCACAAGATATAATGGAACACAAAAAGTGCATAACTTAGAAATTAAAATGGGTGAATATACTGAACGTAGAAATTTTCTAGTTATACCTTTACAGTCTAGTGACGTTATCTTAGGAATGCCTTGGCGTCATCAGTATAATCCTGAAATAGATTATTCTACGCATTCAATTAAAATTTATTTTCAAGGAAAACAAATCACATTGCATGGTATGCACGCATCCAATATTTTTCCATTGGTTACTCATACTCAAGCTAAACGTGCATTACGTAAAAGTAGCCAATCCTATTTAATATGGGTGAATGAACTTCAAGCTAAAGAAAAACAAATGCATCCTAGGCATACATAATTTCTTGCTCAATTTAAAGATTATTTTTCTGATGATTTACCACTTGGACTACCACCTTCACGACCTGAAGATCACAAAATAGATTTAATTCCTGGTACACAACCACCATGTAAAGCACCATATAGACATAACCAAATTGAACAGAAAGAAATTCAAAATCAAATAGAGGAATTGCTTAACGGAGGATTAATTAGACCTAGTAGTTCTCCATTTGGCACACCTGTCTTATTAGTAAAGAAGAAGAAGAATACTGACAGCAACCCTCCCACGGCAGAAAATGAACAGGAAACCAAGGTAGAAGCGTGCAAAATCTATGCACATGGCTGAGCCATTAATCTCAAAACTGAAAAGAAACAAAAAATCTTCCACTTAATAATGAACCGATTCGTTATCTTCATCATCTTCTTCCATATCTTCAACCATTATACAAGAACAAAAGGGAAAAGAGGTATTTCTACATAAAAGACAGAGGAGAGAGGAGAGAGAACAACTTTTTGCACCACCAAAAATAGAATGTGCAATTGGACAAGAGAGGGAAGGGAAAGAGGCACATAACCATTCGTGCACTCCACCCCACCTCTTCCCCAAAAAGCACATCCCTTCGTATTTTTATTATTTCTTTGAAACTTTGATACATTTGATATTATAAGACCTTTGCTTTAATTTTGAGTATTTCTACCCTTTACAAATGCATGCATGTAACACTTTTGTGTATACCATTTATTTATAATGGTGTATGTGGATGTGGATGTGGCCCCCTCATATCTCTATCTCTTTTTGGTGATTTTGTAACAATGTTGTATTATTCTCTTGACAAAAAATAAAAATATGATGCATGCTTGGATTCTTTTGTGCCTTGTTTTTATGCTTCTTTGGGTATCATCATATTCCTCCCACACTGAAATGTGAAGCGTCCTCGCGAACCTTGTTAAAGAAGAACCACTGTCTAACATAAACAACTTCCAAAATTGTTAGTAAAACAACTTCGATCACTAGGCCTAGCCATGGTAGGGTATGGGACTCCAAACCATGACCACCAGAGTAAGGGAACTCCTGCCTTCATTTCCTCCCACACTGAAAAACTTGCATACTTGTTCAAATGATGGGGTTTTATCTTCAACAAGGAACTACGAGAATAACTTCTCCATCCCATAGAGAAAGAAAGATGATTCCCTTCATCATGTAGCTCTAAAGGGAACCTCATCAAAATAAAGCTCTCACTTGTGTACGGATAAGAGGAGAGCATGGGAATATGCCCTTGGATATTCTATAGGATATGTTCCTATGGTAATTGGTGTAAGCTTTCTTTTTAAGGTCAATGTGTTTGTATTGTATGTTCACAATGATTAAGGAAGAGGGAAAAAATAGGAGGGGACCACATAAGCAATTAGTTGTGCTGATAAGGGGTGAATGGGAAACTTTGGGGAGTAGGTGAGGGTAATGGGGAAGTTATGTAGGGAGAGAGAATACAACTTATAAATAGCCCTTTTAGTGGTATATTTTTTTAATGTTTACTGGTAAAAATGTTGATGTGTTGATTGTTGTATTATAGAAATGCTCAATTACGTTCTTTTCAATAAGAACTTATTTGTCCTTGGTGATGTTTGTTGCATCATGAGATGAGTTAAGATTTAGGTGAAATTGATGGAGAGAGGCTAAGATTCAAGGGAGGGAAAGGGGTGTGTTAGTGGGGTAGACTAGGGAGAAGCATAAGAAGAAGGCTTGGTTTGAAATGAAGATTAGTATATTGAATGTCTTCCTAAGGTTTCTATTAGAAATTAAGGGTTATATGAGACAAGGAATTAGGGATAAGGAAAAGAAGGAATCATGATGTTGCATGTGTAGGATAAGCACTAGCAAAGTTGGGAGAAGAAGAATGCTGCAACATGGAAGGTATAAGGCAACAATGATAGTTCTCCATCTTCTTCCTCTTCTTCTTCCTCTTGACCCAATGAAGCGGGAGGGGCTTGGAACAAGGAAGAGGGAGAGGGGAAGAAGGATATGAAGGGGCTTCTTATGGTGACCCCATGCCTGCATGTGTGTCTTCAATCTTCTTCTTCTTCTTTTTCACAAGAAATTTGCATCCTCCTCATGTTTCTTCTTCTTCTTCCTCTCACCTTCATTCTTTCGCTTCTAGGCTTGCATATCCTCCTCATCTGATTGATAGCCACCACGGATGATGGCTTCTAGGTATCTGTTTACCCCCACATCATACTATGTGTAGTCCCGATGAAGGCCATCAGGTTGTTAGCCATTGTTTGCTATATGTCCTTTATGTCACACAGGATTGACTGCATCTCCCTCTCTCTTTTGCTTCCATATTCTTCGTTTTCATCTATCACTTCCTTCCATGGTGGCCATCTTGTTGCAGGGCTCCATCCATGGGATGTAAGGGCGACTCAGTTTGCAAGCAAGGGCAAGGGTTTCATCATCTTCTTTTTTCTTCCTCGTCGTTTTCTTCCCCATCGTCTTCTTTCCTTCCTCATCTTTTGCTAAACCCTCAAGCCTTGTGAGCTTGAAGCAGGACGTGTGCTGGTTGTGGCAACTTTCCTTGACTTCGATGCACACATAGCCTTACAACACCTATCCGACAGCAGTAGAACACCATAATTTATGCTGAAGGGATGGAGAAGAACTATGGCAGCCTGCGTGGTGTGTCACAAAAGCTCTTTCGTAATGCAAATCCGCTACCCCATGTTCCCGTCCAATCTATGGCATCAACGAAGGGGACCGTCAAATCACGAGCTTTAATCACCACGGCCGGCAAAGAAGTAGCATCTCTGCACAGGACTCTCAGAAGCTGTTCAAGGTGCTGTAGTAGGCTATCAGAGATGGCTGCTTCTGATGAAGGTTCATATGATGACACCATGGCGGGCAAAACCTGTCTTTCCTTCCTACAATGCAAAACCCCTCTATTGCCCTGTGATGCTGCTTCGCCCTATTCTTCTTCTTCCCTCTGATTCTTCTTCCTTATTTCTGTTTCTTCTTCTGTCGCATGGGAACATACCATTGAACCAATATCCTTCTTTGATAGATCAGCAACCTCGAAGGCTAGAGTGGCATAGTCATAAGCGGAAGCAGCTGACTTTTTGATCTCGTAAGGACCTAATTCTGGGCAAGGAAATATGGCTCCTCGTTGGCTTTCTTGGTGGAATCAGGGTCGCGCGGAAATAGAGTGCACACCCCCATGTTGTCATCTCCCTCAGGTCTATCGGCTCATCATAATCTATCTCTGTAAATGATGATTATGTGATCGGAGGCTGGCTATGTGTCCTATCTGATAATATGTTCTCTCTCTCTCTCTCTCTATCCGCGAGAAACGCCTCAATGCTCTTCTTTCTGCAAGCTAGGGTTTGAACGGTACAGCCATCAGAGGAACCTCATCAGTGCAACTGATTAAACAGAGGACATGTGATGTTTGTTGGACGACAGGCATGTGAAGATGATTCGTAATCTGCTCTGGCTGGTTGGCAACGCTTTCCACAGCTGATGCAGAGAGGGCATTGTATGGCATGGATGCTAGATGTGCCCTGTGGGGGATGGCATAATCAGAGGTTGACTCAGGGAGTCTGAAAAGGTACAGGGAGAGGCGGACATGAGCAAGCAAATGTCTCTCTCTCTTCTGATCCCGGATGGATCAAAACAGAGATGGTCCTGATAGGAAAAGTCATAAGAGAATCCTTGTAGGATTGGTGGGGGTAGGTAAAATGACTGGCTACTTCTCTGCCTCGCTCCCTCGCTTGCTCCCTCTCTCTCTCTCTCTCTGTTCTCTTCTCACATTTAAAATGGAAGCTCTCCATTATTGGGTCTGCTCTCTCCCCTGGTGCTTTCTTTCTCATTGAAGAAGAAGCAATACTACTCGACCCCAAAAGCCTGTGTATCCTTCGAGAGGAGGAGAAACGGTCTCCTCCCAAATGGGACCTTCTCTCTTGGCGATGATGGCGGGACCTGCTCTGCTCCTCTCAACAAACCGAGATTATAGCTTGATGGGCAGTTCAGGAGACGAAGTAGAGTAGAAGCCTAGAAGGAGAAAGGGCAAAAGGAAGGTGAGTAAGAAGGTGGATGATGGTAAAGGGCAGCAGATCTCCCTTCCCACACAATTACCCATTGCAATAGATGATTATCTGAATTGAGAGAAGTGATGATCAATTCACCGTCTTTGCATCTGCTGCTATACTAATCAGATCAATATATCAAAGCCTCAGTTGATATGTCAAGGCTGGTAATTTCCCTCAAATTCACTATTCAGTTGGATTGAACAGCTGACTATAGGGCAAGGCTAGTCATTGCTCCCAAATGGGATCGAATACTGATTGAAAGCTCGAAAATTAATCGCAGGATAGCAATCGGCTTCCTGACTGATGAGATTAGGGGATGATCAAATCTAGGAAACGAGACTTTGAGTAAGCTACATTCTCACATGGAATCCCCCTAATAAGCCTGTACGAGGCAGCATCTTCGGTAGTGCAGGAAAAGGATCGGGCTGTTTGAATGAGGAATTGGACTGCGTGAGGTGAGGCAGGGTGGCATGAAAGAGAGGGAGATGCAATTGAGTCCTCTCTCTCTCTCTCTCTCTCTCTCTCTCTCTCTCTCTCTCTCTCTCTCTCTCTCTCTCTCTGCGCTAATGGTTACTGTTCATGTTCCATCAAGTTCGCCAGTCCCCCTCTCCTCATCTGCATCCGCACCTTGATCAAGTCCAGCAGATGTGTTGCGCATCCTGCCACGATTGACGCTGCTCTGCCCTCCACAAAATCCTTCCACCCCATTCTCTCTCCCTCTCTTTCTCAATATCTCTCGTCATTGTCTGTGTCCGTATCCATGTCAAGAAAAAACAGAAGACAAAGACGAAGGAAGGGAGGTGAACGAGGGAGGGGCGCCCTGCACAACAGGGGGGGCGTGGCACGAAGATGCATGGGAACCTCCTTTTCTTTCTGTGTCTCTCACAGTCGACCCCTCCCCTGCGTCGGTCTTTTCTTCTTCTCGCCTCTTCTGAGTTCTCCCTTCCGGCTTATTTTCCTCCTTTTCCCCTTCTTTTTCTTCTTGTGCCTCTGTTACTTCTTCTTTAACATAGATTGTCTTTGATAGAACTGAGAGGAGTCTGCATGCCTGTTCAGGACCTTGCGCTGTGAGGAAGACCTTATGCAGTGGTTCTTCCCCTTCCTTGGCTTCTTTTACAGCCTGATCCTGGACTAATTTTTCTTCTCTTTTCTCTTCGATTTGATGAGGCACAGGGACATGAAGATCGGTTGTGAGGAAGCCAATGATTGCTTCTCCATCTCATTCTTCTTTTCCTAGTATTTGCAATCAGTGTGCTTTTGCTGGTTGAATTTGCCTCTTACACCCCATGAGATTTCCTGGTTTTTCTTTGCTCCATATTCCCAGGAGGCCTTCTTTCTCGATTCTTCTACAATCCAAAAGCTTTTGCACTTGTATTTCTTTGTGTTTGCAATTCTTCACAAAACTTGAGACTAGCTTGTTCCCCGGCTGCGCACCAAAATGACAGCAACCCTCCCACGGCAGAAAATGAACAGGAAACCAAGGTAGAAGCGTGCAAAATCTATGCACATGGCTAAGCCATTAATCTCAAAACTGAAAAGAAACAAAAAATCTTCCACTTAATAATGAACCGATTCGTTATCTTCATCATCTTCTTCCATATCTTCAACCATTATACAAGAACAAAAGGGAAAAGAGGTATTTCTACATAAAAGACAGAGGAGAGAGGAGAGAGAACAACTTTTTGCACCACCAAAAATAGAATGTGCAATTGGACAAGAGAGGGAAGGGAAAGAGGCACATAACCATTCGTGCACTCCACCCCACCTCTTCCCCAAAAAGCACATCCCTTCGTATTTTTATTATTTCTTTGAAACTTTGATACATTTGATATTATAAGACCTTTGCTTTAATTTTGAGTATTTCTACCCTTTACAAATGCATGCATGTAACACTTTTGTGTATACCATTTATTTATAATGGTGTATGTGGATGTGGATGTGGCCCCCTCATATCTCTATCTCTTTTTGGTGATTTTGTAACAATGTTGTATTATTCTCTTGACAAAAAATAAAAATATGATGCATGCTTGGATTCTTTTGTGCCTTGTTTTTATGCTTCTTTGGGTATCATCAAATACTTATCGCATGTGTATTGATTATCGTGCCCTAAATAAAATTACTGTTAAGAATAGATATCCAATTCCTAGGGTAGATGATCTTATGGATAAACTATAAGGTTCTGCCATGTTCAGTAAGATAGATCTTAAATCTGGTTATCATAAGTAAGATTGGATAAATCTGATATATTCAAAACTGCATTTAGAACACAATTTGGACACTATGAATTTCTAGTAATGCCTTTTGGTTTAACTAATGCACCAGCTACATTTAGTCATATGATGAATCGCATATTTCTGAAATATCAGCATTGTGTTATAGTATTCTTTGATGATATATTGGTATTCAATAAAAATGAGAATGAGCATTATGAACATTTGTCTTTAGTTTTCAAGTTGTTAAATGATAATCAATTGTATGCTAATCCAGAAAAGAGTAAATTCTTTCAAATAGAAATTGAATATCTAGGACACATTGTTTCATCAGAAGGTATTAAGGTTGACCCTAAAAAGATAGAAGCAATTTTAAATTGGCCCATACCTAAAAATGTGCATGAGTTACGTTCTTTTCTAGGTCCTGCTAGCTTTTACAGAAAATTTGTGCGAAATTTCTCATTACTTGCATTACCTTTTACTAAACTTTTAAAGAAGGATATTGTGTATCACTGGTCTGATAATCAACAAAAATCTTTTGATTTATTGAAACATGCATTAACCCATGCTCCTGTATTACAACTACCTGATTTCAATAGACCATTCTTTTTAGTAGTTACTAATGCTAGTGGATCTGGAATAGGAGCCGTCCTTATGCAAGATAACCATCCCATAGCCTATTCTAGCTGTAAACTGAAACCATTTGAACTTAAATATTCTACCTATGATAAAGAATTGCTAGCTGTAATATAAGCCTTACGTCAATGGAAACATTACTTAATGGGTTCTGAATTTATGATTAAAACTGACCAACAAAGCATTAGACATCTCCTTAGTCAACCCCAAATCTCTGACCGACATATTAAATGGGCAGCTTTCATTCAAAGTTTTCATCCTCTTATACAATATCAACCAGGAAAAAAGAAGGTTGTAGCCAACGCTTTGAGTAGAAGACTGACAATTCATAATATTTCTGTGATATCATTTGATTCCTTTATCTCTATGAAAGATACTTATCATTAGGATATTACTTTTCATGCTGATTGGAATAAACTAGTTGCAAATAATTGGATTCCTATTGATTCACTATCTTACAATAATAGATTCATATTTTATGAAAAGAGATTATGTGTGATAGTTCCATTTAGATCATTTGTTTTGAATGAGATTCATTGTCCTCCATATCAAGGTCATAGAGGTATTATATCTACTTTACGTACATTGACTGAAGATTTTTATTGGCCACATATGGACACTGATGTATTTAACTTTGTTTCTGAATGTTTAGTTTGTCAACGAGTTAAAAGACACCATGGTAAACAATATGGTTTACTAGTGCCATTATCTATTCCATCACGACCATGGAAACAAATTTCAATGGATTTTATTACTGGTTTACCTAATACTAAAGCTAACCATGATATGATTTGGACTATTGTAGAGACAGGTTTAGCAAATAAGCATATTTTATTCCATGCAAGAAAACTCTAACTGCATCTCAAGCAGCTCAATTGTTTTTGAAAACTGTGTTTACTAATCATGGTTTACCAAAGTTATTATTTCTTATCGTGATTCTAATAATTTTTGGATTACTTTGTTTGCTAACTTAGAAACAAAGATTGATTTTTCATCTGCATTTCATCCTGAAACAAATGGACAAACAGAAGCTACTAACAGTACTATTTTAGATCTTTTACGTGCTTATACTATTTCAAAACCACACACATGGGATACACATCTACATTTACTTCAGTTTGCATATAATAATATACCGCATACAGCTACAAAGAAAGCACCATTTGAAGTTATTTATGGATATAGATTGTCTACACCTGTTGCATCATTATCAAACAAAATTCAGACTGTTGATGATATTGCTAACATGCACGCTACTATTTTTTATGAAGTTAAAGATATGATTGCCGAAGCCCAGCAATCATATACAAAACAAGCCAATAAGAAAAGACAAGCTATGAATTTTAACGTTGATGATTATGTTTGGTTACGAATAGAAAAACGTAGATTACAAAGTGTAGATAAACACCTTGTTGTAAAATTAGCACCTAGATTCTATGGACCATTCAAGATCATACACAAAATCAATGACAATGCATTTAAACTCGAACTACCACAACATTGGAAAGTTCACAACACCTTTCATATTAGTTTACTACGACCCTTTAGAGGCAAATTACCTGTACACCCTGTCTATGAAAACCCACCTTTGCTAGATGAAGAGACTGAAATCCCTGAGCCTGAAGCTATTATAGATACTGACTTTATGACCATTAGAACTGGCCGTAGATATTCTAGATATTTGGTCAAGTTCAAAAACCATCCTATTGAAGAGGCCCAATGGATGCACGGTAGAGACTTAAATGCTTTCCCCACTCTGTTAGCTCCACATTGAGCGAATAGCAATTGAGGACAATTGCTATTTCACCCCGGGGGGTATGATACCAGGAGGCATATTCCACAGTGGATTCCGTGCCATAGTGGATACCGTGAGGTTTTACGGTGGATGCCGTAAGATTTTATTACCGAGGCTCATACACAAAGTGGATTCTTTGTGCGAGAAGTCAATGGGAACGCCTATCCTTTTCGGGCATTTTGTTAATTTTATGTGTACATGGGTGATTCCATAGCGGGTGATTCCGCAAAATACATATTAAATTAATAAACGTTTATGAGTTTAGAGTGCGCACTCGTGATAAATTAAGGTTAGGATTGATTTCTAACCAATTTATTTATGTAGCTGAAGGCTGCTAGGTATTCACTTTTGTCGGTTTAATTGTATTATTCTACTAACGATTGTGAATGCTTCAATTGATATGTAGAGATAGCAGCGGTGGTAGTGGAAAGCATTGGAGGATAACGTGTATTCAAAGTTATCGCCAATATTTTGATGGACGCATACCTTAGGCATGGTGCCTATATTTTGTCACGCTTATTTATCAAGGCGCTTGATATTTATTTATTATTGTTGTATGCGCATGGGTGCACAATTTAGATATTTGTATTGGACATTGTATTTGGGTACGCCTAACTTCTTGGGCGCCCATTAGCTTTAATTCTCTATTTGGCACAAAAGAAAACTCAAAAGCTAAAGCGTGCTATTTTGTAATTTGGGCTATTATTTGAGCTTGAAGATGATTAATATATGAAATGCATGCTTTGTGGAGCGCTCACACAAGGCATGGGGGGGAGATTGCACCCACTTGGTCTCTTGTTCATGTCGTGCAAGCTTTCTACATTGATTTGTGTGCAAAAAGTAGAGTTCTTTTGTTCTTGGGGACCTTCTGATGCTCACTACGCGCGCTTACGTAATCCGATCTGTACACCACATATTGCAGCCCATAACATTCATGCTTAGCAAACTCTTGAATGACTTCATATACTTCTAAAGTGTCAACATAAATAACCTCTTTTTCTCAATGCTTTCAGCATTAATTGCTGCAGAAAATTTAGCCACTGTATCAACATCATTTAGCCCTAAAAACAGCCCTAAGATACCTTCATTTGCAGCCATCAAACCATATATCTTTAACTCTTTTTCAGCCCATCCTATATATTTCTTTTCAGCCCTGCACATGGCTAAAACATTCTTAAAACTGCCAAGACTACATGTTGTCCATTCCTGCAATCCAGACACAAACACAGTTTCCCCCTTTCTTGGAGACATAATTATCTTCTTAGAGGCATTGCCATAGCCTCACCTTATAGCAGTGCTATCTAAAAACGCTTAAACTCTCATGCATTAAGTGGCATGGGATTATCCCGCAGCTTATCTCGATTGCAGGTATGATTCACACAAACAGTGAGAAACTGTACTGTCTTTATATTATCTTTACTCCGAACCCAAGCATATGAAGAACCATCATCCAAGGTTTTTGTTTCCATCCTTGATTCTGAAATATAGGGCTACCCAAAATCACTAGATAACTACATGAATCTTGCACAAAAAAATGATATTCATCCCTAACGTCTCCAATAGTCACGGGTACATTAGGACAAGCTGTATAAAGATCCCCTAATGAATTGTTTGCCACCCGCATGCGCCATCCTGGATCTACATCAATTGGCCAACCTCCATTCTCATACAAACTGTGTGCCATAACATTGATTTCAGAACCATGATCCAAGAGAGCTATGCAAGGCGTCTCTCTTTCTCCCACTTTAACAATTGTCACTGTTGTAGCACGAGCCCAATGCGTTCGTGAATAATAATTGCTTGGAATAAAATGAGCATCTTCTTCTTCATGTGCTATACATAGCCTTTTCTCTATGCTTAGTGCTGCCCACAATACCATTTTCGGCCACAAGCTTGCTGTTTATACTTCCATCTAATCCATTTTCAACATCAGTCTGTTCCAAAACAGCATTACATACATCAGCATGTTCCCTCTAAAGATGTTTCTCTATGTCTTTGTCAACATGCATCAATGCTTGCAAAACTTCCCCATCAAATTGTCTTTTTCATTTCAGCATATCAATGATTGTATCATGAAATTCACGCTTTGTGATTCCAAGAACTTTGCCAAGTATGAATTCCACTCTACTGCCAAGTATGCGATCTTCCAAGACTTTTTTAAGATTTGTGGCAGTCTCAAAATCTGATTGTAACCTGTAGCCGAGCTGCTTGCCCCTTTTCTTCTCTTCTTGTTTCTTCTCTTGAGATGCATCATCCATAACATGCTCAGGTATGGCTTTTTCAGTCCCTTTTTGTTGCTCATTTTACTTCCTGTTATGTGTTTAGGTGGGCCTAAAGAGGAAGCACCAGTAGTGTCCTCATCTCTTCTTCTCTTTTTTTCCACAAGAGCTTCTTAATTATGAATCTTAGCCAAATAAGCATAGGCTGAAAATGAGTCCACTAGTGCACTCCATCCTATTCTCCCTCATATACTCTGACTTACATCAGCCAATTTAGACTTTGTTGTTTTACCCTTTTCTATGCAATCTAATGCTTGCATCCAAATACAAGATTTTGCTTCAGCCATGCTTCCTTTATGAGCTTCATTAGTCCTTTCAATTCTCAACCGATATGTGGCTGCATCTATGGCAGGAAATGATGTCCTTGCAGCCATATCTTCCAACTTCTTCTGCATGCCACCATTTCCAAAATTCGGCTCTATTGGGAGACTAGTTTCTGTTGTATGTATTTTCCCATCTTTCCAAAAGATTAACCTTTTTGCTTCCGCTTCACGGTAAGCTGTACAATCTCACTTTTCATGTTGTAAACTGTCACATCAAATGCATCTCCTCTTGTATCCTTCTTTGTACGGTCTTTGGGCTGTTGTCCGAGCCTTCTCTTCTACCTTAACATCCAACTTTTCGACCTTTGCATAGATCTCTATCAAATTTAGCCTCAAATCACGCATGCCTTTGATTAATTCATCCACAGCATCACCTTTAAGAGCTGAACCAACAGGTATAGCTGGATGTTCCGCCATAGCTACATGTGCCTTGGTTGCAATTTCAGCCCCCTTTTGAGCACTGGCAGTTGTGGTGCATGTACCCCATCTGAATTTCATCCGCTCTCTCTTTACCAACATATGCACTACTTCAGTTACATTATCCCAATCTAATTTCAGTTCTGTTTCAGAAGAGGCATCTTTTAAACGATCAGTCAACTTCTCCTGCAAGACAGGATCTGCAGCCTTCAAAAAAACAAATCAAATTTCTGACCCTCCAATGATTGCTACTCATCGGCATCCAATTTCGCATATGGACTTTCAAATTCACGGAGCAAAGCTGTAGCATCCAACCCTTTATTGGGCTTTTCAATCCAATCTATAAATGTCTTTTTAGTTACCAATCCTACATCTTCCAAGAAAAACTCTTCTCTCAAAGCTTTCTTAAAAGTTTCCCAATCAGCATCTCTTCTATGTAATTCATCAATTCGATCATGCAAAGCATGCATGGCCAAACGGGAGAAATACCGGCTCCATGCATACTACGGTACCCCATGAAACAACATCTTTTCTTCATACAGTTGGATGAAGGCCGAAACATTTTGATCTTTAAACTACTTTAATTCTTGTCCCACTGCCTCTATTGTTGTAACAACAACTGCTACTGTTGTTGTTGCTGCAACAAAGCAATCATTTGTTGTAAAGCATCACCACCACTTAAAGCTGTAGAATCCCCCATCTTTACATACCTCTCCTGTCGACTTTCACATTAGGTTCACCACTGTCGGAGCATTTACGATTGAAAGTCTGGGGTTAAGAGACAGCAGGGTGAATGGAGATTCAAGGAGTAGAGTAGATGAAAGAGAAGGGGTTGAAAGAAAGAGAAGATATGAAAGAATACTCGCAGAAAGAAGTAGAAGACGTAGAATAATACTCATAGAATTGAAGCCTGTCAATATATTTCTCCATTATGAGAAGACAAATCTCTTGTATATAAAAACGTACACAAAATAATACCTTCCTCTATGCTGCTCAGACCGCCAATCTGATGCTTCCATTGGCTCCGAAAGGGGGGTAAAATACTAGGACACCTGACCAAAATTCTGCCAGATCACTCCATCTCCCACTTTGGAGTGTTGTTCACTGCCTGAAAACAGCGATCACGACGGGCGCGATTTCGTCCATCTCTCTTTTACATAAAATCCTCACTAATGGCTGAAAGCTACATGCTTTCTTTTGCATGTCATCCTAATCTAGAAGTTGTCTACAGTTTTTGGATTTTTACAAGAGATAATATCTAAAATATCATAAATTGGCTTCACTTGTCCAAAAAACTAGTATGTTTGAACCATGGACACTAACACTAATGTCTAAAATGGCATTGGCTCTCTAGATCAATAAGAAAGCCGCACTTTAGAGTTTTTCACATGGTGTGTGCATAGTGGCACAACAACGGAGTTTAAGCTCTTGAACCCCCATACATTCTTCTCTCTCAAACCCTTGTGATTGACCGTGAAGTATCTCTTGAACCTTTAAACATTCAATGTAATCTACTTATCTCTTGAAGACACATCTCTATCTATCTTGTTCAGTTTTCTTGCCAAACCCCTATGGTGACCTTTAACCCTACGCGCTACGACATCATGTTTCCACAATCGAACAAATACTGATCTAGCCATCTTTGAAGAACTATTAAATAACTCCACATGGCAATGGATAAGTTTGCACCAAGTCCAATTTGACTTCCATAATAACCTCTTCATCTTGTTGATGCAAGAGAAAGGTATAGACACTGAGGAGATGAGTGACCCCGAGGACTATCTATCTATTCACAACTATGAAGATTTAATTCACATAAACACTAATAGCTGCACCGTTGAGAAAATATGGTTGAACCCAAAATCCACACAATCTAACAATTTGCTCATTGATGCTAGGCTTATCAAAGTCATGTCTAAATTGGATAAGCTTGAGTACCTCAAAGTTCAACAAGCAAGGCATCAAACAAATGATCTATATCCTAACTTAGAGATATTCTTAGCCAAGAATGACCAAGACAATGTCCAAGAGGATGCTATGACAAGCTCTGACTCCGATACAAAAGAAGATCACAATTTTGACCTAGAAATTCCCCAATCATCTTAATCTGAGGAGAAAACACTTGAAACATGGCACACGCAATGTGGAGTTAGAATCTCAGAGTTAGAACAAGCCACATGATATATTACCTCGCTTCAGAAAGTTCAAGAAAAGAGATCAAATAGTCGTGTTTCTTGGGGTTAAATGCAATGGCACATCCAATGAACCCATTAAGAGACCAGCAAAGATCAAAGAAGTAAATATTGTCAAGCCAAGGGAGTCTCCTAAGCTAGTATATATTGTTGAGGACCTCAGTGAAGAGGATGAAGCACGACTTGTAGAATTGCTAAAGGAGTGTTGAGACGTATTTGCATGGAACTATTCTAACCTTAAATGAGTACCACCACAAGTCCTTACACACATGATTCCACTCAAGCTTAACGCCAAACCCGTAAAGCAACAATCCTACCCCATGAATCCTAGTTATGCCCATCATGTCATGGAAGAGATTGAGAGACTACAAGAAACAGGATTCATCTATGAATTTGAACATATTAACTAGGCATCACCGATTGTCATGGTACTCAAGGAGACCAAAATCTGAGTATACATCAACTACAAGAAACTGAATACCACAACTTTGAGAGACCATTATCCTCTACCCTTTATAGATCATATGATTGAGCAAGTGGCAAGGAAAGAAGCTTACAACTTCTTAGATGGATTTTCAACATATAATCAAGCACAAGTCCACCTAGACGACAAACCAAAAACTGTGTTTAACGCTAAGTGGGGAATCTTTGCATACATTGTCATGTTATTTGGGCTAACTAATGCACATGTAACTTTCCAAAGAATCGTGTGCACTGTCTTTAAGGACATGCTTAAGAAGTGGCTCAAGGTGTTTGTAGACAACATATCCATTCATTTTACTTCGAAGGAGCACCTTAAGAAACTTCGACTTTGTCTTCGAGAGATATTAACAGTATCACTTGTCCCTGAATCCTCTAAAATGCCAATTTCGGGTAAAGCATGGTATCATCTTGGATCATATTGTATCTAAAAATGGAATTGCCACTAACATAGCCGAGATCAAGGTTATTATGAACTTCTCTACACCCACCAACCCAAAGGGGATATGATGTTTTCTTGGCCATACTAGGTGCTACCATTGCTTTGCACTTATGTAGCAATGGCTCGATCACTTTATAAGCTTCTAGTCACTTGGGCATGGACTCAAGAATGCCAAGCCTCTTACGAAGCACTAAAATAGACTCAAAAAAAGCACCCATTTTAAGAGCCCTATCCTAGACAATCACATTTAATATTCACAATCAACGTTGTCAAGATTGCAATTGGAGCCGTGTTGTGCCATCCCGATGAACATAACTTCAATTTTCCAATGAGTTTTTCTAATTGACAACTCAATGAGATTGAAAAGAGTTACTTGACCACAAAACACAAAGACTTGGCAATGGTTAGTAAAGAAATATCTCCATGATCTTCTTGCTATGCCTTTCATCTTCTATATGGACCATCAAGCATTGCCTTATGTTATGAACAAGCCATGTACTATCGGACACATCACTTGTAGACTTCTCTTATTATTGGAATTTGATTTTTATGTGGTTGTGCATAAGGGAAAACAACACTTCATTGCAAATCACTTGTCACAAGTGAGTGATGTCAAAAAGGCTATCGGAGTTAATGACTAACTAGCAGATGCTCACTTGTTCCACGTTGGCCAACTCTCAAATGCTCACTTGTTTCACATTGATCAGGAAGATCAACTCTTCAACGTTGACTTGAAGCCTCAATTGGCAAATCACATTGTCCATGTCCTTTTAAAGCTTCTACCAAAACGACCAATCAAAAAAGCACAAATCACACGCATCTTAATTAAAACCCAACCATACTAGTTGTATCATCTAGGATAGGATAGCCTTCTTAGGAGCATCTATGAACATGAGATTGAGGTTGTGCTACAAGACACACATGGTGGCATTGTTGGAGGACACTTGGATGCAACTGCCACAACCAAAAAAGTGCTTCAATCACAATTATGGTGAGTCATTCTATTTAAAGATGTTGCTCAATTCATCAGGCACTCTAATGAGTGCCAACAAACAAAGTTCCTTATAAAATAAGATAAAATAGGACTCATACCAATGATTGCCTGCCAATCCTTCAAGAGTGGAGCATAGACTTCTTTGGACCTATCAATCAATATTCGTAGGCTGAATACATTATCATGGCCACAAATTACACATGACTAAATGGGTAGATGTTAGGGCTACTATAAAAAGTGACACAAGGACCACTGCACCATTTCACTAGGAGCAAGTCATTTCACGCTTTGGATGCCCCATCGAGATCGTCACTGGACAAGGGACCCACTTCATTAATGAAGTGGTTTAGCATCTCCTATCTATATTCTTGGTCATCCACAGAGCATCCATATGCATCATTTAGCATCTCCTATCAATAGTCTTGCTCATCCATAGAAAGCCTAGCCTGTACTATCCTCAAGAAAATGCCAGGCAAAGGCAACAAACAAAGTTCTTGTTAGCATCTTAGCAAAATCTTATCTCAACATCATACTCAGATTGGAATCACAAATATTGCAACTGCTCGAGTCTATCACATAACTTATAAGATTACTATAAAGTCCAAATTTCATTCCACCTCATCTAAGGCAATGATGCCATCATGCGAGTAGAATTTTTCATATGTACTCCATGAATTCTTGTACAGAATAGTGGGAAGACACTAGGGCATGGCAACATCACCTCAAAGAGCTAGAGCATTTTATGAAAACTCAATTACTAGCTATTGATACCCTACTTGCAAAAAATCTCACCATCCAAGGCAGAGCAAGCCATTTCCATCTATGGGACCCTCTTTCAGCTATTTGCAATGGGCAATGGAGTAAGGTAATATTGCATGCGAAGTCTACTATTGATTGACGTAGTCATGCACCCTATGTTTTGTTTAATTGGTGCAACAGTGCAAGAGCGAAGGCTAGTTTGTGTATGATACAAATGCAAGTAGCTAGTTGGTTAAGGCTTTGTTAATGACCTGTTAATGCATGATGTTGTAGACCAGTAGATCAAACCTAGATAATGCTATGGAAGTGCTAAGTTGGTATGAGATAACAAATGGTTTTACAATCAATATACAAAAATCTTGCCTTATGAGCATGATTGAGGATGGTAAATTGCAACTAGACATGAAGGATAGATCATCCTCAATCATGCTAATAAGGATGGATCTAGTACTTCTTAACCATTTTCAAAAATTTTGTGACTTTTAAGAAGTACTAGATCCTAAATCGGCTCTACTAAAGAATGTATGAAAATAGATTTTGAGTAAAAATTACAAAAACCATCTATGAATAAAGATGATGGGAACTAGCTATGGAAAAGAATATATGATTAAAGCACAAACAATTGAATCTTTCAAACCTCAAAAATAAAAGCATCTTAATACATTATAACCCTTCCAACAACTTAGAAATCTAACATAATATCATGTAATGAAAAACCATTTCAACATTCATCTTACTAATATCTTACTAAAGACGATAATAACATGGGGTGTGGGGGTGCATGATTCAAGAAAAATGTTTGTGAGGGTTATAAATGGTTTATAAGATTTGTGAGAAAAGTCAAATTATACTCATAAATACAATGAAATAGGGGAATCTTCCCTACACACAATCAAACAACACTACCTTTAGCAATGGCTACCCAAAAAATCATCAAATGCTAGCACAAATAATCTAATCTATACATGGACTCGCATTTGTAACATGTTCCAGTTGTACGTTATGGATTGTTACCTTGTCCTATTTTAGTATTTAAAAATGTGACTTTCCCAAAACAAAAAAACTCATTAGGATATGACTAGAAGATGTTGATTCGCTGAGAACATAAGCTTGGCAATTCATGTGTCCTAGTGTGGGTATCCTTCTTGATATTAGGTAATGTTGCCAATATCACAAATTCGATGCTTTGGTTACTCTAGGCCATGTTTGCTCCATTGAAGTAAAAAATGGTGACAATTAGACTTTATAAACCGCATTAACTCCCTTAGTAGGCCTATGATGCCACTCAAGGACTTACAAGCTCGATGTTGAGATTATTTCGGTCTGATAGTCAGACATACGCGATAAAACCCTTGTCCATACAAACTTGCAATGCAAGAACAGCAGCATATTGAAACACGTAGGAAAGTCATCCTCTACTCGCGATCTTCCCCTGATATACATTCAGAGTCGAGACATGACAAAGTCCAAATATCTCAAGGATATCAATTTCAAAGCCAATGTCGTCGGCAATCGCTATCTTTACAAGTTACGATTGCTCTCTTTAGCATCATTGACATTTCAGAAAATAATGGCCGTAGCAAATAGGGTCATTCCAAAAGCCACAATACTCCTATTATCTACAGAAGTGTCGAAAGTTTCATCTAACCCAACGCACAAAACATAAATTCCTGCTACCATAGCTAGCAAGAATGCACTCAGACTCCCCCGATACATAAACATCATCGCATGTCTTTAAATACATTAGATATGAAGACAAAGCAGAGATATCGTCTGCATTTTCAGTAGAACTGTGAAACAAAATCCTACTTCCAAAACTAGACTTGAGCAAAACCAAAGTGGAATTCGACCGAAAGCCATATACAGATCTAGAATCCAAAGGGATCATGGACAGAAGGAGCATTGCATACCGGTATCATGGAAAGCTTATTGAGCTGAAAAGAACCAAAGAAAATAGACAGTAAAACGGTGCCAACCCTGCTTGATAGGACCCCATTCAAAAGTTGAGTAGAATGTTAGGGAATCGGGATGTACAAAGATGTAAGCGTTAGATCCAAGGACCGCCTGCAAATATAGCATCAGAACGTGCCTCCAGGACCAGCATGTTAAATGCACAGTATTCTCGAGGTAAAAGACAACGGTTGCAGGTGGAAAGGGCACGAAATTAACTTGTGGTATGTTCATCAGAACGATGACTTACAGTGTGATTGAATACAATTATTTCTCCCGAATAAAAATTGCAGCAACGATGACCAGATTCGTGCACGAAGACATAGCTGCAACGAAAAGATATGCAGCCAGGCCTTACCTGTCCAGGAGAAGCAATCGGAGCTAAGGACCCCCAGGGCCACCTCCACCACCAAAGCCGCCCCCACCGCCACCGAAGCCACCACCAAAACCGCCACCAGGACCCCCAAAGCCACCACCGAGACCACCAAAGCCGCCGCCACCAGGACGGCCACCGAACGGGCCACCTGGACCGCCACCTCCAAAGAATCCAGGTCCATGCATGTGTGGAGGATGGGGGCCCCCAAAAAAGCCAGGGCCCCAGAAGCCGCCAGGGCCCCAGAAGCCACCGCCGCCATACCAGTTCCCGAAGGGGGCACACAGGCAGCCCAGAAGGGCCCCCACCAGGGAGGACACAAGCATACAAGGGCAGCACAGGCAGTTGAGCAGCGGATCTGCACCGCCACCGGGCGGAGGCCCAAATCCTCCACCACCAAACCCTGGGCCGGACATCCCCCTACCTCTTGCTGCTCTCCTCCTTGTTATTCTTCTTCTCCTGCGTCTGGAAGCTTCTTCTCTGCTTCTAATAAGAGCTTCCTCTCCGCGCTTGCCTGCTGCACCGGTGAAGATCCTAAGAGTGGCTCAGATCGTCCTTACAATATATTCTCCTCTGCAAATGGCCTAGCTAGCACGTTTTCGCTAACTTGTTTGACTTTAGACGGGGACGGTTCTTGAAATTAACTCTAATGCCCTACACAGCAGCTTGTCAATTGATTAACCAAAGTTTACGCATACGATTGGAAAGAATCGGATGATCTGAATCGTAAGCCTCACGCACCCCACGTTGACAAGGGAGCGTGGGGGGCGTGGGTATTGTATAAATGCACCAATTCTGATCTCAACGAAAAGGCGAAGCTGTCCAAGATAATCATTCCGTCGGAGATCGATCTCAGGCCTGTATTCGTTCAGAAGGTCCCGGCGACGCCAGAGACACTTTTACGTTGGTTCGCATTGCTGCATTCAGTTCGTTCGCGATAGTCTTTGATGGCATGACACAGCATCACTAACTGGGTTTTCGGTGTGAATCTCTATTGAGCACTGAGCAGTTTTGGAAACAACCTATTTCCAATGTAGGGGCTAGCAGGATCCATATGGGATAGGACCGTGTGGAGGGTATCCCTTTACAAGAATGGACCATTTGAATGAACATACAAAGGAACAAAACTAAACAAGGAAGGAATGGAACTATGCCAGGGGCCTCTCAACAGTCGTCTTGTCCAATTCTATCGGAGGAATTGAATGTTCTCCCTAATGGAACCAAGCAACACCACCAAGTGTCGGCCATGCAAGAAGGTGAAGTATAGAACTTCCCCCTAGGTATGGCACAAACTCACACAACTCCATCACCAAAGATACTTTCCCTACAGAAACTCCAATATGTGTCACCTCCGCATAAGCATGCTCTTGAACTCCAAGTCCAGTTCTATCGGAGGAATTGAATGTTCACCCTAATGGAGCCAAGCAACATCGCCAAATGTCAGTCATCCAAGAAGGTGGAGTATAGAACTCCCCCTTAGGTATGGCACAAACGCACATGACTCCATCACCAAAGATACTTTCCCTACAGAAACTCCAACATGTGTCACCTCCGCATGAGCATGCTCTTGAACTCCAACATACAGTTACGCATCTTGCCTTTAGTTCATTTTCCAACAAGTGTCACCTCCACACGAGCATGCTCTCGAACTCCAACATACAATTATGCATCTCACCTTTAGTTCATTCTCTTCCCCCATGATGGTAAGTTGTGGTCCTCTTCCTCCCACTCACACTAATCATAAGAGTGGAGAATACATTAGAACTAGCTACTCTAGTATCTTGTCTAACCCTATCTATTAGAATATCCAAGCAAATATTCTCTTGAATGTTGCCAACAATGGAAGCTCACCTGAAGTGAGCGAAAGCAACCTTCCTCAAGAGGCTTATCCACACCTACACATCAACCTGGCTCAACAAAAATGGAAGTCTACCCAACAATGGAGGGAAAATTCAACAACATCCCTTCTTGGATGCTCCTAGAACTCTCAGTGGCAATAGCCAAATAGTTAGTCATACAATGGTAGAAGGTAGGAAATGCTCTCCCCTTGCAAAAGGACCTATTGCCCATCAAGAGGGAGCCTACAGATGAGGAGATGCCAATAGTGATGGAGATTCCAACATTCGCAAAAAACAACAATCAAAAGTTTCCTCTAGCAACACATCTCCCCTCACAAGCTAGCAATCAAGGAAGTGCACCAATCACAAAGTCAATGGACAAAAGGTTTACCTGAAAGGTAAGCGCCCATTGCCCTAAATCATGATGGCATGTTTCATTAGCAATCTAACTTTGAGAGTCGTGCCCTTATTGGCCTTTGCAATAGCACTCATCCACCCGTTGAGCCTTTTCGGGCCTGGCTAAAGAACAATTGGGAGATACTATGAGGGAAAATCCTTTTAGCTCAGTATCTCCCCAATAACTACTTTATTTTTTTATTCAACTCAAAAGCTTTGCCACTCGAAGTTTTGAGTCACGAACAATGGATGTGAGAAATTCCCCACTCATGCTATTCAAGTAGTCCCCCACCTTTAGCCCACATGGTCCTAAACTCACAAAAATCCCTACGTAAGTAGAACTACTAGACTTGCCTATGTGGCTTCACCCTTGTCTCAGAGAAATAGTTGCCTCCATAGGTCGTATCTTAGGGCAAATATGGGTGGATATTATCAACCCTAGCTGGCATCTGCAGGTGCTAGTTGAAGTACAGCTAGTGGAAGAGCTCACGGACACACTAGTAATCACTGATCATTTAGGGGAATACGTAATGGATTATCCGGTGGTTTACAAAAACCTACCTAACTCCTACTTCAAATGCCATAAACAAGGACATTTCATAATAGAATGCCATGTACTCAAACCTCCAAAGCCTGCTAAGGAAGCAACTTCAAAATATCCTGGGGACAGATTTTAAAAAGTGGAAAATCGCAAGCCAAAGGACCCTAAACCAACAAGTCCTAAACATAATAAAGGCAAGAATAAAAACAAGTTCACTCCAAACACCATATTAGAGAATTTAGAAAATTTCCAAGTCCCAATTTCAAAGAAGTGATAAATATTTGACAACATAGCTAAATCTTGATCCATATTTGAAAGTGGGATTTAGGAATGTAGCTTATATAGTATTTAGGGTAGACTTCACCTTTAAGTAAGACAATAAGATTTGACCATGTGGTCAAATAATAAAGGTATTGGGGATTTCCAAAGTGCACGGAAATTCCCAAATTCCCTAATATAGCATTTCCCCTTCTCTCAAACTTAGCCAATCTCAAGGACTTCATAGCCAAACATGATATCTAGAACAAGGAGAAAAGGAAAACTCCTATAAATGTCCCTGATTTATCTAATATACCAATCAATGTGTCCTTTGATGATGGGGAAGAGTTTGTAGAGAGTTCCTTGTTTATCAAAAACTTTAGCTCATGTTCAGAAAGGGAGGGGAATGATTATGACTTAAACTTTGCCCCTAAGAAAATTGTCATGACACAAGCAAAAGAGGATGTCAAGAATAGCGTGGTGGGGGGACTTGCTCAAGATGCTGCGCCGAACACACACAAAATGCACAAGGAGAAGCTCACTCAAGAGACAAGAAGAGAGATGGAGGCCAAAACGTTTTCTTGTTGGTGGTCTCTTCTTCTTCCACACACTTTACAATTTACACAAAGTATAGATAAGATACAACATAAAGGAAAGTGGCCTACTAAGTCAAACAATGCATAACCGACTACACTAGTCGACTGGCGCTATAACTATGCCAGCTGTAAATAGGTGTAACAACCTGAATATAATAAGTAATGAGTCAGTGGCCATGTGAGAGTCATAATGACCACCGACGTGCTAAGTGTAGACGTGTGGACCCATCTAACCAGGTGGTCCATCATCAATGTCCGCATGTGTTGAGCTTGTCATCTCAACACTCCCCCTCAAGCTCAACTGCATCTCTGCAACTCCAAGTAAGCTTTGAAACTTCTGAAGCTTCTCTGTACCCAATGCCTTCGTGAAGATGTCAGCTATCTGATCCTGTGTGCTGACATACACCAAGTCAATCTCACCTCCTAGTACCTTCTCTCTCACAAAGTGGTAGTGTACCTCAATATGTTTTGTCCTGGCATGGAACACAGGGTTCCTAGCCAACTGTATACTGCTCATGTTGTCACAATAAATGACAACTAGACCTTCCACCTGCACATCCAAATCAGCCATTAACTTTTGTAGCCATACTACCTCACATGCTGCAACAGCAGCACCTCTATACTCAGCCTCTGTACTCGACAAAGCAACTGTAGATTGCTTTTTGCTGCTCCAAGCAACTGCTGCACTACTAAGAGAGAACATGTATCCGCTAGTAGATCTTCTATCAGACATACTACCAGCCCAATTTACATCTGTGTATCCAAACACCTGTACATCTGTACCTGCCTCATAGAAAAGTCCATAATGTAATGTGGACTTCACATATCTCAATATGCGTCTGACTGCATCCAAATGTGGCTTTCTAGGTACTTGCATAAACTGACTCACAAGACCAATAGCGTAGCTCAAGTCTGGCCTTGTAATGGTCATGTAGATCAAACTCCCCACTATCCTCCTGAACATAGTAGGGTCTTCTATCTCATCCCCAACATCAGTACTCAACTTTACATTCTGCTCCAACGGGACTGAAAGTGGTTTGCATGCTGTCATACCATACTTGGACAACATATCCAAGCCATACTGTCTTTGGGACAGCCATATACCATCATCACATCTGATCACCTCAATGCCAAGGAAGTATCTTAGCTCACCTAAATCCTTCATCTCAAACTTCTTCTTCAAAAAGTCATTGACTTCAGCAATCCCACTATCATTATCACCTGTAATAATCAAGTCATCCACATATATGACTATGATGACCAAACCTGTATCTCCCTTTCTCACATAAAGTGAGTGATCAGCATCAAAAATATAAAAGCCAATATTGACAAGATACTCTCTGATCTTGTCAGACCATGCTCTAGGTGCTTGCTTGAGCCCATAGAGCACCTTCTTCAACCTGTACACATACGTGGGATGCTCTAAATCTTCATAACCTGCTGGCTGATCCATATACACTTCTTCCTACAAATCACCATGTAAGAAGGCATTCTTCACATCCATTTGCTGCAACCTCCAACCTTTGGCTGCTGCCAAAGCAATCACACATCTGACAGTTGCCATCCTAGCAATTGGACTGAAGGTTTCATCATAATCTATGCCATATGTTTGGGCATAGCCTTTTGCAACCAGCCTAGCTTTATACCTACTAATAGAACCATCTGCATTGTGCTTAATCTTATAAACCCACTTACATCCAATAGCTTTCTTTCCCTTCGGCAATGATACTAGATCCCAAGTCTTATTGGCCTCTAATGCAGCCATCTCCTCATCCATTGCTGCATCCCAATGAGTATGACCAACATCATCCTCAAAACAAGTGGGCTCAACATCCTCAACTAGTTTCACCATATAAGCATAATGGTGAGCTGCATAACCTTCAAAACCAAATCTTTTAACTGGATATCTGACCCTGCTAGATCTGCGTACCACCGGATCACTCAATGGAGCCTTTACATTACTACGAGCTCTCTGTACACCTGGTGTCCTCACTGAAGGAATGCCAAGCTCATCATCCAAGCTCTCTGAGCCACTAGAGTCTCCATCAAGAACTGCATCAATGCCTTCTGACACTTTACTCTTTTTTTTGTCTTTACCTATAGTGCTACTAGATGTACCTGAAGATGTAGAGCTACTTCTTAGTCTCCCAGACCAAGGACTACCAGATGATGTCTCTGGTCCACTAAGAGTCTGTGATTCTTGCTTTTCAGCTTGCACATGAGTGTCATGATCATCATCATCATCTAATGCATCACCACTAGATGCATACCAACTGCTCATTTCATCAAAGATGACATCCCTACTCACTCTGAACTTACATGTGACAGGGTTATAACAGCGATACCCTTTCTGCTCTAAAGAGTATCCAATAAAGACACACTTTTCAGCCTTTGGATCCAGTTTCTTCTGCAACTCATCTGGCACATGAACATACGCAATGCAGCCAAACACTTTCAAGTGTGATACATCACGCTTCTTGCCAGTAAAGCATTCTTCAGGAGTCATACCATGAACTGCAGCTGTGGGAGTTCTGTTCATAATATAAACAAGAGTATGAACAGCCTCAGACCAAAAATGCTTAGGCATATTCTTTTCAGCCATCAAAGCACGTGCAACTTCTACAATATGCCTGTTTTTCCTTTCTGCAACCCTATTTTGCTATGGGGTATATCTGCATGTGAACTGTCTCTTTATCCCATGAGACCTCAGAAAATCATTGAACTCATTCGAGAGGTACTCTCCCCCTCCATCTGACCTCAAGCACTTTACTTTCAAGCCTGTTTCTCTTTCAACTGCAGCCTTGAAAGTTCTAAAGTGCTCAAATGCTTCACTCTTTTCCTTCATAAAATATACCCACAGCTTTCTAGAACAATCATCAATGAATGTGACAAAGTATGAATGTCTCCAAGAGATACATTTTGTGTAGGCCCCCAAATGTCTGTATGCACAACATCAAGGATATTTCTACTTACATCTGTGTCATGTGAAAAGGGTTGTCTTGCCTGCTTACCAAACTAACATGCTTCGCATACCTTATGAAATTCTGCAACTCTAAATGTAGACAAACCTGTAACCAACCCTTTGGACTATATTAATTTCAGCCTTTGTACATTTGCATGTCCAATGCGTTTGTGCCAAATTTCAATATCTGCAACAACACCTTTTCCTTTAGCATACATAGCAGCATTCATAGTAGGAATTCCAGCATCCAGAGTAAACATACGTCCAACTCTACTTCCCTTTGCTACCAACCTGCACTTGTCATTGAAGTCTTCTACAAAGCAGCCCTTTGCATTAAATCTGACTTGCAACCCTTGCTCTACCATTTGACCGACTGACACCAAGTTCTTTGTAATAGATGGCACATGTAATACATCTGAAAGATTCTTTGTCTTACCATCATGCAAGGACAAGGGAACTTTTCCAATATGTGAAATTGGGTGGCATGAATCATCACCCATCTACACATAATCTGCATTTTGCAAATCCTGCATCTCTCCAAACCATTCTGCATGGCTGGTCATATGATTGGATGTACCTGAATCAACATACCAAACATCATCATGTGTTCCCTTTCCTGTAACAGCATTCAGCATATGCTGCATAACAAACAAACGTTCATTTTTGTCTTCATTCTGTCTCGTGAAGACGATGCATAGTTTCCTTGCTACAACTTACCACTGCGGATATCATCTTTCTTAGCATAACATTGGGCTGCAATATGACTTGTTTTGCCACAGTAGTGACACACAATACCAGAGTTGTTAGAACCTCTGTTCTGCCATCCACCTCTTCCTCTAAAGCTGCCCCTGCCTCTAAAGTTACCACGACCTCCTGAAACCTGCATATCGCCAAATTGCTGATTCAATCTATTTTGCTGGTTGTCACTACCACGTCCTGTACCACGGCCTCTTGAAGAGAACCTGCCACGTCCTCTTCCTGAACTGGAGTAGAAATCTTGGACCTATTCACCACTTTTTTCAGATGTCTCACTCTGCATGATGTTGATCTCCTCAGTGATCATAAGGGAGACCAACTCATCGAAATCTGGAAATGGCTTTCTAACATATACGGAAGTTACAAAAGACTTCCAAGCCTTTTCATTGTTAAGTCCACCCAAGGTAGAGGACACCAAATCATCATCATCTGGCATTCCATCAATCGCTGCCAAGGCATCTGCAATGCTCCTTACCTTCAGTGCATACTCATTGATAGACATCTTTCCTTTCTTCAATGTATTCAACTCTTGCTTGAGTTGAATCTTTCGTGCCTTTGTATTTACAGAAAACATACTTTCAAGTATGGTCCAAGCTGCATATGAATTCTCTGTATTTCTAATGTGTCCCAGCATATTATTGTCAATTACTGTAGACAACTAATACATGACCTTTTTATCTTTTGCATTCCATTCCTTCCGTGCCTTTGTCTCTTATGCAGTTGGAGGATCACTCACCTCCGGCTCCTTTTCTTCACCTGAAACAAACTCGTAGAGGCCTTTTCCAATAAGGAAGTTCGTAACACGGAACTTCCAATAAGGGTAGTTGTTCTTGTCGAGCTTCTCAATGATAGGGCTTCCACTGTTCTCTACCATTATCACAAAACTAATACCAAACAGCAAGCAAATCTTCTGCAACCTTCGACCTGTAGTGCACAGCAATACACCAGATAGCCTTTTTCACTATCTGCTCAATAATACATGCAATCTGCAACCAGTTTGCAGATAAACCTTGTGTTTACTTGCTGGTAAACACCTTTGAACTTACAGATCTGAAATCTGTAACCTGCGCACCTACTTTCGGTCAATACATTCGAAGTCACAGTGTACCCTGAAACTGTTGTCCGTAACCTTGCGGCTCTAAAATGGGGCCTGAAATGGCCTCAGATGCCCAAAATAACTACCAGATAGCCATGAAGGGTTTATCTGCAGAATACACAGCACTCTTCGCACACACCAAATCTCACTGCAATTTGAGATTTTTGCTCTACCCTGATTCCGGTGCCTCCACAGGCACTATCCAAGAGAAAGAGTGGAAGGATGGAAGTGCTTCTTACCCGTGGCTTGCTTGCTCAAACCTTGCTTCTTCTCCTTCGCTTCAGCCTTCGAAATCAGCCTCTCTCAGTGGCACGGCTCTGATACCATGTCAAGAATCGCATGGTGGGGGGACTTGCTCAAGATGCTGCGCCGAACACACACAGAATGCACAAGGAGAAGCTCACTCAAGAGAAAAGAAGAGAGATGGAGGCCAAAAAGTTTTCTTGCTGGTTTCTTCTTCTTCTTCCACACACTTTACAATTTATACAAAGTATAGATAAGATAAAACATAAAGGAAAGTGGCCTACTAAGTCAAATAATGCATAACCGACTACACTAGTCGACTGGCGCTATAACTATGCCAGTTGTAAATAGATGTAACAACCTGAATATAATAAGTAATGAGTCAGTGGCCATGTGAGAGTCATAATGACCACTGACGTGCTAAGTATAGATGTGTGGACCCATCTAACCGAGCAGTCTATCATCAATGTTTGCATGTGTTGAGCTTGTCATCTCAATAGAGGAATGAATCATTACCCCATCATCCTCCCAATAAGGACAAATTTAAACAACTATGCTAGGGGAATTTGGGGCTATTGTCAAGTGTAGGTGTTCGAAGGTAGGAGCTGCTTCAACCTCCTCTCTCAGTCTAAAGTTAATAGCCCCAAGGGTAAAATCAACAAAAAGAAGTAATGAACCTAAAGAGTCTCACAATTATATTAATAGACCTAATATATGGACCTCTCTCAAAATATTTAAGTGTCCCATCATTCTTGTAGGAGATTTCAATTCGATGAGGTTCTGTGGCAATCCATCAAAGTCAGACAATCTTCGCCCATGTTGTCGCAAAAGATCCTGAAGATGCAATAAAGCCCTCTTTGATGCCTCTTGTTGTAGAACTGCAGAAGATATATGCACATGCTCTAGGTGTAACTTATACAAAATATTCTCCACCATCGGTGACATAAACCTATCCCAGAGCTGACCAGGCTGCGCAAGCTTACAGAAGACCAAAATTGCAGCAAACAAAGCACACAAATGGGCACCAATTTGTATAGATGCAGCCTCTTCCAAGCACACAACACACTCATCATCACCCTCTAACATGCCCTTTGCAATGCAGGCTTCCTTAAAGGTGTTGTACACCACGTTGCCAACAGTACGCAAATCATCAAAAGACATACATCCTCGAGACATTGTCAAGAGCATTCGCAAGTAATAACGCTCACCAGATGTGGGCGGCATAAAGTATATTCGACCAGACGTATTTCCATGCTTTCTCTTCGTCCATACCTTTCGTTGTGCATTCCACACCCAATACACTGGGAAGTCTTGATACCGAATAGCTCGAGCCTCTGGATGAATACGATTGCATACAAACCATTCCGTAAGAGTAGTTTTCCTGATATCTTCATTCTGCATAACATCTGATATATTGTCTGTATCTTGAAACACCACATAATTCTCATCAGGAAAGTGCACTTGCAACCGCTGTATATCAGGCTTCTCATTGTGCAATGCATAGTCATATATTTTCCAACACGCTTTTGAAGCAGAAACATACCGTGCATCTAAATAACTCTCGATCTCATCCACTTCACGAAATGTCGTACCATTTAACCCTGAGTTTCCAACAAAAAATTTAATCGTTGCACGATCATGTCCCTTGTATATATACTTATACAAATACTTAACAGCTGCCACCGTTGAGCATACCTCAACATTTATATGTGCATTGTATTTTTTACTCAAGTACGGATTGTATGGAACAATCCATCGATTATCAATAGTATTACCCTTTATTGTGATTGTCTTTCCATCATCTTGTCTTCTATAAACAGGATAGCCAGAGCTATCAACAGTTGTTACATTCACAAACCTCCGAGGGAAATTTTTAGTGCATCGACCATTGCGCATGCAAGGGCTCTTGGGATTCATTACACCACAATGACCATGGACATTGCATTTTGAGATAGTTTCAAACAAAGCTGAAAACTTTGCTCTATCAGGAAACTCAGCACAAACAAATCTATCATAATGGCATGCTTCAGAGGGTTTAAAAGGGTGCTCCAAAATTAGCAAAGTATGAGAATGTAGTAGCCCCCGCTTTTGAAACTCAATCACACTAACATAGCCTGCAACATTTCCAAACTGATTCCTTTTCAACAATGTATGCATCATATCAGCATGTTTTTTATGGAATACCCGAGCAGTCAAATCAGGACGATCATAAACAGTCTGTCCAGGCAACAAAGCATTAGTTATCTCTAACCACTTTGGATTACATGTCATCGTTATAAACAGATCAGGTTTTCCCTTACTTCGCACTATAGCCATGGCATCTTGATACAACTGATACTTGTCTTGGCCCATCAGTAAAAGAAGATGGCAAAACCACCACCTTTACATGCCAACCATCATCACCCATAGGAAAAAGAAGAACGTATAGCATTGGCATATATGCCCTATGCAAGTTTGAAATAGCAATACATCGTCCATCCCGACTATAAACATGTATGTCTCGATGATCAAGAGTATTCTCATCACCTTGTCCTGGCATGATAGCTGCAACCTCAGTTGCCACTGGAGCTGAGTATTGTCTATTAGCACGTTGAACCCCAAAAATAGTCATTCTCAAATCATGCAAGGGATTGTTTTGCAATTGCATATCCACGAATCTAAAAGCTTGTGCATATGCATTGTGTTGATGCATCATAGACTGAAGCTCCCCAAGCAAGTTTGGCAATAAATTAGGCATAACATCCAACCAATTAGATAACTCATGCTCAGTATCATAAACATAAAGTTGTGCAAATATTGGCCTTTCCTGTTGTTGCACATTAGGAATCAAAGGGCCTATACGATGATAAATGGAGCCATGCACTCTAAAGGTATAAGAATTTCCCACAACAGACAAAAGCTCATCAACATTGGCACCAGAGACCCAAATGCAAGAGCACTATTATATGCTCGTATATTATTTTTAAATACTCTACTTTGAGGATGCATACCATGTAACAAATCATGCAATAGTTGTGGTGGATATTGCAACCGTGGCAACATTACTTTTCCATTTCGACAACAATGTTTACCAAACAAAACTGACCCCTGCACTTGAGCCTCACATCTCCACAATTTAGCCGAACATCGCTCACACATCTCAGAAAGACTCCCCATGGAATGCACAATCGAGTCTTGAAATAGCAATATTGTAGTTGTAGGATGAATATCCATTGCAGGCAAAGCATGTAAAATGGAGCAAAAACCCCCATTTCGAGCACTAAAGGTTGGAGCATTATTGACACGTGACTCATTAATCACAGCATTTCCTAGGTTTTGGTGATTTTCAGCATCACAATTATAATCATTAGCAAACTACTGTTGAATCAAATTGTGAAGTCCCTCATGAATCAAGCTATCATGATTTAGAGCCCCTCCTTGCAAAACGTTCTGGCACTCAACTATAGTAGAACACATCTCTTTATACCCCCTCCGGTCATGTCTTGCCATTTGAGTCCTAAGCCTAGCAATCTGTTGTCGTCTATATCGTGTAGAGTTGAGTCTATGCCTATGAATACGCAACACATAATCCCTGCTAGTTCTCTGATTATTTAATCCCATATTGTTTGGATTCTCACAAAGCCTGCACATCAAGAGAAAACATGCATAATTCTTTCAAGCAGAGACTTGATTGGGATTAGTATTTCCAAAAAGACTTAAAAGTAGAATCAATCTAGAATCACATAATCAAAAAATAGTACGACAATTTAAATCAGCACAATCCTCCTACATACAAGGAACAATAGCAGTCAAAATTAGAATCATCATATATTTTTATATATTCTATACAATTAGATATATCTAACCCAAAGATTAAAAAAAAAACTATATCCAACCGGTGCGTGATCCCCTAACCTATAACTCAAACCCAAACATCACTCTTCAACATGAATGCGTAATAAACTATAAAATGTTAGGATTCTTAAATCAATGAACTTTTCTCTGTACATTGCAAGACATAATAAGTATTTCTATAGATCAAACCTCAAGAAAGAGACAATATACTTAAAAATAAAAATGTATTTAATATTTACAAACTCTTGAAAAGAGAAAGAATACACAATCTTATTCCAATCCATAGCAAGTACCTAGACATTGAAACGTATTTTACAGAGAATATTACTCTTTGATACATACTACATTGCAAGACATAATAATTATATCTATAAATAAACTATAGATCAATGTTTACAAACTCTTTAAAATAGAGAAGAATGCATCACCCCCAATAAATTGAACCAAACACTGGAGAGAGAGAGAGAGAAAGAGAGAGAGAGAGAGGGAGAGAGAGAATATTACAATTAGACCATAGAATTAGAAAATATTACTCACATGCATTACACCATAAAAATGAATAAAGTTATATATCCACATTGTTTGATATGATATCAAGTGTCAAGAAAGAGACATCACACCACATTGTAGATACCCAATATAATTTACTCAATTTAGTCTCGTTACAAAAAAAGATAGCACGCATAATCGCAAAAAAAGCAGTGGCCCAAACATTTCAATATCTTCATAAGCGAGACAACAATAGATCATAACCTTCATCCAAATGTTGAAGAGAGAGACAGAGAGAGATCAAACCTCAAGAAAGAGGTATCACATAGTTACACTAAAACCAATATAAGCTTCACAAAAAGGAAGCATACATCATCACAAAAAAAACATTGGTCCAAGCACTTTCAAGTAAGATATAAGCGAGACGATAATAGATCATAAGTCTCAACCAAGCAAATCCTCCTCAATTGGGACCATTCATTTGACGACTCAATTGTTGTAGCAAGGCATTGAACCTATTAACGTTCATTTGGAACTGCAAAAACGGTAGTTGACAACCCCTCTGGCAAATCACAGGCTTGTGGTCATCTCCAAGCCCCCAAAACGATGCCCACATATCATTCAACAACAAATTCATCAACCTACTTGTCTCAGAGACAATTGTTGAAAGTTCCCTCACTTCACCACCCAAACTACTCGAGACTTGTTGAAGAACACTCTTGGTGTGCTTTGTCTCGCACACAAGACCATACAAACCCTTAGCTTGTTCATGCAACTCTGTAGAGTAAATAGCAAGTGCATGATCGACACGTGTGGATAAACTCGTCTGCAATTCCATCAACTCATTCATCTTGGTCTCGAGGCGTTTAAACTCCAAAGAACTTGAAGCAGCCTTTGTGTTTCTTCGGATCGTTGATGTCCTTGTGGATTTACTAACATGCCCCCCCTGTTGCCTCGCCACTTCTTTCATCTTTCGCACATTAACTTTATTCACTCCATTAAACTCCACATTTTGGCTGCAACAAAATACACAAATAACTATCTCCCCATAAAAAACACAATACCTTGGTAAAAATACAATTATTAGAATAACTATCTCCCATACCCATGCGAACGGCTCCAAGCAGGCAAGCGTCAAAGAGATGATGTTGTGGTTGTTTTCTTTGATTCAACCAAATCAATTGCATTCAATGGAGTTGAATGCACTATGTTGAGAACATCATCCATAGCTTTGCTTTGTTCCATGATGACTACACGAAACTTTCAATAGAGTATAAGAGTCCCAATAGAGAAATCTCAAAGCCATTGAAGACAAACACATTTCCAACCGAAAACCCTAAATCGAAAGTGTATTGGACTCAAGGACAAAAGAATAGTCATGCACAAACACGTGTAAATAATCATGCATGAGCACATGACACTCACCAAATATATAGCCATGCCTTACCTCCTCTCCTCCGACGCTCTCTCTCTCTCTCTCTCTCTCTCTCTCTCTATGCAAGCCCTACTAATGGATGTTCATTCGTCTAGATCCATACATAGGTCTTGCCAATCAAATAATAATAAACTAAACGAATCAAAATAAAATAAAACTAAACCAACAATTAAAATAACAATAACAATACCACAATAAACTAACAATAAATGGAATATAATATAATATAATATAATAACTAACAATAACAAAGTTAAAATAACAACCATTAACAAAACTATATAGCTATATAAGAATAATAATAATAAAATAACACAATTTGTTGGTAATAAACAATACAACAATAATAATAATATAATAAATAATACAACAATAATAATAATATAAAACAATAATATCTAAATCTTAATCTAAATCTAAATCTAAATAAAATAATACCACAATTAGATATAAAATAATAACAGAAACAACAATAATAAACTAATAACATAATTACTAATAAATTATAACTATTAACTAATAACTGTTAGCTATATAACTATTAGCTATAACATTAACTACTAACTATTAACCATTAACTATTAACATAACAATAAAATATAATAATAATAATAATAATAATAATAATAATAATAATAACTAAAACAATATCTAACTCTAAATAAAATAATAGCAAAAACAACAATAATAAACTAATTAGATATTATTATTTAGATATAAACTAAAAATATCTAAACAATAATAAACTAATAACATCATAATCATATCATAACATAACATAATTACTAATTGCTATTACTAATAACTAATAACTAATAACTAATAACTATTAGCTATACATTCACATTCGCTATTTTACATTCACATTCACATTAACTATTTCACATTCACATTAATCAAATATTTAACATTTAACATTCACATTAAACTATTTAACATTCACATTAATTACCATTCACATCACATTAACATTCACGTTAACATTAACTAATAACAATAATATTAACATTAACTCTAAATAATAACACATTAATTAACATTCACATCAACTAATAACATTCATGTTAACATTCACTAATAACATTAACGTTATTAACGTTAACATTAACTAATAACAATAATATTAACATTAACTATTAATTATTAACTATTAACAATAACAATAACTTAAGTAATTAATTGTTAACTATTAAACTATTAAATTAATGAGAGAGAGAGAGAGAGAGAGAGAGAGAGAGAGAGAGAGAGTGTGTGTGTGTGTGCGCGCGCGCGTGGGGAGAGGGGGGCAGGCGGATTTTCGGCAGCGCGGCGGGAGGGAAGGCGACGTCTTGGCGGCAGGGGGGGCGGATTTTGGCAGCAGGGGGCAGCGTGCAGTGGATTTCGGCAATGGGAGGGCAGCGCATGGCAGAGGGGGTTCGAAGGCAAAGAGAGAGAGAGAGAGAGAGAGAGAGAGAGAGAGAGAGAGAGAGAGAGAGAGAGAGAGAGAAGAGAGAGAGAGAGAGAGAGAGAGAGAGAGAGAGAGAGAGAGAGAGCAGCGACTTGGCGGGGGGGCGGATTTCGAAGGGATGGGGGTAGCGACTTGGCGGGGGGGCGGATTTCGAAGGGATGGGGGTAGCGACTTGGCGGGTGGGCTCACAGAAGTGCTAAGAGAGAGAAAGAGAGAGAGAGAGAGAGAGAGAGAGAGAGAGAGAGAGAGAGAGAGAGAGAGAGAGAGAGAGAGAGAGAGAGAGAGAGAGAGAGAGTTTTGCACCTTCCTGAACGACAACTGAACGAAGCGAGGAGGCACCTTCTCCTGAACGATTGAACGAAGCTCCTGAAGCCTCAACCTCCTCCACCTACATCATCTCGATCACCTGGACTTGATCACCTGGATATATCTAAATCATCCTCATCATGAGAGGGGGAGGATGTGAAGACGTGGGGGGGCATTAAAGCCACCTCAACCCCCCATGCATGCATGCAATTCAAATTCAAATGAAGGTTCGGGAGAGAAATGGAGGTTTGAGAGAAAAATGGAGGCTTGGGAGAAAAATGGAGGTTCGGGAGATATTGAACCTCCAGCCAAAATGATAAATGGAGGTTCGGGAAATACCGAACCTCCAACCAAAATGATAAATAGATATAGATGAATGGCACATCAAGAATCCACATTCTCCACATGCAACCCTCCATTCACAAGACAAGAACTTTGATTGAAAGGGGGGAAAGGCCCTTAATACTTCTCTTCCTCCACCTTATATAGATTTTCTATCTATACTCACATTGTGTTTAAGCTTTTTAAAAAGCCTTAGCTTTCATGCTTTGCTTTTTTCCTTAAGGCTAAAAGCTAATCGTTATGGCAAAAGTTAAAAGCCTTAAAGGCTTTAACCCAAGCGAATAGCCTCAAAGGCTAAAAATCAAGCGTTTTAAAAATCTTTGCTTTTCAAGAATTACCACTAACTTGCATGCGTCATCAAATTCCGTTCAAAATGCCGCCACCTGCTTGCCAATAATGCCGCCGTTATTGCTTCTATTATTGAACTGCATTGTTCCTTGCTTTGAAGCCATTCAACTCCGCAAAGATCTTCAACAGGCCGCCTCGTCGACTCTCTCCAACCAACGCTCATTGAGTCTCTATGAGCACCTCCGTTCAGTGTTCATTTTTGGAAGCACCCTAGGTTTTTCCTAGTGAAGGGCTAATCGAGAAACGCCTTTCTTATGGAAGGGCTTTTTGAAAATTTTGCCCTTCGACATATGTTGATTCTAAAATCTACCCTTCTAGCTTTGAAAATGCTTTTTAAAAAAAATATTTAATCATTATAACACTTACATACACCTTTTCTTTGATTTTTCATGTTCATTACTCTCGTCATTACTATTTACAAAATTGTAATGCTAACAATACCATAGAATATTGAAATGTAGTATAACATACACCTAATTATTTTAAGCATTAAAAAATAAAAGCATAATGTTATCACTAGAAAAAATTGCAAAGCTATGATAAAGGCTTTAATCTAAAGCTCAATTGAGTAACATAGTCTAGAAAGGAAATTAGATGTCTCTACAATCATTGATGGTCTCAAATATAATAGCAGCACACTCAAAGCACATCATTACTCATATTTTCCTACATGAGCTCGGTTGTTGCCACATTAACATTGCGATGAGATTTCAATCCATCCCATATGGCATACTAGTATCCCAATCAACATTTGTAGGGTCTTTAGCACCATTGTATGAAAGAAACATGAGCTCATTCAAGGTTTCCAATGATAATCTATTGCGATCATTGGATTTTATATAATTCATTTTAGAGAAGCCTCTCTCACAATCAACGGTGCTTGCAACAATAACCAAGCATGCACGCCATAACTTTTTCATCTCTCCAAAGACTTGATCAAACTCAATATCATGCCCACATACTTGCCAAGCAATATGCATACTTTGACCTAGACATGTTCTTTTTAACTTCACCATGAAGTCTCCATACTCCAGCTTGCATGCATCAACATCAACAAGGGTCCCAAACTTTTCTAACAAGGCATTTATCCATATAGCACCCATTGTGAAGCATCCTCGAATATCACGTGGATAATCCTTTGGATTGAAGATTTTTGCAGCCTCAAACAACTTTAAATCACCAAACCTTGCATATAGTGCATATATGACTTTTTGAACAAATTGCTTACCAATTTCAATACAATTGTCTAGCATGTTTCCTTAGGTCCCAATGAATTGTTATGAAGATGGTGCATTTCCATAGCTCTAGCATTGTTGATTGGAAAATGCGCATATCCATCTTTGACTTGCTCATAAAACTTTGAGAGATGTTGTGTTCCATGACCAAAGTCCCCTAATAGGAAGCGTGCCTCAAGAATATCTATGGTTACCATAATCTCTGTTCCTATCGAAGTTATGTCCACTTGCTCAACTTGGAACTTTTTGTTCAAAAGGTTTAGATAATGCAGCACATCAGCTAAGAGATGAAGGAAAAATTGAATCTTAAATGAGGTAAAAATCATATAAAATTATGCATTTTCCCTCATCCATATACGCAATAAAACAGGCATAAGTGTTACAAGCCTTTTTACCACTTGTCCTCTAGAGAGCCAACAGATCTCATGCACCTTCAAAAGCTCATGAACTGATAGCTCAAATTCACTAGCCAAATCTTTCAATTCTATGTTCCTCTTGTAAGAACTAGTAAACCATTTATGTGACTTTGAACTGATGTCTCTACTATATCAAAGATTGGCAATGTAGACAATGCATCCTTAGCTGCCAATGCATCTCTATGTGCTATACAATGGACCCCAACTAAATGTGGCACCTCTCGAGCAAATCGCTTGACTAGACCGTTTTCTTGCCCAGTCATTACACTGCATCTGTTAGTGGAAAATCCTACAAGCTTTGATTTTGATAGACCAAAGCTTTGTAGGAACTTTGAAAGTCCATCATACAGTCCATGAGATGTCCCATTTTGTGTTTTCAATAATGCAACATATCTATTACATACATGTCCATTGCCATTATCACATAAGTATGTGATACATACAATCATATGGTGATCATTAGACACATCTGTACTCTCATCCACCATAAGTGAATAAAAAGGACTTTCACTAATCTCTGCCTTTAGTATCTCATACAAGTATTTGTAGCATGCCTCCAAAAACAAATGGGCAGAAGATGAAGAAAGATAGGATGCATAACTTGCTTGACTAGGAACATATGGTGCCCCAAAAAATACTAACTCCTCAACATTCTTTTGAAAGTCTGAAGGAGGCTTATCCCTAATAGCAATGAAATACATGACTTGGAGCAACACTTTAATTTGAGTAACCCTTTTGTCCACTTCTGCTTGATCCATGCTGTGCAAATGTGTATCAAGAGGTAGAGTTGTTCTTTGCTCTTTCTCTGCCCATAGGAACTTCACTTTGAGATGTTCCTTGGATTTTTCATGTACCTCCAACGATGGTCATTGAAGAACTGTGTTGCCAACAGTAGCAAAAACATTGCTCATCTTAAAATGTGTGCACACCCTGCATCAAATTCTTTGTTTTCCATCTACATCATGAACTACATAACTCCATGGAAAGTATACTTTCCAATGTTCTTGATATGCATGCTGGCCCTTTGCTTTTTTTGCAACTGACCCTTCATAGTCCAAAATTGCATCTCCATGTGTCTCATATTGTTCTCTGATTTCATGTAGGTTTTGCATGACATTGACATTTTCTTCCATCATGCCAATGTCATCTTCTAGCTCTTTTAACCTCACATTGAGGTCTACACTCATAGTCCTTGTAGGAACTGTACATGTGCTAAAGCTTGCATTTGGAACATCATTATCTGCAGCACTACTAGACACATCATCTCTGCTGATTTTCTCTTTTGCACGAAAGCCATTGAGAGGCTTAATTGTTGAGAGTCCTTCTTGGGACGACCAATTCTTGTAAAAAAGGCCATAATTCCCAATGCAGGTGGTCCAAATGAGAGCTTTCTTGAGCATACACATATAGAAAGAAAGATTAGTTATTTGCAAACCCTATTGTCGAGATCTCATCATGAGAATAAATCAAGGCTTTAATGCCATGATGATAGAGCTCACAGTTATTAGGTTTGTACAAGCATGTCAATCTAACCTATTTTTCAACCTTGTGAATTGGTTTATTTACAACATGGCATGACACACAATTCTTGCATATACCATTGCAAAATATTTCAACTTATGCATAGTCAAGATATTCCCTATGCAAGAATTCTCTCAATCATGTACACCACCATGTAGATCAATAAACCAAGTGTACCAATTGAAAGATTTGAAATATCTATGTTTAGGATGTAGAGATAAAGATCTAATGATGTGTAAGATTTACTCTAGAAAAAAGTATAATATTGTGTTTCTAAAAGAGTGATGCCAAGAGGCATATTCCACGGTGGATTTCATGAGGTTTTGTGGTGGATTCCGTAAAATTATATTTATTTCCGGGCCTCGTACACAAGGTGGATTCCTTGTGCGAAAAGTCGATGGGGACGCCTATCCTTTTCGGGCGTCTCGTTGATTTAATGTGCAAGTGGGTGATTCCATAGCGGGTGATTCCGCAAAATACATATTTAAATTAACGGATGTTTATGAGTTTAGAGTGTGCACTCATAATAAATTAAGGTTAGGACTGATTTCTAACAGATTTATTTATTTTGTAGCTGAAGACTGCTAGGTATTCACCTTTGTCCGTTTAATTTTATTAATTTCTAATGATTGTGAATGCTTCAATTGATGCGTAGAGTAGGTGGCGGTGGCGCTAGGAAGCACTGGGCGATAACGTGTATTCAAGTTATTTAGAAGAAATTATCATTTTTGATGGGCACGCATCTTTGGCATGCCACCAATATTTATTTTGACGCACTTATTTATTAAAGTGCTTGACATATATTTATTATTTTGTATGCGCATGGGCGCACGATGTCGTAGAGTTCACGCAAGGGCTGCAGAACACGGGGTTCAAGATACAGCAAGGGAAGAGGCTAACAAGAAGAATTCAAATATTTGATGCCAAATTTCACTATATTTCTTGTCAAGAGTGTTTCAAGAAATTTATGATCAGAAAATTCTGGTGACAGTTACATTGATCAGAAGAATGAACATTATCTAGTAATCCAGTCAAACATGTCCCTTAGAGCAGAGAATCATTTGTTGTACAACACATCTGATTTCTGATGTTCTCAGAGGTTTCTATCAAATACGGATCACATCAGCATATACATTTTGTAACTTGACAATTGCCTGATCAGCAGAAGATTTCAGAATATCAAGAGAGCTGAAAGAATCTATGTACTGGAATCTGCAATGTTCTAGAGTATCAAGTCTCCACATCTGAAATTGTATAAGCATAAGAATAGCCATTTTCTGTTTGCCAGCATGATTTATTCTTCCAGAAACAATGCATGAATGTCATATAGCATGTATATGTGGAGGATTCAGACATTCCAGTTCAGCCACACACCCTATTCTTCATTTCAATATATATTGCATTGATCACCTCTTTCGTACATGAAAAGCAGTGACAACAGGCTGTTCATCCTTAGAGTTGTTTAGGAAAGACACAAGATTGACAGCTGGATGTGAGACAATGGCACAGAAAACTCCTCTAATGTAGCCACCAGCAAAGCTAACTGCAAGCTGTGTAGGTTTTGAGCACTCTTCTTTAGGAATAAGCACAACATTCTTATACAGTAGCTCAATCGTTTCTCAAAGCATGCAAACTTCATCATAGTGTATGGATTCTGGTGTCCTCATAGTTTTGAGCTTGTCTGTCCATTGCATAATAAGGTTTAAATATTTTTGCATTTTTGGTTCAGTCTGGAGTGCAGTCTCCATTACAGCCATCTGCTGATCATTCATTATATTTCTCTTACGCTTCTTCGGCTGGAGTTCTTCACATGCTACTCCAGAGGTGATACTTTGAACTGTATAAGTTCCAATAGCCTGACTATTTTCTTCCAAGGTCCATGTCTTTCGGTTATTGATCCAATTCTTCAGCTGTTGATATGAAATCTCTGGGCCTTCATCTTCAACCCCGCGTATATCTCGTGCTTGTTGCGCCAGCCTAACCTCTAGCAAAACCTGGCTGGGTTTGAACTCGAACTATCACAGCTTCATAAGGACATAAAGCAATGTTAGCAATGAATTTTGCAGAAGCTGATTCCGTCAGGTAAATAAGAATCTTGTATGTCTCAGCGTTCTCTGATCCAGGCTAAAGGTCCACCTTAAGAACCAGAAATTCTTCTGGAAAGAGAACATGAAGCGAGGGTCAATCAGAAGGCTGGAGTTATCTGCTCTCAAGCGCCTGCACTGGCAAAGAATCCGCACTAAGGATCACACCTCGTTTGTACTATACGGCCATTATGGTCGTCCTCATGGAATATCTAGCACCTCAAACTTGCGTTCCCGCAAAGAAGTATAAGAATCAATCTGCGCCCTGTCAGTTGAACGTCATGAGATGGGAAGAGCGGAATCAGTCCTGTGTCGCAAGATGATAGACCCTCTGCTGGCATGTAAGCATCAAAGCATCAACAATCACGCCATATTTTGGAAAGTAGCTCCGGAACATCTCCTCTGTCCTCTCAGACAGTAAAGAATCCCTGCGTATAGGATTTTGACTCCTTCCAGCACAATGATCATAACCTGCAGGATTTTGACCACGTGGACTTTGGCCGCAGTCATCACGTACAAAGCCTCCAGTTTGAAATTGATTCGAAGTATTTCGAGTACAGTTCGGTAGGTTTCCCACAGGAATTTGAACCAAGGAGTCACGAGCTCTCTATCAGAGCGTTCTTTGCCCTTTACTTCACTGACATTCTGGTTTTGGGCTTAATTCAAAGCAGCTTATGCAACGCGTCAGCTTGTCTTTGCCTCTTTCACACATGTCGATCTTCTAGCCATCTTCCAGAGGTGATATGGATCCCTCAATTCTTTGTGCAGGCCACCAGTATCAGACGTGCCTCTCGCTCCCTTCAGTGCCTAAAAAAATCCTTTTCTTTTTTTACCCAAAAGATGCTTTTTCCCTCCAAAAACGGTTTTTGAAAACCAAATTAGTCTCCCCTTCTCCTCTTTTAGTTGAGCGACCAAAACCTCCTCTTTAACAAAAATAACTTTAGTTTCTTTACACCCCATAGGAGATCTATGCACCAACTTTAATTTTGACCTTAAGGACTAACGTAAGGTATCTTTGGAGTCATGGATTGCCCCATTAACAGTCAGCTTTACGATGATCTGCGCACAATCTTCGACTTCAGCCTTGAGGATTGAGTGGCAAAATGCTCCCTCGGTGCTTCACTAGTGCTGTCAATAGCCCCATTGAAGGATTCCTTAACTCGCTTAAGCAGCTTTTGAGAGACTTCCTTCAACTTTGTGTCATGGAAACTTTTGAACTTAGATGATCGCTTCTGCAAACCTTCCTTTGATTCCATAATTCCCTGCACTTTTCTTAGAGATCATCATTGAAATTATCAGTTTGATAATGATCTTTGGCATCAATTTTTCATATTTTTCTAACACATACACATCATGCATCCAAACAAAATCATATACATGCACTAACGGAATATATACATTGGATGCAGATTATCATAATGCATCACACACACAATGAATCACACGCAGAAAATAACACAAATGCACAACAAAAGAAATGGAGGTGTATACGACTCGGATGCGCATCAGCACGACATCCACCCCCTCTAAACCTTCGCATCCTCCGGATGTGCCCACTATCCAGGATCATTCAAGTCCACAAACAGGTCGAGTCCATCTTCTGTTTCTAGTAGACCTGTTTCTCCATCAGCTTCATCATCTATATTCTCTGCTTCTTCTGCTTGTCTTTCTTCTACCTGCTCTTCTTCTGTCAACGCTTCAAGTGCATATTCTTCATCTTCTCTTCTCTTGAAAATCTTGACTCGTTTTCCAGCAATGGGCACCCTCAATACTGTTCCATCTAATTCAGCCAACTCATAGGTACCATTGTCAAAAACCTGTTTCACCTCATACGGTCCAAACCATCTTTGAACCATTTTTCTCATGCTACTATGTTGATTCTCTAGACTACTGTCGTAGACTAGAACCCAATCTCCTTCTTTTATGGCTCTAGGCCTCAAGCGATGCCTTAGATCAAACCTGTCCTTGTTTCTGAGTCGGGCTGCCTTCAAACGATCAACTGCTAGCTGCACATCTTCTGTCTTCTCTCTAGTTGACGAATCCGAAGAGCTAGAAGCTTTTCCCTTGATAAATTCTCATGCCACGGAAGAACACTCCAAGTGAGAGCACAAATTTCTGTAGGCATGACAGGTTTTTGCCCATACATCAACTCTGCAGGCATGTATCCAGTAGTCACACTATGTGTAGAGCAATCAGCCCACAACGCAAAAGGTAGTAATCTCGGCCACTCCCCAATCCGACCTCTACAAGCTTTTGCCAATGCTTTAACTATCGGCGGATGTCCTCTTTCACTCTTGCCATTTCCCTCTGGATTATAGGCAGTAGTAAGAGCCAATTTAATTCCAAGCCGTGAGAAAAATTCTCTAGCTTCATCTGCATCTAGCTCTCCACGATCAGCTATAATCTTGCCTATACATCCATACCTGCAAAATATTTCTTCCAACAAGAATTTACATACTGTAGTGGTGGTCTTTGTCCGCAAAGATCTGCCTTCAACATAGTTTGTAAGATCCTCCCTAGCCAAGACAAGATATCTCATCTGCCAAAGTCCCACTGGCAAAGTAACTAAGTCTACCACCCACTTATAATGCATACATAGTGGATAAGTCGGATGCAACTCATCACGATGTCGCACTAAAGAGGAAAGCTGGCAGTCCCTGCAAGTCTCCACAAAGTGAGAAACATCTTTATACATCCCTTTCCACCAATATCTTTCTTTGATTTTCTCATAGGTAGCCCACACACCTCTATGTCCAGCCCATGAGCTCTCATGAAACTCTCGCATAATCTGTATCTGCATCGCTACATCACAAACTACTCTCAAGGGTAAGCCTCCTCTCTTTTTTGGATGCTTCCAAAGAAAACCATCTTTCAAGAAATACCCATAAGCCTTCCTTCTGATTTTCTTGAATTCATCATCTGTCCAATCAGCTCTTCGAGTCAATGAACTTAGATACTGTCCAATTTGTAGCCACTCGTCAACATAAAGTTCTTCAATAAAGGCTTCAACAGTAGATACATGACAATCATGAACAAGGACAGAAGCAGCAAACTCTGTCTCATCATCTTCTGCAAGCATTGACTCCTCATCCTCATATCTCGCTCTAGATAGCATGTCAGCAACTGGATTATCTTTCCCTGCTATGTGTCGAAATTCTGGATTCAATGATTTGATATAGGCAATCCACCGAAGCATCGCTATATATGGAGTCGAGCAACTAGTAATCATACCAAGCAAAGGCAAACAATCTGTTTCCACAACAACTGAAGCTCCAATAAAATACCCTTTGTCACACTTCAGTGCAGTGACTATTCCCCACAACTCTCTTTTAATCTGCGGATACCTCCTCTGTCGTTCATTAAGAACTTTAGCTCCAAAGCGGATTGCATATCTATTTCCATCAGCATCATCCTGTCCCATTGCCCAACCTATGCCAATAGGGCTAGTATCAACTGTCAACATGATCGGCCGTCCACACTGATAATCTGCCTTGCGAAGAGTAGGAGCCGACTGCAACAGTTTCTTGAGTTTACGCATGGCTTTTGAATGCTTCTCATCCCAATGAAATTTCTGCCCCTTTCGAAGCATCTGATAGAGAACATCTGCTATATGAGCAAAATGAGGAATCCAAATCATGTAAAATACACAAGCTCCCACAAATCTCCGCACCTCTGAAGTAGTCGAGCAATACTCTGCAATCCTGTTTATGGCATCCACCTTTGCAGGTGAAGGCTTCCTGCCATAATATCCAACCATATGCCCAACTATGATGACTTCATTAACACCAAAGACAGATTTCATCCCTGAAAGTGTCAAATTTACCTCCTCTAATCGTGTTAATATTTTCTCACAAGCAATCAAGTGGTCAGCCACAAACTGTCTACACCCACGCAAATCAAGACTTTCATTCTTTTCTTCTTCTGCACAACCCTTAATAGGCACATCATCTAGAAAAGGCATGGTATACTGCGGAATAAAGTCTCGTAGAACTCTATGCATAGCATTCATCATATGAGCAACTGAGTTTGTGGCACCTTGAGGCAAGGTACACATCCTCACAAGACCAATAGGTGTCCGCATAGTAGTAATATCCCTGCTTTCCAAGGCAAGCTGAAACTGATCATAACCTGAATACAAGTCACCTAGAGAATAGATGGCTCGTCCTGCAAAAGCCTCAGCAAATTCATCCACAACTGGACCTGTTCCCACATTCCTGATTGTCACTTTGTTCACGGGCTGCATATCCTGAATAAATCTCAAAGTACCATTCTTCTTTGGTACAGTAAACCACCTGTTAGAATAGGGTGCAGAAGAGGGTTCCAAAATCCCCATTTTAATCTTCTCATTCAGCAACTCTATCAGCTTTGGCAAGTGTGCTTTAGGCACAGGTATAGGACGTATATTCCATGGTACATGAGGAACAGTGAAGATGACCATAGGTGCAACCAATTCGGGACTAATGCAGCCAATTTCATGTGGAAAGAAAGCAAATGCCTTACCATGACGTCCAAGCATCTCTCTAAAACATTCTTTTTCCACTGGAAGCAAGGAATCATCATTTTCAATCTTCAATTCTGCAAGAGTTTTAGCTATAAATTTATGTCCAATATTTGCAGGATCTCTCAACATAGGCTGCTTCATAGCTTTTTCAATCTGCTCATCACTATCAGGAGGAAGCGGCCCTACAACCGGCTTAACCTTCTTATCAACTGTTTTATATTTTGTGTCAACCTTGGCATCATTCAAGCACTCTTTTCTTTGCTGCAATTTTTGTAAATTTTCAATAACTTTCAACTCTGTTGGCTGAAAAATTTCAGCCTTTCGCTTTATGGACTGCATGGGTGCAGCCTGAAACTCTGTATGCAGAAATTTTTCTGCATTCAACTCTGTTGGCTGAATGGATTCAGCCCTCGGCTCTATGGACTGCATAGGTGCATCCTGAAACTCTGTATGCAGAAATTTTTCTGCATTCAACTCTATTGGCTGAATGGATTCAGCCCTCTGCAGCTCTGTTAGCTGATCAAGATCAGCCATAAATTCAGTTTGCTAAGTTTTCTCAGCCTCTAACTCTGTTTTCAGCATAAAACCAGAAATTTCCTGAAACATATCCAAGGTTTGCACAGGTATGATCTTTGAACCCTTACATACATCAGTTTTCAGCATTGCTCCCATCTCAAACAAAGTATCTGCATAAGACATCCCTTCATACAATCCATCTACATGCTCTTCTGCTTGCAAAATACCTGCATTCTTCAACTCTTTCTCCTTACGATCAATGTACTGCCTGGCAGCTCTAGGCAAATCTGAAATTTTCTGATAACTCACTGAACTATCTGAAGAAAAATCAACAAAATTATTGGAGAAAGTCTGGCTGCCAGGAGGCGAGATCTCCTCTTTTCTCCGCTCCGTACCACTGGCGTCTCGCAAGACAGCGGTACCTAATGAAAATCCAACTCCTTCGCAGGTAGTGGTGCCTCACGCAAGGAGTCCCTGTTTCTCGGATGATTTACCCCAACAGTCATAAACTGAACAGCTCGTATACCATCTTTACTGCGTATCCGCACATAAGCTGACCCGTCATCCATCACTTTCGTTTCCATTCTTGCTTCTGTAATGAAAGGCTGTCCAAGAATAATCGGATAAGAGCAAGAATCTTGAACAAAGCAATGATAATCCTCTTCAACATTACCAATAGAAATTCTGATACTCGGACAAGCAGCATACATATCACCAGAAGTATTATTGGCGGCTCTCATGCGCCAGCCATGCTCTGCATCCATAGGCCACTTGCCACTCTCATAAACACCTCGAGCAATAAGATTAATCTCAGAACCATGATCGACTAAAGCAATCAAAGGAATTTGTTTCTCTCCAATCCTTACCACCGTCTCAGTGGTTGCTCTAGCCCAATGACTTCGTGAAAAATGGCTGCGAGGAATGAGAATAGGGGTATCATCATCTTCATACTGCATAGGCTGAACTATTTTCTCCAATTGCGGATTAACAGAAGCATTCTCAACTATCACTGCATCATCATGCTCTTCCCCAAGAGCTCCATGCCACAATCCCTGTAAAGTAGGTCCTTCCATCGCATGTCGTTTTCTCCGCAAAAGATCCTGCATCTGATCATGTATTTCTCTTCTAGCAATCCCAAGAGCTTCTCCAACAGTAAAAGTGACTTCACTATTCAAAATTCTTTCATGAAAAATCTTACTCATATCTGTTTGCATATCAAGGTCTGACAAGAGCTTGAATCCTGGCTCTTTTCTTGGTTGCCTCTTTTCTTTCATCTGCTTGTCTCCCATAGGTTGTTTAGGACCTGATTGAGCTGGAGAACTTGACATAGGTGAAGCTGTAATAGGTGGTGAAACAAAGTCACCCCCTCTAGTCTTTTTGGAGGTGCTGGGACCCTCCTCATCTCTTCTTCTCTTTTTCTCAACCATGGCATCTAAACCCTGTGTTTTAGCCATATAAGCAAAAATAGAATACCTGTCAACAGGAGAATCCCATCCTGTTTCTCCTCGACCAGCTGGAAAAGCAGTCGCTGGAGCAGGTGCTACAGTAGGTACTGACATAAGTTGCTCCTTTAACTTACCAACTTCAGCTTTGACTGCTTCAATCGTCAAATCTGCCAAGCCTTTAATAACATCATCTACAGATAAGGGGACTGGAGCAGCAGGAACTGGTGGATTCACAGCAGGAGGAGTAGGCTTAGGCAAAGAAGTTGCAGCAGGGGTAGAAGAAGAAGTCTCCAAGGATTTTTCAGAAACTGATCCTGTATTACGATGCAATCGTACTCTCCTGCGCTGCTTCTTAACAAGAGCATTCACAGCATCAATGATATGTCTCCACTCGGTCTTTAAACCTGAATCAGTAACTTGATCTTCCAAAAGATCATCCAACTTTTCCTGTAAATCAGCATCAGCAGCTTGTAAAAATAACTCCACTTTCTGCATCTCCAAAGCTTGTTGCTCAGTCCCATCCAACTGATCATAGCGGCTCTCAAACTCTCGCAGAAGAGCGGTAACAGAAAGTCCCTTATTAGGCATAGAAACCCATGCTAAGAAATTCCTGCGATTCATAAGACCTGTATCATCTTTTAATGCCTTCTTAAATTCTGCCCAACCTGCATGTGTTTCTTGAATTTCTAATATTCGGACTTCAAGAGCGCGTACCACGATCCGCAAGAAGTAGCGGCTCCAAACATCTTGAGAAACCCTAAAAAACTTCATCTTTTCTTCATACAAATGTAAGTAAGTTGACACTTGCTGGCCATTAAACTGCTTCATCTCCTGTTGGACAGCTTTCAAGGCATCCATAGCATCACTGTCACGTTTCGCGTGAGCTTGCTGCTGCATATAAATGGTAAATGACTGAAACAGGTTCTTCATGACATTATCATCTGTCATCTCTTCTTGTGAGTCTCCCATCTTGCTGAAAAGTGACGCAGCACTTTCACGTCGGGTTCACCAGAAATGTCGTAGAGTTCACGCAAGGGCTGCAGAACACGGGGTTCAAGATACAGCAAGGGAAGAGGCTAACAAGAAGAATTCAAATATTTGATGCCAAATTTCACTATATTTCTTGTCAAGAGTGTTTCAAGAAATTTATGATCAGAAAATTCTGGTGACAGTTACATTGATCAGAAGAATGAACATTATCTAGTAATCCAGTCAAACATGTCCCTTAGAGCAGAGAATCATTTGTTGTACAACACATCTGATTTCTGATGTTCTCAGAGGTTTCTATCAAATACGGATCACATCAGCATATACATTTTGTAACTTGACAATTGCCTGATCAACAGAAGATTTCAGAAGATCAAGAGAGCTGAAAGAATCTATGTACTGGAATCTGCAATGTTCTAGAGTATCAAGTCTCCACATCTGAAATTGTATAAGCATAAGAATAGCCATTTTCTGCTTGCCAGCACGATTTATTCTTCCAGAAACAATGCATGAATGTCATAAAGCATGTATATGTGGAGGATTCATACATTCCAGTTCAGCCACACACCCTGTTCTTCATTTCAATATATATTGCATTGATCACCTCTTTCGTACATGAAAAGCAGTGACAACAGGCTGTTCATCCTTAGAGTTGTTTAGGAAAGACACAAGATTGACAGCTGGATGTGAGACAATGGCACAGAAAACTCCTCTAATGTAGCCATCAGCAAAGCTAACTGCAAGCTGTGTAGGTTTTGAGCACTCTTCTTTAGGAATAAGCACAACATTCTTATACAGCAGCCCAACCGTTTCTCAAAGCATGCAAACTTCATCATAGTGTATGGATTCTGGTGTCCTCATAGTTTTGAGCTTGTCTGTCCATTGCATAATAAGGTTTAAATATTTTTGCATTTCTGGTTCAATCTGGAGTGCAGTCTCCATTACAGCCATCTGCTAATCATTCATTGTATTTCTCTTACGCTTCTTCGGTTGGAGTTCTTCACATGCTACTCCAGAGGTGATACTTTGAATTGTATAAGTTCCAATAGCCTGACTATTTTCTTCCAAGGTCCATGTCTTTCGGTTATTGATCCAATTCTTCAGCTGTTGATATGAAATCTCTGGGCCTTCATCTTCAACCCCGCGTATATCTCGTGCTTGTCGCGCCAGCCTAACCTCTAGCAAAACCTGGCTGGGTTTGAACTCGAACTATCACAGCTTCGTAAGGACATAAAGCAATGTTAGCAATGAATTCTGTAGAAGCTGATTCCGTCAGGTAAATAAGAATCTTGTATGTCTCAGCGTTCTCTGATCCAGGCTAAAGGTCCACCTTAAGAACCAGAAATTCTTCTGGAAAGAGAACATGAAGCGAGGGTCAATCGGAAGGCTGGAGTTCTCTGCTCTCAAGCGCCTGCACTGGCAAAGAATCCGCACTAAGGATCACACCTCGTTTGTACTATACGGCCATTATGGTCGTCCTCATGGAATATCTAGCACCTCAAACTTGCGTTCCCGCAAAGAAGTATAAGAATCAATCTGCGCCCTGTCGGTCGAATGTCATGAGATGGGAAGAGCGGAATCAGTCCTGTGTCGCAAGATGATAGACCCTCTGCTGGCATGTAAGCATCAAAGCATCAACAATCACGCCATATTTTGGAAAGTAGCTCCGGAACATCTCCTCTGTCCTCTCAGACAGTAAAGAATCCCTGCGTACAGGATTTTGACTCCTTCCAGCACAATGATCATAACCTGCAGGATTTCGACCACGTGGACTTTGGCCGTAGTCATCACGTACAAAGCCTCCAGTTTGAAATTGATTCGAAGTATTTCGAGTACAGTTCGGTAGGTTTCCCACATGAATTTGAACCAAGGAGTCACAAGCTCTCTATCAGAGCATTCTTTGCCCTTTACTTCACTGACATTCTGGTTTTGGGCTTAATTCAAAGCAGCTTATGCAACGCGTCAGCTTGTCTTTGCCTCTTTCACACATGTCGATCTTCTAGCCATCTTCCAGAGGTGATATGGATCCCTCAATTCTTTGTGCAGGCCACCAGTATCAGACGTGCCTCCCGCTCCCTTTAGTGCCTAAAAAAATCCTTTTCTTTTTTTACCCAAAAGATGCTTTTTCCCTCCAAAAACGGTTTTTGAAAACCAAATTAGTCTCCCCTTCTCCTCTTTTAGTTGAGCGACCAAAACCTCCTCTTTAACAAAAATAACTTTAGTTTCTTTACACCCCATAGGAGATCTATGCACCAACTTTAATTTTGACCTTAAGGACTAACGTAAGGTATCTTTGGAGTCATGGATTGCCCCATTAACAGTCAGCTTTACGATGATCTGCGCACAATCTTCGACTTCAGCCTTGAGGATTGAGTGGCAAAATGCTCCCTCGGTGCTTCACTAGTGCTGTCAATAGCCCCATTGAAGGATTCCTTAACTCGCTTAAGCAGCTTTTGAGAGACTTCCTTCAACTTTGTGTCATGGAAACTTTTGAACTTAGATGATCGCTTCCGCAAACCTTCCTTTGATTCCATAATTCCCTGCACTTTTCTTAGAGATCATCATTGAAATTATCAGTTTGATAATGATCTTTGGCATCAATTTTTCATATTTTTCTAACACACACACATCATGCATCCAAACAAAATCATATACATGCACTTACGGAATATATATATTGGATGTGGATTATCATAATGCATCACACACACAATGAATCACACGCAGAAAATAACACAAATGCACAACAAAAGAAATGGAGGTGTATACGACTCGAATGCGCAACAGCACGACAACAATTTAAATATTTGTTATTGGACATTGTATTTGGACAGAGCTCGACTCTTTGGAAGCCCAACCGCTTTATTCTTTATTTGGACAAAAGCAAACACAAAAGCTAAAGCGTGCTAATTGTAAATTTGGGCTATTTTTTAGCTTGGAGATGAATAATATATTAAATACACGCTTTGTGGAGCGCTCACACAAGGCATGGGGGGAGATTGTACCCAATTAGTCTTCTTGCTTCATGTCGTGCAAATTTTCTCTCTTGGTTTTTGAGCAAAAAGTAGAGTTCTTTGTTTTTGGGGACCTTTCGGCGCTTGCTACGTACGCATACGGCATCTGATTTGCGCATCAGTGGTATCAGAGCGAAGCTAAGATCGAGGGCTTCCAATAGCTTACCATCTCACGTGAAGGCAAAGCTCTTGGAATGATCGAGCCCTACAGTCAGTCTCGCGACAATCCGTCAATATCAGCGTGTTCCTGGCAGTGAAGAACCCCTTGCTATGCACTCGAATCGTGAAGGACCAGCCTCTATAGGTGGAGGACCACCTAGAAGCTCCCTTATCAACACTTTTTTTTTAAAGTTTTCAGACAGAAAGAAGAAGTTCTATAAGTTTAAAACTTCATCAAGCTTGAAAAAGCTCAAAGAAAGCTTAGCAATAAAAAAAATTCGTCAACTGTGGCGGCAACACATTCTGATTCTGCCGAATCCATCGACAACATCCTCTTGTCCTGGTCGTTAGCGATTAGTTAGTCAAAGATTTTTAATTAAAGCTTAACTATTTTCTAAAGCTACTAAGGTTACAAACCATCAAGTTTCAACCTTCTCAAGTGGGCATTCACACTTGACTTATTCTGAACTGGTTTTTGGCCTCCCTGGAAGCACCTGCTCTCACCTGTGCTCTAATAGAGCCAAATTCCAACACACAGATTGCTATACGTAGTCTACACGGATGAAATATCCTCTTGGAAGAAGGCTGACATCCATTTCCATGGCCGTGAAGAAGAAAGATTAAAAAAAAACAAGCCTTGTAATCTTGAACTTGAGCTACGCTCATCCCGCTAATAGGATTTCGAGTGTGTGAGGTTGTTTGAAATTTTGCAGGATGACCGATCAAAATATGGAAGATTTTATGGCCGAAGGTGACTTACCAGAACCAACAATGGAGCAAAAACTGGGCCTAATTATGATGCAGCTTCAAGAGGAATGAAGAGCATGTCAAACCTTGCAAGCTCAATTGGCCAGTCTACAACGAGCTACTGCCGAACAAGATGGACCGCAATATGAAGATACTATATGACGTACGACCGATGTGACACTTGAAGTGCAATCTATTCGGAAAGAAACAAAGATAAGTAAAATAAATTTCAAAATTTGTACTTTCAATGGGTCACGTGATGGAAAGACTGCACTTGCTTTTATCAGTCAGTTTGATGATTATTTCCATGAAGAACAGTATGCTAAAAGACAAAATTAAGTGCGTCACTAATCATTTAGTGGATAGAGCATCCTTATGGTGGATCGTTGTCCGTAAAAGCATTGATTGTCCTGCTACTTGGGAGACTTTCCAAAAGAAATCTTTGCAGAATTTTCTTCCACCCCAATTCCACAAAAAAACAACAATCAAACAATGGGATCTTCTACAACAAAGAGATCGCAAGCCTATTTCCCAATATACCGAGCGTTTTTGGAATGCTTTATTGCAACTACGAATACTTGAAGATGTACATGAGGTGACTCATAAGCGGAAGTTTATGTCAGGGTTACTTGGTCACTTCTATGCGTAAGTGAACATGTTTAAGCCAATGACTCTCGAAGATGCAATTTCCTTGGCCCATGATGCTGAAGACAAGATTCGAGGATGAGAGAAGCGACCACAACAATTTTCAAACAATGGTAACTTCGATACAAAACAATTTAATTCTAATTTTCGAAGATTCAATCAAAACCATTTCCTTCCTTCTTCATTCCGTAAATCTTGGACACGACCCCCTGCTTTACCATCAAACACAAATCCAAATCCTAAGCCATCTCTTCAATCAAATTCCAACATTCCTAAACTTCCTGCTATTACCAATAATGTGTCTAAAGCCAAATCCATAGTCTGTTATAAATGCTATCAACCTGGACATCTAGCGGCGAATTGTCAATCCAAAAAGCCAACTGTTCATATCAACTATTTGGGAGCGACAAAAGATGAAGACCATGAAGAAATGCCAGATTTCTCAGAAGACGATGACAATAACGGTACTACTTCAGATACTTTACCAGGTATACCAAATCCCCATTCTTTATTAACGATGAAATGTTTTGTTCATGGTAAAGAAAAGTTGTTTTACATGATGATGGGAGTACACACGACTTTATTTCTACAAAATTGGTCAAAGAATTGAAATTACATATTGTTTTTACTCATTATCGCATCAAGGTTGCATTCTTAGGCACTAGATACAATGGAACACAATAAGTGTATGACTTAGAAATTAAAATTGGTGATTATGTTGAATGTAGGAATTTCCTAGTTGTGCATTTGCAATCTAGAGACATTATTCTAGGCATGCCTTGGTATCATCAGTATAATCCAGATATAGATTATTCTACGCATTCAATGAAGATTCATTCTCATGGAAAACCAATCACATTACATGGTATGCACACATTTTAGATAATTTTCCATTGCTTAGTCGTACACAGGCTAAACAAGCATTAAGAAAATGTAGCAAATCTTATTTAATCTGGGTGAATGAAATTGAAGTTAAGGAAAATAAGATGCATCCTAGGCACACACAATTTCTTTCACAATCTAAAGACTGTTTTGCTACTGACTTACCACCCACACGTCCTGAATATCATAAAATAGACCTAATTCCAAGTTCTCAACCACCATGTAAAGCACCTTATAGACATAATCAAATTGAATAGAAAGAAACTCAAACTCAAGTTGAAGAATTATTAATCCGAGACTCATTAGACCCAGTAGTTCTCCATTTGGTGCACCTTTTCTATTAGTTAAAAAGAAAAACAACACTTATAGATTGTGCATTGATTATCATGCCCTAAATAAAATCACTGTCAAAAATTGATATCCCATTCCTAGGGTACACGATCTTATGGACAAACTACAAGGGGCTGCAATATTTAGCAAAATAGATCTTAAATCTGGATACCATCAAGTATGACTGGACCCATCTGACATTTTCAAAACTGCATTTAGAACTCAATTTGGACATTATGAATTCCTAGTTATGCCTTTTGGATTAACTAATGCACCAGCTACATTCAGTCATATGATGAATCACATATTTTTGAAGCATCAACATTGTGTCATTGTTTTCTTTGATGACATATTGGTTTTTAGCAAGAATGAAAATGAACATTATGAACATTTATCTTTGATTTTCAAATTACTGAAAGAGAATCAATAATTTGCTAACCCTAAAAAGAGTGAATTGTTCCTAAAAAGATAGAAGCAAATTTGAATTGGCCGATACCTAAAAATGTGCATGAATTACGTTCTTTCTTAGGTCTTGCTAGCTTTTACAGAAAATTTGTGAGAAATTTTTCATTGCTTGCATTACTTTTGACAAAGTTATTAAAGAAAGGTATTGTATATCATTGGTTCGACAATCAACAAAAGTCCTTTGATTTACTGAAACATGCTTTAACTCATGCTCCTGTATTGCAACTTCTTGATTTTAGTAGACCATTTTTCCTAGTAGTCATTGACACTAGTGGATCTGGAATAGGAACTGTCCTTATGCAAGACTCTCATTCCATAGCTTACTCCAGCTGCAAGCTTAAACCCTCTGAACTCAAGTACTCTACTTATGATAAGAAATTGCTAGCTATAGTATAAGCTTTACATAAATGGAAACACTATTTAATGGGATCTGAATTCATGATCAAAACTGACCAACAAAGTATTAAACATCTCCTTAGTCAGCCACAAATATCTGACCGATACATTAAATGGGATGCTTTTATTCAAAGTTTTCATCCACTTATACAATATCAACCCGAAAAAGAAAATGTTGTTGTCGATGCCTTAAGTAGAAGACCGACTATTCATAATATCTCTGTGATATGTTTTGACTCTCTTATCCCTATGAAAGATACCTATGACCAAGTCCCTAGTTTTCAAGCTGATTGGAATAAATTAATTACCAATAACTGGATTCAAATTGATTCATTGTCATACTTTGAAGGATTTATATTTTATGAGAAAAGGTTAAGTGTAAGTGTTCCATTTAGATCCTTTGTGTTGCACGAAATTCATTGCCCCCCATATCAAGGCCATAGAGGTATTATTTCTACATTATGTACTTTGATTGAAGATTTTTATTGGCCATAGATGGAATCTGATGTTTCTAACTTTGTATCTGAGTGTTTAATTTGTCAAAGAGTTAAGTGACACCGTGGTAAGCAGTATGGTTTGTTAATGCCTTTACTAATCCCTGAAAGACCATGGGAGCATATTTCAATGGATTTTATTACTGGACTGCCTAACACTCAAGCTAATCATGATATGATATGGACTATTGTAGATCGATTTAACAAATAGGCATATTTCATTCTATGTAAGAAAACATTAACTGCATCTCAAGCTACTCAATTGTTTCTGAAAATTATTTTCACTAACCATGGTTTACCAAAAGTTATTATTTCTAATCGAGATTCTAGATTCTGCAATAATTTTTGGACTACTTTGTTTGGTAACTTAGGAACAAAAATTAATTTTTCATCTGCATTTCATCTTGAAACAAATGGGAAAACAGAAGCTACAAACATCACAATCTTAGATCTTTTACGTGCATACACAATTTCAAAACCACAAACCTGGGATACACACTTGCATTTACTTCAGTTTGCATACAATAATACACCCTATACAGCTATACGAAAAGCACCTTTTGAAATCATCTATGGATATAGATTGCCTACACCTCTTACTTCATTGTCAAACAAAGTTAAAGCTGTTGACAATATTACCCACATGCATGCTACTATTTTTGATGAAGTTAAATATATGATTACGAAAGCCCAACAATCATATACTAAACAAGCAAACAAGAAAAGAAAAGCTATGAATTTTATAGTTGATGAATATGTCTGGTTACGAATTGAAAAGCGAAGACTACAAAGTGTTGAGAAACACCCTGTTGTAAAGTTAGCTCCTAGATTTTATGGACCTTTCAAAATCATTCACGAAATCAATGATAATGCCTTTAAACTAGAACTACCCCAACACTGAAAAATCCACAACACTTTTTATATTAGTTTGTTATGACCTTTCAAAGGCGAATTACCTATCCATCCCATTTATGAAAATCCCCCTTTGTTAGAAGAAGAAACTGAAATCCTTGAACTTGAGATTATTTTAGATACTGACTTTATGACTACTAGAACCGGCCGCAGATATTCTAGATATTTGGTGAAATTTAAAAATCATCCTGTTGAGAAGAGGCCCAATGGATGCATGCTTGTGACCTAAGTGCTTACCCCTCACTGCTCGCTCCACATTGAGCTAATAGCAATTGAGGTCAATTGCTATCCCACCCCGAGGGTATGATGCCAGGAGGCATATTCCACAGTGGATTCCATGAGGTTTTGCGGTGGATTTCGTAAAATTATATTTATTGCCGGGGCTCGTACACAAGGTGGATTCCTGGTGCGAAAAGTCGATAGGGATGCCTATCCTTTTCGGGCGTCTCGTTAATTTAATGTGCAAATGGGTGATTCCATAGTGGGTGATTTCGCAAAATATATATTTAAATTAATGGACATTTATGAGTTTAGAGTACACACTTGTAATAAATTAAGGTTAAGACTGAGTTCTAACCTATTTATTTATTTTGTAGCTGAAGACAACTAGGTATTCACTTTTGTCGGTTTAATTTTATTAATTTCTAACAATTGTGAATGCTTCAGTTGATGTGTAGAGTAGGTGGCGGTGGCGCTGGGAAGCACTGGGCGATAGTGTGTATTCAAGTTATTTAGAAGAAATTATCATTTTTGATGAGCGCGCATCTTAAGCATGGCACCAATATTTATTTTGACGCACTTATTTATTAAAGCACTTGACATATATTTATTGTTTTGTATGTGCATGGGCGCACGATTTAAATATTTGTTATTGGACATTGTATTTGGGCACATGCCGACTCTTTGGGAGCCCAACCGCTTTATTCTTTATTTGGAAAAAAGCAAACACAAAAGCTAAAGTGTGCTAATTGTAAATTTGAGCTATTTTTGAGCTTGGAGATGAATAATATATTAAATATATGCTTTGTGGAGCGCTCACACAAGGCATGGGGGGAGATTATATCCAATTAGTCTTCTTGCTTCATGTCGTGAAAATTTACTCTCCTGGTTTTTGAGCAAAAAGTAGAGTTCTTTGTTCTTGGGGACCTTCCAGCACTCACTACGTACATATACGACATCCAATTTGCACACCAAAGAGAGAGCTAGTTGAATACTCCCTTTTATCAGCTAGATGACTACAATGGATTGTTTTATCCATATGTATAATTTATAAGATGTACAATCAACCCGATGGTGGAAAAATAACATAAAGCAAGGATCATAAGAAGCATGTATAAAGATGATAACATTGTAAAAGATAGAGATATGGTGACTAGAAGCTCTTAGTTATGCCTTTTAAGTTGGCTAATGTTCCAACTTCAAAATTTATCCATATGAATTGTATAGATATTTCGCTTTACTTTGTTTGGATTTTCCTTGATGGTGTACTTGTATTCAATCCATCACGTGGGAAATACTTACACCATCATGTGGATTAGCCAACCAATGGTACCAATCAAAAGATTTAAAGTATCTATGTTTAACAGATAGAGATAACGATCTAATGATAAGTAACATTCACTCTATAAAACAATAGAATCTTGTGTTCCTAAAAGAGAGAACTACTTGAGTGACCCCCCTTCCACTCATCAAGATGATGACTATGGATCATTCTTTCTACATTTTCAATTGTGTAAATATTTGGCCTTTGTATTGTCATTCCTTGGTGATATCTTTGTGATTAGAATAATGAGTCTTTAGGTCTCTCTAAAAAACCTAGAATATGATGTTATTATCTTTGTGATTAGAATAAGGAGTCTTTAGGTCTCTCTAAAAAACCCTAGGCTCACTTATCTTTGTGATTAGAATAAGGAGTCTTTAAGTCTCTCTAAAAACAAGAATATGATGTATAACTACCAAGTCATAAGGAAAATTTCACATCTATATGTATTGTGTTAAACTTAAACAATCTAGAATCAATTCCTTAATCAAGACTTCCTTCAAGTTACTTGATTGTTAAACAATGGATGACTTTGATGAAGTTTGATGAGTCACATTTGGACCCTTAGATGCCTTGGATGATAGCGGACTTGCAACCTCGATTTGCAATAGTCTAGGTCTCAACTCTCAGCTTTTAACATCAAAGTTGAGCAACAAAATGGATTCTTCAACAAACATTTGCAAACCACAACAAATTCATAAGCCATTTTGCATTCATCATATTAAAGGCAATAAAATATTGGCATAAAATCCTATTTTGCAACTGACAGGAGTCTTAGTGTGGCATGGCAGCTTGGCAAGGCTATTCGTTGACCTAGATTGAGGAGGAGTTCGAACCTCACTAACTTCTACTCGGATTGCTCAACACTCGCAGCTGTACGACTTACCATTTATCACCCAAAACAAATCAACCATCAGTCACAACACGGTCCATCCAGATTCCACGCCTTGGAACTTTTGAATTTGGGAGTCGGGCTGGGGCCTGAGAGAGCCGGCTGCTTATCGAGAAGTTGGCAAGCTGCCCATCATCGCCAGATCTTCCTCATCCCCTTCCCTTGCTCGTCCATGACCGAGCTCTCCCTCCCTCTGCCTTCCTCCTCTTCTTCCATGGCCACCGACAGCTCCAATGGTGAGGATTGTGTCGTCGCCACTGCTCATTAGATCCTCCGTACGTACCCTCAGTGCCTCCCACACTAATGACATGCTCTACATCCTATCCAATGGACTGTGGCATCGGCCCTTGAGGCTCGAGCTACAGCCTGCAGCGTGTCGGATGGCGGAAATCCCTGACTACGGCAGTGATGCTGCAGCCATCAATAGCACCTGCCACCAGCCTTGGGAGTCAGGAGTTGGCCCTCCAACAAGTGGTCGCTTGATGCATGCGACATCACTATCCGCCGCTCGGCGCCATGCAGGCTCGCAGCTGTAGTAAGGGGTCACGTCACGGACTCCAGTCTCCAACTCACGGTTGGGTCATGACGATTGGGTCATGGATGTGACGAGTCACGGACCACGGTAATGCATCTGTCGAATGATTGAAGAATCCCAAAGATTCCCTATTCGAGAGCCAATGGAGCAATAGTGGTGCAGCGGCTAGCAAGTCCTCTATCTATGCATGCAGCCTCCAGGTGGCCAGCGGCGGCAGCCAGCCTACTACCTGAGCCTAGACTCTAGCCAACGTCTCTCCCTCCATAATCCATTTTGTGCATACCTGGCAATGGCTGATGACAACTTGATAGGTAGCAACAAGAGGCACAAGTCAAGACGCAGTCCATGAACTAGGTCACAGGTTTTCCCTCTTGTGCAGTGTACTATGTGGCCCCTCAAACTTGGGGAGTCGGTCTTCAAGCTCAAGGCTCAAGCCAGTCGAGACGCGGCGGTTGCTATCAACGCTTTAAAGTTTACACTCACGATAAGCCTTAGGCTTTAGGTTTAGAATTTAGGGCTTTAGGTTTTAGGCTTAGAATTTAGGTTTAGAATTTAGCCTTAGTAGTTAGCAGTCGATCGCCTGTGGGGGCGGGGACCGTGGTATAGCCCGTAACTTCTTCCAAGGTGTTGTAACTTATAGTATTAATATATATATAAATATATAAATATACTAATTAATAAAATTAAAGAGTACCCTTCTATAGCAAGGTTTGTAAAATCATGCCCTTCTCTAGGAAGGGAAAATTTTTTCCCTTGCCCTTCTATAACAAGGTTTAAAAATTATTTGCCTTCTCTTGAAGGTCAAAATGCCTCTAGAAGGGCTCTGCAACCCTTAACAAAAACCCTGCCTCCGTTGGGCTGAGGATAAATGTACTCATGGGTCCCAAAATTTTGCCATGTCGGCTGAGGGACCCATGAGATCACGTCGAAGGCTGGAGTAGCCAGTCGGAGAGTCCTTCTTGTCGGCAACCCATTTGCCATTTGGCAGCTCACTCTGGTCCCACCCTACCAGCCAGCACCTGCTATAAGCTCGAATGGCCCCGGGCCCTCACACCTGCCACGAACAATCCGGCCCCCCCCGCACTTGCCATGAAATATTAACATATCATTATTACTATCATATTAATTTCCTAAATTAAACTAAACTACCGACACATAGGTCCATATTATTATAGTTAGTAAGATCTAAGCATATGATTAATATTACTAAGCATATGATTAGTATTATTATCATATTAATTTTTATATTAAACTAAACTATGGACACTTAGGTCTTAGTAAACTACATTGGCTATATCACATCAAAGACAAGGAGGCCCCGGGAGTAGCACAACTAGTTGTAACACATGATGGTCTAGTGATAGCAAATATAACCAATTCTTTATATCGAACTAAACTATAAACACATAGGTCTCACATATGATTAAGAGCCAATTTTTTATATTAAACATAATTACTATATAGGTAAGCTAAGCACTATAGGTAATAGGCATATATAGTAGAAGATGACATTTGGGCTTTGACTTGAGCTTATTGGCACATGCAATAGGGTAGCTCCTTACTAGATATGCAAACCACAAAGCTAGGGCAAGTCCTACTTTGCTGCAAAAGAAGTAGTGTGCACATAGAGTTGGAAAAGTTATAGACTACCCTAGGACTAATTCAAAACACTTATGCACTTGCGATTTCAAGGCTTGTAGCACACATATCCAAGATAAGTTAGGATTAACAAGCACCATGACAGCCTAGATGTTTTCACTCTAGGGCACTTAGGTCAAGTTCTAACACTTAGATAAGAACTTGAGACCCCTAACAACACACACACACACACCTAGGTATTATCATAACTTTAGGGTTTATACCAAATATGATATAACATAAAAAGCTCCCCCATCAATGGTAAAAGGCTACTTAACTTCATTTATATAGAACTAAGGTTTTTTCCTTGATTGACCATAACCCACATTATAAGTAAGATCTTATCACATTCATGTATCATACTTGCAACTTATGTATAACAAGATGTGATGCAAAGTAAACTTATTTACAAGTCAAAAAGAAATATTTAGTTAAATAAGGACCAATTTGAAGATACCATCATGTTTGCACTAGAATTGCAAGGACATCCCCTTGAATTAGAATCAAATCAAGCATGGATAAGACCATAATCAGATTTGAATAAGAATTGAACTAAGTTGATGGCATGTAGTCGCCAACCTACCCTTGCATTATCAACAAGAAATGGATCAAACAATACAAATATGGCATGCACTTCTGCTTGAAAGACATTAGGGCAAGCACAATGACTATTTGTAATTTGTCATTTCATTACATGCATGCTTTTCCTTTTACCACTAAATATTGGGTCAAATTCAAGTGATATTAGACAAGATATATTAAAAAATTAGAAAGTCGCAAAAGATCATGCACACATGCATGCACGCACGCACGTGCACGCGACGCACATGCACATGCACGCAAACACGCACACGCACGCACGCGCGCACACGCGCACACGCACACGCGCACGCGCACGCGCACGCGCACGCCCACGCCCACGCACACGCGCACGCACACGCCCACGCACACGCGCACGCACATGCGCACGCACACGCGCACGCACACACACACACACACACATACACATCCCCCCATTGGATTGGTTAGTAATCCTAACTTAGGCCTGATCATAACTTTCAAGGTTGGAATTGAACTAAGTTGACATCATATAGTCAAGATAAGAGGGGAACTCAATACATCAAGATTTTGTCTTGGCAATGTCCTTATGACACCCAATCTTATTGTCCAAACGTCCTTGCATAGAAACCTTTGTTTTCTTTTTTGGAATTGGAAAGTCATGTACATTGGATAAATGTGGTTGTCGCCTATTAGTTGAAAGCATCTTTCCAACAAAGGGTTTTGTACACTTCAAAGAATTACCAAAGCCATCATTTATGGGCATCCACTCCTTACATGGATATGGCCCTGTCTCTTGTAAGATTCCTTTGATTTGTTTCAAGGTTGCAAGTAATTGAGTTTGCAATTGTCCAAGATGTGGTTTTAAAGTAGGGTCTTCCTCTACACAAGTTACAAAAAGACGTACCACTCAGAAAAAATGAATATATATACAAAGTATTCACACTTGTATGTGTGATATGTACCTACCAACATCATAGCCTCTTGAAATCTCTCATGTATAACTTGCATTGTATTTCCTAAAATCAAATGAGCACATGATAGGTCATTAGAAACAGTCAAAACCATGTGCTCATTAAAAAATTGTGAAATATTTGTATGGGTATATAATTCAAAGCTTATGGCCAATAAAGTGTCTCACCATGTGATTGTGGGGCATCAACATTATGGACTGCAATGTGAATCTCCTCTTCTATGATGTCATTCTCCATAGTTGCCGTAGGTAAATGGGGCATGAAGGTGGAAGTATAACCATGATTCCCTGAAAGTAAACATGTTGCGATATTATCATTAAAGCTAAATATTTACTAACAGAAATCACAAAGTTACCTTCTATATTCATATGGTACATGTCCATGGACTTAGTGACAATGGTGTTGACATCAATACCAACTACCATCATAACCTTGATTCGATGCTTGCATAGATTTCCTTTCATTGCCCAGTCACAATTACAATTTGCCCACTCACAATTAGCATTATGAATAGTATACCATAGCTTGGCGTTACTCATACTTTTAACTTTGGCAAGGCTATGATCATCACCCATCAACTTTACAAAGTGATCAGGAATACTCTTTGCTCGTTCCAAGGAAGATAGCACAATCTTTTGTATTATAAAATTTTTTCTAAAACCAGCTTCCTTCATAGCTTCATTGTGCCAATAATAAGGGTGACAAACCGTGAGTAATTTGTGGAGAAGCCAATCCACTCGTCGCCCATGTATTGAGCGACGACCGCATAATAATCGGTTTTTCAAGACACCATGGTATGCTTCAATAGATCCATTGGTGTCTTGATTTGCATGGTGCATTGTGCAAGTTGCTCGAATCCACATACCTATGTGAAAGAATTTTGATATTACGTAACACATAAATTAAATAGTCCGCTTTATCTTTATTTAATTATAAAGGAGTTACAAAGTTTGATGTGAAAGTACCTAGTTTGGGAAGCCAATTATCTTTGAAGTATGTAATGAAGGTTTCTTGAGCATTGTACTTTGTCAAGACAATTTCCACTAGTTTGGATGCCTCCTCCAATCTTCTTGTCTCAGTGGATAAACCTCGACAATGCATGTTCATGATGTATCCCAACTCCCTAAACATATCAGCTCTTATTTGGGGATCTCCAACTTTCTTTATCAAATGTTTTAACCAACATCTTCGTACATGCCATATACACAAATATATTGGGAGACCAAAGATTTCCCTAGGGCATGCAAAGTTATGATATTAATAACTATATTATTTGTGATCCATGAAAGTATGTATAAAAATATAAACAAATGAGATAAGCTTACTATAGTGCATTAATTTTCGCTTGTGCATCATCTATCATCCATGCATTTGCCTCCCAAGAATGATTGAAATCTAGAATGCAATTCTTGAAGGCAATTAGCCAAGCTTTTGTGCAAGTGGTGGGTACTCCATTTCGATGGGCATCAAATACTAGAATGGAGTATAGAGTGAACTGCATGATTGCATAAATCAAGTATATTAGTAACTATAGTCATATATATTTATCAGACAAAAAGACTAAAAGCATGGGGATCGAGCATTATAAAGTAGTTAACTTATTAAGGTGTTGTAACGTGTCCACCTGTTCCCTCGTAGGACACGTCTTAGTAGCCCATCGGGAAGAGAGTCTAGAAAGCGCCACTCGGCACTCCCACGGAATGTCACGGGGTTTGTGATCTAGATCTTCTCGAGTCTACCACGAAGTGGAAGTATTCCGACCGTTCCCACTTAGGACTGACTTGAATCAGGGTTTTCCTAGTGGTCAAATTCCTAGAACGGCAGCTAGCATCGAACCCCAGGCGAACTACTTTATGCAGAAACGTCAGGGTCAAAGCGGATCCATGCTGCCCTTGGTTCAAGGAGAATGGGAAACGAGAGGGATGCAAAGCTTGACCTCTCTGCCCATAAGGCATAGTCCCATTCCGTTCCCCTAAAACAACACAAATCGGGACCTAGTATCCTAGATTCTAGGTCAACGTTCCTTGCTGTCAATTTCCTTCGAGAAAAGTTCCCGGCCAACTGGGACCACCCATCCGTAGGACGGACCCATGGACACATCATCGCACTTTTCTCAGGGTTGCTTTAGTTGTCTAATTACCTAGCACATTTAGTTTGACACGCAAAAATAGCTTCCTTAATTAGCCAATTAGTCACTATTTCCTTCACGTAATCTTAGCACTAACATAGAAAAACAGTGTCAAACAAGTTCCTTTTCAACAAGTTATCTTATTAATTAGTCTTTGGAATACATCGTAATAATCCAACTCGTAGGCTAATCCATAATCTGCCCGAAGGCAATCCATAATCCGCCCGAAGGCAATCTAGCAATCCTCAGGGATTACTAATCCAAGTTTCCACCCGTAGACTAGTATGCGGGCCTCGAGATCCAATCCCGAGTCACGTCGGCTTCTTGTGCATGACCCGGAAGGCAAGGGATTTATGGCCAGAGCTCCCCTGGCACCCAAGCGTCCTCCTGCTCCAAGTAGCGCCCAACGGAGAGACCTCTCGCATTGGGTTCGGTCCACGTTTCTGGTGCGGCTAACAACCCCCTTGGTTAGGGTTAGGCAGACAGTCGGGGGTAACTGATGCTGCCTCTCCCTCCAGGATTTCAACTGAAGCATTAATTATTTTTTTCCATCTTTAGTTCTTTGAGCAAAGCAATACAAACAATGCTCCTAAACTGTACAAACACAATCAATCCAGTGGTTGTTTGTTTGGCCGACTGCTAAGGTATGAATCCTTCTCTCCGAATGCGTCTAGCATTCGATCCGGGATCAATTGCGACTTGGCAAGATCCCCAAGGGTTTGTTTGTTTACCCTTTTATCCTTGGGTTAGGGTTTATACTCTATTAACCCAATTAACAAACACCTTAGGTTCCTTAAATTAAGACAGTAATTCCTGGGCAACTTCATCGCCCTGACTTGATTGATCCTTTACTTGCTAGACAATACATAACTTCCCCTAACTTGGAAAATCAGCCCAAGAAGGGTGATGTAGCAGGATGACTACTCATCCTCTTGCAAATTATCTTGTACTTAGATCCTACCAACCCTTGTTCTAAAGAGTGGCAAATCCATCTTGTGACTTAAACACAAAGCCGTGTGACATTGCAACTTGTTGCATAGGAGTCTTATCTAACTTGTGGGATTAATCTCCCATCAACAACATTCCTTGGTCAAGAAATATGTTTAGCCAAGATGTAGGGTTTGGGGTGTCTTCTTACCCAACCCAACCCAACCCTTGCTAGGCCAATAACGTTTGGCCCTAGGTTTTTACTCAATCGGAAGTCTAGTATTGGATCATTCGATCCTTAGGGTAAAACCCTAGATCGTTATTGTATGGGCATCCAATTAACCCGAACATTCCGTGAATGTGGGTAGGATCTTTGGGATCAAAAGTCTTGACTTGGCGTCCCAAGTGTGATATTAAGCAGAATTTTTAACGTACTAAACCCTACCTAGCACTTTGAAGTGTTCATCATACCAATTGGTTGTGCTTTCACAAATCCCTTGAGGGATAAATCATTACAAGTGATCTACCTAAAACGATCTAATTGTCTTACGACAAGAGTGATCTTTGCTTAAAAGAGATGAAAATACTTTTCAAAAGAGATGCAAATAAATAAATTCAAGATGCAACATTCCAAGCAAGTATGCGAATCATAGAATTTTACTTCTATGCAACTATAATGTTTGCAATGACCATTTCCTTTCCTTGCTAAAGTCATGATGATTGACAATTTCACGGCTAACTCATATAAAACCCTATGTTGAGTTTCAACAAGAATTATATCTATAACCCTTCTGCCCAATGCATTGAATTCATGATTTAATATGAAATGCATCTTTTTCTAAAACAATTTCGATAAAGAAGTTCATGCATGACGAATGCCATAAGACCAATGTTGACTTAATCCGTTCTACAGCACACTGTGTCACATCCATTGGGGGTGCATATTTTAGGAGTGAAACGAACTTCGAATAATATGCTTCAAGGGATAATCCTAGCTACTTCAAGTCATAGAATTCATTCATCTTTTGTGTGTGATAGGTTGGTGGCAGATACCTCCCTCGCATAGCTTCCTTAAGCTTATCCCAAGTGATTGTCCCCTCTGAGATCGCTTGGTCTTTGCATCACTATTTCCACCAAAGTCTAGCTTCGCCTGTAAGCTTAAGTTTGGCGAGCATGGCTTGGTTAGTAGGTGAAGTTCTTGCTGCCTCAAAATAGTCCTCCATGGACTCAATCCAGATTTTGGCATCAGCTTGAACAGTCCTTCCCTTGCCATCAAACTCAGGTGCCTTAATTTGCTTGAGAAGAAATTTTTTCTCTTGCATGTCAGCATTCGTGGGTGCAAAAGGTGCCTGACAATCAAGCCATACCACTTAGATTATTTCTATTTAGGATATGTCTATCAACCAAACATTAATCAATCATGTATCATTAAGAAGTTTTGCTCTAATACCAACTGTAACGTGCCCGCTCCTCAAATCGCGGGACACGTCTTAGCAGTCCATCGAGAGATATATCTAGAAGACGCCACCCGGCACTCCCACGGAATGACACATGGTTTGCCAACTAGGGTCTCTCGAGTTTGCCTCGCAACGGAACTTATCTGGCCGTTCCCACTAGGATCAACCTGAAGTTCGGGTTCCTTGTAGTCGGGTCTTCCTAACAGCCTTCTAGCGTCGCTCTGCAAAACTGCTCCACTTTGCGTAGATACAACAGGACCAAAGCAGACTCATACAGCACTTGGTTCAAAGAGAATGGGAAACGAGAGGGATGCATCGCTCGACCTCTCTGCCGATAGGGCATAGTCCCATTCCGGTCCCATAAAACGGTATGAATCAGATTTTTAACTTATAATTTCTAAGGTCCTTGTCTATCTAACATTCACATCAAATAAATTCCATTGAGGAAAGCTCTCGGCTAACCGAGACTACCCTGCCATAGGATCGATCCGATGGTCACATCCACCACGCTTCCCTCGGGGGTTGTTTTAGTTATCTAATTACCTACCACATTATGTTTGACACATAAAAGCAACTTCCTTAATTAACTTGTTAATCACAGGTTCCTTTACGTAATTTAGGGCACGGACATAAAGACAAGATAAAACATGATCAAGCACTTCCTTAACTTATCTTCAGATTAATGTTTGTCTCTTGCCCATACAGGAGAATTACGTGTCCCTTTTTGCCTCCGCAGAAAAATCCTTCCGTCTCCCAGAAATTAAAAAAGACTGAAGGTTTATCCTACCAAGATTCTGCCTTGTAACTAGTATCAAGGCCTCCAGATCCCATCTCGAGTTACGTAGAATACTTGTGTAGGATTTGGAGGCATTGGGATTTACGGCTAGAGCCCCTGCGAGCATCCAAGCGTCCTCCTATGCCAAGTAATTTCCATGGGGAGACCTCTTCCTCTCCTTCTCCTTCATTGAACACATGGGGGGGTGGGGGGGGTTTTCAGACGATGGCCACAAGGGGGGTTTCCACCTGATGACGAGGGGGGGGGGGAAGTCTCTTTTGGAAGCCCAGAGGGATGCAGTTCTACCACAGGGAGGGGGGGAAGGTGAGGAGCATGAGGGGGGGAGGTTCTGCTGCACGGCGTGACCCCCAGGGCGGAGAGGGGGGGATGTTGTTATAAGGTGGGGGGGAGGGGGGGAAGGTGGCTTATGGGGGGGAGGACGGCGCCTCCCACCATTTGGGGGGCTGCATGTCCCCCATCACACACTTCACTCCCTCTCTCTCTCTCCCCAACATGCTGTCAGCGGGGGGAGAGAAAGGGATTTAAATTTTTTTTAAAAAATTTTAAAATTTAAAGGGGGGTGGTTCACATGGGCAACGGAAAGCATGGGGGTCACGGGGGGGAGGGGGGACATTACATCCTCTCTCCCTTAGAGGAATCGAGATGTCCTCATCTCGGGAAGAAACTGAGGAAGAAAAGCACTAATGGGGCTTATGACCTGTGGGTTAAAACCCACCATGCATCTGCTGCGCTACTCTTAATGTTTCAAGTAGTGGACTCATTATTTGAATTAACCATAGGTACAAGAGTAGGATTTATTCTCAATTGTGTTACATGTCGATTAAGCTTCTAATAGCTTTAGTCCTCCTAATAAGGTTTAGTGGGCTCTAGATCTTTGTCTTCATCTAATCCGCCTATATATCCATAGACTACACCTGTGTAGCTTCGTTTTCTTGGAGGCTCAATGTCTTCTCGACTTAGATCAGGGCAGTCTGATTGGATGTGTCCTGGCTTATTACATTGGATGCATTGACGGTAGGGACATCTCCTACAGATGTGCCCTATCTCTCCGCACGTATGGCATCTGTTATCCTAATCTCCATAGTCATCTTTGCTACAATTGCCCGATTTAAGTTCTTGGACGATTGGATTCACTCGGAGTAATGCGTCTTGCAAGTCCGTTGGGTGCATTGATTCCAAGCGAGTGTTCATGGGTGGATTCAACCCAACACAGAATTTTGACACCTATTGTGTCACATCCATTGGGGGTGCATACTTTAGGAGTGAAACGAACTTCGAATAATATGCTTCAAGGGATAATCCTAGCTGCTTCAAGTCATAGAATTCATTCATCTTTTGTGTGCAGTAGGCAGGTGGCAGATACCTCCCTCGCACAGCTTCCTTAAGCTTATCCCAAGTGACTGTGCCCTCCAAGATCGCTTGGTCTCTGCACCACTGTTTCCACCAAAGTCTCACTTTGCCTATAAGCTTAAGTTTGGCGAGCATGGCTTGGTTAGTAGGTGAAGTTCCTGCTGCCTCAAAATAGTCCTCCATGGACTCAATCCATATTTTGGCGTCAGCTTGAACAGTCCTTCCCTTGCCATCAAACTTGGGTGCCTTAATTTGCTTGAGAAGAAATTTCTTCTCTTGCATGTCAGCATTCGTGGGTGCAGAAGGTGCCTGACAATCAAGCCATACCACTTAGATTTTTTCTATTTAGGATATCTCTATGAACCAAACATTAAGCAATCATGTATCATTAAGAAGTTTTGCGCTGATACCAACTGTAATGTGCATATTGTTAGATATGATCAATGCCCCACCCTCATTAGGTGCTACCAATGATCCATGGTGCTCAAAGTTGTAAGGCCCCCATTATGAGGAGAAGCCAAATGTAATGTGCCCCCTAGTATCATCCAGGACACTCTTAGCAGTCCATCGGAAAGGATGTCTAGAAAGCTCTGCCCGGCACTTCCATGGAATGTTACGGGTTTTGCGATCTAGTTCTTCCCGCGTCTGCCACATAGCGGAAGTATCCTGGCCGTTCCCACTTAGGATCGACCGGAATTAGGGTTTTCCTAATGGATCATTAGCTAACAGCAACTAGCGTCAGACCCAAGCGAACTACTTTACGCAGAAACGCCAGGTCCGAAGCGGATTCACGCTGCACTTGGTTCAAGGAAAATGGGAAACGAGAGGGATGCAAAGCTCAACCTCTCTGCCATAAGGCATAGTCCCATTCCGTTCCCCTAAAACAACGTAAATCGGGTAAGACGTAACTCTAGGTCATCGTTCTCGTAATTCTTTTTGATGATGATGATCATTCCGCTGTTCTTCGAGATTTTTGAGAAAAGTTCCCGACTAACCGAGACCACCCAACCGTAGGATGGACCCATGGCCCGTCCTCTGCACTTTCCTCGGTTTGTTTTAGTTATGTAATTATCTAACACATTAATTTGACATATAATAATCAGCTTCTTTAATTAATCTTGTTAAGCACTGGTTCCTTCACGTAATCTTATCACGTGACATATAAAAACAACATCAAGCAAGTTCTTTTAACATCTCATCATTTTATCTTTGAAATACAAGAAGTTCCGCCCGTAGGCTTGTCCATAATCTGCCCGAAGGCTAACCAGTAATCTCCAGGGATCACTATTCCAAGCTTCTGCCCGTCAACTAGTATGCGGGCCTCGAGATCCAATCCCGAGTCACGTTAGTCTCTTGTGCAGGACCCGGAAGGCGAGGGATTTACGGCCAGAGCCCCCCCGGCACCCAAGCATCCTCCTACTCCAAGTAGAGCTTAACGGAAAGACCTCTCGCGGCGGGTTCGGTCCATGTTCCCGGCGCGGTCAACAACCCCCTTGGTTAGGGTTAGGCAGGCAGTCGGGGGTAACTGAAGCTATCTCTCCCTTCAAGCTTTTAACTTGAAATATAGGTACTTTTTTTAATTTGTAATTCATAATTCAAACAGAGCCCTAAAAAATCTCTAGCAAGCACACACATTTCCATTAATCAACCCAGTTGTATGGCAAACTGCTAAGGAAGTGTTCTTTCCTTTTTGAGTGTATCAGTAGTCGTTCTCAAGATGTCTTGTAACTTGGCAAGATCCCTTATATTCCGGTGTAGGGCATACCCAACTTGGTTAACCCTAAGGTACCTTAGACATGCTAGTTTCTATTTTACAACTTTCCTTATTTAGAAGGATATCCAAAACTACGTCTTTTTGCAAGATAACTTGTGTAAGGATCTGCCGTCCTTGATGAGGGTTTTTTTCCCTTTTTTCCTTGTGAATCAATCACAAAATGATTTCATACATGTTGCGCAAGTCCTGCGATGGAATAATCTGTTTAGATTCTTTAAGCTGACGTATGTCAGGCCTAGGGTTTCTTCATTTAGGGACAAACCCTAGTTTCTTATCTTTATGAAATTATTGTCCTTACGGTAAGGAAAGTAGTCAAGTGTTTAGGGTATGAATGTTTCTATGTTTAGATTGGTTCGGTTAGCTTTTGGAAGGTAATCTTACTCGTCTTGTCACGGTTTTACTATCCTTGTGACAATTAACTTTCCCAATCAATACAGTTTAATTTGGCATATAGCATAATGCCAAGATGATACAAAGAGCGACAATACTCCTTGGGACAAAAGGCCTAGCTGAGAAATTAGTGTATACACACTTTATTAGTCCCAAGTCCTCAAATAGCAAGGGAAAAGTGATAATGGAGTGTCATCCAGCAATCCCCATTACATTTTCTTTCCAAATGAGTTCGTATATCTAATTTTTATACTTGTTAATTCCTAACATTTAACTTCCGTTTTCTTTAAAGATGAACTCGTGCCAAATAACAACAGTTGTCTTGCTAAGATGGGCAACTAGCAAAGATAATTCCCTAGTAATTTTAAGCATCGAAAGAAACCCTTTCATGAATTTAGCCATTTTACCATGATTCGTTGCGAAAAGAATAAGACTAATGGTGCAAGATATGATTTCTACGCTTATAGTAAATGGTTAATCTTGCCTATAATTTTATAATGCTTGATGCAATTTGAAGAAAGCTAATTTGTATACATTGTCATTCATAAGCTAACTCCTCCGTTAAAAAATAACTCGAACAAATATATCCTATCCTTAACAATTTTTCTTTGCATGATTGACTTAAAACCGAATTAACACCAAGAAGAAAAACCTGGCTTTGAGGTGAGATATCCACATGGATACCGGGAGATGACCCTCCCGTAGCTACACCTTGGACTTTCTTCGGCGGCATCGTAGTTCGAATGTGAGATAGCCTTTTCCTTTTCTTCTTGGAATTCCACCGTCTTCTCCTTCCTTTTCTTTTTCTTTTTCCCCACTCTTCCTCCTTACGGGATACCATACGAAGCCATGATGATGAATTGGATTTTTAGGACATGGGAGTGTGTGGACACCGGCTTGTTTGATAAGACTAAGAACGCAAAGCTCAACTACGAGAGCACTTGCACAAAAAGATTTAAAAGTGAGTGAAGGAATTAATGCAAGAGAATGGAAGTCCGCAAGGTAGCCTAAGGACAAAGTAGGCCTATGGGTGTGACTTGAATAGTCTAAAGAGCTAAGAGGGGGAAAAAAAAAAGAACAAGGGCTTAGGGGGGGGGAAAATTTAAACCCGGGGGGGTAATAAGGACTTTTGGGGGATTAAAATCCGGAGGGGAAAAAAAACAAGGCTTAGGGGGGGATTATACCGGGAGGGGGGGGAACAAGGCCTTACGGGGGTTTAAAAACCCGGGAGGGGGGGGGAAACAAGGCCTTACGGGGGTTTAAAAACCCGGGAGGGGGGGGACAAGGCCTTAAGGGGGATTTAAAATCCCGGGAGGGGGGGGGGGAGAACAAGGGGCTTAGGGGGGAATTTAAAACCCCGGGAGGGGGGGGGGGGGAGAACAAGGGGCTTATGGGGGGGGGTTTAAAACCCCGGGATGGGGGGGGAACAAGGGCTTAAGAAGCCCACCTTGGAACCTTCCAAGGAGCTTCTGGAAGGGCCACGTGGGGGGGGAAAGCTAATTCAGCAGAACGGCGGGACTGGACGGACTGCAGCAGTCGATGGCGATGTGATGGAGGGCAGATGTCGGCGTGGCAGTGGCGATTCATCTCCCTTCCTTCAGCTCGGAGCTATGGCGGCGCTCGGCTCTTCTCTCACGGCCCTAGCCTCCCCTGTACAGCGGCCCCCTCCCCTTGTTTAAATAGTGGAGGGAGGGGGATCTTCTCTTCTTGCGTGTCGACACGCATGTCCTCCCTCCCTCCACAGGCTCCACCAAGGAGCCTAGTATCTCCTTCTATTCCCCTCCCCCTCCAGCTCGTCAGTTGGCTGGAGGGATAAGGGGAGGGGGGAATTAAAAAAAGTCCGATTTATTTTCTCCACGCGGAATATTACATTCTCTCCCCCTTGGAGGAATCGAGATGTCCTCATCTCAAGAGAAACTGGGGATATTGATGGTTGAGAGTGCCTTCATCTACCCAAGTGGCATCCTCTTCGGGATAATCTTTCCACTGGACAAGGCATTCTTTCAAGGTTCTAGATCTTAATTGTCTTTCCCTAACATCTAAGATCCTTTCTGGCCTTAGTTCAAGGACTCCTTGACTAGGCATTACAATTTGTTGGTCATCAAGTACATGATTAGGATTGGGTACATATTTTTTCAATAGGCTGATATGGAATACATTGTGAACCTTTAAATTCTCAGGGAGTTGCAATCTATAAGCATTGGCTCCTAGGCATTTGAGGATTTTATACGGCCCACAATACCTTGGACTTAGCTTCTTGCATTCTCCTAGGGATAGAGAACTCTTTTTAGGGCGTACCCGTATGAAGACCATGTCTCCTTCTTCGAAGATTCTTTCTTGACGTTTCAAATCTGCAAACGCCTTTTGTCTATCCTTGGCTGCTTGTATGTCTTGTCTTATTGACCTTATTTGATCATCCATGTCCTCCAACATTTGTCTTGAAGCTTCAACTCTTAGGATTGGATCAGAAAAGTTTAGGGGACTTCGACAATCATGACCATACAATGCCTGGAAAGGGGTCATTTGAATGCTCTGCTGGTAAGAAGCATTGTAGGAAAATTCAACTAATGGCAAGTATTGAATCCACCTCTTCGGCTCTCGACAGCAGTATGCCCTAAGCATATCCTCAATGATTTGATTTACTCGCTCTGTTTGGCCATCTGTTTGGGGATGGTAGGCAGTGCTAAAACAGAGTTGAGTCCCAATAGCTTCAAAGATAGCTCTCCAGAAGTGTGATGTGAAGAGAGAATCTCGATCACTAATGATTCTTCTAGGTAACCCATGTAGCTTAAATATCTCCTTGATAAACAATCTTGCAATGTCGGAGGCTTTATAGTTTGTCTTTACTGGAATCAGGTGTGCAACCTTGGTAAGCATGTCAACCACCACCATAATGGAATTGTATCCTCCTTGGATTTGGGGTAAGCCCACAACAAAATCCATACTGATGAATTCCCATTTCATTTGGGGAATGTCAAGCGGTTGCAGTTTCCCTGGCATCATGACATGTTCGGCCTTGATACGTTGGCAAGACAAACATTCAGTGACATATTTGAGAATGTCACCTTTGAGCCTCTCCCAATGGTAGCTCTTCCTAACTGCATTAAGAGTTTTTGCATAGCCAGGATGTCCTGCAAAAGGAGAATCATGAGCTTCCCATAATATCTTCTGCTTAAGTGACTGGCTTGTTGGTATACACAGCCTTGTTCTGTAGTAGACAAGCCCATTATCAATGGAAAATTCCTGATACTTAGCTTGCAACTTCTGATTCTGCTCCTTGGTAGATATTTCCTTTATCATTGTTTGGTAGGTCAAATCATGGCATGCTTCCTCTCTAGCTAGTTCAAGTATAGGGTTGTTTGGCATAGATACCTTTGTAGCCAGAGATCTAGCCGTTGATGGATTCTGCAAGATTAGGGAATTTAGGAATGCCTTGCGACTGAGTGCATCGGCAACTGCATTCTCTTTCCCTGGTCGGTACTTGATTTCAAAATCATATTCCTCCAATACTTCAATCAACCGACGTTGCCTCATGTTGAGCTCGTTCTGGGTAAAAATCCATTTGAGACTCTTATGATCGGTTACTAGAGTAAACTTGTTACCCAACAGGTAGTGTCTCCAAAGCTTTAGAGCATGGATGACAGCTAGTAATTCCAGATCATGTGTGGCATAATTCTTTTCATGACTCTTCAATTTCCTTGAAGAGTATGCTACTGGATGACCTTCCTGCATAAGTACACACCCCAAGGCAAGAATGCTGGCATCAGTTACTACCTCGAACTCTTTATTGAGGTCAGGAAGTTTTAGAATAGGTGCTGATACCAAACTTTGCTTCAATTTGTCGAAGCTATTTTGTTCGGGAGTTGACCATGTAATAGAAGTCTTCTTCTTTAGTAAGTCTGTAAGAGGTACTGCAATCAAAGCATAGTTTTTGATAAAGACCCTATACCATCCTGTCAAGCCAAGAAAGCTACGTATTTCTTTGACGGATACTGGTATTGGCCATTCAAGCACATCTCTGACTTTGGCTGGGTCTACTGATATTCCTTCTGATGATACTATGAATCCCAGATATTCAATCTGACGCTTGAAGAATGCACACTTCTTCATTTTTGCATACAGCTTATGAGACCTCATCGTCTCAAGGACAATCCGAAGTTGAGGTTCATGATCTTCTTCCTGTTTAGAATAGACTAAAGTGTCATCGAAGAAGACAAGCACGAAATCATCAAGATATGGTCTAAAAATATCCTGCATTAATCTATTGAATGTGGCAGGTGCATTTGTAAGCCCGAATGACATAACCAAGAACTCAAAGTGCCCATATCTTGTATTGAAGGCCGTTTTTGGAATATCTTCTTCCTTGATCCTTATTTGATAGTAACCTGACCTGAGATCAATCTTGGAGAAGATCTTTGCACCTTGAAGACGATCAAGAAGCTCATCTATTCTAGGAATAGGATACTTGTTCTTGACTGTTGATTGATTCAACCCTCGGTAATCAATACACAGTCGAAGTGTCCCATCTTTCTTTTTCTGGAATAGTACTGGAGCTCCCCACGGTGAGTTGCTAGGCCGGATGTAACCCTGATCCAACAGTTGCTTGAGCTGTTCCTTCAACTCAATTGCTTTTGGTATGGACATTCTATAAGGTCTCTTTGCAATTGGTGCAGCTCCAGGTACTAGCCTAATCTCATGATCTACTTCTCTTGGAGGCGGAAGTTCAATCAATTCCTCAGGGAATACGTCATCGTATTCCTTTAGCCAAGAAGGTCCTTCATGAGACTCTTGCTTTTGATCTAACTTGTTGAGTTTGATCAGGTAAACGGGTAATCCTTTTCTGACTCCTTTTATGATCCGAGAGACTTTGGCTAATTGGATTCTTGGCACTCCTGCCTCACCTTGAGTTGTGACAAACTCCCTTTCAGAGTTTCGAAAGGAAACTTGACCCTTTCCACAGTGAATGTGGGCGTCATTAGGCTTAAGCCAATCCATCCCGAGTAGACACTCATGGATACCTAAATTCATGACTCTGAATTTGACTGAGGTTTTCTTTCCTCCCAGAAAGAATTCCTCCTTAGTAGTTTGCCTGGTACAAGTTACCTCACGACCGTTTGCCAATTCAACAAGCAGGGTAGGTGCTTCTACTGTGGCTATTCCTAATCTTTTTGCACATGCTGGTGAGATAAAGGAATGTGTACTGCCACAATCAATCAAGGTTTTGAAACCTTTACCTTGATAGTTCGACGGTACTTGAATCACTGAGAACTGGCGATTCGGCCCTTTCTTGTGTAAAGCGGCATGGACTGTCACTCTTTCGAATTCTGCTTCCATAGTTGGATCTTCCTCTTCTTCTTCTTCGCATCTTTGCCTATTGGCAATGCATGCAGTTCTTCCTCTTCCACGGGTGGCGGCTCCTTGACCGCGGCCTGTACCTTGGAAAGGCGTTTGACGATGTCCCCCGCTGAGCTTGGGACATTGCCTCTTGAAGTGACCGGGTTCATTGCAGTGGAAACAACAGAGGTTTCGGCCATTACTTTGAGTAGGAACAAAGTTGTTGACGTTATTTCCACAATACATTGAACATTTTTGGAGTGCCTTACTATAACTTTGAATGCTTGAAGATGTTCTTGAATTGATCCACAAGTACAAGTATATGTCCGGGTTTGCTTGGTCACTTCTATACGGAAGTGAATATGTTCAAGCCAAAGACTTTGGAGAATGCGATTTCTTTAGCGCATGATGTTGAGGACAAAATTCGTGGACGAGAAAAGTGACCGCAACAATTTTCAATTAATGGTAACTTTGCTTCAAAGCAATTCAATTCTAACTTCTGAAGATTCAATCAAAATTGCTTTGTTCCTTCTTTCCGTAAATCCTAGAGTCGACCTCCTGCTTTACCATCAAGTATAAATTTAAACCCTAAGCCTTCTCTCAGCCAAATCCCAACATACCCAAATTTCCAGCCCTTACCAATAATGTCTCCAAAGCAAAGCCTTGTCAAGATTGTGGGAGAGAAGGAAGGAGTCTCACTTGTAGCTTTCTTGCTTGCACAATGGGGGAAGACACACAAAGGTGGAGGCTGAAAACTGTTTTTCTCTTCTTAGTTGTGGAAGCCAAAAGAACTCACTTACAAAGAAATAGAAGAACCCTATATATGGGTCTCAAACCAAACTCAACTAACTAAGGTGGCATACTAACTGAGCCACGAACTAGAGTAGATAAGGATAGCTATCATGTAGCTATTATTCATGGGCGGTGTACCAACCGCATCTGCAACTGACAAGTCGGTGACATAAATGCACAACGGTCACCCTGGCATATCACGAGTGGAGCTCGATATCTCAACACTCCCCCTCGAGCTCAATCCCAATTCCTGCACACCAAGCAGGTCTCTGAACTTGCACAGCTTCTCTGCGCCCAATGCCTTCGTAAATATGTCAGCTACCTGATCCTCTGTACTGACATAAACTAGATCAATAAGACCTAGTAAAACCCTCTCCCACACATAGTGATAATGCACCTCAATGTGCTTTGTTCTAGCATGATAGACTGGGTTATTTGCCAAATGTATACTACTCATGTTGTCACAATAAATGACAACTGGCCCATCTGTAGGCTGATGCATATCATAAAGTAGCTTATGCAACCAAGCTACCTCACATGCAGCCATTGCTGCACCCCTGTACTCAGCCTCTGTGCTCGACAAGGCAACTGTAGGCTGTTTCTTGCTGCTCCAAGTGACTGCAGCACTCCCAAAAGAGAACACATATCCACTGGTAGAACGTCTATCAGAAATGCTACCAGCCCAATCAGCATCAGTGTATCCATGCAACTGTATCTGAACCCCAGTCTCGTAAAATAGTCCATACTGCAATGTGGACTTCACATACCTGAGTATTCGTCTAGCCGCATCCAAATGCGGTTTCCTTGGAGCCTGCATAAACTGACTTACCAACCCAACAGCATAACTCAAATCTGGCCTGGTAATAGTCATATAAATCAAGCTTCCTACTATGCGTCTGTACATAGTAGGGTCTTCCAGAAGCTCACCTGCATCTGTGCTCAGCTTCACATTCTGCTCCAAAGGAACTGAAATAGGCTTACAACCTGTCATCCCATATTTGGACAGCATGTCCAATCCATACTGCCTCTGCAAGAGCTGTATCCCACTTGGTGATCTAATCACCTCAATGCCCAAGAAATAACGCAGCTCTCCCAAATCCTTCATCTCAAACTTCTGCTTCAATAGCATTTTCACATGAAGGATATCTTCATCACTGTCACCTGTCCTAATCAAATCATCAACATAAATGACAAGTAGCATAATACCTTTCTCTGTTTTTCTCACATAAAGTGAGAAATCTGCCTTGGAAATCTGAAAGCCAATAGTGACAAGATACTGTCCTATCTTGTTAGACCATGCTCTAGGTGCTTGCTTCAAGCCATACAAGGCTTTCTTCAACCTGCAAACAAACTCAGGATGAACAGCATGCACATAACCTCGTGGCTGCTCCATATACACCTCTTCTTGCAAATCACCATGCAAGAAGGCATTCTTTACATCCATCTGATGTAAAGACCATCCCTTTGATGCAGCCATAGCAATGACTGCTCTTACGGTTGCCATCCTTGCAACCGGACTGAATGTTTCTAGTCAATGCCATATGTTTGTGCATACCCCTTGACTACTAATCTTGCCTTGTATCTGTTCACAGAACCATCTGCATTGTGTTTCATCTTATAAACCCACTTACAGCCAATTGCATTCTTACCTTTGGGCAAAGGTACCAATTCCCATGTAGCATTTGCTTCCAAGGCATCCATTTCTTTATCCATGGCTTTCTCCCATTTTTCTTTTCCCATGGCTTCCTCAAAAGAAGTGGGTTCTGGTTCCTGTATCACTTTAACCATATATGCATAGTGAATGGCTGTAAATCCATCATATTTCAGCCTATCCACAGGATACCTAGCTCTCGTAGACTTGCGCAAAGTAGGTTCACTCCCAGGTGCTCTCAAAACATCCCTGGTCTTCCTTACTCCAGGTGTAACAATAGAAGGAATACCCAACTCATCATCAATGCTCTGTTCTGAGCCACTGGATTCACCATCCACATAAGAGTGACCTGCATTCACATCAAACATGGGCTGATCAACCTTCTCTTTTCCTTTTCGTGATACCTGCATACCACTATCTGCATTGCTTTGAGAAGATTCTCCTGATCTCAATCTGCCTGTCCATGGCGAAGAATGTGAACCACTGCTAGAGGATGCTCCAGGTCCACTAATATTTTGTGACTGCTGCTGTGAATTCTGTGCAGCATTACCATTTTGTGCATCTACATCATCAATCACATTTACTGGTTTATACCAGCTACTCATCTCATCAAAAACAACATCTCTGCTCACTGTAAACTTACGAGTATAAGGGTTATAGCATCTATACCCTTTTTGCTGTAGAGAGTAACCAATAAAGATGCACTTCTCAGCTTTTGGATCCAACTTGGATCTCAACTCATCTGGCACATGTACATAGGCAATGCAACCAAAAATTTTCAAATGAGAAATATCTGGTTTCCTACCAATATACCTCTCCTCTGGAGTCATTCCATGTATTGCTGCAGTGGGAGTCCTGTTCATTATGTAGACTGCTGCAGCAACTGCTTCAGCAACTGCTTCAGCCCAATAAAAATCTGGCAGGTCTTTTTCATTGAGCATGGCACGAGACACCTCTCCAATATGTCTGTTTTTTCTTTCTGCAATTCCATTTTGCTGTGGGGTATGACTGCATGAATATTGCTGCTTTATGCCATGCTCCTGCAAGAACCTTGCAAACTCATTTGAGAGGTACTCTCCCCCTCCATCTGACCTTAGGCATTTTATTTGCAGGCCTGTTTCTTTTTCAACCATAGATTTAAGAGTTTTGAAATGCCCAAAAACTTCACTTTTCTTTTTCATAAAATATACCCAAACTTTTCTGCTATAATCATCAATAAAAGTGACAAAATAATGACAGCCTCCAAGAGATGCAGCTTTAGTAGTCCACACATCAGAGTGGATTAATTCCAATGGCTTCTTACTCTCTTGAACATGTCTAGGAAATGGTTTCCTTGCCTGTTTTCCAAACTGACAGGCTTCACATACCTTATGCATTTCTGCAACCTTGAATTTAGGCAATCCTGCAACAATATTTTGGGCCTGCATTGATTTAAGTCGCTGTATATTAACATGACCAATGCGTTTATGCCAGATATCAATATCTGCAACTACACCGGTCCCATGTGCAAACATTGCTGCACTCAATTCAGACATGTCTGCATCCAACGTAAACATTCTGCCCTTCTTCTTTCCTTTTGCTATCAAGCGACCTTTATTTTTCATATCCTCAACAAAGCATCCATGAGGATTAAATCTGACCTGCAAGCCCTGCTCAACCATTTGACCAACAGAAACTAGATTCTTGGTGATATTCGGGACATGAAATACATCGGACAGGTATTTCTTTTTCCCATCCTGCATAGACAAAGAAAATTTTCCAATCTGCACAATAGGATGTGCAGTATCATCACCAGTCTCCACAAATCCTGGTTTTTCCATTTTCCTTGCATCCTCCATCCATTCTGCATGACCTGTCATGTGGTTTGATGCACCTGAGTCAACATACCACACATCGTTGCTTTCTTCTGCACTTGTCACAGAATTGTTCATGTGCTGCACCATGAACAAATGCTCATTTCTGTCATCACCTTGTCTACTAGAAGATGCATAATTTCCTTGTTGCAGCTTTCCATTCATGATGTCATTCTGCTTTTTATAGCAGTCTTTAGCCATATGACCCATTTTACCACAATAGTAGCATTCAACATTACTGTTTGCATTTTGGCCTCTTTGCCATCCACCACGACCTCTTTGGCTCCCCCTGCCTCTAGAGTTACCACGTCCTCCTCCATAGGACTGGTTTTCTTGTGTTTGCTGCATATTCTGATTTCTACCACGGCCTCCAAATCGGCCTCCTCTACCTTTGCCTCTACCTCTTCCAGCATTTGAGTAGAAGACAGTTTCTTTTGAAGTTCCTCCTGAAGAAGATGCACCACCATTTCTCTGCTCCTCAGAAATTAGAAGAGCAATCAACTCCTCAAAATCAGGAAATCTTTCACGAACTGAAATGGATGTCCGAAACTGTGCATAATCCTTTCCTAGACCATTCAAGGTCACAGAAACTAAATCATCATCTTCCACTGGCGACCCAATGGAAGCAAGTGCATCTGCAATCTTCTTCACCTTCATGTGGTAGTCATTGATGCTCATATTTTCTCTTTGCACATTGTGCAACTCTTGCTTGAGCTGCATTTTCCTGGCTTGTGTATTTGTGCTATACATCTTTGACAGAGTATCCCATGCCTCCTTTGGCGTACTTGCATCCTGAATATGCACAATCATAGAGTCTGAAATGCTGATAGATAGCCAGTACATAACTTTCCTGGCTCTCTCATGCCATGCTTTAAATGCCTGCATTTGCTGTTGATTGGGAACATCAGGAAGAACTGGTTCTTCTTCATTTCCTGCAACAAATTCCCAATATCCTTTTCCCATAAGGAAATTCGTCATTCTAAACTTCCATGCTTGGAAGTTGTTCTTGTCAAGCTTTTCAGTGACAATCTATGAGAGAGAATCAGACGCCATTACAGAACACTGCAAAAAATTCTGTCACTGCAAACAGCACAGCTTCAGCCTCACAAAGGCAAATCTGCAAAACTGAGAAAGTGGTATTTGACCACACAGTCACTTCCTAGTGACGATTTTGCATAAACAGGAACCAAGGATGATTCTAAAACTCCCAATGTCTCTGCGCACAAGCATACGATGCAATTTCTACAATAACTTTTCACCGACCTGTAGAACAGTGGTCGCACAGCATAAAACTGGGCCTTTTCCTGAGTGCATGCAGAAAACTTCCGCCTCCAAAACAGGCCCCGAAATGGCCTCAAATCAAAAAAATAGGGTCGCCAAGGGCTAAAGCCCTGTCCCGCAGCATATACTGCCCTCTTGCTTCACCGTGAAGGGCGTCTCAACCTGAGACAATGCACTCCTGCACTTTCGGGCTGTGCTACCTGCAGAGATCTGCTCCCAAAACAGAAAATGAAAGCAACACTGCTCCTCTTACCAGAACACCGCGAGCTTGGCTTGCTTTCTTGAGCTCCTTACCACGAACAAGGCTCTGATACCATGTCAAGATTGTGGGAGAGAAGGAAGGAGTCTCACTTGTAGCTTTCTTGCTTGCACAATGGGGAAAGACACACAAGGATGGAGGCTGAAAACTGTTTTTCTCTTCTTAGTTGTGGAAGCCAAAAGAACTCACTTACAAAGAAATAGAAGAACCCTATATATGGGTCTCAAACCAAACTCAACTAACTAAGGTGGCATACTAACTGAGCCACGAACTAGAGTAGATAAGGATAGCTATCATGTAGCTATTATTCATGGGCGGTGTACCAACCGCATCTGCAACTGACAAGTCGGTGACATAAATGCACAACGGTCACCCTGGCATATCACGAGTGGAGCTCGATATCTCAACAAGCCTATGGTTTGCTACAAGTGTCATCAACCTGGACACTTAGCAATGAACTGTCAATCCAAGAAGCAAGCTGTTCAAATCAATCACTTGGAGCAATTGAAGACAGACAATGAAGATATGCCAAACTTCACTGAATATGATGATGATATTGGCGATGTTTCAAATACTTTACCAAGTATGCCAAATCCTCGTTCGTTATTAACAATGAAATGTTTTGTGCATAGTCAAGAAAAGATTGTTTTACATGATGATGGAAGCATGCATGATTTTATTTTCACAAAGTTGGTAAAATAATTAAATTTACCTATTGTTCCAACTCATTATTGCATAAAGGTTGTATTCTTAGGCACTAGATACAATGGTACACAAGAAGTTCATGATTTAGAAATTAAAATTGGTGATTATGAGCGTAAAAATTTCTTGGTTGTGCCTTTGCAAGCTAGTGATATTATTTTAGGAATGCCTTGGCATCACAAATATAACCCCGACATAGATTATTCCACACATTCCACAAAAATTCATTCTAACAAAAAACAAATCACATTACATGGATTGCACAACTTTGATAATTTACCACTGCTTAGTCACACATTGGCTAAACGTGCATTGAGAAAAGATAGAAAATCATATTTAGTATGGGTGAATGAAATTGAAGCTTAGGAAAATTAGATACATCCTAGGCATGCACAATTTCTTTCACAATTTAAAGATTGTTTTGCTGTTGATTTACCACCTAGTTTACCACCTACACGTCCCAAAGATCATAAAATAGACTTAATCCCTTGTTCTCAACTACCATGTAAAGCACCTTATAGACACAATCAGATTGAGCAAAAAGAAATCCAAGTACAAGTTGAAGAATTGTTGAACCAAGGACTCGTTAGACCCAGTAGTTCTCATTTTGATACACTTGTCCTATTAGTTAAGAAGAAAAATAATACATATAGGATGTGCATTGACTATCGTGCCCTAAACAAGATCACTGCTAATAATAGATATCCGATCCCCAGGGTAGATGACTTCATGGATAAACTACAAGGAGCCACTTTTTTTAGCAAGATAGATCTCAAATCACTACAAGGGAATGGGGCAATAGCGATAGCCATTTATGATGCAAAAAAGTGGTGTCACTAATAGTGACGCCGGTGTGAGGAAAAAGTTTCAAAAACCCGAGTGTGACATTTGCCGAGAAAAAAATTGTGAGAAAGAATGAAAGAGAGAGCAACATAGCTTAAAGCTTTGAGAGGGAGAGGGAGAGGAAGAGGGAGAGAGAGAGAGAGGGAGCTCATCACCATTGTCACTGCCGCCATTGCTATACACAAAGAAGAAAGAGAAGTGTGCAAGGGAGAAGGGAGGGAAGGTACAAAGAGAAGGTACAAAGGGTTTCATCTTCAGGCCTTTGAGGTAGGTACATTGCCTCTTCTTGCTTTATTTTTGTGTTCCCTTCTTTTTTTTTCTTTTTTTCTTTGCAAAGAGATACATGGAAAGAGAGGAAGGGAGGAAGGAAGGGAGAAGAAAGAAGGGAGAGGAAGGGAGAAAGAGGAAGAGGAAGGGGAGAAAGAAAACAAAGAGAAAGAGGAAGAGAGAAATGAGAGATTAAGGGAGGGAGAGAGGAGGATGAGAGAAACAACGAGAGAGAGAGAGAGAGAGGGAGGAGAAACAACGAGAGAGAGAGAGAGAGAGGGAGGAGAAACAACGAGAGAGGAAACAAAGAAAGGGAAATAGAGAGAGAAAGAGAAGGGGGGAGAAATAGAGAGAGGGAGAGGGAAGGAAGAGAGGAGGAGGTGGTAGAAAAGAAGGGTGAGGTAAAGAGAGAAAGGAGAGTGAAAAGAAGAGAGAGAGGGAGAAAGATAGATAGAGAGAAAAAAATAGAGAGCAAGAGAGAGGGAGAGAGAAATAGGAAAACAATGAGAGAATGAGAGAGAAGGTTAAGAAAGAAAAGTAAAGGGAGGGGGGGAGAGAGAGATAAAGAGAGGTGGGGTGACATTTCTTTCAATATCTTTGTTTTTTAAGTCTTTTATTTTCTATCTTTGATTGTCTTTGCAATGAGATGAGTTGAGTGAGAGTGGGGAGGAAAGGAGGGAGAGAAATAGAGAGAAGAAGAGAGGGGAAGGGAGAGAGAGACGGAGAGAAATAAAAAAGGGAGGGGCTTCATAAAAAAGTATCGAAACCTGAGCATGGCATTTTACAAGTTTGTAAACAAGAGAGAGAGAGAGAGAGAGAGAGAGAGAGAGAGAGAGAGAGAGAGAGAGAGGCCGCCACCACCACCGCCATCCACAAAGAGGGAGGAGACAAGTGTAAAGGAGAAGTAAGGAACTCGCGAAGGAGAAGAAAAAGGAGAGAAGTACGTAGGGATTCTTCTTCAAGCTTTGAGGTAAGTGCATTATCTCTTCTCTCTTTGTTTTTCTCTTTTCTTTACTTCTCTCTTTCTTTTTGTTGATGAAGAGATGTATAAAGAGAAGAAGTGAGAGAGATCAACGTGCGCAAGAGAGAGAGAGAGAGAGAGAGAGAGAGAGAGAGAGAGATCGCTGCTACCGCCAATCCACCACAAAAAGAGAGGGGACAACTGCAAAGAAGAAGGAGGGAACCCATGAAGAAGAAGAAGAAGAAGAAGAAGGAGAGAAGTGCGAAAGGATTCTTCTTTAAGCTTTGAGGTAAGTGTATTCTCTCTTCTCTCTTTGTTTTTCTCTTTTCTTTACTTCTCTTCTCTTTCTTTTTGTTGATGAAGAGATGTATTGAGAGAGAGAGAGAGAGAGAGAGAGAGAGAGAGAGAGAGAGAGAGAGAGAGAGAGAGAGAGAGAGAGAGAGAGAGAGAGAGAGAGAGAGAGAGAGAGAGAGAGAGAGAGGTTGTTGTTGCCACTGCCATTGCCACCGCATCCACTAGAAGAGAGGGGAAAACTACAAAGGAGAAGGAGGGAACCTGTGAAGGAGAAAAAGGAGGAGAGAAGTGTGAAAGGATTCTTTAGACACCAAAATTCGAACCAGGGGTGTGTATATATTTTGTTTCGCAAAAAAGAAAAGGGCTTTTGGCCACCTAACCAATGCGCATGTGAAGTTTTGTCGCATTCGGATAAAAGGTTATGGATTTACGATCACATGATGGGCAGGGTATAATATGAAGCTGCATTAACCCAGTTTTGGGATTTGAATGGGTTAAAAGTTCATTCTTCTTCTCATTTTCACATCTTTCTTTCTTTGCTTCCTCCATTATCACACTCCCAACATCTATCTCTTCTCCATCTTGCTCTCCTTGAGCTTGCATGGCATGCACCAAGAAAGCATATCGCCATTTCGGCCATGGGAAGGCCTCACGCCAAGGCCTGCGACCTGGAGCACAAGGTGGAGCCTCCTCTAGTGCAACAAGAAGTGCTCCCCATAGAGCACAACGACCACCACAGAAGAAGAGGAGATGGAAACTAGGCACTGTCGCCCTTTGGGAGATAAGAAGAATCCAGCGTGGATACAAGCTTCTCATCTCGAAAAGATCTTTTCATAAGGTTGTTTGGGAAGTCATGCAAGACTTGGAGCTAAAAGGGATGGAAAGATTTTGGGCATGAATGTGGGATGGCCCACCAACAAGAAGGTAGACAGCTACAGGCCCTACAAACAGCTGCAGGGGGGTTTCTCATTGACTTGTTCGCTACACAACTAGCGGCCATCCATGCAAAGCACGTCACAATCATAGACTTGTTTCGTTGCTCATGCTTTCTGATCGATGGCAGAAAGAAGAGCCTATATGATGTACTATATGTACCTTCTACTACCAAGAATCTATTGTCGGTTGGACAGATGGTAGAACAAAATTTGCAAGAATCTAATGTTAGTTGGATAGATGATTTCAGTTGATACACATGGCTGTACATTCTGAAGTACAAGGATAAGGTGCTCGATATCTTTAAGAAAATGGGTTTACAAAGTGAAATGCAAGTCAGATGGTTTGTTGGAAAGGTATAAAGCCCAACTGGTTGCAAAGGGATATGCACAGTAGTACGTCCTAGATTATGAGGAGACTTTCAGCTCAGTTGCCAAGATGGCAATGGTGAGAATAGTCATTGAATTAGTGGTTATGCTTTCAGTTTGGGCAGCCGTTTGATCAGCTGCAGTAGTAAGAAGCAGCCCACCATTGCTTTATGTAGTATACAAAGGCAGAATACAGGGGTGCAACCTTAGTGATATGTGAAGCAGTTTGGCTTGTGAAACTATTATATGATTTGGGTATCCAATTGGATAGCAAGGTCACATTGCATTGTGACAATCTCAGTAGTAATGTGTTGATGGCTAGCAATCCCGTCTATCATGCTAGATCCAAATACATAGAGGTTCATTACCATTTCATCAAGGAAATGGTACTTGTAGGATAGATTGATCTACTTCATGTGAAGATAGAAGACCAGATAGCAGATATCTTTACCAAATCACTCAAAGAGAAATCGTTCATTTCAGGGAGGTACTTAGAGTACAGCTACTAGTCCAAGCTCAAGAAATAGAGTTTGAGAAGGGGGAGGATGAGCTTGATTCTTTTGATCTTGAAACACCTCCATCCATTGAGATTGAGGGTGAGTCTAAGAAAGAAGAGACAGAAGATGACTTAGACGTAGGTAAAAACAAGAAGGAAGAAGTAGAGCTTAGAGGCACTACCACTCCCTATAAGTGTTTATGGCTCCATATAACTCTTACAAATGTTCAAATGCTCCTCCAAAAAGACTTGAATAAGTTTGGAGGAAAAAGCTGGAGTGAGTAGAAGATCAATGGGATTTATTCATACCTTAGGATCCTGACTATAATGAAAGCTTGAAGTGAAGCTCTTCTTCTTGGGCCTAACAAGTGATAAAAAAGCTCCTTGAGTAATACTTTTTTGAATTGATTATATCTAAGTTTTGCAATCAAAATCTCTTTTAACACAATATTAGTGAGTTTGGGAATTCCCCATTCCCATTTTTTGAATAGTAAAAAGGTGGCACTTGGATAACATGCCCATAAGTTTCTCAAAACCATATGATGTGACCTATCATTGGAAAGCACTTGAACAATGGAATCTATTGAGCTATAGACCGATCAATTTGGAGTTATAATATTCAAGTTATGACAAATCCAAAGATTTGACCACGTGTCCCAAACTTATGGAAAATTTTCATATTTCCCAATATGGTGTTTTTTTCTTCTCGGTCCTAAGCAAGAAATGAAAAAGCTCCTTGCGTGTAATACCTTTTCGAATTTAGTATATCTAGCTTTTTCAATCAAAGGATTCTTAAAAAAAAAAATCTGATACACAATTTTTAGATATTAGGTGTAGGTGACATTGGCAAATGAATTATGGAAGAATATTTAGTGCATATAGCTACAAGGGTGGCAGGGCTACATGCCCTATCACCAAAAATAGCGATGCTAATAGAGACGATAATAGCGACACTAATAGCGATGAATCGATCGCGTCGCTAATAGCGACGCGAATAGCGATGACGGGAGTAATTTTTTCCATGTATAATTCTGTCGCTTTAAATGTTGCTATTGGATCTATATGTTGTAATGAATCTAGATGTCATCAAGTACGATTGGATACACCTGACATTTTTAAGACTGCATTTAGAACTCAGCTTGGTCATTATGAATTTCTTCTTATGCCTTTTGGTTTAACCAATGCACCAACTACATTCGGTCGTATGATGAATCGTATATTTTTGAAGTGTCAGAATTGTGCGATTTTTTGATTTGATGATATATTGGTTTTCAGTAAGAATGAGGATCAGCATTGTGAGCATCTATCTTTGGTTTTTAAATTGTTGAAAGAGAATCAATTATATGCTAACCCTAACAAGAGTGAATTTTTCCAAACCCAAATTGAATACTTAGGTCACATTGTTTCTTCTGATAGTATTCGTGTTGATTCTAAAAAGAGAGGCAATTTTGAATTGGCCAATCCTTAAAAATGTGCATGAGTTATGTTCTTTCTTAGGTCTTTCCTGATTTTATAGAAAATTTGTAAAAAATTTTTCATTGCTTGCATTGCCTTTGATGAAATTTTTAAAGAAAGGTGTTGTGTATAATTGGTCTGACAACAAGCAAAAGTCTTTTGATTTATTGAAACCTGTGCTTTAACACGTGTACCTGTTTTGCAATCACCTGATTTTTAGTCGACCATTCTTTCTAGTAGTCATTGATGCTAGCGGATTAGGAATAGGAGCTATCCTCATGCAAGATTCACATCCCATAGCATATTCTAGTTGCAAACTTAAACCCTCTGAATTGAAGTATTCCACCTATGATAAAGAATTGTTAGCTGTAGTACAAGCCTTACGTCAATGGAAACATTATCTAATGGGATCCAAATTTATGATCAAAATTAACTAGCAAAGTATCAAACATCTCCTTAGTCTGCCCCGCAAGTTTCAGACCGTCATATTAAATGGATTGCTTTCATTGAAAGTTTTCATCCACTTATCCAATATCAATCCAAAAGAGAGAATGTTGTTGTCGATGCATTGAGTAGAAGACCAATTATCTATATTTTGATTCCCTTATTCCTATGAAGGATATCTATGTCCATGACCCCAATTTTCAAGCTGATTGGAACAAATTAGTTACTAATAACTGGATTCCAATTGATTCTTTGTCTTATTCTAATGGATTTATGTTTTATGAGAAAAGATTGTGTGTTGCTGTTCAATTTAGATCATTTGTGTTGCACGAAATTCATTGTCCTCCATATCAAGGCCATAAAGGTATTATTTTCACTTTAAGAATATTGGTTGAAGATTTTTACTGGACACAAATGGAATCTGATGTTTCTAACTTTGTTTTTGAGTGTTTAATTTATCAAAGAGTTAAGCAACACCATGGTAAGAAATATGGTTTGTTAATGCCTTTACCAATTCCTGAATGTCCAATGGAAATATATTTCAATTTATTTTATAACCAATTTTCCTAACACACAAGCTAATCATGATATGATTTGGACTATAGTAGATCGATTTAGCAAACAAACATATTTTCTACCCTACAAGAAAACATTAACTACATCTCAAGCTGCACAATTATTTTTGAAGACTGTTTTCACTAACCATGGTTTGCCAAAATTTATTATTTCCGATCATGATTCTAGATTTTGTAATAATTTTTGGACTACTTTTTTTGCTAATTTGGGTACTAAGATTGATTTCTCATTTGTATTTCATTTTGAAACCAATGGGCAAACAAAAGCTACTAACAGTATAATTCTAGATCTCTTGCGTGCATACACAATGTCAAAACCACAAACATGGGATACACATTTGCATCTGCTTCAATTTGCATACAATAACACACCACACACACCTACTCATAAAGCACATTTTGAAATCATTTATGGACATAGATTACCTACACATGTTACATTATTGTCAAACAAAGTTAAAGCTGCTGATGATATTGCCAATATACATGCTACTATTTTTTCTCAAGTTAAAGACATGATTGCGAAAGCCCAGCAATCATACACTAAACAAGCTAATAAGAAAAGAAAAGCCATGAGTTTCAATGTTGATGATTATGTTTAGTTACGCATTGAAAAGAGAAGATTGCAAAGTGATGAGAAACACCATGTTGTTAAACTAGCACCTAGATTTTATGGACCTTTCAAAATAATTCACAAGATCAATGACAATGCATTTAAATTAGAACTACCTCAACATTCGAAGATACATAATACTTTTCATATAAGTTTACTACGACATTTTAGATGCCAATTACATGTCCACCCTGTCTATGAAAACCCTCCTTTGCTAGAAGAAGAAAGTGAAATTCTTGAGCCTGAAACTATTTTAGACATTGATTTTATGACTACTAGAAGTGCTTGTAGATATTCTAGATATTTGATTAAGTTTAAAAATCATCATGTTGAAGAAGCCCAATGGATGCACACCCGCAACCTAAGTGCTTACCCCTCACTGCTCGCTCCACATTGAGCTAATAGCAATTAAGGACAATGGCTATCCCACCCCAGGGGTATGATGCCAGGAGGTATATTCCACGGTGGATTCCATGAGGTTTTTTATTCCACAATGGATTCCGTGAGGATTTTTCGATGGATTCCGTAAAACTAATATTTATTTTTCGAGGCTCGTACACAAGGTGGATTCCTTGTGCGAGAAGTTGACAGGGACGCCTGTCCTTTTCGGACGTCATATTAATTTAATATGCACATGGGTAATTATATAAAAATAAATATTAAATTAATGGATATTTATGATTTTAGAGTGCACTCGAATTAAATTAAGGTTAGGACAGAGTTTTAACCTATTTAATTATTTTATAGCTGAAGACTGCTAGGTATTCACTTTTGTGGGTTTTATCTTATTATTTTCTAACAATTGTGAATGCTTCAGTCGATGTGTAGAGCAGGCAGTGGAGGCATTGGATAGCACCGAGTGATGGCATGAATTCAAAATACCTAGAAGAATTATTATTTTTGATGGGCGCACGCCTTATCACTAAAGGCGTGGTATCAATATTTATTTAGGCACGCTTATTTATTAAAGTGATTGACAAACATTTATTATTTTGTATGCGCATAGGCGCTCGATTAAATATTTCATTATTTGATATTGTATTTGGACATAGCCGGACTTTTGGAATGCCCAAATGCTTTAGTCTTTATTTGGATGGATATTCTGGATATTTTCAATTACCCATTGCTCCTGAAGATCAAAGGAAAACAACTGTTATCACAGCATGGGATTGTTTTTGGTATAGAGTTTTACCTTTTGGACTCAATAATGGACCGGCTTGGTATCAAGGAAGGGTAAACAAAGTGTTAGCTCCTTTTTTAGGAAAGTTTGTTAGAGATTTCATGCATGATATTTGTGTTCATAGTACAAGACTAGAACATTGTGAAAAACTTGACAAAGTGTTTGAAAGATTGGATAGTTACAGCTATCAGTTAAATCCAAAAAAAATACAAGATTGTGCAACCAAAAGTGAAACTTATTGGTCATGTAGTTTTGGAAAATGGAATAGAGCTTGATCCTAAAAAAGTGAAAGCTCTGGTAACTTTAGTATCACCAAAAGATACACAAGAACTTAAGACTTTCATTCATAAGGTAATATATCTATCAAGATTTATACTGTTGGCATCTGAGTTGCTTTATCCATTGCAGATGGTAGCCAAGAGAAATCCTTTAGAGTGGATTGAAGAGGCTGTGGAAGTGTACCAACAAGTTAAGGAAACTATAGGTCATGCATCATCAGTCCAAGCACTTGATTGGGAAAATGATTTTTTTGTGAATCCTTTGGTTGGAGAAGATGCAATTGGAGCAATCCTGATGCAACAAGGAAGGAATTCTCAATATATGAGATCTATCTATTTTTCAAGTCGAGTGAAGTTGCAAATAGAAAAAATATGTACTGAAAGTGAATTGGTAATGACAAGTGTGATATTTGCATGTAGAAAGTTTAGGAGGTATTTACTACCAAAACCCTTTACTATTCTGACAAGATATACACTATTGCCACAATTGGTGAATAACTCAAATCTATCAAGAAGAGTTATGAAATGGATTGTTGAACTTGAAGAATTTTAGTATAAGTTTTAGGTTGAGGACTCAACTAGGGCCACAATAGCAGACCTTTTGACCTACAAAGGAAGTTCTTTCTTATTGCTAAAAGGAAAATTTGGAGATAAAGAATAAGTAAAATAGAAATAGAAAACTCATTTTTTGTGTATTTTGATGGATCATATCATAGGGCACACCAAGCATCATCAGGAAGAATTTTAGTTTATTATCCACATGGGAAGTTGATAAGAAAAGAAAACTATTAAACTTGAGGCAACTAGTAACAATGAAGCAGAATATGCAACTTTGCAAGCAGCAATCATACTTCGTCAAAGAACGGGAATTCAAAAGTTGAGAATTAAATGTAATGCTCTACTATTAGTAAAGCAAATACTTGGAGTCTACAAAATCAATAATCTCAAACTTAAAAGAATTTGTAATAGAATTCAAAGAGAGTTAAATCAATTTGAAGCTAGGAGTTTAAAACATATTCCCAAGGAAGAAAATCAAGAAGCTCTTAATGCAGCCCAATTAGCAATAATTTGTCAAGTATTCGTAATGAAAGCAGACTTTCTTCTTTAGAGAGAAAGAGAAACTCTTGAATTGGAAGAAGTTTCTCTTAACTGGGAAAGTACCACTACAAGGGAATGGGGCAATAGCGACGCCGATTAGCGACGGCGGATATCGGCGTCGCTATAGGCGTCGCTATTGGCGTCGCAATTGGCGTCGCTATATGCGTCGCTATTATAGCGACGCCAATTGCGACGCCGCAGGGAAAAAAAGCGCGGTCGAAACCAGAGCGCCGTTTTCATTTTCTTTTCTTCGCCTTTTGAGAGCGAGAGCGAGGGAGAGAGCCAAGGCTTTGTGAGAGAAGAGGAGGAAGAGACTTGCTGCCGCCGCCGCTGCCGCCACCGCCACCGTCGTTGTTCGCGAAGGAGAGGAGGAGCCCTCGTTGCAAAGAGAAGCCGCCCACGCTCGCCATATCTCATTGGTGAGTCTCCATCTCTCTTTCTTTTACTTGTTGAAGGTTTTAATCGTTTATTTTTGTTTGTTTAGGAGAGGAAAAGAAAGAGAAGGAGAGGGAGAGGGAGAGAGAGGGAGAGAAAGAGAGGGAGAGGGAGAGAAAGAGAGTGAGAGTGCATTCTCTCTCTCTCTCTCCCTTTTGCTTGTTTAATGTTTAAATTACTTTCTTCTTTGCTTGTTTAGGAGAGGAAACGAGAGAGTAAGAGAGAAAGAGAGGGAGAGGGAGAGGGAGAGGGAAAGAAAGAGAAAGAGAAATAGAGGGAGAGGGAGAGGGAGGGGGAGGAAATAGGAGAGGGAGAGAAAGAGAAAGAGAGGGAGAAGGAGGGAGAGTGCATTCTCTCTCTCCCTCCCTCTCCCTTTTGCTTGTTTAATGTTTGAATCACTTTATTTTTTGCTTGTTTAGGAGAGGAAATGAGAGAGAAAGAGAGTGAGAGGGAGAGGAAGGGGAAGGAAATGAGAGAGGGATAGAAAGAGAAAGAGAGGGAGAGTGCATTGTATCTCTCCCTCTCCCTTTTGCTTGGAGGATGTTTAAATCACTTTATTTTTTGCTTGTTTAGGAAATGAGAGAGAAAGAGAGATAGAGAGGGAGAGGGAGAAAAAGAGAAAGAGAAAGAGAGGGAGAGGGAGAGGGAGAGGGAGAGGGAGGGGGAGGGGAAGGAAATGAGAGAGGGAGAGAAAGAGGGAGGGGGAGGGAGAGGGAGCGAGGGAGAGGGAGAGGGAGAAAGAGGGAGAAAGAGGGAGGGAGAGGGAGAGGGAGGAGGAGGGAGGAAATGAGAGAGGGAGAGAAAGAGAACGAGAGGGTGAGGGAGAGGGTGAGAGAAAGAGAGGAAGAGAGGGAGAGGGAGAGAAAGAGAGGGAGAGGGAAGGGAAGGAAATTTAAGATAATATACGTATTGATAATGGTATGCAATGTACTTTGCATACGGCCACGTACTTCATCAAAATTAACCCAAAATTATTGTTATAGAAGAAGAAACCCTTAAATTGAGTATAGGATAATTTCTCTCAGGTCTTATGACTATGAGTAAAATTGGTTGAAATAAATTTTATTACTATAGTTATAAAATTTCATAGATGGCGCGCATTAATTTTAAAATGGATTACTTATACTCAAAGCCGAGATATAACAAAAAATTATCTACCGGGACAAACAAATCGTTGAGCATGATACAAGGCCGAGATATAACATCGGAAAATCTCTCGACTACTATATACAATGCAAGGTTTATGGTCAACTTGCAACTTGACGTACATCTCCATAAAGCTATCCATTTAAGCCTCGTTTGCTGTAATGTAGATAAGATGGCAAACGAAGAAGGTCCTATTGTTCAAGACCGCGAGTCGTATCTTAATCAGCGTGTCCCATGTCCTTGCTCTCAATGCAAGTTGGCAATTAGACGAAAACGCCGATTGTCTATAGAACACGTATGACGATTTGGCGAGTTTCAATCTGAGATCATTGATCAGGCGATTGCAGATTTTCAGCAAACGGTAATTTGAATGTAGCATTTTTCATGCATTGTACTCTCAAGCTAATTGAAAACCATACACAATAAGATTGGGTCTTGTTGGCAAATTTTGTATCCAGGGGGGTGATGTCTCGACCCAAGGGGGAGTGCACCCTTTGCGGCCAATTAGAAGAGTTCGTGGACGTGCGATGGATGGATGGCAGGAGCCAATCGACCACTCGCAAGGCCCATCTATATCGTCAATGCCAGAGGAGACAAACAACCTTCCCGACTTGCCTACAATCTTGGAGCCTGAGATGGAGGCAATGATCGATGCATTGATTCCCATGGATGTTGAGACATCTGACCCGCTTAGAGAGGAAGCATCCATACCATTATATGATGGGTGCCGAGTATCTCGGTTGAAGACATTGCTTGCACTCTTAAGTGTGCAAGCAAAATACGGTTGGAGCGATACGAGTGTGACTGAGTTATTCAGGTATCTTGAATACAGACTTCATTGTTTTTTTTTTAAACAGTATTATTGCAAACATGGTTGGATTTTTCAAGGTGTTTTATGATTTTTTCAGGTTATTGAAATATCATATATTGCCACCTGCAAACACCATGCCTGAGTCTCGTGATGATGCACGACATGTTTTACGGAAGCTTGGCATGGACTACAATAACATCCATGCATGTATCAACGACTGCATATTGTTTCGAGATGAATACGAGACTATGGAGACATGTCCAAAGTGTGGTGCTCACAGGTATCGACAGGACTTGCAAGGGCAGACCATCCCTCAAAAAGTCCTCAGACACTTTCCGCTCATCCCCCGCATAAACCACATGTTTCGCACGTCTGCCATGGCAAGCTTGACAACGTGGCATGTGCAGAATAGGTCTACGGATGGAGTGCAATGAATATCAGCAGATTTGCGTGCATGGAGCCACATTGACTCTACCTTCCCAGGCTTTGCGCGAGAGCCAAGGAATCTTCGGCTCGGTCTCGCCATGGATGGTGTGAACCCATTCGGTCTGCGCTCGACTTCTTACAGTGTGTGGCCTATAGTGCTTGTCAACTACAACATTCCTCCATGGCTTTCTACGAAGAAAGGACATCTTATCCTTAGCTTGCTCGTCCCGAGCCGCTACAAAGTAAAAAATATGGACGTGTATCTTCGTCCATTAGTCGATGAGCTTAAGATTTTGTGGGAGGAGGGGGTCACGGTGCAAGATATGAGCAGGCGCGATGGTCGGCGGTCAGCCAACATTCGAGCCATTCTCATGTGGACGATGCATGACTTTCCGGGATTGGGAGAGTGCTCAGGTGAGAAGACCTTTGTTCACGCCGGTAATATCTATATTTTATTTCATTCAATCAAGTATTCACTAGGTCGTGGATCGCCTTGCAGGTCTCGTTACCTCAGGTTATCATGCATGTCCATTGTGTGGGCCATAGTTAGACTCCCGAAGGTCACGAACCATGAAGAAGATGGTATATCAAGGACACGCCGCTTTCTTGCCGGAGGATCATGAACTTAGGGAAGGTTTTCTTGGACGATCTCCAGCACGTATGAACGCTGCAAGCTGGTACGAGCTGAAAATGGTAAACCCGGAATCACCTTCTTGTGCATCTTGTGGACGAAGTGGAGATTGCTGGACCTGTCCATACGCGATGGATGTTCTTCCTGGAGCGCTTCATGAAAACCCTGAAAGGCTTTGTGCGACAACGAGCTCGTCCGGAAGGTAGCATGGCGGAAGGTTGGTTGGTGTCAGAGGCGTTGGTGCATATCTCACAATGTCTACCAACGGTGGAACCAGACAATGAAATGCTATGGACGCTCAAGGACGATGACAGGCTGACTGGAGATGTGGTGGTTGGAAATGGGGTAGAAAAAAGAATGGATGCCTCAATGGAAGAGAAGGTGAATCGCTTTTGTATGTTGCACCATGCCTCCATGGAGACGTGGCTCGCCAAGTACCAGATTGCAAGGCAAGATCGAGAGGAAGCGCGAGCTGAATTCCGACGCAGTACGCGTCACCGACCGATTCGATATCCCGAAGGCATGGAGGAGATGCCGCGGTTTATGTCAACATGATGGTTGCATGGAGCCTTGATCGCAGCATCCAGCGAAGGGACAGAGGTCTCAATGGAGGAGTGGGAGTTCTCGAGGGGATGTAGTCCAAAGGTAATGAGGGGTTTAGAATGTGTCGTATTTGAATTTGTTTGCTACATCTAATTTGAGTGTTTCAATGTGCAGTACAAAATATATAGTGCAGCGTGGTCGCGCGGACGGCATTTTCGGGTGGAGCGTATTGACAAAATGCGCTCCACAATGGACTGTGGTGTCATGGCAAGGTTTGAGAAAGAGAGCCGGCGACGAGCAACGGATCCGAACACGGTTGTGGATGAGATGGAGTATTTTGGAAATTTGCAAAGTATTATTACGGTGGATTACCGTAGCTTCTCCATGATAATATTCGATGTGCAGTGGTTCAAAGTGGTACTTGGAGGAGCTGGCGCAACAGTTCGACGAGGTCCATTTGGATTTCTCGAAATAGATTCCGAAAAAAAATGGATGGATTTGCGCGACACCTTTGTGTTGCCGGCACATTGTGAACAGGTACAACTAGTCATTTGCTTGCTAATTGTAATACGACATGGTTTATGTCACAATGGTTTGAAGACGGTTTGTAAGTGTTTGTGAACAGGTAATCTTCTATCCAAATCCCCGACAACCTCGATGGTGGTATGTTATACCTTCAACTCCTCGAGGTGCGAGAGTATACGATCAAAGCGATGTTCCAGGCATAGATGAAGAAAATATGCAAATAGAGGGATCAAACTTACAAGGGGTGGAGGCCACCGCAAGCTTGGAGCCCGCATCGGCTAACAAGGATGGAAATACAGAAGTCGTAGAATTTTTTGAGAACGAGGCAGACTCGTTCTTTTGTGGTGACATGTCTATCGACCTTCCAGTGTATGCAGAGTTGTGTCAGGAGATTAACATGGGACCATAGAATACTTCATTCTTGGAGAATTGTATTACTCAATTCGTTGTTTAGATCTTCCATAAAGGTAGATAAGATATGCATTTTAAGAGGGATTTTTCAAAAATGATTTATATTAATGTGCTTTGTATAGTTTAAATTGATTATTCTAACATTATTTTTTATCTGTGCAGGTATCGACATTTTCAGGATGAGTCGAGGGATGAGCGATGAGGAGTTTCAGGAGATGATGGCACGTATGTCTCCAGATCAGCTCGCGAGATTCAGAGAGATAGCAGATTAGGAGCTGTCTCGTTCTTCGTCAGGGCGCTCTGCTAGATCAGCTTCAGTGCGATCAGATGCTTCAGCTTCGAGCAGACAATCTCGACGCTCGCGACTTGGGCCAGAGGGAGGGACTGCGACTGCAGGAGGATCAGGGGGGTGCTGCTGTGGAGACACGGATGCGGTGTCTCCGTCTTGTCGTTCAGCTGGAGCTCGGTCACCTCCAGGATTTGTCACACCTGTGGGGACGTCCACTCCAGTTACTCCGGCTTTTGCGCAGCCGTCGGCAGATGTCACGCCTTTTGGTGGCACTCCTTTTGGTGGCACCCCCTCTGGTGGCACTCCTTTTGGTGGCACCCCCTCTGGTGGCACCCCTTTGAGTGGCACTCCGGGAGAGGGTACCCCCGTCGGTACACTGGATGTTCAGGGGTCTCCTGGATATGCCCAGGAGCGTGGACGGAGATGGGAGAGGGCCCATACGAGGCACACTCCTAGGGATTATGGATACCTAGTGGATGGCAGGTCAGGAGCCATCATCATGAATGATGAGGGGAGGAGGGTGATGGCTCGCATGAGGGAGTTGTGCCAACAAGTTTTTCGGCACAACGTCCTGGATCATTGGAGGAACATACCGGAGGGGAGCAAGGAGTACATAGTAGCATCCTTGCACGAGCAGTTCCCGGTGCCAGCCGCAGTGGATAGATTCTCTACGGGCTGGATGATGGATTGCATGCGTACATACATGTCACATAGACGATCCGACGCACGCAAGGCAATCAAGAGTGGGGCTCCAAAGCCCGAGTGGTTAGATGCAGATGACTGGCGCCGATTGAGGGAGGAGGCTACAAATTCGCCAGGACGTTGGAGTCAGCAGCGGGAGGCGGCGAGGGCACGAATCGAGGCCGGATCGGTACATCATCTTGGGAGTGGCGGCCACAGGACATATTTGGAGGACTTTGTAAGTTTCTCTTTTGTTTTGCTTATTTGTTTTTTTGAGATATTATTTGTACTGACAATCATGTTTCTAACAGTTAGCATTTTGTTTTCTTTGCAGCACTCCATTACAAATCACGATCCGCAAGGCCTTGAGACTCGATATGCAGAGAGGCACGGTCTCAGATCATTGATCGACCGATTGTACAGACGCGGCGGCCCAGTAAGTCACTCATCTTTCATGTCCGTAGTTATCATGAGATATTTGAATGCATTATTGTATGGTGGATTGATATGTTGTTTCTTTTTCTGCAGAATCCGTTTGATGCTCCTTTACAGCGGGAAGAGCTTTCGGGGGACGACGATTTGTAGCTCGCCCTTGGATCCTTAGCGCTCACATACCTTTAGTTTTTAGTCGCCCGATCTATGTAGACATTTTCTATGTATTAGTGATATTGTTTTATGATTGTACCAATCACATTTTATGCGATATCATGTATTTATTTCATCTATCAGTTTTATGATTTCAGTATACATTCTTTTTGTTTGCAAACGCTTTGTATGCAGCAGTGCAGAAACTATTTTGTATGGCTCTCATACAGCACACAGTGCTATATGTGGCAGGGCAGCTTGCTGCCCTGCCACAATTTTTTTTTTCTCTGTTACCGTCGCTATTTGCGTCGCAAATTTACTGCACGCGTCGCTATCAGCGTCGCAAATTGTCTGCAACCGTCGCTATATGCGTCGTTATTTGCGTCGCTATATGCGTCGCATTTGTGACGTAAATAGCGACGCATATAGCGATGCAAATAACGACGCATATAGCGACGATTCTATGGCGTCGTCAATAACGACGCTTTTTGCGACGACGGGGGTAAATTTTGTTGTTTGTATTTTCATCGCTTTAAACGTCGCTATAAGGTCTATACCTTGTAGTGTACCATCTAGTATTCCGAAAGACAAGAAATATGGATTTTTTTAAATAGTTGGAAGATATAAGATACTGAATGACATTCTTTATGCTAAAAGAGTGGATTTAATTTTGAGAAGAGTGTCTCGGAAGGAAGAAATATATCAGATTCTAGAAACAAATCATGAGGGGGAATGTGGGGGCCATTATTCTTACAAAATACAAAAAAAATCTAATTGAAGGATATATGTGGCCAAGTGTTCATAAAGATGTCAATCACTGGTGTAAATCTTGTCATGAATGTCAAAGAATGAGTAAGAAAATATTAAAGTTAGAAACAAAAAAACAATTCTTTCTTATGACATTTTTGAAAAATGGGAAATAGATGAAATTGGTCCATTATCACATACTTCAAGAGGAAATATATATATTTTGATAGCAGTCGATTATATTTCTCGACGGTGAAAGCTAAAGCTATAAAAAACATCAAAGCCATAGATGTGGGGAAATTCATTTATGAAGACATATGCTATAAATTTGGAACACCTCTAGAGAAGGGAGAATTAATTGATTATCTTTGCGAGAAAATGAAAATAACAAAGAGATTTGCCTCACCATATTATCCTCAATGTAATGGTCTTAATGAGCGGTTCAATGGTGAGTTAATAAAAATGCTGTCAAAAATGACAAAGGACCGTTGTCAAACATGGGACATTGAGTTTCCAAGTGCTTTGTGGACTTATCGCTTAGCAAAGAAAGAAAGTACAGGATTTTCTCCTTTTAAACTGGTTTATGGAAGAGAAGCCTTGCTACCTATAGATGTAGAAATATTGGCTTTGAGGATGTTTGAAACATTTCACAGAAAGGTTGATGCAACTACAAGAAGCACAATTAAATAGATAGAAAGTGTGTGATCATTATGAAAGAAGCCAAGAAAGAAATCTTCAAGAAATTAATAAGAAAATCAAGAATAAAAATATAAAAATAGGGGATTTGGTTCTAGGATATAACAGTAAATTAGATCATAATTTTCAAAAGGAATTCCAAATAAGATGGGAAGGACCATTGAGGGTTTTTGGGTTTTTTTAAAATGGGACTTATGCATTAGAAAATTTGAATGGAAATGCACATGAATAAAGAATAAATGGATACACATTAAAAAAGTATGCTTCAAGGTTAATGACAACTCAAATAGAGGAGTGGTCAAATTAACAACTTGAACAAAAGAATGAGAAAACTGAATGGATGATAGATATAGCATCACTTTATGAAAGCAACTGCTATGCATGAATGCTTGTAGACTAGGGGGAGGACTAAATATGTCAAGCATTTGTGCAAAAATCGAAACCCCCTAGAGAAACTGTATAGATAGGTTAGATTTTTGTTAGCTTAGTTGTTTGCATGGTTGTTTGTTTTTGTCATTTCATAGTTGGATTTTCTATGTTTATTTAGCTTAGATTTTTTTGTGTTAATTTGTTTGATTTTATTTATGTGGAGACTTGATTGCCTTGGTCGAGTTTGGTTTTTTTTTGGACATGTTGAAGTTAGATTTTGCTAGTAGTTGCCAAACATTATGGAACATGTATGTTTTCTTACCAAGACTCTTGCACATCATCACGGGGATAATGGATTTACAAACAACTCACATTGCACTTATTGAATACACTACACTCAAGGGTCGTCTCATGATCTTTTGAAATACTTCCATGCCATGGGTTGGGTTGATGCATGATTTGCACCATCATTAAGCACTTGCATGGCATGAGGCCTGCTATAGCTATATGCAGTAAATCTTATTTGCGCATGCACATGAGAGAGCACATTTCAATGAGCATGCATTGTTTCTTGCATGCACGAGAATTGGGATGTTCATCACCAAGTTAGGAACTTCTTGTTGAGTGGGAAAGGTGGTTGGGTGAATAAGAGATTCATGAGGGACGCTGTTAGTTATGAGATGGGTTGTTTCCTTTGTCAACATCTTAAGGACCATCATTTTATTGAGTGATAGTGAGATTTTGGGTGGGTGGAGCGGAGTACAACATTTTCCTTACTGAGGATTGAGAGGTGATATTAAAGATTAATTTTAATCAAGGAATTGTGTTTACATTATTCATGATGCACGAGCACATGTAGATAGGCTAGCAGGTACAAATTCTTCAGTGCATCCATGTTTTTGTGTGGAAGCATCGCTTAATTGGTTGCATAATATAGATCCAACGTTGCATATATTTTCAAAATCATGTATGGTTGGGCAAAGAACATTTCACACACTTCATCTATGTATAGACCAAACAATGTGGGTGAAAGTGGACATCCTTGTTTCACTCCTATGGTACTGCCAATCCTCTCTGATAGTCCCCCCAGGTGCTCGTACATGACCTGTCACTGCCTCATATAATGCATAGACACCCCATCGTATACCCTCTGGTACTCCAATGTCCTGCAATCTCTGCATGATACGTGTACGAGGCACTGTATCAAAAGCTTTGCAAAAGTCTACAAAGCAACAATAGATCCTCTTGTCTCGGGTTCGATCCTCCTCAATAATGGCTCTAAGTGTTGAGAATATGGTCCAGCATGGTATATCCTCATCCGAAACATGTCTGTCCTTGTGCTCTCTTTTACAAATCAAAACTAAAATATAGAGGCCTTTTATATAGGCCACTTCTATCCTAAATCTCACTACTATTATGTATGGACTACTACATTGAATAAAGAAAGTTTCTAGATTGTTTGGATGCAAACATGGTTCATTACTACCTTGGTATGAAACAATGATGTATTGGCATGATCAAGAGGATTATTCTTGGTGTAGAACATGGTATTTTAAAAAGATATGAGTAGAATATGTACCAAAATCTTTGGATACATAAACATGATTGTTCTTGTTCCATAAAAGCATTCCAATTATCATTATAAGATATCCTTTCTCCCATAATGAGGGCATTGATGATGGTCTCTCCCTCCCTCTCCCTCTCTCATTTCCTCTCCCTCTCCCTCTCCCTCCCTCTCCCTCTCCCATTTCCCCTCCCCCTCTCCCTCTCTCATTTCCCTATTATGTTTAATGTCTCCCTCTCCCTCTCCCTCTTCCTCTCTCATTTCCTCTTCCTCCCTCTCCCTCCCCCTCTCTTTCTCTCTCCCTCCCTCTCCCTCTCCCTCCCTCTTCCTTTTCCATTTCCTCCCCCTCTCCCTCTCCCTCTCTTTCTCTCTCTCTCCCTCCCTCTCCCTCTCTCATTTCCTCCCCCTCTCTCTCTCATTTCCTCCCTCTCCCTCTCCCTCTCTCATTTCCTCTCCCTCTCCCTCCCTCTCCCTCTCCCTCTCCCTCTCCCTCTCCCTCTCCCTCTCCCTCTCCCTCTCTTTCTCTCTCATTTCCTCTCTCTCTCAATATACACAAATTATACAAAAAACAAGTAAAAGAGAGAGAGAATGCACTCACTGTAAAGACTCGAAGAAGGGTTTGGCGGCTCCTGTTCGGGACGGCGGCTCCTCTTCGCCCTCCGTACACCTCCTCCTCTTCTTCATGAACGGCGGTAGTGGCGGTAGTGGCGGGGGTGGCAGTGAGAAGCCTTCTTTCTCTCTTTCTCTTCCTCTCAGCAAGACGGTCTCTCTCCCTCCCGCTCTCTTTTGTGAATGCGCGAAATGTAACGTGCTCGGGTTTCGGCCCGCATTTTTTTGCTCTAGGTACCATCACTATTAGCGTTGCAAATGCGACGCAAATAACGACGCTGCTATTTATCGTCTCGCTAATCGGCATCGCTATGGCCTGATATCCTTGTAGTGACACCTTTTGGGTTCTTAATAGAAGAAACTCTAGAGAGTATTGCTAGTTCAAGAAGGAAAGATGAAAGTTGGACTCATGCTATACAAACTAGATGGAATTCACCTATGCATTCTTATTTAGTTTATACATATTTGGTAAATATATAGAATACATATGTTATTGTTGAAGACAAGAGGAAAAGGGAAGTCTTAGATGATAATTCATGGACTTCTAAGAGAGTTACTAGAGGGGGCAAAAAGACTAAACCTAATCAATTTATGCCTCTTGCTAGGCCTACACCACAAAATATCATGGAAGATGTTCAAAAAGAGAAAAAGGGAAAAAAATAGGATCAAAAGACAAAGGGCAAACAACGAGGTTACAATTTTCTTTTTGATATAGAGATTGCCATAGATCTAAATAAGGTTTTAGAGGAGTGCATTTTAAATAGTAAAGTTGGATTTAATCTAGGAGAAATACTTAGCATCACAGTAAGAAGGATTCCCATGAGGAGATAATAGATATTATCAAAATAAAGAGACAAATTTTTGGAGTGTGCTAGCATAGGCTATGATACAAGGTGAAGAGAAAATAAGTTTGCATGATATACATGTCATTTTTGAAGAATATATATGTGCTAAAAATGATTGTGAAGAAGCTAAAAATGTCATCGTTGACAATGAAAAGTCTAGGAAGCTAGTGACATGTAGTAATATAGTAAAGGATATGTGGCCCCATGCATTATACAAATCATGAGGCTTCAGGTATGATATCTTGAAGTCAATATTCCCATAATCATTGGGTTTGCAACACTACATAGATAGTAGTAAAAAATGGAGAGCTTGGGACTCCATGTGTTTCTCTTAATGTATTGGTCAAAAGTTTGTATGAAAATGGGTGGGTTAGAGATTGATGTCTTGGTTAGAAGTTTCTATGAAAACAAAAAGTCTTCAATGGATGTCGACCATGGATAGAGAATGTAGGTAGCTAGTAACTTAGTAAGAGAGTTGTATGTGGCATGTGTAAATGTGAAGGTTTTTATAGGTTATGTCCAAGATGAGCATAATTTCTTTGTGTATGATTTTTTTCCTATAATACTTACTTTGCTACCTTAGATTAATTCTACATGTATGGAGACAAATGTTTTGGATAATGGTTTAGCTTATGCAAATTAGGAGTAAATATGAAAAGTGAGTTGTCTAGTTTTTGACTATCTGTGTAAATCATGCTAGGAATAGAGATAATTTGAGAGATTACCCAATACCACCTAATGCAAAAGAGTTTAGATAATTGGGTTCTCGGTGAGTACCACTCTAATGCTAGAATTGTGGGTGCTAAGGGAAAAATCTCTCACCTATCACTACTAGTACATGTAATTTTTCTTCATGTTTTTTTAATTTTCAACAAAAGGCTCCATAGAGTTGCAGCTGAATAGGACAATACGACAATATATATGCATGATTGATTAAAACATGAGAGAATATGGATTGTAACTGCAAGATTATGAATTTATTTCTAGTTTATATGATGGAGTTTCCTATGCGAATATAGTGTAAAAAATTACAGCCATACTAGGATCTTAACAAAGTTTTGAGTCTATCATTACACTTTGAATATGTTTTGGGTTATTACTAAATTTTTGATACAAACAAAGATATGTCTAGAAGATAGGGCTAAAGTTAGAATAGATACAAAGCATGAGATAGTGGACAAAAAAGTGAAACCAATTACTATGTCATTTCCTCCTAATAGTGAGGAATTGATTAAATTGGCTTCTTAATGGCCAAACCTGACTCCAGCCCATAGATTTACTATGCATCCTCTCAATGAGTTCAGGATTGGAAGTGAAGATTTCTACTTACAAGCAGAGAGATAGTTCATTGAGAAGATGTTATCTAGGCATTATAGAGATTTTGTATTCCAACAACATGAGATTTATTGTGAGATCTAAGCATTGTTGCATGCACCAATGGTTATCTTTATGATTCCACACACACCCTAGAACTTATAGCCTATTCTAGTTCTGATAGCACACTTGCCTAAATTGATGCATCTTGTTGAATGACAAGATAAGAATAGGAATTCTAGAGTCCTCTTGAGCTCCATATTCCAACAAGTGATTCTTCAAGTTTAAAGGAAGAATGGGAGACTGAGATCTTGCTCGATGAAGGATGGCTTAATTGGTGAAGTGAAATAGCATTCATTACATAGCAGCTAAAAGAGGCCATCAATTCTGATGGAAATGACATAGTAATACAAGGTGGAAAATTATCCATGGATTATGGCACAAGTACTTCATAATAGCATGAGCATCAAAAGATATAAAAGGATTAAAGAAAAAGTGTTTTGTCCTCTTCTAGACTCCTCTCCATCATCCTCTCACAAATCCCTCTTACCTTGACTCCTCACCCTTCTTTCTTTCTCTTTACTTCCTCCTTTGACCTATTCTTTGGGTCTTTACATTTCCTAAACCTTGATGATCACCACATAACCCTTCAAAACAATATAATTCTGTAAGGATAGCTCTGAGACTCCACCTTATAGAACATGTAAGATACCAAATGAGTTCAGAATAAAAGATATTATATTTCATAAAATTTGCAAGGTTATATTTACAAAAAGGGTTTTAAATTTACAATTTTTAAAAAAATCCATAAGTTAAGTAAAGTAAAAGGCATCATTGTAGGTCGTTATAGCATGTAAAGAAAGGGTATTTCTTAATATCCTTTGAATACACGCTATATAGATTATTTGTTATAGGTGGACCCCCGAGAAGGATAGTTGAGTCAATCCCATCCATTATCATGTATTTCTTCTGAGTAGTTACCTCTTGGGATAAACTCTACATTTTGATGTTTATTTCTTAACCTTGTATCCCGGGGGGTCCATTAGGGTTTACCGTATGGTACCATGTGAGTGTAAGGGAGGGGGGTTATTTAAGGGAAGGAAGGTACATTTTATAAGGTAAGGTCCCATAAATAGGGGGTAGATAAGGGGTATTTTCATATATTTCTTACACACAGGTGACATATCCTCATTACTATTAGTGAATCCCCCATGCCTTGTATACTCTTGATGGAATATATGAGCATTTTCTTTATGTGATTAATTGCTTCTCTTAGTAGTGTAAATAATGTGCTCTATTGTTAAGTTTGTGATGTTAGCACATCCATGCATTAGGTTTGGATATCATACAACTTTGCAATCCTGTAGAGTTGGTACAGCTAGTTTACACTTAGTGACCACAATCAAAACTTGGACCCGATTACACATGACGACCACAGTGATCTTTTTCACGCAAATAGGTCTACATGTTCATGTAATCATAGGGTTAACCAACTTGTGTTCTCACAGTGACCTAGGCATGAGTAGTAGTATTGGATTCCATCTCCTGAGGAAACATTCCTCAGTGATGATGATTTTTGGGCTCAGTAATAGTAGTATACTCCTAGCCCAACAAACAGTACTCATGCCCAATCCCTAGACTTTGGAATGTGCACCTTGGTCTACTAGTCGAACCTTGTCATCAAAGCTAGTAAGGTGACTCTTTGCATCAACTCAATCAGTAGTGGTTTTATCCATTCCGCCTTCTTGTGGTATCCAAGTTAACACTTGGATGGCTGCCTAAGTACAGGTTCCATTTCCAAAGTTTGCTGGCTCATCACAAAAGGACCTTGATGGATTTCTTTGACAATTTGAGATGGCATATACAATAAATTTCCCTACCCAAGTAGATTCTTTCCATAAGGTGTCCATATTTGAGTCATTGATGTGGAAAGAAGCAATGGCTTGGCTAGTAGTAGAAAACAACTAGGAAACATTTGAGAATGCCTTAAAAATTCTCATTCACGGTTCTAGCCAAACGAGAGTGATGCCCAAAAATTAAAAAGATGCATAGACTAAAATAACTTAGTCCCAAATACGAGGCCTTTGCAAGGCGATGATCATCAGCTCTTGGGATTTTTCTTCCATTATTTTCCTATTTAAGGGGTTGGAACCCCTTGTTACACACCTCCCTATTTTCTTTATTTCAAATATACTCATTGTTTCTCTCCTTTATTTAGCAGGCTTCCCTAGTGACCTCACAACTAATAGGGATTTCTAGAAATAGTTTCCTAGTAGGCTAGCATAGTAGGGTCACTAGGATTGCCCTCACAAATAATAGAACAAGGTCACTAGGACTACCATACAACACACTAGTCAGCAATCTATAGTTGAAAGAAAGCCTTTGGCCCCCGTGTAAACCTTACTAAAGCATAAAACTAGACCAAGGGGATGGCCATTCATGTCCTACACTAAATGCATCAAAATATTAGCTAACCCCTTGCATAAATGACAAGGAGTTTCCGGTGAGTATGCAATTGAATGATTTGATGCATCCATAATAGAATAAGAAGGTGTTCAATCGCTACGTGACTCATAGCCATACTAACCATCAACAACCAAAACAAGACATGTCAACAAAAATAGTCTCCACAGTAGCCTCAAACTAAGATCAGTAACCCCTTGCATAAATGGCAAGGAGTGTCCAACAAGTATGCGATTGAATGATCCGATGAATCCATAACACAATAAGAAGATGTTCAATCGCTACCTGACTCAAATTCCATACTAACCATCAGCAACCAAAATAAGACGTGGCAACAAAAGCAATCCCCACAATAGCCCCAAACTAACATCAAGAGGCAATTTTAAAATCCCATTAGGACCACAATAAAGAAGGACTTCTTCAACAAAGGTATAATTAGCCAAGGAATCTGTAAAGTGATTCCACTATTATTGAGGGATAACAAGAAATTCATTGCCTCAAATATCACAATGATGTCCAAGGTTTCATGATTGTAGATCCCATTCAATTGGTTGATCACTAATAGCAAGTTGCATTTCACCAATAACCAAAGAATACCACCACATTTGGCTAAATTTAATCCCATGAGCAAGGCCTTGTATTATGCCATTTTATTCATAAAAGTAGTGCCTAAATACACTCCCACTTTTAAAACCACTCGATGATGACGAGGGTCTTTTATGACAACCCCTATACCCATATACCTAGTAGGTCCTCAAGAAATTTTATCAAAATATAATGTATAAACCAAGGCTTCATTGATATCACTGTCATGGCAATCAATCTACTTGTACTTATGATTAGTCAAAATCTAATCGAGAGAGGGGGTGTAAGATAGGTATACAATCTCTCCTTCCTCACTAAACTCAATAGGGACCCTAGTAAGAACTCAATGACAATGATGGAAATAGACTTGAATATCCCACCTAAAAGAGCAATCTTGCCACTCACTAATGTCATAACCCTTACTCCACCAAATCACTTTGTCTTGGTGGTAGTGTTGCTCTAAATATGAATGCTCAAGATAAGGATTGGCTTTTTCCATCCAATAGCCTTGGTATCCTCTACAAGTTTAAGTTGGATCTTGAAGGACCTTCCAACATTAGTCCCTATATATAATAGAGCTTCATTTTATTGAAATTTACTTTAATTTTCAACTCTACCCCTTGCAAATCTGCTAAAAGAGCTGTAGAGCCATTATTTCCTATACTAATAATCTTATAAGGACCATCCCATTTGGGTTCTAACTTGCTTGGGAAGAGATCATGACGGGCATCATAATATAGGACCAATTTACCCTCAATAAATTTATACTTCTTAGCCCATAGATCATGAAGCTTTTTTTGTGCTTCTTCCCTACTTCTTGATGTGACTAGGCTTGCAACCAAAGCTTGTCAATATGTGCAAGGAAAGTTTTCCATTCTTGCAAGCTCTTTACCCAAAGAATGGTTTAGAGTAAGCCTTACTGTAGGTAGCTAAATATCCAAAGATTGAAAACATTATTTCCCATATACTAATTTAAAAGGGGTGTGACTTGTAGCTCTTTTAAATGTCGTATTATAAGCCCAAACAGCCACATACAACTTCTTATCCCAATCAGGCTTACCTTGAGATACAATCTTGTATAAAATGTCGACAAGTTGCTTATTAGTACTCTCTACTTACCCATTAGCTTGGAGGTTGTAAGGTCTGGTCTTATTATGTTTAATATTTATAGTTTACATCAAAGCCTCAATCACTCTATTCAGAAAATGTGTCCCATGGTTAGACACAAGCTCCTTAGGTAGACCAAAATGGTAAATACTTTAGTCCAAAATAAAACTAGTCATTGCCTTAGCATTATCCTTCATCATAGCATGGGCTTGATACCACTACACGAAATTGTATATTGCCATAATGATATAACACTTTCATGTAGTTAACAAAGGATGTATAGGTCCAAGAAAATCGATACTCCACTTCTCAAATGGTAGTATAGCCATAACAAGAGTGAGTGGGTACTTTCTATTCTCCCTATTCTAATTTCTTTCACATGTATTACATCTCTTGACATATGCAAATGCATCCTAGAAAGTGGACAACCACCAATTTTCAACTCTCAAAGCTTTCTATTCAGTCAATCATCCAACAAAGTACCCTCCCCAAGTAGAGTCATGACACTCTTCCAAGATAAATGGAACCTCACCAAACATGACACATTAGTGATAAACATCATTGATCCCTTGTGCTAATATAGTGTTCCTAAAATTAAGGAAAATTTTAAGGCTTGTTGCCTAATTTTCATCTTTTCAATCAATAGAGTGATTCTAGCCTCTTTTGTTGATAGATAGTGTGTTATAACAGCATATCAAGATGGAATGGAGGCCATAGCAATTTTGAATAGACCTTGGAGGTCACTCTCTTCAACAAGATTTTCTTCGGCTTCCCGAAATCCACAAGATATTCGACAATTCCCTGCAACTTTTGTAGCATACTTCTAATTTCATAGTCAAACTCCTACAAAGTGATCAGTCACTTCAACAATTCCATGCAACTTCTGTAATATACTTCTAATTTCATAGTCAAACTCCTGCAAAGTGATCAATCACTTCACTAGGTGGTTAGGTGGCTATAACTTATTAAACAATAGCCTCAACCCCTCTGCCTTTGTATGAAATACTACCTTTTCATATGCAATGTAGTGCTTGAATATATTCGTTTCAAAGACCATCCCAAGTCACATTTTCTCCATGTAGGTATAAATAATATTGGACAATCCCAATTTGCAAAACTGGCATATGCAATGGAATGGTATCACTTCTTCTCCCAAATTTGGACTGAACATCTAGTTGAAGCTAACCACATGACTCAATAGCAATACATAGGGCACTCTAAAGACACACTTTCTTGGATTGAGAATAATGTAGAACTACCTATACCACTTAAAATATTTTCTCAAAATAATCAATTATCTCTCCCTTGTGGTGGCTGCAACTAGGTCATCAATAAAGACTTTGAGCTCCTTTGGGAAAATATCACCAAACATTTTATCAATCAAATGTTGTCTCTCCCTTCTAGTGGCTGCCCCTAGGTCATCAATAAGACTTTAAAGCTGCTTTGGAAAAATATCACCAAAAGTTTTATCAGTTGTATGTTGCCAAGAATCGAGCGTATTGCATAAGCCAAAATCCATAACATTATACACAAAGGTACCAGATATAGTTATAAATATCATTTTGAACTTATCTTTCTCTATGATAGCTGTTTGGCTATAACCAACAAAGCAATCCATAAATGAATAGATATCCCTACTTGCTAAACTGATCTAGAATCTAATCAATGAATGGCATCATATAGTAATCTTTGATCGTTTGGTTATTGAGCTCCCTAAAATCTACATTATCGAATTTGATTATTTTTCTTTTTCTTAATAACTATTAGTGAACACCACTCCATGTGTTGTAAAGGAAATATGAGGCCAGCCTTATGAAATTTTTGTAGCTCCTCAAATAGTCAGTCCATTGTTAGCTCAAAAGACATATGCCTCACTTTTTGTTGAACATGATAGCTACCCTCCTTTAAGAGAATAGTATGCATGGCCAGACTAGGAGAAATACCCACTAGTTCACCATGCAAAAATATCACAAAAATCTTGGTGCAAGGACACGTAGTCCTTCCTCTCATCCAGACTAAGCATAGATTCTAATCTAATCAGTTGTGGAACACTCAACCTTGGGTAAATTACTCATGAATATATGGTGCATCATGTGGGTTCAAAATAATGTATTTTTAAAATATTATTTTTATATATTTTTTTACATATAAAAGGGTGTAATAAAAATGAGTTATTTATAGATTCAATTGAAAATGATTATGTTTTATTCATGAAAAATTCATAAATAAAGATATTTATAAATTGGTCTTGAACACATGTGATGTAGAGGATATACATATAGTAACATCCCTGAGCATTCAACGTACCGAGATCCAGTTCCATCACATCTGCATCTATAATTCTATATTGCACTTTGATTGACTCATTCAAAGTCACCTAATAGACATCTTCTCTAGTGGATCCCTCTCTTGATTCATTTCTTGACAAAGTCTTACTATGAGAAGGATCCTCTAATGCATCTAATTCTATTGAATATAAATGTACTCTCTTGCTTTGAGGAGATTCAAGATGACCTGCATCCACTATTACATGTTTGGAACCTCTGTCAAAAATCAAATGACCAGTGGATATATCAACTTGATATTCAGATTGCAAACTCCATGTCCTTCCTAATAATACTTGATAGATTAGCTACTTTTTCAAACCTAATATCTCTAAAGTCCAAAATGTATTAGCATTAGTCACATGGACTTTGGTAATGCAAACTTTTGGTTGTCTTAAACTGTTATCAACCATTCAGAGAATTGTGGAGGTATCCTTTTGGATTTCCAATCCCAACCTATCCATCAATTCTCAACTCATAATATTGATGAAGGATCCTGTATCCACAATGACATGATCTACTAATATGCGACCGACATATGCTGCCACCCTTGGGCAATGCTTTTCAACATGTTCAAACCAGTCATCTCCCACACGGGATATTCCTAAGGGTTCCACAATGTACCCAGTGTGAAGGATCTTATTAAAATCTTTACATACTCCTAGATGTAACTTGATTAGTTGCAGGGGGTTCGCATTAGGCTTTGCCTCGCAAGGAGAATTAGCTAGGTCAAATTCATAATAATAGCAATGGAAAATTTTTTAAGATTTGTTCTAGATGGGTTCTGAATCAAGACATGATGCATAATGTCCATTGGACAAGTATTTATTTCTAGGGGCTAAAAAAGTAACAATAAAGTATTGCAGATTGAGAATAGCAACGTGTATTTGGGCTATTGATCCCCACTATCTAGCCATGGATTGATTTGGGCTATTGTTCCTTGTGGGAGATAGTATTGTGGCCCACCACTACCACCATTGAGAAAAAGAAAAATAGAAATTAGAATCTTGAAAAGGGTTGCCCCTGTCATTATGGGTCTAAAGATGGACCATTGAGCATATATGTGCAAACAATATGCCTTAGGGTGTACCTTATACTTGTGCTTTCTCAACCTCCTTGGATCACACATCCTCTCTTGCATCTAGTGCATTTGCTCTTGTGTTGTTCCTACTACTTTAGGCTTGCTCAATTGCACCTACTCCTTTGAGATAGTAGATCAAAGAATCAATGCATCCGTTGATGGGGACATTGGCTCTTCAAGTAAGGTGCCATCTAGTAAGACAATAGGTATGGGCTATTTTTAACTTTATGCTATTTTTAATTTTGTGAGTGCCAAGTGAGAGCCACCCTCAACAAAGTTGTGAGTCATCTTATCATTCTCTACTAGCTACAAAGCCCGTGTAGGCCCTGAATGCATGTGATATAGAGGGTACTCACACATAGGGGTATTTTATAATAAGCCTTAAATGCATGTGAGATAGAAAGGTTAGGGTTAGTGGGACCCGTGTGCACTAACATTGCATTGGTCACTTGGTTTTGATCAAGATATACATTGAGTACCACATCGATCACCACCAAGTGAAGGATGGAAATCACTAGAGTAGAGGGCACCCACGTAGCTTAGTGTTGATCCTTGTATATAGTTGAATGCAATATGGATCACCTCCAACCAAGGGAGGCTTCTCCCTAGGCATAAGGGTCCCCCACATAGCTTGGTGTTGATCCTTATATGTAATTGAATGCAATATGGATCACCTCCAAGCAAGGGAGGCTTCTCCCTAGGCTTAAGGGCCCCCTCATAGCTTGGTGTTGACCATCATGTGCACTTGAACATTGAGTGGGTCATCACAAAAAGTAAGAGAGGCTTCTCCCTAGACTAAAGATCTTGCATCTTGCTTGGTTTTGACATTGTATATACTTGAATGCACTATGGTACACCATGGAGCAAGGGAGGCCCCTCAATGGGATATAGGGCCCTAACATCACTTAGTGTTTACCATCGTGTGCAATTGAATATACTATGGGTCACCACCAAGTTAGAGAAGCTTCTCCCTAGGCTTGAGAGCTCCCACATTGCTTTTTTTAAATCCTTATGTATATTAAACACAGCATGAGACACCATAAGCAAGGGAGGCCCCTCACTAGGTTGGTAAGGCAAAGAGTATTGCTTGGTGTTGACCCTCCCTCGCACACTAAAATGCAATACTGGTCACCATCAAGTAAATAATGAAAGGTAAGAAGAATCAAAGCTTTCTTGGAAGAGCTATGGCGTGAGAGCAAGAGTAAGAAAGAGAGAGAGAGCAAATGGAAACTCCAATAGTCACAATGTTTGACCGAGCCTTCCTTTATTCAAACTATCACTAAAAGAATAAAGAATAAAGTGACATGTACAATAGGATGAGGAAAAACTTCATCTCATCCAACACCCATCAATCTCCTAAGGAAGGCAAAGCGCTCAATAGTGAGGCTTTTTGTGAGAAGATCTGTAGGATTTTCATCAGTGGAGATCTTGACAAGGTCAACAGACTTGTCCTCCACAACCCCACGTATGAAGTGATACCTCACCTCAATGTGTTTCATCTTCGCATGGAAGACTGAATTCTTGGCTAGCTGAATAGCACTCATAGAATCTGAATGCAGCGTAGGTATAGAATCAATCCCAAGGTCATGAACCAAATGGCCCACAACCATATGGCCACCTTGCTAGCCTCAGTGACTACAACGTACTCAGCCTCAGTGGTAGAGAGAGTCGTACACTTATAAACTCTGGACATCCAAGAGATAGCACCTCTAGTATAGGTGAATACATAGCCAAAAGTGGACTTCCTACTCGAGTAAGTTACTATGTATAAACCCTAGGCATCACATGCATTCAAGGCATGTTTTATATATCCCTATGTAACCTATTGTGTAAAATTTTCTTGACCCTTATGTGAATTTTTAGCAATATTTATAAATCCCTTACTATAAGTTTACTTTTTCAAGTAAATAATTGAATAGATCACTATGTAATAGATACAAGATACTGCAATATAGAATCGACCATAGAGCAACTCCCAAGGGTTCATAAAAATCTCTTAGTAGTTCTAGTGACTTCACAAGTTGGAAGCTCAACGTCTCAACTTTCAATTGGGCCAGCACCCAAATCAGACGTCAGTGCCCTGTTAACATTCGACAACTCCTGGGCATCTAAATCCCCAATGGTTGGTGGACCATAGATCTTGCTGCCAGTCTAGCTTTGCTTCTCATCCTATTGAGTGCCCCATTTGCTTGAGCTTGAATCCTTGTGTGAAGCTCTTAGGTCAACCTTGTAAAGCAAAAAAAAAAGATCTCGTGGCCCAAATCTCTATTTGAAAATGGCAGATATGGTAGTCTATGTGGTTAGCGAGGTCTATGGGATGCTTTCCCCAAGGTTGTGCAGGCAAATCTTGAGCACAAAGAGCAAGAAAGAAGTTGGAAGGTTGTCCTCCATGGATGTTTGAGAAAAAGCTTGGCAAGAACAGAGAGAAGACCTCCTTTCAAAAAGTAACAAATTTTTAGGTTGTCACTAACTCCTAGGAGTCCTTGGAAATTTTACCTCTAAAATTTGACTAGGGATTGAAAACGAGCTACCATTTTTATCCCCTTTCCTCTAGATTTGTCCAAGCCTCCTGCCATAGCTTGTGTGGTCTTCAAGATGCTGCCATCCCTAGCTGCAATACTTATGTCTATCTGTAATAAAATAGGGTTTTTGTTGTTTTGAAAGGGGAAAGGATCAAAGGTTGAAAAGAGGAGAAAATCTAAAAATAGGACCCAGCATAGAAAAACTTGGAAAACACTTGCACAAAGCAAGGAGTTAATGGCTGCAAATAAATGCTTTACATGTAAATAGGAGGGACATGTGGCAAGGGACTATCCCAATAGGCACCAAGTAGAAAGTAAGGAAGATTAGAGGTAAAGTTTCCAAGTCATATTGAACCAACAGAAGTCTCTCCATTCTAAAGAGATTCCCACCCTAACCCTTATGGCCCTCACATATGTGTGCTTCTACACTTGCAAACCATAACAAATCACTCGAGGAAGTTACTATATGTATATCCTCTACATCACATGCGTTCAAGGCCTATTTATAAATATCCTTATCTGTGAATTTTTCTTGAATAAAACATAACCCTTTTCTATTCAATCTATAAATAAACCATTTATATTACACCCTTTTGTATGTAAAAAATGTATAAAATTGGTATTTTAAAAATACCTTATTTTGAACCTACGTGATGCACACATATACTCATGAGTAACTTACCCGAGACAAATCACCACTTGCAAAGAAATCTCTGCCCTAGATTGGGTTTGTTTCTTAGACTACAAAACAAGTCTCGAGATGGAAGGTGACACAAATTGCATGTTATTCACTCATATTTGCACATGAATATTAGGCCTTATAACTGGAGCTTACTAATTGGAGGGCCATAGCATTGATCGAGGAAAACATCAAAGAGATGAGATAAGTGCCAACTTAGGAGGGATCAAATCAATGAGTGCACCTAGTAAACTGAAGAGAGTGCATCCCCTTTAGCTTCCATGAAATGCTTTATCCCTGTCCATGGCCTGTGCAACATCGACTTGCTTTCCCATTTCCAAAGAGGCATGTTTACCTGCTTCTCCATTTTCTAAGGTTGTATCCCCTTTAGCTTCGATGACATGCTTTATCCTTGTCCACGGCCTATTCAAAATTAGCTCAACTTGTTTTCCCATTTTCTAAGGTTCCCCTTAGCAAACATAACTCAACTTGTTTTCCCATTTTATAAGGTTCCCCTTAGCACACACTTGTTATTGAATGCACTTGCAAGATATAGGTGCCCCCTTAATTCCTTTGTATGCACCATCATCAAAACTAGCAATCATCCCTATCATTAGCTATTCCTTTTGGGTCTCGATCACCACCTCTACATATGTGCATCTAATCTTTTAAGTACGAAGGGCCATATCACCATATTCTCATATTACTAGAAGTGCTGGTACTATACAATGTGATGGTCTCTTTTCCTCCATCTAGTCACTCTAAATCAATGCAGGTGTTGTATGTGTTTTTCTTTAATGAAGGTAAATCCCTTACTACCAAAGGGACACTAATGACATGAAAATACCATGAAGGTGTTAAAACTAATCATAGTAAATGGAACCCTTAAGGACAAACCGAACAATAAACCTTTTATCCATATCCAATAGATTCATCAACCATTGGATTTCTGAAGCTCCGCTCTAGTGCCACACTAGAACCTAAAGTAGCACAAAATCGAATTTGTATTTGTATATGGCATTAATTTTTTGCCTTCTTCACCATCCTACTAGGGAGGACATCATTCGGCCTACCTCACTTCTAGTCTCAATGTCAAACTAACTACTCGGACAATCTATTAACTAAAAGGGCATAACATGGGAGATGTGATGTTATTCTACACTATCACCAACTCTGAACCCTGTACTATGAAGATTGCTACAAATTGTAGAAGTCCATAACTCACATGATTGTTGCTCTTCCCATTAAAAATTTCTTTTACTTCTCTTATACTAAAACAAACTTAACATTCCCTTCTCTCCCTTCTTAATTGTTAGCATTAAATAGAGATTAAAAACTTTAACTTTCTAACTTCTACTTCTATTCTACTTCAGAGAAAATGTTTCCTCTATTGATATCTTTACTTGAATCAATCACAGCTATCATCATTTAACTATTCACATAGTGCAACATACTAGCAATCAAGAATGACTGCATACCAATAATAAGACTTTTCTACAAAAGTTATGGCTATTGCTTACCTACACAAAAGATGGGTCTTAGTAGTACCATTGCTTATCAATCGTAGGAGTAACCTTCCCTGACTGTTGTAGTATGTATCTCCTTGCCCCTTCTCTAGTGCCCAAAAACTTTAATCATGATGGTCTCAATTTGTCAATGCCTTATGGCAGCAGATAACACTGAATGCAACATAGGAAACACAGTTATGAATTAGGTGAATGCAATAGTGATTCCATGTCTGAACTATGAAGCAATTGTGAGGTCTAATTACACTAAAAAAAAAATAACTTGATACAATTGATATTGAATGAAACAGTAAACATTAAATGCAATAGTGAATATGAAGTGCATGTAGTGGATCATTGTGATTCCAACACTATATATTGAAGGCAGTTGCATTATTATACTGAATGAGGGAAATTGTTTGTGGAAGATTAGCATGCATGTGCGATCTGCAATAGGAAAGAATGCTGTTTGAGAATCATGGCACATTAAACCCAAAAAAGGAAAAGTAAATAACCTTCTTTATAGCTTCTCTTGAATCTAATCTTCTTGATAGAAGCTCATTAGCAACCTTCTCTAGCAGGTCAGAAACTGCACCTCGCACCTGTCCATCAGGAGATCATATCAAAAAAAGAATATCAAAGAACAAGGGAATCGGAAAAGCAATCATCTAGGTTGTAAAGTACCCTCCATGCAATGTGGTCCTTACCTCGCTATCAGTCAACAAGGAAATTTTGCAAACATTAAGTGCAGAAGCATGATAAACTTGCCCTAGGTAATGGGTCACTGTGTCCACTGTAACATTAGTTGGTCCTGGAAAAGTGATCTTCAGTGTCATCCATCATTAACCAAAAGCAATTATGCATTAGGTATAAAACTGCAGGGAATAGCATCAGAATCTAGACTACCTACATCCTGAAATTGGATAGAGATGTACAATTCACAACCCATATCACATTTGAGCCTCAAGGCAAAGTATAAGCTTGATACCTATTCATGTGAGATTAAAGATCGTGAAATGGGGATGATTACAACCACACATTTGAGCCAAAGCTGTAGCTAGAACTCCTAGCCCTTGTTCTAACAACAATTTCTTAGCAACAAGAAGAAAAATGTCCTTTAACTCTGAAGCTACATTTAGTATCTTAAAAACTGCATGCTCTGCTAAGCATTTTATTACATCCTCCATAGGCAAAACGTTCTATATTCTCAAACTTGAACTAGTTCATGCTAAGGTAGGTCAAGTGCATCTTTTTGCATCTGAGTACACATAGATATTGGTCATGTATGCGATGCTTGCCAGTTTCGTAAGCAGTCAAGGTTTCCACTTGTTAGGCATGTAAGTCAGAGTACACATCCATTACAATTAGTGCACTCTGATGTTTTGGGGCCAGCCCATAATGCATCCATGGGAGGCTCAAAGTATTATGTGACATTCATTGATGATTACAGTTGCTATACTTGGGTTTACATTCTGAAGACAAAGGATGAGGTGTTTGCTGTTTTTCAGCAGTTTAAAAAGCAGGTTGAAAAGGAATTTGACTGCTATATCTCTTTCTTGAGATCAGATAGTAGTGGGGAGTATGTATCAAATACGTTTGACAACTTTTTGGCTCAAAATGGCATATGCAGGCAGCTTACCTGCAGCTACATCCTCAGCAAAATGGGGTAGCTGAAAGAAAGAATAGGGTCTTGATGGAAGTTGCTCATGCCATGATGAATGAGAAGAAGATGCTGCTCTATTATTGGGCTGAAGTTGTTATGACAGCCATGTATATCTTGAATCGGACTCCCACTGTAGGTATTCATGAGATGACACCATTTGAGAAGCTGTATGGCTATAAGCCAGATGTAAGTCACATGAAAGCCTTTGGCTGTCTTGCTTATGTGCATATTCCAGATGAAAAAAGGAAGAAGCTAGACCCAAAAGCGCATAAGTGTGTTTTCATTGGATATTCACAAGAGAAGAAGGCATACAAATGCTATGATCCCTCTACCAGGGAAACCTTGGTGAGCAGGGATGTTATTTTTTATGAGATGGGTTCTTGGTATGTATCACCGGCTACAGTGCCATCAGATATGCCTTCCACTCATGTATCTACAGTTGATTTGCAGCAGAGCACTGCTATGACAGGCCCTAGTAGTCAGACAGTATCCCCATGGATAGGGAGATTGAGTAGCTCACCGTCCAGTGACAACAGTATGTCAGTGAGGGGGAGATATGATGTCATGGATAGCAGAGGAAAAGAGAAAGTTACTGAGGATGTATCTGGGATGATGACACCTGGTAGAATGACTTCTCTATATGAGTCTGCTGACACTTTAGACACTGAACTTGGTATTCCGATTGTCTATACGCCTGGCGCAAGGCAGAGTAGGTACATTCCGCCTCATGAGAGAGGGGAATCGAGCAGTGCACCACAGCTTAGATGCTCATAGAGGGTTAGATACCCTGTTGACAAGTTGACATATAGTGGCTACACTGCAAAGCATTATGCTTACATGACAAAAGTGATGGATCAAAGAACTAGGTATATATGCTGAAGCAGTGGAAGATGAGAACTGGTGTGTAGCCATGGATGAAGAAATGAATGCCTTGGCTGAAAATAAGACATGGGATCTTGTGCCACTACCTGAAGGAAAAAAGACCATTGGCTGCAAATGGGTGTACAAAATCAAATGCAAGTCAGATGGCAGTGTGGAAAGGTATAAATCCAGGTTGGTTGCTAAGGGGTATGCCCAACAGTATGGACTTGATTATGAGGAAACATTCAACCCTGTTGCCAAGATGGCAACCATATGCACTATGATTGCTTTGGCTACTGCTAGAGGCTGGAAATTACAATAGATGGACGTTAAGAATGCATTTCTTAACAATGAATTAGTAGAGGATGTCTATATGGTTCAGCCAGAAGGGTATGTTCACCATAATTTTCATCATTATGTACGCAAGTTGAAAAAGGCACTGTACGGGCTGAAGCAGGCTCCGAGAGCTTGGCATTCTAGGATCAGTAACTACTTGCAGAGGTTGGGATTTACTATTGGTAGGGCTGATCACAGCCTATTTACAAAGAAGACTTATAGTGGCTTGGTATTGCTGGTCATATATGTTGATGATTTGATAATCATTGGTAATGATGACTTGGGCATACAGCATGTAATGAAGATGCTGAAATCTGAATTTGACATGAAAGATCTAGGTGAATTGAAGTACTTTTTGGGTATTGAGGTAATCAAGGCTGAAAATGGTTTATGGCTGATGCAGAAACATTATGCCATGGAAATGCTGAAAAAGTATGGCATGGCTGAATGCAAACCATTGGATACACCCCTTGATCAGAATGTTAAGTTGGACATTAGCACTAGAGCTGAAATTCAGGATGTGACTATGTACATGCAGATGGTTGGAAGTTTGATCTATTTGACCATCATTAGGCCAGATTTGAGTTATGCAGTGGGCTCATAAGTCAGTTTATGCAGAAGCCCAAGAAGCCACATTTGGATGCTATTAGGCGGATTATGAGATATGTTAAGTCCACTGTAGATTATGGGCTCTTCTATATGAGAGATAAGCCCTTGAAACTGGTTGGATACACAGATGCGGATTGGGAAGGATGCTCATATGATCGCAGATCTATGAGTGGTTATTCTTTTGGATTTGGAAGTGGCATGATCAGCTGGAGCAGCAAGAAGCAACCAACGGTTGCATTGTCTAGTACTGAGGTAGAGTAGTACAAGGGTGATGCATTGGCAGCATGCGAGATTTCATGGCTGCTCAAGCTTATGGCTGATTTGGATATCTAGGTGGATGCTCCAATGACCTTATTATGTGACAACTTGAGTAGTGTACTCTTGGCAACGAATCCAGTATACCATGCCAGGACAAAACACATAGAGGTACACTACTATTTGATCAAAGAGATGGTTCTTGCAGGGATAGTAGATCTTATGTATGTGAAGACTGATGAACAGGTTGTAGATATCTTTACCAAGTCTTTGGGTAAATATAAGTTTAGTAGTTTTAGACAGCTACTTAGATTTCATCAAATGATTTGAGCTTGAGGGGGAGTGTTAGAATATCAAGCTCATACTATTCTCCTGTTAGTATGTATGACTGACATTAACCTTGTCCAGCTATATCAGCAAGTGTGGGACATTAAATAAGTCGGTGGTCTTAGACCCAGTGTGAATGGTCCTACGAACCTTAGTACTATTGTATACACTTACTCTATGTGTGTGGTTATGAGATAATGAATGAATGGAAGAAGGTGAGAGCATGCTTGCTCTTCACTCTGTCTCTGCCTCTCTCAATCTCAACAAAAATTATCACTATTCCACAGTACTTGCAGTGGCCATCTATAAGCAGTGGCCAGTTTACCAAATGGTGACCTCAAGGAGAAGGTGTACATGGCTCAACCACCAAGCTTTGAGGCTGTCCATTCTAAAAACAAAGTGTGTAGGTTGAAGAAGGCATTGTATGGGCTGAAACAAGTCCCCCATCGCATGGTACCAATGTATAGATAAGTCCTTTTTAAGCTTAAACTTCAAAAGATGTACCTCAGATGCTAATTTGTATGTTTACATGGACTGTAGTGATTGTCCTATATGTGGACGACCTTCTTATTACAAGTGGCTATGAATATATGATCAACCAAACTCGAAAGGCTTTGAGTTGTGAGTTTGAAATGACAGACTTGTGCTTGTTGCACTATTTTTTGGAGATTGAAGTCTGGCAAGAGCCAGGAAATATCTTCATCTCTCAGAAGAAGTATGCATGGGAGATCTTGAAGGCATTTGGCATGTCTGAGTGCAAGGAGATAGCTACACCTATGGAGGTGAATGCAAAGTTATCCATTGAGGATACATCAGTACTAGCAAACATTGGGAGGTATAGGAGGTTGTGGTCATGATGCTAGGAGGCATATTCGACAATGGATTTTGTGAGGTTTGTGGTGGATTCCATAAAATTATATTTATTTACCGGGGCTCGTACACAAGGTGGATTCCTTGTGCAAAAAGTTGATGGGGACGCCTTGTGTATGAAAAGTTGGATCATGAAGGACCAGTCTCTGACGGGGGAGGACCACCCGAGAAGATCCTTTATAAGTCTCTTGGACATAACAGAGAACAGAGAAGAAGCTTCATTAGGCTTAACTTGATTAAGCTTACAAAGCTTAAAAGAAAGCTTAAGCTCAAAAATTCAATCAACTGTGGTGGTAGTGTGGACTCACAGTCATCGATGTCAGTCAGGACATGCCATCGTCCTCAAAACGATTGATTAAAGTCATTAAGTTTTTAAGCTTTTCTGAAGCTTAAAGCTTCCACTCTTTAATCTCTCCCATAGCAGCAGTTCCCATACAATAACTCACGAACTCATTTCAACCTCTCTGCAAGCCCTTGTTCGTGCTTGCACTGTGATAGAGCCGAATTCCAGCAAGTAGAGAATCGCACACAAACTATACGAAAGTCGTATCCACTTGGAAGAAGGCTGACATCAATTTCCATAACTATGGAGAAGAAAGATTGCTAAAAAGCCATTAATAAAACAAAAAAAACAAGCCTTGTAAACCGGACCTTGAGCTATGCTCATCTAGTTAACAAAATTTCAAGTGTGTGAGTTTGTTTGAAATTTTGCAGGATGACATATCAAAATATGGAAGATTTTATCACCGAAGGTGATTTATTGGAACCAATGATGGAGCAAAAATTGGACCTAATTATGATGCATCTTCAAGAGAAATGAAGAACACGTCAAACTTTGCAAGCTCAATTGGTGATTCTTCAACGATCCACTACCGATCAAGATGGACCGCAACCTGAAGATATTATACGATGCACGATCAATGTGACACTTGAAGCACAATCTATTCGAAAAGAAGCCAAGATAAGTAAAAGAAATTTCAAATTTCGTACTTTCAATGGTTTACACAGTAGAAAGACTGTACTTGCTTTTATTAGTTAGTTTGATGATTATTTCCATGAAGAATAGTATGCCGAAAAAGACAAAATTAAGTGTGTCACTAATCATTTAGTGGACAGAGCATCGCTATCTTGGACTATTGTCTGCAAAAGCATTGAATGTCCTACTACTTGGGTGACTTTCCAAAAGAAATTTTTGCAGAATTTTCTTCCACCCCAATTCCACAAAAAAGCAATCAAACAGTGGGATCTTCTGCAACAAAGAGACCGTGAGTCTATTTCACAATATACCAAGTGTTTCTAGAATGCTTTATTGCAACTTCGAATGCTCGAATATATACCTGAGGTGACCCATAAGCATGTCATGAATCGCGTGGTGGGGGGACTTGCTCAAGATGCTGCGTCGAACACACACAGAATGCACAAGGAGAAGCTCACTCAAGAGACAAGAAGAGAGATGGAGGTCAAAACGTTTTCTTGCTGGTTTCTTCTTCTTCTTCCACACACTTTTCAATGTACACAAAGTATGGATAAGAAACAACATAAATGAAAGTGGCCTATTAAATCAAACAATGCATAACCGACTAGACTAGTCGACTGGCGCTATAACTATGCCAGCTGCTGTAAATAGGTATAACAACCTGAATATAATAAGTAATGAGTCAGTGGCCATGTGAGAGTCATAATAACCACTGACGTGCTAAGTATAGATGTGTGGACCCATCTAACCAGGCGGTCCATCATTAATGTCCGCATGTGTTGAGCTTGTCATCTCAACACTCCCCCTCAAGCTCAACTACATCTCTACAAATCCAAGTAAGCTTCGAAACTTTTGAAGCTTCTCTACACCCAATGCCTTCGTGAAGATGGCAGCTATCTGATCCTGTGTGCTAACATACACCAAGTCAATCTTACCTGCTAGTATCTTCTCTCTCACAAAGTGGTAGTGTACCTCAATATGTTTTGTCCTGGCATGGAACATAGGGTTCCTAGCCAACTGTATACTGCTCATGTTGTCACAATAAATAACAACTAGACCTTCCACCTGCACATCTAAATTAGCCAATAACTTTTGCAGCCATACTACGTCACATGCTGCAATAGGAGCACCTCTATACTCAGCCTCTGTCTTACCATCATGCAAGGATAAGGAAACTTTTCCAATGTGTGAAATTGGGTGGCATGAATCATCATCCGTCTGCACATAACCTGCATTTTGCAAATCCTCCATCTCTCCAAACCATTCTACATGGCTAGTCATATGATTGGATGCACCTGAATCAATATACCAAACATCATCATGTGTTCCCTTTCCTGTAACAGCATTCAGCATATGCTGCATAACAAACAGACGTTCATTTTTGTCTTCATTCTGTCGTGAAGACGATGCATAGTTTCCTTGCTACAACTTACCACTACAAATATAATCTTTCTTAGCATAACATTGGGCTGCAATATGACCTATTTTTCCACAGTAGTGACACACAATACTAGAGTTGTTAGAACCTCTGTTTTGCCATCCACCTCTTCCTCTAAAGCTCCCCCTGCCTCTAAAGTTACCACGACCTCCTGAAACCTACATATCGCCAAATTGCTGATTCAATCTGTTTTGTTGATTGTCACTACCACGTCCTGTACCACGGCCTCTTGAAGAGAACCTTCCACGTCCCCTTCTTGAACTGGAGTAGAAAGCTTGGACCTGTTCACCACTTCTTTCAGATGTCTCACTCTCTGCATGTTGATCTCTTCAATGATCATAAGGGAGACCAACTCATCAAAATCTGGAAATGGCTTTCTAACATATACGGAAGTTACAAAAGACTTCCAAGCCTTTTCATTGTTAAGTCCACCCAAGGTAGACGACAACAAATCATCATCATCGGGCATTGCATCAATCGCTGCCAATGCATCTGCAATGCTCCTTACCTTTAGTGCATACTCATTGATAGACATCTTCCCTTTCTTCAATGTATTCAACTCTTGCTTGAGTTGAATCTTTCGTGCCTTTGTATTTACGGAAAACATACTTTCAAGTATGGTCCAAGCTGCATATGAATTCTCTGCATTTCTAATATGTTCGAGTATATTATTGTCAATTAGCGCAGACAGCCAATACATGACCTTCTTGTCTTTTGCATTCCATTCCTTCCGTGCCTTTGTCTCTTCTGCAGTTGGAGGATCACTCACCTCCGGCTCCTTTTCTTCACCTGAAACAAACTCGTAGAGGCCTTTTCCAATAAGGAAGTTCGTGACACGGAACTTCCATGAAGGGTAGTTGTTCTTGTCAAGATTCTCAATGATAGGGTTTCCACTGTTCTCTGCCATTATCACAAAATTAATACCAAACAGCAAGCAAATCTTCTGCAACCTTTGACGTGTAGTGCACAGCAATACATCAGACAGCCTTTTTCACTATTTGCTCAATAATACATGCATTTGCAAAATACACAGTGCTCTTTGCGCACACCAAATCTCACTGCAATCTGAGATTTTTGCTCGACCTTGCTTCTGGTGCCTCCACAGGCACTATCCAAGAGAGAGAGTGGAAGAATGGGAGAGCTTCTTACCCGTGGCTTGCTTGCTCGAACCCTGCTTCTTCTCCTTCACTTCAGCCTTCGAAATCTGCCTCTCTCAGTGGCGCAGCTTTGATACCATTTCAAGAATCGCGTGGTGGGGGGACTTGTTCAAGATGCTGCGCCGATCACACACAGAATGCACAAGGAGAAGCTCACTCCAGAGACAAGAAGAGAGATGGAGGCCAAAAACGTTTTCTTGCTGGTTTCTTCTTCTTCTTCCACATACTTTACAATGTACACAAAGTATAGATAAGATACAAGATAAAAGAAAGTGGCCTACTAAGTCAAACAATGCATAACCGACTACACTAGTCGACTGGTGCTAGAGCTATGCCAGCTGTAAATAGGTGTAACAACCTGAATATAATAAGTAATGAGTCAGTGGCCATGTGAGAGTCATAATGACCACCGACGTGCTAAGTGTAGACGTGTGGACCCATCTAACCAAGCGGTCCATCATCAATGTCTGCATGTGTTGAGCTTGTCATCTCAACACTTTAAGGCTACTTTTCTCCCTGTTGGAGTTCCTCCCTTAGGATTCTATAAGGCCCTTTTTCCCCCAAGAGAATTTTTCCTTAGCCTTTCCTTTCAAACTCGCAAAATACCTTGGAGTTTTGTTCTTCTTCCCCACTCGTAAAAGAGAAGAGAGTGTTGAGGGCTTTTTAACACCTTTCTTTCCCGCTCAAAAGCCTCGAGGGAGCCTTCTATAAAAAAAAAGACGGACGGTGGAAGGGAGCGACGATGGAATTCCAAGGAGGAGTTGTAAAGCTACTTCTATGTCCGAAAAACTACAATTGCGATGCCTCCTAAGAAAGTCCAAGGCGTAGCCGTGGGAGGGTCATCTTCGGGCATCCACGTGGATATCTCACCCCAAACCCAGGTTTTCCTTCCTAATTTTTATTTGATATTGTTGTAATTCAATCATGCAATGTTAATTGTTAGAAATAGGATATATTTTTGTCCTAGTTGTTCACGATGCATAAACTCTAGGAAAATATCGTTTGTCAACACCATAAATTATCAAGTAAAAGGTTGCTTGTTTAGCATGAATTTTGTTCGCAAAGTATAGGAAGATTATTTGGAATTAATCTAACCTCAAATCGATAAAGTTTAGGATTGAAAAATCAATTTAGGCATAGACAACAAATCATGTGGAAGTAATCTCGAAATTATCTTCTAGAGTTAACCAAATTGATATAAACTTAAAACACCTGAGCTGCGAAATACTCGTTGGGAATGAGTTAAATTCCAAGAAACGCCTATACCTTAAATACTTTCCCACATTCACTGAATGTAGGGACAGTGAATTGTAATCGTAAAAGGAACTAGGGTTTGTCCTTGAGAATCTTACAAAGATGAAGCTTGGAAACCCTAGGTCTAACGAGTTAGCTTAAAGAACCTGAAACAGATTGTTTCGTGACTCCATAGTCTCATAGTTCGATGCAGCACTTGCGCAACAAGTGCGGAGTCATAATATCTTGTGATTGGATCATAAGGGAATGGCCAAGTTCTCGCAATGAAGTTGGCATGTCCTTACGCAAGTTATCTTGCAAGAGGATGAATAATCACCCTAATTTAGTATCCTTCTTGAGTAAGGAACATTGTTTGGAAACTAAAGACCAACCGAAAAACTTAAGGTTTGACCAAGTCAGGTTAATAGGGTACGCCCTAACCCATGATATAGGGGATTTTGCCAAGTTGCAAGTTATCCCGGATCGAGTGCTGGAGGCATTCAAAAGGAAGGATTCATTCCTTAGCAGTTTGCCAACAAAAATGATCAATGGAAATGTTTGTGCTTGCTACAGATTTTAGAGCACTGTTTGACTTTGTTTGATCAATAAATTCAAAGATAAATGAATATCTATACTTCAGGTTGAAGGCCTGAAGGGAGAGGCAGCTTCAGTTACCCCCGACTGCCTGCCTAACCCTAACCAAGGGGGTTGTTGACCGCGCCGAGAAAGTGGACCGAACCTGCCGCGAGAGGTCTCTCTGTTGAGCGCTACTTGGAGCAGGAGGACACTTGGGTGCCAGGGGGAATCTAGCCGTAAATCCCTCGCCTTTCGGGCCCTGCACAAGAGGCTAACGTGACTCGGGATTGGATCTCGAGGCTCGCATACTAGTCTACGGGCGGAAACTTGGAATAGTGATCCCTGTGGATTGCTGGATAGCCTTCGGGCGGATTGTGGATAAGCCTACAGCCTGGAATCTTTGTATTTCAAAGATAAATATGATAACCTGTTAATAAGGAGCTTGTCTGATATTGTTTTTCTATGTCAAGTGAGAAAATTACGTGAAGAAACCAGTGCCTAACGGGTTAATTAAAGAAGCTGGTTGTTACATGTCCAACTAATGTGTTAGGTAATTAAATAACTAAAACAACCCGAGGAAAGTGTGGAGGATGGGCCATAGGTCCGTCCTACAGATGGGTGGTCCCGGTTGACCGGGAAATTTTCTCAAATCACCATGGACAGCAGGGAAATCATCGAAGAACAGGAGCAACAAAAGCGTTAACCTAGAGTTATATTTGAACCCAATTTACGCTGTTTTAGGGGAACGGAATGGGACTATGCCTTATGGCAGAGAGGTTGAGCTTTGCATCCCTCTCATTTCCCATTCTTCTTGAACCAAGTGCAGCGTGAATCCGCTTCGAACCTGGCGTTTCTGCATAAAGTAGTTCGCTTGGGTCCGACGCTAGTTGCTGTTAGGAAATGACCAATAAGGAAAACCCTAATTCAGGTCGATCCTAAGTGGGAACGGCCGGAATACTTCCACTACATAGCAGACACGGAAAGCCCTAGAATGCAAACCCCGTAACATTCCATGGGAGTGCCGGGCGGAGCTTCCTAGACATCCTTTCCAATGGACTGCTAAGACGTGTCCTAGAGGATACAAGTGGACACATTACACAATTGCTTTTTTTAAAGGGGTTGTAGTCATGATAGCAAGGGGACAACTCTCTTGTAAAGTTTGGGGATAAACCATTTGTTCCTGATTGATGCAGAAGAGAACATGTTACATAAGGTGAGGAGCTTGCAATGTAAGGGAACTGATACCTCCAATGGCAAGATAGTCATTGATTTTGAGTGCTATTGATAACTTGTCTTGCTACATCATTTGGAAACTACATGTTTGTACAAGATAGTCGATGTTGCAGCAATTACATGAGTTGTGATTTCTAAGATAATAGTTACCTATGTTTTGTTTAGGGAAATCGTTGATGTAATTTGAAAGATATTGGGGGTGGCTGGCATCTAGTTGAATGGTTGGATGGTGAGTAGCTTTGTGTAAACGTGGCGAATTTTAAAAAAAGAGAAGAAGAACAAAAGCTTAAAAAGCTTTTCAATGAAAAGAAAAAAGAAAAAGCCTAAGCTTTTATATGACTTGTGTGAAAAGAGAAAATTATATAAAGGGAAAACACTAAGGAATAGAGGTTCTTCTCTTGGTGATCTCAAGTCTTGGTTGTGAGAAGAGGAGGGTCACATGCAAGGTTTGGTATCGAGTTGTATTCATCAAACCTTTACAAGCTTGAAGCTAAAGGCTCAGTGTATCGCCTCACCAAAGAATGAGGTATGAGGTTTTTAGAAAAAAATATCTTTAAAAATCTTTGCATATGTCTTTTTGAGGTTGTAGGTAGTGACTTTACATTTTGTGTGATTTCAACGTGTTTGTGGTAATAAAAGGCTTTGTAGGTAGACTAAGGTTTGGGTGTGCTGGAGTTTTGGTCATGAATTGGAAAAAAATTCTTGTTAAGTTTAGTATTTAGAGAAAGTCAATCCCATAAGTGGCAGTCATTGTCCTATTTTCAGGTTGTGTGATAGGATTGTCTTTGAACACCACTCATGAAAAAACATCTTCTATTTATCAAGGAGGGGTCCTTATTCCCATGTATGTTTGAGAGAAAGAAGAGCTGGGATCATACAAATACTTATCCCCTTACAGCTTTCTCTTAAAGTCAGATATATCTGATCACAAAGGTGGATGGGGAACTTTTTAGGGTTGGTGTAAAATGATCACTAGATTTATTATAAGTGTACTACTGTGCAATTATCTTATATCTTTTCTATGCATTCATTGGCATATGATTATTTCTTAAACATTATACTTTCTTGCAAATGGTTACTAGCAACCTTCATTATGGACCTAGATTATGTATTAGATATTTTTGCAGGTTTATGAAGGGCTTGGTAAAGCATCTCTAGACATGCACCTCTATTTTATGTATTTTATGTGGCATGCCATCCACCCTTAGATCATAATATCAATGATTAGTGCTATAAAAATATGTATTTATTGATAATATGAGTTATCTTTTTCTTGAAGATATGTTTCAATGTATTGGGACTTATATACCCTCTTTTTCATTCTTTTTTTAAATTTACCATTTTATTTTCTAATTTTACAAGCCTCTAATAAGATTATTTACAATATATGGTTCTTCTCTCTACATTTGGAAAATTGAGGTAGACTCTTCAATACAAAAAGAAATTTATATTTTCAATGGAAAATTATTAATATTTTTGCATTACAAGAAGACCTCGACATTTGAATATGCTTTCATAAAAAAATAATCGTATATATTCTATCAATAATATGGTAGTTCACTCCAAACTATGATATAAACACTCCAAGGTATCCATAGTGCTTCTAAAATACTCCAAGATGAGTTTAAAAAACTCGAAATTAAGGATCTACTAAATAATTCTACTCCCTATATATGCAAGTGTCATTTTATTTTATGCATGCATTGAGGCTCATAATTATGCTCAACTAATATGTATACATATTCATGTAACTAACGACCATTGAAGGACCATTTTGATCATTCAACAACTAAAAAATAAAGGTAGAATAAAAAAACTTTGAAATTTTTATTATTGATAGGGGGTGTTGATTAAATTTGAGACACAACACAAAGTTGCATGTGCTTTTATGGAACATAAATTACTACATAAATCACCGAAGCATCTACCAAATAGAGGATGGCTCCTAGCCAAGGGCTGAGAGTGATCCATATGCTATACCTTACCATTATGAAGAAGCTTATATCTATTAGAGTTATTACCTTTAGGTCATGAGTAGATCTTCTCTTGTACAAATATGGTTAACTTCTATACATAATGACAACATTAAGATAAGGTGTAGTTTCATATCCTTGATGCACATTAATGTTGTTAACTTTTAAGTTTAGCTTGTGCTAAGGTAAATAATTATATATACCAACATGTCTCTTTCTTTATGATTTACTTTTTTTATTATTTGTGTATAGATGTTAGAATTATGTTAAACATTGAGTTTATATATGCTAAAATATCCTTGTTGGGGCATTATTTCTCCAACATAGAAAGAGAAGTGCATATTATTCAAACCATAAGAAGATATCAACTATTAAGACACTCTTGTAATCTACTAAAAGTTCTTACCACACATCTCTCTCACTAAAGTCTACATTCTCTAAAACATAATTCTCATTTTGAACCCCTTTCAACTCTTCACATATTAAAATGCCATGTTACAAGTTCAAATCTATTTTAATTTTCCAAGCTAAAAGGATACACTCAATATGCAACTTAAGAATTTTGTATGCCAATAATTAATTTTATCCAACATGATGTAAATAACTCAATTATTTATATCGAATTTTTTGGTTGAGATTATGAAGATGGGGTAGATGCCTTGGTTTCATAAAGTTGACACAAGAAGATTATAATAATCATGAAAGTTGCACCTTTAAATAATTTTATTAATGCTTTAGTGATTGTCTTGAGATATTGGCATGTCACAAGCAAAAGACTTCATGGCCCATTATATTGGAAGCAATAGATTGCTTTATTATGTGGTGAAACCATGATTATATATGAATGTACTTTTTCCATAAAAATCAGGCATATTAAATCATCAAATATAGTTTATACCAATCAAACATACAAGATTATATAAAGCTAATCTAATTGGACTCTTTAGTGATACTTTGAAAACCAAACCTTTTTCAACATTCCCTTGAAAGATCACACTAGAAAATTGGTGTTTTTAAAGAAATTGCACAAGGTCATGAACATGTTATTCAGCAAAAGGCTTTATTCATCCTTTTAATGATTATGATATCAACTTCTTGTCTAGGATAGACAATACACCTAAGATGCATGCGGGGGACATTACTTTGATTAGGATTTTTACAAAGCTCAAATGATACTAAAACTTAATTTTTTGAATGGTAGATATACTTAATATTTTGTTAAATGCAAAAAGTACTTTTACAATATAACATCCACATTGCAAAGAATTTAATGAGTATAAACACAGTTTTGTATCGATAAGGTGAGAACTAAGATACTTTGTAAGTCTCAGAAATACATATAACTTTATTGTATGTCAATTGAATGCTACTTGAATTATATATGCTGCTATGATAAACATTCCCAACATGTAAACATGTTTCTATCTATTTGGATAGAGGATAAACAATTTATGAGCTATGACTTCTCAAATAGGCCCCAAGTCATACATGAATGGATATGGAAACTAGTAACAAATAATGTACCCTTATGGAAACAATTATAAAGGGCCTAATATATGTATTACTAGAAAATTTGTTTCTAATAAAAACTTAACATCAACTAGAAACACTTGCATTATAAATATTTTTAGATCTTGAAATCGTAACTTGGATTGTAGGCATTATTAACTTGTGAAAATGCTCATTATCTTCATTTTAGACTTTTGAGATTCTTGTTACCCTTCTCATAAATTCATAGGTAGAGGTTAAATTAATTTATGGAAATAAAACAATAAATATAATGAATACCAAGTTGTTAATTTCTCATGATTAGGATAAAGGAAAGAAGCAAACTGAACCTATGTTTCTATCAATCCTTTAAAAGGCTCTTTGGGACCTGCCTGGCAACCTGTACTATTTTTGCTACTAGCAACCTATTGCAAATAACTTCATATTCAAAAGGAAGCAATAAAATTATGCCATGAATGTGGTAAAATTTTATGAAAATAATTTTGACTAGACAACATTCCAATGCTTTGTTTTTGAGGGAAAAAAAGATCACTTTAGTTGGTATCTTGGATATTAAAATATTGACATATTACACAACATGTGTAGAGAACAAGATCACTACATTTTCAAACCAATAGAAAATCAATGTCAGACAACTTGAATAGCTTTGAAAGAAGTGGTATAATGATGACATGAAGCTAGAAATAGACTCATTAAGTCCATAGGAATAGATGCATGAGCTAAGTAGGTAATGTGAAAGTGATATCAAATGCTTTTCCTTAATACCAATGATACATGATTTTTTAAAGATATCTTGAAATTTATTTGACTCCTAGAGTATACTAACTGAATGAAAGCATTCAAGAACCTTATTTCAATTAAATGTGTCTTTTATTCATAGTCCTTTTAATGTACTCTCTACTAAATTGTTATGCTACTATATATACATGGCTTATCCATACTAGATTTTTCTTAAACTTTGCATAACATATTTGAAAATTCACACTATTACACATATCAACTATTGAGTTTACATATAGCACAAATTGCATTTGTTTGTTCTAATAGGTTAAGAAACTTTTGAAGTCTAGAGAGCTCTTATGTCTCACAATCTTGGTTTTTAGGAATGGTTGGTTTTACACTATGAAGATTATATCAAGTCATGGCATTGAAGGATATATCCTAAGTTATGCATTGCATCACATCTCACCTAGTCTAAAAAGGAATGCAAAGAAGGATGATAATACAAAATTGCCCTATTTGATCATAAGCTTCTTCAATTTCAAGAATATTATCTACTTTACAAATCCAAAATATTTATAACCTCAAATTTCTTATTTTCATCCTTATCTTCTAAATTTCATTTTGTTACACCATTACTATGATGTCATTGAATATGTTTTCTATCAAGCTACATTTCATGATTATGGCATGAAATCATTTTTGACAAAAAAATTTCTTTGACATGACTAAATGTAGACAACTTTTATAAGATATGTTTTCTAGAACGTTCTACATTCTTTGAGTCCAATCCTCCACATGTTAGAAAAAAAAAATTTCTAGATTTCAAATGAATGTTGTAAAAATAGAAAACATTTGTCTACATGTCTTGTCTCCTCCATATTAGGATCAACGATCAAAAGGAAATTGCACACAAAAGTGGCATGCCACCAATTCATAAATTGTGTGTATACTTGTCAAAACTAGTGAGCATATTTTATACTATTTTACAAAGGAATATCCTCAATGTCCTCACAATTTCATGCCCCACAATAATCTTCAATGTTACTGAAGTACACTATAAGCATTCCTACATGGCCTACATGTTTTAAAACTAGTACTTAAGACAATGATGTATCACTTGCACTTGTACATTAATGTATCCATTCTATCCATTACTATCTTTCTTATATGGCACTAAATGGAAAGAGAAAATTTTCAAGAGAAACTCTCTTACAAGAAAAATCCATCATAGTGCAAGCATGAGCCACAATGTCATTTTATCCCTCTTGGTTTGCTCAAGTTTTGTGTACATAGTTTTTCTCTCAATATGATAGCCAACATTTTTTAGTAGGTACACTTACAAAATTATGGTATCATTGGATGTAATGAACAGTTTTTTCAAATTTACAAAAGGGATTTTCAAATTACAATTTGAAAAAACCTATAAGTTTACTAAAGTAAAGGAGCCATTTTATGGCCTTATAGCATGTAAAGAAAGGATATTTCTTAATACGATTTAAATGTATGTTATATAAATAATCTCTTATAGGTGCACCTCTCAAGGAATAGCCTTGGTATCTAGAATTTTAGCATCTTATTCAAGTAAAGGAGTAGAGTAATGAACTTGATAAGTAGAAAAACACTACAAAAAATCAAGGGTGTACAAAAAATTAGTTCAACAAAGAAATATGAGAAAACATTTAAAAATGTCAAGTCATGCCATGTTACATGTCAAAATATTTGTTAGAGAAACATATTATTACAAATATCAAAATTACCATAGGAAATTACATCACAATAAATGTTGAAATATACATCTCATTGATACATTCATGCAAGGAAAGATAATTTAGTCAGGATGTGTTACTTGAAAGGGACTAAATTATTTTTGTCCATTTTTATTGTCCTATAGGACATGGATTAGTATTAAAAAAATCTATAAAAGAAATTGAGAATAAACAATGTACATTGAGAAATATGAATATATATAGAAACAATGTACATTCAGGAATATGAATATATATAGAAAGAATAATTTGAATGTAACGAAGCACTTGAAACTAAGATGAAAATGTATAGTGGATGACCTCATAGATGAAAAAACCTTTTTTAGAAAAGGAGCACAATATTTGATATAACAAGAGGTGATTTCCTTCCAACATGAATGGCTTCTTGCCTTTATTAGAGATTTTGGAGTTGTGAAAAATATAAAGTAGTGGATAAAGAGGTGAATGATGAAGGAATGGAGAGGATGACCATATACAAGCTAGAAGAAACCACAATGGATCTAGATATAGATACTATGGTTGACATTGATTTTTTCACTAGTGACACCCAAGCTCAAATACCAATATAATTAAGTCTCACTATAGCTTAAAAGTATTTATACAAAATTGGGTTGAGTCCACAAGAAAATCAAGAGATCATCGATGTCAAAGGACATCTGTGATAAGCCCGAAACCCTAGAGGTTAAAGGGTAAGCAAGATTGAAGCTTAAAAGAAGTTGAAGGGAGGTAAAAATCCTATGAAAGTTTTATCCTTCAAAGAATTCGTTGGAGTTGTGGTTAGAGATTTCTTTACTTCTATGCAAGAGGAGTAAAAACTCATACACTTGACATCAAAGCACTGTAAGGATATTACACAATCTTCACCACCTTCACAATAAAAATGAGAGAAGTGGAGGTGTATTAGAGACTTGACTTGTATAGCTGTCTTCTTTGACTCAGTCCTAGTGATGAGGTTTGGCTCAAAGAAAAAGTATGTAATGGTTATGGTGACTAAGGAATCCCAAGGAAGTTTGAAAATTATACATCTCACATTTAAGAACATGCTTAAAAATCTCCAACATGCAGAAACAAGTCCATGAAGGAATATCAAAGCACATTAGGCCTCAATTGGTAGTGGAATAAATACAAGATAAAGAACTACTATTCAAGCTTATCAAGAGCCTATGCTTATCAATTGAGTCTCTCTCCTTCATTTAGATTATAGCAATCAATGCCCATACTTTAGTCCCTTTGCAACTACGCCTATCAATGCCCATACTTTAATCCATTTGCAACTACACCTATTGTTGGTTATTCGATTAGGTCTTCTCTCTCCTTAGTATAATGTGTAGCTTCCCCCACAATGTGATTCCTTCTTGATGGTATTCATAATTCACAATGAACTTTTAATCATTCCCTATATGGAAAATTTGGTGAAATGTAAGAAATTATCAAATATTTCCTATGTATGAATGTATGTATTCACTATATATAACTAGGGAATTTTATTCCCTACGTCATAGGTCAATATAGAGCATTTCCTACATGCTTTCAAAGTTCCCTATATAAGAGAGTATGAGAACTTGACTCCCTATCGGAAGTAGGGAGTTATAGATCACTGGATAGGATTCCTAAATTCTCTTAGAATTCCCTACATAATGTAAGAATGCCACTACTCATCTGTGAAAAAAATCAGAGTTGCAGCATTGGAATGTGTGCACGAGAGGGAGAAAGAGGCTCAAAGTACAATAACAAATTCTTGTTTATTAAGTTGCTCAAGGTACAACTTGGGTACACTCTATCTCAAGTTTGATAGTGACCCATAGGTTGTTTATATAGCCTCTACCAAGCTAGGGTTAGGGTTTCCCCTGCCCCTAAGGCTATTCACACCCATCTACCCTCATACACCCTTGCTTACAGTGGGTTCCTATGCCTATCTTCTAACACCCCCCCTCAATGCCAGGGTGGCATTGGATTACAAGGCATGTAAGATGTTCCTCCCCCCCGGGATGCCTTTATAAATCAGGCTTACAAGAGTGTTTTAGGTAGATGATTTAATGAGTCAAAATAGTCGATCTTAAAATGGATTGGAGGCATAGTTGACCACCAATTATTTGGGTACATCAGGAGTGTTGGGACATTTACTAGTGATATGCCCTGTCTTCTTGCATTTGTTACATTTCATTTTCTCAGGATAATTCTTCCAATAGTTGTTTACAAGATGTCCTTTTTTCTCACAGAAAGAACATCTAGTGAGAATTGTATGTACCAATACTTGATCATGGGAAGTTGAAGATGCCTGACTGTTGCTGCTTTCTTTGTGGTTCCTCTTTTCTTCATCCAAACAGGATTGGATGGTACTTGCCAATGTAGGGTTTGGAATGTTGGTAAGAGTGGTTACAAGAGTAGGAAACACCTGTTTTACAACTTTTAGGAGAATAGCAATAGCATCTTCTTCATGTATTGGAGCTTGTACAGAGGAAAGTTGTGCCATAAGTCCCTTCATGTGAGAGATGAATTTCCCCAAATCTTCTCCTAATCTATATTCCAAGCTAAAGAACTCAATTTTAAGGAAGATTTTAGTATTTTTACTAGTGGCTCCATAGAGCTTTTCAAGCTCATCCCATTTTTCTTTAGCAGTGTTTAGTTGATCAACATGATGAATCAGAGACTCATCTAAGTGTAACATTATGATGGCTTGGGCACGTTGGTCATCCTCTACATCAACCAGATTTGCAAATTTTACAACTCTAGTTCCTTGAATGAGAGGCCAATACCTTCTCTCCATCATTTTGTACTTTATAAGTACCTACCATGGGTTGAAATCTTTGCCATCAAACTTTCGAATTTGAGGACAGACATTAGCATATGTTGTGACCATTGGGAAGGTCTTACCACTTGTTAAGAAAAGGGTAGTGTCTATTCCCTTACAAACTTGCCACTGAATGTGGAAGCAAATAAAAAAATTGAAATAAAAGTTGTAATAAGGATAAAGGCTAAAAATCATACAAATGTAATAGTTCAAAGTACGACTGTGGTGGTTCTTTCTTATGTGAAATCTTCTTCCGAGGTTTAATAGTCTTTTAAGGTTTTAATGAGGTAAACCTAGAGTGGACTTCAGGCTCCTCCTTGTGGTATGGCTTAGTGGATGAAGCTTGTGCTGGACAAGGTCGGTCTATGATCTCAATGCTTGTTGCTGATGATTCTGAGGAGAGTACAATGACACTCATCCTTTTGATTGCATTGACTAGTGTACTTGAACCAAAGTCACTCAAGATATGCAATACAAATCTAGTGTATGATGGTCTATGTGTTTATAATTGTACACATAACCTTACAACAATATAAGAAGAGGAAGTTGACAAAATAACACTCACTAGATTTAGTAAATACCCAGCAAGAAAATGATTAGATGATTAATGATTAGTGTTTAGAAAGACTAATGTCAAGCTTAGTGAAATGCTTGAATGAAAGCAGGTTGGAAGTCGACTTCCCAATGCACTTAGTGATGTCCATCAAGCATGTCTAAGAGCTTTTAGATTTCAAATAAGCTTCAAAGAAGATGCTTTAGTGATTAGAATCACTGTTTAATAAAGCTCAGAGTGAAAAAGGTGAAAAATACCAAGTTTAGAGCTTACTGGCTATGGATACCACAGGTTCTTCAGTTAGGGTTTGTCAAAGATCTCTCTCTGTAGAGAACATTTCTAGGAATCCTTGTATATGAGGATAGCCCACTAGGGGGGCTATCAAAGCCCCAAGGTGGTTGCTAGGATTGCATCGCCTGCTGTGTGCACAGTGGTACGAATGACACGCTGACAGAAAACTGCGCCTGTTCTGGAAAACGCGTAATGTTGGGCTCAATCGTGGACAATGTTGGGGGCAGACTTGATATAAGCAACTGCGCCCTAATGTGGAGAAGGGATCTCCAAAAGAAATTAGGAGTAGATATGGCCTCCTTTGTCCTCCCCAAGTCCTTCAAGGTTTGCAGGTACAAGCTAGCTATGGTGGTGAAGGAGATAAGTTGAAGATGATGGACAATATTGTGCACTTAGTGAGGTTGAGGGTATAGGAAGCTGAAGAGATAAGAGGACGATCTGATACCATGTGGAAAAAATCAGAGTTGCAGCATTGGAATGTGTGCACAAGAGGGAGAAAGAGGCCTAAAAGTACAAGAACAAATTATTGTTTATTAAGTTGCTCAAGGTACAACTTGGATACACTCTGTCTCAAGTTTGATAGTGACCCATAGTCAGTTTATCTAGCCTCTGACAAGCTAGGGTTAGGGTTTTCCCTGACCGTAAGGCTATTCACACCCATTTGCCCTCATACACCCTTTCTTACAGTGGGTTCCTATGCCTATCTTCCAACATCATCTATGATAGAAAGAAATTTTAAGTACATATTGAGAATTTCTTACATTCTCTCAAAATTATATATATATAAGATTAATACAAGAAATCCAACCTTTGATCCAAATATTTAAGATCTAGCTTGTAAATAAAATGTCAAATTTGGTGAAATTACAATTAACCCTATGGAAGTGGACTTAGATTATCCAATAATCCAACCACTCCCCAACACACACTGTAACGTGTCCCCTAGTATCATCCAGGACACGTCTTAGCAGTCCATCGGAAAGGATGTCTAGAAAGCTCCACCCGGCACTCCCATGGAATGTTACGGGTCTGCCACGTAGCGGAAGTATCCTGGCCGTTCCCACTTAGGATCGACCGGAATTAGGGTTTTCCTAAAGGGGTCATTAGCTAACAGCAACTAGCGTCAGACCCGAGCGAACTACTTTACGGAGAAATGCCAGGTCCGAAGCAGATTCACGCTGCATTTGGTTCAAGGAGAATGGGAAACGAAAGGGATGCAAAGCTCAACCTCTCTGCCATAAGGCATAGTCCCATTCCGTTCCCCTAAAACAACGTAAATCGGGTAAGACGTAACTCTAGGTCATCGTTCTCGTTATTCTTTTTGATGATGATGATCATCCCGCTGTTCTTCCAGATTTTTGAGAAAAGTTCCCGGCTAATCGGGACCACCCAACCGTAGGACGGACCCATGGCCCATCCTCCGCACTTTCCTCGGTTTGTTTTAGTTATGTAATTATCTAACACATTAATTTGACATATAACAATCAGCTTCTTTAATTAACCTTGTTAAGCACTGGTTCCTTCACGTAATCTTATCACGAGACATAGAAAAACAACATCAAGCAAGTTCTTTAACATTTCATCATTTTATCTTTGAAATACAAGGAGTTCCGCCCGTAGGCTTTTCCATAATCTGCCCGAAGGCTAACCAGTAATCTCCACGGATCACTATTCCAACCGTCAACTAGTATGCGGGCCTCGAGATCCAATCCCGAGTCACGTTAGCCTCTTGTGCAGGACCCGGAAGGCGAGGGATTTACGGCCAGAGCCCCCCTGGCACCCAAGCATCCTCCTGCTCCAAGTAGAACTCAACGGAGAGACCTCTCGCAGCGGGTTCGGTCCACGTTCCCGGCGCGGTCAACAACCCCCTTGGTTAGGGTCAGGCAGGCAGTCGGGGGTAACTGAAGCTGCCTCTCCCTTCAGGCCTTTAACCTGAAGTATAGGTACTTATTTAATTTGTAATTCATAATTCAAACAGAGCCCTAAAATCTCTAGCAAGCACAAATATTTCCATTAATCAACCCAGTTATATGGCAAACTACTAAGGAAGTGTTCTTTCCTTTTTGAGTGTATCAGCACTCGTTCCCAAGGTGTCTTGTAACTTGGCAAGATCTCTTACATTCCGGTGTAGGGCATACCCAACTTGGTTAACCCTAAGGTACCTTAGATATGCTAGTTTCTGGTTTACAACTTTCCTTATTTAGAAGGATACCCAAAAATACGTCTTTTTGCAAGATAACTTGCGTAAGGATCTGCCGTCCTTGATGAGGGTTTTTCATTTTCCTCCTTGTGAATCAATCACAAAATGATTTCATACATGTTGCGCAAGTCCTGCGATGGAATAATCTGTTTATATTCTTTAAGCTGACGTATGTCAGGCTTAGGGTTTCTTCATTTAAGAATCTTAGGGACAAACCCTAGTTTCTTATCTTTATGAATTTATTGTCCCTACGGTAAGAAAAGTAGTCAAGTGTTTAGGGTATGAATGTTTCTATGTTTAGATTGGTTCAGTTATCTTTTGGAAGGTAATATTAATCGTCTTGTCAGGGTTTTTACTATCCTTGTGACAATTTACTTTCCCAATCAATATAGTTTAATTTGGCATATAGCATAATGCCAAGGTGATACAAAGAGCGACAATACTCCTTGGGACAAAAAGGCCTAGCTGAGAAATTGGTGTATACACACTTTATTAGTCCCAAGTCCTCAAATAGCAGGGGAAAAGTGTTAATAGAGTGTCATCCAGCAATTCCCCATTACATTTTCTTTCCAAGTGAGTTCGTATATCTAATTTTTATACTTGTTAATTCTTAACATTTAACTTCCGTTTTCTTTAAAGATGAACTCATGCCAAATAACAACAGTTGCCTTGCTAAGATGTGCAACTAGCAAAGATAACTCCCTAGTAATTTGAGCATCGAAAGAAACCTTTCATGAATTTAGCCATTTTACCATGATTCGTTGCGAAAGGAATAAGACTAATGGTGCAAGATATAATTTCTACACTTTAGGAATATATTACTATAGTAAATGGTTAATCTTGCCTATAATTTTATAATGCTTGATGCAATTTGAAGAAAGCTAATTTGTATACATTGTCACTCATAAGCTAACTCCTTCGTTAAAAATAACTCGAACAAATATATCTATCCTTAACAATTTTTCTTTGCATGATTGACTTAAAACCGAGTTAACACCAAGAAGAAAAACCTGGCTTTGAGGTGAGATATCCACATGGATACCGGGAGATGACCCTCTCGCAGCTACACCTTGGACTTTCTTTGGCGGCATCGTAGTTCGAATGTGAGATAGCCTTTTCCTTTTTCTTCTTGGAATTCCACCGTCTTCTCTTTCCTTTTCCTTTACTTTTTCCCACTCTTCCTCCTTCACTCCCTCTTTTCACTCCCTCTACTTCCCTCCCTATCTTTTATCTCACGGCTATTTCTCCTTTACGGAATACCATATGAGACCATGATGATGAATTGGATTTTTTAAGGACATGGGAGTGTGTGGACACCGACTTGTTTGATAAAACTAAGATCACAAAGCTCAACTAAGGGAGCACTTGCACAAAAAGATCTAAAAAGTGAGTGAAGGAATTAATGCAAGAGAATGGAGGTTCGCAAGGTAGCCTAATGACAAAGTAGGCCTATGGGTGTGACTTGAATAGTCTAAAGAGCTATGAGGGGGGGAAAAAGGGCAAGGGCTTAGGGGGGATTAAAAAAAATCCGAAGGGGGAAAAACAAGGCCTTAGGGGGCATTATACCCGGGAGGGGGGGAACAAGGCCTTAAGGGGGATTTAAAGCCCGGGAGGGGGGGGGAAACAAGGCCTTAAGGGGGATTTAAAGCCTCGGGAGGGGGGGGAAACAAGGCCTTAGAGGGGAAATTATAAACCCAGGAGGGGGGTAATAAGGGCTTAGGGGGGATTAGTGGGAAGGGGGCTTAAGGAAGCCCCCTTAGAAGTTTCTTTAAAGAAGCTTCTAAGAAGCTTCGTGGAAGAGGGACGATGGTATGGCGGCGCCTGTCAATGCCACAGGCGATGGCGTCCCCTAGTCCGGCGACTAATGGCTTCCCCAGCGGCACCTTCTCCAGTGCGGCAACATCTGCGGCTTCCTCCCTCACTCTTCATGCAGCACGGCAGCACCTACCTCCTTCTGTACAGCGGCCCCCTCCCCTCGTTTAAATAGTGGAGGGAGGGGGATCTTCTCTTCTTGCGTGTCGACACTCATGTCCTCCCTCCCTCCACAGGCTCCACCAAGGAGCCTAGTATCTCCTTCTATTCCCCTTCCCCTCCAGCTCGACAGTCGGCTGGAGGGATAAGGGGGGAATGATAATAAAAAAAATTTCTATTTAACTAATTCATTCTTACTAACGCGGGATATTACATTCTCTCCCCCTTGGAGGAATCGAGATGTCCTCATCTCGAGATAAACTGGGGATATTGATGGTTGAGAGAGCTTTCATCTATCCAAGTGGCATTCTCTTCGGGATAATCTTTCCACTGGACAAGACATTCTTTCAAGGTTCTAGATCTTAACTGTCTTTCCCTAACATCTAAGATCCTTTCTGGCCTTAGTTCAAGGACTCCTTGACTAGGCATTACAATTTGTTGGTCATCGAGTACATGATTAGGATTGGGTACATATTTTTTCAATAGGCTGATATGGAATACATTGTGAACCTTTAGGTTCTCAGGGAGTTGCAATTTATAAGCATTGGGTCCTAGGCATTTGAGGATCTTATACGGCCCACAATACCTTGGACTTAGCTTCTTGCATTCTCCTAGGGATAGAGAACTCATTTTAGGGCGTACCCGAATGAATACCATGTCTCCTTCTTCGAAGACTCTTTCTTGACGTTTCAAATCTGCATATGCCTTTTGTCTATCCTTGGCCGCCTGTATGTCTTGTCTTATTGACGTTATTTGATCATCCATGTCCTCCAACATTTGTCTTGAAGCTTCAACTCTTAGGGTTGGATCAGAAAAGTTTAGGGGACTTCGACAATCATGACCATACAATGCCTGGAAAGGGGTCATTTGAATGCTCTGCTGGTAAGAGGCATTATAGGCAAATTCAACTAATGGCAAGTATTGAATCCACCTCTTCGGCTCTCGACAGCAGTATGCCCTAAGCATATCCTCAATGATTTGATTTACTTGCTCTGTTTGGCCATCTGTTTGGGGATGGTAGGCGATGCTAAAATAGAGTTGAGTCCCAATGGCTTCAAAGATAGCTCTCCAGAAGTGTGATGTGAAGAGAGAATCTCGATCACTAATGATTCTTTTAGGTAACCCATGTAGCTTGAATATCTCCTTAATAAACAATCTTGCAATGTCGGAGGCTTTATAGTTTGTCTTTACTGGAATCAGGTGTGCAACCTTGGTAAGCATGTCAACCACCACCATAATGGAATTGTATCCTCCTTGGATTTGGGGTAAGCCCACAACAAAATCCATACTGATGAATTCCCATTTCATTTGGGGAATGTCAAGCGATTGCAGTTTCCCTGGCATCATGACATGTTCGGCCTTGATACGTTGGCAAGACAAACATTCAGTGACATATTTGAGAATGTCACCTTTGAGCATCTCCCAATGCTAGCTCTTCCTAACTGCATTAAGAGTTATTGCATAGCCAGGATATCCTGCGAAAGGAGAATCATGAGCTTCCCATAATATCTTCTGCTTAAGTGACTGGCTTGTTGGTATACACAGCCTTGTTCTGTAGTAGACAAGCCCATTATCAATGGAAAATTCCTGATACTTAGCTTGCAACTTCTGATTCTGCTCCTTGGTAGATATTTCCTTTATCATTGTTTGGTAGGTCAAATCATGGCATGCTTCCTCTCTAGCTAGTTCAAGTATAGGGTTGTTTGGCATAGATACCTTTGTAGCCAGAGATCTAGCTGTTGATGGATTCTGCAAGATTAGGGAATTTAGGAATGCCTTGCGACTGAGTGCATCGGCAACTACATTCTCTTTCCCTGGTCGGTACTTGATTTCAAAATCATATTCCTCCAATACTTCAATCCACCGACGTTGCCTCATGTTGAGCTCATTCTGGGTAAAAATCCATTTGAGACTCTTATGATCGGTTACTAGGGTAAACTTGTTACCCAACAGGTAGTGTCTCCAAAGCTTTAGAGAATGGATGACAGCTAATAATTCCAGATCATGCGTGGCATAATTCTTTTCATGACTCTTCAATTTCCTTGAAGAGTATGCTACTGGATGACCTTCCTGCATAAGTACACACCCTAAGGCAAGAATGCTGGCATCAGTTACTACCTCAAACTCCTTATTGAGGTCAGGAAGTTTTAGAATAGGTGCTGATACCAAACTTTGCTTCAATTTGTCGAAGCTATTTTGTTCGGGAGTTGACCATGTAATAGAAGTCTGCTTCTTTAGTAAGTCTGTAAGAGGTGCTGCAATCAAAGCATAGTTTTTGATAAAGACCCTATACCATCCTGTCAAGCCAAGAAAGCTACGTATTTCTTTGACGGATACTGGTATTGGCCATTCAAGCACATCTCTGACTTTGGCTGGGTCTACTGATATTCCTTCTGATGATACTATGAATCCCAGATATTCAATCTGACGCTTGAAGAATGCACACTTCTTCATTTTCGCATACAGCTTATGGGACCTCATTGTCTCAAGGACAATCCGAAGTTGAGGTTCATGATCTTCTTCCTGTTTGGAATAGACTAAAATGTCATCGAAGAAGACAAGCACGAAATCATCAAGATATGGTCTAAAAATATCCTGCATTAATCTATTGAAGGTGGCAGGTGCATTTGTAAGCCCGAATGACATAACCAAGAACTCAAAGTGCCCATATCTTGTATTGAAGACCGTCTTTGGAATATCTTCTTCCTTGATCCTTATCTGATAATAACCTGACCTGAGATCAATCTTGGAGAAGATCTTTGCACCTTGAAGACGATCGAGAAGCTCATCAATTCTAGGAATAGGATACTTGTTCTTGACTGTCGATTGATTCAACCCTCCGTAATCAATACATAGTCGAAGTGTCCCATCTTTCTTTTTCTGGAATAGTACTGGAGCTCCCCACGGTGAGTTGCTAGGCCGGATGTAACCCTGATCCAACAGTTGCTTGAGCTGTTCCTTCAACTCAATTGCTTCTGGTATGGGCATTCTATAAGGTCTCTTTGCAATTGGTGCAGCTCCAGGCACTAGCCTAATTTCATGATCTACTTCTCTTGGAGGCGGAAGTTCAATCAATTCCTCAGGGAATACGTCAGCGTATTCCTTTAGCCAAGAAGGTCCTTCATGAGACTCTTGCTTTTGATCTAACTTGTTGAGTTTGATCAGGTAAACGGGTAATCCTTTTCTGACTCCTTTTATGATCCGAGAGACTTTGGCTAATTGGATTCTTGGCACTCCTGCCTCACCTTGAGTTGTGACAAACTCCCTTTCAGAGTTTCGAAAGGAAACTTGACCCTTTCCACAGTGGATGTGGGTGTCATTAGGCTTAAGCCAATCCATCCCGAGTAGACACTCATGGATACCTAAATTCATGACTCTGAATTTGACTGAGGTTTTCTTTCTTCCTAGAAAGAATTCCTCCTTAGCAGTTTTCCTGGTACAAGTTACCTCACGACCGTTTGCCAATTCCACAAGCAGGGTAGGTGCTTCTACTATGGTTATTCCTAATCTTTTTGCACATGCTGGTGAGATAAAGGAATGTGTACTGCCACAATCAATCAAGGTTTTGAAACCTTTACCTTGATAGTCCGACGGTGCTTGAATCACCGAGAACTGGCGATTCGGCCCTTTCTTGTGTAAAGCGGCATGGACTGTCGCTCTTTCGAATTCGGATCTTCCTCTTCTTCTTCTTCGCATCTTTGCCTATTGGCAATGCAGGCAGTTCTTCCTCTTCCACGGGTGGCGGCTCCTTGACCGCGGCCTGCATCTTGGAAAGGCGTTTGACGATGTCCCTCGCTGAGCTTGGGACATTGCCTCTTGAAGTGACCGGGTTCGTTGCAGTGGAAACATCGGAGGTTTCGGCCATTACTTTGAGTAGGAACAAAGTTGTTGACGTTATTTGTCCTTGCTTTCTTCCTTTGTCCCTGATTGTGACCTTGAAATCTCTTGACTTGAGGTCTAAATGCTCCTCTGTTCGGGTCATTATAGGACCAAGTTTTATTACCCCTTGGTCTAGCTTGCACCTCCTGAATTATAGGTGCCGCTCGAATGAGTGCATCCTGAAGATCTGATGGACGCATAGATTTGAGACGGGTATTTACGGGTGGATTTAAGCCCGCGCAAAATTTGGACACCTGCTGCGTCATGTCCATCTGTGGCGCATACTTTAAAAGTGAGACGAATTTAGAGTAGTATGCGTCCAGAGTGAGTCCTAGATGTTTTAGCTCGTAGAACTCATTCATTTTTTGTGTACGATATGCAGGTGGCAAATATCTCCCCTGCACGGCTTTCTTTAACTTCTCCCAGGTAACGGACCCCTCTGAAGTCCCTTGATCCCTGCACCATTGTTTCCACCAAAGTCTGGCTTCGCCGGTGAGTTTTAACTTGGCGAGCATGGCCTGATTGGTAGGTGCAGTACTAGCTGCTTCAAAGTAATCCTCCATAGATTCAATCCAAATTTCAGCATCAAACTGGACGAATCTACCTCTCCCGTCAAACTCGGGTGGCTTTATCTGCTTGAGGAGGAACTTCTTCTCCTGGGTCACAGTAGTACTTGATGTAGGGGGCGAATTTGGAACCTGTACCTGGGGTTGTGCCTGGATAAAAGTTTTCTTAACGTTATTATATGATAATTGATGTTAGCTTATCTTTAGTTCAGCTATCTCGTAAATAATGAAGCTAATTAACTTTTTTAACAACTCTGATGCACAGCCAGATATTGATAAAAGAAGTCTTTATTTATATTTACATGGGCGTAGCCTTATACAACATCTCGTGTGATGATAATCCAATCATTACATTCAGTTTGGGGAGAACAACGTTGTATTGCATTTGTCTATAGGAACTGTGTAGTAGTAGGGTTTTGGGTCATGGATCTTTAGGAATCGATAATTCATTGGAAGTTCAGGATACCCTTTTCGTTGGAATCCATACTTCTCATGGCGGCCCAACACTTTAATCCTGTCGGCTGGGATTACACGGGTTACTTTCTCATATACATATGAGTTCATTTCAACCCTCCGACCTTGAATATGTAAAGTCGAATTTACGTGAGCTTCCACAAAAATGAACAGCTTCACGACTTTCAAGTCGTCCAACCACTTGATCCTCTTTAGGTTGGTCTGTAGATAAGCGAACCGGTGGGTAGCTATGTAGTAGATTCCTGAAGACCCTGTCCATCTTCGTTCTATGTATAAAGGTGATGGATTATAAATCTACTCCAGGATGTTCATCATCCCAATTCTTTGTCTATAAAGCGGAGAATGCATTGCAGTCATAAACATGACCCGAAACACCAAAAACTTGTTCCACGCTTCATAGTTCTGCAAGACAGCATTGAAGATGAGGAAATGTTTGGATAGAAACAATTTATTTTATTTTATTGAGATCTCATAAAACAATTCCATTGTTGGTCCGCTCTGATACCAACTGTAACGTGTCCCCTAGTATCATCTAGGACACGTCTTAGCAGTTTATCGGAAAGCATGTCTAGAAAGCTCCACCCGGCACTCCCATGGAATGTTACGGGTCTTGCGATCTAGTTCTTCCCGCGTCTGCCACGTAGCGGAAGTATCCTGGCCATTCCCACTTAGGATCGACCGGAATTAGGGTTTTTCTAAAGGGGTCATTAGCTAACAGCAACTAGCGTCAGACCCGAGCGAACTACTTTACGCAGAAACGCCAGGTCCGAAGCGGATTCACGCTGCACTTGGTTCAAGGAGAATGGGAAACGAAAGGGATGCAAAGCTCAACCTCTCTGCCATAAGGCATAGTCCCATTCCGTTCCCCTAAAACAACGTAAATCGGGTAAGACGTAAGTCTAGGTCATCGTTCTCGTTATTCTTTTTGATGATGATGATCATTCCGCTGTTCTTCGAGATTTTTGAGAAAAGTTCCGGCTAACCGGGACCACCCAACCGTAGGACGGACCCATGGCCCATCCTTCGCACTTTCCTCGGTTTGTTTTAGTTATGTAATTATCTAACACATTAATTTGACATATAACAATCAGCTTCTTTAATTAACCTTGTTAAGCACTGGTTCCTTCACGTAATCTTATCACGAGATATAGAAAAACAACATCAAGCAAGTTCTTTTAACATTTCATCATTTTATCTTTGAAATACAAGGAGTTCCGCCCGTAGGCTTTTCCATAATCTGCCCGAAGGCTAACCAGTAATCTCCAGGGATCACTATTCCAAGCTTCCGCCTGTCAACTAGTATGCGGGCCTCGAGATCCAATCCCGAGTCACGTTAGCCTCTTGTGCAGGACCCAGAAGGCGAGGGATTTACGGCCAGAGCCCCCCCTGGCACCCAAGCGTCCTCCTGCTCCAAGTAGAACTCAACGGAGAGACCTCTCGCGGCGGGTTCGGTCCACGTTCCCGACGCGGTCAACAACCCCCTTGGTTAGGGTCAGGCAGGCAGTCGGGGGTAACTGATGTCAAGATTGTGGGAGAGAAGGAAGGAGTCTCGCTTGAAGCTTTCTTGCTTGCACAATGGGGGAAGACACACAAGGGTGGAGGCTGAAAACAGTTTTCCTCTTCTTAGTTGTGTAAGCCAAAAGAACTCAAGTACAAAGAAATAGAAGAACCCTATATATGGGTCTCAAACCAAACTCAACTAACTAAGGTGGCATACTAACTGAGCCACGAACTAGAGTAGATAAGGATAGCTATCATGTAGCTATTATTCATGGGCGGTGTACCAACCGCGTCTGCAACTGACAAGTCGGTGACATAAATATACAACGGTCACCCTGGCGTATCACGAGTGGAGCTCGATATCTCAACACTCCCCCTCGAGCTCAATCCCAATTCCTGCACACCAAGCAGGTCTCTGAACTTGCGCAGCTTCTCTGCGCCCAATGCCTTCGTGAATATGTCAGCTACCTGATCCTCTGTGCTTACATAAACTAGATCAATAAGACCTAGTAAAACCCTCTCTCGCACATAGTGATAATGCACCTCAATGTGCTTTGTTCTAGCATGATAGACTGGGTTATTTGCCAAGTGTATACTACTCATGTTGTCACAATAAATGACAACTGGCCCATCTGTAGACTGATGCATATCATAAAGTAGCTTATGCAACCAAGCTACCTCACATGCAGCCATTGCTGCACCCCTGTACTCAGCCTCTGTGCTCGACAAGGCAACTGTAGGCTGTTTCTTGCTGCTCCAAGTGACTGCAGCACTCCCAAAAGAGAATACATATCCACTGGTAGATCGTCTATCAGAAATACTACCAGCCCAATCAGCATCAGTGTATCCATGCAACTGTATCTGAACCCCAGTCTCATAAAATAGTCCATACTGCAATGTGGACTTCACATACCTAAGTATGCGTCTAGCCGCATCCAAATGTGGTTTCCTTGGAGCCTGCATAAACTGACTTACCAATCCAACAGCATAGCTCAAATCTGGCCTGGTAATAGTCATATAAATCAAACTTCCTACTATGCGTCTGTACATAGTAGGGTCTTCTAGAAGCTCACCTGCATCTGTGCTCAGCTTCACATTTTGCTCCAAAGGAACTGAAATAGGCTTACAGCCTGTCATCCCATATTTGGACAGCATGTCCAATCCATACTGCCTCTGCAAGAGCTGTATCCCACTTGGTGATCTAATCACCTCAATGCCCAAGAAATAACGCAGCTCTCCCAAATCCTTCATCTCAAACTTCTGCTTCAATAGCATTTTCACATGAAGGATATCTTCATCACTGTCACCTGTCATAATCAAATCATCAACATAAATGACAAGCAGCATAATACCTTTCTCTGTTTTTCTCACATAAAGTGAGAAATCTGCCTTGGAAATCTGAAAGCCAATAGTGACAAGATACTGTCCTATCTTGTCAGACCATGCTCTAGGTGCTTGCTTCAAGCCATACAAGGCTTTCTTCAACCTGCAAACAAACTCAGGATGAACAGCATGCACATAACCTGGTGGCTGCTCCATATAGACCTCTTCTTGCAAATCACCATGCAAGAAGGCATTCTTTACATCCATCTGATGTAAAGACCATCCCTTTGATGCAGCCATAGCAATGACTGCTCTTACGGTTGCCATCCTTGCAACCGGACTAAATGTTTCTTCATAGTCAATGCCATATGTTTGTGCATACCCCTTGACTACTAATCTTGCCTTGTATCTGTTCACAGAACCATCAGCATTGTGCTTCACCTTATAAACCCACTTACAGCCAATTGCATTCTTACCTTTAGGCAAAGGTACTAACTCCCATGTAGCATTTGCTTCCAAGGCATCCATTTCTTCATCCATGGCTTTCTCCCATTTTTCTTTTCCCATGGCTTGCTCAAAAGAAGTGGGTTCTGGTTCCTGTATCACCTTGACCATATATGCATAGTGAATGGCTGTAAATCCATCATATTTCAGCCTATCCACAGGATACCTAACTCTGGTAGACCTGCGCAAAGTGGGTTCACTCCCAGGTGCTCTCAAAACATCCCTGGTCTTCCTTACTCCAGGTGTAACAATAGAAGGAATACCCAACTCATCATCAATGCTCTGTTCTGAGCCACTGGATTCACCATCCACATAAGAGTGACCTGCATTCACATCAAACATGGGCTGATCAACCTTCTCTTTTCCTTTTCGTGATACCTGCATACCACTATCTGCATTGCTTTGAGAAGATTCTCCTGATCTCAATCTGCCTGTCCATGGCGAAGAATGTGAACCACTGCTAGAGGACGCTCCACGTCCACTAATATTTTGTGACTGTTGCTGTGAATTCTGTGTAGCATTACCATTTTGTGCATCTTCATCATCAATCACATTTACTGGTCTATACCAGCTACTCATCTCATCAAAAACAACATCTCTGCTCACTGTAAACTTACGAGTAGAAGGGTTATAGCATCTATACCCTTTTTGCTGCAGAGAGTAACCAATAAAGATGCACTTCTCAGCTTTTGGATCCAACTTGGATCTCAGCTCATCTGGCACATGTACATAGGCAATGCAACCAAAAATTTTCAAATGAGAAATATCTGGTTTCCTACCAGTATACCTCTCCTCTGGAGTCATTCCATGTATTGCTGCAGTGGGAGTCCTGTTCATTATGTAGATTGCTGTAGCAACTGCTTCAGCCCAATAAAAATCTGGCAAGTCTTTTTCATTGAGCATGGCACGAGATACCTCTCCAATATGCCTGTTTTTCCTTTCTGCAATTCCATTTTGTTGTGGGGTATAACTGCATGAATATTGCTGCTTTATGCCATGCTCCTGCAAGAACTTTGCAAACTCATTTGAGAGGTACTCTCCCCCTCCATCTGACCTTAGGCATTTTATCTGCAAGCCTGTTTCTTTTTCAACCATAGCTTTAAGAGTTTTGAAATGCCCAAAAACTTCACTTTTCTTTTTCATAAAATACACCCAAACTTTTCTGCTATAGTCATCAATAAAACTGACAAAATAATGACAGCCTCCAAGAGATGCAGCTTTAGTTGTCCACACATCAGAGTGAATTAATTCCAATGGCTTCTCACTCTCTTAAACATGTCTAGGAAATGGTTTCCTTGCCTATTTTCCAAACTGACAGGCTTCACATACCTTATGCATTTCTGCAACCTTGAATTTGGGCAATCCTGCAACAATATTTTGGGCCTGCATTGATTTAAGTCGCTGTACATTAACATGACCAATGCGTTTATGCCAGATATCAATATCTGCAACTACACCGGTCCCATGTGCAAACATTGCTGCACTCAATTCAGACATGTCTGCATCCAATGTAAACATTCTGCCCTTCTTCTTTCCTTTTGCTATCAAGCGACCTTTATTTTTCATATCCTCAACAAAGCATCCATGAGGATTAAATCTGACCTGCAAGCCCTGTTCAACCATTTGACCAACTGAAACCAGATTCTTGGTAATATTCGGGACATGAAATACATCGGACAGGTATTTCTTTTTCCCACCCTGCATAGACAAGGGAATTTTTCCAATCTGCACAATAGGATGTGCAGTATCATCACCAGTCTCCACAAATCCTGGTTTTTCCATTTTCCTTGCATCCTCCATCCATTCTGCATGACCTGTCATGTGGTTTGATGTACCTGAGTCAACATACCATACATCATTGCTTTCTTCTGCACTTGTCATAGAATTGTTCATGTGCTGCACCATGAACAAATGCTCATTTCTGTCATCACCCTGTCTACTAGAAGATGCATAATTCCCTTGTTGCAGTTTTCCATTCATGATGTCATTCTGCTTTTTATAGCAGTCTTTAGCCATATGACCCATTTTACCACAATAGTAGCATTCAACATTACTGTTTGCATTTTGGCCTCTTTGCCATCCACCACGACCTCTTTGGCTCCCCCTGCCTCTAGAGTTACCACGTCCTCCTCCATAGGACTGGTTTTCTTGAGTTTGCTGCATATTCTGATTTCTGCCACGGCCTCCAAATCGGCCTCCTCTACCTCTGCCTCTACCTCTTCCAGCATTTGAGTAGAAGACAGCTTCTTTTGAAGTTCCTCCTGAAGAAGATGCACCACCATTTCTCTGTTCCTCAGAAATTAGAAGAGCAATCAACTCCTCAAAATCAGGAAATCTTTCACGAACTGAAATGGATGTCCGAAACTGTGCATAATCCTTTCCTAGACCATTCAAGGTCACGGAAACTAAATCATCATCTTCCACTGGCGACCCAATGGAAGCAAGTGCATCTGCAATCTTCTTCACCTTCATGTGGTAGTCGTTGATGCTCATACTTTCTCTTTGCACATTATGCAACTCTTGCTTGAGCTGCATTTTCCTGGCTTGCGTATTTGTGCTATACATTTTTGACAAAGTATCCCATGCCTCCTTTGGCGTACTTGCATCCTGAATATGCACAATCATAGAGTCTGAAATACTGATAGACAGCCAATACATAACTTTCCTGGCTCTCTCATGCCATGTTTTAAATGCCTGCATTTGTTGTTGATTGGGAACATCAGGAAGAACTGGTTCTTCTTCATTTCCTGCAACAAATTCCCAATATCCTTTTCCCATAAGGAAATTCGTCATTCTAAACTTCCATGCCTGGAAGTTGTTCTTGTCAAGCTTTTCAGTGACAATCTGTGAAAGAGAATCAGACGCCATTACAGAATACTGCAAGAAATTCTGTCACTGCAAAAAACACAGCTTCACCCTCACAAGGGCAAATCTGCAAAACTGGCGAAAGTGGTATTTGACCACACAGTCACTTCCTAGTGACGATTTTGCATAAACAGGAACCAAGGATGATTCTGAAACTCCCAATGTCTCTGCGCACAAGCATACGATGCAATTTCTACAGTAACTTTTCACCGACCTGTAGAACAGTGGTCGCACAGCATAAAACTGAGCCTTTTCTTGAGTGCGTGCAGAAAACTTCCGTCTGCAAAACAGGCCCCGAAATGGCCTCAAATCAAAAAAACAAGTTGGGTATGCCCTACACCGGAATGTAAGAGATCTTGCCAAGTTACAAGACACCTTGGGAACGAGTGTTGATACACTCAAAAAGGAAAGAACACTTCCTTAGCAGTTTGCCATACAACTGGGTTGATTGATGGAAAAATTTATGCTTGCTCGAGATTTTAGGGCTCTGTTTGAATTATGAATTACAAATTAAATAAGTATCTATACTTCAGGTTAAAGGCCTGAAGGGAGAGGCAGCTTCAGTTGTTGAGATATCGAGCTCCACTCGTGATACGCCAGGGTGACCGTTGTATATTTATGTCACCGACTTGTCAGTTGCAGACGCGGTTGGTACACCGCCCATGAATAATAGCTACATGATAGCTATCCTTATCTACTCTAGTTCGTGGCTCAGTTAGTATGCCACCTTAGTTAGTTGAGTTTGGTTTGAGACCCATATATAGGGTTCTTCTATTTCTTTGTACTTGAGTTCTTTTGGCTTACACAACTAAGAAGAGGAAAACTGTTTTCAGCCTCCACCCTTGTGTGTCTTCCCCCATTGTGCAAGCAAGAAAGCTTCAAGCGAGACTCCTTCCTTCTCTCCCACAATCTTGACATGGTATCAGAGCCTTGTTCGTGGTAAGGAGCTCAAGAAAGCAAGCCAAGCTCGCGGTGGTCTGGTAAGAGGAGCAGTGTTGCTTTCATTTCCTGTTTTTGGGAGCAGATCTCTGCAGGTAGCACAGCCGGAAATTGTAGGAGTGCATTGTCTCAGGTTGAGACGCCCTTCGCGGTGAAGCAAGAGGGCAGTATATGTTGTGGGCAAGGGCTTTAGCCCTTGGTGACCCTGTTTTTTTTATTTGAGGCCATTTCGGGGCCTGTTTTGGAGGCGGAAGTTTTTTGCACACACTCAGCAAGAGGCCCTATTTTATGCTGTGCGATCACTGTTCTATAGGTCGGTGAAAAGTTACTGTAGAAATTGCATCATATGCCTGTGCGCAGAGACATTGGGAGTTACAGAATCATCCTTGTTGCCTATTGATGCAAAATCGTCACTAGGAAGTGACTATGTGGTTAAATACCACTTTCGTCAGTTTTGCAGATTTGCCCTTGTGAGGCTGAAGCGGTTTTCTCTGCAATGACAGAATTTTTTGCAGTATTCTGTAATGGCGTCTGATTCTCTTTCACAGATTGTAACTGAAAAGCTTGACAAGAACAACTTCCAAGCATGGAAGTTTAGAATGACGAATTTCCTTATGGGAAAAGGATATTGGGAATTTGTTGCAGGAAATGAAGAAGAACCAGTTCTTCCTGATGTTCCCAATCAACAGCAAATGCAGGCATTCAAAGCATGGCATGAGAGAGCCAGGAAAGTTATGTACTAGCTGTCCATCAGTATTTCAGACTCTATGATTGTGCATATTCAGGATGCAAGTACGCCAAAGGAGGCATGGGATACTTTGTAAAAAATGTATAGCACAAATACGCAAGCCAGGAAAATGCAACTCAAGCAAGAGTTGCATAATGTGCAAAGAGAAAGTATGAGTATCAATGACTACCACATGAAGGTGAAGAAGATTGCAGATGCACTTGCTTCCATTGGGTCGCTAGTGGAAGATGATGATTTAGTTTCTATGACCTTGAATGGTCTAGGAAAGGATTATGCACAGTTTCGGACATCCATTTCAGTTCGTGAAAGATTTTCCGATTTTGAGGAGTTGATTGCTCTTCTAATTTCTGAGGAGCAGAGAAATGGTGGTGCATCTTCTTCAGGAGGAACTTCAAAAGAAACTGTCTTCTACTCAAATGCTGGAAGAGGTAGAGGCAGAGGTAGAGGAGGTCGATTTGGAGGCCGTGGTAGAAATCAGAATATGCAGCAAACTCAAGAAAACCAGTTCTATGGAGGAGGACGTGGTAACTCTAGAGGCGGGGGAGCCAAAGAGGTCGTGGTGGATGGCAAAGAGGCCAAAATGCAAACAGCAACGTTGAATGCTACTACTGTGGTAAAATGGGTCATATGGCTAAAGACTGCTATAAAAAGCAGAATGGCATCATGAATGGGAAATTGCAACAAGGAAATTATGCATCTTCTAGTAGACAGGGTGATGACAGAAATGAGCATTTGTTTATGGTGCAGCACATGAACAACTCTGTGACAAGTGCAGGAGAAAGCAACGAAGTGTGGTATGTTGACTCAGGTGCATCAAACCACATGACAGGTCATGCAGAATGGATGCAGGATGCAAGAAAAATGGAAAAACCAGGATTTGTGGAGACTGATGATGATACTGCACATCCTATTGTGCAGATTGGAAAAATTCATTTGTCTATGCAGGATGGGAAAAAGAAATACATGTCAGATGTATTTCATGTCCTGAATATCACCAAGAATCTGGTTTCTGTTGGTCAAATGGTTGAGCAGGGTTTGCAGGTCAGATTTAATCCTCATGGATGCTTTGTTGAGGATATGAAAAATAAAGGTCGCTTGATAGCAAAAGGAAAGAAGAAGGGCAGAATGTTTACGTTGGATGCAGACATGTCTGAATTGAGTGCAGCAATGTTTGCACATGGGACCGGTGTAGTTGCAGATATTGATATCTGGCATGAACGCATTGGTCATGTTAATGTACAACGACTTAAATCAATGCAGGCCCAAAATATTGTTGCAGGATTGCCTAAATTCAAGGTTGCAGAAATGCATAAGGTATGTGAAGCTTGCCAATTTGGAAAACAGGCAAGGAAACCATTTCCTAGACATGTTCAAGAGAGTAAGAAGCCATTGGAATTAATCCACTCTGATGTGTGGACTACTAAAGCTGCATCTCTTGGAGGCTGTCATTATTTTGTCACTTTTATTGATGACTATAGCAGAAAAGTTTGGGTGTATTTTATGAAAAAGAAAAGTGAAGTTTTTGGGCATTTCAAAACTCTTAAAGCTATGGTTGAAAAAGAAACAGGCCTGCAAATAAAATGCCTAAGGTCAAATGGATGGGGAGAGTACCTCTCAAATGAGTTTGCAAGGTTTCTGCACGATCATGGCATAAAGCAGCAATATTCATGCAGTCATACCCCACAACAAAATGGAATTGCAAAAAGGAAAAACAGGCATATTGGAGAGGTATCTCCTGCCATGCTTAATGAAAAAGACCTACCAGATTTTTATTGGGCTGAGGCAATTGCTACAGCAGTCTACATAATGAATAGGACTCCCACTGCAGCAATCCATGGGATGACTCCAGAGGAGAGGTATACTGGTAGGAAACCAGATATTTCTCATTTGAAGATTTTTGGCTGCATTGCCTATGTTCATGTGCCAGATGAGTTGAGATCCAAGTTGGATCCAAAAGCTGAGAAGTGCATCTTTATTGGTTACTCTCTGCAGCAAAAAGGGTATAGATGTTATAACCCTTATACTCATAAGTTTACAGTGAGCAGAGATGTTGTTTTTGATGAGATGAGTAGCTGGTATAAACCAGTAAATGTGATTGATGATGTAGATGCACAAAACGGTAATGCTGCACAGAATTCACAGCAGCAGTCACAAAATATTAGTGGACCTGGAGCGTCCTCTAGTAGTGGTTCACATTCTTCGCCATGGACAGGCAGATTGAGATCAGGAGAATCTTCTCAAAGCAATGCAGATAGTGGTATTCAGGTGTCACGAAAAGAAAAAGAGAAGGTAGATCAGCCCATGTTTGATGTGAATGCAGGTCATTCTTATGTGGATGGTGAATCTAGTGGCTCAGAACAGAGCATTGATGATGAGTTGGGTATTCCTTCTATTGCTACACCTGGAGTAAGGAAGACCATGTATGTTTTGAGAGCACCTGGGAGTGAACCTACTTTGCGCAGGTCTACTAGAGCTAGGTATCCTGTGGATAGGCTGAAATATGATGGATTTACAGCCATTCACTATGCCTATATGGTCAAAGTGATACAGGAACCAGAACCCACTTCTTCTGAGCAAGCCATGGGAAAAGAAAAATGGGAGAAAGCCATGGATGAAGAAATGGATGCCTTGGAAGAAAATGCTACATGGGAGTTGGTACCTTTGCCTAAAGGTAAGAATGCAATTGGCTGTAAGTGGGTTTATAAGGTGAAGCACAATGCAGATGGTTTTGTGAATAGATACAAGGCAAGATTAGTAGTCAAGGGGTATGCACAAACTTATGGCATTGATTATGAAGAAACATTCAGTCCGGTTGCAAGGATGGCAACCGCAAGAGCAGTCATTGCTATGGCTGCATCAAAGGGATGGTCTTTACATCAGATGGATGTAAAGAATGCCTTCTTGCATGGTGATTTGCAAGAAGAGGTCTATATGGAGCAGCCACCAGGTTATGTGCATGCTGTTCATCCTGAGTTTGTTTGCAATTTGAAGAAAGCCTTGTATGGCTTGAAGCAAGCACCTAGAGCATGGTCTGACAAGATAGGATAGTATCTTGTCACTATTGGCTTTCAGATTTCCAAGGCAGATTTCTCACTTTATGTGAGAAAAACAGAGAAAGGTATTATGCTACTTGTCATTTATGTTGATGATTTGATTATGACAGGTGACAGTGATGAAGATATCCTTCATATGAAAATGCTATTGAAGCAAAAGTTTGAGATGAAGGATTTGGGAGAGCTGCGTTATTTCTTGGGCATTGAAGTGATTAGATCACCAAGTGGGATACAACTCTTGCAGAGGCAGTATGGATTGGACATGCTGTCCAAATATGGGATGACAAGCTATAAGCCTATTTCAGTCCTATGTACAGACGCATAGTAGGAAGTTTGATTTATATGACTATTACCAGGCCAGATTTGAGCTATGCTGTTGGATTGGTAAGTCAGTTTATGCAGGCTCCAAGGAAATCGCATTTGGATGCGGCTAGACGCATACTCAGGTATGTGAAGTCCACATTGTAGTATGGACTATTTTATGAGACTAGGGTTCAGATATAGTTGCATGGATACACTGATGCTGATTGGGCTGGTAGCATTTCTAATAGACGATCTACCAGTGGGTATGTGTTCTCTTTTGGGAGTGCTGTAGTCACTTGGAGCAGCAAGAAACAGCCTACAGTTGCCTTGTCGAGCACAGAGGCTGAGTACAAGGGTGCAGCAATGGCTGCATGTGAGGTAGCTTGGTTGCATAAGCTACTTTATGATATGCATCAGTCTACAGATGGGCTAGTTGTCATTTATTGTGACAACATGAGTAGTATACACTTGGCAAATAACCCAGTCTATCATGCTAGAACAAAGCACATTGAGGTGCATTATCACTATGTGCGGGAGAGGGTTTTACTAGGTCTTATTGATCTAGTTTATGTCAGCACAGAGGATCAGGTAGCTGACATATTTACAAAGGCATTGGGCGTAGAGAAGCTGTGCAAGTTCAGAGACCTACTTGGTGTGCAGGAATTGGGATTGAGCTTGAGGGGGAGTGTTGAGATATCGAGCTCCACTCGTGATATGCCAGGGTGATCGTTGTGCATTTATGTCACCGACTTGTTAGTTGCAGATGCGGTTGGTACACCGCCCATGAATAATAGCTACATGACAGCTATCCTTATCTACTCTAGTTTGTGGCTCAGTTAGTATGCCACCTTAGTTAGTTGAGTTTGGTTTGAGACCCATATATAGGGTTCTTCTATTTCTTTGTATTTGAGTTCTTTTGGCTTACACAACTAAGAAGAGGAAAACTGTTTTCAACCTCCACCTTTGTGTGTATTCCCCCATTGTGCAAGCAAGAAAGCTACAAGTGAGACTCCTTCCTTCTCTCCCACAATCTTGACATATATGAGGCTTGAAAAGTCCATGTGTAGGCCCATTTTTCCCTCTACCTTCTCCACTTGGATTTCCTTTACACTCTCTTCTTCCTTCTTCACCTGCACTTTCTTCCTTGCTTCTAGTTCCTTCTTTAGATCATTCACCTACCTCTGATATATGGTTATCTGCTTTGTCTTCTCTAGCTAGTAGACTGTAAGCACATCCTTCTCAATCTTTAACTCTGTCATAGTGGCATTCCTATCTTCCTTCATCCTTTCGAGTGTGGCCTAGGAGCTCCTACACATATTTTTCGTAGTTGGTTGCTCCTTGTTGGTATGGCTAATGGCATGGACATTGTCAATGCGACCTTGGACTTCTTTGGGCCTTTTTCTAGATTTTTCATCCACCACAGTAGGTCTTTTTGTTCCTATCACTGGGGCTCTACCACTTGGGGCTAGTCCAAGTTGCTCATTGAGTTTAGCAAGTAGTATTGCACCCACGCCACCATGTTGCTTTGGTCCACTTCCACTTCTAAGCTCTCCTGGGTGGTGGCCAAGCATGGCAATGAGGGATGGTGGTGGTGGGCACATAGGGGCCTTTCCTTTGCTTGGCACAATGAGCCCTTAAGCTCTTTCCTATGCTAATGTAGCACTGCGGCCTAGTTCATCACCTGGGCTTCTTCCTTGTGAACTCTTTAGGGCAGGAAGCTTGCTCTACTGACAACCTCAAGGCTTAGGCCATTTTCTCATCATCTTCTCTTTTCATCCATTCCTCATCCTCTATTTGCTTTGTTTTTTGTTTTTCTTCTGCTCTTCTCAACTCCTCTTCCACCTTTCTCAGTCGCTCCTCTTCTTCTTCCTACTACTTTTTCTATTCATCTTCTAGCTCTTTTGACTCCTGTTTAGCTTCTAGTTCTGTGTCTCCTTCCACTATGGTTTTCTTCTTCTTCCCTGTGATGGTTAACTTGAATTTTTCCTTTTGTCCTTTGCTCAATGGGACTCAACCCTCCTTTCCTTCCCCACTAATAGTTCTCTCACTCGAAGCCTCTTGTTGCTATTGGACTTGGAGTAGAGCTTCCTTCTTTTTTGCGGCTTGCTTTGCTTCCTCCTTTTGTACTCTCGTGGCCTCTTCATATTCGAAGTTTCTAGTGGAGAAAGAGACTGAAGTGAACATCTTTAAGGGTGACTACATAGGTGATCTATGGGCCAATGAGTGCTTGGGGGTTTCTTCTGTAAAAATTACACGGCGCAACGAATAAAATCTGAGAGAGAGAGTACACAACAGATAAGAGGAGAATTGGAAAGTTTCTTTAGCTCCAAACAACTGATACAGAGATGGGTATGTCCACCCGTGCGCTTCCATTGTGAAGCTTACATGGTGATCTAGATAGAAGATATGTGAAGAGCTTAAGGCTAGTTGGAACAACTCTAACTGGGTGAAAGATGGATGATCGATGACTATGAAGGGGTTTAGCTTTTATAGCCCGCAAAGGTGGTTAGGTCAGCCTAACCGACCTACCATATGAGCCTCCACTAGTCGACTAGGGCCTTTACCATCAGCAGGTCGGGGGCATTGCCCCCAGACCCTAGAATAGGGGCTCCTTTTAACTCCCTTACCCCACAACTCGATGCAATGTGCCTCGAGTCACTACCAGCTTAACTACTCTGTCTAACCCAAAGATTAGACCCACAATGGTCACCTTTTTTCCATGTGATCACATAGACTTCATCTGATATACAAGTCAAGACTCAACCAATATCCAGGCTCACATTTGGCTTCTCCTCATAATGGGGGCCTTACAACTTTGAGCACCATGGATCATTGGTGACACATTATGAGGGTAAGGCATTGAACGTATCTAACATCTTCCACCACTTCTGACCTCCTAGATGATGGCGGTGAACACACCTCCAAACCCTATGTTGGAGGCCTTGGATGCTCCTAACTCCTTCCTTTCCATCTCCGCTATGGAAGTCAAAGAATCCCCACCTACTTCTCTAGCTCCTATGGCTAGGGATTTTGCTGAAGATTCAATAGTCTTACGCACATAGCATTTTTTATCTCATCGAGAGAGCTTAGCCACAAGGCTCTCGAGTAGTGGTAGTCCAATCTTGCTCATCAAGGCATTGTACCTTTGAGACTAGAGAATAGAGCATGAACTGCCTTTTTTCATGCAACCTGATGTCGGGGTTAGGGATGTTGGCTAAGTTGACTCCATTTTTGTATACTTGGGCCTTGTCCATCCCTAGCATGCTATAAACATCTCTCTTGGGTGGCCTCTTGGGATTTTTGACCAGCCCTAGAGCTCTTTCCACCATTTCGGGACTCAACTCAACTTCTACTCTGTGAGTATCCTCTCCTCGCCCCATTTTCATGGTGTCAGGATTCCTATTAACATCAAAATTTTGCACAAACTCCTATTAGCATCAAAATTTTGCACAAATTTTTTTAGTCAATGGCTTGGCCAACCTTCTCCATATAGTTACTAAGATTACATTGGTTGATAATTTGTTTTACTACTTGTTCTTCCATCGCCATGCCTTCTAATTTCTCGATGCTTCTCAACTTAAGCTGACTAAAGGCCATTTTTTTGTCGTTCGATCGTATTTGGCCTGCTCTTCTTCCATGAATGAAAGCTTGCTACCTTTTTCATGTCCTACCATCTCCAAATCTTGACATGATGCAACAGCTCCCTATTAGTTCACTTAAAATAACATTTTACAAAAAGATAAAAAGATCATGAATATATGCTATGGAAAGGTGAAATGCTTAAGTATAGAATGAAAATTTTTGCTTCAAGCAGTCCACACACTCCAAAAAGAATTTCATGAAACTTTTTCTTAAGTACAAATTGACTTTTATTTGTCCTTTTTGCTTTTAAAATTCAATTTAAGGTAAGCCGTGTCTTCTTTTCCACCTTACTTCCTCCCCCCAGGAGTGATAAAAATCCTTCCTAGGATTAGTGGATGAATGGTTAAGGGAATTAACTGCATGCTTGCTGTGCTTTACTTCATCATGAGCCAACCATAAAAGTTTGGGTTATACTCCAAGTGGGTATGATGGTCCATATCATGAGGTCTAATGCCTATGTGTGTAATGTAGGTCACGACATTAGTTAGGAAGTCACCAAAGTTTATCCTATATAGCGATGTGCAGTTCTTCATGAGTCTGGATTTAATTAGGGGTGGTCCATAACATGTTCCTCTAATGGTCTATTGTGACCAATGGCCAATGGCCAATGCTCTGAAAGAGGTGGGAGCCACATAGGTTGGATCGTAACTCAGAGGTTTTGATGTCCCATCTCTGCTTGACATTGGTCATAATTTGACAGCCTAAATATAGTCATTCATAGCTCCTAGTAGCTAGCATGGTGAAGGTGGCGTCCAATCGTTTAATGCAGGTGGCTAAGTCATCCCCTGTGGTTGTGTTAAGAATCGTGTGGTGGGGGGAGTTGCTCAAGATGCTGCGCCGAACACACACAAAATGCACAAGGAGAAGCTCACTCAAGAGACAAGAAGAGAGATGGAGGCCAAAACGTTTTCTTGCTGATTTCTTCTTCTTCTTTCAAACACTTTACAATGTACACAAAGTATAGATAAGATACAACATAAAGGAAAGTGGCCTACTAAGTCAAACAATGCATAACCGACTACACTAATCGATTGGTGCTATAACTATGCCAGCTGTAGATAGGTTTAATAACCTGAATATAATAAGTAATGAGTCATGGCCAGGTGTGAGTCATAATGACCACCGACGTGCTAAGTGTAGACGTGTGGACCCATCTAACCAGGCGGTCCATCATCAATGTCCGCATGTGTTGAGCTTGTCATCTCAACAGTCCCCCTCAAGCTCAACTGCATCTCTGCAACTCCAAGTAAGCTTCGAAACTTTTGAAGCTTCTCTGTATCCAATGCCTTTGTGAAGATGTCAGCTATCTGATCCTGTGTGCTGATATACACCAAGTCAATCTCACATGCTAGTACCTTCTCTCTCACAAAGTGGTAGTGTACCTCAATATGTTTTGTCCTGGCATGGAACACAGGGTTCCTAGCCAACTGTATAGTGCTCATGTTGTCACAATAAATGACAACTGGACCTTCCACCTGCACATCCAAATCAGCCATTAACTTCTGTAGCCATACTACCTCACATGCTGCAACAGTAGCACCTCTATACTCAGCCTTTGTACTCGACAAAGCAACTATAGATTGCTTTTTGCTGCTCCAAGCAACTGCTGCACTACCAAGAGAGAACATGTATCAGCTGTAGATCTTCAATCACACATACTACCAGCCCAATCTGCATCTGTGTATCCAAACACCTGTACATCTGTACCTGCCTCATAGAAAAGTCCATAATGTAATGTGGACTTCACATATCTCAATATGCGTCTGACTGCATCCAAATGTGGCTTTCTAGGTACTTGCATAAACTGACTCACAAGACCAACAACGTAGCTCAAGTCTAGCCTTGTAATGGTCATGTAGATCAAACTCCCCACTATCCTCCTGAACATAGTAGGATCTTCTATCTCATCCCCAACATCAGCACTCAACTTTACATTCTGCTCCAACAGGACTGAAAGTGACTTGCATGTTGTCATATCATACTTGGACAACATATCCAAGCCATACTGTCTTTGGGACAGCCATATACCATCATCACATCTGATGACCTCAATGCTAAGGAAGTACCTTAGCTCACCTAAATCCTTCATCTCAAACTTCTTCTTCAAAAAATCCTTGACTTCAGCAATCCCACTATCACTATCACCTGTAATAATCAAGTCATCCACATAGATGACTATGATGACCAAACCTGCATCTCTCTTTCTCACATAAAGTGAGTGATCAGCATTAGAAACATAAAAGCCAATATTGACAAGATACTCTCTGATCTTGTCAGACCATGCTCTAGGTGCTTCCTTGAGTCCATAGAGTGCCTTCTTCAACCTCCACACATACGTGGGATGCTCTAAATCTTCATAACTTGCTGGTTGATTCATATACACTTCTTCCTGCAAATCACCATGCAAGAAGGCATTCTTCACATCCATTTGCTGCAACCTCCAACCTTTGGCTACTGCCAAAGCAATTACACATCTGACAATTGTCATCCTAGCAACTGGACTAAAGGTTTCATCATAATCTATGCCACACATCTGGGCGTAGCCTTTTGCAACAAACCTAGCTTTGTACCTACTAATAGAACCATCTGCATTGTGCTTAATCTTATAAACCCACTTACATCCAATGGCTTTCTTCCCCTTCGGCAATGATACTAGATCCCAAGTCTTATTGGCCTCTAATGCAGCCATCTCCTCATCCATTGCTGCATCCCAATGAGCATGACCAACAGCCTCCTCAAAACATGTAGGCTCAACATCCTCAACTAGTTTCACCATATAAGCATAATGGTGAGCTGCATATTCTTCAAAACCAAATCTTTTAACAGGGTATCTCACCCTGCTAGACCTGCATACCACTGGATCACTCAATGGAGCCTTTACACTATTATGAGCTCTCTGTACACCTGGTGTCTTCACAGAAGGAATACCAAGCTCATCATCTAAGCTCTCTGAGCCATTGGAGTCTCCATCAAGAACTGCATCAATGCCTTCTACACTTTACTTTTTCCTTTGTCTTTACCTGTAGTGCTACTAGATGCACCTGAAGATGTAGAGCTACTCCTCAGTCTCCCAAACCAAGGACTACCAGATGATGTCTCTGGTCCACTAAGAGTCCGTGATTCTTGCTTTTCAGCCTGCACATGAGTGTCATGATCATCATCATCATTCAATGCATCACCACTAGATGCATACCAATTGCTCATTTCATCAAAGATGGCATCCTTGCTCACTCTGAACTTACATGTGACAGTGTTATAACAGTGATACCCTTTTTGCTCTAAAGAGTATCCAATAAAGACACACTTTTCAGCCTTTGGATCCAGTTTCTTCCGCAACTCGTCTGGCACATGAACATACGCAATGCAGCCAAACACTTTCAAGTGTGAAACATCAGGCTTCTTACCTGTAAAACATTCTTCGGGGGTCATACCATGAACTGTAGGTGTGGGAGTTTTGTTCATAATATAAACAGCAGTATGAATAGCCTCAGACCAAAAATGCTTAGGCATATTCTTTTCAGCCATCAAGGCACGTGAAACTTGTGCAATATGCATGTTTTTCCTTTCTGCAATCCCATTTTGTTGTGGGGTATACCTGCATGTGAACTGTCTCTTTATCCCATGAGACCTCAGAAAATCACTGAACTCATTCGAGATGTACTCTCCCCCTCTATCTGACCTCAAGCACTTTACTTTCAAGCCTGTTTCTCTTTCAACTGCAGCCTTGAAAGTTCTAAAGTGCTCAAATGCTTCACACTTTTCCTTCATAAAATATACCCACAGCTTTCTAGAACAATCATCAATGAATGTGACAAAGTATGAATTGCCTCCAAGAGATACGTTTTGTGCAGGTCCCCAAATGTCTGTATGCACAACATCAAGGATATTTCTACTTACATCTCTATCATGTGAAAAGGGTTGTCTTGCCTGCTTATCAAACTGACATGCTTCGCATACCTTATGAAATTCTGCAACTCTAAATGTAGGCAAACCTGTAACCAACCCTTTGGACTGCATTAATTTCAGCCTTTGTACATTTGCATGTCCAATGCGTTTGTGTCAAATTTCAATGTCTGCAACAGGAATTCCAGCATCCAGAGTAAACATATGTCCAACTCTACTTCCCTTTGCAACTAACTTGCACTTGTCATTGAAGTCTTCTACAAAGCAGCCCTTTGCATTAAATCTGACTTGCAGCCCTTGCTCTACCATCTGACCCACTGACACCAAGTTCTTTGTAATAGATGGCACATGTAATACATCTGAAAGACTCTTTGTCTTACCATCATGCAAGGACAAGGAAACTTTTTCAATGTGTGAAATTGGGTGGCATGAATCATCACCCGTCTGCACATAACCTGCATTTTGCAAATTCTGCATCTCTCCAAACCATTCTGCATGGCTAGTCATATGATTGGATGCACCTGAATCAACATACCAGACATCATCATGTGTTCCCTTTCCTGTAACAGCATTCAGCATATGCTGCATAACAAACAGACGTTCATTTTTGTCTTCATTCTGTCGTGAAGACGATGCATAGTTTCCTTGCTGCAACTTACCACTGCGGATATCATCTTTCTTAGCATAACATTGGGCTGCAATATGACCTGTTTTGCCAAAGTAGTGACACACAATAGCAGAGTTGTTGGAACCTCTGTTATGCCATCCACCTCTTCCTCTAAAGCTCCCCTTGCCTATAAAGTTACCACGACCTCCTGAAACCTGCATATCGCCAAATTGCTAATTCAATCTGTTTTGCTGGTTGTCACTACCATGTCCTGTACCACGGCCTCTTGAAGAGAACCTGCCACGTCCCCTTCCTGAACTGGAGTAGAAAGCTCGGACCTGCTCACCACTTTTTTCAGATGTCTCACTCTGCATGTTGATCTCTTCAGTGATCATAAGGGAGACCAACTCATCAAAATCTGGAAATGGCTTTCTAATATATACGGAAGTTACAAAAGACTTCCAAGCCTTTTCATTGTTAAGTCCACCCAAGGTAGAGGACACCAAATCATCATCATCGGACATTGCATCAATCACTGCCAACGTATCTGCAATGCTCCTTACCTTCAATGCATACTCATTGATAGAAATCTTCCCTTTCTTTAATGTATTCAACTCTTGCTTGAGTTGAATCTTTCGTGCCTTTGTATTTACAGAAAACATACTTTCAAGTATGGTCCAAGCTGCATATGAATTCTCTGCATTTCTGATATGTCCCAGCATATTGTTGTCAATTATTGCTGACAGCCAATACATGACCTTCTTTTCTTTTGCATTCCATTCCTTCTGTGCCTTTGTCTCTTCTGCAGTTGGAGGATCACTCACCTCCGGCTCCTTTTCTTCACCTGAAACAAACTCGTAGAGGCCTTTTCCAATAAGGAAATTCATGACACGGAACTTCCATGAAGGGTAGTTGTTCTTGTCAAGCTTCTCAATGATGGGGCTTCCACTGTTCTCTGCCATTATCACAAAACTAATACCAAACAGCAAGGAAATCTTTTGCAACCCTTGTCTTGTAGTGCACAACAATATACCAGACAGTCTTTTTCACTGTCTGCTCAACAACACATGCAATCTGCAACCTGTTTGCAAATAATCCTTGTGTTTACTCACTGGTAAACACCTTTGAACTTACAGATCTAAAATTTTTAACATGTGCACCCACTTTCGATCAATACAGTCAAAGTCACAGTGTACCCTAAAACTATTGTCCGCAACCTTGTGGCTCTAAAATGGGCCCTAAAACGGCCTCAGATGCCCAAAATAACTGCTGGAAAGCCCTGAAGGGCACATCTGCAGAATACACAGCGCTCTTCGCGCACACCAAATCTCACTGCAATCTAAGATTTTTGCTCTGCCTTGCTTCCGGTGCCTCCACAGGCACTATCCAGGAGAGACAGTGGAAGAAAGGGAGAGCTTCTTACCCGTGGCTTGCTTGCTCAAACCTTGCTTCTTCTCCTTCGCTTCAGCCTTTGAAATCAGCCTCTCTCAGTGGCGCGGCTCTGGTACCATGTCAAGAATCGCGTGGTGGGGGGAGTTGCTCAAGATGCTGCGCCGAACACACACAAAATGCACAAGGAGAAGCTCACTCAAGAGACAAGAAGAGAGATGGAGGCCAAAACGTTTTCTTGCTGATTTCTTCTTCTTCTTTCACACACTTTGCAATGTACACAAAGTATAGATAAGATACAACATAAAGAAAAGTGGCCTACTAAGTCAAACAATGCATAACCGACTACACTAGTCGATTGGCACTATAACTATGCCAGCTGTAGATAGGTGTAACAACCTGAATATAATAAGTAATGAGTCAGTGGCCATGTGTGAGTCATAATGACCACTGACATGCTAAGTGTAGGTGTGTGGACCCATCTAACCAAGCGGTCCATCATCAATGTCCGTATGTGTTGAGCTTGTCATCTCAACAGGTTGTGGCCACATTGTCCAAGGCCAAGGTAAGGATAGATCTACACTCATAGGAGGGTCTGAGGCCTGCAGGAGATTGGGGTTTGGATAGGACCAGATAACCTAGGAGTTGATGTGTGCTTTGTGGATTGATTAGTAGGGTGTTTAGAGACAACTTGTGCAATGGGTTGGTCTTGGGTCTCAGGTGATGCGCTATTTTTTGCTTGTGGAGCTGTTGGAATAGTGGAAGTATTAGGTTGAGGTGGTCTAGTGGAGCTGGTTGCGGTTTTGGTTGATAAACTTATTGAGGTTCTATGGGTTTGGTGCTTTTTGAGTCAATTGGTTTATCATTTCTAGCTTGATTATCATTTTGTGGAGATAGGCTACATGACCTAGAGTGAGGGGCATGCATTTTGCTTGTACTCTTGGGAAACCAAATCCAATTGTCTTCATGGTAGCCTTGAGCACCCAATAGGTCTTTGGGCACCCATCGCAGCTTGATGATTTTTCTACTTCTATAGCATCAACTTTGTCTCCTAAGCCTAGGATGTGAGATACTATGGTTACGAGTTTGTGTGGTTTGGCTTCTAGGTAGCTGTGATGGTTGTTTGGGAACCCATTTGAGCTATTGCTACTCATTATTCTTGGGTGTGCCTCCTTTGGGTTGCAGTTAGTTTGTCTTGATAGGATGGGAAAAGTTACGACTCCCCTCCTTAGTCCCTACACTAGGATCGTCTATCAGTGGCACTGTAGGCTTTGATGGGGTTGCGTTACCTTTGTTGAAAGTCATCATTATCCGAACATTGCCAATGGCGAGGTGAATAATCTCCAAGTCATAATCGACATTGCAATGTGCTTGTTTCTTGAATGCACATCCTAGCAATGATTCCTTATGAGCATCCTTAGTGTTATGCAACACATAGAAGATCATAAGTAGGCTTTCAATCTCGATAGAGACCAATATTTTGCACTTTTCCAATAGTGATTAGGATTGTCCTCCAAATGGGTTGAGTTTGGCATTAGTAGGCTGCAGTTGGGGCTAACCAATGAGGATCTAATGATCATGTGTGTAAGGATATTAAAGTCATCTCCCTTGTCAATAAGTGCATCAAAGGCATGTATATTTTGGGCAGTCATTAATATGCATAGGTAGGTAGGTGCTAGTGTTTTCTCATCCTTGTCATCTATCTCAATGATGGTGGCTACTCTTACATTCATAGGTGGTTCTAGAATTGGAGGTTCGTGTAGTGGGGATGCATTGGAGGGTAGTACTTCTTGAGGTGATTGCCACTGAAGAAGCCGATGCCTTCTCCCTCTAGGGTCTCAAGATCTACATTTTCAGTTTGACTAATGTTGTAGACTTTGAAAGGTCTCAAACCTCTAAACTTCATCTTCAACTCATGGCCCCTTACAGAGTATAGTAGTACTAGGTCACCGTGCTCAAATCATGTTGTTTGACATGTTTGTCAAAACAGCTCCTGTGTCTTTTCTTTTCACAGATTAGCCCATGGATAGCTAGGAGTCGGTTCTCAGAAAGGCATTCTAGCTCTGCCAAGAATTCTGTCCATCTCTCCTTGCCATCCCATCTCTCTTGCACCGCCACTCTCATGCTTGGAATGAAAAACTCCATGGGCAGGATCACTTCAGTATCATAGGTCAACTTGAATGGTGTTTGCCCTATGGCCATCTTGTAGGTTGTTCCCTGTAGGCCCATAGCACTACCATGAGTTTATTGTCCTAGTCACTACGCAAGGCAAAGACTACCTTAGTCATAATGTTCAAAGGATCTTAAATCGTAGATTCTACTTGACCATTATCTTGAAGATAGTATAGTGATGATTTTCTATGAATGATCAAGAATGTGGATAGAAAATGGGCAATCACTTCATTAATGAAGTGCATTCCTTGATCACTAACTAGCTTGATGGGATAGCCAAATCGCAAGATCACCTACTCCCAAAGGAACTTAGCCGTGGTCCTAGCATCATTCTTCCTAGTGGCCCGATCTTTAGCCCATTTCATGAGATAATTCATCGCTACAATGATTAACCTAATAAGGTCAATCCCCCACTTTTCAAAGGATTGTTGTGTTGTTAGTGAGGCAAACTCCATCTTGTCCTTATGAATGGGTACTTTGGTCCTTTGAAATTCTTAACAATGCTTCACAAACTTAGCAATGTCACAAAATAAGGTGAGCCAACACAATTGAGATTGCAGTATTTTGCTTACAATAGTGTCTCTACTGAAGTGTTCTCCAATAATTCCACTATGTGCTTCAGCAAGCACATCATGCATTTCATGCTCACATATGCACCTTCACAATAACCCCTCTTGTCCTAGTCTATAGAACTAGCTAACAATTAACTGATAGGGTTGAATCTTAATGATAAGACACTTTAGCCTATCCTTCTCTATAGGTTTCTCAGGTAATCCATGCTCTAGTATTTGGACTATGTCATTTATCCAATACGACGTTAGATTGACTTTGAATAGGTCTCTCCTCACTAAATATGATAAATAGGTGCACATCATGCAAGTTGTCTACAATGTCTTGTCTAGCAACTTCTCATATAGGTATGCGGGGCATGCATATGGTCTACCATGTAATGTTGCTTACCCTTTCGTACAACCATAGAGAAGTCAAATTCTAGAAGCAGAAGTAACCATCTAGCTATGTGTCTTATAGCGCAAGTTATGTTTACTAGATAAAGCAGATCTTAATGGTCAACAAAGAAGGTAAAGGGCATAGCCAAAAGATAATGACGAAACTTCTTTATAGTGAATGCCATGGCATTCTGTTCCCCTAAAATAGTGTAAATCGGGTAAGACATAACTCTAGGTCAACGCTTTTGTTATTCGTGTCTTTTGACGACCATCCTGCTATTCCTCGTGATTTGAGAAAAGTTCCCGGCCAACCGGGATCACCCATCTGTAGGACGAACCCATCGCCCATCCTCCGCACTTTCCTCGGGTTGCTTTAATTATGTAATTAACTAACACACTAGTTGGACATGTAACAATCAGCTTCTTTAATTAACATGTTAAGCACTGGTTCCTTCACGTAATCTTATCACTTGACATAGAAAAACAATCTCAGACAAATTCTTTATTAACAGATCATCATATTTATCTTTGAAATACAAAAGTTCTGCCTGTAGGCTTATCCACAATCCACCCGAAGGCTATCCAGCAATCCACAGGGATCACTATTCCAAGTTTTCGCTCGTAGACTAGTATGCGGGCCTCGAGATCCAATCCCGAGTCACGTTAGTCTCTTGTGAAGGACCCGAAAGGCGAGGGATTTACGGCCAGAGCCCCCTGGCACCGAAGCGTCCTCTTGCTCCAAGTAGCGCTCAATGGAGAGACCTCTCGTGGCGGGTTCGGTCCACGTTCCTGGCGTGGTCAACAATCCCCTTGGTTAGGGTTAGGCAGGCAATCGGGGGTAACTGAAGCTGCCATTCCCTTCATGCCTTCAACTTGAAGTATAGATACTTATTTATTTTGTAATTCATTGGTCAAAAAAGTCAAACAGTGCTCTAAAATCTCTAGCAAGCACAAACATTTCCATTGATCGATTTTCTTGTTGGCAAACTGCTAAGGAAGGAATCTTTCCTTTCGAATGCATCCAGCACTCGATCCGGGGTGTCTTGCAACTTGGCAAGATCCCTTATATTTCTGGGTTAGGGCGTACCCTATTAACCCAACTCGGTCAAACCCTAAAGTTCATTGGATACTTCAGTTTTCGATTTTTAACCTTCCTTCCTTAGAAGGATATCAAAGTATACATCCTCTTGCAAGATAACTTGCGTAAGGATCCGCCATCCTTGTTGCGGGAATTTAGCCTTTCTTCTTGTGAATCAATCACAAGACCATATGACTTCGTACTTGCAGCGCAAGTCCTACATCATACTATGCGATAATGGAGTTACGAAACAATCCGTTTCAATTTCTTTAAGCTGACGTTTGTCAGACCTAGGGTTTCCTAGTTTTATTATTTTCTTTTAAGAAACTCAGGACAAACCCTAGTTCCTTTTTTTCGGTTACAATTTACTGACCCTATATTCAGGGAATGTGGACAAGTATTTAAGGTATAGACGTTTCTTGGAATTTTAATTCATTCCCAATGAATATTTCACAGCATTTTAATTTGGTTAACTCTAGAAGGTAATTTCGAGATTACTTCCGTATGATTTGTTATTTACGTGACAATTGACTTTTCGATCTTGTACTTCATCGATTTGAGGTTAGGTTAAATCCAACTAATCTTCACGTTTCTTTGCGAACAAACTCATGCTAAATAAGCAATCTTTCCCTTGCTAAGTTATGCAGTTAGCAATGATAACTTCCTAGAGTTTAAGCATCGCAAGAATCCTTTCATGATTTGCACTTTCCATGATGATTTGTTGTAAAAAGGAATAGGGGTTAATAGTACAAGATGCAGTTTTATACCTTCTAGGCTTAACCGAAGTATACTACTTTAGTGGGTAAATAATCTTGCTCATAATTCGTTTCAATGCATAATGCTATTTGAAGAAAAACTATGTTTATACTTTATTTATTTTGCATGTTCCATTAAACTAAATTCCTTTGTCGTGAATAACTAGGACAAAATATATCTTATCCCTAACAATTCATCTTGCACAATTGAATTAAAACCTATATAAAATTAAGAAAGAAAAACCTGGGTTTGGGGTGAGATATCCACATGGATACCGGGAGATGACCCTCCCGCAGCTACTTCCTGGACTTTCTTAGGAGGCATCGCAGTTGTAGTCCTTCGAACGTGGAAGAAGCTTTACACTCCTTTTCAGAATTCCACCGTCGCTCCCTTGCACGTCAATACTCTTCTTCTCTTTTTCGAGTAGGGGAGAAACCAAGTCCCAGGGGTATTTTGGAAAGACAAGGAATCGTTAAGGGATTAACCACGAGGAGGGGGTAATAAGACTTTTAAGGCCTTAATTCTTTTGGGAGGGAAAGGCTTACAAGGCCCAAGGAAAAGGCCCTATAGGGGTTTATACACGGGGGGGGGGAAAAGGTGTGTGTGTGTGTGGTTCCAAAAGGCATAAGAAGAGGCCTTGGGAGAACTTTGGACACGGGAGTGAAAAGGACTTAGGGGTTTTAAAACCCGGGGGGGGGGGGGGGGGGGAAGATGAAAGGCAACACAAGGGGGAAAAAGGGGCTTAGGAGGATTTTAAAAAAATACGGAAGGGGAGGGTGGGTTCCAAGGCCCAAGAGAAAGGGCTTATAGGGGTTAACTGGTGGGAGGGGGGGGGGAAAGGGGGGTGAATAGTTTTGAAGCCCAAATAAAAGGGGCTTATAGGGGGTTACATCCGGGGAGGAAAAGGGTCTTTAAGGCCTAAGAAAAAGGCTTAATGAGTAAAATATGGGGGTTCTAACACCCATCAAAAAGGGGGTTCAGGCATGGGGGGATGTAGTTTTGAGGTCAACGGAATGGGGGCTTAAGGTTTTAAGCATGGCGGGGGGGGAAAAAAACTTATAAAGGCCTAATGATTTTAACACCGGGGAGGGGGGGGAGGGGTAAGTTCCAAGCCAAGGGGAAAGGTGAAGGGTGAAAGGGGGCTTATCTAGCCCCCTTAGGAGCTTCTTTTTAGAAGCTTCTAAGCTTCACACGTGGCCAGGAGAGGGAGATCGACGCCGTGATGGTGGCGGCTAGCAGCTGTGGGTGGCATGGACTGACGGCAGGATGATGCCGTCCTGGCTCAGCGGCAGTTCAACAGCCCTTGTCAGGGCAGAGTGGCGACGAGGCGGCTTGTCCCTCCCTCCTTCCACTAGTTACAGGGTGGCAGCAAGTCCTTTCCAAATTTTTTGCCCTTCAGTCCCTCCCTTCAGTCCCTCACGGTCTGGTTTAAATAGGAGGGGAGGGGGAATCCTCCCTCTTACATGGCAGCACGCATGGCCCCAGCACCTACATGGGTGCCAGCGTGCTGCATTCTGTGTCCTCCTTCTCCTCCAGTGCGACATCGGCTGGGGGAGAAGGAGGGGAAAATTTTTTGCTTTTATTTTATTTGATATATTACAGGTAGGCCTTCAGGCTTCTGTTGTTCTTAACTTCTGACCCCTTTGGCTACTTTCTCTTTTCCTCCTTCAATTGCCTGCACCTTAGGTGGACTAGCAAGTTCCCTTTTGTATGTTTGGTATAAGTGGTTGGGGTATTTCTGGGTTGCTCTCAGAGATCACTTTTGACTCAGAGTTAGAATTACAACCTTCGCTAGAAGAAACAGTTTTCTGCGGTGCTTGCAACTTTGAGGCCAATTCTATTCCGAGGAGTGATGTGGTGCTTGATTGAACTAATCTGTCTTACTCATAATCTATCCCTAGGTGGTCCAATCAAGTATGGTCGTATTCTATTCTAAAGACTTCTCTTTTTATCCAAAAGACGTTGGCTTTCTATTTCTTGGAGTCTACTTGTATTTACTCAATCACTCGGCCATCCATATCATACTCTATTGTCTCAACCTCTTTCTCATTTTTCTCATTTGTAGAGTAGTTGTCTTCATACTCATCATCCGAATCATTACCTTCTAATGATTGCTCATTTTCTCCTAGATTTCTATGCTCAACCCTCTTCTCATCTGTGATTAGTGCCCAATTGTACATTAGGTTCACGTCATGTACTTCGGTCCACCACCACTTGGACTCATCAATGAGATCCTTGAGGGGTTTTAGATTGGTAGAGCTGGATTGCCTATTAGCTCTCTTGCCAAGTATTCAAGGAGCTTGAGTTTGTTAGATGGATGTGGAAAGGGATAGATGTTGGTTGTTTTCTAGAGCTCTAGCCTGTTAAGAGAGAGAGAGAGAGTATATGAGAGAGATACACAAAACATGCTCCCAAAGAATGATTCATATTGATGTAGAGTTAGTATATATAGGTGAGACCCAAGTCAAGTGAGAGATGATATATATAGTTGTAACATCGCCACTCAAACAAAGGTCTCTGGCTGCGAGTGAAAAAACCCTTGGGGAGAACAAGGGAAAAACCCAAGCCCCTACACATACCTATGATACAAAAATGATTTACTATAAAGTTTTCTTGAATACAATGAAACATGCCTCAATCAGTGAGACAAGAACTTGGAACAATACAAAGTGCATGTCTTAATGAACTAAAGCGAGCTTCGCTAAGAGCTTTTGTGAAGATGTCTACAACCATTTGATCACTGGGACAATGCTCCACCATAATGGAACCTTTCTTAACTTCATGTCGAACATAATGATAATGAATAGTAATATGCTTTGATTTACTATGTTGTATATAGTCTTTGGTAAGACTAATAGCACTTTGGTTGTCACATCGAAGAGGTGTACTAGATGATGAAGGATGTCCCAAATCTGCAAGTATTTGTCGAAGCCAAACTAGCTCACGAGCTGCTAATGATTCAGCAACATATTCGGCCTCAGTTGTAGAAACTGCAACACATCGTTGTTTCTTATTGGACAAAGAAACTAAACATCCATTTACAAAGAAATAATTCCCACTTGTAGATCGCATGGATAAATGTGAACTTGCCCAATCAACATCTGTATATCCAATAAGGTCAAGAGAAGTTGAAGAAGATAAAGAAGAATCCTCTTGATGACGATAAATAAGACCAAACTCCTTAGTACCCTTGAGGTACTTAAGAATACGTTTTGCAACACTCCAATGAATAGTGGAAGGGGAAGAAAGATACTGTCCCAAAAAGTTAGTTGCAAATAAAATATCTGGTCTTGTATTTAAACCAATAAATTGAAGACAACCAACAATATTAGCAAAAGGTTGATGAATGGTTGATTCTTCATTGCGTGTTGTAGATGTACCCTTAGTAGAGCTCGAAAGAATGGGAGTGTTGGTAGAGTGCGCATTTGTCAACCCAAACTTCTCAACAATATCATTAATAAACTTTGTCTGGCAAAGAAGAAGAATGCCTTGTTGTCGGTGTCATTGAACTTGAATACCCAAACAAGAATGTATCTCACCAAGATCCATAATTTCAAATGCAGTTGATAAAAGCTTCTTCATAGCATCCAAGAAAGCAATATTATTTGACACAAAAATAGTATCATCAACATATAGAGCAAGAATAATAAAACATTTGTCCTCCCTTTTGATGTAAAGGTTTGGGTTAGCAAAACATGCAACAAAACCTTTAGATGTGAGGAGCTGATCAATCTTAATATTTCAAGCACGAGAGGCTTGCTTCAATCCATATAATGCACGATGAAGCTAGTATACAAGATGCTCCTTTCCTGCAATCATAAAACCTTCAGATTGCTCCATATAGATTTCTTCTTCAAGATCTCCATTGAGAAAAGCTGTTTTAACATCCATTTAGTGAATTTCTAGATCAAATAGTGTTGCAAAAGCCAAAAGCATACGAACAGTTGTGGAGCGCACAACGGGAGAAAATGTTTCTTGATAATCTACTCCTACAATCTGCGAGTAACCTTTTGCAACAATTCGTGCTTTGAACTTATCAAACGAGCCATCAGCTTTGGTCTTGGTTTTATAAACCCATTTACATTTGATAGGAACACGATTTGGGGGGAGTTCAGTAAGAATCCATGTACCTTTGGAGATTAAAGAATCATACTCAGCTTGCATAGCTTCTTGCCATTGATCCCTTTGATATGAATTGAAAGCTTCCATATAGGATATTGGATCCTCTTGGACAGACATAGCATCATCAAAGACATCATATTCAATAGAATAGAATCCATGCTCTATCTCAATAGGAAGATCGACATATATCTCCAAATTTTCATCAATCTTCTTTGGAGGTAAAGGAGGTTTATGATCATCAGAATTAGTAGACTCACAAAGTAAGTAAGGAAATGCACTAAGCAAAGACTGTGTATCATCTGAAACATCTGACGACCATGTGCCACCCATAGTCTTCTCATCAAATATAGTATCACAACTAATGATAACCTTTTGAGTAGAAGGATCATAAAATTTGTGACCTTTGGAATGATCTGAATAACCAAGAAAAATAACCTTCAAACCTGGAGGATCCAACTTATGTCGAGTGTCCTTTGCCACATGAATATAAGCAATGCAGCCAAATGTGCGAGAGTGAGAGACTGAAGGTGTCTTTCCTGTCTAGATTGTTATAGGAATTTTACCAGCAGGTGCAATAGTTGGAAGATGATTTTGAATAAAAACGGCTGTTAGAAGTGCTTCAGTCCAAAACTTTCGAGACAAACCAAAGTGTATAAGCATGCAACGTATGGCATTAAGAATAATGCGATTTTTGCGCTCAGCAATACCATTTTGCTGAGGAGAATAAGGAACTGTAAACTCATGATGAATACCTTGATCCTTACAGAAGTCATCAAATAGATTGAATACATATTCACCACCATTGTCACTGCGAAGAGTCTTTATAGAGAATCCAATTTGAAGCTCCACACTTATCTTATATTGTTTAAATATAGATAAAGCCTCAGACTTATGTCGAAGAAGATATCTCGAGAGAAAATAAATAAGATGAGATCGCAGAATCTGCAAACCATGAACAAGACAAGCGTAGTTGAGATGCGTGACAATCAAAATAGGGAGATGCACGTAAGAATGACGAAAAATATTGAGTGTCTAAAAAGAAAGCCCGAAATAGAGAGACGTAACGCACAAGACAAGATGACGCGTATAAGAAAAGTGCTATTTCGATCGAACAAAGAACGTGAACGAGAATAAAACATCGCTAAAAATAGCAAGATGTTTGCTTGTCATAATCCACGTCATTAATGAAGATGAGCGATTAATAAACTCTAATTGGGGATTAATGAATCGTAATTAAAATTACAATTTTAAATAAAGAATCGCAGATTCGAGCAGAATTGTTGTCTTGAATCCTGAATTGTCATAACTTTTGATCCAGAACTCCGATTGACAAGCGGTTCTAATAAGATTCGAGAGCACAATGAGAGCTACACACCCAGACCTAATTTTGTTTTTAAAAGACAAACTTAACTAATACTTCTAATTTGAACAATTTCATGTATCAAATAATCAATTGTGCAAAGAATTCAATCAAGTATAAACAATGAAACAACTTATCTTCCTTGTTGTTGCTACGCATCCATACTCTGATACCATGTTAAGAGAGAGAGAGAAAGAGTACGAGAGAGATACACAAAACATGCTCCCAAAGAATGATTCATATTGATGTAGAGTTAGTATATATAGGTGAGACCCAAGTCAAGTGAGAGATGATATATATAGTTGTAACATGGCCATCGTGCAGAGTGGTACTGATGGCATTGTCTTACCCTTCGGCAATTAAGATGTTGTCGCTTCATGGGACTCACTAGCTATCCTTGTAGTCTAATTATAATCATCTTAATCATCTAAGAATGGTAGGTCAATGGTGGCTAGCACATGCATCCAATCCCACTTGTCCTTGAGGCAAGGGACTCTGCACATGGGTGACGTTGTTACGCGAGCGGTGATCAAGAGCAAGCCTCTTTCACAACCCGATAACGAGACGTTAAGGAGTGCTAGTTGGGATAATTGACTTTGTTGGATGCACAACACAACTTGAAAAATTCAAATATTTGATAATACACCACGAAAAACAAAACAATAAAGAATTGCCTCTTGTAGCTCAAATAACTAAAACCCTAATTCGGGTAGAGCTTCACACAACCACAACTCAACAAAAAAAATCCAACAATTTGAAGACAAACCAAGTGAGAAAATATTCTGGTACCTTAACAACCATGATCCGATACTCGCTGCTTTGACATCCAAAGGCTTCGACTTTCAAATTAGCATGACAAGAGCTCACTCTAGCATGCGACCCTCCACTCTCCTCTCTCACAAAATACAATTTTAATCAAGGGGGAAGGCCCTTAACTCTCCATTCTCATCTCCTTATATAGTTTTCTATCCACACACACACATTAGGCTTTTTGCTTTTTGCTTTTGGCTTTTCCTTTTCTACTGCTTTTCACTATTTTCGTTTTTTCTGCTCTATGCTTGTTTGCAACTTGTTTGGATCATAATTTCGTCATTTGAACTCCGAATATAGTTATTCGGGTACTCAAAACGATTGGAACACATATGATCGACAAGGTTGCGCGGGAAGAATTACGAAAATCCATAAAAAATAGACAAAAATACCAATATTCATAAATTGTATCATTTTTCTCCATCTTTTATCTTGGATGACTTATTCCCTTCCTTGGCCTATTGTTCTTGTAATTGCACACACTTTCAGCACACATGTCCTCTTTTTCTTCAAGAAATACTCGTTGACGATGTAAAACGTACGATCTTTTTCTTTTGATCCTTGAGTCTTCAAAATAAATATTCTCTAGATATGAGCCTTTTTTTTAATGTAGTGTGCCCTAGCAGGAACATGCTATGAAAGAGAACTCCGTGCACAACCATAAATGATTTAGAATAATGTGCAATTGATCGAATCTATGACATGCTACCATTCAAACAATGCTCATACAAAAAATATGGATGCATTGGAAGAATTGTGTCTAGCCTATCTAGATGTCCTAGTGCATCATGCAAAATGCAAACATAATTTCTTGTTAATTTAAAATTCCTTATCCTCACCTCTCAACTCTCATAAAAAAGATATGATATGCTTCGCTCCACCCATCCAAAATCTCACAATCACTCTAGAAAATGATGGTCCTCAAGATGTTGACCACATAAGAACAACCCATCTCACAATTGGTGGCGTCCTTCAGGACCCTCTAACTCACCCAACCTCCTTACACTCTCAACCAGAGGTTCCTAACTTTGTGATGAACATCCCAAATGGTGTGTGCAAGAAATGTGTATGCTCAATGATAGATTCTCTCTCACGTGCACGTGCATCTAAGATTTACTGCATATAGTTGCAGCGGATCTCATGACATGCTAGTGCTCAATGGTGGTGCAAAACTTGCATAATCCCAACTCATGGCATGGAAGTATTTGATAAGAACAGGAGACAACCCCTGAGTGCAGTGCATCAACAAGTGCAACATGAAGTGCTCGTGAACCCATAATCCCTATGATGTGCAAAAGTTTCGACAAGAAAACATACCTAGCTCCTCAATGTTCAGTAGCTATTGATAAACACAAGCTTCATCCTGTTCAAAAAAATACGAAGCTCGACCAAGGCTATCAAGTTTCACACTCAACAAATCAAACAAAATGATAGAAACAAATCCTATGCTAGACAAACACAAGAAATCCAATTTCAAAATAACAAAACAAACTGTCATGCAAAAAACTAAGTTAGCACAAATCAAACCTAACTACAATTTGACTAGGGGTTTTCAGTTTTCACAAAAACCTTTAACAATGTAGTCTCTCAGATATCCTCCTTGTCCTTTTGACTATTAGCCTAACGATGAGGGTGTCCAAGTATCTTGCCTCTGAGAATCTCTTGATGAAGAGACTCTTGAGGTTATTGAAGTTATTATGTTTAGCATTGTCTAAACTAGTGTAGCACATTCATCCCTTGTCTCCTAGGCAAAGTCTGAAAGCTTGTATGCATTGAGCAAGGTTATTAAGGCTGTTCACTTCACATACCTACTCAAACTACTCCACAAATCTATATGGATCATTGTTGGACTAATACTTATTGAGTTGCTCAGCAACCACATGTATCTTGGTCTAGCTCTTAGAATTCAAGGTGATTCCTAGTCCTGCTAGCAACAAAGTTATCATGATTGCTTTGCTTTGCTCTGCAAAGCTGTGTTGTCTAAGAGTTTCTTCGCGAGAAGTTCGCTTAGTGTAACATCAACCTCTAGTGCTCTCTCTCTCTCAGCATTTGGTCCTATCCTATTTCAGTTGGCAAGCGCTATGACATGTTGGAATTCACATATTTCTATGTCTTGCCTCAGCTTTTGAGCTTGTTGTTCTTAGTTTATACAGTTATGCCCTAAAGTGCTTTCCTTGCCAGCTTTTGATCTTCTTGCAAAAGATTTGCTTTGATGTCCTTGGTTGGTCTACCATGAGGCTCCATTTTTCTTTACAGGTCATAGTGGGTTATCATTTGTTGGATGTTGACTAGGAATTCTCCCAAGCTAAGCTCATCATTTTCATGGTTGGTGCTCGCTCTCAACATGTTGCTAATTTCTTGAGCAACTAGGGTATCGATCATATCGATTAAGTCGGGTAGAGCTGCATCCCTAATCGTGCATATTGCTGTTGCTCCCGTAAGTGGCTCGACGATTCAATTCTCTTAGTATTCGGTGATCGATGTCCTTGGCCACACTTTGATATCTGGGGGTCTCCTCCTACTAGTGGGTTCATTCAACTTAGCTTAACTTGCATGAATTACTAGTGGGTCTGAGTCGCCGTCAGTTGAGGCTAATGTCATTATCCAAGTCCAATTCTAGGACTTGGAGTGATATGGTTCATCCAAGTAGATTGAGGACTTGGATTGTCGAGGCTAACTCAAAAAATGGCAAATGAGGTCTCCCCCTGTCCTCTTGGCTTCTTTAACCTCTCTTTTCTTAGTATTTTACCTCCCCCTTCTCTCTTTTTTCCATCTTAATGCCTTGAAGCTCTCTTTTCCATGTTTTTTTCTTGTTTTGGGCCTCCTATTAGAGCAAAAACCCTACTATGTGTTTCGTTGTTTTCCTTGTTTCTTCCTTACCTAAATGCATCCAAATAATAAGAAACCACTTACACTAATCCAACCTAGTTACCTAAATCCAAAAAATCAAAAAACTTTCTTGCAAAGGAGATCGAATACCTCTTCAACTCCCTCTCCTCCTCTCATCCACAAGCACAAGCAAGCAAGCAAGCAAGAAGAAGAAGAAGAAGAAGAAGAAGAAGAAGAAGAAGAAGAAGAAGAAGAAGAAGAAGAAGAAGAAGAGAGCTAGTTTTTTCCGCACACAAGTATGAGATTCTTCATTCACTTTTTATCTTTTATACAAGCCTAATTCCATTTGGGCACCCATCCCCTTTTTTACACGATGGGCCATTTCAGCCTAGGTCCTCTTTTTCTATTCCCTTTATATTTATATTTTTCCTTTACCCATGCCCGTCCACATTTACAAATTGCATAGGAGGGAGTTTAGTGCTCTCTTACAAAAATTTAGGGTGCACCTTTGCATTTAAAATGTGCCTTTCCTCTTTTGCACTTGCCCTAAATCTTTAAGGTTATCCTTGGGCTTTTGACATTTTTTCCTCATATTTCTTTAGTTTGATCCACCTCTTTCTGCTTTGTCCTACATCTTTTTAATTTTCTTTTTTCTTTCCTTGCATTGAGGTTAACATGATTAGTTTTCATTTTCTCCTCCCAATCACTATGATTAAAGAAACTATATTGGCCCCTCCACCAAATGACTAGTGATGAGAAAATGAATCTGCCAAGTGAATGTTGGTGATACCACTCTTCAACAAGAAGCCCCTTTTAAAGATATGGTTTGGATGGATCCAACTAAATATGATGAAAAGCCCCTCTTCAAGATGTTGCTAGTGAGAGCTGAAAAGATGAGTGGGTTGCCTCTTATCCATCCAGCCTCCAATCCTCACTAAGAGAGCTAAAAAAGGGCACCACCTAGTCAAAGGGAGGATGAGCTAGGACATCCCTGTCCTAAGTGAATGGAAAGAAACAAAACACAACTTCACAAGAGAGAAATTGTATCCCATCTAAAAGGAAACGAAGATGATGGAAGGTTAAGAGAGGTGATGGCTCCTACTTTTTTACCATGGACATATATATAACATGAGGAAATAAAAACAACCCTCGAGGGAAGAGTGGTGGATATGACCAATGGGTCTATCCTATGGAAGGTGGTCTCGATTAGCCGAGAGATTTCCTCAAAGGAGATGTTAACAGGAAATGTTAGGAAAATGTCGGTCTATGACCTTAGATAAGCTGGACTAGGAACCGGACTTCATGTCGATCCTAGTGGGAATGGCTGGATTAGTTCCATTGCGGGGCAGACTCGAGAGACCCTAGTTGGAACCCCGTGTCTTTCCTTGGGAGTGCCAAGTGGCGTCTTCTAGACATATCCCTCGATGGACTGCTATGACGTGTCCCGCGATTTGAGGAGCGTGCACGTTAGAGTTGGTATCAGAGCCAAACTTCTTAATGATGCATGATTGATTAATGTTCAGATCATAGACATAACCTAAATAACCTAAGTGGTATGGCTTGATTGTCAGGCACCTTCTACACCCACGAATGCTGACATGCAAGAGAAGAAGTTCCTTCTCAAGTAAATTAAGCCACCCGAGTTTGATGGCAAGGGAAGGACTGTTCAAGCTAACGCTGAGATCTGGATTGAGTCCATGGAGGACTATTTTGAGGCAGCAGAACTGCACCTGCTAACCAAGCCATGCTCACCAAACTTAAGCTTACAGGTGAAGCGAGACTTTCATGGAAACAGTGGTGCAGAGACCAAGTGATCTCGGAGGGGACTCTCACTTGGAATAAGCTTAAGGGAGCTGTGCGAGGAAGGTATCTGCCACCTGCCTATCGCACACAAAAGATGAATGAATTCTATGACTTGAAGCAGCTAGGATAATAGCTTAAGGCATATTATTCAAAGTTCATTTCACTCGTAAAGTATGCACCCGCAATGGATATGACACAACCGGTGTCAAAGTTATGTGCCGGGTTCAATCCACCCAAAAACACTCAATTGGAATCAATGCACCCAACGGACTTGCAAGATGCATTACTCCAAGCGAATCCAATCGTCCAAGAACTTGAATCAGGCAAGTATGATGAAGATGACTCACCGGATTAAGATAAGAGGTGCCACAAGTGCGAAGAGATAGGACATATTCGTAAGAGATTCCCCAACCACTGATGTTTCCATTGCAATGAACTAGGACACATCCAAACAGATTGTCCTGAGTTGAACCCTGAGAATCAGGAACGTGCGGTCAAACGAAGCCCTCTAAGCTCCACTTTTGGCTCGTATTATGAACCACATGATGTTGAAAGCCTAGAGTTTATTGTAACCTTTGAGGATGACTAAGATCCTCTTGAGGTAGTAAGTCTTATACTTGGAATAAAACCTATTGAATCCCATGAGTTGTGGCAAGTTGTTATTTTAAGATGAGAATTTAAGTAATCAGGGTTGCGCAGCAAAAGCGTGATGGGCCCTAACCCATAGGCTAGAAGCCTCAATTGCATTTGTCTTCCCCAATTTCTCTTGAGATGTGGATATCTCGATTCCTCTAAGGGGGAGAGGATGTAACATTTCCGGGCCTCCCTTTTTCTAATTTTTTTTTAAAAATTCCCTTTCTCTCCCCCCCTGAAAGTATGTTGGCGAGAGAGGGGAAGCGAGTGATCTAAAAGGAGGGGAGGCGCATGCTGCCCATGTGGCGGCGTTCAGATGCGCACCCCCTATAAAACTTCCCCCTTCTCCATCGCACAGTGGCCCGGCCCCCCCTCTATCATGTACAGAGTCTTTCCCCCCGTCGCTGTTGCTGCAGAAGTCATTTTTCCCCCATTGTCTGTGTAAGCAATCCCCCCCTCCCCCCCCCCCCCCCCCCCCCCCGGTGTGCTCAACGAGAAAATGAGAAAGGTAGGAAGAAGGGGTAAGGAGAAGAAAAGAAGGAGAAGAGAGAGGGAAGAGAAGAAGAAGAGATAGAGGAGCGGAGAAGAAAAGAAGAAGAAGAGAGAGGGAGAAGAAGAAAAGATAGAGGAGAAGAGAAGAAGAGAAGGAGAGAAAGAAGAGAGAGAAGAAGGAAGAGAGGGGAGAGAGAGAGGAGAGGGAGAGAAGAAGAGAAGGAGAAGAGAAGACGGAAGAAGAGGGGAGAGAGAGAGGAGAGGGAGAGATGAAGAGAAGGAGAAGAGAAGAAGGAGAGAGAAGAAGTAAGAAGGGGAAAGAGAGGGAAGAGGGAGAAGAAGAAGAAATAGTGGAGAAGACAAGAAGAGAAGGAGAGAGAGGAGAGGGAGAGATGAAGAGAAGGAGAAGAGAAGAAGGAGAGGGAAGAAGTAAGAAGGGGAAAGAGAGGGAAGAGGGAGAAGAAGAAGAAATAGTGGAGAAGACAAGAAGAGAAGGAGAGAGAGGAGAGAGAAGAGAGAGAAGAAGGAAGAAGGGGGAAGAGAGGGACGAAGGAGAGAAGAAGAGAAGGAGAAGAAAAGAAGAGAAGGAGAAGAAGAAAGAGGAAGAGAGAGGAGAGGAAGAAGAGGAAGGGGAAAAAAGAAGAGAGAGAAGTAGTGGAAGAAGAAAGAGAAGAAGAGGTAGCAAGAGGAGAAGAAGAGGAGGAGAGAGAGAGTAGGAGAATAAGAGAAAAGAAGAAGAAGAGAGAAAGAAATAGTAGAAAAGAAGGGGAAGAGAGAGGGAGAGGTAAAGAAGGAGAGGGAGTGGGAGTTGGTGGGCAGCTGCAAGGAACCACACCCAAACCACCCTCTCAGTGAAGGGCCCACTCAGTGGTCTTTCCCAACCAAACCTGTCAACTTGAAACCCGTCAAGGTCCGGACTGCCCAATCTCCGTGAGGGGAATGGCTCCCAAGAAGAAAGTCTCGGAAAGGGTAGGTGCCCAAACCACCAGTAATGCTGGAGGGCCGAGCGGAACAACCAATGCAGCACACATGAATCAAGTCTAGGTTCTAAGCATTAAGAATTAATTTAGGAGTTAGTTCTTGGGAAAGGGATGAAAGGATTGTTGTCGTACATAGGGTTTTGTTTACTCTAGGAACAAGTTGCATGTGCGAAACGGCAGAGTTGGAATTCACATAGGTTTTTACACATGAAATGATAGGGTTTTTACAATATTTCACATAAAATAATAGGGTTTCACCCAATCTAGTACATGAACAATTATCTAGGATTCATGGTTCGCACCTGTGATTACAATAAACACATGAAATGATAGTTCCCGTTCTTAGCATGGAAATGCACAAATGCATGGAAATTTAGGCTTTCATGTAACTTAAGCCACGCAAATACATGCATATTAAGATTAAAAAGTCATCGACTAAATGTGAAGGGAGTTAAGGATCGTAGATTGTGTCAGTTTATTAAACGATCCTTGTGCACGAGAAGATGAGTTTGATGGCAAAATTTTGCATAGCATCTCACTAAGAGAGGATGGAAAGAATGTGTGACAAGTCTTGCAATATATTTAATGTGTGTTAAAGATTACCAAGTATGTTAAAAGACATGCAAAGAATCGAGGATTCAGAACTTGGAACCCTAGGATAAAACCCAAGGGAAAGAGAGATTCAAAAGAGTTGAGTGGTTAAACACACGTGCTTGTGAGTTGTTTTTAATGATCTTGTATTAGATTATTGGAAGTGGATACCCTCCTAGTTTAAGCTAGGCTAGCTAGCTGACTCTAAATGGAATGTTGATCAAGGGTTATGTTTGGTTGTTTTAAAAAGAATATTTCTAAGTGAATTGGCTGGTTGGCTTGGTAAGAGGAGATCCTACTAAGGACAAGTGGTTTATAATCAAAGTGATTGCTTGATGTAGAAGATTATATTTTCTTCATTGGAAATGATAGGCTCATTTTTCCTTAGTTGTGATGGATTCATAAAAGGATTATTTAAGGAAGGATAGTGCTAGATACCCCCCACGAACCCCTAAACCCTAACCAAGGGGGTTGTGAATCCGGACCGGGAATGTGGACCAAACCCACCGTGAGAGGTCTCTCCATGGAAATCACTTGGCATAGGACTCTTGGGTGCCAGTGGAGGCTCTGGCCGTAAATCCCAATGCATTCGGGCCCTACACAAGTATTCTACGTGACTCAAGATGGAATCTTGAGGCCTTGATACTAGTTACAAGGAGGAATCTTGGGAGGATAAACCTTCGAGTTTTATTGCCGAGAGACAGAGATATTTTTCTGCGGAGGTAGAAAGGAAAACCTAATTCTCCTGTATGGGCGGGAGACACACATTAATCCAAGGATAAGTTAAGGAAGTGTTTGATCTTGTTTTATCTTATCTTCGTGTTAGTGCTCTAAATTACGTAAAGGAATCTGTGACTAACGGGTTAATTAAGGAAGTTGCTTTTATGTGTCAAACATAACGTGCTAGGTAATTAGATAACTAAAACAACCCCCGAGGGAAGCATGGTGGATGTGACCAATAGGTCTATCCTATGGAAGGGTGGTCTGGGTTAGTTGAGAGCTTTCCTCAAAGGAGATGTTAACAAGAAATGTTATGAAAAAGTTGGTCTATTACCTTATACAAGGTGGACTAGGAACCAGACTTTAGGTCGATCCTAGTGGGAATGGCCGGATTAAATCCGTTGTGGGGCAGACTCAAGAGACCCAAGTTGGCAAACCCTTGGGAGTGCTCGGCAGCGTCTTCTAGACATATCTCTCAATGGAGTGCTATGACATGTCCTACGATTTGAGGAGCGGGCACGTTAGAGTTGGTATGAAAGCCAAACTTCTTAATGATGCATGATTGATTAATGTTCAGATCATGGACATAACCTAAATAACCTAAGTGGTATGGCTTGATTGTCAGGCACCTTTTGCACCCACGAATGCTGACATGCAAGAGAAGAAGTTCCTTCTCAAGCAAATTAAGCCACACGAGTTTGATGGCAAGGAAAGGACTATTCAAGCTAACGCCAAGATCTGGATTGAGTCCATGGAGGACTATTTTGAGGCAGCAAAAACTGCACCTGCTAACCAAGCTATTCTTGCCAAACTTAAGCTTACATGCAAAGCGAGACTTTGGTGGAAATAGTGGTACATAGACCAAGCAATCTCGAAGGGGACCGTCACTTGGAATAAGCTTAAGGAAGTTGTGCGAGGAAGGTATCTGCCACCTGCCTACGACACACAAAAGATGAATGAATTCTATCACTTGAAGTAGCTAGGATAATCCCTTGAAGTATATTATTCAAAGTTCATTTCACTCCTAAAGTATCCACCCCCAATGGATATAACACAACAGGCGTCAAAGTTTTGTGCCGGGTTGAATCCACCCATAAACACTCGATTGGAATCAAAGCGCCCAACGGACTTGCAAGACGCATTACTCCGAGCAAATCCAATTGTCCAAGAACTTGAATCAGGCAAGTATGATGAAGATGACTCAACGGATGAAGATAAGAGAGGCCACTAGTGTGGAGAGATAGGACACATCCGTAAGAGATGCCCCAACCGTCAATGTTTCCACTGCAATGAACTAGGACACATCCAAACAAATTGTCCTGATTTTGACCGTAAGAATCAGGAACGTGCAGTCAAACGAAGCCGTCGAAGCTCCACTTTTGGCTCGTATTATGAACCACATGAAGTTGAAGGACTGGAGCTTGTTGTAACCTTTGAGGATGACTAAGATCCTCTTGAGGTACTAAGTCTTGTACTTGGAATAAAACCTATTGAATGCCATGTGTTGTGGTGTATTTTAGGATGAGAATTTAAGTAATCAGTGTTGCGTAGCAAAGGCATGATGGGCCCTAACCCATAGGCTAGAAGCCCCAATTGCATTTGTCTTCCCCAGTTTCTCTCGAGATGAGGACATCTCGATTCCTCTAAGGGGGAGAGGATGAAACATTTGCGGTCCCCAATTTTTCTAAAAAAAATTTAACAGTTTTTTCCCTTTCCCTACCGCCGTGAGAGTACGTCGGGGAGAGAGGGAAAGGGAGTGATGTGGAAGGAGGGGAGGGGCATGCCGCCCATGTGGCAGCGTTCAGATGCACCCCTCCCCTATAAAACCTCCCCCTCCTCCCTCGTACAGTGGCCCGGCCCCCCTCCATCCTCTGCATAGTCCCCCCCCATTGTTGTTGCTGAAGAAGTCCTTTTCTCCCCATCGTCTGTGCAAGCCACCCCCTTGACTTGCTGGTGAACTACATCTCCCCCCCTTTGAGGTCCGATCAATAGTCTCCCCCCCCCCCCCCCCCCCCCCCCCCCCCGTGTGCTCGCGAGAGAAAGAGAAAGGTAGGAAGAAGGGGTAAGGAGAAGAAAAGAAGGAGAAGAGAGAGGAAAGTCAAGAAGAAGAGATAGAGGAGAGGAGAAGAAAAGAAGGAGAAGAGAAGAAGAGAATGAGACAAAGAAGAGAGAGAAGAAGGAAGAAGAGGGGAGAGAGAGAGGAGAGGGAGAGGGAGAGAAGAAGAGAAGGAGAAGAGAAGAAGGAAGAAGCGGGGAGAGAGAGACGAGAGGGAGAGAACAAGAGAAGGAGAAGAGAAGAAGGAGAGAGAAGAAGGAGAGAGAAGAAGAAAGAAGGGGGAAGAGAGTGAAGAGGGAGAAGAAGAAGAGATAGAGGTGAAGAGAAGAAGAGAAGGAGAGAAGGAGAGAAGGAGAGAGAGAACAAAGAGAAGAAGGAAGAAGGGGGAAGAGAGGGACGAAGGAGAGAAGAAGAGAAGGAGAAGAAAAGAGAAGAAGGAGAAGAAGGAAGAGGAAGAGAGAGGAGAAGAAGAAGAGGAAGGGAAAAAAAGAAGAGAGAGAAGTAGTGGAAGAAGAAGGAGAAGAAGAGGTAGCAAGAGGAGAAGAAGAGGAGGAGAGAGAGAGAGACTAGGAGAATAAGAGAAAAGAAGAAGAAGAGAGAAAGAAATAGTAGAAAAGAAGGGGAAGAGAGAGGGACAGGGAGTGGGAGTTGGTGGGCAGCTGAAAGGAACCACACCCAAACCACCCTCTTAGTGAAGGGCCCACCCAGTGGTCTTGCCCAACCAAACCTGTCAACCCGAAACCCGTCAAGGTCCGGACTACCCAATCTCTGCAAGGCGAATGGCTCCCAAGAAGAAAGTCACGGAAAGCGTAGGCACCCAAACCACCAGTAATGGTGGAGGCCTGAGCGGAACAACCAATGATGGATTCATAAAAGGATTAATTAAGGAAGGATGGTGCTAGCTACCCCCCGCGAACTGCCAAACCCTAACCAAGGGGGTTGTGAATCCGCGCCAGGAATGTGGACCGAACCCACCGCGAGAGGTCTCTCTGTGGAAATCACTTGGCATAGGAGGACTCTTGGGTGCCAGCGGGGGCTCTGGCCGTAAATCCCAATGCATTCGGGCCCTACACAAGTATTCTACATGACTCCGGATGGAATCTCGAGGCCTTGATACTAGTTACAAGGAGGAATCTTGGGAGGAATCTTGAGACAGAGAGATTTTTCTGCGGAGGCAGAAAGGAACACTTAATTCTCGTATATGGGCGGGAGACACACATTAATCCAAAGATAAGTTAAGGAAGTGTTTGATCTTGTTTTATCTTATCTTCGTGTCAGTGCCCTAAATTACGTAAAGGAATCTGTGACTAATGGGTTAATTAAGGAAGCTTCTTTTATGTGTCAAACATAACGTGGTAGGTAATTAGATAACTAAAGCAACCCCCGAGGGAAGCGTGGTGGATGTGACCAATCGGTTTATCCTATGGAAGGATGGTCTCAGTTAGCCGAGAGATTTCCTTAAAGGAGATGTTAACAGGAAAGGTTAGGAAAAAGTTGGTATATGACCTTAGACAAGGTGGACTAGGAACCGGACTTCAGGTCCATCCTAGTGCGAATGGCCAGATTAGTTCCGATGTGGGGCAGACTTGAGAGACCCTAGTTGGCAAACCCCGTGTCTTTCGTTGGGATTGCCGGGCGGCATCTTCTAGATATATCTGTTGATGGATTGCTATGATGTGTCCCACGATTTGAGGAGTAGGCATGTTATAGTTGGTATTAGAGCCAAACTTTTTAATGATGCATGATTGATTAATGTTCAGATCATAGACATAACCTAAATAACCTAAGTGGTATGGATTGATTGTGAGGCAACTTCTGCACCCACGAATGCTGACGTGCAAGAGAAGAAGTTCCTTTGCAAGAAAATTAAGCCACCCGAGCTTGATGGCAAGGCAAGGAGTGTTCAAGCTGACACCGAGATCTGGATTGAGTCCATGGAGGACTATTTTCAGGTCGCAGGAACTGCACATGCTAACCAAGCCATGCTTGCCAAACTTAAGCTTAGAGGCGAAGGGAGACTTTGGTGGAAACAGTGGTGCAGAGACCAAGCGATCTCGAAGGGGACTGTCACTTGGAATAAGCTTAAGGAAGCTGTGCGAGGAAGGTATTTGCCACCTGCCTACCACACACAAAAGATGAATGAATTCTATGACTTGAAGAAGCTAAGATAATCCCTTCAAGCATATTACGCAAAGTTTGTTTCACTCCTAAAGTATGCACCCCCAATGGATATGACAGAAAAGTTGTCAAAGTTCTGTGTCGGGTTGAATCCACCCATAAACACTCTTGATTGGAATCAATGCGCCCAACAAACTTGCAAGACACATTATTCCAAGTGAATCCAATCATCCAAGAACTTGAATCAGGAAAGTATGATGAAGATGACTCACCGGATCAAGACAAGAGAGGCCAGAAGTGCGGAGAGATAGGACACATCCGTAAGAGATGCCCCAACCGTCGATGTTTCCACTGCAATGAACTAGGACACATCCAAACAGATTGTCCTGAGTTGGATCCTGAGAATCAGGAACATGCATTCAAACGAAGCCGTCTAAGCTCCACTTTTGGCTCGTATTATGAACCACATGATTTTGAGGGCCTGGAGCCTGTTGTAACCTTTGAGGATGACTAAGATCCTCTTGACTTGTACTTGGAATAAAACCTATTGAATCTCATGAGTTTTGGCAAGTTGTTATTTTAAGATGAGAATTTAAGTAATCAGGGTTGCACAGCAAAAGCATGATGGGTCCTAACCCACAGGCTATAAGCCCCAGTTGCATTTGTCTTCCCCAGTTTCTCTCGAGATGAGGACATCTCGATTCCTCTAAGGGGGAGAGGATGTAACATTTTTGGTCCCCCAACACTATATTGGGGAATATGGAAATTTTCCATAAGTTTGGGACACGTGGTCAAATCTTTGGATTTGTCATAACTTGAACACTATGACTCCAAATCGAGCGCTCTATGGCTCAATAGATTCCATTTTTCAAGCACTTTCCAATGATAGGTCACATCATATGGTTTTGAGAAACTTATGGGCATGTTATCCGGGTGCCACCTTTTCAGTATTCAAAAAATGGAAATTGGGAGATTCCCAAACTCACTAATATTGTGTTCCCCCCTTTTTCTATTTTTTTTTAAATTTCCCTTTCCCTCCCCCCCTGACAGTGCGTCAAGGAGAGACGTAAAGGGAGTGATGTGGAAGGAGGGGAGGGGACTGCACGCCTCGCGGCTGCGTTCAGATGCGCCCCTAGAAAACCTCCCCCTCCTCCGTTGCACAGTGGCCCGGCCCCCCCTTTATCGTCTGCAGAGTCCCCCCCTGTTTCCGTTGCTGCAGAAGTACTTTTCCCCCCATCGTCTGTATAAGCAACCCCCCCAGTTTCTATTGCTGCAGAAGTCCTTTTTCCCCCATCGTCTGTATAAGTCCCCCCTCGTGTGCTCAGCGAGAAAAAGAGAAAGGTCAAAAGAAGGGGTAAGGAGAAGAAAAGAAGGAGAAGAGAGAGGGAAGATAAGAAGAAGAGATAGAGTAGAGGAGAAGAAAAGAAGGAGAAGAGAGAGGGAGAAGAAGAAGAGATAAAGGAGAAGAGAAGAAGAGAAGAAGAGAAGGAGAGAGAGAAGAGAGAGAAGAAGGAAGAAGGGGGAGGAGAGGGAAGAAGGAGAGAAGGAGAGAAGGAGAAGAAAAGAGAAGAAGGAGAAGAAGGAAGAGGAAGAGAGAGGAGAAGAAGAAGAGGAAGGGAGAAAAAGAAGAGAGAGAAGTAGTGGAAGAAGAAAGAGAAGAAGAGGTAGGAAGAGGAGAAGAAGAGGAGGAGAGAGAGAGAGTAGGAGAATAAGAGAAAAGAAGAAGAAGAGAGAAAGAAATAGTAGAAAAGAAGGGGAAGAGAGAGGAAGAGGGAAAGAAGGAGAGGGAGTGGGAGTTGGTGGGCAGCTGCAAGGAACCACACCCGGTGTCTGCGGCGGGAATGTGGACCGAACCCGCCGCGAGAGGTCTCTCTGTGGAAATTCCTTGGCGTAGGAGGACTCTTCGGTGCTAGTGGGAGCTCTGGCTGAAAATCCCAATGCCACCGGGCCCTACCCAAGTATTCTATGTGACTCGGGATGGAATCTCGAGGCCTGGATACTAGTTACAAGGAGGAATCTTGGGAGGATAAACCTTTGGGTTTTATTGCCGGGAGACTGAGAGATTTTTCTGCGAAGGTAGAAAGGAACACTTAATTCTCCTGTATGGGCGGGAGACACACATTAATCTGAAGATAAGTTAAGGAAGTGTTTGATCTTTTTTTATCTTGTCTTCATGTCAGTGCCCTAAAATACGTAAAGGAATCTGTGACTAACAGGTTAATTGAGGAAGCTGCTTTTATGTGTCAAACATAGCATGGTAGGTAATTAGATAACTAAAACAACCCTCAAGGGAAGAGTGGTGGATGTGACCAATGGGTCTATCCTATGGAAGGGTGGTCTCGGTTAGCCGAGAGATTTCCTCAAAGGAGATATTAACAGGAAATGTTAGGAAAATGTCGATCTATGACCTTAGATAAGCTGGACTAGGAACCGGACTTCAGGTCGATCCTAGTGGGAATGGCCGGATTAGTTCCATTGCGTGGCAGAATCGAGAGACCCTAGTTGGAACCCTGTGTCTTTCATTGGGAGTGCCGGGTGGCGTCTTCTAGACATATCCCTCGATGGACTGCTATGACATGTCCCGCGATTTGAGGAGGGGGCACGTTACAGTTGGTATCAGAGCCAAACTTCTTAATGATGCATGATTGATTAATGTTCAGATCATAGACATAACCTAAATAACCTAAGTGGTATGGCTTGATTGTTAGGCACCTTCTACACCCACGAATGCTGACATGCAAGAGAAGAAGTTCCTTCTCAAGCAAATTAAGCCACCGGAGTTTGATAGCAAGGAAAGGACTGTTCAAGCTGACGCCGAGATCTGGATTGAGTCCATGGAGGACTATTTTGAGGCAGCAGAACTGCATCTGCTAACCAAGCCATGCTCACCAAACTTAAGCTTACAGGTGAAGCGAGACTTTGATGAAAACAGTGGTGGAGAGACCAAGTGATCTCAGAGGGGACTCTCACTTGGAATAAGCTTAAGGGAGCTGTGCGAGGAAGGTATCTGCCACCTGCCTATCGCACACAAAAGATGAATGAATTCTATGACTTGAAGCAGCTAGGATAATAGCTTGAAGCATATTATTCAAAGTTCATTTCACTCGTAAAGTATGCACCCGCAATGGATATGACACAACCGATGTTAAAGTTCTCTGCCGGGTTGAATCCACCCATAAACACTCAATTGGAATCAATGCACCCAATGAACTTGCAAGATGCATTGCTCCAAGCGAATCCAATCGTCCAAGAACTTGAATCAGGCAAGTATGATGAAGATGACTCATCAGATCAAGACAAGAGGTGCCACAAGTGCAAAGAGATAGGACATATTCGTAAGAGATTCCCCAACCGCCGATGTTTCCACTGCAATGAACTAGGACACGTCCAAACAGATTGTCCTGAGTTGAACCCTGAGAATCACAAACGTGTGGTCAAACAAAGCCGTCTAAGCTCCACTTTTGGCTCGTATTATGAACCACATGATGTTGAAGGCCTAGAGCCTATTGTAACCTTTGAGGATGACTAAGATCCTTTTGAGGTAGTAAGTCTTGTACTTGGAATAAAACCTATTGAATCCCATGAGTTGTGGCAAGTTGTTATTTTAAGATGAGAATTTAAGTAATCAGGGTTGCGCAGCAAAAGCGTGATGGGCCCTAACCCACAGGCTAGAAGCCTCAATTGCATTTGTCTTCCCCAATTTCTCTCGAGATGAGGACATCTAGATTCCTCTAAGAGGGAGAGAATGTAACATTTCTGGCCCCCCTTTTTCTTTTTATTTTTTTTAATTCCCTTTCTCTCCCTTCCTGACAGTACATCGGCGAGAGAGGGAACGCGAGTGATCTGGAAGGAGGGGAGGCACATGCTACCTAGGTGGCGGCATTCAAATGCGCGCCCCCTATAAAACCTCCCCCTCCTCCCTTGCATAGTGGCCCCCCCTCTATCATCTACAGAGTCTTCCCCCCCTTGATGTTGCTGCAGAAGTCATTTTACCCCCATTTTCTGTACAAGCCATCCCCCCCCATGTGCTCAGCAAGAAAAAGAGAAAGGTAGGAAGAAAGGGTAAGGAGATGAAAAGAACGAGAAGAGAGAGGGAAGAGAAGAAGAAGAGATAGAGGAGAGGAGAAGAAAAGAAGGAGAAGAGAGAGGGAGAAGAAGAAGAGATAGAGGAGAAGAGAAGAAGAGAAGGAGAGAAAGAAGAGAAAGAAGAGAGAGAAGAAGGAAAAGAGGGGAGAGAGAGAGGAAAGGGAGAGAAGAAGAGAAGGAGAAGAGAAGAAGGAAGAAGAGGGGAGAGAGAGAGGAGAGGGAGAGAAGAAGAGAAGGAGAAGAGAATAAGGAGAGAGAGGAAGGAAGAAGGGGGAAGAGAGGAAACAGGGAGAAGAAAAAGAAATAGAGGAGAAGCGGAGAAGAGAAGAAGAGAAGAAGAGAGAGAAGAAGGAGAGAAGGGGGAAGAGAGGGAAGAAGGAGAGAAGCAGAGAAGGAGAAGAAAAGAGAAGAAGGAGAAGAAGGAAGAGGAAGAGAGAGGAGAAGAAGAAGAGGAAGAGAGAAAAAGAAGAGAGAGAAGTAGTGGAAGAAGAAGGAGAAGAAGAGGTAGCAAGAGGAGAAGAAGAGGAGGAGAGAGAGAGAGAGTAGGAGAATAAGAGAAAAGAAGAAGAAGAGAGAAAGAAATAGTAGAAAAGAAGGGGAAGAGAGAGGGAGAGGAAAAGAAGGAGAGGGAGTGGGAGTTGGTGGACAGCTGCAAGGAACCACACCCAAACCACCCTCTCAGCGAAGGGCCCACCGAGTGGTCTTGCCCTACCAAACCTATCAACTTGAAACTCGTCAAGGTCCGAACTGCCCAATCTCCGCGAGGCGAATGGCTCCCAAGAAGAAAAACGCGGAAAGCATAGGCGCCCAAACCACCGGTAAATGACTCCATACTTGCTACGCAAGTGCCGCATCGTACTATGCGATAATGGAGTCACGAAACAATCTGTTTTAGGTTCTTTAAGTTGACGTCGTTAGAACTAGGGTTTCCTAGCTTCATTTTTGTAAGAATCTCAGGGTCAAACCCTAGATCCTTTTACGATTACAATTCACTGTCCCTACATTCAGTGAATGTGGGCAAGTATTTAAGGTATAGATGTTACTTGGAATTTAACTTATTCCCAACGAGTATTTTGCAGCATAGGTGTTTTAAGTTTATATCAATTTGGTTAACTTTAGAAGATGATTTCCAGATTACTTCCACTTGATTCGTTGTCTATGCATAACCCTAACTTATCGATTTGAGGTTAGGCATAGGTTAGGTCAATTTCAACTAATCTTTCCTTTTCTTTGCGAACACAACTCATGCTAAATAAGCAACCTTTCTCTTGCTAAGTTATGCAGTTAGCAATGATAATTTCATAGAGTTTATGCATCGTAAGAGTCCTTTCATGATTTGCACTTTCCATGATGATTCATTGTAAAAAAAATAGGGGTTACTAGTGCGAGATGCAGTTTTATACCTTTAGGCTTAACCGAAGTATACTATTTTAATGGGTAACAATCTAGCACATAATTCATTTCCATGCATAAAGCTATTTGTAAAAAAATTACGTTTATGCTCTATTTATTTTGCATGTTCCATTAAATGTATTAATGACTAAATTCCTTCGTCGTGAACAACTAGGACAAAATATATCCTATCTCTAACAATTCATCTTGCATGATTGAATTACAACGATATAAAATTAAGAAGGAAAAAACCTGGGTTTGGGGTGAATGTGGGCGTCGTTGGGCTTAAGCCAATCCATTCCGAGTAGACACTCATGGATACCTAAATTCATGACTCTGAGTTTGACCGAAGTCTTCTTTCCTTCCAGAAAGAATTCCACCTTAGCAGTTTGCCTGGTACAAGTAACCTCATGACCATATGCCAATTCCACAAGCAGGGTAGGTGCTTCTACTGTGGCTATTCCTAATCTTTTTGCACATGCTGGTGAGATAAAGGAATGTATACTACTAGAATCAATCAAGGTCTTGAAACCTTTACCTTGATAGTCCGACGGTGTCTGAATCACCGAGAACCGGCGATTCGGCCCTTTCTTGTGTAAATCGGCATGGACTGTCGCCCTTTCGAATTCTGCTTCCATGGTCGGATCTTCCTCTTTTCTTCTTCGCACATTTGCCTATTGGCAATGCAGGCGGTTCTTCCTCTTCCTCGGGTAGTGGCTCCTTGATCACGGCCTATTCCTTGGAAAGGCGCTTGGCGATGTCCTCCACCAAGCTTGGGACATTGCCTCTTGAAGTGACCGAGTTCGTTGCAGTGGAAACAACGGAGGTTTCGGCCATTACTTTGAGTAGGAACAAAGTTGTTGACATTATTCGTCCTTGCTTTCTTTCTTTTTCCCTGATTATGACCTTGAACTCTCTTCATTTGAGGTGTGAATGCTCCTCTGCTCGGGTCATTATAAGACCAAGTTTGTTACCCCTTGGTCTAGCTTGCACCTCCTGAATTATAGGCACCGCTCGAATGAGTGCATCTTGAAGATCTGATGGACGCATAGATTCGAGAAGGGTATTGACTGGTGGATTTAATCCCGCACAAAATTTAGACACCTGCTGTGTCATGTCCATCTGCAGTGCATACTTAAGAAGTGAGACAAATTTAGAATAGTATGCATCAAGCGTGAGCCCTAGCTGTTTTAGCTCGTAGAACTCATTCATTTTCTGCGTGCGATAAGCAGGTGGTAAATATCTTCCTTGCACAGCTTTCTTCAGCTTCTCCCAGGTAACGGATCCCTCTATGATCCCTTGATCCCTGCACCATTGCTTCCACAAAAGCCTGGCTTTGCCGGTGAGCTTTAGCTTGGCGAGCATAGCCTGATTGGCAGGTGCAGTACCGGGTGCTTCAAAGTACTCCTCCATGGATTCAATCCAAATTTCAGCATTAGATTGGACGAATTTGCCTCTCCTTTCAAACTTGGGTGGCTTAATCTGCTTGAGAAGGAACTTCTTCTCCTAGATCACAGCAGTATTTGATGTAGGAGGCGAATTAGGAACCTGTACCTGGGGTTGTGCCTGGATAAAGGTTTTCTTAGTATTATTATACGATAATCGTCGTTAATTTATATTACATCTTCAATTCCGCTATCATGTAACCAATGTGGCTACTTAACTTTTTCACAATCAGACATTGATAAAAAGAAGTCTTTATTTGTATTTATATGGCCATAGCCCTTTCGAATACAACGTTTCATGCGATAATAAGCCAACTGTTACATTTAGTTTGGGGAGAACAATGTTGTATTACATTTATCTACATGAACTGTATAATAGTAAGGTTTCGTGTCATGGATCTTCAGGAATCGGTAAGTCATTGGAAGTTCAGGATATCCTTTCTGTTGGAATCCATACTTCTCATGGCGGCCCAACACTTTAATCCTGTCGCCGGGGATTACACGGGTTACTTCCTTATATACATATGAGTTCATCTCAACCCTCCGACCTTGAATAAGTAAAGTTGAGTTTATGTGAGCTTCCACAAAAATGAACAGCTTCACAACTTTCAGGTCTTCCAACCACTTGATCCTCTTTAGGTTGGTCTATATATAAGCAAACCGGTGAGCAGCTATATAGTAGATTCCTAAAGCACCCATCCATCTTCGTTCCATGTACAAAGGTGATGAAATATAGATCTGCTCCAGGATGTTCATCATCCCAATCCTTTGTCTATAAAGCGGCGAATGCATTGCAGTCATAAACATGACTCAAAATACCAAGAACTTGTTCCACCCTTCGTAATTTTGCGAGACAGCATTGAAGGTAAGGAAATGTTTGGACAGCAACATTTTCTTTACTTCATCTTATTAAGATAAAAACAATTCCGTTGTTGATCGGCTCTGATACCAATTGTAACGTGTCCACTAGTATCATCCAGGACACGTCTTAGCAGTCCATCGGAAAGGATGTCTAGAAAGCTCTGCCTGGCACTCCCATGGAATGTTATGGGGTTTGCGATCTAGGGTTTTCCACGTCTGCCACATAGCGGAAGTCTTCTGACCGTTCCCACTTAGGATCGATCGGAATTAGGGTTTTCCTGATTGGTCATTTTCTAACAGCAACTAGCGTCGGACCCAAGCGAACTGCTTTACACAGAAATGCCAGGTCCGAAGCGGATTCATGCTACACTTGGTTCAAGGAGAATGGGAAATGAGAGGGATGCAAAGCTCGATCTCTCTGTCATAAGGCATAGTCCCATTTCGTTCCCCTAAAACAATGTAAATCGGGTTAAAACATAACTCTAGGTCAATGCTTTTGTTGTTCGTGTCCTTTGATGATCATCCCATTGTTCCTTGTGATTTGAGAAAATTTCCCGGCCAATCAAGACCACCCATCCGTAGGATGGACCCATGGTCCATCCTCCGCACTTTCCTCGGGTTGTTTTAGTTATTTAATTATCTAACACATTAGTTGGACATGTAACAACCATTTAACCCGTTAAGCACTAGTTCCTTCACGTAATCTTATCACTTGACATGGAAAAACAATATCAGACAAGTTCTTTATTAACAGGTCATCATATTTATCTTTAAAATACAAAGAGTTCCGCCCGTAGGCTTATCCATAATCCGCCCGAAGGCTATCCAGCAATCCACACGGATTACTATTCCAAGTTTCCGCCCGTAGACTAGTATGCAGACCTCGAGATCCAATCTCGAGTCACGTTAGCCTCTTGTGCAGGACCCGGAAGGCGAGGGATTTACGGCCAGAGCCCCCCTGGCACCCAAGCATCCTCCTGCTCCAACTAGCACTCAACGGAGAGACCTCTCGCGGCGGGTTCGGTCCACGTTCCTGGCACGGTCAACAACCCCCTTCGTTAGGGTCAGGCAGGCAGTCGGGGGTAACTGAAGCTGCCTCTCCCTTCAGGCCTTCAACCTGAAGTATAGATATTCATTTATCTTTTAATTCATTGGTCAAACAAAGTCAAACAGTGCTCTAAAATCTGTAGCAAGCACAAACATTTCCATTGATCGCTTTTTATGTCAGCAAACTGCTAAGGAATGAATCCTTCCTTTCGAATGCATCCAGCACTCCATCCGGGATGACTTCAACTTGGCAAGATCCCCTATATTCTAGGTTAGGGCGTACCCTATTAATCCAACTTGGTCAAACCTTAAAGTTCATTGGGTACTTCAGTTTCTAGGCTTTAATCTCCAATTAATCTTCCTTACTCAAGGAGGATATCAAAGTATACATCCTCTTGCAAGATAACTTGCAAAAGGATCCGCTATCCTCGTTGTGAGAATCTGGCCTTCCTTCTTGTGATCCAATCACAAGACCATATGACTCCGTACTTGCTGCGCAAGTGCCGCATCGTACTATGCGATAATGGAGTCACGAAACAATCTGTTTCAGGTTCTTTAAGCTGACATCGTTAGACCTAGGGTTTCCTAGCTTCATTTTTGTAAGAATCTCAAGGTCAAACCCTATATCATTTTACGATTACAATTCACTGTCCCTACATTCAGTGCATGTGGGCAAGTATTTAAGGTATAGATGTTACTTGGAATTTAACTTATTCCCAACGAATATTTTATAGCATAGGTGTTTTAAGTTTATATCAATTTGGTTAACTCTAGAAGATAATTTCCAGATTACTTCCACTTGATTCGTTGTCTATGCATAACCCTAACTTATCGATTTGAGGTTAGGCATAGGTTAGGTTAATTTCAACTAATCTTCCCTTTTCTTAGCGAACACAACTCATGCTAAATAAGCAACCTTTTTCTTGCTAAGTTATGCAGTTAACAATGATAATTTCATAGAGTTTATGCATCGTAAGAGTCCTTTCATGATTTGCACTTTCCATGATGATTCATTGTAAAAAGAATAGGGGTTATTAGTGCGAGATGTAGTTTTATACCTTTAGGCTTAACCGAAGTATATTATTTTAATGGGTAACAATCTAGCTCATAAGTCATTTCCATGCATAAAGCTATTTGTAAAAAAATTACGTTTATGCTTTATTTATTTTGCATGTTCCATTAAATGTATTAATGACGAAATTCCTTCGTCGTGAACAACTAGGACAAAATATATCCTATCTCTAACAATTCATCTTGCATGATTGAATTACAACGATATAAAATTAAGAAGGAAAAACCTGGGTTTGGGGTGAGATATCCACATGGATACCGGGAGATGACCCTCCCGCGGCTACGCCTTGGACTTTCTTAGAAGGCATCACAATTGTAGTCGTTCGGATGTGGAAGTAGCTTTTAGAACTCTTCTTTGGAATTACACCGTCACTCCCTTGCACCGTCCGTCAAAAGTAGTTTTTTTGGAAGGCTCCCTCCTTGAAATTGGGAAATTCGAAAGGGTGTTTCAGAATCTTTTATGACTAAGAGCCATTGAAGCCATGGGGAAGGCTTAATGGCCTTTTAATGACTCGTTCAAACGAGGAATGAAAAGGGATGGAAAAGATACAAGGTGCGGGAGAGAATTCCAAGGAAATATAGTAACCGTAAATGTTATAAGTAAGGTCGAAGGACCTTAGGTCAAACTTGGAGGGACGGGGTTTCAATACGCTACAAGGGAAGGGCTAGGGAAGGTTTTAACACGGAGGAAAGAGAGGTGGTTCCAAGAAAAAGGGATAGGGTTTTTAAGGGATTAACACGGGGGGTGTGGTTCTAAGGGAAAAAACAAAAGGGGCTTAAGGATAGGGGTTGAGTGAACTTTAAAATCACAAGGAAGATAATAATCCCAAAAGAAAGGACTTAAGGGTAGAACATGGGGTTCCAACACCCATGGGAGAGAGCCATATAATGTATTTAGACACGGAGGTGTTTTAGGCTTAAGGGATAAGAGGGGTGATAAGACCTTTAAAGCCTAAAGGCTCAAGGGATAAGGGGGGTGATAAGACACGGGGGGTGAGGTTCAAAAAAAAACATGAGAAGGGGGTGAAAGGGGGCTTAGGAGGATTTAAAACCCCAGGGGGTGAAAGGGTGAAAGGGGGATTATCTAGCCCCCTTAGAAGCTTCTCTTTAGAAGTTTCTATGCTTCATATGTGGCAAGGAGGGAGATTGAATGCTGTGTCGGTGACGGACGGGCGGCCTTTTGTGAGGCGGCGAGGCCTGCGGCTGTAGGCGGCGGTGCTAGAAGGACTGGCAATGTTTAGCCATCCCTCCCTTCTCTTAGCAGCGGTACTACATGGTGATATGGCGGTAGCGTCGTCCTCTCCAACTCTGATCTTCTCCCCGTTCAGCCGTGCGGCCCCCCGCTCAGTTATATAGGGGAGGGGATAAGATCCTCCCCTCCCTCATATCCCTCATAGGTGTTGATGGCATGCATCTCGCACCCCTGAGAGCACCCACCGAGGTGCTTCAGTGACCTTTCTATTCCCCTCCCCTTCCAGCACAACAGTCGGTTGGGGAGGGGAATAATTAAAAAAAATTGCATTATCGTAGGCATTTATCAAAATTATCCATTGAAAGGGTTAGTTCACGCGAAGAGAAATGTAGAACTTTACATTCTCTCCCCCTTAGAGGAATTGAGATGTCCTCATCTCGAGATAAATTGGGGATATTGATGGTTGAGAGTGCCTTCATTTATCCAAGTGGCATCCTCTTCGGGATAATCTTTCCACTGGACGAGGCATTCTCTCAGGGTTCTAGATCTTAATTGTCTCTCCCTAATATCTAAGATCCTATCAGGCCTTAGTTCAAGGACTCCTTGACTAGGCATTACAACTTGTTGGTCATCAAGTACATGGTTAGGATTAGCTACATACTTTTTCAATAGGCTGATATGGAATACATTATGAACTTTTAGGTTCTCAGGGAGTTACAGTTTATAAGCATTAGGTCCTAGGCATTTGAGGATCTTGTATGGCCCACAATACCTTGGACTTAGCTTCTTGCAATCTCCTAAGGATAGAGAACTCTTTTTAGGCATACGCGAATGAAGACCATGTCTCCTTCTTGGAAGACCCTTTCTTGATGCTTCAAATCCGCGTATGCCTTCTATCTATCCTTGGCCGCTTGTATGTCCTGTCTTATTGACTTTATTTGGTCATCCATCTCTTCCAACATTTTCCTTGAAGCTTCAACCCTTAGGGTTGGATCAGAAAAGTTTAGGGGACTTCTGCAGTCATGACCATATAATGCTTGGAAAGGGGTCATCTGAATGCTTTGCTGGTAAGAAGCATTATAGGCAAATTCAATCAAAGGCAAGTATTGAATCCACCTCTTCGGCTCTTGACAGCAGTATGCCCTAAGCATATCCTCAATGACTTGATTTACTCGCTCTGTTTGGCCATCCGTTTGGGGATGGTAGGCGGTGCTAAAACAGAGTTTAGTCCCAATAGCTTCAAAGATAGCTCTCCAGAAGTGTGATGTGAAGAGAGAATCACGATCACTAATGATTCTTCTGGGTAAACCATGTAGCTTGAATATCTCCTTGATAAACAATCTTGCAATGTCTGAGGCCTTATAGTTTGTCTTTACTGGAATAAGATGTGCAACCTTAGTAAGCATGTCAACCACAACCATGACGGAGTTGTATCCTCCCTAGACTTGGGGTAGGCCTACAACAAAATCCATACTAATGAATTCCCATTTCATTTGGGGAATGTCAATCGGTTGCTGTTTTCCTGGCATCATGACATGTTTGGCTTTGATACGTTGACAAGACAAACACTCAGTGACATATTTGAGAACGTCACCTTTGAGCCTCTCTCAATGGTAGCTCTTTCTAACTGCATTGAGAGTCTTGGCATAGCCAGGATGTCCTGCGAAAGGGGAGTTATGAGCTTCCCACAATACCTTCTGCTTAAGTGACTGGCTTGTTGGTATACACAGCCTTGTTCTATAATAGACAAGCCCATTATTGATAGAAAATTCATGATAGTTAGCCTGCAATTTTTGATTCTGATCCTTGATAGAGATCTCCCTTAGCATTGTTTGGTAGGTTGGATCATGGCGTGCATCCTCTCTAGCTAACTCAAGTATAGGGTTGTTTGGCATAGATACTTTTGTAGCTAGAGATCTGGCTGTTGATGGATTTTGCAAGATTAGGGAATTTAGGAATGCCTTGCAACTAAGTGCATCAACAACTACATTCTCTTTCCCTGGTCGGTACTTGATTTCAAAGTCATATTCCTCCAACACTTCAATCCACCGACGTTGCCTCATGTTGAGCTCGTTCTAGGTAAAGATCCATTTCAGACTCTTATAGTCAGTTACTAGAGTAAACTTGTTACCCAACAGGTAGTGTCTCCAAAGCTTTAGAGCATGGATGACAACTAGTAATTCCAGATCATGTGTACCATAATTCTTTTCATGACTCTTCAATTTCCTTGAAGAGTATGCTATTGGATGACCTTCCTACATAAGTACATACCCCAAGGCAAGAATGCTAGCATCAGTTTACTACCTCGAACTCCTTATTGAGGTCTGGAAGTTTTAGAATAGGTGCTGATACCAAACTTTGCTTCAATCTGTCGAAGCTATTTTGTTCGGGAGTTGACCATGCAATGGAAGTTTGCTTCTTCAGTAAGTCCGTCAGAGGTGCTGCAAATCAAAGCATAGTTTTTTATGAAGACCCTATACCATCCTGTCAATCCAAGGAAGCTACGTATCTCTTTGACAGATACTGGTATTGGCCACTCAAGCACATCTCTGACCTTGGCTGGGTCCACTGATATTCCTTCTATTGATACTATGTATCCCAAATATTCAATCTGACGCTTGAAGAATGCACACTTCTTCATTTTAGCATATAGCTTATGTGACCTCATTGTCTCAAGGACAATCCGAAAGTTGGGGTTCATGATCTTCTTCCTCTTTAGAATAGACTAAAGTGTCATCGAAGAATACAAGCACAAAATCATCAAGATATGGCCTAAAGATATCCTGCATTAACCTATTGAAGGTGGCAGGTGCATTCGTAAGCCCGAATGACATAAACTAGGAACTCAAAGTGCCCATATCTTGTATTGAAGGCCGTCTTTGGGATATCTTCTTCCTTGATCCTTATCTAATAGTAACCTGACCTGAGATCAATCTTGGAGAAGATCTTTGCACCCTGAAGACGATCAAGAAGCTCATCTATTCTAGAAATAGGATACTTGTTCTTGACTGTTGATTGATTCAACCCTCGGTAATCAATACATAGTCAAAGTGTCCCATCCTTCTTTTTCTGGAATAGTACTGGAGCTCCCCACGGTGAATTGCTAGGCCGGATGTAGCCCTGATCTAGCAGTTGCTTGAGTTGTTCCTTTAGCTCAATTGCTTCTAGTATGGACATTCTATAAGGTCTCTTTGCAATTGGTGCAGCTCTTGGTACTAACCTAATTTCATGATCCACTTCTCTTTGAGGCGGAAGTTCAGTCAACTCTTCAAGGAATACATCCGCGTATTCCTTTAGCCAAGAAGGTCCTTCATGAGACTCTTGCTTTTGATCTAATTTGTTGAGTTTGATCAAGTAAACAGGTAATCCTTTTCTGACTCCTTTTATGATCCGAGATACTTTGGCCAATTGGATTCTTGGCACTCCTGCCTCACCTTGAGTTGTGACTAATTCCCTTTCAGAGTTTCGAAAGGAAACTTGACCCTTTTCACAGTGAATGTGGGCATCGTTGGGCTTGGGCTTAAGCCAATCCATTTCGAGTAGACACTCATGAATACCTAAATTCATGACTCTGAGTTTGACCGAAGTCTTCTTTCCTTCCAGAAAGAATTCCACCTTAGCAGTTTGCCTGGTACAAGTAACCTCATGACCATTTGCCAATTCCACAAGCAGGGTAGGTGCTTCTACTGTGGCTATTCCTAATCTTTTTGCACATGCTGGTGAGATAAAGGAATGTGTACTACTAGAATCAATCAAGGTCTTGAAACCTTTACCTTGATAGTCCGACGGTATCTGAATCACCGAGAACCGGCAATTCGGCCCTTTCTTGTGTAAAGCGGCATGGAATGTCGCCCTTTCGAATTCTGCTTCCATGGTCAGATCTTCCTCTTCTTCTTCTTCGCACATTTGCCTATTAACACCATATTGGGGAATATGGGAATTTCCCATAAGTTTGGGACATGTGGTCAAATCTTTCAATTTATCATAACTTGAACACTATAACTCCAAATTGAGCACTCTATAGCTCAATAGATTCCATTTTTCAAGCACTTTCCAATGATAGGTCACATCATATGGTTTTGAGAAACTTATGGGCATGTTATCTGGATGCCACCTTTTTAGTATTCAAAAAATGGAAATTGGGAGATTCCCAAACTCACTAATATTGTGTTTATTGGCAATGCAGGCGATTCTTCCTCTTCCTCGGGTAGTGGCTCCTTGATCATCGCCTATTCCTTGGAAAGGCGCTTGGCGATGTCCTCCACCAAGCTTGGGACATTGCCTCTTGGAGTGACCGAGTTCGTTGCAGTGGAAACAACGGAGGTTTCGGCCATTACTTTGAGTAGGAACAAAGTTGTTGACATTATTCATCCTTACTTTCTTTCTTTGTCCCTGATTATGACCTTGAACTCTCTTCATTTGAGATGTGAATGCTCCTCTGCTCGGGTCATTATAAGACCAAGTTTTGTTACCCCTTGGTCTAGCTTGCACCTCCTGAATTATAGGCACCACTCGAATGAGTGCGTCTTGAAGATCTGATGGATGCATAGATTCGAGACGGGTATTGACTGATGGATTTAATCCCGCACAGAATTTAGACACCTACTGTGTCATGTCCATCTGCGGTACATACTTAAGAAGTGAGACAAATTTAGAATAGTATGCATCAAGCGTGAGCCCCAGCTCTTTTAGCTCGTAGAACTCATTCATTTTCTGAGTGTGATAAGCAGGTGGTAAATATCTTCCTTGCACAGCTTTCTTCAGCTTCTCCCAGGTAACGGATCCCTCTATGATCCCTTGATCCTTGCACCATTGCTTCCACCAAAGCCTGGCTTCGCCGGTGAGCTTTAGCTTGGCGAGCATAGCCTGATTGGAAGGTGCAGTACCGGGTGCTTCAAAGCAATCCTCCATGGATTCAATCCAAATTTTAGCATCAGATTGGACGAATTTGCCTCTCCCTTCAAACTTGGGTGGCTTAATCTGCTTGAGAAGGAACTTCTTCTCCTGGATCACAACAGTATTTGATGTAGGAGGCGAATTAGGAACCTGTACCTGGGGTTATGCCTGGATAAAGGTTTTCTTAGTATTATTATACGATAATCGTCGTTAATTTATATTACATCTTCAATTCCGCTATCATGTAACCAATGTCACTACTTAACTTTTACACAATCCAACATTGATAAAAAGAAGTCTTTATTTGTATTTATATGGCCATAGCCCTTTCGAATACAACGTTTCATGCGATAATAAGCCAACTGTTACATTTAGTTTGGGGAGAACAATGTTGTATTACATTTATCTACAGGAACTGTATAATAGTAAGGTTTCGGGTCATGGATCTTAAGGAATCGGTAAGTCATTGGAAGTTCAGGATATCCTTTCCGTTGGAATCCATACTTCTCATGGCGGCCCAACACTTTAATCCTGTCGGCGGGGATTACACGGGTTACTTCCTCATATACATATGAGTTCATCTCAACCCTCCGACCTTGAATATGTAAAGTTGAGTTTACGTGAGCTTCCACAAAAATGAACAGCTTCACGACTTTCAGGTCTTCCAACCACTTGATCCTCTTTAGGTTGGTCTATAGATAAGAAAACCGGTGAGCAACTATATAGTAGATTCCTAAATCACCCATCTATCTTTGTTCCATGTACAAAGGTGATGAATTATAGATCTACTCTAGGATGTTCATCATCCCAATCCTTTGTCTATAAAGCGGAGAATGCATTGCAGTCATAAACATGACTCAAAATACCAAGAACTTGTTCCACCCTTCGTAATTCTGCAAGACAGCATTGAAGGTAAGGAAATCTTTGGACAGCAACATTTGCTTTACTTCATCTTATTAAGATAAAAACAATTCCGTTGTTGATCGGCTCTGATACCAACTGTAACATGTCCACTAGTATCATCCAGGACACGTCTTAGCAGTCCATCGGAAAGGATGTCTAGAAAGCTCTGCTTGGCACTCCAATGGAATGTTACGGGGTTTGCAATCTAGGCCTTTCCGCATCTGCCACATAGCGGAAGTATTTCGACCGTTCCCACTTAGAATCGACCGGAATTAGGGTTTTCGTGATTGGTCATTTCCTAACAGCAACTAGCGTCAGACCCAAGCGAACTACTTTACACAGAAACGCCAGGTCCGAAGCAAATTCATGCTGCACTTGGTTCAAGGAGAATGGGAAACGAGAGGGATGCAAAGCTCGACCTCTCTGCCATAAGGCATAGTCCCATTCCGTTCCCCTAAAACAACATAAATCGGGTTAAAACATAACTCTAGGTCAATGCTTTTGTTGTTCGTGTCCTTTGACGATCATCCCATTATTCCTCGTGATTTGAGAAGTTTTCAGCCAACCACGACCACCCATCCGTAGGATGGACCAATGGCCCATCCTCCGCACTTTCCTCGGGTTGTTTTAATTATTTAATTATCTAACACATTAGTTAGACATGTAACAACCAGCTTCTTTAATTAACCCGTTAAGCACTGGTTCCTTTACGTAATCTTATCACTTGACATGGAAAAAAAATATCAGACAAGTTCTTTATTAACAGGTCATCATATTTATCTTTGAAATACAAAGAGTTTCGCCCGTAGGCTTATCCATAATCCACCCGAAGGCTATCCAGCAATCCACAGGGATTACTATTCCAAGTTTCCACCCGTAGACTAGTATCCGGGCCTCGAGATCCAATCCCGAGTCACGTTAGCCTCTTGTGCAGGACCCGGAAGGCGAGGGATTTACAGCTAGAGCCCCCCCTGGTACCCAAGCGTCCTGATGCTCCAAGTAGCGCTCAACAGAGAGATGTCTTACGGCGGGTTCACGTTCCCGGCGTGGTCAACAACCCCCTTGGTTAGGGTCAAGCAGGCAGTCGAGGGTAACTGAAGCTGCCTCTCCCTTCAGGCCTTCAATTTGAAGTATAGATATTCATTTATCTTTTAATTCATTGGTCAAACAAAGTCAAATAGTGCTCTAAAATCTGTAGCAAGCACGAACATTTCCATTGATCGTTTTTTATGTTAGCAAACTGCTAAGGAATAAATCCTTCCTTTCGAATGCATCCAGCACTCCATCCGAGATGACTTCAACTTGGCAAGATCCCCTATATTCTGGGTTAGGGCGTACCCTATTAACCCAACTTGATTAAACCTTAAAGTTCATTGGGTAGTTTAGTTTCTGGTCTTTAATCTCCAATTAATCTTCCTTACTCAAGAAGGATATTGTAACGTGTCCTCTTAGTATTATCTAGGACATGTCTTAGCAATCCGTCGGAAAGGATTTCTAGAAAGCTCCGCCCAGCACTCCCATGGAATGTTACGGGATTTGCGATCTAGGTCTTCCTGCGTATGCCACGTAGCGGAAGTATCCTGGCCGTTCCCACTTAGGATCGATCGGAATTAGGGTTTTTCTGACTGGTCATTAACTAATAGCAACTAGCGTCGAACCCGAGCGAACTACTTTACGCAGAAATGCTAGGTCCGAAGCGGATTCACGCTGCACTTGGTTCAAGGAGAATGGGAAACGAGAGGGATGCAAAGCTCGACCTCTCTGCCATCAGGCATAGTCCCATTCCGTTCCCCTAAAACAATGTAAATCGGGTAAGACATAACTCTAGGTCATTGCTTCCGTTATTCGTTTTGATAATCATCTTGCTGTTCATCGAGATTTTTGAGAAAAGTTCCCGGCTAATCGGGACCACCCAACCGTAGGACGGACCCATGGCCCATCCTCCGCACTTTCCTTGGTTTGTTTTTAGTTATGTAATTATCTAACACATTGATTTGACATATAACAATTAGCTTCTTTAATTAATCCATTAAGCACTGGTTCCTTCACGTAATCTTAACACGTGACATAGAAATTGATATCAAGCAAGTTCTTTGTTAATATTTCATCATTTTATCTTTGAAATACAATGAGTTCCGCCTGTAGGCTTGTCCATAATCCGCCCAAAGGCTATCCAGTAATGCGCAAGGATCACTATTCCAAGCTTCCGCCCGTAAACTAGTATGCGGGCCTCGAGATCCAATCCCAAGTCACGTTAGCCTCTTGTGCAGGACCCGGAAGGTGAGGGATTTACGGCCAGAGCCCCCCCTGGCACCCAAGCGTCCTCCTACTCCAAGTAGAGCTCAACGGAGAGACCTCTCGCGGCGAGTTCGGTCCACGTTCTCGGCGCGGTGAACAACCCCCTTGGTTAGGGTTAGACAGGTAGTCAGGGGTAACTGAAACTGCCTCTTCCTTCAAGCCTTTAACCTGAAGTATAGGTACTCATTTAATTTGTAATTCATAATTCAAACAGAGCCCTAAAATCTCTAGCAAGCACAAACATTTCCATTAATCAACCGTGTTGTTTGGCAAACTGCTAAGGAAGTGTTCTTTCCTTTTGAGTGTATCAGCACTCGTTCCCAAGGTGTCTTGTAAATTGGCAAGATCCTTTACATTTCGGTGTAAGGCGTACCTTATTATCCCAACTTGGTCAACCCTAAAGTTCCTTAGATATGCTAGTTTCCGGTTTACAACTTTCCTTATTTAGAAGGATACCCAAAAATACGTCCTTTTGCAAGATAACTTGTGTAGGGATCTGCCATCCTTGTTGAGGGTTTTTACCCTTTCTCCTTGTGAATCAATCACAAGACTAAATGATTTCGTACTTGCTGCGCAAGTCCTGCGATAGAATAATCCGTTTTAGATCCTTTAAGCTGACGTATGTTGGGCCTAGGGTTTCTTTTTAAGGATCTCGTGGACAGCCCTAGTTTTTTTATCTTTACGAATTTTTTTTGACCCTACAATAAGGAAAGTAGTCAAGTGCTTAGGGTATGAATATTTCTATGTTTAGATTGGTTTGGTTATCTTTTGGAAGGTAATATTAATCATCTTGTCACGGTTTTGCTATCCTTGTAACAATTTACTTTTCAGTCAATACAGTTTAATTTAAACTTCCTTTTTCCTTGCAGATGAACTCATGCCAAATAACAAACATTTCCCTTTCTAAGATGTGCAATTAGCAATGATAACTTCCTAGTAATTTGAGCAACGAAAGAAACCTTTCATGAATTTAATCATTTACAATGATTCGTTGCGAAAAGGAATAAGACTAATGGTGCAAGATATAATTTCTATACCTTTAGGATTTAACTAAAATATACTACTATAGTAAATAGATATTCTTGCTCGTAATTTATAATGCTTGATACTATTCGAAGGAAACTAAGTTCTATACATTATCATTTATTCAAATAAGCTAAAATCCTTCATTACAAATAATTCAGACAAATATATCCTATTCCTAACAATTTTCATTTTTCATGATTGACTTAAAACAGAATTAAAGCCGAGAAGAAAAACCTGGTTTTGGGGTGAGATATCCACATGGATACCAGGAGATGCACCTCCCACAGCTACTCCTTGGACTTTCTTAGGAGACATCACAGTTGTAGTCCTTCGAACGTGGAAGCAGCTTTACACTCTTTTTTCAGAATTACACCTCGCTTCCTTGCACCATCCGTCGAAAGTAGTTTTTGGAAGGCTCCCTCCTTGAAGTCGGGGAATTCGAAAGGGTGTTTCAGAATCTTTTATGACTAAGACCCATTGAAGCCATGGAGAAGGCTTAATGGCCTTTTAATGACTCATTCAAACGAGGAATGAAAAGGAATGGAAAAGACACAAGGTGCGGGAGAGAACTCCAAGGGAATATAGTAATCGTAAAGGTTGTAAGTAAGGACAAAGGACCCTTAGGTCAAACTTGGAGAAAAGGGGTTTCAATATGCCACAAGGGGAGGGGCTAGGGAAGGTTTAAACACGGAGAAAAGAGGGGTGGTTCCAAAGCCAAGGGATAGGGGTTTAAGGGATTAACACCGGGGGGTGTGGTTCCAAGGAAAAGGGGGCTTAAGGATTTATAAAAACACGGAGGAAAGAGGGGTGGTTCCAAAGCCAAGGGATAGGGGTTTAAGGGATTAACACCGGGGGTGTGGTTCCAAGGAAAAGGGGGCTTAAGGATTTATAAAAACACGGAGGAAAGAGGGGTGGTTCCAAAGCCAAGGGATAGGGGTTTAAGGGATTAACACCGGGGGTGTGGTTCCAAGGAAAAGGGGGCTTAAGGATTTATAAAAACACGGAGGGGGGGTGATCCCAAATCCACGGAAAAAGGGGGCTAAGTAAGCATTAAAGCACGAGGATAATAAAAAGGGTTTCAAGCCCATAAGGAAGGGGCTTAAGGGAATTCTAAAACCCGGGGGGAGGGGGGGTAATAATAATAAGGTTTTTGAAAGACACAACAAGGGGGTGAAAAGCCCTTAAGAGGATTTAAAATCGGGGGTTAATAAAAAGGTATAGGAAGGGGGGTCAAGGAGGCCCCCCCTTTGGAAGCTTCCAAGCTTCCAGAAGCTTGGGGGGGGTGATTAAGACCGTCAGTCTCAACGGTGCAATGGAGGCCGCTCCTCCCTCCCTCGACGGCGTCGCGTCCCTCTGCCCAGGCGGCCAGCACAGCGAGTCCGTCCCCCTCTCCGTCCTTCAAGCGGCACAAGCGAAATACTTCTCCCTCATGGTGGCAGCACTACCCTCACGTATATCAGCCCTCCCCTCCTTCACTCATGGATGATTTGGGCAACGTCACCATTTGTTATTGCCGTCCTCCTTCTTCCCTAGCGGCAGCAATGCAGGGTTTAAATAGGGGAGGGGAGGGGGATCCTCCCTCTCCTTCATGTCAGCACGCATGACACTACTCCCTGCGAGCTCCCACCGAGGAGCTTCTGGCTTCTTTCTATTCCCCTCCCCTTCCAGCACAACAGTCGGCTGGGGAGGGGAATAAATAAAAAAAAATTGCATTTATCCATTTGATATTTTACAGATATCAAACTATACATCCTCTTGCAAGATTACTTGCATAAGGATCCGCCATCCTCGTTGCGAGAATTTGTCCTTCCTTCTTGTGATCCAATCACAAGACAATATGACTCCTACTTGCTGCGCAAGTGTCGCATCGTACTATGCGATAATGGAGTCACGAAACAATCTGTTTCAGGTTCTTTAAGCTGACGTCGTTAGACCTAGGGTTTCCTAGCTTCATTTTTGTAAGAATCTCAGGGTCAAACCCTAGATCCTTTTACGATTACAATTCACTGTCCCTACATTCAGTGAATGTGGGAAAGTATTTAAGGTATAGATGTTACTTTGAATTTAACTTATTCCCAAGGAGTATTTTGCAGCATAGGTGTTTTAAGTTTATATAAATTTGGTTAACTCTAGAAGATAATTTCCAGATTACTTCCACTTGATTCGTTGTCTATGCGTAACCCTAACTTATCGATTTGAGGTTAGGCATAGGTTAGGTTAATTTCAACTAATTTTCCCTTTTCTTTGCGAACACAACTCATGCTAAATAAGCAACCTTTTCCTTGCTAAGTTATGCAGTTAACAATGATAATTTCATAGAGTTTATGCATCATAAGAGTCCTTTCATGATTTTCACTTTCCATGATGATTCATTGTAAAAAGAATAGGGGTTATTAGTGCGAGATGCAGTTTTATACATTTAGGCTTAACCGAAGTATACTATTTTAATGGGTAACAATCTATCTCATAATTCATTTCCATGCAGGATTGAAGTATACTAAATTCCTTCGTCGTGAACAACTAGGACAAAATATATCCTATCTCTAACAATTCATCTTGCATGATTGAATTACAACGATATAAAATTAAGAAGGAAAAACCTGGGTTTGGGGTGAGATATCCACATGGATACCGGGAGATGACCCTCCTGCGGCTACGCCTTGGAATTTCTTAGGAGGCATCGCAATTGTAGTCGTTCGGATGTGGAAGCAGCTTTTAGAACTCTTCTTTGGAATCACACTGTCACTCCCTTGCACCGTCCGTCAAAAGTAGTTTTTTTGGAAGGCTCCCTCCTTGAAATCGGGAAATTCGAAAGGGTGTTTCAGAATCTTTTACGACTAAGACCCATTGAAGCCATGGGGAAGGCTTAATGGCCTTTTAATGACTCGTTCAAATGAGGGATGAAAAGGGATGGAAAAGACACAAGGTGCGAGAGATAATTCCAAGGAAATATAGTAACCGTAAAGGTTCTAAGTAAGGTCAAAGGACCTTAGGTCAAACTTGGAGGGAAGGGGTTTCAATATGCCACAAGGGAAGGGCTAGGGAAGGTTTTAACACGGAGGAAAGAGGGGTGGTTCCAAGGAGAAGGGATAGGGGTTTTAAGGGATTAACACGGGGGGTGTGGTTCCAAGGGAAAAAACAAAAGGGGCTTAAGGATAGGGGTTGAGTGAACTTTAAAATCATAGGGAAGATAATAATCCCAAAAGAAAGGAATTACGGGTAAAACATGGGGTTCCAACACCCATGGGAGAGAGCCATATAATGTATTTAGACACGAGGTGTTTTAGGCTTAAGGGATAAGAGGGGTGATAAGACCTTTAAAGCCTAAAGGCTCAAGGGATAAGGGGGGTGATAAGACACGGGGGGTGAGGTTCAAAAAAAAACATGAGAAGTGGGTGAAAGGGGGCTTAGGAGGATTTAAAAACCCGGGGGGTGAAAGGGTAAAAGGGTGAAAGGGGGCTTATCTAGCCCCCTTAGAAGCTTCTCTTTAGAAGCTTCTATGCTTCATACGTGGCAAGGAGGGAGATTGAACGACGTGTCGGTGATGGACTGGCAGCCTTCTGTGAGGCGGTGAGGCCTGCGGCTGCAGGCTGCGGTGCTAGAAGGACTAGCAGTGTTCAGCCGCCCCTCCCTTCTCTTAGCGACGGTACTGCATGGTGATATGGCGGCAGCGTCATCCTCTCCAACTCTGGTCTTCTCCCCCCTTCAGCCGTGCGGCCCCCCCCTCAGTTATATAGGGGAGGGGATAAGATCCTCCCCTCCCTCATAACCCTCATACGTGTTGATGGCATGCATCTCGCACCCCTGAGAGCACCCACTGAGGTGCTTCAGCGACCTTTCTATTCTACATCATACTCTAACTACTCATGCAAGCAAGTACCAAAAACCTCATTTCTTTCTTGATACAAACATACAAGAGTATCCCAATAATCCTTAGCTATCTTAGCCTCCTAATATGTGGAATCATGCTACATTTAATAGATAATACAATCACTAATGAGCCTCTCAATCTCTTCCATCCCAACAAACATGATCACAAGTAGGTAGTGCTGGTGCTGTAACATTAACTAGAGAGGAACTAGAACCTATAACGTTCTCACCTATTTCTATTTCTTTTGTTGTGCTTGTAGTTTTTGAAACACCATTACGATGCCTTTCAACTCCATGTACAATGTTCCAAGGCCCCTTTTGAATAAATGCCTGATGTATCATGTAAGCCTAGTATAGTTAATAGTGAGCTCCATCCAACCTATCATTATTAACCAACCTACATAATATATCATTGTTTTTATTCGTATCCATTGACTATGTTTGCTGGAAAAATTTATTTTATAGAGGAGAATGTGCATCAAATCAATCTATGCTATGTAGCACAATATAAAGGATATTAAAAGGACTTTATCTACAAATTTGAATGATGTTGACAATTTCGCACAAAAAGGATGAAATACCCTACATAATAGAAGTTGCAATGCAAATGAAGTAAAAAATAAGCCCAAACAAAGAATTCGATGGCACTATGCTCTTATATGCTTTGCTTTAATATTTTTCAATCCTTGAATGCTCTTTGAATCTCGTTCTAATTTTGAGAAGGTCAAGCAAAGGGTATTGGCGACTTTGCCCAAAATTTTCAAGCCCACTATATATATATATATATATATATATATATATATATATATATATATATATATATATATATATATATATATATATATATATATATACCCAATTGTCGTATTTAGGTTTTTAAGAAAGCAACTACACAACTTGCAGAGGAAGAATCTTGAGGGAGCATAAATTGAATTATATTGAGAAGTATCAATAGAGAAGATTTACAAGCTCTTTACAAGACTTTCTATGCCCTAAAAGTGAATACTTTATATACAAGGTTGGGGAGAAAAACTCCTTTAAAGAGAGAAAGGAGTGCATTGGTTTTGCTAAGTTTGTTCACACATATTATTATCATATTATGATAACATATAAGGTTATGATTATTTCACAAAGTACTCCTATACACATTTTGCCATGTACTACTAGATTCAATAGGCCCTATTCCAAGATTGCTCCACTAGGCTCCTACTTTTGGTGGATGAGGTTATTGGTGTTTTTTTCATGATGGACGAGGGGATCACATATGCATGAGTTGTGAAAGAAAGTGTTTCTAGATAGCATAGATACTCAAAAGGACTTGCCAAAAAGTTTCAAGGAGTACATAATAGACTCCCTACATGTAGAGTTCCCTATACTATCTTCTTGCAATAGATTCTTCATTGGATGGATGATTATGAAGCGGTGGGGATATATGGAGAGAGAGAGAGAGAGAGAGAGAGAGAGAGAGAGAGAGAGAGAGAGAGAGTGTGTGTGTGTGTGTAAATGAGACAAGGTAGATGAGACAAGGGTACAACTCGTAAAGCATCACATTGATAGTGGCATTTGGTCTACCTATTTGGAGGATGTTGTAAGTTCTCTCCTTTTATTGTTAAAGATATACTCTTCTTTTGTTTCTTACAATACTAACATGATTATACCAATACTTGTTTGTGTCCCTTATTATCACAAGTTTTGAGTTCTCTAGGCTAGCAAAAGCATATGCAAAAAAGCATAACTTTAACCAGCCTCATGAATAAGCTCATGCAGGTGGTGGACTTCTATGACATCTCTCATGATGGTCTAGAGAATTTATAGTTTTCATTACTGCATAGTTTATTAATGATTAGTTGTGTCATAGAATCCTTTTAAGAAATTGTGTCATGATGAGGTGTTGAAATTTAAATGGCAATGAGCTATGACAAGGAAAAAAAACGACTTGTTTTTTCCCTGGTGCTCTACTCTAAAGCCTTCCATGGAAATGACTTTTGGGTCCTATTTATGGCTTTTAACCTTATGTTAATGATATTTATCATTACAAGAAAATGCACCCATACCACAAAATCCATTTCAAATGTGAATTGGTGGTGTTGCAAATAGCATCACTATATACATCACTAAAATCATTGCTATATGATGCAAATAAGATGCACATAGCAATGCTTTTCGATGGACATATTGATGCATTACGATGTTTATATAGACAATGTACAAACACTTGATCGTAACATTTTCATAGTGGATGAGCAAGACACACACACAAAGAGAGAGAGAGAGAGAGAGAGCATTGCCACCACCACTACCATCCACAAAGGAGGAGAATGGTGCAAAGGAGAAGGAGGAAAGTGCAAAGGGATTCTTCTTTGAGCCTTTGAGGTAGCTGTCTTGTCTCGTCTATCTTGGTTTTTCTATTTCATTATCTTCTATATATGTTTCTTTTTCTTTGTGGAGAGAAGCATTGGAGAGAGAGGGAGGGAGGGAGGAAGAGAAATACATACATACATACATACATACATACATACATACATACATACATACATACATACATACATACATACATATGTACGTATGTACATATGTGTGTGTGTGTTGAGAGAGATATATATAAATAGAGAGAGGCAAGGAGAGAGAAGTAGAGAGAGGCTAGGAAGGGAGACAGATAAGTAAATAGAGAGATAAAAGGGAGAAAGAAGAAATAGAGACAGAGGGAGAGAGGAAAATAGAGAGAGAGAGAGGCAAGGAGAGATATATATAAAGATTCTAGGGAGGGAGACATAAAAATAAAGATAGAGAAAAGTAGAGATAAATAGAGAGAGGCTAGGAAGGGAGAGAGAAAAATAAATAGAGGGAGGAAGGGAGAGAAATATTAAAGATAGAGAGGGAGGGAGAAAAGGAGAAAGAGATAGATGAAAAAGGAGATGGAGAGGGAGGGAGAGAAATAAAGATAGAGAGGGAGGGAGAAAAGGAGAAAGAGATAGATGAAAAAGGAGATGGAGAGACATGGTAATAGTGAAAGAAAAATAGATGGTCAAAAAGAGAGAGGAATAGGGAGAGGTAGAAAGACAGAAATGGATAGAGGGAATGAGGGGGAGAAGAAGATACAGAAGGTGAGAGAAAGATGTGCAGATAGTTAGAGATAAATAGAGGAAATGGGATAGAGGGAGTGAGAGGCACAAGGAGATAGGGGAAGAGACTAACTAATGTCACACTTGGCTTTAACAATCCATGAGCTTCGCATTTATTTGTGTAAGAATACCAATCTCTTTTAGTCACTTTTTTTTCAACTTGGGATAATCTTGCAAATCACAACTCAACTAGACATTCACATAGTAGTTGTAACGTGTCCACTAGTATCATCCAGGACACGTCTTAGTAGTCCATCGGAAAAGATGTCTAGAAAGCTCTGCCCAGCACTCCCATGGAATGTTACGGGATTTGCGATCTAGGGCTTCCCGCGTCTGCCATGTAGCGGAAGTATTCTGGCCGTTCCCACTTAGGATGGACTGGAATTAGGGTTTTCCTGATTGGTCATTACCTAACAGCAACTAGCGTCGAACCTAAGCAAACTACTTTACGCAGAAACGCCAGGTTCAAAGCGGATTCACGCTGCACTTGGTTCAAGGAGAATGGGAAATGAGAGGGATGCAAAGCTCAACCTCTCTTCCATAAGGCATAGTCCCATTCTGTTCCCCTAAAACAACGTAAATCAGGTAAGGCATAACTCTAGGTTATCGCTTTCGTCGTTCGTGTCCTTTGACGATCATCCCGCTGTTCTTGAGATTTGAGAAAAGTTCCCGGCCAACCGGGACCACCCAACCATAGGACGGACCCATGGCCCATCCTCCGCACTTTCCTCGGCTTGTTTTAGTTAGGTAATTATCTAACACGTTAGTTGGACACGTAACAATCAGCTTCTTTAATTAAACCGTTAAGCACTGGTTCCTTCACGTAATCTTATCACGTGACATAGAAAAACAATATCAAACAAGTTCTTTATTAACTTATCATCATATTTATCTTTGAAATACAAGGAGTTCCGCCCGTAGGCTTGTCCATAATCCGCCCGAAGGCTATCTAGTAATCCACAGGGATCACTATTCCAAGCTTCTGCCCGTAGACTAGTATGTGGGCCTCGAGATCCAATCCCGAGTCACGTTAGCCTCTTGTGCAGGACCCGGAAGGTGAGGGATTTACTAAAGAAGCAGACTTCCATTACATGGTCAACTCCTGAACAAAATAGCTTCGATAGATTGAAGCAAAGTTTGGTATCAGCACCTATTCTAAAACTTCCAAACCTCAATAAGGAGTTCGAGGTAGTAATTGATGCTAGCATTATTGCCTTGGGGTGTGTACTTATGCAGGAAGGTCATCCAGTAGCATACTCTTCAAGGAAATTGAAGAGTCATGAAAAGAATTATGCTACGCATGATCTGGAATTACTAACTGTTATCCATGCTCTAAAGCTTTGGAGACACTACCTGTTGGGTTAATAGGGTACGCCCTAACCCAAAATAAAAAGGATCTTGCCAAGTCGCAGAGCACCCTGGATCGAATGCTAGATATATTCAAAAGGAAAGATTCCTTCCTTAGCAGTTTGCCAACAACAAGATCGATTAATGGAAATGTTTGTGCTTGCTAGAGATTTTTAGATCACTGTTTGATTTATGAATTACAAATTAAATGAATATCTATACTTCAGGTTGAAGGCCTGAAGGGAGAGGCAGCTTCAGTTACCCTAACTGCCTGCTTGACCCTAACCAAGGGGGTTGTTGACCGCGCCGAGAATGTGGACCGAACCCGCCACGAGAGGTCTCTCCATTGAGCTCTACATGGAGCAGGAGGACGCTTGGGTGCCAGGGGGGCTCTGGCCATAAATCCCTCGCCTTTCGGGTCCTACACAAGGGACTAACGTGACTCGAGATTGGATCTCGAGGCCCGCATACTAGTCTACGGGCAGAAGCTTGGAATAGTGATCCCTGTGGATTCCTGGATAGCCTTCCGGCAGATTATGGACAAGCCTACGGGCGGAACTCCTTGTATTTCAAAGATAAATATGATGATAAGTTAATAAAGAACTTGTTTGATATTGTTTTTCTATGTCACGTGATAAGATTACGTGAAGGAACGAGTGCTTAACGGTTTAATTAAAGAAGCTGATTGTTACGTGTCCAACTAACATGTTAGATAATTACCTAACTAAAACAAACCGAGGAAAGTGCGGAGGATGGGCCATGGGTGCGTCCTACGGTTGGGTGGTCCCGGTTGGCCGGCAACTTTTCTCAAATCTCGAAGAACAGCGAGATGATTGTCAAAGGACACGAACAACGAAAGCGATGACCTAGAGTTATGTCTTACCCGATTTACGTTGTCTTAGGGGAACGGAATGGGACTATGCCTTATGGCAGAGAGGTTGAGCTTTGCATCCCTCTCGTTTCCCATTCTCCTTGAACCAAGTGCAGCATGGATCCGCTTCGAACCTAGCATTTCTGCGTAAAGTAGTTCGCTTAGGTCCGACGCTAGTTGCTGTTAGGTAATGACCAATCAAGAAAACCCTAATTCCAGTCGATCCTAAGTAGGAACGGCCAAAATACTTCCGCTACATGGCAGGCGCGGGAAGCCCTAGATTCCAAATCCCGTAACATTCCATGGGAGTGCTGGGCGAAGCTTTCTAGACATCCTTTCCGATGGACTGCTAAGACGTGTCCTGGATGATACTAGAGGACACGCTACAGTAGTACAAATGAGTAGCTAGAGAATTATGCTACAATTTTATATGATCCCATGTTACAAAGCATAGTGCCTAATGTGCCTTCCATCACTAGTATAATGATAAGGCTGTTAGATGTAAGGAGTTGAATTTCTATATAATAATGAATCTTGTCACTCTCATTTTGGTAGTCATATGTAGATTTGCAATAGTTAGTAAATTTAATCAATGAATTAGGGCATCAATACTCCTATCCATAGACCTAATTTTTTCAAATGGTACATAGCATTTTAAGCTATAAGGGCTAATGATCATCATATTGACATAGTATATATACAATATGATGTAGTAAGATGATAGGAATACATGATGCATCAACCACTTCTCAAATTCTGAAATACATTGTTCTTTATACTTTACATTATGAATTCTAAGAAGAAAGGTGCCCATGGAGATGTAAAGAGCACACAATCACAAGCACATGAGTGCACTCTAGATCACCAAGCCCAGAGGGGAGCCACTAAGAGTACATTATGCAACACCCTCATGCTAGTCCATCTCTTTGAGGTAAGCTATGAGTGAGTCTCTTGTTTATATAGCATTCCATGAATACATAATAGCAAGCTTCATGTATCTCTTCTCCTCTTGCCTCCATCTCTTCTCATCTCTCTCCCTCTCTCTCATATTCTAATATGATGTCTAGATCCTATGGTGTCCAGATCATATGTACTCTCTTCTAATTCTCCCTCTACATTCATAATTAAACTTATTAAGTAAGACTTTCCATATGCTCTATTAGTGGTGAATCCTTATTATCTAATTACCTACCACGCTATGTTTGACACATAAAAGCAGCTTCCTTAATTAACCTGTTAGTAACAGATTCCTTTACGTATTTTAGGGCACTGACACGAAGACAAGATAAAACAAGATCAAACACTTCCTTAACTTATCTTCAGATTAATGTGTGTCTCCCATCCATACAGGAGAATTAAGTGTTCCTTTCTACCTCCACAGAAAAATATCTCCGTCTCCCGGCAATAAAACCCGAAGGTTTATCCTCCCAAGATTCCTCCTTGTAACTAGTATCAAGGCCTCGAGATTCTATCCCGAGTCATGTAGAATACTTGTGTAGGGCCCGATGGCATTGGGATTTACGGCTAGAGCCCCCACTGGCACCCAAGACTCCTCCTATGCCAAGGAATTTCCACGGAGAGACCTCTCGCGGCGGGTTCGGTCCACATTCCCGACGCAGATTCACAACCCCCTTGGTTAGGGTTTGGCGGTTCGCGGGGGGTAGCTAGCACCATCCTTCCTTAATTAATCCTTTTATGAATCCATCACAACTAAGGCAAAAGGAGCCTATCATTTTCAATCAAAAAAATATTATTTTCTACATCAAGCAATCACTTTGCTTATAAACCACTTGTCCTTAGTAGGATCTCCTCTTACCAAGCCAACCAGCCAATTCACTTAGAAATATCCTTTTTAAAACAACCAACCATAAGCCTTGATCAACATTCCATTTAGAGTCAGCTTACTAGCCTAGCTTAAACTAGGAGGGTATCCACTTCCAATAATCTAAGACAAGATCATTAAAAACAACTCACAAGCACGTGTGTTTAACCACTCAACCTCTTTTGAACTTTTCTTTCCCTTGGGTTTTATCCTAGGGTTCCAAGTTATGAATCCTCGATTCTTTGCATGTCTTTTAACATACTTGGTAATCTTTAAGACACATTAAATATATTGCAAGACTTGTCATACATTCTTTCCATCCTCTCTTAGTGCGATGCTATTGAGAATTTTACCATTAAACTCATCTTCCCATGCACAAGGATCGTTTAATAAATTGACACAATCTTTGATTCTTAACTCACTTCACATTTAGTCGATGACTTTTTAATCTTAATATGCATGTATTTGTGTGGCTTAAGTTACATGAAAGCCTAAATTTCCATGCATTTGTGCATTTGCATGCTAAGAACGGGAACTATCATTTCATGTGTTTATTGTAATCACAGGCGCGAACCATGAATCCTAGATAACTGTTCATGTACTAGATTGGGTGGAAGCCTATTATTTTATGTGAAATATTGTGAAAACCCTATCATTTCATGTGTGTAAACCTATGCGAATTCCAGCTCTACCGTTTCGCGCATCCAACTTATTCCTAGAGCAATCAAAACCCTATGTACGACATCGATCATTTCATCCCTTTCCCAAGAACTAACTCCTAAATTAATTGTTAACGCTTAGAACTTGGACTTGATTCATGTGTGTTGTGTTGGTTGTTCCGCTCGGCCCGCCACCATTACCGGTGGTTTTGGTGCCTACGCTTTCCGTGACTTTCTTCTTGGGAGCCATTCGCCTCGCAGAGATTGGGTAGTCCGGACCTTGACGGGTTTCGGGTTGACAGGTTTGGTTGGGCAAGACCGTTGGGTGGGCCCTTCACTGAGAGGGTGGTTTGGGTGTGGTTCCTTGCAGCTGCCCACCAACTCCCACTCCCTCTCCTTCTTTCCCTCTCCCTCTCTCTTCCCCTTCTTTTCTACTATTTCTTTCTCTATTCTTCTTTTCTCTTATTCTCCTACTCTCTCTCTCTCTCCTCCTCTTCTTCTCCTCTTGCTATCTCTTCTTCTCTTTTTTCTTCCACTACTCTCTCTTCTTTTTCTCCCTTCCTCTTCTTCTTCTCCTCTCTCTTCCTCTTCCTTCTTCTCCTTCTTCCCTTTTCTTCTCCTTCTCTTATTCTCTCCTTCTTGCCTCTCCTCCCCCTTCTTCCTTCTTCTCTCTCTTCTTTCTCTCTTCTTCTCTTCTTCTCTTCTTCTCTATCTCTTCTTCTTCTCCCTATCTCTTCTCCTTCTTTTCTTCTCCTCTCCTCTATCTCTTCTTTTTCTCTTCCCTCTCTCTTCTCCTTCTTTTCTTCTCCTTACCCCTTCTTTCGACCTTTCTCTTTTTCTCGTTGAGCACACGATTGGGGGGGGGTGTAGTTCGCCAGCAGGTCGGGCGGGTGGGGGACTCTACAGATGATAAAGGGGGGGTCCGGGCCACTGTGCGACAGAGGAGGGGGAGGTTTTCTGGGGGTGCATCTGAACGCAGCCACCAGGGCTGCAGTCCCCTCCCCTCCTTCCACATCACTCCCTTTACCTCTCTCCCTGACATATTGTTAGGGGGGAGGGATAGGGAAATTTTAAAAAAAAAATTTAGAAAAAGGGGGGGCCGAAAATGTTACATCCTCTCCCCCTTAGAGGAATCGAGATGTCCTCATCTCGAGAGAAACTGGGCAAGACAAATGCAACTGGGGCTTATAGCCTGTGGGTTAGGACCCATCACGCTTTTGTTGCGCAACCCTGATTACTTAAATTGTCATCTTAAAATAACAACTTGCCACAACTCGTGGGATTCAAAGGTTTTATTCCAAGTACAAGTCAAGAGGATCTTAGTCATCCTCAAAGGTTACAACATGCTCCAGACCCTCAACATCATGTTGTTCATAATACGAGCCAAAAGTGGAGCTTAGACGGCTTTGTTTCAATGCATGTTCCTGATTATCAGGATCCAACTCATGACAATCTGTTTGGATTTGTCCTAGTTCATTGCAGAGGAAACATCGAAGGTTGGGGAATCTCTTATGGATGCCTCCTATCTCTCCAGACTTGTGGCCTCTCTTGTCTTGATCCGGTGAGTCATCTTCATCATACTTGCCTGATTCAAGTTCTTGGACGATTGGATTCACTTGGAATAATGCGTCTTGCAAGTTCGTTGGGCGCATTGATTCCAATCAAGAGTGTTTATGGGTGGATTCAACCCGGCAGAGAACTTTGACACCTGTTCTGTCATATCCATTGGGGGTGCATACTTTAGGAGTGAAACAAACTTTTCATAATATGCTTGAAGGGATTATCTTAGCTTCTTCAAGTCATAGAATTATTTCATCTTTTGTGTGCGGTAGGCAGGTGGCAGATACCTTCCTCGTATAGCTTCCTTAAGCTTATTCCAATTGACGGTCCCCTCCGAGATCGCTTGGTCTCTGCATTACTATTTCCACCAAAGTCTCCCTTCACCTCTAAGATTAAGTTTGGAAAGCATGGCTTGGTTAGCAGGTGCAGTTCCTGCTGCCTCAAAATAGTCCTCCATGGACTCAATCCAGATCTCAGCGTCAGCTTGAACAATCCTTGCCTTGCCATCAAACTCGGGTGGCTTAATTTGCTTGCGAAGGAACTTCTTCTCTTGCATCTCAGCATTCGTGGGTGCAGAAGGTGCCTCACAATCAATCCATACCACTTAGGTTATTTAGGTTATGTCTATGATCTGAACATTAATCAATCATGCATCCTTAAGAAGTTTGGCTCTGATACCAACTGTAACATGCTCGCTCCTCAAATCGTGGGACACATCATAGAAATCTATCAAGAGATATGTCTAGAAGATGCCGCCCGCCACTCCCAAGGAAAGACATGGGGTTTGCCAACTAGGGTCTCTCAAGTTTGCCCCACATCGGAACTAATCCGGCCATTCCCACTAGGATGGACCTCAAGTCCAGTTCCTAATCCACCTTGTCTAAGGTCATATACCAACTTTTTCCTAACATTTCCTGTTTAATATCTCATTTAAGGAAATCTCTCAGCTAACCGAGACCACCCTTCCATAGGATAGACTGATTGGTCACATCCACCACGCTTCCCTCGGGGGTTGTTTTAGTTATCTAATTCCCTACCACGTTATGTTTAACACATAAAAGCAGCTTCCTTAATTAACCCGTTAGTCACAGATTCCTTTACGTAATTTAGGGCACTGACACGAAGACAAGATAAAGCAAGATCAAACACTTCCTTAACTTATCTTCGGATTAATGTGTGTCTCCCGCCCATATACGAGAATTAAGTGTTCTTTTCTGCCTCCGCAGAAAAATCTCTCCGTCTCAAGATTCCTCCCAAGATTCCTCCTTGTAACTAGTATCAAGGCCTCAAGATTCCATCCGGAGTAATGTAGAATACTTGTGTAGGGCCTGGTGGCATTGGTATTTACGGCCAGAGCCCCTTAGGGTTTGGCAGTTCGCGGTGGGTAGCTAGCACCATCCTTCCTTAATTAATTCTTTTATGAATCCATCACAACTAAGGAAAAATGAGCCTATCATTCTCAATCAAGAAAATATCATTTTCGACATCAAGCAATCACTTTGCTTATAAACCACTTATCCTTAGTAGGATCTCCTCTTACCAAGGCAACTAGCCAATTCACTTAGAAATATCCTTTTCAAAACAACCAACCATAAGCCTTGATCAACATTCCATTTAGAGTTAGCTTACTAGCCTAGCATAAACTAGGAGGGTGTCCACTTCCAATAATCTAAGACAAGATCATTAGAAACAACTCACAAGCACGTGTGTTTAACCACTCAACCTCTTTTGAACTTTTCTTTCCCTTGGGTTTTATCCTAGGGTTCCAAGTTATGAATCCTCGATTCTTTGCATGTCTTTTAACATACTTGGTAATCTTTAAGACACATTAAATATATTGCAAGACTTGTCATACATTCTTTCCATCCTCTCTTAGTGCGATGCTATTGAGAATTTTACCATTAAACTCATCTTCCCATGCACAAGGATCGTTTAATAAATTGACACAATCTTTGATTCTTAACTCCCTTCACATTTAGTCGATGACATTTTAATCTTAATATGCATGTATTTGTGTGGCTTAAGTTACATGAAAGCCTAAATTTCCATGCATTTGTGCATTTGCATGCTAAGAACGGGAACTATCATTTCATGTGTTTATTGTAATCACAGGCGCGAACCATGAATCCTAGATAACTGTTCATGTACTAGATTGGGTGGAAGCCTATTATTTTATGTGAAATATTGTGAAAACCCTATCATTTCATGTGTGTAAACCTATGCGAATTCCAGCTCTACCGTTTCGCGCATCCAACTTATTCCTAGAGCAATCAAAACCCTATGTACGACATCGATCCTTTCATCCCTTTCCCAAGAACTAACTCCTAAATTAATTGTTAACGCTTAGAACTTGGACTTGATTCATGTGTGTTGCGTTGGTTGTTCCGCTCGGCCCGCCACCATTACCGGTGGTTTTGGTGCCTACGCTTTCCGTGACTTTCTTCTTGGGAGCCATTCGCCTCGCAGAGATTGGGTAGTCCGGACCTTGACGGGTTTCGGGTTGACAGGTTTGGTTGGGCAAGACCGCTGGGTGGGCCCTTCACTGAGAGGGTGGTTTGGGTGTGGTTCCTTGCAGCTGCCCACCAACTCCCACTCCCTGTCCCTCTCTCTTCCCCTTCTTTTCTACTATTTCTTTCTCTCTTCATCTTCTTTTCTCTTATTCTCCTAGTCTTTCTCTCTCTCTCCTCTTGTTCTTCTCCTCTTGCTACCTCTTCTTCTCCTTCTTCCACTACTTCTCTCTCTTCTTTTTTTCCCTTCCTCTTCTTCTTCTCCTCTCTCTTCCTCTTCCTTCTTCTCCTTCTTCTCTTTTCTTCTCCTTCTCTTCTTCTCTCCTTCGTCCCTCTCTTCCCCCTTCTTCCTTCTTCTCTCTGTTCTCTCTCTCCTTCTCTCCTCTTCTTCTCTTCACCTCTATCTCTTCTTCTTCTCCCTCTTCACTCTCTTCCCCCTTCTTTCTTCTTCTCTCTCCTTCTTCTCTTCTTCTCTCCCTCTCGTCTCTCTCTCCCTGCTTCTTCCTTCTTCTCTTCTCCTTCTCTTCTTCTCTCCCTCTCCCTCTCCGTCTCCTCTCTCTCTCCCCTCTTCTTCCTTCTTCTCTCTCTTCTCTGTCTCATTCTCTTCTTCTCTTCTCCTTCCTTTCTTCTCCTCTCCTCTATCTCTTCTTGACTTTCCTCTCTCTTCTCCTTCTTTTCTTCTCCTTACCCCTTCTTCCTACCTTTCTCTTTTTCTCGCGAGCACACGGGGGTGGGGGGGGGGGGACTATTGATCAGACCTCAAAGGGGGGGAGATGTAGTTCACCAGTAGGTCAGGGGGGTGGCTTGCACAGACGATGGGGGGAAAAGGACTTCTTCAGCAACAGCAATGGGGGGGGGGGGGGGCTATGTAGAGGATGGAGGGGGGCCGGGCCATTGTACGAGGGAGGAGGGGGAGGTTTTATAGGGGAGGGGCGCATCTGAACGCTGCCACATGGGCGGCATGCCCCTCCCCTCCTTCCACATCACTCCCTTTCCCTCTCTCCCCGACGTCCTCTCATGGCGGCAGGGAAAGGGAAAATTTTTTTTAATTTTTTTAAGAAAAATTGGGGACCGGAAATGTTTCATCCTCTCCCCCATTAGAGGAATCGAGATGTCCTCATCTCGAGAGAAACTAGGGAAGACAAATGCAATTGGGGCTTCTAGCCTGTGGGTTAGGGCCCATCACGGCTTTGCTGCACAACACTGATTACTTAAATTCTCATCTTAAAATAACAAGTTGCCACAACTCATGGGATTCAATAGGTTTTATTCCAAGTACAAGACTTAGTACCTCAAGACGATCTTAGTCATCCTCAAAGGTTACAACAAGCTCCAGTCCTTCAACATCATGTGGTTCATAATACGAGCCAAAAGTGGAGCTTAGACGGCTTCGTTTGACCGCACGTTCTTGATTCTCAGGGTCCAACTCAGGTCAATTTGTTTGGATGTGTCCTAGTTCATTGCAGTGGAAACATCGACGGCAGTTGGGGCATCTCTTACGGATGTGGCTTATCTCTCCGCAATTGTGGCCTCTCTTATCTTCATCCGTTGAGTCATCTTCATCATACTTGCCTAATTCAAGTTCTTGGACAATTGGATTCGCTCGGAGTAAGACGTCTTGCAAGTCCGTTGGGCGCATTGATTCCAATCGAGTGTTTATGGGTGGATTCAACCCGGCACAAAACTTTGACACCTGTTGTGTCATATCATTGGGGATGCATACTCTAGGAGTGAAACGAACTTTGAATAATATGCTTCAAAGGATTATCCTAGCTACTTCTAGTCATAGAATTCATTTATCTTTTGTGTGCGGTAGGCAGGTGGCAGATAGCTTCCTCGCAGAGCTTCCTTAAGCTTATTCCAAGTGACGGTCCCCTTCAAGATCGCTTGGTCTATGCACCACTGTTTCCACCAAAGTCTCGCTTCACCTGTAAGCTTAAGTTTGGCAAGCATAGCTTGGTTAGCAGGTGTAGTTCCTGCTGCCTCAAAATAGTCCTCCATGGACTCAATCCAGATCTCGGTGTTAGCTTGAACAGTCCATTCCTTGCCATAAAACTCGTGTGGCTTAATTTGCTTGAGAAGAAACTTCTTCTCTTGCATTTCAGCATTCGTGGGTGCAAAAGGTGCCTGACAATCAAGCCATACCACTTAGGTTATTTAGGTTATATCTATGATCTGAACATTAATCAATGATGCATCCTTAAGAAGTTTGGCTTTGATACCAACTGTAACGTGCCTGCTCCTCAAATCGCGGGACACGTCATAGCAGTCCATCGAGAGATATGTCTAGAAGATGCCGCCCGGCACTCCCAAGGGTTTGCCAACCAGGGTCTCTCGAGTCTACCCCACAATGGATTTAATCCGGCCATTCCCACTAGGATCGACCTTAAGTCCGGTTCCTAGTCCACCTTGTCTAAGGTCATAGACCAACTTTTTCGTAACATTTCTTGTTAACATCTCCTTTGAGGAAAGCTCTCGACTAACCGAGACCACCCTTCCATAGGATAGACCTATTGGTCACATACACCACGCTTCCCTCAGGGGTTGTTTTAGTTATCTAATTACCTACGACGTTATGCTTGACACATAAAAGCAGCTTCCTTAATTAACCTGTTAGTCACAGATTCCTTTACCTAATTTAGGGCACTGACACGAAGACAAGATAAAACAAGATCAAACACTTCCTTAACTTATCTTCGGATTAATTTGTGTCTCTCGACCATACAAGAGAATTAAGTTTTCCTTTCTACCTCCACAGAAAAATCTCTCCATCTCTCGGCAATATAACTCGAAGGTTTATCCTCCCAAGATTCCTCCTTGTAACTAGTATCAAGGCCTCAAGATTCCATCTTGAGTACATAGAATACTTTTGTAAGGCCCGAATGCATTGGGGTTTACGGCCAAAGCCCCCACTGGCACCCAAGAGTCCTATGCCAAGTGATTTCCATGGAGAGACCTCTGGCGGCGGGTTTGGTCCACATTCCCGGTGCGGATTCACAACCCCCTTGGTTAGGGTTTGGCGGTTTGCGGGGGGTAGCTAGCACTATCCTTCCTTAAATAATCCTTTTATGAATCCATCACAACTAAGGCAAAATGAGCCTATCATTTCCAATGAAGAAAATATCATATTCTACATCAAGCAATCACTTTGCTTATAAACAACTTGTCCTTAGTAGGATCTCCTCTTACCAAGGCAACCAGCCAATTCACTTAGAAATATCCTTTTCAAAACAACCAAGCATAAGCCTTGATCAACATTCCATTTAGAGTCAGCTTACTAGCCTAGCTTAAACTAGGAGGGTATCCACTTCCAATAATCTAAGACAAGATCATTAAAAACAACTCACAAGCACGTGTGTTTAACCACTCAACTTCTTTTGAATCTCTCTTTCCCTTGGGTTTTATCCTAGGGTTCCAAGTTCTGAATCCTCGATTCTTTGCATGTCTTTTAACATACTTGGTAATATTTAAGATACATTAAATATATTGCAAGACTTGTCATACATTCTTTCCATCCTCTCTTAGTGCGATGCTATGCATAATTTTGCCATCAAACTCATCTTCCGGTGCACAAGGATCGTTTAATAAACTGACACAATCTACGATCCTTAACTCCCTTCACATTTCGTCGATGATTTTTTAATCTTAATATGCATGTATTTGCGTGGCTTAAGTTACATGAAAGCCTAAATTTCCATGCATTTGTGCATTTGCATGCTAAGAACGGGAACTATCATTTCATGTGTTTATTGTCATCACAGGCATTTTATGTGAAATATTGTAAAAACCCTATCATTTCATGTGTGTAAACCTATGTGAATTCCAACTCTGCCATTTCGCACATGCAACTTGTTCCTAGAGTAAACAAAACCCTATGTACGACATCAATCCTTTCATCCCTTTCCTGAGAACTAACTCCTAAATTAATTCTTAATGCTTAGAACCTAGACTTGATTCATGTGTGTTGCGTTGGTTGTTCCACTCGACCCTCCAGCATTACCACTGGTTTGGGCACCTACGCTTTCCTCGACTTTCTTCTTGGGAGCCATTCCCCTCGCGGAGATTGGGCAGTCCGGACCTTGACAGGTTTCGAGTTGACAAGTTTAATTGGGAAAGACCACTAGGTGGGCCCTCACTGAGAGGGTGGTTTGGGTGTGGTTCCTTGCAGCTGCCCACCAACTCCCACTCCCTCTCCTTCTTTCCCTCTCCCTCTCTCTTCCCCTTCTTTTCTACTATTTCTTTCTCTCTTCTTCTTCTTTTCTCTTATTCTCCTACTCTCTCTCTCTCCTCCTCTTCTTCTCCTCTTGCTACCTCTTCTTCTCCTTCTTCTTCCACTACTTCTCTCTCTTCTTTTTCCCCCTTCCTCTTCTTCCTCTCCTCTCTCTTCCTCTTCCTTCTTCTCCTTCTTATCTTTTCTTCTCCTTCTCTTCTTCTCTCCTTCGTCCCTCTCTTCCCCCTTCTTCCTTCTTCTCTCTCTTCTCTCTCCTCTTCTTCTCTTCTCCTCTATCTCTTCTTCTTCTCCCTCTTCCCTCTCTTCCCCCTTCTTCCTTCTTCTCTCTGCTTCTTCTCTTCTCCTTCTCTTCTTCTCTCCCTCTCGTCTCTCTCTCCCCTCTTCTTCCTTCTTCTCTTCTCCTTCTCTTCTTCTCTTGCTTTCCTGTCTCTCTCCCCTCTTCTTCCTTCTTCTCTCTCTTCTCTCTCTTCTCTTTCTCCTTCTCTTCTTCTCTTCTCCTTCTTTTCTTCTCCTCTCCTCTATCTCTTCTTCTTCACTTTTCTCTCTCTTCTCCTTCTTTTCTTCTCCTTACCCCTTCTTCCTACCTTTCTCTTTTTCTCGTTGAGCACACGGAGTCGGGGGGGGGGGGGGGGGGGGGGGGAGGGGCCTACTGATCGGACCTCAAAGGGGGGGTATGAAGTTTGCCAGTAGGTCGGAGGGGGGGGGTGGCTTGCAAAGACAATGGGGAGAAAAGGACTTCTATAGCAATGGAAATAGGGGGGGGACTTTCCAAACGATGGAGGGGGGGCCGGGCCACTGTACGAGGGAGGAGGGGGAGGTTTTATAGGGGAGGAGCGCATCTGAATGCCGCCACATGGGTGGCATGCCCCTCCCCTCCTTCCACATCACTCCCTTTCCCTCTCTCCCCGAAGTACTGTCACGGGGGGGAGGGAAAGGCAAAATTTTTTTATTTTTTTTTAAAAAAAATTGGGGATCGGAAATGTTTCATCCTCTCCCCCTTAGAGGAATCGAGATATTTTCATCTCGAGAGAAACTTGGGAAGACAAATGCAATTGGGGCTTCTAGCCTATGGGTTAGGGCCCATCTCACTTTTGTTGCGCAACCCTGATTACCTAAATTCTCATCTTAAAATAACGACTTGCCACAACTCATGGGATTCAATAGGTTTTATTCCAAGTACAACATTTACTACCTCAAGAGGATCTTAGTTGATGACACATACATCATCTTCCTAAACATCTTGCGTTTGTATCACGTCTCGTAGTCCAACTCTAACCCAATTAACACTCCTCAGAGGGAATCCTGACACATTTCCAAATAGCACGAAGTACAAATATAGGAGGTCCTCCCATGGCTGACTGCCGCTACCTCATTGTGACTCTCCTACATCTTGGGGATTGGCCCCTCCATGCGTCGCTAAACATATATAACACTTCGCACATAGTTCTCTCAAGGTACCGATTATTTCATTCCTGGATGTACCATACCTCACTTTACTTTCCCCTTAGACCCAACGCCTAGCCTGCAGCTTGGGACAACCTTACTCACTCAACGTTGGTCACGATCTAGAGAATATAGGTCGCGCCACTGTACGAGGGAGGAGGGGGAGATTTTATAGGGGAGGGGCGCATCTGAACACTGCCACATGGGCCGCATGCCCCTCCCCTCCTTCTACATCACTCCCTTTCCCTCTCTCCCCGTCAAACTGTCACGGGGGGGGGGAGGGAAGGGAAAAACTTTTTAAAATTTTTTTAGAAAAATTGGGGACCGGAAATGTTTCATCCTCTCCCCCTTAGAGGAATCGAGATATCCTCATCTCAAGAGAAACTGGGGAAGACAAATGCAATTGGGGCTTCTAGCCTGTGGGTTAGGGCCCATCACGCTTTTGCTACACAACCCTAATTACTTAAATTCTCATCTTAAAATAACAACATGCCACAACTCATGGGATTCAATAAGTTTTATTCCAGGTACAGGACTTACTACCTCAAGAGAATCTTAGTCATCCTCAAAGGTTACAACAGGCTCCAGTCCTTCAACATCATGTGGTTTATAATACAAGCCAAAAGTGAAGCTTAGATGGCTTCGTTTGACTGCACGTTCCTGATTCTTAAGGGTCCAACTCAAGACAATCTGTTTGGATGTATCCTAGTTCATTGCAGTGGAAACATCGACGGTTGGGGCATCTCTTACATATAGATGTGTCCTATCTCTCCGCACTTGTGGCCTCTCTTGCCTTGATCCGATGAGTCATCTTCATCATACTTGCTTGATTCATGTTCTTGGACAATTAGATTCGCTCGAAGTAATGCGTCTTGCAAGTCCATTGGAAGCATTGATTCCAATCGAGTGTTTATGGATGGATTCAACCCGGCACAAAACTTTGACACCTGTTGTGCCATATCCATTGGGGGTGCACTCTTTAGAAGTGAAACAAACTTTGAATAATATCCTTCAAGGCATTATCCTAGCTGCTTCAAGTCATAGAATTCATTCATCTTTTGTGTGCGGTAGGCAGGTGGCAGATACCTTCCTCGCACAGCCTCCTTAAGCTTATTCCAAGTGACGGTTCCCTTCGAGATCGCTTGGTCTATGCACCACTATTTCCACCAAAGTCTTGCTTCACCTGTAATCTTAATTTTGGCAAGCATGGCTTGGTTAGCAGGTGTAGTTCCTACTGCCTCAAAATAGTCCTCCATGGACTCAATCCAGATCTCGGTGTTAGCTTGAATAGTCCTTTCCTTGCCATCAAACTCAGGTGGCTTAATTTGCTTGAGAAGGAACTTCTTCTCTTTCATGTCAGCATTCATGGGTGAAAAAGGTGCATGAAAATCACGCCATACCACTTAGGTTATTTAGGTTATGTCTATGATCTGAACATTAGTCAATCATGCATTATTAAGAAGTTTAGCTCTGATACCAACTGTAATGTGCCCACTCCTCAAATCACGGGACACGTCATAGCAGTCCATCAAGAGATATGTCTAGAAGACGCCACCCAGCACTCCCAAGGAAAGACACGGGGTTTGCCAACTAGGGTCTCTCGAGTCTGCCCTGCAACGGATTTAATCCAGCCATTCCCACTAGGATCAACATGAAGTTCGGTTCCTAGTCCACCTTGTCTAAGGTCATAGACCGACTTTTTTGTAACATTTCCTGTTAACATCTCCTTTGAGCAAAGCTCTCGGCTAACCGAGACCATCCTTCCATAGGATAGACCTATTGGTCACATCCACCACGCTTCACTCGGGGGTCGTTTTTGTAATATTCCCACCCGTGAATATTGACTTCCCACACACTGCGTAAACCTTGTGCAAAGGTTATCCCACATATTGGATTTACCGGCAGTATAATGTGTAACCTGCACGTGAGAAATCGAGACCATTCGCATTGGCAAAGCAAGCCGAGGGTTCAAATCCGAAATTCACGCATAAACGCCCTCTTGGGAGGGGCAAAGTGAATATTATCAAGGCAAATTTTTTTTATTTTATCCCTTTTTCCCCAGCCGATGCACGACTGGAGAAAAGGGAGTGTGGGGGAGATGGGACTTGAGGGAGTCGTGGACTGCATGGAGAAGGGGGAAACCCATGCAAGGGGGCCACGTGGTGGGCTCTTCTCCCCCCCCTTGCCTATATATACTCCCTCTAAAGGGAGGAGAGGGGGATACTGCTGCCCACGCCGTTGTTGGGGAAGGGAGGGAGACGAGGCTGCTGCCATTGCCATAGGCCTGAGGCTGCGTGGAAAGAGGAGGGGAGAGTCGCTGTCCTGCTGGGGAGCCACCGTGAGGACGCCCAATCTGACGCCGTTGCTGACAAGAACCGCCGCCACCACGACCAGCCGTCCAACTGCCGCCATCACGTCACAACTCCTCCCTGTCCCGACGCTAATCTTTCCCTCCCTCTCAACCTTTACCTTTATTCCACGTGGGCTCGTGTGGAGCAACAGCTTCCCAGAAGCTTTTGGAAGCTTCTAAGGTACAAGGCCTAAGGCCTTGTGCACGCGGGTTCCACCGTAGGGGGGGGGTTAAAAAGGCCTCCCTTAGAGCCTTTTCCCACAACTTCTCAGGGATAAGCTTTGGCCTTGTTCCTGCGGCCTTCTAAGGAATTTCCTACTGTAACATGTCCGCTAGAATCCTCTAGGACACGTCTTAGCAGTCCATCGGGAAGGATGTCTAGAAAGCTCCGCCCGGCACTCCCATGGAATGTTACGGGACTTGCGATCTAGGTCTTCCCGCGTCTGCCACGTAGCGGAAGTATCCTGGCCGTTCCCACTTAGGATCGACCTGAATTTGGGTTTTTCTGTTTGGTCATTAGCTAGTAACAACTAGCGTCAGACCCGAGCGAACTACTTTACGCAGAAACACCAGGTCTGAAGCGGATTCACGCTGCACTTGGTTCAAGGAGAATGGGAAACGAGAGGGATGCAATGCTCAACCTCTCTGCCATAAGGCATAGTCCCATTCCGTTCCCCTAAAACAGCGTGAATCAGGTAACAGGTAAATCTAAGTCACCCTTCTCGTTATTTGCTCGGCGATGATGATCATTCCGCTACTCTTCCAGATCTTTGAGAAAAGTTCCCGGCTAACCGGGACCACCCATCCATAGGACGGACCCATGGTCCATCCTCCGCACTTTCCTCGGTTTGTTTTAGTTATGTAATTACCTACCACATTAATTTGACATATAACAACTAGCTTCCTTGATTAGCCCTGTTAAGCACTGGTTCCTTCACGTAATCTTATCACAGGACATAAAGAAAACAATGCCAAACAACTTCTTTATTATCATTTTATCCTTTTATCTTTGAAATACAAGGAGTTCCCGCTCGTAGGCGTATTCATAATCCGCCCGAAGGCTATCCAGTAATCCACCAGGGATCACTAATCCAAGCTTCCGCCCGTAGACTAGTATGCGGGCCTCAAGATCCAATCCCGAGTCACGTTAGCCTCTTGTGCAGGACCCGGAAGGCGAGGGATTTACAGCCAGAGCCCCCCCTGGCACCCAAGCGTCCTCCTGCTCCAAGTAGAACTCAACGGAGAGACCTCTCGCGGCGGGTTCGGTCCACGTTCCCGGCGCGGCTAACAACCCCCTTGGTTAGGGTCAGGCAGGCAGTCGGGGGTAACTGAAGCTGCCTCTCCCTTCAGGCCTTCAACCTGAAGTATTTAGATATATTCTCATCCTTTAGTTCATTGAGCAAACAATGCAAACAGTGCTTTCTAAACTGTTACAAGCACAATCAATTTCCAGTGATCGTTTAGCTGGCAAACTGTTAAGGAGTGACTCCTTCCTCCGAATGCAACCCGCATTCGATCCGGAATCAATTGCAATTTGGCAAGATTCCTATCATTCTTGGGTTAGGGTCATACCCTACCAATACTTTAGGTTTTGTTGTGGTAGGTTCCAGCGACCATGTCGCTTTAGTTTATTGTCTGTCATTTGCTTCAAGGCAAATACCTAACTTTCATTTTCCTTGGCAATTATTCCCCCAAGAAAAGTGATGTAACAGGATGATTACCCATCCCTTTTGTAAGTTATCTTAGCGTAATAACTTGCCAACACCATTTCGAGAAATGACAAAACTCTCTTGTGGACAAATCTCAAGTCTATACGATGTTGCAACCTTTTTGCACATGTGTTGCATCATTCCACGGGATCATTCCACCCATTGAATGGCGTCCTCCGGCCACGGAATTACCTCTAGCCGAGTAGCAGGGTTTAGGGTATCCTCCAACCCATTCCTAATTATGTTGGCCCATGGTCCTAGAAATTTGCAACTCCATCGGAGTTTCATCATTAGAACGAATGATCCTTAGGGTAAAACCTTAGATCATTTTATGCATGAACATCCAATTGATTCGACATTTCGTGAACGTGTGTAAGATCTTTGGGTTTGCGGGTTTAGACTTAGCAACAAGTGTAAAACTAGGTCGAAGTCTTATTGCACTTGGCACTTGGGATACCTATCATATCGACTGAGCCATGCCCATATGAATCCCTTGTGTTTTAGGTTACTTAGACAACTCAATATACTTGTAGTGCGACAAGGATGAACCTTCTAAAGGTAATAAACTAAATCTAATGGAGAATAATAGTTACAACTACACCAATACGCGTAAACATGCGATTTATTGCTTCTACGCATCACATGGTTTATGATAATTTTATCTTTCCTTGGTGTAGCAAAAATGCATGATAATCTGGATACTAACTTTTCCTAAGACCTATTAATCATGCCTACAACCTTGTAGCCTATACTTTCGAATCTTATGCTTTGACGAACCATGCAACCTTTCCTAAATGCGGCTTCTGATGAATGACGTTTTCGCATGATGACTATGCAATACGCAACATTCTCCTAGCTATAATGTAGTTAACAAAGTTTATACCAAACTAAAGCTAGTGTTAACTCATTCCATTTTACATGCTATTGCAGGTCCATAAGATCATTTTCGTACTCTATTATTTCTTTTCAGATAATATCTTATGGGTGTTAACCTTTCCTCATGAAATCATTACGAGGAGGAAGTTACCTAACATGCGGCACACGCTTATTCCTACCATGTCTAGGACGAAAGAGAATGCACTTATGAATTCCATTTCTTTGCCCTAAGTTTAGGCTCATTACTTTGATAATGTACCAAAATAGCATCATGCAGCTAGTCTCCTAAGGCAGGCAACCCGTTCGAATTCATGACATACTTCTACCTTGCCTAACGTTTCAAGAGATACTTTATCAAATGTCTTTTTACCACTACCACATGCATTAAAAATAAGCGAAAAATGCAATCTCCCTTATGAACTAAGCGCGCCTAATCATTTCTTTATGCGAAAATAACTCGAAAGAACCTGGACTTGAGGGCTCGGGGAGATGTCCACTTGTATACTCGGAGATGAACCTCCCGCAGTCGCACCTTGTGTCCTTTTTGGGGCCATCGTAGGTGTAGAGTCGGCTTCTGATTTGCCTTTGTGGTCTACGGATTTACTTGCCTCGGAATGCAACCTCCCGACCTTTGGCCTTTTCCTCGTATGCGGAAGATTCCTTTGCGGAATGGCGCTTGCCGAAAAGGGCTTTAGGAGATCTTTAGGGAAAACCCCGTGTTGGCACAGCGTTGATTCTTGGATGGCTTGCGGCTCTTAAGTCCTTTTTGCGAAAGCCTTTTTCGAAGGGTCTTGTGGGAGTCTTTACGGCTTCCACCCTCTCCTCTTCAAGTTCCGGGGAGGGGTGTGAATGGGTCTTTTGGGGAATGTGGTGGGAAGGGGGCTTAAGGAAGCCCCCTCCTTAGAAGCTTCTAAGAAGCTTCTAAGAAGCTTCCAGCTTCTACAGGCCACGTGGGGGGGGGGGGTCGTGATCCAGCGTGGCGGCGGATTGGAGTGGCCTACGACAGGCGGACGGGGCGGCAGCGCGTCTGGCGGACTGGGCGGCAGCGTGACTGGCGGACTGGGCGGCAGCGCGGCGGCTCCTGCACAATGACCTCCTCTCCACGGCGACCTCACCTCCCTCTCCACGGCCCGTCCAGCACACCCCCTTGCACCCTCTAGCTAGGGGGTGTTTATATAGGCCTTGGGGGGTGGGGAAAAGGGCCTCCACACACGTGGAGGACTCCCCCTCATGCAACCGACTTCACTCCTCCTTGGCCATTCCCCCCCTCTCCTCCAGCCATGCATCGGCTGGGGGGAAGGGATAATAATAAAAAAAATTGCCTTGAATTTATCCAATTTGCCCTTCCCAAGCGGTTGTTTCCTCGCGGCTTTTACGGTCTTCAACCCCGGCCTTTAATTCTCGACGTGGAGGCCTCATTTTTTGAGCGTGCATGGTGTGGATGAGGTTACCAATAATTACGAAGTAGGGAATACCCTTGCACAAGGTTTACACGGCGTGCGGTAAGTTAATATTTACGGTACGCGGTACGCGGAAATATTACACCTGCGTACAAGGGAGAAGGCACATCTCAAGGCTGTTCGGAGAAAGCGTAGAAGCGAGGGTAACCGCAAAGTTTGTGACCACGCCTACAATGGCTCCCAAGAAGACGCAAGGCGCACCTGCGGGAGGTTCTTCCCCGGACTTACACGTGGATATCACCGCGGATCCACAAATCCAGGAAAGGAGTATTTTGCATTTAGGCAATAACTCCCTTCGTTATGATTCGCGTGAGGGATTTATTAACTTCTGTTTCACGGCATGATAAAGAACCCCGATCTTATAAATGGCATGGAGGATGATGCTTGCAAATAGATTAAATCGACTCTTGCCTTAGTATTGCATGAACTTCACTCACGATGTTGTTGTATCTAAGGGTCGCACTTTTACTTTCGCAAACTTCATTTCATCATGTAACATTTAGGAATGATTGCATGGCTTATAAAAGCATGAAATGCAAATACTTAGATACAAGGTTGTAGGTGTTATCCCTTGACCTAAATCCTAGTAAGCCCTATGTAGATTACTCTTCAAATTATCTTGCCTTTTGACTTTAACAAAAAGGAAGGGATAGGGCTATTACGGATCTTATGGTATGTGAAAGTAATGAATTACAGGTTTACATGTATTGTAACATTTTGCAACCATTTTCGACTTTAGATAAAGTATATAATCTCTAGGAAAGAATTGTCCTTGTCAAAGACAAGTAGGTCAATTTACCCAAGTCATTTGTAGTATCACTACTGCTAGGGCTTCGTATAGGCTTAGCTAGCCGATTCAATAAAAACCTCAAGTACTAGTTAGGGCTTGGCACGTTAGAGATGTAGCCAAGTAACGTACTTGGACACCAAGTCGAAGTCCTCAAACCCAAAGGTCCTACCCACCTTTCCGGAAAATTGATCCAATGGGACGTGCACGCAAATAATGATCTAGGGTTCTACCCTAAGGATCATTTGACCTAGTGCTAGAACTTGGTTTGAGTTGGAATCCCTAGGGCCGAACGTTGTCGGTCTAGTGCAATTAGGATTGGGTGAGTGAGAAGACGCCCTAAACCCTACTTCGAGTCTAATCATGATTCTTGACCAGAAAACACCATTCAAAAGTGAAATGATCTCTTGGAATGGAGGCGACACTTGTGCAACAAGTTGCAACGTCACATAGCCTTGTGGTTTGATCACAAGGAAGTTTTGCCATTCCTTGGAATGAGGTTGGCAGGTTCTTGCGCAAGTTGAACTTGCAAGGGGATGGTTAGTCATCCTGTTACATCGCCCTCATTAGGGAAAATTTGCCAAGTTAAGGGAAGTTAGGTATTTGCCCGGACGCAAATGATTAATCAATAAATTAAAGCGACATGGCCGCCGGGATTTACTATTAATAAAACCTAAGGCATTGGTTAAGTCGGGTTAACAGGGTATGACCTTAACCCAAAGACAATAGGAATCTTGCCAAGTTGCAACTGATTCCGGATCGAATGCTGGATGCATTCGGAGAGAAGGATTCACTCCTTAACAGTTTGCCAAATAAACAATCACTGGAATTGATTGTGCTTGTAACAGTTTAGAAAGCACTGTTTGCATTGTTGCTCAAGGAACTAAAGGATGAAAAGATATATAAATGCTTCAGGTTGAAGGCCTGAAGGGAGGGGCAGCTCAGTTACCCCCGACTGCCTGCCTGACCCTAACCAAGGGGGTTGTTGACCGCGCCGGGAACGTGGACCAAACCCACCACGAGAGGTCTTTCCGTTGAGCTCTACTTGGAGCAGGAGGACGCTTGGGTGCCAGGGGGGCTCTGGCCGTAAATCCCTCGCCTTCCGGGTCCTGGACAAGAGACTAACGTGACTCGGGAATGGATCTCGAGGCCCGCATACTAGTCTACGGGCAGAAGCTTGGAATAGTGATCCCTAGCGGATTACTGGATAAGCCTTCGAGCGGATTATAGACAAGCCTACGGGCGGAACTCCTTGTATTTCAAAGATAAAAGATGATATGATAACAAAGAAGTTGTTTGATATTGTTTTTCTATGTCACGTGATAAGATTACGTGAAGGAACCTGTGCTTAACGGGATTAATCAAGGAAGCTGTTTGTTATATGTCAAATTAATGTGTTAGGTAATTACATAACTAAAACAAACCCAGGAAAGTGCGGAGGATGGACCATGGGTCCGTCCTATGGATGGGTGGTCCCGGTTAGCCGGGAACTTTCCTCAAAAATCTTGAAAAACAACAGGATGATCATCATCATCAAAACAAATAACGAGAACGATGACCTAGAGGTACATCTTACCCGATTTACGCTGCTTTAGGGGAACGGAATGGGACTATGCCTTATGGCAGAGAGGTTGAGCCTTGCATCCCTCTCGTTTCCCATTCTCCTTGAACCAAGTGCAGCATGAATCCGCTTCGGACCTGGCGCTTCTGCGAAAAGTAGTTCGCTCGAGTCTGACGCTAGTTGCTGTTAGCTAATGACCAAACAGGAAAGCACTAATTCTGGTCGATCCTAAGTGGGAACGGCCAGGATACTTCCGCTACGTGGCAGACGCGGGAAGACCTAGATTGCAAAACCCGTAACATTCCATGGGAGTGCCGGGCGGAGTTTTCTAGACATCCTTTCCGATGGACTGCTAAGACGGTCCTAGATGGTTCTAGTGGACACATTACAGTTTTAGTTATGTAATTACCTACCACGTTATGCTTGACTCATAAAAGCAGCTTCCTTAATTAACCCATTAGTCACAGATTCGTTTACGTAATTTAGGGCACTGACATGAAGACAAGATAAAACAAGATCAAACACTTCCTTAACTTATCTTCGGATTAATGTGTGTCTCCCACCCATACAAGAGAATTAAGTGTTCCTTTCTACCTCCGCAGAAAAATCTCTCTGTCTCTTGGCAATAAAACTTAAAGGTTTATCCTACCAAGAATCCTCCTTGTAACTAGTATCAAGGCCTAGAGATTCCATGCTGAGTCACATAGAATACATGCGTAGGGCCTGGTGGCATTGGGATTTATGGCCAGAGCCCCCACTGGCACCCAAGAGTCCTCCTACACCAAGTGATTTCCACGAAGAGACCTCTCGCGGCGGGTTTGGTCCACATTCCCAGTGCGGATTCACAACCCCCTTGGTTAGGGTTTTGCGGTTTGCGGGGGGTAGCTAGCACCATCCTTCCTTAGTTAATCCTTTTACGAATCCATCACAAATAAGGCAAAACGAGCCTATCATTTCCAATCAAGAAAATATCATTTTCTACATCAAGCAATCACTTTGCTTATAAACCACTTGTCCTTAGTAGGATCTCCTCTCACCAAGGCAACCAGCCAATTCACTTAGAAATATCCTTTTCAAAACAACTAAGCATAAGCCTTGATCAACATTCCATTTAGAGTCAGCTTACAAGCCTAGCTTAAACTAGGAGGGTATCCACATCCAATAATCTAAGACAAGATCATTAAAAACAACTCACAAGAACATGTCTTGAACCACTCAACTTCTTTTGAATCTCTCTTTCCCTTGGGTTCTATCCTAGGGTTCGAGGTTATCAATCCTCGATTCTTTGCATGTCTTTTAACATACTTAGTAATCTTTAAGACACATTAAATATATTGCAAGACTTGTCATACATTCTTTCCATCCTCTCTTAGTGCGATGCTATGCATAATTTTGCCATCAAACTCATCTTCACGTGCACAAGGATCGTTTAATAAACTGACACAATCTACGATCCTTAACTCCCTTCACATTTGGTCGATGACTTTTTAATCTTAATATACATGTATTTGCATGGCTTAAGTTACATGAAAGCCTAAATTTCCATGCATTTGTGCATTTGCATGCTAAGAACGGGAACTATCATTTCATGTGTTTATTGTAATCACAAGCGCGAACCATGAATCCTAGATAATTGTTCATGTACTAGATTGGGTGGAAGCCTATTATTTTATGTGAAATATTGTAAAAACCCTATCATTTCATGTGTGTAAACCTATGCGAATTCCAACTCTGTCGTTTCGCGCATGCAACTTGTTCCTAGAGTAAACAAAATGCTTTGTACGACATCGATCCTTTCATCCCTTTCCCAAGAACTAGTTCCTAAATTAATTCTTAATACTTAGAACCTGGATTTGATTCATGTGTGCTATGTTGGTTGTTCCGCTCGGCCCTCCAGCATTACCAGTGGTTTGGGCACCTACGCTTTCCGCGAATTTCTTCTTGGGAGCCATTCGCCTCGTGGAGATTGGGCAGTTCGGACCTTGACGGGTTTCGGGTTGACAGGTTTGATTGGACCATTGGGTGGGCCCTTCGCTGAGAGGGTGGTTTGGGTGTGGTTCCTTGCAGCTGTCCACCAACTCCTAGTCCCTCTCCTTCTTTCCCTCTCCCTCTCTCTTCCCCTTCTTTTCTACTATTTCTTTCTCTCTTCTTCTTCTTTTCTCTTATTCTCCTACTCTCTCTCTCTCCTCCTCTTCTCCTCTTGCTACCCCTTCTTCTCCTTCTTCTTCCACTACTTCTCTCTCTTCTTTTTCTCCCTTCCTCTTCTTCTTCTCCTCTCTCTTCCTATTCCTTCTTCTCCTTCTTCTCTTTTCTTCTCCTTCTCTTCTTCTCTCCTTCGTCCCTCTCTTCCCCCTTCTTCCTTCTTCTCTCTCTTCTCTCTCTCCTTCTCTTCTTCTCTTCTCCTCGATCTCTTCTTCTTCTCCCTCTTCCCTCTCTTCCCCCTTCTTACTTCTTCTCTCTCCTTCTTCTCTTCTCCTTCTCTTCTTCTCTCCCTCTCCTCTCTCTCTCCCCTCTTCTTCCTTCTTCTCTTCTCCTTCTTCTCTTCTCGTTCTCTTTTTCTCTCCCTCTCCTCTCTCTCTCCCCTCTTCTTCCTTCTTCGCTCTCTTGTCTCTCTCCTTCTCTTCTTCTCTTCTTCTCTATGTCTTCTTCTTCTCCCTCTCTCTTCTCCTTCTTTTCTTCTCCTCTCCTCTATCTCTTCTTCTTCTCTTCCCTCTCTCTTTTCCTTCTTTTCTTCTCCTTACCCCATCTTCCTACCTTTCTCTTTTTCTCACTGAGCAGACGGGGGGGCACTAGTGATCGGACATCAAAGGGGGGGGTGTAGTTTGCCAGCAGGTCGGGGGGGGGGGGGGGGGAGGGGACTCTGTAGATGATGGAGGGGGGGCCTGGCCTGCGGTGTATAACTACATGTGAGCTGTATTCTTATCCCATGTTTAGCAAGATACCTGTCAAAGTAGTTTGAGACATATTCACCTCCTCCATCTGATCTCAAGCATGATATGTAACAGCCCAATTCATTTTTAGCATGTTTCTTGAAGTCTTTGAATGCATCAAACACATCATCCTTATGCTTCAAAATATAAAGCCAAGTGTACCTGCTGAAATCATCAATAAATGAGACATAATACCATGCACCGCCAAAAGAAGCATTATGTGAAGGACCCCAGACATCAGAGTGCACCAACTGTAAAGGCCTAGTGCTGTTTTTTCCATGTCTCATGAAAGGAAACCGTGCCTGCTTCCCAAACTGACATGTAGGGCATACATGATCAAAATCATTATACTTGAATTTAGGTAATCCAAGTACTACTTTTTTCTGCTGCATAGATTTCAGCTTTTGTACATTGACATGTCCAATCTGCTTGTGCCAAATCTCTACATCCCAAATGGCACTCTCATCATGAGCAAACATGGCTGCCTTGAGTCCCGGAATGGTCGCATCCAATGTAAACATCCTACCATCCCGTCTGCCCTTGGCAATTAACTTGCAGCCATTTCCATACTCCTCAATGAAACACCCATCTTTGTTGAACCTCACTTGCAAATTCTATTCTGCCATTTGACCCACAGACAACAGATTCTTTATTATGGTTGGTACATGTAATACGTCATGCAGGCCTTTCTTCTTGCCATCATGCATCATAAGAGGAACAATCCCTTTATGCTTTATGTCATGTTGGGTGTCATCCCCAATACATACATGACCATATGTACCTGCAACCATCTCATCAAACCACTCTCCATGCGGTGTCATGTGGTTTGACGCTCCAAAGTCAATGTACCATCTGTCATCTCTATCATGTCTCGATGCATTTTTAGATACATGCTACATGGCAAAGAGTCTATCAACTGGCTCATCATGAGCACCACTGGAAGATGCATAGTGCCCATGATGTCTGCCCTTGCCTTCATATCTCCCTGCTTCTTGTAACAATCCTTTGCAATATGCCCATACCGGCCACAATAATGGCAGTCCTTGTCCCTGTTGGACTGATCAGATGACTGCCATGAACCAGATCCACCACCTCTACCTCGGGGTGATCTCCCCCTTGTCACACTATGCTTCAGTAAGGAACAAATGCTTGCTGTCCATATTAAATGATAGTTTTCAGCCTGTCTGAAATGCTCCACATCTGAGTATTTCAGTTACCAAAATCAGCTTGCAATGGATCACAACAGGTACATATGACCTCCAGCATATACCTATGCTCCAAGAGTGCTTCTGGGCTTGTCAGAGAGCTTCCAAAGCTCTTCAATGTGTTGCATATACCATGTATACTGTGTATACAACAGTGCTGCCCTTTTTTTCAGATCTACCCACTGTGATCTCAGCTCATGTCAGAGCTCAAGGTCAAGCATTTGCCTCTTGCCATCTCAAAGCACTTCATACCTTACCTAACCAAGAATTTGATGGCCAAATGCACTAGCATTTGATGAAGTTCAGCCCAACAACTGACAGCAGCAACCAGGCGCAGTTCATGTAAATCTGTCCTCTGCTCCAGCAGCTCGATTTGCTGAGTTTAATGCTGATGGAGCACACACTAGTGCTCAATGCCCCCTTCACAAGGCTCTAAACAAGCCATAACCGGCAGCTTGACCCATAGAGTAGGCAATCACTCAATGCATACCTTCAGTTTACAATGGCATTCAGCCTGTTTGAGAAAATGACACAAGTCTTCAACTGTAGATCATCTTCACTCCCTCCTGCTCCAAGAGGTTCACCAAGTTAGGCTCTGATACCATGTTTAAAGTTGAGAGAGAGAGAGACAGGGAAAGTCCATTTTCTTGAGCCTTCAGGCTCTCAAGCTCATTCCTTCATGTTCCACACACTAAACTGAAAAGCACACACTATACAAAGATAAAGTGACCTAGTGTAAGTGTAGACTAGACAGACTAACTCTAGTCAGGTCACTAACTGACTACTAATTCGACTTATTTAAACGGTAGTCACATGTAGACAGCTGCACACACTAGCTGTCATAGATGTTGGTCATAGATAAAGACACACTGATGGTGAGCTTGATTTCTAACAGTTCTGCTAGCCTACTAGGAAACTGTTCTAGGAGTTCTTGTTAGTTGTGAGGCAGTTAGAGAAGCCTGTCGGAAGAAGAAAAATAATGATGCTAGGGGAAAATAAACCATGAATATCTTAAAGGTAATCAATATATACAGAGGTGTGTAAAAAGGGGTTCTAACCTCTATAAAAATAGGAAAGAGAAGAAAGGAAAACTTATAAGCAGTTGATCATCGCCTTGCGAAGGCCTGGTAGGTTCTTGGGGACGAGTCAGACTCAGGGCCGATGCCTTGTCTTCCTAGGGGTGACATCTTCCTGGAAAAGAAGAAATTTAGGAAGGTTGGAGCGACAAAAAAAGTGAGCGTCAGAAAAGGATTAAGTGTCGCCTTGCGAGGGCTTGGTAGGTTCTTGGGTATCGAGACAGGACCTGAGGCTAATGCCTTGTTCTCGTTGGGTCACTACGCTCAGCTCCCTCCTTTTTGCATACCCGAGTATGGCAAATCAAACCTAAAAGAAGAGATGTACTTAAAGGAAATACTTCTTGATCAGGCTAGAGGAGTCCTCGCCTAGTAGGAGCTCCTGGTTTGTTGTCCTTAGTTAGGTCGGTAGTTCAGACCACCACTTAGGGCAACCTCTTTGATAGTTCCTTTTAGTCAGGCCCTGTTGGAGCAGTCGGTTAGTGACTAGCTTTGGACCTTCTTTCAGATTATGTTAGGCCTACTCCTTGTGGATGTCATGCCTTGGTTTTGTTAGGGGGTAGGGTGAGCATTGTGCTGTGTTTAGTGTATCTATTTTGTATCAACTTGATGCTTCCTTTGGTTGTTTTGTGCAGATCTATTGTGGGATTTGATGCACTGAGCCGCCCTATCCCATGGTCGCCAATGAGAGCAGAGTTTTGAGCTCGGGATGTGCCTAAGATTTACCAAAAAATTCGGAATTTGGGGAAAAATATTCAACATCGAAGGCGGCGGCTCCAGCTTAGGACGATTTTAAGCACCAAGTGAAATACGACTTTTAAAAGGCGGCCGAGCGAAACTTGTTGATTTTTTATAATTTCTCAGACTGTCGTGTGGGTTGTCAAGAGTTGCCAGCCAATGCGGGATGTCAAGCCGGACACCTAGGATTTTTCAGAGCTCGATTTGGAGCCTGGACGGGGAAATGGCCAAGGAAACGGTCAAGATGCGAAGAGGTGGACTTATTTTTTGCCAAATGGGCATGACCCATGGGGAGTTGGGCATTTTATGCCACTTGACATGTAGCATGGAAAAAAACCTGATGTAGGAGGAGAAAATGTGATGCCTGTAGAGGTGCCGAAATTTGCGCCTCCTTCTTGATGGATCCATCATGGGGGTTGCATACAACCCACCCAAGTGATCATTGTTGAGATATCGAGCTCCACTCGTGATATGCCAAGGTGACCGTTGTGCATTTATGTAACCGACATGTCAGTTACAGATGCGGTTGGTACACCGCCCATGAATAATAGCTACATGACAGCTATCCTTATCTACTCTAGTTCGTGGCTCAGTTAGTATGCCACCTTAGTTAGTTGAGTTTGGTTTGAGACCCATATATAGGGTTCTTCTATTTCTATGTACTAGACTTCTTTTTGGCTTACACAACTAAGAAGAGAAAAACTGTTTTCAGCCTCCACCCTTGTGTGTCTTCCCCCATTGTGCAAGCAAGAAAGCTACAAGTGAGACTCCTTCCTTCTCTCCCACAATCTTGACATGGTATCAGAGCCTTGTTCGTGGTAAGGAGCTCAAGAAAGCAAGCCAAGCTCGCGGTGTTCTGGTAAGAGGAGCAGTGTTGCTTTCATTTTCTGTTTTGGGAGCAGATCTTTGCAGGTAGGACAGCCGGAAATTGCAGGAGTGCATTGTCTCAGGTTGAGACGCCCTTCGCGGTGAAGCAAGAGGGCAGTATATGCGTTGAGGCCATTTCGGGGCCTGTTTTGGAGGCGGAAGTTTTTTGCACGCACTCAGGAAAAGGCCCTGTTTTATGCTGTGTGACCACTCTTCTACAGGTCGGTGAAAAGTTACTATAGAAATTGCATCGTATGCTTGTGCGCAGAGACATTGGGAGTTTCAGAATCATCCTTGGTTCCTGTTTATGCAAAATCGTCACTAGGAAGTGACTGTGTGGTCAAATACCACTTTCGCCAGTTTTGCAGATTTGCCCTTGTGAGGGTGAAGCTGAGTTTTTGTAGTGACAGAATTTTTCGCAGTGTTCTGTAATGGCGTCTGATTCTCTTTCACAGATTGTAACTGAAAAGCTTGACAAGAACAACTTCCAGGCATGGAAGTTTAGAATGACGAATTTCCTTATGGGAAAAGGATATTGGGAATTTGTTGCAGGAAATGAAGAAGAACCAGTTCTTCCTGATGTTCCCAATCAACAGCAAATGCAGGCATTTAAAGCATGGCATGAGAGAGCTAGGAAAGTTATGTACTGGCTGTCTATCAGTATTTCAGACTCTATGATTGTGCATATTCAGGATGCAAGTACGCCAAAGGAGGCATGGGATACTTTGTCAAAAATGTATATCACAAATACGCAAGCCAGGAAAATGCAGCTCAAGCAAGAGTTTCATAATGTTCAAAGAGAAAATATGAGCATCAATGACTACCACATGAAGAAGATTGCAGATGCACTTGCTTCCATTGGGTCGCCAATGGAAGATGATGATTTAGTTTCTGTGACCTTGAATGGTCTAGGAAAGGATTATGTACAGTTTCGGACATCCATTTCAGTTCGTGAAAGATTTCCTGATTTTGAGGAGTTGATTGCTCTTCTAATTTCTGAGGAGCAGAGAAATGGTGGTGCATCTTCTTCAGGAGGAACTTCAAAAGAAGCTGTCTTCTACTCAAATGCTGGAAGAGGTAGAGGTAGAGGTAGAGGAGGCCGATTTGGAGGCCGTGGTAGAAATCAGAATATGCAGCAAACTCAAGAAAACCAGTCCTATGGAGGAGGATGTGGTAACTCTAGAGGCAGGGGGAGCCAAAGAGGTCGTGGTGGATGGCAAAGAGGCCAAAATGCAAACAGTAATGTTGAATGCTACTATTGTGGTAAAATGGGTCATATGGCTAAAGACTGCTATAAAAAGCAGAATGACATCATGAATGGAAAACTGCAACAAGGAAATTATGCATCTTCCAGTAGACAGAGTGATGACAGAAATGAGCATTTGTTTATGGTGCAGCACATGAACAATTCTGTGACAAGTGTAGAAGAAAGCAATGATGTGTGGTATGTTGACTCAGGTGCATCAAACCACATGACAGGTCATGTAGAATGGATGGAGGATGCAAGGAAAATGGAAAAACCAGGATTTGTGGAGACTGGTGATGATACCGCACATCCTATTGTGCAGATTGGAAAAATTCATTTGTCTATGCAGGATGGGAAAAAGAAATACCTGTCCGATGTATTTCATGTCCCGAATATCACCAAGAATCTAGTTTCTGTTGGTCAAATGGTTGAGCAGGGCTTGCAGGTCAGATTTAATCCTCATGGATGCTTTGTTGAGGATATGAAAAATAAAGGTCGCTTGATAGCAAAAGGATAGAAGAAGGGCAGAATGTTTACATTGGATGCAGACATGCCTGAATTGAGTGCAGCAATGTTTGCACATGGGACCGGTGTAGTTGCAGATATTGATATCTGGCATAAACGCATTGGTCATGTTAATGTACAGCAACTTAAATCAATGCAGGCCCAAAACATTGTTGCAGGATTGCCTAAGTTCAAGGTTGCAGAAATGCATAAGGTATGTGAAGCCTGTCAGTTTGGAAAACAGGCAAGGAAACCATTTCCTAGACATGTTGAAGAGAGTAAGAAGCCATTGGAATTAATCCACTCTGATGTGTGGACTACTAAAGCTGCATCTCTTGGAGGCTGTCATTATTTTGTCACTTTTATTGATGACTATAGCAGAAAAGTTTGGGTGTATTTTATGAAAAAGAAAAGTGAAGTTTTTGGGCATTTCAAAACTCTTAAAGCTATGGTTGAAAAAGAAACAGGTCTACAGATAAAATGCCTAAGGTCAGATGGAGGGGGAGAGTACCTCTCAAATGAGTTTGCAAGGTTCCTGCAGGAGCATGGCATAAAGCAGCAATATTCATGCAGTCATACCCCACAACAAAATGGAATTGCAGAAAGAAAAAATAGGCATATTGGAGAGGTATCTCGTGCCATGCTCAACGAAAAAGACTTGCCAGATTTTTATTGGGCTGAGGCAGTTGCTACAGCAGTCTACATAATGAACAGGACTCCCACTGCAGCAATACATGGCATGACTCCAGAGGAGAGGTATACTGGTAGGAAACCAGATATTTCTCATTTGAAAATTTTTGGCTGCATTGCCTATGTTCATGTGCCAGATGAGTTGAGATCCAAGTTGGATTCAGAAGCTAAGAAGTGCATCTTTATTGGTTATTCTCTGCAGCAAAAAGGGTATAGATGCTATAACCCTTCTACTCATAAGTTTACAGTGAGCAGAGATGTTGTTTTTGATGAGATGAGTAGCTGGTATAAACCAGTAAATGTGATTGATAATGTAGATGCACAAAATGGTAATGTTGCACAGAATTCTCAGCAGCAGTCACAAGATATTAGTGGACCTGGAGCGTCCTCTAGCAGTGGTTCACATTCTTCGCCATGGACAGGCAGATTGAGATCAGGAGAATCTTCTCAAGGCAGTGCAAATAGTGGTATGCAGGTATCACGAAAAGGAAAAGAGAAGGTAGATCAGCCCATGTCTGATGTGAATGCAGGTCACTCTTATGTGGATGGTGAATCCAGTGGCTCAGAACAGAGCATTGATGATGAGTTGGGTATTCCTTCTATTGTTACACCTGGAGTAAGGAAGACCAGGGATGTTTTGAGAGCACCTGGGAGTGAACCTACTTTGTGCAGGTCTACCAGAGTTAGGTATCCTGTGGATAGGCTGAAATATGATGGATTTACAGCCATTCACTATGCATATATGGTCAAAGTGATACAGGAACCAGAACCCACTTCTTTTGAGCAAGCCATGGGAAAAGAAAAATGGGAGAAAGCCATGGATGATGAAATGGATGCCTTGGAAGCAAATGCTACATGGGAATTGGTACCTTTGCCTAAAGATAAGAATGCAATTGGCTGTAAGTGGGTTTATAAGGTGAAGCACAATGCAGATGGTTCTGTGAACAGATACAAGGCAAGATTAGTAGTCAAGGGGTATGCACAAACATATGGCATTGACTATGAAGAAACATTCAGTCCGGTTGCAAGGATGGCAACCGTAAGAGCAGTCATTGCTATGGCTGCATCAAAGCGATGGTCTTTACATTAGATGGATGTAAAGAATGCCTTCTTGCATGGTGATTTACAAGAAGAGGTCTATATGGAGTAGCCACCAGGTTATGTGCATGCTGTTCATCCTAATTTTGTTTGCAGGTTGAAGAAAGCCTTGTATGGCTTGAAGCAAGCACCTAGAGCATGGTCTGACAAGATATGACAGTATCTTGTCACTATTGGCTTTTAGATTTCCAAGGCAGATTTCTCACTTTATGTGAGAAAAACAGAGAAAGGTATTATGCTACTTGTCATTTATGTTGATGATTTGATTATGACAGGTGACAGTGATGAAGATATCCTTCATGTGAGAATGCTATTGAAGCAAAAGTTTGAGATGAAGGATTTGGGAGAGCTGCGTTATTTCTTGGGCATTGAGGTGATTAGATCACCAAGTGGGATACAGCTCTTGCAGAGGCAGTATGGATTGGACATGCTGTCCAAATATGGGATGACAGGCTGTAAGCCTATTTCAGTTCCTTTGGAGCAGAATATAAAGCTGAGCGCAGATGCAGGTGAGCTTCTGGAAGACCCTACTATGTACAGACGCATAGTAGGAAGCTTGATTTATATGACTATTACCAGGCCAGATTTGAGCTATGCTGTTGGATTGGTAAGTCAGTTTATGCAGGCTCCAAGGAAACTGCATTTGGATGCGGCTAGACACATACTCAGGTATGTGAAGTCCACATTGCAGTATGGACTATTTTATGAGACTGGGGTTCAAATACAGTTGCATGGATACACTGATGCTGATTGGGCTGGTAGCATTTCTGATAGACGATCTACCAGTGGATATGTGTTCTCTTTTGGGAGTGCTGCAGTCACTTGGAGCAGCAAGAAACAGCCTACAGTTGCCTTGTCGAGCACAGAGGCTGAGTACAGGGGTGCAGCAATGGCTGCATGTGAGGTAGCTTGGTTGCATAAGCTACTTTATGATATGCATCAGTCTACAGATGGGCCAGTTGTCATTTATTGTGACAACATGAGTAGTATACACTTGGCAAATAACCCAGTCTATCATGCTAGAACAAAGCACATTCAGGTGCATTATCACTATGTGTGGGAGAGGGTTTCACTAGGTCTTATTGATCTAGTTTATGTCAGCACAGAGGATCAGGTAGCTGACATATTTATGAAGGCATTGGGCACAGAGAAGCTGCGCAAGTTCAGAGACCTGCTTGGTGTGCAGGAATTGGGATTGAGCTCGAGGGGGAGTGTTGAGATATCGAGCTCCACTCGTGATATGCCAGGGTGACCGTTATGCATTTATGTCACTGACGTGTCAGTTACAGATGCGGTTGGTACACCGCCCATGAATAATAGCTACATGACAGCTATCCTTATCTACTCTAGTTCGTGGCTCAGTTAGTATGTCACCTTAGTTAGTTGAGTTTGGTTTGAGACCCATATATAGGGTTCTTCTATTTCTATGTACTAGACTTCTTTTTGGCTTACATAACTAAGAAGAGAAAAACTGTTTTCAGCCTCCACCCTTGTGTGTCTTCCCCAATTGTGCAAGCAAGAAAGCTACAAGTGAGACTCCTTCCTTCTCTCCCACAATCTTGACAATCATGGGCCTTGATTCCCTTCTGTATGCTGAGCATTTCACTACCCTTTGCTCACACAATGATGGCCTGGATGGAGAATTCTGATTCTAGTCTTTCTCTCTCCTCCCTCTCTCTCCCCTAAGGGGCTATTCTTGTGTGCAAGAGGAACATGAAGAATGGTGCTTGTCCGATTGAGACTGGATTGCTTTCAGATCAATAAAGACATGAAGATTGCTGATTTTGAAGATGCTGGACATTGAATGAGGGCTGACATGCAGTCCCGTAGCAAAACCGAGATCCCGAAACACAAAGCCTAAGTGGTAAATCAATTCTTATGAAGAAAAAATGAGTTTTTATGCTATTTGGTTGATGAAATATTGTTCCCATGGGCTGATTATGCATTATGATGTTGATTTCTATGAGTTTGGTCAGTTTATGCTCTGAAAATCAGAAAATCATAAGTGATATGGCTGAAATTAATAGTATAAAACCCGTAAAACATGCATTTAAGGGGTAAAATGGGGGTTTTTGCAAAATAAAGGGGAAATATGAGATATAACATCAATAAAACCTGAAATTTTGTTGTCAAGAAACCTAAGGGCCACAGCCCATAATCAATTATAATTTCTAGTCATTTTTTATTGAAGAAAATAGAGGAAAAATACCAAAAAATGGTGAAAAATGGGTTTTAAATGGGAGAAATTTAGAAAACGATTAAGAAAAATTCCAAAAAATTACATATGTGTTTATGCAATGTATAATGAACGTAGAGCACAAGGTTGGCCTTGGTTTACCCTCGTTTCTATGTTTTTGTCCGTGTTTATCACTTTCTCTATAAAGAAATACACATAAAACGACTCTTGCACCTATCAATGAATGCAAAACCTTAAACGGTAGGGTGAGAGGGGAGTTTGAGCGTCAAAGTATAATCTTAAATCTGATTTATGTGTTGCATCATGCCTATAGGCCGTTGTTTTAAAATAAAGGCAAAGGCAGCATGAGCGTAAGGCTCGGTGTCTCTCCTCGTTTCAATATATAAATGTTAGCATGGAAATCATGAAAAGATTGGTTTCGCACGATACACAATGCTGATTTTCTTTTGTTTGTGCACTAAACCATTCACATTATGCACTATGCATGGTTCATGGTATCAAAGAAAAATCTCCTGGACTACATAGCAATTGTTTTCTTAGGACTTTGACCCAGCAGTGTATCAAAGGGCCAATCCCTGTGATGTAGGAGAGCTGCAGTGGGGCTCCGACTATTAGTTGATGGAGTGCCTCCTATGTATGTGTGATGAGGCGTTATGCCTATGTACTTTGGGATCTCCCTTTGAGGAGTTTAAGGGGAACGTTGGACTATAAACTATAAACGCATAGATTAAGCTTTAGGGCAGTTTGTCCTTTAGCATTAGATTGACGCTCCTGGTCTGCAAGGGCGTGAGGGTGTTTGTGTGTCATGAGCATGAGGTCCGACTAGTGCCATAGCCAATGCCGGCCCATTTCAGGTCCCATCAAGTAGGAAGTTTGGGTTTTTTTATCTTTAATACAAGTAAGTATTTTGGTTATTTTGGTTGTTTGATGATTGGAAAAGAAGGGGAAATCATTTCACTTATTTACTTTCGAGTCTTGTTGCATTTAGCATAGGTTAGGATTAAGAAATCGGATTGGAAAAGTGTAGGGTTTACTACTATAAAACATGGCAAAAGAGGACACAAATCATGGTAAATGGAAAAAAATGAGTGTTTGAAATTATTAATGTTGGCAAGTGAGTGATTGGGGATAGAAAGTCCTTGCCTAAGAAGGGGTTTTAGGGCCAAGAGACCATAGAAGAGCTCATTTTTCACCCTATCATTGAGAGAGAGAGAGAGAGCTTCCATTGGTGATTCCATTCGATCTTGCCATCGGTGAGTTCTTTGCATGCGTCAGGTATATCAAACCCTTTCTCCTATATCCTTGTTGTGATCTGGAAGTTTATGTGTATTGTGATTGCTTGGATTACTGGATTTAATGAAATCATCCTTGGCAATGCCATCGTCACGCATAAATCAGCCCGTTCGAGTGGCTTGGTTCTCGGTCGAGGCCCAGAATCGCCTCTCAACCCTCTTGCATTTGGCCAATTTGGCCCGTTTGAATGGACAACTCGGCCAACACCTTTAAATTTGGCCCTTGCCCCTCGCGCCTTGGCCTGTCTGAGCGTATCATTCGGCCTTGTTTGGATTGGGCCCTTAGCCAACTTGATTCGGCCCAAACCAAATCAGCTATTTCCACTCGGCCCTTTTTGACTTGACCACATCCATTTGACCATTCGCGAGCCGCAAAATCAACCACTATTCTTATTCCTCCCTCAACCCCGCCCGAATCCACCACTTAGCCAATAAAATGAGAGTGTTTAAGCAGCTTAGAAACTTGTTATTCACACTCACCTTGATTTCTAGCACTTGAAGTACACCTAAGAATAGTCCAAAACTTGATTGAGCACAAGTGCATGGAAAAGAACACACGCACGCTCAGTGGAGGTAATTTGAGGATTGTATACAATAATTAAGGAACTGTCGGATAAAAGAATTTAAAGGAGCTCACCAATAGGGAAAGATCCCAAGACATAGATGGGCAATGGGAGCCCAACATAGGATCAACCGAACAACGATAGAGATGTGGATCTATCCGACTTGCTCAATCTTATTGACAGCTTGGTGGAGCATGAGAACGCAACCATGTCAGATGAAAGCTTAGACCGCAGGCAAAACAAGGAACTCGACAAGGCAAGAGATCCAAAATGCTAGAAGGTGGAAGCTTCAACCAATCCAATCCCTACTACTATGACGCCACCAACAAACTATGATGAATATGTTGTTGAACTGCTCTCTCAACTAAAGAAGGCAAAGGAGGAAATAAAGATAGCGGTGGCTCAGTTGGAAGCGGAAAAGGAGTTGATGGTAACCTTCCAGCTTGAAAAAACGAGGCAAATAGCTTTGCAACAAAAGGAGATCTTTGATCTAAAACAAGAACTAAAGGCCAAATATGACAAGGAGGAAAGCTAGCGGCAATGGCTCGAAGATGAAAATCAAGAGCTAGTGAAAATGCAGAGAGGATATAAACTTTTAATCATGCAACATGAGGATTTGGTAACAAAAACATATTAGATCAAATGAGGCATGGAAGAGTTTGCTGCGAGGGAAGAAGAAATGAAGCAAGAAGAGGAGCAACACCACAGAGAGATGGAAACCATGACCGAAAAGTTGAGAAAGAAAAGAGCAGGGGAGAATGAGCAAGGAATTGGAAAACTAGAAGTAATGACTCTTGGCCCTAGTACAGAGACAAGGAGAAAGTATGGAGGAGATGAAAAGAGAGTCGAAGACTCGGGTAAGTTACTCATGAATATATGTGTGCATCACGTGGGTTCAAAATAAAGTACTTTAGAAATACCATTTTTATACATTTTTTGCATACAGAAGGGTGTAATATAAAGGAGTTATTTACAGATTGAATAGAAAAGGGTTATGTTTTATTCAAGAAAAAATCACAAATAAGGATATTTATAAATAGGTCTTAAAGGAACATGATATAGAGGATATACATATAGTAACTTCCCGGAGGCCGAAGACTGGGTAGGCCAAAATGAATGAAGAGTGAAGACCTTGGTGCGTTGCTTGGCTCTCGTGGAAAAAGAGAAAGTCCTAGCAGAAAGCAGAACAGAGGCAGCCCAAGTGGGCTTCAATACTTAACAACGAGCTTTTCTTAATGCTTTGATGGACACCACTCACGCAAAGGAAGATAAGTCCCTTGATGTGGTAAAGAAGAAGCTGCTCATAACATGCAAAGCTCTGCAAAGCAGGGCTACACATGTCACCACAACCCATTGCACTTGGGTTGACCCTTGATGAACAACACAACTACCTACTGTTGGACGGCTTAAACCCCCAAGATACTGATGCACTAGGGTTTTTAGATGAGGTACAATAAGAAGATCACCAAAGGGGTGAAGATGAACTGCAATTTGACAGGGGCAGAGTTGAAGAAGAAGTGATCCCACTGTAAAATATTACACGGCGCAGCGAATAGAATCTGAGAAAGAGATAGAGAGTACAGAACAGATAAGAGGAGAATCAGTAAATTCTTTAACTCCCAACAACTGATACAAAGATGGCTCTGTCCACCCGTGCGCTTCCACTGTGTGAAGCTTAGATGGCGATCTAGACAGAAGATAGGTGAAGAGCTTAAGGCTAGCTGGAACAACAACTCTGACTGGGTGAAAGATTAGTGATCGATTAAAAAAATAAGGATTATTATCATTTCCACTCATTGATCAAATCTTATTAGCTAGAAAGTAGGGATATATATGTTGAGATATCGAGCTTCACTCGTGATACGCCAGGGTGACCGTTGTGTATTTATGTCACCGACTTGTCAGTTGCAGATGCGGTTGGTACACCGCCCATGAATAATAGCTACATGATAGCTATCCTTATCTACTCTAGTTCGTGGCTCAGTTAGTATGCCACCTTAGTTAGTTGAGTTTGGTTTGAGACCCATATATAGGGTTCTTCTATTTCTTTGTAAGAGAGTTCTTTTGGCTTACACAACTAAGAAGAGGAAAACTGTTTTCAGCCTCCACCCTTGTGTGTATTAACGGATGCATCATAAACCCCCCCTTAATGTCCACCCATAGGTGAACTATCTCCTCAGCCCAATGCCGAGTCTCTGAAGATGAACTTGAAGCAGATCCTTTGTAAGTGCTTTGGTGAAGATATCTGCTCCATTCTCCTCTGTTGGACAGTAGACCAGTTCCACTATCCCATCCTCCATCAAATCATGCACATAGTGATACTGGATCTCTATATGTTTGGTGCGTGCATGAAACACTGGATTTTTGGCAATGGCGATGCAACTCTGATTGTCACATCTCAGCACAGTTGGTTCTTCATCCTGCACTCCCATATGCCATAGAATCCTTCTCAACCATACTGTTTCATATGCAGTAAAACAAGCCGCCTTCTACTCTGCTTCGATAGAAGACAATGCCACTATTGGCTGCTTCTTACTAATCCAAGAGAAAATTCCTAAACCCAAAGAGAAACAATAACCAGAAACTGACTTCCTGGAATCACTGTCTCCTGCCCAATCTAAGTCACAGTTCCCCACAAGAGAAGTTCCGAAACTATATGTGATACCATAGTCAAGAGTTTTCTTCAAGTATCAGAGCACCCGCATCCCTGCCTTGCAATGACTCTCATGAGGTTTGTTTGAGAACCTGCTCAAAACACCAACAGCAAAACTGATATCTGGTCTAGTGTTACACAAGTAGATCAGACTATTGACCAATCTCCTATACCTCCCAATGTCTGCTAGTGCTGATGGATCTGCAAGTGCTTCTTCTAACTTAGTTGGCTCCTTTACTTCTCTCATAATCTCAACAATCAAGACCATATTGACTATGTGAGCAGAAGCCCTCCTTTGCTCCTCTATTCTCTGAGACCTCCTTGGTCTGTTTGTCTTCTTCTCAACAAATGCAGGCATATGATTATTGTGGTCATAGAGCTGCTTCACCCAACCCAGAAATGGCTTTTTCAGTGGAGTGATGTCAGGTTGGTGAACTTTTTTCTCATCATCTGAAGATGATGCTTCCTCCTCCTTAAGGATAGGGATAGCTCTCGGGACAGGTTCATAGTGGACTACTTCTTCGCTTTTGATGATAAAGTGGAAGAACTTGCCTTCTCCTCCTCCACTGTATGCGGCTTCTCCTTGAACATCACATCACAGCTCGCGATGATCTTCTTTGCCTCTTGGTCATATAATTTGTAAGCCTTCTGCTCATCACTATAACCCAAGAAGATACATTTTCTGCTTTTTGGTTTTAACTTGTTTCTCTTCTCATCTGGAATATGTGCATAACATTCACATCCAAAAATTCTGAAATGTGAGACAGATGGTTTCTTACCAGTGTAAGCCTCATGAGGTGTTTTTCCCTTGAGATCCTTTGTATAGCTCCGATTTAGAATGTAGACTGCAATATTAACAGCTTCAGCCCAAAAATGGTTAGGCAATCCCTTGCCCTTTAGCATGCATCTTGCCATTTCCACAATGGTGCGATTCCTGTGTTTCACAACACCGTTCTGCTGAGGTGTGTGAGGCGTCGTCAATTGACGCTTGATCCCTTTGCTCTTGCAAAAGCCTTCAAACTCCTTTGAGTTGAACTCACCACCACCATCTGTTCTAAATTTCTTCACACTTTTCCCTGTTTCATTCTCAACAAGTTTTAGCCATTCTTTAAACTTACCAAAAGCTTGAGCCTTATCACGAAGGAAGTACACCCACATCTTCCTACTGTAGTCGTCGATAATCAACATAAAATAAGAAGATCCCCCCAAGGCCTGTGTAGGCATCTTACCACACAAGTCAGCATGCACCAACTCTAGAGGAGCCTATGCTCTATTCTTGCTTTCTTGTGGAAATGCCTTTCTCTGTTGCTTGCCCATCATACAAGCTTCACATGGTTCCTTCAATTCAGTTATTGTAGGTAGATGAGCAACCATACCTTGCTTTTGCATCTCCTTCAACACTGCAAATCCGATGTGTCCAAACCTTTCATGCCAAAGCTTACTTGTGCCTACTCTAGCGGTGGCTGTAAGAGCACTTAGCTCATACAGGTTGTTCCTTCTTTCTCCTTTGCCAACCATTGTGCACGCACTATCAAGAATTTCTGCACCTGTCTTCTTGAATCTCACTTCATGACCAAGATCAGTTATGACAACTGATAAGAGATTTCTCTTGATTTCGGGAACATACAACACATTTGAAAGCTTTTTGACTTCACCATTTGCAGCAACAAAAGAAATAGTACTAGTGCCCGCAGCAGGGCATTTAGCATCATTTCCAACCGTCACAGTGATGGATTCTTGTAGAGGCTGCATAGAACTATATAGACCTTTCTTGTTGGTCATGTGACGGGAGGCCCCACTATCCAACACCCATGAGTCAGTGGTAGATTCTTCTTGCGCCGAGGAGCACACTTCCTCAATGGTCGCCATGAATAATTCCAGCTCTGCTTCAGCCGTATTGGCTGTCTCTTTCCCTTTACTTTTAAGAGTATCATTCTTTTCATCTGCCTTCTTGACACGACAATCTGCAATTGCATATCCTTTCTTCTTGCAGTAGAAGCACTCTCCTTGAAACTTCTTCTTTCCGCCCTTCTTCTTTTTGTCACCATCATTTTTGGTGGAGAAACCACCTTTGCCTTTTGCATTGGTAGAGAATGCAGCATCTCCATTGTTGCTTCCTTCTCGAGCTTTCAGCCTCAACTCCTCCTCCATTAATAATGCACAAAACTCCTCAAAAGTCAAAGCTTGAGGTCTTACTTGAGTATTAAGGGCAGTTACTAGTCCATCAAACTTTTGTGGACAAATTCGAAGACATCTCCGAGCTAGCTCCTCACTGGTCTTTTGTATCCCAGCGCCAGCCATCTGATCGTGCAGATTCTTAATCCGAGTGATGAATGCTTCAACTGTCTCTCCTTAAGCAAACATCTCCGCTGCTAGTTGATTCTCCAAGTTTTGAATCCTTGTTTGGTTTCGTGTTTCATACTGACTCCTTAGTACATTCCAAGCCTCTAACGCTTTGGTTGTATGCTGAATCAAAGTCTGAACAATGTCAGAACAGCTTGTAACTAAGGCATACAATGCATCTGTATTCCTTCGTTTCCAAGCTCGTAGAAGATCTGCATTCGGAGGAATCATCACACTAGGATTTGATGGGTTGGGGGTAGGCTGTGGTTCTGCGTTAGTCCCCAGCACAGTCTCCAGAAGCTCATAAGAATCAAGGATAGTTGTAATTTTGAACTTCCACAAGGTTTAGTTTGTACCATCTAACTTGTCTTCGCTGAAGGTTGGTGGACGAATCCTCAGTGTTTGAATAGCCGCTACAACAACACCACCTCCTCCACCGCTTCCTGATGCGCCAGAACCACTTCCGGAAGTCGACATAGTTTCTCTTTGGTGTTGAAGCCTTTGCCTCTTGCACACTCTCCGATCTCTAGAGCCCCTTGGGCTCTGATACCATGTAAAATATTACACGGCGCAGCGAACAGAATCTGAGAAAGAGATAGAGAGTACACAACACATAAGAGGAGAATCAGTAAATTCTTTAACTCCAAACAACTGATACAAAGATGGCTCTATCCACCCGTGTGCTTCCACTATGTGAAGCTTAGATGGCGATCTAGACAGAAGATAGGTGAAGAGCTTAAGGCTAGCTGGAACAACAACTCTGACTGGGTGAAAGATTAGTGATCGATGGCTGTGAAGGGGTTTAGCTTTTATAGCCTGCGAAGGCTGTGAGGTTAGCCTGACCGACCTACCATATAAGCCTCCACTAGTCGGCCAGGGAATATTCCAACGAATATTCCCTTTACCATCGGGCCGGGGGCGCTGTCCTCGGACCCCCGCCAGGGGGCCCTGGCCCCCCTGGGACCCCCCACCCAAAGATTAGACCCACAATGGTCACCTTTTTGCCATCCAGTCACATAGACCTCATCTGATATACAAGTCAGGACTCAACCAATGTCCGGGCTCACATTTGGCTTCTCCTCATAATGGGGGCCTTACAACTTTGAGCACCATGGATCATTGGTAGCACCTAATGAGGGTGGGGCATTGATCATATCTAACAACCACATCCCCCTTCACCCCACTCTGAAGAACAGTAGCAATCAACAAGCACATTCATGGAAAGAAAAATCGCCCTGAGGAAAAAGAGAAAGAAAATGGTGGAAGAAGCCAGACATAGATTGAGGGCCAAACCTATGGCACAACCATCCGCACCTCTTGCACCATGCCAAGGTGATGTGCCGGCCAGCTTCCATGTAAAACTCGTAGTCTACGAGCGACAAGAAAAAGAGAAATAGCCTTTTAACTTTAGCTTTCTCCTCCCCAATGCCCTACACAGATTCCTTCCCCTTAAAGTAGTAGAAGAGGTGATCGATGTTGGAAGCCGGCTATTCAAACAATGACTGGAAGAAAGAGAGAAGAATCTGGCACCGAGGATGCTGAGTATTGGCGAAAATAAGGTTTTTGAAGTGCTAGCCGGATACGAGTACCAGCCACTATGGTGAAGATGCATTTGTGATGACAATGTGTTCTTCTAGATGACTTTTTGTAATACCCTCCCCTCTGAGAGAAACAACCCCACCTTCATGGCGTTGTCGTGACACTGTGCGCTACCACTTCAAACCTGAGGGCGGAATTTTCTGCCAAGATTTTGGACTATTTAGTCAGCATCATTTGGAATTTATTTTCCACGGTGTGTATTTTTTTTGTCTATACAAGAAAACATGTAGATAGGCTAGGAAAATTTTCTTCATTGCATTCACAAATTTTTTCGAGCATCATAAAATTCTCAAATCATGATTGATTGGGCATGAAGTTTTGTTACATAGCATATTCATGCTAATGCATATTGCATGGAAAGTAAGGTTCTTTAGGATGTGACGAAAGATGTTGTAAAGAACATTTGGACCAATGTTGATTTTCCACTTCCAGTTCTTCCTACAACACCTATCTTATGCCCATCGACTTCCTTTTAGAGTTCTGAGGGGCCAACTCAACAACTCCTCAAGCAATTTCTATTGGAACTGGCAATGGAGTCATGAAGTAATCAATTACAAACATTTTGTCAAAGCAAAGTTGAAACAAGACAAGAAGGAGCTTGATTGACAGCAACATGCACATGAAGAGGCTCAAAATAATCTCGAGGAAAATCTTCAACTTCATAGTAAAGAGCAAGTACTTGTTTCTCAAGAGGAGCAAATACAACTATGGCTGAAAGATTATTATTAGAAATAGCCACAAAGAATAAAGATGAACTTTCACGCATTCGATATGAGCATCGAAAGTCAAGAAAAAAGCATGATAATCTAAAAAAGTAAAAGTTCACGAAATTGAAATTGAAACCCCGTGAAGTGTTGATGAAGCAGACGGCATTATGGAGGGTTGACAGCATTACGATAATATGATGTGGGAAAAAGCTTAATTGAAGTATTCTGATAGTGCTCAAAACAGAATGCGGCAAGACATCATCATTGACATTAAAGAACAAAAAACTTTTTTGAAGATTTTTGATGTTTTTCCACGGTAAGCTTTGTTGAGGGTGGCGCTATTGATAAAGGTGGTCTATGAGTTTAAAAGAATGGGGAAGGCAATGAACAGGGGAGTCAAGGCAGAGAAGAAGATGACATTGAAGGTGATGAAGTTGCCGCTGTGGTAGTCGAATTTCGTGTAGTATCGGGACCTACAGTATCGAACATGGACATGAAGACGATCGAAGGGAAGTAGCTGAGGAGCTCTACGACACCGGAGCACAAGGAACTTTCAATCGATCCCCATATAGGAAAAAAAGAGAATTCCCCATGGAATTCCCTAGTTGAAAATACATATAAGTGGGGAAAGTAAAAACTAGGGAAAATGGGACATTTCCTAGTGAGAATAAGTAGGGAATCACATAAGACATTTCCTATGTAGGAAATATTTCCTACATAAGAAATTCTTACATAGGAAATTCCTATGTAGGAAAAATACAAAATTTTCTATGTAGGGAATAATTCCTATATAGGAAATATTCCATATATAGGAAAAAAATTCTAGAGGTGATTCCCTAGGTACTCTCACTAGAAAATCTCTCATTTTTCCTATTTTTTACATTCCCTACTTATATATAATTTCAACTAGGAAATTCCGTGGGAATTCTCTTTTTTCCTTATCACTTTATCTACTTTGCCCTTACTCTTAGACATGCTAATATCAAACAATAAATTACACAATAAATTTTCAACTAGAAAATTATATAGAGAATGTCATCATTTCTAAGTAAGGATCAATAACATACATCTAATGATCAAAATAGATTAAACAAATTAAGACATCAACATCTACTTCTAGCAACCAAAAGAAAAATGAAAATACTTTTAAAGGACCATAGAACTAAAAACTAATTAAGCAACATGTGTGTCGTGATTGCTTTATCCCTTAAATCTCCCATATGTTGCAAAGTAATAAATGTTTGAGTAATCCCTCAAATCTCCAATATGTTGAAAAGCATTAAATTATTAACTCAAAGTAGAAGTTATGCTAAAACTTCCACATCATCTAGACTAAGCACATTGCTATTTTTGTTTAATACAACTTTGCCATTTCCTTGTAGCCAATAAATAATCTCCTTAAACATATAATCACTTTGTTGGCTTCTTTGTATTCTTAATCAAGACTCGAAAGCTAGCTTCAATCTTTTTGAGATTCATGTACATACCCTTTAAAGAAAAGTACATATCATGAATTGTAGGCACACCAAGATACTTCAAAAGTATGGTTTCTATGTTCTCTTTTGTCATATTAACCTGCATTGAATAACAAAAAGAGAATAAGTAACTTATTATACTATGTATAGATAATTAAATGACACGAATTATAATATGAAAAGCCATAAATTTAACTACATGACTATTTTATATATATATATATATAAAGCTACCCTTTAAGCATCTTTACATCTAGCACCTTTAGTTCTTTTTCGTTGATATTGGTACCTCGTTTCATGCTCCTTTGTTGCAAAAGATCCTTCATCTTCTCACTTGTCTAGTCAACACGTAAAATAAATAGTTATCTAATAAATCATATCTTTAGTTATTCACTAAACTATGACGCTATTGTTCTCTCACAAACATATATCAAATACCTTCCTCTTTCTTTGACTTTTTCGAGATGTTTCATTAATGTCATCATCTAGATTAGCCTACATTCAAAACTAAAATTAGTAATCACATTAAAAACATTTATATAGAAAAAAAGTTACATACCTTATCATTGCTTGAACTATGGATACTTTGTTCCAGAGTTTCTTGACGTTTAGTTGAGTACATTATTTTGTCTAAACCATGTGACAATAACTTTGAAAAGCTGGCACAATTTTCCATATCAAGTGTCTCATCTTCATTTTCAACATCCTACATTTTAAGCATGTAAAGGATAAGATACTATTAAGAACATGAATCATATGGTCAATCTTAAATTTAATATAAAGAAAAGAACCTCATCGGATGTATAACATTGAAATTCTTCAAAGCTCTTTTCTTCCTCCACGAACGTATTCATCTATGGGAAATGAAAGTTAATGTATAAGTATCTGTATAAGAGACATTCTCAAAGAAATTTATTAGATATGAGCTGAAAAGCATTACCTGCAATGATAAATCTGTTTGCTTGTATTGTTGTCCTTCAAAGGAGCTACTTTCTTCAAGAGGCTACATCAACAAAATAAGATCATGTGTATACATCAAATGTCTCCAAAATATATGGAATCAAGTACAAAAATGATAAACATATAAGATTGTAAGATACCTTTTCCAAACCTTGTTCATTGGCAATATCATCCATGCTAGGAATGTATACATCAAGTTGATTAGAATCAATAGTAGCAACATATGGTTCACTCTGCCATCAATAGACACCCCTAGAGTATGGGAGAAAAAGATCCAATCCTACACTTATTGTTGAACAGTGCGATGCATGTTGAACAGGAGGGAGACGAGGAACGGAGGAAGAGAGAGGAGAAGAGAGACACGAGACACCGAAAGTTGAACCCCAGAAGTGTGTCAAATGAGCACACATGATAGGAATATATAAAGGGGACCTAGGATGCTATATATAGACAGACTATATATATATATAGCTAACATCCCCGCTCAAATAAAGGTCCCTTACTATGGATGAAAAAACCCTTGGGGGCTAAAGGGAAAAACCCACAGCTCTATATAGGCCTACCGTTATATTAATATTCAAAATATAAAATTACAAATTTGAACTTACAAGAGCCTAGGAGCTACATCACTCGGGAATTACAACAACATCACTCCTGAATTACAACAGCCTATTCAGAGGCATCAAAAGAGCTTTATCACTCCTTAATATACATGTAAAATAAGGATAAGGGACATCACTACAAATGATAAAATCTCCAAGAAATTCCTTCAACTGAACTTGGGATGTAAGCAGTATATCTGTCACAACAAAACTTAAAGAAAAACGTTACAGTAACAACATAAGGTCTATAGAGACGGTTCGTGATGCCGCTCTATAGACAACATAACAGATGTGGGGCCCCATGAACAAAATATAAATAAAACAATTTGTCATCAGCTGGAATATAGACACTCATCAACTGGAAAGAATATAAACGAAATAATGTGTCATCAGCTGGAATATAGACCCTCATCAGCTGGAAAGAATATAAACGAAATAATGTGTCATCAGCTGGAATATAGACCCTCATCAGCTGGAAAGAATATAAATGAAATAATGTTTCATCAGCTGGAATATAGACCCTCATCAGGCTGAAAAGAATATAAACGAAACAATGTATCATCAGCTAGAATATAGACGCTCATCAATGGAATAACGAACGAGGACGATCATCATGAAGCATTTGAATATCAACATCCAAAAGTAATGTTGATGTTGAAATGTACACTTTCATAACCAAAATACATGCTTGAGGGAGTTTGCACCATGTAAATATCCATTTTTTGCCAAAACTGTAAGCTTTATGTTTAAAAACGCATCAAAAATGTGTTGAGATGTTCTATTGTATACATGTTTGATCAAAGTACAAGCATCATGGTAAAATCAAAGCACTCATGAATTGGGTCCTTGTAGAGAAGGAAGTAAAAAGCAGGGAGAGCATTTGAAAGATAGCAAACTAAGCTTATAAGTTCCAAGTGTTAAAACCAATTCGCACATAGATGGAATGTATACTTAGTTCTAAAGACCAGACAAGGACAAACAAGGTCTAGATATGTTAAGGTCACCTCAACAACCAAAGTTACTGGTCATTGCCCTTATAGCAGTAAAGTACAAGCATAAGAGAGTATATGAAAAGAGAGCCAAAGAAAGTGGATGATAAACTATACACCTAATCCTTCTCGTCTTCACAGTTGAAACAACTAGAACCTGACAACTATGGTCACTCGACATCATGAAATGTAATCCTGTGACAATGTCATTTCATACAGGCTTAGCTGTAACCTATGAGTACGCCAAGAAAACCAAAATACTATGAAACTGACTCAAGCATTACAGAATCCCTTTATAAGGAAAACAATAAAGAGTCAAATGTTGCCAAGGTTTGCTTGCTCAAAGCTAATAATGAGCTTTGCAGAAGCAAACCAAGAACCTGCCAACTGTGGGACTTCAGTCTCCAATAGTTTTAGCATAGATCTGATTGGCATTGAGCCCATCAAGCAACTAAGTGTCATTGTCACAAAGCATTCGCATTGACAAATAGGTTTGCAGAGAAATCTAATTGTGGTCACACAGTATCCACCACAATAATCGATGTTTCTGAGTAACTCTTCCTATTTCAGATGGTACAACTCAGTGTTTTGATAGCATTTATGGAGGCAAAACGCAAGCATCTCCATGTGCAATTGTCACATACACTGTATCTTTTAAAAAAAAAACAAATTCAACAGATTGCCTTACAACATATCAGCGACCTTAAGCAAAAGCGGGAGCAAAATTCACAAAGACTCGATTAGGTCTTTGCCCCTGATGCACATATGCTCGTCTCATTCGTCAGAGTCACTTCAAAATGTTAGATTCCCTCGATGGAATCTATAAGAGCTAAGATTTACGTTGATGTGACCAATCGAGGGAAATTTTTATGATGCGGACCGGGAGCATAGAGTATTCCGCAGCTAACGCTGTTTCTTCCACGATATAGGACCGGGAGTACACACTATTCCGCAGCTAACACTATTTCTTCCACCACATCGAGTGGCAGGACTGTGATCCAGAAGGACGATGATGCAAAAGGATAAGGCAGGGAAAGATTGCACAAACCTCGACTTCTTGGAGAGGCTTGCATTGTAGGAGCTGAGCGATCTGCGCGTCCGCAACTAACGCTGTTTCTTCCACCACATCGAGATGGCAGGACCGTGATAGCCTGTGCCTTCTCTGCCACTTCATGTGCCGGAGGGGAGGGACTTGGCCAGTATTGGCATATGTACTAGTGCCATAACTTTGACCAGATCCATGGCTGGAAGGCCCGCCATAGCTTTGAGAAGCAGCAGTGACTGCCATCGAGCATCCGTAGGGCAAGCTCGGATCGCCAACACCAGGGTCTGATGCAAAAGCATTTGGGCCGAAACCATCTGGGCTTCGTCCATAGCCATCAGGGCCTGTGGTGTCACATACTCATACATCGTGTTGGTGGAGGAGAAGATGATGACCGCCACCTGTGCTTCACAGAGAACAGAGAGCTCGTAGGCTTTCTTGAAGACACCAGTGCGGTGTTTGGAAAAGGTCACCTGCCGCGACTGGTGTTGTTCTCGATGCGACAGACTGCGCCTCACCAAGACAGGTGCTCCTTTAGTTGGGTTAGAGCGTCGTGCTTCAAGCACGAAGGTCACAGGTTCTGGAGATGGAGGAGAAAACAGGGGAAGGTCATCTACAATATAACTAATTGATTTATTTTGAACAAGTAAAGGAAGTCCTTTAAATCAATGTGATCAATAAAAAATCAACATAACAATAAATAAATTTAGAAGAAACTAAATAGAAATAGAGAAACATATATATTTTTAAGAGAGAATACAAAAGAGACAAGTGTGTGCCATGCTTTCTAGCTAGACCATTGTCATTTTGTTATGGGAAAAGGGGGAGAAATCATAGCCATGCATTCTTGATTACTGATTAGCAAAGATAAAGCAAAATGTAGAATATTAATTATGATGCCAACTAACTTGGGTTAAAATTTTAAAGCTTGAACAAGTAAGGAAAATCATTACCTAAGCATGCTAGTTTTGTATAGTAGCAATATAAGGCTCCTCCATTTACGAGTCCCCATTTGTAGCTGATATCCCATAGAGTTTTAGAGCCTTTCAAAATAATAGATCAAAATGCTTGGGGGGGAAAAATGATAATCCTTTGAGGTGATGCATGCTTCTTGCACCAAATGATTAGTTCAAGGCTTAGCCACGTTTCTATTAAGTTTAGCCACTTGATCTTGAGACTCACATATTCAACTAATTGCCACTAGAGCATGTTTAACTCTTCCTCAACAATCACATCTATCTCTACATTAGCATTTGTGGATGCTAGTCTTATTAATTCCATGATAGCATAAACACCTTGATGTACATCATTATCTGCTCATAAAATAACTCTCCAAGTCACCAATTAATGATGCTTTATATTATATATTACTCAACTTGACACAAAATGCATTGTATAGGGTAATCTAATCTATGTCACAATTATTACTTAGACACTTATCCAATTATCACCAAGCTATCTGAGGGTTCATGTTATTATCTTTAGTAGAGGAATTGGATGACAACATTAATTACTGTAACCCACTCATGACAACAAATAAGAGTTCGGATCTAAGGCTACCTAGCATATGATGTTGTAAATCTCAATTTATGTAATTGACTAGAGTTTGTTGCATTTTTCCTAGTTTGGTTGCTATTCTTCCTAGTTATAGTGTGAACTTTCTATATAGTAAGTGGTCTAGAGTTTGTTGTGCACCCCCCTTATCACCACGTGTCACCCCCCTCTCTCTCTCTCCCGGCGCGAAGCACCAGGAGCTAGGCATGGAGTGCCTAGTACACACACACACACATACACACACACAGAAAGCGTGTGTTTTCATAGCACTTCTTCACTCATGTATAAAATTAAACTCAAAATCACAAGGCAACCAAATCCATAAACATACGTAGACACATCAAATTACCACATGCACAAAAATACATGTTAATGCATATCCACATCATCATTGATGCACAATCATGTTCACTAAGAACACAACGGAGATGCTACCATAGCCTGAGCGTCAGATTTTGGTGTAGTTGCTCGTGACGTACTGCATGGCTTGGTGTTGTGAGGGGGGCCCCACTACTCGATCCAGTCCACTTGACTCCTCACTTATGGCTCCGTGCGCGGCTTGGTCAAGATGGAGGGAGAGCGAGTGATCCACGGGCCCGACTTCTTTTAGCTCGCTCCAGGTTTTCAAGCATTACACACATCCACCATCACGATCCATATATCCCAGTAGCCAAGCATCCGAAAGGGTCCCCACACAGGGCAAGTGTTATTTTATAGTGGACCACATAACCACTCGCCCTTAGGCAGTTGCATTTCCTTTGGCACATGCTCCGCCATTCCAGCCATACCAACATAGTAGCTCGAATTTGGAGACACGACCTGGCTTTGCCCACTTATTTGTATCTCTCGCTAGCATCCACGAGCTCCAGTTTCTTTCTCCTCGCTGGCACCTACGATTTTCAGATGGTCTAAACACAAAGAGATCGTAACATGGCTTTGCCCGCTTCTTTACACGCTCGCCGGCCTCTATGAGCCCTCACTTGTTTATGGTCGTAGAGGCATACAAGTCTCGGTCCAATTCATGAACCACATTTGGCTTGGTTTTTTTTCATTCGCCCCAGGTCCACGAACAGTGACCCGATTTCTTTAGGCTCCCTCCAAGCTCAATAGCTAACATTTTTACATTCTCTCATGTCAAGAATTTTGAGAGAACGTGGGGATTCCCTTTGGTGTCATTGAATTGAGGTGCATCACGCTTAATTAAGAGGTAACTTGCATAAGTCTACATGAAAGCATACCAATTTTGTTTACGATTGACCTCTCCCATGGTATTACTATTGCAAAGAGGACGATGATGTATTACACGTATACATGCAAGAAATTTAGGTAGCCATCACTCAAAAATTTATTTCACCGTACTATTGCTTTTGGGAGACTTTTGTGGATCAAGAATACTTGGACACATTTGGAAAGCATATTTCTAGACAATAGGGATAATAGAGACATCGCATATATTTCTTCCTATTCCATCATTTATGCTACTATAGATTGGGATGAGGATTCTCTATATGGTTGATATGATACTTCAAACACCTACTCCAGGGCTAGTCCATATCCCAATGTCATCCAACTTATAGGACTGATTATGCCTTGGATTATGTAGGGCATGATATGGACTACAATATGATGCTTGTGCATTATACTTGGACCATGTTGATAATTATCAAGAGACCACGGATCATTCACACGCCACCTCCTCAATAGGATGTCGATGCCCTCTAGGAAATAGATGCACAAATTTTAGGTAGCTAACACTTATATTTTATTTCAGTGCATTATTGCATTTGGGAGCCATTGGTAGATTGGCTAGTACTTCGATGCTCTTAGGAATTGTATTCTTCAATGAATGATAATAGAGCCTCATGGCAATTCTAGCATAACTAAATACAACAAAAACATTAATACTCTTTAAGGATGAAATTCAATGTTTCCTTTGGTTCTAATCCACAACATCCAACACATTTTACTAACCTAAATGCTAATTCATGTAGTTTCATTTGAGAATAAAACCCCCAATGCATGTAGTGTGATATGAACATAATGTGGTTGGATGCATCTACATCATCAATACTTTCTCATTTCTCATCCTCTTGCTTGATGATTTGCTTTCATTGTTTGTTTTTGTTCTCTCCTGCTTGATTGTCTTTCTTCAACATCAGAATCTCTATAGACTTACATGTCCTCAATGTGCAAGTGTGTCCGACACTAGCATGTGCCATCACTTTCCATTACACACCTTGCATTCTTTTCACTCTCACATGGTATACACCTTTCAAGCACGTCACATGATATTGGAAGATACTTTCAAAAACACATCACGGAAGGTTGTTATACATTACAAGATTGGTATGCATACACACACAAAAACACACACACACACAAGGCATTTCATTGCAATACTGTAAAAAACAATCTAATAGTAACTAAAAAGGTTGCGTTTTTGGGTATTTTGCCACTTTGACTTCATTTTTCCTAGGTTTATTTGAGAATATGTGTTGTACAGATATAATACAACAAAATCTTTGCTTATGTATGTTAAATCAAACCACCTAGTACATTATTCCATTATAGCCCCATAGAGAGAGAGAGAGAGAGAGCACAAAGTTATTACCCTTAAGACTTCATTTTTCCTAGGTTTATTTGGGAATATGTGTTGTACAGATATATAATACAACAAAATCTTTGTTCGTGTATGTTAAGTCAAACCACCTAGGACATTATTCCATTATAGCCCCATATATATATATATATATATATATATATATATATATATATATATATATATATATATATATATATATATATATATAGAGAGAGAGAGAGAGAGAGAGAGCGTGCACAAAGTTGTTACCCTTAGAAGTTAATGTTAATGTTATAAATACAACTATAATATATTTAAATACTCATGTTTAATTTTAGTTTACCAAGCCTTTCTTGTATACCCATCATAGCTACCCATGTGGTCTAGGAATGGGGCCTCAATAAAAGTTAAACATAGAAATAAAATAAATAAAATACTAAATATTAGTAAAGTAAAAATAAGATTGATATAGTCACCTTAGTCGAGTATGTGGGCTAGATGTGGGGCCAACAAGTTTGGCTAGGTGTTGTATACCCAAAGCTAGAAATTTTAGTGTTGTATAAGTTGTAGCAAAGGCAAATTCACTTTCTACAAGCTTGAGTACTAGCACAAGAGGCACATGCTATGGTTGCACAATAATCTCTTAATCACTTGGCATTTCTAGAAATGACATATGTTGTAAATGTGATTATAAGAAAATAAGCTCGAATGCTTGCATGGGAATGGAGGGGATAACGGTTGGCATGGAGCATTGTGGAATTGTAATATCTTGTGTTTTGTCCACGCATGTGTCTCTTTGGGTGTGAAGGGGGGGACTCGTGGATGAAATTAAAACAAAGGTTGAATAATCTTTACAAAAGCCTTTCCTTTCTCTCGTCAACTGGAGCCGCCTCAAATTGCAATTGAAATATAAGTTCCCCGTTGTTTTCATTTTTCTTATCCTCATCACCACCGTGATAGTCATCATCACCTTTGTCCTTACCTTCTTGAAACCATCAGTATCAACTAGAATTGAGAAATAGAGAATTGTGATAAACATCATCTTTATCTTATCCTCATTGTACCGTTAATTCCCTATTATATAAAAGTAGGGAATCACATCCTTATAATTCCTTATGTAGGGATTTTCAAAGGAATGTGAGAAATGCTCTATATTCCCTATTATAAGATGTAGGGAATGTAGGGACTTTCAAAGGAATGTAGGGAATGCTCTATATTCCCTATTATAAGATGTAGGGAATTCAATTTCCTAGTTATAGATGGGGAATACGTACTTGTCTACATAGGAAATATTGGAGAATTTCCTATATTTCACCAAATTGCCTATGTGGGGAACGATTGAAAGTTCCTTGTGGAGGACGGGGATGAGAGAAAGAGATCCTCGTTGAAGGCTGCTTTGACAGAGATGACGAAGGTCAAAAGAGGATGCTGTTGCAACGAAGGTCATCTGCGAATATTGAAGTGGTCAACTGAAGATTGTTGAGCACTTGACGTCAACTTATCATAGGGAGGCTTGCGTGATGAGTTCATGGGACTCATGAGCAGTTAGCTATCACTGTGAGTGGCTTGCTTCTCGTCTTGCCTTCGCAATCCAGATGGACTACAAGCCGAGAAGGGAGCACTTTGGTTGCGACAACAAGACTTGGTCAACTAGAACTACAAGTCGGATTTACTGGCCAATCAATCAACGCCACTTGACATCCACCATGTATGAATATGACATTCTATTATTTGGTTGCTTTTAAAATAACATTACTATCATTCGTATAGCCATAAGCGAAATCAACACAGATGGACCTACGAAAGACAATGATGCTGGCTTGGAACTAAGGTTGGAATAACTGCCAACAAAATACATGCATGTGGATCTCTTGGAGTCGAAGGGCTTCTCACAAACTAAGCGGCTCCTTAGAAGAACATGAAAAATTGCAAAAGGAGATAATGGTGTAATTCATGTGTATAAAGAGCTTTTTGAGAGAAAGGAGCTCTGCGAAATGCTGTGGCCATTATTCTCGCCCTGTCGGTGGAGCTGCATCAGTATTAATTCTTTTAAATGAACTTTTTGACATCTTTGTAAGTTGTCATGATGAGCGCCAGGCACCCCGAATTCCAAGAGTTTGAAAGACTTAATTGATATCTCTTCCTCTTCCCTACTCATTGGATTAATCCCAAAAATCCTCCTCATTCGACACAAAATCATATTCATGTGGATCTTTTGAAACTCATACATGGCAACTAATCGTCAAGATATGAAGGTGGTATTGAAGATGAGCATTCTAGCTAGCCTTGGAGATTGGAATGAGGTGACAAACCTGTTGCAATATTCAAACCTTTAATGGTTTGGGTGATGGAACCTTATTACTTGAAAGTACCATATCAACAATGACAAAGACACTTCCAATTTGCTTCTCTTTTCATGATGGTATCTTGTGTCCAAACTTTGAAGTTCTCTTGTGATTGGAATCTTTGAACTTCTTCTAGACTATCCTTTGTGTACTTCAAATCAAGAAATCTATGTATGAGTACTTGTGAATTCTTTATCAATATATATAATCGATCGAATAAAAAATCCATGGATTCTTTTTGCTCCATGTATTTACCTTGAGTTGAGTGCTCTTCATCATCCTTTGCTTCCATCTCGCAAGGCGTCCTTGCGGTGAGTGACTTTCATGAACCCCTTGCGCGAATTCCATGCGACACCTGGTGAACCTAACGTGAAAGCGTCACTTCTGATTATCAAGATGGGAGACTCTTGGCATACTCCACCCACTTTATCATCGAGTGCTTCTTGCTTTTCGACTAATGAGATGAAACTTTTATTGCAAACTCTTTCTTCAACCATTATGATGCAAAATTAGTAGATGTAGTTATCTATGCAGTAGTAGGAGAAATTATATTAGCAACAATTGGATCAACAACGAATGCTGCATCAAGAACAAGAGCATACACATGGTGCAACCAAGGCGATTGAGGCTGTGGTAAGTGAGCATAAATTATTTAATGGTCGAAATGTTTTAGCTTATCTTAAAAATTTTGAAAGCCAGATGCCCTTCTTTGGAGTTCCTACCAACAACTGAAGCAATATTTCTTATGGCTTGTCACGCTTGCTTTGTGGGTTAGAGTGACTAATTTATTTGTATAAAATTCAAACTAGAATGTCTTCAAGAAGGCGCTCAAAGATGAATATTTTCTGGAGGATTATGGTATTGCTACGTAGAAGACATTCAAAGAGTGGGTTTATTAGCCCAACAAAGGACTTGTTGCTTCTGAGTTATTGCGTGAGTTTGAAGAACGTTACAACTAGTTGGATGCACTTGGTCAAAGAGCTCTAAAATTGGAGAAAGTTAAGTTATTCTTGCAGGCGACTAATCCTACACTTTAGGACGAGTTGGGAGAGCTTCTTGAGACCGTACGCAGCCTATGGGAATGAAGACAGATTGGCAAGATGTTGTTGATGTATTTTCTACATTGACAAAGAGACGAAGATGGAAGGCTTGCTTACAAAATGGTATGCAAACACCTTTAATGATGTCTTATCCTTGGAGCTCCAAGAGGAACACCAAGGAAAAGGGAATTCCCTTGCAAGAAAATCTATCTTGTAACATCAATAAGGTTTTATTTCATTCTTTTGATGACCAAAACAAAGAAAACAACAATTCTTCACGTAGCATCATAGTAGATATCTCCCACGGATTTGATAGAATCAACCATAATCTTCAACATCTTCATAGAATTCTTCAATAGAACAAAGAACACAAAAGAGTACACCATATTTGAGTGGAAATCAATCACATATTATTCATCTTCAATGTCTTCATAGTTTTCTCTCTCAATCTCTCACATACAATTACACTGTTTTGATAGATTTGGCTATCTCTGGCTCTCTTTCTCTCTCTCTCTATCAATAGTATATTATATCCTCACTGCAATACTCTTATAATAACTCTCAATAATCCTTCTTAGGTCGTGGATGCACCTCCCAAGAGGTATGTCTAATATGAAGAGTCGCCAGAGCCACTACAGTGTCTTTTCACAGCTCACTACTCTCACTGTCACTTAGTCTTCTCTTTAGTCTTCAGCAACTATTTCTTCCACTTGTTTTAGCTCTTTTGAACTTAGATTCATCATTTCCAAAGGTTAGAAAACTTTTCCAAAGTCACACATACATTCTATAGAACACTTATAGAAGGTCTACAGAACAGTTATAGTACAACACCAAAGCAGCTACAGTACAATTACAATACAGAGACAGAGCAGCTACAGAGGCTCTACAAAAGGTCTGTAGAGGGTTATAGAAGGTCATCAGAACCTCATAACTCATACTCAAGCCATTTCAAACTATCAAAAACTATTCAATAAGCTTTCAAAAGATCTCAATTTTCATCATTCATCAATCCGTGCTTTATACAGAAGAAAATCAAAACAAAACAGAAGCTATACAGAACCAATCAGAACCTCAACAGAACCTACCAGAACATCACAGAGCTTTATATCTCCACTAAGAATCATCATGAATTTCCAAAACATAATCAATATCATCCAAAACACTCTCAAATACTTCCTTTAACAACCATACATCACTCTAAATCCATCAAAAATCAATCATTCAGACCTCAAAAACAACAAAAATCAGTAAAAAATTCAGTCTTTTTCCACTCTCAGCATATCTCCACACTTAGAAAGGAAGCATCCTCACAACCTAAGGGAAAGAAGAATATAAGTTCATTAAAGAGCTCAATTTGGATCTTTCGTAGGATCTTCAATAATCTCTCCAAAACACGACCCCAAATTATCACCTGTATCTGAGAGAAAAATACTACTAAAGGAAAACTTCCGTTATTCATTAACTCTTCTGATTATTCATTTAAAATCCATAACAAATTTTTAAAGGATATAAGAGGTTTTTCTTCAACTTTCCACGATAGGCTTTCCATCCACCATCAATCTTTTGAAAAGAGCTCTCGAACATATTATTCTCAATCAGCACGAACTGATTACATACAATTATTATAACACACACAAATACTAACACAACCATCTGAATGACACCTCCAAAAAGAGATATATGTATCATTAAGAATCATCTAAGATACATGGCAAAGGCATCAATGAAGATGATCCCTTTTGAAGGCTTGGTGGTTTCGAAAGTAATCCATGGAGAAGGATTCATCTACAAATGTCTTTGGAGGATTTTGAAAGAACTGCAAGCAGCACATCCTTTCTAGCAAGACAAGGTATCTGCTAGGGAGACATAGGGCATGAGAATACAAGACATCCAACTGGTGGGAGTTAATATTCACATTGACATTCATACAAAGTTTTGGAATGGCCTTTTGATCATATGGGAATGCCTATGCATGTATGCTAGATACCAAGCAAAATGAGCTGTCAATCTCACTGAAGGATCTAGAGATTGTGAATATTGGTGAGCAAAATGAAGGTAGTTCTGGTATGCTTGACTGGCAATTTTCCAATCTCTTAGAATTATTGGTCACTTTATCTGAGGTCATGTAAGAGAATCAGTCGAGTTCCATCCTCTTCTTCTTGGAATCTGCTGATCAAACCTTTCATATTCACTAACCAACTAAGGGGGTTGAGAGATAGAAGTGACAGGAGATGGAAGTGGAATAAGTAAAAGTGGATGAAGAGATGGGTAGGAAAAATCATAAAAGGAGAAATAAGTTAAAGAAGGAGTTGCTGAAAATTTTAGGGAATCAGTTAGGAAGGGTGTCAATTGATAAATAGGAAAAGTAGAAGGTACATGGATGGATGAAGAAGGGCATGGTGGAGAAGGGGGAAATACTCTATCTTTGATAAAAGAGCAATATGTAAATATTTGAATTTGAGGAAAAGATTGAGGTTGAAAAAGAAGGAGTAAGACTGCTATTGAATTGGTTTGATAAAGGAAAAGATAGGTATCATAACGGTGAGCCATTTGTTGGTAGTACAGTAGGCTAGGAATAGAGGGACCTAAGATAGATCTTCTCTAATAGCATCAAAAAAGGTTGAATCAAATGGATGGTTTTTGGAAAGGTGAGCTAAGAGATCAACCCTCAGTTGGTTAGTGCTCTGTACATAGGTGGAAGTTGTGTTTTGCCGTTGATTCAGGACCACGGAATCAATCATTGAGTGCCAGGAATTATCAGGGCAAGTAGCCACTTTTGAGGAGTAACTCTGGAACATGTCATCTATTCGCAACTCCAAATAGTTGACATACAAAACAGCTTGTAAAACCACATCTCCCACATACTAGGCCATATCTACTTCATCTCCAATCAATAGATCACCTCGTAGATACATGTATGATAGCAACATGGTATCCGTCGTCACAGAATCTTCAAACACTATACGGACCACTTCTGTCAGTAATTCAGGAGACCAAGCCCCACTCCAACCATCCTCTGGAAGAGGAAGATCCATCATTAAAAGCTTCATGTAAAAGGCCAACTTTTGCAATTGATAGTGGACAAAGAAAGAATGGTCCGGAGGAACATATTCTTGGAAATGCTCAAATATAGACCATAGCAAATCCATCCTGGACTGCAATCGGAGAACTACCAAGTCCTGCTTTGAGAGAGAAGGGATCAGTGAAACATTGGAGCTTGGAGGAATAGACCATGATTGCGTCAGTTGGTCTTGCAACTGCTTGATTTTGGAAGCCTCTGATTCCACTGTTTCAGTAGTAGCCTGTAAGGCTGAGAGTTTTACATCTAAAAGAGTCTGAAACTCATGTGCTTCTTTGGACATCCTCTCTTTCTCCTCTGAGATTTTAGTGACCTCTAACTCAGCCTCTGTTAACTGAACCTTCAAAGAAGATATCTCTTCTCTTTGGGTCTCAATCATTTGGGTTTGTTGCTCCATCTGCTTAAATAGATCTACTAGTGTGTCTTTAGTAGAGGCTAACTCTGTTGTTGCCTTATGCAACTGGTCTTTGGACTGTATCAATTCTTCATAAAAGGAAGCATACAGCTGTTGAACACAGGCTGTCTCACTGAAAGTTCAATTGAACTCTGAATGTCTTTACAGAGAAATGAAATGGCATCTCCCGACACTAAATTGTTCAGTGAAGGGACTGAAATGTCCAAGGAACCCTCTCTATGTGCTCTGAACAGGTTGTTACATGTGAGATAAGCAGGAAGGTCACTGCCAAATGTAGCAGGAATTGTAACTGAAGGAAGAAATGAAGGAGCTTTATCTGCCACATGCTTCAAGCATTTTCGTTGAATGACCAGGGGAGGAGGAGAATCCAGATCCTTTATATCAATAGGTTCTGACTCTTTGGAAGGTGGTGGAGGAGGTACTGGATCAGATAGAGGAGGTGGAGGCACACCCCTCTTTAAGCCTGAGAATGCCAAGAAAGCATACAGGTAGGATCCATATGTGACATTTGTGACATTGCCCCTTGTTACTTTAACGAAATGTTGATCCATCTTTGTGAGTAGGTAAGTGCTCCAATCAATAGCTACTCCTTTTAACACCATCCTGGAAGCTATAAAGAGCTCTTTGGACAAGTAATGGGAGGGTGTTTTGGCAAGCATAAACCTGTCTTGGAGAAACTGGCAGACCAACTTCCACACAGGATCAGTGATCATGGAAAAGGAGACTCCTGAAGTGTTGATCACTTTCTTAATATCCAGAATTTCATTGGTCTGTTTCTATAATAGCTTGAAAATCTCATCGTTGGAGAATAGCTGTCTAGTTGTAACAAAGGGCTCTCCTTTGTAGGGAAGAGACAAAGCCTTCCCTAACCCTCGAGGTGTCAATGTCATGGAAGCACCATGGACTAGTCCCGACTTCTTGCTGTATGAGGCAAGGAAATCATCACACATGGATGGATCTTTTGGAATCAAAGAGAAGAAGGCAGCCACGAAAGTCACAAGTCATGCCTTCGCGATAGGCTCAAAAGTGAGTAGGGAAGAGTAATCGCTACTAACCAGCGGGACATACTGGATAGGGGGAGGAGCGTGAGGTGCCATTCAGATGGTAAACATACACACCACAACATAGACAGTCACAAAGAATTCTTGCAGAACAACCAAAGGGCTATAAAAAAGAAATCAATCAAAAAGAAGGACACTCATACATACATAGACGTAACTAACCCAGTTACCACCCCAGACAATATAGAGCCTACACTACAAGATATAGACCTTATAGCGACGTTTAAAGCGACGAAAATACAAACAACAAAATTTGCCCCCGTCGTCGCAAAAAGCGTCGTTATTGACGACGCCATAGAATCGTCGCTATATGCATCGCTATATTTGCGACGCATATAGCGACGCATATAGCGACGGTTACAGAGAATTTGCGACGCTTATAGCGACGACAATAGTGACGCGTACAGTAAATTTGCGACGCAAATAACGACGGTAACAGAGAAAAAAAAAAATTTGTGGCAGGGCAGCAAGCTGCCCTGCCACATATAGCATTGTGTGCTGTATGAGAGCCATACAAAATAGTTTCTGCACTGCTGCATACAAAGCATTTGCAAACAAAAAGAATGTATACTAAAATCATAAAACTGATAGATGAAATAAATACATGATATCGCATAAAATGCGATTGGTACAATCATAAAACAATATCACTAATACATAGAAAATGTCTACATAGATCGGGCGACTAAAAACTAAAGGTATGTGAGCTCTAAGGATCCAAGGGCGAGCTACAAATCCTCGTCCTCGAAAGCTCTTCCCGCTGCAAAGGAGCATCAAACGGATTCTGCAGAAAAAGAAACAACATATCAATCCACCATACAATAATGCATTCAAATATCTCATGGTAACTACGGACAAGAAAGATGAGTGACTTACTGGGCCGTCGCGTCTATACAATCGGTCGATCAATGATCTGAGACCGTGCCTCTCTGCATATCGAGTCTCAAGGCCTTGCGGATCGCGATTTGTAATGGAGTGCTGCAAAGAAAACAAAATGCTAACTGTTAGAAACATGATTGTCAGTACAAAGAATATCTCAAAAAAACAAATAAGCAAAACAAAAGAGAAACTTACAAAGTCCTCCAAATATGTCCTGTGGCCGCCACTCCCAAGATGATATACTGATCCGGCCTCGATTCGTGCCCTCGCCACCTCCCGCTGCTGACTCCAACGTCCTGGCGAATTTGTAGCCTCCTCCCTCAGTCGGCGCCAGTCGTCTGCATCTAACCACTCGGGCTTTGGAGCCCCACTCTTGATTGCCTTGTGTGCGTCGGATCGTCTATGTGACATGTATGCACGCATGCAATCCATCATCCAGCCCGTAGAGAATCTATCCACTGCGGCTGGCACCGAGAACTCCTCGTGCAAGGATGCTACTATGTACTCCTTGCTCCCCTTCGGTATGTTCCTCCAATGATCCAGGACGTTGTGCCGAAAAACTTGTTGGCACAACTCCCTCATGCGAGCCATCACCCTCCTCCCCTCATCATTCATGATGATGGCTCCTGACCTGCCATCCACTAGGTATCCATAACCCCTAGGAGTATGCCTAAGATGGGCCCTCTCCCATCTCCGTCCACGCTCCTGGGCATATCCAGGAGACCCCTGTACATCCGGTGTACCGACGGGGGTATCCTCTCCCGGAGTGCCACTCAAAGGGGTGCCACCAAAGGGGGTTGCCACCAAAGGGGGTGCCACCAAAAGGAGTGCCACCAAAAGGTGTGCCATCTGCCGACGGCTGCGCAAAAGCCGGAGTAACTGGAGTGGACGTCCCCACAGGCGTGACAAATCCTGGAGGTGACGCAGCTCTAGCTGAACGACGAGACGGAGACACCGCGTCCGTGTCTCCACAGCAGCACCCCCCTGATCCTCCTGCAGTCGCAGTCCCTCCCTCTGGCCCAAGTCGCGAGCGTCGAGATCGTCTGCTCGAAGCTGAAGCATCTGATCGCGCTGAAGCTGATCTAGCAAAGCGCCCTGACGAAGAACGAGACAGCTCCTGATCTGCCATCTCTCTGAATCTCGCGAGTTGATCTGGAGACATGCGTGCCATCATGTCCTGAAACTCCTCATCGCTCATCCCTCGACTCATCCTGAAAATGTCGATACCTGCACAGATAAAAAATGATGTTAGAATAATCAATTTAAACTATACAAAGCACATTAATATAAATCATTTTTGAAAAATCCCTCTTAAAATGCATATCTTATCTACCTTTATGGAAGATCTAAACAACGAATTGAGTAATACAATTCTCCAAGAATGAAGTATTCTATGGTCCCATGTTAATCTCCTGACACAACTCTGCATACACTGGAAGGTCGATAGACATGTAACCACAAAAGAACGAGTCTGCCTCGTTCTCAAAAAATTCTACGACTTCTGTATTTCCATCATTGTTAGCCGATGCGGGCTCCAAGCTTGCGGTGGCCTCCACCCCTTGTAATTTTGATCCCTCTATTTGCATATTTTCTTCATCTATGCCTGGAACATCGCTTTGATTGTATACTCTCGCACCTCGAGGAGTTGAAGGTATAACATACCACCATCGAGGTTGTCGGGGATTTGGATAGAAGATTACCTGTTCACAAACACTTACAAAGCGGCTTCAAACCATTGTGACATAAACCATGTCGTATTACAATTAGCAAGCAAATGACTATTTGTACCTGTTCACAATGGGCCCGCAACACAAAGGTGTCACGCAAATCCATCCATTTTTTTTCGAAATCTATTTCGAGAAATCCAGATGGATCTCGTCGAACTGTTGCGCCAACTCCTCCAAGTACCACTTTGAACCACTGCACATCGAATATTATCATGGAGAAGCTACGGTAATCCACCGTAATAATACTTTACAAGTTCCCAAAATACTCCATCTCATCCACAACCGTGTTCGGATCCGTTGCTCGTCGCCGGCTCTCTTGCTCAAACCTTGCCATGACACCACAGTCCATTGTGGAGCACATTTGGTCAATACGCTCCACCCGAAAATGCCGTCCGCGCGACCACGCTGCACTATATATTTTGTACTGTACATTGAAACACTCAAATTAGATGTAGCAAGCAAATTTAGATACGACACATTCTAAACCCCTCATTACCTTTGGACTACATCCCCTCGAGAACTCCCACTCCTCCATTGAGACCTCTGTCCCTTCGCTGGATGCTGCGGTCAAGGCTCCATGCAACCATCGTGTTGACATAAACCGCGGCATCTCCTCCATGCCTTCGGGATATCGAATCGGTCGGTGACGCGTACTGCGTCGAAATTCAGCTCGCGCTTCCTCTCGATCTTGCCTTGCAATCTGGTACTTGGCGAGCCACGTCTCGATGGAGGCATGGTGCAACATACAAAAGCGATTCACCTTCTCTTCCATTGAGGCATCCATTCTTTTTTCTACCCCATTTCCAACCACCACATCTCCACTCAGCCTATCATCGTCCTTCAGCATCCATAGCATTTCATTGTCTGGTTCCACCGTTGGTAGCCATTGTAAGATATGCACTAATGCCTCTGACACCAACCAACCTTCTGCCATGCTACCTTCTGGACGAGCTCGTTGTCACACAAAGCCCTTCAGGGTTTTCATGAAGCGCTCCAGGAAGAACATCCATCGCGTATGGACAGGTCCAGCAATCTCCACTTCGTCCACAAGATGCACAAGAAGGTGAACTTGTATCGTGAGCATGCTAGTGGGCAGGTATTTCTCAAAGAGACAGACCGTCTCAACTGCTCCCCGCCTTGCGGATTCAATAGAGGACATCTTAATCTCTTTCTGTGAGATCCATTGCACCAAAGTCGACAAGTTGTAAATGGCCCCGCGAATTTCTGGAGTAAGGCATCCCGCGATCGCGATCGGTAGGACAAACTGCCACAAATGAGAAAGCATTAAGAATAATGGTCACTTCTCAAATTTCAAAATGTCCACGCTAATTAAAATCCATTCTGTTCACAAACCTGACATATCTTATGCCAATCATGGGATTTTAGCCCAGACATTTGGTCATCTTTAGAAAATGCGGACCTGAGAGAACGCATCATGCCCGTCGGAGTGCGGATAGACTTGATTACTTGCTTCACAATGCGCTCTTCTTTGGTAGACAAAACCCAGGGAGCGCGAGGAAGCTGCACTCCCCCTTCAGTACTCGACTGCAGCCAAAGCGCCTCCATCTTACCTACCTCCTTTAAATCCATTCGTGACCCTATAGTGTCTCTCTTTCCTGTGATGTGGTCCCATAGCAAGCTGCCCACATTTTTGAAAATATGTTGGGATCCAACAAGTGGTTGACCTGTAAGTGGGTCCAATATGGCAACTTGTAGAAAACTGAGAACCGTCGCATTCCATTTGGATGTGATTCCGGGTTTACCATTTTCAGCTCGTACCAGCTTGCAGCGTTCATACGTGCTGGAGGTCGTCCAAGAAAACCTTCCCTGAGTTCATGATCCTCCGGCAAGAAAGCGGCGTGTCCTTGATATACCATCTTCTTCATGGTTCGTGACCTTCGGGAGTCTAACTGTGGCCCACACAATGGACATGCATGATAACCTGAGGTAACGAGACCTGCAAGGTGATCCATGACCTAGTGAATACTTGATTGAATGAAATAAAATATAGATATTACCAGCGAGAACAAAGGTCTGCTCACCTGAGCACTCTCCCAATCGCGGAAAGTCATGCATCGTCCACATGAGAATGGCTCGAATGTTGGCTGACCGCCGACCATCGCGCCTGCTCATATCTTGCACCGTGACCCCCTCCTCCCACAAAATCTTAAGCTCATCGACTAATGGACGAAGATACACGTCCATATTTTTTACTTTATAGCGGCCCGGGACGAGCAAGCTAAGGATGAGATGTCCTTTCTTCGTAGAAAGCCATGGAGGAATGTTGTAGTTGACAAGCACTATAGGCCACACATTGTAAGAAGTCGAGCGCAGACCGAATGGGTTCACACCATCCATGGCCAGACCAAGCCGAAGATTCCTTGGCTCTCGCGCAAAGCCTGGGAAGGTAGAGTCAATGTGGCTCCATGCGCGCGAATCTGCTGATATTCGTTGCACTCCATCCGTGGACCTATTCTGCACATGCCACGTTGTCAAGCTTGCCATGGCAGACGTGCGAAACATGTGGTTTATGCGGGGGATGAGCGGAAAGTGTCTGAGAACTTTTTGAGAGATGGTCTGCCCTTGCAAGTCCTGTCGATACCTGTGAGCACCACACTTTGGACATGTCTCCATAGTCTCGTATTCATCTCGAAACAATATGCAGTCGTTGATACATGCATGGATGTTATTGTAGTCCATGCCAAGCTTCCGTAAAACATGTCGTGCATCATCACGAGACTCAGGCATGGTGTTTGCAGGTGGCAATATATGATATTTCAATAACCTGAAAAAATCATAAAATACCTTGAAAAATCCATCCATGTTTGCAATAATACTGTTCTAAAAAAAAAACAATGAAGTCTGTGTGCAAGGTACCTGAATAACTCAGTCACACTCGTATCGCTCCAACCGTATTTTGCTTGCACACTTAAGAGTGCAAGCAATGTCTTCAACCAAGATACTCGGCACCCATCATATAATGGTATGGATGCTTCCTCTCTAAGCGTGTCAGATGTCTCAACATCCATGGGAATCAATGCATCGATCATTGCCTCCATCTCAGGCTCCAAGATTGTAGGCAAGTCGGGAAGGTTGTCTGTCTCCTCTGGCATTGACGGTATAGATGGGCCTTGCGAGTGGTCGATTAGCTCCTGCAATCCATCCATCGCACGTCCACGAACTCTTCTAATTGGCCGCAAAGGGTGCACTCCCCCTTGGGTCGAGACATCACCCCCCTGGATACAAAATTTGCCAACAAGACCCAATCTTATTGTGTATGGTTTTCAATTAGCTTGAGAGTACAATGCATGAAAAATGCTAACTTCAAATTACCGTTTGCTGAAAATCTGCAATTCTTAAAATGAACCCTTCATTAAAATAATTCCCCCTCACTGCACTTTTTTCTCTTTTTAATAAACATGCTTCGTGGGATGGGCGCATAAAGTTCTCTAAGTTGAAATTGATAATCAATGTTATGGTTAGTCTTGATGTACATTTTTATGGTATCCTGATTTGTCTATGTGTTACGATTACGGGAACGGTATGTAGTTCTTTCTTTCTTACCTGATACGAGGATTTGGGTACCTGTTTGTTGTATCGCATGAAGTTTCCGATCGCATCTGTATAGAGGTTAACAAGGGGTGACATTTTATTAGGTTAAAAACCTTAATAAGAAAATGACAGTTCCTTCATAAAAATTTAATGACAAATTATTAAGGTGAAACGGTGCTTTAGCGCAACGTGGACTACGATTCCCAGACTGGGTCTCTAAATGCAAATTCGTTAATTAAAAATTAATAGTGATGTGGAGCGTTTTTTTTTGCCAGCGCATGCTTCTTCGTGACGGCTGGTTCATTTTTAATATAAATTAAGGTGCCTCTTAAGCACACGTAGCGTGTGCAAAGTGAACGGTTGGTTGATTTTAAAATTATTAAATTGTGTGTTTAGCGCGAATGCGTGTGGAAAATGTGGGTGAATAGATAGTTCATTTTAAGAATTAATTATGATGAAGGGGGAATGAAAATAAATAAAGCTCACAAAATAAATACCTGATAGGGGTGTGTATGCAATGGCCGAAAGGCGTACGAAGGAGTCCCCCAAAAGCAATGAATCCATTCAAACAAAATCAAAGACCATTGACTGAACAAAAAAGAAAACACCTTAGTGTGTTTGTTGATTTGTAATGTATTTTTAACTTTTTATTTTGTATTGTGTTTGTGTTATATTTTAGGTGTATTTGGTTTGTTTTTATAGTGTGATGTGGTTAATTTGTTTGATTATTTATTTTTATTTTTTTTAATTATTTGTGATTTTTTTAAATAATAAAAATAATAATGGAATCAAGATATATAGTACATGAATATGTGATGAAGAGAAAAGAATAAAATTTCAGCCATGGAGGAAATGACCACCAGTTATGTTATGAAAATTAGGGTTTTTTTCTCTTTCAAAGAATATTTTGGCCTTGTATGAAAATATGTTGCAGTGAAAAGTTAGTGGAAAAAGGTTAGGGGGTGGGTGGAATTTTTTTGAATTAATTTCTAGATGTTTACTAAGTTTAAATGAATTTTATGTATTTTTAAGGTAATTTTGAATGAATTTTCAAAGTTAAAATTCTCTGCAATTTAGCTGGTTTAATTTCCACCTGACAAATATTCTAAAACATGGCAAAAATATGGGGAAATTTTTAGAAATTTTTTGGTAATTTTTTTAATTTAAATGAATTTTTTAAATTAACTAAATCAATTAAATGAGGTAAATCAGGTTAGTTGGGTAAGTAAAGTTAAGTCAAGTAAACTAAGTCAAGTTAGTCTAGATAAGTCAGGTAAGTCACGGTAAGGCAAGTCTGGGCTAGTTCGGTTAGTCAGGGTTGATTAGGTTGGTCTGAGTTAGTCTAGGTTAGTTAGGTCAATTAAGGTAGTCTAGGGTTAGTTAGTCAAGTTAAGTTAGTCTAGGCAAGTTCTAACTAACCTAGGGTTAGACTAACTAACCTAGGGTTAGGTTAGTGGGGGGTGGAACTAACCTGAGTTAGGTTAGTGAAACTAAGTACAGTTAGGTTAGTGGAAACCTAACCCTAGTTAGGTTAGTTGGAACCTAACCCTAGTTAGGCTATTTGGAACCTAATCCTAGTAAGGTTAGTGGGAACCTAACCCTAGTTAGGTTAGTTGCTAACTACAGTTAGGTAGGTTAATTGGAGTGGGGTTAGGTTAACTAAATGGGAGTTAATCTAACTAAAGTTAGGTTAGTTGAACTTAAGCTAGGTTAGTTTTAACTAAATAGGTTAGTGTAACTAAACGTAGGTTAGTTGCTAACTTGGCTTGAGTTAGATGGTGGGAGGAGGAGGAGGAGGAGGAGGAAGAAGAGGGGGAGGTGGGTGGAGGAGGAGGTGGGGGCGGCGGGTGGAGGAGGCCGCGCTGGAGGTGGCGGGTGGAGGACAGGTGGAGGCGATGGTGGAGGAGGCCGTGCTGGAGGAGAGTTGGAGGCGGCGGTTGGAAGCGCGGGAGGAGAGTTGGTGGCGGCGGTTGGAGGAGGCCGCGCTGGAGGAGAGGCCTGCCGAGGGAGAGGCAGTGGTTGGAGGAGGCGTCGAGGGAGAGGCCTGCTGAGGGAGAGGCGGCGGATGGAGGAGGCCATGCTAGAGGAGAGGCCTGCCGAGGGAGAGGCGGTGGTTAGAGGAGGCACCGAGGGAGGGAGAAGAGGTGGAGGGTGCGCCGAGGAGGGAGAGGAGGTGGAGGGAGCAGCACAACGGGCGGCCGACAGGAGTGGGGGAGGGAAGAGGAGGAGAAGAAAGAAAAGGAGGGGGAGGAAGAAAGAAGAAGGCGCAGGAGAGGAAGGGGAGAAGGGGAGGAGGAAGGGGAAGGAAGAGGAGGAGGAGAGGAAACCGATTCGCAACGAGCAGGTATGTTTTTTTTTCTTTTTCTTTTTCTTGTTTTTTTTTTTCTTTTGTGTTTGCTTTTGTGTTTTCGTGTGTGATTTTAGTGTGTTTATTTTTCTTCTTCTTCTTCTTTGTTTTCTTAGTTTTTTTTTTAATTTCTTTTTTTAAAAAAATTGTGTGTGTAGTTTATTTTTTTATTTTTTTGTTTTAAATAATGAAAAAAAGAAAAATAAAAGAAATAATAAAATAAAAGAACACATCCCCGGCCCGTGCACATGCGCGGCAGGGGTAAAAAATTTTGCAATGACGGGATCAAACGGGCAAGGACGGGGACGCGCGAGCCACGGGGCGTCCCGAGACGCTTAAAACCAAAAACAGCCGCGTTCACGCGGGAGGTAAAAAACACAGTTAATGGGAAAAATGAAAAAATAATAATAATAACCAAATTGTGTGTCGGAACAAAAATCGGCAAAAAGAAAAAATGGGCCCGGAGATGAGGGAAAAATGTTGGAAACATGCAACGCGGGTTCCGGGGCAAAATCAGGGTGTTCACATGGAAAAAACGCAAAAAAAAACCCGAAAACACATACGTGCATTAATATCAGAAAATCCGTGCATCAAAAGGAAGTGCAAAAAAAAGGAAAAGTGTACAGAACAATGTTTCCGACAACCCTATCACAAGAAAACATGGTTTCGAGCGAGGCGTTCACATGGGAAAAATCCAAAAAATGAGCCTAAAAATGGACTCAGAAATTAAAACGAAAAAAACCGTGCGTCGGAATAGCAGGCAGTAAAGAGGAAAAATGTCTGAAAAAAAGGAATTTATAGGATTGGCACCTCAAAGCTCAATTTAGGGAAAATTAGGATGGGTTCATGTGGAAAAAACACGAAAAATGCATTAAAAAACGCTCTGAAAAATTAATAACTAAAAATCGAACAGTCGAAAGAGGGGGGAGGGAAAAGAAAAAAGTGGGGGAAAGACTGGCAAAACACGGCTATCAAATCAAACTGGAATTCTGGTGAAAATAGGGTAGGTTCACATGGAAAAATGTGAAAAATAAGCACGAGAAATGTCTGAAAACCTGCAAAAATTAATAATGGATGAACCGTGCATCAAAAGGACACGGAGTAAAAATAAAAAATGTTAGGGGAGAGGGGTAGGACAAGCTTGACTCATCATATTAGGGTTTCGAAGCAATAAAGACGTGTTCACATGGAAAACTGTCCAATTTACGGGAATTACTTCAAAAATTAATAACTTGAGACCCATTTGTCGGAACAAGGGTTGGTAAAATTAAAAAATAGGCAGTTCAAAGGGATGAACAGGGCTGTAAGGTTGAATTGGGATTCTGGTGAACGTAAGGGCTGTTTGTATGAAAGAAGCGCAAAACCAAGAATAAGGGTAAAGGATCAAGGAACAACCCCTAGGATAGGGTGAAATAGAATGTAAGGGTGGGAAAGGGACCCCATCAGGGTAAAATAAATTCACAACATAGATGCATGATTAAAACAGGGTGTATGCATGGGGGTATGGATCATGGAAGCGTAGGGACGACTTAAGACCTTAACACGAAGGATAAACCAAACATCAAGGACTTGGTACCTCACATCAGACCAACCACAACCATCCCCACACTTAAAACATGACCATCACTGAGAAACAGAAGGTGTAGGGTTAGAAAAACTTGGCCCATATTGCTGAGAAGGAATGTCGACTACCGAGATTGCGTCTGGAGGCGTCGTCGGCTGTAGGAGGTAACAAGGTATCTTCACAGCACACGTCCTTCGTCCTTCGTGGCAGGGACCAAGCGGCAATACCCAGGGAGGTAGCTAGTTGAAGGAATCACATGAAATTTGTCAATAGCGAGGGATATTACACACTCAACTCACGATCACTCAAATAGATTGAAAGAGCAGGCACTCGCCCCATGACTAATATCACTCGAGGAAATAAAGATGAAACCCATAGCTCACACCTAGTTTAGGAATTGACAAGGGAATGATGCAGAGGTAGTATGCCAGGGTGCACAATTGATGGTGCATCATTGCATCCAACCTATCTGGCATAGGTGCAAGGAGAAAGGCAAGGGAGCCTTGTAGTGTAATTGTACAGAACAGAATGACGTGTCTTGTGCTTATGGCAGAAACCTAGCCCGTGGATGCATAGGGAAACGAGAATGTACCTTACTCCAAAGGTCGTAACATCCCTTAATCCTCACCTCTCGGTAATTGATTGAAGAAACACCATTCACACTCAGCCCACCCTCTGTCTCACGCTCTATTGAAAGATACAGAGGGCAGCCCTTCTTGAAACCCATTGATGTAATCCTCACGGTCACTTATACAAAGGTTATATGCCTTGTGCGCATTTGATGGTGCAACTGTGCATCCTGCCCTGTGCCGGCATACAGTGCAAGAAGGAAGGCCAGGGTGCCTTATGGTGCAGTGCACAGAAGCAGATCGTGCTTTGTACATAGAGAGGCCCATCCTACAACACTCCATTCACACATCTCACCTCTCATTTGATTTGAAGGGAAAGGCTGGTCACTCATCCCACCCTCTGTCTCACTCTTTATTGATAGATACAAATGGTAGCCCATACTCACATCCCCATCCTGTTAGAATGAAAGCTCACATCACTCACGGAGTTTGTGATGAAGATCATGTCGGCTGTTGTTGTCATAAGGATCTTGAGGACGAGGCGTACCCAGGGAGGCAACCTACAAATCTCATACTTCAATGATTTGTAAGAAGAGTCGTCTGTTAAGAAGGGCAGACGGACTGATATTGCAGAGACAGCGCACCAAGGGAGGTGGCTTCAAATTTTTTGCTAACGAGGTTCTGTTGGTGAGTCAGCTATCCTGAACTGCGGGGTGTTACCACCTTTTCCATAGTTAGCTTCCCGCCTAAGGGTGTTTCTACCTTTTCTTGGAACAAGGCCTATTATGATAGGGAATTTCTTCCTTTTCTCCCATAACATTTTGTTTGCTTTTTGTTTTTTTTGTTGTTTTTCTTTTTTTTCTTTTTTTTCTTTTTTTTAATTTTTAATTTTTGTTTTTTTTTTTCTATTTTTTTTCATTAAGAAAGAGAATGGTAGAAATATCATATGTCAGGACCAACCTCGCCACTGTTGTTGGATCAGACAAGAAGAGAACAATGTCGAGTTGAGATGTTTCTGCGAGGGGGTAGCAGAATGAGACCGCCTCATGAGGAGAATCATAATGGCTATCAGAAGCACGACAAGAAGGACAGTGCAACGCCCAAAACGGAGAGGGTAGGTTGACTGTGATTGTCAAGATCCTTAGGGAGGGAAGTACTTCTTCAGGCGATAGCCATTGATCAGGAAAGGAACATCAGAGGCATCAACGGTCTGTACCTGAACAGAGCCATTAGGATTGACGGCCAGTACCTTGTACTGGCCCATCCACTGTTGTTGAAGCTTGCTAGGAAACTTGCCAAATCTTGAATCATAGGCTAGAACAAGATCACCTTCTTCGAACTCCTTGTACTTGATGAAACTGTCATGATAGGCCTTCTGATGTTTTCCTGTGCTTCAAAGAGCCTCAGAGCTAGCCTCTTGTTGTGGATCCTGCCGAGTTTAATCGGCTTCCACGGTTTCTCGCAGCTACAATCAAAGCAAGGAAGAAGGACATATCTATGAAAACTCGATTAACTATTTGCGAGGGTTGCGATGGCACTGATTCCTCCAATGGGGATGTACTGATATTTCTAGACTTTGTTCGATATAGGGGATTAACTCATTTTGATGTGGATGCCTTCCAATGGGGATGTAGTGATATTTCTAGACTTTGTTCGATATAGGGGATTAACTCATTTTGATGTGGATGCCTTTGTGGAAGAAGTCCTAGTACATAACCGAGAATGGGTACCAGGAAGGCCAGAGAGGCTGCATGGCATGCATATCTTTTGTGTGCACATCAGAGTCATGATATTCAATGTGGTATTTGGGGCCATGTTGCCATTAAGAAGTTATTGCTCTAATGCGACTGGTGCAGTCTGAAGCCACTGCTATGGATATGTGGGGGGGCCCAAGTATGTAGCAAATTTTATTTGTTATGGCTCTAATGCGACTGGTGTAGTCTCAAGCCACTGCTATGGATATGTTACTTCAGATGATGTCAGCAATGTTTTGGATGAACTTTTGGACTGAGGGTTCTTGGCTTATCTGCAGAGCAGTTGTTGTGGCCAGATAAATAATCCAGAGGAAGAGACTATGCAAAATCTAGTTGGGCATGCTGATGAAGTGCTTTCTTTTAGAATTGAGGATGGGCAAGTCAGGGAGCAGGTTGTGAGACAAACAATAATTTAGTGTACTCATTGTGAGAGTTTCTTAATGTCATGACTTTTACTCAGATTCATGATGATCGTCCTTGTTCGTTATTCCAGATGATGAGGGTCTATATTCCAGCTGATGACACATTAGTTGATTACACATTATTTCGTTTATATTCTTTCCAGCTGATGATCATCCTTGTTCGTCTATATTCCAACTGATGACACACTATTTCATTTATATTCTTTCCAGCTGATGACACATTATTTCGTTTATATTCTTTCCAGATGATGAGGGTCTATATTCCAGCTGATGACACATTATTTCGTTTATATTCTTTCCAGGCGATGAGTGTCTATATTCCAGCTAATGACAAATTGTTTTATTTATATTCTATTCATGGGGCCCCACATGTATTATGTTGTCTATAAAGCGGCGTCGCGAACCATCTTTATAGACTTTGTGTTGTTGATGGGACCTAAAATGGGCCGGCACTGGCTATAGCACTAGTCGGACCTCATGCTCATAACACACAAACACCCTCACGGCCTCGTGGACCAGGAGCGCCAATCTAATGCTAAAGGGCAAACTGCCCTAAAGCTTAATCTATACGTTTATAGTTTATAGTCCAACGTTTCCCTTTCCATAAGCTCCTCAGAGAGGGAACCCATACACATTGGCAATGCCACGATCACACACATGGAGGCAACCTCTCGGTAGAAACACCACGGCCCCACTACAGCTCTCCTACATCGCAGGGATTGGCCCCTTGATGTGCTGCTCAACATATAACACAAGCGAACACACTCCACTCTTGATTTTGAATCCAAGAGATATACCATGTGTCCTTACTTAACAGTCCCTCAGGAAATCAACCCTCTATTCTACGGCAAGGGATAACCTAACACTCTCAATCGTGGGTCAAATTCCTAAGAAAACAATTGCTATGCAGTTCAGGAGTTTTTCTTTTGATTCCATGAACTATGCATAGTGCATAATGTGAATGGTTTAGTACACAAACACAAGAAAATCAGCATTGTGCATCGTGCAAAACCAATCTTTTCATGATTTCCATGCTAACGTTTATGTAATGAGGAGAGACACCGAGCCTTATGCTCATGCTGCCTTCCTCTTTATTTTAAAACGTCCTATAGGCATGATGCAACACATAAATCAAATTTAAGATTATACTTTGACGCTCAACCTCCCCTCTCACCCTACCGTTTAATGTTTTGCATTCGTTGATAGGTGAAAAGGTCGTTTTATGTGTATTTCCTTACAAAGAAAGCGATAAACACGGACGGAAACATAGAAACGAGGGAAAACCGAGGCCAACCTTGTGCTCTACCTCCATTATACGCTACACAAACACTCATCTAATTTTTTGGAATTTTTCTTTTACCGTTTCCTAATTTTCTCCCATTTAAAACCCATTTTTAACCATTTTTTGGTATTTTTCCTCTATTTTTTTCAATAAAAAATGACTAGAAATTAGGATTGATTATGGGATGTGGCCCTTAGTTTTCTTGATAGCAAAAATTCAGGGTTTTGTTGGCATTATGTCTCATATTTCCCATTTATTTTGTAAAAAACCCCATTTTATCCCTTAAACGCGTGTTTTACAGGTTTTATAACATTAATTTCAGCCATATCACTTATGATTTTCTGATTTTCAGATTATAAACTATTGAAACTCATAGCAAACAACATCATAATGAATATTCAGCCCATGGGAACAATGTTTCAGCAAACAAATTGCATAAAAACCCATTTTTTCTTCATAAAAATTGAATTACCGCTTAGGATCCATGTCTCGGGATCTCGATTTTGGTACGGGACTGCGGGTCAGCCCTCATTCAATGTCCAGTATCTTCACAATCAGCAATCTTCATGTCTACATTGATTCGGAAGCAATCCGGTCTCAACCGGACAAGCTTTCATTCACCATTCTTCATTTTCCTCTTGCACACAAGAACAGCCCCTTAGGGGAGAGAAAGGGAGGAGAGAGAAAGACTAGAATTGGCTCTCTTCATTCAGGCCACCATTGGACGGGCAAAGAACAATGATATGCTCAGCCCAGAGGGGGGAATCAAGGGCCAATGTCGGTCAGGGGGGTTGTTTGCAGCTTGATAATCATGATCATCAAGATGGGGCGAAAAATGCGCCGCCATGCTGTTCACATCGTGCTCCTATCCTCCATCACGTTTTTTTCTCATGTATGTTGGTTAAAAAATTTTTAGGGGGGGAGGGGGAGGGGGGTCAAGCTCCCAAAGGTCATGCCCAATTTGGCCTTCCAAGTGTCCACCCTTTCATATCTTTACCGATTCTCGGCCATTTCCCCGTCCGGGCTCGGATTCGAGTGCTGTAAATTTTTGAGCATTCGGCTTGACATCCAGCATTGGGTAGCAACTCCTGACAACCCACACGGCAATCTGGAAAATTATCAAAAATCTACAAGTATCGCTCGGGCACCTTTTAAGAGTCGTATTTTACTTGGTGCTTAAAATCGTCCTAGCTGGAGCCGCCGCCTTCGATGTTGAATATTTTTCCCCTAAATTTCAGATTTTTTGGAAAATTTTAGGTACATCCCAGGCTCAAAACTCCGCTCTCATTGGCGACCAGGGGATAGGGCAACTCAGCCCATCGAATCCCACAACAGATCTGCACAAAACAACCAAAGGAAGCATCAAGCTGATACAAAATAGATACATACTAAAACACAGCACAATCGCACCCTACCCCCTGACAAAACCAAGGCATAACATCCACAAGGAGTAGGCCTAGCATAATCTGATAAAAGATCCGAAGCTAGTCACTAACCAACTGCTCCAACATGGCCAAACTAAAAAGAACTATCAAAGAGGTTGCCCTAAGTGGTGATCTGAACTACCTACCTAACTAAGGACAACACAACTAGGAGCTCCTACTAGGCGAGGACTCCTATAGCCTGATCAAGAAGTATTTTCTTTTAACACATTTCTTCTTTTAGGGTTGTAGTTCATACTCGGGCATGTAAAAAGGAGGGAGCTGAACGTAGTGACCCAAGGAGAATAGGGCATCGGCCTCAGGTCCTGTCTCAGTACCCAAGATCCTACCAAGCCCTCGCAAGGCAACACTCAATCCTTTTCTGACGCTCACTTTTATTTTCGCTCCAACCTTCCTTATTTTCTTCTTTTCCAGCAAGACGCCACCCCTAGGAAGACAAGGCATTGGCCCCGGGTCTGACTCATCCCCAGGAACTTACCAGGCCTTCACAAGGCGATGATCAACTGCTTACTTCTTTCTATTTTTATAAGGGTTAGAACCCCTTTTTACACACCTCTGTATATATTTATCTTTTTTAGGATATTCAGGGTTTTTTAATATTTTTTTCCCTCTCTATCAGCATTATTTTCTTCTAGCAAGCTTCCCTAACTACCTCACAACTAACAAGAACTCCTAGAACGGCTGCCTACTAGCAGGCTAACAGAACAGGGTCACCAGAACTACTTTCTGAAACAGATCTTTCGAGTCTGGCAATGGCTTTACAGGAGGCAATAACTACTCAGACCTCCCTCAGACATACGTAACCTAAACCTGGGACTTCACAACTTGGACGCTGGTCCCCAACAAGAAAAGAAAATCCCCTACAAGTACATAGACACATATAGCATAAAACACGGTACTCATAAAGGAGAGATATCACTTGGATAGGGCCACAAGAAGCTTTTGCGCAACAAAAGGCTCCTTCCAAGCTCTTCTTCGAACCTGTCTAGCACAAGACTAAAACAAGAAACCATTAACCACACCTATACTAAACATACAACCGGCCCTCTTGGCCTAATGAAATAGAGCATTTCACTACAAAAAACTGATCGGCCCTCTTGGCCTAACGAAATAAAACATTTAAACCCTCGCAAAACGGGCCCTCTTGGCCTAAGGAAATCAAACAGAATAGCACCTACACATCCCTCCCTGAAATAGTACAGATATAAAATAATATGCGTCGTTCCAAGGAGGAAAAACAGGGCTCACAGCCCTCAACTAAATGCATAAGGTTATGACCCATCCCTCCTGCATATATAGCAAGAGGCGTATGCATAACATGTTGTCTAATCAACCTATGGGTCCAGGATAATAACGGTAGATTGGTCTTGGCTACTCTTTGCATTACCCATATCAACCATCGTCTGCCATATATCGCATGCTCTGATAACATTCCCCACAAGCGACCAGGTCCCGTTTCATCATTGATCACAATATCCAAACTAGGACCACAATTGAAGAAAATGTCTTCTTCATAAGCAAGATTTGCCAGTGAATCCGCAAACTGATTCTAGTAACGTGGAATCAGTTGAAAAGACACTCTCTCAAACTCCTCAAGTAGGGTCATCGCAGTTCGATGATACATACAAAGAACGGGATTCCGCACAGTGTATGTCCCATCACTACAAGATATAGACCTTATACCGACGTTTAAAGTGACGAAAAAACAAACAACAAAATTTGCCCCCATCATCGCAAAAAGCGTCATTATTAATGACGCCATAGAAATGTCGCTATTGGCGTCGCTATTTACGTCGCTATTGGCATTGCAAATAGCGACGCCAATAGCGATGCAACCAGTAAGTTTGTGACACGCATAGCGACGGCAATAGCGACGCGAGCAGTAAATTTGCGACGCTAATAGCGATGGTAATAGGGATAAATTTTTTTTTGGCACTGTGTGCTGTATGAGAGCCATACAAAATAGTTTCTGCACTACTGTATACAAAGCGCTTGCAAACAAAAAGAATGTATACTGAAATCATAAAACTGATACATGAAATAAATACATGATCGCATAAAAAGCGATTGGTACAATCATGACAAGATATCACTAATACATAGAAAATGTGTACATAGATCAGGCGACTAAAAAATAAAGGTGTGTGAGCTCCAAGGATCCAAGGGCGAGCTACAAATCCTCATCCCCCAAAAGCTCGTCCCGCTGCAAAGAGCATCGAACGGATTCTGCAGAAAAAGAAACAACATATCAATCCACCATACAATAATGCATTCAAATATCTCATGGTAACTACTGACAAGAAAGATGGGTGAGTTACAGGGCCGCTGCATCTATACAATCGGTCGATCAATGCATTGAGACCGTGCCTCTCTACATATCGAGTCTCAAGGCCTTGCGGATCGCGATTTGTAATGGAGTGCTGCAAAGAAAACAAAATGCTAACTGTTAGAAACATGATTGTTAGTACAAAGAATATTTCAAAAAAAAAAAAAGCAAAACAAAAGAAAAACTTACAAAGTCCTCCAAATATGTCCTGTGGCCGCCACTCCCAAGATGATGGACCACTCGGGCCTCGAGTCGTGCCCTCGCCGCCTCGTGCTGCTGACTCCAATGTCCTGGAGAATCTGTAGCTTCCTCCCTCAGTCGGCGCCAGTCGTCTGCATCTAGCCACTCGGGCTTTGCAGCCCCACTCTTGATTGCTTTGCGTGCGTCAGATCGTCTATATGACATGTATGCATGCATGTAATCCATCATCCAGCCCGTAGAGAATCTATCTACTGCCGCTGGCACAGGAAACTCCTCGTGCAAGGATGCTACTATGTAGTCCTTGCTCCCCTCTGGTATGTTCTTCCAATGATCCAGGAAGTTGTGCCGAAAAACTTGTTGGCACAACTCTCTCATGCAAGCCATCACCCTCCTCCCCTCATCATTCATGATGATGGCTCATGACCTACTATCGACCAGATATCCATAATCCCTAGGAGTCTGCCTAAAATAGGTCCTCTCCCATCTGCGTCCATGCTCTTGGGCATATCCAAGAGACCCCTCTACATTCGATGTACCGATGGGGGTAATCTCTCTCAGAGCGGCACCCAAAGGGGTGCCACCCTGACGGCTACGCAAAAGCCGGAGTAACTGGAGTAGATGTCCCCACAGGTGTGACAAATCCTGGAGGTGACGCAGCTCCAGCTGAACGATGAGACGGAAACACTACATCCGTGTCTCCACAGCAGCATCCCCCTGATCCCAATGCAGTCCCTCCCTCTGGCCCAAGTCATGAGCGTCGAGATCGTCTGCTTGAAGCCGAAGCATCCGATCACGCTGAAGCAGTTCTAGCAGAGTGCCCTGATGAAGAACGAGACAACTCCTGGTCTGCCATCTCTCTGAATCTCACGAGCTGGTCTGGAGACATGCGTGCGAAGATATCTTGCAACTCCTCATCGCTCATCCCTCGACTCATCCTAAAAATGTCACCTGCACAGATAAAAAATGGTGTTAGAGTAATCAATTTAAATTATACAAAGCACAGTAATATAAATCATTTTTAAAAAATCCCTCTTAAAATGCATATCTTATGTACCTTTATAAGAGATTGGTCAACGAATTGAGTAAGTGGATGCTCCAAGTATGAAGTATCCTATGGTCCCATGTTAATCTTCTGACACAACTCCGCATACATTGGAAGGTTGATAGACATGTTACCACAAAAGAATAAGTCCGTCTCATTCTCAAAAAATGCTTGGACTCCTGTATTTCCATCATTGTTAGCCGATGCTGGCTCCAAGCTTTCGACAGCCTCCACCCCTTGTAATATCGACCCCTCTATTTGCATATTATCTTCATCTATGCTCGAAACGTCGCTTTGATCATATACTCTCGCACTTCGGGGAGTTGAAGGTATAACATACCACCATCAAGGTTGTCGGGGATTTGGATAGAAGATTACCTGTTCACAAACACATACAAAGCGAGTTCAAACCATTGTGACATAAACCATGTCGTATTACAATTAGCAAGCAAATGACTCCATGCACTTGTTCACAATGGGCCGGCAACACAAAGGTGTCGCGCAAATCCGTCCAATTTTTTTCGAAATCTATTTCGAGAAATCCCGATGGACCTCATCGAACTGTTGCTCCAGCTCCTCCAAGTACCACTTTGAACCACTGCACATCGAATAATATCATGGAGAAGCTACGGTAATCCACCATAATAATACTTTGCAAGTTCCCAAAATACTCCATCTCATCCAGAACCGTGTTTGGATCCGTTGCTCGTCGTCGGCTCTCTTGCTGAACCTTGCCATGACACCACAGTCCATTGTGGAGCGCATTTTGTCAATACGCTCCACGCAAAAATGTCGTCCGTGCGACCAAGCTGCACTATATATTTTGTACTGTACATTGAAACACTCAAATTAGATGTCGCATATAAAATTTAGATACGACAGATTCTAAACCCCTCATCACCTTTGGACTACATCTCCTCGAGAATTCCCACTCCTCCATTGAGACCTTTGTCCCTTTGCTGGATGATGCGGTCAAGGCTCCATGCAACCATCGTGTTGACATAAACCGCGGCATCTCCTCCATGCCTTTGAGATATCGAATCGGTCGATGACATGTACTACGTCGGAATTCAGCTCGCGCTTCCTCTTGATCTTGCCTTGCAATCTGGTACTTAGCGAGCCACATCTCCATGGAGGCATCGTGCAACATACAAAAGCAATTCACCTTCTCTTCTATTGAGGCATCCATTCTTTTTTCTACCCCATTTCCAACCACCACATCTCCAGTCAGTCTATCATTGTCCTTCAGCATCCATAGCATTTCATTGTCTGGTTCCACCGTTGGTAGTCATTGTGAAATATGCACTAACGCCTCTAACATCAACCAACCTTCGGCCATGCTACCTTCTGGCCGAGCTCATTGTCGCACAAAGCCTTTCAGGGTTTTCATGAAGCGCTCCAGGAAGAACATCCATCGCGTATGGACAGGTCCAGCAATCTCCACTTTGTCCATAAGATACACAAGAAGGTGGATTTTATCGTGAGCATGCTAGTGGGCAGGTATTTCTCAAAGAGACAGACCATCTCCACTGCTCCCCGCCTCGCGGATTCAATAGAGGACGTCTTAATCTCTTTCTATGAGATCCATTGCACCAAAGTCGACAACTTGTAAATGGCCCCGCGAATCTCTGGAGTAAGGCATCCTACGATCGCGATCGCTAGGACAAACTACCACAAATGAAAAAGCATTATGAATAATGGCCACTTTTCAAATTGCAAAATGCCCACGCTAATTACAATCCATTCGTAGCACAAACCTGACATATCTTATGCCAATCATGGGATTTTAGCCCCGACAATTGGTCTCATCTTTAGAAAATGCGTACCTGAGAGAATGCATCATACCCGTCGGAGTGCGGATAGACTTGATTACTTGCTTCACATTGCGCTCTTATTTAGTGGACAAAACCCAAGGAGTGCGAGGAAGCTGCACGTGACCATCAACACTCGACTGCGGCCAAAGCGCCTCCATCTTACCTACCTCCTTCAAATCCATTCGTGCCCCTATAGTGTCTCTCTTTCCTGTGATGTGGTCCCGTAGCAAGCTGCCCACATTCTTGAAAATATGCATGGGATCCAACAAGTGGTTGACTTGTAAGTGGGTCCAATATGGCAACTCGTAAAAAACTAAGAACCGTCGCATTCCATTTGGATGTGATTCCGGCTTGATCATTTTCAGCTCGTACCAGCTTGCGGCGTTCATACGTGTTGGAGGTCGTCCAAGGAAACCTTCCCTGAGTTCATGATCCTACGGCAAGAAAGCGGCGTGTCCTTGATATACCATCTTCTTCATGGTTTGTGACCTTCGCGAGTCTAACTGTGGCCCACACAATGGACATGCATGATAACCTGAGGTAACCAGACCTGTAAGGACACCACGACCTAGTGAGTACTTGATTGAATGAGATAAAATATAGATATTACCAGCAAGAACGGAGGCCTGCTCACCTGAGCACTCTCCCAATCCCGGAAAGTCATGCATCGTCCACATGAGAATGGCTCGAATGTTGGCTGACCGTCGACCATCGCGCCTGCTCATATCTTGCACAGTGACCCCCTCCTCCCACAAAATCTTAAGCTCATCGACTAATGGATGAAGATACACGTCTATATTTTTTACTTTGTAGTGGCCTGGGACGAGCAAGCTAAGGATGAGATGTCATTTCTTTGTAGAAAGCCATGGAGGGATGTTGTAGTTGACAAGGACTATAGGCCACACACTCTAAGAAGTTGAGCGCAGACTGAATGGGTTCACACCATCCATTGCGAGACTGAGCCGAAGATTCCTTGGCTCTCGTGCAAAGCCTGGGAAGGTAGAGTCAATGTGGCTCCATGCATGCGAATTCGCTGATATTCATTGAACTCCATCCGTGGACCTATTCTGCACATGCCACGTTGTCAAGCTTGCCATGCCGAACGTACAAAACATGTGGTTTATGTGGGGGATGAGCGGAAAGTGTCTGAGAACTTTTTGAGGGATGGTTTGCCCTTGCAAGTCCTGTCGATACCTATGAGCACCACACTTTGGACATGTCTCCATAGTCTCATATTCTTCTCGAAACAGTATGCAATCGTTGATACATGCATGGATGTTATTGTAGTCCATGCCAAGCTTCCGCAAAACATGTCGTGCATCATCACGAGACTCAGGCATGGTATTTGCACGTGGTAATATATGATATTTCAATAACCTAAAAAAAATCATAAAACACCTTGAAAAATCACAAATGTTTGTAATAATAGTGCCAAAAAAAAAATCAATGAAGCCTATGCGCAAGGTACCTGAATAACTCGGTCACACTCGTATCGCTCCACCCGTATTTTGCTTGCACACTTAAGAGTGCAAGCAATGTCTTCAACCGAGATACTCGGTACCCATCATATAATGGTATGGATGCTTCCTCTCTAAGCGGATCAGATGTCTCGACATCCATGGGAATCAATGCATCGATCATTGACTCCATCTCAGGCTCCAAGATTGTAGGTAGGTCTGGAAGGTTGTCTGTCTCCTTTGGCATTGACGGTATAGATTGGCCTTGCGAGTGGTGGATTGGCTCCTGGACTCCATCCATTGCACGCCCACGAACTCTTCTAATTGGCCACAAAGGGTGCACTCCCCCTTGGGACGAGACATCACCTTCCTGGATAGAAAATTTTTCAACAAGACCCAATCTTATTGTGTATGGTTTTCAATTAGCTTGCGAGTACAATGCATGATTAATATTAACTTTAAATTAACGTTTGCTGAAAATCCGCAATCGCCTGATCAATGATCTCAAATTGAAACTCGCCAAATCGTCGTACGTGTTCTATAGACAATCGACGTTTTCGTCTAATTGCCAACTTGCATTGAGAGCAAGGACATGGGACACGCTAATTAAGATACGCCTCGCGATCTTGAACAATAAGACCTTATTCGTTTTCCATCTTATCTACATTACAACAAACGAGGCTCAAATGGATAGCTTTATGGAGATGTATGTCAAGTTGCAAGTTGACCATAAGCTCTTGCTTGAGAGATTTTAGCCTCTGCATGATCTTGAGAAGCAAATTTTGTAAAACATTGAGGTTGATATTGATGCATCCATGGTGTTGAAATCTAAACTTCAAGATATAAGAAATGCTTTACTGATTGATGTAAAGAATGCATTGGACATAGTAGTTGAGAGATTTATTGATGTTATATCTCGGCCATATACCATGCTTAATGTCCCGGTAGATAATTATTCGTTATTGTAAAAAAAAAAAACATTGGTTCATAAGGTTCATGAGTCGAAGACTAAATGTTTGGACTTGACTAAAAGATTGGATAATGCCTTAGATGCTAAAAGGAAAAGTGATGAATATGTTACTTCATCATTGCAACAAAAAGATTGGTGACAAGGATGCTATGATTAATGAAGTTCTTCACGAGGTGAATATAGAGTTGAAGGGGACGTGAACACGAATCTTCTTTGGGATTTAATGGTGATAAGTCAATTATTGAGGTGTCTTCTTGTACAACCATTATACCTTATATACCTAGCTACGATCTCTAGGTTATTACTTTGAGTATCTTAGAGGTGCTCTACTAGGATTACTTATACAACTGCACTAGAGGGCTTTGAGTATAAATAATCCATTTATGAGCATCATTGAGGATCTCTTAGTCTAATAATAAATTAGTCTCAACAAAAAGTATCTTAGAAATGTGGTTTTTTTGTCCTAGATCCATGTATTAAAATTAATGCCATCTATGAAATTTATCAACTATAGTAATAAAATTTGTTTCAATCAATTCTACTCATAGTCATAACATTTGAAGAAAATATCATATGCTCAATTTAAGGGATTCTTCTTCTATAGCAATACTTTTGGGTTCATTTTGATGAAGTACCATAATGACCATTAGCTAGGGTATCATTTTCTTTTAGTCCTTCCGTTGACTAGTTGGCATGATTTCTAATTTGTTATGCCTATAAAGTTAATACAAAAATAATGAATTATGCATATCACAATTAGATCCCCTACTTGGACATTATGAAGGATATGACCAATTTTAAGCCATCTTAAAGAGTCACCAATGTACGTGGCCCATGGCAAAGCACATTGCATACCATTATCGATAAGTCTATTATCGTGCATCTTAAATCTCCTAATTAGACTTTATAAAGTGTATGACTTTATAAAGTGTATGCACTCTCCCTCCCTCTCCTTCTCCCTCTCTTTCTCTTTCTCTCCCTCTCTCATTTCCTCCCCCTCCCTCTCCCTCTCCCTCTCCCTCTCTTTCTCTTTCTCTCCCTCTCTCTCCCTCTCCCTCTCCCTCTCTTTCTCTCTTTCTCTCTCATTTCTTCTCCTAAACAAGCAAAAAAGAAAGTGATTTAAACCTTAAACAAGCAAAAGGGATAGGGAGAGAGAGAATGCACTCTCCCTCCCTCTCCCTCTCCCTCTCCCTCTCTTTCTCTTTCTCTTTCTTTCCCTCTCTCATTTCCTCCCCGTCCCTCTCCCTCTCCCTCTCCCTCTCTTTCTCTTTCTCTTTCTCTCCCTCTCTCTCCCTCTCCCTCTCCCTCTCCCTCTCTTTCTCTCTTTCTCTCTCATTTCCTCTCCTAAACAAGCAAAAAAGAAAGTGATTTAAACATTAAACAAGCAAAAGGGAGAGGGAGAGAGAGAATGCACTCTCCCTCCCTCTCCCTCTCCCTCTCGTTCTCTTTCTCTCCCTCTCTCATTTCCTCCCCCTCCCTCTCCCTCTCTTTCTCTTTCTCTCCCTCTATCTCCCTCTCCCTCTCCCTCTCTTTCTCTCTCATTTCCTCTCCTAAACAAGCAAAAAAGAAAGTGATTTAAACCTTAAACAAGCAAAACGGAGAGGGAGAGAGAGAATGCACTCTCCCTCCCTCTCCCTCTCTTTCTTTCTTATTTCCTCTCCTAAACAAGCAAAAGAGAAAGTGATTTAAACCTTAAACAAGCAAAAGGGAGAGGGAGAGAGAGAATGAACTCTCCCTCCCTCTCCCTCTCCCTCTCTCTCTCCCTCTCCCTCTCTTTCTCTTTCTCTCCCTCTCTCATTTCCTCCCCCTTCCTCTCCCTCTCCCTCTCTTTCTCATTCTCTCCCTCCCTCTCCCTCTCCCTCTCCCTCTCCCTCTCTTTCTCTTTCATTTCCTCTCCTAAACAAGCAAAAGAGAAAGTGATTTAAACCTTAAACAAGCAAAAGAAAGAGAGAGGGAGACTCACTGATGAGATATGGTGAGTGTGGGGCGGCTCCTCTTTGCGATGAAGGCTCCTCCTCTCCTTCGCGAACAACGGCGGCGTCGGCGGCGGCGGTGACAAGTCTTCTTCCTCTCCTTCTCTCACGACGGTCGCTCTCACCCTCGCTCTCGCTCTCAAAACACAAAATGTGAAAACACGAAATAAAGCTGCACTCGGTTTTGGCCCGCTTTTTTCCCTGTGGACAGTCGCTATTTGCGTCACAAATAGCGATGCCGATACCCGCCGTCGCTAATCGCCGTCGCTACCAGCTCAAATCCTTGTAGTGCATCTAGCTTATTCAAGATCAATTGGGAATCCCCTTTTACTAACACCCGCTGAATACCACCTTGTTTGGAAATATGCAGTCCTATAATCAAGGCTTTATACTCCACCATATTGTTATTGAATCCTACCCCAAGATAAGCAGCTAACTTCATCGTAACTCTATGTCGGGGATCTCAGATTACTACTCCAACACTCCCTTTTTTATTAGGGCCCCTGGACGCTCCGTCAAAATATAATGTGTATGTCCACAATGGGTTTACACAGCCTGCCATCACGAAATCCTCTATTCATAACTATGATAATCGAAGTTTAACATGTTGAGAGGATGAACTGACGGCTCCGTCCCACCTTCTTCATTGAACTCAACAGAGATACTTGTCAACAGTCATAAGCAGTGATGGCAAAAGACTTTGATCTCCCATACAAAGGTTCCGTCTGCTTGCTCAATCACTTTGTATCCTTTGCTCCACCAGATAAGTTTTCCCTGATGGTATCTCTGCTCTAGATATGGGTGCTCCAAATAAGGAATTAACCGCCCCATCAACCAACTTTAAGCTCTTCTGCAGGTCTCAAATCATCCCCAGCATGGACCTGCAATGCATTTCTCCATATTAACATACTTAGAAATAATAAGTTTTAATCTTATTAAGATTAACCTTATTTTTAAACTCTACTCCTTGCAGATCAGCTAGTAGAGCCATAGACCAATTCTTCCCTAGCCTAACGATCTTGTAGGGGCCATCCCATTTAGGTTCCAACTTCCTTGGAAACAACTCCCTACGTGCATCCTAATACAGAACTAATTGCCCTTTTTTAAAGGTATACTTCTTCGCTCTAAGGTCATGCAACTACTTCATCCGATGTTTAGCTATCTGCTTGTGTAATAAGCTCTGTAACTTCAGCTCATCCAGATGGGCTATGGTCGTGAAACGTTCAAAGAGGGAACCCTCATCTCCCAAAGAGTGGTTAATTGCAAACCGTATGGTTGGCAACTCGATTTCAAGGGGTAACGCACACTCTTCTCTGTAAACTAATTTAAATGGAGTATGGCCAGTAGCTCGCTTAAACGTTGTATTGTACGCCCATACTGCCACATACAACTTCATGTCCCAGTCTCATTTCTTCTCAGAGACTATTTTAGACAAGATACCCACAAGCTGCTTATTAATACTTTCAACTTGCCCGTTTGCTTGCGGATTATAGGGGGTCGTTTTATTATGCTTGCTTTGCCAAGATTCAGTCAAGCTTTTGATCACTTTATTCAAAAAATGGGTTCCACGGTCCGATACTAGTTTCTTCGGTGGATCAAAATGGCAAATAATCTGCTCTAAAAGGAAACTTGCAATCTCTTTTGCATTGTCCTGCCTCGTCGCCCACGCTTCTGACCATTTTGTGAAATAATCAGTTGCTACTATAATATACCTCTTCTGGGTAGTAGATGATGGGGTGATAGGACCCATAAAATCAATGCCCCACTTCTCAAATGGAAGGATAGCCATGATAGGCGTAAGTGGGCATTCCCTATTCTCTCTGTTGTCATGTCTTTGATAGGTATCACATCTCTTAACATACTCAAAGGAATCTTGGAAGATGGACGGCCACCAATATCCAGCTCTTAAAGCTTTCTACATCGTCAACCGTCCCGCAAAGTGCCCTCCACATGAGAGTCATGGCACTCTTCCAGGATGAAAGAAACCTCGTCAGGCATCACACAACGGCGGTAGATATCATCAACACCCTACCGATATAGTGTCCCTGCGATCAAGGAAAACTTCAAAGCCTGTTGTTTGATTTTCCTTGCTCTCTGATTTTGATAAACCAGCTCCAGTCTCTCTTGTTGATAGATAATGCGTAATAGTAGCATACAAAGATGGGATAGAAGATGTATCAATTTTAAACATTTCTTCAATATCACTTCCTTTAGCCAAAGTTTCTTTCGGCTCATCAAAATCCACAAGGCATTCCACAATACCTTGCAACCTTGGTGGCTTACTCTTAATCTCAGAATCGAACTCCTATAAAGTGATTAACCACTTTGTCAGATGATCAAGTGGTTGTAGCTTGTTCATAAGCAATCTAAGCCCTTCCGCCTTCGTATAGAAAATTACCCTCTCATAGAGAATATAGTGCCTGAATTTCTTAGTCCCAAAGACCATAGCAAGACACAATTTCTCCATATAGGTATAGTTGATTTCTGAAATGCCTAATTTTCGACTAGCAAAAGCTATCGGATGATACTACTTTTCCTCCCAAATTTTGGCTAAACAGCAGTTGATACTATGCATGGTGGCTGCTGAAAAAATATAAAACATCTCGCCTCTTTTGGGTACTTTTAAACCGGGTGCTTTTACTAGCTCCTGTTTCACATCCTCGAAAGCTACCTTACAAGGGTCGCTCCATTCAAATAGATAGCTAAAGGATAATAAGTTCGTTAATGGCAACGTCCTTTCTACCAAGGCATTTGTAAACCTCCGATAGTACCCTATCGATGACAGAAAGCTATGAACCTCTTTCGGAGTGCGTGGTGGACTCATGGCGACTATGACCTTGATCTTCTCAAGGTCAGTTGCTATTCCCACTGAATTGACCACATGGCCGAGCAATAGCCCATAAGACACTCCAAAAACACACTTCCATGGGTTAAGAGTGATACAAAATTGTCGGTAGTGCTCGAAGCACTTTCTTAAAATAATCAACATCCTTTCCCTCCATAAGATGTCCCTCATCTTGGATGTGGTAATTAAACATTAGTCTTTGGAATTCACAAATGTGAAACTCCGCATCCTCTTCAGCTAGCCCATTAAAAATGGGCAAAGAAACTCCTAAAGCTAGCAAATCTGGCGTCCCTGCACGAATTCCAATGGGTTGTGCCATGGCGACAATCGGATTGGCAATGGGAGTTTGAACTGACGGAATCACACCCCCACTTGAAGTGGGTTGACTTGGTGGATGAGAGGAAGAACTTGCGCTTCCTCCTGCATCTAAAAGACTATGTACAGTAGTTGGGTTACTAAGACCACTGCCTCTTGTGCGTATCGGACTAATCCTTTGAGGAGAATAGTGACTTACGATCTCTAACCGCCGTCTAGCCCTCTCAGCACATTCTACTTTTTGTATTTCGGCTTGCCGGTCCTTGTCAGAGGACATAAACCAACTTTCTTTTGGTCCCTAGAAACCCTAGATTCAGGAACTACTACTTATTGGTAGCTCTCACCAGACGCACCACTGATGGGACCTAAAATGGGCCGGCACTGGCTATAGCACTAGTCGGACCTCATGCTCATGACACACAAACACCCTCACGGCCTCGCGGACCAGGAGTGTCAATCTAATGCTAAAGGGAAAACTGCCCTAAAGCTTAATCTATGCGTTTATAGTTTATAGTCCAACATTTCCCTTTCCATAAGCTCCTCAGAGGGAGAACCCATACACATTGGCAATGCCACGATCACACACATGGAGACAACCTCTCGGTAGAAACACCGCGGCCCCACTACAGCTCTCCTACATCGTAGGGATTGGCCCCTTGATGCGCTGCTCAACATATAACACAAACAAACACACTCCACTCTTGATTTTGAATCCAGGAGATATACCATGTGTCCTTACTTAACAGTCCCTCAGGAAACCGACCCTCTATCCTACGGCAAGGGATAACCTCACACTCTCAATCGTGGGTCAAATTCCTAAGAAAACAATTGCTATGCAGTCCAGGAGCTTTTCCTTTGATACCATGAACTATGCGTAGTGCATAAAGTGAATGGTTTAGTACACAAACACAAGAAAATCAGCATTGTGCATCGTGCGAAACCAATCTTTTCATGATTTCCATGCTAATGTTTATGTAATGAGGAGAGACACCGAGCGTTATGCTCATACTGCCTTCCTCTTTATTTTAAAACAATGTCCTATAGGCATGATGCAACACATAAATCAGATTTAAGATTATAGTGACACTCAACCTCCCCTCTCACCCTACCGTTTAATGTTTTGCATTCGTTGATAGGTGAAAATGTCGTTTTATGTGTATTTCCTTATAAAGAAAGTGATAAACACGGACGGAAACATAGAAACGAGGACAAACCGAGGCCAACCTCATGCTCTATCTCCATTATATATTGCATAAACACACATGTAATTTTTTGGAATTTTTCTTTTACCGTTTCCTAGTTTTCTTCCATTTAAAACCCATTTTTTACCATTTTTTGGTAATTTTCCTCTATTTTCTTCAATAAAAAATGACTAGAAATTAGGACTGATTGTGGGCTATGACCTTAGGTTTCTTGACAGCAAAAATTCAGGGTTTTGTTGGCATTATGTCTCATATTTTTCATTTATTTTGCAAAAATTCTCATTTTACCCCTTAAACACGTGTTTTACGGGTTTCATAACATTAATTTCAGCCATATCACTTATGATTTTCTGATTTTCAGATTATAAACTGTTGAAACTCATAGCAAACAACATCATAATGAATATTCAGCCCATGGGAACAATGTTTCATGAAACAAATAGCATAAAAACTCATTTTTTCTTCATAAAAATTGAATTACCGCTGACGCTCCATGTCTCGGGATCTCGATTTTGGTATGGGACTGCGGGTCAGCCCTCATTCAATGTCGAGCATCTTCACAATCAGCAATCTTCATGTCTACATTGATCCGGAAGCAATCCGGTCTCAACCGGACAAGCTTTCCTTCACCATTCTTCATTTTCCTCTTGTACACAAGAACAACCCCTTAGGGGAGAGAGAGAGAGGAGAGAGAAAGACTAGAATTGGCTCTCTTCATTCAGGCCACCATTGGACGGGCGAAGAATGGCGATATGCTCAGCTTAGAGGGGGGAATCAAGGGCCAATGTCGGTCAGGGGGGTTGTTTGCAGCCTGATAATAATGATCATCAAGATGGGGCGAAAAATGCGCCGCCATGCTGTTCACGTCGTGCTCCTCTCCTCTGTCACATTTTTTTCTCATGTATGTTGGTTAAAAATTTGGGGGGGGAGGGGGGGTAAAGCTCCCAAAGGTCATGCCCAATTTGGCCTCCCAAGTGTCCACCCTTTCATATCTTGACCGATTCTTGGCTATTTCCTCGTTCGGGCTCCGATTCGAGTGCTATAAATTTATGGGCATCCGGCTTGACATCCCGCATTGGCTGGCAACTCTTGATAACCCGCATAGCAGTCTGAAAAATTATCAAAAATCAACAAGGGTCGCTCGGGCGCCTTTTCAGAGTCGTATTTCACTTGGTGCTTAAAATCATCCTAGCTGGAGCCGCCGCCTTCGATGTTGAATATTTTTCCCTAAATTCCACATTTTTTGGCAAATTTTAGGCACATCCCAGGCTCAAAACTCTGCTCTCAGTTGTTCTAATGCCATTGTAACGTTTTTTTTCTTTAAGTTTTGATGTGACAGATATACTACTTACATCCCAAGTTCAGTTGAAGGAATTTCTTGGAGATTTTATCTTTTGCAGTGATGTCGCTTATCCTTATTTCACATGTTGTATATTTAGGAGTGATAAAGTTCTTTTGATGCCTCTAAATAAGCTGTTGTAATTCAGGAGTGATGTAGCTCCTTTGATGCCTATGAATAGGCTCTTGTAAGTTCAACTTTTTAATTTTATATTTTGAATATTAATATAACGGTAGGTCTATATAGAGCTGTGGATTTTTCCCTTGAGCCCCCAAGGGTTTTTTTCATCCATAGTAAGGGACCTTTATTTGAGTGGGGGTGTTAGCTATATATAGTGTTAGCTATATATATTCTATCTATATATAGCACCCCAGGTCCCCTCTTTATATTCCTATCATGTGTGCTCAGTTTACACACTTCTGGGGTTCCACTTCTGGTGTCTCATATCTCTCTTCTCTCCTCTCTTCCTTTCATCTTTCGTCTTCCTCGCAGTTTTCAACACAACCACAACAACAATGGCCTCAAACAGTTCTTCCAATGGCGACTCAACAACAGTGGAATCCTACCAACTGGAATCAACAACCCCAAGTCTCAACAGGAGCTCTGAATCAGAGCAAGAACAGAGGACCTTCTGGATCAACCCAACTAGTTTATGCAGTAATTACAAATACTTCCCAAAACCCTACTACAAGTACTTCAGGAGGTGAAAATCTAAAGGATTACTTATCCAACTCAGTTGCAAGTATCAAGAAAGAGCTTCTGGATGTGATTACAGAGCAGTTACAAACGCTGAAGGTGAATACCGCCAATATATCCACTCCTGTGGGAGCTGGAAGAGATGTGATGTGCTCTAGTACATGGTGCGAAAAGTGTTATCAAGCGGGACATTTAGCCACTGAATGTACCCGAAAGCCAACCATTCCTGGAGCCTTCTGTTCCTACTGTTTGTGAAATAACCATACAGAGGATATTTGCTCTCTGAAAGAGATGCATGAACGAAGACAGAAGGATGAAAATGCAAGATTCAACTTGCTGAAATCTAAAATGACAACACAGAATATTGGACCAAGGCCTAGGGAATTTGGTCCTAATTTCGGTCCGAGGAGGTTTCCCTCTCAAAGTTATAAAGGACGACAGTCTACCGGTGGTCAGAGATCAGAGGTGGAATGTTATAGGTGTGGAGAAAAGGGACATATCTCCCCAAATTGTCCAAACCCTAGACGATCTATGGATTACAAGCCCTTATGCAGCTGGAGCAAAGGTGAAGGACACACTGCAAAGGACTGTCCAAGTCCAGCCCCTATAAAGGCCAATGCCACTGATAGCCAACAGAAGGTACAAGAGCTTGTCTCCAATTTGGTAGAGTTGGAAGTTGTCGTTGTTACGCGCACCAAGAAGAAGGAACCAATTGTTCAAAACGAAAATGATTCTCCTGCTAAGACTGTGAAGTTCAACTTGCCAACAGAGGGACAAAGCAGTACCGAACAGAACAGTGCAGTATAGAGCACTACAGTATACAGACAGTCCCAGAGACAAGACCAGAGGCCCAGGAGATAGAAGATACAGAAGCACTTCCAGAAATAGAAGAAGTGCCGATGCAGCAATTGTTAGCAAAAAAAGGAAAGATGAAAATGGGTGTAGCCCCATTCCCCAGCAGGCTGGAAAAGCCTGTGGATCCTATCAAAGATTATGACTTGGTCAAAGACCTAGACTCTTTTAAACCAAACTTAAGATTCCGACAATTGCTGATGCTGTCTCCCAGTTGTCAAAAGAGATTCAAAAGCATCCTGACAAGAAGACGTGGACTAAGGATCGCTCCTTCAACAGCAACCAAGATCAATAAGGCCCCAGAGCCTGTAAAGAAAGTAGATGTGGCTAATGCCTTCCTAGATCCTAGAACCCTAGAGATTAGTGTATGGATAGAAGGATGCTTCATTTCAGATGCATTGATCGATGGAGGCTCATTAGTAAACATAATGACAGATGTCACAATGAAGGATTTAGGGTTGCAAGGAATTCAACCTACACAGTGGCTTATCATATTGGCAGACCAAAGTAGAGTCAAACTGTTGGGCATCCTCCCATACATAAAAACAACCCTTGTAGGAAGAGACTATTGGCTGACATACCTGGTGGTTAAACCAAATTATTATGGGACCCCTCTGTTGTTGGGAAGACCTTGGCTTTTTGAAGCAAGAGCAAGGATGGACTGGTTCAAAGGAATCCTAACCCTAGGCAGAGGACCCAACAAAGCAGTGTTAAAGCTGTATGGATCACAAAAAGGCAATGGATCCATATCCATTGAAGTCATAACTAACTCCTTCAACGAGGTAATAGATGGTACATCAGGAGAGGAAGAGGCTGTTAAGTAGATCTTTCCTAAGAAAACAGAGGCAAAATCCCTAAAGTAGACACTGTAAGCCAACTGCCAAGGGAAATAAAATCCTTGTCCATAGGTGAATACCTCCTGCCTCAACTAAAATTAACTTCTGAAATCACCTCTGCTGACAGTGAAATAGAAGCATGGATGTACTGTTCTCCCTGTTACATGACAATCCACAGAGACAGAGCAGAGACAGTACAGAGACAATACAATTATAGAGCAGAGATAGTACAGAGGCAGAGCAGATACGGAGCGGCTACAAAACAGAGACAGAGCGGATACAGAGATAGTTACAGAGACAGTTTCAGATACAGAGCCAGAGCGAGAGCCAGAGCCAGAAGCAGAGTTAGCAGCTCTGATAGGAGCCAAAGTAGATGCAGAGGCAAAAGATTTGTTCTTCTCCTACAGAGCCACTACAGAAGCAGAGATAAAGCCTCCAGAGAAAGAGGATGAAAATGATGAGGAAGAAAATGAAGTAGGTTATGAAAGTGTAGATGAAGAATTCCCTCTGATAGAGGATGATCTTGTTGATGTCCCTACAGAAACCTCAGAGGCCGAATATCTCAGGGTGCTGGATGGAATGACTATACTTCCATTTGGGTTGATCAATGGACCACAAAGTATGCAAAATCTGGATAAGAAATGGATTAAAAGCATAAAAATTAAATTCACCAGTGGCTCTTGTTGCCCTGACCATTCAGTCCAAAGAAAAGATGATGATGATACCCCTTGCCAACAGAAGCCAAAAGCCTGAGCCACGGCCCCTAGAAGGTCCGTGCTTTGTGACATTTCTGGACGCATCCTCTGAAGATGAATCCCTAAGTCTAGAAGAAATTACCATTCACACCGAAGCAAACAAAGGTCTCATACCCTTCCAGCAACCTAAACAGACGAATGAGTCATCTATACAGAAGGAGGACACTATTTCTAGCGGAACATTAGACGAGGATACTACTCTCTTGAAAGAGTCAGACCTCTATCCAGAAGCAATCCATGGAACATTTATCCGCGAACTGGAAGGTGAAAGACAATAACATCCATGGATACTGAGGGTACTGAACGTCACTTGAAAGTGGGTCTCAATCTTCCAGAAGAGGAATTAGTGGTCCTGCGAGACCTACTCAAAGAGAACTTAGATGTGTTTACTTGGTCCTACAAAGACCTAAAGGGGATTGATCCCATAGTATGCCAACATCACATTGACCTGGAGCCCGATGCCAAACCTGTAAGGCAAAGACAAAGACGGATGAATCCTAATTATTCTACTCTGGTGAAGGCCGAATTATTGAAACTTCTTGAAGTAGAGTTCATTTATCCCGTGGCTAATAGTGAATGGGTTTCGCCCATTGTGGTAGTATTCAAGAAGAACGGGAAGCTTCGAATATGTGTCGGCTTTCGAAAGCTCAATTCGAAGACAAACAAGGATCATTTCCCTATTCCTTTTACAGACCAACTGTTGGACACAGTGGCAGGCCATGAGCTTTATTCCCTCTTGGATGGATTCAATGGCTATAACCAAGTCCAAATTGTAGAAGATGACCAATCCAAAATAACCTTCACCACAGAATGGGGGACCTATGCCTACAAAGTGATGCCATTCGGACTCTATAATGTCCTGCCACCTTCCAACAAGTAGTGTCTATAGTTTGATTTGAGAGCACTGGGGACACCTACAGCAATGTTTTGACATATGCCGAGAGTATGGGATTTCTCTCAACCCCGAAAAATGTGTCTTTGGCATCTCCGCAGGAGTTCTGTTGGGCCATATTGTCTCTTCACAAGGGATTGCAATAGACCCGGCAAAGATTGAGAAGATTGCCACTTTAACAACACCAACAAACCTCAAGCAATTGAGAGGATTTCTTGGCCATGTGGGCTACTACAGAAGATTTATTGCACATCTCATTACCAAGGCAGTGCCTCTACACAAGCTCCTAAGGAAAGAAGCGGATTTCCTTTGGACTGATTACTGTGAAGAAGCCTTTAATACCCTAAAACATTGCCTTATCCAAGCACCTATTTTACAGCCTCCTGATTGGACGAAGGAGTTCCATGTGCACACCGATACATCATTTGAAGGGCTAGATGCTATCCTATGTCAAAAGCGCCCCTCTAAATTAGATCAACCGATATATTATGCAAGCCGAAAGGTCGCTGATAGGGAACGAAACTATACAGTGATAGAGCTTGAGTTCTTGGCAATGGTGTTTGCACTGGAGAAGTTTCGACACTACCTATTGTCAACGCATTTCAAGTTCTACGTGGATCATGAAGCCCTGTCCTTCCTGATGAACAAAGCAGATGTTAAAGGATGACTGATGAGATGGTTACTCCTATTCCAAGAGTTCGATTTTGAAGTGGTCACTAAGCCTGGCCATTCCCATGTCCTAGCCGATCATCTATTACAGATCCCTCAAACAGAAGAAGAGGAACAAGATGATTCAGACCTTCCTGATGCTTCCTTGTTTCTAGTTGAAACAATTACTCCCTAGTATGCAGACATAGCCAATCTCCTAGCAACTCAACAGTATCTTTCTGGCATCTCAAGCCATGAGAAGAAGAAGCTTCTGTTAGAATCCACCCCCTACACATTGTTAGGCGGTGCCCTGTACAAGAGAGGCAAAGATGAAGTATTACGAAGATGTGTTGCAGGGGATGAAATTGGCATAGTATTGAAAGCATGCCATGACAAACCATGTGGTGGACACTTTGCAGGAGAAGTGACAGCTAGAAGCCTCTGTTAGCAGGATACTGGTGGTCGACCCTCCACAAGGATGCATATGATTACTGCAAGAGATATGATGCTTGTCAGCGAATGGGGAAACCCACCAAAACAAGTGCCATGCCACTGCAACCCATCCTTCCCTTAAAGCCATTTGAGAAGTGGGGGATTGATTTTGTGGGTCCCATTGATCCACCCATCAGACGGAAGCAAAATAGATACATCCTAGTATGTACGGATTATGTCACAAGTGGTGTAAAGCTAAAGCCATGAAGCGAGATGATGGTAACAATGTCGCCATGTTCACGTACGAGAATATTATCATCCGTTTTGGCAGTCCCCTTGAGCTGGTAAGTGACAGAGGTACTTATTTCCTTAACAAAATCATGGAGGAGTTGACGGAGCTGTATAAGATCTGCCATCGTAAGTCCACTCCTTATTACCCCAGAGCCAATGGCCAAGTTGAAGTCACCAATCGCATCCTCTGCTCAATTCTAACAAGAACGATTGCCACACATCATTGCGACTGGGACGATCGACTTATAGAGGCCCTCTAGGCATACAGAACCTTCCATAAGGCAGCAACAGGACAGACCCCTTTCCAGCTAGTATATGGTACAAAAGTTGTCTTCCTTGTTGAGTTGGAATTGGCCTCTTTGCAAGTGATAGTTAAAGAATGCTTGGGAGGTGACGAGTCACTTCAACGCCGTCTCTTGCACTTGGAATGCTTGGATGAGATATGACGGATGGCCCTATAGTGCATGGAAACTACTCAAGTCGTTCAACGAAAGTATGAACTAACCCTGTCATTCTCAAAAAGTGCTCGAAGCACATCTACTTCAATCATAGCTGCCTCCCTCTACTTCTTTGCACTTCGAACAAATTTGACAGTGACAATCTCCTCAGTTTCAAGGTCACAACACTCAAAGACACGACCAAAAGTGCCTTCACCCATCTTGCTCAATATGTTATAGCGTCGATTTAGATTCTCCCCAATGACAAACTGGAGATGGGCATCTTCATCATCACCACACCAGGGTGCATCAACAGCATGCCTAGGTGGCAATTCCTTCTTGTGAGCAGTAGGATGTCTCAGAGCATTCTGATTTGCAAGAACCCCATTCTGGGCTGCATTTTGAGCACACAGAAGTTGGGATGCGATCTGCAGCTGCAAGCAAGCGGTGGCCTCATCAGAGAAGAAGGGACATGGAACGTCCCAGCCAAGGCGCAGACATTTCTTGGGGCGGGTCTCATCTTAGAAGGGACCGGACACAAGGTCGAGAGCCATTCATAGCGACCAAAATCAGCAGAGAAGAGTAGGAGCCCGAGGGGGTAGGGTTTCAGGCAAGGGGACGGCAACAAACAGGAAGCAGTGAGATAAGGTTTCACGGGAACGCGAGAGAGAAGCTCCTCTTGCCTGAGTGAAATATTACTATCAATGGATGAAGTTCGCACAAGCCTTTGCCAAAGCTGCAGTAACTTACCTTTGTAGCTACACAAGAATGCGTATCCAGATTTGCTATACCTCAGCAACAGCTTTGTTCTTGGAACAACAGAATATCGTTACCAGAAAGCGCTTCTGCTCTCATAAATATTTTTCTCTCTCTTTCTCTGCCTTTCGCCTTTCCTCTCACACAGTTTGCTCGCCTTCTTTTCCAAGAACACTCTCTCGTCACTGGATCGTCCTGTGGCACCGTGCCATGGCTGGCACTTTGTCCTTTCAAGTTGCATTCAAAAACTGATGTCGCAAAAGAAGTTGGAGATGAAGAACTCGCTTTTCTGCCCCATCGTCTTGTCCTCCTCTCTAGATTTTGCCCTCGCCTGTCTTCCCCATTGCAGTTATAGGCTTAGGCCTCATAGGGTTGGCAGCATGCCGCCATCCCTCACAGGTGCTGCTGGGCTTTGATACCATGTTGGAAACTGCGAGGAAGACGAAAGACGAAAGGAAGAGAGGAGAGAAGAGAGATATGAGACACGGGAAATGGAATCCCAGAAGTGTGTAAAGTGAGCACACATGATAGGAATATATAGAGGGACCTGCAGTGCTATATATAGACAGACTATATATAGCTAACACTATACAAGTTGAACCATCATTTGAGGCACTGTTGTCTGCAGTGACCACACTGGATTAGGTCCATTATACTGTGGCACTATTTGCATCTGGGGATAGGGGTAGGAAACTGTCCCTGGGACTGCATTTGGTGGGTATACCACTCCTGGCATGGGAAAAGGTAAGACTCCCCTTCCTGGAGTCACTATTGACAGTCTTGGTTCAACTTCCTCATACAATCTTGCACCTTCCACTGCAGCTTGCAGATTGACTGGGCTTCTCAATTCCACGAACTTGCGAACTTCTGGTCGTAGGCCCCTGAGAAACACTCCTTTTTGGATTCCTTCGTCCAAATGATGGTTAGTCCATCTCTTCAGGATGGATTCCATTCGGGAGACATAAGATTCTATTCTTTCTCCAGAGGACTAACTTAGGTTCATGAACTCCTCTCGCATCCGCTCTTCAAAGCCTTCATGCCTGAATTTAGTGAGGAAGGCCAACTTCAGGTCGTCCCATGTGCCAAAAGTTCCTGCTACTTGTCTCTCATATCACTGAAAGGCCGCACCCTTGAAAGTGGCGATGGGATATTGCTAACCAATGCTCAGGGGTTCTAGCATTGTTAGCCACACATGCTACCATGAATTCTGCTACATGAAGATCAGGGTCTTCATTGTACTCTCCCTTAAAAATTGGCAATGGGACTACATTTGCTGGCTTGTCATCAATATTTCCATGATGAATCTGACTAGGAAGGGAACCTTGAGTCGCCATGGGGACTTCTGTAAAGAGTGCTTTTAGAGCGTCAAAGGAGGATTCTGCTGCAAGCTCGTTCTCAGCTTTGATTTTTTCCTTTTCTCTTCTCACGTACCTCTGGACTCGTTCCAACGCTTGTCTCTTTATTGCGTCATTCATCAGGGGGTTGGCTTCAACCAGTTGGTCTGGACTCAACAGGATAGTATCAGAGAGGGCTTCAGTCTTTGATGGATTCTCTGGCCAACATCTCTTCTACTTTCTTCTTTTCAACATCTCTGAACTCAGCTTTCAAACCACTACAAAGGGGAAGATATTCTGTTCTGAAAGTATCAAAACTCATTCTTCTTAGGATCATTGTTGCGTCATTATAATAATGCCAGCTTCTGAGGGTTTCAACAGTGTATGTTGTGAAAAAACACTCTGTCTACCAACTTCTATTGGGTTGCTAATTGAACAAATAGAAGATTATCAGTGCACCAAGCATCCCATGTATCTTGTTGTTGAGCATCCAAGAACAAGTTCCAGCTCTTTTCCTTCTTGTCTTTGTGAACCTCCACAGACCACGACTCCTGAAGCTTCTTCACAATCTCCCACTTGATGATGTCTGGAAACTTCTCAATGAATGCCAAATCTTCCATGGATGGTCATTCTCTCTTTTTCTACTCTTCAATTTGTTCCCAAACAGTTTGCCACCAAGATGCAAGTTTCTGCTGCGTCAACAAGAAGAGGAAATAGTCCACCACATAGAGCATGCATCATGATGGTGATATGTTTCCGCAATTGTGGGATGAAATTATTGTGGAAAGTGGCTTTGATTATGAGAAATTCCAACTCTTCAGTGGAATAAGGAACTTTACAAGCATCCATTGAATTCTCCTCTTCTTGGCAATGCCATTTCCTTCATTTTCAGCCTCTTCTAGTGCTTGTTGATGGCAAGTTTCCCCGACTGCGCACCAAAAACATGGAGTTCCAAGAGGAACACCAAGGAAAAGGGAATTCTCTTGCAAGAAAATCTATCTTGTAACATCAACAAGCTTTTATTTCATTCTTTTGATGACCAAAACAAAGAAAACAATAATTCTTCACGCAACATCATAGTAGATATCTCCCACGGATTTGATAGAATCAACCATAATCTTCAACATCTTCATAGAATTATTCAATAGAACAAAGAACACAAAAGAATACACCATCTTTGAGTGGAAATCAATCACATATTATTCATCTTCAATGTCTTCATAGTTTTCTCTCTCAATCTCTCACATACGGTTACACTGTTTTGATAGATTTGGCTATCTCTGGCTCTCTCTCTCTCTCTCTCTCTCTATCAATAGTACATCATATCCTTACTAAAATAATCTCATAATAACTCTCAATAATCCTTCTTATGTCGTGGATACACCTCCCAAGAGGTATGTCTGATATGAAGAGTCACCAGAGCCATTACAGTGTCTTTTCACAGCTCACTACTGTCACTGTCACTTAGTTTTCTCTTTACAGCTCACTACTGTCACTGTCACTTAGTTTTCTCTTTAGTCTTCAACAGCTGCTTCTTCCACTTGTTTTAGCTCTTTTGAACTTAGGTTTATCATTTCAGAAGGTTAGAAAACTTTCTCAAAGTCACACATACATTCTACAAAACACTTTCAGAAGGTCTACAGGACAGTTTCAGTATAACACCAGAGCAGCTACAGTACAGAGACAGAGCAGCTCTACAAAGGCTCTATAGAAGGTCTATAGAGGGTTACAGAGCATCATTAGAACCTCATAACTCATACTCAAACCATTTCAATATATCAAAAACTGTTCAATAAGCTTTCAAAAGATCTCAATCTTCATCAATCATCAATTCATGCTTTATATAGAAGAAAATCAAAACAAAACAAAAGCTATACAGAACCAATAAGAACCTCAACAGAACCTACCAGAACATCACAGAGCTTCATATCTCCACTAGGAATCATCATGAATTTCCAAAACATAATCAACATCATCCAAAACACTCTCAAATACTTCCTCACTCTAAATCCATCAAAAATCAATTATTCAGACCTCAAAAACAACAAAAATCAATCAAAAATTCAGTCTTTTTCCACTCTCAACACTCCTACCTCCACTTCTCCTACTTCTCCTGTTGCTCCTTCCACTTCTTATCTTACTTCTCATTCCATGTCTATACCTATGCCTATGCCTATTCCCGCTACAATTGTGAGACCATCTGCCAAACTAACTATCGAAGACATTGTGGAGGAGTATGGCTGACATAGAGAAGCCAAAAGTACAAGAAGACCAAAAGGCCCCAAAGACAAAGGATTCGAAGCCAAAAAAGTAACTTGGATTCAAGATGCTATCCGACATCGAGACATCCATAGACTTGAAAAAGGTACTCGAGGAGCGAATTCTTAATTGCAAAATTGAAATCACACTTGGAGAAGTCTTGGGGATTTCCAATAGAGAGTTTCATGATGTTATTATTGACATCATAAAAAGAAAATGGTAAATTATTGAAGAGCCAACTTAGGATATAATCCATTGAGAGGCTTAGTTGTTGCCGAGGCTATTCTCTATGGGTTGCGAATTGAGGAGATTGATTCTGAAGAAGAGACTATTGAGGAGTTTATAGATGGAGCTCTATGTATGTAGTCCAAGAAGTCTCTTCATCCTTTACTTCAGCCTGTACAAAATGATGAGAGCGAAGATGAGCCTAGGTGCCTCGTAGTCTTTTTTCTTGAAGTCACTAGGCTCGTACGACTACAGAAACTATCATCAAGCTTGGTGAGATTGAGACTCCTTGTGTTGCTCTTTTGAATCATGTTTCTGAGATTAATGTAATTGTGCGAGGTTTATATTATACTAGTAGATGGCTAGTTGATGTGGATCATGGTTGATGTATCCGTGCGGCCAACAACATTGCAGGAGATTTGTATGCTGGTTGTGCAAATCTAAAGATTTCTATTGGAGATGTGGATGAGTCTTATCATTTTTTAATACAAAACTCTTGTTCTTATCCTATTATTTTGGGGTAACTATTTATTGCTAAGTCTCAGATAAAGACTAAAGTTTTGGACAATGGGTCACATATCCGAAGCAAGGATGGAAAGAGAGTTGTCTAGTTCATGACCATTTGTATCAATCATGAACGAAATAAGGATTCTTTTAGGGATTCTCCTCTTCCAATAGGAGAGCCAAATTTTTGCTAGGTACCACTCTCTTGCGAGACGATGGTGGTACAAGTTAGGGAAAGCTCTCGCCTCCTCCTGGCAGCGACAGTTTTTCCTCATGTGTTTATGTTGTATTCACTGAAAGTACTTTGTGTTTTCAACATATTTCTTATATGCCTAGAGTTTCCATGCAGTATGTAAAAAGAAAAGAAAAAGAATTGATGATTGCAGGTGTTTTGCAGGAAGAGGATCTGATAAATGGTCTCTTTGATGGCCTTTCATGCCCAAATACTATGGAAGAAATTTTGATATTCCTAAGTGCTAACAAGTAAGAGTGATTATATTTCTTACAAGTCCATTCTCTGGCGATCTATTGCAAAATTGCTAATTTCATGCTTCAAATGAATTTTGGTGTTGAGGATTCTCAGCAAAAAGTATTTCTTGCTGGCATATTTGAGCAAAAAGATTGGGATGTTGCTGTTTATACACAACAAAATTTGTGTTTACCATGGTATTTTCATCGAGAGGTGAAATTTGCAGGTTGTAGCACTGAAGCGTGCGTTCAAAAAAAATATAAGATAGTTGACAAGAAGGTTAGACTAGTTGTAGGACTGCTACCTTTGGACAGTGATCAGATGATTAGAGAGCTGCTATGCAACCTTCTTTACAAGATCCTCCAAGTATCGAACATAAGTTTTCAGCTGAGACATTGAAAGAGATGAAGATTGGGACCGAAGATTTTCTGTTTCCTGAAGAGGTAAGATGTTTTGAAGAGATGTTATGCAGACATGAAAAAGCTTTTTCTTTCTTTTCACATGAGATTGGATGTGTTGATCCTAGGGTTGTGACCCCTATGGTTATTTTTACCATTCCACATGTCCCTTGGAATCTATGTCCAATTCCTATGCCAAGGGCTCACTTGCCCAAATTGGTAGAGCTTTTGAATGAGCAGATCAGGATGGGGATTCTAGAATCATCTTTAGCTCCATGTTCTAACAAATGATTCATAGTTCCTAAGAAGAATGGGACACTCAGATTCATATAGGACCTATAGCCAATAAACAAGGTCACTATTCAAAATGTTTGTGCTAGACCTATTGTAGATGAGTTTGCCAAAGCTTTTAATAGGCAGCTATCTATTCAGTTGGTGATCTTTATTCCGGATATGATCAGTTCCAGCTTTCCCTTGAAAGTAGAGACTTGACGACAATAATGAAGACACCTTTAGGCCTTGTCTGAATGTGTACACTTCCACAAGGAGCTACTAATTCGGTTGGTCATATGATGAATGGGATGAACAAGGTTCTATGAGATTTTATTCCTGAGCTTACTATTCCTTTCATTGATGACTTACCTATCAAGGGTTGTTTGGAAGAAGGAAAATATGAATCTTTAAATGACCATCGATGTAGATTCTTTGTGGCTTCACACATTAGAGATGTTGAGAAGATTGCTTGCAGATTGAAGAAGTGAATTTGACCTTGTTAGGCTCAAAGTCTATTTTTGGTGCTAGAGAAGTTTTGATTGTTGGCCATATGTATGGATATTATGGCATCAAGCCTTCTTCTACAAAGATTGATGCCATAGAGAAGATTGCGGAGACTTGCTCTTCTACTTCGGAGGTTCGCAAGTTTCTTAGAGCTTGTGTGTTTTATCTTATTTGGATTCCTCATTTTTCTCATATTGCAGATTATCTCTATCAACTCTTGAGAAAAGAGCAAGGTTTTTCTTGGGAGATAAAACATGCTAAAGCTATGCATAAATTGAAGAAATTATTGAGAGCTGCACCGACCCTTTGAAAAGTAGATTATGAGTGTGGGAGACCTATTATTATTACTGTTGATACTAGTCCTATCGACATTGGATGGGCTCTTGGACAAGATGATGCAGATGGGAATAGGTATGCTATTCGGTTTGGGGTGAAAGTCCTAAATGAGCCACAACAAAGATATCCACAAGTTAAAAGAGAGCTCTTGGGAGTTGTCATGGCTCTCAAGAATGATAGGAGTACTTCATTTGAGCTGTTGTGGTGGTTGAGACTGATTGTGTCCCTCTTCTAGGTATGATCACGAGTTGTTCTACTTCAAATATTTCCATGCTTAGGTGGATTGGATACATAAAATTCATGAATCTCAAGTTCAGTCACATAGTAGGTAAAGACAATCCAATAGTCGATATGCTTTCATGAGTAAGGTATGATGATATGGATTTTTCTTGCATAAATGATGCTGATGATGGGGCTGATATTTCACCCATACATGCTCATCATATTTGTCATGTGTCTCCTTTGGAAAGCTTTGATGAGCCTTTGTATATAGAAGAGTATTTACAGATTGGTTGTTATTTGAGTACTATGTCTAGACAAGATGGATGGACTGATGCGGACTTCAAGAAGATTAGAAGAAAATCTTATGGTTTCTTCTTGCAAAGCGGGCTACTTTGGGAGCATCCACGAAATAGAGGAGAACAGACATTGAGAGTTGTTTGTGATAGAGCTTCACAGGTGTGGATCATGAAAGAATTCTATGAAAGTCTTTGGGCTGGACATAAACTATTTGGGCAACCTATGAGAAGATCAAAGAGCACTGTTGGTGGAGAGGCATGTATAGAGATATCTCACAATGAGACATGCCCTGATTGCTTGTTGTTCTCTTTAGTGAGGCATAGAGATGAGCTTCATCCTACCTACCCACTATGTATTCATTATAAGTGGGTTCTTGATTTGATTACTATGCATGTTGGTTCATGGCAGATACATTACATTGTTTTGGCATGAGAAGATCTCACAAATCAAGTGGAAGGAAGAGCATTACGAATGAAATATACTTCAATGGTTTGTAAGTTTCTATTGGAAGATGTTATTTGCAGGTGTGGATGCATTGGGAAAGTTACTATAGAAAGAGGGGACTTGGATGCTAATGAGGCTAGAGATTTTTTCTCTTGCCTTGGCATTAAACTTTCTTTGACTTCAGCATATAATCCATAAGGCAATGGAAAGAGCGAAAGAGGAAAGCCTTGGCCAAAGCATGCGATGGATGGGTTTGAGAGTGGCCTAGGTTGTTGCCTTTTGCCTGATGGGCTGATTGCACTACTCATAGTGTGACTACATGATATATGCCAGTTGAGTTGATGTACGGGTAGAAGCCAATCATGCCTATAGAGACTTGCACACTTACTTTGAGTGCTTTACTGTGGCAGCAAGAAGAGATTACGAGAGAAGATCTTTTGGCGCTTTGTATTTTTCACTTGGAGAGAAGACTTGAAGATATTGAGAGAGTGATTCAAAAGCTTAAAGAGGCCAGAATTTGCAGCAAAGACCACTTTGATAGCAGACACAGATTGAGGCCTAAAGAGATTAAGGAAGGAGTTTGGGTGTTGGTCTAAGACAACAGTCTAGACAACCAATATAGTGCTATCTGCAAAGTTTCCAGATGATGGTTTGGGCCTTATTTAGTGCAGCCTATCCATGGCAATGCTACATATTCCATATCAAAACTTGATGGTATGACCTTGTGGATTTCGATTTCAAGAAAAAGAATCAAACTATTCAAGAGAAGAGATGATACAGCCTATGCAGTTGAGGAGTTGGATGATGCGATTTACGATGGACTTGAGCCAAGAGAGGATGAAGATGAAGATGTGGACATTGAAGACACTTTTGCAAAAGATGAAGAGATTGCATTAACCGTCGAGCTTGGCGGTGATTAGGATGGGTAGCTGTGGCCCATTCGGAGGATGTGTAGGTTTGGAGGGAGCGGATGTCATGACACTACACAACTACCACTGCAAACCTGAGGACGGATTTTTTTGCCAATATTTTGGACTCTTTAGTCAGTGTCATTTAGAATTTATTTTCCATTGTGTGTATCCTTTTATCTATGCACAAAACATGTAGATAGGTTAGGCAAATTTTCTTCAGTGCATTCACAATTTTTGTGGAGCATCGTAAATTTCTCAAATCATGATTGATTGGGCATGAACTTCTGTTACATAGCATATTCCTACTAATGCACAGTGCATGGAAAATAAGGTTCTTTGGGATGTGACGAAAGATGCTGTAAAGAAAATTTGGACCAATGTTAATTTTCCACTCCTAGTTCTTCCTACAACACCTATCTTATGCCCATCGACTTCCTTTTCAGAATTTTGAGGGGCCAACTCAACAGCTCCTCAAGCAATTTCTACTTCGTGAAGCTCGTACACTTGACTAGAACTGGCAATTGAGTCATTGAGTAATCAATTGCAAACATTTTGTCATGAAATAGGACAAGCAGGAGCTTGATTAACAACAACAAGTAGATAAAGAGGCTCAAAATAATCTCGAGGAAAATCTTAAACAACTTCAGACACTACAACAAAAAGGCTCCATAGAAGCGCTTGTAGATGCAATATTTGAACTGTGATTAAAAATGCCGGGCACATTTATTAGCACGTCTACTGCTGCGTCTACAATTTCGCATCTAAAAGCGTGCTTATAGTCAGATTTACACACCCATATAGACGCACATATAGACGCGTGTTTTGATGCGCTACGTAAATATATAATCATATTTATAAAAAAGTGGATATATTCATATTGTGCATCAATACATGTGTGTATCTACGCGTCTAAAAAAGCGTTTACTTTGCAAGTTTTTGACGAGAATAGACACACATTTATCCTGCAATTTAGACGCGCTGATAGACGCACAAAACAAAGGTATGAAAAAAAAAATAGAGCATGTGGCTTTGCAAGCCACATGCTCTCTAGTTTTTTTTTCCCCCATCAAATTGTATGCTTAGGGAAAACAGAGAAAGATTATTTCGAAGATTTTTGTATTGAAAACAAAACAATGTATGTAGAACACGAAATTTCATATATATATAGATGAAACATTTTTACATGATGAGTTCTAGTGCTTGTGACCTCAAGCATGGTCATGGTCGCAAGCACTAGTAGAAAGTAATACATATCAAAAATGAAAATTACAAGCCAAGGTGAGGTATGCATGCATGGGGCTCCTCTACATCTCCTCAGAAGAAACATCATCATCGCTACCACCATCACTGCCTGTGCTGCTGCCATTGCCGCCACTACTACTACTAGTCCCCCCCTTCGCTATCCTCAACTGCATTAGGGTTCGTCTACACAAAGGATTAAGGTATATAAATACCATTACAAACAATAAATTAGAGTTACCTATACTTTTCATGTAAAAAATAAAATATACTTTTTCTGGTTGTGGAATCCTCATGGCACGATTATATTGCTCCTCCGTGATGAGTCCCTCCTCATAGAAATGCTGCCAAGTGGACGCTCGGTTATGACCTCGATGGTAGCCTACCTCTCTAAGAGTAGGCATCCTACCAACGATATGATACTACAAAAAAATTTGAACATACAACGTATTAGAACACACTACATAATGAAGTGAAACAAATTACAAAATTTAATTTAAAAAAAGAAATCAAACAATACTTACAAACTCAGGCTCCCATGACTCCCTGCCGCCCGATCCATAATGCGACGATCCCATGATTTCAATCTGGATACGTCACGCCTCTGCATGTTGGCGACTTGTCATTTTCTCTACTGCTCTCTTCTTGGCCTCTTTCCACTCCCTGCGGTGGCCATTGGGTGGTTGGCCATATCCAAGGCGCCCCTGCTCTTGTCTCCGTAGTGACTCCTTGGCACGCGTCATAAGGTGAGACCTCTTGTTATGCAGCGTGTCTCTCACCTTTGACCGTCCCCAATCATCTGAGAATCGTGAATTCTTGGGATTAGGGTATCTTCTATGTACTGCCCGCAGCACCTCTTGCCACAAACCATTTTTTTGGTGCTTGAAGGGAATCATGCAATCTTTGTATGTGGCACAACACTCCTCAAGTAGGCTATCACTTCCCTCCCCTTAGAGTCATGCAAGATACCACCAACATCAATGAACAGAGTAGTACATTTGTGGAGGCTCATCTCTCTCATTTCCCAGTGAGGATGATCGAGAGCCACCTCCTAGGCAACCCCCACAAAGCCCTCGACCTCCTCGTCCTCCCGCACGACTCTCCCTCCTCCCTCGACGGGCACTACCCTCTACCTCACTCAATGCACGTGCTTCTACAGATGCACGTCCTTCGGCCGATCCATGTACTTTAGCTAATCCCTGTGCATCAGCTAATCTGTGTGTATGCATAGTGCGTGGAGTACCTGTTAGTAGAGGTGTGCCAAGGTTTCGTGTTTGTGCGACAGTGCTAGGCAAAGATGTGATAGGTGTCCCAGACATTACACTGAAAACCTCCTCTACAGTGAGAGGGCGACCAAGATAATTGGTCATCTCCCGCATAAATTGCTCCTTGTTTAGAAAACCTCCAAAAGAGCTACTAACACCTCTAGAAAACTCTGCTAAGGTGTTGTTCATGCGTTCCAACTCAGGATCAGTGTTGGAAGATCCAGGATTTCACATCTACACAAGAAAAATCATATTACCCTATGCACATAAAACATATTACATGTTACGTCTATATCTGCGTCTCTGTGTGCGTCTGTCAGCGTGTCTATTTTCGCGTCTATACCTGCGTTTACACTATCATCTGGACGCGCTAACAGACGCGCATAGTCGGACCATTTTTTTCAAACTTGGTTAAAAAACGCGTAAAAAACCTCCATAGATGACAGTCTATAGCATGTAAATAGAGAGAGAGGGAGAGAGACAAACAGGCAGAGAAAGCAAACAAGATTGAGAGAGAGAAGAAGAACTCGCCTTCTTTGCTTGTTTCGACAGGTGGTGGCTAGGTTACAAGCTCCTTGTTCTCCTTCTCCCTTCCCTTGGTAAGTTGCTTGAATCTTCTTCTCTTCCTTGCTGTTTGACTCTTGTTCTTTACTCTTTGGCTCTTCTTTCCTCTTGTTCTCTTTTTACTCTTATTTCCTTCCCTCATTGTCTTCATGAAGTGATAGATAGACATGAGTAGTGATGTCGAGCTCGAACTGCAGAAAACACGCAAAAAACGCAGGAAAGCACTGGTTTGAAAAGAAAGCCACAACATTTTTAAACTTTTTTTATATTTGCATAGTGCGTCTGTAAGCACGTATAATTGTACGTGTATATGTGCAGATAATACCTATTACATGCGTTGACAGACGCACAGTAACAATTAAAGTGATTAGATGCTAGCTTTTGGTTGTTTTTGGATCAACATGACATGACTTTCCTAGTCTTTCAATATCAAAATGTTTGCCTCCATGTTGTAAGTATCAATGCATGCATTTAGGGAATATGACATATATAGACTGTTTGTGCATAGTGGTCCAACAAATCAAGCCTCTTTCTTATTTTCAGGCATTATATATTGTAGTTAAACTCTAACATTTTATATTGTGCAAAAAGGTGTCATTGATTTAAGCTAAGATCTTGATCTACATTGCTATTCATACAATTTCATTTATGTTGGGTTGGACAATCTGCTTGATTAATGCAAGATATGCTTGATATGATGTTTTTGATTGAGAATACTGGTGAAATATATAGAAAATCTTGAGATAAGAGATTGTACACTAGCAAATCAATTGACCTATGTGTGGTGACATATATAACAAAGCTTGAGGATAAGAGATAACACATTGGCAACATATGTGGTGACTTACTAGACCATCCCACTTGCAATTGCATGTAAGTATCAATAGGTGGATAAAGCACGAATGGTTTTTAGGTAGAGAGAGATAATGCAATGAAGGTGTATACGAAAGAGATAGAGAAAGTCATATTATCCATCAATCAATCAAATATATGTACATGAAGTGACTTGACATAGTAATTAGAGTATCGTCATTTTTAGGATGCTCCATTGACTTCTACAAGTTCCCATAACCTTGAAGTAGATAGCCAACCACACTGTCCATGGAAGGAAAACTTGACCTCATCAAATTAACCAAGTTAATTTACTTATACATTTCATAGATAAGGGATTTGTAGTTGGCTTGTTGATATTGCAAAGTATCCTTACAGTGATCTATTTTAGTCACCAACAAGTGGACACATTGGCTAAAGATGATGAAAAGAGGACATGTGCACATTGGCTACATGTGGTCCACCTTATCTAAAATTATATGTGAGCTATAAGTGCATCTTGACATGATTGGAATAGCTTGCACATGCACAAGCCAACTGATTTACATAAATCTACTCATGCTATGAATTGGTATGCATATCTTTCTTTTGCTTTGATTGTATTGATTGTGATGTATATTTCTCGAGAATAATGAGAATCAAGGGACTACCCTAAAAAGTGAGGGTACTCCCTTGAATCACCGAGTAAGCTTTGATCTATAAGTTTATGCATGGCTAGGTTAAGTGCACAACAAATGAGACATGTGAGTGTATTGATCAGTTCTCTCTCTCTCTCTCTCTCTATATATATATATATATATATATATATATATATATATATATATATATATATATATATATATATATATATATATATATATATATATTGCACATGCACAAGTCAACCTTTGATCTATAAGTTTTAGCCATGGCTAGGTTAAGTGCACAATAGATGCAACATGTGCATGTATCAATCACTTCTCTGATAATTATGTCGTATATACATCCAATCATCATGCCCTATCCAATCACATTTGTATAGGGCATGATTGGATGTATATAGGGCATGAAATCACATATATATAATTAGCTTTGAATGATTGGATGTATATTTGTAATACTCAAAAAGAAGTAAAGTTGGTAATGTATATCATGTCCTATACATGTATGCCCTATACATGTATATCATGTCCTTATGATCCTATACATGTATGTCATGTCCTTATGATCCAGGTATAATTATGTCGTATATACATCCAATCATGCCCTATCCAATCACATTTGTATAGGGCATGTTTGGATGTATATAGGGCATGAAATCACACATATATAATTATCTTTCAATGATTGGATGTATATTTGTAATACTCAGAAAGAAGTAAAGTTAGTAATGTATTCAAACAAATACTAGCTATTAAGAGGTTTGGTCATATTTAGGAACTTTATGAGAAATGAAAAATATGTGCGTTTATTTTCCATCTATAGGCATGTTTATAAAAGCAGATATATAGACGCGTTCTATATACTAGCGTAAATAGACACGCTGATACACGCGCTTATAAACGCGCCCGCTTTTTCACGTGTATAGTGCGCGTCTATAGGGCCTTTCTCTTGTAGTGATAGACGTAGAATATAAACATATCTACTTTTTTATAAATATGATTATTTATTCACGGAGTGCATCAATAAGCGTGCTTATATTTGTGTCTATTTTCGCATCTATATGCGCGTGTAGTTTTCCCTATAAGTGCGCTCGCAGACGTGAAATTTTAGACGCGCTAGTAGACGCGGTAATAAACATGCCCGACATTTTTAAACACAACTCAAATATTGTGTCTACAAGCGCGTCTATGGAGTCTTTTTGTTGTTCTGTCTCTCAAAAGCTTTTTATACACATGAATTACACCATTATCTCCATCTATAATTTGTCATGTTCTTCTGAGGAGCTGCTTAGTTTGTGAGAAGCCCTTCAACTCCAACAAATCCACATGCAGTATTTTGTTGGCACTTGTTTCGACCTTAGTTCCAAGCTAGCATCATTGTCTTCTGTAGGGCCATCTACACTGATCCCGCTTATGGCTATACGGTCGGTCCCTCTTTCATATTTCCAATGATAGTGATGTTATTTTAAAAGTAAATAAATAACATAACTTCATATTCATATATGGTGGATGTCAAGCGGTGTTGATTCATTGGCCAAAAAAATCCGACTTGTAGTTCCAGTTGACCACGTCTTGCTATCGCAGCCAAAGTGCTCTTTCCTGGCTTGTAGTGCATCTGGATTGCAAAGGCAAGGTGAGAAGCAGGATACTCAAAGTGATAGCTAACTGCTGACAAGTCGGATGAACTCCCCACCACCCCAGGTCATGCAGTCCTCCCTATGATAAGTTGACGTCGAGTGATCAACAATCTTTAAGTGACCACTTCAATATCTGCAGATGACCTTCGTTGTAGCAACGTCCTCTTCTGACCTTCGTCATCTCTCTCATAGCAGCATTCAGTGATGATCTCTTTCTCTCATCCCCATCCTCCGATGTCGTAGAGCTCCTCAGCTACTTCTCTTTGATCCTCTTCATGTCTATTTTTGATATTGTAGGTCTCGATACTGCATGGAATTCGACTCTTGCAGTGGAAACTTCATTACCTTCAATGTCATTTTCTTCAGCTATCATTCTTCTTCTCCACCTTGACTCCCCTATTCATTGCACTCCCCCTTCTTTTAAACTCATAGACCACCTTTATTAATAGCGCCACCCTCAACAAAGCTTACCCTAGAAAAACATCAAAAAGTTTCCGAAAAGCTTTGTTCTTTAACATCAATGATGACGTCTTGTCATGTTATGTTTTGAGTGCTATCAGAAAATGCCAATTAAGTTTTTTCCTACGTCACATTATCGTAATGCCGTCAACCCTCCATAATGTCCTCCACTTCGTCAACACTTCACGGAGTTTTAAATTCAATTTTGTCAACTTTTACTTTTTTAGATTATCATACTTTGTTCCTGACTTTTAATACTCATCTCAAATACGTGAAAGTTTATCTTTATTCTTTGTGATAATAATCTTTCAGCCATAGCTCTATTTGCTCCTCTTGAGAAACAAGTACTTGCTCTTTACTCTATATAGAGGCATGTAATTGCGTATCTAAAAAGGTGTGTACTCTGCAATTTTTTGACGATTATAGACGCGCATTTTTCCTACATTTTAGACACGTGGATAGGCGCGCAAAACAGAGTATGAAAAACTAACCAGAGAGCATGTGGCTTTGCAAGCCACATGCTCTCTGTTTTTTTCCCCCCCCATTGAATTGTATGCTTAGGGAAAATAGAGAAAGATTATTATACTGAAAGCAAAAGAATGTGGAGAGCCAAACTCCATATATTGATAATAACACATGATGAGCGTACTATGCTGAAACATTTGTACATATTTCGAAAATTTTTATACTGAAAACAAAACAATGTACAACACAAATTTCATATATAAAGATGAAACATTTTCACATGACAAGTTCTAATGCTTGTGACCTCAAGCATGGTCATGGTCGCAAGCACTAGCTGAAAGTAATACATATCAAAAATGAAAACTACAAGGCCAAGGGGAGGCATGCATGCACGGGGCTCCTCTATATCTCCTCAAAAGAGGCATCATCGTCGCTACCACCACCGCTGCCGCTGTCGCCACCACTACTTCTAGTCTCCCCTTCACTATCCTCGACTGCATCAGGGTTCACCTACACAAAGGATTAAGATATATAAATACCATTATAAACAATAAATTAGAGTTACCTATACTTTTCATGTAAAAAATAAAACATACCTCTTTTGGCTGTGGAATCCTCATGGCACGATTTTATTGCTCCTCCATGATCAGTCCCTCCTCGTAGAAATGCTGCCAAGTGGACGCCCAGTTATGACCTCGATGGTAGCCTACCTCTCTAGGAGTAGGCATCCTACCAACGATATGATACTATAAAACAATTTTAACATACAACGTATTAGAACACACTACATAATGAATTGAAACAAATTACAAAATTTAATTTTAAAAAAACAAATAATACTTACAAACTCAGGCCCCCATGACTCCCTGCCACCCGATCCATAATGCGACGATCCCATGGTTTCCATCTGGATATGTCGTGCCTCTGCATACTAGCGACTTATCCTTTTCTATGTTGCTCTCTGCTTGGCCTCTTTCCACTCCTTGCGATGGCAATTGGGTGGTTGGTTATATCCAGGGCGCCCCTGCTCTTGTCTCCAGTGACTCCTTGGCGCGTCATAAGGTGAGACCTCTTGTTATGAAGCACGTATCTCACCTTTGACCGTCCCCAATCATCTGAGAATCGTGAATTCTCAGGATTAGGGTACCTTCTATGTACTACCCTTAGCCCCTCTTGCCACAAACCACTTTTTTGGTGCTTGAAGGGAATCATATAATCTTTGTATGTGGCATGCATGACACTCCTCAAGTAGGCTATCACTTCCCTCCCCTGAGGGTTATGCAAGATACTACCACCATCTGTGATAGAGAAGTACATTTGTGGAGGCTCACCTCTCTCATTTCCCAATGAGGGTTATCGAGAGCCACCTCTTAGGTAAACCCCACAAAGCCCTCGACCTCCTCGTCCTCCCGCAAGACTCTCCCTCCTCCCTCGATAGGCACTACTCTCTACCTCACTCGATGCACATGCTTCCGCAGATGCACATGCTTCGACCAATCCATGTACTTCAGCTGATCCCTGTGCATGGGCTGATCTATGTGTATGCATAGTGGGTGGATTACATGTTAATAGTGGTGTACCATGGTTTAGTGTGCCAAGGTTTGGTGTTTGTGTGGCAGTGCTAGGAAAAGTTGTGATAGGTGTCACAGATATGATACTAAAAACCTCCTCTGCAGTGGGAGGGCGACCAAGATAACTGGTCATCTCCCCCATGAATTGCTCCTTGTTCAGAAAACCTCCAAAAAAACTACTAACACCTCTAGAAAACTCTGTTAATGTGTTGTTCATGCTTTCCAAATCAGGATCAATGCTGGAAGATCTAGGATTTCACATCTACATAAGCAAAAATCCATTATTACCCGTGTCACCTGCATCTATACCTGCGTCTATACCCACGTCTATTAGCACGTCTATATACGCATCTAAAAACACATCTAGACTGTCAGCTAGATGCACCTACAGACGCGTAAAGTGGGACCATGTTTTCCAAAACTGTTATAAAAAACACGTAAAAAACCTCCATAGATTGTCTGAAGCTTGTAGAGAGAGAGACAGAGAGAGAGAGAGAGAGAGAGAGAAAGAGACAAAGAGAAAGCAAAGAATATTGAGAGAGAGAAGAAGAACTCCTTGTCCTCCTTCTCCCTTCCGGCCCTTGGTAGATTGCTTGATTCTTCTTCTCTTCCTTGTTGTTTGGCTCTTGTTCTTTACTCTCTGGCCCTTTCTTCCTCCTCTTTTTACTCTTATTTCCTTTCCTCCTTGTCTTCACAAAGTGATAGATAGACATGATTAGTGATGTCGAGCTCGAACTGCGAAAAATATGCAAAAAAGACAGGAAAGCAATGGTGTGAAAAAAAGCCACAACTTTTTTAAAAATATATATATATTCGTGTGGCACGTCTATAAGTGCGTGTAATTGTGCGTCTATATGCGTAGATAAAACATATTACATGCGTGGATAGATGCGATTACAATTAAACTTATTAAAATGCTAGCTTATGGTTGTTTTTGAATCAACATGACTTTCCTAGTCTTTCAATATCAAAATGTTTGTCTCCATGTTGTAAGTATCAAAATATTTAGGGAATATGACATATATGCCAAATGAAATCATATATGTCCTTATAATTCATGTGAAATTATGCCGTCATCTTCGACTAGTATGGGACATGCTGAGTCAACAAACAGTACATCCTCCATTGAGGACGAGACATTGCGTCTTCACAATCGAGACGCTTAGCTATGATGGAAAATCAAATGTATGTGTGATCGTTGTCGAGGATGTTTTTTTCGAGCACATTGAATCATAATGTTACACCTCAGCATGTACGGAGAGTGGGACCAAGAAAAAGATCGAGTAATTTTTACTACTTTATTTGCACAAATATTATTGGTCTATGTTGCATCTTCACCATTTAACAAAACCTCCTTTTTTTTATTGAGCAAGATTCGGTACCACATTCTCAAAGAAGAGGTGATCCTTCTTGCCTTTGTACCTGTTGCCAACATATAATGCATGCTCATCTCTAGAGGTACTTGGTTCTTCCTTAGTTTTTAGCTTCTTTTCCTCTTCTAACACTGATGCCTGGATATCAACAAGTTCAGGATTTGGCATGTTGATTAAAGTTGTTGATACATTATTATATTCAGGAGGCAAACTCTTAAGTAGAACACCGATGCAAACATCTTCGTCCATTTTAATGTTGATTCCTACAAGTTGGGTTAGGAGTCCTTCCATGTAATTTAGATATGTGGCAAGTGATGTGCTGGACTTCATTTCAAGCCTGAAGAACTCAATCAGGAGACCGTACTTTGATGATTTATATTGTGCACTGAACAAGGTGTCAAGTCTCTTCCATGTATCCTGTGAGGTCTCACAGTTATCCACATGGTGGATATAGCTATCATCTAGCTCCAGTTTAATAATGGCCTGGGCTCTGTCATCATTCTTTTGCCAAGTAGTTGCAAGGTCCGCATCCCGAGGTTTCTTCTCTTTGCCATTTGTGATGGCCCAGAGACCCTTCTTCATCAAGATGAGCTTGATGTGGGTTCGCCAGGTGTGAAACCCGAATCCTTTAAATCGAGCATTTGGAGAGTCTTTTCCCATGTTGAGGTTGCAAGATCAGCAGCAAATCATCTCCAAAATTCTCAGTTTGCAGCAGTAGAGGAGTTGGTTGTGTCACAAGACACAAGTGCTAAGAGCACTAGATGAGTGTCAATGGACACTATGTTTGTATCTTCTTCCTTGAGTCTTCAAATCTTCAATGGATTCATTGATTGAATCTTTGATGTAGACAGCTCCATGTCTTTCTGCAAGTATGATAGACAAGTCTTACATGCAATGTAAATGGGCAACAAGAGTAATGTTACTCTTTATGACAGGTAACCACCCAAGAGACTTCATGCTTGGTATTTCCATGATGGGATCAGCTTAAAATTTCTGAAAATTTCCAGCACAGAGTTGAAATCTTAATGTGTCAAAAGATATAAGTGAAGGTAGTGTTAATCAACACTCTTAAGTACCAAGAGATACTATCTTGAATAATTGATACTAGATGTTGATGCTGATAATGATTCTTTTATACTTCCCCTCCTTGATGATTTGAGTGGTGAATATTGCTGGGAATTTCAGTAACACACTGGATTAGAGTGGCAAAGGCTTGGGTTGAGTGTCAGGAGTGTGAAAATGAAAAAAGATGAAGCTTTTAAACTTGTGGCTATGGTGTCCCACAGTTACGGTTTTCAGCCTGACTGAGTTTTCTGCTACAACAGCCTGCAAAACACGATCATCCGGCGTCAAACTCGAGCTGGAGGTAGCTTAGGACATGGGCTTACAAAGCCCTATGGTCGTAGAGTAAATCACGCAGCGTGGAGAGAGAATCAATGTATGGACTGGAAACCGGCACAGAGATTACAGTGAGCTCGAATTTCCACAATGCTGCGTTCTGATGTGCGCAATGTCGAACTGTGATGTAATAGGAGGTTGCGCTCGACCTAGGCAAGATATCTCCAGAAGAAAGCATGTTGAAATATTGACTGTGGAGGGAGATCAAGAAGCTCCAAGGAGGCAGGGTGCAGGTTGGGCTATGGCAGACAACAGTTCAAGATCAAGGTCCAATTGAAAATAGAGTCATGAGCTGGCATTGAGCTAGACTGAGGTGGAGATGAGCTGAGAGAGTAGTGAAATGAGCTAGGCCATGCCCGACTGCGCTCTGATACCATGTTAGAGTGAGCGGGATCTAGGACATGGCAGTGAGATATGGTGGATGGAAGGAGAAGAGTAAACTCATGACGGAGGAGACAAAGACATTGTTTGTTACACAAGTGAATTAGGTTCCAAGATTGAGACTTGGACTCATAAACACAATCTTGTGTATGTGGACAATGACACTGACACTTTACTATAAGAAAAGAGAACTATCATTGCATTAAGAAAAGGAAGCAAGTACAATGCTTTATAGGAAAGTAGAAAACTGTAGTAGGCACCACTGTGCATATGGGATAGGTAAGCCTGCATGTCCTTGGCCCTGATGCTCCATACAAAGAGGCTGTTAGTGAGTGTGATTACTGAATCTCAACAACTTGCGTATATGAAATTCTAGGGTTTTTTCCAATGGTGCAAGTGTATCTCATGAACAGAAACTAACATTTCATGTGTTTCTTTTAACCATGATTGCGAAACATGAATTCTAAATGACTATTCATGCAGCACTGAACTGGTTAAAAAGCTATCATTTTATGTGAAGTAAGGCAATAACCTTATCATTTTATGTGTGTAAAAGCTAACATTTCATGCATATAATCTTATGCAAATTCCAAACTCTACCATTTCATGCATGCAACTTAGTGCTTAGAGTAAACAAAACCCTAAGAATTCGTTCATACACGTCACCAAGCCTTTCATCACTTCCACAAGAAATAATACCTAATTAATTTTAAAGCTTAGAACTTGGGTTTGATTCGCGTTTGTTGCATTGGTCGCTCTGCTCACCTCTCCAGTATTACCTGTAGCCTTGGCACCTACGCTTCCCACGACTTTCTTCTTGGGAGCCATTTGCCTCGCAGAGATTGGACAGTCCGGACCTTAACGGTTTTCGGGACGACAGGTTCGGGTAGGAAAGATCGCTGGATGGGGTCCTTCATCGAGGGGGTGGTTTGAGTGTGGCTCCTTGAAGTTACTCACCAACTCTCACTCTCTCTCCTTCTTTCTCTCTGTCCCTCTCTTCTTCTTCTTTTCCTCCTCTTCTCCTTCTTCTCTTCCTCCTCTTTTCCTCCTCTTCTCCTTCTTCTCTTCCTCTCCTCTTCCTCTTCTTCTTCTTTTCTCTTATTCTCCTACTCTCTCTCTCTCTCCTTCTCTTCTTCTTCTTTTCTCTTATTCTCCTACTCTCTCTTTCTCTCTCTCTCCTTCTCTTTTTCTCCTCTTCTCTTATTCTCCTACTCTCTCTCTCTCTCCTTCTCTTCTTCTACTTCTCTCCTTCTTCATTCTCTCCCTCTTATTCTCTCTCCTCACTCCTTCTCTCCTTCTCCTTCTCTCCCTCTTCTTCCTCTTCTCTCTCTCCCTCCCTCCTTCTTTCTCTTCTCTCCTTCTCCTTCTCTCCCTCTTCCTCCTGTTCTCTCTCTCCCTCCTTCTTTCTCTTCTCTCCTTCTCTCACTCTTCTTCTCTTTTCCCTCCCTCTCCTTCCTCTTCTCTCCTTCACCTTCTCTCTCTCCTCATGGGGGGGAAGGGGCCCACGGTGACTGACGATCAGGGGGGTGGCTACGGTCGAGAGCCCGGGGGGAAAAGACCCACATCTACTGGCGATTAGGTGGGGGGTGGCTACGATCGAGAGCCCCAGGGGGGGATCCGCAGCGACTGCGAACGGAGGGGGGAGAAGACCTTGAGTCGGAGACCCAGGGGCCTGCGCAGCAGAGCTGCCATAGGGAGAAGGTCGCGATGTAGGGGAGTGGGGGCGTAGTCTCTCTCTGAAGCCGGGGTAAGGGGAGAAGCCTCCCCTTATATAGGGGGGAGGAGGTGGGTATCATGGTCACCCCTCCCACCTGGGGGGCTGCGTGCCCCCCAGCACCACCACCCCCTCTCTCTCTCTCTGCCCGATGTGCTATCGGCGGGGAGAGAGAGCGGGTTAAAAAAAATTGTAGTGATGATTTTTTTTTGAAATTACAAAGGGGAGTTCTTATGGGAGGTAGCATGGCATGTTACATCCTCTCCCCCTTAGAGGAATCAAGATGTCCTCATCTCGAGAGGACCTGGGGGTATTATTAGTTGAGATTATCTTCATCCATCCAGATAGCATCCTCTTAGGGATAATCTTTCCATTGGACGAGGTATTCTTTCATGGTCCTTGACCTCAAATGCCTCTCCCTGACATCTAGGACTCTATCAGGTCGTAGCTCAAGGACTCCTTGGCTAGGCATTACAATTTGTTGATCATCAAGTACATGATTCGGATTAGGTAGATACTTTTTCAATAGGCTAACATGGAATATATTATGAATCTTTAGGGTTGCGGGCAACTGTAGTCTGTAAGCATTAGGTCCTAGGAACTTATTGATCCTATAAGTTCCACAATATCTTGGACTTAGCTTCTTGTACTCTCCCAAGGACAGTGAGCTCTTATTAGGGCATACGCGGATGAAGACCATATCACCTTCAACGAAGGATCTGTCTTGCCGTTTCAAGTTTGCGTAAGCCTTCTATCTATCCTTGGTGGCTTGGATGTCTTGTCTTATTGATTTGATTAGGTCATCCATGTCTTCCAGCATCTGCCTTGAAGCTTCTACCCTCAAAGTTGGATCCGAGAAGCTCAAAGGGGTACGACAATCATGCCCATACAATCCTTGAAAAGGGGTCATTTGAATACTCTGTTGGTAAGAAGCATTATAGGAAAACTCAACCAGTGGCAAATATTGAATCCACTTTTTGAGTTCCCAATAGCAGTATTCCCTAAGCATATCTTCAATGACTTGATTAACCCGTTCTGTTTGACTGTCAGTTTGGGGATGGTAAGCTGTACTGAAACAGAGTTGAGTCCCAATAGTCTCAAAGATAGCCCTCCAGAAGTGTGATGTGAAGAGAGAGTCACGATCACTAATGATTCTTCTAGGTAACCCATGCAGTTTGAATATTTCCTTGATGAATAATCTTGCGATGTCCCTTATAGTTTGTCTTGATAGGGATGAGATGTGCAACCTTGGTGAGCATATCTACTACAACCATAATAGAGTTGTATCCTCCCTGAACTTAGGGTAGGCCAACAATGAAGTCCATACTAATGAATTCCCATTTCATTTGGGGAATGTCAAGTGGTTACAATTTCCCAGGCATTTTGACATGTTCTGCCTTGATGCCTTGACAAGACAAACATTCCGTGACATATTTGAGAACATCACCCTTGAGCCTATCCCAATAATAGCTCTTCATGACTGCATTAAGGGTCTTGGCATAGCCAGGATGTCTTGAGAAAGGGGAGTCATGGGCTTTCCAAAGAATCTTCTGCTTGAGAGTATGGCTTGCAGGGATACATAATCTTGTCCTAAAGTAGACAAGTTCGCTACCGATAGAGAATTCTTGATACTTCATCTTTAGCTTCAGGTCTTGATCCTTAATGGGGATCTCCCTTAGCAATTTCTGATAGACTGGGTCATGACATGCCTCTTCTTTAGCTAGCTCAAGAATTGGGTTGTTTGGCATTGATACCTTTGTGGCTAGTGACCTTGCTGTTGATGGATCTTGCAAAATAAGAGAGTTTAGAAATACCTTGCGACTGAGTGCATCAGCAACAACTACATTCTCTTTTTCAGGCCTATATTTGATTTTCAAAATCATATTCTTTCAGCACTTAGATCCATCAACGTTGTCTCATATTGAGCTCATTATGGGTGAACATCCATTTAAGACTCTTGTGGTCTGTCACTAAGGAAAATTTGTTACCTAGCAAGTAATGTCTCCAAAGTTTGAGAGCATGGATGATAGCCAACAGCTCCATATCATGGGTAGCATAATTCCTTTCATGGCTCTTCAATTTCCTTGAAGAATATGCTACCGGATGACCTTATTGCATAAGCACACATCTTAAAGCAAGTGCACTAGCATCAGTTACCACTTCAAACTCCTTACTAAGATCAAGACGTTTCAGGATAGGTGCTGATACTAAGCTTTGCTTTAGTTTGTCAAAGCTCGTCTGTTTGGCAGGTGACCATACAATTGCTACTTGCTTCTTTAGTAGATCAGTCAGGGGCACTGCAATCAAAGCATAATCTTTGATGAAGATCATGTACCATCCTGTCAATCCAAGAAAGATACGTATTTCTTTGATAGAAGTTGGTGTTGGCCATTTTAGAACGTCTCTGACCTTAGCTAGATCTACTGAAATTCCTTCCGCTGATACAATGAATCCCAGATATTCAATTTGTCGCTTGAAAAATGCACACTTTTTCTTCTTGGCATAAAGCTTGTGTGCCCTCATTGTTTTAAGAACAATGTGAAGCTGGGGTTCATGATCTTTTTCCTGTCTAGAGTAGACTAGGGTATTGTCAAAGAAGATGAGTACAAAGTCAACGGCCCTAAAGATATCCTGCAATAACCTGTTGAAGGTAGCAGGAGCATTCGTTAGCCCGAATGACATCACAAGGAATCCAAAGTGTCCATACCTTGTGCTAAATGCAGTCTTCAGGATTATTTTCTTCCTTGATGATAATATCCAGATCTGAGATCTATCTTAGAGAAGATCTTCGCACCTTGAAGATGGTCAAGTAATTCATCTATTCTTGGAATGGGATATTTATTTTTTATGGTTGATTGATTCAACCCTCTGTAGTCAATGCATAGCCGAATCGTTCCATCTTTCTTCTTTTGGAATAGTACTGGAGCTCCCCATGGCAAACTGCTAGGACGGATGTAGCCTTGGTCTAACAGTTGCTTGAGTTGCTCTTTCAGTTCAATAGCTTCCGGGATGGACATCCTATACGGCCTCTTTGCGACTAGTGTAGCTCCTGGCGCCAGCTTGATTTCGTGGTCGAATTCCCTTTAAGAAGGAAGTTCTGTCAGCTCTTCACGAAATATTTCCGCGTATTCCCTTAACCATGAAGGTTCTTCCCCAAATTTTTGATTATGATCTAGCTTATTAAGTTTAATCAGATAGATAGATAGGCTCTTTCTAACTCCTTTTATTATCCGTGTTGCTTTTGTGAGCTGTATTTTTGGCTTACCAGCCTCTCCTTGAGTTGTAACTAGTTTCTCTTCAGAATTTTGGAAGGAGACTTGGCCCTTTCCACAGTGGATGTGGCCATTGGATATTAGCCAATCCATTCCGAGTAAACATTCGTGGACACCTAGGTTCATTACCTTGAATCTCACCGAAGTCGGCTTCCCACCCAATAGGAATTTTACCTTAGCAGTTCGCCTAGTACAAGAGACCTCACGACCATTTGCCAATTCCACAAGTAAAGTAGGTACATCTATTATGGCTATCCCTAGCCTTCTTGCACAAATCGGTGAAATAAAGGAATGTGTACTGCCACAATCAATTAGGGTTTTGAAGCTTTTACCTTCATAATCTGATGGAGTTTGGATCATCGAGAATTGGTGATTCGGACCCTTTTTGTGAAGAGTGGCATGAACCGTTGACCTCTCAATGTCAGCATCCATGGATGGATCTTCTTCATCGCCCAGCTCCTTGTTGGAAACACTGGAGGTTCTCCCTCTAGCCATGATAGTGGTTCCCTGGCCATGGGCGGCTCCATGGAATTGCCCTTGGCGATGTCCTCTGCTAAGCTTGGGACACTGCCTCTTGAAGTGTCCAGGTTTGTTGCAATGGAAGCAACGTAGATTGTGGTCATTACCTTGTGTAGGAACAAAGTTATTGACAGCATTGGCCCTATCTTTCTTCCAAGTTTGGCTCAGATTTTAACCCTGTGCTCTGTTAGTTTGAGCCTTGGACATACCCTTGTTCTGACCTCTGTAAGGCCATGTCTTATTGTTCCTTGGTTTAGTCTGCACCTCCTGTATTATCGGTGCAACTCGAATGAGTGCGTCTTGTAGGTCCATTGGGTGCATTGATTCCAAGCGGGTGTTTATGGGTGGATTTAACCCAGCACAAAACTTTGACACCTATTGGGTCATATCCATTGGAGGCACGTGCTTTAAGAGAGAAACGAACTTTGAATAATATGCATCAAGGGATAGTCCAAGCTGCTTCAATTCATAGAATTCATTCATCTTCTGTGTGCGGTAGGCAGGTGGTAGATACCTCCCTCACACAGCTTCCTTAAGCTTCTCCCAAGTGACTGTCCCTTCCGAGATCGCTTGGTCTCTACACCACAGTTTCCACCAAATTCTTGCTTCACCAGTAAGCTTAAGTTTGGCGAGCATGGCTTGGTTAGGAGGTGTAGTTCCTGCTGCCTCAAAGTAGTCCTCCATGGACTCGATCCAGATCTCGACTCAGCTTGAATAGTCCTTCCCTTGCCATCAAACTCATGTGGCTTAATTTTTTTGAGGAGGAACTTCTTCTCTTAAATCATAGCTGAACTTAGTGCAGGAGTCAGACTTGGAACTTGCGGTTGCGGTTGCGTCTGGACAATAAGATTCCTAATGTTAAAAACTTATCAAACGTTTCCCATATTATGTTAATATGACTAGCATAACTTTTAGCCAAGTGACTTAATCACTTAACTCCTTTGCCAACATTTACAATCAAGATAGACAATAGTAAAAAGTTTTATTTATTCATGATGGCATAACCTTTGTGCATGTTTTCTTTTGAAAATGTAGGACAAGCTGATTGATACATCAGTTTGGGAAAAATAGGATTGTGTTACAATCAGCTACAGGGAGGAGTGAGTAATAATATGAGTGGGGTCCTAGATTTTCAGGAAGCGATAAGTCATAGAAAGCTCTAGGTATCCCTTCCTTTGATACCCGTTCTTCTCATAGTGCCCTAGCACATTGATCCTGTCGGCAGGGATCACTCGGGTCACTTCTTCATAAACATACTTATTCTACTTGACTTGCCGACCGCCAACATGCAAGGTTGCGTTTGCGTGAGCTTCAACAAAGATGAATAGCTTTACGATCTTTAAATCCTCCATCCACTTGATTCTCTTTAAGTTGGTCTGAAGGTACGCGAGTTGGTGGGCTGCTATGTAGTATATTCATGATTCTCCCGTCCATCTCTGTTCTGCATATAGGGGTGAAGGATTATAGATGCAGTCCAAAATATTCATCATGCCTAGTCTCTGATGATAATACGAAGTATGCATTGTAGTCATAAACATGACCTGGAACACCAAGAACTTGTTCCATGCTTCGTGACTCTGCAATCCAGCATCCATAAGTGAGTAAGGAAATGTTTCTCAATAGAAAACGCTGCTCTATTCCACTCACCTTTCCCTGGCTACCCCCTTGTTCCCTTTATTTTCCTCCATTAGGTTCCCCTGTAAATCTCAAATCCCGTTGGTTCGCTCTGATACCAACTATAACGTGTCCGCTTTTTCGCTTGTGGGACATGTCTTAGCAGCCCATCAGGAGGAGGGTCTGAAAGGCTCCGCCTCGCACTCGCAAGGAATGACATAGGGTTTGCAATCTAGGTCTTCTCGAGTCTGCCCGGAGCAGAAGTGTTCGACCGTTCCCACTTGGGATCGACTTGAGGTCAGGGTTCCTTTCCTATCAGCAAAGTCTCTAGGAAGAAGCTAGTGTCGAGCTCCAGATGTACCACTTTGCGTAGGAACAATAGAGTCGAAGCGGATTCATGCTGCACTTGGTTCATGGAGAATGGAAAATGAGAGGGATGCGAAGCTCAACCTCTCTGCAATATGGCATAGTCCCATTCCTTTCCCCTAAAATAGAATAAACTGGGATTCTACATCTACTGACACTAGGTCTTCATATGTTGTCAAGCTTGCCATGGCAGACGTGCAAAACATTTGGTTTATGCGAGGGATGAGCGGAAAGTGTTTGAGAACTTTTTGAGGGATGGTTTGCCCTTGCAAGTCCTGTCGATACCTGTGAGCACCACACTTTGGACATGTCTCCATATTCTCGTATTCATCTCGAAATAATATGCAGTCGTTGATACATGCATGGATGTTATTGTAGTCCATGCCAAGCTTCCGTAAAACATGTCGTGCATCATCACGAGACTCAGGCATGGTATTTGCAGGTGGCAATATATGATATTTCAATAACCTGAAAAAAATCATAAAACACCTTGAAAAAACACAAATGTTTGCAGCAATATTCCACAAAAAAAAATCAATGAAGCTTGTGTGCAAGGTACCTGAATAACTCAGTCACACTCGTATCGCTCCAACCGTATTTTGCTTGCACACTTAAGAGTGCAAGCAATGTCTTCAAGCGAGATACTCGGCACCCATCATATAATGGTATGGATGCTTCCTCTCTAAGCGGGTCAGATGTCTCAACATCCATGGGAATCAATGCATCGATCATTGCCTCCATCTCAGGCTCCAAGATTGTAGGCAGGTCGGGAAGGTTGTCTGTCTCCTCTGGCATTGACGGTATAGATGGGCCTTGCGAGTGGTCGATTGGCTCCTGCAATCCATCCATCGCACATCCACCAACTCTTCTATTTGGCCGCAAAGGGTGCACTCCCCCTTGGGTCGAGACATCACCCCCCTGGATAGAAAATTTGCCAACAAGACCCAATCTTATTGTGTATGGTTTTCAATTAGCTTGAGAGTACAATGCATGAAAAATGCTAACTTCAAATTACCGTTTGCTGAAAATCTGCAATCGTCTGATCAATGATCTCAGATTGAAACTCGCCAAATCGTCGTACGTGTTCTATAGACAATCGGCATTTTCGTCTAATTGCCAACTTGCATTGAGAGCAAGGACATGGGACACACTGATTAAGATACATCTTGCGGTCTTGAACAATAAGACCTTCTTCATTTTCCATCTTATCTACATTACAGCAAATGAGGCTTAAATGGATAGCTTTATGGAGATGTACGTCAAGTTGTAAGTTGACCATAAATCTTGCATTGTATATAGTAGTTGAGAGATTTTCCGATGTTATATCTCGGCCTTGTATCATGCTCAAGGATTTGTTTGTCCCGGTAGATAATTATTTGTTATATCTCGGCTTTGAGTATAAGTAATCCATTTTAAAATTAATGCGCGCCATCTATGAAATTTTATAACTATAGTAATAAAATTTATTTCAATCAATTCTACTCATAGTCATAAGACCTGAGAGAAATTATCCTATACTCAATTTAAGGGTTTCTTCTTCTATAACAATACTTTTGGGTTCATTTTGATGAAGTACCTTAATGACCATTAGCTAGGGTATCATTTTCTTTTAGTCCTTCCGTTGACTAGTTGGCATGATTTCTAATTTGGCATGCCTATAAAGTTAATACAAAAACAATGAATTATGCATATCACAATTAGATCCCCTACTTGGACTTCATGAAGGAATTGACCATTTTTAAGCCATCTTAAAAAGTTACCAATGTACGTGGCCCATGGCAAAGAACATTGCATACCATTATCAATAAGTCTATTATCTTAAATTTCCTTCCCCTCCCTCTCCCTCTCTTTCTCTCCCTCTCTCTCCCTCTCTCTCCCTCTCCCTCTCTTTCTCACTTTCTCTCACCCTCTCCCTCTCCCTCTCGTTCTCTTTCTCTCCCTCTCTCATTTCCTTCCCCTCCCTCTCCCTCTCCCTCTCTTTCTCTTTTTCTCCCTCTCCCTCTCTATCTCTCTTTCTCTCTCATTTCCTAAACAAGCAAAAAATAAAGTGATTTAAACATCCTCCAAGCAAAAGGGAGAGGGAGAGATACAATGCACTCTCCCTCTCTTTCTCTTTCTATCCCTCTCTCATTTCCTTCCCCTCCCTCTCCCTCTTGCTCTCTTTCTCTCTCATTTCCTCTCCTAAACAAGCAAAAAATAAAGTGACTTAAACATTAAACAAGCAAAAGGGAGAGGGAGAGAGAGAATGCACTCTCCCTCCTTCTCCCTCTCTTTCTCTTTCTCTCCCTCTCTCATTTCCTCCCCCTCCCTCTCCCTCTCCCTCTATTTCTCTTTCTCTTTCTCTTTCTCTCCCTCTCCCTCTCTTTCTCTCTTACGCTCTCATTTCCTTCCCCTCCCTCTCCCTCTCTCCTAAACAAGCAAAAAAGAAAGTGATTCAAACAACAAACAACCAAACCCGTCATGAGAGAGAGAATGCACACTCTCTCTCTCACCCTCTCCCTCTCCCTCTCGTTCTCTTTGTCTCCCTCTCTCATTTCCTTCCCCTCCCTCTCCCTCTCCCTCTCTTTCTCTTTTTCTCCCTCTCCCTCTCTATCTCTCTTTCTCTCTCATTTCCTAAACAAGCAAAAAATAAAGTGATTTAAACATCCTCCAAGCAAAAGGAAGAGGGAGAGATACAATGCACTCTCCCTCTCTTTCTCTTTCTATCCCTCTCTCATTTCCTTCCCCTCCCTCTCCCTCTCGCTCTCTTTCTCTCTCATTTCCTCTCCTAAACAAGCAAAAAATAAAGTGATTTAAACATTAAACAAGCAAAAGGGAGAGGGAGAGAGAGAATGCACTCTCCCTCCTTCTCCCTCTCTTTCTCTTTCTCTCCCTCTCTCATTTCCTCCCCCTCCCTCTCCCTCTCCCTCTCTTTCTCTTTCTCTTTCTCTTTCTCTTTCTCTCCCTCTCCCTCTCCCTCTCCCTCTCCCTCTCCCTCTCCCTCTCTTTCTCTCTTATTCTCTCGTTTCCTCTCCTAAACAAGCAAAAAAGAAAGTAATTTAAACATTAAACAAGCAAAAGGAAGAGAGAGAGAGAGAATGCACTCTCCCTCTCTTTGTCTTTCTCTCCCTCTCCCTCTCCCTCTCTTTCTCTCCCTCTCTCTCCCTCTCCCTCTCCTTCTCTTTCATTTCCTCTCCTAAACAAGCAAAAGAGAACGATTTAAACCTTCAACAAGCAAAAGAAAGAGAGAGGGAGACTCACCAATGAGATATGGCGAGCGTGGGCCGGCTTCTCTTTGCAATGAGGGCTCCTCCTCTCCTTCGCGAACAACGGCGGCGGCGGCAGCAAGTCTTCTTCCTCTTCTTCTCTCGCCTTCGCTCTCTCCCTCGCTCTCGCTCTCAAAAGTCGAAGCAAAAGAAATGAAAACGGCGCTCAGGTTTCGGCCGCATTTTTTTTCCTGCGGCGTCGCTATTGGCGTCGCAAATGCGACGCAAATAGCGACGCCAATAGCGACGCAAATAGTGATGCCAATAGCGACGCCGATATCCGCCGTCGCTAATCGGCATCGCTAATTGCCCAATTCCTTGTAGTGCTAGAAAAATTCAAGTCCACTTTATTCTTGAACAATTCTTGCAAGGGCACGTCCTCCACTTGATGTGCAAAATTTTTCCAACATATCTTCTCTACTTGTTGGAATCCCTTCTCATGCTTCACTCATTGCAAGCCTTGCTCCTCTACTTATTCTATCCACTTCTTGCAATGAGGAGCAAGGCTTCACTCATTGCAAGACTTGCTCCTCTACTTGTTCTATCCACTTCTCCTCCATGCTCGGACTGTTGCTTCCCTCATATCCAAAAGTTATCTCAACAACACTAGAGCAATAACATACCACTAGTGAAGTTGTTATGGGTTAGGATAGAAGATCGCTTATGAGAGGTAATCACAAATCAAACTTCATCAAACACAATACTCATGAAAACCTAAAAGTTTTTAAAAAATCATTCTTCTTCTCCTCAAAACTGTCTCTAAGGATCTAGTAGCCCCTCAATGAACAGTGGCCCTTGCTCCTTTCAAAATAACTCTAAATCATTGCATATAAAATATGATCATGAAAAAGGTATGATAGTCCAGTTATTTAAGCTTTGCAAGGTGCAAAAGTAATCCATCTTTGCTATTATAGTGTTCGAATATATGGCTCACCATTAAATTTCTTGCTCAAACTTCATCAAGATGCCACAATTCATCATCAAGTATAGCTTATCGATGCACTTTACCCAAAAATCTTACACACACATGAGCACATGGCACTCTAATCCTTGTATTATGGATTCAAGATAAAGTTAATTATCACTCATTGTCAAATACAACAAGGGTGAAAGAGCATGCTTGCCTTTGCACCAAATCCCATGCACAACTCCCAATCCTCTTCTATGACTACCTTACCTTCATATTATGCCTCTTTGCTTGGCATGTGAGAGTCTAACCTGGGTGGAGATATACAACATGCATAGTAACTTGGAGTGACTAGCCCTATAATAACCATTATGTGTAAGTATCTTGATCATGAAATTATATGCTAGAGGAAATAGATAAAATAGAGATACATTTACCTAAGTACTATTTGTATAACAAAAAGTCATGAATGGTTTTTTTGCCATAGCTCCTTAATCTCATCAATCAATAGATTGGGAGAGGCACCAATATTCTTGACCTTATCTCATCTAGGTATAAGAAATCCAAGGTTCAAGAGTCATTTCTTGGTAGAAAGCCATGGTTAAATATTAAAGCTAACAAGAGCTACTACCCATACAAGGTAAGAGGTCAAGTGCAATCTGAATGGATTCATACCCTCCATTACAATATAAAATCATAAATCCCTTTCCACTTTTGTAGAATCCACAAATGTTGAGTGGACATGATGCCACACCTATATTTTATTGGTATATATTACATATCATCTACAAATCACTATAAGGGAATGGGGCAATAGCAACGACCATTTGTGACAAAAAAGCGGTGCCACTAAAAGCGTTTCTATTAGCGTCACACATAGAACTTGTGATGCTAATAGTAACACTTTTAGTGACACACATAGTGATGCAAATAGCCATGCTAATAGTGACACCGGTCTAAGAAAAAAGTTTCGCATGACATTTGCTGAGAAAACATTTGCAAGAAAAGAATGAAAGAGAGTGAGAGAGCTTAAAGCTTTGAGAGGGAGAGGTAGAGGAAGAGGGAGAGAGAGAGGGGGGGACGGGGAGCTCATCACCACTGTCATCGCTGCCATCGCTATACACAAAGAAGAAGGAGAAGTGTGCAAGGGAGAAGGGAGGGAAGGTGCAAAGAGGAGGTACAAAGGGTTTCATCTTCATGCCTTTGAGGTAGGTACATTGCCTCTTCTTGCTTTATTTTTTCATTCTATTATTTTCCTTTTTTGTTTTCCTTTGCAAAGAGATGCATGGAAAGAGAAGGAGGGAGGGAGGGAGATGAGGGAAGGGAGAGGAAGAGTGAAAGACGGAGAGAAAGGGGAGAAAGGAAACAAAGAGAGAGAGGAAGAGAAATGAGAGATGAAGGGAGAGAGAGAGGAGGATGAGTGAGAGAAACAATGAGGGAGAGAGGGGGAAGAAACAAAGAGAGAGAAAACAAAGAAAGGGAAATAGAGAGAGAGAAAGAGAGGGGGAGAGAAATAGAGAGAGAGGGAAGGAAAAGAGGAGGAGGTAGAAACGAAGGGTGAGGTAAAAAGAAGAAGGAGAGTGAAAATAAGAGATAGAGAGAACAAAATAGAGGGTGAGAGAGAGGGAGAGTGAAATAGGAAAACAATGAGTGAATGAAAGAGAAGGAAAAGAAAGAAAAGTAAAGAGAGAGGGGGGAGAGAGAGAAAAAGAGAGGTGGAGTGACATTGCTTTCAATATCTTTGTTTTTTAAGATTTTTATTTTTTTATCTTTCATTGTGTTTGCAACAAGATGCATTGAGTGAAAGGGGGGAGGGAAGGAGGGAGATAAATAGAGAGAATAAGGAAGGGGAAAGAAGAGAGACGAAGAGAAATAAAAAGAGGAAAGAGAGGGGGGGCTTCGTAAGAAAGTATCAAAAGAGAGAGAGAGAGAGAGAGAGAGAGAGAGAGAGAGAGAGAGAGAGAGGTCACCACCATCGCCGGCATCCATAGTGAACAACGAGGAGATAAGTGTAAAGGAGAAGGAAGGAACTTGTGAAGGAGAAGAAAAAGGACGGAATTACGAAGGGATTCTTCTTCAAGCTTTGAGGTAAGTGGATTATCTCCTCTTTCTTTGTTTTTCTCTTTTCTTTACTTCTCTCTTTCTTTTTGTTGATGAAGAGATGTATAGAGGGAAGAAGGGAGAGAGATCAAAGTAAGGGTATAGAGAGAAAAAGGGAGAGAGATCAAAGCAAGAGAAGGAGGGAACCCATGAAGGAGAAGAAGAAGTAGTAGAGAAGCGCGAAATGATTCTTCTTCAAGCTCTGAGGTAAACACGTTCTCTCTTGTCTCTTTTCTTTGCTTCTCTCTTTCTTATTGTTTATGAAGAGATTCATAGAGAGAGATATATATATATATATATATATAAATGAAAGTGATAGAGAAAAAAATAAAGAGAGAAATGAAGAGAGGGATGAAGGGAGGGAAAGAGTGAAATGAAGATAGGGAGGGAGAGGGAGAGAGAGAAACTATGAGAGGGAGGGTGAGAGAGAAACTATGAGAGGGAGGGAGAGAGAGAGGGAGGAAGATAGAAAGGGAGAGGGAGAGGGATGCCTTTAATGAAGGGTGAGGCCAAGAAAGAAGAGATAGAAGATGACTTAGATGTAGGTAAAAACAAGAAGGAAGAAGTAGAGCTCAGAGACACTACTACTCTCTCTATATATAAGTGTTTCTGCCTCCAATGCCATGGTGTATAACTCTTACAAATGTCCAAATGCTCCCCTTAAAAAACTTAAAAAAGTTTGGAATAAGTTGGAGTGAGTAGAATATCAATGGGACTTATTCATACCTTAGGGTCTTGTCTGCAATGAAAGCTTGAAGTGAAGCTCTTCTTCTTGGGCCTAAGCAAGTGATAAAAAAGCTCCTTGAGTAATACTTTTTTAATTGATTATATCTATCTTTTGCAATCACAATCTCTTCTTCTTCTTAGGCCGAAGCAAGTGATGAAAAAGCTCCTTGCATAATACATTTTCGAATTAATTATATCTAGCTTTTGCAACAATAAAAGTATTCCTTTTTTTTTGAAAATATGATGCATAATTTTTAGACATTAGGTATAGATAACATTGGCAAATGATTTATACAAGAATATTTAAGCATATAACTAGAACGGTGGTAGGGTTGTATCCCCTACCACCTAATCTCTATAACTAATGCTATTTGTGTTAGAAATTTACTTTGCAACTGTTGCTATAAGCATTGCTATTAGCATCTCTATTTGCGTCGCTATTAGCGTCTCTATTTGCATCACTATCCTAATTAGTGATGCTAATAAAGATGCAAAGAGCGACGAATTTATCCTGTCACTAATGACGATGCAAATAGCGATGAGGGGAGTAATTTTTTCCATGAATAATTTAGTCACTTTAAATGTCGCTATTAGGTCTATATGTTGTTGTGAATTAAGTTTGCACATACTATTTGTTAAACTTACCATGTTCTTACTCCAAAACATATAAAGGATATGCAATATAAGTAGATGTGTCTGAGAACCTTCTAGACAACCATTTGACATTGTCATTCTTCTTGATATCTATTAATGCCACATTTGGTCATATGTTTATTATTAATTCATACTCATCACGAAAGAGCAAGAAACCATTGGGATAGGCACTTATGCTATTATATTCAACTATGCCTAGTTTGTGCATCACTTACCTCTATCATCATAAGAATTAGGTATTGTAGATTCAAAAGGTAATATGCAGCATCTTAATGTTTTGAAAATTTCAAAATTGTTAGAGAAGCTTATTGTCAATGATTGAATATTATTCAAGAATTTCAAGATAAGTATATCATATACATGAACAGATTTGTCACACTTGCATTACTCTATCTATAGGCATTACTCAATACTTGTCATGCTATGGTGTGGAGGCCTCATCCTTCAATGAGTCTAGAGACAATGATGGGATTTAGCAGAGCAACACAATGTAACTCTTATAATTAAAACCCATTCATGTAAGAAATCCATAAGTAAAGCACAACATGGCCCTATAATTGAAACTTATTCACGTAAGAAACTAATACACTAATTTTTTTTCGCTGATCACCTTTGCCATACAACAACAAGTAATTAACAAAAAATTGAAAGAAAACTAATTAAATCAAGAAATAAAAAAACTACAAAGTGTACACAATACAAGATTGGCCATAATCCCCCCCCCCCCCCCCATGCATAGCCAAGTACCTTCCCCATGCATGCATTTATCATTTGTATTTAAGCTTTTATGCTAAAAATTAATAATGAAAATCATCTCCTTTTTAGGCTCTTGTTTTCCTTGTATGAATGTCATGCTTCTGCTCCAATATTTTCTAATTCCTATCTAATAAACCTTGGTCAAGGTTAATAATAATAATAATCAAAAGTTATAAAATAACTGTATCCAAATAAATAAATTTTGAGTGCATGCCTACAATTTCCTTCAACTAAGAAGCACATAAAAATAAATAATTTTATGCTATGAAATGCTTAACCATAATTAATTTTTACACGTTAAAATGTGATTGCACAAAATATTTATTCCACATAACTTTCGCTAATAGTTTTCTCACCACAACTTATAGCACATTAGTATCCTTCCATATATCTATTAAGTATAATGCAATCAGTGTCACAAGTGTACACTTGTGCACCAAGTTGTGATCATGTAGTAAATTTAAACAAAATCACAAAAATAAAATAAACATTTTTACATAGGAAATTTTGGTAAAATATCATCAATGTAAATACTATAATTCCATGTTATTTTCTAAGGATGGTACATTTATGGTAAATGTAAAAAAAAAAAAAAACACACACACACACACAGACAGAGAGAGAGACAGAGACAGAGAGAAGAAGGGGGGAGATTAGAGAATAATTAAAGAGATATTAGTTATTGTGAGATAAGTAGAGTTTTTTACAAACATAAAGTGCGATTGGTAAGGTAGCTAAAAGAATGCTATATTGCAATAATATGTATCATGGAGTGTATCAAAGTATGTAAATTCACTATTTTTAAATTATTTGTTCAATATGAAATAAACATTTTTAATAACTTTATAAAATTAATACTTTAAAAAATCAACAAATAGAGAAAAAACTACTTTTCTGTTATAAGTTTAATATAAATTCATTTTTTATTGATTGAATATATTAAATAATTTAATATTTTTAAATTTAAAATATATAATATGATTTATTTAACATGAGTAGAGAGAAAGATAAATTAGAAGAGGAAAGTAGAGAGTATAGATGAGAGATTGAGAAAGAATAGAGAGGAGAGAGTAAAGTGGAGAGACTAGAGAGAGAAAAGAGAGGGTAGCTAAAGGGAGTGGAGAGAGTATAGTAGGGAGATGAAAGAGAGAGTAGAGAGAGAAGAGTAGTGGAGTAAAGGAGTAGAGGAAGTAGAGAAGAGAGAGTAAATGTATAAATATACAAAGAGATAGAGTAAAGGAACTAGAGAGATATATAGGGTAAAATGGCCAATAGACAACCATCTAAAAATATTCTATTCTAATCTTTTTTTAAAAGTGATTTACCTAAATATTTTTGAATAGTCAAACTATGTAACAACTTTAGCAAGTTATAGAAAACTTTCTACACACAAAACTTAGTAATTTGATTGATATTTGTATTGAAATATATGACATGAATGTACATAACTATGTAAATTAATATTCAACGCTGAAGGATGGCCAACCATGGCTTTATCATGTGTTTTTCTCTTATTCTTTGCATAAATATATTAACTTTTTCAAATTATGTTATGTTTAATCAAGTAGTATGTGTCAAAGATTTGATATGTTAGATTCACCATGTGGTCCACTTTGCAATAGTCATAGTACTTTACATATTGAAAAGGTGGTATCCTCTTTTGTGATTCTGTAAGTTGCACAAATATATACACGTACATTTGATCTACTCCTTTAATAATCATTTAGAATCAACTTGCAATTTATTTTCTTGTAAGTCCATCGCACAATTAGTTTGCACTTTACAATAGAATAAAATGTATTTTTGACTATTAAACAATACTTTATTGTGGGCATTAGAAAATATTTACACATTTAATTACTACTATTAGAGATTCTACACATTCAGTAAAACCTACAAACACTAAAATTTTTCTTAATAGACTCCGTGAAATTCTAGCATCCTTTGAAAGTATCCAACATCAAATATTTTAATTTTTATTGCAACTTACTTCAAATAAAGAACATGTATATGTATCTCTAAATGTTGTAATGTTATGTGTGTGTGTGTATCTATTAACCCTCTCTTACATACACACACATGTAGTGATATGAGTATCATATACAAAGATACCAGAAATGCAACAATGCTAATACTAGATTAGTAGTTCATGATGTAGGCTCCATCCAATCCAATCTCCAATCTTCAACTTGATCCAATCTCCAACTTTCAAAAGCCAATAATAAAGTCGAAGTTGAGTACAACATGAAACTTTCAAGGAATCATAAATGCCTTTGCATATGCATTGGATGTATTTAGAACATTACTAATGACCATTTCCGTGAGTTTGTTATATTTTTTAGATACATGATGCTTAGTAGTACGACATTAGATCAAGAACCTCATTTCCGTGAGTTTGTTATATTTTTTAGATACATGATGCTTAGTAGTACGACATTAGATCAAGAACCTAGTGATTTTAGTAGCAGTTATTAGATATAGGAGAGTTTTTTTCTCATTTGTAGTGTGTCACTTGAGGGCCTCGAAAGGTTATTTGCTTTCTTAGAACATAAATCCTCCTTGGTATGAGGGTGTTGCATAATAATATATGTTTTAAGTTTTTCTAGCATCATGCAAAATTTTGCTTACAAGTCATGTAGTGGATTGTAGGTTAATGCGAAAAAACTCACTCATATCATCACAGAAAGTGGAAAAGTGAACCTAGTCTCTACATGTGAAATATGTGATGTAACTTGTGCATAAGAATAGAAGTAGCTTAGTGGTTTGCAAGTAAACTCCTGTTGTCATGTGCAATTCAAAGCCTAAGTTAAAATTCCCTTTTTTATGAGCTTTTTATGAATAAAACATAGCATGTTTCTATTCAACTTACAAATATTGATGCCCTTTGTGTGTAAAAATGATCTAAACAAACAGATTTCAAAAATCTAATGTGTTAATCGCATGTGATACACTTGTATATTTGTGAGTAACCCCCTTCATCAAAGTGGTTGGGTGTATGTGAAGACTATGAAGTGGTTTGGTGTATATATAATGATAGTTCTTCACGCATCCATATAATCCCATGTTAAACAGATCATGTTTGAATTTCCAAGCATGTTAAAGTTCTTATTGTTTAGTTTGTGAGGAGGAGAGCTCGTATCTTCGTTCCTTGATTTAGATATCGCATACTTTTAAGCTGCGCTGCACTTTTGCAAGACCTTTGTCCTCACTATTACTAAAGCATGAGAGGTTCAACCTTGGCATATGTTGACGTTACTATCAAGTTTTACCCACAAAAAGATCTACAAACAGCAAGTACAATTGTGGATACACGTTGTGCTAGGGAAAGTTGGCTCTTAGAAACAAGAAACAGAAACATTGCATCTCCTTTTTCCTGTCGATGTGGTTCAATTCTAACATGACCAGAATTAGACGATGTCAGCCTTTGCAGCCCGAGGCATGTGATGCGTCTTTCTCTTCAAGGATTGTTCCTGTCCCGTTCAAAATCCTGTCTCTTACTCTCTCGCTCGCTCCCCCGGCCCCAACTTTTATGGAATCCAGCACTAGCTCCCAACTTCGGGACGACGAACCGCCTTTCTTTAAAGCTGTAATGGCAGCATGTCGGAGCTTGCAAGCTCTGGTTCGCATCTCCATTTGAGGAGCACTCGGCTCCATGAATTGCCTGATCACTTGTTCCACCTCGTGCCTGTTGACGCATCCCTGGCCTTTAGGTTTGGCAAACTCCAGGCCGACGCGCCAAAGGCTGACCACGAGCCTGGCGTTGGTTCGTCTCTCCCCAACGTCCGGCCAGCAGAGCATGGGGACGCCCAGGGCCACGCTTTCCAGCGTGGAATTCCACCCGCAGTGGGTGAGGAAGCCACCCACGGACGGGTGCGACAGGACCCGCAGCTGCGGGCACCAGCGCACCAGCATGCCCCTCCCCTGCGTCTTCTGCAGGAAGGACCGCGGTAGCGTATGCAGCACGTCACCTCCCTCTGCGGCGAAGTCCGGCCGGGCGGCCCATAGAAAGGCTTGCCCACTCGCCTCCAGCCCCGCCGCTAGCTCGCCTACCTGCTCTCTGCTCATCGTGAAGATGCTCCCGAACGAGATGTACAGAACTGATCCGCGCTGCTGAGCGTCTAGCCACCTGATGCAGCTCTCGTCCTCTGAGAAAAGACTTGCCGACTTTATACATTCGCCTTTTTCGGTGCCGCATGCCGCCTCTACCATGAGAACCGATGGTATTAATGGTCCTATCGAGAGGCAGGGAAGGCCCGCATCGCTTGATGGCATTATGAGAGCATCGATGCAATCCTTCTCCAGCGTATGGAAGGTGTTGAGCAGCACACAGGCAGCTCGCTCTAAGGGCTCGAGCTGGCGCATGAGGAACTGGTAGATGAAATCAGCCGGGCCGCTCCTCACGATGATGGGAAGGTCGTTCAAATCCATGGGTGGCAAGCCCGGGATGTTGGACACCATCGCTGTGTCGTTATCCTCTGCAAAGGAGCCGGAGGAGACAGCTGCAAGGAACACGTACGAGAAGATTCAGTTTCAGATAATTTTCCGACGTTCCAGACTTCATTTCTTGAAGTCCGAGGATATGAAAAGTTTTTTCAATGTCTCGTCTCACCTATCATATCCCAACCTGCTGCGGTGGGGATGGGAGTGGGGTCGTCTGATGGTGGCAGTCCCCCACTGCAGCAGGCGGGTTATGATCTCCCCTGCACGAAACTTTCCGCAAATTGGGCAGCTCCCTATAATTACAGGTTGACAGTAGTGGATCCATAGGATGATTGTAGAATCATAAATGACTCAAACCTAGGTATATGAACGGGGCATGCGTGTGTGAAAACTTAGTCCTGGGCGTCAATGTGCGCACACTTACTTAGGAAGCAGCGATGTGCGAATTAAGGAATCATCTCTCTCTCTCTCTCTCTCTCTCTCTCTGGCGTGCCTCACCTTCGAACGTGGGTAGTCCTCGAGAGATGAGACGGTACATGTGCCAGACGACTGAGTAGACAGCAGCTGAGGAGGTCCAGAAAGCAAGGCGCGGTATTCCCAGCTTGTCCGCCACGTCCTGAGTCCAGGACGTCATGACGTCCGAGAGAATACACGACACAGGCGGCACACCTTTCTCGTCCTTAAGCTCCTCTAGAAGCTTTTCGAACGGCGCTGCCAAGGCCTCCGAAGCCTGAAACGCCGCCACGACATGATTTGGGTCACCGTGAAGCTCCGGCGGCAAGCCCCCCGGGATTCCCACAAGCCGTATATTATTATAGCAGAGCGCAAAGGCCGGCCTCGATTTGTCATCAGGATTATGATAATAGTTACTGACCTGAGATTGGAGAATACGTGCATGATTATGCTCTGTGTTGACAAATGTGACAGTGAATCCTTCCTCAGCTAATCGCACGCAGAGTTGCATGAGTGGGACGATGTGCCCCTGAGCGGGATAAGGAATCGCCACCACATGCATCGTTAGTAGTTGCTGAGTGAATTATAGCTGATGGAAAAGGCGGCTTGAGATCTACTGGCTTGATTGTGAAACTTGATCGTAAAGCCGGGGTATTTATAGACGCAGCGACGTATTGTTGTCTGAGGCCCGTGACAGTACAGATCAGCAGCCATTCCCAGACAGGAAGAACGTGCACCAGAATAAAGGGCTAGCTGCCTTTCGGCTGATCTGCGTGCAGTGTCTCGCAGATCTAGAGAGAGAAAGCGAAGGAGAGGGAGGGAGGAAGGGAGCGAAGCAGGCTGCAGCGCTTGATAAAGGACATAATAGAGCTTCTACAGTTTCCTCGAAGAGAACAGATAGACATAATATGTTTGTCTTTGTACCTGAGATAACAGACTACAGCATATATGATCATTAACGGGATCTTCTTCCTGCTCGCACATGAATTGCTGATCGACCTCCTACAATTATGAGTGAGCCACTCGAGTCTAATCCGTGCGTAAAAGTGATTGACTCCAAGGCCTTCCTAATTACCCACATGCAACATACCTTTTGTCGCGTCCTTCGAATCAGATTCCAGTCAAAATGTTATATGTAATAAAATATAACACAGTGGCGTGTTCCATCGTCCAGGGATATTTCTTAGAATGTGGCTACATCCGGCGGAACTTTTTTTTTAAAATGCGCGAACGGAATGTGATATATTAAGCAAAATTAAAAAAATGTAGAACCTTCAAGAGGAGCGTTCCCCAATAGAGAGACTCGCATCGTGTGACGTGGAACGCCACATGAACGTCAATAGTTGCAAAGAATCGTGACACTTGCGAGCTTCCGTGTATCTCACACCGCCTGCCAAGCGTACATGTTTCTCCTGCCTGCAGGAATCGTTCGCCCCTTAACATGCTGTAGATTCTCTGTTGATATCTTTCTTTAAACTGTGATGTATATATTTCTACAAAATTTCTGCAAACTATGTAGAACTCGACCATACTAGTGGCCCTAACTTGTGTTGCCGGGTCTTAGACGTATTGTTGATGCATGGTCGGTTATTGACAAGTATATTTGGCCTTTCCTTCTAGTCTAAGCCTTACCGTTGAGAGAAGGCTAGTAAATGTATTTCGTGTCTTTAGAAACTAAGAAGCAAGACACAGTTTGATCGATCTACCTTCAAACACTTCTCAAATTTCCCAGCCGCAAAGTGTTCTTCTAGGGTAAAGGGGATAATGAAGTAAGGTCCCCCCAAAACAATAATACAACCCACCCGAATTGAGTGATAATTTTGCAAAAAAGATGAAGTCCTTTTAGCTACTTAATGAGCTTAATGTGAGTCAGATAGTTGAGCAATATAAAGTTTTGTATATTTTTAGATTTTGTGAAACCCTTAAAGCAATGCATCTTTGAGTGTCACTTTATTGATCCCTCACTATCAAACTTTCATTTATAACTAAGACTACTTGATAAAAATATCAAAATACCCAAATGTTTTTTCTTTGAGCTCTATATGATATAGATAGAATTCTATATGACGAATCATGAAAATTTGATATCATCATCGCATTTGGAATGTCCAAAATCTCTACAACGACTCAAACAATTTTAAATTCTGAATCCAAATAAGAAAGAATATCAAGGAGAGGACTAAAGAGAGATAAAAAGGAGAGAGAGACTGCAAAAGAGAGAGAAAAAGAGATGCACAAGAGAGAGAAACAGAATAACGAGGAGACAGAAAGACTAGAAAAGGAGAGAGAAACACAGAGGAGAAGAAGAGAGATGGATGGAAGCCATGAAAGGATAGAAAGAGCTAGAGAGAAAAGGAGGACAAAGTTGTATTATTTTGTAAAAATTAATATCCTATACATTTGTTCTTTTCCCTTATATATGCCTCTAATTTCACTCTTTCCATTCCATCCCAACTTAGGTGTTTTTGTCCTAAAAAATAACAATGAGACTTATTACAAATTGCTAAGTGGTGGAAAGGGGTAAGGTACTTTGTATGGACACTATAAGATACATGCCTCATACCAACCTGCAAAGAGACCAAAATGTTCACTAAAAAAAATATCCATGTTATCGCTAAACATGTTAGTATTAGCAACTCCATAAAATTGTCGTTATCTGCGTCGCTAACTTTGTCGCTATTTTTGTCGCTATCTGCATCACACTATTTTTTATGCAGATAGCAATGAGAATAGTGACATAGATAAAATTCGACGCAGATAGCGACACAAACTGTGATGCCAATAATGATGCATGTCGGTATATTTGTGACGCTAATAGCGACAGTTACAGAGTTTAAAAAATCCATATATAGCACAATGTATTATATTTAGGCCATACAAAAGAGTTATAGTAAAGTGTACAATGACTGTCAAAATGAAGACAAAATGTACTTGAATGCACAAGACTAATACATAAAATAAATACAAGATCGCTTAATGAAAGTGCTCATGAAATCATGGCAAGATACAAAGGATGATAATAACATAGTACATATAAAATGCTCACATAAATCATATGACCAAAAAATAAGAGGATGTGCACTCCATGACTGATCCAAGTGCGAGCTATAGATCCTCGCTATCCAAAAGCTTATCCTACTGCAAAGGAGCATTGAAAGGACTCCACAAAAAAAGTAACAACTACACATTAGTCCACCATATAATAATGTATTTTAATTAAAACTTGTACACTACAAGGATATGAGGCTATAGCGACGCCCAGTAGCGACGACGAATAGCGTCGTCGCTATTTGTGTCGTTATTCGCAAATAGTGACGCAAATAGTGACGATACCTAGAGGAAAAAAACACGGCTCAAAACCCGAGCGCGTCATTTTTCGCATATTCACGAAAGAGAGAGTGAAAGGGAGAGCAAGAGGGAGAGCGACCATCTTACTGAGAGGGAGAGAAAGAGAGAAAGAGAGAAAGAAGGAGAAAGAAGGCTTCTCACGGCCACTGTCGCCATTCGCGAAGAAGAGGAGGAGGTGTACGGAGGGCGAAGAGGAACCGCTGTCGCGAAGAGAAGCCGCCAAACCCTTCTTCGAGCCTTTACGGTGAGTGCATTGTCCATTCTTGCTTTGCTTTTGTGTTTTCTCTCTCTCTTTTACTTGTTTTTGATATAATTCGTGTGTATTGAGAGAGGGAGAGGAAATGAGAGAGAAAGAGAGGGAGAGGGAGAGAAAATGAGAGAGGGAGAGGGAGAGGGAGGAAATGGGAGTGGGAGGGAGAGGGAGAGGGGGAGGGAGAGAAAATGAGAGAGGGAGAGGGAGTTTTCACTCTCTCTTTTACTTGTTTTTTGTATAATCCATGTGTATTGAGAGAGGGAGAGGAAATGAGAGAGAAAGAGAGGGAGAGGGAGAGGGAGGGAGAGGAAATGAGGTATAATTCGTGTGTATTGAGAGAGGGAGAATGAGTTTTCTCTCTCTCTTTTACTGGTTTTTGGTATAATTCGTGTGTATTGAGAGAGCGAGAGGAAATGAGAGAGAAAGAGAGGGAGAGGGAGAAGGAGAGAGATGAAATGAGAGAGGGAGAAAATGGGAGTGGGAGGGAGAGGAAACAAGAGAGGGAGGAAATGGGAAAGAAAGAGGGAGGGAGAGGAAATGAGAGAGGGAGAGGGAGAGAGGGAGAGGGAGAGGGAGAGGGAGGGAGACATTGAACATAATAGGGAAATGAGAGAGGAAGAGGGAGAGGGAGGGAGAGGAGAACATTGAAAGAGAGAAAGAGAGGGAGAGGGAGAGGGAGGGAGAGAGAAAGAGAAGGGGAAGGAGAGGAAAAGAGAAAAAATATTAAACATAATAGGGAAAGAGAGGGAGAGGGTGAGGGAGGGAGAAAAAATGAGAGAGGGAGAGGAAGAGAGCAAAAGGAAATGAGAGAGGGAGAGGAGAGAGAAAAAAATGAGAGAAGAAGAGGAGAGAGAAAAAGAGAGAAAAGAAATAAAACACAATAGGGAAAGAGAGAAAGAGAGGGTAAGGGTGAGGGGGGGAGAGGAAATGAGAGAGGGAGAGGAGAGAGAAAAAGAAACGAGAGAGGGAGAGGAAGAGAGCAAAAGGAAGATGAGAGAGGGAGAGGAGAGAGAAAAAAATGAGAGAAGAAGAGGAGAGAGAAAAAGAGAGAAAATATGTTAAACATAATAGGAAAAGAGAGAAAGAGAGGGAGAGAGTGAGGATGAGGAAGGGAGAAGAAATGAGAGAGGGAGAGGAAAACAGCAAAAGGAAATGAGAGATGGAGAGGAGAGAGAAAAAGAAATGAGAGAGGGAGAGGAGAGAGAAAAAGATAGAAAAAACATTAAATCTAATAGGAAAAGAGAGAAAGAGAAAGAGAGGGTGAGGGTGAGGGAGGGAGAGGAAATGAGAGAGGGAGAGGAGAGAGAAAAAATTAAACCTAATAGGGAAAGAGAGAAAGAGAGGGAGAGGGTGAGGCAGGGAGAGCGAGTGAGAGAGGGAGACGAAGAGAGAAAAGGAAATGAGAGAGGGAGAGGAGAGAGAAAAAACATTAAACATAATAGGGAAATAGAGAAAGAGAGGGAGAGGGTAAGGGAGGGAGAGGAAATGAGAGAGGGAGAGAAAGAGAGAAAAAAATGAGAGAAAGAGAAAAAAAAATGAGAGAGGGAGAGGAGAGAGAAAAAGAGAGAAAAAACATTAAACCTGATAGGGAAAGAGAGAAAGAGAGGGAGAGGGTAAGGAATGGAGCGTATACAAGAGAGGGAGAGAAAGAGAGAAAAGGAAATGAGAGGGGAGAGGAGAGAGAAAAAGAGAGAAAAAAATCCATATACATAATAGGGAAAGGGAGAAAGAGAGGGAGAGGGTGAGGGAGGGGGAGGAAACGAGAGAGGGAGAGAAAGAGAGAAAAGGAAATGAGAGAGGGGGAGGAGAGAGAAAAAATGAGAGAGGGAGAGGAGAGAGAAAAAGCATTACGCCCAATAGGAAAAGAGAGAAAGACAAGGAGAGGGTGAGGCAGGGAGAGGAACTGATAGAGGGAGAGGAAGAGAGAAAAGGAAATGAGAGAGGGAGAGGAGAGAGAAAATACACTAAACATAATAGGGAAAGAGATAAAGAGGGGGAGAGGGTGAGGGAGGGAGAGAAAATGAGAAAGGGAGAGAAAGAGAGAAAAGGAAATGAGAGAGGGAGAGGAGAGAGAAAAAATGAGAGAGGGAGAGGAGAGAGAAAAAGATAGAAAAAACATTAAACCTGATAGGAAAAGAGAGAAAGAGAGGGTGAGGATGAGGGAGGGAGAGGAAGAGAGAAAATGAAATTAATTATTGTTGTTGTTGGTTGTAGTAGTAGTAGTAGTAGTAGTATTTTTCTTTTCTTGTTTACTATTGTTTATTTTTCTTTTTTTTGTAGTAATAGTAGTAGTTTTTTCTTATTTTCTTATTTATTATAGTAGTAATAGTAGTTATTGTTTTTTTTTTCCCTTCTTTTCTTGTTTATTATAGTGGTCGTAGTTGTGGTAGTGGTAGTGGTAGTGGTAGATGTGGTGGTCGTAGTCGTGGTAGTGGTAGTGATAGTGGTAGTCGTGGTCGTGGTCGTGGTTGTGGTCATGGTCGTAGTCGTGGTCGTGGTCGTGGTCGCGGTCGTGGTCGTGGTCATCGTAGTCGTAGTCATAGAAGTAGTCGTGGTTGTGATCATGGTTGTGGTCGTGGTCATAGTCGTAGCCGTGTTCCTGGTCCATAGTCGTAGCCGTGTTCCTGGTCATTGTAGTTGTAGTCGTGGTCGTGGTCGTGATTGTGGTCGTGGTTGTAGTCGTAGTTGTGATCGTTAAAGAAAATGAGAGAGGGGGAAGACGAGAAAAAATAAGAAGGAACGAGAGAGAGGGAATGTACATACAGCATAATAAAGAAAGAGAAAAAGAGAGAGAGATGGAAGGAGAGGAGATACTGAATGGATAAAAAACAAAGAGAGAGTGGTGGCAAGGTCTGCTGCAACACCACGAGACAGGAAACACTCCGACATATATATGTTAATCTGTGGGTGGGTGGGTGGAGACTTTACATACGTTAATTTTTGCTGAGCTACAAGAGAAGAAATCCCTTCTCAAACAATTTAAGAAAGAATTAAAGAATGATAAAAAAAACAATTTATTTGTTGTAATGTAGACAAAATGGAAAACAATAAAGGTCTTGTTGTTCAAGATCGCAAAGCGTATCTTAATCAGTGTGTCCTATGTCCTTGCTCTCAATGCAAGTTGGCAATTAGACGAAAACATCAATTATCTATAGAACACATACTATGCTTCTCGGATCGCAGTGCTATTATAAAGAAAACAAAATATAACTATTAAAAACATGATTGTCAATACAAGTGATATTGCAAAAAAATAAGCAAGAAGAACAAAAGAAAAACTTACAAAGTTCTCCAGATAAGTCATATGGCCGCTACTCCCAAGATGATAGACCACTCCTATCTCCAGTCGTGCCCTTGCTGCCTCGCACTGTTGTCTCTAATGTCCTAGAGAATCTGTAGCCACCTCACTTATAGTTAGTGCCAGTCATCTACGTTGTCGTGATGTTATGAGGACACAATGTGAAAAAGTATGGAATGCATCATCATCTGACTTCTTTATTGATCTAGAGAGTCAATGTGATCTAAGCCATTAGTACTAGTATGAGTTGCATGGATTATCCAAAAATACTAGATTTTTGGATAATTTTAGCATATTTTTAATATTATTTATTGTAAAAATTCAAAACAATTAGAATAAAGCTTCTAGATTAGGATGGTATGAACAAAGCTAGTTTCTTTTTTAGTGAGGGACAGATTGACGAAATCACGCGCGTTGCAATCACTATAAACAAGCTGAAAACTGTAGATTGAACTGAAAGAAGAAGAAGTGATCTAGGAGATCTATGACCAAGTGTCTAGGGTTTTACCCCCCTTTAGAAGCCAACAGAGCTATCTGATTTGGGTTCCGAGCAGCAAAGAAGGAGCTGTAATTTTTATACATGTTTTGTTTTACGAAGAAGATCCATGAGTTCTAATGCCTAGAGAATTGCTTCTGAGTAGTGCAAAGATTCCAGGTTCTTTCAATACTTATTGATTCAATTCATTATGCTTTGTCTTTGCAGTGTTTACAACTTGGGTATTCTCTATCTTCTCTTCCATCTCCTATCTATACTTCCTTCTACTTCTTATCCCGGTGGATTCGACCTTTCGACAAAAACCCCTCCGATATTGGTGAACCCGACGTGAAAGGTCGTCAGAAGAAGGAAAGACAAGATGGAAGAATCTTCGAATACATTCTCCAGTGATATTTTACAATAGTTGGTGCAAAACATAAATATGCTTATGCAAGTACAACAACAACAACAGGTGATGCAAGCTTCTGCTCAAACAAAAAGTGTTGTGATGAATGCTATGCAAGCAGTTGAGCGTGAGGTGAAGTTATTCAATGGCAGGAATGTATCTGCATATGTATATACCTATGCTCAGAAGATGAAATTCTTTGGGATGGCCCACTATTATGGGCAAGACAATTGATGTATCCAGTAAGCCACCTACTTCTGTGGCTAACCCTATGGTTGTACCTACTATTGTTTCCTCTGTTAGGGATGATGTCTTAGATGAATTGGTCAAAGGCATGCGGGATCTTCAATTGAAGGTTGCAAAATTGGATGAAAAAGGACAAGAGGAAAGGGGACAGGCAGTAACCCCTAAGCCTAGAAAAAGATGTATGTGTTGTGACAGTTTGTAGCATGAGAGAAAGGATTGTGCTACCTATTAGGAGGCCTTGGCACGACAGATTATATTTTGGAAAGATGGCAAGATCCATGCACAAGAAACATGATTGACTCTTGCTTTGAATTTTGAAAAGGGAGGTATGCAAAAGTTGTTGGAAGACTTGGCTGTGAGAAATGCTTATGCGGCGGTATATGCTTCTACTTTTGGTCTACAGTTGGATAGAATGCATGGCCAAGTCCAAAGGCTGAAATATGGACACATGCTTTACATGCAACTAGAAAGAGAAAGGTCACTAATAGTGAAATGTCTCATGCAGGGCAAGACATTCGTGGCATAACTGGTTGGGAATCACCGGTAGATGCATATTCAATGTATGCATATTTAGCAAAGGTACAAAACAAGGATGTACTTGTGGAAGAAAAACAAAAAAGAGATGAAGATATTGCAAGGATATCTAAAAGAATGACAAGAAGAAGTGTGGATCAGCCTAAAACTGCAAATTAGCCACCTCCCGAGCATGTTCTGGAAGAGGTCAGTCAGGAGCAAAAACATGATAACAAACAAGAGGGCAAAAAGAAGGGCAAGCAGCCAGGATATAAGTTGCAATCTGACATTGAGACAGCCACAGATCTTCAGAAGGTTCTTGAAGAATGGATCTTAAACAGTCGGGTGGAATTTACCTTGGGAGAGGTACTTGGCATTACCAAGTGAGAATTTCATGATGAGATCATTGACATAATTAAAAGGAAGCGTCAGTTTCTTGGTGATACCACTAGTACATTGCTGCAATTTGAAAAGGAAACTGGTTTGTTGGGTATTCGGGCTGAATATGAGCATGAAGTAAGTACAGGATTGTCTATGCAAGATGCTACTAATCAATGGACAACATGTGGAAAAGAGAAGAAAGTGGCTGAAAATGCATTGTCTTGTAGCAATATGTATGGTGGAGTAAGGCAAATGCAACAATATGGAGAAGAGACTCTAGGATTTATTCCTCGAAGTCACTACACAAGAAATCATTGGGCTAGAGCTACCACTGAAACGGTAGTGAAAATAGGGGAACGTGAATCTCCTTGTATTTCTTTACTTGACCATGGGTCTGAGATAAATGTCATTGAGCAGGGATTGTATGAAAATGGTGCATGGCCTGTAAACACTGATCATGGTTGGCAAATGAGGGCTGCAAATAATTCTTTAGGGGAGCTCTATGCTGCATGTCCTAATATAAAAGTGATGATTGGTGATGTACAGGAAGAGCATCACTTCTTTGTGCAAGATAATTCCTCATATGCAATGATTTTGGGACAGCCCTATATTACAGGTGTGCGTATGGAAACAAAGGTGCTTAATAATGGTTCTGCTTATGCAAGAGTCAGAAGCAAGGATGGGAGAAAAGCAGTCCAATTTCTTACTGCTTGTGTTAATCATCTTAGAAATCGGGATACGCTTCGAGAGTCTCCTTTGGTTCCAAATGCAAGGGAATTCAAAGACCTGGATTTTCATTAAGCACTATTGTAATGCAGGGCTACAGTAGTGTTGTTCAGTGGGTTTACTCGCCTCTTGATGAAATGAAGCATGTATTTACTATTGATAATTCTTAGTTTACAGCAAACAGTTCATGTTGGTTTAAGCCTATGGAAGCTATGTGTAGGGCTGAATACATATCTATGAAATGGGCTACTAAGAAACTAAGAGCATTGGGATTGTTAGCTGAAAATGATGGCATTTCAGGCATCTTTTATGGGCTGAATATTACTAACACTATGGCTGAAATTTCAGCAACTATACATGTAGAAAATGAGGCTGAAAACAGAGTGTTGTCAGTATGTTCTTTGGATATGTATGATGTTATAACATTGTTTGCTCAGTAGGAAGGATTACAATGGGTTGAAGCACTTGTGGAGACAAATTATAAGACAATTGACAAAAGGTGAAACCAATTGCTTTGCCACTTCCACCAGAGACTGAGGGTATGTATGAAAAAGTGTCAAGGAAGCCAAGCTTACGGGATCCTAAAGATATAGGTCATCAGTTTACATCTGAAACATTACAGGAATTGAAAGTTGGTGCAGAAGGGTTTCTTTTGCCTGTTGAAAGAGACTATTTTATGCGGATGTTGGCTAGACATGGGAAGGAATTTGCATTTCAGCCAAGTGAAATAGGTTGTGTGGATCCAAATGTTGTCTCTCCTATGTTCATATTTACTGTGCCACATGTACCATGGAACTTGAGGCATATTCCAATGCCTAAAGCTTACTTTCCAAAGCTAATGGATTTGCTAAATGAAAAGATTCGCATGAAGATCTTGGAGCCTTCTTCAGCCCCGTACTCAAATCGTTGGTTTACTATGCCCAAAAAGAATAGGGCTTTGAGATTTTTTCAAGACATGCAACTAGTCAATAAAGTGACCATAAGAAATGTGGATGTAGGTCATGTGGTTGATGAATTTGCAGAGGCTTTTGCAAGCAGAGTGATCTATTCTTTGGGTGATCTTTACTCGGTTGATGATCAGTTTTAGCTTGCAATTGAAAGCAAGGATATCACAACCATGAAGACTCCTTTCGGATTAGTACGAATGTGTACTCTCCCACAGGGTGCAACAAACTTAGTGGCACACATGACAAATGCTATGAATAGGGTACTCAAGGATTTTATACAACAATTGACTATGCCCTTCTTGGATGATGTTCCAATCAAAGGGTGTGCAGTGGATGAAAAGAATGAAGACATGGATGCTCATGGATGCAGACAAATTGTTGCAGACCATATTGTGGATGTGAGAGGATTTTGACACGTCTAGAAGAGGTGCATTTAACTCTTTTTGGACAAAAGTCTATCTTTGGAGTTGAAGAGGTTTTGATTGTTGGGCATATGTATGGGCCTTATGGGCAAAGGCCATCACCAGCAAAAATAGATGGGATTGATAGAATGCAAGATGTATACATGAATGTATCAAAGGTGCATAGATTCTTGGGTTCATGTGTGTTCTATTTGATATGGATTCCTCACTTTGCACATGTAGCCGATGCTCTTTATCAGCTTCTAAGGAAAGGTCAGAAATTTCATTGGGAAAGGAAGCATCAGAAAGCAATGAAGAAATTGAAGCAACTCTTAAAATCTACTCCTACATTGAGAAAGGCTGACTATTCACATGGAAAGCCTATCATTATTACTATTGATACAAGCCCAATCGGGATTGGGTGGGAAATTGGGAAAGATGATGAGGAAGGGCAAAGATATGCAATTCTCTTTGATGCTAAAGTATTGACTAAACGACAGAGAAGATATCCACAGGTTAAAAGATAATTATGGGCAATTGTGACAGCCCTTAAATATGATAAGGAGTATTTTATGGGTGCTCATGTAGTCATTGAGACCGATTGTTTGCTGATATTGGGTATGATTACTAGTTGTGCTACTCCGGACATTGCTATGCTCCGGTGGATTGCATATATCAAATCTTTGAACCCTCAATTTCAACATATTGCAGGAAGAGATAACCCAGTGGCAGACATGTTATCTCGAGCACGTTATGAGAATGAAGATGGGATGATGGATGAGGAGGAAGAAGATGACTTTCTTATGGCTGAAAATGATGTTGCAAGAGTGAATTTAGCAATGCAAGGTGTTGCTATAGCATTAGTAGAAGCTTCGACAACAAAGAGAAGACACTTTAGATGTTTTGTATCATGTGTAGAAGTGTTTCTGGAAGACAAATATACAGGAGAGTGGCTGAGAAATTGTCAATACCTCATTACATTAACAAAGAGAGATGAATGGTCATATGAGGAGTTTAAGAAAATCAAGAGGAAAGCATATGGGTTTTTTTTAAAAGATGGATACTTATGGAAACATGCTAAAAAGAAACAGGGTATGCCATTGCGAGTTTTGGGTGATAGAGCTTCACAAGTAAAAGTCATGCAAGAATTTCATGAAAGCTTGTGGGCTGGTCATAGAGGTGTTTGGGGTACTTTTACAAAGATGAAAGAAATATATTGGTAGCAGAGTATGTATAAGGATGTTGCTCACTTTGTGGAAACATGTACGACATGTCAAATATATTCAACTGTGAGACATCTGGATGGATTGCAACCCACATATCCATTGTCTCTTCATTTTAAGTGGGTGGTGGATTTGGTTACAATGCCTACAGGTCTTTGGCAAATGAGATATCTCGTGCTTGCTCATGAAGACTTGACTAGTCAAGTGGAAGGGAAAGCTTTACATACTAAGACAACAAATGCTATGTGTACTTTTCTCTTAGAAGAGATCTTTTGTCGGTATGGCTATGTGGGAAAAATTATAGCATATAGAGGTGAATTAGATGCAGATGAAGCTCATGATTTTTTTGCATGGTTGGGGATAAAGCTTGCTTTAACTTGAGCCTATAACCCTGAAGGAAATGGAAAAAGTGAAAGAGTTCACCCACCTATTGTGAAGGCATTGGCAAAAGCATGTGGAGAGAAGGTAAAAGAGTGGCCACAATTACTCCCTTATGCTTCGTGGGCCGACAGAACAACTCATAGTGATGTTACATGATATATGCCTACAGAATTGATGTATGGTCAAAAACCTATCATGCCAATATAGAAGAGATGACAGTCACATGGAGTGTGTTACCTTGGGAGGAGGAGTTGAATCGAGAGGAGTTGGCCTTACGCATTAGACAGTTGGAAAGAAAGTCAGAAGACATAGAGACAACAACTGAAAAGTTAAGGGCAACAAGGATACAGAACAAGAAACGGTTTGACAAAAGACATAGACTGAAGCCATGAACCATACAAGATGGGGATTGGGTATTGGTTTCTAATAGCACTTTAGATAACCAGCATAGTGCCATGCGTAAAGTTTCCAAAAGATGGTTTGGACCCTATGTGGTAAGACAGGTGTTTGATAATGCTACTTATGCATTAGATGAGCTGGATGGGATAGCCATCAAACTTCGAATAGAAGGGAAAAGAATCGAATTATTCAAAAGGCAGGAATCTACTACCTATGAGTTGCCAGAATTGGAAGAAAATAGTGGTCATGATACAGGGGCTAGTCAGGAAGATATGGAAGATAAAGAAGTAAAGGATATGGTTGCAGAGGATGAGGAGGACTCTGAATCCGGTGACAACTAGGATTTTTGCACATACCGGAGGATGTGCACGTTCAAAGGGGGTGGATGTCGTGATGTTATGAGGACATAGTGTGAAAAATTATGGAATGCATCATCATCCGACTTCTTTATTGATCTAGAGAGTCAATGTGATCTAAGCCATTAGTACTAGTGTGAGTTGCATGGATTATCCAAAAATACTATATTTTTGGATAATTTTAACCTATTTTTGATATTATTTATTTTTAAAATTTGAAAAAGTTAGAAAAAAGCTTCTAGATTAGGATGGAATGCAAAAAGCTAGTTGCTTTTTTAGCCAATTCGGGGATTTTCACAAGAGGGACAAATTGACAAAATCGTACACATCGCGATCGTTGTAAACAGGTTGAAAACTACAGATTGAACTGAAAGAAGAATGAGTGATTTGGGAGATTTGTGAGCAGGTGTCCTGCGATTTTACCCCCCTTTCGGAGCCAACGGAGCCATTAGACTTGGGTTCTGAGTAGCAAAGAAGGAGCTATAATTTTTATGCATGTTTTGTTCTAGGAAGAAGCTCCAGGAGATGTAATGCCTGGAGAATTGCTTCTGAGTAGTGCGAAGATTCCAGGTTCTTTCAATACTTATTGATTCAATTCATTGTGCTTTGTCTTTGTAGTGTTTACCACTTGGGTATTCTCTATCTTCTCTTCCATCTCCTATCTCTACTTCCTTCTACTTCTGATCCCCGGTGGATTTGACCTTTCGACAAAAATCCCTTCGACAGCTTCTAGACACTCAGGCTTTGAGGCCCCACTTTTAGGTGCCTTGTGTGCATCCAATCCTCTGTGTGACATGTACGCACGTATGCACTCCATCATCTGGCCCGTGGAAAATCTATCTGCTATGGTGGGTACCAAAAACTCCTCATGCAAGGATGCTACTATATAGTCCTTGCTCCCCTCTGGTATGTTGTTCTAATGATCCAAGACGTTGTGACAAAAAACTTGTTGGCACAACTCTCTTATACAAGCCATCACCCTCCTCCCCTCATCATTCATGATGACGGCTCATGTCCTATCATCTACAAGGTATCCATACCCCTCTGGAGTATGTCTAAGATGTGTCCTCTTCCACCGCGACCGCAATCCGAAGCATATCCAGGAGACCCCTGTCCATCTGGTGTATCCACAGGGGTGATATCTCTTTGAGTAACACCCATAGGGGTGCCACCTGTGGACGGTTGAGCAAAACCTAGAGTGACTAGAGTAGACATTCCAACAGGTGTGACAAATCTCACAAGTGACACAACTCCAACAAAATGACGAGACAAAGAAAATGTATTGGTATCTCCACAACAACCAGCTCAGCCACCCTCTCTCAAACTTGCACGAGAGCGAGGAGTAGCACCTGTATGTGAGCCGACCACAGGCTCACTACATTTATATGTCCACAGCATCCCCCCCAGAACCTCTCCCTCCGTCCGGCCCAAGTTTGGAGCATCAAACTCATCTACTAGAAATCAAAGCATGAGAGCGTACTGAAGTAGATCTAACGGAATGACCTGATAGTGTTCAAGACAGCTCTTGGTCCGCCATATCTCTAAATCAAGCCGTCTGATATGGAGACATACGTGTAAAGATCTCTTGTAGCTCCTTGTCGCTCATCCCTTGACTCATTGTGCTATCCACCAAGGTCACCTGCACATACAAAAATTTATGTTAGCATAGTCAATATAAAGATTCAAGCAAAGCACAGTAATATAACTCTTAAAAAATGATCGTACTTAAAATGCATACTCTAGAGTATCCTTATAAGAGATTCATCAACGAATTGAGTAGGTGGATGGTTCAAGTATGACGTAGCCTATGGTCCCATGTCAATCTCCTGACACAACTCCGCATACGTTGGAAGGTCAATAGAAATGCCACCACAAAAGAACAAGTCTACCTTGTTCTCAAAGAATTCTTGGCCTTCTATCTTTCCATCATTATTACCCGATTCTGCCTCCTTTACATGCTCCAAGATTTGGGCAGCCTCCACCCCTTGCAATATCGACCCCTCTATCTCCATACTGTCCTCATCTACGCCAGGAACCTTGCTTTCATGATATAATCTTCCACTTCAGGGAGCTGAAGGTACAACATACCACATTGAGGTTGTCCAGGGTTTGGATAGAAAATTACCTATTTAAAATCACATATAAGAGAGATTTAACATTTGTGACATATACCTTGTCTCGGCATCCATGGGCATCAATGCATCGATCATTGCCTCCATCTCAGCCTCTGGTATTGATGATATAGACTGGGTAGTGCCTTCCAAGTAGTGGATTGGCTTAGGAACTCCATCCATGGCATGCCCACGAACTCTTCTAATTGGCCACAATAGGTGCACTCCTCCTTGGGATGAGACGTCACCTCCCTGTGATAAGTTTTATGGTCATATCCAATGTTTTTATATATGATATTCAATTAGTTTGCGAATACAATGCATGATTGATATACACTTTTTCTTACCATTTGCTCAAAGTCTGGGATCACTTGATCAATGATCTTCAATTGAAACTCACCGAAGTGTCGTACGTGTTCTATAGACAATTGACATTTTCGTCTAATTGCCAGCTTGCATTGAGAGCAAGGACACATGACACGCTGATTAAGATATGCCTCGCGATCTTGAACATCACGGCCTTCATTATTTCCATTTGGTATACGTTACGACAAATAAATTTTTTTTTGTTATCATTCTCTTTATCTTTCTTAAATTGTTTGAGAAGGTATTTCTTCTCTTATTTATGTTCTCTTCCCTTTCTCTTTCATATTTATTCTCTCTTTCTCATTCTCTCTTCCTCTTCCTTTCTTTTTCTCCCTCTCTTATTTTCTATTTTTCTTTCTCTTTGTCTCTTTCTTTGTTGCCGCCCTCTTTGTTTCTCTCCATCCCCCTACGAGCGGGCCTACAATAGGTAAAGTCTAATATGCTATGCATGGGGGCGAGGGACTAGCTACCCTACGTCGGAGTGTTCCCTATCTAGTGGTATTGCACCAGACCTCGCCACATTTTTTCCTTTGTGTGTGACTCGATATATGCATAGCATAGAAGGAGATAGTGCAAACCATGTCAAGAAAACCATCCATTCACCCCCAAGTCCAATCTCTCTTTCGCTTTACCGAGTTTTGAGACACAAGCCTTCTGCACCTTCCTGAAGCGTCAAACACACCCAAGGTGCACCTCTAATAAAACCTCTCTCTCTCTCTATGGCTATTGCTAGTCTACTAGTGTACTACTACTACTACAAATGAGAAAATAAGAAATTAAAGAACAAAAACAAACTCTCTCTTTGTTTTTCTCTACCCCCTCGTGCTTTGTCATTCATTCTCCTCTCTCCTTCTCTCTCTCTCTATTTATCTCTTTCTTTATTATGTTTCATGTTTATTTCCTCTCTCTCTCTCGTTTTTTCTTCATTTTTCTTTCTTCTTATCCATCTCTCATTTTCTCTCTTTCTTCCTCAATGCACCTTATTCTTAACAAAAAAAACAAAATCAAAGAAGAAAGAGCAAGAACAAACCAAGAGGGAGCAATGCACTCACTGCAAAGGCTTGAGGATGGATTCTTTGCCTCCTCTTCGAGACAACTGCTCCTCTTCGCGATGGCGGCTCCTCTTTGCCCTTCGTGCACTTGCTCCTCTTCTTCACAAATGGAAGCGGTGGCGGCAGTGGTGAGAATCTCTCCTTCTCTCTCACACCAATAGCAATGGTTATTTTGCTAATTTTCATCGAAATTGCCCGTCGCTATGCCCCTATATCCTTGTAGTGGGAGTGAAAATAAATTGGCCTAATCTTCAAGGATTCATAAAAGTACAACTCGAGGGCTGAGAATCAAGTACAAATTATTGACCACCATTTGAAAATATAAAAATGAAATCTTGGATTAAAATATTATCATTAAGAGCTCATCCCAGATGGAGACTTTGTGCTATCCACTACAGACCTTGTTGTACTGAATTTGTAATAACTTTGGATTGGTTGATTTGAATTAGACATGCTATAGCTCCACATGAAACGTACTTTCAACCCATATGATTCATGCATCTCTCACATTAATTTAGCACTATCTAGTCCAAAATAGAGATTTTTTCTACAGTGAAACCAAGCCCACTAGTTAGTATGATATTGTCTCAAAATGCTTGAAGATAAGAACATCATTTCTAAAGTAATGCTAGTCTACGCAGAGAGTTAAGTCTAGCCCCCCTTAGCCTCTTGAGTCAAAAGGAAAGATGACATACCATCCATGCATTAAAGTCATGACCACCACATCATAGATATCATTACTTATGAAATAATACGCATGTACTTGTGAATCCACAAAAGCATAAGCAACTGAGTCAAATAAAAGTCCACGATCATGATCTTCCACATCAGAAACTTCATAGGTTGCAAATTTAAACCCTTTATCTATAAGGACTAATTTTCTATACTCCATGATGTACAAATTTAGGACTTGTAGGAGAGGCTAAAAGTTGGTTGATGGGGCAGCGAATTTCCTACTTACAACACCCTTATTTGGAACAAAGATACCAATAGGGAAAACTTGTTTGTTGGAGTAAAGGTTATAAAGTGATTGAGAAAGAGGATAGGACATTTACTTAGAATATCAAAGTTTTTTGCAATCATTGCTTAAGGATTTTGATAAGCAATCGTGTTGGATTCAATGAAGAAGGTGGGATAGATCCTTCGGTTCATCCTCTCAATATGTTGAATTCTGACTATCACTATTATGAATAAAAGAGATTACGATGGCCAGATACGTGAACCCTTTATGGTGGATATATACATTATATTTTGATGGAGCATCGAGGGGTCCCAATAAGAAAGGGAGTATTGGGGTAGTCATTAGAGGTACGCGATGTAGAATCATGATCAACTTAGCTACCTACCTTGTTAAGAAAGGTGGTATTCACCAATTATTAGTAAAAGGGGACTCCCAATTGGTTTTGAATCAATTGAATGGGTTGTATACAATAAGGAATTCCATTCTTTGTATGTATTATCACACTTCTATGAACTTGATTGATGAGTTTGAGAGAGCTTCTCTCCAGCAGATTCCACAATATTAAAATCAATTTGCAGATTCATTAGCAGATTATACTTATGAAAAATATCTCTTTTTCAATTGTGATTCTAGTTTAGATATGTCCATTGATGATGAGACATGACATAGTTAATTATGGGGACTTTTATCAAAACATGCTTTATATGGCATGTGATGATTCGTATTGGTAATGCAAAGAGTAGCCAATACCCATTTACCATTTTTATCTTGAACCCATAGGATGGTCAGATGACATTTTATGTGTATTCCTCTTGCTATATATGTAGGAGGTCTAGGTCATAATCCAATGCATCTTCTTTATAGCTAGGAGCCCCTTTTTCTCCTTGTAATGGAACGTCTTGTTATATGTTAGTACAACTCCAAGGAGAGACATGTATAATTTTTATTGGTCTTTTACTTTAGGACAAGAAGGCCGATTGTTTTGGATACATAAGGATATATTTTTCTAGGCCAAGAGGGTCATGTATTTGTTTGGTGTGGGTACGTTTAATGGTTTTTTTTTTAGTGTTGTACTAAATAGGCTTGATAGAGTTCCTTGAGCGAGTCTTTTGTTGTTCCAAAGCTTTCATAGCCAAGTCTAGGTGATATTCTTCATTTACTATTCTTTCCCTTTATGCTAAATGCTTATGTGTATATGGGGATTATTATTTTGTTGGGGATTGGCACTTAAGGCAAGAAGTCTCAAGGTTAGGTTAAGTATGTTTGGGGAAGTGTAAGTAGTTGTTTGCCTCATATAAAGACATTGTTGAGAATTTTAAGAATTGGTTTACAAGGTAGTCCTAGTGATTTCTTTCTGCTAGCCTACTAGGTAGATGTTTCTAGGAGTTTCTATTAGTTGTGAGGCAGTTAGAGAAGCTTGCTAACTAACAGTAAAAGAAGAGACAATAGTATCTATCTAAAAATATAAAATATAGAGGTGCGTAAAAAGGGATTCTAACCCTTGAATAAAATAAAAAAATAAAATAAAGAAAAATCAAATATTAGATAATCATTGCCTTGCGAAGGCATGGTAGGTTCTTGGGGATGAGTCAAATGACTTAGGGACACCGCCGGCCGATGCCTTGCCTTCCTTGGGGTGTGGTCTAGCCAAAAAAATAAATAAGGATGGTTGGAGCAAAAATAAAAGTGAGTGGAAGGAAAAAAAACAAGATTAAGTGTCACCTTGCGAGGTGTTGAGTGATAAAATGACTTATTTTTTGGCTAATTTTTGTTGTTTTTGAGAGCTGAATGGTTGATTTTATGAGATGATTGATTGGTTTGGAAGTGGTTTGAGAGTTTTTTGGATGATATTGATTATGTTTTGGAAGTTCATGATGATTTTCAGTGGAGATATGCGGTTCTGATATGTTCTGTTTGGTCTTGATTGGTTTTGTATAGCTTCTGTTTTGTTCTGATTGTCTTCTGTATGAAGCATGGATTGATGATTGATGAAGATTGAGATCTTGTGAAAGCTTATTGAATATTTTTTGAGAGTTTAGAATGGTTTGAGTATGAGTTATGAGGTTTTGATGACCTTCTGTAACCTTCTGTAGATCTTTTGTAGAGCTTCTGTCTCTGTTCTGTCTCTGTTCTGGTACTGTACTGTGACTGTTCTGTATACCTTCTGTATGCTTCTGTATGTGTTCTGATGGATGAGAGTGTAGCTTGGGAAAGTTTTCTAGCCTTGGAAAGATGTGAATACAAGTGCAAAAGAGCTAAAAGAAGTGAAAGAAGTAGCTGCTGAAGACTCAAGTAAAGACTGAAGTGAAGTGACAGTGGTGAGCTACGAAAGGACACTGTAGTGGCTCTGGTGACTCTTCATATCAGACATACCTCTTGGGAGGGGTATCCACGATATTGTGAGTGATTATGAGAGATTGTAGTGAGGATGTGATGTACTATTGATGGAGAGAGAGAGAGAGAGAGTCAGAGATAGCCAATTCTATCAAAACAGAGTGATTGTATATGAGAGATTGAGAGAGAAGACTATGAAGATATTGAAGATGAATACTATGTGATGTATTTCCATTCAAAGATTTTGTATTTCTTTGCTTTCTTTGTTCTATTGATGGATTTTGTGAAGATATTGAAGAATATGGTTGATTCTATCAAATCCGTGGGAGATCTACATGATGCTGCATGAAGATTTGTTGTGCCTGGTGTTCTTTTCTTCATTGTGATCATATAAACCCTAATAAAAAAAGCTTTTTGATGTTACAAGATAGATTTTCTTGCAAGAGAATTCCCTTTTCCTTGGTTTTTCTCTTAGGGCTCCATGTTTTTGGTGCGCAGCCGGGGAATCTTGCCATCAACAAGTACCAGAAGAGGCTGAAAATGAAGGAAATGGCATTGCCAAGAAGAGGAGAATTCAATGGATGTTTGTAAAGTTCCTTCTTCCACTGAAGAGTTGGAATTTCTCATAATCAAAGCCACTTTCCACAAGAAGTTCATCCCACAATGGCGGAAACACATCACCATCATGATGCATGCTCTATGTGGTGGACAGTTTCCTCTTCCTGTTGAAGCAGCAGAAACTTGCATCTTGGTGGCAAACTGTTTGGGGACAAACTGAAGAGCAGAAACAGAGAGAATGACCATCCATGGAAGATCTGACATTCATTGAGAAGTTTCCAGACATCATCAAGTGGGAGATTGTGAAGAAGCTTCAGGAGACTTGGTCTGTAGAGGTTCACGAAGACAAGAAGGAAAAAAGTTGGAATTTGTTCGTGGATGCTCAACAGCAAGATACATGGGATGCTTGGTGTACTGATAATCTTCTATTTGTTCAATTAGCAACCCACTGGAAGTTGGTAGACAGAGTGTTCTTTACAACATACACTGTTGAAACCATCAGAAGCTGGCATTTCTATGATGATGGCACCACCACAATGCTTAGACGTATGCATTTTGACACCTTCAGAACCGAATACCTTCCTCTGTACAGTGGCATGAAAGCAGAATTCAGAGACGTTGAAAAAGGAAGAAGTAGAAGAAATGTTGGCAAGAGAGTCCTCCAGAGACTGAAGCCTTTTGTTATCCCTCTGTGGAGCACTAACAACATAGTGGAGCCAACCCCCTGATGAATGACGCAATAAAGAGGCAAGCGTTAGAACGAGTCCAGAGGTACGTGAGAAGAGAGAAAGCAAAAATCAAAGCTGAGAACGAGCTCGCAGCAGAAGCCGCCTTTGACGCCCTTACTTAACTCTTTACAGAAGTCCCAATGGCACATCAAGCCCTTCCTCCTCCTGCTGGAGGTCCACTTCCAAGCCAGATCCGTCCTGGAAATATTGATGACAGGCCAGCGAATGTAGTTCCATTGCCAGTTTTTAAGGGAGAGTACAATGAAGACCCCGATCTTCATGTAGCAGAGTTTATGGTAGCATGTGTGGCTAACAATGCCAGAATCCCTGAGCATTGGTTAGCAATATTCCCCGCCACTTTCAAGGGCACGGCGTTTCAGTGGTATGAGAGACAAGCAGCATGAACTTTTGGCACATGGGACGACCTGAAGTTGGCCTTCCTCACTAAATTCAAGCGTGAAGGTTTTGAAGAGCAGATGCGAGAGGAATTTATGAATTTAAGTCAGTCCTCTGGAGAAAAAGTAGAAGCTTATGTCTCACGAATGGAATCCATCCTGAAGAGATGGACTAACCATAATCTAGATGATGGCATTCAGAAGGGGGTGTTTCTCAGAGGATTACAACCAGAAGTCCGTAAGTTTGTGGAGCTGCAAAGACCAGCCACACTACAAGCTGCAACAGAAGGTGCAAGACTGTACAATGAAGTGGAAGCTAGATTGGCAATGAATCCAGGAAGAGGAGTCCTATCTCCTCTGATGCCAGGAATGATGTACCCACCAAATGTAGTCCCAGGGACAGTTCCCTACCCTTATCAACAGATGCCCCTAGTATCACAGTACAGTGTACAAAATCCACAGTGGCCACAATCAATGCCTCAAATGATGGTTCAACCACAACAACAATGGTCCCAACCAATTTCCCCAATGCCAAATCAGCAGCAACAGTGGAACCCTACCAACTAGAGCCAACAACCAACAGTTCAAACAGGAGCTCTGAATCAAAACCAGAACAGAGATCCCTCTATACCAACGCAACCTGTTTATGCAGTGATTAGAGAGACTCCTCAGAACCCTACTGCCAGTACCTCAAGAGGAGAAAGCTTGAAGGATTATTTATCCAACTCAGTTGCAAATATCAAAAAGGAGTTGATGGATGTGATTACAGAGCAGCTACAGACGCTGAAAGTGAATACCGCCAGCATATCCAACGTTGCAGGAGCAGGAAGAGATGTGATGCGGTCAAATACTTGGTGTGGTAAGTGTCATCAAGCAGGCCATTTAGCCACTGAATGTATACGAAAACCAACCATTCCTAGAGCTTTCTGTTCCTACTGTTTGCGGAAGAACCATACAGAGAATATTTGCTCTCTAAAGGAGATGCATGATAGGAGAAGGAAGGAAGAAGGCACAAGATTCAACTTGCTGGAATCCAAAATGACAATACAAGATATTGGACCCAAGCCTGGAGAGTTTGGTCCTAATTTCGGACCCAGAAGATTTCCCTCTCAAAGTTACAGAGGAAGACAGTCTGGCGGTGGTCAGAGATCAGAAGTGGAGTGTTACAGATGCAAAGAAAAGGGACACATTTCACCAAATTGTCCAAATCCCAGAAGGTCAGTGGATTACAAGCCCTTATGCAGTCGATGCAAAGGAGAAGGCCACACTGCAAAAGACTGTCCAAGCCCAGCCCCAATGAAAAACAGTGCTACTGATAGTCCGGCCAAGGCCCAAGAGCCTACCTCCAATTTAGTGAAATTGGAAGTTGCTGTCATCACGCGTGCAAAGAAGAAGGAACCACCTATCTAGAAAGAAAATAATCCTCCTGCCAGAACAGTGAAGTTCAATCTTCCACCAGAAGAACATAACAGAACAGAGCCTGACAGTGTCGTACAGAGCACTACAGTGCCACAGAGAGTCACAGAGACAGTTCCAGAGACAGGACCAGAGGTCCAAGAAATAGAAGAGGAGGAAGTGCCACAAGCGGCAGAAGAAGTCCCCACGATGCCCTTGTTAGAAGAAACAAGGAAAATGAAAATGGGTGTTGCCCCATTCCCTAACCGGTTAGAGAAGCCAGTGGATCCTATTAAGAAATACGATCTGGTTAGAGATCTAGATACCTTTAAACCAAACCTCACATTCCAACAATTATTGATGTTGTCTCCCAGTTGCCGTAAAAGATTCAAGAGTATACTGACAAGAAGTCGTGGCTTAAGGATTGCTTCCTCAACAGCAAACAAAGTCCAACAAAGCTCCAGAGCCTGTAAAAGAAGTAGACGTGGCTAACGCCTTCCTAGATCTGGGTACCCCAGAGACTGGCGTGTGGATAGAAGGCTGCTTTATTGCAAATGCATTGATTGATGGTGGCTCATTAGTGAACATTATGACGGATGTAACAATGAAGGATCTAGGCCTACAAGGTGTGCAACCAACCCAATGGCTCATCAAACTGGCGGATCAGAGCAGAATCAAGCCTTTGGGCATTCTCCCATATGTGAAGACTATAGTGGCTGGACAAGATTATTGGCTAACCTATCTGGCGGTGAAGCCAAACTCTTATGGTACATCCTACCCTCTGTTACTGGGCAGACCATGGCTTTTTGAAGCTAGAGCAAGGACGGATTGGTTCAAAGGAACCTTGACCTTGGGTAGAGGACCCAACAAAGTGGTGCTGAAGCTATATGGTGCTCAAAAAGGACATGGATCCACCTCCTTGGAATTATCTTCTGACTCCCCTAATGAGGCTACAGATGGAACATCAGCAGACGAAGATGCTGTCAAACAGATCCTTCCCAAGAAAACAGTGGCCAGTTCCTTAACAGTGGATACTGTAAGACAACTCCCAAAAGATGCAAAGCCATTGTCAATGGGTGAATACTTCCTGCCTGAACCAGGAACGATTTCCGAAATCACTTCTGACAGTGAGATAGAAGCATGGATGTACTGCTCTCCCTGTTACATGGACATAGCAGAGCCAGAGACAGAGGCAGAAGATGAAACAGAGAACCTGTTCTTCTCTTACAGAGCTCCTACAGAGACAGAGACAGAGACAGAGACAAAAGAGGATGGAGATGATATTGAAGAAGAAGGTTATGAAAGCGAGATGGAAGAGTCTATCCCACCTGAAGAGGATACATATGAAGAAGAAGTTCCAGAAGCCTCAGAAGCAGACGAGCTCATGCTGTGGGACAGAATGGTGATGGTACCATTTGGTCTGGTAAATGGATCTCCTCATATGCAAAATCTTTATAAGAAATGGATTAACAAGACCAAGCCGTCTTTCAGCAGTGGCTCTTGCCGTCCTCAACCACCTTTTCCAAGAAAAGATGATGATGATGCACCGTGCCAACAAGCACCAATCCCACAAACCCAACAGGCATCAGAGGGTCCTTGTTATGTGACGTTCCTGGATGCGTCATCAGAAGAGGAGTCTTCAAGCCAAGAGGTAACTAATATTGAACCCAAACCCAAAACGGCTCTAATCCCATTTCAATATCTCAAGGAGCAACCTAAGTCTCCACCAAAAGAAGAAGTTGGTTCTAGTGGGACATCAGAAGAGGACACCACTCCCTTGAAGGAGTTGGATCTGTATCCAGAAGCAGTCCGTGGGACCTTCATCCGTGAAGTAAAAGGTGAAAGGAAGTTACCTTTTTGTGGATGCAGATGGCACTGAACGCCATTTGAAGGTGGGTAGCAGCCTACTAGAAGAGGAGTTATCAACTTTGTATAACTTGTTGAACGAGAATTTGGACGTGTTTGCATGGTCCTACAAAGACCTAAAGGGGATTGATCCCACAATATGTCAGCATCATATTGACTTGGAGCCTGATACCAAGCCAGTACGGCAACGACAGAGGCGAATGAACCCGAATTATTCCACATTGGTGAAAGCAGAGCTGCTGAAGCTTCTGGAAGCCGAGTTCATCTATCCAGTGGCAAATAGTGAATGGGTTTCACCCATCGTGGTGGTACCCAAGAAGAATGGCAAGCTTCATATATGTGTGGATTTCCGCAAGTTGAATTCCAAGACAAAGAAGGATCACTTTCCGATTCCTTTCACAGACCAACTGTTGGACACAGTGGCAGGACATGAGCTTTATTCCCTTCTAGATGGATTCAGTGGATATAAACAAGTGCAGATAGCAGAAGAAGACCAGTCCAAAACAACCTTCACCACAAAATGGGGGACCTACGCTTACCGAGTGATGCCGTTTGGGCTCTGCAATGCCCTTGTTACTTTCCAGCGAGTCATGATGGCCGCATTCCAAAATCATCTGCACGACTTTATTGAGGTATATTTGGATGACTTCTATGTCTATAGTTTGATCCATGAATATTGGGGACACCTGGAACAATGCTTTGACCGATGCCGGGAGTATGGGATTTCCCTCAACCCCGACAAATGCATCTTTGGGGTCTCTTCTGGAGTTCTATTAGGCCACATTGTCTCTGCACAAGGGATATCAACAGACCCTGCAAAAATCGAAAAGATCGTAGCTTTGATAGCACCCACCAACCTCAAACAGTTGAGGGGATTCCTAGGCCATGTGGGTTACTACAGAAGGTTCATAGCCCATTTTGCAACAAAGGAAACCTCCTTGCACAAGCTTCTGAGGAAAGATGCAGAGTTTATTTGGACGGAAGAATGTGACAAAGCCTTCAACACTCTGAAGCAGTGTCTGATTGAGGCACCCATTTTGCAACCTCCTGATTGGACGAAAGAGTTCCATGTACACACTGATGCATCTATTGAAGGCTTAGGCACAGTTCTATGCCAGAAGGGCTCCTCGAAGCTGGATCAACCCATTTATTATGCAAGCCGAAAAGTCACTGATAGGGAACGGAACTATACAGTGACAAAGCTGGAGTGCTTGGCAATGGTATTTGCCCTAGAGAAGTTCCGCCACTACCTACTGTCCACCCACTTTAAATTTTATGTGGATCACGAGGCCCTGTCCTTCCTAATGAACAAAGCAGATGTGAAAGGACGAATGATGAGATGGCTCCTTCTATTTCAGGAGTTTGACTTTGAGGTAATTACCAAACCTGGTCGTTCCCATGTTCTGGCTGATCATCTGTCGCGCATCCCACAAATTGCAGACGAGGAGCAGGATGATCCAGACCTCCCTGATGCTTCCCTATTCTTGGTAGAAACTATAACTCCCTGGTATGCAGACATTGCCAATCTGGTGGCAACCCAACAGTACCCTCCTAGCATTTCTAGTCGGGAAAGGAAGAAGCTTATGTTAGAATCAGCCCCCTACACCCTGTTAGGCGGTGCACTGTACAAGAAAGGAAAAGATGAAGTGCTTAGAAGATGTGTTGCAGGAGATGAGATTGGGATTGTTTTGAAGGCTTGCCATGACGAGCCATGTGGAAGCCACTTTGCAGGAGAAGCCACAGCCAGGAAGGCTCTGCTAGTAGGATACTGGTGGCCTACCATTCATAAGGATGCCTATGATTACTGTAAAAGGTGTGATGCTTGTCAGAGGATGGGGAAACCCACGAAGACAAGTGCCATGCCATTGCAACCTATCCTTCCCCTGAAGCCGTTTGAGAAGTGGGGCATCGACTTCGTAGGCCCGATCGATCCTCCCACCAGAAGGAAACAGAACCGATACATCCTCGTATGTACGGATTATGTCACAAAGTGGTGTGAAGCTAAAGCCCTAAAGCAGGACGATGGTAACATCGTGGCCCTATTCATATACGAGAATATCATCACCCATTTTGGTAGTCCCTTAGAGCTGGTAAGTGACAGAGGCACTCATTTCATTAATAAAGTCATGGAAGAGTTGACAGAGCTGTATAAGATCCGCCATTGCAAGTCCACTCCTTACTACCCCAGAGCCAATGTCCAAGTCGAAGTCACGAATCACATCCTCTGCTCGATTCTGACAAGAACAATTGCCGCGCATTGTCGTGATTGGGACGATCGACTTACAGAGGCCCTATGGGCGTACAGAACCTCCCATAAAGCAGCAACAAGATAGACACCCTTCCAGCTGGTGTATGGTACAGAATCTGTTTTCCCTGTTAAATTGGAATTACCCTCTTTGCGAGTGGCTATCAAAGAGTGTTTGGGGGACGATGATTCACTGCAACGCCGTCTCCTGCACCTGGAATGTTTGGACGAAACTCACAGGATGGCTCTACAGTGCATGGAAGCCACGCAAGCTCGACGTAAGGCTTACCATGACAGCTTCATCAAGCACAAGGAGTTCAAAGAAGGTGATTTGGTCCTAGCCTATGATTCACGATTTGGCAAGTTTCCTGGCAAGCTTCAACAGTGGTGGATGGGCCCATATAAGGTACTTGCTGTCAACCCTAATGGCTATGTCCAAGTGCAGACCGTTGATGCCTCTGATGATCCCTTCCTGATCAATGGATATCGCCTGAAGAAGTACTTCCCTCCTTGGGGATCTTGACAATCATGGTCACCTGATCCTTTCCCTCATTGGCGTGGCCCTGTCACTCTTATGATGCTACTTTTGATAGCCGTTCTTCAGCCATTCCTGATGAGGTGGACGCAACCCTCTGTCCTCTCAACCCTACCTTCAAGCCCTGATCTCTTATCCTCTATTTTCCACCCGCGACAGTGGCGAGGTTGGTTCTGACAAGTGGTATTTCTACCATTCCCTTGCTTAATTCGAAGAGAAAAAAAAAAGAAAAAAAATATACATATCGTTCATGGGAGAAAAGGACTTCGGTCCCTCTCATGCCGACCTATTCTTCGAGAAAAGGTGGAGACACCCTTGGGAATGGGGGGGGAAAAAAAAACGAGAAGAAAGAAAAAAAAAGAAAAAAAAACAAGAAAAAACAAAACTGTTATGGGAGAAAAGGAAGCAATTCCCTGTCATAGCAGGCCTCGTTCCAAGAAAATGTGTTTAACACCCTTGGGCGGGAAGCTGGCTGTGGAAAAGATGGTAACACCCTGCAGTTCAGGATAACTGACTCGCCAGCAGAAAATTGTCTAGAAGAAATTTGAAGCCACCTCCATTGGTGCGCTGTCTCTGCAACCTCATCAGTCTATCTGCCCCCTTTCGCAGACGATCTTTTCTACAACCAATTGAAGTACTAGATTTGTTGGCTGCCTCCCTGGGTATGCCTCATCTTCAACACCTTGATGACAACAATAGACACAACGATCTTCATCGACAAACAATCGAATGATGTGAGCTTTCATCCTAACCGGATGGGGAAGTGAGTATGGGTTGCCCTCTGTAACTATCAACAGAGCGTGAGACAGAGGGTGGGGCGAGTGACCAGTCTTTTCTCTTCAAATCAAATGAGTGGTGAGTAGTGTGAATGGAGTGTTGCACGCACGGAACGGGCCTCTCAATGCACAAAGCACAATTCGTTTCTGTGCACTGCACTATAAGGCTCCCTGGCCTTTCTTCTTGCACCGTATGCTGGCACAGGGTGGGATGCACAGTTGCACCATCAAATGCACACAAGGCATACAACCTTTGCACAAGTGACCGTGAGGATTACATCAATGGGTTTCAGGACATGGTTGCCCTCCTTTATCTATCAACAGAGCATGAGACAGAGGGTGGGCTGAGTGTGACTAGAGTTTCTTCAATCAATTACCGAGAGGTGAGATTGAGGGACGTTATGACACTTGGAGTCAGGTATGTTCCCGTTTCCCTATGCACCCACGGGATGGGTCTTTACCGTCATCACAGGACACGTCACCCTGTTCTGTACACTACACTGCAAGGCTCCTTTGCCTTCCTCCTTGCACCTATGCTAGACGGATTGGACGCACTGATGCACCATCAACTGTGCACCCTGGCATACTCCCTCTGCACCATTCCCTTGTCGATTCCTAAATCGGGTATGAGATATGGGTTTCAATCATTCTTTCTCGAGTGATATTAGTCACGGGGCGAGTGACAGCTCTTTCATTCCATTTGAGTGATTGCGAGTTGAGTGTAATATTCCTCGCCATCGATGAATTTCCTGCGATTCCTTCAATAAGCTACCTCCCTGGGTGCTGCTGCATGGTCCCTGTCACGAAGGACGTGTGCTGTGAAGATGCCTTGGTACTCCTGCAGCCGACAATGACAGTGGAAGTGCCATCGACAATCAACCTTGATTCTCGACAATATGGGCCAAGTTTTTCTAACCCTACAACTTTTGTTCTCCGTGACGTTCATGTTTTAAGTGTGGGGACATTACTGGATGGTCTGTTGTGTGGTCCTAGGTCCATGTTGCTTGGTTAACCCTATCCGTTAAGGTTTTAAGTGTGGGGACGCATCCTTGCACGTCTACATTGCATATTCTTTTGCATATGCCTCAACCTGCTCATGCATGTATGCCATGCCTTGCTTTTACCCTAATGGGGTCCCTTCCCACCCGCTCGTTCATTTTCCACCCACCCTTGGGGCTGTTCCCTTGCAGTTTTCCTTCATTCCCTGATTTTGCGGTCCTGCCATGTGAACGTATCCTACGTTCACCGAAGTCCACATCCAACCTTATAGCCCTATTCCTCCCTTTGAACTGACCATTTTTCCTTTTTACCTACCCCTGTTCCGGTGCACAGTTTTTGAGTTATTAATTTTTGAAGCATTTTGCTCGAATTAGCCGATTTTCCATGTGAATCTCGCATGTGAACCCCTCCTACTTCCTCCGGAACTGCATTTTGACATGACCACCTTGTGCGCCCCCTTCCTGTAGACATTCTTCCTTTTTACTCCATGACATTCTGGCCAGCGGTTCCTCCAATATTAATTTCTGATTCCATTTTTGGGTCTATTTTTTGGGTTTTTCCCACGTGAACACATCTTATCTCAGTCAGAACTATGTTTTGATGTGATAGGATTGTCGGGCATATCTTTCTGCACATTTTTCCTTTTTCTTGAACCTCGTTCCGATACCCGGATCTTCCGATATTAATTTTTAATTGCATTTTTGGACCCGTTTTTTGTGTTTTTTGCACGTGAACGCCCTTTACCCCCGCGGAACTCCCATTGCACATTTCCCCTGTCTTCCCCCTGCCGTCCTGCCCACTTTTTGTTTTTACGACATTTCGTTTTGATGTTCGGATTGGGAGATATTAATTTTTCTTTATTTTTTTGTGTTTTCGCGTGCCTCGTCCTGCGCATGAACGCGCCCGTTTTCGATTTTACGCTTCTCAACACCCCTCGGTCGCATCCGCGTGTCCCGTACTGACATACCGGCACTATTTTGATCCTGTCACGGTAATTTTTTTTACCTCGCCCCGCGCACGCGCGCGGGACGAGGGTACGCCTTTCTCTTATGGCCCGCCCATCCCATTCTTACCCATGGGCACCCCTATCCCTACCCTTCCCCCCGAGCACCCCCCCATTTACCTCCCAGGTGCCCTTTAACACCCCCCTCCCATGGGCGTATCCCGCCCATCCCATTCTTCCCCTGGGCACCCTTTCTCCCACCCTCCCTGGGCGCCCTTTCAATCGTACCCACCCCCCATGGGCCCTCGCCCATTCCCCTCTAGGCACCCCACCCTTTCCACCCCCCCACACCCTTCCCTATCCCCCCCACCCTTCTCTCTCCCCGACCCTTCCCCCCCCAACTACCTCCCTCCCTCTCTCCATCCCTCTCCCTGTGTGCCCTCTCCACCTCCTTCAGCTCCATCTCCATCTCCTTCAACCTCCTCCTCTCCTCCCCTTGCTCCTCCACACCTTTGACGCCCCCCTCCATCTTCATCCTCCTCCCCTCCTTCTTCTCCCTCTCCTCCTCTTCTCCTCCCTCCCTCCTCTCCCGCCTGCCCTGCTCCTCTCCTCCCCTCCCTCCTCCACGACGAGCGCCGCCCCCCTCCTCGTTGGCCCTGCGCGTGTGGCCCTCGTGGCCCTGCCTCTCGCCCTGTGCCACCTCCTTGACGCCGCGGACGCCTCTGCCCGCCGCCTCGTGCCGCCCTGTACCACCTCCCTGACGCCGCCCGCCTTCGCCACGTGGACGCTGCCGCGTGCTCCTCTCTGCCGTCGCCCTGTCCTCCTTCGCCACGTGGCCTCTCGTGCCCGCCGTGTGCCCGCCATCCTGTCCGTCGTGGGCCTCCCCACCTCGCTGCCACGTGCCGCCCTGCCCCACGCTGTCGACGCCGCCGCCTGTGCGGCCACCGCCTCGAGTACCACGCCGCCGACGCCTCTGGCGACGACCGCCGCCGTGAAGTCCTCCCTGCCCGCCGTGACATCCGTGGCCTCCTCCCGCCCTATCCGCCCGCTGCCGGATCCTCCCACACCACGTGCCCTGTCCAAACCCACCTACCCCCCATCCAAGCCCCCCTTCCCCCACCGTTACACATTCCCCACCCAACCCCCCTCTAAGCCCCCCTTCCCCCCCCCCCCCCCCCCACAAACACCAAACCCACAACACCCCCCCACACGCCCCCTTTCCCCCCACAGACACAAATCCCCCTTAACGCCCATCTAAGCCCCCCTTTCCCCCCCAAGGCCCAAACACACACTAAACCCCCCCCCCCCAAGCCCCTGTTCTTCCCCCCCGCCCACCCGCAGAACAGCAGAACCCCACCCCTTCCCAAGCACTGTTCACACCCGCACACCAGTCGACCCTCACCCCCTCCATAAGTCCTGTTCACACCCCCAGCAGAAACCCGCAGACACCACCCTCCAAACCCTTGTTCCCTCTCGAGATGCAGAACCGCAGAATCCCACCGTACCCCTTCCCAAGCACTGTTCCCCCGCAGAACCGCAGAAAACCCCCTTTACACCCCCCTTTCATCCGCCCAAACCAGCAGCACCCGTAGACATTCAAGAACCACGTGGAAACCCGCAAATACCATTCTCAGCCCTTGACACACACGAATGTGTGGCTATTCGTGTGATTGTGATTGTTCGTGTGTGGGAGACCGCTAGCGGATGTTCACGCGCGGGGACGCGCGTTAGCTGGTCCGTGAGGTGGTGTGCAGCCGGCTGTTCACATGCAGCTGCCACGCAGTCTCTTCCTGGGTATTTTCTCGGATTTTTAATTCTAAAAACCTGAAAACCTTTAACATACATTGAAAAATTAAAAAAATCATTAAAAATCACTTAAAATTCACCAAAAATTACAGAAAAATCTTGAAAAATTTCCCATATTTTTGCAGTAAATTGCCATATTTTTCTGACCTGCAAATTTTAGAAACAAAATTTTGAACATTTTAAAATTAAAAGTTCTTTTTTTAAAAAATACCCAAAAAATGAAAACAATTCATTAAAAATGGTAAAAAATTCCAAATTAATTGCCAAAAATTTCCTACAAATTCTGTTCACATTTTTACTTATTTTTGGCATATTTTCTAAGCTGTAAAAATACTTCATTAAACACCTAAATTCATAGAAAATCCTCTTTCATTCAAACCACACACTGAAATTTCTAAAAAAAATCCAGATACCTTTTTGGGATTGAGAAGAGTGCATTCATTGCATTTACATACACCCACTACCAGGTATTTTTCCTTTTATTTTTTTATTTTTTTCTCACTACCCCAAAATTCACGGTTTAATTTTTTAAAATGAACCCTAACCACCACCATGGCACGCGCGCTCGCGCCAAACACACCATTTTTTAATAAAAATTAACCCGCCGTTCACTTAGCACGCGCTAAGTGCGCTTAAGAGGCACTTTAATATTTTTAATTAAAATGAACCATCCGTCACAAGAGCACGCGCTGGCAAAAAAGTGCTCCACATCACCTTAATTTTTAATAAATGAATTTGCATTTAGAGACCCAGTCTGGGTATCGAAGTTCGGGATTCGGACTAAAGGACCGCTTTAATCTAATAATTGGTAATTAAAATTTTAAGAAGAAACCGCCGTATTCTTGATAAGGTTTATCACTTAATAAAAATTCACCAATTTCTTAATAATTTACTAAAATGAACCTTTCATTAAATTAATTTCCCCCTCACTACACTTATTTCCCCTTTTTAATGAACCCGTTTCGTGGGATGGGTACACGAAGTCTTCGGAGTTGTCTCCATGGTCAAACCTTGATTATCAAAGTTGTGGTCTTGATATGTGTGGGTTGTTGTTATGTTTTGGTTCAGTTTCTTTGTTACGATTAAGGGTACAGTGTGTAGTTTTTTTTCTTTTTTGCCTGATACGGGGATTTGGGTGTTTGCATGTTGCATAGCATGAAGCTTTCGGTCGCATATGTCTAGAAGTCATGTCGAAGTTTTTCTAGGCTGTGGTTTGCTTGGGGATAGTTGGTCGAGTTACATTTTACCACTTTGGTTGATATCTTATCCTTGGTTTTTGTCTGTTGCTTTGCAGGCATTCTTTTGGTTTGTTTGTGTTGTGGTGTGTGTGTAACCATCTGAATGGCGCCTCACGCTCCTCCCCCTATCCAGTATGTCCCACTAGTCAGTAGGGATTACTCTTCCCTACTCACTTTTGAGCCTCTCACGAAGGCGGGATTCGCCACTTTCGTGGCTGCCTCCTTTCCATTGCTTCCAGAGGATCCATCGATGTGTGACGAGTTTCTGGCCTCCTATAGCAAGAAGTCGGGACTGGTCCAGGGTACTTCCATGACTTTGACACCTCGAGGCCTCGGGAAGGCTCTGTCTCTTGCCTCCAAAGGTGAACCCTTTGTTACAACTCGCCAGCTTTTCTCTAACGAAGAGATTTTGAAGCTGTTACAAAAATAGACCAGGGAAATTCTGGATGTTAAGAAGGTGATCAACTCTTCAGGAGTTTCCTTTTCCATGATCACTGATCTTGTATGGAAGTTGGTCTATCAGTTTCTCCAAGATAGGTTTATGCCTATAAAAATGCCATCCCATTACTTGTCCAAAGAGCTCTTTATAGCTTCAAGGATGGTGTTAAAAGGAGTTACCTACTCACTAAGATGGATCAACATTTCGTCAAAGTCACCAGGGGCAATGTTACCAATGTCACCTCTGGATCGTACTTGTCTGCCTTCTTGACCTACTCTGGTTTACAGAAGAGTGTGCCTCCATCTCCTCCATCTGATCCAGTACCTCCTCCTCCACCTTCAGATGAGTCAGAACCAATTGATATAGAGGATTTGGATTCTCCACCTCCCCTGGTCATACAGCGCAAACACTTGAAGCGGGTAGCAGATAAAGCTCCTTCACTTCTTCCTTCCGTGCCCATTCGTGCTACCTCTGGCAGTGATCTCCCTGGTAATCTCACATGTAATAACCTGTTCAGAGCACATCGAGAAGGTTCGTTGGATAGATCAGTCCCCTTACTGAACAGTCTAGTCTCGGGAGATGCCATTCCTTTCCTATGTAAAGACATTTAGAGTTCCATTGAACTGTCAGTGACAGCCTATGTTCAACAGGTGTACGCTTCCTTTTATGAAGAACTGATGCAGTCTAAGGACCAGTTGCATAAGGCAACATCCGAGTTAGCCTCTGCTAAGGATACCCTAGCAGATTTGTTTAAGCAGATGGAGCAACAAACCCACCTGATTGAAACCCAAAGAGATGAGATATCTTCGTTGAAGATTCAGTTAATAGAGGCTCAATCCGAGGTTACTAGTCTCTCAGAGGAGAAGGAGAGGATGTCCAAAGAAGCGCAAGAGTTCCAAACCCTTTTAGATGTCAAACTTTCAGCCTTACAGACTGCTAATGACACAGTGGAATCACAAGCTTCCCAAATCAAGCAGTTGCAAGATCAACTGGCAAAGTCACGGTCTGTTCCTCCAAGCCCTCATGTTCCCTTGATCCCTTCTCTCTCACAGCAGGACTTGGCAGCTCTTCAGAGACAGGCTACCTTGTGTCCTCTCTTCCAAGATAAAGTGGAAAGATTGCAATCTCGAATGGATTTGCTATGGTCTACATTTGAGCAGTATCAAGAATATGTTCCTCTGGACATTCTCTCTTTGTCCACTATCAATTACAGAAGTTGGCCTTCTACATGAAGCTTTCTACGATGGATCTTCCTCTTCCAGAGGATGGTTGGAGTGGGGCTTGGTCTCCTGAGTTGCTGACAGAGGTGGTCTATATGGTGTTTGAAGATTCTGTCACGATCGATACCATGTTGATGTCATATATGTATCTACGAGGAGACTTGTTGATTCCAGATGAAGTGGATATGGCTTGGTATATGGGAGACGTGGTTTTACAAGCTATTTTGTATGTCAACCATTTGGAGTTGCGAATAGATGACATGTTTCAGAGTTACTGCTCCAAAGTGGCTACTTGCCCTGATAATTCCTGCATTTATTCTGTGGTCCTGAATCAAAGACAGAACGCATCCCCTACCTATGTCCAGAGCATAATCAACTGAGGGTGGATCTCTTAGCTTATCTTTCCAAACATAATCCATTTCATTCTACCTTTTTTGATGCCTATCAGAGAAGATCTATCTTAGGTCCTTCTGTTCCTACCCTACTGTATTATCAACAAATGGCCCACCGTTATGATATATATCTTTCCCTCTATCAAACCAATTCCACAACCATCTTATCTCTTCTTTTCCAACCTTAATCTTTTCCTCAAATTCCCATATTTACATACTGCTCTTTTATCGAGGAAAGAGTATTTTCTCCTTCTCCACCATGTCCTTCTCCATCCATTCATGTACCTTCTATCTTTCCTATTAAATATGACGGGTTTGATCATCAGATTTCCAGAAGAAGGGGATGGAGCTCGAATGATTCTCTTACAGGACCTCAGATAAACTGGCCAATAATTCCAGGAGATTGGACAACTGCCAGTCAAGCATACCAGAACTATATATTCACAATCTCTGGATCCTTCGGTGAGATTGACAGCTCATTTTGCTTGGTACCTGGCGTACATGCATAGGCATTCTCATAATGATTCAAAGCCTATTCCAAAGTTGTGCATGAATGTCAATGTGAATATTGACTCCCACCAGTTGGATGTCCTATATTTTCATGCCCTGTGTTTGCCTAGCAGATACCTTGTCTTGTTGGAAAGGATGTGCTGCCTTTAGTTTTTTCAGAATCCTCCCAAGACATTTGTAGATGAATCCTTATCCATGGATCGTTTCCGAAATCACCAATCTTTCAAGAGGGATCATATTCATTGATACCTTTTCCAATGTATGGTGGATGATTTTTAATGATAAATCTCTCTTTTTGGAGGAGTCATTCAGATGGTTGTGTTGTGTGTAGTGTTTGTGTTGTGGGTTAATTTATGTAATAAGATCGTGGTGGTTGCCTATTCGATTGGCTTTCGTGCGAGCTATATTTTGGAGACTTGTGGTGATGGTGTTGCTGGTTAGAGAGTTGAAGCTGCTGATGCAGAAGAAAAAGAAACCTCTTATATCCTTTACAAGTTTGTTGTGATTTCCAATTTGATAAGAAGTGTTAATGTATAAAGGGTTTTCCTTTCGTTGTATTTTTTATATCAGATACAGGTGATAAGTTGGGGTCGTGGTTGGATGGACTGTTTTTTAAGAGATATATTGAAGATCAAAGTTGAGCTTTTGAATGAACTTGTATTCCCTTTTTCCTGGGTCGCGAGGATGCTTCCTTATTAAGTGTGGGGATATGTTGAGTGATGAAATGACTTATTTTTTGGCTAATTTTTGTTGTTTTTGAGAGCTGAATGGTTGATTTTATGAGATGATTGATTGGTTTGGAAGTGGTTTGAGAGTGTTTTGGATGATATTTATTATGTTTTGAAAGTTCATGATGATTTTCAGTGGAGATATGAGGTTCTGATATGTTCTGTTTGGTCCTGATTGGTTCTGTATAGCTTCTGTTTTGTTCCGATTGTCTTCTGTATGAAGCATGGATTGATGATTGATGAAGATTGAGACCTTGTGAAAGCTTATTGAATAGTTTTTGAGAGTTTGGAATGGTTTGAGTATGAATTATGAGGTTTTGATGACCTTCTGTAGAGCTTCTGTTTCTGTTCTGTCTCTGTTCTGGTACTGTACTCTAACTGTTCTGTATACCTTCTGTATGTGTTCTGATGGATGAGAGTGTAGCTTGGGAAAGTTTTCTAGCCTTGGAAAGATGTGAATACAAGTGCAAAGAGCTAAAAGAAGTGAAAGAAGTAGCTGCTGAAGACTCAAGTAAAGACTGAAGTGAAGTGACAGTGGTGAGCTACGAAAGGACACTGTAGTGGCTCTGGTGACTCTTCATATCAGACATACCTCTTGGGAGGGGTATCCACGACCTAAGAAGGATTATTTTGAGTGATTATGAGATATTGTAGTGAGGATGTGATGTACTATTGATGGAGAGAGAGAGAGAGAGTCAGAGATAGCCAATTCTATTAAAACAGAGTAATTGTATATGAGAGATTGAGAGAGAAGACTATGAAGATATTGAAGATGAATACTATGTGATGTATTTCCATTCAAAGATGCTGTATTTCTTTGCCATCTTTGTTCTATTGATGGATTTTGTGAAGATATTGAAGAATATGGTTGATTCTATCAAATCCGTGGGAGATCTACATGATGATGCATGAAGATTTGTTGTGCCTGGTGTTCTTTTCTTCATTATGATCATATAAACCCTAATAAAAAAAGCTTGTTGATGTTACAAGATAGATTTTCTTGCAAGAGAATTCCCTTTTCCTTGGTGTTCCTCTTGGGGCTCCACGAGGGCTTGATAGGTTCTTAGGTACCAAGTCAGGACTTGAGGTTGATACCTTGTTCTTCTTAGAACACTGTGCTCAGCTCCCTCCTTTTTACATACCCAAGTATCAAGTCATGAAGTATTAAAAATAGATGAATAACAAAGTATTTGAAAATAAAAGACTAGGCTATAGAAGCCCTCACCTACTAGAGTTCTTAGTCCAATTGTCCTAAGTTAGGTAGGTAGTCAAGACCACCACTTAGGATGACTTCTTTGGTAGTTCTTTTCCACCTATTTGTGTTGGAAAAGTTGGTTAGCTACTAGCTTTGGATCTCTATCTAGTTATACTTGGCCTATCCCTTGTAGTTTTCATGCCTTGATTTTGTGAGGGGATAAGGTGAGAGCTATGTTTGTGGATTATTGTGTATTCTCTTTGAAGAAGCTTGATGCTCTTGATAGGTTCTTTATGTGCAGATTAGTTTGTGGATGCGACGGGCTAAGTCGCCATATCCCATGTGAGAGTGGGATTTAACCACTCAAGAAGTGTCAGATAAATAGTGAATGATGAAAATTTAAAGCAAAATTTAAAGATCCATGGAACCGAAAGACACGGATCCAACAATTTTAAATGACCATGAAAGACGAAAATTAATATTTCTTCAAAAGACTAACCTTCACATTGGTTGTGGATTTTTCATAAATTTTTCGAGTGTGGGATCAAAGTAGGAAAAGTTTTCACCATTCCGAACTTCAAGATGGATGCACAAGTTTTTTTGGATCACAAATCGAGTGCCGGACGTAGGAAAAGCGGGAAGTTTGGCACTTGGAAGGTTAAATGATGGCCAAACTTGAAGTGGGCATGGCCTTTGGACTTGGGAGCCCTAAAAGAGCCAAAAAATTATCAAATGGAGGAGGGGTGTTTTCAAAATGGCAGCAACCTGGAAATGACACCCGCATGCCATGGAAACAATTTGGAGAGAGGAGGGTTTGGGGCTGCAACACAAGTCGTCCCTCAGATCATTCCCACAGATCTCTCTAATTTTTCACTTCTCATTGCTTGTTTCTACACGAAGAATGGTTGCTCAGTTGAGAAGATGGAAACTCAGTATTTCTTTGTTCGGTATATGTCCACGCATTTAATTTCGTGATCTGAAACACACAATTTGACAATATGTATGTTTTATAAAGAAATTTTACTTGTTTTTTATCATTAATAACCCAAAAGAAGTGCACATGGAATCAAAATTTGTATAAACCTTGTTTGACAAGTCTTTGAGGGCGAGTGATAATATGTAGAACCCGTAATTAAATGTGGTCATTGATAATTAAAGTTTAAAATGTAGTATTTTAAAATATGAAAGTTTTTACCATTTTAGGTGCAAAATTTGTATTCTTATGAATGCAATGAAGGATAATGATGATTCTCAATAATTCTAATTATATTGAGTAAAAAAATCAAAAAATAAGTATACTTTATTAATAAATAAAGAGAGAAAAATAAAAAAAATAAAAAAATAAGTTTTTTCACTAAAATTTTACAAAAAATTTATTGCGTGATTTATTGTTTTTTGAACAAGAAAAACACATGAAGACCATTCTCTATAACTACTAATGCTACAAGCATAACAATAAACAATAGGGATAGGGGGATTTATGATTTCTGAATATAGGTTGAAATTTGATTTTTATAATACACTTTATATATAGGTCACGTTGTCGGAGGGTTTGGGGTCAAAAGTCTACCACGGGGGTAAGAGATAGTAGGGTGAAGGGAGATTCATGGAGAGGAGTAGACGTAAGAGAAGGGGTTCAAAAAAATAGAAGATGTAGAGAAATACTCACAGAGGTGAAGCCTATCAATTTGTTTTTGCATTATGAGAAGATAAATCTCTTGTAGATAAAAATTTTCATAAAAAAATACCTTCCTCTATGTTGCTCAAACTGCCAATCTAATGCTTCCATTGGCTCCAAAAGGGGGGTAAAATACCAACACATCTTGCCAGAATTCTCCTGGATCACTCCTTCTCCCATTTTGGAGTTATGTTCACTACCTGAAAATTATGATCACACAATTTTGCCAATCCTTCTTTTTACATTAAATCCTCCCAAAATGGCTGAAAGCTACCTGCTTTCTTTTACATGTCATCCTATTCTAGGATTTTTCTCCAGATTTTTGATATTTACAAGATATAATATCTAAAATATAAAAAATTGACTGAAATTGTCCAAAAATCGAGTATTTTTTAACAATCCACACTACGAACACTGACATTAATGAGACTAATATAGCATTTTCTCTCTAGATCAATAAGAAAGCCACACTCTAGAGTTTTTCACACTGTGACCGCATTGTGGCATGACAATATTTGTTTTGAAAGTTAAAGGGTTCAATAGAATGAGTATAGTCGGTGATGAGTTAAAGGGCAATGAAGCAAGTGGATTAGTATGAAAATCATGAAGGGAATAGTTTGTGCACTGTCACAATGCTATTTTGAATTGACTTGGGGATTTGTGTGGATAAACCAATCAAGCTATGTTGTGATAACACGAGAAGTGTGCCCATGGCAAGCAATTCAATCTATCATGCCAAGTCAAAGCACATAAAGGTCCACTACCACTTCATTAAAAAAATGGTGCTTGGAGATAGGATAGACCTCACACATGTGAAGATTGAAGAACAAGTGGCAGATATGGTGCTTGGAGGTAGGATAGACCTCATACATGTGAAGATTGAAGACCAAGTGGCAGATACCTTTACCAAATCACTTGGTAGACATAAGTTCACTCATTTAAGATAACTACTTGGGATACATGTAGTGACTTAAGCTTGAGGGGGAGTGTTGAGATATGCAAGCTTAGTCAATCTACGTACTACCTACTGACATGACAGCTAGGTGTGTGTAGCTATCTATCATGTGTATGCCTTCAATAAGTTGGTACTTTCTTAACCATAGTTAGTCAGTGGTTAGTTCTTTTGGTCACTAAGATCCAATTCATGTATTAAGTTAGTGAGTAGGTGTGATGAATAAGATGAAAAATGTCATTGAGAGCTATCTACTTTTCGTTGCCCCTATCTCTCTCCCATTCTTCTAACACGACTGTGGGGGCTCTCACTCACACACACACACACACACACTCTCTCTCTCTCTCTCTCTCTCTCTCTCTCTCTCTCTCTCTCTCTCTCTCTCTCTCTCACTAAGCTTTGATCTCTCTCCCTCTCTTTTTTTCTCTTTTTCTCATTCATTGCCAAGATACCATGCTTGATTTTTTATCAGTTTTTTTTCTTAGTACACTATCACTATTTGTGCAAATAGGGATACTAATAGTGATTGCGCCAATTCACATTGGAGACACCCATCGCTATGCTTTATTTTCTTTGTAGTGAACAAAATTCTTCATACAAGTTACAATTAATACCCCCATACAACATTCTACACATGATATGCTATATATACAGTCCATTGCATATAATGAATATTGGAAAATTTGTAATAAGTACACTTTGAAAAAGCACTTTATAGTATTCTAGCTCGCTCATTCATTATCAAAATGATATATGTTCATATAATGTGTATAGCATTGTTGGATGAAGTAGATAGCTATTTGATTATTATTTAGAAATTTTTTTCCTTGTTGAATGTACAAAATAAAGTACCATGCACAAACCAATTTCAACAAAGCTTTCTAATCTCCTTAAAATCAATGGCTCCCTCTCTAATTTGTGTTCCTCCTCAGCAAGTGCTATGTTTGATAGATTATGGTTTCTAAATCTCTCTTGCTCTCCTCGAAAAGTCCATTGTGTTTTATTATAATCTAGATCAACATTTGTATGTTATGTGCTATTTTAGGTTCTTTAACTTCAGTCACATGATCTACACAAATTAATAATAACCTTTACATAAGTATAGTGTGGTAACATCATTAATTTAATTGAATAAGAATTATAAATTAATAAAATTTTTATTTTCAATTAAACTTTCTCAAGTATCTATAATCAAACACAACACAAGTACAAGAATCTTAAGCCTTAAATTTATCTTACAATATGAATTAAGTCTCTCACCCAAATGCTTGTCTAACTATGATAATTGTCCAGCTATTGAAGTGTAGTGAGTGAAATGAGAACTTGAAGACTAGTTCTCCCTCCACCACAAGTAGAAGCCTTCTACAACCCCACCTAGATATTGGTCATTTTGGTCTTTTTTAGTTGGCTCATGATGATTGATCTCTAGTAAGAACTTTGGGTGATAATCATTCTTTCTAGACAACATGGTAAGACAATATTAATTAAGATAATTGACTTCTATACAACATAGCTCGATTTCAAAATTTAATCTTAGCTAGCTATTAAAGACACATGATTAAAAATAAGACTTTATAAGAGAGATATTTTTTAAATTACTATAGCAATCATTTCAAGTAACCACTATCCTATTTTCAAGAATTTAATTGTTTTTATCAAATTTTATCCCATTTCATAATTGTCTAATTAATTTGAAGATGAATATATAAATTTTTTCTTTATATATTTAAGTTTATTTTTAATTACCTCATTTATTTCTTATTTTATCACCTTGTTATTTTTTTCTATCCATCTAAATATTTTTATATTATTTATCTAGCTCATTCATAATTTTTCTTCCTCTTAACATTTTATCTTAGTTGTCTTAAAAAATTTAATCATGGTTTAAAAAACTATTACATAAATTTTAAATTTCCATAATTTTGCATAACTAATTTTTAAATTATCAATCACTAAAACTTCTATACTAATTTTCCTTTAGACCTAACCTTAAAAAGTTAAATTTTAACTTTTGATAAATAAACAAACCTACTTTAAAATAATAAATAGTTCTTAAAGTAAAAATTCATTTGATGATATGTGATGTTTTGACTCATGATTTGGTACTAAGGGACATCTCACAACTTCTAAAAGTCCTTGTGGTGTCATGGTATCTCTAGAATGAACTGAAGGATAAGAAGAGAAGAGGCTCAATGGTATGGCTCCCACATGCAAACAATGTCTCCTTTAGACCACCTTTTGATGAGTCCTCAAATTTTGCATTTTTCTTTTCTCACCTCCATCTACTCACTTTCACTTTCACACACTCTCTTAGAGCTGCTATGCTATCTCGAGAATGAACTGAAGGATTTCTTGTTTTATAAATTTTTTATTTTTTATATTTGATTTTGATTGTAATGAGATGCATTGAGTAAGAGTGGATAGTGACGAAGGAAATTTGGTATGGAAGCATCTATACTATGCCAAACTCCCTTCTGCCACAATGTGAATGAGGTAAGGGCACCACCTAGTCATGGAAGAGCAGACTAGGAAACTATGCAAGAGGGAGAGGATCTTGTGAGGGAGAAGAGAGGAAAACTGAGAGAGAGAGAGAGAGAGAGAGAGAGAGAGAGAGAGAACTACAAAAAATAGATGAATCAATAAAACTTAAGAGGGCACAAGAGATAGAGAACCCTCAAGACATTACCAATATACACAATATGGACACCAATAGCATGGGCTTATTACATTGTAGAGCATGCATAAGTTATAGTAAGTGAATGAACTGCATAAGCTCATGAGAGAGAATGGGAAAGGCTCAATAGGGCTAAAGAAGGCCTCTTGTCTCTCTCTTGTAAATTACAAAGGAGAAGGCTTCTTTATATAGGCCTTGAGGGTGTTTAGGGAGGAGGTTAAGATAGAATAGGAATTAAAACCACCAAAGCTGCATTAAGGCAGTTCCACCAATGTGGAAGCTCCATCTAGATGTTTTGTTGACCAATTTTGTACTTAATCAAGTTCCATCATAGGTGATTTGTCTCTATTCTCCCCCCCATAGCTTGAGTCCAAGAGCTCTCTTATAAAAAAATATAGAAAATCTTCATAAAATAATATCATATCTAGTAATAATGGAGAGAGAGTAGTGAGAATTCATACATTACTACTACAATTAAGGATGATTTGAGGGTGATTTAGGAGAGAAATTCTAATGGTTTATTAGCTTGAGAGAGAGGAGAAGAGAGGGGAAAGGGTTGGGAGTCTAGTGAATGATATTTTATGGAAGTGTTAAGTGTGGGGAAGAAAGTGTGGGTGTGTATAAAATTGGGAGGTGGTCTCTACCGCAGTTGGAAAAAGTTGGCATCCACCATTTTGGCCATATCTCCCGACTCGTAGCTCCAAAAAATTATAAAAAATAACCAACCAAAACTTCAGCTCACGCGCTACAACTTTTATATTGACAAGTGTTTTTGGATGGGAGTGGAAGTATTTTTAAAAAATCTTACAAAATCATGTGTCTGATTTTTCTTCTGCTAATGCTTCCAAGAAGGGTCCCATTTGTTTAATTATCATAAGGCTCCAAAGCCATGACATTATGAGCCTCACATGCCCTTTGGATGGCTCCAAATCCATTTCATGTCTTTTCTTTTCACATTACATATTTTTCCTTCACCTTCCTCCATTGATCTTTACTCTTCACCCACGCTTCGTAAACCGGTCCATGAAATATTTCCATCCAATGATTTCTTGGATTTCCCAAGAGGTTGTTCCCACCCTCTTCTTTATTTCAAACCTCCAGATGTACAAAAAATCAACAAAGTGTTAGACAAATATTTTTCTTGGATTTTCCAAGAGGTTGTTCCCACCCTCTTCTTCATAACAAGACAAGGAGAGAAAAGGAATGGACAAAGAGAGATGGAGGGAGGCAACCAAATAAATGAAAAGGGAGAGAAAGAGGAGTAGAGATTAAAATGGAGGAAGATCATCAATGACGGGAATATAGCTCTTTCAAGTTTTTGTTGCCTAGATACGGGTGTTGTGATAGGTCTCGTTATCTCAAGTTATCATGCATGTCCATTGTGTGGGCCGTAGATAGACCTCGGAAGGTCATAGACTATGAAGAAGATGGTATATCAAGGACACACCACTTTCTTGCTGGCAAAGGATCATTAACTAAGGGAAGGTTTTCCTGGACGGCCTCCAAATGAATGCCCAAAGCTAGTACAAGTTGAAAATGGTCCACAAGGAGTCACATCCAAGTGGAATGTGATGGCTCTCAATTTTCTACAAGTTACCGTAGATTGGACCCACTTATATAACAACCATTTGTTAAATCTCATGCTTATTTTCAAGAATGTGAGTAGCTTATTATGGAATCATATCATAGAAAAGAGAGACACTATAGGGTCACGAATGGATTTGAAGGAGGTAGGCAAGATGGAGGTGCTTTGGCCACAATTAAACATTGATGGTCACTTGCAACTATCTCGTGCGCCTTGGGTCCTGTCCACTAAAGAAGAGTGCATTGTGAAGCAAATTATCAAGTCTATCCGCACCTCGACCGGTATGATGCATTCCCTCAGGTCTACTTTTTCTGAAGATGACCATTTATCAGGGCTGACGTCCCATGATTAGCATAAGATATGTGAGGTTTGTCCTAACCTTGATTGCAAAAAGCCTCAATATTTCTTTATTTAGTGTCTACTCGATGGTTGTAATGCTTCTTCATTTGTGATAGTTTATACTACCGATCACGATTGTAGGGTGTCTCACTCCAAAAAAACACGAGACAATTTATAGCTTGTCGAATTTAGCGCAATGGATCTCACAAAAAGGAGATCACGACATCCTCTATTGAATCCACAAGACGATAAGAGGTGGAGACAATCTGTCTCTTTAAGAAGTACCTGCCCACAAGCATGCTCACGATACAAACTCACCTCTTGGTGTATCTCATAGATGAAGTGGAGATTGGGGGACCCATCCATATGTAATGGGTGTTCTTCTTGGAGCACTACATGAAAAACCCGAAGGGCTTTGTGTGAAAATGAACTCGGCTAGAAGGTAGCATGGTTGAAGGTTGGATAGTGTTAGAGGCATTATTGCATATTTCAAAGTGGTTACCAATGGTGGATTCAGATAACAATATGCTATGGTTACTAAAGGATGATGATAGACTAATCGGAGATATGGTGGTTGGAAATGGAGTAGGAAAAATGATAGATGCTACCATGGAGGAGAAAGTGAATTATTTTTTATATGTTGCATGATGCATCCGTGGAAAAGTGGCTCGCTAGATATGAGTGCCAGAAAAGACCAAATAAAAGCATGATCACACAGCACATGCCATCGATCTATTTGATATCCTGAGGGCATGGACGAGATGCCACAATTTATGTCTATGTGATGGTTACATGGAGCTTTGATCACAGCTTCTCATTGATGGGACCTAAAATGGGCCGGCACTGGCTATGGCACTAGCCGGACCTCATGCATACGACAGACAACCCCACCACACAGCCTCGCGGGCTAGGAGTGTCTAAAACTAACTTTTCACTAAATGCTTTTGACTATTTTGCGTTTGTATCCAATATGTAGTCCAACATTCACCTTCCCTTCTCCTCAAAGGGAGATCTCATAACATATAGGCACTAATGCCTCGTATTATACACATAGGAAAGCACCTCTCAGTTGATTGCCGTGGCCACTACAACTCTCCTACACCTCGGGGATTGGCCCCTCGATGCGTCGCTCCAACATATAAAACATAACGCATAGACTCCACTCTTTCATAATTCAATGTTCCAGGAGATTTTGGTTTGCCTCACAAAACTTTCCCCAACGGAAGCGCCTGTCTAACCCATGACTTAGGTTTCCTATCCTCTCAGCATTGGTCAAAGTTTATCAATCAATTGCAATGCATTCCAGGAGATACCACGTGACATGCTTGATGGAAGGTGTATGACGATTATGCATAACCATTTATGATTTTAAAAATCCAGCCATATGAGGTGCCAAAAATAACCCTTTCATGAATTTTAACTAAGCGTTACGTGATGTGCTCATTGGAACTTCCGTGCTACTAGTTGCCTATATTTAATTATGGAACGATCCCTAAATGCTATGAACAAAGAGGAAAATCATAATTTGTATATTTTAAGCAATTAGATAGTCGCACAAAATTTATCCCCCCCCTTACCTTTTAGGTGTTACTGCATTGCATAGGTGTAAATGATTATTTTGTAATATTTTCGCTCTAAATATTAAGGAGCTTTGATCACTGCACGCCTGTGTAAAAACCTGTGCAAACTTATCTCCCACATCGTAAATATTAGCAGCTAAATCCTTACCCCACACGTGCAATAATGAGCCCATCCGCATTGTGCAATTGAGGTCGGGGTTTAAGACCGCAAAGCCATGTGAGAACTCCCTTTTTGAAGGGGCATTTGGATAATGGGTGAAATTTAGGTAATTTTTTTTAAATAATTATTCCTTCCCTCAGCCGATGCATGGCTGGAGGAGAGGGAGTGTGAGAAGAAGTAAGTGTGGTGTAGGGAATTCATGAGGGGGGAGGCATGCACCAGCCACGTATGTGGTGTAGGGAATGCATGAGGGGGGCATGCACGAGCCACGTATGTGGCCACCTCTCCCCCTCTTAGCACTATATAACCTCCCCCTTATGCATTGGGGGGAGGTACGATCAGAGAGAAGAAATAAGAGGCCGCCATGCTGCCTGGAAACGCCGCCGCTGTGAGGATGCCACCAGCTGCCACCGATTGCAGCGTTGTTGCTGCCTCTCCTCTACCATCACCATCATCATTATCACCTCTCTCTTCGTCATCGGCATCTCTTTCACTAAATGACTTCTTCTCTCTCCACGTAGCTTCTGCCCAGAAGCATAGAAGCTTCTTAGAAGCTTCTTGAAAGAAGGCTTCTATAAGCCGTGGTCACCCTCACCACTGCGGGTTAAGTCAAAAATCACATTCTGCAAGGGTCGTGTCCCACGCAGAATCGAACAACCAGGGCAAGAAGGAAGTCGATACGCGGAAGAGTCAAAGAAGAGCTGGTAGACCAAAATTATATGGCTCCCAAGAAGACGTAAGGTGCACTCGCGGGAGGTTCTTCCCCGAACATACACGTGGACATCCCCATGAGCCCTCAAGCCCAGGTTCCAAGAATTTAATTCCACATAAAGAAATGCTTTAAGCCACTTAACTCCATAGGAAGAATGCATTTATGCTTATCGTTAATTCATATAGTAAATATAAAAATTTCATTTGAGAAATTATCTCCTTGAACAATGGACAAGGGGTGGTGCATATCATGCAATTGGATTGTTTACATTTCCATAGTTGTGAACATAAATTACTTGTCTATCTTACGAGATAGTCGCATGTTGCCTTTTTGTGCATTTTCAAAGTCATAAGCCTAAACGCATATTGCTTAGGGTTAAAAGATGAAATTGTTGAGTGCATCTTTGATTGGCTGTGGAAAGGATAAGCGCATATTTCATTTAGGCAATAACTTCCTCATTGCGATTCGCATAAGGAAAAATCATTAACATCCGTTTGATGTTGTCCGAAAAGTTGCGAAGCATGGAAAAGAAACTGTGGACTTGCATGTTGCATGCGAATGGATTAAGTCAACATTAGCCTTATAATATTCGTCTTGCATGAACTTCATTAACAATGTTGTATCTAGAAAAGGGTCGCGTGTTACATATTCATCATGCGTAAATTACATTTCATCGAAGTTGCATGTAGAAAAGGTTGCATGTCATATCAAAGCATGAAATTCAATTGCATTAAACTAAAGGTTGTAGGCATAGTTCCTTGATGTAAATCGTTGTAGGTTTTATGCAAGATATTCTCCAAATTGTCATTTGTCATGACTTTAGCAAGAAAAGATAGGGTTATTGCAAACCTTATGGCGCATAGAGGTAATGAATCACTTAATGTGATGTATTGCGACTATTTACACCCTTAGAACAAATCTAGCGTCTCTAAGAAGAGATCGTTTCTTGTCGCAAGACAAGTAAACCAATTTGGTAGATCATTTGTGATGTTATAATCTCAAGGGGGTTCGTAAAAGCATAATTAATCGATACGATAGACACCTCAAAGTGCTAGCTAGGATTTAACACGTTTGAAATTCTGCCTAGTATCACACTTGGTCGCCAAGTCAAGACCCTCAAACCCAAAGGTCCTACCCACATTCACGGAATGTTTGGGATTAATTGGACACCCATGCAAACAACGATCTAGGGTTTCTACCTTAAGGATCGATCGACCTAATGCTAAAACTCGGATTGAGTTTGGAGACTCTAGGACTGGGCCTAGTACAATTAGGGTTGGGTTGGGTAAGAAGACACCCCAAACACTACATCTTGACTAAATATACTCCTTGTCAAGAAACGATGTTGATGGGTGAAATGATCCCATGAGTTAGATGCGACACTTGTGCAATAAGTTGCAACGTCGCATGGATTTGTGGTTTAACCACAAGATAAATTTGTCACTCTTCAGAATAAGGTTGGCAGGTTCTAGCGCAAGTCTAACTTGCAAGAGGATGAGTAGACATCGTGCTACATCACCCTTCTTGGGTTGATTTGCCAAGGTAAGGGAAGTTATGTTTTGCTTAGTAAGCAAAGGATCAAACCAGTTAGAGTGACATGGTCACCAAGATCCACTATCTTAACTTAAGAAACCTATGGTGTTGGTTAATTTGGGTTGACAGGGTATGACCCTAACCCAAGGACAAAAGGGTAAAACAAACAAACCCTTGGGGATCTTGCCAAGTTGAAATTGATCCCAGATCGAATGCTAGATGCATTCGGAGAAAAGGATTCACTCCTTAGCAGTTGGCCAGATAAACGAACATTGGATTGATTGTGTTTGTAACAAGTCTAGGAGCACTATTTGCATTGTTTACTCAAGGAACTAAAGATGGAAAGATAATTAATGCTTTAGGTTGAAGGCCTGAAGGGAGAGGCAACATCAGCTACCCCCGACTATCTGCCTGACCCTAACCAAGGGGGTTGTTAGCCGTGCCGAAAACGTAGACCGAACCCACCGCGAGAGGTCCCTCCGTTGGGTGCTACTTGGAGCAGGAGGATGCTTGGGTGCTAGGGGGGGCTCTCGCCGTAAATCCCTTGTCTTCCGGGCCCTGCACAAAAGGCCAACGTGACTCAGGATTGGATCTCGAGGCCACATACTAGTCTACATGCGAAATCTTGGATTAGTAATCCATGTGGATTGCTGGATTGCCTTTGGGCGGATTATGGATTACCTTCGGGTGAATTATGGATTAGCCTACAGGCTAGATTATATGGATGTATTCCAAAGATAAATAAGATAACCTGTTGAAAAGGAACTTGTTTGACACTGTTTTACTATGTCAAGTGCTAAGATTACGTGAAGGAACGGGTGTCTAACTGGCTAATTAAGAAAGCTGTTTTATGCGTGTCCAACTAAATGTGGTAAGGTAGTTAGACAACTAAAGCAACCCTGAGGAAAGTGCGGTGGATGTGGCCATGGGTCCGTCCTATGGATGGGTGGTCCCGGTTGGCCGGGAACTTTTCTCAAGCGAAATGGACAGCAGTGAACTTTTCTCAAAGGAAATGAACAGCAGGCAACGCTGACCTAGAGCTCAAGTTACAAGAATCTCGATTTGTGCTATTTTAGGGGAATGGAATGTGACTATGCCTTATGGGCAGAGAGATCGAGCTTTGCATCCCTCTCATTTCCCATTCTCCTTGAACCAAGTGCAGCATGAATCCTCTTTGACCCTGACGTTTCTACGCAAAGTAGTTCGCCTGGGGTTCGCTAATTACTCTCTGGGAACTTGACCATTAGGGAAACCCTGATTTAGGTCGGTCCTAAGTGGGAACGGCCGGAATACTTCCGCTACATGGCAGACTCGGTGTCGTGCTCCTGCGCATCCGAGTCGTATACACCTCCTTTTTTTTGTTGTGCATTTGTGTTATTTTCTGTGTGTGATTCATTGTGTGTGTGATATTACGATAATCCGCATCCAATGTATGTATTCCCTTAGTGCATGTGTATGATTTTGTTTGGATGCATGATGTGTGTGTTAGAAAAATATGAAAAACCGATGCCAAAGGACATTAGCAAGCTGATAATTTCAATGATGATCTCTCAGAAAAGTGCAGGGAATTGTGGAAACAAAGGAAGCTTTGTGGAAGCCGATCATCTAATGAAATAGAGTTGAAGAAAGTCTCTCAAAAGCTGCTTAAGCGAGTAAAGGAATCCTTCAATGGGGCTATTGACAGCACTAGTGAGGCACCGAGGGAGCATTTTGCCACCCAATCCTCAAGGCTGAAGTCGAAGTTTGTGCGCAGATCATCGTAAAGCTGACTGTTAACGGGGGCAATTCATGACTCCAAAGATACCCTACGTTAGTCCTTAAGGTCAAAATTAAAGTGGGTGCATAGATCTCCTATGGGTGTAAAGAAATGAGAGTTATTCTTGTCAAAGAGGAGTTTTTCTTTTCCGCTCAGCTAAAAGAGGAGAAAGGGGAATCTAATTGAGGGGATGCTGCTGGAAAAAGAGAGGAAGTCGTGGAAGAAGGAGAAACAACAAGGATTTGGGAGGAAAAATATACACGAGTGTTAAAAAAAGAAAAGGAGAGCTTTTGATTATTTTGGGGGGGAGCCGCTCCCCAACTATATGCTGCAAGTCTGCAAGTCTGGTAAAAGTAATCGAATGTGGCGTGTGGCTAATGGTCTTACTCCCGTCAAATTTCTAGACAGCCTAGTCGCTCTACTGCACGACTGCAGACAAACCAAGAGCCTGCCGCAGGCCAAACGGATCCACGCCTACCTCTGCCACCACAAGCTCGAAGATCACCGAGTCCTTGGTAACTACCTGGTGCCTGCCCTAATCGAGTGTGGCTGTTTGCCAGATGCTGTCCATGTCTTCCACAGGCTGACCTCCCGTAATGAGCACTGCTGGAGCTCCCTCATCTCTGGTTTCGCACAATCCGGCATCTGCACCTCGCTTTCCACCTCTGCCATCGAATGCAGCAGGAACATGTCCAGCCGAACAGTTACACCTTCGTCTCCCTCCTCAAAGGCTGTTCTGCGCTTGTCAATTTCGAAACAGGACACGCCATACACGCTGACGTTGTCAAGAAGGGCCTAGAAGGTGACCCTTTCATTGGCAACACTTTGCTAGACATGTACAGCAATTGTGGTTGCCTCCCAGATGCTTAGTGCATTTTTCGGAGTCTGCAGATCCGGGATGGCGTCTCTTGGAATGCTATGATTGCAGGATATGCTGACCATGAGCTTGGCGAGGAAGCACTGGACTGTTTTGAGCAGATGAGGTCGGACGGAGTACCCCCAGCCGATGTCACGTATACTTCAATGCTGAAGGCTTGTAGCAGCTTAAAGGCCTTGGAAAGAGGCCACAAACTTTATTCTGATATCACCAATGCTGGGTTTGTGAAAATGATTCCTACCAATGCTGAATTTCCTCCGCTTGGACGTTTTGCTGTCTGTGATAAGAGGCAGAAATGCTGGGTTTGTGAAAATGATTCCTACCAAGCCAATGACTGTAGAGACCTTTGCTGAATATCCTCCGCTTGGACGTTTTGCTGTCCGTGATATGAGGCAAACAGTGGCTATGGGTGTCATCAAGGTGTTTAACTCTTAGAAACATGAATCATATACAATAAAACAGTTTATAAAGCAGATTGCTGATGATGAACTCATACTATCTTTGATTATAGAGGTCATGCTGGAAAATAGAGAATGGCTATTCTTATGCATACACAATTCCAGTTGTGAACCCTTAATACTCAAAAATAGGAGTTGGATTGATGAAAGCTTCTGTTGGTCTGGTTATAGAATGTACATGCTGATGTGATCCAAATTTGATAGAAATCTCTGAAAGCATCTGAAATCAGATATGTGGAACAGAAGGTTCTCTGCACTAAAGGACATGCTTGACTGGATTATTAGTTAATGCCCATTATTCCGTTCAATGTAAATGTCATCATACATCTGAATGTAAACAGTTTAAGAGATACTTCCACCTAGATGCAATGCTGACTAAGAGAAACTTCAGATTTTTCTGTACATGAGTTTCCTGTAACTCACTTGACAAGAAAGTGTACTTTGGCTTCAACAATTCAATTTTCTTCATGATAGTCTCTTTCATTGCTGTACCTTGAACCCCGTGTTCTGCAGCCTTTGCGTGAACTCTACGACATTTCTGGTGAACCCGACGTGAAAGTGCTGCGTCACTTTTCAGCAAGATGGGAGACTCGCAAGAAGAGATGATAGATGATAATGTCATGAATAATCTGTTTCAGTCATTTACCATGTATATGCAGCAGCAAGCTCACGCAAAACGTGACAGTGATGCTATGGATGCCTTGAAAGCTGTCCAACAGGAGATGAAGCAGTTTAATGGCCAGCAAGTGTCAACTTACCTGCATTTGTATGAAGAAAAGATGAAGTTTTTTGGGGTTTCTCAAGATGTTTGGAGCCGCTACTTCTTGTGGATCGTGGTGCGCGCTCTTGAAGGCCGAATTGCAGAAATTCAAGAAACACATGCAGGTTGGGCTGAATTTAAGAAGGCATTAAAAGATGAATATTTCTTGGAGGATACAGGTCTTATGAATCACAGAATTTTTTTAGCATGGGTTTCTATGCCTAATAAGGGACTTTCTGTTACCGCTCTTCTGCGAGAGTTTGAAAGCCGCTATGATCAGTTGGATGGGACTGAGCAGCAAGCTTTGGAGATGCAGAAAGTGGAGATATTTTTACAGGCTGCAGATGCTGATTTACAGGAAAAGTTGGATGATCTTTTGGAAGATCAAGCTACTGATTCAGGTTTAAAGACCGAGTGGAGACATGTCATTGATGCTGTGAATCCTCTTGTTAAGAAGCAGCACAGGAGAGTAAGATTGCATCGTAATACAGGATCAGTTCCTGAAAAATCTTTGGAGACTTCTTCTTCTACCCCTGCTGCAACTTCTTTGCCTAAGCCTACTCCTCCTGCTGTGAATCCACCAGTTCCTGCTGCTCCAGTACCCTTATCTGTAGATGATGTTATTAAAGGCTTGGCAGATTTGACGATTGAAGCAGTCAAAGCTGAAGTTGGTAAGTTAAAGGAGCAACTTATGTCAGTACCTGCTGTAGCACATGCTCCAGTGACTGCTTTTTCAGCTAGTCAAAGAAAAGGGCGACGATGTATTTGGTGTGATAGTACAGAGCACCAACACTGCAGAGATTGTGATGCTTTTCAGGAAGCACGTAAGAAGAATGTAGTGTTCTGGGGACAAGATGGGAAGATATGGCTGACAGAGACTGGCGCTCCTCTTGACACGAACTTCGGTAAGGGAGGCATGAAGAAGCTTGTTGATGATATGGCTGCGCGATCAGCTTATGTGAGTGCTAGAGGAGATGCTTCAGCTTATGGAGTCCAGCCTGAGCAGAAATCTGATGGAGACTCTGCTTTATGGTCCTCTGCCTTGGAGATAGCGAGAAGAGGAAAAGTTCAGGCATCTACTATGACTTGTGTGGGCTCAAGCATCCGAGGAGAAACAGGATAGGATTCTCTTGTTGACAGGTATTCTATTTTTGCTTATATGGCTAAAACACAAGGTTTAGATGCCATGGTTGAGGAAAAGAGAAGAAGAGATGAGGAGGGTCCCAGCACCTCCAAAAAGACTAGAGGGGGTAACTTTGTTTCACCACCTGTTACAGCTCCACCTATGTCAAGTTCTCCAGCTCAATCAGGTCCTGAACAACCTATGGGAGACAAGCAGATGAAAGAAAAGAGGCAACCAAGAAAGGAGCCAGGATTCAAGCTCTTGTCAGACCTTGATATGCAGACGGATATGAGTAAGATTTTTCATGAAAGAATTTTGAATAGTGAAGTTACTTTTACTGTTGGAGAAGCTCTTGGGATTGCTAGAAGAGAAATACAGGATCAGATGCAGGATCTTTTGCAGAGGAAACGACATGCGATGGAAGGACCTGCTTTACAGGGATTGTGGCATGGAGCTCTTGGGGAAGAGCATGATGATGCAGTGATGGTTGAGAATGCTTCTGTTAATCCGCAATTGGAGAAAATAGTTCAGCCTATGCAGTATGAAGATGATGATACCCCTATTCTCATTCCTCGCAGCCATTTTTCACGAAGTCATTGGGCTAGAGCAACCACTGAGACAGTGGTAAGGATTGGAGAGAAACAAATTCCATTGGTCGCTTTAGTTGATCATGGTTCTGAGATTAATCTTATTGCTCGAGGTGTTTATGAGAGTGGCAAGTGGCCTATGGATGCAGAGCATGGTTGGCGCATGAGAGCCGCCAATAATACTTCTGGTGATATGTGTGTTGCTTGTCCGAGTATCAGAATTTCTATTGGTAATGTTGAAGAGGATTATCATTGCTTTGTTCAGGATTCTTGCTCTTATCCAATTATTCTTGGACAGCCTTTCATTACAGAAGCAAGAATGGAAACAAAAGTGATGGATGACGGGTCAGCTTGCACGGATACGCAGTAAAGATGGTATGCGAGCTGTTCAGTTTATGACTGTTGGGGTAAATCATCCGAGAAACAGGGACTCCTTGCGTGAGGCACCACTACTTGCAAAGGAGTTGGATTTTCATTAGGTACCGCTGTCTTGCGAGACGCCAGTGGTACGGAGCGGAGAAAAGAGGAGATCTTGCCTCCTGGTAGCCAGTCTTTCTCTAATAATTTTGTTGGTTTTTCTTCAGATAGTTCAGTGAGTTATCAGAAAATTTCAGATTTGCCTAGAGCTGCCAGGCAGCACATTGGTCGTAAGGAGAAAGAGTTAAAGAATGCAGGTATTTTGCAAGCAGAAGAGCATGTAGATGGATTATATAAAGGGATGTCTTATGCAGATACATTGTTTGAGATGGGAGCAATGTTGAAAACTGATGTATGTAAGGGTTCAAAGATCATACCTGTGCAAACCTTGGATATGTTTCAGGAAATTTCTGGTTTTATGCTGCAAACAGAGTTAGAGGCTGAGAAAACTCAGCAAACTGAATTTATGGCTGATCTTGATAAGCTAACAGAGCTGCAGAGGGCTGAATTCATTCAGCCAACAGAGTTGAATGCAGAAAAATTTCTGCATACAGAGTTTCAGGATGCACCTATGCAATCCATAGAGCCGAGGGCTGAATCCATTCAGCCAACAGAGTTGAATGCAGAAAAATTTCTGCATACAGAGTTTCAGGCTGCACCCATGCAGTCCATAGAGCGAAAGGCTGAAATTTTTCAGCCCAACAGAGTTGAGAGTTGCTGAAAATTTGCAGAAATTGCAGCAATGAAAAGAGTGCTTGAATGATGCCAAGGTTTACACAAAATATAAAACAGTTGATAAGAAGGTTAAACCGGTTGCAGGCCCGCTTCCTCCTGATAGTGATGAGCAAATTGAAAAAGCTATGAAGCAGCCTATGTTGAGAGATCCTGCAAATATTGGACATAAGTTTACAGCTGAAACTCTTGCAGAATTGAAGATTGGAAATGATGAATTTTTGCTTCTAGTGGAAAAAGAATGTTTTAGAGAGATGCTTGGACGTCATGGTAAGGCATTTGCTTTCTTTCCACATGAAGACACTTATTGGTCTTGTGAGGATGTGTACCTTGCCTCAAGGTGCCACAAACTCAGTTGCTCATATGATGAATGCTATGCATAGAGTTCTACAAGACTATATTCCGCAGTATACCATGCCTTTTCTAGATGATGTGCCTATTAAGGGTTGTGCAGAAGAAGAAAAGAATGAAAGTCTTGATTTGCGTGGATGTAGACAGTTTGTGGCTGACCACTTGATTGCATGTGAGCAAATATTGACAGGATTAGAGGAGGTACATTTGACACTTCCAGGGCTGAAATCTGTCTTTGGTGTTAATGAAGTCATCATAGTTGGGCATATGGTTGGATATTATGGCAGGAAACCTTCACCTACAAAGGTGGATGCCATAAACAGGATTGCAGAGTATTGCTCGACTACTTCAGAGGTGCGGAGATTTGTGGGAGCTTGTGTATTTTACATGATTTGGATTCCTCATTTTGCTCATATAGCAGATGTTCTCTATCAGCTGCTTCGAAAGGGTCAGAAATTTCATTGGGATGAGAAGCATTCAAAAGCCATGCGTAAGCTCAAGAAGCTATTGCAATCAGCTCCTACTTTACGCAAGGCAAATTATCAGTGTGGATGGCCGATCATGTTGACAGTTGATACTAGCCCTATTGGCATAGGTTGGGCTGTGGGACAGGATGATGCTGATGGAAATAGGTATGCAATCCGCTTTGGAGCTAAAGTTCTTAATGAGCGACAGAGGAGATATCCGCAGATCAAAAGAGAGTTGTGGGGAATAGTCACTGCACTGAAGTGTGACAAAGGGTATTTTATTGGAGATTCAGTTGTTGTGGAAACAGATTGTTTGCCTTTGCTTGGTATGATTACTAGTTGCTCAACTCCAGATATAGCGATGCTTCGGTGGATTGCCTATATCAAATCATTGAATCCAGAATTTTGACACATAGCACGGAAAGATAATCCAGTTGCTGACATGCTATCTAGAGCGAGATATGAGGATGAGGAGTCAATGCTTGCAGAAGATGATGAGACAGAGTTTGCTGCTTCTGTCCTTGTTCATGATTGTCATGTATCTACTGTTGAAGCCTTTATTGAAGAACTTTATGTTGACGAGTGGCTGCAAATTGGACAGTATCTAAGTTCATTGACTCGAAGAGCTGATTGGACAGATGATGAATTCAAGAAAATCAGAAGGAAGGCTTATGGGTATTTCTTGAAAGATGGTTTTCTTTGGAAGCATCCAAAGAAGAGAGGAGGCTTGCCCTTGAGAGTAGTTTGTGATGTAGCGATGTAGATATAGATTATACGAGAGTTTCATGAGAGCTCATGGGCTGGACATAGAGGTGTGTGGGCTACCTATGAGAAAATCAAAGAAAGATACTGGTCGAGAGGGATGTATAAAGATGTTTCTCACTTTGTGGAGACTTGCAGGGACTACCAGCTTTACTCTTTAGTGTGACATCGTGATGAGTTGCATCCGACTTATCCACTATGTATGCATTATAAGTGGATGGTAGACTTGGTTACTTTGCCAGTGGGACTTTGACAGATGAGATATCTTGTCTTGGCTAGGGAGGATCTTACAAACTATGTTGAAGGCAGATCTTTGCGGACAAAGACCACCACTACAGTATGTAAATTCTTGTTGGAAGAAATATTTTGCAGGTATGGATGTATAGGCAAGATTACAGCTGATCGTGGAGAGCTAGATGCAGATGAAGCTAGAGAATTTTTCTCACGGCTTGGGATTAAATTGGCTCTTACTACTGCCTATAATCCAAAGGGAAATGGCAAGAGTGAAAGAGGACATCCACCAATAGTTAAAGCATTGGCAAAAGCTTGTAGAGGTCGGATTGGGGATTGGCCGAGATTACTACCTTTTGCGTTGTGGGCAGATCGCTCTACATATAGTGTGACTACTGGATACATGCCTGCAGAGTTGATGTATGGGCAAAAACCTGTCATGCCTATAGAAATTTGTGCTCTCACTTGGAGTGTTCTTCCGTGGCATGAGAATTTATCAAGGGAAGAGCTTCTAGTTCTTCAGATTCGTCAACTAGAGAGAAGGACAGAAGATGTGCAGCTAGCAGTTGATCGTTTGAAGGCAGCCCGACTCAGAAACAAGGACAGGTTTGATTTAAGGCATCGCTTGAGGCCTAGAGCCATAAAAGAAGGAGATTGGGTTCTAGTCTACGACAGTAGTTTAGAGAATCAGCATAGTAGCATGAGAAAAATGGTTCAAAGATGGTTTGGACTGTATGAGGTGAAACAGGTTTTTGACAATGGTACCTATGAGTTGGCTGAATTAGATGGAACAGTATTGAGGGTGCCCATTGCTGGAAAACGAGTCAAGATTTTCAAGAGAAGAGAAGATGAAGAATATGCACTTGAAGCATTGACAGAAGAAGAGCAGGTAGAAGAAAGACAAGCAGAAGAAGCAGAGAATATAGATGATGAAGCTGATGGAGAAACAGGTCTACTAGAAACAGAAGATGGACTCGACCTGTTTGTGGACTTGAATGATCCTGGATAGTTGGCACATCCGGAGGATGCGCGGGTTTAGAGGGGGTGGATGTCGTGCTGCTGCGCATCCGAGTCGTATACACCTCCTTTTTTTTGTTGTGCATTTGTGTTATTTTCTGTATGTGATTCATTGTGTGTGTGATGCATTACGATAATCCGCATCCAATGTATGTATTCCCTTAGTGCATGTGTATGATTTTGTTTAGATGCATGATGTGTGTGTGTTAGAAAAATATGAAAAACTGATGCCAAAGGATATTAGCAAGCTGATAATTTCAATGATGATCTCTCAGAAAAGTGCAGGGAATTGTGGAAACAAAGGAAGCTTTGTGGAAGCCGATCATCTAATGAAATAGAGTTGAAGAAAGTCTCTCAAAAGCTGCTTAAGCGAGTAAAGGAATCCTTCAATGGGGCTATTGACAGCACTAGTGAAGCACCGAGGGAGCATTTTGCCACCCAATCCTCAAGGCTGAAGTCGAAGTTTGTGCACAGATCATCGTAAAGCTGACTGTTAACGGGGGCAATTCATGACTCCAAAGATACCCTACGTTAGTCCTTAAGGTCAAAATTAAAGTGGGTGCATAGATCTCCTATGGGTGTAAAGAAATGAGAGTTATTCTTGTCAAAGAGGAGTTTTTCTTTTCCGCTTAGCTAAAAGAGGAGAAAGGGGAATCTAATTGAGGGGATGCTGCTGGAAAAAGAGAGGAAGTCGTGGAAGAAGGAGAAACAACAAGGATTTGGGAGGAAAAATATACACGAGTGTTAAAAAAAGAAAAGGAGAGCTTTTGATTATTTTGGGGGGGAGCCGCTCCCCGACTATATGCTGCAAGTCTGCAAGTCTGGTAAAAGTAATCGAATGTGGCGTGTGGCTAATGGTCTTACTCCCATCAAATTTCTGGACAGCCTAGTCGCTCTACTGCACGACTGCAGACAAACCAAGAGCCTGCCGCAGGCCAAACGGATCCACGCCTACCTCTGCCACCACAAGCTCGAAGATCACGGAGTCCTTGGCAACTACCTGGTGCCTGCCCTGATCGAGTGTGGCTGTTTGCCAGATGCCGTCCATGTCTTCCGCAGGCTGACCTCCCGTAACGAGCACTGCTGGAGCTCCCTCATCTCTGGTTTCGCACAATCCGGCGATCTGCACCTCGCTTTCCACCTCTGCCATCAAATGCAGCAGGAACATGTCCAGCCGAACAGTTACACCTTCGTCTCCCTCCTCAAAGGCTGTTTCCTGTAACTCACTTGACAAGAAATATAGTGTACTTTGGCTTCAACAATTCAATTTTCTTCATGATAGTCTCTTTCATTGCTGTACCTTGAACCCCGTGTTCTGCAGCCTTTGCGTGAACTCTACGACATCGAAAATACCTAGATCCCAAACCCCGTAACATTCCATGGGAGTGCCGGGCAAAGCCTTCTAGACCCTGTTCCGATGGGCTGCTAAGACGTGTCCTGCAAGCGAACAGGTGGACACGTTACATGTTTTGTGTCATTTTTGTATGTAAAAAATAATAAACACGTACTATAAATGATGAGATCAAACTGAGGCTTGACCTCATGCTTTAACCTCGCCAAACATTCACACACATAAATCTTATTTTTTCATATTTTTTGAGTGCAAAAATCCCAAATTTCTTTATTTTTTGCTATTTTTACCTATTTATTATTCATGGAAAATAGGTATTTTCTGATTTATTTGTGTTGGTTGATTATTTTGACTAAAAATTAACATTTTCTTTGATTTTATCCCATTTCCACTCCTTTTCCCCAACTCAAAATCGGAAAAGCCACTAATTTCCATTGAAAAATGACATTTTGTGGGTTTTAAAGAAGTAATAATGGCTCTAAATCATTACGGATTCTGCATTTTTATAGTTGCAACCCTCAAACATGATGCAAAAAAGATTCAAACAAACATTCATCACATATGAACAACATTTGGACCATGAAATAACAAAAACAAGCAAATTTCTTCATAAAATTGGAGCATACCGCGTGTTTTGCGTGTTACGGGTTTTTTAATAATTATTCCGGGTAGTCCATGGACCGACCAACAACCATTATTCAATGCTGAATATCTTTCCTTAGCCTCCTCTTCATCTTGAAGCAATCTGATCACAGCCGGACAAGCATCCTTCAGCCCCTCTTCTTCTTGATTTCTTGCATGCAAACCACCGCTTAGAGGAGAGAGATGGAGGAGAGAGAAATAGTAGATCTTGATATCTTTGACCATGTAGCCATTTAATGGGTGAAGATAGGTGATAGAAAGCGTGGAAAGTCTTTAGTTTGCTGCTGTCTTCCGATGGTATGGGTAGATGGAGGCTCTCCTATGGCTATGGAGCCCTCCCCTCATCATCTCGTCGTTCTGTGCCTCCATCTCCTCCATTTTTTCCATCACACGAAAAAAATGGCCCCTCCCCTTCATTTCGTAAATTTTTGGGGGCCAAAGGGATCCCTCTAAGGGTCACACCCTTTGGACTCTCCTAAAGTCCTTTCCCACTTGGCCTTTTGGCCTTTGGTCTTCCAGGCACTCCCTCTCCCATGTCCGGTATCCGAATCATGATCTAAAAAATCCTCGGCATCCATCTTGAAGTATTCCACTACCACGTATCTCCAAGGGTCTCCTCTGTCATGCAAAAAAATTATGAAAATTCTCTGACCGCCGTCCAGTGGCTCTTTTAAGCACTTTCCGGGCATTGCTGCTTAAAATCGTACTGATTGCCACCGCTGCCTTCCTCGAAGTCTATTTTTCCCCTGATATTCGTAATTTTTGGCTATTTTTAAACACTTCTCAGTATCCATCAAAAGTCATCTTTCACTCGTAAAGGGATAGAGGTCTCTACCAAGGAGTGCAAATTCTCAAGGGGATATAGTCTGAGGTGACCTATGCTTGATTTGCTATCCTATCTAGTTTTTATATGCATCAACTAATCCAACCATTTCGGTATATAATACAAAATTTAGAGTGCGGCATGGTTATGTGGGTGATGTTTTCATTTTAAGCATTGTCAGGACCTAAACAGGCTCGACACTAGCTCTATGGCACTAGTCACGGGTCTCTACTACTCACCCCGAACCACCCCCCATGGCCTCGCGGCTAGGAGTATTTAAGAACTTTACATTTGTATAATTTTTAGTCCAACAAATATTCTTCTCCATACTCCTCAGAGGGAGTCCCTAAACATGCTGGTGTTGGACACCATCTTGTCGTGCTACTATGCAGTCATAGTGTGAAAAACTCTAGAGTGCTGCTCTTTTATTGATCTAGTGAACCAATGCTATTTTAGTCATTAATGTCAGTGTCCATAGTTTGGATGGTTCAAAAATACTACATTTTTGGGCAAGTTTAGCCAATTTCTGATCTTTTATATATTGTCTCTTAAAAAAATCCAAAAACTGTAGATAAAATTTAGAATAGGATGACATGTAAAAGAAAGCATGTAGCTTTCAGCCATTTTGGGAGGATTTTATGTAAAAAGAAGGATTGGCGAAATCGCACTACGCACAATCGTAGTTTTTAGGCAGTGAACAAAACTTTGAGAACTAGGAGAAGAAGGTGTGATTTGGGAGTATTCTGGCCAAGTGTGCTGGTATTTAGTCCCCCTTTCGAAGCTAATGGAAGCATCAAATTGATAGTCTGAGATGCATAGATAAAGGTATTGTTTTATGCATGTTTTTGTCTACAAGAGATTTATCTTCTCATAATGCAAAATTAAATTGATAGGCTTCAACTATGTGAGTATTCTTCTACATCTTCTATTTCTTTGAGCCCCTTCTCTTCTGTCTACTCCTCTCCTTGAATCTCCCTTCACCCTGTTCTCTCATACCCCTGCGGTAGAATTTCGACCCCAAATGCTCCGACAATGTAAGTATACACAAAGGGAGTACCCCTTAGCTGATCACCGTAGCTCTAGTAGGCTCTCCTACACCTCGAGGATTGGCCACAAGATGCACTATGTGTGAACCTAGAACACATTCAAAACATAGTCTACTCTTTTGATTGATTGATCCAAGAGATAATAGAAAATCTTCACTGAATATTTCTAAAAGAACCAAGTATCTAACCCTATGGCTTGGGAAACCTCGCACTCTCAATATAGGTTATCACTTATACAAACAAATGCCATGCATCCACCAGGATATTATACCATATAGTGTATGCAATGCAATTGTGTATGACTACCATGCTTTAAAAAAATTATTAATTAACAATTAGTATCATGAAAGTGCAAAGACTGTTCTTTTCATACTTTTCTTCTAATATGCGATTGCTTCATTGGTTAGGGCTAGTATTGAGCTTTCTCGTGCTACTAGACCCTTTTAATTTTAGACAACAATGAACCTAGATGACATGCATCATAAAACATCAGAATTTAGTGTACTTTAAACACTCAACAACCCCCTTCTCCCTACCGTTTAGAGTTATGCATTCGTTGGTAGGTTTAAGGCGTAATTTTCATGTATTTTTCTTTTACGAAAGCAATAAAAACCCACTTTAACAAAAAGATATGGCTGAATTGTGGTGGTTAAACCTCATGCTTCAGCTCCACTATACATTCACAAACATAAATCTTATTTTTTAAAAAAATTGGATGCAAAACGCCTTTCTTTATTTCATTTTCTCATTTTTAAAATAAATTTTATAGAAAATTATTGATATTTACTGATTTACTAGTTTAGGTTGATGGATCTTATTGAGAATGATTTCTTATCATGTTTCAATCCATAGGAACAGCATACGCATGAAAAAAACCCAAAAAACACATAATTCCCCTTCAACCGCATAGTATCGGGTTTTACGTGTTTGGCATAAACTTATAATACAACTTATTTTTTGTGACTTCTGCAACATGACTAATAAATCAAAACATTGGTAATCATTAAATAGAGTTATTTCTAATAATTTCCAACCAAAACTTATCATAAAACAATGAAATCGATGACTTACTCATAAAATCTTGCATTATGACATATGTATTTCAAGATTGGAGGCCCGTTGACCCTCTTCAACAGTCTCATTGATGATCCATCCAAACTCGATCTACATCCCTTTACACTCCCACATCATCGCATGATCAAAATTGTTCATCTCAGCCCACCTCTTTCTCTCATACACTAATCCATGAGAATAAATGACAAGAGGGGAGAGCAGGGAGAAGAGAGAAATACTAAAATCTCACGGTGGACGGTGAAGAAATGGAGCATCTCATTGCCTTTTTGCTTCCTTCTAATTTAGCCTGATGGAAAATGAAAATTTTTACTGATTTTGGGAGGTGCTTAAAATAATAATGCTCCCCTGCCCCCATGTTTCAAAAAATTCGTGACTCTTCATTTCCCAAAGCTAAATTAATCTTAAGCTTTTAAACCCAAAAAACTAGATCATCTTTTGCATGTTCACACTTTGGCAAAGTGTATTTTTCCATTTTGGCAGGGCAAAGCTCGATTTTGAGATTGGTCTGGTCGACTAACTTCACAACATTGGAATCTATAACGCTGGCCTCTGTCATGCACTTTTTGGCTCCCTGATTACATAGTTGCTTCATAATGCCAAACCTTGCCAGGATTAAATCAGATGGTCAAACAGACTTCAATCGATGAACCGAGACTTGTGTTGGGTTCCTGGCATTGAACTCCATCTAGAAAAACTCCAACTCCTTGATTTGCAACCGTTTCATTTTGCCTTAAAAATTGGTGTTTGACAGCCTCCTGGAGTACCTGGGTTTTGATAGGCTCAAGATCGTGGTCTTATTGTATTAGTTCAATATTGATATGATGTGAAGGACTTCAAAAACCTTCTTGGGACAATTTGACAAGTCTATTTCTAACTTTTGAATTGGTAGCAAGAAGGTTACACTTTTTAATATTAGCATTGTTTTATTTTAAATTTTTAGAAGAAAGATTATGTGTTCTCGATAGCCTTACAACAAAAATTGTTTGGAGATAGATTATATTTCGAAACTTCATGATTAATAGATTAGGGATTTTTACCTTTTTATTTTTTATTTATATTTTTTATTCATTAATAATATATATTTTAGGTTATTCTATAACTTAATTTATTTACTTTTAAAAAATAAGTAGACCTATATAGTCTACCCTAGGTGTCGTGGGTCTTTGCTTGTTAGGTGTTGCAATGTCGTGGGAGCTCCCCTCATATAGTTGAGTGGTCTATTCATTTGATAGAAGGATTGCACATAGTGTCGTGCATAGGAAAACCTCCTAGGCAGTTGAGAGTACATGGTGTCATAGTGTTGGGGATCACAACACTTTGTTGGAAGGTGGTTTCCACCATAAGGAATGTAGTGTCTATGTGGTCTTAGAGGTTGCTTCGTTGCATCCTAAAGCTTTGAAAGCTCTAGTTTAAGACCAACCATTTCTTAAGTACGGCTCACACTTTTCCCTTTATCTTGCATGTCTAAGAGAGGCTGCTCTCACTGTGGATGGTGGATCTTTTACTATGTATAGTGACTATGCTTGTAATTGAGTAAATTTAATGTCTATTTCCTTCAATAGGTCATCAACATATGTTGCTACTTTTAAGAACTTGGCCCATGTGTCTCTCTAAAATCTCAAGATGCTAGTAATTGCTTTGTAGAGTTCCTTGTCATGCTCTACTAGATTGACTTTGGGACCATGGAATACAGTCTTATCAACTCAAGGGTTTTGATGCACAAATCATGTTATCAAGGGGATTTAAGTGAGGGACCTTAATCATAGAGATTCATAAGAAGAGTCATATACAAGAGAGATAAGAAATCTATGAAAGAAAAAATGTATTTTGCATTAGAGACACAAAAAATATCCATGAATCCAACTCATAAAAGTTTGACACGACATCTCAAGATAATTTGATGATAGCTTATCAATACACTAAATGGATCAATCCAATTACTATATTCATGTTTCAAAATCAAGACATAGACCCCTTTGTGAGGAACAAAACTTGTATATGCATAGTTTTCATTCAAGACAAAGAACCTTTTGTAAATCCAAAAGCTCTATGTACATTTGAAAATACACTTATTTTAGCCCAAAATATAAACTTGCATCAAGACCTTTAGTATAATAAATTAAGAAATATTAAAATCTTTCCAAACTATGTCTCACTAGGATAATTACAAGTAAGAGAATGCACCTAGAGAGCTATAAATGCCAATTCTAGAGAGTACAATATTCATTAGCATGCACCTTGTATTGAAATAGTGATAAGAAAAATGGTGTTCCTCAGCTTCCCCCCTAGGTATGAGTCTTGGAAGGTTATCTAGGTCATTATCATAGTGTTCACTGAGGTATTCCTACTCTTCTCAAGATAGTGGACACTTTAAGTAATCCTCAAATTCCTTAGGTAGGGTTCCAATATTAGATTGGGCATAAAGAGAGCAAGAAGCATGATTTTATCACTCAATTATTAAAGTCACGTTATCACAAGTTGATTTCCATTGTGGGAAATTTCTATTGCAATTTCCTTTAATTTTATCAATGGTATCTTAGGTTTCAACTAATTTGGAGGCTTTGGTTGACTTGAGAGCTACTAACACACTTGGCCTCATTGTGTTGGTGCTTGTAGCAATCTTTCCTGAGTTAGGAGGCATATTTTTCTTAGCATGGTAGGTTCTGGTAGCTGGGGAGTGCAACTATTGTGTTTTCATATCTTGATGGGAAGATGTAATAAATAATAAGCACATTAGTGGTTTTGCTATGGGTAGTAGTTGAAGGCAACTACTACTTTAGATTCTTGGTGTGTTTGGGAGGAATCTTGAGGTTAAGGAACTCTTGTGTGTTTCTGCATTCTCATGGATGTTTCTAAGAGGACTGCGATTCTTTGCCTTTAGATTCTCTATTGAGGGTTCCTTTACAAGGTATGGATTCTTGGTCTAGATTTGCATGATGATTGCTTGTGTTTTTTCTAGCCACTTAAGAGAAGATCATGGGCAAAAGATTTGGCTTTTCATTCTTAGATGAAGGAGTGGGTTGTAATATCACAAAATCAAGAGATAGATTAGGTGTTATATCACCCAACCCTGTGAGTTAAACCACTTCAAGAAGTCAAGATTGTATTGATGTAAATAATAGCTATCTAGAATTGTTGGGTCTTGGGTAATGCAAAACACATATGCAATGATATCAAGGACCATGCCTCCTACTCCAAGCCTACTAGCCACATAAAAGACCTCCAAGAACACTCTCTCGTAAAGCTTTGTTCTCTCTTTGTATTACTCTACTATCAGCTGCACCTATTTATTTAAAAATAATGAGATATCTCACTTTTCCTTCACATTTAGAGCTAGCTAACCAAGGCCATTAGACACATCCGCAAAAGGGGGGGGAGGCACCAAGGGGAGACTTCATGAATATATGTGCATATCATAGGAGTTCAAAATAAGGAGTTTTTAAAATACAATTTTTACATTTTTTACATACAAAAGGGTATCATATAAATTGGTTATTTATTCATTGAATTAAAAAATATTGAGTTTTACTTAAGAAGAATTCAGAGATAAGGATAATTATAAACATGCCTTGAATGCATGTGATATAGAGGATATATATATAGTGAATTGTCTAAGGATATATCTAACTTAAGGATTCCTAGGTGTGCATGTATACCTATCTCGTAGTGGAGCATTTTCTCTCTCTTTTTTCTATTTTTTTTCTTTTAGTAAAAAGCTACAAATATAAGATGATCATGCTGCATGAAATGGCTCTAGAGTGTGTGACAAACATCCATTGTTGAGTAAGTAATCCCCTAATAATTTATGTAGCTTGATTGAAGACTCTTAGTAAAAAGGATATAGTAGGTAAAGCAACTATGGACCATGTCTTTGAGTATTGTAGGATGAAAGAAATAATTTAATAAAATAAAATTTGACATGGCTAGATGATCAATACCTCCACTCATATCAAAGATTACAAGTGGTACAGCATCCTCGTATGGAGTGGATGATTGTTACAACAACTTAACTAGAAGTCAAATGTAGTGGTAAGTCCTAATGAATGAGGAGTTTTCACACTTATTAAACTTCTTTATGAAATTTTTAAATACTAGTTTTTATATCCCTTAACTAAAATAATTAAATATCTTTAGGTATCATGCCATCCACCTTAAGGATCCTAGGAAAACTACACCACTTATGTAAAATTACACTAGTTATAAAGCCCCATTTTGTAGTCCAACCCTTGTCATTAGGGATAGAGACAATATTAAACTATATCAATTCACTTATGTGGTTGTAAATAGGAAAAAGTAAACTAAATTTTTTTATTTGTCTTAAGGATAACATATCACCATAGCTTGCATGTATCTCTAGGTTTGCTTGCAAGCCATGTTTAGGACCTCCACAACTAGTTAGAGAGCAAAAGCAAGGAACTTGAAGACTTGAATGTATATATCCAAGGGATTGAAGAGGTACAAAAGTAGGCTAAGAAGGGTAAAGTGTAACTAGTAGAAACTAGAGTGAAAATGAAGCAAGAAAGGAACAAGTGGTAGGGCTATAACTAGAGAACTTGAAAATGTTTAGCAAGCCCATTTCCAATTACAAATCATCTTCACATGCCTACTGTAACATGCCCACTACCTATCGCCTATCCAAGCATGTTTTTAGTGGTCCATCAAGAGATGAATATAAGCGATTTCGCCCGGCACTCCCATGGAATGTTATGGGTTTTTTCGCCCAAGGTTTCTCAAGTCTGCCTCGCAACGAAACGTTCACGGCCAAACCATTGGGATTGACCTAAAATCTGGGTTCCTAGTGGTCAAGGTCTCCTGATAGCATTCTAGCATCAAATTCTAGACATCCTACTTTTCACAGAGATACCCAAGCCGAAGCAGACCCATGCCGCACTTGGTTTAAAGAGAATGGAAAACGAGAGGGATGCGCCACTCAACCTCTCTACCCATAGGGCATAATCCCATTCCAGTTCCCTAAAACGGCATGAATCACGGTTCTAGCTTAACACTTACTAAGGGTCAGCCGCCATTGATAAAACCTTGGGAGAAGCCTCCCAGTTCTCTAGGACCACCCTCCCATAGGACAGACTCATTAGGGGTTCCACCCACCCGTTTCCCTCAATAGCCATTCTTTAGTTATTTAATTAGGACCTACCACATTTATATGTGACATTTAAAATCAACTTTCTTAATTAAGACTTTTAGGAAATAGGGTTTGTTCGTGTAATTTATGGCACTAACATGAAAATAGAGCAAGCGGTCCTTTTGATAAACAAGTTCAAACGAATTTCTTAACTTATCTTCAACTTAATCTTTGTCTGCTGCCCATATAGGAGAAATTGTATATCCCTTTTACCCTATAGAAGTACTCGTTCCAAATCACATGGCACCATAATTTCCATCGTTTATCTAGAATAGGATCTTCCAACACCAGAGACGTTGGGGCAACAATACTTTTCAACTCTGTTCCAAACTTGGCAAGGGGTATCCAGAGCTCCACTAAGGCTACAAGAGGCCTAGCAATGAGACACCATTTTCGTGGTTGGCCTTTTCTCCACTTGACCTTTGGTCCGTGAATCGAGCAGTGCCCTTCTCGGGTTGATCTTGGACGTGATCCACTGATGCAAAGAATCATTTCCTTAATTAAATAATTTAGGAATCAAGCACAAACAAGGCAGTCAACCTATTATCATCTTCCAAGAAAAAAATTCCTTTATCCCCATGGCAATTTGTCATCACAGACCTTTGCTGTAAATTTACCATCAATCACAAGCACTTGGAATAATCATCGAAACCACAATTTAACAATCAGTTGAATGTAAAAGCATTTAGGATTTTTTTAAATCAACCAACAAAAACAATGGTATTCTTTTCCAAACATTGCAAGAATAGATGCGATAACATTTCCATTGCATATTCACTCTCCTCCCTTGGGATCTAACAGCAATAGTATGCAGAATTTTAGCTTGACTTTATCTTCCTTTCCCCTAAGGCAAAGAATGCAAGACAAATTTGTAATGATGCAAGACTATATTCCAATGTAAAATAATCCCCGAGTTATTGTACGAGTTGTAATCAACTCATGGTTTGGAAGCACAACATAAACTCCTTAATCATTATTTTATGCGAAACCATCATAGGATGGATGTAAGATCACTTCATGTACCATTGACGTATGTTTTATATACTCTTTCCCATGCATGTACTGTCTATGTGCATAACCCTCAAGGTAACCTTATATAAATTTCATGCTATGTATGATTTGTTGCGTAGCACCGGGATATAATGATTGTATTTGGGTGTACGAGGATTTGTGTGAATCTCAATGTGGCATATGCATAAATCTATGCAAGGTAATTTATGGTTATGGAGAACCTAACACAAAAAGAATTATCCTACGATCCCCTATCAGTTCATTAACTATTGAAAAATAAATTTAAGCTACTTATTAAAATGAATTCATGCACATGCCAAAGCGATATAGCCTATGTCTCAATGAATAGCGGAGATGGAAATGAATACATGAGTATTCAAAGATGAATTATCCATAGCCAATGTTGTATTCGTATTAATTGTAAGGTCGTGGCCAGTGGCTCTATTGTGGGATGCAGGATTACCGTTGGTGCATGTCACCCTTCATTTTGGAGCCAGGCTTTGAGCGTATGAATCTCTTTCTCTCACTCATTCTCTCTCTCTCTCTCTCTCTCTCTCTCTCTCTCTCTCTCATCCATCGTCAGAGAGATAGCATGTCAGGGCGACTTTCTTCTACTGCGACGGAGGGGTGGGAGTAAGCTTGCAGAGAAGAGGGAAAGAGTAAACGTGTGTGGCCACCCTCTAAGGAGGGGAAGAGAAGGAGAACCCTCTAGAATGCTCTCTCTCTGTCTCTCTCTCTCTCTCTCTCTCTCTCGTGCCAAAGAGTGCCCATGCGTTTTTTCCTTGCAATGGGTGGAATAAGAGAAGCACCAATTCACAGTCTTGGGGGGGGGGGGGTTATAGGTGGTGTTGGGGGGGTGTAATGGGTGTGGTATGGACTAACCCTCTCTCTCTCTCTCTTCACCATGTTTTCTTCATGGTGGCCATGCCAGTGGCCACCTAGCGATCATAGGGAGATGGTCTAGAGAGGGGAGAATGGATTGATGCCTCCAAGGCTCTGTCATCTTCCACTTCTTTCCCTTCTTCGTTGTCGTCATTCCCTTCTTCCTCCACTTCAATGACTTCTTCCTTCCCCCGCCACCTATTCGGCGATGACAAGGGTGGAGGGTAAAATATTTTCAATTAATTTAATTACTAGGGGGGCTTCCTATGTAGGGGCGGGGATATTACATCCTCTCCCAGGTGTAACATGCCTTAATTTGCTTGAGAAGGAATTTATTCTCTTGCATGTCAGCATTCATGGGTGCAAAAGGTGACTACAATCAAGCCATACCACTAAGGTTATTTTTTTTAGGATAGGTTGATGAACCATATATTAATCAATCATGCATCACTACAAATTTTCTCTCTAATACCAACTGTAATGTGCCTGCCTATTGTCCAGGCACGTTTTTAGCAATCCATCGAGAGATGAATCTAAGTGATGTCGCCCGGTACTCCCATGGAATGTTACGGGGTTTGTCACCCAAGGTTTCTCAAGTCCGCCTCGCAATGGAATATTCATAGCCAAACCGACTCGGATTGACCTAAAATTTGGGTTCCTAGTGGTTAAGGTCTCTTGACAACATTCTAGCGTCACGTCCTATTAGACATTCTACTTTTCATAGAGATACCCAAGTCAAGCAGACCCATGCCACACTTGATTCAAAGAGAATGGGAAATGAGAGGGATGTGCCAGTCGACCTCTCTACCCGTAGGGCATAGTCCCATTCAAGTCCCCTAAAACGACATGAATCGGGATTCTAACTTAACACTTACTAATGGTCAGCCATCTGTAAAACCTTGAGAGAAGACTATTAGTTCTCTGGGACCACCTTGTCGTAGACGGAATCGTCAGGGGTTCCACCCACTCACTTCCCTCACAAGGCATTCTTTAGTTATTTAATTAGGACCTACCATATTTATATGTGACATTTAAAATCAACTTCCTTAATTAAACCTTTTAGGAAACATGGTTTGTTCGCGTAATTCACATCACTGACATGAAAAGAGAGCAAGAAGTCCTTTTGATAAACAAGTTTAAATGAAGTCCTTAACTTATCTTCAACTTAATCTTTGTCTCCTGCCCATATATGAGAACTTATATATCCCTTCTGCCCTACAGAAGTACCCGGCCCAAATCACATGGTACCATAATTTTCATCCTTGATCTAGAATAGGATCTCCCAATGCTAGAGATGTTGGGAAAACAACAATCTTTGACTCCAACACCATATTGGGGAATATGGGAATTTTCCATAAGTTTGGGACACATGGTCAAATCTTTGGATTTATCATAACTTGAACACTATAACTCCAAATTGAGCGCTCTATAGCTCAATAGATTCCATTTTTCAAGCGCTTTCCAATGATAGGTCACATCACATGGTTTTGATAAACTTCTAGGCATGTTATCCGGGTGCCATCTTTTCAGTATTCAAAAAATGGGAATTGGGAGATTCCCAAACTCACTAATATTGTGTTCTCCGTTCCGGACTTGGCAAGGGCTGTCCAGAGCTCCATCTGACCCACAAGTGGCCTAGGATTGAAACACCATTTTTGTGATTGGCCTTTTCACCACTCGACCTTCTGTCCGTGAATCGGGTAGTGCCCTCCAGTTAATCCGCAGTGCGATCTAGGAGGTGATCCACCCATTGTCGAAGCATTTGGGGTTGAAAGTCTACCAAGGGGGTGAGAGATAGTTGGGTGAAGGGAGACTCAAGGAGAGGAGTAGACAGAAGAGAAGGGGTTCGAAGAAATAGAAGATGTAAAAGAATACTCACAAAAAGAATACCAAGGGGGTGAGAGATAGTAGGGTGAAGGGAGATTCAAGGAGAGGAGTAGACAGAAGAGAAGGGGTTCGAAGAAATAGAAGACATAAAAGAATACTCACAAAAAGAAATAGGAGATATAGAAGAATACTCATAGAGTTGAAGCCTGTCAGTTTATTTATGCATGCATTATGAGAATACAAATTTCTTGTACACAAAAACATGCATAAACTAATAAATTCATCTATGCTGTTGAGACCGTCAATCTGATGCTTCCATTGGCTCCAAAAGGCGGGTAAAATACTAGCACACCTAGCTACAATTTTGCCAGATCACTCCTTTATTTTTCACTTTGAAGTGTTGTTTAGTGCTTGAAAATAGTGATTGCACGTCGCACAATTTTGTCAATTCCCATTTTTACATAAAATCCTCTCAAAATGGTTGAAAGCTACCTACTTTCTTTTACATGTCATCCTAATCTAGAAGTTGTCTACAGTTTTATGGATTTTTCCAAGAGCCAATATAAAAAATATAAGAAAATTGGCTAGACTTGTCCAAAAAGCAAATATTTTTGAACCATGGACACTAACACTAATGTCTAAAATGGCATTGACTTTCTAGATTAATAAGAAAGCCACACTCTAGAGTTTTTCACATGGTGTGCGTGTAGCGACACGACATCCACCCCCTCCTAACCTGCACATCCTTTGGCATGTGCCAAAGTCTTACAAATCTACAGTGTCATAAGAAGTATCCTCTGCCATGTCAATGTCTTCATCTTCTACCTCTTCTTCTTCCATATTCTCTTGTTTATGCTCAATATCCAACTCCTTCCTCATATGTTGAAGACTCTCTTCATTTAAAGAGCTTGATATGTTTTTCAGCCATTGGAACCCTTAGAGCTGTCCCATCCATCTCATTGAATGCATAGGTAGCATTATCAACAAACCTTACCACATATGGACCAGACCACCACTTTGCCATCTCTCGACTAGCACTATGCTGATTTTCTAAGTTGCTGTCATAAACCAACACCCAATCCCCTTCTTGTATAGCTCGTGATCTAAGTCTGTCACTTGTCAAACCTCGTCTTATTCTTGATCCTTGCAATCTTTAGATTTTTCATGGCTATCTCAATGTTTTCAAGACTTCAATTTCAAAACTGTCTAATGCGTAGGACCAACAACTCTTCTCTAGTCAAACCCTCTTCCCACGGTAGAACACTCCAAGTAGAAATAGTCTCCTTAGTAGGCATGATTGGATGTTTTCCATACATTAATTCAACAAGCATATACCTTATAACTGCACTATGAGTGGTTCTATCAGCCCACAAAAAGGCAAAGGGTAACATCCTTGGCCACTCTTTCATCCTGCACTTGCATGACTTTGCTAATGCCTTGATGATAGGTTGATGAACTCTTTCACTTTTTCCATTTGCTCCATGATTATAGGTTGAAGTTAAAGCCAACTTGATACTCAATTGTGAAAAGAAGTCATGAGCCTCATTCACATCCAATTCTTCTCTATCTCCAACTACTTTACCAACAAAACCATACCTCTAAAAGACTTCTTCCAATAACAACTTGCAAATTGCTTGAGTAGTCTTTGTACTAAGAGCTCGACCTTCCAATTGAGTTTTCAAGTCTTCTCATGCAAGCACAATTGTAACGTGTCCCATAGTATCATCCAGGACATGTCTTAGCAGTCCATCGAAAAAGATGTCTAGAAAGCTCCGCCCGGCACTCCCATGGAATGTTACGGGTTTTGCGATCTAGTTCTTCCCGTGTCTGCCATGTAGCGGAAGTATCCTGGCCGTTCCCACTTAGGATCGACCGGAATTAGGGTTTTCCTAATGGGTCACTAGCTAACAACAACTAGCGTCAGGCCCGAGCGAACTACTTTACGCAGAAACACCAGGTCCGAAGCGGCTTCACGCTGCACTTGGTTCAAGGAGAATGGGAAACGAGAGGGATGCAAAGCTCAACCTCTTTGCCATAAGGCATAGTCCCATTCGTTCCAGTAAAACAGCGTAAATCGGGTAAGACGTAACTCTAGGTCATCGTTCTCGTTATTCTTTTTTGATGATGATGATCATTCCGCTGTTCTTCGAGATTTTTGAGAAAAGTTCCCGGCTAACCGGGACCACCCAACCCATGGCCCATCCTCCGCACTTTCCTCAGTTTGTTTTAGTTATGTAATTATCTAACACATTAATTTTACATATAACAATCAGCTTCTTTAATTAATCTTGTTAAGCACTGGTTCCTTCACGTAATCTTATCACGTGACATATAAAAACAATATCAAGCAAGTTCTTTTAACATCTCATCATTTTATCTTTGAATTACAAGAAGTTCCGCCCGTAGGCTTGTCCATAATCTGCCCGAAGGCTAACCAGTAATCTCCAGGGATCACTATTCCAAGCTTCCGCCCGTCAACTAGTATGCGGGCCTCGAGATCCAATCCCGAGTCACGTTAGCCTCTTGTGCAGGACCCGGAAGGCGAGGGATTTATGGCCAGAGCCCCCCCTAGCACCCAAGCGTCCTCCTGCTCCAAGTAGAAACTCAACGGAGAGACCTCTCGCGGCGGGTTCGGTCCACGTTCCCGGCGCGGTCAACAACCCCCTTGGTTAGGGTCAGGCAGGCAGTCGGGGGTAACTGAAGCTGCCTCTCCCTTCAGGCCTTTAACCTGAAGTATAGGTACTTATTTAATTTGTAATTCATAATTCAAACAGAGCCCTAAAATCTCTAGCAAGCACAAACATTTCCATTAATCAACCTAGTTGTATGGCAAACTGCTAAGGAAGTGTTCTTTCCTTTTTGAGTGTATCAGCACTCGTTCTCAAGGTGTCTTGTAGCTTGGCAAGATCCTTTATATTTCGGTGTAGGGCATACCCAACTTGGTTAACCCTAAGGTACCTTAGATATGCTAGTTTCTATTTTACAACTTTCCTTATTTAGAAGGATATCCAAAACTACGTCTTTTTGCAAGATAACTTGCGTAAGGATCTACCGTCCTTGAAGAGGGTTTTTCCCTTTTCTCCTTGTGAATCGATCACAAAATGATTTCATACATGTTGCGCAAGTCCTGCGATGGAATAATCTGTTTAGATTCCTTAAGCTGACGTATGTCAGGCCTAGGGTTTCTTCATTTAAGAACCTTAGGGACAAACTCTAGTTTCTTATCTTTATGAATTTATTGTCCCTACGGTAAGGAAAGTAGTCAAGTGTTTAGGGTATGAATGTTTCTATGTTTAGATTGGTTTGGTTATCTTTTGGAAGGTAATCTTACTCGTCTTGTCACGGTTTTACTATCCTTGTGACAATTAACCTTCCTAATCAATACAGTTAAATTTGGCATATAGCATAATGCCAAGATGATACAAAGACAACAATACTCCTTGGGACAAAAGTCCTAGCTGAGAAATTGGTGTATACACACTTTATTAGTTCCAAGTCCTCAAATAGCAGGGGAAAAGTGTTAATAGAGTGTGTCATCCAGCAATTCCCCATTACATTTTCTTTCCAAATGAGTTCGTATATCTAATTTTTATACTTGCTAATTCCTAACATTTAACTTCCGTTTTCTTTAAAGATGAACTCATGCCAAATAACAACAGTTGCCTTGCTAAGATGTGCAACTAGCAAAGATAACTCCCTAGTAATTTGAGCATCGAAAGAAACCTTTCATGAATTTAGCCATTTTACCATGATTCGTTGCGAAAGGAATAAGACTAAGGGTGCAAGATATAATTTCTACACTTTAGGAATATATTACTATAGTAAATGGTTAATCTTGCCTATAATTTTATAATGCTTGATGCAATTTGAAGAAAGCTAATTTGTATACATTGTCATTCATAAGCTAACTCCTTCGTTAAAAATAACTTGAACAAATATATCTTTCTTTAACAATTTTTTTCTTTGCATGATTGACTTAAAACCGAATTAACACCAAGAAGAAAAACCTGGCTTTGAGGTGAGATATCCACATGGATACCAGGAGATGACTCTCCCGTAGCTACACCTTGGACTTTCTTCGGCGGCATCGTAGTTCGAATGTGAGATAGCCTTCTCCTTTTTCTTCTTGGAATTCCACCGTCTTCTCCTTCCTTTTCTTTTACCTTTTTCCCACTCTTCCTCCTTCACTTCCTCTTTTCACTCCCTCTACTTCCCTCCCTATCTTCTATCTCACGGCTATTTCTTCCTTACGGGATATCATACGAGGCCATGATGATGAATTGGATTTTTAGGACATGGGAGTGTGTGGACACCGGTTTGTTTGATAAAACTAAGATCATAGAGCTCAACTAAGGGAGCAATTTCACAAAAAGATCTAAAAAGTGAGTGAAGGAATTAATGCAAGAGAATGGAAGTCCACAAGGTAGCCTAAGGACAAAGTAGGCTTATGGGTGTGACTTGAATAGTCTAAAGAAAAATCCGGAGTGGGGAAAAAAACTAGGCCTTAGGGGGATTTAAAAAAACCCCGGGAGGGGGGGGGAGAACAAGGGGCTTAGGGGGGGATTTAAAACCCCGGGAGGGGGGGGAGAACAAGGGGCTTAGGGGGGATTTAAAACCCCGGGAGGGGGGGGGGGGAAGAACAAGGGGCTTAAGGAGTATTAGTGGGAAGGGGGCTTAAGAAAGCCCCCTTAGAAGCTTCTTAAGGAAGCTTCTAAGAAGCTTCTAGTGCGGCAGATCAACGTGGAAGATGACGGCATGAGGGATGGCGGCGGCTGTCGACGCCACAAGCGATGGCATTCCCCTCGTCCGGCAGCTAATGGCTTCCCCAGCGGCGCCTTCTTCAGTGCGGCAATGTCGGCGGCTTCCTCCCTCACTCCTTATGCAGCACGGCAGCACTTACCTCTCTCACGACTCTGCCTCTCCTCTGTACAGCGGCCCCCTCCCCTCGTTTAAATAGTGGAGGGAGGGGGATCTTTCCTCATGGCGTGTCGGCTCGCATGTACTCCTCCCTCCCTCCACAGGCTCCACCAAGGAGCTTACAGCTCCTTCTATTTCCCCTCCCCCTCCAGCTCGTCAGTCGACTGGAGGGATAAGGGTGTTGAGATATCGAGCTCCACTCGTGATACGCCAGGGTGACCGTTGTACATTTATGTCACCGACGTGTCAGTTGCAGATGCGGTTGGTACACCGCCCATGAATAATAGCTACATGATAGCTATCCTTATCTACTCTAGTTCGTGGCTCAGTTAGTATGCCACCTTAGTTAGTTGAGTTTGGTTTGAGACCCATATAGAGGGTTCTTCTATTTCTTTGTACTTGAGTTCTTTTGGCTTACACAACTAAGAAGAGGAAAACAGTTTTCAGCCTCCACCCTTGTGTGTCTTCCCCCATTGTGCAAGCAAGAAAGCTACAAGTGAGACTCCTTCCTTCTCTCCCACAATCTTGACATGGTATCAGAGCCTTGTTCGTGGTAAGGAGCTCAAGAAAGCAAGCCAAGCTCGCGGTGTTCTGGTAAGAGGAGCAGTGTTGCTTTCATTTTCTGTTTTGGGAGCAGATCTCTGCAGGTAGCACAGCCGGAAATTGCAAGAGTGCATTGTCTCAGGTTGAGACGCCCTTCGCGGTGAAGCAAGAGGGCAGTATATGCTGCGGGAGAGAGATTTTGCTCTCGGCGACCCTGTTTTTTTGATTTGAGGCCATTTCGGGGCCTATTTTGGAGGCGGAAGTTTTCTGCACGCACTCAGGAAAAGGCTCAGTTTTATGCTGTGCAGCCACTGTTCTACAGGTCGGTGAAAAGTTACTGTAGAAATTGCATCGTATGCTTGTGCGCAGAGACATTGGGAGTTTCAGAATCATCCTTGGTTCATGTTTATGCAAAATCGTCACTAGGAAGTGACTGTGTGGTCAAATACCACTTTCGCCAGTTTTGCAGATTTGCCCTTGTGAGGGTGAAGCTGTGTTTTTTGCAGTGACAGAATTTTTTGCAGTATTCTGTAATGGCATCTGATTCTCTTTCACAGATTGTCACTGAAAAGCTTGACAAGAACAACTTCCAGGCATGGAAGTTTAGAATGACGAATTTCCTTATGGGAAAAGGATATTGGGAATTTGTTGCAGGAAATGAAGAAGAACCAGTTCTTCCTGATGTTCCCAATCAACAGCAAATGCAGGCATTCAAAACATGGCATGAGAGAGCCAGGAAAGTTATGTATTGGCTGTCTATCAGTATTTCAGACTCTATGATTGTGCATATTCAGGATGCAAGTACGCCAAAGGAGGCATGGGATACTTTGTCAAAAATGTACAGCACAAATACGCAAGCCAGGAAAATGCAGCTCAAGCAAGAGTTGCATAATGTGCAAAGAGAAAGTATGAGCATCAACGACTACCACATGAAGGTGAAGAAGATTGCAGATGCACTTGCTTCCATTGGGTCGCCAGTGGAAGATGATGATTTAGTTTCTGTGACCTTGAATGGTCTAGGAAAGGATTATGCACAGTTTCGGACATCCATTTCAGTTCGTGAAAGATTTCCTGATTTTGAGGAGTTGATTGCTCTTCTAATTTCTGAGGAACAGAGAAATGGTGGTGCATCTTCTTCAGGAGGAACTTCAAAAGAAGCTGTCTTCTACTCAAATGCTGGAAGAGGTAGAGGCAGAGGTAGAGGAGGCCGATTTGGAGGTCGTGGTAGAAATCAGAATATGCAGCAAACTCAAGAAAACCAGTCCTATGGAGGAGGACGTGGTAACTCTAGAGGCAGGGGGAGCCAAAGAGGTCGTGGTGGATGGCAAAGAGGTCAAAATGCAAACAGTAATGTTGAATGCTACTACTGTGGTAAAATGGGTCATATGGCTAAAGACTGCTATAAAAAGCAGAATGACATCATGAATGGAAAACTGCAACAAGGGAATTATGCATCTTCTAGCAGACAGGGTGATGACAGAAATGAGCATCTTTTTATGGTGCAGCACATGAACAATTCTGTGACAAGTGCAGAAGAAAGCAACGATGTATGGTATGTTGACTCAGGTGCATCAAACCATATGACAGGTCATGCAGAATGGATGGAGGATGCAAGGAAGATGGAAAAACCAGGATTTGTGGAGACTGGTGATGATACTGCACATCCTATTGTGCAGATTGGAAAAATTCCTTTGTCTATGCAGGATGGGAAAAAGAAATACCTGTCCGATGTATTTCATGTCCCGAATATCACCAAGAATCTGGTTTCAGTTGGTCAAATGGTTGAACAGGGCTTGCAGGTCAGATTTAATCCTCATGGATGCTTTGTTGAGGATATGAAAAATAAAGGTCGCTTGATAGCAAAAGGAAAGAAGAAGGGCAGAATGTTTACATTGGATGCAGACATGTCTGAATTGAGTGCAGCAATGTTTGCACATGGGACCGGTGTAGTTGCAGATATTGATATCTGGCATAAACGCATTGGTCATGTTAATGTACAGCGACTTAAATCAATGCAGGCCCAAAATATTGTTGCAGGTTTGCCGAAATTCAAGGTTGCAGAAATGCATAAGGTATGTGAAGCCTGTCAGTTTGGAAAACAGGCAAGGAAACCATTTCCTAGACATGTTCAAGAGAGTGAGAAGCCATTGGAATTAATCCACTCTGATGTGTGGACTACTAAAGCTGCATCTCTTGGAGGCTGTCATTATTTTGTCACTTTTATTGATGACTATAGCAGAAAAGTTTGGGTGTATTTTATGAAAAAGAAAAGTGAAGTTTTTGGGCATTTCAAAACTCTGAAAGCTATGGCTGAAAAAGAAACAGGTCTGCAGATAAAATGCCTAAGGTCAGATGGAGGGGGAGAGTACCTCTCAAATGAGTTTGCAAAGTTTTTGCAGGAGCATGGCATAAAGCAGCAATATTCATGCAGTTATACCCCACAACAAAATGGAATTGCAGAAAGGAAAAACAGGCATATTGGAGAGGTATCTCGTGCCATGCTCAATGAAAAAGACTTGCCAGATTTTTATTGGGCTGAAGCAGTTGCTACAGCAGTCTACATAATGAACAGGACTCCCACTGCAGCAATACATGGAATGACTCCAGAGGAGAGGTATACTGGTAGGAAACCAGATATTTCTCATTTGAAAATTTTTGGTTGCATTGCCTATGTACATGTGCCAGATGAGTTGAGATCCAAGTTGGATCCAAAAGCTGAGAAGTGCATCTTTATTGGTTACTCTCTGCAGCAAAAAGGGTATAGATGCTATAACCCTTCTACTCGTAAGTTTACAGTGAGCAGAGATGTTGTTTTTGATGAGATGAGTAGCTGGTATAAACCAGTAAATGTGATTGATGATGTAGATGCACAAAATGGTAATGCTGCACAAAATTCACAGCAGCAGTCACAAAATATTAGTGGACCTGGAGCGTCCTCTAGTAGTGGTTCACATTCTTCGCCATGGACAGGCAGATTGAGATCAGGAGATTCTTCTCAAAGCAATGCAGATAGTGGTATGCAGGTATCACGAAAAGGAAAAGAGAAGGTTGATCAGCCCATGTTTGATGTGAATGCAGGTCACTCTTATGTGGATGGTGAATCCAGTGGCTCAGAACAGAGCATTGATGATGAGTTGGGTATTCCTTCTATTGTTACACCTGGAGTAAGGAAGACCAGGGATGTTTTGAGAGCACCTGGGAGTGAACCCACTTTGCGTAGGTCTACCAGAGTTAGGTATCCTGTGGATAGGCTGAAATATGATGGATTTACAGCCATTCACTATGCATATATGGTCAAGGTGATACAGGAACCAGAACCCACTTCGTTTGAGCAAGCCATGGGAAAAGAAAAATGGGAGAAAGCCATGGATGAAGAAATGGATGCCTTGGAAGCAAACGCTACATGGGAATTGGTACCTTTGCCTAAAGGTAAGAATGCAATTGGCTATAAGTGGGTTTATAAGGTGAAGCACAATGCTGATGGTTCTGTGAACAGATACAAGGCAAGATTAGTAGTCAAGGGGTATGCACAAACATATGGCATTGACTATGAAGAAACATTCAGTCCGGTTGCAAGGATGGCAACCGTAAGAGCAGTCATTGCTATGGCTGCATCAAAGGGATGGTCTTTACATCAGATGGATGTAAAGAATGCCTTCTTGCATGGTGATTTGCAAGAAGAGGTCTATATGGAGCAGCCACCAGGTTATGTGCATGCTATTCATCCTGAGTTTGTTTGCAGGTTGAAGAAAGCCTTGTATGGCTTGAAGCAAGCACCTAGAGCATGGTCTGACAAGATAGGACAGTATCTTGTCACTATTGGCTTTCAGATTTCCAAGGCAGATTTCTCACTTTATGTGAGGAAAACAGAGAAAGGTATTATGCTACTTGTCATTTATGTTGATGATTTGATTATGACAGGTGACAGTGATGAAGATATCCTTCATGTGAAAATGCTATTGAAGCAGAAGTTTGAGATGAAGGATTTGGGAGAGCTGCGTTATTTCTTGGGCATTGAGGTGATTAGATCACCAAGTGGGATACAGCTCTTGCAGAGGCAGTATGGATTGGACATGCTGTCCAAATATGGGATGACAGGCTGTAAGCCTATTTCAGTTCCTTTGGAGCAGAATGTGAAGCTGAGCACAGATGCAGGTGAGCTTCTAGAAGACCCTACTATGTACAGACGCATAGTAGGAAGTTTGATTTATATGACTATTACCAGGCCAGATTTGAGCTATGCTGTTGGATTGGTAAGTCAGTTTATGCAGGCTCCAAGGAAACCACATTTGGATGCGGCTAGACGCATACTCAGGTATGTGAAGTCCACATTGCAGTATGGACTATTTTATGAGACTGGGGTTCAGATACAGTTGCATGGATACACTGATGCTGATTGGGCTGGTAGTATTTCTGATAGACGATCTACCAGTGGATATGTGTTCTCTTTTGGGAGTGCTGCAGTCACTTGGAGCAGCAAGAAACAGCCTACAGTTGCCTTGTCGAGCACAGAGGCTGAGTACAGGGGTGCAGCAATGGCTGCATGTGAGGTAGCTTGGTTGCATAAGCTACTTTATGATATGCATCAGTCCACAGATGGACCAGTTGTCATTTATTGTGACAACATGAGTAGTATACACTTGGCCAATAACCCAGTCTATCATGCTAGAACAAAGCACATTGAGGTGCATTATCACTATGTGCGAGAGAGGGTTTTACTAGGTCTTATTGATCTAGTTTATGTCAGCACAGAGGATCAGGTAGCTGACATATTCACGAAGGCATTGGGCGCAGAGAAGCTGCGCAAGTTCAGAGACCTGCTTGGTGTGCAGGAATTGGGATTGAGCTCGAGGGGGAGTGTTGAGATATCGAGCTCCACTCGTGATACGCCAGGGTGACCGTTGTACATTTATGTCACCGACGTGTCAGTTGCAGATGCGGTTGGTACACCGCCCATGAATAATAGCTACATGATAGCTATCCTTATCTACTCTAGTTCGTGGCTCAGTTAGTATGCCACCTTAGTTAGTTGAGTTTGGTTTGAGACCCATATAGAGGGTTCTTCTATTTCTTTGTACTTGAGTTCTTTTGGCTTACACAACTAAGAAGAGGAAAACAGTTTTCAGCCTCCACCCTTGTGTGTCTTCCCCCATTGTGCAAGCAAGAAAGCTACAAGTGAGACTCCTTCCTTCTCTCCCACAATCTTGACAAAGGGGGGGGAATTAAAAAAAAAATTCCGTAAGTCCCTTTTGTTTTTTCCCACGCGGAATATACCTTGGCTAAATTAAAGGAAATAACTTTGATCAAAGAATCGGTCATTTGTATTAAACGAATGAAAAAGAAGAGCATAAGATCTTTATGCATTCCTGGCAAGTGGTTATTATGCATTGCAATGTAACGGACTCAGATTAACTAATGCCCATCTTTATAAAATTGAAATTACTGATGTACACTTTCGATTATGCATGGGAAAGAATAAATCATATGTCACATTATTAGGCATCTTTCCTTTGAAATGATTCATTAAAAGAAGGTCGCTAATAATCCGTAGGAATTTACAAGGCATGGAAATGGTTTTTAAAACTGCGTAAAGTAGATTAAAATCTAGTCAATTGGCTTAAATCTCAATCAACTACGTAAATAGTTACGAAAGGTTGTACAATGCTTATTCAGCGTACGAAAATCTCATTTAGAAAAGAAGTTACAAAAGGTTGCTTGGTTCACATAAAACCCTATCGCTTAGTAGTATGAATCTTAAATGCATCAATAGAAGTTATGTTGTAACTTAGCATATGCTTTGGTATTAACCAGAAAAGTAGGGTTTGTAAATATACTCAAACGTAGGAAATGAATCATGAGGTTACGAGAAGGGAATCGTAAATACCTTCAAGAATTGATAAGTAAATTGGTTTACCCTAAAAACACCTAAACCGCAAGCAACTCGTTCAAGAAGGGTTAAATCAATGCAACATATCCCAAAGAGCTAACTAGGGTTTAGCACATTGAGGACGTGACCTAATCGCTCTTATTGCCAAAGCTGAAACTCTTATACCCTAAAGACTTGCCCTCATTCACGGAATGTAGGGACAATAGGACACACTTGCGAGAAACGATCTAGGGTTTTTACCCTAAGGATCGCTCGCTAAAAGAATGAAACTCGATTTGGATTTGGACCTTTAGGAATAGATTGTTATGAAGATACCCTAACCCTGTTTCCTATCTAATCATGATTTCGTGATTAGACAACGCCATTCGATGGGTAAAATAGTCCCATGATTTTGATGCCACACTCGCGTAATAGGTTGCAGAGTCGCATGATCTTGTGATTTGATAAAAAGAGAATGGCAAATTCCTCGGAATGAGATTGGCAGATTCTTATGCAAGTTTATCTTGCAAGAGGAGAAATAATCGTCGTGATATAGCACCTTTCTTGGGAAAGGTGACCAAGATAAGTGACTTAGATAATTGCTTGGAAGCAAAAGACCAATTAGTAAATTGAAATAACATATTTACTGCTAATAGAACTTAAGGTATTGGTTAAGTTGGGTTAGTAGGGTATGGCCCTAACTCAAGGATATAGGTTAACAAACAAACCCTTGGGGATCTTGCCAAGTCGCAATTGATCCTGGATCGAGTGCTGGATGCATTCGGAGAGAAAGATTCACTCCTTAGCAATTGGCCAAATAAACGACCACTGGAATTGATTGTGCTTGTAATAGTTTAGAAAGCACTGTTTGCATTGTTTGCTCAAGGAACTAAAGGATGAAAAGATATCTAATGCTTCAGGTTGAAGGCCTGAAGGGAGAGGCAGCTTCAGTTACCCCCGACTGCCTGCCTGACCCTAACTAAGGGGGTTGTTGACCGCGCCACGAATGTGGACGGAACCCGCCGCGAGAGGTCTCTCCGTTGAGTTCTACTTGGAGCAGGAGGACGCTTGGGTGCCAGGGGGGGCTCTGGCTGTAAATCCCTCGCCTTCCGGGTCCTGCATAAGAGGCTAACGTGACTCGGGATTGGATCTCGAGGCCCGCATACTAGTTTACGGGCGGAAGCTTGGAATAGTGATCCCTGTGGATTACTGGATAGCCTTCGGGCGGATTATGCACAAGCCTACGGGCGGAACTCCTTGTATTTCAAAGATAAAATGATGAAATGATAATAAAGAATTTGTTTGATATTGTTTTTCTATGTCACGTGATAAGATTACGTGAAGGAACCAGTGCTTAACGGATTAATTAAAGAAGCTGATTGTTACATGTCAAAATTAATGTGTTAGATAATTACATAACTAAAACAAACCGAGGAAAGTGCGGAGGATAGGCCATAGGTCCGTCCTACGATTGGGTCGTCTCGGTTAGCCGGGAATTTTTCTCAAAAATCTCAAAGAACAGCGGGAAGATCATCAAAATGAATAACGAGGGCGATGACTTAGAGTTACGTCTTACCCGATTTATGTTATTTTAGGGGAACGGAATGGGACTATGCCTTATGGCAGAGAGGTTGAGCCTTGCATCTCTCTCGTTTCCCATTCTCCTTGAACCAAGTGCAGCGTGAATCCGCTTCAAACCTGGCATTTCTGCGTAAAGTAGTTCGCTCGGGTCTGACGCTAATTGCTGTTAGCTAATGACCAATCAGGAAAACCCTAATTCCGGTCGATCCTAAGTGGGAACGGCCAGGATACTTCTGCTACGTGGCAGACGCGGGAAGACCTAGATCGCAAAACCCGTAACATTCCATGGGAGTGCCGGGCGGAGTTTTCTAGACATCCTTTCCGATGGACTGCTAAGATGTGTCCTGGATGATACTAGTGGACACGTTACAGTTGGTATCAGAGCGAACCAACAAAGGACTTGTTTTAAGAAATTTTAATAAGAAGAAGTAAAGCAAATGTTATTGTCCCAAACATTTCCTTACTTTCAATGCTGTCTTGCAGAATTCTGAAGCATGGAACAGGTTCTTAGTGTTCCGAGTCATGTTTATGACCGCGATGCATTCCACGGATTATCGACAAAGGGTTGAGATGATGAACATCCTAGACCGCATTTACAATCCATCGCCTGTGTACGTGGAACGGAGATGGATGGGTGTTTCAGGGATCTATTACATAACTGCCCATCGATGTGCATACCTTCAAATTAACTTGAAGAGAATCAAGTGGATGGAGGATTTGAAGATCATGAAGCTGTTCGTCTTTGTTGAGGCTCACGCAAACGCGACCCTACAGGTCGGGGGTCGAAGGGTTAACCTGAATAAGTATGTGTACGAGGAAGTGATTCAAAGAATCCCTGCCGACCGAATCAAGGTTTTGGGACGTCATGAGAAGAATGGATATCAAAGGAAAAGATACCCTAATCTTCCAATGAACTATCGATTCCTGAAAATCGGTTCCTGTAGTAGCTGAATGCAACAACATCTTATTCTCCTCGAATTAATGTATCAACTTGTTCCATCGCCCCAAGAAATAATTGTACCTCGAAAGGGCTATGCTGATATGAATGGAATAAAACTTTTTTTTTTAAATCAACAATTAACTTGACTATGAATATTGATAAAGAAGTAAAGTGATTTGGTCACTTGGCTAAAGGAATACGTGGACGTAGTTCCTGAAGAGTTAACAGAACTCCCGCTTCAAAGAGAAGTAGATCATGAGATCAAGCTAGTAATAGGAGCTGCGCCAATTGCGAAGAGACCCTATAGAATGTCTATACCGGAAGCAATTGAGCTGAAGGAACAACTCAAGCAACTGCTAGATCAGGGCTACATCTGTCCTAGCAGTTCACCATGGGGAGCTCCAGTACTGTTCCAGAAAAAGAAAGATGGAACACTTCGACTATGTATTGATTACAGAGGGTTGAATCAATCAACTGTCAAGAACAAGTACCGTATTCCTAGAATAGATGAGCTTCTTGATCGTCTTCAAGGTGCAAAGATCTTCTCCAAGATTGATCTCAGGTCTGGTTACTATCAGATAAGAATCAAGGAAGAAGATATCCGAAAGACGGTCTTCAACACAAGATATGGATACTTTGAGTTCCTAGTTATGTCATTCAGGCTTACGAATGCGCCTGCCACCTTCAACAGGTTAATGCAGGATATCTTTAGGCCATATCTTGACGACTTCGTACTCGTCTTCTTCGACGACACTTTGGTATACTCCGAACGGGAGGAAGATCACAAATCCCAACTTCGGATTTTCCTTGAGACAATGAGGTCACACAAGCTGTATGCAAAGATGAAGAAATGTGCATTCTTCAAACGTCAGATTGAATATCTAGGATTCATCGTATCAGCGGAAGGAATCTCAGTGCATCCGGCCAAAGTCAGAGATGTGCTAGAATGGCCAGTACCAACAACTGTCAAAGAAATACACAAATTTCTTGGATTGACAGGATGGTATAGGGTCTTCATAAAAAACTATACTTTAATAGCAGCACCTTTGACAGACTTACTGAAGAAGCAAACATTGCATGGTCAAGTGCCGAACAAACTAGCTTTGATAGGTTGAAGCAAAGTTTGGTATCAGCACCGACCCTAAAACTTCTAGACCACAGTAAGGAGTTTGAGGTAGTAATTGATACTAGCATGCCTGCCTTAGGATGCATGCTCATGTAGGAAAGTCATCCTATAGCATAATCTTCAAGAAACTGAAGAGCCATGAGAAGAATTATGCTACCCATGATCTTGAACTTTTAGTTGTCAAGATTTGGAGACACTACCTGCTGGGTAACAAGTTTACACTAGTGACTGATCATAAAAAGTCTCAAGTGGAACTTTACCTAGAACAAGCTCAACATGAGGCAATGTTAGAGGATTGAAGTGCTGGAGGAGTATGACCTTAAGATCAAGTATTGAACTGGAAAGGAGAATGTAGTTGCTGATGCACTCAGTCGTCGCAAGGCATTCCTTAATTCACTAATCTTGCAAAATCCATCAATAGCTAGATCTCTAGCCACAAAGGTGTCCATGCCAAACAACCCAATACTTGAGCTAGCTAGAGAGGAAGCATGCCATAATCCATCCTATCAAAAGATGCTAAGGGAGATCTCTATCAAGGACCAGGACCAAAAGCCACAGGCTAAGTATCATGAATTCTCTATCAATAGTGGACTTGTCTACTATAGAACGAGAGTATGTATACCGACAAGCCAGTCACTTAAGTAGAAGATATTGTGGGAAGCTCATGATTCCCCTTTCTCAGGACATCCTAGCTATGCCAAGACTCTCAATGCGGTTAGGAAGAGCTACTATTGGGAGAGGCTTAAAGGTGATGTTCTCAAATATGTCATTGAGTGTTTGTCTTGTCAACATATCAAAGCCGAACATGTCAAAATGCCAGGAAAGTTACAACCACTCGACATTCCCCAAATGAAATGGGAATTCATCAGTATGGACTTTGTTGTTGGCCTACCCCAAGTTTAGGGAGGATACAACTCCATCATGGTTGTGGTTGACATGCTTACTAAGGTTGCACACCTTATTCCAGTAAATACAAACTATAAAGCCTCAGACATTTCTAGGTTGTTTATCAAGGAGATATTCAAGCTACATGGGCTACCCAGAAGAATCATTAGTAATCATGATTCTCTCTTCACATCACACTTCTGGAGAGCTATCTTTGAAGCCATTGGGACTCAAATATGTTTTAGTACAGCTTACCATCCCCAAACTAATAGCCAAATGGAGCGAGTCAATCAAGTCATCGAGGATATGCTAAGGGCACACTGCTGTCGTGAACCAAAAAGGTGGATTCAGTACTTACCTTTGGTTGAATTTGCCTACAATGCCTCTTACCAGCAGAGCATTCTGATGACTCCTTTCCAGGCATTGTATGGTCATGATTGTCGAAGTCCTCTAAACTTTTCTGATCCAACCCTAAGAGTCAATAAGACAAGACATACAAGTGGCCAAGGATAGACAAAAGGCATACGCAGATTTGAAACGTCAAGAAAGAGTCTTCGAAGAAGGAGACATGGTCTTCATTCGTGTACGCTCTAAAAAGAGTTCTCTATCCCTAGGAGAATGCAAGAAGCTAAGTCCAAGGTATTGTGGGCCGTACAAAATCCTCAAATGCCTAGGACCCAATGCTTATAGATTGCAACTCCCTGAGAACCTAAAGGTTCACAATGTATTCCATATCAGCCTCTTAAAAAAATATGTACCCAACCCTAATCATGTACTTGATGATCAACAAATTGTAATGCCTAGTCAAGGAGTCCTTGAACTATGGCCTGACAGGATCTTAGATGTTAGGGAGAGACAACTGAGATCCAGAACCTTGAGAGAATTCCTCGTCCAGTGGAAAGATTATCCTGAGGAGGATGCCACTTGGATAGATGAAGCACTCTCAACCATCAATATTCCCAGTTTATCTCGAGATGAAGACATCTCAATTCCTCCACTAAGGGGGAGAGAATGTAATATTTCTGCTGAAAATATTACGAGGATGTGTGAAGTCTCGGGCATATGACAATGCTAGCATTATGGTCACGGACGATGCGGTCTTTAAATGGTACACTCTCCATTGGCATAAACGAGACAAAATAAAAAAAAACCTGCTTATTCACATATGAAATTCCTCTTGGTAGGAGGCCAAAAGGATAATTGATGGATATATGGCTGTTTTTTTAAAAAAATAATTATTAGCCTTCTTTCCCCCCAGCCGAAGGCCGTGCTGGAGGGAAGGGAGTGAGGCGCGGATGACTAAGCTCGTTGGTGGAGCTCGTGGAAGGGATAAGGGCCATGCAACTGGCCATGTAGAGAGAGAGGTCTCCTCTCCCTACCCTTTAAAAACCCCCTATGGGGGGGGGAGTAAGGAGGAGAGGGCCATAATGCTGCGGTCTGAGAGGATTGTGGAAAGGGCTGAAGGAGAGAGTCGTGTGCTTATTGTGCCAGGCCGTGGAGGTGAGGAGCCGAAGGGCATTGATGTGTTGCATCACTGCCAACGTCCAAAGCTATCGTGACTCTGCTGAAGTCCGCCATGAAGGGAGAGGGACAAAACTTTCTTCCAAGCATCGTCAAATATTCTTCTTTTTCCACGTGGTGGATTCTGTGGGCCACAGAAGCTTCCAAGAAGCTTCTTGGGAAGCATCTAAGGGCCCTCAGGAAGCCCCCCTTCCTATGGGCTTTTATAAGCCCTTCCAAGTGGGTTATATACCCCCCCTCGGGATTTGAGCACCCATTTCTGTGGGGTTCCACCTAAGCCCCTTTCCTATTGCAAGTCCAACAAAAGTTCATTTTAACCCTGGGGTTCCTTTAAAACTCCCTTTCTATTGCCCTTCCCAAGCAGTCTCTTATATCCTCTGGAATTAGACTTTTTCTCCTTGCATCCCCCATAAGCCACACTAGTCGGGTTTTAAAGGCCTTGCCTAGCAATCCCACAAAGCCTTTTTACAACCCCGGTTTCCTTTTAAATCCTTCCCACACAAGTCCTCTAATCCCTTCCCGTGGATTTTCCCCCCCAGCTAGTTTTAATCCCCTTTTTTTTTGCACTGGATCTTCTTAAGTCCACGTTACCCTTGGATTTCTTTTAAAGCCCTTCTCGTGGACTCTTATAAAACCATATTAGCCGGGGTTTTAACCCCTTTCCCTTCGTAACTCCCTCAAGCCATTTTACCTCGGGATTTTTCTTAGGCCCCTTTCCGTGTAGACCAATTGCATTCCCTTGAGCTTCTATGAAAGGAAGGAGAATTTCATAAGTCCCCATTTCCAAGGCTGATTCCAAAAGATGGTGCTTCGGTCAAGGAAGTCGATTCTCAAGGGAATTGCCCGTCCGAGGGAAACGGGCCAAGATCATAAGTCTGTGGCCAAGGCAAGAAGTCGAATTCATGATGGCCCCTAAAAAGGCACAAGGCACAACCGCAGGAGGATCATCTCCTAACATCCATGTGGACATTTCACAACAAGTCCAGGTTTTCTTCCTAATTTTGTTTACGTCGTAATATTTCAATTGTGCATGATTCATTTACGGAAATTAGGATGCACTTTTTGGATTGAAATACCTTGGCTAAATTAAAGGAAATAACTTTGATCAAAGAATCGGTCATTTGTATTAAACGAATGAAAAAGAAGAGCATAAGATCTTTATACATTCCTGGCAAGTGGTTATTATGCATTGCAAAGTAACGAACTCAGATTAACTAATGCCCATCTTTATAAAATTGAAATTACTGATGTACACTTTCGATTATGCATGGGAAAGAATAAATCATATGTCGCATTATTAGGCATCTTTCCTTCGAAATGATTCATTAAAAGAAGGTCGCTAATAATCCGTAGGAATTTACAAGGCATGGAAATGGTTTTTAAAACTGCATAAAGTAGATTAAAATCTAGTCAATTGGCTTAAATCTCAATCAACTACGTAAATAGTTACGAAAGGTTGTACAATGCTTATTCAGCATACGAAAATCTCATTTAGAAAAGAAGTTAGAAAAAGGTTGCTTGGTTCACATAAAACCCTATCGCTTAGTAGTATGAATCTTAAATGCATCAATAGAAGTTATGTCGTAACTTAGCATATGCTTTGGTGTTAACCAGAAAAGTAGGGTTTGTAAATATACTCAAACGTAGGAAATGAATCATGAGGTTACGAGAAGGGAATCGTAAATACCTTCAAGAATTGATAAGTAAATTGGTTTACCCTAAAAACACCTAAACTACAAGCAACTCGTTCAAGAAGGGTTAAATCAATGCAACATATCCCAAAGAGCTAACTAGGGTTTAGCACATTGAGGACGTGACCTAATTGCTCTTATTGCCAAAGCTGAAACTCTTATACCCTAAAGACTTGCCCTCATTCACGGAATGTAGGGACAATAGGACACACTTGCGAGAAATGATCTAGGGTTTTTACCCTAAGGATCGCTCGCTAAAAGAATGAAACTCGATTTGGATTTGGACCTTTAGGAATGGATTGTTATGAAGATACCCTAACCCTGTTTCCTTTCTAATCATGATTTCGTGATTAGACAACGCCATTCGATGGGTAAAATAGTCCCATGATTTTGATGCCACACTCACGCAATAGGTTGTAGAGTCGCATGATCTTGTGATTTGATCAAAAGAGAATGGCCAATTCCTCGGAATGAGATTGGCAGATTCTTACACAAGTTTATCTTGCAAGAGGAGAAATAATCATCGTGATATAGCACCTTTCTTGGGAAAGGTGACCAAGATAAGTGACTTAGATAATTGGTTGGAAGCAAAAGACCAATTAGTAAATTGAAATAACATATTTACTGCTAATAGAACTTAAGGTATTGGTTAAGTTGGGTTAGTAGGGTACGGCCCTAACACAAGGATATAGGGTTAACAAACAAACCCTTGGGGATCTTGCCAAGTCGCAATTGATCCTGGATCGAGTGCTGGATGCATTCGGAGAGAAAGATTCACTCCTTAGCAATTGGCCAAATAAACGACCACTAGAATTGATTGTGCTTGTAATAGTTTAGAAAGCACTGTTTGCATTGTTTGCTCAAGGAACTAAAGGATGAAAAGATATCTAATGCTTCAGGTTGAAGGCCTGAAGGGAGAGGCAGCTTCAGTTACCCCCGACTGCCTGCCTGACCCTAACCAAGGGGGTTGTTGACCGCGCCGAGAACGTGGACCAGAGTTCTACTTGGAGCAGGAGGACGCTTGGGTGCCAGGGGGGGCTCTGGCCGTAAATCCCTCCCCTTCCGGGTCTTGCACAAGAGGCTAACGTGACTTGGGATTGGATCTCGAGGCCCGCATACTAGTTTACGGGCGGAAGCTTGGAATAGTGATCCCTGTGGATTACTGGATAGCCTTCGGGCGGATTATGGACAAGCCTGCGAGCGAAACTCCTTGTATTTCAAAGATAAAATGATGAAATGATAATAAAGAATTTGTTTGATATTGTTTTTCTATGTCACGTGATAAGATTACGTGAAGGAACCAGTGCTTAACGGATTAATTAAAGAAGCTGATTGTTACATGACAAAATTAATGTGTTAGATAATTACATAACTAAAACAAACCGAGGAAAGTGCGGAGGATAGGCCATAGGTCCGTTCTACGATTGGGTGGTCCCGGTTAGCCAGGAACTTTTCTCAAAAATCTCAAAGAACAACAGGAAGATCATCAAAACGAATAACGAGGGCGATGACTTAGAGTTACGTCTTACCCGATTTATGCTATTTTAGGGGAACGGAATGGGACTATGCCTTATGGCAGAGAGGTTGAGCCTTGCATCCCTCTCGTTTCCCATTCTCCTTGAACCAAGTATAGCGTGAATCCGCTTCGGATCTGGCATTTCTGCGTAAAGTAGTTCGCTCGGGTCTGACGCTAATTGCTGTTAGCTAATGACCAATCAGGAAAACCCTAATTCCAGTCGATCCTAAGTGGGAACGGCCAGGATACTTCCGCTACATGGCAGACGCGGGAAGACCTAGATCGCAAAACCCGTAACATTCCATGGGAGTGCCGGGCGGAGTTTTCTAGACATCCTTTCCGATGGACTGCTAAGACGTGTCCTGGATGATACTAGTGGACACATTACACAAAAAAAAATAAAAAAAGAAAAGAAGAAAACAAAAAAAAAGTAAGAAGATGCAATGTAGCTACCTCAAAGGCTAGAATATGAAAACCTTTGTACCTCTTTTTTGGGGCTTCCCGCCCTTCTCCTTTGCACCTCTCTCCTTCTTCTTTGTGTATACAGTGGTAGTGATGGTGGAGGCAGTGGTGAGATCTCCCTCTCTCTCTCTCTCTCAAATATTTGTGCTCTCTCACTCTCTCTTTGGTTCTCTTTTGCAAATAATTTTAAGAAATACTGTACTCAATTTTTCAATGTTTTTTTTTTCTTAGAGAAATGTCACTATTTGCATCACTATCGGTATTGCTATTAACATCGTAAATAGAAAACAATGACACAAATAATGGCACCAATAGCAACACAAATAGCGATGGTGATATTTTTCGTGGGAACGGACCTTCGCAAATTTTCCATTCCCTTTTAGTGAAAGTATTCCATAGAAATCCATGTTTCGTACATACGCCTTTAAGTATTTGAAAGTATTCTAACTATAAAAAAATTAACCTCACTTTCAATAGCCTATAGTGCTTTACTCACGATAAAAGATTGTTGCATGTCCTATTGTTGTTGCTACTGCAAATACATGGTAGATAAGAGAAATACCTACATAAAAAATAGTAGAAAATATATAATCCTTTCTTAGAACAATATACTACTATTAATAATGAAAATTCAACATAGATAGAGGCAGAAAAATCCGATAGGCACATAAGTAAGATATTTTCACCATATAACTTCTTTAAGTTTTAAACCATTGGCCATAGAATCAATGGGCAGTTATCAACAAAGTCTAGGATTCTTGTTGTTTGTTGAGAGACTATGTATGTGATAAAAAATTTGGGTGAAGTTAAGGGCAATCTGATCTTCATGATGATAGGTAGGGCTAAGAGGCATAGTCATGGATAGTGGATAATTCAAGGCCATTGATGTTGCAGAATTCTTTGGGATTCTTATAGTACTTGCAAACATACTAGTGCTCTCTCCTTAAGGGCTATGTGTATCTCACTAGTACTATGATTAGTGCTTCTGGTGATACAATTGGGAGCTGGGTGGGATTAAAATTAACTCAAAATGTTATCCCACAATTGAGGACCTAGTTGAAGAAAAGAAAAGTGTAGTGCAATGCTAGGGATACATGTCTTCCATGTGACTTGAGATATCTTGACCTTGATGATCCTTGAGCTTGTGTTTTGGGGAGAGGGCTTGGGGTTTGAAGCCTCTAAGTACATTGAGTTTGTAGATTGCTAGGTGCAAAGTTAATGCAATATGCAAATCTAAATTGGAGCGGGTTTTTCCTTTTTCTTTTTTATATTATTTTTTTAAGGGAAGGAAAAAATTTTATCCTCAAAAAGTAGCTTAAGTACTCTCATTAGGCAACCCTTGTCTAATAACTAAGCCTTCACTAATAATCTAAAGCTTAGTAGGAACTCTAGGTTGAATGGATGAGTGCAGTCCGCAAACCGACTATCCACCATGTCTTCCAAAATACTTATGTAGTAAAGAGGGTAGGATCAACACAAGAAGATACAATCATACCATAGCCACTTTTTCAATCCCAATATTCACATCAAAGAAGAGGTATGAGAGCCCATCCTCATAAGGTGTGTGTGGATGTAGCAACAGTGTCAACATTAGCTGTATATAACTATAGGGAGTGTGATGAAAGATACATCAAGATAGTTAGTGAGTCTTCTAATAATAAATTTTTTGTACGAGGGAATTAGGTCCTTGGTTTGGAAAAGATACATCTTCTCATACTCACTATCCCATTAAAAACATTAGGGAAATTGCACTTACCATGATCACATATTGTGCATTTCAAAGTGGGGTAGTACATAGGATCAACTCACTAGGCTCATGTGCATAGAAATAAGAATCCAAAGAAATATTCTCATTTTCTAGAATAGGGTAGTACCATTCTGGCTACCCTAGGAATGCTTCTCTAAGCTATTGTGTTAATGTAGCATGATTTCTCATTCAAGTACCTATAAGTTTGTAGCTTTGTAGAGGGCTTTCATATTTTTTTTCTCTAGCCATAATTGAGCTACTATTTTCCCTATATTAATGAGTAAGCACACTATTCTCAAGGGTATGGTTTTCTTGAACTCAGAATCCTCATATACTTTATATTCAATTGTAAATGCAACAGTTTGTTTTTGTCTCTCATTATTCATATGCACATGTTCGTGTGGGTTCTCCCCTTACTCTTTTGTCACTTGTATGTTTAAATGGATATCCATCCCTTTTTATGGTTATTTTCTCCATATCTTCAAGATCCTCCCATAGGCTTCGTATTACTTTGAGGTGGCTTCTAAGTCCTAATATGAATTTGGCTCATAATCATTGGTTCCTTCAAGTGGGGCATCATAATCTAAGAACTCATCCCAAACCTTTGAATGAGTTATTGAGAGTGGTTCCCATGTTTGCTTTAACAATAGTTGATGGCCTTCACTTGATGTGATGAAGAGATATGCACCCAAAATCCCATATCCTTCAATTTATTATCTTCATATCCACATGGCAAAGATGGCCCACTAGTGTCTCCTTTGTAGGCTCATAGGTCATCAATCTAAATTCTACCCCAAAATCAATCTTTTACAAGGCTACAATGGCCACTCCCAATGAGCTCCTCAACATGATCTATTTGGAACTTCATAGCATTGGTTATCACCTCATGGTACATTCCTTGTATAGAGAAAACATCACATACTTGCACACAACTGCTTGCTGTTTGTATTGACTTTCTCACAAGAGGGCACTACTAGGTCAACAGCCATATGTTGTAGTGTATTTAAGTGTGCTTCTTTGGATTTTCTTGCCATTTTTGTTTCTATCTCTATAAGGTTAGTCTCTAGGATAGTATATAGGTGTAATATCCCTGCCCCCACCTAGGGACCCCCCCTAATAATTAAATTAATTTACCCTCCCCTCCTATCATCGCCGAATAGGTGGGGAGGGGGAGTAAGAAGTCATTGAAGTGGAGAAAGAAGGGAAAGACGACAATGAAGAAGGGACAGAAGTGGAAGATGACAAAGCCTTGGAGGCATCAATCCCTTCTCTCTTCTATAGACCATCTCCCCATGATCACCAGGTGGTTGCTGGCATGGCCACCATATGAAGAAAACATGGTGGAGAGAGAGAGAGAGAGGGCCCGCCCATACCACACCCACCATCACACCCCCCCAACACATATAAAATCCCCCCTCCCCCCAAGACTGCGATTTGGTGTTTCTCTTCTTCCACCCATTGCAAGGAAAAAATGCCTAGGCATGCTTTGGCATGGCACACAGAGAGAGAGAGAGAGAGAGAGAGAGAGAGAGAGAGAGAGAGAGAGGGAGAGAGAGAGAGAGAAAGAAAGAGAGAGAGAGGGAGAGAACCTTCTAGAAGGTTCTCCTTGTCTTCCTTAAAGGGTGGCCACACACATTTAATCTTTCCATCTTCTCTTCAAGCTTACTCCCCCCTCCATCGCAATAGAAGAAAGTCACCCTGGCATGCTATCTCTTTGAAAAGAAAGAGAGAGAGAGAGAGAGAGAGAGAGAGAGAGAAAGAGAGAGAGATTCATACACTAACAGCTTGGCTCTAAAACGAAGGGTGACACACACCTGATGGGACGTAAAATGGGCCGGCATTGGCTATAGCAATAGCTGTACCTTTGACATGCACAAGACAACCCCACGGCCTCGCGGTCAGGAGCGTCTACAGGACACATTGCCCTGCCATTGTACGTACATTCTGCGTTTGTATCGTTTTTGTAGCCCAAACCTTAACCTTCTCAAAATCCTCAGAGGGAGACCCTACACATTTTGGTGCAATTCACCACGTAGAACAACATAGGAAGCACCCCTCGGGTGATTGCCACGGTCCCACTCTGACCCTCCTACACATTGGGGATTGGGCCCTTGATGCGTCGCTAACACATATAACACATACGAAATAGACTCTGCTCTTGGTACCAATATTATATCATTTCAGGAATGTACCAGTCCTCACTTACTTATCCCCTTGAACCCCCCATCTAGACCTACAGCTTGGGTGCCTTACTCTCTCGAGCGTGGGTCATTTATGATTCAACTAATTGCTATGCATGCCATGAATAGATACCATATGTATGATTCATGCAATGGTAGATGCCTTATTGTGCACAAACAATTATAGTTTGAAATAAGCCTATGTGTCATGCAAAAACAACCCTTTTAATGAATTTCCGCTAATAACACAATGATTTGTTGCAGGAACCTAGCACCAAGGCGAACCTCGTGCTGCTAGACCCATTATTTCCAAATAAACTGCATCCTAAATGTTATGCATAAAGAGAACAATCAGACTTTGCATTATTTCAATGCTTAAACTATGGTATAACATCATCCTCCCCCTCAGTGTTTAAATTTTAGCGCTTAAACTATGGTATAACATCATCATCCCCCTTACCGTTTAAATTTTGCTGCAGTGCATAGGTGTAGAGGTCCTTTTATGTCATTTTGTGTATGTAAAAGTAATAAATACACACTTTAACACAAAGGACAAGGGTCAAAATTGAGGCTTAACCTAATGCTTCAGCCCCGTCAGACATTCACATACATAGATCTCAATTTTCCATTTTTTTCGAATACAAGAAACCCATTTTTTCCCAATTTTCTCTATTTTTTCTATTTATTTTTAATAGAAAATATTTTTTTCTGTTTTTTTTCTGATGATTGATCATTGGAACTGAAACTCAACATTTTCTCTTATTTGATCCCATGTCCACTCATTTTTTTCACTCAAAATCAAAGAAACTATCAATTTCTATAAAAATTTATTTTTTAAGGTTTTAAAATTTTATAATTACTGTAAATCAATATGGGTTCTACATAACAATGATTGCAGGCTTAAAAAAATACAGCAAGGAATATTCAAATAAAATTTCAGCCCATGCGTACACCATTTAGACCATGAATGATAAAAAAACAAGCAAAATTCTTTCATAAAAAAGAGCATACTATCTTTATGTGTGTTTTGGATTTTTGGAATATTTAATTAGGACTGTGTATTGACTAATCAACCATGGATTTTGGCATAGATATTCAGCCTTCAGTCGCCTTAGCCTCTTGGAACAATCTGGTGCCTCCCGGACAAGCATCCATCACCCGATTCTCTTCTTCATTGTTGCCACATGAAGTTCCTCTTTGCAGGAGAGAGAGGGAGGAGAGAGAAATATTGAAACTGCATCTTCACAATCGAGCAGCCATTCCATACGTGAAGACAAGCGATGAGGAGCGAAGATAGGATGCATCTCAAGCATGAGATCAGTTGGGGGGGTTATTTGTAAGTGCCATAGCCTCCCTCTCAATCAAATAGAATAATGACACCTCCTCTCAGTCTGCGCACAAAAAATGGATGCCCCTCTCCCCCCTCCAAAATTCATTTTTTGTTTGGGCTGCAATGGGGAGCCCTCCAAAGGCATACCCTTTGGGCCCCCTAAATCCTATTTACACTTGGCCTTTTGGCCTTTGGCCTTTCGGGCACTCCCTCTTCCTCGTTCGATATCCGATTTCACGGTCCGAAAAATCCTGGGCGTCTGTCTTGAAGTCCTTCACTATTGGGCATCTCCTAGGGTCTCGTTTGACATGCCAAAAATTTATGAAAATTATGAAAAATCCTCGGCGTTCGTCTTGAAGTTCTTCACTGACAGGCATCTCCCAGGCTCTCATCTGACACGCCAAAAAATTATGAAAATTCACCAACTGTCGTCCAGTGGGTCTTTTAAGCACTTCTAGGCATTGCCAGTTAAAATCGTACTGATTGCAACTGCTACCTTATGAAGTCTATTTTTCCCCTGAAATTCAAAATTTTTGGCTATTTTTAAGCACTTCTCGGCATCAAAAATCATATGTCATTGGCGACCATGGGATAGGGCAACTCAGCCCGTCGAATCCCACAAATAGATCTGCACAAAAACCCAACCACAAAGAGCATCAAGCCGATGCAAAATAGATACACAACAAAACACATCATCAGAGCTCTCACCCTACCCCCTGTCAAAACCAAGGCATGATTCCACGAGGAGTAGGTCTAGCATAATCTGACAGAAAGTCGAAAGCTAGTCACTAACCAACTGCTACATCACAACCAAGCTTAAAAGAAATATCAAAGAGGTCATCCTAAGTGGTGGTCTGAACTACCTATCTAACTAAGGACAACTCAACTAGGAGCTCCTAATAGGTGAGAACTCCTATAGCCTGATCAAAAAATAGTTTCTTTTAGCACATTGCTCTTTTAGCCTCTTATTTTCCATACTCGAGTGTGTAAAAACGAGGGAGCTAAGCGTAGTGGAACCGAAGGAGAATAGGGCATCGGCCTCAGGTCCTGTCTCAGTACCCAAGAATCTACAAAGCCCTCACAAGGCGACTCTGAATCCTTTCCTAACGCTCACTTTTATTTTCACTCCAACCTTCTTGTATTCTTTGTTTTTTAGCTAGATGCCACCCCTCGAAAGATAGGGCATCGGCCCCAGGTCTTGTCTCATCCCCAGGAACCTACCAAGCCTTCGCAAGGCGATAAACAATAGCTCAAGGATTTTTCTTTCTTCCCTTTTCTATTTTTATAGGGGTTAAGACCCCTTTTTACACACCTCCGTATATTCATATATTGTCATCTAGATATTTATGGTTTTTCCTCTTTTCATCATTATTTTAGTAGGCTTTTCTAACTACCTCACAACTAATAAGAACTCTTACAATGGCCAGCTAGTAGGTCAGTAGAACAGGGTCACTAGAATTGCCTTCTAAAACAGGTCTTTCAATGCCTGACAATGCCTTTGTAGGAGGCAATGACTACTCAGACCTCCACTAGACATACAGAGCCTAAACTTGGGACTTCAAGTAACCCTTACACGCACATATCATTAATTGCTTAAGGAAAATACTCAGAAAGGGGACCAAACCACCTCAAATGGCCACAAGAAGCTCCTTTGCAGCAAAGGCTCCCTCAAGCGACTTCGTCAACTTGTATGATGCAATCACTACAACAAAAACCATTAACTGTACGTGCACCAAAGACATGGGCCCTCTTGGCCTAAAGAAATAGCACATTTCACTACATACTAGCTAGCCCTCTTGGCAAAAGGAAATCAAACATGACACGACAAAACTAACTGGGCCTCCTGGCCCATATAGATCCCTCCTTGGAAGAAGGCCGATATACGAAAATACACTCCATTCCAAGGAGAAAAATAGGGCTCTCAGCCCTAAACTAAATGCATCAAGTTGTGACCCATACCTCTTGCATATATAGTAAGAGGTATACGCATAACATGTGTCTGATCAACCTATGGGTCCAGGATAATAGTGGTAGATGGGTCTCGGTCACTCTTCACATGACCCGTATCAACCATCACCTGCCATATAATGCGTTGGTCTGATAGCATTCCCCACAAGCGACTAGGTTCCGTCTTGTTATTAAGAGCGACATCCGAACTAGGATCACAGTTGAAGAAGAGGTCCTATTCATAAGCAAAATTAGCAAAGGAATCTGCAAACTGATTCCAATAACGTGGAATGAGCTGAAGAGATACGCTCTCAAATTCATCAAGTAGGGTTATAGCAGTTCGATGATACATACCAAGGATGGGATTCCAGACTGTATATGTCCCATTAAGTTGATTTAAGATTAGCTAGGAATATCGCTTTACCAAAAACTACCAAATACCACTTGTCTTAGCAATATTCAGTCCCATAATCAAGGCTTTATACTCTGCCATGTTGTTAGTGAATCCTACCCCGAGATAAATAGCTAATTTCATTACAACCCTACGCCAAGGATCTCGGATAACTACTCCTACACTTCCTTTTTTATTAGGCCCCCGAGATGCTCCATCAAAGTATAATGTGTACGTCCATAATGGGTTTACACAGCCAGCCCATCAAGAATTCCCCTATTCGTAATTATGATAGTCGAAATTCAACATATTTAGAGGATGAACTGATGGCTCCATCCCATCTTCTTCATTAAACTCAATAGGGATGCTTGTCAAAATTTGTAAACAATGATGGAAAAAAACTTTGATCTCCCACACAAAGGTACCATGTTCTTGCTCATTCACTTTGTATCCCTTGCTCCACCAGATAAGCTTCCCCTGATGATATCTTTTCTCGAGATATGGGTGCTCCAAATAAGGGATTAACCACCCCATCAACTAGTTTAAGCTCTCCTTGAAAACTCAAATCAACCCCAGCATAGACCTGCAATACATTTAGTGCATTAGCATATTCAGAAATAATACGGTTTAATCTTATTAAGATTAACCTTATTCTTAAATTCCACTCCCTGTAGATCAGCTAATAAAGCCGTGGACTTATTTTTACCTAACCGAACTATCTTGTAAGGGCCATCCCATCTAGGTTCCAACTTTCCTGGAAATAGCTCCGTACGCGCATTGTAGTATAGAACTAATTACCCTTTCTTAAAGGTATATTTCTTCACTTTTAGATCATGCAACCACTTCATCTGATGTTTAGCCACCTCCTTGTGCAACAAACTCTGCAATTTAAGTTCATCCAAGTGGGCTATAGTCGTAAACCGCTCAAATAGGGCATATTCATCACCCAAAGAATGATTGATTGCAAATTTTATGGTCGACAACTCAATTTCTAAGGGCACGACATACTCTCCCCATAAACTAATTTAAATGGGATGTGGCCAGTGGTTTGCTTAAATGTCATGTTATACGCCCAAATGGCCACATATAATTTTGTATCCCAGTCCCGCTTCTTTTCGAAGACTATCTTGGATAGGATACCCACCAGCTGCTTATTGGTACTTTCAACTTGTCCATTTGCTTGTGGATTATAGGGGGTCATCTTGTTATGCTTAATTTTCCATGCTTCAGTCACGCTTTTAATTACCTTGTTCAAAAAATGGGTTCCATGGTCCGATACTATTTCCTTTGGTGGACCAAAACGGCATATGATTTGCTCAAGTAGGAAACTTGTAATCTCTTTTGCATTGTCCTACCTCGTCGCTCATGCTTTTGACCACTTCGTAAAGTAATCAGTTGCTACTATAATGTATCTCTTCTCAGTAGTAGATGACGGGGTAATAGGACCCACAAAATCAATGCCCCACTCATCAAATGGAAGGGTAGCCATAATCTGCGTAAGTGGATTCTTCCTATTCTCTCTACTGTCATATCTTTGACACGTATCACATCTCTTAACATAGTCAAATGAATCATGGAAGATGGAGGGCCACCAATATCTAGCTCTTAAAGCCTTTTGTGCCATCAATGGCCCAACAAAGTGCCCTCCACAAGTAGAGTCATGGCACTCTTCCAATGTAAATGGAACCTCGTTAGGCATCACACATTGGTGATAGATATCATCAACACCCTGCCAATATAGTGTTCTTGTGATCAAGGAAAATCTCAATGCTTACTATTTAATTTTTCTATTCTCCGATTTTGATAAAGTAGCTCGAATCTCTCCCGTAGAAAGATAATGCTTTATAGGAGTATACCAGGAGGGAGTAGACGTCGTATCAACCTTGAACAAAGTTTCCATTTTACTTCCTTCAGCTGAGACCGCTTTTGGCTCTTCAAAATCCACAAGACACTCTACAATGCCTTGGAGCTTCAGCGGCTCGCTCTTAATCTCGTAATCAAATTCCTGCAAAGTGATTAACCACTTTGCTAAACGATCAGGCGACTATAACTTATTCAACAATAATCAAAGTCCTTTTGCCTTCGTATGAAAAACCACCTTCTCATAAAGGATGTAGTGCTTGAACTTTTTGGTCGCAAATACCATCGCAAGGCACAACTTCTCCATATAGGTGTAGTTAATTTCCCAATATACCCAACTTCTGACTAGCAATAGCTAGCGGATGGTACCACTTCTTCTCCCAAATTTGGGATAAGCAGCAGCTAATACTATACATGGTTGCTACTGAAAATATATAGAACATTTTGCCCATTTGAGGTGCTTTTAAAATAGGTGCTTTGGCAAGCTCCTGCTTCACATTCTCAAAAGATAAGTTGCAACCATCACTCCATGCAAATTGACAATTAAAGGACAATAGGTTCGTCAGTGGCAATGTTCTTTTTGCCAAGGCATTGATAAACCTCTGATAATACCCTACCGATGATAGAAAGTTATGCACTTCCTTTGGAGTATGTGGCGGACTCATGGCGACTATGACCTTGATTTTTTCAAGGTTAGTCGCAATCCCTACGGAACTGACCACATGGTCTAACAATAGCCCATAAGGCACTCCAAAGATGCACTTTCGCAGGTTGAGAGCTATGCAAAATTTTCTACAATGCTTAAAACACTTCCGCAAAATAATCAACTACCTTTCTCTTATGATGGGGCTACCCCTAGGTCATCAATGAATACTATCAACTCCTCTAGGGAGATGTCACAAAAGGTCTTTTCGAAAGTTCTTTGCCACAAACCAAGTGCATTACATAACCCAAATGCTATCACATGGTATGCAAAGGTACCGAAGACAGTGACAAATGTCGTTTTTAACTTGTCTTGCTTAGGAATTGCCATTTGGTTATGCCCTGCAAAGTAATCCATGAACGAATATATTTTCCTATCCGCCAATTGATCCAAAATTTGGTCAATAAACGGCAACGGGTAGTAATCTTTAACGTTCTATTTATTTAGCTCTCTAAAGTCTACACAAAGACAGATTTGATTATTATTCCTCTTTCTAATCACAACTGGCGAACACCATTCAGTATGCTAAACTGGGAAGATCAAACCCACCTTTCGCAACTTCTAAAAGCTCTTCAAATAGCTCGTCCCTTAGTTCAAAAGGCATACGCCTTAATTTCTGACGTACAGGGTGGGTACCTTCCTTTACATGAATGGTATGCACAGCCAGACTGAGAGGAATACCCCTAAGTTTGTCATAGCTCCAAGCAAAGATGTCACGAAACTCTTGAATCAGGGACACATAATCCTCTCTCTCTTTTGAACTGAGCATGGAACCTAATTTGATTGGCCACAAATCATTAGGCGTGCCAAGGTCCAACTCAATAACATTTGCATCTCTTATTCCATCTTGAGGCTCTATTGGCTCATTCAAGGTTATCTTATAAATATCCTCTATAGTGGGCCCTTCTTTAGATCCATCGCTCAATGACATCTCACTATCAGATGGATCATCTACTGTTTCTGGTTCAGTGAAGGATAATGGAGCTCTCTCACTCTGAGGAGACTCAGGGTAAGAAACCACTATTATACGATGGGCACCTCGGCCTAGAATCACTCGACCAGCAGGTATATTGACTTGACAGTCTCTCCGTAGAATCCATGGCCTGCCTAGCTAAACTCGATAGCTAGGACGTCCTACAAACCTTATAACCCTAAAGTCCAGATAGCATTCCATGCTCGCAAATGCAACGTAGACTTTAGTGATGCAACCTTCCGGTTGTCTTAGACTATCATCAGCCATCCAAAGAAGTGTGGAGCCGTCTTTTAAGATCTCTAGACCAAACCTCTCCATCAAATTTGAACTCATGATATTGACGGAGGATCCAGTGTCCACGATAGCGTGCTCCACTAATAATCCATCCACATACGCTGGAACCCTAGGGCAATGCTTTTCAGCATGATTGAACCAATCTTATCCCACTCTAGCTATGCCCAAAGGTTCTACAATATACCCTATATGCAGGATTTTCTTGAATTCCTTACATGTTCCTTGAGAAAGTTTAATCAATTGTAGGAGATTTACGAATGGTTTAACTTCGCAAAGAGAATTTGCTAGGTCAAAGTCATGGTAGTTAACCAAAGTTCTCTTCTCACACCAAACCATTCTCTCCTTTGGTCTTTAAATGGGCTTTGGTGCCTCTTTTTTAGCCTTTACCTTCTTTCTTGGAAATCCTTTATCCTTCTCGAGATCATCTTTACTACCAATAGGTCTTAAAGGTCCACCTTCCATATCTGGATTTAGGACTCGCTTTTCCCTAGCATCTTGCTTAGGGATTTCCTCAACAGGTTTTACAATTCCTTTGTCACCCTCTTTCATCTTTTGACCTCTTGTTACGGCTTGTAGATTAGAAGTTTTAGCATCATTGACACGTACGGCCTCAATAAGGCTGACTCCACTGCCATGAGGCAACTCCTCTACAGTAGCCTTTCCTCATTGTAGTATTTGTCTTGGTCCCTCATCTTGCTGGAGATCATTCCCTTGTGTGTGATGGTTAACTGGACCTAGTTGTTTACTCCCTTGTTGGAGAGAACTGATCTTACTCCAACAGGTAGCAGCTAAGTGGCTAGACTTTCGCAAATATTGCATTTAACATTTGGACAATTCCTAGGAAAATGTTGGCCAACACACCACTTACAGCTGAATCTTGAGGGGGCACCCTCTTCAGGGCGTCGACTCCCTATCAAATTTTGCTGCTTCTTAAGAAAATTGGCCTCCACAGCTATTTGTCTATATTATTCAGAGATCATATCGGTATAGTGCTTCATCATGTCCTTAACTTCTCCAAGGACATTAGAGGCACTTGACTCACAGCCACAATCATCTATCTGTTGTCCCATCGGCCTAATTGCTTGATTAGGAATTGGTTGCTAACCTACTGGGACAACATTAGGATTGATTGTTTGGCTGCCACCACTATTTAGTGAAGCCGCCTGACTAGACATGGGCATAGTTATACTAGGAGGGGCTAGTAACATTGGCAAATTCAGCAAGATACTCCCTTTCCCATTCGCGTTTCACATGGGGTCCCCTTCACTCCCATTGGTCAAGGCCAAATTATTACCATTCCAATTTATCATTGCTGCATAAGCTGCTTGCAAGTGCGACTCTACTCCTTCTGCTTGGGTAATAGCAGTGTCAATGTCGGCCAAAGTGACACTACTAAGCTCCACCTGGATATTGAAATCCAATCCATGAAGGAAATATTGCAACGGTGCAGTCACTGGAATGGGGATATAACTATTAAGTTTGCGAAAAACTTGCTTTAATTTCTTGGCATAGACCTGGACATTCTCATTTGGTTCTTGACGTGCTACATTCAAGACAAGCAACCAATACTACCCACCCCTTTCACGGGCAAACTCTCTTCGGAAGTTCATAAAGAATTGGGCACTACTAGTTATGGTTCCGGCTTCTAGACCGTGATACCACACTACCGCTCTTCCTTTTAACGTCATGTTGAAGAACATCATTAGGTGTCCTTCCTCTTGGATCCGATAGTTGAACATGAGCTCCTTAAAATGGAGTTCTCCATCTTCTTCTGCTAACCCATGGAAAATGGGAAAATATGCTCCTAATGCTTAAATTCGATGTACTTGCTGGAATTGCGATGGGTTGTGCCATGGCTACAATCGGATTGACAATAGGAGTTTTTGTAGGTACAACTACACCCCCACTTGTTGTGGGTTGATTAACTAGAAGTAGGGAAGTACTAAGACTTCCACTTGCACTCGAACAACTACTCATAACACTTAGGTTACTAGAACCACTTCCACTTATTCGTAGTGGGTTGCATCTTTGAGGAGAATATCACCTTACAATCTCCAACTGCCGTCTAGCCCTCTCAGCACGTTATGCTTTTTGTATTTCGGCTTGACGGTCCTTGTTAGAGGACATAAACCAAATATTTAGTCCCTAAAGACCCTAGATTTGAGAACCACCACTTGTTGGCAACTCTCGGCAAACACACCACTAATGGGACCAAAAAATGGGCCACCACTGGCTATAGCACTGGTCGGACCTCTAACATGCACAAGACAACCTCATGGCCTCGCAGTCAAGAGCGTCTACAGAACACATTGCCCTGCCATCGTATATACATTTTGCATTTGTATCGTGTTTGTAGTCCAACCCTTAACCTTCTTAGACTCCTCAGAGGAAGACCTTACACATTTTGGTGTAATTCACCACGTAGAACAACATAGGAGGTACCCCTCGACTGATTGCCACGGCCCCATTGCGACCCTCCTACACCTTGGGAATTGGCCTCTCGATGCGTCGCTAACACATATAACACATACAAAATAGACTCCGCTCTTAGTACCAATATTATATCGTTCCAAGAATGTAGCGATACTATCTTTGGGACAGCCATATACCATCATCACATCTAATCACCTCAATGCCAAGGAAGTACCTTAGCTCACCTAAATCCTTCATCTCAAACTTCTTCTTCAAAAAATCCGTGACTTCAGCAATCCCACTATCACTATCACCTGTAATAATCAGTCATCCACATAGATGACTATGATCACCTAGCCTACATCTCCCTTTCTCACATAAAGTGAGTGATGAGCATCAGAAACATAAAAGCCAATATTGACAAGATACTCTCTGATCTTGTCAAACCATGCTCTAGGTGCTTGCTTGAGCCCATAGAGCGCCTTCTTCAACCTGCACACATACGTGGGATGCTCTAAATCTTCATAACTTGCTGGCTAATCCATATACACTTCTTCTTGCAAATCACCATGCAAGAAGGCATTATTCACATCCATTTGCTACAACCTCCAACCTTTGGCTGCTCGAAAGCAATCACACATCTAACGATTGCCATCCTAGCAACTGGACTAAAAGTTTCTTCATAATCTATGCCATATGTTTGGGCATAGCCTTTTGCAACCAGCCTAGCTTTGTATCTACTAATAGAACCCACTTACATCCAGTAGCTTTCTTGCCCTTCGGCAATAATACTAGATCCCAAGTCTTATTGGTCTCTAATGCAACCATCTCCTCATCCATTGCTGCATCCCAATGAGTATGACCAACAGCATCCTTAAAACAAGTGGGCTCAACATCCTCAACCAGTTTCACCATATAAGCATAATGGTGAGCTGCATAACCTTCAAAACCAAATCTTTTAACAGGGTATCTAACCCTACTAGATCTGCGTACCACCGGATCACTCAATGGAGCCTTTACATTACTATGAGCTCTCTGTACACCTGGTGTCTTGACAGAAGGAATACTAAGCTCATCATCCAAGCTCTCTGAGCCACTAGAGTCTCCATCAAGAACTGCATCAATGCCATCTGATACTTTATTCTTTCCTTTGTCTTTGTTGGGGATAAAGGCACCTTTGACTAGCCGCCCGTGTATTATTACACTGACAGTCACCGCCATTGCACACTGCAGGTGGCAGACGCCCGACACCGTCACTTTATTCTTTATTCTTTTAGTGACAGTTTGAATAAAGGAAGGCCTGGTCACACATTGTGACTGTTGGAGTTCCCATTTCTTGTCTCTCTCTCTCTCTTGCTCTTGCTCTCTCGCCATAGCTCTCGAGTCCAAGCTTCAGTCCTTCTCTCCCTTTCAACTGGTATCAGAGCTCGACTTCCCGACACTTGAGCTTGGTTCATGGCATTCTCACCTTCCCATCGACTCCCCACTCGCATTGGGTCTCCTTCCCTGCAGCCATAGCTCATTCTCTTGAGCTTCCGTCACTCCCCGGCTTCCCCAACTTCTTCCCGGCCTATTGAGGCACCATCAAGGCATTGACATTGACGTATTGCTTCATTATTTTAGAGTTTTACTTCAGTTATCACGTCTCATAGGCTGTAAACAAGTTATGGGCAACTCACACTTCTTGGAGCTTCCTTCACCTGGATCTTGCTTCCAGCCTATCAAGGCTTGCTGAGGCTTGGTGTAGGCCTTCTTTGGCCCTCATTTGTGCCCCCTTTGGGCCCCATTTTTGACACGTGGGACAGCAGACCCCCCAACCAGCTCACGTTTTTTTTTTGTGCGTGTTTCAAAATCTGGCCCAAAAATCACTCTTTTTGTCATATCTCGGGCATTCGGAACCAGATTCAGGAAAGATAAGAGTCTAAGTTGGGGTTTTGGCACGCTTTGAACGTGATGGTGATGTCGGATTTGCCAAATTCTGATGAGAGAATCTTCTGCAACAGATTTCAGGTCTGAGATAGCATGTATTTGTATGCCTATGCTTGTTTGGGCATGACCACATAACCAGTTTGATGCCTATTGCATCCCAATTGATTGGCGGATTGAAGCTACATGTAATGCTATGATTTTTGCCTGATTTTGGTGCTGGAAATACACAGTTTATAACAGTAAATGCATGCTAAATACTCTTGGACTGAAGCTATCTTTCATGCTTCGATAATGTCTATTGGTTCCGGATGTATGTCTTGGGTTATGCTATGACCTACACTTATTGACATTGGTATATGCTTTGACAGTGATGCTTCTTGGGTTTATGCATACCCGTTGCCTACGGCTTGATGCTAATGTCACGGTTGATTACCCTATGCATACGTTGAGCTTGAGTGCTCATTGAAGCTCCATCTTGGATGCATTTTGGATTATTTGGAGTAGTCTTGGATATTACTTGGCTTGTCAGAGTTTGTATTGGGATGTATTTGATGTCTTACATGCTTACGGATGCTACATACGGATGCTCTACTGCCTACATGTTCGGGATGTACTATTGATGTATTGACTTGGACTTATGTCATTGGCACTATGTCTTGCCTTGGCTTGAGATCTTGAGCTCATACATATGACTTTTGTGCCAGTTGGGAGCATTCTTGAATGCTTATCAGACATTGAGCAGGCGATACTTTTATGCATTGAGCCGTTACATGCCATTGAGCAGTTACAGACACTTGAGACTTTGGGACTTCTTACCTTTTGGGATGATACATCATATGTCTTGGTTCACTGTATGTTTATAAGATAAGCCTCAGTTTTGGATCCCGAACTGACACCTACTTGCGTCAAGTTTTTGTAGTGGCAGGAACACTTTGCCCCATTGCCTGGGGGGTGTGCCTACTCACTAGCAGATGTTTGTATGACATACTTGGGTGTTGGATTCATGCTTATTGACCGTCAAATGCTTATGTTATGCCCACATGATGCCGGCTTTGGTCTTGGCAGTACCTGATTGCCTTGGGATCCGATTTTGGCAATGTTAGCTCTCTTTTACTGAAATCTGAAATTTATTAAAGCAAGCATATATGTATAGACTGACATGGATTTTTCATGCTGAAACACTCTGAAATGATGTACTGTCACTAGTACTTGGTGGGCATCAACTTTGGTTCCACTTTCTTTGCCATTTTTCCTCGATTTTAGTGATTTTTTTGTCTTTTTCTACAGTAAACAGCAAGCAGTTTTGAACTTTCTACAGTCTTTCAGCCTGCATTATGCCGAGTTCGCCCACTGATCATGCTATTTTCAACATCACTAGGCTTGATGGTACGAATTACTCTTATTGGAAAAGCCAGATTTGGCAGGTGTTGGTGCAGAAATCGTAGATCAAACCTTTGAGGTTAAGCGGGTATCCGCCTGAAACTATGCTAGATGAGGAATGGCTTGAGCTTGATGAGTTATGCAAGTCCACTATTGTATTGTCTCTCACAGAACAAGTTTACTATAATGTCTTCGAGGAAGAACAGAGTGCATGGCAGTTGTGGGAAAAGATAAAAAATCTCTATGATAAGAAAAGTCCAGCGAGTCAGATGTATTGGTTGAAGTAGCTTATGGATTTGCGCATGAAGGAGAATGTGACTATGTCTACTCACTTGAGCCAGTTCCATGCTATACTCAAGAACTTGACTTCGCAGGACATCACTTTTGCAGAGGATGTCACTCCTCTTTTTTTGCTTCGTACTCTTAATGAGTCATGGGATGTATTCAGCACTGCATTATGTGCCTCTACTGCTACCTTGAAATTATCTGATGTTGAGAGTGCTCTTCTGCAGGAAGAGGTTAACCATAAGAATTTGGATGCCTCTCGTGTGTCTTATGCTATGACAGTTAGAGAAAAGAATGACAGATATGGAAAGCATGGTAATGGTAGTGGCCGTGGACGGGATTCTCAGAAATCTCGATCCTTCCAAGTCTCGTGGAAAGTCATGTAGTAAATCCCGTGGCAGGAATGCAGATGTTACTTGTCACCATTGTGGGAAAAAGGGCCATATTAGGCCACAATGCCATGAATTGCACAATGAAAGGCGCAAAGATAAGGGGAAAGACAAAGTGCAGGATAAGTCTTCTGATCGCAGCATAGTACCTGCAAAGTCCAGTGTTAAAATTGAACAGATCAATGTTATGCAACCTGAGAATGTTGATGATGATGATTATATCCTAGCAGCTTCTTCTAGTGCTTTGTAGATGACAGAGATACACTCTATGTATGCACAATGTTGGCTCTTGGACTCAAGTGCGTCCTTTCATGTGACACCTTGCCGAGAGTGGTTTCATTCATACCGTACTGTTTCGGGTTCTGTGCGCTTGGGTGATGACAGCTCTCTTGATATTGTGGGCATTGGTGATGTTAGGATCCAGTTTCCTTCTGGCAGCACTTTTGTTATGTAGGATGTACATCATGTACCTGCTTTGACACGCAGTCTCATGTCAGTTGGACAGCTTGATGAGGCACGATATCATGTATGTTTTGGAGACTCTAGATGGAAGATCACTCATGGCAGACTTGTGATTGCGAGAGGTACCAAGGCTAGCAGTCTGTACCCCTTGATTATATCAGCTTTTTCCCTTGATCATGTTTTGTCTCTGGGTTCTATCCCACATGTATCTTTTTGGCATGCCCATTTGGCCATATGTCTTTGAAGGGAATGAAAATGCTTTCTGGTTTGCAGTACTTACCGCCCCTTGATTATGCATGTTTTGATTCATGTGAGCATTGTCTTTATGGCAGGCAGACTAGGTCTACGTATAAGAAGTCTGGTAGGCCACACATGAGTGAGCCCTTGGCATTGGTACATTCAAATGTGTGTGGGCCCATGCCTTGTCAGTCTATGGGTGGTGCAAAGTATTTTGTTACGTTCATAGATTATTTTTCACGGAAATTTTGGGCTTATCCCATTAAGCTAAAATCCAATGTCTTGACTGTGTTTCAGAGATGGCTTGCATTGGTTGAGAACTAGTCTGGGTATAGGCTAAAATGCCTAAGGACAGATAATGGGGGTGAGTATGTCTTACGTGCTCTTGAGCAATTATGTGATGAGAGGGGTATTAAGCGTCAGATGGTTTGGCTGAGCGGATGAATAGAATCATCCAGGAGCGTGTACGCAGTATGCTTAGCTATGCATGCCTACCACAGAGCTTTTGGGATGAGGCAGTTAGTACAGCTGTGCATGTCATAAACAGATCACCCTCTAGTGGTTTGGATTTCGAGGTTGCAGAGGAGGTATGGACTAGAAAACCTCCCTCTTATGCGCATCTCCGTGTCTTTGGATATGAGGCATTTTGCCATGTGACCAAGGACAAGAGAAGTAAGCTGGATCCCAAGAGTGTCAAATGCATTTTCCTTAGTTATGGGGATGCAAGCGAGATAGGTTACTGTCTCTGGGATCCGCAGGCACGGAAAGTCATCCCCAGACATGATGTAGTCTTCCATGAAGACAAAATGCATAGGCAACCTGAGAGAGTTATTGAGATCTGCAGGGTCATATTTCAGGAGGATCTCAGAGCTCCCGCACAACCATTTGGACAGCCTATAGCTGCAGCAGATGCTCATGGTTAGGGTGTTGGACAGGTAGCTAGGCAGGCAGCAAAGCCTGCCGTGAGACGACGGTCTACTAGAGACAGATGTCCACTTGATAGATTTCAGCCCTCGATACGGTATGTCTTGGTTAGGAGAGCCTTTCACCTATGATGAGGCTATGCGCAGGGGTGACAGTCACTCTTGGGAGAGGGCTATGTAGCCTGAGATAGACTCCCTGCATAAGAATGACACTTGGGATTTTGTTTATTTGCCTAGGGGCAAGAAATCTTTGTCATGCAAGTGGGTGTACAAGAAAAAAAGTACCCCTGGACACCCCAAGCTGGCATACAAGGCTAGATTGGTAGCAAAGGGTTTTAAGCAGAAGCAAAATATGGACTTTGATGAGGTCTATTCTCCTATGGTTAAGATGACCACCTTGCGCTTAGTCTTGGCTTTGGTGGCTCAGCTTGACTTGGATTTATACCAGATGGATGTCAAGACGGCTTTCTTATATGGGTACTTGCATGATGAGATCTATATGGAGCAGCCTAAGGGCTTTGCAGAACCTCGCAGGTAGCACCTAGTGTGCAAATTGAAGAAAAGTCTTTATGGCTTGAAACAGGCACCTAGGGAGTGGTATCATAAGTTTGATGCCTTTATGTAGTCACAGGGCTACAGTCAGAGTGTTATGGATCCGTGTCTTTACACGAAGAAAGCCCATGATGGTTCTTTATTGATTTTGGTACTCTATGTGGATGATATGCTGATAGCAGGGAAAGCTCATGATGAGCTACATGATCTTAAGGTGGCTCATCTCAAGAAGAGCTTTGAGATGAAAGATCTGGGACAGGCCGCTCACATACTTGGTATGTGCATTAGACGTGACAGGCATCAGGGACTCCTCTACTTGTCACAGAGGGAGTACATTCATAAAGTCCTTGAGCGCTTCTGCATGCAGGACGTAAAGCCTATTGGTTGTCCATTGCCTTCTTATGTGAAGGTATCACAGGCTGATTATCCGCAGACAGATGAGCAGAGGACCCAGATGGCCAAGATTCCCTATGCATCCGCAGTGGACAGTCTTATGTATGCCATGACAGCCACTTGTCCAGATATTGCGTTTGCAGTTGGTGTTGTGGCACGCTATATAGCTACACCTAGCAAGAAGCATTGGGATGCCGTGAAGGGTATCATGAGGTACCTAAAGGGCATTGCAGATATGTGCATATGCTATGGCTGCCAGGATACAGGAGTCGTGGGGTACACTGACACTAATTATGCAGGACATGCAGATAGTAGGAAGTCCACTTCTGGCTATGTATTCACATATGCTAGAGGTGCTATTTCTTGGATATCCAGGGTGCAGAAATACACGGCCCTTTCTACTACAGAGGTCGAGTATGTTGCAACCACTGAGGCTTGCAAGGAGGCCATTTTGTTGGGTCGTTTAGTTGCTAACCTTGGTATTGATGTTATCCCTACACTGCATTCGGATTCTATGAGTGCTATTCGGTTAGCCAAGAATCCGGTCTTCCATACGAAGACAAAACACATTGAGGTGAGGTATCACTTCATACGTGGGGTCGTTGAGGACAAGTCTGTTGATCTTGTCAAGATCTTGACTGACCAGAATCCTGCACATCTGCTCACGAAAAGCCTCTCTACAGAGCGCTTTGCCTTCCTCAGGAGGTTGATGGGCGTGGGATGAGATGATGTCTTTCCTCATCCTGTTGTACATGTGTACATGTTGTACTGTCTTTTTTCTTTTTCTTTTCACTCCTCACTAGGGAAGATTCACCTTTAAGTGGGAGGTTGTTGGGGGTAAAGGCGCCTCTGCCTAGCCGCCCATGTATTACTACACTGAGAGTCACTGCCACTGCACATTGCAGGTGGCGCGCGCCCGTCACTGTCACTTTATTCTTTATTATTTTAGTGACAGTTTGAATAAAGGAAGGCCCGGTCACACATTGTGACTGTTGGAGTTCCCATTTCTTCTCCCTCTCTCTCTTGCTCTTGCTCTCCTGCCATAGCTCTCGAGTCGAATCTTCGGTCCTTCTCTCCCTTTCAGTCTTTACCTGTAGTGCTACTAGATGCACCTAAAGATGTAGAGCTACTCCTTTGTCTCCTAGACCAAGGACTACCAGATGATGTCTCTGGTCCACTAAGAGTCCGTGATTCTTGCTTTTCAGCCTGCACATGAGTGTCATGATCATCATCATCATCAAAATGCATCACCACTAGATGCATACCAACTGCTCATTTCATCAAAGATGACATCCCAGCTCACTCTGAACTTACATGTGACAGGATTATAACAGTGATACCCTTTCTGCTCTAAAGATTATCCAATAAAGACACATTTTTCTGCCTTTGGATCAAGCTTCTTCCTAGCTCATCTGACACATGAACATATGCAACACAGCCAAATACCTTCAAGTGCGATACATCAGGCTTCTTGCCAGTAAAGCATTCTTCAGGAGTCATCCCATGAGCTACAGCTGTGGGAGTTCTATTCATAATGTAGACATCAATATGGACAGCCTCATACCAAAAATGTTTGGGCATATTCTTTTCAGCCATTAATGCCCGTGCAACTTCTGTAATATGCCTATTTTTTCTTTCTGCAACACCATTTTGCTGTGGGGTATACCTTCATGTGAACTGTCTCTTTATCCCATGAGACCTCATAAAATCACTGAACTCATTCGAGAGGTACTCCCCCCTCCATCTGACCTCAAGCACTTTACTTTCAAGCATGTTTCTCTTTCAACTGCAGCCTTGAAAGTTCTAAAGTGCTCAAATGCTTCACTCTTTTCCTTCATAAAATATACCCACAGCTTTCTAGAACAATCATCAATGAATGTGACAAAGTATGAACTGCCTCCAACAGATACATTTTGTATAGGCCCCAAATATCTGTATGCACAACATCAAGGATATTTCTACTTACATCTCTATCATGTGAAAAGGGTTATCTTGCCTGCTTACCAAACTGACATAATTCGTATACCTTATGAAATTCTACAATTCTAAATGTAGACAAACCTGTAACCAACCCTTTGGACTGCATTAATTTCAGCCTTTGTACATTTGCATGTCCAATGCGTTTATGCCAAATTTCAATATCTGCAACAACATCTTTTCCTTTAGCATACATACCAGCATTCATAGTAGGAATTCCAGTATCCTGAGTAAACATACGTCCAACTCTACGTCCCTTTGCAACCAACTTGCACTTGTCATTGAAGTCTTCTACAAAGCAGCCCTTTGCATTAAATCTAACTTGTAGCCCTTGCTCTACCATCTGACCGATTGACACCAAGTTCTTTGTAATAGATGGCACATGTAATACATCTGAAAGACTCTTTGTCTTACCATCGTGCAAGGACAAGGGAACTTTTCCAATGTGTAAGATTGGGTGGCATGAATCATCACCTATCTGTACATAACCTGTATTTTGCAAATCCTGCATCTCTCCAAACCATTTTGCATGGCTGGTCATATGATTGGATGTACCTAAATCAACATACAAACATCATCATGTGTTTCCTTTCCTATAACAGCATTCAACATATGCTGCATAACAAACAGATGTTCATTTTTGTCTTCCTTTTGTTGTGAAGATGATGCATAGTTTCCTCGCTACAACTTACCACTGCAAATATCATCTTTCTTAGCATAACATTGGGCTGCAATATGACCTGTTTTGCCACAGTAGTGACACACAATACCAGAGTTGTTAGAACCTCTATTCTGCCATCCACCTCTTCCTCTAAAGCTCCCCCTGCCTCTAAAGTTACCAGACCTCTTGAAACCTGCATATCGCCAAATTGCTGATTCAATCTGTTTTGCCGGTTGTCACTACCACGTCCTGTACCACGGCCTCTTAAAGAGGACTTGCCACGTCCCCTTCTTGAACTGGAGTAGAAAGCTTGGACCTGTTCACCACTTTTTTCAGATGTCTCACTCTGCATGTTGATCTCTTCAGTGATCATAAGGGAGACCAACTCATCGAAATCTGGAAATGGCTTTCTGACATATACGGAAGTTACAAAAGACTTCCAAGCCTTTTCATTGTTAAGTCCACCCAAGGTAGATGACATCAAATCATCATCATCGGGCATTGCATCAATTGCTACCAAGGCATTTGCAATGCTCCTTACCTTCAGTGCATACTCATTGATAGACATCTTCCTCTCTTCAATGTATTCAACTCTTGCTTGAGTTGAATCTTTCATGCCTTTGTATTTACGAAAAACATACTTTCAAGTATGGTCCAAGTTGCATATGAATTCTCTGCATTTCTAATATGTCCGAGCATATTATTGTCAATTACTGCAGACAACCAATACATGACCCTTTTGTCTTTTGCATTCCATTCCTTGCATGCCTTTGTCTCTTCTGCAGTTGGAGAATAATATGTCCGAGCATATTATTGTCAATTATTGCAGACAACAAATACATGAACCTTTTGTCTTTTGCATTCCATTCCTTGCATGCCTTTGTCTCTTCTGCAGTTGGAGAATCACTTACCTCTGGCTCCTTTTTTTCACCTGAAACAAACTCATAGAGGCCTTTTCCAATAAGGAAGTTCGTGACACGAAACTTCCATGAAGGGTAGTTGTTCTTGTCGAGCTTCTCAATGATGGGGTTTCCACTGTTCTCTGCCATTATCACAAAACTAATACCAAACAGCAAGCAAATCTTTTGCAACCCTCGACCTGTAGTGCACAACAATACACCAGACAGCCTTTTTCACTTTTTGCTCAACAATACATGCAATCTGTAACTAGTTTGCAGATAAACCTTGTGTTTATTTGCTGGTAAACAGCTTTGAACTTATAGATCTGAAATCTATAACCTGTGCACCTGTATATAGCAGACACAGCTGAAATTGTAGGATACCTCAAATTGTTGTCTGTAACTTTGCAAGTCTAAAACGGGGCCTGAAATGACCTCGGATGGCCAAATTAGCAGTGGGGAAGCCTTAAAGGGCTTATTTTCAGAATACATGCGCTCTTCGCGTACACAAATCTCACTGCAATCGGAGATTTTTGCTCTGCCCTGCTTCCGTTGCCTCCACAGGCACTGTGTCCAAGAGAAGAAGTAGAGAATGGAAGAGCTTCTTACCCATTGCTTGCTTGCTTGAATCCTTGGCTTCTCTCCTTCACTTTAGCCTTCAAAACCAGCCTCAATCAGTGGTGTAGCTCTAATACCATGTCACGAATCGCGTGGTGGGGGGACTTGCTCAAGATGTTGTGCCGAACACACAGAATGCACAAGGAGAAGCTCACTCAAGAGACAAGAAGAGAGATGGAGGCCAAAACATTTTCTTGCTGGTTTTTTCTTCTTCTTCCACACACTTTTCAATGTACACAAAGTATAGATAAGATACAACATAAAGGAAAGTGGCCTACTAAGTCAAACAATGCATAACTGACTACACTAGTTGATTGGTGCTATAACTATGCCAGATGTAAATAGGTGTAACAACCTGAATATAATAAGTAATGAGTCAGTGGCCATGTGAGAGTCATAATGACCACTGGCATGCTAAGTGTAGATGTATGGACCCATCTAACGAGGCGGTCCATCATTAATGTTTGCATGTTTTGAGCTTGTCATCTCAACAAAGCGCAAGTTTATGTCTGGTTTACTTGGTCACTTCTATGTAGAAGTGAACATGTTCAAACCAACGACTCTCGAGGATGCGATTTCCTTGGCCCATGGTGCTGAAGACAAAATTCGAGAACGAGAGAAGTGACCACAACAATTCTCAAACAATGGGTAACTTCAGTACAAAGCAACTCAATTCTAACTTTCGAAGATTCAATCAAAATTGCTTTGTTCCATCTTCATTCCATAAATCTTGGATACGACCCCTTGCTTTACCATCAAACACAAATCCAAATCCTAAGCCATCTTTTCAGCCAAATCCCAATATTCCTAAACTTTTCGCTATTACCAATAATGTTTCTATAGCCAAATCCATAGTCTGTTATAAATGCCATCAACTTGGACATCTAGCGGTGAATTGTCAATCCAAAAAGCCAACTGTTCACATCAACTACTTGGGAGCGACTGAAGATGAAGACTATGAAGAAATGCCAGATTTCATGGAAGACGATGACGATAATGGCACTACTTCAGATACTTTACCAAGTATACCAAATCCCATTCTTTATTAACGATGAAATGTCTTGTGCGTGGTTTAAAAAATACCGTTTTACATGATAATGGGAGCATATACAACTTTATTTCTACAAAATTTGTCAAAGAATTGAATTTACATATTGTTTCCACTCATTATCACATCAAGTTTGCATTCTTAGGCACTAGATACAATGGAACACAAGAAGTGCATGACTTAGAAATTAAAATTGGTGATTATGCTGAACGTAGAAATTCCTTAGTTGTGCCTCTGCAATCTACTGACATTATCTTAGGAATGCCTTGGCTTCATCAATATAATCCTGATATAGATTATTCCATGCATTCAATGAAGATTCATTCTAATGGGAAATGAATCACATTGCATGGTATGCACACTTTTGATAATTTTCCATTGCTTAGTCATACACAGGCTAAACGTGCATTAAGAAAAGGTAGCAAATCTTACTTAATCTGGGTGAATGAAATTGAAGTTAAAGAAAATAAGATGCATCCTAGGCACACACAATTTCTTTCACAATTTAAAGATTGTTTTGCTGCTGACTTACCACCTTGTTTACCACCCACACGTCCTGAAGATCATAAAATAGAATTAATTTCACGTTCTCAACCACCATGTAAAGTACCTTATCGACATAATCAAGTTGAACAGAAAGAAATTCAAACTCAAGTTGAAGAATTGTTAACTCGAGGACTCATTAGGCCCAGTAGTTTTCCATTTGGTGCACCTGTCCTATTAGTTAAAAAGAAAAAAAATACCTATAGGATGTGCATTGATTATCGTGCCCTAAATAAAATCACTATCAAGAATAGATATCCGATTCCTAGGGTAGATGACATCATGGATAAACTACAAGGGGCTGCAATATTCAGTAAAATAGATCTTAAGTCTGGATACCATCAAGTACGACTGGACACATCTGATATTTTCAAAACTGCATGTAGAACTCAATTTGGACATTACAAATTCCTTGTTATGCCCTTTGGTTTAACTAATGCTCCGGTTACATTTAGTCGTATGATAAATCGCATATTTTTAAAGCATTAGCATTGTGTCATTGTTTTCTTTGATGACATATTGGTTTTCAGTAAGAATGAGAATGAGCATTATGAACATCTATCCTTGGTTTTCAAATTATTGAAAGAGAATCAATTATATGCTAATCCTAAAAAGAGTGAAATTTTCAAAACCCAAATTGAATACTTAGGACATATTGTTTCATCTGAAGGTATTAAAGTTGACCCTAAAAGATAGAAGCGATTTCGAATTAGCCGATATCTAAAAATGTGCATGAATTACATTCTTTCTTAGGTCTTACTAGCTTTTATAGAAATTTTGTAAGGAACTTTTCATTGCTTGCATTACCTTTGACAAAATTATTAAAGAAAGGTATTGTGTATATTGGTCTGAAAATCAGCAAAAGTCTTTTGATTTACTGAAGTATGCCTTAACCTATGCTCCTGTATTGCAACTCCCTGACTTTAATAGACCATTTTTCCTAGTAGTCGCTCACACTAGTGGATTTGGAATATGAGCTGTCCTTATGCAAGGTTCACATCCCAAAGCCTACTCTAGCTACAAACTCAAACCCTCTAAACTTAAGTATTCTACCTATGATAATGAATTGCTAGATGTAGTACAAGCTTTACGTCAATAGAAGCACTATTTAATGGGATCTAAATTCATGATTAAAACTGACCAAACATCTCCTTAGTCATCCACAAATCTCTGACCGACATATTAAATGGGCTGCTTTTATTCAAAGTTTTCATCCACTTATCCAATATCAACCTCGAAAAGAAAATGTTGTTGCCGATGTCTTGAGTAGAAAACCAACTATTCATAATATCTCTGTGATATCTTTTTATTCTCTAATCCCTATGAAAGATACCTATGACCAAGACCATATTTTTCAAGATGATTGTAATAAATTAATTGCCAATAACTAGATTTCAATTGATTCATTGTCTTATACTGATGGATTTATGTTTTATGAGAAAAGGTTATGTGTAACAATTCCATTTAGATCATTTGTGTTACAAAAAATTCATTATTCCCCATATCAAGGCCATAGAGGTATTATTTGCACTTTATGTACATTGGTTGAAGATTTCTACTGGCCACAAATGAAATCTGATGTTTCTAACTTTGTATCTGAGTGTTTGATTTGTAAGCGACACCACGGTAAGCAATATGGTTTGTCAATGCCTTTACCAATTCCAGAACGACCATGGGAATATATTTCAATGGATTTTATTATTACTAGTTTGCCTAACACTCACGCTAATCACGATATGATTTGGACTATTGTAGATTGATTTAGCAAGCATGCATATTTCATTCCATGCAAGAAAACATTAATTGCATCTCAAACTGCTCAATTGTTTCTGAAAACTGTTTTCACTAACCATGGTTTACCAAAAGTTATTATTTCTGATCATGATTCTAGATTCTGCAATAATTTTTGGACTACTTTGTTTGCTAATTTAGGAACAAATGCTGGATTTTCATCTGCATTTCATCCTGAAACAAATGGGCAAAGAAAGCTACAAATAGCACAACCTTGGATATTTTACGTACATACACAATTTCAAAACCACAAACATGGGATACACACTTGTATTTACTTCATTTTGCATACAATAACACTCCACATAGAACTATACGGAAAGCACCTTTTGAAAACATTTATGGATATCGATTGCCTACACCTATTACTTCATTGTCAAGAAAAGTTAAAGCTACTAATGATATTGCCAATATGCATGCTGCTATTTTTGATGAAGTTAAAGATATGATTGCAAAAGCCCAATAATCATATACTAAACAAGTAAACAAGAAAAGAAAAGCTATGAATTTCACAGTTGATGATTATGTTTGGTTACGCATTGAAAAGCGAAGACTCCAAAGTGTTGAGAAACACCCTGTTGTAAAGTTAGCTCCTAGATTCTATGGGCCTTTCAAAATCATTCGCAAAATCAATGACAATGCGTTTAGATTAGAACTACCCCAACAATGGAAAATCCACAATACTTTTCATATCAGTTTGTTACGACCTTTCAAAGGCCAAGTACCTGTCCACCCTGTCTATGAAAATCCTCCTTTGTTAGAAGAAGAAATTGAGATCCTTGAACCTGAGACTATTCTACGTATTGACTTTATCCTCACTTACTTGTCCCCTTAGACCCACCATCTAGACCTACAACTTGGGTGCCTTACTCTCACCAGCGTGGGTCATTTATGATTCAACCAATTGCTATGCATGCTAGGAATAGATACCATGTGTATGATTCATGCAATGGTAGATGCCTTATTGTGCACAAACAATTATGGTTTGAAATCAGCCTATGCATCGTGCAAAAACAACAATTTTAATGAATTTATGCTAATACGCAATGCTTTGTTGCAGGAACCTAGCACCAAGGCGAACCTCGTGCTGCTAGATCCATTATTTCCAAATAAACCGCATCCTAAATGTTATGCATAAAGAGAACAATCAGACTTTGTATTATTTCAACGCTTAAACTATGGTATAACATCATCCTCCCCCTCACTATTTAAATTTTGCTACGGTGCATAGGTGTAGAGGTTCTTTTATGTCATTCTTTATACGTAAAAACAATAAATACTCACTTTAACAAAAGGGACAAGGGTCAAAACTGAGGCTTAACCTCATGCTTTAGCCCCGTCAGACATTCACATACATAGATCTCATTTTTCCATTTTTTTCGAACGCAAGAAACCTAGTTTTTTCCATTTTTCTCTATTTTTTCTATTTATTTTTTATAGAAAATAGGTATTTTCTGGTTTTTTTCTGATGACAAATCATTGGAACTAAAACTCAACATTTTTTCTTATTTTATCCCATGTGCATTTATTTTTCCCACTCAAAATCAAAGAAACTATCAATTTCCATAAAAATTAGTGTTTATCCGCGTTTTGAAAATTTATAATTACTGTAAATCAATACTGGTTCTACATAACAGTGATTGCAACCCTCAAATATAATGCAAGGAACATTCAAATAAATTTTCAGCCCATGCGCACGCCATTTAGACCATGAACGATAAAAAGCAAACAAAATTCTTTCATAAAAAAGAGCATACCACCTTTTTGCGTGTTTTGGGTTTTTGGAATATTTAATTGGGACTGTGTATCGACCAACCAACCATGGATTTCAGCATAGATCTTTAGCCTTCAGTCTCCTCAGCCTCTTGGAACAATCCAGTGCCTCCTAGACAAGCATCCATCACCCGATTCTCTTCTTGATTCTTACCACATGAAGTGCCTCTATGCAAGAAAGAGAGGGAGGAGAGAGAAAGATTGAAACTGTATCTCCACAACCAGGCAGCCATTCCACGTGTGAAGACAAGAAATGAGAAGCGAAGAGAGGATGCATCTCAGGCATGAGATCAATTGGGGGGGTTGTTTGTAAGTGCCATACTCCCCCCTCTCCATCAAATAGAATAATGGTGCCTCCTCTCAGTGTGCGTGCAAAAAACGGACGTCCCCCCCAAATTCATTTTTTGTTTGGGCTCCAAGGGGAAGCCCCCAAAAGGCATACCCTTTGGGCCCCCTAAATCCTATTTACACTTGGCCTTTTGGCCTTTGGCCTCTCGGCACTCCCTCTTTCTCGTTCAGTATCCGATTTGCGGTCCAAAAAATCTTGGGCATCCATCTTGAAGTCCTCCACTGTGGGGCATCTCTGAGGGTCTCATCTGACATGCCAAAAATTTATGAAAATTCACCAACTGTCGTCTAGTGGGTCTTTTAAGCACTTCCGAGCATTACCGCTTAAAATCGTATTGATTGCAACTGCTGCCTTCGAGAAGTCTATTTTTCCCCTAAAATTCAAAACTTTTGGCTATTTTTAAACACTTCTCGACATCAAAAATCATCTGTAAGCACCAAAGGTAATCTCACATCCGGAAATAGAGCCAGTAGCAAGGGTGTTGCAATTAATACAAATACAACATTGGGTATGGATAATTCATTGTTGAATACCCACGTATTAGTTGCCATCTCCACTATTCATTGAGACATAGGCTATATCACTTTGTCATGCACGTGAATTCATTTTAACAAGTAGCTTGACTTTATTTTTCAATAGTTAATGAACTCATAGGGGATCATAGGATAATTCTTTCTGCGTTAGGTTTTCCATAACCATAAATGACCTTGCATAGATTTATGCATATAGCACATTGAGATTCGCATAAATCCTTGCACCCAAATACAATCATTGCATCCCGGAGCTACGTGACAAAATCATATGTAGCATGAAAAGCATATAAGGTTACCTTGACGGTTATGCACATAGACGGTACATGCATGGGAAAGAGTGTATATTTCCTAAAGATTATGTTCAACACAACAAGTCTAAACATATTGCAATGCATTACCGTTATATTTGATATGAAGTAAAAAAAGGCACGATCATGATTGAACATTGTCCAAGTGATCACATGACTCTCCAAATATATTCACCAAAGGATTGAATGAAGCACACTTCACTCTGCTGCACTCAAAACTTGGAGTTCTCTCAAAATTCAATCTTTGGAAATTAATTTACTATGAAATTGTAGTGCCATTGTACATACTCCTTGTAGGAAGCATGCACTTCACACGTGCACATACTTCTTAAATCTCTTGGTCTTCTTTGTACATACATATTGAGTTTCACTTCACATGCACAGATTCACTTTAGATGCACACAATAATTGTTCTTGATCATGTTTGTACATCTATATATAGGAGCTCGGGTTTTTCCCTTGTGCTCCCTAAGGCTTTTCTCATTTGCACAACTAAAGACCTTTGTTTGAGTGGGGGTTTTGGAGCTATATATAGCTCAACCTATCTAGACCAGGTCTCACATATATATATATATATATATATATATATATATATATATATATATATATATATATATATATATATATATATATATATATATATATATATGTATGTATGTATATACATATAGATTGTGATCAATATGATATAGTCTTTGGGAGTGTACATGATGTTTCTCTTCTCTCTCTCACATCTTTACATATATTTTTCCTCTATATCTCAATAGAGGCCACCTCAAGTGTGCACTAATTGTGGACATTTAGGCCATGGAATTGTTTATTCCAAAGCCCCTCACATGCTTTTTTCTCCTAACCTTATATATATGCAATAAAATCAAGGCTTTCATTATCCTAGGCCACTCCTGTTGATACAACCAAACTAATGATAAATGCTCATAATGCTCTTTTTCACTTTGACTAAACACCAAAATATCATCAAAGAAAACAATCACACAATACTGATGTTTCAGAAAGATACGGTTCATCATTCTACTGAAAGTGGCAGGTGCATTAGTCAATCCGAATGGCATGACTAAGAATTCGTAATGCCCAAACTGTGTTCTGAATGCAGTCTTAAATATGTCAGATCTATCTAGCCTCACCTGATGATATCCAGACTTAAGGTCAATTTTACTAAATATAGAAGATCCTTGCAGTTTGTCCATAAGGTCATCAACTCTAGGTATAGGATACCTATTCTTTACAGTGATCTTATTTAAAGCTCGGTAGTCAATACACATACGATAGGTATTATTCTTTTTCTTGACTAAGAGTACAGGTGCACCGAATGGAGAACTGCTAGGTCGAATTAAGCCTCTATTTAGTAATTCTTCAACTTGACTCTAGATTTCTTTTTGCTCTATTTGATTGTGCCTATATGGTGCTTTGCAAGGTGGTTGTGTGCCAGGGATTAAATCAATCTTATGGTCTTCTGGACGGGAAGGTGGTAAACCTGGTGGTAAGTCTTCTACAAAACAGCCCTTAAAATATGCAAGAAATTCCTTATGCCTAGGGTGCATATGATTTTCCTTTGCATGCAATTCATTCACCCAAATGAGATATGATTTAGTACTCTTGCGTAATGCACGTTTTGCTTGAGTATGCAAAAGCAGTGGAAAAATACTAGATGCATGCATACCATATAATGTAGTAGATTTTCCTTGAAAATTAATATTCATTCTGTGCGTGGAATAATCTATATTTGGATTATGCTGATGTCTCCAAGGCATTCCTAAAATAATGTCGCTTGACTGTAATGGAACAACTAAGAAATTTCTTCTTTCAATGTATGAACCAATTTGAATCTCTAAATCTTGTACTTCTTGTGTGCCATTGTACCTAGTGCCTAAAAATGCAGCTTTTATGCGATAATGCGTAGGTACAGTATGTAATTTCAATTCCTTTACCAATTTTGCTGAAATAAAGTCATGAGTACTACCGTCATCATGCAAGATAGTTCTTTCCTTTCCATGCACCAAACATTTCATAGTCAATAATGAATGTGGAGTAGGCATACCTGGTAAAGTGTCGGAAGTAGTAGTACTATCATCCTCATCTTCAGTGAAATCAGGCATATCCTCATGCTCGTCTTTGTCCATGGCTCCAAGATAGTTGATATGTGTTGGTGGCTTCTTTGAATGACAATTTGCTGCGAGATGCCCAGGTTGGTGACACTTATAGCATACTATTGGCTTGGCTTTGGTTACATTATTTGCAATGGCTGGAAGTCTGGGTACATTTGGATTTGCTTGTGGAATAGGCTTAGGATTTGGATTGACATTGGATGGTAATGCAGGTGGTTTAGCCCAATTCTTGCGGAAAGATGGTGATGAGAAACGACCTGGATTAAACCTTCTAAAATTGGAATTGAATTGTTTAGATCCATAATTACCATTGGCTTGGAATGACTGTGGTCGTCTGTCTCTTCCGCGTAACTTATCTTCAGTGTCGTGAGCTAGTGAGATGGCGTCTTCAAGGGTAGCAGGCTTGAACATGTTCACTTTAGCGTAGTAATGTCCAAGAAGTCCAGACATATACTTCTGCTTATGTGTCGTCTCTGGTACGTCTTCAAGCATGCGTAGCTGTAGGAGTGCATTCCAAAAACGCTCTGTATACTGTGGAATAGGCTCACGATCCCGTTGTTGAAGTAAATCCCATTGCTTGATAGCCTTCTCATGAAATTGCGGTGGAAGGAAATTCTGCATGAACTTCTTCTTGAAATCTTCCCAAGTAGCAGGACATTCTATGCTCTTGCGTACTACAGTCCACCAAAGTGATGCTCTGTCTATCAGATGATTAGTAACACACTTGATTTTATCTTTTTCTGGATAGGTTTCCTCATGGAAATAGTCATCAAACTGGCTAATGAAAGATAAAACAGTCTTTCCTTCTCGTATGCCATTGAAAGTGCGAAATTTGAAACTTTGTTTACTTATCTTTGATTCCTTGCGAATGGTTTGTGCTTCAAGAGTGGCGTCGATGGTACGTCGAATCAAATCTTCAGCTTGAGGTTCTTCTTTGTCGGTAGACGCTCTTTGTAATTTTGTCAATTGCGCTTGCAATGCTTGTCTAGCCCTTTGCTCTTCTTCCAATTGCAGCATTATTAGATCCAGCTTTTGTTCCATGGTAGGCTCAGGTAAGTCGTCTTCATCCATAGGATCATCCATATGTGGGGTCGTCATCCTGTAAAACGCAATAAACCTTTCTCACTCAAAATCAGGTTAGCGGAATGAGCGTAGCTCAAATTCGGGGTCACAAAGCAATGTATTTTTGGGTATTTCTTTCTCAATTTTCAGAAAATCTGCAATATTTCCTTCTTCGTTTGCTGAAAATGCTTCAGTGGACCTGTGGATGGGTAGAATACTTTGCCACGAACAACTTTCCAGTTCAGAGTTTTTACACAGGAACAAGCCTTCTAGGAGTTTTGAGCACTAGTCAGTTCTGACTCCAGTTGACTAGTCTGACTTGCAGAGTTGCAGACTTAGCCGACTTACAGAGTTGCAGACTTGCAGAACTTAGGCCGACTTGATGAACTTGCAGGACTTGATTCCAGTCGACTTGCAGGACTTGACTTCTGATGCGCAGGACCCGGAGTTTGGTGACTTTCTTGCCCTGTGTGACTTGCAGAGCTTAGCTTTGACTTAGGAGATTAAGCTTAAAAAGCTTAAGGAAGGCGTCGTCAGATTTCGTGGGGGGGGCGTTTTTGTGACGGCGCAAAAAACGTGGGGGGGTCCTCAGATACCACGACTAAAATTTGTGAAGCTTGAAGCTTTTTGAAGCTTCTAAGCTTAAGCTTAAGCCTTGTTGATGCAATTAATTATGACATGAAGAAAGCTTATCTCTGTTTTTTTCCACGACTTGATGAAGGAGATGGATGCGTGGTCCTCCGCCTACACAGCCTGGTCCTTCGCGATCTGACAGTAGAAACATGGGTTCTTGATCGCCAGAAGTCTGCCTGTATCGACGGTTCACGATGAGATTGACTGTAGAGCCCGATCGTTCCTGGAGCTCCGCCTTCGCTCGAGATGGGTAGCGATTGGAAGCTCTTGATCTCAGCTCCGCTCTGATACCACTGGTGCGCACATCGGTCGCAGTATGCTCACGTAGTGAATCTCGGAAGGTCCCCAAGAACAATGAACTCTACCTTTTTGCACAAAAAACAATGTAAAAGCATGAACGACAAGAAGCAAGAGACCAATTGGGTTCAATCTCCCCCCATGCCTTGTGTGAGCACTTCACAAAGCATGTATTTTATGTATATTTCCATCTTCATGCTCAATAATAGCCCAATTTACAAAAATATGACAAGCTTTTAGCTTTTGAGTTTGCTTTCTACAAAAATAGGAAAATAAAGCTAATGGACGGTGCCCATAGAGTCTAGCACACCCAATCTCAATGTCCCAAATAGAAATAACATATCCGTGCGCATAGGCGCGTACAAAATAATAATCAATAATCAATGCCTCAATAGACATGACAAAATATAGGCGTGGCGCCTATCAAAATATAATCCAAAGGTCGAATACTCGCTAGACTCCAATGCTTTCCTCCGTCACTGCTGCTATCTCTACACATCAACTGAAGCATTCACAATCGTTAGTAAAATAATACAATTAAACCGACAAAAGTGAATACCTAGCAGTCTTCAGCTACGAAAATAAATCAACTGGTTAGAAATAAATCCTAACCTTAATTTATTACGAGTGCGCACTATAAACTCATAAACGTTTATTAATTTAATATGTATTTTGCGGAATCACCCGCTATGGAATCACCCACGTACACACTAAATTAATGAAACGCCCGAAAAGGACAGGCGTCCCCATCAACTTCTCGCACAAAGAATCCTCTTTGTTCATGAGCCCCGGTCATCTAAGTTTACGGAATCCACCGTAAAACCTCACGGAATCCACCGTGGAATATGCCTCCTGGCATCAATAAAGTTCACCCCTTAGGAGTTCTTCATGGACTAGCCAATCAAGATTGCTAAAACCTTATTCAAGGTTAACTTTGTTGTGATGAAAGGAGTAGACTATGACTTGTTACTTGGCTGACCGTGGATACATAATGCACGACTAATCAAAGATTGGGATATCTCCTACCATCATACACTGATCATATGATGGAGAGGATAGCAAGCAAGCAACTTATAGCTTCTTAGGTGGATTTTTAGGGTATAATTAGGCCCAGGATCATCATGATGATAGACCTCAAATTTCTTTTGCATCAAAATGGGGAGTCTTTTTCTACATCATTATGCCATTCAGGTTGACTAACACACCTGCTACATTCCAAAGACTCATGTGTACCATCTTCAAGGACATGCTTTAGAAGTGGCTTAAGGTGTTTATAGAAGACTTATGCATTCATTCCAATTGGAAAGAGCACCTTGAGAAACTTTGGCTTGTTTTGGAAAGATGCCGAAAATACCAATTGTCCTTCAGTCCCCTTAAATGCCGAATTTGGTAAAAAATGGCATCATTTTGAGCCACATTATATCCAAAAATGGTATTGCCATTGGTTTAGTACCAAGATTAAGATTATTATGAACTTGTCACCACCCTTAAACACTAAAGGAGTATAGTGCTTCCTAAAGTAAACTAGGTAATATATCATCATTTCGTGCTTAACTATGTCGCTATTGCTCAACCCTTGTATAAGCTAATAGTAGTCTGGGAGTGGATTGATGAGTGCCAAGCTTCTTATGAGGCACTAAAATAGGATTTGATAATCATTGCATCCATTTTTCAAACCCTAGACTGGTCAATCACTTTCCACATGCATATAGATGCTTGCAAATTTGCAATTAAAGCAGTACCATGCTAGCCTGGTAAACACAATATGGATTTTCTTGTGAGTTTCCTTAACCGCCAACTCAGTGAGGCACAAATGAATTATTCCACTATGAAAAGGGAAGGCTTAGCTATGGTATACACCATTAAGAAATTTCTCCATTATTTACAAGCTATGCCTTTCACATTTTTCATTAGGAGAAATGTGAACTCACTTTTTTTCCCCTTAAGGGGTTTTTCTCTCTCTCTAAAAAGAGATTCCAAAATATTATTATAATAAGAGATCTTCTATAATCAAGAAATCTTGTATTTTATTTTCAATAGATTTCACTTATTATTTTATTCCCAAATTTTAGGATAAGATCACTTTTTCTCAAAATCCTCATAACTTGAAAAATACAATTCTATTTTCTCTAAAAATAGATCCAATCATTGATATACTAATCTTTCATGCACTCATGACTTTTTGACATTAAAATATATTAGAATCATTGTCATTCTTGCTTCTTCAAAGGGTAGAACTTAAAAAATGATATAAAATTATGTACATATCATATTTTAAGATTATTTTTTACCTAGAGACACCTTTTTGACTTGAGAGTTTCCTTGTTAATTTTAATCTTTTTTGAACAAATATATGCCTATTTGTGGGCATTTTTTCATTCACTCCTCTGAAAGCTCTAGTTTTGTCCCAAATTTTGTGTACTCTTCTCCTTTCCTCTAGAATATGGTTTCTTGCATACGAATTCTTATGAAGCAACATTGAAGAGTGGTTTTGATACCATTTGCTAAAATCAAATCACCTTTATCTACAACACTCTCTACTCTACTACAAGTACTCTACCTCTTCGATACTATGTTATAAGAAGATATATTCCTCTTCAAAAGTCTATACTATAAGCAATCAAGTGATAATGGAGGTATCATTATTTTTTAAATCTCTCTGATGTTATTATTCTTCACCGTTGTTGTTTAATCCTTAATCATCAATTCATGGAGAGAGAGAGAGAGAGAGAGAGAGAGAGAGAGAGAGAGAGAGAGAGAGAGAGAGAGAGAGAGAGAGAGAGAGAGAGAGAGAGAGAGAGGGAGGGAGGGAGGGAGGGAGGGAGGGAGGGAGAGGACTATATCAGATAAACTAAGAAAATAAGTGATAGAGTGACACAGAGTAAATTAGGGCAAAAGATAATATGATGTTATTGTTCTCCGCTAGCCAAGCTTATGTATAAATAAGTTTGAATTTATTTGATCAATTCTTATTGAGGGAGGGAGGGAGAGAGAGAGAGAGAGAGAATACTTTGGATGGAACAGAAGATACGATTTGATTCTAATTAGAGATAGATTAAAAGCTAATATTACATGCTGATTAGGGATTGATTAGGGTCTATCATGACTATAATCAAGAGAAAGAGACAAGATCTAACTAGATAAAAAAGAACACACATACAGTGAATTAAAGGGGTGTAATTGAGTGGTTTGAATGTTAATCCAAGTTAAAATTGGTATACATTTTTCTTTGCAGAATGCAGTTGCAGGACATACATGAAGTCAACATTACTTCTGTGGACTCAAGGTTAGAGAGCCATACTCATTATCTTTCCAAAAGAACCTTATCTTCCATGCAATGTGCCCAAGAAAATATGCAATGTTGGATCCATGTGATGCAAGCAATCAAACGATGCTCCACAAAAATATTATGAATGCACTAAAGAGAATGTGCCTAGCCTAACTACATGTGCTCATGCATCATGCAAACAAAAAGACACACACAACAGAAAATAGATTAATAAGGTTGATTAATGAGTTCAAATTCTTGGCCAAAAATTCCACCCTTAGGTTTAAAGTGGTGGACGCATAGTGTCACGATAGTGCATGGCTATGGAGGATGGAGCTTGGAGGTGGTATTTTCTTGTGGGAGGAGGCTAGTCATTCAGGCATCAAGGTAAGCTCACTATACCCCCGTAGGATTGAAGGTGCATTGGCTAGATGAGAGAAAGCCATTGGTGCTCTATTGAAACACTTGAAGCAATAAGTGGTCCGTAGTCTTGGCCGATGAGCATGAGCTCCTACAACAACACTCCAACAATTGGGTTGTTCCAAGCGTGCTCCATCTTGGAAGAGCCTTCGACATCAAGATGTGCATGGTTTTTTGGTAATGGTGGATCTTGTGAAGAGCTAATGTGCCTCGCTTCCTTCAATGCTTGTGATGCTAGCATGGTTGTGGTAGTCGTGGAACTGGGGGAGGCGGCCTATGCATGGGATTTCTAAGGGGTGTCTCTGGGCCACTTGCTTTGTGCGTGCCATGTCTTCTAGGAGAGAAAACTCAAAACTCAAAAGTGAAATGTGTAAAATGAGGTGAAACTTTAAACTTATAGCCAAACTTTCTAAAAACCCTTAAAATTGAATTAATGTATCTAGTCTTTGGAAAAATATGACTAGTGATCTAATTGATGTTAAATTTTACTTGTGGACTCCTCTAGGACATATCAACTACCCAAAATAACTTGGCCCCATCAAAAGCCTCTAGGACACCTATTTGGAGGCTCATATCTAGGGCCCTAGATCTAGGGATTTAGGGCCCCAAATGCAAGCCTCTGAAAAAATGCCCCAGAGGCTTCTAATTCCCAGATTTGGGCCCTAGATGCAAGCCTCTGAACATGTGTCCCAAAGGCTTCTGATGGGGCTAATTTTTTAATATCCATGAGGTTTTATGATGACAGACATGTCGGTGAAGTTTCACCAGCATCCGATTTATAAAATTGATAGTTCAATCTTTTTTGTGAAAATGCATTAATTGGATTATACTTCACTATAATAGAAAAACTCACCAACGAGTGCGCACAACTAGATATTAAATGTGTCATCAACCAAACTACGTGAAACATTTGAAACTTAAAAATTCACAAAAATAAATCAAGGGTAAAATGGAATATCACATATCAGATATAGTGTTGCCAAACCACTAAATACACTAAAGATATAATGCATCTGCCCATGTATAACTGATCACTAATATGTGTGTGATTGCGCATTGAATTTATCCTCAATGAAACTACTTACAAAATTGGAAACTTAATAATTTGCACAATGAAAATCATGGTTCAAAATAGAATATCACATATCAATTTAGCATTATAAAACTATGAAATAAATGGTTGATAGTGTATCGCACCAAGTACAACTAGAGCTAGGCAAAATTTAGCTCCATTTTGTAGGCCACTGCTATTAAATATTTGAAGGTTTACTAGAAAGATAACCCAAAACTAAGCTCCTTACACTCTACAACCAAACCTGAGCTGAAACCATAGATCCAATTACAAGGTAGCTTCTCAAAGAATATTGTTGACATCAAGATTAAATGCATCCTTGTTGTTGAGGATCCTATAAACAAGAACCAAATCTATGGGCTTAATAGTGATACGTCGGGTAGGAATGGCTAAAAATTGACAATCACTTTTTAGATCAATCGAGTAGCTTTTAGGCTAGTTCTTGGAGAGTAAGCAAGGCTTGACCATCACCACACATTTCTTGCCTGGTTCCTTGAAAAGAACTTGTGATGATGCCTTGATTACAGATCTTGCAGTATTTTTCACAACAATCAACCTCGAGAATGGTGCCTTAGGAATAATCAAGTTGGCACTCTTCTAGAATTTCCTTATCTCATGTAGTGCACTTGTGCTTGGTCTCCATCTTTTCTCCTTATGTGTTGGAGGATGTGTATTAATAGCTACAGTAGTAGTGGGAGGTGGAGAAATTGGAGCATGTGAACCACCATTTCTAGACAATGGTGAACCATCATTATTGACCACATTAGGGCAGCAGTAGTGCCACCTTTATTAGCTATAGTAAGGCCACCATTGTCGGCCCACTAGGGGACCTTTGTCACTCATAGTATGCTCACTAGATTTGGTAGAGTGTTGAGCTCTTGCTCTTGCAAGTGCCTTCTTGATAGGAAGGTTGGAACATGCCATGGTTGTGATGATGCAGGATAGAAAGGTTGAGGGTAGGGTGAAGAGTAATGGGAAAAAAATGAAAGGAGAGACTTGGCTTAAATATGAAACTTTTAAACTTAATGTGGTATAAATGAACTTTAAAACTATTATTTCATTTCATTTCTCTACCTTTCTCTATCTCTTGCCACCCCCCTCATGCCCCTCTCTCCCTAGGCCAATGAATGTTCCAAGGTTTGGAATTCTCATATCTCCGTCTTAAGATTTTGAAGTAGGCTTTTTATAATTAAAAAACATAGTTAAAAATCGACTTTGAAAAAAATAGTGAAAAACCTTTGAAATTTTAAACAAAATTTGTAAGACATCTCATGTTAAAGATAGGAGTATTGATGTGTCATATCCTTAGTACGTGTTCTCTCTCATGGACTCTAAATGTATCAAAGCTGTTATCTTTATCTAGGTCTCCATTTCTTTCCATCTCACTGTTGGGTTGCCAACCATCTCGGGGGGGTCACTCATGAGTATATGTACATATAACGTGAGTTCAAAATAAGGGGCTTTTAAAATACAATTTTTATACATTTTTTACATACAAAAGGTTGTCATATAAAGAGGTTACTTACAGATTGAATAGAAAAGGGTTGTTTTTTATTCAAGAAAATTCATAGATTAGGATATTTATAAATAGGCCATGAACGCACGTTATATAGAGAATATATATATAGTGAACCCCCCTAGCCAACCATTATATGTGGCATTGTCTATGTGTGTTGTTTTCATATCTTGCTTTTCTCACTTCATATATTTCCCTACTTATAGATTTTGCTTGAGAGGTTTTGAACTTCTTTTCTTTTTCCTCGTATTGTATCTCTAATATTATATACCACCATTGGAATAGTTGCCTCATAGAATTGGAATCATTGATGCCACCTCCATGATCAGTTGCCTTTTGAAAAGTGCAGCAAGCTTACTAGTGAGATTGTTCCATGCCTCAAGTTTACCATAGTGTCAAACTTCCTTGATCTGCAAAGTATGGACCATGTGCTTCAAGTATATGCTACACAAGAAGAGAGATTAGAAATACAAACTAATTCAAAATGATGATATTTTTTGTAGTGATGACAATACTGACCATGTAGTGTGTTATGTTGTTTGTAGTCCATCCCTCCAGCATGGACTTATGAAATTTAGCATTTGTCTCTTTAAATGTATTGGCATCACCATCCCTAAACCTAAACTTTCATAAGAGAGCTACTAATCTATCTAGGTGTATCCACACTTGTGCATTCACAATCCTCATTTGTCTCCCATTGCTCCACTCCAAAACTGCAAGGGGTGCAACTTTTGCTTCATACTTCTCTGGTTGTTTTACAAGTATATTGCCTTCCTCATCTTGAGGTGGACATATAAACTTCCTAGCCTTGGGTCTACCAAAGAATGGTTTACAAGGGATATTTCCACTCTTTCCTGATTTTTTCTTGTCCTTTTTTATTTCTACTTGGACCCCATGCAATCCAACTTCATAGAGGACTCTTTCTATCTTCATGCATGTAGCATCAACTTCTGATGTGGGCTACATCTTGTATGGAAAGCATATATATTCATATATTAGCTTCTTAATTATTCTAACCTAACAATGCAATGTGCAAAAGTGAATCCTTGTTAATGGTATTTCCAAAATAGGACAACATTTTAGATCCATTGGAGGTAGCATTCCATTTCTCATGACTTTGTAAGCACGTGTTGGAGCACCTTATTGTCTTGCCTTGACAAGCCATTCTTTCTTTCCATATTTCCCTTTCTTCCTAGTTTGCATGCAATATATGCACATAAATTTTGCATTCACCGCATTTGATAAACCAAACATACACTTCAATGTTTTTAAATCACGTGCAAGATGCCATTTAGTTATCTTGATAGTCCCTAAACCCCTCGACATGTAAAATTACTCCATTATTTTGTTGTTGAATAGCATTGGATATATTAGTGAGGTTAGAAAAAACTTTAAGTACTTCATGGTCCTCCTTTGGTACTTCAAATGTTGCAAGCCATCATATTTCATTCTCTAATCACACATTGAAGTATAATGGATGGTTTTCATCATTCATAAGTGTTATACTCACATGTTCAAGTTTTTGCCCCTTAATAATCTCACTCTCATCAAGTTTGAGGAAAAACTTAAGCTTGCCTCTACATTCTTCCATAGACATATTGTAGAACTTGACCATAACAATCTGAACCCTACATATATCCAATACAAAGTTATTGGATGCATTCAATACAAAGGCAACTTCTTTGGAACCATACTTCAATATGTGTGTGTGTTCCAGATGCGTAGGCTCACAAATTATTCTAAAACTTTATCATTTAGTTGTTTCCAAGCCTTTTTCACATGAAATGGTTTTGGTACAGACATTACTCGCTTAGTTTTGAAGACTTTCTTAAAACGTGTATCCAAATGAGCATACTGTATGACTCATAACTCATTCTCACCTTGTCACATGATCCTTGAGAGTCTATAGCAATAAATAAGTTTCTCACGTCCTTAAGATGTTCACTTGCAACATCATCTACAATGTCCCTGAATTTACGATTTTCCAATGCATTTTGGACTATATCCTTGTTTAGGAATTTGGTAATAGTATCGTTCTCTACATGAGGGAACATATTTCGTACTGTAGTAGATTGAACCGTCTATGATATTGTCCACTTCCTTTGGTTAATTGGTGAATTGGTTTAACTAATCGGATGCACCAATGTGCTTCTTTGGTTTTTAAAGTGGGCCCAATCTCCAAAATTTTTGTGAGCTTCCTCTTTATTTTTTGATTCTCCTTCTCCAAGTCCATAAGTTTAGACTGTAACTCCATATTCTATAGGTGTGTAGTATGTATAGCATCTTCAGTGATAGACATTGCTTGTTGTAGGTTCTGGTTCTTCCTATCCTTCTCTGCCAATAATCTATCCTTTTCCATCAAAGATTACATATTCCTTGGAAATCTTGTTTGCATATTTTTCAAGGCTTGATGAACCCCTTCTAGTCCTTGTGTGACAAGTCTGCATGTGTATCCATAAAATCCTTCATTGCCTTCACAAAAAAACTTTACAAATGATGTAAGCCCTTCAAATTGTGGTGGCCTTTGAGTGAGTGGATCACATAGATAAATACACCCATCAACCCAAATTGTAACGTGTCCCCTGGTATCATTCAGGACACGTCTTAGCAGTCCATCGGAAAGGATGTCTAGAAAACTCCGGCCAGCACTCCCGAGGAATGTTACGGGTTTTGTGATCTAGGTCTTTCCGTGTCTGCCATGTAGCGGAAGTATCCTGGCCGTTTCCCACTTAGGATCGACCGGAATTAGGGTTTTCTTGTTTGGTCATTAGCTAACAACAACTAGCGTCAGACCCGAGCAAACTACTTTACGCAGAAACGCCAGGTCCGAAGCGGATTCACGCTGCACTTGGTTCAAGGAGAATGGGAAACGAGAGGGATGCAAAGCTCAACCTCTTTGCCATAAGGCATAGTCCCATTCCGTTCCCCTAAAACAGCGTAAATCGGGTAAGACGTAACTTTAGGTCATCGTTCTCGTTATTCGTTTTGATGATGATGATCATTCCGCTGTTCTTCGAGATTTTTGAGAAAAGTTCCCGGCTAACCGGGACCACCCAACCATAGGAAGGACCCATGGCCCATCCTCCGCACTTTCCTCGGTTTGTTTTAGTTATGTAATTATCTAACACATTAATTTGACATATAACAATCAGCTTCTTTAATTAACCTTGTTAAGCACTGGTTCCTTCACGTAATCTTATCACGTGACATAGAAAAACAACATCAAGCAAGTTCTTTTAACATTTCATCATTTTATCTTTGAAATACAAGGAGTTCCGCCCGTAGGCTTGTCCATAATCTGCCCGAAGGCTATCCAGTAATCTGCCAGGGATCACTAATCCAAGCTTCCCCCCGGTGACTAGTATGCGGGCCTCGAGATCCAATCTCGAGTCACGTTAGCCTCTTGTGCAGGACCCGGAAGGCGAGGGAATTACGGCCAGAGCCCCCCCTGGCACCTAAGCGTCCTCCTGCTCCAAGTAGAGCTCAACGAAGAGACCTCTCGCAGTGGGTTCGGTCCACGTTCCCGGCGCAGTCAACAACCCCCTTGGTTAGGGTCAGGCAGGCAGTCGGGGGTAACTGAAGCTGCCTCTCCCTTCAGGCCTTCAACCTGAAGCTTTAGATATATTTTCATCCTTTAGTTCCTTGAGCAAACAATGCAAACAATGCTTTTTAAACTATTACAAGCACAATCAATTCCAGTGGTCGTTTATTTGGCCAATTTCTAAGGAGTGAATCCTTCTCTCCGAATGCATCCAGCATTCGATCCGGGATCAATTGCGACTTGGCAAGCTCCCCAAGGGTTTGTTTGTTCACCCTATTGTCCTTGGGTTAGGGCCATACCCTGTTAACCCAACTTAACCAATACCTTAGGTTTTATTAACAGTAAATCCTGGCGACCCTGTCGCTCCATTTTATTGATTGATCATTTGCTTCCAAGCAAATACCTAACTTCCCTTTACTTAGCAATTATTCCCCAAGAAAGGTGATGTAACAGGATGATTACTCATCCTCTTGCAAGTTAAAACATGTGCAAGAACTTGCTAACCTCATTTCAAGAAATGGCAAAACTCTCTTGTGAACAAATCACAAGTCTATGCGACGTTGCAACTTTTTGCACAAGTGTCGCATCTATTCCATTTGATCATTTCATCCATTGAATAGCGTTTTCTGGTCACGGAATTATCTCCAGACGAGAAGCAGGGTTTAGGGTGTCTTCTTACCCAAACCATTCCTAATTACACTAGGCCAACAACGTTCGGTCCTAGGAATTCCAACTCAATCCGAGTTTCGTCATTTGAACGAGTGATCCTTAGGGTAGAAACCTTAGATCGTTTTATGCATGAGCGTCCAATTGTGCCCTACATTCCGTGAATGTGGGTAGGACCTTTGGTTTAAAGGTTCGTCTTGGTAACAGGTGCGTGAAACTAGGTCAAGTCCTTAATGTGCTAAACCCTAGCTAGCACTTGGAGTATATTGTATCGATTTAACCATCCTAAATGAGTCCTTTGCGGTTTAGGTGTTTTGGGTAAACCCATTTACTTGTCTTACGACAAGGACGAGCCATTCCTAAAGATATTGTCTTGATCTAAGAGGGGAAAAACTAGTTGCATTACGTCATAACTCACGTAAGCACGCGATTAATTTCCTCTAGATTCGCAATCCCTATCTACTCTTGTTAAGACCAAGCACTTGCTAAAATTCACATAACTTCCATTGATCCTACTAGGACCTGGATTCACGATTCATGCTACTAAGCTTTTAGGGTTTTATGTTAAAATGAACCGTGCAGCCTTTCCCTAACTACATTTTTGAAAGAAATATTCGTACACTGAATGAATGAAATTCTTACGTGCGATGAGTGTGCAACATGCAATCCTTTCCTAACTACACGTAGTTAAATGAGATTTATGCCAATTGAAGCTAGAGTTAACCTATTTAATGCAGCCTTAGAATTATTTCCATGCTTTGCTATTTCCTACAGGTGATAACGACTTCCTTAATGAATCATTACCAAGAAGATTTATCTAAAAATGTGACATGCCATTAATCTTTCCATGCCTAGTAAAAGGTGTACCTCAAATAATTTCAACCTTGTAATGAGGCAACAGTTGTCCTAGGCTCGTCACTTTTGAATGCACAAAAGGAAACTTACTGGTAAGGTCCTAAAATTGCATAGACACCTTATGTTCTTTTCATTCATTCCATTGAACGTACTAATGACCAATTTTCATATCTTGAGCTAATTCTAGTAAATGTTCAAATAGCCAATTCATTTTTCAATTGCATTTAACTTGACTAGTTGAATTTGAACATGCATGAGTGCTTCCTAATCCATGAAGTTATCGTGACTAATTCAATACTTTTGTGTGGAATCCAAATAGATAAAACCTGGACTTGTGGACTCCGGGAAATATCCACGTAAATACTAGGAGAAGATCCTTCCGCAGGCGCGCCTTGTGACTTTTTAGGGCCATCGTAGGCATGATTTCGGCTTGTGGTTTGCCTTCGCGGTCTACCAATTTTACTCATATTGGTATGCAGCCTTATGATCTTTGCCTTTCTCCATCGTACATAGGAGATCCCTTCGCGAGACTTCAGATGAACGGTGCTTGCGGAAAAAGGGTCTTTATGAGCTTCTTAGGAAGAAACCAAGGTGGTGGCTAGGAATGGGTTTACGGATGGCTTGTGGGCTTTGAAGCCTATTTGCGAAAAGGCTCTTACGATGGGTCTTGCGGGAAGGGAGGTTTATAAGCTTCTTCTTCTTCTCTTCAAAATTTCGAGGCTAGGAAATGGGCTTGTGGGTGATTGGTGGAAGGGGCTTATAGGCTTCTCCTTCTTCTCTTCAAAGCCCGGGCTAGGGGGCTTGTGGGTGTTACAATGGAAAAGGGGTTTAAAAGGAACCCGTGGGGGTAAAATGGGCTATATGGGGAATCCATGCGAAGGGCCTTAAAAATCGGGGCTAATATGGATTTGTGGTGGATCCAATAGGAAGGGGGCTTAGAGAAGCCCCCTTAGAAACTTCTAAGAAGCTTCTGGGGGGTTGTGTGCAGGTCCACGTGGAAAAGGGGAGGGTAATAGTTACGTAGAGGGGGGGAAAGGATGATACCCACGTGGAAGAGGGAAGGAGTGGTGGTGATGTGGAGTGTGGGGAGGTCCTTGAGATGGCAGTGGTAAATCCAATCGGCTCTGCTGGCCGTGGCTAACGAGCCATAGGTGGCGACGTCACAACTGGCGGCTCCCTCCAGCACGGCAGCTCCACGAACTACAGCAACTCCTTCTCCCTCCACGCCGGATTCCGCAGCTCTCCCCTCTCCCACACCTTGGCACGGCGGCTAGTGGCTCCCTCTCCTCCTCATTGTCAAGAATGGCAGCTTCAACTCCCACAATCTAGCGCCATCCTCTCAGCCTATCGCAGCCTCCTCACGGCAGCCTCTTCACGGCAGCCTCCTCACGTCCCTCCTTCACACGACGTAGCACGTCCTCCTTCCTCCCGACAGCAGCCTCTTCACGGGCCCCTCCCTCACGGAAGCCTTCTTTACGGCAGCCTCTTCACGGGCCCCTCCCTCACGGCAGCCTTTCTTCCTTGCTATCCCATACCACTTAAGTAGGTGAGGGGGAGGGGGTTCTCCCTCCCCCATGTGGCATCATGCATGCCTTCATCCCCTTGCGAGCTCCAGCAAAAAGGAGCTTAATAGCTCTTGCTATTCCCTTCTCCTCCAGCACGGAGGAGAGAGGGATAATTTTTTTTAAAAAAATTGCCTTTATTCAATTAATGACCTCCTATTAAGTAGAGGTTCATGTGAAGAATGCGTGCCTAGAAATCGGGAATGTCACATTCTCTCCCTCTTGCAGGAATCGAGATGTCCTCATCTCGAGATAAACTGGAATATTGGTGGTTGAGAGTGCTCTCATCTACGCAAGGGCATCCTCCTCGTGATAATCTTTCCATTAGACGAGGCATTCTCTCAAGGTTATGGATCTCAGTTTTCTCTCCCTAACATCTAGGATCCTATCAAGCCTTAGTTCAAGGACTCCTTGACTAGGCATTACAACTTGTTGGTCATCAAGTAAATGGTTAGGATTAGGTATATACTTCTTCAATAGACTGATATGGAATGCATTATGAACCCTTAGGTTCTCAGGGAGTTGCAGTCTATACGCATTAGGTCTTAAGCACTTGAGGATCTTGTATGGTCCACAATACCTTGGACTTAGCTTCTTGCAATCTCCTAGGGATAGAGAACTCTTCTTTGGGCATACGTGAATGAAGACCATGTTTCCTTCCACAAATATTCTATCTTGATACTTCAAATCCGCATATGCCTTCTGTCTATCCTTTGCAGCTTGGATGTCCCGAGAAAGGGAAATCATGAGCTTTGCACAATATCTTCTGCTTAAGTGACTGGTTTGCTGGTATACATGCCTTCTTCTGTAGTAGACAAGTCCATTATCAATGGAAAATTCCTGATACTTAGCTTGCAATTTCTGATTCTTCTCCTTAGTAGATATTTCCTTTATCATTGTTTGGTAGGCCAAATCATGGCATACTTCCTCTCTAGCTAGTTCAAGTATAGGGTTGTTGGGCATGGATACTTTTGTAGCCAGAGAACTGGTCGTTGATGGATTCTGCAAGATTAGGGAATTTAGGAATGACTTGCGACTGAGTGCATCGGCAACTACATTCTCCTTTCCTGGTCGGTACTTGATTTCAAAATCGTATTCCTCTAATACTTCAATCCACCAACGTTGTCTTATGTTGAGCTCGTTCTGGGTAAAAATCCATTTGAGACTCTTATGATCGGTTACTAGAGTAAACTTGTTACCCAACAGGTAGTGTCTCCAAAGCTTTAGAGCATGGATGACAGCTAGTAATTCCAGATCATGCGTGGCATAATTCTTTCCATGACTCTTCAATTTCCTTGAAGAGTATGTTACTGGATGACCTTCCTGCATGAGCACACATCCTAAAGCAAGCATGCTAGTATTAGTTACTACCTCAAACTCCTTACAGTGGTCTAGAAGTTTTAGGATTGGTGCTGATACCAAACTTTGCTTCAACCTATCAAAGCTAGTTTGTTTGGTAGTTGACCATGCAATGGACGTTTGCTTCTTCAGTAAGCCTGTCAAAGGTGCTGCATTCAAAGCATAGTTTTTAATGAAGACCCTATACCATCTTGTCAATCCAAGAAAGTTGTGTATTTCTTTGACAGTTGTTGGTATTTGGTCGTCCTAGAACATTTCTAACTTAGGCCGGCTCCACTGAGATTCCTTCTGCTGATATGATGAATCCCAGATAACCAATCTGATGTTTGAGGAATGCACATTTCGTCATCTTAGCATACAGCTTGTGTGACCTCCTTGTCTCAAGGAAAATCCGAAGTTGGGGTTCATGATCTCCTTCCTGTTTGGAATAGACTAGAGTGTCATCAAAGAAGATGAGCACGAAGTTATCAAGATATGGTCTAAAAATATCCTGCATTAACCTATTGAAGGTGGCCGGTGCATTCGTAAGCCCTAATGACATAACTAGAACTCAAAGTGTCCATATCTAGTGTTGAAGGTCGTCTTTGGGATATCTTCTTCCTTGATTCTTATCTAATAGTAACCAGACCTAAGATAATCTTGGAGAAGATCTTGGCTCCCTGAAGACTATCAAGAAGCTCATCTATTGTAGGAATATGATATTTGTTCTTGATTGTTCATTGATTCAACCCACTGTAATCAATACATAATCGAAGTGTTCCATCTTTCTTTTTCTGGAACAGTACTGGTGCTTCCCATGGTGAACTGCTAGGACGGATGTAGCCCAGATCTAGTAGTTGCTTGAGTTGTTCCTTCAGCTCAATTGCTTCCGATATAGATATTCTATAGGGTCTCTTCGCAATTGGCGCAGCTCCTATTACTAGCTTGATCTCATGATCTACTTCTCTTTGAAGCGAAAGTTCTGTTAACTCTTCAGGAACTACGTCCGCGTATTCCTTTAGCCAAGTGACCAAATCACTTTACTTCTCTATCAATATTCACAGTCAAGACAATCGTTGATTTTTTTAACAAAAATTTATTCCATTCATATAAGCATAGCCCTTACAATTATTTCTTGGGGCGATGGAACAAGTTAATACATTAATTCGAGGAGAATAAGATGTTGTTGCATTCAGCTACAGGAACTGAGTAGTAGTACTGATTGGGGTCATCGATTTTCAGGAATCGATAGTTCATTGGAAGATTAGGGTATCTTTTCCTTTGATATCCATTCTTCTCATGACGTCCCAAAACCTTGATTCGGTCGACAGGGATTCTTTGAATCACTTCCCCGTACACATACTTATTCTGGTTAACCCTTCGACCCCCGACCTGTAGGGTTGCGTTTGCGTGAGCCTCAACAAAGACGAACAGCTTCACGATCTTCAAATCCTCCATCCACTTGATTCTCTTCAAGTTAATTTGAAGGTACGCAGGTCGATAGGCAGTTATGTAATAAATCCCTGAAACACCCATCCATCTCTGTTCCATGTACACAGGCGATGGATTGTAAATGCGGTCTAGGATGTTCATCATCTCAACCCTTTGTCGATAATTCGTGGAATGCATCACGATCATAAACATGACTCGGAACACTAAGAACCTGTTCCATGCTTCATAATTCTGCAAGACAGCATTGAAAGTAAGGAAATGTTTGGGACAATAACATTTGCTTTACTTCTTCTTATTAAAATTTCCTAAAAACAAGTCCTTTGTTGGTTTGCTCTGATACCAACTGTAACGTGTCCCCTGGTATCATTCAGGACATGTCTTAGCAGTCCATCGGAAAGGATGTCTAGAAAACTCCGGCCGGCACTCCCGAGGAATGTTACGGGTTTTGTGATCTAGGTCTTTCCGCGTCTGCCACGTAGTGGAAGTATCCTGGCCATTTCCCACTTAGGATCGACCGGAATTAGGGTTTTCTTGTTTGGTCATTAGCTAACAGCAACTAGCGTCAGACCCGAGAGAACTACTTTACGCAGAAACGCCAGGTCCAAAGCGGATTCACACTGCACTTGGTTCAAGGAGAATGGGAAACGAGAGGGATGCAAAGCTCAACCTCTCTGCCATAAGGCATAGTCCCATTCTGTTCCCCTAAAACAGCGTAAATCGGGTAAGACGTAACTTTAGGTCATCGTTCTCGTTATTCGTTTTGATGATGATGATCATTCCGCTGTTCTTCGAGATTTTTGAGAAAAGTTCTCGGCTAACCGCGACCACCCAACCGTAGGACGGACCCATGGCCCATCCTCCGCACTTTCCTTGGTTTGTTTTAGTTATGTAATTATCTAACACATTAATTTGACATATAACAATCAGCTTCTTTAATTAACCTTGTTAAGCACTGGTTCCTTCACGTAATCTTATCATGTGACATAGAACAACAACATCAAGCAAGTTCTTTTAACATTTCATCATTTTATCTTTAAAATACAAGGAGTTCCGCCCGTAGGCTTGTCCATAATCTGCCCGAAGGCTATCCAGTAATCCGCTAGGGATCACTAATCCAAGCTTCCGCCCGTAGACTAGTATGCAGGCCTCGAGATCCAATCCCGAGTCACGTTAGCCTCTTGTGCAGGACCCGAAAGGCGAGGGATTTACGGCCAGAGCCCCCCCGGAACCGAAGCGTCCTCCTGCTCCAAGTAGAGCTCAACGGAGAGACCTCTTGCGGCGGGTTCGGTCCACGTTCCCGGCACGGTCAACAACCCCCTTGATTAGGGTCAGGCAGGCAGTCGGGGGTAACTGAAGCTGCCTCTCCCTTCAGGCCTTGAACCTAAAGCTTTAGATATATTTTCATCCTTTAGTTCCTTGAGCAAACAATGCAAACAATGCTTTTTAAACTCTTACAAGCACAATCAATTCCAGTGGTCGTTTATTTGGCCAATTTCTAAGGAGTGAATCCTTCTCTCCGAATGCATCCAGCATTCGATCCGGGATCAATTGCGACTTGGCAAGATCCCCAAGGGTTTGTTTGTTCACCCTATTGTCCTTGGGTTAGGGCCATACCCTATTAACCCAACTTAACCAATACCTTGGGCTTTATTAACAGTAAATCCTGGCGACCCTGTCGCTCCATTTTATTGATTGATCATTTGCTTCCAAGCAAATACCTAGCTTCCCTTTACTTAGCAATTATTCCCCAAGAAAGGTGATGTAACAGGATGATTACTCATCCTCTTGCAAGTTAAAACATGTGCAAGAACTTGCTAACCTCATTTCAAGAAATGGCAAAACTCTCTTGTGAACAAATCACAAGTCTATGCGACGTTGCAACTTTTTCACAAGTGTCGCATCTATTCCATTTGATCATTTCATCCATTGAATGGCGCTTTCTGGTCACGGAATTATCGACGAGAAGCAGGGTTTAGGGTGTCTTCTTACCCAACCCATTCCTAATTACACTAGGCCAACAACGTTCGGTCCTAGGAATTCCAACTCAATCCGAGTTTCGTCATTTGAACGAGTGATCCTTAGGGTAGAAACCTTAGATCGTTTTATGCATGATCGTCCAATTGTGCCCTACATTCCGTGAATGTGGGTAGGACCTTTGGTTTAAAGGTTCATCTTGGTAACAGGTGCGTGAAACTAGGTCAAGTCCTTAATGTGCTAAACCCTAGCTAGCACTTGGAGTATATTGTATCGATTTAACCATCCTAAATGAGTCCTTTGCGGTTTAGGTGTTTTGGGTAAACCCATTTACTTGTCTTACGACAAGGACGAGCCATTCCTAAAGATATTGTCTTGATCTAAGAGGGGAAAAACTAGTTGCATTACGTCATAACTCACATAAGCACGCGATTCATTTCCTCTAGATTCGCAATCCCTATCTACTCTTGTTAAGACCAAGCACTTGCTAAAATTCACATAACTTCCATTGATCCTACTAGGACCTGGATTCACGATTCATGCTACTAAGCTTTTAGGGTTTTATGTTAAAATGAACCGTGCAGCCTTTCCCTAACTACATTTTTGAAAGAAATATTCTTACACTGAATGAATGAAATTCTTACGTGCGATGAGTGTGCAACATGCAATCCTTTCCTAACTACACGTAGTTAAATGAGATTTATGCCAATTGAAGCTAGAGTTAACCTATTTAATGCAGCCTTAGAATTATTTCCATGCTTTGCTATTTCCTACGGGTGATAACGACTTCCTTAATGAATCATTACCAAGAAGATTTATCTAAAAATGTGACATGCCATTAATCTTTCCATGCCTAGTAAAAGGTGTACCTCAATAATTTCAACCTTGTAATGAGGCAACAGTTGTCCTAGACTCGTCACTTTTGAATGCACAAAAGGAAACTTACTGGTAAGGTCCTAAAATTGCATAGACACCTTACGTTCTTTTCATTCATTCCATTGAACGTACTAATGACCAATTTTCATATCTTGAGCTAATTCTAGTAAATGTTCAAATAGCCAATTCATTTTTCAATTGCATTTAACTTGACTAGTTGAATTTGAACATGCATGAGTGCTTCCTAATCCATGAAGTTATCGTGACTAATTCAATACTTTTGTGTGGAATCCAAATAGATAAAACCTGGACTTGTGGACTCCGGGAAATATCCATGTAAATACTAGGAGAAGATCCTTCCGCAGGCGCGCCTTGTGACTTTTTAGGGCCATCGTAGGCATGATTTCGGCTTGTGGTTTGCCTTCGCGGTCTACCAATTTTACTCATATTGGTATGCAGCCTTATGATCTTTGCCTTTCTCCATCGTACATAGGAGATCCCTTCGCGGGACTTCAGATGAACGGTGCTTGCGGAAAAAGGGGCTTTATGAGCTTCTTAGGAAGAAACCGGGGTGGTGGCTAGGAATGGGTTTACGGATGGCTTGTGGGCTTTGAAGCCTATTTGCGGAAAGGCTCTTACGATGGGTCTTGCGGGAAGGGAGCTTTATAAGCTTCCTCTTCTTCTCTTCAAAATTCTGAGGCTAGGAAATGGGCTTGTGGGTGATTGGTGGAAGGGGCTTATAGGCTTCTCCTTCTTCTCTTCAAAGCCCGGGCTAGGGGGCTTGTGGGTGTTACAATGGAAAAGGGGTTTAAAAGGAACTCGTGGGGGTAAAATGGGCTTGATGGGGAATCCATGGGAACAGCCTTAAAAATCGGGGCTAATATGGATTTGTGGTGGATCCAGTAGGAAGGGGGCTTAGAGAAGCCCCCTTAGAAGCTTCTAAGAAGATTCTGGGGGGTTGTGTGCAGGTCCACGTGGAAAAGGGGAGGGTAATAGTTACGTAGAGGGGGGGAAAGGATGATACCCACGTGGAAGAGGAAAGGAGTGGTGGTGACGTGGAGTGTGGGGAGGTCCTTGAGATGGCAATGGTAAATCCAATCGGCTCTGCTGGCGGTGGCTAATGAGCCACAGGTGGCGACGTGACAACTGGTGGCTCCCTCCAGCACGGCAGCTCCACGAACTACAGCAACTCCTTCTCCCTCCACGTCGGATTCCGCAGCTCTCCCCTCTCCCACACCTTGGCATGGCGGCTAGCGGCTCCCTCTCCTCCTCACTGTCAAGAATGGCAGCTTCAACTCCCACAATCTAGTGCCGTCCTCTCAGCCTATCGCAGCCTCCTCACGGCAGCCTCTTAACGGCAGCCTCCTCACATCCCTCCTTCACACGATGTAGCACGGCCTCCTTCCTCCCGGCAGCAGCCTCTTCACGGGCCCCTCCCTCACGGCAGCCTTCTTTACGGCAGCCTCTTCACGGGCCCCTCCCTCACGGCAGCCTTTCTTCCTGGCTATCCCATACCACTTAAATAGGTGAGGGGGAGGGGGTCCTCCCTCCCCCACGTGGCATCATGCATGCCTTCATCCCCTTGCGAGCTCCAGCAAAAAGGAGCTTAATAGCTCTTGCTATTCCCTTCTCCTCCAGCACGACAGTTGGCTGGAGGAGAGAGGGATAATTTTAAAAAAAAAAATTGCCTTTATTCAATTAATGACCTCCTATTAAGTAGAGGTTCATGTGAGGAATGCGTGCCTAGAAATCGAGAATGTCACACAAAGATCCACTTTTTTTTTTTCCTTCATGTCTTTCTTGTTGCATCCTGTATCTTATTGCATCATCCATTTCCATAGTTCTTTTGAACATTGGTGCATATTCATCCTCCAATTGAAAGTGAATATCTCTCTTTCTCTTGATTCTCCCACTAGCAATTTTGATCATTCTAAAGAAAACTTGGACCAATGTTGATTTTCCACTCCTAGTTCTTCCTACAACACCTATCTTATGACCATTGGCTATTGCCAGACTTCCTTTCAGAAATCTGAAGAGGCCTGGATGGAAAAGTTGTTGTTGGGAAAGAAACTTGAAGAAACTGAGTGAATGTTTGACATGGGGTTTGAATATCAAAATAAGGTTCATAATAGAGGAGGGTGAAATGAAAATTATGATGCTTAGTGCTTCCTTTTCTGTTGAAATTTGAAGAATTATAGGAGATTTCTTATTGGATTATAATGGTTCCAACATTGATGTTATAGGCCAAAGAGTAGAATGCGTCCCTGTATAAAAGCTCATTTTTACAGCTAATAATGTAAATGAGGAAAAAGAAGGTGCCAATTATATTTCTAGCTCTACAATGGAGGAGACACCTCCATCACAAAGTATTGAACTCTATACATGGAAACCTTCTAAAGAAACTATCACAAAGCTTTGGCATCAACGTATCCCACTATAGTGTTACGTTTGATACTTCTCGTTTGACAAGTCCAATGTATTATTTGCTATCATTGGGGTAGGTGAAAATGGTGTTTTTGCCATGAAGATGTGCACATGAAGATATACTCTGAAGGATGATGACAACTTCTATAAAAAAGCTAGGCAAGTGATGACACACACCATATTAGTGGCCGAATGTTTTGCAGATATACTTGTTAATAATAGGCAATGCATGCCACCATTGATGATGGGAAGATGACAATAATTGGGATATTCATGACGTTGTCGTATTTCTGCGCATTCGAGGTGTGAAACCACCCAAAAGTTGTGCGTGTGATTTGATACTTTGTACATACTTAGTTGTTATGTTTGCTCTTTCATTCTATGCTGAAGACGGAATGGTACTCTCCGATTTATTCAAGACATGCAGCCAGTGAACAGAGTTACTATCAGGAATGTTGGTATAGGTCCAGTTGTGGATGAGTTTGCAGAGGCATTTGCTGGACGTGCCATCTATTCTTTAGGTGATTTCTATTCAGGATATGATCAATTTCAGCTGGCTTTGGAAAGCAGGGACATAACCACCATGAGAACTTCTATTGGGCTTGTCAGGATGTGTACCTTGCCTCAAGGTGCCACTAATTCTGTTGCGCATATGATGAATGCCATGCATAAGGTCCTTTGTGATTACATACCTCAGCTTACCATGCCTTTCTTGGATGATGTGCCCATTAAGGGGTGTGTAGAAGAAGAGAAGAATGAGAGTCTAAATGAGCAGGGATGCAGATACTTTGTGGCTGATCATATTTCAGCATGTGAGAAGATTTTGGCTAGGTTAGAAGAAGTGAACTTGACACTTTCAGGGCAAAAATCTATTTTTGGAGTGAATGAGGTTGTCATTGTTGGACATATGTGTGGATATTATGGCAGGAAACCTTCACCTGATAAGGTGAATGCTATAGGCAAGATTGCGGAGTATTGTTCTACTACTTCAGAGGTACGGAGATTCATTGGAGCTTGTGTGTTTTATATGATTTGGATACCTCATTTTGCACATATAGCAGATTGTTTGTATCAACTGCTTCGAAAGGGGCAGAAATTCTATTGGGATGAGAGCCACACTAGAGCCATGCGAAAATTGAAGAAGTTATTGCAGAATGCTCCTACGCTCAAGAAAGCAGATTATAATTGTGGAAAGCCTATTGTATTGATAGTTGACACTAGTCCAATTGGCATAGGTTGGGCTGTGGGTCAAGATGATGCAGATGGAAATAGGTATGCTATTCGGTTTGGGGCGAAAGTCCTAAACGAGAGACAGAGGAGATATCCGCAAACCAAGAGGGAGCTACTGGGGATTGTTACGGCTCTCAAATGTGACAAGGAGTACTTTATTGGAGCTTCAGTTGTGGTAGAGACAGATTGCTTGCCATTGATTGGTATGATCACGAGTTGCTCTACTCCGGATATAGCCATGCTGAGATGGATTGCATACATCAAGTCACTAAACCCGAAATTTAAACACATAGCAGGGAAGGATAATCCAGTGGCAAATATGTTGTCTAGAGCCAGATATGATGATGAGGAGACTCTACTTGCAGAAGAGGATGATGCAGAAATTTCAGCCACTATGGTTGATCATGTTTGTCATGTCTATGATATTGTGGCTTTTATAGAAGAACTCTATGTTGGAGATTGGTTGCAGATTGGCAGGTACCTTAGTACACTAAGCAAAAGAGATGAATGGACAGATGAAGAGTTCAAGAAGATCAGAAGGAAAGCCTATGGTTATTTTCTCAAGGACGGATTTCTTTGGAAGCATCCGAAGAAAAGAGGCGGATTACCTTTGCGGGTTGTCTGCGATAGAGAGACACAGTTACAGGTGATGAGGGAGTTTCATGAGAGTCCTTGGGCTGGTCATAGAGGAGTGTGGGCTACTTATGAGAAAATCAAGAAGAAATATTGGTGGAAAGGCATGTACAGAGATGTTTCTCACTTTGTTGAGACTTGCAGAGACTGTCAGATGTATTCAGTAGTGCGTCATCGAGATGAGCTTCATCCGACCTATCCGCTATGCATTCATTATAAGTGGGTAGTTGATTTGGTTACCATGCCTATGGGTCTATGGCAGATGAGATACATTGTTTTGGCTAGAGAGGATCTTACCAATCATGTTGAGGGCAGATCTTTGAGAACGAAGACCACTAGTGCAGTGTGTAAGTTCTTATTGGAGGAAATTTTCTGCAGGTATGGTTGTGTAGGTAAGATCACTGCGGATTGTGGTGAATTGGATGCAGATGAAGCTAGGGAGTTTTTCTCTCAGGTAGGAATCAAGTTGGCTCTAACTACAGCATACAATCCAGAAGGAAATGGGAAGAGTGAAAGGGGACATCCGCCGATAGTGAAAGCATTAGCCAAAGCATGCAGAGGACGGATTGGAGAATGGCCGAGACTTCTACCATTTGCTTTATGGGCTGATCGTATGACTCATAGTGTTACCACAGGATATATGCCTGCAGAGTTGATGTATGGTCAGAAACCTGTTATGCCGACTGAGACTTGTGCTTTGACTTGGTCAGTTTTACCTTGGCAGGAGGATTTGGCGAGAGAAGAGCTCTTAGCTCTTCGGATTCGACAGTTGGAGAGGAGACCTGAGGATATTCAGTTAGCTATTGATAGGTTGAATGTTGCTAGACTAAGGAATAAGAACAAGTTTGACAGCAGGCATCGCTTGCGGCCTAGAGCAATAGAAGAGGGAGATTGGGTATTGGTCTTTGATAGCAACCTTGAAAATCAGCATACTGCACTTCGAAAGATGGTGAAAAGATGGTTTGGGCCGTACATAGTCAGACATGTCTTTGATAATGCAACATATGAGCTGACAGAATTGGATGGAACAGTGGTTAGAGTGCCTATTGCTGGAAAAAGAATCAAGATTTTCAAGAAAAGAGATGATGAGGATTATGCATTGGAAGAATTTTCAAGAGAAGAGCAACGAGAAGAAACTCCAATAGAAGAGACAAATGATATGACAGATAATCTTGTTGATATACCGGAAATGTATAATGAAGAGATTGATCTGTTTGTGGATCTTGATGATAACGATCATGGGTAGTTGGCCCATCCGGAGGATGCGCAGGATTAGAGGGGGTGGATGTCGTATTGCTGCGCATTCGAGGTGTGAAACCACCCAAAAGTTGTGCGTGTGATTTGATACTTTGCACATACTTAGTTGTTATGTTTGCTCTTTCATTCTATGCTGAAGACGGAGAAGAACAGGGAGTTTTTGGTAGATTGGTAACTCGAGATGAAATCTCATGGGCTACACTTATTTCAAGATATGCCGATTATGGGCTTTGTGAGGAAGTACTAAACTAATTCCAAGAGATGCAAGTCGAAGTACATTGGTGGATATGTATGGAAAATGTGGCTTGCTTGTAAAAGCACAATATGAGTTTGACAAGCTTCCTTTCCGGAATGTGGTCTCTTGGAGTGCACTAATTGAAGGTTATACACAACACGGGCATGGTGAAGAAGCACTGAAGCATTTTGAGTGGATGAAACTTGATGGGGTATCTCCAAATGCAGTAACCTTTCGTTGTATTTTGAAAGCTTGTGGCAGCATAGGAGCCACAGAAAAGGTTGGGGAAATTCATACTGAGATTACTATGAAGGGGTTGCTAGAAAAAGATGTGGCTGTTGGCACGGCATTGGTTGATGTATATGTCAAATGTGGCTTGCTTGTAAGAGCACAAGATGTGTTTGACAAGCTTCCACTTCGTAATGTAGTGTTGTGGAGTGTATTAATTGCAGGCTATAGCCAATATGGACATGGTAGCCAAGCACTTAAATGTTTTGAGCGAGTGCAATTGGAGGGTGTCTCTCCGGATGGTGTCACCTTTGTTAGCATCTTGAAAGCTTGTGCTAGCATAGGAGCTAAAGAAAAGGGCCACTAATTCTGTCAAAAGGGAAAGAAAAGAGTGGCTAAAAACAAGGGAGGGAAAGAGCAGATTTAAAAAAAAACAGGGAAGATTCGACAGATTACGAAAAGGAAGGAAGGCGATGCTAATTGGGGGGAAGGGAAGGAAACGCAGAAAAACAGGCATTCGGGAATCTACGAGGAGAAACAAAAGGAGAGCTGGTTTGCAGATCGGTCAAGGTGGAGGCATTATATGAGTTGTTTTATTAAGCAGGAAAATTTTCAATTAGCTCTGTTCAAAACTGGGAAAAAGAAGAGAGCTTTGGCAATCTGGGGAATCGACGGGAGATGAGCGACGAAGGAAGAAAAGCATCATGGAAAGCCTGCTTAAGGAAACGATTCATCGGTCTGTGTTGTAGGCTGCTTGGAGGGGAAAGAAGTTCGTGAATTCGAGGGCGGAGCTAGACTGAAGGAGAATGATACTGGGTTGCTTTTGCAAAGTCTATTAAAGAATGCTCCATGGCGGCTCCGTTCTCTTCCCGCTAGCTCCTGTCGTATCATCCGATGAAAGAAGGCTACAATTTCCTGGTTATGTGAGAGTTTCTGGCAGATAACCATCCATTGTGCCTTCAATTCTGCCATTCTCGAGCAGCCTCCTGCTTCCCCTCCATCGTCGAAGCCTGGCTCCGTGTAGGAGTGAAGGCCGGCCAGTGCTCCAAGCGGTGCCAGTAATGCGGGGTCGAGTGTGCATACCAAAGAGTGGAGGGTCTATGTCAACGGGAAATGGTGGAAACGGTGGAAGCATAATGAAAGTGCTCTCAGCAAGAGTGAGGCTCTGTCGCGCTACCCATGAGCTACCCAGGCTCCACGCCTGATCCAGAAGAAGTCGAGAAAATGATTAATTGTAATCCTGAACTGAAGGGACTGGAGCTTATCGCCTTCGGGGTTGGGCATCACAGTTAGGAATGAGGAAGCAGCCTCAGGAAGATCAACCTTGGTGCATACCTTTCTTAGTTGATCTGGCAAAAGGAAGTCCTTGTAAGCTATATCCAGAGCAAGAGTGAAGGCCTTTACGCTGCATCAATCTGGAGACCTGCAAGGAGAAATTACAGTTATTACACCTGCAAGTTCTGGTTTCAGTGAAGTTATAAGCACAGTAACATCCTTTTCTGAAATTTGTGAGAAAATTCTGCCATCTCATCTGATGTCTCTCCATGTACCCCAATTCTGGAAAGGTTTCCATCAAACTCAGTAGGACAATCCTTTGATTCTGAGAAGTCTTATATGACAGGATCTCGTGCTTCATTTGGAGATGGCTCAATATCTCCCTATAGCCCTTCTCTTTTAGAGTCCATTCCTAGCTTTCTTTTCCAGGATGCTGGTCTAGATTTCCGTCAACTGATTATGTTCCATGTGAGGAATTTCCAATTACCCCTCTTAATCTAGAGTGGAACTCGTCTACAAGAGCAACAAATTGGGATCAACCATACCCGTATGATCCTTCCAATTGTCAGTGGACTTGGCTTTCTTCATCAGAGTCTTTGTGCACAGAAGAAACAACTCAATCTGGAGTTTTGATTCCAGGCCTTCCAAATGATTTAGCATAGCTATGTCTCATGCGGGTTTCATTTATTAAGTACGATCCTTGTTTCTGAATGGTATCTAGACAGTGAAGAGCAGTTCTTACATCTGAAGAGTTTTACAAAGCAAGAAAAACACTTGGGATTAAAGAAGCCTTTATATCACTGGTTGTCCATGGTAATAAAATCCACATCTTCAGCAGAGTCATGGAATTCAACAATAAAGTAGTACCATAGTGTATGTCATACTTGCGCAGAGTCAAATAACTGTTGCTCAGAAACTGGCCTTTAATTACTGGAACCGGTGGTGTCTGGATTCAATAGCTCTTCAGGCTGTGAACAGCAAGTTTATTGTACATATGCATGTTAAATCAGCAATCTTTGCATTCAATATGAAGAGTTTGGAGTTTACTATGGCATAGCCTGATCTCACTTGTTTAATCTTCTATCTTGGAATTTCTTAAGAACCTCTGTGGTCGTGACTTTGCTTTCGAAACCCTTCGACAACGTAGTCATTGACGCCAAGATATAGACAATAACAAAAGCTTTTCTGAAGCTTTTTCAGGGAAAAAAGTTCCCACTTGGCTCAATGAAAATCACAGGGAGCCGCAGAACTTGATAGAGAAAGAAAAAGCTATAAAAAAGCACAGCTTTGGTCACGAGTGGGAGGGGGAGCGGATCGTCCTCAGCAATTTTCATCATCATGTGCATCTAAGGGAGGAAGAAGGAATGTCCCAACAATGTCTGCATCATAAGCTATCAGGGTAGCAAGGTTGATCAAGACTATGACCTTGACTTTCGATTGGCCACTAGGGATCCCTTTCTTGCCTTAAAGAGATATGGAAAATTTCTCTACGACGGTCTCGTCATATTTTCCTCTTCTATGGAGAGCTTCTAGATTTCATACCATAGGCATGTGTGGTGTTTTTCGACTTACGTCAAATCAATCACATAATCTTATAGAAGGAAGATCGTACAAAGCATGAGATTAAAGCTGCAAAGATACCTATGGATGATTCCACACTATAGCTCAACAATCTATTTTATTGTTTATTTTAAACAAAAATCACTATCTTAAAGGAATTAATGCTTATAAAGACAACAAGTCAAAGTATCATGACCATACAAAGCCCATGTTCTAAAGGAGCTCATCTATGAGCTATAGCTCACGGAATTTAATTTAACATGAGGACTCAAACGGTTGTGGATACGACTGCCAATATGATTATCCCAAAGATTTTTTTGCGTGAGACACCTGGTGTGTCATTGTGAATTGTCGTCACCCTATCATTATGAGTATCTTGCACCTAGTTGTGATGACACAACGAAGAAGTATATAAATCATCGTCACCACCATGGATACTCCTTGCGCCAACTCTTTGCCTTCTCACTTGCCATGTTTACCACAAGCTTTGTCCTGTATGGGTTTCTTTACATGAAGCGCCTTGCAACTAACCACTTGACACACAATCATTAAGAGCATCATTGAGTCAAGCTATGCTCACAAGGGAAGATTAAAACATCAAATCTTGGGATACAACTTGTGTCAACTTCAAAAATCTGCATCCTGATTGTGTGGAGGGCTTTATGTTGCTCCTTTCTACCAATGTTATGACAGATGATTTTTGATGATGAGAAGTGCTTAAAAATAACCAAAAATTACGAATATCAGGAAAAAAATAGATTTCGTCGAAGGCGATAGTGGCAATGAATATGATTGTAAGCAGCAATGCCCAAAAAATGCTTAAAAGAACCACTCGACGGCGGTCAAAGAATTTTCATAATTTTTTGGCATGACAGATGAGACCCTGGGAGATGCTCGTAGTGGAAGACTTCCATACGGATGCCCAAGTTTTTTTAGACCAAGAATCAGACACCGGACATGGAAAAGGGAGTGCCCGGAAGGCCAAAGGCCAAAACGGCAAGTGTGAAAATAGACTTTGGGAGAGCCCAAAGGGTATGACCCTTTGGGGCTCCCTTTGGGGAGCCCAAAATCCAAAAATAGGGGAGGGGGGGTTGCGTTTTTTTCATGCTAGTGTAGAGAAGGCGCCATATCCACAAATTGAGGGAGAGATGGAAGATGGGGCCTGTAAATAACCCCCCAACTAACCGGATACATGATCCACATTCTATCTTCGCTCTCCATCGCTCCAGACCGTGCATCAATTGGCTGCCTGGTTGTGGAGATAAAAAACCATTCTTTCTCTCTCCTGCATAGAGGCAATTTATGTGCAAGAAATCAAGAAGAAGAGGGGCTGAAGGATGCTTGTCCGACTGTGATCGGATTGCTTCAAGAAGAAGAGGGGCTGAAGGATGCTTGTCCGACTGTGATCAGATTGCTTCAAGATGAAGAGGAGGCTGAGGAAAGAGGTGCAGCACTAAAGAATGGTTGTTGGTCATCTGTGGGCTGCCCAGAATAATCATTAAAAAACCCACAACAAGTAAGACATGTTGTATGCTCCAATTTTACAAAGAAGTTTGATTGTTTTTGTTGTTTCATGGTCCAAATATTGTTCATATACAATGAACTTTTTTTAAAACCTTGTTTACATCATGATTGAGGGCTGTAACTTTAGAAATGCAAAACCCTGTAATGATTTAGAGCCATTATTAATTCTTTAAAATTCGTAAAATGTCATTTTTAATGGAAATTAGTGGTTTTTTTAAATTTTGAGTTGGGAAAAAGGAGTACAAATGGGATAAAATCAGAGAAAATGTTAAGTTTTAGTCAAAATAATAAGTCAATACAAATAAATAAGAAAATATCTATTTTCCATGAATAATAAATAGGAAAAAATAGCAAAAAATGAATAAAATTGGGATTTTCACGCTAAAAAAATATGGAAAAATAAGATTTATGTGCATGAATTTTTGGCAAGGTTAAAGCAAGAGGTTAAGTCTCAATTTGGCCTCGTCCTTTGTGTTATAGTACATGTTTATTATTTTTTACATAAAAAATGATATAAAACAACCATTTACACATATGCACCACAACAACACCTAAACGGTGAGGGGGGGAGGAAGTTTGTGTGACGATCTAATGGTTGAAAAGATATAAATTTTGATTTTCCTCTTTGTGCATAACATTTAGGGATCGTTCCATAATTAAATATAGCCGACTAGTAGCACGGAAGTTCCGGTGCTAGTCCCTACAGTAGCGTAGCACGTAATGCTTAGTTAAAATTCATGAAAGGGTTGTTTTCCGTACCTCACATGGCTGGTTTTTTAAATCATAAAATGGTTGTGCACAATCGTCATACACCTTGCATCAAGCATTCCAGGTGGTATTTCTTGGAATTGATAGGACCTAAAATGGGCCGGCACTAGCTATGGCACTAGTCAGACCTCATGCATACGACAAAAAACCCCACCACACGGCCTCGCGGGCCAGGAGCATCTAAAACTCACTTTGCACTAAATACTTATGACGATTTTTCATTTGTATCCAATATGTAGTCCAACGTTGGCCTTCCCTTCCCCTTAGAGGGAGATGCCATAACATATAGGCATAATGCCTCCTAAAACACACAGAGGGAAGCACCTCTTGGCAGATTGTCGCGGCTCCAGTAGGACTCTCCTATACCTCAAGGATTAGCCCCAAGATGTGTCGCTAACACATACAACATTTGCACAAACTCCACTCTTTCATAATTCAATATTCTAGGAGATTTTGATTTTCCTTACAAAACTTTTCCCAACGGAAGCACCCATCTAAACCTACAGCTTAGGTTTCCTATCCTCTTAGTGTTGGTCAAAGTTTATCAAATAAGTGCAATGCATTCCAAGAGATACCACATGGCATGCTTAATGCAAGTTGTATGACAATTGTGCACAATCACTTTATGATTTAAAAAAAACCATCCATATGAGGTGTTGAAAACAGCCCTTTCATGAATTATAACTAGCCGTTACGTGTTGCGTTGCTTTAGGGACTAGCACCGAAACTTTCGTGCTACTAGTCACCTATATTTATTTATGACACGATCCCTAAATGCTATGCACAAAGAGGGAAATCAGAATTTTTATATTTTCAGTAATTAGATCGTCGCACAAACTTTATCCCCCCCCTTACCATTTAGGTGTTCTTGCAGTGCATAGGTGTAAATAGTTGTTTTATATCATTTTTGTATGTAAAAAGTGATAAACACGGACTATAACACAAAGACAAGGCCAAACTAAGGTTTAAACCCATGCTTCAACCTTGCCAAACATTTACACACATGCATCTTATTTTTCCATTTTTTTAAATCGTGAAAAATCCAATTTTCTCTATTTTTTCTATTTATTATTCATGGAAATTTGGTATTTTCTGATTTATTTGTATTGGATTATCATTTTGACTGAAACTTGACATTTTTTGTGATTTTATTGCATTTCCATCCCTTTTCTGCAACTCAGAATCGAAAAAAACCACTAATTTCTATTAAAAATGACATTTTATGGGTTTTAAAGAATTAATAATGACTCTAAATCATTAGAGGTTCTGCATTTTTGTAATTCCAACCCTCAATCATGGTTTAAACAAGGTTTGAATAAAATTTCATTGCATATGAACAACATTTGGACCATGAAACAACAAAAACAATCAACTTTCTTTGTAAAATTGAAGCATACTGTGTGTCTTGCGTGTTGAGGGTTTTTTAATCATTATTTTTAGCAGCCCACAGACCGACCAACAACCATTCTTTAGTGTTGAACCTCTTTCCTTAGCCTCATCTTCATCTTGAAGCAATCCGATCACAGCCGGACAAGCATTCTTCAGCCCCTCTTCTTCTTGACTTCTTGCACATGAATAGCCTCTATGCAAGAGAGAGAGGGAGGAGAGAGAAAGAATGGTTTTTATTCTCTTCACTCAGTGCATCATTCTTTGATCTGTTTGTGGCGATGGAGGGCAAAGGATAGGAGTATTATAGGCCCAAGAGCATTCCTCCTGCTTCCTTAGATCAGCAAATCATGATTTTGGGAGAAAAGAGGGGTGCAAAAAACTGATGCCCCCCCCTCCCCCTCCTCCCCCCATTTTCGTGGGATTCTGAGCCTTAGGCTCTTTGTTAAGAGCTTTAAGGCTTAATCCCCAAATATCTAGTTCATGACTTTGGTTTCACACCTCCACCAAATGGATTTTTCAGATTTCAAGGGGCAAACGACATCAGATTCGAGATTCGTCTAAACGGGTGGCTCCGTGGCATCTAAATCTACAAAGCTAGGCCCCGTCACGCTCTTCCCGACTTCTAGATCCAGTAGCTACTTCACAACCCCAAACCTTGCAGGGATTAAATGGGGGATCAAACGACCTCAGAATGGAGATCTAAGACTTGCGTTGGATTCCTGACGTCATGTTACATCTAGGAAACCTCCAGCTGGCCATTTGCCAATGTTTGATTCTCCATGAAAATAAGCACTAGCGCTTTAGGGACTTGCTGCTTAAAATCGTACGGATTGCCACCACCGCCCTTCGACGAAGTTTATTTTTCCCCTGATATTCGTAATTTTTGACTATTTTTAAGCACTTCTCGACATAAAAAATCATCTGTCATTGCCGACTACGGGATAGGGCGACTCAGCCTGTCGAGTCCCACGAATAGATATGCACATAAACAACAAAAAAGGAACATCAAGCTGATACAAAAAAATACACAACACAACACATCACAGCTCACACCCTACCCCTTGACAAAACCAAGGCATGAAATCCACGAGGAGTAGGCCTGAAATCCACAAGGAGTAGACCTAGCATAACCTGATAGAAGGCCCAAAGCTAGTCACTAACCAACTGCTCCAACACAGCCAAGCTAAAAAGAACTATCAAAGAGGTCATCCTAAGTGGTGGTCTGAACTACCTACCTAAGGACAACTCAGCCAAGAGCTCCTCCTGGGCGAGGACTCCTATAGCCTGATCAAGAAATATTTTCTTTTAGTACATTACACTTCTTTTTTAGGTTTTTAATTTTCCATACTCGAGCGTGTAAAAAGGAGGGAGCTGAGCATAGTGACCCAAGGAGAATAGGGCATCGGCCTCAGGTCCTGTATCGGTACCCAAGAACCTACCAAGCCCTCGCAAGGCGACACTTAATCCTTTTCTAACGCTCACTTTTATTTTCGCTCCAACCTTCTTTTGTTTTCTTCTTTTTATGGTACGATGTCACCCCAAGGAAGGGCAAGGTATTGGCCCCAGGTCTTGTCTCATCCCCAGGAACCTACCAGGCCTTCGTAAGGTGATGAACAATATCTCAAGTATTTTTCTTTCTTTCCTTTTCTATTTTTATGGGGGTTAGAATCCCTTTTTACACATCTCCGTATATTCATATATTGGCTTTCAGAGCTTTAGGGTTTTGTCTCTTTTCATCATTATTTTAATAGGCTTTTCTTGATACCACGAGGCATATTACACGGTGGATTCCGTGCCACGGTGGATTCCATGAGGTCTTACGGTGGATTCCATAGACTTTAATTACCGGGGTTCATACACAAAGTGGATTCTTTGTGCGAGAAGTCGATGGGGACGCCTATCCTTTTTAGGCATTTTGTTAATTTAGTGTGTACATGGGTGATTCCATAGGGGGTGATTCCGCAAAATACATATTTAAATTAATAAACATTTATGAGTTTAGAGTGCGCACTCATGATAAATTAAGGTTAGGATTGATTTCTAACCAATTAATTTATTTATGTAGCTAAAGACTACTAGGTATTCACTTTTATCGGTTTAATTGTATTATTTTACTAACGATTGTGAATGCTTCAGTTGATATGTAGAGATAGCAGCGGTGGCAGTGGAAAGCATTGGAGGATAGCGTGTATTCAAGTTATCGTCAATATTTTGATGGGCGCATACCTTAGGCATGGCCCCTATATTTTGTCACGCCTATTTATTAAGGCATTTGATATTTATTTATTATTTTTGTATGCGCCTGGGTGCACGATTTAGATATTTGTATTTGGACATTGTATTTGGGTATGCCTGACTTCTTGGGTGCCCATTAGCTTCATTTCTAATTGGCACAAAAGAAAACTCAAAAGCTAAAGCGTGCTATTTTTTTTGTAATTCGGGCTATTATTTGAGCTTGAAGATGATTAATACATAGAATACATGCTTTGTGGAGCGTTCACACAAGGCATGGGGGGAGATTGCACCCAATTGGTCTCTTGTTCATGTCATGCAAGATTCTTACATTGATTTGTGTGCAAAAAGTAGAGTTCTTTTGTTCTTGGGGACCTTCTGACGCTCACTACGCGCGCTTACGGCATCCGATCTGTGTACCAGTGGTATCAGACGAAGCTGAGATCGAGAGCTTCCAATCGCTTACCATCTTGCACGAAGGCGGAGCTCCTGGAACGATCGAGCTCTATAGTCAGTTTCATCGCGAACAGTCAATACGGGTGACTTCCTGACGGTCAAGAACCCCTATCTGCAGCCTCTGATCGCGAAGGATTGGCCTGAGGAGGCGAAGGACCACATCAACATCTCCTTCTACAAGTCATTTTGAATAGAGACAGTAAGCTTTACTTCCATAGCCAAAAAGTCTAGAAGTTTTATCTTAAAGCTTAAAAAGCTTATTACAAAGCTTAAAGGGCTCCCAAATTTTTCGAATTTGAACGCGGTATCCTGATATCTGGCCGGCGGCGTGAAAAATGCCCCCCCTAAAATCGAAAAAAAACGGTGCCTGATCAGTATTCTTTCCTAAAGCTAAGTCAATTAAGCTTTGAAAAATCTTAATCACTCACGTTCATCAAGTTCTCTTACTCCTGCAAGTTTTGTAAGTCCACAGAAGTCAACAAAGACTTATCCAACTATTCCCATAAATACTGTTCATACGCAGAAGCACAGAATCACAGAATCGCTCTCTAAAAGACCCTGTTCCTATTTGCACACTTGCTGAACCAGTTTCAGCAAACACATAAGTTCATACGCAGGTTATACGAAGATTATACGCAACTTCTACGAAGATAATGAATACCGCAATTGCAAAAGACAAAGACCGTAAAAGCCAAACAAAATATATAAGCCTTGTATACCCGACTTTGAGCTACGCTCATCCCGCTAATCAGATTTCGAGAGTGTGAGGTCTTTTGGATTTTATAGGATGACGGAACAAAATATGGACGATCTTATGGCTGAAGGTGATCTTCCCGAACCAACGATGGAATAAAAATTGGATTTGATTATGATACAGCTTGATGAAGAACGAAGAGCCCAACAAGCTTTGCAAGTTCAATTTGCCAATTTGCAACGATCTACCATCAACAAAGATGGAGCGCAACCCGAAGATATTATACGACGTACCATCGATGCGACGCTTGAAGCTCAATCCATCCGCAAAGAAACAAAGATAAGTAAAAGAAACTTCAAATTTCGTACTTTCAATGGATCTCGAGATGGAAAGACTGTACTTGCATTTATCAGTCAGTTTAATGATTACTTTCATGAAGAGACATATGCTGAGAAAGACAAAATTAAATGTGTCACTAATTATTTAGTTGATCAAGCATCTCTATGGTGGACTGTGGTTCGCAAGAGCATTGATTGTCCCACTACCTGGGAGAGTTTCCAAAAGAATTTTTTGCAGAATTTCCTTCCTCCCCAGTTCCATGAAAAATCCATAAAGCAATGGGATCTTCTACAGCAAAGAGATCGTGAACCTATTTCCCAAGACAGTGAACATTTTTGGAATGCTCTACTGCAACTACGCATGCTTGAAGATATACCTGAAGCGACTCACAAACGCAATTTTATGTCTGGCCTACTTGGACATTACAATGTTGAAGTCAATATGTTCAAGCCAACAACCCTTGAAGATGCAATTTCTTTGGCTCATGACACTGAAGACAAGATTCAAGGAAGAGACAAGCGTCCACAACAATTTCAAGCTAATGGTAACTATGGTTCCAAGCTATTCAATTCAAATTTTAGAAGATTCAATCAAAGTCATTTTATTCCATCTTCATTTCGTAAGTCTTGGACACGACCACCTGCTTTGCCATCAAATACCAATCCAAACCTTAAGCCATCCTCACAGCCAAATCCTAAAATTCCTAAACTTCCTGCCATTGCAAACAATGTATCTAAAGCCAAAACTTAAGCCATCCTCACAGCCAAATCCTAATATTCCTAGACTTCCTGCCATTGCAAACAATGTATCCAAAGCCAAACCCATAGTTTGTTACAAATTCCATCAACCTAGATATCTAGCAGCCAATTGCCAATCGAAATAGCCACCTGTCCATATCAATTATCTTGGAGCAATGGAAGATGAAGAACGTGAGGAAATGCCTGACTTTACAGAAGATGATGACGACGTTGGTACTACTTTGGATACTTTGCCAGGTATGCCAACTCCACATTCTTTGTTGATAATGCAATGTTTTGTGCATGGTAAAGAAAAGATTATTTTGCATGATGATGGTAGCACACATGATTTTATTCCTGCAAAGTTAGTGAAAGAATTGAATTTACCAACTGTTTCTACCCATTATCGCATTAAAGCAGCATTTCTAGGCACAAGATATAATGGAGCACAAGAGGTGCATAACTTAGAAATTAAAATTGGTGAATACATTGAACGAAGGAATTTCCTAGTTGTACCTTTGCAGTCTAGTGATATTATATTAGGTATGCCTTGGCGTCATCAGTATAATCCTGACATAGATTATTCTACGCATTCAATTAAAATTTATTTTCAAGGAAAACAAATTACATTGCATGGTATGCATGCATCCAATAATTTTCCACTGCTTACTCATACTCAAGCTAAGCATGCATTACGTAAAAGTAGCAAATCTTATTTAAGCTGGATGAATGAACTTCAAGCTAAAGAAAAACATATGCATCCTAGGCATACACAATTTCTTTCTCAATTTAAAGATTATTTTGCTGATGATTTACCACCTGGACTACCACCTTCACGACCTGAAGATCACAAAATAGATTTAATTCGTGGTACACAACCACCCTGTAAAGCACCATATAGGCATAACCAAATTGAACAGAAAGAAATTCAAAATCAAGTAGAGAAATTGCATAATAGAGGATTAATTAGACCTAGTAGTTCTCCATTTGGCGCACCTGTTTTATTAGTAAAGAAAAAGAATAATACTTATCGCATGTGCATTGATTATCGTGCCCTGAATAAAATCACTATTAAGAATAGATATCCAATACCTAGGGTAGATGATCTTATGGATAAACTACAAGGTTCTGCCATATTCAGTAAGATAGATCTTAAATTTGGTTATCATCAAGTGAGATTGGATAAATCTGATATATTCAAAACTGCATTTAGAATACAATTTGGACACTATGAGTTTCTAGTGATGCCTTTTGGTTTAACTAATGCACCTACTATATTTAGTTGAATGATGAATCGCATATTTCTAAAATATCAGCATTGTGTTATAGTATTCTTTGATGATATATTGGTATTCAGTAAAAATGAGAATGAGCACTATGAACATTTGTCTTTAGTTTTCAAGTTGTTAAAAGATAATCAATTGTATGCTAATCCAGAAAAGAGTGAATTCTTTCAAACAAAAATTGAATATTTAGGTCATATTGTTTCATCAGAAGGTATTAAGGTTGACCCTAAAAAGATAGAAGCAATTTTAAATTGGCCCATACCCAAAAATGTGCATGAGTTACGTTCTTTTCTAGGTCTTGCTAGTTTCTACAGAAAGTTTGTGTGAAATTTTTCATTACTTGCATTACCTTTGACGAAACTTTTAAAGAAGGGTATTGTGTATAATTGGACTGATAATCAACAAAAATCTTTTGATTTATTGAAACATGCATTAACCCATGCTCCTGTATTACAACTACCTGATTTCAATAGACCATTCTTTTTAGTAGTTACTGATGCTAGTGGATCTGGAATATGAGCCGTATTTATGCAAGATAACCATCCCATAGCCTACTCTAGCTGTAAACTGAAACCATCTGAACTTAAATATTCTACATATAATAAAGAATTTCTAGCTGTAGTACAAGCCTTACGTCAATGGAAACATTATTTAATGGGTTCTGAATTTATGATTAAAACTGACCAACAAAGTATTAGACATCTCCTTAGTCAACCCCAAATATCTGACCGACATATTAAATGGACAGATTTCATTCAAAGTTTTCATCCCCTTATCCAATATCAACCCGGAAAAGAGAATGTTGTAGCCGACGCTTTAAGTAGAGGACAACAATTCATAATATCTCTGTAATATCATTTGATTCTCTTATCCCTATGAAAGATACCTATCATCAGGATATTAGTTTTCAAGCTGATTGGAATAAATTAGCTGCAAATAATTGGATTCCTATTGATTCACTGTCTTACAATAATGGATTCATGTTTTATGAAAAGAGATTATGTGTTACAATTCCATTTAGATATTTTGTTTTGAATGAGATTCATTGTCCTCCATATCAAAGCCATAGAGGTATTATATCTACTTTGTGTACATTGACTGAAGATTTTTATTGGCCACATATGGACACTGATGTATCTAACTTTGTTTCTGAATGTTTAGTTTGTCAAAGAGTTAAAAGACATCATGGTAAACAGTATGGTTTACTAATGCCATTATCTATTCCATCACGACCATGGGAACAGATTTCAATGGACTTTATTACTGATTTACCTAACACTAAAGCTAACCATGATATGATTTGGACTATTGTCGACATGTTTAGCAAACAAGCATATTTCATTCCATGCAAGAAAACTTTAACTGCATCTCAAGCAGCTCAAATGTTTTTGAAAACCGTTTTTACTAATCATGGTTTACCAAAAGTTATTATTTCTGATCGTGATTCTAGATTTTGTAATAATTTTTGGATTACTTTATTTGCTAACTTAGGAACAAAGATTGATTTTTCATTTGCATTTCATCCTGAAACTAACGGACAAACAGAAGCTACTAATAGTACTATCTTAGATCTTTTGCGTGCTTACACTATTTCAAAACCACACACATGGGATACATATCTACATTTACTTTAGTTTGCATATAACAATACACCACACACAACTACAAAGAAAGCACCATTTGAAGTTATTTATGGATATAGATTGCCTACACATGTTGCATCATTATCAAACAGAATTCAGACTGTTGATGATATTGGTGAAGTTCACTACAAGGGAATGGGGCAATAGCGACAGCCATTTGCGACGCAAAAAAGCGATGTCGCTAAAAGCGTCGCTATATGCGTCGCTATTTGCATCTCTATTTGCGTCGCTATTTGCGTTGCTATATGCGTCGCTAATATTAGCGACGCATATAGCGACGCTAATAGCGACGCAAATAGAGACACAAATAGTGACGCAAATTAGCGACGCATATAGCGACGCAAATAGAGACGCAAATAACGACGCATATAGCGACGCAAATAGCGATGCAAATAGCGACGAAAATAGAGATGCAAATAGCGACGCAAATAGCGACGCCGGTCTGGGAAAAAAGTTTCAAAAACCCGAGCGTAACATTTGGCGAGAGAACATTTGCGAGAAAGAATGAAAGAGAGAGTGAGAGAGCTTAAAGCTTTGCGAGGGAGAGAGAGAGAGAGAGAGAGGAAGAGAGAGAGAGAGAGAGAGAGAGAGAGAGAGAGAGAGAGGAGCTCATCACCATGCCGCCGCCACTACATATGAAGAAGAAAGAGCAGTGTGCAACGGAAAAGGGAGGGAAGGTGCAAAGAGAAGGTACAAAGGGTTTCATCTTCAGGCCTTTGAGGTAGGTACATTGCCTCTTCTTGCTTTATTTTTGTATTATCTTGTTTTCTTTTTTTGTTTTTCTTTGCAAAGAGATACATGGAAAGAGAGGGAGGGAGGAAATAAGGGAGAAGAATGAAGGGAGAGAAAGAGAGAAAAGGGTAGAGAAAGGAAATAAAGAGAAAGAGGAAGAGAGAAATGAGAGATGAAGAGAGGGAGAGAGGATGAGTGAGAGAAACAACGAGAGAGAGAGGGGGAAAAAACAAAGAGAGAGGAAACAAAGAAAGGGAAATAGAGAGATAAAGAGAGGGGGAGAGAAATAGAGAGAGGGAGAGGGAAGGAAGAGAGGAGGAGGATGTAGAAAAGAAGGGTGAGGTAAAGAGAGGAAGGAGAGTGAAAAGAAGAGAGAGAGAGAGGGAGAAAGAGAGATAGAAAAAATAGAGAGCGAGAGAGAGGGAGAGAGAAATAGGAAAACAATGAGAGAATGAGAGAGAAGGTTAATAAAGAAAAGTAAAGGGAGAGGGGGGAGAGAGAGATAAAGAGAGGTGGGGTGACATTTCTTTCAATATCTTTGTTTCTTAAGCTTTTTATTTTCTATCTTTGATTGTCTTTGCAATGAGATGAGTTGAGTGAGAGTGGGGAGGGAAGGAGGGAGAGAAATAGAGAGAAGAAGGGAGGGGAAGGAAGAGAGAGATGGAGAGAAATAAAAAACAGGAGAGAGAGGGGCTTCATAAAAATTTGTCAAAACCCGAGCATGGCATTTTACAGGTTTTTAAACAAGCGAGAGAGAGAGAGAGGCCGTTGCCACTGCCACCATCCATGAAGAGGGAGGAGACAAGTGTAAATGAGAAGGAAGGAACTCCCAAATGAGAAAAAAATTAGAGAAGTACGAAGGGATTCTTCTTCAAGCTTTGAGGTAAGTGCATTATCTATTCTCTCTTTGTTTTTCTCTTTTCTTTACTTCTCTCTTTCTTTTTGTTGATGAGTGTATTGAGAAAAGAAGTGAGAGAGATCAACATGTACAAGGGAGATTGCGAGAGAGAGAGAGAGAGAGAGAGAGAGAGAGGTCGCTGCCACCGCCAATCCACCACAAAAAGAGAGGGGACAACTGCAAAGAAGAAGGAGGGAGCCCGTGAAGGAGAAGAAGAAGAAGGAGAGAAGCGCGAAGGGATTATTCTTCAAGCTTTGAGGTAAGTGCATAATCTATTCTCTCTTTGTTTTTCTCTTTGAGGTAAGTGTATTATCTATTCTCTCTTTGTTTTTCTCTTTGTTCTTCAAGCTTTGAGGTAAGTGCATTATCTCTTCTCTCTTTATTTTTCTATTTTCTTTACTTCTCTCTTTCTTTTTGTTGATGAAGAGTGTATAGAAAGAAGAAGTGAGAGAGATCAACGTGCGCAAGGGAGATTGAGAGAGAGAGAGAGAGAGAGAGAGAGAGGTCGCTGCCACCGCCAATCCACCACAAAAAGAGAGGAGACAATTACAAAGAAGAAGGAGGGAACCCGTGAAGGAGAAGAAGATGAAGGAGAGTAGCGCGAAGGGATTATTCTTCAAGCTTTGAGGTAACTGCATTATCTATTCTCTCTTTGTTTCTCTCTTTTCTTTACTTATCTCTTTCTTTATGTTGATGAAGAGTGTATAGAGAGAAGAAGTGAGAGAGATCAACGTGCGCAAGGGAGATTGAGAGAGAGAGAGAGAGAGAGAGGTCACTATCACCACCAATCCACCACAAAAAGAGAGGGGAGAACTGCAAAGAAGAAGGAGGGAACCCGTGAAGGAGAAGAAGAAGAAGGAGAGTAGTACGAAGGGATTCTTCTTCAAGCTTTGAGGTAAGTGCATTATCTATTCTCTCTTTGTTTTTCTCTTTTCTTTACTTCTCTCTTTCTTTTTGTTGATGAAGTGTATAGAGAGAAAAAGTGAGAAAGATCAACGTGCGCAAGGGAGATTGAGAGAGAGAGAGAGAGAGAGAGAGAGAGAGAGAGAGAGAGAGAGAAAGAGAGGTCACTGCCACCGCCAATCCACCACAAAAATAGAGGGGACAACTGCAAAGAAGAATGAGGGAACCCATGAAGGAGAAGAAGAAGAAGGAGAGAAGCGCGAAAGGATTCTTCTTCAAGGTTTGAGGTAAATGTATTATATCTTCTCTCTTTGTTTTTCTCTTTTATTTACTTCTCTTTTTATTTTTGTTGATGAAGAGATGTATAGAGAGAAGAAGGGAGACAGATCAACACAAGGGAAAATGAGAGAGAGGGAGAGACAGAGAGAGAGAAACTGCCATTGCCACTACCATTGCCACCACATCCACTAAAAGAGAGGGGACAACTACAAAGGAGAAGCCAACCTCTGTCTCTTCTCCATCTTGCCCTCCTCGAGCTTGCATGGCAGGCACCAAGCAAGCATGTCCCCGTTTCTCGGACATGGAGAGGCCTCATGCCAAAGCCCGTCACCTGGAGTACAAGGTGGAGCCTCCTCTAGTGCAGCAATAGGTACTCCCCATAGAGCACAATGACCACTAGAGAAGAAGAGGAGATGGAAACCAGGCACGAGTGTCAGACAGCCCACCAGTAGGAAGGTAGACTAGAAAGAAGATCCTACATGATGTACTACATGTGCCTTCTATTATCAAGAATCTATTGTCGATTGGACAGATGGCAGAATGAAATTTGCAAGAATCTAGTGTCGGTTAGATAGATGATTTCAACTGATACACATGGCTGTACATTCGGAAGTACAAGGATGAGGTACTCGATGTCTTTAAGCAAATGGGTTTATAAAGAGAAATGCAAGTCAGATGGTTCGTTGGAAAGGTATAAAGCCCGGCTCGTTACAAAGGGATATGCACATCAATACAGCCTAGATTATGAGGAGACTTTCAGCTCGGTTGCTAAGATGGAAATGGTGAGAATAGTGATTGCATTAGTGGCTTCTAGGGGCTAAAAATTATGAAAAGTGGATGTCAAAAATGCATTCATGAGTGGTGACTTTCTTGAAGAGGTATATATGGAGTAGCATGAGGGTTATGTATATAACCTGAGGTGTATATGGATACTAGCTAGCAACCCCGTCTATCATGCTAGATCCAAACACATAGAAATTCATTATGATTTCATTAGAGAAATGCTACTTGTAGGACAGATTGATCTAGTTCATGTGAAGACACAAGACGAGGTAGCCGAAATCTTTACCAAATCACTTGGTAAAGAGAAATTTGTTTGTTTTATGGATCTACTTGGAGTACAGTAACTAATCTGAGCTTAAGAAATGGAGTTTGAGAAGGGGGAGAATAAGCTGGAGTAAGCGGAAGATCAACGGGACTTATTCATACCTCAGGGTTCTGACTATAATGAAAGCTTGAAGTGAAGCTCTTCTTCTTGGGCCTAACAAGTGATAAAAAAGCTCCTTTACTAATACTTTTTTGAATTGATTATATCTAGCTTTCGTAATCACAATCTCTTTTTCTTCTCGGGCCTAAGCAAGTGATGAAAAAGCTCCTTGCGAAATACCTTTTCGAATTAATTATATCTTGCTTTTGCAATCAAAGGATTCATTTTTTTTTAAATAATATGATACACAATTTTTGGACATTAGATGTAGCTGACATTGGCAAATGAATTATGCAAGAATATTTAGTGCATATAGCTAGAAGGGTGGCAGGGCTGTATGCCCTGCCACCTATTTTTTCCCCCCTCTCTAACCGTCGCTATTTGCGTCGCAAATTTACTCTACAACCGTCGCTATTAGCATCACTATTAGCGTCGCTAATCGATGCAAATAGCGACGCTAATAGTGACGCATATAGCGACTCATATAGCGACGCAAAATAGCAACGCTAATAGCGACGCATATAGCGACGCAAATAGCGACGAATCGATCGCGTTGCTAATAGCGACGCGAATAGCGATGACGGGGATAATTTTTTCCATGAATAATTCCATCGCTTTAAACGTCGCTATTGGGTCTATATGTTGTAGTGGTTAAAGATATGATTGCCAAAGCCCAGCAATCATATACAAAGCAAGTAAATAAGAAAAGACAGCCATGAATCTCAAAGTTGATGACTATGTTTGGTTACATATAGAAAAATGTAGGTTACAAAGTGTAGATAAACACCCAGTTGTGAAATTAGCACCTAGATTTTATAGACAATTCAAGATCATACACAAACTCAATGACAATGTATTTAAACTAGAACTACCACCACATTGAAAAATGCACAACACCTTCCATATTAGTTTATTACGACCCTTTAGAGGCCAATTACCTGTACTCCCTGTCTATGAAAACCAACCTTTGTTAGATGATGAGACTGAAATCCTTGAGCCTGAAGCTATTATAGATACTGACTTTATGACCACTAGAACTGGCTGTAGATACTCTAGATATTTGATCAAGTTTAAAAACCATCCTGTTGAAGAGGCCCAATGGATGCACGCTAGAGACTTAAATGCTTTCTCCACTTTGTTAGCTCCACATTGAGCTAATAGCAATTGAGGACAATTGCTATCCCTCCCTGGGGGTATGATGCCAGGAGGCATATTACACGGTGGATTCCGTGCCATGGTGGATTCCGTGAGGTCTTACGGTGGATTCCGTAAACTTTTATTACCGGGGCTCATACACAAAGTGGATTCTTTGTGCGAGAAGTCGATGGGGACGCCTATCCTTTTTGGGCGTTTTGTTAATTTAGTGTATATATGGGTGATTCCATAGGGGTGATTCAGCAAAATACATATTTAAATTAATAAACGTTTATGAGTTTAGAGTGCGCACTCGTGATAAATTAAGGTTAGGATTGATTTCTAACCAATTTATTTATTTATGTAGCTGAAGACTACTAGGTATTCACTTTTGTCGTTTAATTGTATTATTTTACTAACGATTGTGAATGCTTCAGTTGATGTGTAGAGATAGCAGCGGCGGCAGTGGAAAGCATTGGAGGATAGCGTGTATTCAAGTTATCGTCAATATTTTGATGGGCGCATACCTTAGGCATGGCGCCTATATTTTGTCACGCCTATTTATCAAGGTGTTTGATATTTATTTATTATTTTTGTATGCGCATGGGCGCATGATTTAGATATTTGTATTTGGACATTGTATTTGGGTATGCCCGACTTCTTAGGCGTCCATTAACTTTATTTCTATTTGGCACAAAAGCAAACTCAAAAGCTAAAGCGTGCTTTTTTTTTTGTAATTTAGGCTATTATTTGAGCTTGAAGATGATTAATACATAAAATACATGCTTTGTGGAGCGTTCACACAAGGCATGGGGGGAGATTGCACCCAATTGGTCTCTTGTTCATGTCGTGCAAGCTTCTTACATTGATTTGTGTGCAAAAAGTAGAGTTCTAACGCTCACTACACGCGCTTACGGCATCCGATCTGTGCACCATCTCTAACTGTCTCACAACTAACAGGAACTCCTAGAACGGCCGCCTAGCAGGTCAACATAATAGGGTCACTAGAACTCCCATCTAAAATAGGTCTTTCAATGCCTGACAATGCCTTGCAGGAGGCAATGACTACTTAGACCTCCCCCAGACATACCTAACCTAAACCTGAGACTTCATGCCTTAAGTGACGGTCCCCAACAAGAAAAAAACCCTCACCTGCACATATATCATTAATTGCTTAAGGGAAACAACTAAAAAAAGGGGACAAAGCCACCTGGAATGGCCACAAGAAGCTTCTTCGTAGCAAAGGCTCCCTCTAGCGACTTCGTCAACCTATATGGTGCAATCACTAAAACAACAAAGCATTAAATGTACCCACACCAAATAGAGATAGGGCCCTCTTGGCCTAAAGAAATAGCACTTTTCACTGCAAACTAATGGGCCCTCTTGGCCTAAAGAGATAGATTATCAAACAACAGCCCTCTTGGCCTTAAAAAATCAGGCATTAACTACCTAAAGCAACTGGCCCTCTCGGCCTAATGGAATCAAACAAAACAACTCATAGAGATCCCTCCTTGGAAGAAGGCAGATATAAGCAAATACGATACATTCCAAGGAGAAAAATAGGGCTCGCAACCCTAAACTAAATGCATCAAATTATGGTCCATACCTCCTATATATATAGCAAGAGGTGTACGCATAACATGTCTTCGAATCAACCTAGGGTCCAAAATAGTAACGGTAAATGGGTCTCGACTACTCTTTGCATTACCCATATCAACCATCGCCTGCCATATAACGCATGGTATGATAACATCCCCAACAAGCGACCAGGTCCTGTCTCATTATCACTAACAACATCTGGACTAGGACCACAATTGAAAAAGAGGTCCTCTTCATAAGCAAAATTGGCTAAGGAATCCGCAAACTGATTCCAACAACGTGGAATCAGCTGAAGAGATATGCTCTCAAATTCATCAAGTAGGGTTATAGTAGTGCGATTATACATACAAAGGAGAGGATTCCAGATTATATATGTCCCATTGAGTTGATTTAAGATCAGTTGGGAATCCCCTTTTATTAACAACCACCTAATGCCACCTTTCTTAGCAATATTCAATCCCATAATCAAGGCTTTATACTCCGCCATGTTGCTAGTAAATCCTACCCCAAGATAAGCAGCTAATTTCATTGTAACTCTACATCGGGGATCTCAGATAACTACTCCAACACTTTCCTTTCTATTAGGGCCCTTGGACGCTCCATCAAAATATAATGTATACGTCCATAATGGGTTTACACACCCAGCCATCAAGAACTCCCCTATTCGTAATTATGATAGTCAAAGTTCAACATATTTAGAGGATGAACTGACGGCTCCATCGCACCTTGGTCATTAAACTCAACAGGGATGCTTGTCAAGATTTGTAAGCAGTGATGGCAAAAAATTACTTTAATTTCCCACACAAAGGTACCGTCTTCTTGCTCAATTACTTTATATCCCTTGCTCCACCAGATAAACCTTCCCTGATGATATCTTTGCTCGAGATATGGGTGCTCCAAGTAAGGGATTAACTGCCCCATCAACAAATTTAAGCTCTCATGCATGTCTCCAATCAGCCCCAGCATGGACCTGCAATGCATTTTGCGCATTAGCATACTTAGAAATAATAAGGTTTAATCTTATTAAGATTAACCTTATTCTTAAATTCCTCTCCTTGTAGATCAGCTAATAGAACTATGGACTTATTTTTACCTATCCGAACTATCTTGTAAGGGCCATCCCATCGAGATTCCATCTTTTCTAGAAATAGCTCCCTACGTGCATCATAATATAAAACTAACTGCCCCTTTTTAAAATTATATTTCTTCGCTTTCAGATCATACAACCATTTCATCTAACGTTTAGCTACCTCTTGGTGCAACAAACTTTGCAATTTGAGCTCGTGTAAGTGGGCTATAGTCCTAAACTGCTCAAATAGGGCATCTTCATCACCCAAAGAATGATTGATTGCGAATCTAATGGTCGGAAACTCAATTTCTAAGGGCATTACACACTCCTCCCCATAAACTAATTTGAATGGGATGTGGCCAGTGGCTCGTTTAATGTAATATTCCCGCTTGTGAATATTGACTTCTCGCACACCGCGTAAACCTCGTGCAAAGGTTATCTTCCATATTGGAATTGCCAACAGTGTAATATGTAACCCACACGCGAGAATTTGAGACCTCCGCATTGGCAAAGCAAGCCTGGGGGTTCAAATCCACAAACCGCAGGTAAACACCCTCTTGGGAGGGGCAAAATGGATATGCAGGGCTGGAGCAGAGGGAGTGTGGGGGGATGGGCTTAGTGGAGATGTGGGCTGCATGAGGAGGAGGGGGACGCCATGCAGTGGCCACGTGGTGGAGCTCCCCTCTCCCCTCTTGGCCTATAAAAACCCCCCTTAGTGGGTGGGTAAGAAGCGGACTGGGGAAGATGATGCCGTGCTGCCGTGTTGCATGGAGTAAAGAGACTGAGAGGACGCCGTGCTGGAGACGCCGCCGCCATGGAAGCCAATCGCCACCGGATTGAGGGGCGTCGCCGCCTGCAGCACTGACAGCCGCCGCCATAAACATCATCCTAATCTTCCACATCATTTTCTTATTACCCCCTCTTCCACGTGGCTGTTGTCCATAGCCTGAAGCTCCTAAAAGCTTCTTTTAGGAAGCTTCTAAGGGGGCTTCCTTAAACCCCATTCCCACAAGGCCCCCGTAAGCCCATTCCTAGCCACCTCGGTTTTTCCTAAAGAAGCGCATAAAGCCTCCCTTCCCGCAAGCACCATTCGTAAGAGGCTTTCCGCAAACCCCCTTGCAAAGCTCCAAATCCCTTAAGCCCAAGTCTCACAAGCCTGGCCTTTTAAAGATCCGAAGTTCCGTGAAGGTATCTCCTGCGTATGAGGGATAATGGCAAATCTCAAGGCTGTGTAGCAAGGCGAGAAAATTCACCGATCGCGTAAGGGCAAAGGCAACCAGGGATTCCGTAATTAAGCCCACGATGGCCCCCAAGAAGTCACAAGTCATGCCTACGGGAGATTCTTCTCCTAATATTCACGTGGATATCTCCTCGATCCCACAAGTCCAGGTTTTTACCAATTTTGATTCCATGCAAAAGTATTGCATTAATCACAATAACTCCATGGATTAGGAAGCACCTATGCATGCTCAAATTCACCTAGTCAAGTTAAATGCAAGTGGAATTAAATCGACTATTTGATCAATGATTAGAATTAGTTCATGACATAAAATTGGGTCATTAGTATTTTCCATATAAAGAAATTGTCTATCCATTTAACGTCCTTAATAGTATGTTGCCTTGTCGTGCATGTCAAATTGATGGCCTAAAACACCTATTGCCTATCATTATAAGGTTGAAATTATTAAAGTGCACCTTTGGCTAGGCATGAAATGACTAATCGCATGTCGCATTTCTAGACAAATCTTCATTGGATGATTCATTAGGGAAAGTCATTAACCTCGTAGGAAATAGAAGAGCGCAGAAATGACTCTATGAATTGCGTGTGGCATGTGATTGTAAATTGGAATAGGTTAACTTTAGTTTTTTTTGCATGAATTTCACCACGTTGTAGTTAGGAAATGATTGCATGTTGCACATTCATCGTACGAAAAATTTCATTCATCAAGAGTTATATTTAGGGAAAGGCCGCATGGTTCATTAAAGCATAAAATCTTAAAAGCTTAGAAAAAGAATTGTGGGTATGATCCTTGAACGTAAGACCTAGTAGGTTCAATAGAAGTTATTCTGCAATTTATCATGTGATTTGATTTTAACAAGAAAAGTTAGGGTTATTGTGAATTTAGTGGTACATTGCGTGCTTACGTGAATTGTGGCATGTTGCAACTAGTTTTCTCCTTTTGATCAAGTTAACATCTCTAGGAATGATTCGTCCTTGTCGCAAGACAAGTAGATTGAATTATCTAAATCACCTAACCCGCAAGGGATTTGCATAGGATGGTTCAATCGATACGATAAATACCCCAAGTGCTAACTAGGGTTTAGCACGTTAAGGACTCGACCTAGTTTCGCACTTGTTGCTAAGTTGAAACCCTCATACCCAAAGGTCCTACCCACATTCACAGAATGTAGGTACAATTGGATGCGCATGCTAATAATGATCTAGGGTTTCTACCCTAAGGATCATTCGTTCAAATGTTAAGACTCGGTTTGAGTTTGGAATCCCTAAGACCGAACGTTGTCGGCCTATTACAATTAGGAATGGGTTGGGTAAGAAGACACCCTAAACCCTGCTTCTTGTCTAATCATAATTCCTTGACCAAAAAACACCGTTCAATGGGTGAAATGATCCCTTGGAATAGATGCGACACTTGTGTAACAAATTGCAACGTCGCATCGTCTTGTGGTTTGATCACAAGAGAGTTTTGCAATTCCTTGGAATGAGGTTGGCAAGTTCTCGCGCAAGTTTTCCTTGCAAGAGGATGTGTAGTCATCGTGTTATATCACCTTTCTTGGGAAAAATGCCAAGTTAAGGGAAGTTAGGTATTTGCTTGGAAGCAAAGGATCAATCGATAATTTGGGAGCGGCATGGTTGCCAAGATTTACTGTTAATAAAACCTAAGGTATTGGTTAAGTTGGGTTAATAGGGTATGGCCCTAACCCAATGAAAAAAGGGTGAACAAACAAACCCTTGGGAATCTTGCCAAGTTGCAATTGATCCCGGATCAAATGCTGGATGCATTCTGAGAGAAGGATTCACTCCTTAGCAGTTGGCCAAATAACGATCACTGGAATTGATTATGCTTGTAAGAGTTTAGAAGCACTGTTTGCATTGTTTGCTCAAGAAACTAAAGGATGGAAAGATATTTAATGCTTTAGGTTGAAGGCCTGAAGGGAGAGGCAGTTTTAGTTACCCCCGACTGTCTGCCTAACCCTAACCACGGGGGTTGTTAGCCGCGCCAGGAATGTGGACCGAACCCGATGTGTGAGGTCTCTTCGTTGAGCGCTACTTGTAGCAGGAGGATGCTTGGGTGCCAGAGGGGGGCTCTGGCTGTAAATCCCTTTCCTTTTTCTGGGCCCTGCACAAGAGATCAAACGTGACTCGGGAATGGATCTCGAGGCCCGCACACTAGTCTACAGGTGAAATCTTGGATTAGTAATCCCTGTGGATTGCTGGATAGCCTTCGGACAGATTATGGATTTCCTTGGCAGATTATGGATTAGCCTACGGGCTGGACTTGATGGATGTATTCCAAAGATAAATAAGATAACTTATTGTAAAGGAGCTTGTTTGACACTGTTTTTCTATGTCAAGTGCTAAGATTTCGTGAAGGAACCGGTGTCTAACTGGCTAATTAATGAAGTTATTTGACGCATGTCCAACTAAATGTGGTAGGTAATTTAGACAACTAAAGCAACCTTGAGGAAAGTGCGGTGGATGTGGCCATGGGTCCGTCCTATAGATGGGTGGTCCCGATTGGCCGATAACTTTTCTCAATCGGAATGGATGGCAAGGAGCTCTTCTCATAGGAAATGAACAGCAAGGGCGCTGACCTAGAGTTTAGTTTACTAAAATCCCGATTTATGTTGTTTTAGGGGAACGGAATGGGACTATGTCTTATGGGCAGAGAGGTCGAGCCTTGCATCCCTCTCGTTTCCCATTCTCCTTGAACCAAGTGCAGCATGGATCTGCTTCATTCCTGGTGTTTCTGTGTAAAGTAGTTTGCTTGGGGTTTGATGCTAGCCGTCATTTAGGAAAGTGACCATTAGGGAAAACCCTGATTCAGGTCGGTCTTAAGTGGGAATGACTAGAATACTTACCCTACGTGGCAGACGCGGGAAGTCCTAGATCGCAAACCCCGTAACATTCCATGGGAGTGCCGGGCGGAGCTTACTAGACTCTCTTTCCAATGGGCTGCTAAGACGTGTCTTGAAAGGGATCAAGTGGACATATTACATTTAAACATCATATTATATGCCCAAACTGCCACATATCATTTTGTATCCCAATCCTGCTTCTTTTTGGAGACTATCTTGGATAGGATACCCACAAGCTGCTTATTGGTACTTTCAACTTGTCCATTTGCTTGCGGATTATAGGGGGTCGTCTTGTTATGCTTGATTTTCCAAGCTTCAGTTAGACTTTTAATCACTTTATTTAAAAAATGAGTTTCACAGTCCGAGACTATTTCTTTTGACGGACCAAAACGGCAGATGATTTGCTCAAGTAGGAAATTGGCAGTCTCTTTTGCATTGTCCTGCCTCGTTGCCCTTGCTTCTGACCACTTGGTAAAGTAATCGGTTGCTAATATAATGTACCTCTTTTGAGTAGTAGACGATGGGGTAATAGGATCCACAAAATCAATGCCCCACTTCTCAAATGGAAGGATAGCCATAATAGGCATAAGTGGGCATTTTCTATTCTCTCTACTGTCATGCCTTTGATTGGTATCACATCTCTTGACATACTCAAAGGAATCTCTTAAATCTTTCTGTGCCATTAACTGCCCAGCAAAGTGCCCTCCACAAGCGGAGTCATGGAAATCTTCCAAAATAAAGGGGACCTTGTCAAGCATCACAGATCGGCGATAAATATCATCAACACCCTATTGATATAATGTGCTTGGGATCAAAGAAAATTTTAATGCATGTTGTTTAATTTTCCTCTTCTCCGATTTTGATAAAGTAGCTCCAATCTCTCCCATAGAAAGATAGTGCATTATAGCAGCATACCAAGAGGGAATAGACGCCGTATCAATCTTGAACAAAGTGTCCATGTCACTTTCCTCAACCACGACCTCTTTTGGTTCTTTGAAATCCACAAGACACTCTACAAAGCCCTGAAGCTTCGGCAGCTTGCTCTTAATCTCATAATCAAATTCGTGCAAAGTGATTAACCACTTTGCTAAATGGTTAGGCGGATGTAACATGTTCAATAACAATCGAAGCCCTTCCGCCTTCATTAAAAAAACCACCCTCTCATAAAGAATGTAGTGCCTGAGATTTTTGGTCGCAAATACCATCGCAAGGCACAACTTCTCCATATAGGTGTAGTTAATTTTCGATATGCCCAACTTCCAACTAGCAAAAGCTATCGGATGGTACCACTTTTCCTCCCGAATTTGAGCTAAACAACAGCTGATACTATACATGGTTGCTACTGAAAATATATAGAACATTTCACCCCTTTTTGGTGCTTTTAAAACAGGTGCTTTGGCAAGCTCCTACTTCACATCGTCAAAAGATACTTTGCAAGCATCACTCCATGAAAATTGACACTTAAAAGACAATAGCTTTGTCAGCGGTAATGTTCTTTTTTGCCAACGCACTGATAAACCTTCGATAGTAGCCTATTGATGACAAAAAGATATGCACTTCCTTTGGAGTAGATGGCAAACTCATGGCGACTATGACCTTGATCTTTTATGGATCAGTCGCAATCCCTATGGAACTGACCACATGGCCTAACAAGAGCCCGTAAGGAACTCCGAAGACGCAATTCTGTGGGTTAAAAGCTATTCCTAATTGTCTGTAATGCTCAAAACACTTGCACAAAATGATCAATGGTCTATCCCTTATGGTGACTACTCCCAGATCATCAATGAATACTTTCAGCTCCTCAAGGGAGATGTCACCAAAGGTCTTGTCGACTGCTTTTTGCCACGAACCAGGTGCATTACACAACCCAAATGCCATCACATGGTACGCAAAGGTACCAAAGACTATAATAAACATTGTTTTTAGCTTGCCTTGCTCAGCAATCACCATTTGGTTATACCCTGCAAAGAAGTCCATAAACAAATAGATTTCCCTACTTGCTAGTTGATCCAAAATTTGGTCAATAAATGGCAATGGGTAGTAATCTTTAACAGTCTGCTTATTCAACTCTCTAAAATCTATCTGCTTATTCAACTCTCTAAAATCTACACAAAGACGGATTTGATTATTCTTCTATTTCTTGATCACAACTGGTGAGCACCATTCAGTATGTTGAATAGGGAAGATCAAACCTACTTTACGTAACTTCTGTAGTTCCTCATACAACCCGTCCCTTAATTCAAAAGGCATACGCCTTACTTTCTGACATACATGGCGGGTACCTTCCTTTACAGGAATAGTATGCACAGCTAGACTGCGAGGAATACCCTGAAGTTCCTCATAGCTCCAAGCAAAAATGTCATGAAAATCTCGAATTAAGGACACATAATCCTCTCTTTCTTTTAAACTGAGCATGGACCCTAATTTGATTGGCCGTGAATCATTTAGCATACCAAGATCCAACTCAATAACGTCCACATCTCTTATTCGATCATGAGGCTCTATCGGCTCATTCAAGGTTATCTGATAAATATCCTCTGTAGTGGACCCTTCCTTAGATCCATCGCTCGATGATGCCTCACTACCAGATGGATCATCTACTGTTTCTAGTTCAGTGGAGGATAGTGGAGCTCTCTCACTTTGAGGAGACTGAGGAAGCATCCACTATTACACGATGGGCACCTCGACCAAAAATCACTCGACCAGTGGGTAAATCGACTTCACAGTCTGTTCGTAGAATCCATGGCTTTCCTAGCAAAACTCGATAGCTAGGACGTCCTGCAAACCTTATCACCCTAAAGTCCAGATATAGCATTCCATGCTCACAACTATAACGTGGACCTTAGTAATGCAACCTTCAGATTTTCTTAGACTATTATCAGCCATCCTACGAAGTGTGGAGCCGTCTTTTTGGATCTCTAGATCTAACCTCTCCATCAAATCTAAACTTATGATATTGATGGAGGATCCAGTGTCCACGATAGTGTGCTCCACTAATATTCCATCCACATATGCTGGAACCCTAGGGCAATGCTTTTCAGCATGATCGAACCAATCTTCCCCCACTCTAGCTATACCCAAAGGTTCTACTATATACCCTATACGTAGGATTTTCATGAATTCCTTGCGTACTCCTGGAGAAAGTTTAATCAATTGCAGGAGATTCACATTTGGCTTGACTTCGCAAAGGGAACTTGCTAGATCAAAGTTGTGGTAATTAGCCAAAGTTCTCTTCTCATGCCAAACCATTCTCTCCTTTGGTCTTTCCATCGGTTTTGGTGCCTCTTTTTTAGCCTTTACCTTCTTTCTTGGAAATCCTTTATCCTCCTTGGGATCGACTTTACTGCCAAACAGGTATTAATGGTCCACCTTTCATATCAGGATTCACGACTTTCTTTTCCCTAGCATCTTGCTTAGGGCTTCCCTCGACAGGTTTTACAATTCCTTTGTCACCCTCTTAAATCTTTTGACCTCTTGTTACGGCTCGTAGATTAAAAGTTTCAATGCCATTGACACATACAGCCTCAATAAGACTGACTCCACTGCCATGAGGTAACTCCTCTACAACAGCCTTTCCTCTTTGGAGTATCTGCCTTGGTCCATTGTCTTGCTGGAGATTGTTTCCTTGTGCACGATGGTTAACTGGACTCGGTTGTTTACTCCCTTGTTGGAGAGAACTGATCTTACTCCAATAGGTAGCAGCTAAGTGGCCAGACTTCCCTCAAATATCACATTTGACATTCGGGCAATTCCTAGGGAAATGTTGGCCACCACACCACTTATAGCTAAATCTTGAGGGGTCACCCTCTTCAGGGCGTCGGCTTCCCATCAAATTCTGTTGCTTCTTAAGGAAGTTGAGATCCACATCTATTTTTCGATACTGTTCAAATATCATATCGGTGTAGTATTTCATCATGTCCTTAACTTCACCAAGGACATTAGAAGCACTCGACTCATAGCCACGATCATCAATCTATCGCCCCATGGGCCTAGCCACTTGATTAGGAATTTTCCGCTAACCAACTAGGACAACATTAGGACTGATTGTTTGGTTTCCACCATTGTTTAGCGAGCCATCTGACTAGCCATAGGCATAGTCATGCCAGGAGGAGCTGGCAACATAGGAAAATTTGACATAATACTCCCTCTGCCACTCGTATTTAACATGGGGTCCCCTTGACTCCCATTGGTCAAGGCCAAATTATTACCATTCCAATTTATCCTTGTTGCATAAGCCACTTGCAAGCGCGACTCTACTCCTTCTGCTTGGGTAATGGTAGTGTCTATATTAGCCAAAGCAACACTACTCAGCTACACCTGGATATTAAAATCCAATCCATGTAGAAAAAATTGCAACTGTGTAGCCGTTGGAATGGGAATATAAGCATTAAGTTTGCGAAGAACTTGCTTTAGTTTCTTGACATATTCCTGGACATTCTCATTTGTCTCTTGGCGTGTTACATTCAGAACACGCAACCAATATTGCCCACCCTTATCAGGGGCAAACTCCCTATGGAAAGCCATAAAGAATTGGGCACTGCTAGCTATGGTTCCAGCTTCTAGACCGTGATACCACATTGCTGCTCTTCCTTTTAACGTCATGTTGAAGAACATCATTAGGTGTCATTCGTCTTGGATTCGATAGTTAAACGTGAGCGTTTGAAACTTCTTAATGTGGAGTTCTCCATCTTCTTCTACTAACCCATGGAAAATAGGCAACGATGCTCCTAATGTCGGTAAATTTGGTGTACCTACTGGAACTGCGATAGGATGTGCCATGGCTACAACCGGATTGACAACAGGAGTTTATGTAGGTAACACTACACCCCCACTTGTTGTGGGTTGATTAATTGGAAATAGGGAAGTACCAAGACTTCCACTTATACTCAAAGAACTACTCCTAACACCTAGGTTACTAGAACCACTGCCACTTATGTATATTGGGATGCTCCTTTGAGTAGAATAGCGTCTTACAATCTCCAACCGTCATCTAGCCCTCTCACAGCACATTCTGCTTTTTGTATTTCGGCTTGACGGTCCTTGTTAGAAGACATAAACCAACTATTTGGTCCCTAAAAACCCTAGGTTCGAGAACCACCACTTGTTGGTGGCTCCCGACAGATGCACCACTGATGGGACCTAAAATGGGCCGATACTAGCTATGGCACTAGTCGGACCTCATGCATACAATAAACAATCCCACCACACGGCCTCGCGGGCCAGGAGTGTCTAAAACTCACTTTGCACTAAATACTTATGACGATTTTGCATTTGTATCCAATATGTAGTCCAACGTTCCCCTTCCCTTTCCCTTAGAGGGAGATCCCATAACATATAGGCATAATGCCTCGTAATACACACATAGGGAAGCACCATTTGGCAGATTGTCGTGGCTTCACTACGACTCTCCTACACCTCAAAGATTAGCTCCAAGATGTGTCGCTAACACATACAACATTCGCACAAACTCCACTCTTTTATAATTCAGTGTTCCAAGAGATTTTTATTTTCCTCACAAAACTTTCCCCAATGGAAGCACCCGTCTAAACCTACATCTTAGGTTTCCTGTCCTCTCAGTGTTGGTCAAAGTTTATTAAACAAGTGCAATCCATTCTAGGAGATATCACATGGCATGCTTAATGCAAGGTGTATGGCAATTGTTCACAACCACTTTATGATTTTAAAAAAACCATTCATATGAGGTGCGCAAAACAGCCCTTTCATGGATTTTAACTAGTCGTTACATGTGCTGCGCTGCTTTAGGGACTAATACCGAAACTTCCATGCTACTAGTCACCTATATTTATTTATGACACGATCCCTAAATGCTATGCACAAAGAGGGAAATCAAAATTTGTATCTTTTCAGCAATTAGATCATCACACAAACTTTATCCCCCGCTCACCGTTTAGATGTTATTGCAATGCATAGGTGTAAATAGTTATTTTATATCATTTTTGTATGTAAAAAGCGATGAATACGGACTATAACACAAAGACAAGGCCAAACTGAGGCTTAACCCCATGCTTCAACCTTGCCAAACATTTACACACATGCATCTTATTTTTCCATTTTTTTTAACCGCGAAAAATCTAAATTTCCCTATTTTTTGCTATTTTTTCTATTTATTATTCATGAAAATTTGGTATTTTCTGATTTATTTGTATTGGCTTATCATTTTGAGTGAAACTTGACATTTTCTCTGATTTTATTCCATTTCCATCCCTTTTCTCCAACTCAAAATTAAAAAAACCACTAATTTCCATTAAAAATGACATTTTACAAGTTTTAAAGAATTAATAACGACTCTAAATCATTATAGGTTTTGCATTTCTGTAATTCCAGCCCTCAATCATGATGTAAACTAGTTTCAAACAAAATTTCATTGCATATGAACAACATTTGGACCATGAAACAACAAAAACAATCAAATTTCTTTGTAAAATTGAAGCATACTACGTGTCTTGCGTGTTGCAGGTTTTTTAATCATTATTCTGATTAGCCCACAGACCGACCAACAACCATTCTTCAGTGCTCAACCTATTTCCTCAGCCTCCTCTTCATCTTGAAGCAATCCAATCATAGCTGGACAAGCATTCTTTAGCCCCTCTTCTTCTTGACTTATTGCACATCAATAGCCTCTATGCAGGAGAGAGAGGAAGGAGAGAGAATGACTAGTTTTTGTTCTCTTCACTTAGTGCATCATTCTTCGATTGGTTTGTGGCAATGAAGGGCGAAGGATAGGAGCATTCTCGGCCCATGAGCATTCCTCCTACTTCTTGAGATCAGCAAATCATGATTTTGGGAGAAAAGAGGGGGCGCAAAAAACTGGCGCCCCCCCAATCGTTTCATTTTCGTGGGATTTTGAGCCTCAAGCTCTTTGTTAAGAGCTTTAAGGATTAATCCCCAAATATCTAGTTCATGACTTTGGTTTCACACCTCTACCAAATGGATTTTTCAGATTTGAAGGGGCAAATGACATTAGATTCGAGATCCGTCTAGATGGGTGGCTCCATGGCATCGAAATCTACAAAGTTGGGCCCTGTCATGCTCTTCCCCGCTTCCAGATCTAGTAGCTACTTCACAACCCCAAACCTTGCGGGGATTAAATGGGGGATCAAATGACCTCGGAATGGAGATCTGATACTTGCGTTGGATTCTTAATGTTAGTTTACATCTAGGAAAACTCTAGCTCGGCCATCCGCCACCATTTGATTCTCCATGAAAATAAACACTAGTGCTTTAGGGACTTGCTGCTTAAAATCGTACTGATTGCCACCGCCGCCTTTGACGAAGTCTATTGTTTCCCTTGATATTCATAATTTTTGGCTATTTTTAAGCACTTGTCGACACCAAAAATCATATGTCAGGAATGCATTGCACTTGTTTAATAAACTTTGACCAACGCTGAGAGGATAGGAAACCCAAGCTGTAGGTCTAAACGGGTGCTTCCGTGGGGGAAAGTTTTGTGAGGCAAATCAAAACCTCGTGGAATGCTGAATTATGAAAGAGTGGAGTTTGTGCGAATGTTATATGTGTTAGCGACGCATCTTGGGACCAATCCCTGAGGTGTAGGAGAGTTGCAATGGAGCCACGACAATCAGCTGAGAGGTGCTTCCCTATGTGTGTATTATGAGGTATTATGTCTATATGTGGGATCTCCTCTGAGGAGAAGGGAAGGTGAACGTTGGACTACATATTGGGTACAAACGCAAAATCTTCTGAGCTGGATCTTGGTATGCTAAATGATTCGTTGCCAATTAAATTAGGGTCCATGCTCAGTTCGGAAGAGAGAGATGACTATGTGTCCCTGATTCAAGAGTTCTACGATATCTTTGCTTGGAGTTATGACAAACTTCGGGGTATTCCTCCCAGTCTAGCTGTGCATACTATTCCTGTAAAGGAAGGTACCCGTCGTGTACGTTAGAAAGTAAGGCAAGAAGAATAATCAAATCTGTCTTTGTGTGACTTTAGAGAGTTGAATAAGAAGATTGTTAAAGATTATTACCCATTTCCGTTTATTGACCAAATTTTGGATCAATTAGCGGATAGGGAAATATATTTGTTCATGGACTGATGCACGAGCACATGTAGCTACGCTAGGCATATTCGCTTTGGTGTATTCATAATTTTTGTGTGGAGCATTGTTTGATTGCTTGCATTGCATGGATCCAACATTGCATATTTTCTTGAATCATGAGTGGATAAGCATGAAGTTTGTTTCAATGCATATTTATTGTTAGGGAACATTGCATGGAAGATAAGATTCTTTTGGCAAGATCATGAATATGGCTCGCTAACCTTGAGTCCATAGAAGTAATGTTGACTTCATCAAAAGTGATTATCCCATAGGTTCGACAATTCTAAAGAAAACTTGGACCAATGTTGCTTAATTTTGTTTGTTCTTGATTTTGCATGTTGTATTCTCTAAAAAATATGAAAGAAAACTAGAAAATACAATGATATAATATTTCTCACAAAACATGCAAAACCCACAAGTTGCTGTTTTGATAAAAATAATGGAATTTGGGGTTTTCATTGAGTGTTTTGGGGTCATATGGGATAAGAATTGGTATGAAAATGATAATGAGTGTCCTTGATCAATAAGAACTCATAATTTTGAGATATCACATTTTTATGAATAAATAAATAGTAAAAAATAGGGAAAATAAGAAAAAATTAGTTTTTGTGCCTAAAATTTTAGGAAAAAACACATTTTATGTTCATGAAACGTATAACAAGGCTGGAGCATGAGGATTAAGCCTCAATCAAGCCTGCTTCTTCTTTGCCACTGATGCACTGTCTTAGTCCCGATCTACATCCTCCATTGCTCCAGCATCATCATTTGCTCCAGATTCCTCATCACACCCCTCCCCCTTCCCTCTTGAATTGATGCATACGAACAACAACAAAGAGGAGAGAGGAGAGAGGAGAGAGGAGAGAGGAGAGAGGAGAGAGGAGAGAGGAGAGAGGAGAGAGGAGAGAGAAATACTAAAAGATCAAACTGCTCATTTCTCCATGAAAATAGGCAAGATTACAACCATCTCCTTCCTCTCTCTGCCTTGATCAGGAATCTCTCTCTCTCTCTCTCTCTCTCTTTAAAAACTTGTTGATTTGAAAGACATCAATCGGATTTGGAGAGGGCACAAAAAATTTTGCGCCCCCTCCTTGTCGTTAGTTTTTTATGAGTTTTAGGCTTCTTTTAATAAGCCTAAGGTTAAATGATTAAAAGAACCAGTTTAGCTTGGCATGTTCACACTGGATCGCAAGTGGATATTTTGAGAGCATCAAGCTGATACAAAAAGTACACGACTAAATGCTCCATAGCTCTCACTCTACCCCCTAACAAAACCAAGGCATGAAATTCACAAGGGATAGGCCCATCATAATTTGGCAGAAATCTAGAGCAAGTCTCTAACCAACTGCTTTAACACAGACTCACTAAAAATCCTATCAAAGAGGTCATCCTAGTGGTGGTTTGAAACTACCTACCTAACTTAGGACAACTAGACCAGGATCTCCTATAGCAACATGGTCATCATAGTTTCTTATTATAACCCATGTTCCGTTCAAGGTTTCACACTCAAGCATGTAAAAAGGAGAGATCTGAGCATAGAGTGACCCAAGGAGAACATGGCATCGGTCTCAGGTCCTCGCTTGGTACCCAAGAACCTACCAAGCTCACGCGAGGCGACACGTAATCCTTTTTCTAAGGCTCACTTTTATTTTCACTCCAACCTTCCTTATTTTCCTTCTTTTTCAGCTAGATGCCATTCCTAGGAAGACAAGGCATCGGTCCTCAGTCTACTCACTCATCCCCAGAAACCTACCAAGCCTCTGTAAGGCGATAAGCAACTACTTCTATGATTTTTTTTTCCTTTTTCTTGTCTTATTGAGGGGTTAGATCCCATTTGTACACACCTCTGTAACTTGTATCTTTAGATAGATTTAGAACTTGCTCTTCTTTTCATATTTTCGCAGGCTTCGCTAACTACCCCACACTAGCACGGACTCCTACAACAGTCACCTAGCAGGTCAACAGAACAAGGTCACTAAGACTACCCTCGATCACAGGTCCTTATTGCTTGACAATGTTCTAGCAGGAGGTAGAGAATTGCTCAAATCTCCCTTAGATATACCTAACCAAATTCTAGGAATCCATGCCTTAATTTTGCCGGTCCCCAAACAAATGAAAAGAAATTTACCCCCACATACATATATAACATTATACTTAAGGAAAAAACCTGGAAAGGGGACGATACCACCTAGAATGGCCACAAGAAGCTCCTTCACAGCAAAGGCTCCCTCCAGTGACTTTGTCCAACCTGTGTGATGCAATCACTAAAACAGAAAACCATTAAACATACTTGCACCAAACAAACATATGGCCCTCTTGGCTTAATGAAATAAAACATTTCATTACAACCTAATTGGCCCTCTTGGCCTAATGAAATTAAGCATTAAAACCCTAAAAAGAACCGGCCCTCTTGGTATAATGAAATAGAACAAAATAGATTGTATACAACCCCCCTTTTGAAATCTTGCTAATATATGACAAGATGCTCCATCCCAAGGAGGAAGTAGGGCTCTTGCCCTAAACTAAATGCATCAGATTGTGACCCATGCCTCGTGCATACGTAGCAAAGAGGTGTACGTATAAGGTGTCGTCTGACCAACCTATGGGTCCAAGATAACAAAGAAAAATGGGTCTCGGCTACTCTTTGCATCACCCATACTAACCATCACCTGCCATATTGGGCATGTTCTAATAAAATCCCCTATAGTTGACCAGGTTCTATCTCATCATTAATAGATATATCCAATCTAGGACCACAACTGAAGAAAATGTATTCTTCATAAGCGAAGTTTTCTAGTGAGTCCACAAACTAATTCCAATAACGTGGAACCAGCTTAAGAGACACACTCTCTCAAATCCCTCGAGTAAGGTCATAGAAATGCGATAATACATAGAAAGAATGAGATTTCATACTGTGTAAGTCCCATTTAGTTGGCTCAATATCAATTGGGAATCCCCTTTTACTAACAACTGATGGATACTACCTCTCTTAGCAATATTCAAGCCCATGATGAATTCTTTGTATTCCACCATGTTATTGGTAAATCCATCCTCGAGATAAATAACTAATTTCATTAGGACTCTACGTCTGGGATCTCTAATAACTACCCCTATACTCCCTTTCTTGTTGGGACCCCTGGACGCTCCATCAAAGTACATTATGTATATCCACAATGGGTTCACATAGCCAACCATCGTCACCTCTACTCATAATTATGATAATCAAAATTTAGCATATTCAAAGGATGTACTAAAGACTCCATCCCACCTTCTTTGTTGAATATAACAAGGATGCTTGACACAAGTCATAAGCAGTGATGACACAAGACTTTGATTTCCCAAATTAATGATCTGTCCTCTTGCTTAATCACTTTCTATCCCTTACTCCACCGGATAAGGTTTCCCTGATGATATCGCTGCTCCAAGTATGGGTGTTCTAAGTAAGGAATAAGCCGCCCCATCAACCAATATTTTCTCTTGCAGGTTTTTGATCAACCCAACATTGGCATGCAAGGTATTTTTTTTGTTATTGCATTTAGAAATAATAAGGTTTAATATTATTAAGATTAACCTTATTTTTAAACTCCACTCCCTCAAGATGAGTCAATAATGCCGTGGACTTATTTTTCCCTATTCTTACGATCTTATAGTAGGGACACCATCCCATTTGGGCTCAAGTTTTCCTGGAAATAGATCTCTACGTGCATCGTAATATAGAACTAACTATCCATTCTTAAAAGTACACTTTTTCACTTTAAAATCATGCAATTGTTTCATCCAATGCTTAGCTACTTCTTGGTGCAACAGACTCTACAATTTGAGCTCATCTAAGTGGGCTAGAGTCTTAAAGCACTCGAAGAGGGCATCCTCGTCACTCAAAGTATGATTGATTGTGAATCTTATAGTTGGCAACTCAATCTCTAGGGGCAGAACACACTCCTCCCCATAGACTAACTTGAATGGGGCATGGCCAATGGCTCGTTTAAATGTTGTGTTATACGCCCACACCACCAAATATAGTTTCTTATCCCAGTCTCGCTTCTTTTCTAACACTATTTTTGATAGAATACCCACAAGTTGCTTATTTTAGTACTTTCAACTTACCCATTCGCCTATGGGTTATAAGGAGTTGTCCTGTTGTGCTTAAATTGACACACTTTAGTCAAGATTTTAATCATATTGTGCTTAATTTACTCTAATAGAAAACTCGGAGTCTCCTTTTACATCATCCTTCCTTGTCACTCATGCTTCTGACCACTTTGTAAAATAGTCACTCGCTACTATGATATATCTCTTCTATGTAGAAGAAGACAGGGTAATAGGGCCCACAAAGTCGATGCCCCACTTCTCAAATAGAAGTATAGCCATAATTGGAGTAAGTGGTCGCTTCCTATTCTCCCTACTGTCATGTTGTTGACAAGTATCACATCTCTTGACATACTCGAATGCATCTTGGAAAATGAACGACCACCAATATTCAGCTCTTAAAGGTCTTTTTGCAGTTAGCTACCCAGCAAAGTGCCCTCCGTAAGTGAAGGCATGGCACTTTTCCAAAATAAATGCAACCTCGCCAGGCATCACACATCAGAGATAGATATCATCAATCCCCTATCAATATAATATTCCTACGATCAAGGAATATTTCAAAGCATGTTGTCTAATTTTCCTTTGTTCTAATTTTGATAAATCGGCTCCAATCTCTCGTACTGATAGGTTATGGTGATAGTAGCATACCAAGATCGAATCGAGGCCGTATCAAATCTCAATGTTTTCTCAATATCACTTCCTTCAACTAAAGTCTCTTTCGGGTCCCTGAAATCCACAAGGCATTCCACAATACCCTGCAACTTTGGTGGCTTACTCCTGATCTCATAATCGAACTCCTGCAAAGTGACTAACCACTTTGCTAAACGATTAGGCAGTTGTAGCTTGTTCATCAGCAATCTAAGCCCCTCCGCCTTCGTATAGAAAACTACCTTCTCATATAGAATGTAGTGCCAGACTTGCACTTGTGTGTCGCTTCAGGTACGTCTTCAAGCATGCGTAACTAGAGTAATGCATTCCAAAAATGCTCTGTGTACTGAGGAATAGATTCACAATCCCGTTGTTGAAGAAGCTCCCATTGCTTTATGGCTTTCTCATTAAATTGTGGAGGGAGGAAATTCTGCATAAACTTCTTCTTGAAATTCTCCCAGGTAGTGGGACAATCTATACTCTTGCGTACCACAGTACACCAAAGAGATGCTCTATCCACTAAATGATTAGTGACACACTTGATTTTATCTTTTTCTGCATAGGTTTCCTCATGAAAGTAGTCGTCAAACTGACTAATGAATGCAAGAACAGTTTTTCCCTCTCGAGTGCCATTGAAAGTACGGAATTTGAAATTTCTTTTACTTGTCTTTGATTCCTTGCGGATGGTTTGAGCTTCGAGAGACGCGTCAATGGTACATCGAATAAGATCTTCAGATTGAGGTTCCTCTTTGTCGGTAGTGGATCTTTGTAAATTTGCCAATTGAACTTGCAATGCTTGCCTAGCTCGTCGTTCTTCATCCAATTGCATCATAATTAAGTCCAGGTTTTGCTCCATCGTAGGTTCAGGTAGGTCGCCTTCAGCCATTAAATCATCCATATGTGGTTCTGTCATCCTGCAAAACTCAAAAGACCTCTCACTCTCAAAATCAAATTAGCGGGATTAGCGTAGCTCAATGTAGTGGCTGATGCATTAAGTAGAAGACTTGCCATTCATAATATTTCTGTTATATCATTTGATTCTTTGATTGTTATGAAAGATACTTATCATCAGGATATTACTTTTCATGCTGATTGGAACAAATTAGTTCAAAATAACTTGATTCCTATTGATTCACTATCTTATAATGATGGATTCATGTTTTATGAAAAGAGATTATGTGTTACAGTTCCATTCAGATCTTTTGTTTTGAATGAGATTCATTGTCCCCCATATCAAGGTCATAGAGGTATCATATCTACTTTACGTACATTAACTGAAGATTTTTATTGGCCGCATATGGACACTGATGTATCTAACTTTGTTTCTAAATGTTTGATTTGTCAAAGAGTTAAGAGACATCATGGTAAACAGTATGGATTACTTATGCCTTTATCTATTCCATCTAGACCATGGGAACAAATTTCTATGGATTTCATTACTGGTTTACCTAATACTAAATCTAACCATGATATGATTTTGACAATAGTAGATAGGTTTAGTAAACAAGCATATTTCATTCCATGTAAGAAAACTTTAACAGCATCACAAGCAACACAATTGTTTTTGAAAACTATTTTCACTAACCATGGATTACCAAAAGTTATTCTTTCTGATCGTGATTCTAGATATTGTACCAACTTTTGGATTACTCTGTTTGCTAACCTTGGCACAAAGATTGATTTCTCATCTGCATTTCATCCTGAAACTAATGGACAAACAGAAGCCACTAATAGCACTATTCTAGATCTTTTACGTGCTTATACTATTTCTAAACCACAGACATGGGATACACATTTGCATTTATTACAGTTTGCATATAACAATACACCACATACATCTACAAAGAAAGCACCATTTGAAGTCATTTATGGTTATAGATTGTCTACACCTATTGCATCTTTATCAAATAGAATTCAGAGAGCTGATGATATTGCTAGTATGCATAATACTATTTTTGATGAAGTTAAAGCTATGATTGCCAAAGCCCAGCAATCATATACCAAACAAGCCAATAAGGGAAGAGAAGCAATGAATTTCAAAGTTGATGACTATGTTTGGTTGAGAATAGAAAAACATAGACTACAAAGTGTAGATAGACACCCAGTTGTGAAATTAGCCCCTAGATTCTATGGACCATTTAGGATCATTCATAAAATTAATGACAATGCATTCAAGTTAGAATTACCACCTCATTGGAAAATTCACAACACATTTCACATTAGTTTATTACGACCCTTTAGAGGCCAATTACCTGTACACCCTGTTTATGAAAACCCACCTTTGTTAGAGGAAGAGACTGAAATACTTGAACCTGAAGCTATCATAGACACTGACTTTATGACCACTAGAACTGGCCGAAGATAATCTAGATATCTAGTTAAATTTAAGAACCATCCTGTAGAGGAAGCACAATGGATGCACGCTAGAGACTTAAACGCTTTCCCCACTCTGTTAGCTCCACATTGAGCTAATAGCAATTGAGGTCAATTGCTATCCCACCCAGGGGGTATGATGCCAGGAGGCATATTTCACGGTGGATTTTGTGCCACGGTGGATTCCGTGAGGTTTTACGGTGGATTCCGTAAACTTTGATGACCGGGGCTCATACACAAAGTGGATTCTTTGTGCAAGAAGTTGATGGGGACGCCTGTCCTTTTCGGGCGTTTCATTAATTTAGTGTGTACATGGGTGATTCCATAGCGGGTGATTCCGCAAAATGCATATTAAATTAATAAATGTTTATGAGTTTAGAGTGCGCACTCGTAATAAATTAAGGTTAGGATTGATTTCTAACCAGTTGATTTATTTATGTAGCTGAAGACTGCTAGGTATTCACTTTTGTCGCTTTAATTGTATTATTTTACTAACGATTGTGAATGCTTCAGTTGATGTGTAGAGATAGCAGCAGTGGCAGAGGAAAGCATTGGAGGATAGCGAGTATTCGATTTATTGATTACATTTTGATCGGCGCATACCTTAGGCATGGCGCCTATATTTTGTCGCACCTATTTATTGAGGCATTGGATATTTATTATTATTTTGTATGCGCATGGGCGCACGATTATGTTATTTGTACTTGGACATTGTATTGGGCATGCCAGACTCTTTGGGCACCATCCGTTCGCTTTATTCCTATTTTGTGCTAAAGCAAACTCAAAAGCTAAAAGCTTGCGATTTTGTAATTTGGGCTATTATTTGAGCTTGAAGATGATTAATACATAAAATACATGCTTTGTAGAGCGCTCACACAAGGCATGGGGGGAGATTGCACCCAATTGGTCTCTTGTTCATGTCGTACATGCTTTTTACATTGAATTTTGTGCAAAAAGTAGAGTTCTATTGTTCTTGGGGACTTCCGGCATTCACCACGCGAGCGTACAGCATCTGATCTGCACACCACAAAGACCCTGCGGATGCGATCAGCAATACGAACTGTGAAAACCATGTAATTAATATTGTGTATAAACAAACGGAGATTCTGAAATCTAATATGCAGAATCATGCCATACGCAGCCTCATACCGTACATACCTGACACATCTTATGCCAATCATGGGATTTGAGTCCTGTCAGTTGGTTATCCTTTGTGAATGCTGTCTTGAGAGAACGCATTAGGCCAGCCGACGTGCGAAAGGACTTGATGTTTTCCTTTACTCGTGGCACTTCATTGCCAGACAAAACCCAAGGAGCGCGCGGCAATTGCACTCGACCGTCGACGCCACTTACAGGCCAATATGGTTCAATATTTCCCACTGCTTTCAAATCCATCCTCGCTCCTAGTGTGTCTCGCTGCCCAGTGAGGTGGTCCCATAGCAAGCTACCCACATTCTTAAAAATGTGCATGGGATCTAAAAGGTGGTTAATTTTCAGTTTTTCCCAATAAGTCAGCTCGTAGAAAATTGAGAAGCGCCGCATTCCACTGGGAAGCGAGTCTTGGTCCACCATCCTGCGATCAAACCAGCTCAGTGTGTTCATTCTCGCAGGAGGGTGACCAAGAAATCCTTCTCTCATGACATGACCCTCTGGAAAAAAAGCTCGATGTCCCTCAAATACCATCTTCTTCATAAATTTTGACATACGAGTATCCAACCTTGGTCCACACAGAGGACATGCATGTTAACCTGACGTGACTAGCCCTGCAGAACACACATGTACAATGAGGCATGTCATAACACCAACATTGCTCAAAGAAAAAGGCTAGCAAAACAAGAAAACACGCTTTACCAGAGCATTCTCCATAACGTGGAAAGTCATGCATGGTCCACATAAGAATTGCCCTTATAGTTGCGGATCACCTACCAATATGTTTGCTCATGTCCTCCACTACAATTCCCTCCCACAACTCCTTTAGCTCATCAATCAGTGGAGAGAGGTAGACATCCATATTCTTGACTTTTTATCGTCCAAGCAGAAGCAAGCTGAGCAAAAGGTGTCCTTTCTTGGTGGAAAGCCATGGCGGTATATTGTAGTTAACAAGGACCACGGGCCATACACTATAGGAGGTGGAACGTAAACCAAAAGGATTTACCCCATCCATGGTGGCAAGACCGAATCGTAGATTCCTCACCTCCTTTGCAAAGTCAGGGAAAGTCTTGTCAATGTGATGCCATGCTTCTGAGTCAGCTGGTATACGATGTACACCATCAGTGGATAGATTTTCCACATGCCATGTATCAACTTTGCAAAACTCTTGGTCCAAAAAATGTAACGAACACGCGATATCAGCGAAAAGTGCCTCAAAACCTTCTGCCGAACAGTCTGTCCTTGCAAGTCATTTCGATACCTGTCCACACCGCACTTGGGACATGTGGCCAACAATTCAAACTCTCCCCGGAAGAGAACACAATCATTGGGGAAAGCATGAATGCAATTATAGTCCATGCCTAGCTTTTGCAGCACTTGTCTTGCATCATCACGAGACTCAGGCATCGTGTTTTGGGTAGGCAAAATGTAAGATTTCAACATTCTACAAATTGCAATGAAGCATGTTATTAGAGTATTACATAGAACATTTTAATGGTTTTCAATAAAGAATCATACACATCATAATATACCTAAATAGCTCTGTCACACTCGCATCGCTCCATCCATACTTTGTTTGTATGCTCAACAATGCAAGAAGTGTCTTCAAACGGGATACCCCACTCCCATCATACAATGGAATGGCAGCCTCCGCAATTAAAGGATCTTGGGATTCTGAGTCCATTGGAAGCAATTATTCGATCATGTCCTCTAACTCGGGCTCCAAAAAAGTAGGAGGATCATCCATGTCTCCAGCATTCTCACCCATGGAAGGGGGTTGAGAGTTATCACCTTCTATGAGACAGTTAGTTATCTCGCATTGCGTGCATGGACAGGGGACACGTTGATTGAGCCAAGCCTCATGATCACCACCATGTTGGTCATGAGTGCTAGACATCTTGACTGCGATGTAATGGAATGATAATTTAATAATGATTCTATATTATATATTGGGACCACTCCACTATATATATTTCAGGTATTTTTTTAAAAAAATTTGTACCTATCTCTTTGATTTCGGCTCTAAACTTATCTATCTTTGAGGTCGGCTCTAAATTATGCTCACACACATACATTTTTATAACAGTTAATAGATCTTCCACTATGCCTTGAAAGGCACAACTCCTTTTGAAGCCTTTATTGGTCAAACGCTAGTAGTGAGTTGTTTGAAAGTTTTTGGAAGCATTACTTATGCTCATAGAAAGAAATTAGACTCTAAATCTCTCAAACGTATTCTCATGAGTAATAGTAACATCACCAAAGCATTTTACTTTTATGATCCTAGAAAAAGAAGTATTTCTACATCTAGAAATATCATTGTGGATGAATATGTAGTTTAGAAAGATCTTGCAAAAGATACAATCCAAACAAAACAATCATCTCATTTCTCTTTCACTACATCTCTATCTCTCTCACTCTGTCTCTAAAATTATAATCATGTAAAACAAGCATCCCCCTTCACACTCCTTTCCATTTCTCTTTCTTTCAACACTTCCTACCCTATATACATTGCAAAGATTGAAGAGAACCAACACAAGAAAAAATATAAAAACACTCTCTTCCATTTCTCTCTTTCAACACTTCCTAACCTACATTGCAAATTAAAGCAACACAAAGATTGAAGAAAAACCAACACTTTCTAACCTACATTGCAAAGAATAAAAACCAACACAAGAAAAATTTTGAAAACACTCGCTTCCATTTCTCTCTCTTTCAACACTTCCTAACCTACATTGCAAAGCAACACAAAGATCAAAGAGAAACCAACGCTTTCTAACCTGCATTGCAAAGCAAAACAAAGATTGTAAAGAAACCAAAACAGAGCATACCACCGTGCTCTCTTCTTCTTCCATGACCTCTTCATGCAGGCGATGCTCCTCTCCTCGCATGCGGCTCACGGCTTGCTTCCTTGCTCACCTCCCTCTCTTGCTCACCTCCGTTTCTCTTTCTCTCTGCCATCGCGCGCGCGTTTGAAAGAAACATTCGGGTTTTCGCAAAATGTTACCACAGTAATTTGTCGCTATTAGCGTCGCTATTTATGTCGCTATTTGCGTCGCTAAATAGCTACGCTAATAGCAATGTTTTTAGCGACGCAGATACCCACGCTAATAGCGATGCTAATACCGACGCCGAAAAAAAAACGTCGCTACTTAGCGCTGCTATATGTGTGTACCCTTGTAGTGTTAACAAAATCTAGCTCCAATCTATCTAGAAAAACACCAATCTTAACCAAGATAATCAAGTTCTTATGCCCAACAATTTCAAAATAATGACAAAAATAATTCCTAGTCTAATCAAATACAAAAAATCTAACTAAGAAACCAATGAGATATATAGTCACTCAAACAATCAAATAAAAAAAATTCTACCTACAAGATGCATGACTAGGGATTTTCAATTTATACAAAAATATGTGACATATTTAGCCCACCCCTAGTCTACAAGCATTTGTGCACAACACTAGCCTTCATAAAGTAATGCTATATCTATCATCCATTCAATTTCCTCATTTTTTGCTCTTCTTGCTTATGTCTTCTCCACTCTTCCAATTTTATTGTCATTAGTCTAGATACATACTTCTTGAATCTATACCCACTGATTCTTTGTTTATGTGCTTTTCCATCTAAGTCAATCCTACTATGCTACATCAACTATGTAGCAAGAGGTCTCCAATGGCACATGCTAATGTTGTAGTAGGTTAAGACACTTTGAATATAAGTGTAACAAGTGCAACATGAAAATAAGGCCCTGTAGGCCCAAGTCCACCAATAGTAGCAAGAAGAGCTTCAAGAGTAGGATAGCATCTAATTTACGCCTATTCATGAGGCCCTATTAGATCTCGTTGTGATGAGTGCCTCCAAAAATAATTGTTGTGAGTGGGGGTGTATTTTGCATTCCTACATGAGAGTCATACCCACAACCCCAACAATAGCCCATATGTCCATTAATCTTGCCACATTCCAAAATACATTTATCTTACAAAAGAAGTCTAAGAAGGGGGGAGAAGACCAATGCATAGAGGAAAAAATGGTGAGTTAGTGCACAAAGACAAAATAGGTGGAGCACGACATCAAGCTATATATCGAAGTCAACAACTGAAAGGGAGACTAATGGAGTTTGAAGCCCTAACATCTAAGCACATGATACACATCTACACGCTCTAAGATGAAAGGATTGAGAAATTGACACAGCAACTCGTAATGGTAAGAGTGGAGTGTGATTATCTCCAGTAAGTTGCACAACTTGGCACTTACTACTTGGAGATCCTAGCGGCAAAACTCTACACTTATCAGTTCTCATAGGCTCTACACTAGGCCCATATAGATCTCTAGCTTCAATGCAACAACCTCTACTTCTCCCCTTTCTTGCTCTTACCTTTGGCTCCTCCTGACCCACAGGATGTTGAGATTTGACATAAAAGGATTGGCCATGTTAATGTACAAAAGTTGAAATCTATGCAGCAGAAGGAAGTGGTACTTAGATTGCCCAAATTCAAGTATAATGACTTTAGCAATGTATGCCTTGCATGTCAGTTTGGAAAGCATGCACAATTTCCATTTATGACACATGTAAATAATAGCTCGAGACCCTTGCAGTTGATTCACTCTAATGTTTGGGGTCCATCTCATAATGCTTCGTTTGGAGGTGCTCGTTACTATGTATCTTTCATTGATGATTTTAGCAGGTACACTTGGTTGTACATATTGAAACATAAAGATGAAGTGTTTGATACATTCAAAGATTTCAAGAAGCATGCTGAAAATGATTTGGGCTGCTATATCTCTTGTCTTAGGTTAGATGGAGGTGGAGAATATGTTTCTAAAGATTTTGATAGATATCTTGCAAAGTACGAGATTAGAAGACAGCTTAATTAGAGCTAGACACTACAACAAAATGGTGTAATAGAGAGGAAAAGAAGGATACTAATGGAGTCAGCTAGAGCTATGCTGAATGAAAAGTGTTTGCCTGATGCTAGGGCTGTGAAGCAGTGGTGATTGTTATATATGTGTTGAATGGAACCCCTACAACAAGAAATCATGGTGTAACACCTTATGAGAGGTTATATGGTTTTAAGCCTGACATTAGGCACTTAAAGGTCTTTGGTTGCATTGAATGCATGCATACTCCTAATGAAATAAGGAAGAAATTGGATCTTGAGGTTGTCAAGAGCGTGTTTTTTGGTTATGCATAGGACAGGAAGGCCTATAAATGCTATGAACTCCATATTCAGGAATTTGGGAATTTCCCATCAATATGGGAATTCCAAATCAAAATGGATTTCGTGAATTTTGGGAATTTCATTAATTGGAACTTGGTGTAATGGAACATATTACTACTTATGGTTGTTTCCAAGAGATTGAAAAAAACTCAAAAATGTGGTGTTAATAAACACCTTGGTTTTAATATCCTTGAAAATATTTAAGGAAAATCTTCAGTTGATGGATTCTTGTAGACTTTCTTTAGCCTTCAATACAACCTTTGGGCGAAATTTAAAATTTTTGGGAGATTTTGTATCTTTCTTTATCCAAGAGAAGACAATGCTATCTATTGTTTCACACGCTTCAGGATCTTTTTTGTTGCACATCCAATATTTATCCCAACAATTAAAATACACCTCTGCAGTTGTAGCATTTTGATGATTACAAACTGGTGCCCAATATTGTATATGTACCTTGTTGAAGTTTTTGGAATTTCTATTTGTATCGACCTCACTTTGTGCAACACCAAGCCATATTGGATATACTGGATTTGAACGTCTAACAAGCACAAAGTCATCTGTCTTAACGTCAAGCATTAGTTCAAATGCATGTTTGGGTCATTTGTTGAGAGGACCACAATAGTGATCATTCAACTCTTCCAATCCAATAAAGTCATCTACATTATCTACATCTATATTGGTTACATCACTTTGTGTTCTTGGCCAAAAAATCTATGAAAAATAAATCTTCTTGGACATTTGGATTTTGAAGAGTGTAGATCATATGTTTTCAATAATCAATCACTTGTGTTATAAACTTTGTGAACTCTACTTCAGGTCCTTGTAAATAATAATCTTTAACTCCACTTATTACTTCTTGATAATCCTTAACGTACTCAAACATGGGAAGCAACATTGGAACACCCTTTGGAAGAGTAGGCTTTCCTGTAAGGTCTCTCTTCCATAATTCAATGCCACACCTTTGCACGAACCACCAATGTTAGAACCCCCATGAAAAGTACGAGCAGCCACAATCACGAACATTGACAATGAAGATGAGGAAGCTATAAAACTTGCTTATCTCCGCATCACGATCACTGCCAAGTAGACATGGACTCTCAATGCCTTGATTGATGAGGGAGAAAACTTCAATGTCTTAGCCCACGATCATTGGACCCATATTGGCAAACCACAATTACAGCATCCCACTACCACCAAGCTGAGCCCATATGGGGGCCAATCATACGCATTCCTAGGAAAGTGCAAGGCCGCAATTTCTATCGAGTTTGAGAGCATAGCTATGACGTTTTATGTGTTGCCAAACACTAAAGATGCAAGCACGGAGTTGCTACTAGGTCAAACCTTTAAAAATAAAGCTCACTGCAATGTCGATTATGAGTCGCAGCTTGTTCAACTAGCCATTGGCAATATCCTCATAGTAGGAGCTTTCAACAAGGTCTACGCGACTCCTACAAAACCCGCTACTTGACCAGTAGAAACACCTGCATCCAAGTCTAAGGAGGGGGGTTGTGATTTGTTACAACCCTCCAAGCCTCTATGCCAATAGCCCGCTACGAACAAAGCCAATGCCCATGAACCCCAATTCAAGTGATGTACCTCGGTGGTAGGCTCTGATGTTTAGGCAGTCTAGGAACTTTGGATGCAACTTGTATTCATGATAGGTGTATCTCCTTGCATATAAAACCAAAATTGAAGAGGTTTTGAGTGACCAACAAGTGTATCCTTGGAATCACACAAGTATCCCTCAATGTATCTCTTAAAGTCCAGTACATGTGTCAATAAGAAAGGTGTAGGACTTGTCATCTAGCATGATTGAAAATGTTGCATAAGATGAGGAAAAGTGAAGGTCATGCTCATCCTTAGCTTCTCTAAAAATTTGCTAAACATTGTATCAATGTCTTCATGTGTATGACCCACCATGAGAAACCCAAGCTAGATCATCTTGAATGTTCCTCATGCAACAAGCAATGATAGATATGCAAAGAGATATCAATTTTTATTTTGTGATCCACAATTATCAAGTTAAAGTAGTAAGTTCTGTAGCAATCGTTTGAAATGATGATGGCCATCCTGTGGTGTATTATATTCCATGCATGATTTATTTTGTGCAACACCTTGATGGTGGTCTACTACTTTTTTTGAGTTGAGGGCATTTAGTAGCACAGAGGTTGATCTCAGCATTCCATCTACTTGCAGATCACCATTTGCATGCATGTGTAGTCGCTCCAAGTTCCTAAAGCACAATGACAATGAGGCAATTGCAAAGTTAGGATCGTGAGGCCATAGATCGAGTGAGAAATGTCCATATCTACCTTCTCCATGTCCATGTGCAATCATGTCTGTTAAAGAAATTGATAGTTGAGTAGATCTTTCAATCTCTTTTGATCGAAGCCTTAACCTAGAGATAGTTGTCTTTTGCTGGTCCATTTTATCATATATGATGCACAGGTTTTTATCTGGATCTAATTCTGAGGCCAAGCGCCAACTGTAGTATATGTTTCAACAACTTTGTTGTTGTAGCATGTGACATTGATGCTTCTTTAAAAGCACATTTCGCTCTTGAAGACACTTTGTTGCTCCAAGTTGCTCTTTGATCTCTAAGAAAATACTACATTTGGAGAACTCCCCTTGTTTCCATGCATTGCCCTCCTCATGCCATGCTGAAATTATTTTTTGTACCTATAAAAATATGTATTTGGGATTCCATGAATCTCATACCATGCCCTTCCACATACCACTTGTCCATTGAAGATGAAGCTGTACTTCTTTGTTCCCAAGTTATTAATCCTGCATGATGATTCAAACTTGTCATAAACATAGTTTGTGCGGTCTTCAAATTGCAATCCCCAAAAGTATTTATGTAATTGTTGCATTTCTTCTCTATCAACAAACTGACAACACTTTTCTTGGCAACAATCAATCATGGAAACCTGTGAAATGGAGCCCATAGAAGTCCTCAAGTTTTCACCTTTAGGCACAATAATTCGAGGCTTTCTATTGACCATGCAATATGATCTCTTTTGAACAAAAATTTATTTTTTGCAGAAACAATATCTTCATTGATATCTTCCATGTTTTTGGCACAACCATTTGTAGAGATAAATTGCATGTATAATTGTTGTTGTAGCACCGATGTTTCATCATCAAAGGTTACATGTTTAATAGGCCATTTTTCCAAAGTGACACAGTGGAGGTTTTCATCTATGTATGCTTATGTGGTTTGATCAAGGGCTTTATCTACCACCACACCAACATCCTCTTCTCCTAGCAATTCAAAGTTTATCACATCATATGGAAAATCCAATAATATAGCCCCTGTCCCAACACACATTGTGTTGCCTTCTGTCCATAGCATCACTCTAAGTTCTCTCCAACTTTCACAAATGCTAAGCACATCAATATCCTCAGAAGGTAGAACATGGTTTGATTCGTAATCATCTCCTTTGCCATGAAGTGTTATTGAATTTGAAACAACCACCACATCTTTCTTTTCCCATTTTGCAAAACCACCTATAGCTTCATGAACCTTCATTGCGTCAATTGTTGGGAATGGAAAATATGCTGCTACATTTAGACATTTATCAGTAGCCACTGAAATATATCCATCTTCAAGTGTTTCTCCATGGCATGTCTCATTTGGATGTATTGCATGCACTCTCCCAAGTGCAACAATCTCATGATCAACTAGTAAATTCACAGTTTTTTCAAAATAAAATTCATTATTCATGATACCTGTACAAGTGAGAAAATGGAGATTTTATAATTTGTATGTTGTCACCTCTCAGAAAGAAGAAAATAGTAATGAAATTGCTAAATACAATGAAGTATCAAATTTTATTGAAACAAAAAAATTACTTAAACATTAGATAGAATGAGTCCAACATCCATAATAGAAAGTATTAATGGAAACATAGTACATAAAGGGGATAGATTTGACCATGTGGCCAAAAACAAACTTTCTCATGAACTATGCCCTAAAGTAAAGAAGAAAAGTTTCTTCTATTATTTTAGTTTGATTTTACTTTATTTTATTAGCTAAACTTTGAGTAAGCAAAAACTTCATTGTGTGTTCTGATTAGGAAAAGATATAACAGATATTCAAATATAGTACTATATCTATTCAACACGAGAACAATGATTAAAATTCTTTATAATGTCTATAGAAAAAGATTTAGCCACCTGGTCAAAAATCTATTGTATGTATTCCATACCATAGCAAATATAAAAAATATTTGTGATCCCCATAGGAGAAAACATAGTCAAATGATTGAAATCTTTGTTGTATGTATTTCACATGACAAAAAGGATAAAAGTTCATTATGGTCTCCATAGAAAAATATTTAGCCAGATGGTCAAAACTTCAAGAAAAATACACACAACAAATTTTAAGTGTGGGAACACATCCCTACAAATCTAATATGCATATCCCCTACATATGCCTCAATTTGATCATGCATGTATACCATGACCTCTTTCTACATCTAACTTTACCCCACCTTTTGGGCCATTTCTTCCCCCTTTCCCTTTCTCCCTTGTTTTGACGTTTTGCATGTGAACGTATCCTACATTCACCGGACTCCAAATCCAACCTTACAACCATGTTCTTCCCTTAGAGCTGTCTATTTTTCTTTTTACCAACCCTTGTTCTGACCAATGGTTCTTGAGTTATTAATTTTTGAAGTAATATTCCACAAATTGGACGGTTTTCCACGTGAATGCACCCTTATTGCTTCGGAACTAGGATTCAACATGCCCGCCCTGACAACCTCCTTCCCCTTGATATTTTTTGTTTTTACTCCATGTCCTTTCGATGCACGGTTGGTCCGCTATTAATTTTTATGGGTTTTTGGGACCTTTTTGTGCATAATTTTCACAGTTTTTTCATGTGCACATGCCCTGTTTGCACCGGACATCCCATTTAATTTGAGAGCCATGTCCCATCAGCCTTTCCCCCACTTTTTCCTTTTTCCTCCCCCCTCTTTCGACTATCGGATTTTTAGTTATTAATTTTTCCATGTGTTTTTTGGTGTCTTTTTTGTGTTTTTTGCATGTGAACCCCTCTTCACTCCACCAGCAGTGAGTTTTGACATGACAGTCTTGTGAATTTCCCTTGTGCACTGTATGATGCACACCAAAAACATGGAGCCCTAAGAGGAACACCAAGGAAAAGGGGATTCTATTGCAAGAAAATCTATCTTGTAACATCAACAAGCTTTTATTTCATTCTTTTGATGACCAAAACAAAGAAAATAGCAATTCTTCATGCAGCATCATAGTAGATATCTCCGAAGGATATGTTAAAATCAACCATAATCTTAACATCTTCATAGAATCCTTCAATAGGACAAGGAACATAAAATAATACACCATTTTAATGGAAATCAATCACCTAGTATTCATCTTCAATGTCTTCATAGTTTTCTCTCTTAATCTCTCATATAGATACACTATTTTGATAGAATTGGCTATCTCTGGCTCTCTCTCTCTCTCTCATTTTGGAGATAAGGGCTGTATTCTGTGGTGGCAAGATGCATCTTTCGTTGACTCATCTACTTCACTTGATTTTCAAGGGATGAGATAGATTTCGGCACAGATCTGGAGACATTCTCCATCCCGAAGTGCATGTATCCCATCATGAATGCTCCTTGTGCTTTAGCAAATCCACCTCTCTCTCTCGTTGCATCAAAAGTACGAGGTCAAATGAATTGTGCGCCTCTCTGCATGGTTTTGGATTTCGATTACTTCCTCTTCTTCTTCTTTTCGTGCTTCGTTTGCTTCCTTTTATCCCTATCCTCAATCTGACTCATCTATATGGGTTTCCTAATTTGCAGTGATTCATTCATGGTTGTTGCATATGATGATTGTTAACTTGTCTCCTCTTGATCATGCTCTTGCTATAGGTCTTCATTAGGATCCAAGTCATTGTGGCCAATGAGCAGCCAAAGGCATGGATTCCGATCTACGTCTCTCTCTCTCTACTCCCTCTGTGTTTGATTTTTTGTTGGTTATTGGGTTTTGTGGGGTGATGAGGCGGAGGAGCAATGGAGCAAAGAGAGCTTTCTGGTGATGTCTTGAAGACCCACAATCGACAAAAGACACCAAAAAGTAAAGAGAAAAAGCTGGAGAGAAATCTCCTCTCTCTCTCTCTTTGTTACTTTGCTTCTTCTTCTTCCTTGTGCTTATGTTTGATTTCAAGCACTGGTGAAGTTGGTGACGGCCTTCATGCCCTCAAACACAGAGTGCTTAGCAAGCTCCCCGAGCGAGATGAGGTGGATGGCCATTTGGATCTCTCGCGACATGATGGTGACTATTTCTTGTAACGGGTGAGATGGGAGGCCTCATGGGAGAGCATCTTGAAATGCACGGGATGAATGATGCTGATGTTGATGCATTTATGGAAGTTTCTATTACTATTGTTGTTGTCACACGTTGACAGGCAATTAATAATGGTATCGCTCCCTAGACATCATCCCATGCTCTAATAGACCCGACGATGAAGCGATTGGGGTTGATTCTTTCTGATAACGGATGATGGCAAAGGGAAGAGGAGAACCAAAAACAATCGAAGGATAAGTGGATACACCAAAAACAGGGTTCCTCTATGCCTCTTCTCTCTCTCCCTCTCCCTCTCAATGCCACTAACCATCAGGTGGTCTTGCCAACCCCCACCCATATATAACAACAACCCAACACTCTGATTCTTCGCAAAAAAATTATGACTCTCATCTTTTCCCCCCTTTATGTTCTAATTTCATGTATTGCTCTAAGGAGAGGCTCTCTGATGATGCTGCTACTATTGAAGTTGTTGAATGATGGTAATGGTGATGATGCCACACCTACTGCCTCAGCATGGCTCAACCCCAGTGCCTCATCATCATTCTCCCTTCTTCTTTTTCTTATCTTCATCCCCCACCGCAACGCTGAAAATACAGGTAGGAAAATGAAAAGGTGAAAGGTCCAAGAGGTGGAGTGGTGAAGGGCAAGGGGCATGGAACAAGGAGAAGGGGGAGGGAGATAGGAAGGGGCTTCTTGTGGCAACCCCTTGCATGCGTGCACGCTTCTATTCTTCTTCTTCATATTCTGCTTGCTCTCCTCTACTACTGTATTTCCACCAGCATCCTCTACGCCTAATGTTGAGCTTGCAATACTTCATGCAATACACATGTCTGATTCATTTTCTATCTCCTATCCAGGTCCCAGGCATATCGTCTTGCTTCTTATCAGGATAGCAATTTGGGCCCAACATTCCCTCTTCAACTTCTTCCTCTTTTTCTTGCCATGAATTTTAGTGTTGTTGCCTTTTCACTATTTGGGTAGCCTCATGGAGAAGAGGAAGATGAAAAAGATACTGTTAAAATGCTATAGGACTGAATAATAGTCTCTCTGTCATCCATGGCATCCTTGCAAATTTAATGGAAACAAGCCATGGGTGTTCTCTACATCATCCATCTCTTTCTTTATCTCTTTTCTTCTCCCTTCTTCTTCTTTCCTTAGTAGGGTACAACTCTCTCTCCTCTCAACCAAAAAAGTCCTAATATCAAGAAGCCATCACTCTCTCTATACTTCTCACTTTATTTGTTTTCAAGTAGGGAGCTTCATGAGAGAGAGTCACTTTCGATGGGGCAATATCGAAGAGAAGAAGAGGGGCATAGGAGGGGAAAATGAATGGTTCTTGTTTTGCTTTATCCATAGCTCTACTTTGACCAATCCATTGTCTCTGTCAATTGCTCCCACACTATTATTCTCCGTCTTATTCTTTGTGATTGACTATGCAAGGATTTCATCCGTGAAGAGGAAGCCACTTATTTCTTCTTTCTTTGAAGAGAAACCCCCCTCCCCCTTTTTGAGATCCGTCTCCTCTTCCTCCTTTATTGTTAAAAGAAGAATCCCCCTTCTTCTTCTTCTTGGCACTGTGGGTGTGCCAAAAGCTTCTGATTTCAATGTTGTGTGTGAACAACTGTGTGTGCTCGCGCACGGCATGCACCACTGCACAGAGAAGACCAAACACGCGCCCTCATGCGCGAACATCCGCGAGCAACTCCCGTACGCATAGGCACACCTGGACGCCCACGTTGCGTGAGGAGGGTGGGGGAAGAGTGGAATAGGGGTAGGAAAGGGGGCTAAAATGGGGGGAAATGGTAGTTAGTTGAGGTTAGTTAATCAGGTGAGCTAAGTGAGGTTAGGTTAGGTTAAGTAACCAAGGTTAGTTAAGTGAATTAAGTGAGGTAAGTAACTTAAGTTAGTTAGGTTAATCAGGTTAATTAAGTGAGTTAGGTTAATAAGGTGAATTAAGTTAGTTAAGTGAGGTTAATAAATTAAGGGGAGTTAAGTTAAGTTAGTTAGTTAACTGAATTAAGGGAGAAGTTAACCAGAGGGCCAGCGGGCGGCGTAAGAGGAGGAGGAGGTAGGGAGATGGTAGCGGCGTAAGAGGAGGAGGAGGTGGGGAGACGGTAGCGGTGGCATAAGGGGAGGAGGAGATGTAGAGACAGCGGCGGCGGAGGGTGGACTGCGACATGGCAGGGTGGAGGGAGAGGGAGGAGCGATGTGGCAGGGAGGCGGCGAAGGGTGGACCACGATGTGGTAGGGAGGCGGCAGAGGGTGAACTGTGACGTGGTAGGGAGGAGGCGGAGGGTGAGGTGTGGTGGAGGGAGAGGGAGAAGGGGCGTGGTAGGGAGGCGGCGGAGGCTACGACGAGAGGAAGGAGCCGACGAAGGGAGGAAGGAGGGGACGAGTTGGGGCGACAGCGGACAGGAGGAAGGATGGAGGAGAGGAGGAGATCGCGACGGGAGGAGGGAGAGGATGAAGTGGGGCGGCTCCGAGCGCTACGACGGGAGGAAGGAAAAGACGTAGACGAGGAGGAGGAGGCCGCGAGGCAACGAACAGGTAAGGTAAGTTTTTTTTTGTTAATGTTTTTGTTTAATTAATAAAATTTGTGGTTTTTTGTTTTTTATTTTTGTTATTTTGGTTCTACTATTGTTATTTTTTTAAATTTGTTTATTTTGTGTGTTTTTTTTAAAATTGGTGGTTGTTTATTGTTTGTGTGTTTATTTGTTTTTTTTTTGTTTTTTTTTTGTTTAAATGGTTGTGTTGGTTGGTGTATTTTGGTTTTGAAGGCCATTAAAAGAGGAGCGCACCCCCGACCCACGCGCACAAGGAAAAGGGGATTCTACTGCAAGAAAATCTATCTTGTAACATCAAAAAGCTTTTATTTCATTCTTTTGATGACCAAAACAAAGAAAACAACAATTCTTCAGAACAGAGACAGAGCACAGACATAAGCTCTAAGGAAGGTTTATAGAGAATTACAGAAGGTCATCAGAGAACATCAAATCCTTATAACTCATACTAAAACCATTCCAAACTATCAAAAACTATTCAATCAGCTTTTAAAATATTTCAACCTTTATCAATCATCAATCCATGTTTTATACAGAAGAAAATCAGAACAAAACAGAAGCTATACAAAAGGTATCAGAACCAATCAGAACCTCAACAGAACCTATCAGAACATCACAAAGCTTCATATTTCCATTAAAAATCATCATGAGCTTCCAAAACATAATCAATATCATCCAAAACACTCTCAAACACTTCCATCATTAACAACCATACATCACTCTAAATCCATAAAAAATTAATCATTCAAACTTCAAAAACAACAAAAATCAGTCAAAAATTCAGTCTCTTTCTACTCTCAATATATCCCCATACTTAGAAAGGAAACGCCCTCGCGACCTAAGGACAAGAAGAAGATAAGTTCAGTAAAGAGCTCAAGTTTATCTTCTTCAATATCTTCAATAATCACTCCAAACCACGAACCCAACTTATCACTTGTATCTCTAGAAAAGAATACTACTAAAGCAAAACTTCGTTATTCATTCACACATCTGATAAACAATAGAAAGTCATAAAAAATTTGTAAAGGAAATAAGAGGTTCTTCAACTTTCCATCATAGACTTGTCATCCACCATCACCATCAATAGTTGAAAAGAGAGCTCTCGAACAAATTATTCAACCAAAACGAACTCATCACATACAAATTATTACAACATGCACATAAACATAACCATCTGAATGGCACCTCCAAAAAATGTCTCATTAAGAAGTACAAAAGATGCATCCAGGGGTATCAATGAAGATAATCCCTCTTAAAAGCTTGATGATTTCAAAAGCCATCCAGGGATAAAGACTCATCTACAAAAGATTTTGGAGGATTCTGAAAGAATTGAAGCAGCACATCAGTTCTAGTAAAACAAGGTATCTACTAGGTAGACAAAGGGCATGAAAATATAGGACATCCAACTGTTGGGAATCAATGTTCACATTGACATTCATACAAAGATTTGGAATGTCCTTTTGATCATTATGGGAATGCCTATGCATATATGCTAAGTACCAAGAAAAATGGGATGTCAATCTCACTGAAGGATCTCAAGATTGTGAATATTGTTTAGAAAAATGGAGGTAATTTTCGTATGCTTGACTAGCAATTGTCCAGTCCCCTAGAATTAAGGGCCAATTAATCTGTGGCCTCGTGAGAGAATCAGTTGAGCTCCATCCTCTTCTTCTTGGAATCTACTGATCAAATCCTTCGTACACACTAACCAACTGAGGGGGTTGAGAAATAGAAGTGATAGGAGATAGAAGTGAAATAAGTAACAGAGGATGAAGAGATGGGTAGGAAAAATCATAAAATGAGGAATAAGCTAAAGAAGGAGAGGCTGAAAATTTAAGCAAATTAGTTAGGAAAGGTGTCAATTGATAAGTAGGAAAAGTAGAAGGTATATGGATAGATGAAGAAGGACATGGCGGAGAAGGGGAAAAGACTCGATCTTCAATGAAAGAACAATAGATAAAGATTGGAATTTGAGGAAAACCCTGAGGTTGGAAAAGGAGAGGTAAGATAGCTGCTGAGTTGGATTGATAAATGGAAAAATAAGCATCATAGCGATGGGCCATTTGTTGATAGTAGAATAAGCTAGGAACAGAGGGACCTAAAACAAATCGTCGATGGTAGGCATCAAAGAAGGATGAATCAAATGGATGGTTCTTGGAAAGATAAGCTAGGAGATCCACCCAGTTGGTTAGTGCTCTGTACACAAGTAGAAGCTATATTCTGGCATTGGTTCAGGACTACAGAATCAATCATTGAATGCCATGAAGTGTCAGGACAAGTAGCCACTTTAGAAGATTAGCACTGGAACATGTCATCTATCCTCAACTCCAAATAGTTGACATATAAAGCAACTTGTAAGACCACATCCCCCATATACCAAGCTAGATCTATATCATCTGAAATTAAAAGATCACCTCGTAGATACATATAAGACAACAACATGGTATCAGTCATTACAGAATCTTCAAAGACCATACGGACAACTTCTGTCAGCAAATCAGAAGACCAAGCCCCACTCCAACCATCCTCTGGAAGAGGGAGATCCATCATTGAGAGCTTAATATAGAAGGTCAACTTCTGCAACCGATAATGGACAAAAAAGGAATGGTCAGGGGGAACATAGTCGTGAAAGTGCTCAAATTTAGACCATAATAATTCCATCTTGGACTTCAATATTTTCACTTTATTTTGAGACAACGGACATAATGTGGCCTATCTCTGGAGAACTGCCAAGTGCTGCTGAGATATAGAAGGAATCATAGGGACACTAGGGCTTACAGGAATGGGTTGTGATTGTGCCAGCTGATCCTTTAACTGCTTAATACGGAAAGCTTGGGATTCCAATGTATTATGAGCAGTCTGCAAAGTTGAGAGTTTCGTATCTAAAAGAGTCTTAAACTCTTGAGCTTCTTTAGACATTTTCTCTTTCTCTTCCAAAACTCTAGTGACCTCTGAATGAGCCTCTGCTATAACTGAATTTTCAAAGAAGATATTTCTTCTCTCTGGGTCTCAATCATTTGTGTCTGCTCCTCCATCTGCTTGCTCAGATCGGCAAGAGTGTCTTTAGAAAAGACTAACTCTGTGGTTTCCTTATGCATCTGGTCTTTGGATTGCATCAATTCCTTATAGAAAGAAATATATAACTATTGAATACAAGATGTCACTAAGAGTTCAATAGAACTCTGGATGTTGTTACAAAGAAAAGGAATGGCATCCCCGGACACTAAACTGTTCAGCGAAGGAAGTGATATTTCCAAAGAACCCTCTCGATGTGCCTGTATCTCTCCATAAACAAAAGTAAAGAGAGAAAATAAGAAACTTAAAAAACAAAAGAATGGAAAGCAATATCTCTCCCTCTCTTTATCTTTCTCTTCCCCCCTTTGATCTCCCCTCTCTCTCATTCTCTTTTTGTTTCCCTATTTCTCTCTTCCTCTCTCTCACTCTCTATTTTTATCTTCCCTTCCATCTCTCTACTTGTGTCCCTCTCCCTCTCTATTTCTTTCTCATCCTTCTCTTTTTGTGTGTCCCTCTCTCTCTCTCTCTCTCTCTCTCTCTCTCTCTCTCTCTCTCTCTATTTTCCTCTTTCCCTCCATCTCTCTTTTTCTATCTCCTTCTATCTCTCTATAGCTTTCTCCCTCCCTCACTCTATTTTTCTATTTTCCTCCATCTCTCTATTTGTCTCTCCCTTCCTCTCTCTTGATTTCTCTCTCCCTTTCTTTTCTTTCTCTCCCTTCTCTCTCTTCCCGTCTCTCTCCCTTCCTTTCCCTCTTTTTCTCTCTATCCCCTCTCTCTCTCCCTCCCTCTCTCCATCTCTCTATTTCTCTCTTCCTCTCTCTAGAAAAACAAAAAATGGAAAGCAATGTCTCCCGCCCTCTCTTTATCTCTCTCTCCTCCCCAGTCCGTGCTTTTCTGTGTTTCTTATCTCTTTTATTCTCTCATTATTTCTCTATTTCTCTCTCGCTCTCTCACTCTCTATTCTTATCTTTCCCTACATCTCTCTTTTTCTCTCTCCTTTCATCTCTCTATATTTCTCTTCCTCCCTCTCTCTACTTTTTTCTCTTTCCCTCTTCATATTTATTTGTTTCTCCCTCCCTCTCTCTTCTTTTCACTCTCCTCCCTCTCTCTTCTTTTCACTCTCCTCCCTCTCTTTCCCTCACCCTTCTTTTCTCTCTCCTCCCTCTCTCTCCCTCTCCTCTCTCTTCCTCTCTATTTTTCTCTCTCCTCCCTCTCTATTTCTCTTCCCACACCTCTTTCTCTCTCTTTCCCGTTCTTTGTTTTCTTCCCTTCCTCTCTCTTTGTTTCTCCCTTTCCCCTCTCTTTCTCATTGTTTCTCTTCCTCACCCTTCTCTCTCCCTTTCTCCCTCTCTCTATTTCTTTCTTCCCCTCCCTTTCTCTCCCTCTTTGTTTCCCTTCTCCTCTTTCTCAATCTTTCTCTCCCTCTTTCTCTATCCCTCTCCCTCCCTTTTTCGTCTCCCTTCTTCTCTCTATTTCTCTCCCTTCCTCTCTCTCAATGCATCTCTCACAAACTGTAATATTTCTGCTGAAAATATTACGAGGATGTGTGAAGTCTCGGGCATATGACAATCCCAGCATTGTGGTCACGGACGATGCGGTCTTTAAATGGTACACTCTCCATTGGCATAAACGAGACAAAAGAAAAACAAACCTGCTTATTTACATATGAAATTCCTCTTGGTAGGAGGCCAAAAGGATAATTGATGGATATATGACTGTTTTTTTTTTTAAATTATTAGCCTTCTTTCCCCCCAGCCGAAGGCCGTGCTGGAGGGAAGGGAGTGAGGCGGGATGACTAAGCTCGTTGGTGGATCTCGTGGAAGGGATAAGGGCCATGCAACTGGCCACGTAGAGAGAGAGGTCTCCTCTCCCTACCCTTTAAAAACCCCCTGTGGGGGGGGGGGGAGTAAGGAGGAGAGGACCATAACGCTGCGGTCTGAGAGGATTGTGGAAAGGGCTGAAGGAGAGAGTCGTGTGCTTATTGTTCCAGGCCGTGGAGGTGAGGAGCCGAAGGGCATTGATGTGTTGCACCGCTGCCAACATCCAAAGCTGTCGTGACTCTGCTGAAGACCGCCGTGAAGGGAGAGGGACAAAACTTTCTGCGAAGCGTCGTCAAATATTCTTCTTTTTCCACGTAGTGGATTCCGTGGGCCACAGAAGCTTCCAAGAAGCTTCTTGGGAAGCATCTAAGGGCCCTTAGGAAGCCCCCCTTCCTATGGGCTTTTATAAGCCCTTCCAAGTGGGTTTTTATATACCCCCCCTCGAGATTTGAGCACCCATTTCTGTGGGGTTCCACCTAAGCCCCTTTCCTATTGCAAGTCCAACAAAAGTTCATTTTAACCCCGGGGTTCCTTTAAAACTCCCTTTCTATTGCCCTTCCCAAGCAGTCTCTTATATCCTCGGGAATTAGACTTTTTCTCCTTGCATCCCCCATAAGCCACACTAGTCGGGTTTTAAAGGCCTTGCCTAGCAATCCCACAAAGCCTTTTTACAACCCCGGTTTCCTTTTAAATCCTTCCCACACAAGTCCTCTAATCCCTCCCGTGGATTTTCCCCCAGCTAGTTTTAATCCCCTTTTTTTTGCACTAGATTTTCTTAAGTCCACGTTACCCTTGGATTTCTTTTAAAGCCCTTCTCGTGGACTCTTATAAAGCCATATTAGCCGGGGTTTTAACCCCTTTCCCTTCGTAACTCCCTCAAGCCATTTTACCTCAGGATTTTTCTTAGGCCCCTTTCCGTGTAGACCAATTGCATTCCCTTGAGCTTCTATGAAAGGAAGGAGAATTTCATAAGTCCCCATTTCCAAGGCTGATTCCGAAAGATGGTGCGTCGGTCAAGGAAGTCGATTCTCAAGGGAATTTCCCGTCCGAGGGAAACGGGCCAAGATCATAAGTCTGTGGCCAAGGCAAGAAGTCGAATTCATGATGGCCCCTAAAAAGGCACAAGGCGCAACCGCAGGAGGATCATCTCCTAACATCCATGTGGACATTTCACCACAAGTCCAGGTTTTCTTCCGAATTTTGTTTACGTCGTAATATTGCAATTGTGCATGATTCATTTACGGAAATTAGGATGCCCCCTTGGAGGAATCGAGATGTCCTCATCTCGAGATAAACTGGGGATATTGATGGTTGAGAGTGCCTTCATCTACCCAAGTGGCATCCTCTTCGGGATAATCTTTCCACTGGACAAGGCATTCTTTCAAGGTTCTAGATCTTAACTGTCTTTCCCTAACATCTAAGATCCTTTCTGGCCTTAGTTCAAGGACTCCTTGACTAGGCATTACAATTTGTTGGTCATCAAGTACATATTTTTTCAATAGGCTGATATGGAATACATTGTGAACCTTTAGGTTCTCAGGGAGTTGCAATCTATAAGCATTGGGTCCTAGGCATTTGAGGATTTTATACGGCCCACAATACCTTGGACTTAGCTTCTTGCATTCTCCTAGGGATAGAGAACTCTTTTTAGGGCGTACCCGAATGAAGACCATGTCTCCTTCTTCGAAGACTCTTTCTTGACGTTTCAAATCTGCATATGCATTTTGTCTATCCTTTGTTGCTTGTATGTCTTGTCTTATTGACCTTATTTGATCATCCATGTCCTCCAACATTTTTCTTGAAGCTTCAACTCTTAGGGTTGGATCAGAAAAGTTTAGGGGACTTCGACAATCTTGACCATACAATGCCTGGAAAGGGGTCATTTGAATGCTCTGCTAGTAAGAAGCATTGTAGGCAAATTCAACTAATGGCAAGTATTGAATCCACCTCTTTGGCTCTCGACAGCAGTATGCCCTAAGCATATCCTCAATGATTTGATTCACTCGCTCTGTTTGTCCATCCGTTTGGGGATGGTAGGCAGTGCTAAAACAGAGTTGAGTCCCAATAGCTTCAAAGATAGCTCTCCAGAAGTGTGATGTGAAGAGAGAATCTCGATCACTAATGATTCTTTTAGGTAACCCATGTAGTTTGAATATCTCCTTGATAAACAATCTTGCAATGTCGGAGGCTTTATAGTTTGTCTTTACTGGAATCAGGTGTGCAACCTTGGTAAGCATGTCAACCACAACCATAATGGAATTGTATCCTCCTTGGACTTGGGGTAAGCCCACAACAAAATCCATACTAATGAATTCCCATTTCATTTGGGGAATGTCAAGCGGTTGCAGTTTCCCTGGCATCATGACATGTTCGGCCTTGATACGTTGGCAAGACAAACATTCAGTGACATACTTGAGAACGTCACCTTTAAGCCTCTCCCAATGGTAGCTCTTCCTAACTGCATTAAGAGTTTTTGCATAGCTAGGATGTCCTGCGAAAGGAGAATCATGAGCTTCCCATAATATCTTCTGCTTAAGTGACTGGCTTGCTGGTATACACAGCCTTGTTCTGTAGTAGACAAGTCCTTTATCAATGGAAAATTCCTAATACTTAGCTTGCAATTTCTGATTCTGCTCCTTGGTAGATATTTCCTTTATCATTGTTTGGTAGGCCAAATCATGGTATGATTCCTCTCTAGCTAGTTCAAGTATAGGGTTGTTTGGCATAGATACCTTTGTAGCCAGAGATCTGGCCGTTGATGGATTCTGCAAGATTAGGGAATTTAGGAATGCCTTACGACTGAGTGCATCGGCAAGTACATTCTCTTTCCCTGGTCGGTACTTGATTTCAAAATCATATTCCTCCAATACTTCAATCCACCGACGTTGCCTCATGTTGAGCTTGTTCTGGGTAAAAATCCATTTGAGACTCTTATGATCGATTACTAGAGTAAACTTGTTACGCAACAGGTAGTGTCTCCAAAGCTTTAGAGCATGGATGACAGCTAATAATTCCAGATCATGCGTGGCATAATTCTTTTCATGACTCTTCAATTTCCTTGAAGAGTATGCTACTGGATGACCTTCCTGCATAAGTACACACCCCAAGGCAAGAATGCTGGCATCAGTTACTACCTCGAACTCCTTATTGAGGTCAGGAAGTTTTAGAATAGGTGCTGATACCAAACTTTGCTTCAATTTGTCGAAGCTATTTTGTTCGGGAGTTGACCATGTAATAGAAGTTTGCTTCTTTAGTAAGTCTGTAAGAGGTGCTACAATCAAAGCATAGTTTTTGATAAAGACCCTATACCATCCTGTCAAGCCAAGAAAGCTACGTATTTCTTTGACGGATACTGGTATTGGCCATTCAAGCACATCTCTGACTTTGGCTGGGTCTACTGATATTCCTTCTGATGATACTATGAATCCCAGATATTCAATCTGACGCTTGAAGAATGCACACTTCTTCATTTTTGCATACAGCTTATGGGACCTCATTGTCTCAAGGACAATCCGAAGTTGAGGTTCATGATCTTCTTCCTGTTTAGAATAGACTAAAGTGTCATCGAAGAAGACAAGCACGAAATCATCAAGATATGGTCTAAAAATATCCTGCATTAATCTATTGAAGGTGGCAGGTGCATTTGTAAGCCCGAATGACATAACCAAGAACTCAAAGTGCCCATATCTTGTATTGAAGGCCGTTTTTGGAATATCTTCTTCCTTGATCCTTATTTGATAGTAACCTGACGTGAGATCAATCTTGGAGAAGATCTTTGCACCTTGAAGACGATCAAGAAGCTCATCTATTCTAGGAATAGGATACTTGTTCTTGACTGTTGATTGATTCAACCCTCGGTAATCAATACATAGTCAAAGTGTCCCATCTTTCTTTTTCTGGAATAGTACTGGAGCTCCCCACGGTGAGTTGCTAGGCCGGATGTAACCCTGATCCTGAGCTGTTCCTTCAACTCAATTGCTTCTGGTATGGACATTCTATAAGGTCTCTTTGCAATTGGTGCAGCTCCAGGCACTAGCCTAATTTCATGATCTACTTCTCTTGGAGGCGGAAGTTCAATCAATTCCTCAGGGAATACGTCAGCGTATTCCTTTAGCCAAGAAGGTCCTTCATGAGACTCTTGCTTTTGATCTAACTTGTTGAGTTTGATAAGGTAAACGGGTAATCCTTTTCTGACTCCTTTTATGATCCGAGAGACTTTGGTTAATTGGATTCTTGGCACTCCTGCCTCACCTTGAGTTGTGACAAACTCCCTTTCAGAGTTTCGAAAGGAAACTTGACCCTTTCCACAGTAGATGTGGGCGTCATTAGGCTTAAGCCAATCCATCCCGAGTAGACACTCATGGATACCTAAATTCATGACCCTGAATTTGACTGAGGTTTTCTTTCCTCCCAGAAAGAATTCCTCCTTAGCAGTTTGCCTGGTACAAGTTACCTCACGACCGTTTGCCAATTCCACAAGCAGGGTAGGTGCTTCTACTGTGGCTATTCCTAATCTTTTTGCACATGCTCGTGAGATAAAGGAATGTGTACTGCCACAATCAATCAAGGTTTTGAAACCTTTACCTTGATAGTCTGACGGTGTTTGAATCACCGAAAACTGGCGATTCGGCCCTTTCTTGTGTAAAGCGTCATGGACTGTCGCTCTTTCGAATTCTGCTTCCATATTCGGATCTTCCTCTTCTTCTTCTTCGCATCTTTGCCTATTGGCAATGCAGGCAGTTCTTCCTCTTCCACGGGTGGTGGCTCCTTGACCGCGGCCTGCACCTTGGAAAGGCGTTTGACGATGTCCCCCGCTGAGCTTGGGACATTGCCTCTTGAAGTGACCGAGTTCGTTGCAGTGGAAACATCAGAGGTTTCGACCATTACTTTGAGTAGGAACAAAGTTGTTGACGTTATTTGTCCTTGCTTTCTTCCTTTGTCCCTGATTGTGACCTTGAACTCTCTTCACTTGAGGTCTGAATGCTCCTCTGTTCGGGTCACTATAGGACCAAGTTTTGTTACCCCTTGGTCTAGCTTGCACCTCCTAAATTATAGGCGCCGCTCGAATGAGTGCATCCTGCAGATCTGATGGACGCATAGATTCGAGACGGGTATTTACAGGTGGATTTAAGCCTGCGCAAAATTTGGACACCTGCTGCGTCATGTCCATCTGTGGCGCATACTTTAAAAGTGAGATGAATTTAGAGTAGTATGCGTCAAGGGTGAGTCCTAGCTGTTTTAGCTCGTAGAACTCATTCAGTTTCTGAGTACGATATGCAAGTGGCAAATATCTCCCCTGCATGGCTTTCTTTAACTTCTCCCAGGTAACGGACCCCTCTGAAGTCCCTTGATCCCTGCACCATTGTTTCCACCAAAGTCTGGCTTCGTCGGTGAGTTTTAACTTGGCGAGCACGGCTTGATTGGTAGGTGCAGTACCAGCTACTTCAAAGTAATCCTCCATAGATTCAATCCAAATTTCAGCATCAGACTGGACGAATCTGCCTCTCCCGTCAAATTCGGGTGGCTTTATCTGCTTGAGGAGGAACTTATTCTCCTGGGTCACAGCAGTACTTGATGTAGGGGAAAATTTGGAACCTGTACCTGGGGTTGTGCCTGGATAAAAGTTTTCTTAACGTTATTATATGATAATTGACGTTAGCTTATCTTTAGTTCAGCTATCTCGTAAATCATGAAGCTCCTTAACTTTTTAACAACTCTGATGCACAGCCAAATATTGATAAAAGAAGTCCTTATTTATATTTACATGGGCGTAGCCTTATACAATGTCTCGTGTGATGATAATCCAATCATTACATTCAGTTTGGGGAGAACAACGTTGTATTACATTTATCTACAGGAACTGTGTAACAGTAGGGTTTTGGGTCATGGATCTTTAGGAATCGATAATTCATTGGAAGTTCAGGATACCCTTTTCGTTGGAATCCATACTTCTCATGGTGGTCCAACACTTTAATCCTGTCGGCTGGGATTACACGGGTTACTTCCTCATATACATATGAGTTCATTTCAACCCTCCGTCCTTGAATATGTAAAGTCGAATTTACGTGAGCTTCCACAAAAATAAACAGCTTCACGACTTTCAAGTCTTCCAACCACTTGATCCTCTTTAGGTTGGTCTGTAGATAAGCGAACCGGTGGGTAGCTATGTAGTAGATTCCTAAAGACCCCGTCCATCTTTGTTCTATGTATAAAGGTGATGGATTATAAATCTGCTCCAGGATGTTCATCATCCCAATTCTTTGTCTATAAAGCGGAGAATGCATTGCAGTCATAAACATGACCCGAAACACCAAAAACTTGTTCCACGCTTCATAGTTCTGCAAGCCAGTATTGAAGATGAGGAAATGTTTGGACAGCAACAAGTTCTTTACTTCATTTTATTGAGATCTCATAAAAACAATTCTGTTTGTTGGTTTGCTCTGATACCAACTGTAACGTGTCCCATAGTATCATCCAGGACACGTCTTAGCAGTCCATCGGAAAGGATGTCTAGAAAGCTCCGCCCGGCACTCCCATGGAATGTTACGGGTTTTGCGATCTAGTTCTTCCCGCGTCTGCCACGTAGCGGAAGTATCCTGGCCGTTTCCACTTAGGATCGACCGGAATTAGGGTTTTCCTAATGGGTCACTAGCTAACAGCAACTAGCGTCAGGCCCGAGCGAACTACTTTACGCAGAAACGCCAGGTCCGAAGCGGATTCACGCTGCACTTGGTTCAAGGAGAATGGGAAATGAGAGGGATGCAAAGCTCAACCTCTCTGCCATAAGGCATAGTCCCATTCCGTTCCCCTAAAACAGCGTAAATCGGGTAAGACGTAACTCTAGGTCATCGTTCTCGTTATTCTTTTTTGATGATGATGATCATTCCGCTGTTCTTCAAGATTTTTGAGAAAAGTTCCTGGCTAACTGGGACCACCCAACCGTAGGACGGACCCATGGCCCATCCTCCGCACTTTCCTCGGTTTGTTTTAGTTATGTAATTATCTAACACATGAATTTGACATATAACAATCAGCTTCTTTAATTAATCTTGTTAAGCACTGGTTCCTTCACGTAATCTTATCACGTGACATATAAAAACAATATCAAGCAAGTTCTTTTAACATCTCATCATTTTATCTTTGAATTACAAGAAGTTCCGCCCGTAGGCTTGTCCATAATTTGCCCGAAGGCTAACCAGTAATCTCCAGGGATCACTATTCCAAGCTTCCGCCTGTCAACTAGTATGCGGGCCTCGAGATCCAATCCCGAGTCACGTTAGCCTCTTGTGTAGGACCCGGAAGGCGAGGGATTTATGGCCAGAGCCCCCCGTGGTACCCAAGCGTCCTCCTGCTCCAAGTAGAAACTCAACGGAGAGACCTCTCGCGGCGGGTTCGGTCCACGTTCCCGGCGCGGTCAACAACCCCCTTGGTTAGGGTCAGGCAGGCAGTCGGGGGTAACTGAAGCTACCTCTCCCTTCAGACCTTTAACCTGAAGTATAGGTACTTATTTAATTTGTAATTCATAATTCAAACAGAGCCCTAAAATCTCTAGCAAGCACAAACATTTCCATTAATCAACCCAGTTGTATGGCAAACTGCTAAGGAAGTGTTCTTTCCTTTTTGAGTGTATCAGCACTCGTTCTCAAGGTGTCTTGTAACTTGGCAAGATCCCTTATATTCCAGTGTAGGGCATACCCAACTTGGTTAACCCTAAGGTACCTTAGATATGCTAGTTTCTATTTTACAACTTTCCTTATTTAGAAGGATATCCAAAACTACGTCTTTTTGCAAGATAACTTGCGTAAGGATCTACCGTCCTTGAAGAGGGTTTTTCCCTTTTCTCCTTGTGAATCGATCACAAAATGATTTCATACATGTTGCGCAAGTCCTGCGATGGAATAATCTGTTTAGATTCCTTAAGCTGACGTATGTCAGGCCTAGGGTTTCTTCATTTAAGAACCTTAGGGACAAACCCTAGTTTCTTATCTTTATGAATTTATTGTCCCTACGGTAAGGAAAGTAGTCAAGTGTTTAGGGTATGAATGTTTCTATGTTTAGATTGGTTTGGTTATCTTTTGGAAGGTAATCTTACTCGTCTTGTCACGGTTTTACTATCCTTGTGACAATTAACCTTCCTAATCAATACAGTTTAATTTGGCATATAGCATAATGCCAAGATGATACAAAGACGACAATACTCCTTGGGACAAAAGTCCTAGCTGAGAAATTGGTGTATACACACTTTATTAGTTCCAAGTCCTCAAATAGCAGGGGAAAAGTATTAATAGAGTGTCATCCAGCAATTCCCCATTACATTTTCTTTCCAAATGAGTTCGTATATCTAATTTTTATACTTGCTAATTCCTAACATTTAACTTCCGTTTTCTTTAAAGATGAACTCATGCCAAATAACAACAGTTGCCTTGCTAAGATGTGCAACTAGCAAAGATAACTCCCTAGTAATTTGAGCATCGAAAGAAACCTTTCATGAATTTAGCCATTTTACCATGATTCGTTGCGAAAGGAATGAGACTAAGGGTGCAAGATATAATTTCTACACTTTAGGAATATATTACTATAGTAAATGGTTAATCTTGCCTATAATTTTATAATGCTTGATGCAATTTGAAGAAAGCTAATTTGTATACATTGTCATTCATAAGCTAACTCCTTCGTTAAAAATAACTTGAACAAATATATCTTTCTTTAACAATTTTTTTCTTTGCATGATTGACTTAAAACTGAATTAACACCAAGAAGAAAAACCTGGCCTTGAGGTGAGATATCCACATGGATACCAGGAGATGACCCTCCCGCAGCTACACCTTGGACTTTCTTCGGCGGCATCATAGTTCGAATGTGAGATAGCCTTCTCCTTTTTCTTCTTGGAATTCCACCGTCTTCTCCTTCCTTTTCTTTTACCTTTTTCCCACTCTTCCTCCTTCACTCCCTCTTTTCACTCCCTCTACTTCCCTCCCTATCTTCTATCTCACGACTATTTCTTCCTTACGGGATATCATATGAGGCCATGATGATGAATTGGATTTTTAGGACATGGGAGTGTGTGGACACCGGTTTGTTTGATAAAACTAAGATCACAGAGCTCAACTAAGGGAGCAATTTCACAAAAAGATCTAAAAAGTGAGTGAAGGAATTAATGCAAGAGAATGGAAGTCTGCAAGGTAGCCTAAGGACAAAGTAGGCTTATGGGTGTGACTTGAATAGTCTAAAGAAAAATCCGGAGGGGGGAAAAAAACTAGGCCTTAGGGGGATTAAAAAAAACCCTGGGAGGGGGGGGGGAGAACAAGGGGCTTAGGGGGGGATTTAAAACCCCGGGGGGGGGGGGGGGGGAGAACAAGGGGCTTAGGGGGGATTTAAAACCCCAGGAGGGGGGGGGAAGAACAAGGGGCTTAAGGAGTATTAGTGGGAAGGGGGTTAAGAAAGCCCCCTTAGAAGCTTCTTAAGGAAGCTTCTAAGAAGCTTCTAGTGCGGCAGATCAACGTGGAAGATGACGGCATGAGGGATGGCGGCGGCTGTCGACGCCACAGGCGATGGCATTCCCCTCGTCCGACGGCTAATGGCTTCCCCAGCGGCGCCTTCTCCAGTGCGGCAACGTCGGCGGCTTCCTCCCTCACTCTTTATGCAGCACGGCAGCACTTACCTCTCTCACGGCTCCGCCTCTCCACTGTACAGCGGCCCCCTCCCCTTGTTTAAATAGTGGAGGGAGGGGGATCTTTCCTCATGGCGTGTCGGCTCGCATGTCCTCCCTCCCTCCACAGGCTCCACCAAGGAGCTTACAACTCCTTCTATTTCCCTCCCCCTCCAGCTCGTCAGTCGGCTACAATGGATAGGTTGGTTGCAACCCATCTTAATGCTTTACCATGGAATACATCTGACAGACATTGCATGATTCCACATAATGCTCCACATCTTTATACATGTTTTGCCACCAATACTTCTCTTTGATCTTGGCAAATGTGCCCCAAACTCCTCTATTAGCAACCCATAAGCTTTCATGAAAATCCTACATCACCTATTGTTGAGAAGCTCTATCTCCCAATACACCCGTTGGAGCTCCTCTCTTTTTCTTTGCATGCTTCCATAAATATCCATCTTTTAAGAAAAATCCATAAGCTTTTCTTTTAATCCTTTTGAATTCAGCTTCAGACCATTCAGTCTTCTTTGTCATGAGGCTGAGATATTGGCCTATTTTCGACCAATCATCCTCATATAAATCTTCCAAAAATTGTGTTCTCACTGAAGCATAACACTGATGATGCTTTCTCTCTATTGCCCATCTCTTCTTCATGGCTGTCGGTTATTCTCTTACTGTAAAATCCCTGTTGCAACAATTGTGCCTATAGTAATAGCATACTCATTTCCTATTGTTGTAAAGTCATTTTCAACACTTATCACATCATCTTCTTCATCTTCCATCAACTCCTCTTCATCTTCAAACCTTGCTCCTGAAAGCATGTCAACCATGAGTTTTTCTATACTTGCAATATGCTGAAAATCAGGGTTAAGTGACTTTATATATGCAATCCACCATAACATGGCAATATAAGGAGTTGAGGAATTCACTATCATGCCCAATAGAGGTAGACAATCAGTCTCTACCACTACATGAGCTCCCATAAAATACTCCCTATCACACTTAAGGACTATCACTACAACGCCAAGCTCTCTTTTGACTTGAGAATACCGCCATTGCCATTCATTGAGGACCTTTGCTTCCAAACCGAATGGCATACCTATTCCCATTAGTATCATCTTGACCCACTTCCCCACCAATGCTAATTGGTCTTGTATTCATGGTGAAAATGACATATCTATTCCCATCAACATCATCTTGACCCACGGCCCAACCAATTCCAATTGTTCTTATATCCACAGTGAGAATAATAGGTTGCCCATTCTCATAGTTTTCTCTCTTTAGTGTTGGGGCTGAAATCAATAAGCTCTTAAACTTTTGAATTGCCTTCGTATGCTGTTTCCCCAACCAAATCTTTTGCTCTTTTCTCAAGATTTGATATAAACTTTTAGCCATATGAGCAAAATACCAAATCCATATCAAGTAAAAGATACATGCACCCAAAAATCTTCTCACCTCGGATACATTTGAACATGTCTCCTGCATCCTGCTTATGGCATCAATCTTTATTGGTAAGGGATTTCTTCCATATAGTCTACACATGTGCCCAACAACTAATACTTCCTCCACTCCAAAAGCCGACTTTTCTCCTCACAGAGTCAAATGCACTTCTTCAAGATGGCTCAAAATCATGTCACAATCAGCAATATGATCAACCATAAATCTTCTACATCCCTGCTCATTCAACTCTTCATTCTTTCCATGGATATCACATCCTTTGATCAGCACATCATCAAGAAAGGGTTTATCATATATGTCGGTGAATTGGTTACTCCTGTGGAAGTGTATACATTCTAACCAATTTAAGTGGTGTCTTCATGGTAGTGATATCCTGGCTTTCTAATGTAAGATAGAATATCCTGAATATAAATCTCCCATAGAACAAATTGCTTTTCCTGCAAATGCTTCTACAAATTCATCCACTATCAGGCTTGATCCAGTATTCCTTATCGTGACCTTATTCACTAGTTGTAAATCCTATATAAACCTAAAAGAACCATTCTTCTTTGGAACAGTGAACCATGAATTCAAATATGGAGTTGAAGAGGGCTCCAAAATCCAAATACTGATCTTCTTGTTCAAAAGCTCTGATAGCTTAGACGCCCGAGGTACTAGAATAGGCTTTAAATTCCATGGCACATGAGGTATTGTAAAGATCACCATAGGTGCAACTATGGTTGGATCAACACATCCAATTTCATCTAGCTAAAATGCAACGGCTTTTCCATGCCTTGTCAACATCTACAAGAAACAAGCTCTCTCTAGGTAAAATAAAGCTTGTATCACCAATTCTCAGCTTTTGAAAAGTTTCTGCTGTAAATTTATGTCGTACTCCATGTGGATTCCGTAAACTAGGCTGTTGAGTCACTTTTTAAGCCAATCCATCACTTTCAGGTGTGGTAAAGGAAAAGCCACAAGCTTAACCTTCTTTGCAATTGTTTTGTACTTCGTATCCACCCTTTTTTCAGTCTTGTTTTGCAGCCCATAACATTCATGCTTAGCAAATTCCTCAATGACTTCATACATCTCTAAAGTGTCAACATAAATAACCTTTTTTTTGCCTTGTTTTTAGCATTAATTGCTACAAAAATTTCATCCATTGTATCAACATCAACCAGCCTTAAAAATAGCCCTGAAATACCTTCATTTGCAACCATCAAACCATATGTCTTTAGCTCTTTTTCAGCCCATCCTACATATTTCTTTGCAGCCTTACACATGGCTAAAATATTTTTAAAACTTCCAAGACTACATGTTGTCCATTCTTGCAGTCCAGATACAAACACAGTTTCCCCCTTTCTTGGAGACAGAATTATCTTCCTACAGGCACTGCCATAGCCTCTACTTACAGCATTGCTATCTAAAAACCCTTAAACTCTCATGCATTAGGTGGCATGGGATTATCCCCTAGCCTATCCCGATTGTGGAGATGATTCACACAAGCAGTGAGAAACGATACCGCCATTGTATTGTCTTTACTCCAAACCGAAGCATATGAAGAATCATCATCCAAGGCTTTTGTTTCCAGCCTTGATTCTGAAATATAGGGTTGCCCCAAAATCACAAGATAACTACATGAATCGTACACAAAAAAATGATATTAATCCCTAACATCTCCAATAGTCATGGGTACATTTGGACACATTGCATAAAGATCCCTGATGAATTGTTTCCTGCTTGCATGTGCCATCCCAGATCTACATCAATCGGCCATCCTCCATTCTCATACAAACTGTGTGCCATAACATTGGTTTTAGAACCATGATCCAAGAGAGCTATGCAATGCATCTCTCTTTCTCCCACTTTAACAATTTTCTCTGTTGTAGCACGAGTCCAATGTGTTCGTGAATAATGACTACTTGGAATAAAATGAGCATTTTCTTCTTCATGTGCTTTTTGATGGACATTCCCATTATACATAACCTTCTCTATATGCTTAGTGCTACCCATAAGATCAATTTTAGCCACAAGCTTGTTGTCTCTACTCCCATTTAGCCCATTTTCAGCATCATCCTATTCCAAAATAGCATGACATGGATCATCATATTCCCTTTGAAGATGTTTCTCTATGTCTTTGTCAACCTGCATCAATGCTTGAAAAATTTCACCATCAAACTATCTTTTTCATTTCATCATATCAATGATTGCATCATGAAATCCGCGTTTTGCGATTCCAAGAACTTTGCCAAGTGTGAATTCCACTCTACTACCAAGTATGCGATCTTCCAAGACTTTTTTAAGGTTTGTGGCAGTCATAAGATCTGATTGTAACCTGTAATCGGGCTACTTGCCCCTTTTCTTTCCTTCTTGTTTCTTCTCTTGAGATGCATCTTCCATAACATGCTCAGGTATGGCTTTTTCAGCCTTTTTTTGCTGCTCCATTTCACTTCATGTTATGTGTTTAGATGTGCCTGAAGAGGAAGGACTAGTAGTGTCCTCATCTCTTCTTCTCTTTTCTTCCACAAGAGCTTCTTGATTATGAACCTCAGCCAACACACGCTGAAAATGAATCCATTGGTGCACTCCATCTTGTTCTCCCTCTATACTCTGACTTGCATAAGCCAATTCAGACTTTGTTGTTTTGCCCTTTTCCATGCAATGTAATGCTTGCATCCAAACACAAGATTTTGCTTCGGCCATGCCTCCTTTACGAGCTTCATCCGTTCTTTCAATCCTCAACCCATATGTGGTTGTATCTATGGCAACAAATGTTGTCCTAGCAACCATATCTTCCAACCTCTTCTACATGCCCCCATTTTCAAAGTTTGGCTCTATTGGAAGACCGAAATTTTTTGCATGTATTTTTCCATCTTTCCAAAAGACTAACCTTTTTCCTTCCACTTCACCAAAACTTGTACAATCTCACTTTTCATGCTGAAAAATGTCACACCAAATACACATTCTCTTGTATCCTTCTCTATACAGTCTTTGGGTTGTTGCCCGACCCTTCTCTTCTATCTTGACATCCAACTTTTCAACCTTAGCATAGATTTCCATCAAAATCAACCTCAAATCACGCATGCCTTTGATTAATTCATCCACAATATCACCTTTAAGAGTCGGACCAATAGGTATAACTGGTTGTTCTGCCATAACTACAGGTGCCTAGGCTCCAATTTCGGCCCCCTTCTAAGCACTGGAAGGTGTGGTTCCTGTACCTTATCTTAATTTCATCTGCTCTCTCTTTACCAACATATGTACTGCTTGAGTTACATTAGCCCAATCTCATTTTAGCCATGTTTTAGAAGAGGCATCTTCTAAATAATCAATCATCTTTTCCCGCAAGACAGGATCTATAGCCTTCAGAAACAAATCAATTTTTTGACTCTCCAATGATTGCTGCTCATCGACATCCAACTACGCATATCGACTTTCAAATTCATGGAGCAAAGCAATAGCATCCAACCCTTTATTGGGCTTTTCAATCAAATCTATAAATGTCCTTTTAGTTACCAATCCTGCATCTTCCAAGAAAAACTCTCCTCTCAAAGCTTTCTTAAAAGCTACCCAATCATCATCTCTTCTATGTAACTCATCAATCCGATCATGCAATGCATGCATGGCCAAACAGGAGAAATACCAACTCCATGCATACTACAGTACTCCATCAAATAACATCTTTTCTTCATACAACCGGATGAAGGCCAAAACATTTTAACCTTTGAAGTGCTTCAATTCTTATCCCACTGCCTACAATGCATTCATGGTTGAGGAATCAATTCTTTGTGTTTCCTCTTGAGTTTGCATATGTTGTTGTAGCGATAAATATTGATATTGTTGTTGCTGCAACAAAGCAATCATTTGTTGTAAAGCATCACTACCACTTGATCTAGTAGAATCCCCCATCTTTACACACCTCTATTGCCGACTTTCATGTCAAGTTCACCACTATCCGAACGTTTGGGGTCGAAAGTCTATTATGGGGGTAAGAGATAGTAAGGTGAAGGGGAATTCAAGGAGTGGAGTAGACGGAAGAGAGGGGCTCGAAGAAATAGAAGACTAAAAGAATAGTCACAAAAAGAAATAGGAGATGTAGAAAAATACTCATAGAGTAGAAGCTTCTCAGTTTATTTTTGAATTATGAGAAGCACATTTCTTGTACACAAAAACGTGTATTAAAAAATGCATTCCTCTATGTTGCTCAGGCTGCCAATATCATGCTTCCATTGGCTTCCAAAGGGGGGTAAAATACCAGCACAATTGGCCAGAATTCTGCATGATCCCTCCTTCTTCATCTCCCACTTCGGAGTGTTGTTCACTTCTTGAAAACAACATTTGGGCATCGCGCGATTTTGCCAATCCCCCTTTTTACATAACATCCTCTCAAAATGGTTGAGAGCTACCTACTTTATTTTACATGTCATTCTAATCTGGAAGTTCTCTATAGTTTTATGGATTTTTACAAGAGATAATATCTAAAATATCAAAAATTTACTAAACTTGTCCAAAAATCTAATATTTTTGAACCATGGACACTAACACTAATGTCACAATCTTGTGCATAACACTGACAATGACCAAGACACTAACTCAAATGGAAAAGCATCATGATATTGCATTCATCATATATTAAAGTGGTAGTCAAGTGAAATGCTTTATAGTTGTTGGATGGGTAGCAGTTTCCCTTCCTTTGGATATGGGATTCAGTCTGCCTGTGTGTGATTGTAAATCTCAACAATGGGTGTCAACAAAGAGTCCACAATGGGTGTGATTGTAAATCTCAACACCCCTCCTCAATCACAACTAGAAAGTACAAAGTGTGTAGAGGCTTTAGTAAAAGCAACACCTGCAAAGTGTGGGCACACTATAAACATGGCAAAACACCACAGGCTGTCATAGAAAAGGCTAAGTGTGGGTACCACAATCATGGTGGACATCCAGAGGCTGTAACAAGGGCCTCACAAAGTGCACATAGGCTATAGTACAAGGCTACATGAGGAGTTTACAAGCTTATGATAGGAGCATTTTGGGATAGGTAATACAAGACTAAAAAAATCAGTAAAAAATTGGGTCAAGGACTGTGAGGTCCTTGCAATTTTCAGCATTTCTTTTTACATAGATCTTCAATTCATTGCAAGTCTTCTTGTCGGTGTAGTCCAACTTGCTCTCTTTGATCTTTGTACTTGTTCTTCACTTTGCTTGCAGCTTCAATCTTCATGTCCATGTCCCCCTTAAGCAAAGATATCTCATTCTTTAGCATGTTGAGTAGAGTGTCTGGAGCATCTTCAAGGTCTTTAGATAAGATCATTGATTGCTCTTTGGTATACACAGCTCCAACATTACCTACAAGTGACGCAAACAAGACGTCTATGTACTACAAGTGAGAAACAAGAGTAAAGTTGCTTTGCATCTGCATTAAGATATTCTTGCTCATCATTGTCATGACCAAGGATCATCAGCAAATAAACTCCAGAACTCTCAGATTTTATTAGTGCAAAGAGCATATTACTGTGTGTCGAGAGACACAAGTAATGACAATGTGAAAACACACTATGTAAAGACTATGTCTGAGTTGATGTCGAACTTGAATCTTCTTAGTTCGAGGTCGTCGATCCTTCTTCCATCTTTCTAGGTCCTTCCCCTCGTTGATTTGATACTGGCACAATAGATCAGAGTGGCAATGGGTTGCTCTAGGTGGTAGGAGAGAGAAAATGATCAGATTTTTTAGCTTAGGTGAAAATGGCTATGGAGTCACAGTTAGGGTTTTTGACAGTAGCCTAGTTTTTTTGACATTTTGAAGGTGCTATACTTGATGATTTTTGAAAATTTTTAATGAAAATGAAGCTGAATTGATGCTCTATCAAAGCCCTATGAGCATCTTGAAGATTGGTTACAGCTCGTCACAAATACAAGGGCAAAACGGAGACATGCACATTTTTGTCAGCGATCTAAAAAATTTGTAATGCCATGGCTAGGGAGCAGTAATGCTAATGATTTGTGTGATACATGCTGCACCTTGAGTTCAGAAATGATCGTCTAGAAGAAAGCAAGAGGATATATGCTTTGTATTGAGAGATCTAGGGACTCCAAGTAGGGTGTGTCCTACTCTCACAACTGCAAGCTATAGCAGCGACTGAGAATTTTTACAATGCTGAGCCTATGGTTACTTGATGTCAATGATTGAGGTAACAAGAAGAAGATCTTGAAGTAGAATAACACTTTTCTAGAAGGAAGATTTAGGAGATTTGACCTATGGAGTGAGAAATAAGAGCTTCAAGCTGACAAGGTGGAGTTGGCTATGGTTGCCATGGAAGCTCAAGTGAAGGTAGAGTTGAGAGATGAAGTCATGGGCTAGAACTGAGCTGACCAAAGTTAAAAAGGTACTGAGAGAGTGTAGAGAAGAGCTAGGCTGAGCTAATCCATGCCCGTTGAGCCATGCCCGACTGGGCTCTGATACCATGTGAAAAGACATGGGATCTAGAGCATGGCAGTGGCTATGGTGGATCGAAAAGGAAGATTAAGCTCATGATGATGCATACCTGACTTGACCTATTACACAAGTGAATTAGGTTCCAATACTAAGACTTGGACTCATAAGCACAATCTTGTGTATAAGACTGACAAGGACCAAGACACTAAAACTGAAATGGAAAAGCATCATGATATTGCATTCATCATATATTAAAGTGGTAGTCAAGTACAATGCTTTATAGTTGTTGGGTAGCATTTTCTCTTTCTTTGCATATGGGATTCAATCTGCCTATGTGTCCTAAGCCTAAACTACCTCATACAAAGAGGCCACAATGGGTGTGATTGTAAATCTCAACAAGGGCTCCACGTTTTCTGTACACAATCCCGGGAAACTTCCATCAAGAGTCATGAGAAGGGGCTAAAAATGAAGGAAATGGCATTCCTGTTGAGAGGAGAAGAATTCAATGGATTCTTGCAAAGTTTCTTTAACCAGTGAAGAATTGGAAATCTTCATTGTTAAAGCCACTTTCTACAAGAAAATTATCCGACAATGGTAGAAACATATTACCATTCTGATGCACACTCTATGTGGTGGATTATTTCCTCTCCTACCATCTGCTGTTGAAGAAATAGAGACATACATCTTGGTGGAAAATTGTTTGAGAGCAAACTAAAGAGTAGAAATAGAGAGAATGACATCCATGGGAGATTTGACCTCCATTGAAGAGTTTCCAAATATCATCAAGTGGAAGATTGTGAAGAAGCTTCAAGAGTCGTGGTCAAAGGTTGAAGTTCACAAGAACAAGAAGGAAAATAGTTTAAATTTTTTGGTGGATGCTCAACAACAAGATATGTGGGATGCGTGGTGCACTAACAACCTTCTCTTTGTCCAATTAGCAACCCACTCAAAGCTAGTAGATAGAGTGTTCTTTACAATATACACTCTTGGAACCATAAGAAGCCGGCATTACTATGATCATGGCACCACAACGTTGCTCAAAAGAATGAGTTTTGATACCTTCAGAATTGAATATCTTCCCCTCATTAGTGGTTTGAAAGATGAATTCAGAGACGTTGAAAATAAGGAAGTAGAAGAAATGTTGGCAAAAGAGTTCTCCAAAGAAGGTTGAAGCTCTTCTAATTCTATGCTATGGAGTAGAGACAAACTAGGTTGATCTAACTCCCTGATGAATGACGCGATCAAGAGGAAATCACTAGAGAAAATCCAGAGGTATGTGTGAAGAGAGAAGGAAAAAATCAAAGCTGAGAATGAGCTAGTACATAAAAAGCCTTCTTTGATACCCTAGCAGCACTCTTTATAGAAGTCCGCATGGTGACTCAAGGTCCCCTTCCTAGTCAGATTGGTCATGGAAATATTGATGACAAGCTAAATAACGTAGTCTGGCGCCTGAAGGTGGGTATCGTCTTCCAATAGAAGAGCTATCGATATTGTGTATGATCTTCTAAAAGAGAACTTGGACATGTTTGCATGGTTGTACAAAGATCTGAAGGGGATTGATCCCAGGGTATGCCAGCATCACATAGACCTAGAGCTTGATACCAAGCTTGTAAGGCAAAGATAGAGACACATTAATCCAAATTACTCCATCCTAGTGAAAGCCAAAATTTGGAAACTCCTTAAAGATAAGTTTATCTATCCAGTGTGACCAATAGTGAATGGGTTTCGCTCATCGTGGTAGTACTCAAGAAGAATGGAAAGTAACAAATATATGTGGAGTTGTGAAAGTTGAACTCCAAGACCAAGAAGGATCATTTCCCTATCCCTTTCACAGACCAACCACAGTGGTAGGCCATGCACTCTATTTTCTCTTGGATGGATTCAGTGGATACAACAAAGACCAAGAAGGATAATTTCCCTATCCCTTTCACAGACCAACTACTATTCAACACAGTGGTAGGCCATGAGCTCTATTTTCTCTTGGATGGATTCATTGGATTCAACAAAGTCCAAATCGTAGAAGAAGATCAATCTAAAATAACCTTCACAATAGATTGGAGAACTTATGCTTATAGAGTGATGTGGTTTGGGCTCTATAATGCTCTTTCTACCTTCCAACGAGTGATGATGGTTACATTCAAAAACCATCTGCATCATTTCACTGAGGTCTGCCTAGATGACTTATGTGTCTAGAGCCTAATCCGTGAGCATTGGGGACACCTAGAGCAGTGCTTTGATAGATGTCAACAATGTGGAATGTCTCTCAATCTTGACAAATGCATCCTTGAAGTCTCTTTAGGAGTTTTTCTCAGCCACATTGTCTCTACACAAGGGATAGGGATAGCAACAACAGACCTTGCCAAGATTGAGAAGATCAAAGCTTTGAAAGTGCCAACCAACCTTAAACAATTGAGGGGATTCATTGGTCATGCGGACTATTATAGATGGTTCATTGCACACTTTGCAAAAGGCAGCCCCCTGCATAAGCTCATGAGAAAAGATGCAGAGTTTACATGGACTGTTGATTGTGATGAAGCGTTCAACACCCTGAAGTAGTGTGTAATTGAAGCTCCCATCCTGTAGCCTCTTGATTGGACAAAGCAAATCCATGTGCACAATCATGCATCTATAGAGGGTTTAGGAGTAGTCTTATGCCAAAATATCTCCTAAAAGTTAGAGCAACCTATCTATTATGTAAGCTCAAAGTAACTAATCAAGAAAGAAACTATACAGTTTAAAGAGCTTGAGCACCTAACAATGGTGTTTTTTGCCCTAGAGAAGTTCTGACACACTAACTATTGTCGACTCACTTTAAATTCTATGAGGACCATGAGGCCCTGTCCTTCTTGATTAACAAAGAAAATGTAAATGGAAGAATGATGAGATGGCTCCTTATGTTTCAAGAGTTTGACTTTGAGGTGGTTACTAAACCCGATCACTCCTAGGTCTTGGGTGATCATTTATCGTGGATCCCTTAGAGCAACAAAGAGGAGTAGGATGACCCAGACATTCCTAATGTTTCCCTTTTTCTAGTCCAACTTGTAACTCCATGGTAAGAAGACACAGTTAGCCTCGAGGCTACTCAACAATATCCCCTCTATATTTCCAACTGTCAGAAAAAGAAGCTTCTATTGAAATCATCCCCTTATACTCTCTTAGGTGGCACTTAGTACAAGAAAGGAAAGGATGAAGTATTGAGAAGATGTATTGCAGGAGATGAGATCAGAATAGTGCCAAAAGCATATCATGATGAGCCTTGTGGAGGACACTTTGTAGGAGAAGTGATAGCCAGTCGACCCTCTACAAGGATGCCTATAACTACTCCAAACATTGTGATGCTTGTTAGCAGATGGGAAAGGCTACCAAATCTAGCGCTATAGCATTGCAACCCATCCTTCCCCTAAAGGCATTCTAGAAATGAGGAATCAACTTCTGGGTCACATTGATCCTCCAAAAACCAAAAGGAAGCATAATAGATACATCTTAGTCTGTACGTACTATGTGACAAAGTGGTGTAAAGCCAAAGCTCTCAAGCATGATGATGGCAATAGCATGGCCATGTTCCTGTACAAGAACATCATCACCCATTTTGGCAGTCCCCTAGTGATAAAAGTACTCACTTTCTCAACAAGATCATGGAATAATTGATATGTTATATAAGATCTGCCACTGCAAGTCCACGCATTATTACCCCAGAGCCAAAAGCTAAGTTGAAGTAACCAATCGCATCCTTTGCTCAATCCTTATAAGTATGATTGCTACACATCATCATGATTAGGACGATTGAATTATAGAGGCCCTCTAGGCATAGAGAATCTCCCTAAGGTTGCTATAGGATAGACCATTTTCCAACTAATGTATGGCATAAAGGTTATCTTCCTTGTTGAACTGGTGCTACCCCCTCTTTGTGTGTGGCTATCAAAGAGCGCTGGGGAGATGATGACTCCCTATAGCACCATCTCTCGCACTTGGAATGTCTGGATGAGACTTCCAGGTTGGCCCTATAGTGCATGGAAGCGATGCAAGCTCAATGAAAGTCCTATCATACCTTCGTTAAGCAGAAGGAGCTTAAGGAGGATGACTTAGTCCCAGTCTATGACTTCCATTTTGGCAAGCTTTAACAATGTTGGATGGGCTCTTACAAGGTACTTACTATCAACCTTAATGGCTCTCTCTAAGTGTAGACAATAGATGCTTACGATGATCCCTTCTTGATTAATTGCTATTTCCTCAAGAAGTATTATCCTCCCTGGGGATCCTGACAATCAGTGTGCTACTGATAGTCCCTTCATCCCTTGCGTGTTGTGATCAGTAAGGCTTTGCTTATTTCTTGTGATATCCCTCTTGGTTATCTTGATGAGGTGGCCTCGTTTTTCTAACCCCTCATAGCCACCTCCCACATATCCTTTGTTCTTTTGCCATCTGATCTAGCAAAGGTGGTGTGGATGGTTCTGATACATGGTACTCCTACCATTCTCCTTTTTGGAAAAAAAAGAAAAGAAAACATAAAAATATATTATTGGTCATGAGAGAAAAATATTTTAGTCCCTATCATGCTGGCCTATTCTTTGAGAAAAGATGGAAACACACTCGAGAGTAGAAAAAAAGAAAAGAAAGAAAAATAAAAAGGAGAGAGAAAAAGAAAACAAAAATCAAATCCATAATGGGAGAAAAGAAAGAAATTCCATGTCATAACAAGCCTCATTCCAAGGCAAGGTGGCAACCACCACTCTTTGACACGGGAAGATGGTTGTGGAAAAAGTGGTAGCACTGTGCAACCCAAGATAGCTGACTTGTTAGTTGCACTCTTCTAGAATGAATTTTCCACGCTACCTTCCTTGGTGCATTGTATCCTGCAACCCCATTAGTGTTTTTGACTCCTACAGTAGATGACATTTCCAACATGCAATCCAAGTACTAGACTTATTGGCTACATCCCTAGGTACATCTCTTCATAAACCAATACCAGTTGACATCATCAACCAGATGAAGTTGATCTTCATCGACAACCCTTGAGTGATATGAGCTTTTATCCTAACCAGATGGGGATGTAAGTATGGGCTACCCTCTGTATTTATTAGGCGAGTGTGAGATAGATCAAGGTGGGATGAGTGACCAGTTTTTGCCTTTATATTCAAATGAGAGGTGAGATGTGTGAATGGAGTGTTGCATGCACACACAATGGGTCTCTCAATGCATAAAGCATGATTTGTTACTGTGTATGATACTATAAGGATCCTTGGCCTTCCTGCTTGCATTGTATGCTAGCACAAGGCAGGATGCACTATTGCACTATCATGTGCACAAGGCATACAACCTTTGTACAAGTGGTAGTAAGGATTTAATCAATGGGTGTGAGGAACGGGTTTCCCTCTCGTAATCATCAATAAAGCATGAGACAAGGGGGGGTTATAAGCATGATTGATTCCCCCTTTCATAAACTAAGAGGTAAGGATTGAGAGACATTACAACATTCAAAATCAAGTACGTTCTCATTTCCCTATACACACATGGGACATGCCTCCTCCATCATCACTACACATCTCACTCTGTTTGGTCCATTGCACACAATAAGGCTTCTTGGCCTTCATTCTTGCACCTATGCTAGATGGGTTGGGATGCGTTGGTGCACCAAGAATTGTGCACATTGGCATACTCCCTCAACCATCCCTCTTGTCGATTCCTAAACTGAATGTGAGATATGGGTTTCAATTTATCCCTTGAATTATGTGAGTTATGGAACGAGTGCTTGATCTATCATTTCAACATGAGGAGTGTGTAATATTCCCACTCGTGAATATTCACTTCCCACACACCACGTAAATCCTGAGCAAGGACATCTTCCGTATGGAAATTGCCGACAATTTATTCCGTAACCCGCATGTGTGGCAATCGTGACTTCCGCATTGGCAAACCGAGCCCCGAGGTTCAAATCCGCAAACCGCATATAAACATCCTCTTGGGAGGGGCAAAATGGATATTGTTAAAGTAATTTTTTTTACATATTTATCCCTTTCCCCCAACCGATGCACGGCTGGAGGAGAGGGAGTGTGAGAGGATGGGCTAGGTGGGAGAGGTGGTTACATGAGGGAGTCGTGGGCTACATGCACAGCCCACGTGGGGGAGGTCCCCTCTCTCCCCTTGACCTATAAAAACCCCCCCCTAGGGGGTAAGAAGGACGAGGTAGGAGATGCCGTGATGCGTGAAGCTTAGAAGCTGCTGTCATCACCGCAAGAGGAGGAGGCTGCCGTTGTGCTAGCCGCAGGCCGCCGGCTATTGCCGCCAGCTCTGCCATAGGCCATCAGGCCGCCGCCATCCCCCCATCAAGTCCATCTTTCTTCTCCTGCCCCGAAGGATGTCAACTTCCACCACATGGTTGCTGTCTGTAGAGCTAGAAGCTCCTAGAAGCTTCTTGTAGGAAGCTTCTAAGGGGCTTCATTAACACCCAGTCCCGCAAGGCCCCCATAAAACCCTTCCTAACCCCGGGATTTTAAAAGAAAAAGAAGAAGCTCTTAAAGCCTCCATCCCCGCAAGGCCCATTCACAAGAGCCCTTTTCGTGAACCCCCTAGTAAGGCTTCAATTTCTGAGATTCCATTCATAGAAGCCCCATTCCCAAGAACTTTATAGGAGCCCCAATCCTGCAAACAAGCTTAAATTCCCACAAGCCTGCTCGTGGAAACCCTAATTCCCACAAGCACTCATTAAGCTCCATTTCCGTAGCTCTCCCGCAAAAGGCCCAAGCTCCAACCCCTAAGGCCTTCCATAAGCCAAATCTCGCAAGCCGGTATTTTTTTTCAGTGGATCCATACTTCTAAAGGGATCTCCTGTGTACGAGGGAGAAGGGCAAAGATCTTGAGGCTGCATACCAAGGCGAGTGAATTCGTAGACCACAAAGGCAAACAAGAAGCCGAATTCACGCCTACAATGGCCCCTAAAAATTCTCAAGTCGCGCCTATAGGAGGTTCATCTCCTAGTATTCACATGGATATTTCCCCGAGCCTGCAAGTCTAGGTTATTTTCTATTTTGATTTCACGTAGAAGTATTGCATTACGCACGATAATTTCATGGACTAGGATGCAGCTATGCATGTCAAATCCACCTAGCTAAAATGTAATTGGAAATAAAATTGGCTATTTAGAATTTACTAGAATTAACTCATGATATGAAATTGGTCATTGGTATTTTCAATGGAATGAATGAAAAAAACATAAGTTTTCTATGCATTTTAGGATCTTATTAGCAAGTTGCCTTTTGTGCATTGCAAAGTGACGAGCCTAGAACAAGTGATGCCTATCATTATAAGGTCGAAAATTATTAAAGTGCACCTTTGACTAGGCATGGAAAGATTAATCGTATGTCACATTTTTAGAAAAATCTTCATTAGATGAATCATTAGGGGAAGTCATTTACCCCGTAGGAAATAGAAGAGCGCGGAAATGACTCTATGAATCTGCATGTGGCATGTGATTGTAAATTGAATAGGTTAACTCTAGTTTTTTTTGGCATGAAGTTCACTATGTTGTAGTTAGGAAATGATTTCATGTTGTACATTCATCGTACGAAAAATTTCATTCATCAAGAGTGTAATTAGGGAAAGGCTGCATGGTTCATTAAAGCATGAAACTTTAAAAGTTTAGAAAAAGAATTGTGGGCAAGATTCTTGAATGCAAGTCCTAGTAGGATCAATGGAAGTTATGCCGCAATTTAACATGCGTTTTGGTCTTAACAAGAAAAATTAGGGATTGTGAATTTAGTCGTACGTAGAAGCAATAATCGCGTGCTTATGTGAATTGTGACATGTTACAACTTGTTTTCTCTTTTAGATCAAGTTAACATCTCCAGGAATGGTTCGTCCTTGTCGCAAGACAAGTTGATCGAATCACCTAAATCACCTAACCCGCAAGGTACTTGCATAGGTCGATTCAATCAATATGATAAATAACCCAAGTGCTAACTAGGTTTTAGCACGATAAAGACTCGACTTAGTTTCGCACTTGTTGCCAAGTCGAAACCCTCATTCCCAAAGGTCCTATCCACATTCATGGAATGTAGGGACAATTGGACACTCTTGCAAGAAACGATCTAGGGTTTCTACCCTAAGGATCACTCGTTCAAATGATGAAACTCGGATTGAGTTGGAATCCCTAGGACCGAACGTTGTCAGCCTAGTGCAATTAGGAATGGGTTGGGTAAGATGACACCCTAAACCCTGTTTCTTATCTAATCATAATTCCTTGACCAAAAAACACCGTTCAATGGGTGAAATGATCCTATGAAATAGATGCGAAACCTGTGCAACAAGTTGCAATGTCACATGGTCTTGTGGTTTGGTCACAAGAGAGTTTCCATTCCTTGGAATGAGGTTGGTAGGTTCTTGCACAAGTTTAACTTGCTAGAGAATGAGTAGTCATCCTGTTATACCACCTTCTTGGGAAAAATTGCCAAGTCCAAGGAGTTAGGTATTTGTTTGGGAATAAAGGATCAATCAATAATTGGAGTGACATGGTCGCCAGTATTTACTATTAATAAAACCTAAGGTATTGGTTAAGTTGGGATAATAGGATATGGCCCTAACCCGAGGACAAAAGGGTGAACAAACAAACCCTTGGGGATCTCGCCAAGTCGCAATTGATCCCGGATCAAATGATGGATGCATTCGAAAAGAAGGATTCACTACTTAGCAGTTGGCCAAATAAACGACCACTCAAATTGATTGCACTTGTAACAGTTTAGGAGCACTTTTTGCATTGTTTGCTCAAGGAACTAAAGGATGGAAAGATATTTAATGCTTCAGGTTGAAGGCTTGAAGGGAGAGGCAGCTTCAGTTACCCCCGACTGTCTACCTGACCCTAACCAAGGGGGTTGTTAGCCGTGCCAAGAACGTGGATCGAACCCACCGTGTTAGGACTCTCTGTTGAGTGCTACTTGGAGCCGGAGGACACTTGGGTGCTAGGGGGCTCTGGCCGTAAATCCCTCGCCTTCTGGGCCCTGCACAAGAGGCCAACGTGACTCGAGATTGGATCTCGAGGCCCGCATACTAGTCTACGGGCGGAAACTTGGATTAGTAATCCCTGTGGATTGCTGGATAGCGTTCGAGTAGATTATGGATTGCATTCGGGCGGATTATGGATTAGCATGCTGGCTGGACTTTATGGATGTATTTCAAAGATAAATAAGATAACCTATTGCAAAGGAACTTGTTTGACATTGTTTTTCTATGTCAAGTACTAAGATTATGTGAAGGAACCAGTGTCTAACGGGCTAACTAAGGAAGCTCCTTGATGCTTGTCCAACTAAATGTTGTAGGTAATTAAGCAACTAAAGCAACCTTGAGGAAAGTGTGGTGGATGTGGCCATGGGTCCGTCCTACGAATGGGTGGTCCCGGTTGGCCGGGAACTTTTCTCAATCGAAACGGACAGCAAGGAGATCTTCTCAAAGGACATGAACAGCCAGGGCACTGACCTAGGTTTAGGTTATTAGAATCCCGATTTATGCTATTTTAGGGGAACGGAATGGGACTATGCCTTATGGCAGAGAGGTCGAGCCTTGCATCCCTCTCGTTTCCCATTCTCCTTGAACCAAGTGCAGCGTGAATCCGCTTTGTCCCCTGCGTTCTGCGTAAAGTAGTTCGCTTGGGGTTCGATGCTAGGTGCCGTTTAGGAAAATGACTATTAGGGAAAGCCCTGATTCAGGTCGGTCCTAAGTGGGAACGTCCGGAATACTTCCGCTACATGGAAAACGTGGAAAGTCCTAGATCGCAAACCCTGAAACATTCCATGGGAGTGCCAGGCAGAGCTTTCTAGACTCTCTTTCCGATGGACTACTAAGACATGTCCTGAAAGGGAATAGGTGGACACTTTACAGTTGGTATCAGAGCGAGGTATCAGAGTGAACCAACGAAGGATCTGTCTTTATAAGAAATCTTAATAAGAGGAAGTAAAGCAAATGCTGTTGTTAAGAACATTTCCTTACTTTTGATGCTGTCTTGCAGAACTATGAAGCATGGAATAGGTTCTTAGTGTTCCAAGTCATGTTTATGACCGCTATGTATTCCACAGATTATCGACGAAGGATCGATATGATGAACATACTAGACCGTATTTATAATCCAATGCCTTTGTACGTGGAACGGAGGTGGAGGGTGACTTAGGAATCTACTACATAGCTGCCCACCGGTTTGCATACCTTCGAACCAACCTAAAAAGGATCAAGTGGTTGAAGGACCTGAAGATCGTGAAATTGTTCATTTTCATGGAGGCTTACGTAAACTCAACTTTACATGTTGAAGGTCAGAGGGTTGAGTTGAACTCATATGTATACGAGGAGGTGACCCGCATAATCCCCGCCGACATGATCAAGGTGTTGGGACACTACGAGAAGAATGGGTTCCAAAGGAAAGGGTACCCTAATCTTCCGATGACTTATCGATTCCTGAAGATCCATGACCCGAAACCATACTATTATCCAGTTCCCGTGGCTAAATGTAACACAACATTATTCTTCCCGAACTAATGTACCAATTGCTCTACCATCCCAAGAAATATTGTATTCCGAAAGGGCTATGCCCATATAAATGAAATAAGACTTCTTTTATCAATGTTTGTCTTGTCTATGAGAATTGATAGAAAGTTAAGTGGCTAGGTTTCTTGGATGAAATATGAATTGGATATGAAATATAATCATAACAATTAGCGAGTTGTAACGTTAAGAATCCTCTATCCAGGCACAACCCCAGATACAAGTTTCCAGTCCGCCCCCTACATCAAGTATGGCCATGATCGAGGAGAAGAAGTTTCTTCTCAAGTATATTAAGCCATCAGAATTTGATGGAAAAGGAAGGACGGTCCATGCTGATGTTGAGATTTGGATAGAGTCCATGGAAGATTACTTTGAAGCGACTGGTACTGCACCCGCCAACCAGGCAATGCTCGCCAAGCTGAAGCTCATTGGCGAAGCCAGGCTTTGGTGGAAGCAATGGTGCAGAGACCAAGGGATCTCGGAAGGATTCGTTACCTGGGAAAAGTTGAAGAAAGTTGTGCAAGGAAGATACTTACCACCTGCGTATCGCACGCAGAAAATGAATGAGTTCTACGAGCTAAAACAACTAGGTTTGTCTCTTGACACATACTACTCAAAATTCGTCTCACTTCTGAAGTATGCGCCACAGATGGATATGACACAACAAGCGTCAAAGTTTTGTGCCGATTTAAACCCACCAGTAAATACCTGCCTCGAATCTATGCGCCCAACAGATCTACAAGATGCACTCATTCAAGCTGCGCCCATAATTCAGGAGGTGTAGGCTAGGCCAAGAAGTAACAAGACTTGGTCTTATAATGATCACAACAAAGGAGCCTATAGGCCCCAAGCGAAGAGAGTTCAAGGTCAAAATGGGGGACAAAGAAAGAAAGCGAGGACCAATAATGTCAATAACTTTGTCCCTACCCAAAGCAATGGCTGCAATCTCCATTGCTTCCACTGCAACGAGCCCGATCATTTCAAAAGGCAATGTCCCAAGCTTCGCATAGGACAACGTCCAGCTCCTTTCCAAGGAACCAGCCGTGGCCAGGGAGCCGCCACCCGAGGCAGAGGAAAAACCACCTATGTTGCCAACAGGAAAATGTGCAAAGAAGAAGACCTCACCATGGAAGTAAAGTTTGAGAGGGCAACAGTCCATGCCGCTCTTCACAAGAAAGGCCCGAATCGCCAGTTTTCGGTGATTCAGACACCATCAGACTATCAAGGTAAAGGCTTCAAAACCTTGATTGATTGTGGCAATACGCATTCCTTTATCTCACTATCTTGTGCAAGAAGATTAGGAATAGCCATAGTAGAAGCACCTACCTTGCTTGTGGAATTAGCGAATGGTCGTGAGGTCACTTGTACCAGACAAACTGCTAAGGTGGAATTCTTTCTGGGAGGAAAGTCGACTTCAATCAAATTTAGGGTCATGAACCTAGGTATCCATGAGTGTTTGCTCAGAATGGATTGACTTAAACCTAATGATGCCCACATTCATTGTGGAAAGGTCCAAGTTTCCTTTCGAAACTCTGAAGGGGAATTGGTCACAACTCAAGGAGAGGCTGGAAAGCTGAAAATTCAATTGGCTAAAGCATCTCGGATTGTGAAGAGAGTTAGAAAGGGATTACCTGTCTACTTGATTAAACTCAATAAGCTAGATCAGAAGCAAGAATCTAGTGAAGGACCTTCATGGCTAAAGGATTACGCGGACGTATTTCTTGAAGAGCTGACAGAACTCTCACCTCAAAGGGAAGTGGATCATGAGATCAAGCTAGTGCCAGGAGCTGCGCCAATTGCAAAGAGGCCTTATAGAATGTCCATCCCGGAAGCAATTGAGCTGAAGGAGCAACTCAAGCAATTGTTAGATCAGGGCTACAGCTGTCCCAGCAGTTCACCATGGGGAGCTCCAGTGCTATTCCAGAAAAAGAAAGATGGAACTCTTCGATTGTGTATTGATTACAGAGGGTTGAATCGATCAACTGTTAAGAACAAGTACCCTATTCCTAGAATAGATGAGCTTCTTGACCGTCTTTAGGGTACGAAGATCTTCTCCAAGATTGATCTCAGGTCTGGTTACTATTAGATAAGGATCAAGGAAGAAGATATCCCAAAGACGGTCTTCAACACAAGATATGGACTCTTTGAGTTCCTAGTCATGTCATTCGGGCTCACGAATGCACCTGCCACCTTCAACATGTTAATGCAGGATATCTTTAGCCCATATATTGATGACTTCATACTCATCTTCTTCGACGATACCCTAGTCTATTCCAAACAAGAAGAAGATCATGAACCCCAGCTTAGCATTGTCCTTGAGACAATGAGGGCACACGAGCTTTATGCTAAGATGAAGAAGTGTGCATTCTTCAAACGTCAGATTGAATATTTGGGATTCATCATATTAGCAGAAGGAATCTCAGTGGACCTGGTCAAAGTCAGAGATATTCTAGAATGGCCAATACCAACAACTGTCAAAGAAATATGCAGTTTTCTTGGATTGACAGGATGGTATAGGGTCTTTATCAAAGACTATGCTTTGATTGCAGCACCTCTGATAGATCTACTGAAGAAGCAAACATCCATTGCATGGTCAACTACCGAACAATCTAGTTTTGATAGGTTAAAGCAAAGTTTGATATTAGCACCTATCCTGAAACTTCCAGACCTCAGTAAAGGAGTTCGAAGTAGTAACTAATGCTAGCACACTTGCCTTAGGATGTGTGCTCATGCAAGAAAGTCATCCTATAGCATACTCTTAAAGGAAACTGAAGAGCCATGAGAAGAATTATGCTACCCATGATCTAGAACTGTTAGTTGTCATCCATGCTCTAAATCTTTGGAGACACTACCTGTTGGATAATAAGTTTACTCTAGTGACAGATCATAAAAGTCTCAAGTGGATCTTTACCCAGAACGAGCTCAACATGAGGTAACGTCGGTGGATTGAAGTGCTGGAAGAGTATGATTTTGAAATTAAATTTTGGCCTGGAAAGGAGAATGTAGTTGCCGATGCACTCAGTCGCAAGGCATTCCTCAATTCTCTAATCTTGCAAAATCCATTAACAACTAGATCTCTAGCCACAAAAGTATCCATGCCAAACAACCCAATACTTGAGCTAGCTAGAGAAGAAGCATGCCATGATCCAGCCTATCAAAAGATGCTAAGGGAGATCCCTATCAAGGATGAGGACCAAAAGCTACAAGCTAAGTATCATGAATTCTCTATCAATAGTGGACTTGTCTACTATAGAATGAGATTATGTATACAGGCAAGCCAGTCGCTCAAGCAGAAGATACTGTGGGAAGCTCATGATTCCCCTTTCTCAGGACATCCCGGCTATGCCAAGACTCTCAATGTAGTCAGGAAGAGCTACTTTTGGGAGAGGCTTAAAGGTGACATTCTCAAATATGTCACCGAGTGTTTGTCTTGTTAACGTATCAAATCCGAACATGTCAAAATGCCAGGAAAGTTGCAACCACTTGACATTCCCCAAATGAAATGGGAATTCATCAGTATGGACTTTGTTGTTGGCCTACCCCAAGTTCAGGGAGGATACAACTCCATCATGGTTGTGGTTGATATGCTTACTAAGGTTGCACACCTTGATCATGTTAAGACGAACTATAAAGCCTCAAAAATTGCAAGGTTGTTCATCAAGGAGATATTCAAGCTACATGGGTTGCCTAGAAGAATCATTGGTGATCGTGATTCCCTCTTCACATCACACTTCTGGGAGAGCTATCTTTGAAGCCATTGGGACTCAACTCTATTTTAGTACAACTTACCATCCCCAAACCGATGGCCAAACGGAGCAAGTCAATCAAGTCATCGAGGGTATGCTAACCGATGGCCAAACGGAGCAAGTCAATCAAGTCATCGAGGATATGCTAAGAGCACACTGCTGCCATGAACCAAAAAGGTGGATTCAATACTTGCCTTTGGTTGAATTTGCCTACAATGCTTCTTACCAACAAAGCATTCATATGACCCCTTTTCAATCATTGTATGGGCATGACTGTCGAAGTCCCCTAAACTTCTCAGATCCAACCTTGAGGGTTGAATCTTCAAGGCAGATGCTGGAAGAGATGGAAGACCAAATGAAGTCAATTAGATAGGACATCCAAGCCGCCAAGGATAGACAGAAGGCATACACAGATTTGAAACGTCAAGATAGAACCTTTGAGGAAAGAGACATGGTCTTCATTCACGTATGCCATCCAAAGAAGAGTTCCCTATCCTTAGGAGATTGCAAGAAGCTAAGTCCAAGGTATTGTGGACCATACAAGATCCTCAAGTGCCTAGGACCCAATGTTTATAGACTACAACTCCCTGAGAACCTAAGGGTTCATAATGTATTTCATATCAGCCTATTGTAGAAGTATGTACCTAATCCTAGCCATGTACTTGATGACCAACAAGTTGTAATGCCTAGCCAAGGAGTCCTTGAGCTACGGCCTAACAGGATCTTAGATGTTAGGGAGAGGCAATTGAGATCCAGAACCTTGAGAGAATGCCTCGTCCAGTGGAAAGATTATCCCGAGGAGGATGCCACTTGAATGGATGAAATCACTCTCAACCAACAATATCCCCAGTTCATCTCAATATGAGGACATCTCGATTCCTCCAAGGGGGAGAGAATGTAATATTCCCGCTCGTGAATATTTACTTCCCACACATTGCGTAAACCATGAGCAAGGGCATCTTCCGTATGGAAATTGCCGAAAATTTATTCCGTAACCCGCATGCGTGGCAATCGTGACTTCTGCATTGGAAAACCGAGCCCAAAGGTTAAATCCGCAAACCACGGGTAAACACCCTCTTGGGAGGGGCAAAAATGGATATTATCAAAGCAATTTTTTTTTTACATATTTATCCCTTTCCCCAAGCCGATGCACGGCTGGAGGAGAGGGAGTGTGAGGGGATGGGCTAGGTGGGAGAGGTGGTTACATGAGGGAGTCGTGGGTTGCATGCACAACCCACGTGGGGGAGGTCCCCTCTCCCCCTTGACCTATAAACCCCCCCCTAGGGGGTAAGAAGGAGGAGGTAGGAGTTGCCGTGCTGCGTGAAGCTCAGAAGCTGCTGTCGTCGCCGCAAGAGGAGGAGGCCGTCGTTGTCCTCCCCGCAGGCCGCCGGCTATGGCCGCCAGCTCCGCCATAGGCCATCAGGCCACCACCATCCCCCTATCAAGTCCATCTTTCTTCCCCCGCCTCGAACGACATCATCTTCCACCACGTGGCTATTGTCTGTAGCCAAAAGCTCCTAGAAGCTTCTTTTAGGAAGCTTCTAAGGGGCTTCCTTAACACCCAGTCCTGCAAGGCCCCCATAAAACCCTTCCTAGCCCCGATATTTTAAAAGAAAAAGAAGAAGCTCTTAAAGCCTCCATCCCCGCAAGGCCCATTCACAAGAGACCTTTTCACGAACCCCCTAGTAAGGCTTCAATTTCAAAAACTCCATTCATAGAAGCCCCATTCCCAAGAACTTTGTAGGAGTCCCATTCGCGCAAACAAGCTTAAATTTTCACAACCCTGCTCGTGGAAACCCTAATTCCGCAAGCACTCATTAAGATCCATTTTCGCAGCTCTCCCGCAAAAGACCCAAGCTCCAACCCCTAAGGCCTTCCATAAGCCAAATCCTGCAAGCCGGTATTTTTTTTCAGTGGATCCGTACTTCTAAAGGGATCTCCTACATATGAGGGAGAAGGGCAAAGATCTTGAGGCTGCATACCAAGGCCAGTGAATTCGTAGACTGCGAAGGCAAACAAGAAGCCGAATTCACGCCTACGATGGCCCCTAAAAAGTCTCAAGGCGTGCCTGCAAGAGGTTCATCTCCTAGTATTCACATGGATATTTCCCCGAGCCCACAAGTCCAGGTTTTTTTCTATTTTGATTTCACGTAGAAGTATTTCATTACGCACGATAATTTCATGGACTAGGATGCAGCTATGCATGTCAAATCCACCTAGCTAAAATGTAATTAGAAATAAGATTTGCTATTTAGAATTTACTATAATTAACTCATGATATGAAATTGGTCATTGGTATTTTCAATGGAATGAACGAAAAAAACATAAATTGTATATGCATTTTAGGACCTTATTAGTAAGTTTCCTTTTGTGCATTGCAAAGTGACGAGCCTAGAACAAGTGATACCTATCATTATAAGGTCGAAAATTATTAAAGTGCACCTTTGACTAGGCATGGAAAGTTTAATCCCATGTCGCATTTTTACAAAAATCTTCATTAGATGATTCATTAGGGGAAGTCATTAACCCCGTAGGAAATAGAAGAGCGTGGAAATGACTCTATGAATTTGCATGTGGCATGTGATTGTAAATTGAATAGGTTAACTCTAGATTTTTTTGGCATGAATTTCACTACATTGTAGTTAGGAAATGATTGCATGTTGCACATTCATCGTATGAAAAATTTCATTCATCAAGAGTGTATTGAGGGAAAGGCTGCATGGTTCATTAAAGCATGAAACTTTAAAAGTTTAGAAAAAGAATTGTGGGCAACATTCTTGAATGCAAGTCCTAGTAGGATCAATGGAAGTTATGCCGCAATTTAACATGCGTTTTGGTCTTAACAAGAAAGGTTAGGGATTGTGAATTTAGTCCTACGTAGAAGCAATGAATCGCGTGCTTATGTGAATTGTGACATGTTGCAACTTGTTTTCTCTTTTAGATCAAGTTAACATCTCTAGGAGTGGTTCGTCCTTGTCGCAAGACAAGTAGATCGAATCACCTAAATCACATAACCTGCAAGGGATTCGCATAGGTCGGTTCAATTGATACGATAAATAACCCAAGTGCTAACTAGGTTTTCGCACAAGTCGACTTAGTTTTGCACTTGTTGCCAAGTCGAAACACTCATTCCCAAAGGTCCTACCCACATTCACGGAATGTAGGGACAATTGGATACTCTTGCAAGAAACGATCTAGGGTTTCTACCCTAAGGATCACTCGTTCAAATGATGAAACTCGGATTGAGTTGGAATCCCTAGGACCGTCGGCCTAGTGCAATTAGGAATGGATTGGGTAAGATGACACTCTAAACCCTGTTTCTTATCTAATCATAATTCCTTGACTAGAAAACACCGTTCAATGGGCGAAATGATCCTATGAAATAGATACGACACCTGTGCAACAAGTTGCAATGCCGCATGGTCTTGTGGTTTGGTCACAAGAGAGTTGCCATTCCTTGGAATGAGGTTGACAAGTTCTTCCACAAGTTTAACTTGCTAGAGGATGAGTAGTCATCCTGTTATATCACCTTCTTGGGAAAAATTTCCAAGTCAAGGGAGTTGGGCATTTGTTTGGGAACAAAGGATCAATCAATAATTGGAGCGACATGGTCACCAGGATTTATTGTTAATAAAACCTAAGGTATTGGTTAAGTTGGGATAATAGGGTATGGCCCTAACCTGAGGACAAAAGGATGAACAAACAAACCCTTGGGGATCTTGCCAAGTCACAATTGATCCTGAATCAAATGCTAGATGCATTTGGAAAGAAGGATTCACTCCTTAGCAGTTGGCCAAATAAATGACCACTAGAATTGATTGCACTTGTAACAGTTTAGGAGCACTGTTTGCATTGTTTTCTCAAGGAACTAAAGGATGGAAAGATATTTAATCCTTCAGGTTGAAGGCCTGAAGGGAGAGGCAGCTTCAGTTACCCCCGACTGTCTACCTGACCCTAACCAACTGGGTTGTTAGCCGTGCTAGGAATGTGGACCAAACCCGCCACGTGAGGTCTCTCCGTTGAGCGCTACTTGGAGCAGGAGGACGCTTGGGTGCCAGGGGGGCTCTGGCCGTAAATCCCTCGCCTTCTGGGCCCTGCACAAGAGGCCAACGTGACTCGGGATTGGATCTCGAGGCCCGCATACTAGTCTACATGCAAAAACTTGGATTAGTAATCCCTCTGGATTGCTGGATAGCCTTCGGGCAGATTATGGATTGCCTGCGGGCAGATTATGGATTAGCCTGCTGGCTAGACTTTATGGATGTATTCCAAAGATATATAAGATAACCTATTGTAAAGGAACTTGTTTGACACTATTTTTCTATATCAATGTAACGTGTCCACTAGGATCATCCAGGACACGTCTTAGCAGTCCATCGGAAAGGATGTCTAGAAAACTCCGCCTGGCACTCCCATGGAATGTTACGGGTTTTGCAATCTAGGTCTTCCCGTGTCTGTCCCGTAGCGGAAGTATCTTGGCCGTTCCCACTTAGGATCGACCTGAATTTGGGTTTTCTTGTTTGGTCATTAGCTAGCAGCAACTAGCGTCAGACCCGAGCGAATTACTTTACGCAGAAATGCCAAGTCCGAAGCGGATTCACGCTGCACTTGGTTCAAGGAGAATGGGAAACGAGAGGGATGCAAGGCTCAACCTCTCTGCCATAAGGCATAGTCCCATTCCGTTCCCCTAAAACAGCGTAAATCGGGTAAGACGTAACTCTAGGTTATTGCTCTCATTATTCGCTTTGGTGATGATGATCATCCCGCTGTTCTTCGAGATTTTTTTGAGAAAAGTTCCCGGCTAACCGGGACCACCCATCCGTGGGACGGACCCATGGTCCATCCTCCGCGTTTTCCTCGGTTTGTTTTAGTTATGTAATTATCTAACACATTAATTTGACATATAACAATCAGCTTCTTTAATTAACCCTGTTAGGCACTGGTTCCTTCACGTAATTTTATCACGTGACATAGAAAAACAATATCAAACAACTTCTTTATTATCATATCATCATTTATCTTTGAAATACAAGGAGTTCCGCCCGTAGGCTTGTCTATAATCCGCCCGAAGGCTTATCCAGTAATCCGCTAGGGATCACTATTCCAAGCTTCTGCCCGTAGACTAGTATGCGGGCCTCGAGATCCAATCCCGAGTCACGTTAGTCTCTTCTGCAGGACCCGGAAGGCGAGGGATTTACGGCCAGAGCCCCCCCTGGCACCCAAGCGTCCTCCTGCTCCAAGTAGAGCTCAACGAAAAGATCTCTCGCGGCGGGTTCGGTCCACGTTCCCGGCGCGGTCAACAACCCCCTTGGTTAGGGTCAGGCAGGCAGTCGGGGGTAACTGAAGCTGCCTCTCCCTTCAGGCCTTCAACCTGAAGCATTTATATATCTTTCCATCCTTTAGTTCCTTGAGCAAACAATGAAAACAGTGCTTTCTAAACTGTTACAAGCACAATCAATTTCAGTGGTCGTTTATTTGGCCAACTGTTAAAAAGTGAATCTTTCTCTCCGAATGCATCCAGCATTCGATCTGGGATCAAATTGCGACTTGGCAAGATTCCCAAGGGTTTGTTTGTTCACCTTTTGTCCTTGGGTTAGGGCCATACCCTGTTAACCCAACTTAGCCAATACCTTAGGTTTTATTAATAGTAAGTCCTGGCGACCATGTCGCTTCAATTTATTGATTGGTCATTTGCTTCCAGGCAAATACCTAACTCTCCTTTTTCTTGTCAATTATTCCCCAAGAAAGGTGATGTAATAGGATGATTACTCATCCTCTTGTAAGTTAAATTTGCGCAATAACTTGCCAACCTCATTTCAAGAAATGTCAAAACTCTCTTGTGGACAAATCACAAGTCTATGCGATGTTGCAACTTTTTGCACATGTGTTGCATCTATTCCACGGGATCATTTCACCCATTGAATGGCGTTTTCTGGTCACGAAATTACCTCCAGCCGAGTACCAGGGTTTAGGGTGTCCTCTTACCCAACCCATTCCTAATTATATTGGGCCACGGTCCTAGGAATTTCCAACTCAGTCGGAGTTTCATCATTTGAACGAGTGATCCTTAGGATAGAAACCTTAGATCATTTTATGCATGAGCATCCAATTGACTCAACATTTCGTGAATGTGGGTATGATCTTTGGGTTTGAGGGTTTTGACTTGGCAACAAGTGTAAAACTAGGTCGAATCCTTATCGCGCTAGACCCTAGTTAGCACTTGGGATATTTGTCATGTCGACTGAACCATGCCCATATGAATCCCTTGTGGGTTAGGTGATTTAGACAACTCAATATACTTGTCTTGCGACAAGGATGAACCTTTCCTAGGGATAATAAACTAGATCTAAAGGAGGAAAAATAGTTACAACTACACCAATACATGTAAACATGCGATTCATTGCTTCTACGCATCACATGGTTCACAATAACCCTATCTTTCCTTGGTAAAGTAAAAATGCCTGATAATCTGGACACTAACTTTCCTAGGTCCTACTAGGACTTACATCAAATAATCATGCCTACAACCTTGTTGTCTACACTTTAGACTCTTATGCTTTGATAAACCATGCAACCTTTCCTAAATGCGGCTCCTGATGAATGACATTTCTGCATGACGACTATGCAATACGCAACTTTCTCCTAGCTACAATGTAGTCACTGAAGTTCATACAAAACTAAAGCTAGTGTTAACTTATTCCATTTTACATGCCACTTGCAAGTCCATAGATCATTTTCGTGCTCTTCTATTTCTTTTCGGATAACATCTTATGGGTGTTAACTTTTCCTCATGAATCATTACAAGGAAGATTTATCTAAAAATGTGACATGCCATTAATCTTTTCATGCCTAGTAAAAAGGTGTACCTCAATAATTTCAACCTTGTAATGAGGTAACAGTTGTCCTAGGCTCGTCACTTTTGAATGCACAAAAGGAAACTTACTGATAAGGTCCTACAAATGCATAGACACCTTATGCTCTTTTCATTCATTCCATTGAACGTACCAATGATCATTTTTCATATCTTAAGCTATTTCTAGTAAATGTTCAAATAGCCAATTCATTTTCCAATTGCATTTAACTTGACTAGTTGAATTTGAACATGCATGAGTGCTTCCTAATCCATGAAGTTATCGTGATTAATTCAATACTTTTGTGTGGAATCCAAATAGATAAAACCTGGACTTGTGGACTCCGGGAAATATCCACATAAATACTAGGAGAAGATTCTTCCGCAGGCGCGTCTTGTGACTTTTTGGGGGCCATCATTACATAATTACGGACTTCCAGGTTGCCTTTCCCCTTACGCGATCGGTGAATTTGCTCGCCCTGGTACGCAGCCTCAAGATCTTGCCCTTTTCTCCCTGGTACGCAGGAGATCCCTTTCAAAATGTGGATCCTTGAGAATACCAGCTTGCGGAATTTGGCCTTATGGAAGGCCTTGCGGGGTTGGAGCTTGGTTTGTGGAAATGGGGCTCCTATAAAATTCTTGGAAATGGGGATTTTATGAATGGAGTTTCAACAATTGAGGCCTTACGAGGATGTTCGCGGAAAGGGCTCTTGCGAATGGGCCTTGCAAGAATGGAGGCTTTAGAGTTCTTCTTCTCCTTCCCTAAAATCTTAGGACCGGCCTTGTGGGTGATTGGTGGGAAGGGCCTTTATAGGCTTCCTCTCTTACTCTTCAAAATCCCGGCCCAGGGATGATTGGTGGGAAGGGCTTGTAGACTTTCCCTTCTTTTCTTCAAAGTCCGGGCTAAGGGCTTTGTGGGTGATTGGTGAGAAGGCTCGTAGCTTTCTTCTCTTCAAAGCCCGGGCTAGGGGGCTTGTGGGTGTCGCAAAGGAAAAGGGGTTTAAAAGGAACCCATGGGGGTAATATGGACTTGTGTGGGGAAATCCATGGGAAAAGGCCTTAAAAATCGGGCTAATATGGAGTTGTGGTGGATCCAATAGGAAGGGGGCTTAGAGAAGCCCCCTTAGAAGCTTCTGGGGTGTGCAGGGCCACGTGGAAAGAGAGGAATAATGGCTACGTGGACATCGATGAGCTGGAAGGCCTTGATGGTGGCCATCAGGTGGGATGGCGGCAGCAATGTTGGTCGGCAGGTCTGGGCATGGCGGAACACGGCAAGGTGGCGTCTTCCAACGGCTGTAGCATGACGTCATGGCGCTTCTTCTGGACAGGCGGCGACCCTCATGTTGCACGGCAACAGCTATGGTAGCCTAACTCCTTTCCTCCACGCAGCCTTCTCTCTCCACGCAGCCTTTCCTTCCTTTTTTTCCCCCCCTTTTTCTGCTCCACGACTCCCCCCTGGTTATATAGGTGAGGGGAGGGAGGACCTCCCCCCTACGTGGCCCCTCGCATGGCCTCTTCCCCTCCACCTCTTAAATTGCCATAATAGCCCATCCCCTTCCCTCAGCCACGCTTGGCTGGGGGAAGTAATAAAAAAAAATTTGCAATTACCTTATCCTCTTGACTCTTCCCAAGAGGCTGTTTACCTATGGTTATGCGGTTTATTTAACCCTCGGTCCCGTTTTGCCAGTGGAGAGGTCATGATTCTTTGGACCCGATTTACCAATGCGGAGTACTCCATTTCTCGCGTACGATCATAAATCAGCTACCGGAAATGGAGATAACTTTTTCACAAATTTACGATATGCGGGAGGTTGGTCTAGTAATATTTTAAACGGAAATATTACATTCTCTCCCCCTTGGAGGAATCGAGATGTCCTCATCTCGAGATGAACTGGGTTATTGATGGTTTGAGAGTGCTTTCATCGATCGAAGTGGCATCCTCCTCAGGATAGTCTTTCCACTGGACAAGGCATTCGCTCAAGGTTCTAGATCTTAGTCGTTTTTCCCCTAGCATCTAAGATCCCGTCAGGCCGTAGCTCAAGGACTCCTTGACTAAATATTACAATTTGTTGGTCATCAAGTACATGGTTAGGGTTAGGTACATACTTCATTCTTCAATAGACTGATAGGGAATACATTATGAACCTTTAGGTTTTCCTAACTGTAATGAGAGTCTTGGCATAGCCAGGATGTCCTGAGAAAGGGGAATCATGAGCTTCTCACAATATCTTCTACTTAAGTGACTGGCTTGCTGGTATACATACTCTCGTCCCATAGTAGACAAGTCCACTATTGATAGAGAATTCATGATACTTAGCCTCTAGCTTTTGTTCCTGGTCCTCAATAGAGATTTTCCTTGGCATCCTTTGATAGGCTAGATCATTGCATCCTTCCTCTCTAGCTAGCTCAAGTATGGGGTTGTTCGGCATTTATACCTTTGTGGCTAGTGATCTAGCTATTGATGGATTTTTAGAGAATTAAGGAATGCCTTGCGACTGAGTGCATCAGCAACTACATACTCCTTTCCAGTTCGGTACTTGATCTTAAGGTCATACTCCTCCAGCACTTCAACTAACATTGCCTCATGTTGAGCTTGTTCTAGGTAAAGTTCCACTTGAGACTTTTTATGATCAGTCACTAGTGTAAATTTGTTACCCAGCAAGTAGTGTCTCCAAAGCTTGACAACTAAAAGTTCAAGATCATGGGTAGCATAATTCTTTTCATGGATCTTCAGTTTCTTGAAGATTTGGCTATAGGATGACTTTTCTATATAAGCATGCTAGTATCAGTTACTTCCTCTACTCCTTACTGTGGTCTAGAAGTTTTAGGATCGGTGCTGATACCAAACTTTGCTTCAACCTATCAAAGCTAGTTTGTTCGGCAGTTGACCATGCAATGGACGTTTGCTTCTTCAATAATTCTGTCAAAGGTGCTGCAATCAAAGCATAGTTTTTGATGAAGACCCCATACCATCTTGTCAATCCAAGAAAGCTGAGTATTTCTTTGACAGTTGTTGGTATTTGGCCATCCTAGAACATTTCTAACTTTGGCTGGCTCCACTGAGATTCCTTCTACCGATATGATGAATCCCAGATAACCAATTTGATGTTTGAGGAATGCACATTTCGTCATCTTAGCATACAGCTTGTATGACCTCCTTGTCTCAAGGAAAATCCGAAGTTGGGGTTCATGATCTCCTTCCTGTTTGGAATAGTCTAGAGTGTCATCAAAGAAGACGAGCACAAAGTTTATCAAGATATGGTCTAAAGATATCCTTCATTAACCTATTGAATGTGGCAGGCACATTCGTAAGCCCTAATGACATAACTAGAACTCAAGTGTCCATATCTAGTGTTGAAGGTCGTCTTTGGGATATCTTCTTCCTTGATTCTTATCTGATAGTAGCCAGACCTAAGATAATCTTGGAGAAGATTTTGGCACCCTGAAGACTATCAAGAAGCTCATCTATTCTAGGAATATGATATTTGTTCTTGACTGTTGATTGATTCAACCCACTGTAATCAATATATAGTTGAAGTGTTCCATCTTTCTTTTTCTGGAACAGTACTGGTGCTTCCCATGGTGAACTGCTAGGACGGATGTAGCCCTTTGATCTAGCACTTGTTGAGTTGTTCCTTCAGTTCAATTGCTTCCGGTATAGACATTCTATAGGATCTCTTCTCAATTGGCACAGCTCCTATTACTAGCTTGATCTCATGATCTACTTCACTTTGAAGCGAGAGTTCTGTTAACTCTTCAGGAACTACGTCCGCGTATTCCTTTAGCCAAGTGACCAAATCACTTTACTACTCTATCAATATTCACAATCAAGACAATCGTTGATTTTTTTATTTTTTTTTAATTTTTTTTTAGGAAAAGTTTTATTCCATTCATATCAGCATAGCACTTTTTCGAGGTACAATTATTTCTTGGGGCGATGGAACAAGTTGATACATTAATTCGAAGAGAGTAAGATATTATTGCATTCAGCTACAGGAACTGAGTAGTAGTACGGATTGGGGTCATCGATTTTCAGGAATCGATAGTTCATTGAAAGATTAGGGTATCTTTTCCTTCGATATCCATTCTTCTCATGACGCCCCAAAACCTTGATTCGGTCGGCAGGGATTCTTTGAATCACTTCCCCGTACACATACTTATTCTGGTTAACCCTTCGACCTCCGACCTGTAGGGTCGCGTTTACGTGAGCCTCAACAAAGATGAACAGCTTCACGATCTTCAAATCCTCCATCCACTTGATTCTCTTCAAGTTAATTTGAAGGTACGCAGGTCGATAGGCAGTTATGTAATAGATCCCTGAAACACCCATCCATCTCCGTTCCATGTATACAGGCGATGGATTGTAAATGCGGTCTAGGATGTTCATCATCTCAACCCTTTGTCGATAATCCGTGGAATGCATCGCGGTCATAAACATGACTCGGAACACTAAATACCTGTTCCATGCTTCATAATTCTGCAAGACAGCATTGAAAGTAAGGAAATGTTTGGGACAGTAACATTTTCTTTACTTCGTCTTATTAAAATTTCCTAAAAACAAGTCCTTTGTTGGTTTGCTCTGATACCAACTGTAACGTGTCCACTAGGATCATCCAGGACACGTCTTAGCAGTCCATCGGAAAGGATGTCTAGAAAACTCCGCCCGGCACTCCCATGGAATGTTACGGGTTTTGCAATCTAGGTCTTCCCGTGTCTGCCCCGTAGCGGAAGTATCTTGGCCGTTCCCACTTAGGATCGACCTGAATTTGGGTTTTCTTGTTTGGTCATTAGCTAGCAGCAACTAGCGTCAGACCCGAGCGAATTACTTTACGCAGAAATGCCAAGTCCGAAGCGGATTCACGCTGCACTTGGTTCAAGGAGAATGGGAAACGAGAGGGATGCAAGGCTCAACCTCTCTGCCATAAGGCATAGTCCCATTCCGTTCCCCTAAAACAGCGTAAATCGGGTAAGACGTAACTCTAGGTTATTGCTCTCATTATTCGCTTTGGTGATGATGATCATCCCGCTGTTCTTCGAGATTTTTTTGAGAAAAGTTCCCGGCTAACCAGGACCACCCATCCGTGGGACGGACCCATGGTCCATCCTCCGCACTTTCCCGGTTTGTTTTAGTTATGTAATTATCTAACACATTAATTTGACATATAACAATCAGCTTCTTTAATTAACCCTGTTAGGCACTGGTTCCTTCACGTAATTTTATCACGTGACATAGAAAAACAATATCAAACAACTTCTTTATTATCATATCATCATTTATCTTTGAAATACAAGGAGTTCCGCCCGTAGGCTTGTCTATAATCCGCCCGAAGGCTTATCCAGTAATCCGCTAGGGATCACTATTCCAAGCTTCTGCCCGTAGACTAGTATGCGGGCCTCGAGATCCAATCCCGAGTCACGTTAGTTTCTTGTGCAGGACCCAGAAGGCGAGGGATTTACGGCCAGAGCCCCCCCTGGCACCCAAGCGTCCTCCTGCTCCAAGTAGAGCTCAACGGAAAGACCTCTCGCGGCGGGTTCGGTCCACGTTCCCGGCGCGGTCAACAACCCCCTTGGTTAGGGTCAGGCAGGCAGTCGGGGGTAACTGAAGCTGCCTCTCCCTTCAGGCCTTCAACCTGAAGCATTTATATATCTTTCCATCCTTTAGTTCCTTGAGCAAACAATGCAAACAGTGCTTTCTAAACTGTTACAAGCACAATCAATTTCAGTGATCGTTTATTTGGCCAACTGTTAAAAAGTGAATCTTTCTCTCCGAATGCATCCAGCATTCGATCTGGGATCAAATTGCGACTTGGCAAGATTCCCAAGGGTTTGTTTGTTCACCTTTTGTCCTTGGGTTAGGGCCATACCCTGTTAACCCAACTTAGCCAATACCTTAGGTTTTATTAATAGTAAGTCCTGGCGACCATGTCGCTTCAATTTATTGATTGGTCATTTGCTTCCAGGCAAATACCTAACTCTCCTTTTTCTTGTCAATTATTCCCCAAGAAAGGTGATGTAATAGGATGATTACTCATCCTCTTGTAAGTTAAATTTGCGCAATAACTTGCCAACCTCATTTCAAGAAATGTCAAAACTCTCTTGTGGACAAATCACAAGTCTATGCGATGTTGCAACTTTTTGCACATGTGTTGCATCTATTCCACGGGATCATTTCACCCATTGAATGGCGTTTTCTGGTCACGGAATTACCTCCAGCCGAGTACCAGGGTTTAGGGTGTCCTCTTACCCAACCCATTCCTAATTATATTGGGCCACGGTCCTAGGAATTTCCAACTCAGTCGGAGTTTCATCATTTGAACGAGTGATCCTTAGGATGGAAACCTTAGATCATTTTATGCATGAGCATCCAATTGACTCAACATTTCGTGAATGTGGGTATGATCTTTGGGTTTGAGGGTTTTGACTTGGCAACAAGTGTAAAACTAGGTCGAATCCTTATCGCGCTAGACCCTAGTTAGCACTTGGGATATTTGTCATGTCGACTGAACCATGCCCATATGAATCCCTTGTGGGTTAGGTGATTTAGACAACTCAATATACTTGTCTTGCGACAAGGATGAACCTTTCCTAGGGATAATAAACTAGATCTAAAGGAGGAAAAATAGTTACAACTACACCAATACATGTAAACATGCGATTCATTGCTTCTACGCATCACATGGTTCACAATAACCCTATCTTTCCTTGGTAAAGTAAAAATGCCTGATAATCTGGACACTAACTTTCCTAGGTCCTACTAGGACTTACATCAAATAATCATGCCTACAACCTTGTTGTCTACACTTTAGACTCTTATGCTTTGATAAACCATGCAACCTTTCCTAAATGCGGCTCCTGATGAATGACATTTCTGCATGACGACTATGCAATACGCAACTTTCTCCTAGCTACAATGTAGTCACTGAAGTTCATACAAAACTAAAGCTAGTGTTAACTTATTCCATTTTACATGCCACTTGCAAGTCCATAGATCATTTTCGTGCTCTTCTATTTCTTTTCGGATAACATCTTATGGGTGTTAACTTTTCCTCATGAATCATTACAAGGAAGATTTATCTAAAAATGTGACATGCCATTAATCTTTTCATGCCTAGTAAAAAGGTGTACCTCAATAATTTCAACCTTGTAATGAGGTAACAGTTGTCCTAGGCTCGTCACTTTTGAATGCACAAAAGGAAACTTACTGATAAGGTCCTACAAATGCATAGACACCTTATGCTCTTTTCATTCATTCCATTGAACGTACCAATGATCATTTTTCATATCTTAAGCTATTTCTAGTAAATGTTCAAATAGCCAATTCATTTTCCAATTGCATTTAACTTGACTAGTTGAATTTGAACATGCATGAGTGCTTCCTAATCCATGAAGTTATCGTGATTAATTCAATACTTTTGTGTGGAATCCAAATAGATAAAACCTGGACTTGTGGACTCCGGGAAATATCCACGTAAATACTAGGAGAAGATCCTTCCGCAGGCGCGTCTTGTGACTTTTTGGGGGCCATCATTACATAATTACGGACTTCCAGGTTGCCTTTCCCCTTACCCGATCGGTGAATTTGCTCGCCCTGGTACGCAGCCTCAAGATCTTGCCCTTTTCTCCCTGGTACGCAGGAGATCCCTTTCAAAATGTGGATCCTTGAGAATACCAGCTTGCGGAATTTGGCCTTATGGAAGGCCTTGCGGGGTTGGAGCTTGGTTTGTGGAAATGGGGCTCCTATAAAATTCTTGGAAATGGGGATTTTATGAATGGAGTTTCAACAATTGAGGCCTTACGAGGATGTTCGCGGAAAGGGCTCTTGCGAATGGGCCTTGCAAGAATGGAGGCTTTAGAGTTCTTCTTCTCCTTCCCTAAAATCCTAGGACCGGCCTTGTGGGTGATTGGTGGGAAGGGCCTTTATAGGCTTCCTCTCTTACTCTTCAAAATCCCGGCCCAGGGATGATTGGTGGGAAGGGCTTGTAGACTTTCCCTTCTTTTCTTCAAAGTCCGGGCTAAGGGCTTTGTGGGTGATTGGTGAGAAGGCTCGTAGCTTTCTTCTCTTCAAAGCCCGGGCTAGGGGGCTTGTGGGTGTCGCAAAGGAAAAGGGGTTTAAAAGGAACCCATGGGGGTAATATGGACTTGTGTGGGGAAATCCATGGGAAAAGGCCTTAAAAATCGGGCTAATATGGAGTTGTGGTGGATCCAATAGGAAGGGGGCTTAGAGAAGCCCCCTTAGAAGCTTCTGGGGTGTGCATGGCCACGTGGAAAGAGAGGAATAATGGCTACGTGGACATCGATGAGCTGGAAGGCCTTGATGGTGGCCATCAGGTGGGATGGCGGCAGCAATGTTGGTCGGCAGGTCTGGGCATGGCGGAACACGGCAAGGTGGCGTCTTCCAACGGCTGTAGCATGACGTCATGGCGCTTCTTCTGGACAGGCGGCGACCCTCATGTTGCACGGCAACAGCTATGGTAGCCTAACTCCTTTCCTCCACGCAGCCTTCTCTCTCCACGCAACCTTTCCTTCCTTTTTTTCCCCCCCTTTTTCTGCTCCACGACTCCCCCCTGGTTATATAGGTGAGGGGAGGGAGGACCTCCCCCCTACGTGGCCCCTCGCATGGCCTCTTCCCCTCCACCTCTTAAATTGCCATAATAGCCCATCCCCTTCCCTCAGCCACGCTTGGCTGGGGGAAGTAATAAAAAAAAATTTGCAATTACCTTATCCTCTTGACTCTTCCCAAGAGGCTGTTTACCTATGGTTATGCGGTTTATTTAACCCTCAGTCCCGTTTTGCCAGTGGAGAGGTCATGATTCTTTGGACCCGATTTACCAATGCGGAGTACTCCATTTCTCGCGTACGATCATAAATCAGCTACCGGAAATGGAGATAACTTTTTCACAAATTTACGATGTGCGGGAGGTTGGTCTAGTAATATTTTAAACGGAAATATTACAATCAAGTGCTAAGATTACGTGAAGGAACCAATGTCTAATGGGCTAACTAAGGAAGGTGATTGATGCTTTTCCAACTAAATGTGGTAGGTAATTAGACAACTAAAGCAACCTTGAGGAAAGTGCGGTGGATGTGGCCATGGGTCCATCCTACGGATAGATGGTCGCGGAATTTTTCCAATCGAAACGGATAGCAAGGAGATCTTCTCAAAGGAAATGAATAGCAAGGGCACTGACCTAGGTTTAGGTTATTAGAATCCCGATTTATGTTGTTTTAGCGGAACGGAATGGGACTATGCCTTATGGCAGAGAGGTCAAGCCTTTCATCCCTCTCGTTTCCCATTCTCCTTGAACCAAGTGCAGCGTGAATGTGCTTCGTCCCTGGTGTTCTGCGGAAGGTAGTTTGCTTGGGGTTCGAGGCTAAGTGTCGTTTAGGAAAATGACTATTAGGGGAAGCCCTGATTCAGGTCGGTCCTAAGTGGGAACGGCCGGAATACTTCTGCTACATGGCAGACGCGGAAAGTCCTAGATCGCAAACCCCATAACATTCCATGGGAGTGCCGGGCGGAGCTTTTTAGACTCTCTTTTCAATGGACTGCTAAGACGTGTCCTGAAAGGGAACAGGTGGACTCGTTATAGTTGGTATTAGAGCAAACCAACGAAGGATCTGTCTTTATAAGAAATCTTAATAAGAGGAAATAAAGAAAATGTTGCTGTTAAGAACATTTCCTTACTTTCAATGCTGTCTTATAGAATTATGAAGCATGGAACAAGTTCTTAGTGTTCTAAGTCATGTTTATGACCGCGATGCATTCCTGAGATTATTGATGAAGGATCGATATGATGAACATCCTAGACCGTATTTATAATCCATCACCTTTGTACGTGGAACGGAGGTGGACGGGTAACTTAGGAATCTACTACATAGCTGCCCACTGGTTTGCATACCTTCGAACCAACCTAAAGAGGATCAAGTGGTTGGAGGACCTGAAGATCGTAAAGCTGCTCATTTTTGTGGAGGCTCACATAAACGCAATGCTACATGTCGAAGGTTGGAGGGTTGAGCTGAACTCATATGTATACAAGGAGGTGACTCACATAATCCCTGTCGACAGGATCAAGGTGTTGGGACGCTACGAGAAGAATGGGTTCCAAAGGAAAGGATTGTCAAGAATCGCGTGGTGGGGGAACTTGCTCAAGATGCTGCACCGAACACACACAAAATGCACAAGGAGAAGCTCACTCAAGAGACAAGAAGAGAGATGGAGGCCAAAACGTTTTCTTGCTGATTTCTACTTCTTCTTTCACACTCTTTACAATGTATACAAAGTATAGATAAGATACACCATAAAGGAAAGTGGCCTACTAAGTCAAACAATGCATAACCGACTACACTAGTTGACAGGTGCTATAACTATGCCAGCTGTAAATAGGTGTAACAACCTCAATATAATAAGTAACGAGTCAGTGGCCATGTGAGAGTCATAATGACCACCAATGTGCTAAGTGTAGATGTGTGGACCCATCTAACTAGACGGTCCGTCATCAATGTCTGCATGTGTTGAGCTTGTCATCTCAACAAGGATACCCTAATCTTCCGATGACTTATCGATTCCAGAAGATCCATGACCCGAAACCATACTATTATCCAGTTCCTGTGGCTAAATGTAACACAACATTATTCTCCCCGAACTACTGTACCAGTTGCTCTACCATCCCAAGAAATACTGTACTCCGAAAGGGCTACACCCATATAAATGAAATAAGACTTCTTTTATCAATGTTTATCTTGTCTATGAGAATTGATAAAAAGTTAAGTGGCTAGGTTTCTTGGCTAAAAGCTGAATTGGGTATGAAATATAATCATAACAATTAGCGAGTTGTAACGTTAAAAATCCTCTATCCAGGCACAACCCCAGGTACAGGTTCCTAGTCCGCCCCCTTTACATCAAGTACGGATGTGATCCAGGAGAAGAAGTTTCTTCTCAAGCAGATCAAGCTGCCAGAATTTGACGGAAAAGAAGTTCCTTGGCTGTTGCGGCATGGTCCCTACCATGCGGGATGAGTGTGATATAGCAAGCTATGGTATCTCTCGCTGACAATTACGACCCTTCACATGTCAGTGAGACGGTTCACCACCTTGACCATCTACAAATCAAGCCAAGTTTTTCTAACCCTACTCCTTTTGTTTACAATAATTGGTTATTTTTTAAGTGTGGAGACATACATAAATGAGTGGTGGACAAGTGTTAGGCCCCTATTGATTAGTCAACCCAATCTATTAAGGTCTTAAGTGTAGGGACATGTCCCTACGCATTTGTTTTGCATATTCTCATGAAAACATCACTATCTTATCATTCATGTATCTCTTGTCCTGATTTTTCCTTGATGGGGTCCCTTTTCCACTCAATCGTCTCATTTTCACCCTGTCTTGGGGATGTTCCTTGTTCGTTTATCTTTATCTTGTATTTTATTACTTTTCCATGCAAACACACCCTATGTTCATCGAAACTTAAATCTAATATTACAACCCTATTTGTCTCTTTGTAATGGACATTTTTTCTTTTTATGGCCCCCTATTCAGAGACATGGTTCATGAGCTATTAATTTTTTATAAATTAGATGTGTTTTCATGCAAACGTGTCTTTTTTGCTTCGAAACAAAAATCTGATGTGATAAGCCCAACCTACACCTTCTTCTTTTCGTTTCTCCTTTTTACTGCATCATTTTGATGCACGATTTGCCCATTATTAAAATTTTCATGTTTTCGAGAATTCTCGTCTGTGATTTTGGCTCTTTTTCCATGTGAACTTGCCCTATTTTCCTTGAAATTCAATTTTTATTATATAGCCTTGTCCAACCTACTCTTATGCACATTTTTTACTTTTTCTCCATCCTATTTTGGCCTATCGATTTTATGAAAATAAATTTTATGTGTATTTTCATGCTCATTCTTACTATTTTTCCATGTGAACATGTCTTTCTTACATCAAAATGACATTCTGACTTGAGTGCCCTTTTGATCACCATTCCTTTTTCTTCTTTTTTTTTGCCCTATCTTCTAAATTACTAATTGTTTGAAATTAATTTTTGTTCAGATCCTTGGGAGTATTTTTTACTGTTTTTTCCATGTGATCCCCCCCATTTGCCATTGAAACCATATTCCAATTGGATAGCCCTCTCCCATTTGTTCCTCTCCACAATTTTCCTTTTTGTTGCATTCTATTCCAACTTTTTGATTTTTTTGTTATTGATTTCAAAATCTATTGTGGAGTGTGTTTTGAGTGGTTTTTCTATATGAACGAGTCTTATTCTCATCGGAATTGTATTATGATGTGATAACTTGGCCACCTCTTCATGCCAAACGATTTTCATTCCAAAAACATCATGAAAAATTAATTTTCTTGTGAGTTTTCATGCTTGATTTTTTCTATTTTTCCACATGTTTCCACATGAACACTCCTTTTTGTTGACAAACGCATTAGCTGCATTGTCCATGCCCTTTTCCCTATTGTCCTATCTAGTTTTACTTTTTATAGCATCTTTATCTGATGCACAGATCTCTCTCCATTATTTTTTGTGTTTAATTTTGCATTTGTGCCGGCGCATTGTCACATCAACGGCCGAGTTTCACTTTGACACGCATGTCCAATTTTTACCATGTTGTGTTCAAGCATCTGAATTCCTAATTGTGGTAGATCATTTCCGCTAGCACAAAGTTTTTAATCCCCCCTACCCATGTTTGTACGCGGGACGTAGAAGGGATCCCCTCCCAACTGTCCACTACAAGATATAGGCCTTATATCGACGTTTAAAGCGACGAAAATACAAACAACAAAAATTTTCCCCGTCGTCGTAAAAAGCGTCGTTATTAACGACACCATAGAAACGTCGGTATTGGCGTCGCTATGCATGTCGCAAACCGTTGCTATCAGCGTCGGTATTGGTGCAACGTAGCGACGCTGATAGCGATGCCAATAGCGACACTGATAGCGATGGTTTGCAACATGCATAGCAATGCCAATAGCAACGTGAGAAGTAAAGTTTGCGACGCTAATAGCGACGGTAACAGGGAAAAAAAAAATTGTGATAGGGCAGGAACTATGTGCTTTATGAGAGCCATACAAAATAGTTTCTGCACTACTGTGTACAATGCACTTGCAAACAAAAACAATGTATACTGAAATCATAAAACTGATACATAAAATAAATACATGATCGCATAAAAAGCGATTGATACAATCATAACAGGATATCACTAATACATAGAACATGTCTACATAGATTAGGCGACTCAAAAATAAAGGTGTGTGAGCTTCAAGGATCCAAGGGCGAGCTACGCATCCTCGTCGCCCGAAATCTCATCCGGCCGCAAAGGAGCATCGAACGGACTCTACAGAAAAAGAAACAACACATCAGCCCACCATACAATAATGCATTCAAATATCTCATAGTAACTACGGACAAGAAAGATGAGTGACTTATAGGGCCGCCGCATCTATACAATCGATTGATCAATGCATTGAGATCGTGCTTCTCTGCATATCGAGTCTCAAGGCCAGATGGATCGCGATTTGTAATGAAGTGCTGCAAAGAAAACAAAATGCTAACTGTTAGAAACATGATTTTCAGTACAAAGAATATTTCAAAAAAATAAACAAGCAAAACAAAAGAAAAACCTAAAAAGTCCTCCAAATATGTCATGTGGCCACCACTCCCAAGATGATGGACCACTCTGGCCTCGAGTCGTGCCCTCGCCGCCTCGCACTGCTGACTCCAACGTCTTGGAGAATCTGTAGCCTCCTCCCTTAGTCGGTGCCAGTCTTCTGCATCTAACCACTTGGGCTTTACAACCCCACTCTTGATTGCCTTGCGTGCGTGGGATCGTCTATGTGACATGTATGCACGCATGCAATCCATCATCCAGCCCGTAGAGAATCTATCTATTGCGGCGGGCACTGGAAACTCCTCGTGCAAGGATGCTACTATGTAGTCCTTACTCCCCTCCGGTATGTTCTTCCAATGATCCAAGATGTTGTGCCGAAAAACTTGTTGGCACAACTCTCTCATGCAAGCCATCACCCTCCTCCCCTCATCATTCATGATGATGGCTCCTGACCTACTATCGACCAGATATCCATAACCCCTAGGAGTATGCCTAAGATGGGTCATCTCCCATCTGTGTCCATGCTCCTGGGCATATCCAGGAGACCCCTCTACATGCGGTGTACCGATGGGGGTAATCCCTCTCGAAGTGGCACCCAAAGGGGTGCCACCTGCTGACGGCTACGCAAAAGTCGGAGTAATTGGAGTAGACATCCCCACACAGGTGTGACAAATCCTGGAGATGATGCAGCTCCAGCTGAACGATGAGACGTAGACACCACGTCCACGTCTCCACAGCATCCACTTGAGTCACAAGAGCAAGGAGTTGCACCTGTATCCCGTGTCGACCGTGGGCTCACTGCCTCTGTATCTCTGCAGCATCCCCCTGATCCCGATGTACTCCCTCCCCCTGGCACAAGTCGTGAGCGTCGAGATCGTCTGCTCGAATCCGAAGCATCCGATCGCGCTGAAGCAGATCTAGTAGAGCGCCCTGACGAAGAACGAGATAGCTCCTGGTCTGCCATCTCTCTGAATTTGACGATCTGGTGTGGAGACATGCGTGCGAAGATGTCCTCTAACTCCTCATCGCTCATCCCTCGACTCATCCTGAAAATGTCACCTGCACAGACAAAAAATGATGTTAGAATAATCAATTTAAATCATACAAAGCGCATTAATATAAATCATTTAAAAAAAACTCACTTAAAATGCATATCTTATGTACCCTTATAAGCGATAGGTCAACGAATTGAGTAACTGGATGCTCCAAGTATGAAGTATCCTATGGTCCCATGTTAATCTCCTGACACAACTTCGCATACACTGGAAGGTCGATAGACATGTCACCATAAAAGAATGAGTCTGCCTCGTTCTCAAAGAATTCTTAGACTTCTGTATTTCCATCATTGTTAGCCGATACTGGCTCCAAGCTTTTGACAACCTCCACCCCTTGCAATATCGACCCCTCTATTTGCATATTATCTTCATCTATGCTCGGAACATCGCTTTGATCATATACTCTCGCACTTTGGAGAGTTGAAGGTATAACATACCACCATTGAGGTTGTCGGGGGTTTGGATAGAAGATTACCTGTTCACAAACACGTACAAGAGAGTTCAAACCATTGTGACATAAACCATGTCGTAATACAATTAGCAAGCAAATGACTCCATGCACTTGTTCACAATGGGTCGGCAACACAAAGGTGTTGTGAAAATCCATTCATTTTTTTTCGGAATCTATTTTGAGAAATCCAGATGGACCTCTTCGAATTGTTGCTCCAGCTCCTCCAAGTACGACTTTGAACCACTGCACATCGAATAGTATCATGGAGAAGCTATGGTAATCCACCGTAATAACACTTTGCAAGTTTCCAAAATACTCCATCTTATCTACAACCATGTTTGGATCCATTGCTCGTCGCCGGCTCTTTTGCTCGAACCTTGCCATGATACCACAGTCCATTGTGGAGCGCATTTTGTCAATACGCTCCACGCGAAAATGCCGTCCGCGTGACCTGCACTATATATTTTGTATTGTACATTGAAACACTCAAATTAGATGTCGCATATAAAATTTAGATATGACAGATTCTAAACCCCTCATCACCTTTGGACTACATTCCCTCGAGAATTCCCACTCCTCCATTGAGACCTCTGTCCCTTCGTGAGATGCTGCGGTCAAGGCTCCATGCAACCATCACGTTGACATAAACCGCGGCATCTCCTCTATGCCTTCAGAATATCGAATCGGTCGATGATGCATACTACGTCGGAATTCAGCTCGCGCTTCCTCTCGATCTTGCTTAGCGATCGAGCCACGTTTCCATAGAGGCATGGTGCAACATACAAAAGAGATTCACCTTCTCTTCCATTGAGGCATCCATTCTTTTTTCTACCCCATTTCCAATCACCACATCTCCAGTCAGTCTATCATCGTCCTTCAGCCGACCATAGCATTTCATTGTCTAGTTCCACCATTGGTAGCCATTGTGAAATATGCACTAGCGCCTCAGACACCAACCAATCTTCGGCCATGCTACCTTCTGGCCGAGCTCGTTGTCGCACAAAGCCTTTCAGGGTTTTCATGAAGGGCTCCAAGAAGAACATCCATCACGTATGGACAGGTCCAGCAATCTCCACTTCATCCACAAGATGCACAAGAAGGTGGATTTGTATCGTGAGCATGCTATTGGGTAGGTATTTCTCAAAGAGACAGACTGTCTCCACTGCTCCCCACCTCGCAGATTCAATAGAGGACGTCTTAATCTCCTTCTGTGAGATCCATTGCACCAAAGTCGACAACTTGTAAATGGCCCTGTGAATTTCAGGAGTAAGACATCCTGCGATCGCGATCGGTAGTACAAACTGCCACAAATGAGAAAGCATTATGAATAATGGCCACATTCCAAATAGCAAAATTCCCACGCTAATTAAAATCCATTCGTAGTACAAACCTGACATATCTTATGCCAATCATGGGATTTTAGCCCTGATAATTGGTCGTCTTTAGAAAATGCAGACCTAAGAGAAAGCATTATACCCGTCGGAGTGCGGATAGACTTGATTACTTGCTTCACAATACGCTCTTCTTTAGTGGAAAAAACCCAAGGAGCGCAAGGAAGCTGCATGTGACCATCAGCACTCAACTGAGGCCAAAGCGCCTCCATCTTACCTATCTCCTTCAAATCCATTCGTGCCCCTATAGTGTCTCTCTTTCGTGTGATGTGGTCCCATAACAAGCTGCCCACATTCTTGAAAATATGCATGGGATCCAACAAGTGGTTAATCTGTAAGTGAATCCAATATGGCAACTCGTAGAAAACTGAGAACCACCGCATTCCATTTGGATGTGATTCGGCATGGACCATTTTTAGCTCGTACCAGCTTGCGCCGTTCATACGTGTTGGAGCTCGTCCAAGGAAACCTTCCCTGAGTTCATGATCCTCTGGCAAGAAAGCAGCGTGTCCTTGATATACCATCTTCTTCATGGTTCATGACCTTCACGAGTCTAACTATGGCCCGCATAATGGACATGCATGATAACTTGAGGTAACAACACCACGACCTAGTGAATACTTGATTGAATGAGATAAAATATAGATATTACTAGTGAGAATGGAGGCCTGCTCACCTGAGCACTCTCCCAATCTCGGAAAGTCATGCATCGTCCACATGAGAATGGCTCGAATATTGGCTGACCACCGACCATCGCGCCTGCTCATATCTTGCACTGTGGCCCCCTCCTCCCACAAAATCTTAAGCTCACCGACTAATGGACAAAGATACACGTCCATATTTTTTACTTTGTAGCGGCCTGGGACAAGCAAGCTAAGGATGAGATGTCCTTTCTTCGTAGAAAGCCATGGAGGGATGTTGTAGTTGACAAGGACTATAGGCCACACACTGTAAGAAGTTGAGCGCAGACCGAATGGGTTCACGCCATCCATTGTGAGACCGATCCGAAGATTCCTTGGCTCTTGTGCAAAGCCTGGGAAGGTAGAGTCAATGTGGATCCATGCGCGCGAATCCGCTGATATTCGTTGAACTCCATCTATGGACCTATTCTTCGCATGCCACGTTGTCAAGATCGCCATGCCGGACGTACAAAACATGTGGATTATGCAGGGGATGATTGGAAAGTGTCTGAGAACTTTTTGAGGGATGGTTTGCCCTTGCAAGTCCTGTTGATACCTGTGAGCACCACACTTTGGACATGCCTCCATAGTCTCGTATTCTCCTCGAAATAGACAGCAATCGTTGATACATGCATGGATATTATTGTAGTCCATGCCAAGCTTTTGCAAAACATGTCGTGCATCATCAGGAGACTCAGGCATGGTATTTGTAGGTGGTAATATATGATATTTCAATAACCTGAAAAAAATCATAAAACACTTTGAAAAAGCACAAATGTTTGTAATAATAGTGTCGAAAAAAAAAATCAATGAAGCGTATGTACAAGGTACCTCAACAACTCGGTCACACTCGTATCGCTCCACCCGTATTTTGCTTGCACACTTAAGAGTGCAAGCAGTGTCTTCAGCCGAGATACTGGGCACCCATCATATAATGGTATGGATGCTTCCTCTCTAAGCGGATCAGAAGTCTCGACATCCATGGGAATCAATGCATCAATCATTGCCTCCATCTCAAGCTCCAAGAGTGTAGGTAGGTCTGGAAGGTTGCCTGTCTCCTCTGGCATTGACAGTATAGATTGGTCTTGCGAGTGGTGGATTGGCTCATGCACTCCATCCATCACACACCCACAAACTCTTCTAATTGGCCGCAAAGGGTGCATTCTCCCTTGGGACGAGACATCACCTCCCTGGATAGAAAATTTGCCAGCAAGACCCAATCTTATTGTATATGGTATTTAATTAGCTTGTGAGTACAATGCATGATTGATATTAACTTCAAATTACCGTTTGCTGAAAATCAGCAATCGCGTGATCAATGATCTCAGATTGAAACTCACCAAATCGTCGTACGTATTCTATAGACAATCGGCGTTTTCGTCTAATTGCCAACTTGCATTGAGAGCAAGGACATGGGACACGCTGATTAAGATACGCATCGCGATCTTCAACAACAGGACCTTCTTCGTTTTCCATCTTGTCTATGTTACAACAAAAAATTTAATGACTTGTAATACAATTTGGGAAAACAAGGCCCAAATGGATAGCTTTATGCAAGTTGACCATAAGCTCTTGCTTGAGAGGTTTTAGCCTCTACAAGAGGTTGAGAAGCCAAATTTGAAAAACATTGAGGTTGATATTGATGCATCCATGGTGTTGAAATCTAAACTTCAAGATATAAGAAATGCTTTACTGATTGATGTAAAAAATGCATGGGATATAGTAGTTGAGAGATTTATTGATGTTATATCTCGGCCATTTACCATGCTCAAGGATTTGATAATTATTCATTATTGTAGAAAAAAAAGGCATTGGTTCATAAGGTTCATGAGTTGGAGACTAAATGATTGGACTTGACTAAAAGATTGGATAATGCCTTAGATGCTAAAAGGAAAAGTGATGAAGAGGAAGAGAGAGAGAAAGAGAGGGAGAGGGGGAGGAAATGGGAAAGGAAGAGGGAGGGAGAGAGAGAGAGAAAGAGGGGGGAGGAAATGAGAGAGGGAGAGGGAGAGGGAGAGGGGGGGGAGACGAAAACATAATAGGGAAATGAGAGAGGGAGAGGGAGGGAGAAGAAGTGAGAGAAGGAGAGGAAGAGAGCAAAAGGAAATGAGAGAGGGAGAGGAGAGAGAAAAAAGAGAGAATGAGAGGAGAGAGAAAAAAAGAGAGAATGAGAGGAGAGAGAAAAAGAGATAAGATGTTAAACATAATAGGAAAAGAGAGAAAGAGAGGGTGTGGGTGAGGGTGAGGATGAGGGAGGGAGAGGAAATGAGAGAGGGAGAGGAAGAGAGAAAAGGAAATGAGAGAGGGAGAGGAGAGAGAAGAAGAAACGAGAGAGAGAGGAGAGAGAAAAAGAGAGAAAGATCATCAAACCTAATGGAAAAAGAGAGCAAGAGAGGGTCAGGGTGAGGGAGGGAGAGGAAATGAGAGAGGAAGAGAAAGAAAGAAAGGGAAATGAGAGAGGGAGAGGAGAGAGAAAAAAATGAGAGAGGGAGAGGAGAGAGAAAAAGAGAAAAATTCATTAAATCTAATAAAGAAAGAGAGAAAGAGAGGGTCAGGGTGAGGGAGGGACAGGAAATGAGAGAGCGAGAGAAAGAGAGAAAGGTAAATGAGAGAGGGAGAGGAGAGAGAAAAAAATAAGAGAGAGAGAAGAGAGAAAAAGAGAGAAAAATCATTAAACCTAATAGGGAAAGAGAGAAAGAGAGGATGAGGGCGAGGGAGGGAGTGGAAATGAGAGAGGGAGAGGAAGAGAGAAAAGGAAATGAGAGAGGAGAGGAGAGAGAAAAATAAATGAGAGAGAGAGGAGAGAGAAAAAGAGAGAAAGATCATTAAACCTAATGGGAAAAGAGAGAAAGAGACTGTCAAGTTGAGGGAGGGAGAGGAAATGAGAGAGGAAGAGAAAGAAAGAAAGGGAAATGAGAGAGGGAGAGGAGAGAGAAAAAGAGAAAAAAATCATTAAATCTAATAGAGAAAGAGAGGGTCAAGGTGAGGGAGGGACAGGAAATGAGAGAGGGAGAGAAAGAGAGAAAGGAAAATGAGATACGGAGAGGAGAGAGAAAAAGAGAAAAATCATTAAACCTAATAGGGAAAGAGAGAAATAGAGGCTTAGGGTGAGGAAGGGAGAGGAAATGAGAGAGGGGGAGAAAGAGAGAAAGGGAATGAGAGAGGGAGAGGAGAGAGAAAAATGAGATAGGGAGAGGAGAGAGAAAAAGAGAAAAATCATTAAACCTAATAGAGAAAGAGAGAAAGAGAGGGTGAGGGTGAGAGAGGGAGAGGAAATGAGAGAGGGAGAAAGAGAGAAAGGGAAATGAGAGATGGAGAGGAGAGAGAAAAAGAAATATGAGAGAGAGAGGAGAGAGAAAAAGAGATAAAAATCATTAAACCTAATAGGGAAAGAGAGAAAGAGAGGGTCAGGGTGAGGGAGGGAGAGGAAATGAGAGAGGGAGAGAAAGAGGGAGGGAGAGGAAATGAGAGAGGGAGAGAAAGAGAGAAAAGTAAATAGGACCTTACAATAAGCTTAGGGTACTATGATAGTGTGTACTAAGAATGAGTCCACCTCACTAAGAATAGGATTGGCGGTTCACCTCACTAAGAATGATTCCATCTAGGTACAAAGGGTACAAATACATTATCCTAGAAACTACATTATAGAAGCTTCCACTTGTGTTGGCACAAGGGTACCATCATATTTCACCCTCCCCCTCTCTATATTTGTGTATGCATCTACGTACAAAGGGTACAAATAAAAATAGACAGAAGAGAAGCCAAACAGACAAATGTAACAATATGTGGGTATAATAGTTAGTGTTACAACTTCTCTTCTTCTTTGCTACCCATATTTGCTATTGTACCCAAGTATTGTAAAGGTAGATAGATAGATAGAAAAGTAGATAGATAGATAGATAGATAGTATCATAGTACCCTAGTATGTACTACCTTGTACCTATTACATAGATAGATAGATAGATAGATAGACAGATAGGTAGATAGATAGATAGATAGTCGTGGTCGTAGTCGTGGTTATGGTTGTAGTCGTAGTTGTGGTCATAGAAAAAGAGAGAGATGGAAGGAGAGGATAACAATCTAAGAAAAAAAAAGAATGATAACAAAAACAAATTGTTTGTTGTAACGTAGACAAAATGGAAAACGAAGAAGGTCCTGTTGTTCAAGATCGCGAGGCGTATCTTAAACAATGTGTTCCATGTCCTTGCTCTCAATGCAAGCTGGCAATTAGACGAAAACGTCGATTTTCTATTGAACACATACGACGATTTGGCCAGTTTCAATCTGAGATCATTGATCAGGCGATTGTGGATTTTTAGCAAGCGATAAGAAAAGTTAATATCAATCATGCATTGTACTCGCAAGCTAATTGAATACCATATACAATAAGATTAGGTCTTATTGGAAAATTTTCTATCCAAGGAGGTGATGTCTCGTCCCAAGGAGGAGTGCACCCTTTGCGGTCAATTAAAAGAGTTCGTCGGCGTGCGATGGATGGAGTGTAGGAGCCAATCCACCACTTGCAAGGCCAATCTATACTGTCAATGCTAGAGAAGACAGGCAACCTTCCAAACCTACCTACAATCTTGGAGCCTGAGATGGAGGCAATGATCGATGCATTGATTCCCATGGATGTCGAGACTTCTGATCTGCTTAGAGAGGAAGCATTCATACCATTATATGATGGGTGCCGAGTATCTCGCCTGAAGACACTGCTTGCACTCTTAAGTGTGCAAGTAAAATATGGGTGGAGCGATACGAGTGTGACCGAGTTGTTCAGGTACCTTGTACATACGCTTCATTGATTTTTTTTTCGGCACTATTATTACAAACATTTGTGATTTTTCAAGGTGTTTATGATTTTTTTCAGGTTATTAAAATATCATATATTACCACATGTAAATACCATGCCTGAGTCTCATGATGATGCACGACATGTTTTACGAAAGCTTGGCCCATGGACTACAATAACATCCATGCATGAATCAACGATTGCATACTGTTTTGAGAAAAATATGAGACTATGGACACATGTCCAAAGTGTTGTGCTCACAGGTATCGACAGGACTTGCAATGACAAACCATCCCTCAAAATGTTCTCAGACACTTTCCGCTTATCCCTCGCATAAACCACATGTTTCGTACGTCCGGCATGGCGAGCTTGACAACGTGGCATGCACAGAATAGGTCCATAGATGGAGTTCAATGAATATCAGTGGATTCACGCGCATGGAGCCACATTGACTCTACCTTCCTAGGCTTTGCCCGAGAGCGAAGGAATCTTCGACTCAGTCTTGCAATGGATGGCGTGAACCCATTTGATCTGCGCTCAACTTCTTACAGTGTGTGGCCTATAGTCCTTGTCAACTTAAGTATCCCTCCATGGCTTTCTACGAAGAAAGGACATCTCATCCTTAGCTTACTCGTCCTCGGCCGCTACAAAGTCAAAAATATTGACGTGTATCTTCGTCCATTAGTCGATAAGCTTAAGATTTTGTGGGAGGAGGGGGTCACCATGCAAGATATGAGTAGGCATGATGGTCGGCGGTCAGCCAATATTCGAGCCATTCTCATGTGGACGATGCATGACTTTCCGGGATTCAGAGAGTGCTCAGGTGAACAGGCCTCCGTTCTCATTGATAATATCTATATTTTATCTCGTTCAAGCAAGTATTCACTGGGTCGTGGTGTTGGAACACGTCTGGTTATCTCAAGTTATCATGCATGTCCATTGTGCAGGCCACAGTTAGACTCCCGAAGGTCACGAACCATGAAGAATATGGTATATCAAGGACACGCTGTTTTCTTGCTAGAGGATCATGAACTGAGGGAAGGTTTCCTTGGACCACCTCCAACACGTATGAATGCCACAAGTTGGTACGAGCTGAAAATGGTCCAAGCGGAATCACATCCAAATGGAATGCGGCGGTTCTCAGTTTTCTACGAGTTGCCATATTGGACCCACTTACAGGTCAACCACTTGTTGGATCCCATGCATATTTTCAAGAATGTGGGCAGCTTGCTATGGGACCACATCACAGGAAAGAGAGACACTATAGGGGCACGAATGGATTTGAAGGAGGTAGGTAAGATGGATGCGCTTTGGCTGCAGTCGTGCTGATGATCACGTGTAGCTTCCTCGCACTCCTTGGGTTTTGTCCACTAAAGAAGAGTGCATTGTGAAGCAAGTAGTCAAGTCTATCCGCACTTTGACGGGTATGATGCGTTCTCTCAGGTCTGCATTTTCTAGAGACCACCAATTATCAAGGCTAAAATCCCATGACTGGCATAAGATATGCCAGGTTTGTACTACACAGCCTCCTGCTTCCCCTCCATCGTCGAAGCCTGGCTCCGTGTAGGAGTGAAGGCCGGCCAGTGCTCCAAGCGGTGCCAGTAATGCGGGGTCGAGTGTGCGTACCAAAGAGTGGAGGGTCTATGTCAACGGGAAATGGTGGAAACGATGGAAGCATAATGAAAGTGCTCTCAGCAAGAGTGAGGCTCTGTCGCGCTGCCCATGAGCTACCCAAGCTCCATGCCTGATCCAGAAGAAGTCGAGAAAATGATTAATTGTAATCCTGAACTGAAGGGACTGGAGCTTATCGCCTTCGGGGTTGGGCATCACAGTTAGGAATGACGAAGCAGCCTCAAGAAGATCAACCTTGGTGCATACCTTTCTTAGTTGATCTAGCAAAAGGAAGTCCTTGTAAGCTATGTCCAGAGCAAGAGTGAAGGCCTTTACGCTGCATCAATCTGGAGACCTGCAAGGAGAAATTACAGTTATTACACCTGCAAGTTCTGGTTTTAGTGAAGTTATAAGCACAATAACATCCTTTTCTGAAATTTGTGAGAAAATTCTGCCATCTCATCTGATGTCTCTCCATGTACCCCAATTCTGGAAAGGTTTCCATCAAACTCAATAGGACAATCCTTTAATTCTGAGAAGTCTTATATGACAGGATCTCGTGCTTCATTTGGAGATGGCTCAATATCTCCCTATAGCCCTTCTCTTTCAAAGTCCATTCCTGGCTTTCTTTTCCAGGATGCTGGTCTAGATTTCCCTCAACTGATTCTGTTCCATGTGAGGAATTTCCAATTACCCCTCTTAATCTAGAGTGGAACTCGTCTACAAGAGCAACAAATTGGGATCAACCATACCCGTATGATCCTTCCAATTGTCAGTGGAATTGGTTTTCTTCATCAGAGTCTTTGTGCACAGAAGAAACAACTCAATCTGGAGTTTTGATTCCAGGCCTTCCAAATGATTTAGCATAGCTATGTCTCATGCGGGTTTCATTTATTAAGTACGATCCTTGTTTCTGAATGGTATCTAGACAGTGAAGAGCAGTTCTTACATTTGAAGAGTTCTACAAAGCAAGAAAAACACTTGGGATTAAAGAAGCCTTTATATCACTGGTTGTCCATGGTAATAAAATCCACATCTTCAGCAGAGTCATGGAATTCAGCAATAAAGTAGTACCATAGTGTATGTCATACTTGCGCAGAGTCAAATAACTGTTGCTCAGAAACTGGCCTTTAATTACTGGAACCGGTGGTGTCTGGATTCAATAGCTCTTCAGGCTGTGAACAACAAGTTTATTGTACATATGCATGTTAAATCAGCAATCTTTGCATTCAATATGAAGAGTTTGGAGTTTACTATGGCATAGCCTGATCTCACTTGTTTAATCTTCTATCTTGGAATTTCTTAAGAACCTCTGTGGTCGTGATTTTGCTTTCGAAACCCTTCGACATCTTTGGTGAACCCGACGTGAAAGCGTCGCAGAAATTTCAGGATGGGAGATACTTCAGCCTCTACTTCAGCCTCTACGTTCGCCTCTTCTACAATTCCAGCTGCCTCTACTTCAGCTCCATCAATGGCTGCTGCAACAAGTACTTCAACAGAGGATCTAAAGCAGATTTTACAGAATATGTCTATGTATATGCAGCTCCAAAATCAGCAAACACAATTGTATATGCAGCAGCAGCAACAATTGCATCAACAGCAGTTGTCTCAGCAAAGGCAACTCTATTCAGAGCAGGAGAATGCAAACAGCGCGACTAACGCTATTGAAGCAGTTGAGAATGAGAAGAAGCTATTTGACAGGCGTAATGTTTCAGCATATTTGAAGACATATGAGATCAAGATGGGGTTTTTTGGAGTTCCAGCTGGACTTATGAGTAAGTACTTCCTTCGTCTTGTCACACCCGCTTTGAGGGCAAAAGTGACTGATCTTTTTATTCAAAATACACATTAGCAAGATTTTAAGAAGGCCTTGAAAGAAGAATACTTCCTTGAGGACTTTCGTATGGCGACTCGGCGGTCATTCCGAGAGTGGGTCTACATGCCAAACAAAGGTCTAGCTGCTTCGGAGTTGATTCGAGAATTTGAGGAGAGGTATAGTCAGCTTGATGCCATTGAACAAAGAGCATTGGATGTTGAAAAAGTTGAGCTTTTCTTGCAAGCTGCAGATCCTGCTCTTCAAGAAGAATTGGATGAGCTTCTTGAGGATCGCACAAAGCCTATGGGTCTTAAAACTGATTGGCAGGATGCTCAGGATGCAGTCTCGACTTTGACCAAGAGGAGGATATGGAAGACTCGCCTACAGAATGGTTCCATGACACCTACACCATCATCAACTCCTATGCCTGCTTCTATCCCTATTATTTCTTCTCCTCCTCAGCCAGTTTCTTGGCCTATGCCAGTGCCTACTGTTTCCACTCCACCTATTCCTCCTGTTCCACGACTGATGCCTACACCTTCTGCTCCAAAACCATCCGCTCCATCGGTGCCTACCTCTCTTGATGACATAATCAAAGGCATAACAGATTTGACACTGGAGTCAGTCAAAGCGGAGTTGGTGGGAAAGTTGAAGGAGCAGTTTGCTTCGACTGCGCCTACTACTTCTTCTAGTGCTCCTACTGCACCTAGGAGTGCTCCTAGTGCACCTAGGAGAGATCAGAGATGTATTTGGTGTGATAGTACGGACCATCAGCATTGCAGGGATTGTGAATCTTTTCAGGATGCAAGGAGGAAGAATTTGATATATTGGGGGAAAGATGGTAAGATTTGGTTGACTAAGACAGGAGCTCCACTTGCTACCAACTTTGGTAAAGGTGGAATGAAGAAGTTAGTGGATGACATGGCTGCGCGTACTTCTTATGTGACAGCTAGAGGTGATGCTTCTGCATATGGAGTCCAAATTGAGAACGGATCAGAGACTCAGTCAGCGCTATGGACTTATGCTATGGAGACTGCAAATAAGGGAAAAATTTAGCAAACTGTTTTGAGTAGTGCAGGCTCTAGCATCAGATCAGAGACAGGTTGGGACTCGCCTGTTGACAGGTACTCTATTTATACTTATTTGGCTAAATCTCATGGTGCAGATGTACTTGTTGAGGAAAAGCGTAAGAGGGATGAAGAAAATCCAAGTGCAGCTAAGAAGACTAGAGGGGGTGAGTTTGTTACTCCACCTACTGCAAGACCGTCTTCAAGACCAGGGCCAGATCGACAGATGGAAGATGCTCAAAAGAGAGAAAAGAGGCAAGAGCCTAGAGAGAGAAAGCAGCCAGGGTTTAGATTGATGTCCGATATTGAGACATCTACAGACATGAAGAAAATATTTAATGATAAGATACTTGGCAGTGAGGTGACTTTCACTATTTCTGAGATTTTGGGCATCTCAAAAAGAGAGTTTCAGGATCAGTTTCAGGAGGTCCTGAAGAGGAAAAGACATGCTTTGTCTACCACTAGTACACAGGGAGTTTTGATTGGGGAGTTGGATGAGGATGAGGATGAGGTTATGGTTGATAATGCTTCTGTTTTTCCGCAGGTAGAGAAGAGGGTTCAGCCTATGCATTATGCTGAAATTGATGAGCCTGTCATGATACCGCGTAGTCACTTTTCGCGGAGCCATTGGGCTAGGGCAACTACAGAGACGATGGTAAAGATTGGAGAGAAACAGGTGCCTTATGTTGCATTGGTGGATCATGGTTCAGAGATTAATCTCATAGTTCGTGGAGTTTATGAGAGTAACAGATGGCCTATGGATGTAGAGCATGGGTGGCGAATGAGAGCTGCCAATAACACTGCAGGTGATTTGTATGTTGCCTGTCCTAGTGTCAGGGTTTCTATTGGTGATGTAGAGGAGGATTTTCATTTCTTTGTGCAGGATTCATGCTCTTATCCCATAATTCTTGGACAGCCATTCATCACAGAGATGCGCATGGAAACAAAGGTCATGGATGATGGATCTGCTTATGCACGGATTCGTAGTAAAGATGGTATGAGAGCAGTTCAGTTTATGACTGTATGTGTGAACCATGTTAGAAACAGGGATACTCTCAGAGATGCACCCTTGCCCACTATGAGGGATTCGGGTTTTCATTAGGTACCGCCGTTTCGCGAGACGACGGTGGTACAGAGCAGAGGAGATTGGAGTTCTCGCCTCCTGGCAGCGGTGTTTTCTCCTCCAATTTTGTTGGGATTTCAGCAAACAGTTCAATGAGTTATCAGAAGACTTCTGGGTTGCCTAGAACTGCCAGGTAGTATATATGCAGGAAGGAGAAAAATTTGAAAAATGCAGGAATTTTGGAGGATGATGAGCACATAGATGGGATGTATGACAGTGTGATTTGTGCAGATACGATGACAGAGATGGGAGATATGCTGAAAACTGATATGCAGAATTGTCACAGTGATGTATTAGTGTAGTCCCTGGACATGTTTCATGAAATTGCAGATTTTATGTCACAGATTGAGTCAGAGGCTGAGGTAACTCAGCAAAGAGTGTTGAGTGCTGAAGAAATTCAGCAAACAGAGTTTCCAGCTGGTTATGATCAGCTTTCAGAGAGACAGAGGGCTGAAAACTTTCAGCCAACAGAGTTTACTGCTGAAATATTTCAGCATTCAGAGTTTGGGGCTGTTTCTATGCAGTCCATAGAGCAGAGGGCTAAGGATATTCAGCCATTGGAGTGCAGAATTGCTGATTTACAGCAAGATTTATGTAATGCAGAAGAGCATAATGAAGCCAGGGTTGACACGAAATACAAAACTGTGGATAAGAAGGTGAAGCCGGTTGCTGTACTGCTTCCACCTAACAGTGATCAGCAAATAGAGAGGGCTGCTAAATAGCAAATTTTGAGGAATCTGGAGCATATTGGTCATAAATTTTCAGCAGAGACTCTTGCTGAATTGAAAATTGGAAATTGTGATTTCTTGTTACCCATAGAGAAGCAATGCTTTCAGGAGATGCTTGAGCGTCATGGAAGGGGATTTGCTTTTTTCCCGCATGAGATTGGATGTGTGAATCCTGATATTGTTGCTCCTATGGTCATTTTTACTATTCCTCATATCCCATGGAATCTTCGACCTATTCCAGTGCCTAAAGCACACTTGCCAAAGCTGATTGATTTATTGAATGAGAAAATCAGGATGGGAATCCTTGAGCCTTCATCTGCACCATACTCAAATAGGTGGTTTACAGTTCCAAGAGTTTATACTACCGATCACGATTGCAGGATGTCTTACTCCAGAAATACGCAGGGCCATTTACAAGTTGTCTACTTTGGTGTAATGGATCTCACAGAAGAAGATTAAGATGTCCTCTATTGAATCCGCGAGGCAGGGAGCAGTGGAGACGGTCTGTCTCTTTGAGAAATACCTGCCCATCAGCATGCTCATGATACAAATCCACCTTCTTGTGCATCTTTTAGATGAAGTGGAGATTGCTGGACCTGTCCATACGTGATGGATGTTCTTCTTGGAGCGCTTCATGAAAACCTTGAAAAGCTTTGTGCGACAATGAGGTGACCAGAAGGTAGCATGGCTGAAGGTTGGTTGGTGTCTGAGGCGCTAGTGCATATTTCACAATGGCTACCAACGGTGGATCCAGACAACAAAATGCTATGGTCGCTAAAGGACGATAATAGACTCACTGGAGATGTGGTGGTTGGAAATGGGATAGAAAAAAGAATGGATGCCTCAATGGAGAAGGTGAATCACTTTTGTATGTTGCACCATGCCTCTATGGAGACGTGGCTCGCCAAGTACCAGATCGCTAGGCAAGATCGAGAGGAAACGCGAGCTGAACTCCGACATAGTATGCGTCATCAACCAATTCAATATCCCAAAGGTATGGAGAAGATGCCGCGGTTCATGTCAACGCGATGGTTGCATGGAGCTTTGATTGCAGCATCTCGTGAAGGAACTGAGGTCTCAATGGAGGAGTGGGAATTCTCGAGGGGATGTAGTCCAAAGGTGATGAGGGGTTTAGAATTTGTTGTATCTAAATTTTATATGCGACATCTAATTTGAGTATTTCAATGTATAGTAAAAAATATATAGTGCAGCTGGTCGCGGATGGCATTTTCGCGTGGAGCGTATTGACAAAATACACTCCACAATGGACTATGGTATCATGGCAAGGTTCGAGCAAGAGAGACGGCGACGAGCAACGGATCCAAACACAGTTGTGGATGAGATGGAGTATTTTGGGAACTTGCAAAGTATTGTTACGGCGGATTACCATAGCTTCTCCATGATACTATTCGATGTGCAGTGGTTCAAAGTGGTACTCGGAGGAGTTGGAGCAACAGTTCGACGAGGTCCATTTGGATTTCTCGAAATAGATTTTGAAAAAAAATGGACGGATTTGCGTGACACCTTTGTGTTGCCGGCCCATTATGAACAGGTTCATGGACTCATTTGTTTGCTAATTGTATTATGACATGGTTTATGTCACAATAGTTTGAACTCTCTTGTACATGTTTGTGAACAGGTAATCTTCTATCCAAACCCCCGACAACCTCGATGGTGGTATGTTATACTTTCAACTCTCCAAAGTGCGAGAGTATATGATCAAAGCGATGTTCCAAGCATAGATGAAGATAATATGCAAATAGAGGGGTCGATATTGCAAGGGTGGAGGCCGTCGAAAGCTTGGAGCCAGCATCGGCTAAGAATGATGGAAATATAGGAGTCTAAGAATTCTTTGAGAACGAGGTGGACTCATCCTTTTGTGGTGACATGTCTATCAACCTTCTAGTGTGTGCGGAGTTGTGTCAAGAGATTGATATGGGACCATAGGATACTTGATACTTGGAGCATCCACTTATTCAATTCGTTGACCAATCGCTTATAAGGGTACATAAGATATGCATTTTAAGTGAGATTTTTTTTTAGGATTTATATTACTGTGCTTTGTATGATTTAAATTGATTATTCTAACATCATTTTCTGTCTCTGCAGGGAACACTTTCAAGATGAGTCGAGGGATGAGCGATGAGGAGTTACAGGATATCTTCACACGCATGTCTCCAGACCAGATCACGAGATTTAGAGATATGGCAGACCAGGAGCTGTCTGAGTCTTTGTCAGGGCGCTCTGCTAGATCTACTTCAGTGCGATTGGATGCTTCAACTTTGAGCAAACGAGCTCGATGCTCCAGACTTGGGCTAGAGGGAGGGAGTGCTTCGGGGTCAGGGGGATACTGTAGAGATACGGATGCAGTGAGCCCGCAGTCAACATGGGATACAGGTGCGACTCCTCACTCTCATGGCCCTTCCAGTGAGCGTGGCTCAGACTCAGGTGGATGCTGTGGAGGCACGGATGTGGTGTCTCCGTCTCATCATTCAGCTGAAGTTGCGTCACCTTAGGGATTTTTCACACCTGTGGGGACGTCTACTCCAGTTACTCCAGCTTTTGCTCAGTCCATCAGCCAGGTGGTACCCTTATGGGTGCCACTTTGAGAGATATTACCCCGATCGGTACATTGGATGCACAGGGGTTTCCTGGATATGCCCAAGAGCATGGACGCAGATGGGAGAGGACCCATCTTAGGCAGACTCCAGGGGGATATGAATATCTAGTCGATGGTAGGTCAGGATCCATCATCATGAATGATGAGGGGAGGAGGGTGATGGCTCGCATGAGAGAGTTGTACCAACAAGTTTTTCGGCACAACGTCTTAGATCATTGGAAGAACATACCAGAGGGGAGCAAGGACTACATAGTAGCATCCTTGCATGCGGAGTTTCTGGTTCCAGCATCAGTAGATAGATTCTCTACGGGCTGGATGATGGATTACATGTGTGCATATATGTCACACAGATGATCCAATGCACGCAAGGCAATCAAGAGTGGGGCTGCAAAGCCCGAGTGGTTAGATGCAGACAACTGGCGCTGACTGAGGGAGGAGGCTATAGATTCTCTAGGACGTTGGAGTCAGCAGCGCGAGGCACGGAGGGCATGACTCGAGGCAGGAGTGGTCCATTATCTTGGGAGTAGCGGCCATAGGACATATTTGGAGGACTTTGTAAGTTTTTCTTTTGTTTTGCTTGTTTAATTTTTTGCAATATCATTTGTACTGACAATTATGTTTCTAACAGTTAGCATTTTGTTTTCTTTGTAGCACTCCATTACAAATCACGATCCGATTGGCCTTGAGACTCGATATGCAGAGAGGCACGGTCTCACTTCATTGATCGACCGATTGTATAGATGCAACAGCCTTGTAAGTCACTCATCTTTCTTGTCCATAGTTACCACGTTTAATTAGAATGCATTATTGTATGGTGGAGTGATGTGTTGTTTCTTTTTTTGCAGAGTCCGTTCGATGCTCCTTTGCTGCGGGACGAGCTTTCGAAGGGCGAGGATATGTAGCTCACCCTTGGATCCCTGGAGTTCACACACCTTTATTTTTGGGTCGCCTAATCTATATAGACATTTTCTATGTATTAGTGATATCTTGTCATGATTGTACCAATTTCTTATTATGCGATCATGTATTTATTTCATGTATCAGTGTTATAATTTTAGTATACATTGTTTTTGTTTGTAAGCGCATTGTACACATCACAGAAATTATTTTGTATGGCTCTAATAAAGCACACAGTGCTATAATTTTTTTTTTCCATGTTACCGTCGCTATTAACGTCGCAAATTTTACTGCTCGTGTCGTTATTTATGTCGCAAACCATCGCTATCAGCATCGGTATTGGTGTCGGTGATACCAACGCCAATACCGATGCTGATAGCGATGCTGATATCAACTGTTCTATGGTGTCGCCAATAACAATGCTTTTTGCGACGACGGAGGAAAATTTTGTTATTTGCATTTTCGTCGCTTTTAACGTCGGTATAAGGTCTATATCTTGCAATGTTGCCCCTTTTCTTCCCTTCTTGTTTCTTCTCTTGAGATGCATCTTCCATAACATGCTCAGGCATGACTTTTTTAGCCTCTTCTTGCTGCTCCATTTTACTTTCTATTATGCATTTAGATGGGCCTGAAGAGGAAGGACCAGTAGTATCCTCATCTATTCTTCTATTTTCTTCCACAAGTGCTTCTTGATTATGAACCTCAGTAAAATAAGCATAGGCTGAAAATGAATCCAGTGGTGCACTTCATCCTGTGATCCCTCATATACTCTGACTTGCGTCAGCCAATTTAGACTTTGCTCTTTTGACCTTTTCCATGCAATCTAATGCTTGCATCCAAACACGATATTTTGCTTCAACTATGCCTCCTTTACGACCTTCATCAGACCTTTCAATTCTCAACCCATATGTGGCTACATCTATGGCAAAAAATGCTATCATTGCATCCATATCTGCATACCTCTTCCGCATGCCACCATTTTCAAAGTTTGGCTCTATTGGAATACTAGTTTCTATTGCATGTATTTTGCAATCTTTGCCAAAGACTAACCTTTTTTCTTTCGCTTCATGGTAAGTTGTACAATCTCTCTTTTCATGCTAAAAACTATCACATCAAATACATCTTCTCTTGTATCCTTCTCTCTACGGTCTTTGGCCTGTTGCCCAAAGACCCAACCCTACTCTTCTACCTTGACATCCAACTTTTTGACCTTTGCATAGATTTTTGTCAAATTTAGCCTCAAATCATACATGCCTTTGATTAATTCATCCACAACATCACCTTTAAGAGTTTAAAAAAAAGGTATAGCTGGTTGTTCCGCCATAGCTACAAGCGCCTTGGCTGCAATTTCAACCCCATTTTGAGCAGTGGCAAGTGTGGTGCCTATACCCCATCTTAATTTCATCTGCTCTCTCTTTACCAACATATGCACTGCTTTAGTTACATTAGCCCAATCTCATTTTAGCCCTGTTTTAGAATAGGCATCTTCTAAATGATCAGTCACCTTCTCTTGCAAGATAGGATCTGCAACCTTAAAAAATAAATCAATTTTCTGACTCTCCAATGATTGTTGCTCATCGGCATCCAACTGAGCATACCGACTTTCAAATTCCTGGAGCAAAGCTGTAGCAACCAACCCTTTATTGTGATTTTTAATCCAATCTATAAATGTCTTTTTAGTTACCAATCCTGCATCTTCCAAGAAAAACTATTCTCTCAAAACTTTCTTAAAAGCTGCCCAATTAGCATCTTTTCTATGTAACTCATCAATCAGATCATGCAATGTATACATGGCCAAACAGAAGAAATATTGACTCCATGCATACTGCAGTATCCCATGAAACATCTTTTTTCATACAATCGGATGAAGGCCGAAATATTTTGACCTTTGAAATGTTTCAATTCTTGTCCCACTGACTGCAATGCATTCACGGCTAATAAATCAATTCTTTTTGCTTCGTGCGGAGTTTGCATCTGTTGTAACAATTGTTGCTATTATTATTACTACAACAAAGTAGTCATTTGTTGTAAAGCATCACTACCAGTTCATCCAATAGAATCCCCCATCTTTACACACCTCTATCGCCGACTTTCACATCAGGTTCAACAGTGTCAGAGCGTTTGGGGTCGAAAATCTACCGCAAGGGTAAGAGACAGGAGGGTGAAGGGAGATTCAAGGAGAGGAGTAGACGAAATAGAAGGGGTTTGAAGAAATAGAAGATCACGTAGAAGAATACTCATGGAACGAAATAGGAGATATAGAAGAATACTCACAGAGTTGAAGCCTATCAGTTTATTTCTGCATTATGAGAAGACAAATCTCTGGTACACAAAAACATGCATAAAATAATACATTCCTCTATGCTACTCAGACTGCCAATCTCATGCTTCCATTGGCTCTGAAAGGGGGGTAAAATACTAGCACACCTAGCCAAAATTTTGCCTGATCACTCCATCTCCTACTTCTGTTCACTGCTTGAAAACAACGATCACGTGTCGCGTGATTTCGCCAATCCCCCTTTTTACATAAAATCCTCTCAAAATGGCTAAAAGCTACCTAGTTTCTTTTACATGTCATCCTAATCTAGAAGTTGTTTACAGTTTTATGGATTTTTATAAGAGATAATATCAAAAATTGACTAAACTTGTCCAAAAATCTAATATTTTTGAACCATGGACACTAACACTAATGTGTAAAATGGCATTGGCTTTCTAGATTAATAAGAAAGCCACACTCTAGCATTTTTCACAATGTGCCCGAGTACGCTATTCTTGATATTTTTAAATTATAAAAAAACTATAAATACATTAAAAAATGTTTAAAAACCATAAAAAATCCAAATAAAATAAAAAAGGTTACAAAAAAAGGATAATTTTTCATTCATTAAAAAATACCAATAAAAATATAAATTATATTAATTATAAAAATATTATACCAATAAAATCTTGAAAAAATAAAAAATAAATTTTAAAGAAAAATCCAAATATTTTTCCATTATGATTATGACTAGTCAAAAAAACATAAAAATTTAGAAAACGTATTGGAAATAATTTCTTTAAAAAAACAACTTAAAAATAAGACAATGAGAAAGTGTATAAAAATACATAATTAAATACATAGAAATCCTACAATTTTTTTTTTCATATTCCTAACATTTGTGTTGCCATTTGGGTACTCCCATTCATTTATTTATTTATTTATCTTAAAAACCAAAATTAAAATATTAAAGAAAAAGAAAGAAAAACCAACTTAACACACATAAATACAAACATATGAAAAGAAAAACCCCAACACATAATCATCCAAGTAACAAACCCTTTCTTGTCCCGATTCTTTTTATTTTGGTATTAGCATTTGATTTTTCATACCTTACAGGAGGCCAATTGCCACTTAGTCAACTTGTTGTTTTGTTCGAGGATTTTTAAATTCTTCAACTTGTTTGGAAGTGGAATTTTGCGCACCGGACCTTGTGGGTGTCCACATACAGCCAAGCTCTTTTTGTTTTTCCCTCCTTTACCATGCGCACTGTAATACACATATAATTGTAATGAAAAATCAATAGACTGTTGTACCCTCAAAATAAATAGAATGCACATCCTAAGTTTCTAATTAAAAAGAACCTAGTGTTAATTTATAAAAGGAACACGGTCATTGCACAAGCACATAGGACCATAACCCACTTAGTTTGGTAATTTAAAATCCATTCATAGTATATGCACACACGTATTATACACACATTTAATCTGTAAATAATGATGAATCCTTTGAAGTCAGGCAAGCATGTGCTTTGCCCAATAGATCATCTAAATTTTTAAAAAATGAATTGCATTTGTAGAGATGTCTAGTCAAGTCCAGTCAAGTCAGTCTTAGTAAGGGTTGGGATCCGAGTATGACTCACCATGCATTAATGGAAAATTTAATAATGAACCATGATTAATTGGTCATGTAGTAAAAACAAGTCATGTAGTTTTCACTCACCCACTTCATCACACCATAGGTATATGCCTTACACTTAAAGGGATTGGGGTTTTTCTTGGTTAGTATCAATGATCTTGTCTATCTATATTTATTGTGATGGTCTGAGTCTATGGTTGAGTCTTGATTTCTGTATTGTGCCTGGGATATGGTATACGTGGAATTTTATTTTCTTTTGAGTGTTTAATTACAGGGTTTTCAAGTGCTTGTTTGTATGCATAGCATGAAGCTTGTGGTTGCATATATGCATAGATCATGTCAAATTTTTAGTAGGATGTGGAATGCTTGGCGAGGTTTGGTCTAGTTTAGTCAATTTGTTGTTGTTATTTTTGTTTCCTTGTTATCTATTTCAGTGGTGGTATATGTGGGATATTTGCAGAAATCCTTCCTCATTTTTCCAATTTTGTTTGTGTGTGGATAATCTAGTGTGGTCTAAATGACATCTTCTTCCACACCTTTGCTTGTGATCTAGCATGTATCGTTACCGGTCCATGATTATTCTTTTCTTTTGGATGCTGATGAATACATTCAAAATGATGGTCTTCATCTCTTTGTGCCATTAAAGTTCTCTACAATGGTGGATGCGAAGCTTTTGGGCCTAATTTATGGCCGTCGGTTTGTTTATCCCCTACTATTGTTAATGAGGCCTTGTTCCTACCTTTTGCAGCTTCCCTTATGCCTAGTGGTAATAATTTATTATCCACTATGGAGATCCTTGCCTTTTTTGCAGAAGAAAACCTCTACTCCTTTGGTAGCAAATAAGTTTATCACTAGTTTAGGAGAATTAGTGACATATATTTCCTCTCCCTTATGGAAGCAGTTATGCAAATTCCTCCAAGACCACTTTATGTGTTGGACAAGCCTACATCAAAATGTTCATCCCAATAACTCTTCATGCCCTCTATCAAAATCCTGGAAGGGGTTAAACTTAATTGGAGAACCTTTTTGTTGGCTAAAATGGATCAACATTTTTAGCTTAGTACTATTTTCTATAAGTTTTTTCTATAGAAGATCATTTAGTTGGAACCTCCCTTAGGTGGCATTCCTATGTCTGATCTTGTTCCACTTTCACAATAGTCTCCACATGTTCCTTCTCCTCTTATGGAAGTCAATTCAAATCTAGCAAATGTACCCCCTTGTTGAGATCATTCAAAAGAAGTGTCACACATAGGGTCCTTCTGATCCTCTCCCCATTTCAACCCTTACGGTACATATTTTGATGCCTGAGGTGTCTAGTAGCTCCCTTCCCTCTTTCTTGTCTTATTATAACAATCTCTTTGCATGAAATAAGAAGAACAATTGGATCTACAGATTCCTTCTCCCTTGCAAATAGTACTTTATATATCTATGCTTTCACACCTAGTTTTTTTCTTGTTCAGTATGCTTTAGAGATTTCCATGACTTCATATCTTCAAACAATCTATACATGAGTGTATACTTCACTACGAGACAAGGTGGATTCTTTGACCAGTCAGCTTAGTAAATCTCTCAAGGATTTAGATTTTGAAAAGATTGCTTTGAGTGTATGCAAATGACTACATTTATAGCTTTGATGGATTCATAGAAGTCCATGCTTAAAGAGTTAGAAGCTAAGGTTGCCACTTTAGAGGAAGCGAATGTGTCCTTAACTAAGGAAAAAAATTCCACCCTTGAGAAAATGATAGAATTAGATCGTAAGCTTGGCATATGTGAGGGAAAGTTGCAGCATTCTCAAGAAATTGTAGAGTTGCAAAAGAAGTTTATTGATGAACTTCATTAGAAAGTTGCTACTCTTTCTATTCCTCCTCCAGCGTGGATGATGTCTTCTTTGTTGTCTAAGGAAGAGCTAGATCATTTGCAGCAGAAGGCAAAAGTGTGTGATGGATTTTTCGCCAAATTACAGTGCCTTTAGCAGTGTATGAATTGTGTTCAGGAAGATTTTGTACACTATGCTAAATTAGTGTCACCTCCATCATCCTTCTAGATTCAGTATTAACAACAATGCTTTGCATGTACATATCCTTGGGTAATGTGGACTTAGAACCTCCAAAGGATGGGTAGCAGAACATGTGGTCTGTAGATTTTCTCAAAGCATTGTTTGATAGATTTGTTGATGAGTTGATCTCTCATGAGACTCAATTATTATCTTTTATGTATCTTCAAGGAGATTTGCACATCCCTAATGAGGAGGACATGAATCTATATGTGGGAGATGTGATTTTGCATGCAGTCATGTATGTCGATTCTATTGAATTGACTTTGGTTGATGGCCTAAAGAATTATTATCAACAAACATTGTGGTATAAAGGCTATGCTTGGCATCCTCCTTTTGAGTATGATGTTCTGGATCCTCATCATCGGGGACAAAGTGTCTTTCACAAGTCAGATATTCAGCCATTGAAATCCCAAATTTTGAACCATATTGCTAATAATCGCTTATTCACTGAGGAGTTCTTTCCAGCTTTTGACTATTCCATATATCCATATGATCCTCATGATATCCTCTCTTATTCCTTAATTTATTATCGATTACCCTTATATATTGCTATCCTCCAATATTATCCGGATGGTATCCCTTTCTCATCTTTTACCGCTGTAGTTTCCCCTCAAGTTCTAGTTTTTACTTCATGCCCATTATTGATGATCCTATATCCTCACCTACTTCTAGAGAACTTACTTCTCTTGTCCCACCTATTCCTTTTGGCTTTCTAGTAGAATCCCTTCACAAATTTCTACTTTCTTTGCCTTCTTTCCCACCGTCATTGTCCCTTCAAATAACTTCATTTTATGATTTATCTTGCCCACCTCTTCATTGTTCTCTTATTATTTTCTTACCCTCTCCATCTTGCTATATTAATCTTCCTCCACAATCAATGATGGATAACATAACTTTTGACACTTAACTCCAAATTGAGTAGGGATTGGCATTGCCTTAAGAGTTTCCCAAATGAAAACTTTTAGGGTGTCCAAGGAAGGCATATCTACAATTCAACATATTTGCAATCTAAATGATAAGAACATGAATCAAGAATTGAAGAGATACTACATAGCTATACTTCTCGATTGTCTTCTTCTGAAGGAATTGGTTATAGCTAATTGTGATAGCTCTGATACCATGTTGAGATGTAGAGAGAGAAGATATGCAGAGATGCGAAGGAGAGAAGAGACACACCATGTACACTCCCAAAGAATATATCATATTAATCACAATCTACATATATATAGGGTAGACCTAGTCTACATAGACTGAGCTACATATAACTCCAATAGCCTTGAGCATTTTGAAGGGAGGTGATCTGTGCCATAGTGTATGCATTGTATATTTTGGCAATAGGGTCAAGTGTTTTTAAGAGATTTGGTTAATTTAAGAGAATCCTGATATTATTTATTAATTTTGGTGATTAGGTCTAAGGTGTCTTTGTTTTCTAAAGAATTCTATCGTATGCAATTTCCACAGATTGCTTTATTGTGTTCCTTGTGCAGGTCATCTACACAAATGACCTTGTTCAGCATAGCCTTCATGACATAAAAGTTAAGCCAAGGTCTTGTATATCTTTTCATCATGGATGCCCTTGATGAGGGATTTTGTGATCATCTTAGGCATGGGTTGTTTTCTTACTAGTATTTGATTGAATAGGCTCTTGACCTTAGAGACATAGTCTCTCATGGTCTCTCCTTCTTACTATATTCAATGTTCATCAAGGGAACAATAAAGTTTTCCCCTATCCTACTTTAGCAAAGTGTTTGATGAACATGCCTTTCATTATCACATAGGAGTTCTTCTTAGTGGGATCTAGCCTAGTGAACCATTTACATCTTATTTCTCCTAGGAAAAGTCCAAAATATTGCACTCTTTCTGCATCTCAGGTGAGGTTGTTAGCCTCAAAAACTTGCTCAAATTATTCTAGAAAATTGTAAGGGTCATCAATGGCCCTATATTTAACAAGTTGCTTTGCCACTAAAGGAATCTTGAACTAGTCTTTGTTGGTAGGTGTGTTGCCCATGCTTGTTAGGATGGTCTATGCAATATGGGTCCCTACTTATATGATATCGGGTTGGTCAAATGATTGGTGTTGCTTAAGGTTAGAGAGTGAGCCTTGTGATGTGCTTGTTGCTCCTAGGTTGAATAGCATTCTATGGATATCATCCATCTCTTCTTGCATAGTAGAAAGTTGTAACTTGGTGTCTTTATTAATGTTTATATCAAGCAGTTGATAGCCATTTGTCACTCCCCTCTTAGGTCAACTTGCTTTTGCTACATATATTAAAGGTTCATAGTAGAGGCATCAAAATGTTGGCCCTCTTGAAGCTGTCTATGGTGGTTTAGAAGTCATCTTGCTTGACCTATCCATCATGTCCAACATAGTCTCTAATGTTTCTTGATTGACCAAGTCAATAATTTGGTCTATAAGGTCCTATACGGGTGTGGTATCAAGGTCAAGCGTTTGGTCAAGGCTTGGGTCTCTACTGGTGGTCAAAGTATGGAGTTCATTTGCCACTCCTTAAGTGCATGCACTATAAGTCATTTGCCTTATCATTTTTTGTTTTGTTTATTTTATTTTTAATAAAATTTCTTGTTACACAATGTTCCCTTTTTAGATGTGATGTGTGTTGCTAATCATGCTTGAGTTCTTCAAGAGTGCAGTGCTGTGGCCTATAGTATGTGAGTGAGATTTTATGTGTCATGAGGTTGTGTCTATGGAGTTGTGCAAGTAGTGTGTGTGGTTGTGTCATACTCATGACACACTGAGGCATGTTACTCACAAAAGTCTATTGCACTAGTAGGTGTGACACACTGGGAAGTGTGTCACACTGAACTCTCCTTCTACTACTCTTCCCACAATCATCCCTACTAAGCATGTTGGACAAGTCAGGTGGCTGAGTGAGGAGGGTTCACAAATGGACAGCATGAGTGTATGCTAACATGTTTGTCACTATGCTTGTGTCTCCCTATGCATGGATGTGTGGTGTTATGTGTTGATGTGTAGAGGTGTGTGACATACCAAGGTGGCTCATGTGTCCCCCACAATCATCAGCATAGACAGTGGATCAGAGGTGGGATGTAGAGATAAAGGAGATCCCGTGTGTGTGGGGGGGGGGGGTTGCTATGTGTGACACAAAAGGCACCACCTCTCTCACCACTACTCATAGTTTTCCTTGGTGAGTTGTGTAGGAGGAGAGGATTGTCAAGTGCATCATGCCATGCATGTCGACTAATTAAGTGTGAGTAGGCTCATTAAAATATACCAAGATAATCTCAAAACTCCTTTTAATTAAGAAATATGAAGATTACTTTTCAAACCACGTGTCTCATGTTTCACTATGGTGTATGTGTATTGCACATGGTATCCTCTAGGTCACCTACGAACCCTCCCCACTCCACTATGTGGGTTAGATGGCAGGGCGAGCTAGTGGATTCTTAGTGCCTCTCTGTATTGCACCCAAGTAGACCCCACTCAATAAGATTACACCTAAGAATAGATCCTCCTCTTTCTAGAGTGCAAGTGTTAGCCATGTCTTCTTAGGACATTGATTAATACACAAGATATTCACTTTGTGTGCACCACGGATTTATCAAAAGTCAAGCTTATGTGTGCCCACCATAATTAATATACTGCATGCTAAGCTGTTAACTGATGTCCCTATCGCTTTGGTGATTATCCACCCACTAAGTAGTGTGAGAGTCATAGAGAGAAGGAGGTAGGACACAACTTGGACACAACTTGATAGGCTCAATCACAATACCAAGCCATGCACCCAAAAATTCTCATGTGGATTGGATTAAGTGCCTTACTTGTTCCTACTATTGTGTTGTCATGGGAGTCACTGTGGTGGTTTCCCTGAAGTGGAAGTTGATGATACCTCTTGATCAATGATAGCTCCTCCTCTGTGACATGTTCTTTCTTCTCTTGTTTGGCTTCTTTCTTGTTCTTTATTTTCCTCCCCTCGCCATGAGTCCCTAGCCGAGTGTGATGATGGTGATTGTGATATCGGTGGAGAGGGTACAAGAGTCGATGTGGATGTAGGTGGTGAAAAGAAGGAAGGTGATGGTGATGGAGTTGGTGTAGGAGACAATGGGGGTATTGCCCAATGTTCGGAGGATGTGACTGTGATGGCACCACTATAGTAAGAGGAGATGGTCGTGATGGTGGGTGTAGATCCGGCTATGGTGGAAGGTATGGAGGCAATGATGGAAATGCAAGAGTTGGTGGAGGTCGTGTCGATGGTGAGATGATGGAAATGCACGTCATCGCAGGCACACAACAATGAGTTGTAGGAAGAGAAAACAAAGGGGACAATGGAGATGGCCATGACGACAAGTTGCATAATGAGGAAACACAGGTTAGTGCAGATGGAGATGAAGACAACAAATTTAGAAGCTCTATGCTTCTAAAAGAAGCTTCAAAACATCTAATGTTTAAAAAAAATAAAATATATAGATATAAATTAGCACTAACAACAAACCTTAAGTTACTAACTCTTCTAACTATCCTAACTCTTAAGTAACGTTTAAAAAAAACTCAATCTACCCATACACCAAAAGCATTATTTTATAATACTAACTCAAAGGTGATAATTTATTAGTCTACCAACTAACACACTAACAAGTTTAAAGAAAAAAAGAAAAGGTGAAAAATCACTAACTTACCGAAACTAACACACATGTCTTATGAACAACATCCTTAATGAAACCACACCAAGAATCACATCCCCCTATTCCAAGCTAGTCCCATGCTAAAGGCATTATAAAGAAATGGATCCTAATTGCACTCAAGTGTGCAACTCAACTTAACCAACAACTCATTTCAAAGTTGGTAGAACATGCCTCTGATCCTATTCCACTTTGTGGAACATGCAAGTGACCATGAGCTCAATGTGCCCTTGGTCCCCAAAACAAAACCACATGTTTGGTTTTCACACCCAATGATCCGAACCTTGGATACCCCCTTATTATTTCAAGAGGTTGAGCACATAATACATTAGGCTAGCTCTCACCTAGCCTCTTGCATATGGTAAGCAATCCTACCTTTGTAGTGAGCCTCCTAGGCCTTTCCTCAAGCATGAAGGTAGCACTAGTTGACTCTACGATTCAAGTAAGCCCCTACTTTCTTCCTCACCCTCTATGGCCTTTAATATGCAATATGAGAGCTCTGGGAAGTTATTATATATATATCCTCTACATCATGTGCATTCAAGGCCTATTTATAAATATCCTTATCTGTGAATTTTTCTTGAATAAAACATAACCCTTATCTATTCAATCTGTAAATAACCCCTTTATATTACACCCTTATGTATGTGAAAAATGTATAAAAAATATATTTTAAAAATACATTATTTTGAACCCACTTGATGCACATATATACTCATGAGTACTTATTCGAGGATAAGAGTATGAGACTAGGCATGAGAGAGCATCCATGGGAAGGGAAGGAGGCTTCACCCTTGGTCCCTCACTCTGCCTCACTCCCTCCACACACACACACACACACACACACACACTCTCTCTCTCTCTCTCTCTCTCTCTCTCTCTCTCCCCTTAGCTCACAAAAGGCAAAAGGTAGAACAAGAAGTTGGCACACACAAGAATAGCCTCTTCTATTTATCATCATCCCTTTTATGAAAATTTTTAGGGTTAGGTTTTTCCATTCTCCCTTGGGCAACTTGCCTCGCTTTTAGCCAAAAGACCTATCTTCTCAATCTTGCACACATTAAACCATATTCATAATCCACATTCATGTGTTACAACTTGCATGTGAGGGAGCCCTTCTCTCATGCTAGTGTCACAAAGCCAAAATAAAATATTACAATTTTCAAAATCTTCCAATATCTTCTTAACCTTTCAATGTTCTTAAAAAGTTTTTGAGAATCAAGAGTCTTCGAAATCTAGTTAACATGGGCATACATTGGAAGGTCTATACGTACGTATCCATAGAAAGAGGAGTCCACTTTATTCTCAAAAAAATCTTTACCCATGCTTGTCTCCTCTACACACTGCAAGTCCTCCTTGCCCTAGAACTCTCACAACATTAGCTCCTCTTCCTGCATACTCACCCTGTCCACATAGGACATTACTTTTATCATACACTTGAGTGCTTCGAGGTGTATTGATGGCGCAACATACCACCAACAAGATTGCTTGGGATTTGGATAGAAGATTACTTGTTTAGTATCATATATAAGTCTATCACAAAGGATGAATCAACATTTGTGATTATTTTGTGTTAACAAAAAAAGGTCATGCACTTGTTCACAATGACCTCACAAGACAAATGTGTTACATAGCTCATTCCATCTTTTCTCCAATTTCATTTCCACAAATCGAGATGGACCTCGTCAAACGGTTATCGTTGCTCCTTCCAATACCAATTTAAACCATTGTACATCGAATATGATTATGAATAAGCTACAATAATCCATTGAGATAACACAAATTAACAAAAAAGGTCATGCACCTGTTCGCAATGACCTCACAAGACAAATTTGTTACACAGCTCATTCCATCTTTTCTCCGATTTCACCTCCACAAATCGAGATGGACCTTGTCAAACAGTTATCGTTGCTCCTTCCAATACCAATTTAAACCATTGTACATCGAATATGATTATGAATAAGCTACAATAATCCATTGAGATAACACTTTGCAAGTTTCCAAAATACTCCATCTTATCTACTATAATATTTAGATCCATGACCCATTGTCAACTCTCTTCAAAATTTTCCATGATATCATAGTCCATTATGGTTTGTTGATGCACTCAACTCAAAAATGTTGCCCATGTGACTAGGCCACATTCTAGATTTTGTACTATACATTGAAATGGCTAGACTATTTATTGCATATAAAATCTAGATATGACAACAAAGAAAGCCTACGATCATTTCCAATTTTCACTCCTCCATAGAGATCTCTACTCCTTCGTGTGAAGATGTGATCAAGGAATCATGCAATCACCTTGCAAACATGAACCGTGGTATCTCCTCTATGCCCTTGAGATATCAAATGGATCAATGGCATGTTCTATGCTGAAATTTTGACCGTGCTTCCTCATGTTCTCTTCTTAGAAGCTCGTACCTATCGAGCCACTTCTACATGGATGCATAGCGTAATATACAAAAACAATTAACTCTTTTTCCATGGTACTACTCATTCTCTTTTCTATTCCATTTCCAATGACCACATCTCTTATCAGTTTATCATCATCCTTCAATGTCCATAGCATACAATCATTTGAATCCACCATTAGCCACTCCTAAATATGCACCAATGCCTCTAAAAATGCCAACCTTTAGCCATGTTTTCTCCAAATGAGCTCATTTTCTCACAAAGCTCTTTAGGGTTTTCATAAAGCCTTCTAAGAAGAACATCCATCATGTATAGACGGGTATTGTAATCACCACTTCATCCAGAAGATGTATTAGGAGGTGAGTTTGTATCATGAGCATGCCCATGGGTAGGTACATCTCAAAGAGACAGACCATCTCCAGTGCTCTCCACCTTGTGGATTCAATAGAGGATTTCTTGATCTAATATTGTGAGATCCATTACACTAAATTCAAAAACTTATAAATCACGAATGTATCTTTTGAGTGAGACTCCACAATTGCTTGGTAGTATGAAGTGCCAAAAATTTAAAGCATTATGAATATCAAATCGATAGAAAATAGTGAAATATTGATTGCACTTGCTATCAAGAATGGGACAAACCTAGCATAACTTGTGCCAATCATGATATTTTAGTCCTATTAGTTGGTCATCTTGAGAAAAAGCCAACCTAAGGGAGCACATCAAACCCATCAAGGTATAGATAGGCATGATAATTTATTTTACCATGTACTCTTATTTAGTAAACATGACCCAAGGAGCACAAGGTAGTTGCATACAATCAAAGCGCCTCCATCTTGTCTACCTCTTTCAAATGCTTCCGTGCCCCTACAATATCTCTCTTTCCTGGTCCCACAATAATCTGTTCACATTCTTGAAAATGTACATGGGATCCAAAAAATGGTTGATCTATAAGTAGTTCCAATATGGAAACTCATAGAAAACTAAGAATTGTTGTTGTAACGTGTCCACCTGTTCCCTTCATGACATGTCTTAACAGTCCATCAGAAAGATAGTCTAGAAAGCTCCGCCCGGATCTCCCATGGAATATTACGGGGTTTGCGAACTAAGACTTTCCGCGTCTGCCACGTAGCGAAAGTATTTCGACCGTTCCCACTTAGGACCGACCTGAATCAGGGTTTTCGCTAATGGTCACTTTCCTAAACGGCAGTTAGCATCGAACCCTAAGTGAACTACTTTACATAGAAACGCCAGGGACAAAGCGGATTCATGCTGCACTTGGTTCAAGGAGAATGGGAAACGAGAGGGATGCAAGGCTCAACCTCTCTGCCCATAAGGCATGGTCCCATTCATTTCCCCTAAAATAGCATAAATCGGGATTCTAGTAACCTAAACTCGAGATTAGTGCCCTTGTTGTTCATTTCCTTTGAGAAGATCTCCTTGCTGTCCATTTCGATTGAGAAAAGTTCCCGGCCAATCGGGACCACCGATCCATAGGACGGACCCATAGCCACATCCACCCACTACAAGATATAGACCCTATACCGATGTTTAAAGCGACGAAAATACAAACAACAAAATTTGCCCCCATCATCGCAAAAAGCGTCGTTATTAATGATGCCATAGAAACATTGCTATTAGCGTCACTATTGGCGTCGCTATCAGCGTCGCATTTGCCGCCAATAGCGACGCAACCAGTAAATTTGCGACGTGCATAGCGACGGCAATAGCAACATGAGCAGTAAATTTGCGACGCTAATAGCGATGGTAACAGGGATTAAAAAAATTTTGTGGCAGGGCAGCAAGCTACCGTGCCACATATAGCACTGTGTGCTGTATGAGAGCCATACAAAATAGTTTCTGCACTACTCTATACAAAGCGCTTGCAAACAAAAAGAAGGTATACTGAAATCATAAAACTGATACATGAAATAAATATATGATCGCATAAAAAGTGATTGGCACAATCATGACAGGATCTCATGAATACATAGAAAATGTCTACATAGATCAGGCGACTAAAAAATAAAGGTGTGTGAGCTCCAAGGATCCAAGGGCGAGCTACAAATCCTCGTCCCCGGAAAGCTCGTCCCGTCGCAAAGGAGCATCAAACGAACTCTGCAGAAAAAGAAACAACACATCAATCCACCATACAATAATGCATTCAAATATCTCATGGTAACTATGGACAAGAAAGATGAGTGACTTATAGGGCCGCCGTGTCTATACAATCGGTCGATCAATGCATTGAGACCGTGCCTCTCTGCATATCGAGTCTCAAGGCCTATCGGATCGCGATTTGTAATGGAGTGCTGCAAAGAAAACAAAATGCTAACTGTTAGAAATATGATTGTCAGTACAAAGAATATTTCAAAAAAACAAACAAGCAAAACAAAAGAAAAACTTACAAAGTCCTCCAAATATGTCCTGTGGCCGCCACTCCCAAGATGATAGACCACTCCGGCCTCAAGTTGTGCCCTCGCCGCCTCATGCTGCTGACTCCAACGTCCTGGAGAATCTATAGCCTCCTCCCTCAGTCGGCTCCAGTCGTCTACATCTAACCACTCGGGCTTTGCAGCCCCACTCTTGATTGCCTTGTGTGCGTCAGATTGTCTATGTGACATGTATGCACGCATGCAATCCATCATCCAGCCCGTAGAGAATCTATCTACTGCGACTAGCACCGGAAACTCCTCATGCAAGGATGCTACTATGTAGTCCTTGCTCCCCTCCGGTATGTTCTTCCAATGATCCAGGACGTTGTGCTGAAAAACTTATTGGCACAACTCTCTCATGCGAGCCATCACCCTCCTCCCCTCATCATTCATGATGATGGCTCCTGACCTACTATCGACCAGATATCCAGAACCCCTAGGAGTCTGCCTAAGATGGGTCCTCTCCCATCTGCGTCCACGCTCCTGGGCATATCCAGGAGACCCCTCTACATCTGGTGTGCTGACGGGGGTAATCTCTCTCGGAGTGGCACCCAAAGGGGTGACACCCAAAGGGGTGCCACCTCTGCTGACGACTGCACAAAAGCCGGAGTAACTGGAGTAGACATCCCTACAGGTGTGACAAATCCTGGAGGTGACGCAGCTCCAGCTGAACAACGAGACAAAGACACCACATCCGTGTCTCCACAGCAACATCCCCCTGATCCCGATGCACTCGCTCCCTCTGGCCCAAGTCGTGAGCGTCGAGATCATCTGCTCGAAGTCGAAGCATCCGATCGCGCTGAAGCAGATCTAGCAGAGCGTCCTAACGAAGAACGAGACAGCTCCTGGTCTGCCATCTCTTTGAATCTCGCGAGCTGGTCTGGAGACATGCGTGCGAAGATGTCCTGCAACTCCTCATTGCTCATCCTGAAAATGTCACTTGCACAGATAAAAAATGGTGTTAGAATAATCAATTTAAATTATACAAAGCACAGTAATATAAATCATTTTTAAAAAATCTCTCTTAAAATTCATATCTTATGTATCTTTATAAGAGATTGGTCAACGAATTGAGTAAGTGGATGCTCCAAGTATGAAGTATCCTATGGTCCCATGTTAATCTCTTGACACAACTCCGCATACACTGGAAGGTCGATAGACATGTCACCACAAAAGAATGAGTCCGCCTCGTTCTCAAAAAATTCTTGGAATCCTGTATTTCCATCATTGTTAGCCGATGCTGGCTCCAAGCTTTCGACGGCCTCCACCCCTTGTAATTTGTACATTTGCATATCCAATGCGTTTGTGCCAAATTTCAATATTTGTAACAACACCTTTTCCTTTAGCATACATAGTAGCATTCATAGTAGGAATTCCAGCATCCAGAGTACATACATCCAACTCTACTTTCCTTTGCAACCAACCTGCACTTGTCAATGAAGTCTTCTACAAAGTAACCCTTTGCATTAAATCTGACTTGCAGCCCTTGCTCTACCATCTGACCGACTGACACCAAGTTCTTTGTAATAGATGGCATATGTAATACATTTGAAAGACTGTTTGTCTTACCATCATGCAAGGACAAGGGAACTTTTCCAATGTGTGAAATTGGGTGGCATGAATCATCACCCGTCTGCACATAACCTGCATTTTGCAAATCTTGCATCTCTCCAAACAATTCTGCATGGCTGGTCATATGATTAGATGCACCTGAATCGACATACCAAACATCATCATGTGTTCCCTTTCCTGTAATAGCATGGAGCATATACTGCATAACAAACAGACGTTCATTTTTGTCTTTATTATGTCGTGAAGATGATGCATAGTTTCCTTGCTGTAATTTACCACTACGAATATCATCTTTCTTAGCATAGCATTGGGCTACAATATGACCTGTTTTGCCATAGTAGTGACACACAATACCAGATATGTTAGAACCTCTGTTCTGCCATCCACCTCTTCCTCTAAAGCTCCCTCTGCCTTTAAAGTTACCATGACCTCCTGAAACCTGCATATCGCCAAATTGCTGATTCAATCTATTTTGCTGGTTGTCACTACTACATCTTGTACCACGACCTCTTGAAGATAACTTGCCATGTCTCCTTCTTGGAAGTTGAGTAGAAAGCTTGGACCTGTTCACCACTTTTTTCAAATATCTTACTCTGCATGTTGATCTCTTCAGTGATCATAAGGGAGACCAACTCATTGAAATCTAGAAATGGTTTTCTGACATATACGGAAGTTACAAAAGACTTCCAAGCCTTTTCATTGTTAAGTCCACCCAAGGTCGACGACACCAAATCATCATCATCGGGCATTGCATCAATTGCTGCCAAGGCATTTGCAATGCTCCTTACCTTCAATGCATACTCATTAATAGACATCTTCCCTTTCTTCAATGTATTCAACTCTTGCTTGAGTTGAATCTTTCGTGCCTTTGTATTTATGAAGAACATACTTTCAAGTATGGTCCAAGCTGCATATGAATTCTCTGCATTTCTAATATGTCCCAGCATATTATTGTCAATTACTGCAAACAACCAATACATAACCTTTTTGTCTTTTGCATTCCATTCCTTCTATGCCTTTGTCTCTTCTGCAATTGGAGGATCACTCACCTCCGGCTCCTTTTCTTCACCTGAAACAAACTCGTAGAGGCCTTTTCCAATAAGGAAGTTCGTGACACGGAACTTCCATGAAGGGTAGTTGTTCTTTTCGAGCTTCTCAATGATGGGGTTTCCACTATTCTTTGCCATTATCACAAAACTAATACCAAAGAGCAAGCAAATCTTCTGCAACCCTCGACCTGTAGTGCATAGCAATATATCAGACAGTCTTTTTCACTGCCTGCTCAACAATACATGCAATCTGCAACCAATTTGTAGATAAAACTTGTGTTTATTCACTGGTAAACACCTTTGAACTTACAGATTTGAAATCTGTAACTTGTGCACCCAATTTTGGTCAATACAGCCGAAGTCACAGTGTACCCTAAAACTGTTGTCCACAACCTTACGGCTCTAAAACGGGGCCTGAAACGGCCTCAAATGCCCAAAATAACTGTGGAATTTTTCTAAAGGGCTTATCTGCAGAATACGCAACGCTCTTTGTGCACACCAAATCTCACTACAATCTAAGATTTTTGCTCTGCCCTGCTTCCGGTGCCTCCACAGTCACTATCCAAGAGAGAGTGGAAGAATGGGAGAGCTTCTTACCCGTTGCTTACTTGCTCGAACCTTGCTTCTTCTCCTTCACTTCAGTCTTCAAAATCCGTCTCTCTCAGTGGGCGGATCTGATACTATGTCAAGAATCACGTGGTGGGGGGACTTGTTCAAGATGCTACGTCGAACACACACAGAATGCACAAGGAGAAGCTCACTCAAGAGACAAGAAGAGAGATTGAGGCCAAAACGTTTTCTTGCTGGTTTCTTCTTCTTCTTCTTCCACACACTTTTTACAACGTACACAAAGTATAGATAAGATACAACATAAAGAAAAGTGGCCTACTAAGTCAAACAATGCATAACCAACTACACTAGTCGACTGGCGCTATAACTATGCCAGCTGTGAATAGGTGTAACAACCTGAATATAATAAGTAATGAGTCAGTGGACATGTGAGAGTCATAATGACCACCGACGTGCTAAGTGTAGACGTGTGGACCCATCTAACCAGGCGGTCCATCATTAATGTCCGCATGTGTTCAGCTTGTCATCTCAACACATACCCCAGAGGGGTATGCCTACCTTGTAGATGATAGATCAGGAGCCATCATCATGAATGATGAGGGGAGGAGGGTGATGGCTCGCATGAGAGAGTTGTGCCATCTTGGGAGTGGTGGCCAAAAGACATATTTGGAGGGCTTTGTAAGTTTTTCTTTTGTTTTTCTTGCTTATTTTTTTGCAATATCCTTTGTATTGACAATCATATTTCTAACAGTTGTATTTTGTTTTCTTTGCAGCACTCCATTACAAATCGCAATTCCACCGGCCTTGAGACTTGATATGTAGAGACGCACAGTCTCACTACATTGATCGATCGATTGTATGGACATAGCGGCCCTATAAGTCACTCATCTTTGTTGTCCGTAGTTACAATGTTTAATTAGAATGCATTATTGTATGGTGGACTGATGTGTAGTTGTTTCTTTTTTTGCAGAGTCCGTTTGATGCTCCTTTACGGGGGGATGAGGTTTTGAATGGTGATGATCTATAGCTCACCCTTGGATCCCTAGAGCTCACATATCCTTCTGTTTTGGTCACGTGATCTGTGTAGACATTTTCTATGTAGTAGTACTATCTTGCCATGATTGTACTGATCGCTTTCATTATACAATCAAGTATTTATTTCATGTATCAGTGTTATGATTTAAGTACACTTTGTCTTTATTTACACGAGCATTGTACACATTACTGAAACTATTTTGTATGGCCCAAATAAAGCACACAGTGTTATATATTGCCCTGCCACAAAAATTTTATTTTCCTTGTTACCATTGCTATTAGCGTCGCAAATTTATTGCACCCGTCGCTATTAGTGTCTCAAAATGCATCGCAAAGCGTCATTATCAGCATCGCTATTTGCATCGGTATCAGTGGCGACATTGATAACGATGCAAATAGCGACGTTAATAATAATGCTGATACCGACTGTTCTATGGCGTCACCAATAATGACGCTTTTTGCGACAACAGGGGCAAATTTCTTTATGAACATTTTCGTCACTTTTAATGTCGGTATAAGGCCTATATCTTGTAGTGTAGATGTCATCTCCACCATGCTGAAGGGTGATAGCCAGATTAGAAAATCCTAAGGGGACTTAACTAAGTATATTCAGTGTCATGAGTACGAGGGAGACTGGATGCATGTTTTTGCTACCATCAACCTACCGTTCTCAAAAAATGAGGAGTAGGAATGAGCCATCAAGACGATTGGCAAGACCAAGCACACATCCTTAGTACCAGTTTGCATGATGGTTGGAAGCCTACACAGAAAACCCAATCATGTCACATTCCAAGTCTCGAGCAATAAACGCAAGCTCCTCGAGATCTTAGGATACTTGACCGATAAGTTGGCTAGTGAGAGAGGATCTGAAAAGATGAGTGGGTTGCCTCTTATCCACCGAGCCTCCAATCCTCACTAAGAGAGCTGAAGAAGGACACCACCTAGCCAAAGGGAGGATGGGCTAGGACATCCCTTTCGTCAAAGAGATAGACTAGCATGAGAGTGTTGCATAATGTGCTCTTAGTGGCTCCCCTTTGGGCTTGGTGATCTAAAGTGCTCTCATGTGCTTATGATTGTGTATCTTTACATCTCCATGGGTACCTTATATAGTCTCCATGAGAGATTAGATTAAGATAATTTGCTTGATTAACATAATCCTAGATGATGTATGGCATCTTTGATAATATGGAGAATAGTGGAGGGGACAAGTCCCCACCTTGGTCATCATGCAAGAAGCTAAGGGTGATGGTAGACAAGCTAGAGAAAGGGAGCTAGATTACAAGAAGTGGGTGTCCGAAGCACATTATTATAATATATTTACAAGAAGGATAAAATGGAATGTTGATGTGACAAGGTGAAAGAGAGAAGAAATTTTCCTATAGCCACCAGTCTACGCCTTTGTAACTTCAAATCAGTGAAGAATCTGAAAAAAGCTTCTTCTATAACTTTGTAGACCAGGTCTAAACTGATTGGGCATCGTGGAAATTTTCTTGAAATTTGATTTTTCTTGGGATTTATTAAAATTATTGAAAAATGATTCCAAATGTTGCTTTGAGTTTAATTCCTTATGTAAATATAAATACATATAAGCATGTTACAGAGGGGATCCATACTTATAAGCTTTTGTGTAAGATCCAAATGGCACCATGCTGTGGATATTGACTTGTGTACAAGGGTGAGGTGTCCTCTAATGATGGTGATAGATCTCAAATCTTGGTGATGTAGGTGGAACCCAAGTATAGTTGAAGATTAGTGCTTTGAAAAAAAATCTATGCACTCACTCAACCCCCAGGTATAATTCATTTCCATCATCAATAAGATAACCCATCCCTTTTATCGTTTACATTGACATCCCTCCTAAGAACTTATTTTTCCACTTGATAGAGTTATCATAACCAAGAAGCAATGTAGCATACCTAGTGCTTGAAGAGTAAACCCAAAGTGATAAGATTTAGGGTTTAAGCTATGGGCAAGGATCTTGATAGGGATTTTAGCCAAATTTTGTGGTAGAAATCTAGTTTGTAAAAAACCCGAATCATTAGTCCTCCCCTTAGGCTAGAGGCATTCATGTCTCTAGCTTGCTTATGATGGTCTAATAAAGCAAGGAGGATTGCATCCCCTCATTGGTGGCTCTTTGTCGAATGACTACTCTAAAGTGTTCCCAATTCTTTGAAAATAAGGCTTGAGTTGCCATCCATTTACCATTGTCTTGTGAACCCTCCCATCCATGTCACCTAGCTTATAGCTGCCATTTGGATATCTCCTTATGAACATGAATGGCCCTTCCCACTTGAACACAAGTTTAGCATCCTTTCTATTATGAAATCATTTATCATAGCGTAGCACAAGTGATCCTTCCCTTATGTTCTTGCTAGCCAGTTTCTTATTAAATGTCTTCCTCCTCTCTCTCAGCTTGTATAGAATAGTGTTGGATTACTGCTTCTCCATCTTAATACAGCCTCTCTAGATCCAAGATCCTTTCCTTTAACTTCTTATCTTGATTCTTCTATTGACTGGCTACTAAAACACATTTGCTGGCCAGTTCTACCTCTATAGGAAGTAAAGCCTATTGGCCATAAATGAGGTGAAATGGAGTATAGCCAAGTGAGGTTCTAAATGAAGTCCTGTAGGCCCAAAGAGCTGCGCTCAATTTTTTATCCTAGTGCTTGGGTTGCATGTGTACTTTCTTGGTAATTATCTTACAAATCAGCCCATTCACCTTTTCAACCACACCATTACACAGTGGGTAGTAGGGAGTAAAATGCATGACATGCTTGATTTTTAGCCTTTCCATTAGCTCCCCCGCTATATTAGCCTTAAAACCAAGACCCTAGTCAGAGATAATTTCTAAAGGTGTAACAAACCTGCAAAAAATGTTTTCAAACACAAATTTTCCCACTTCTTGGGCTGTGATCCTACTAGTTGCTGAAGCCTCAGCCCACCTCGTCATGTAGTCCACATCCATTATGATGTATTTCTAGCCATATTGAGTTCGTGGGAGTGGCTCTATTGCATCAATCCCCCATTTCCCAAATGGGACATATGTACTTATGGGATTTTGTTATTCATGCATTAGCTTCCTTGGTCCAGCCTTTTGGCAACGGCCTTTTGGCAAGCAACATCACAAGTGCGGCAACAATGTTGCACATCTCGATCAGACTAGGCCACACAAAACTGGCTTGGAGAATCCTTTTTTTGGTTGTTTCTTGAGCAAAATGTCCACCACGAACCCCCTCATGGCAACTCTTAATCACATCCATAATCTCCTTTGCTGTTGGCACCCTTCTAAGCATTGCATCCTTTCCTTTGCAATATAACAAATCATTTATCAAGCAGTATTTAGTGGCCTTAGTAGCCAACCACCTTTTCTCACTCTTATTCATATGTGTAGGTGCCTCACCATACTCAAGAAAATAAAGCACATTTTATAGTTGAAACTTCCCTTGAAACAAGGGGATCTTTACTGCAATGATGTCCACCATTACCTCTTTCAAAATTTCAACTGCTAGAGCATTTGCATCGTCGCTTGTGCGTCTTGGCACAAAATAGATTTGGAATTTCTATAGCTTTCTTATGAGAGTTTTAGATTCTCTCATTTTCATGGCTATTTAATCATTTTTACAGGCCGAGATTCCTTTCATTTGCTTAACAATTAGCATAGAATCCCCAAAAACATTAAGTTGAGTGATACCATGTGAGAGACACCACCTCAAACCTAAAAGCAAGGCTTGATATTCTGCCTCATTATTAGAATGGGCATCCTCTAGGATAATACCTTCTCCAGAAAGTTTCTCACTTCAGGACTGAACACCACTATTCTTGCTGCAGCTTTGCCTTTAATACACTTGTAGGCCCCATCAAAGTAGAGGGTATGGGCATTCTCCACCCGTGGGGGGTCCTCAAGAGGAGGTGTCTCCTCTTTTACCTTTTCCTTCTCTTTTTTCTTCTTTTAATGGCATCTATGAGTCAACAAATCAGTTAGGCATGCCCGAGTAGAGTCCTCCACCTTGAAGGTGTAGTTAAAATCTTGGAGTTGTATCACCCACTTAGCAATTCTGGCTAAAAAATCCATGTGTTATATGGCATAGGGAAAATTTTCTTCTGTCGTGATCGCTATGAACGGCCTAGGGAGAAGATAAGGACAAAACTTACTTACATAAAACATTAGAGACAAAACCATCACCTCCACCATCTAACAAAATATTAGTAAGTTTGGGAATCTCCCAATTCTAATTTTTTGAATACTAATAAGGTGGCACATGGATAACATGCCCATAAGTTTCTCAAAACCATATGATGTGACATATCATTGGAAAGCACTTGAAAAATGGAATATATTGAGCTATAGAGACTTGATTTAGAGTTATAGTGTTCAAGTTATGAAAAATCCAAAGATTTGACTACGTATCCCAAACTTATTGAAAATTCCCATATTCCCCAATATGGTTGTCAAGAATCGCGTGGTAGGGGGACTTGCTCAAGATGCTGCATCGAACACAAATAGAATGCACAAGGAGAAGCTCACTCAAGAGACAAGAAGAGAGATGGAGGCCAAAACGTTTTCTTGCTAGTTTCTTCTTCTTCTTCCACATACTTTACAATGTACACAATGTATAGATAAGATACAACATAAAGGAAAGTGGCCTACTAAGTCAAACAATGCATAATCGTCTACACTAGTCGATTGGCGCTATAACTATGCCAGCTGTAAATAGATGTAACAACCTGAATATAATAAGTAATGAGTTAGTGGCCATGTGAGAGTCATAATGACCACCGACGTGCTAAGTGTAGTCGTGTGGACCCATCTAACCAGGCGGTCCATCATCAATGTCCGCATGTGTTGAGCTTGTCATCTCAACAATGGTGTTATCTTATACCCTCGTTCTGATGGTGTCATTACTCCGCTAGAAAATTAAACCGACATCATAAGGCCAAATTTAGCATCTTTTTGTATTAGTGTTGCCCCTAGAGCATCTTCCCCAAAACTTGGGTTGACAAAAAACTCTTGATCTCAACAAGGCTATAAAATTATGGAAATGGTGCTGAGAGCCTTCTTCACCTCGTGAAAACACCTCACTTTCGTCACTCCACAGGAGCTCCTCAGATTGGGTCAATTGTTGTATTGGAAACACTAATTGGGAGAGGAGATGAATGAACTTTCCCATATATCGCACCTTCTAAATTAAAGAGGTTAATTGCTTCTTAAGAGAAGATGGCACCGCTAATAGGTATCCACTTCAATGCCCCTCACCCTTACGACATGCCCTAACAAAGTTACACTATCAGTTTCTCCAATAAGACACTTCTTATGGTTTAGTTGCCCCCCATTTGTGCGAGGCTGTTGAAACCTTCATCCACCTTCCCTTGATGTAGAGACTTAGAACTATAAATACAAATATCATCAATAAATATGGATTTACCAAAATATGACTGGAAGAAATAATTCATGAATCACTAGAAGGTAGTTGGGGCATTTGTTAATCCAAATTGCATTACTTTGTAAGCAAAACAACCTGAAGGCATGATGAAGGTGGTCTTCTATTGATCCTCCTTAGCTATTTGAATTTGGAAATAACCTGAATACCCATCACAAATAGTGTATCTCTCATGCCCAACCACCTCGTTGAGTATTTGATCCTGAAAGGGAAGAGGGAATGTAACGTGTCCACCTATTATCTTCATGATACGTCTTGGCAGTCCATCAGAAAGGATGTCTAGAAAGCTCCGCCCGGCACTCCCATGGAATGTTACAGGGTTTGCAATCTAGGGCTTTCCACGTCTGCCACGTAGCGGAAGTATTCCGGCTGTTCCCACTTAGGACCGATCTGAATTAGGGTTTTGCTTATTGGTCATTTCCTGACGGCAACTAGTGTCGAACCCAAGCAAATTACTTTACGCAGAAAGGCCAAGTCCGAAGCAGATTCATGCTACACTTGGTTCAAGGAGAATGGGAAACGAGAGGGATGCAAGCTCAACCTCTCTACCATAAGGCATAGTCCCATTCCATTCCCCTAAAATAGTGTAAATCGGGATTAGTTATAACTCTAGGTCAACGCTCTTGTTGTTCGTGTTCTTTTGAACGATCTTCTTGCTATCCATCGTGATTTGAGAAAAGTTCTCGGCCAACCGGGACCACCCATCCGTAGGATGGACCTATGGCCACATCCACTGCACTTTCCTCAGGTTGTTTTAGTTATTTAATTACCTAGCACATTTAGTTGGACATGTATCAATCAGCTTCATTAATTAGCCCGTTAGGCACTAGTTCCTTCACGTAATCATAGCACTTGACATAGAAAAGCAATGTCAAACAAGTTCCTTTTTAACAGGTTATCATATTTATCTTTGAAATACATAAAGTCCAGCTCGTAGGCTTATTCACAATCCGCCCGAAGGTTATCCAGCAATCCACAGGGATCACTAATCCAAGTTTCCGCCCGTAGACTAGTATGCAGGCGTGGAGATCCAATCCCAAGTCACATTGGCATCTTGTGCAGGGCCCGAAAGGCAAGGGATTTACGGCCAGAGCCCCCCCTGGTACCCAAGCGTCCTCCTACTGCAAGTAGCGCCCAACGGAGAGACCTCTCGCAGTGGGTTCGATCCACCTTCCCGGCACGGTTAACAACCCCCTTGGTTAGGGTCAGGCAGGCAGTCGGGGGTAACTGAAGCTGCCTCTCCCTTCAAGCCTTCAACCTGAAGCATTAGATATCCATTTATCCCTTAATTCTTTGATCAAACAAAGCAAAACAGTGCTCTTAAATCTGTCATAAGCACAATCATTTTCATTGGTCGTTATTGTTGGCCAACTGCTAAGGAGTGAATCCTTCTTTCTGAATGCATCAAGCACACGATTCGGGATTACTTGCGACTTGGTAAGGTCCCCTATATCTTGGGTTAGGGTCGTACCCTATTAACCCGACTTGATCAATAACTTAAGTTCATATGTTATTCTGATTTATTGGCTTGTCTTTTGCTTCCAAGCAATTATCTTTACCCCAAAAAGATACTATATTAGGAAAATTATTCATTCTCTTGCAAGATAACTTGCGTAAGAATCTGCCAATCTCATCCCAAGGAATTAGCTATTCCCTTGTGATCAAATCACAAGATTATGCAACTCTACCACTTGTTGCACAAGTGTCGCATCAACTATGGGACTATTTACCCATTGAATGGAGTCATGAAATAGTCTATTCCTGATGGCATTAGGCCGACTTGTCAGTCCTAGGGTTTCGAGTTTCATCATTTTAGCGAGAGATTCTTAGGAAAACCCTAGATCACTTCTCGCAAGTAGGTCCTAGTGTCCCTACATTTCGTGAATGTGGGCAAGTATTTAGGGTTTAGGAGTTTCAATTTTGGCAATACGTGTGACTAGGTAAATGTCTCCAGCGGGCTAACCCTCGTCAGTTCCTTGGGATACGTCGCATTGAATTAACCCTTTTCTAAACGAGTACTCCGCAGTTTTTAGGTGTTTAGGTTTATGCCAATTTAACCTATCTATTCTTAAAGTTAATTACACTATTATTTCCATAACCACATGACTTATTATCTACGCGTAAGTTGAATTTTCAAATCCTAAATTTTTGGTTTAGGATCAAGCATAGATCAGGGTATAGCCTAATTTCAATTAATCATCCTATAACTTACGAACAAGATTCATGCTAAAACATGCAGCCTTTTCTAATAATTATATAGTTGAAAAACAATATTTATACTAACTGACTAGAGTTTTTCAACTTAAGAATCATTTCATGCCTTGCACTTTCCTATGCATTGGATTCTTAGCACTTCCCATGATGACTCATTGTGAAGAAGATATGGCCTAATAATGCGACATGCAATTTATACTTCCATGCTTAAACGGAGTGCATTAATTCCATTTTGTAAATATGGATAATAACCTAAGTTCAGTTCATTGAAATGCACAAAAACTACTTGCTAGGAATGCATACCAATCTTCTGCTCACTTTGTTTTGTTCATTTTATTAAAAATACTAATGACTGAATTCCTCCATCGTGAGCTAATTTTTCTAAAGCATTTAAGACAAAAAATGCATCCTATTTCCAAAAATCATCTACGCCCAATTGAATTATAACGATGTAAAATAAAAATTAGGAAGAAAAACCTAGACTTGTGGTGAGATGTCCATGTGGATTCTAGGAGACGATCCTCATGCGGTTGCGCCTTGGGCTTTCTTAGGAGCCATCGAGAATGTGGCCTTTCCGTATTGGATGTGGCTTTGCGAAACTCCCTTTGTAATTCACCCATCCCTTGTGAATGTTTTTTCCTTCCTTTTGTAGAAGCTTCGGTGCGAATTGAATACACAGAAAGGGGTTTAACCTTGGGCTAATTTGGGAGATTGAAGGAAATCCAAAGGAAAAGCTTGATGGGATTTTTAAAGGCCTTGAACAGGGTTCCACGGAAAAAAAAAGGTACTAATGGATTTTTGAGGGGTTGAAAAGAAGAGCAAGGCAGAAAAGGCCTTAAAGGGATCTTTCATGAGGGAGGGGGGAACCCACGACTTGAAGTGCAATTCTCGGGAAGGGGGTAGAAAAACCTCTTTAAAGGGGGGCTTACTAAAACCACGAAAAGGGGGCTTTTCTTTTTGTGTAGGGGAAAACAAAGGTATAAAAGGGCCTTAGGGAGGAAATTTTTTTAAGGGGGGGGAAAGGGGCCTAAGGGAGCCCTTAGGAGGATTTAAGGTACGGGGAGAAAAAAGGGGCTTATAGAGCCCTTAGGGGGACTCTGGTGTGAGGGGGAAAAAAGGGGCTTAAAGACCACTTAAAGGCCCTTCAAGGAAAATTTGGGGGGGAAAAAGGGGGCTTATAGAGCCCCCCCTTAGAAGCTTTGGAAGCTTCTGGAAAGAGGTACGTGGGGGTGGAGGCCGTCGACAGGTGGCATTCGGCGGTCTTCACGACAACGCCTCAACTGCGACATCGGCATCCTCTCCTCTCTATCACGGCGGCAGCCAAATCCTGCACCACGGTAGCACAACGGTCTCCCACCTCACTCACTCTTCCTCCTCACGGTAGTTAGACGACAATGTGGGCAGGGGAATCAGACTGCAGCAGCAGCTGTAATTGGTTTGGGTGGCGTCTCGTCTGGCTTTACGACAGCCTTCCCTTGCTCTATGGCAGACTCTTCACCCCCCTACCCGAGCTTTATGGCATCCTCGATTAAATAGGGGAGGGGAGGGGATCCTCCCTCCCCTGCGTGGCTTCACGCATGGCTATGTCCCCTCCAGAGCATCCAACAAGGATGCTTAGTCATCCACCCTTCCCTCCCTCTTCCCCAGCATGACAGTCGGCTGGGGGAAGGAGGGAATAATTTTTTTTTCCCAATTCAAAAAATATTATCCTTAATAATTATCCTAACCTAAGAGGGCATCCATATGTGAAATGCATATTTTTTTATTTCGGAGTTCTTACATTATCTCCCCCTTGGAGGAATCGAGATGTCCTCATCTCGAGATAAGCTGGGGATATTGATGGTTGAGAGTGCCTTCATCTATCCAAGTGGCATCCTCTTCGGGATAATATTTCCACTAGACAAGGCATTCTCTCAAGGTTCTAGATCTCAGTTGTCTCTCTCTAACATCTAAGATCCTGTCAGGCCTTAGTTCAAGGACTCCTTGACTAGGCATTACAACTTGTTGGTCATCAAGTACATAGTTAGGATTAGGTACAGACTTCTTCAATAGGCTGATATGGAATACATTATGAACCTTTAGGTTCACCGAGAGTTGGAGTTTATAAGCATTAGGTTCTAGGAACTTGAGGATCTTGTATGGTCCACAATACCTTGGACTTAGCTTCTTGCAATCTCCTAAGGATAGGGAACTCTTCTTAGGGCGTACGCGAATGAAAATCATGTCTCCTTCTTTGAAGACTCTATCTTGACGCTTCAAATCCACGTATGCCTTCTGTCTATCCTTGGTTGGATGTCCTATCTTATTGAATTTATTTGGTCATCCATCTCTTTCAACATCTGTCTTAAAGCTTCAACCCTTAAGGTTGGATCTGAGAAGTTTAGGGGACTTCGACAGTCATGACCATACAATGCTTGGAAAGGGGTTATCTGAATGCTTTGTTGGTAAGAAGCATTGTAGGCAAATTGAACCAAAGGCAAGTATTGAATCCACCTTTTTGGCTCACGACAGCAGTATGCCCTAAGCATATCCTCGATGACTTGATTGACTCGCTTTGTTTGGCCATCCGTTTGGGGATGGTAAGCTGTGATAAAACAGAGTTGACTCCCAATGGCTTCAAAGATAGCTCTCCAGAAGTGTGATGTGAAGAGAAAATCACAATCACTAATGATTCTTCTGGGTAGCCCATGTATCTTGAATATCTCCTTAATAAACAATCTTGCAATATCCGAGGCTTTATAGTTTGTTTTTACTGGAATAAGGTGTGCAAACTTAGTTAGCATGTCAACCACAACCAGGATGGAGTTGTATCCTCCTTGAACTTGGGGTAGGCCAACAACAAAATCCATACTGATGAATTCCCATTTCATTTGGGGAATGTCAAGTGGTTGCAGCTTCCCTGGCATCATGACATGTTTGGCTTTGATAGGTTGACAAGACAAACACTCGGTGACATATTTGAGAACATCACCTTTAAGCCTCTCCCAATGGTAGCTCTTCCTAACTGCATTGAGAGTCTTGGCATAGCCACGATGTCGTGAGAAAGAGGAATCATGAGATTCCCACAATATGTTCTGCTTCAGTGGCTAACTTGTCGGTATACACAGCCTCGTTCTATAGTAGACAAGTCCACTATTGATAGAGAATTCATGATAGTTAGCCTACAACTTTTGGTTCTGACCCTTGATAGAGATCTCCCTTAGCATCATTTGGTAGGTTGGATCATGGCATGCTTCCTCTCTAGCTAACTCAAGTATTGGATTGTTTGGCATAGATACTTTTGTAGCTAGAGATCTAGCTGTTGATGGGTTCTACAAATTTAGGGAATTAAGGAATGCCTTGCGACTGAGTGTATCGGCAACTACATTCTCTTTTCCTGGTCAGTACTTGATATCAAAGTCATACTCCTTCAGCACTTCAATCCACCGACTTCGTCTCATGTTGAGCTCATTCTGGGTAAAGATCCACTTGAGACTCTTATGATCTGTCACTAGAGCAAACTTGTTACCCAACAGGTAGTGTCTCCAAAGCTTTAGAGCATGGATGACAGCTAGCAATTCCAGATCATGTGTAGCATAATTCTTCTCATGACTCTTCAATTTCCTTGAGGAGTAAGCTACAGGATGACCTTCTTGCATGAGCACATATCCTAAGACAAGTGCGCTAGCATCAGTTACTACCTCAAACTCTTTACTGAGGTCTGGAAGTTTTAGGATAGGTGCCGATACCAAACTTTGCTCGGGAGTTGACCATGCAATGGATGTTTACTTCTTCAATAAATCCATCAGAGGTGTTGCAATTAGAGCATAGTTTTTTATGAACACCCTATACCATCCTGTCAATCCAAGAAAACTGGGTATTTCTTTGATAGTTGTTGGTATTGGATCCACTGAGATTCCTTCCACTGATATGATGAATCCCAAATATTCAATTTGATGCTTGAAGAATGCACACTTCTTCATTTTAGCATACAGCTTATGTGACCTCATTGTCTCAAGGACAATCCAAAGTTGGGGTTCATGATCTTCTTCCTGTTTAGAATAGACTAAAGTTTCGTCGAAATAAGACGAGCACAAAGTCATCAAGATATGGCCTAAAAATATTCTGCATTATCTTGTTGAATGTGGCAGGTGCATTTGTAAGCCCGAATGACATAACTAGGAACTCAAAGTGTCCATATCTTGTATTGAAGGCCGTCTTTGGGATATCTTCTTCCTTGATCCTTATCTGATAGTAACCCGACCTGAGATCAATCTTGGAGAAGATATTTGCACCTTGAAGATGATCAAGAAGCTCATCTATTCTAGGAATAGGGTACTTGTTCTTGACAGTTGATTGATTCAACCCTCTGTAATCAATACATAGTCGAAGTATTCCATGTTTCTTTTTCTGGAACAGTACTGGAGCTCCCCCCATGGTGAACTACTAGGACAGATGTAGCCCTGATCTAACAGTTGCTTGAGTTGTTCCTTCAGCTCAATTGCTTCCAGTATAGACATTCTATAAGGTCTTTTTGCAATTGGCGCAGCTCCTGGTACTAGCTTAATCTCATGATCCACTTCTCTTTGAGGCAGGAGTTCTGTTAGTTCTTCAGGAAATACATCCGCATATTCCTTTAGCCAAGAAGGTCCTTCATTAGACTCCTGCTTCTGATCTAACTTGTTGAGCTTAATCAAGTAGACAGGTAATCTTTTTCTGACTCCTTTTATGATCCGAGATGCTTTGGCCAATTGGATTTTTAGATTTCCAGCCTCACCCTGAGTTGTGACTAAATCCCCTTTAGAGTTACGAAAGGAAATTTGGCCCTTCCCACAATGAATGTGGGCATCATTAGGCTTAAGCCAATCCATTCCAAGTAGACATTCATGGATACCTAAATTGGTGACTCTGAATTTGACCGAAGTCATTTTTCCTCCCAGAAACAATTTCACCTTAGCAGTTTTCCTAGTACAAGTAACCTCACGACCATTTGCCAATTCCACAAGCAAAATAGGTGCTTCTACTATGGCTATTCCTAGTCTTTTTGCAAAAGCTGGTGAGATAAAGAAATGTGTACTGCCACAATCAATCAAGGTCTTGAAACTTTTGCCTTGATAGTCCGACGGTGTCTGAATCACCGAGAATTGGCAATTCGGGCCTTTCTTGTGTAGAGCGGCATGGACTGTCACCCTTTCAAGTTCTGCTTCCATGGTCAGATCTTCTTCCTCTTCGCACATTTGCCTATTGGCAATGCAGGCGATTCTTCCTCTGCCTCGGTTAGCGGCTCCCTTACCATGGCCTGTTTCTTGGAAAGGTGCTTGACGATGTCCTCCTCCAAGCTTGGGACATTGCCTCTTGAAATGACCGGGCTCGTTGTAATGGAAACAACAGAGGTTTCGACCATTGCTTTGAGTAGGAACAAAGTTGTTGACGTTATTAGTTCTTGCTTTATTTCTTTATCCCTGACCTTGAAATCTCTTCATCTGAGGCCTGAATGCTCCTCTGTTTTGGTCATTATAAGACCAAGTTTTGTTACCTCTTGGTCTAAACTGCACCTCTTGAATTATAGGGGCAGCTCGAATGAGTGCACCTTGAAGATCTGATCGGCACATCGATTCGAGACGTGCATTCAGTGGTGGGTTTAAACCAGCACAAAATTTTGACACCTGCTGTGTCATGTCCATCTGTGGCGCATACTTAAGAAGTGAGACAAATTTAGAATAGTATGCGTCAAGAGTGAGTCCCAGCTGTTTTAGCTCGTAGAACTCATTCATTTTCTGCGCGCGATATGCAGGTGGTAAGTATCTTCCCTGCATGGCTTTCTTTAGCTTCTCCCAGGTAACGGATCCTTTTGCGATCCCTTGATCCCTGCACCATTGCTTCCACCAAAGCCTGGCTTCTTCGGTGAGCTTCAGCTTGGCAAGCGTAGCCTGATTGGCGGGTGCAGTAGTGGATGCTTCAAAGTAATCCTCCATGGATTCAATCCAGATTTCAACATCTTCTTGGACGGCCTGCCTCTCCCGTCAAATTCGGGCGGCTTAATCTGCTTGAGAAGAAACTTCTTCTCCTGGATTACATAAGTACTTGATGTAGGAGGCGAACTGGGATTCGGTACTTGGGGTTGTGCCTAAATAAAGATTTCTTAACGTTATTACACGATAATCGTTACGATTTATATTTCATTATGATTTCAGCTATCAACCAAGCAATCTAACCACTTAACTTCTTATCAATTTTTAACGACGGAGCAGACATTGATAAAAGGAAGTCTTATTGTATTTATATGGGCATAGCCCTTTTGGAATACAACATTTCTTGCGATGATAAGCCAACTGTTACATTTAGTTTGGGGAGAATAATGTTGTATTACATTTATCTACAGGAATTGTATAATAGTATGGTTTCGGATCATGGATCTTCAGGAATCGGTAAGTCATTAGAAGTTTAGGATATCCTTTCCTTTGGAACGCATTCTTCTCATGGCGCCCCAACACTTTAATCTTGTCGGCAGGGATTACACGAGTCACTTCCTCATATCCATATGAGTTCAGTTCAACCCTCCGACCTTGAATGTGTAAAGTTGAGTTTACATGAGATTCCACAAAAATGAACAGCCTTATAACTTTTAGGTCTTCCAACCACTTGATCCTCTTTAGGTTGGTCTGTAGGTATGCAAACCGGTGGGCAGCTATATTATAGTAGATTCCTGAGACACCCATCCATCTTTATTCTATGTACAAAGGTGATGGATTATAGATATGCTCTAGGATGTTCATCATCTCAACCCTTTGTCGATAATTAGGGGAATGCATCGCAGTCATAAACATGATTCGGAACACTAAGAACTTGTTCCATGCTTCGTAATTCTGCAAGACAGCATTGAAAGTAAGGAAATGTTTGGAATAGCAACATTTGTTTTACTTCATCTTATTAAGATTTCATAAAAACAATTCCGTTGTTGGTTCCTCTGATACCAACTATAATGTGTCCACCTGTTATCTTCATGACACGTCTTGGCAATCCATCGGAAAGGATATCTAGAAAGCTCCGCTCGGCAATCCCATGGAATGTTACGGGGTTTGCAATCTAGGGCTTTCCACGTCTGCCACGTAGCGGAAGTATTCCGGCCGTTCCCACTTAGGACTTACTTGAATTAGGGTTTTGCTTATTGGTCATTTCCTAATGGCAACTAGTATCGAACCTAAGCAAACTACTTTATGCAGAAACGCCAGGTCCGAAGCAGATTCACGTTGCACTTGGTTCAAGGAGAATGGGAAACGAGAGGGATGCCAAGCTCAACCTCTCTGCCATAAGGCATAGTCCCAGTACGTTCCCCTAAAACAGCGTAAATCAGGATTAGTTATAACTCTAGGTCAACGATCTTGCCATTTGTGTTCCTTTGAACCAGGACCACCCATCCGTAGGACGGACCTATGGCCACATCCAACGCACTTTCCTCAGGTTGTTTTAGTTATTTAATTACCTAACACATTTAGTTGGACATGTATCAATCAGCTTTCTTAATTAGCCCGTTAGGCACTCGTTCATTCACGTAATCATAACACTTGACATAGAAAAGCAATATCAAACAAGTTTCTTTTTAACAAGTTATCATATTTATCTTTGAAATACATAAAGTCCAGCTCGTAGGCTTAGTCACAATCCACCCGAAGGCTATCCAGCAATCCACAGGGATCACTAATCCAAGTTTCTGCCCATAGACTAGTATGCGGGCCTCCAGATCCAATCCCATGTCACGTTGGCCTCTTGTGCAAGGCCCGGAAGGCAAGGGATGTATGGCCAGAGCCTCCCCTGGCACCCAAGCGTCCTCTTGCTCCAAGTAGCGCCCAACGGAGAGACCTCTCGCAACAGTTTCAGTCCACCTTCCCGGCGCGGTTAACAACCCGCTTGGTTAGGGTCAGGCAGGCAGTTGAGGGTAATTGAAGCTGCCTCTCCCTTCAGGCCTTCAACCTGAAGCATTAGATATCCATTTATCCTTTAATTCTTTGATCAAACAAAGCAAAACAGTGCTCTTAAATCTATAACAAGCATAATCATGTTCATTGGTCGTTATTTTTGGCAAACTGCTAAGGAGTGAATCCTTCTTTCCGAATGCATCCAGCACTCGATCCGGGATTACTTGCGACTTGGCAAGGCCCCCTATATCCTAGGTTAGGGCCGTACCCTATTAACCCGACTTGATCAATACCTTAAGTTCATATGTTATTCCAATTTATTGGCTTGTCCTTTGCTTCCAAGCAATTAACTTTACCCCAGAAAGATACTATATTAGGAAAATTATTCATTCTCTTGCAAGATAACTTGTGTAAGAATCTGTCAATCTCAATCTCATCCCGAGAAATTGGCCATTCCCTTGTGATCAAATCACAAGATCATGCAACTCTACCACTTGTTGCACAAGTATCGCATCAACTATGGGACTATTTACCCATCGAATGGAGTCACGAAATAGTCTGTTCCTGATGGCATTAGGCCGACTTATCAGTCCTAGGGTTTCGAGTTTCATCATTTTAGCGAGAGATTCTTAGGAAAACCCTAGATCACTTCTCGCAAGTAGGTCCTAGTATCCCTGCATTCCGTGAATGTGGGCAAGTATTTAGGGTTTAGGAGTTTCAGTTTTGGCAATAGGTGCAACTAGGTAAATGTCTCCACCGGGCTAATCCTCGTCAGTTCCTTGGGATACGTCGCATTGAATTAACCCTTTTCTAAATGAGTACTCCGCGGTTTTTAGGTGTTTAGGTTTATGCCAATTTAACCTATCTATTCTTGAAGATAATTACGCTATTATTTCCATAACCACATGACTTATTGTCTACGTGTAAGTTAAATTTTCAAATCCTAACTTTTTGGTTTAGGATCAAGCATGGATTAGGTTATAGCCTAATTTCAATTAATCATCCTATAACTTACGAACGAGATTCATGCTAAAACATGCAGCCTTTTGTAATAATTATACAGTTGAAAAATGATATTTATACCAATTGACTAGAGTTATTCAACTTAATAATCATTTCATGCCTTGCACTTTCCTATGGATTCTTAGCACTTCCCATGATGACTCGTTGCAAAGAAGATATGGCGTAATAATGCGACATGCAATTTATACTTCCATGCTTAAACAGAGTGCATTAATTCCGTTTTGTAAATATGGACAATAACCTAAGTTCAGTTCATTGAAATGCACAAAAACTACTTGCTAGGAATGCATATCGATCTTTTTCTCACTTTATTTTGTTCATTTTATTAAAAATACTAATGACTGAATCCCTCCGTCGTGAGCTAATTAGTTTTCTAAAGCATTTAAGACGAAAAATGCATCCTATTTATAAAAATCATCTACGCGCCCTAATTGAATTATAACGACATAAAATAAAAATTAGAAAGAAAAACTTAGACTTGTGGTGAGATGTCCATGTGGATGCTAGGAGACGATCCTCCTGCGGTTGTGCCTTGAGCTTTCTTAGGAGCCATTGTGAATGTGGCCTTTCCGTCTTGGATGCGGCTTTGTGAAACTCCCTTTGTAATTCACCCGTCCCTTGTGAATGTTTTTTCCTTCCTTTTGTAGAAGCTTCGATGCGAATTGAATACATGGAAAGGGGTTTAACCTTGGGCTAATTTGGGAGATTGAAGGAAATCCAAAGGAAAAGCTTGATGGGCTTTTTAAAGGCCTTGAATAGGGTTCCATGGAAAAAAAAAGGTACTAAATGGATTTTTGAGGGGTTGAAAAGAAGGGCAAGGCAGAAAAGGCCTTAGAGGGATCTTTCATGAGGGAGGGGGGAACCCATGGCTTGAAGTTCAATTCCCGGGAAGGGGGTAGCAAAACCTCTTTAAAGGGGGGACGATGTGGGCAGGGGAATCAGACTGCAGCAGCAGTTGTAATTGGTTTGGGCGGCGTCTCATATGGCTTTACGACAGCCCTCCCTTGCTCTATGGCAGACTCTTCACCCCCCTACCCAAGCTTTATGGCAGCCCCGATTTAAATAGGGAAGGGGAGAGGAGGGGATCCTCCCTCCTCTGAGTGGCTTCACGCATGGCTACGTCCCCTCCAGAGCATCTAATAAGGATGCTTAGTCATCCACCCTTCCCTCCCTCTCCCCCAGCACGACAGTCGGCTAGTGGAAGGAGGGAATAAAAAATTTTGCCCAATTCAAAAAATATTATCCTTAATAATTATCCTAACCTAAGAGGGCATTCATATGCGAAATGCGTATTTTTTAATTTTGGGAGTTGTTACATGAAAGTCTGATATCTTTCATTCTTCTTGGGTGTCACTACTATAAGTGAAACCCACTCTGAGTCCCCTACTGCATAGATGATGCATGCCTTCAAAAGTCGTTGCACCTCAATGAGTAGAGTGTTTTGTTGAACTACTCCTAATTGTCGTAGCCGCTATACCACTAGCCTTGCTGCATATTTTAGATTAATGTGATGTTGTACTGTCGTCATATCTGTGATGTGTTCATAATTAGAAATAAAAAGTGCAGAGTGTTTTATCACCACTTCCATGTAGGCTTCCTTCTCCTCAACTGATAGATCCTTAGCCAATATTTTTTCTAACCCCTCCTTCTCAACCTTTGGAAGTTGTTGTGGAATTTCACTACTAGAAGGCCCTTTCAATGTAACCCCCATCACTTATAGAGAGATTTCTTCCTCCTCATTAGAAGATTCATCCTTTGTCTCACAGATGACCAATCCTCATTGGCACTCCATTCATCAGTAGTGGTCTCTATTGGAAGATCCTCCTATCGGCCCTCCTTCATATTATAGATAGTGCTCTTCCATTTTTTCCGTGGCCCCTTTTGTGGCCTTAGCTCTAAAGCCCCTGTCTTCCAATCTTGTCTAGCTTTCATTTCCATTAGCCATGTCACCCAAGAATGAGTGGATAGTTATCCCCCTTCACTGGCATCACATACATGTCAAGCTCCAATTGCACTCCACACACCTTTACCTTGACTTTCTTTATAACTCCCAAACAATTTACTACTACATTGTTAGCCATTTTGGCCCCAAATTTAGTAGTTTCAATTACCTCTAATCCCAAACGATGCATCAACTTTCCCGGTTGGACAGGCAAGGGCCGCACCTCTGTAAGTGGTCGAGGATGTTGAAGAACTTAAACTGGAGGTGGAGGCCTTGGATTTGGTGGAACAAGCCTCTTTCTAGGTGGTGTCATTTGTTGTCCCCTTCTTGGTTGGAACCCATTTCCTAGCAGACACATGGGATGAGGGCAAAAGTACATATCATGGCTAGTCTCTCCACAATTATAGTAAACATACTCTCTTTCTTGTCTCCTTCGGCCCCGATTTCCTTCATTTGTGAGGGGAGGGGACCGTACTCCTTGTACTAAATTCAATGAAAGGATTTCAAATTGATTAGTAATGCATCATAGAGCTCTTGCTATGGCATTTGTGGTTTGTTTGGAGCCTCTGCTATTTCTCTAGGCCTTGGCATGGTTGGTAAAAAACCTGCATGGGCTTAACTCCCCCCTTCAACTGGGCTTGATACTTCAATTTTCTATGTTTCTCCCTAGCATAAGTGACTGATTCTTCATAGGATGTGGAAAACTTGCCTTTGACATTCTCTCTTATTAGAGGGTAGAGTCTGGCCAGAAAGGAATATCTCTTAAGGCAATCAGGTACTCTCTCTCCCTCGGCTAAGGAGGCTATCTATTTATCGCAAAATTTTATAAACATGCCTTCATACGCTTGGTACTCTCCTGGTAAGGTTTGGCGAAGATCTAGGAGTTGTCTCCAAAGATCTTCAGGAGGCTCTGTATCTTGGTACTTATGTAAGTGTAATATTCCCACCCGTGAATATTGACGTCCCGCTCACGACGTAAACCTTGTGCAAAGGTTATCTCTTGCATTGAAATTATTGGCAGTGTAATGTGTGACCCGCACGCGAGAAATGGGGTCCTCCGCATTGGTAAATCAAAACCGAAAGTTCAAAACCGCAAGTCTCACAAAAACACCCGCTTAGGAGGGGCAATTTGAATAATTCAAGGCAAATTTTTTTTATTTTTACCCCTTTTTCTCCAGCCGATGCACGACTGGAGAAAAGGGAGTGTGGGGGGGAATGGGACATGGGAAAGTCGTGGCTTGCATGGGAGGGGGAAACCCATGCAAGGGGGCCACGTGGTGGAGGCCTTCTTTCCCCCCCCATGCCTATATAAACACCCCCTAGGAAGAGGCTAGGGAGGGAGGTCGCCGTGCTGGAGGGAGGTCGCCGTGCTGGAGGGAGGTTGCCGTGCTGGAGGGAGGTCGCCGTGCTGGAGGAGGGCGCCGTGCTGACGAAATGCCGCCAAGGGCTGCCGTGGCCTCCATCTACCGCCGCGACCAGGAACGCCGCCCACCCTCGCCGTGACTACGACCCCCCCACCCCTGACGTGGCTGCTGTTGACCAGAAGCTTCTTAGAAGCTTCTTAAGAAGCTTCTAAGGATTAAGGCCATAGGCCTTGATCCTATGCGACTTCTCGGTTTTTGAATCCGGTTAGGGAAATTCCTATTCCCAAGCGAGGAGAAGATATCGATCTCCTAGTCGTCTCGAAAAGCAAGGGTAAAGGATAGAGGGAACCTGCGGAGGCCGTAACCACGACTACTATGGCTCCCAAGAAGCTGCAAGGCGCGCCTGCGGGAGGTTCATCTCCAAGCATTCAAGTGGATATCTCCCCGAGCCCACAAACCCAGGTTTTTATGATTTCGATTCTACGCGAAAGTAATGCATTAGGTATGATAACTCTTACGGGATAGAAAGCACCTATGCATGTTCAAATTTATCAAGCCGAATAAAAAGGAAATTGAGGAAAATTTGTCTATTATCTCGTGACATGAAATGGAGTTATTAGTAATTTCAATATGATGAACGTGAGTTTTCTTTCCATCTTACGACTTAGTATTATGTTGCCTTATCATGCATTTCAAAGAACGAGCCTAGAACACCTACCGCCTATCGTTATAAGGCGAAGTTTTAAGTGTATTTTTTTGACTAGGCATGGGAAGAATAAGCTTATGTCGCAATTTAGGGAAAATCTTTATTGTAATGGTTCATGGCGAAAAATTGTTAACACCCGTAGGAGGTTATCCGAAAAGTAATGATGGCATATCAAAAAAATCGAATCTAGGGATTGGCATGTGGCATGTGCTTGCAAGAAAGAATATACCAATTCTAACTCTACAATAATCTCATTTAACTACGTTGTAGTTATGTAAAGGTTGCATGTTGCACTTTCATCGTGCATAAAAATTCATTCATCAAGTGTTGCCGTAGGAAAGGTTGCAGGATTTAAACAAAGCCTGAAATTCTAAGGTGTAGATAACAAGGTAGTAGACATGATTATTTGAAGTAAGGCCTAGTAGGTCCTAAGGAAGTTGGTATCCAACTTATCATGTGTTTCTTTTTTTACTTACCAATAATAGAGTGAGTCGCATGTTTACATGTATTGTGGTAGTCGAGGCCATTTTTCTTCTTTAGATCTAGTTTATTATCTCTAGGAAGGATTCATCCTTGTCGCAAGACAAGCATAGTGAATTACCCAAATCACCTAGCCACAAAGGATTTCGTATACGCATGAATCAGTCAATACGATAGATACCCCAAACACTAACTAGGGATTAGCAAGTTAAGGATTCGGCCAAGTTTTCCAATTGTCGCTAAGTCGAAACCTTCAAGCCCAATAGTCCTAACCACATTCCCAAAATGTTGAGTTAATTGGATGCTCATGAAAACAATAATCTAGGATTCCTACCTTAAGGACCAAGCATTCAAAATGACGAAACTCGAATTGAGTTGGAACCCTAGGACTAATTGTTGTCGATTTGGTAAAATTAGGGATGGGTTGGGTAAAAAGACACCCTAAACCCAGCTTCTTGTCTGAAGTTAACTCCGTGACCAGAGTACGCCATTCATTAGGTGAAACGATCTCTTGGAATAGAGGCGACGCTTGCGCAATAAGTTGCAACGTCGCATAGCCTTGCGGGTTGATCGTAAGAAATTTTGCCATTCCTTGGAACGAGGTTGGCCGGTTCTTGCGCAAGTTTAACTTGAAAAGGGATGGGTAGTCATCCTGTTATATCGTCCTCATTAGGGAAAAATTGCTAGTTAAGGGAAGTTAAGAAATTGCTCGGCGCAAATGATTAGTCAATAAATTAAAGCGACATGGTCGCCGGAATCTACTATTAATAAAACCTAAGGTATTGGTTAAGTTGGGTATGACCCTAGCCCAAGGACGATAGGAATCTTGCCAAGTTGCAATTGATTCCGGATCGAATGCGGGATGCATTCGGAGAGAAGGAGTCACTCCTTAACAGTTTACCAACTAAACGACCACTGGAATTGATTGTGCTTGTAACAGTTTAGAAAGCATTGTTTGCATTGTTTGTTCAAGGAACTAAAGGATGAAAGATATATAAATGCTTCAGGTTGAAGGCCTGAAGGGAGTGGCAGCTCAGTTACCCCCGACTGCCTGCCTGACCCTAACCAAGGGGGTTGTTGACCGCGCCGGGAACGTAGACCGAACCCGCCGCGAGAGGTCTTTCCGTTGAGCTCTACTTGGAGCAGGAGGACGCTTGGGTGCCAAGGGGGGCTCTGGCCGTAAATCCCTCGCCTTCCGGGTCCTGCACAAGAGGCTAACGTGACTCGGGATTGGATCTCGAGGCCCGCATACTAGTCTACGGGCAGAAGCTTGGAATAGTGATCCCTGGTGGATTACTGGATAGCCTTCGGGCGGATTATAGACAAGCCTACGGGCGGAACTCCTTGTATTTCAAACATAAAAGGATAAAATGATAATAAAGAAGTTGTTTGACATTGTTTTCTTTATGTCCTGTGATAAGATTACGTGAAGGAACCAGTGCTTAACAGGGCTAATCAAAGAAGCTGTTTGTTATATGTCAAATTAATGTGGTAGGTAATTACATAACTAAAACAAACCGAGGAAAGTGCGGAGGATGGACCATGGGTCCGTCCTATGGATGGGTGGTCCCGGTTAGCCGGGAACTTTTCTCAAAATCTTCGACGAACAGAGGGATGATCATCATCGCCGAAACAAATAACAAGAACGATGACTTAGAATTACCTAATACCCGATTCACGCTATTTTAGGGGAACGGAATGGGATTATGCCTTATGGCAGAGAGGTCGAGCCTTGCATCCCTCTCGTTTCCCATTCTCCTTGAACCAAGTGCAGCATGAATCCGCTTCGGACCTGGCGTTTCTGCGTAAAGTAGTTCGCTCGGGTCTGACGCTAGTTGCTGCTAGTTAACGACCAAACAGGAAAAACCTTAATTCCGGTTGATCCTAGGTGAGAAACGGCCAGGACACTTCCGCTACATGGCAGACGCGGGGAGACCTAGATTGCAAAACCCATAACATTCCATGGGAGTGCCGGGCAGAGTTCTCTAGACAGCCTTTCCGATGGACTGCCAAGACGTGTCCTAGAGGATTCTAGTGGACACGTTACAGTAAGAATGCGGTCTTGAGATCCTCTCAGTTACTCCTTGTAGCCTTCGGGAGAGCTTGATACCACACTTAAGCATCACCCTTTAGAACTAAAGAGAAGGTTGTAGCTTGGTTGCTTATCATTCCAACCTGTGAGACTAGGAACTTGATTTCTAAGTTATCCAGAAACTCTAGAGATTTCTTCCCTTTGTGCCCAAAAAAGCTTAGAAAAGCCATGATAGGAAGATGTAGATCTAGCTTAATACAAAACAAAGATGAACACATCTAGGTCTAAGTCATATCTTATTAAGGGTAGAATAAATGGATTCACATATGCATTAATCTCAGCAAGACGACGAGGGCCCAACAATTCCCTTATGATATTTTGGAACCTGAGCTTTGTGCTAGCTATTATGTGCACGGTTTGCCTAGTAAGAGGACGGATAGGTCCGTACAAATCCCTATTGTTCATGGGATGCAGTTAGAGTAGAATGAATATGTGCACATTAAAGGATATCTTATAATCCAAAATAGGAAATATTATGGGTTCAGGGGACAACAAGATCTCTCTCAACCTCTCAGCTCCAAAATAGAAGACCAACCTTTGCTAAAAATACATCTTTCTACTAGTGCAAACATCCACCCTAATGTTTTGAACCGATTGAAAGTTGTAGAAAATAGAATTATTGATCATTTATGCATTAACTACAAATTTTCACTACAAATTTTCATGAAGGATATTGCTGAAGATCTAGCCTCTTAGATTCCACCACTCGAGAGATGCGAAGGATTGCTCACCAGTGAGTGATTAGCCTAGCTTTAATGTGACCATCATCAGCCTTCTAAAGTTCATAGGCTTCAATAGCTACCTTCTCAATTACTTTGAGCCTTCTTTCTAGTAGTAGTTGAAGGGCATCACCATATGTAGCCTCTCACCAGTACAACACACCATTGATGTGTAACTCCCCCTCCAAAAACTTGTTAATCTCCAAATTTGAAAGTGCTTTTACCACTTGAAGATGAGGGTCCTTAGGAAGTGTTTTTACACTAGACATAAAGCACTCAATACAATGTCTTGACCTAGAGACTTGATGAGAGCAAGATTTTTCTTGAAGTAAAGAAGGGTGTGTGTAATTAACTTACTTTACCCGCACACGTACTATTTGCCGATAAAGATTCTTCTTCTCTTGAGCTTCTTTTGAAGACCATACTGATACTCTTAAGCAATGAATCCCTTGAATAGAGTTTGATGAAGATTCCTCCTTAGTGATCCCTTGACAAATACTCGTTGAAGAAGAGGACAACACTTTAGATGTTTCTTCCTTCATAGAAATTGTAGAGCATAGCTTGAGTTTGATCCTCAGCGAGGGGCACCAAAATGAGAGTTGAAAAGATGAGTGGGTTACCTCTTACCCACCCAGCCTCCAAACCTCACTAAGAGAGCTAAAGAAAGGCACCACTTAGCCAAAGGGAGGATGGGCTAGGGCATCCGTTTCCGCAAAGAGATAAAGGAGCATGAGGGTGTTGCATAATGTGCTCTTAGTGGCTCCCCTTTGGGCTTGGTGATCTAAAGTGCTTTCATGTACTTGTGATTGTGTATTCTTACATCTCATTTGGCACCTTATATAGCTTCCATAAGGGATTATATTAAGATAATATTTTTTATTAATATAATCCTAGATGATATATGGCATCTTTGATAATATGCAGAATAGTGGATGGGACAAGTCCCCACCTTGGTCATCATGCAAGAAGTCAAGGTTGGTGGTAGACAAGCTAGAGAAAGGGAGCTAGATTATAAGAGTGGGTTCCCAAAACACATTATTATAATATATTTACAAGAAGGATAAAACAGGAAGTTGATGTGATAAGGGTGAAAGAGAGAAAACATTTTCGTGCAACCAGCAGTTTGTGCCTTTGTAACTTCAAGTTGGCAACGAAGTTGAAATTTTTTTCTTTTGCAACTTTGTAGACCAGATCGAATTTGGTTGGACAGTGCATGAATTTTTTTGAAATTCTATTTTCCTTGGAATTTGTTAAAATTATTAAAAATATCTTTCAAAAGCTGCTTTGACTTTAATTCCTTATATATATATAAATACATATAAGCATGTGATAGAGGGGGTCCATACTTGTAAGCTTTTGTGTAAGATCCAAATGATACCATGATATGGATGTTGACTTGTGTACAAGGGTGAGGTTTCGTCTAATGATGGTGATAGATTCCAAATCTTGGTGATGCAGGTGGAACCCAAGTGTAGTTAGAGATTAGTCCTTTGAAAAAAAATCTATGCACTCACTCAACCCCAAGTGTAGTTAGAGATTAGTCCTTTGAGAAAATCTTGGTGATGCAGGTGGAACCCAAGTGTAGTTAGAGATTAGTCCTTTGAAAAAAAATCTATGCACTCACTCAACCCCTAGGTGTAATCCATTTCCATTATCACTAAGAAAACCCATCCCTTTTACCCTTTACATTGACATCCCTCCTAAGAACTTGTTTCCCCATTTGCTAGATTTATCATAATTGAGAAGCAATGTAGCATACATAGTGCTTGAAGAGTAAACGCAAAGTGATAAAATGTAGGGTTTAAGCTATAGGTAAGGCTCTTGATAAGGGTTTTGACCAAATTTTTTGGTAGAAATCTGCTTTGTAAATAACTAGGATCAGCTGGCAATCCAACAACTAACCTCAAGTCACTCCAAGATCTCATGGACGAGCATAATTGGCGATGGCCCAATGTACATGATTTCAACTTGAGGTACTATTGGGCTTTAATCCCCAGCCTACCAGAAGAGATAAATCAGGAGACTTGGGAAATCACTACAATGATATTGGAGTATAGCGATTTATGCATATTGATGACATCACTATAGCGATGCAAATAGCGACGGTTCCCATACAAAAAAAAGGGCTAAAACCCGAGCGTGGCATTTTACCGCAAAGAATGAAAGAGAGAGAAAAATAGATCGAGCATTTGGGAGGAAAAGGGAGAGAAAGAGAGAGAGAGAAAGAGAGAGAATGAGAGCTTCTAACCACCGCCACTACCATTCGCAAAAAAGAGGAGAAAGTGCACGAAGGGCAAAGAGGAGTTGACATTGCAAAGAGGAGCCACCCTCACGAAGAGGAGACAAAGAATCCATCCTCAAGCCTTTGTGGTGATTACATTGCTCCCTCTTGGTTTGTTGTTGTTCTTTCTCCCTTTCTTTTGTTTGATTTTGTTGAAAAAGAGGTGCATTGAGGAAGAAAGAGAGGAAATGAGAGAGGCATAAGAAGAAAAAAAAAGGAAGAAAGAATGGGAGAGAGAGAGGGAATAACATGAAACATAATAAAGAAAGAGAGAAATAGAGAGGGAGGGAGGGAGAGAGAAGAATGAATCAGAAAACACAAGGGGATAGATAAAAACAAAGAGAGGGTTTATCCTTGTTCTTTAATTTCTTCCTTTTTTATTTGTTTTTTTTAGAATGATTTGCATTGAGGGAGAAAGAGAGGAAATGAGAGAAGGAGAAAAAGAAAGAAAAAGAAAGGAAGAATAAGAGAGAGAGGGAATAAACATGAAACATAATAAAGAAAGAGAGAAATAGAGAGAGCAAGGGAGGGAGAGAGGAGAATGAATGAGAAAACACAAGGCGATACAGAAGACGCGAGGGGGTAATAAAAAAATGGTGAGGTCCAGTACAATACCTGTTGGTGGAAGGGAGGGAGATAGACAAAGTGGAGTGGAAGATGAGCCTCAGCTCATTATTGTTCTTCTTTCATTATTCTTCCATCATACTAACTGAAAGAGACTTATACACATAGGTATGACTAACCAAAACTAACTATAGTTAAGTCACTAACTATACTGACTTACTCAAAGTCACACACATGTACAGCTATATCCACAGCTAATGTCGGGCACACACATAAAGATAGACTAACTGAAGAGTAGTGGAAGCTTGGTATTCTAACACTCCCCCTCAAGCTCAAACCATTTGATAAACTCTAAGCAGTTGTGTGAAATATATGAACTTTTCTTTACCAAGAGACTTGGTAAATATGTCAGCTACCTAGCCTTCAGTCTTCATGAATCAAGTCAATCTGCCCTATAAGAACCATTTCTCTGATGAAATGGTAGTGAACCTCAATATGTTTGGACCTAGCATGGTAAATAGGATTGCTAGCCAACATAACACTACTGAGATTATCACAATCTCACTCTGCTTTCCAGTTGTATTCCTAAGTTTTTCAGCAATTTCATTAACCAAACTTCTTTGTAAGCCGCTAAGGCAACTCCTCTGTACTCAGCTTTTGTACGAGAAAATGCAACAATAGGCTATTTCTTACTCTACAAACGGATCATACTGCTATCCAATCCAAATGCATAACCACTGGTTGACCTCCTATCATAGGCACAACCACCCCAATCAACATCAGTAAACCCTCTTAAGTCAAGGGATTTTCCATATACATAAAACATTCCATAATCTATACTACCCTTTATATATCTCATGGTCCTCGTGACTGCATCTAAATGTGGTGTGCGAGGCTTCTACATGAACTGACTAATCAGTCCCACTACATAACATAAGTTAGGACGGATAATAGTCAAGTATATCAAGCTTCCCACCATGTTTCAATACATCATCACATTCTCTATGTCATTCCCAACATCAATCTATAGCATGACATTTTGATCAAGAGGCATATCCATAGGCTTGCATTCAGCCATACCATACTTCTCTAACATGTCATGAGCATACTACTTCTATAGCAGCCATATATCTTGAGGCGTAGAGACTACCTCAATCCCAAGAAAATACTTTAGCTCACCAAGGTCTTTGACTTTGAACTCAGCCTGTAAACATTATTTAATTTCAGCAATTTCCTCTTCATCATCTCCAGTGATGATAAGATAAACCACTAGAAATGCATATCCATGATCTGTCTTCTTCGTGAACAGAATGTGATCTACATCACCCAATCTAAACCCATTTTGCTATAAATAACTACTGATCTGAGCATTCCATGCTCTAGGTGCCTGTTTTAGTCCATATAAAGCCTTTTTCAACTTACATATATGTGTAGGAAGGTCCGGGTGAACATAGCCTTCAGGTTGCTCCATATATACTTCCTCAATCAAATCATCATTCAAGAAGGCATTCTTGATGTCCTTTTGCCATAATTTTTAGCCTTTGCATACTGCCAAAGCAATGACAGTTCTGACTGTTGCCATTTTAGCCATCGGATTGAAAGTCTCCTCATGGTCAAGGCCATATTGCTGTGCATACCCTTTTGCAACCAACCTAGCCTTATAGCATTCTAATGAACCATCTGACTTGCACTTAACCTTGTACACCCATTTCTAGCCAATGGGGACTTTGCCTTTAGGCATCTCAACCAATTCCCATGTCACATTTTCAGCCAAGGCTACATACTCCTCATCCATGGTAGCACACTAGTTATCATGTGTAACTGCATCATCAAACTTTGTAGGTTCTTTGTAACCTACCACACTAGCCATATATGCATAATGGTAGGCTGAATAACTAGTGTATGTAAACCTGTCAACTAGTCTTTTAACTCTCTCCAATATCCGTAACTATGGCTCACTCTGAGCTTGTCTCTCATGAGGTGGTACATAACGACTCTGTCTTGCTCCCCCTCACTGACATATCCGTGTCAGTGGACGTAGGAGTATGACTCCGCAAGAGTCCTGACTAAGGACTTACTATAGGTGACCCATCACCTATAGGACCACTCATAGATGTACTCACTGTAGGTGTATTTTTAGCATTACTAGTGCTAGCCAATCCATTAGTAGCCACTGCAATAGGATTACCATACCACAATGCCAGCTCATCAAAAACAATATCTCTGCTAATCAATGTCTCATGTGTAGACATTAGATAACACTTCTAAGTTTTCTGGTCTTGTGCATAACAAAGGAACACACTCTTGATAGCTTTAGGATCCAATTTCTTTCTCTTTTCATCAGGAACATGCACATATGCAATGCTGCCAAATACCTTCAAGTGCGAAATGTCAGTCTTATGACCATATAATCTCTCATATGGAGTTATATCATGAATCCTTGCTTTAGGGGTTCTATTTAGCACATAGACAGTAGTCAGTACTACTTTAGCCCAATAACCATTTGGCAAACTCTTCTCATTCAACAGAGCTCTTTCTGATTCCATAAGTACCCTATTTTTCCTTTTTGCTACACCATTTTTCCGAGAGTGTAAAACTGCAAGTTAACTGTCTTCTTCTGATCCCATGTTTAGTAAGGTACCTGTCAAAGTAATTAGAGACATATTCTCCACCTCCATCTGATCTAAGACATGAAATTTTATAGCTCAAATCATTTTCAGCATGCTTCTTGAAGTCCTTGAATGCATCAAACACATCATCCTTATGTTTCAGTATGTAAAGACAAGTATACCTGCTGAAATCATCAATGAAGGATACATAGTAACGAGCACCACCAAACGAAGCATTATGAGATGGACCCCATAAATCTAAATGTAGCAACTGCAAGGGTTGTGATCCATGCCGTACATGTCTCATAAATGGAAACCTTGACTGCTTTCCAAACTGATATGCATCACATACATGTCCAAACTCATGATACTTGAACTTAGGCAGTCCAAGCACAATCTCCTTCTATTGCATAGATTTCAGCTTTTGTACATTCACATGGCCAATCCGCTTATGCTATATCTCAACATCTCGTATAGCACCATCATCATGTGCAAACATGGTTGCTTTCAATTCTGGAATTGACACATCAAGAGTAAACATTCTACCATCTCTTCGGCCTCTAGCAATCAATTTGCAGCCATTACCATATTCTTCAACAAAGCATCCATCTCTATTAAATCTCACCTGCAGATTCTGTTCGACAACTAACAAAAGATTCTTGGTTATTGTAGGTACATGTAGTGCATCATGTAGGCTCTTTTTCTTGCCATTAGGCATCAACAACGAAAAAATTCTTGTGTGCTACATGTCATGTTGGGTGTCATCCCGAGTACACACATAACCATGTGAACCTGCAACCATATCATCAAACAATTCTCCATGGGGTGTCATATGACTTGAAGCCCCTGAATCAATGTACTATCTCTCATCTCTGTTCTACCTAGATGCATTCTTAGACACATGCTGCATGGCAAACAATCTATCAACCTGCTCATCATGAGCACTGCTAGAAGATGCAAAGTGCCAATATTATTTACCCTTTGCCTTTATATATCCCTGCTTCTTGTAACAATCATTTGCAATGTGTCCATATCTGCGGCATTAATGACAATCCTTATCTTTGTTTGATTGATCATTTGAGTGCCATGAACCAGATCCACCACCTCTACCATGGGGTGATCTCCCCTTGCCTCTAAAGCTACTAGATCCACGCTAGCCCTGTGTATGTGTGCCATGCTAGGCATTCTCTTGATGCTATATATAAGTGTTTTGAGTGTCTCCTTGACCTCGAAAAGAGATTGATTTTGTGGGTCCCATTGATCCACTCACCAGACGGTAATAGAACAGATACATCTTAGTATGTACAGATTATGTCACAAAGTGGTGTGAAGAAGCTAAAGCCCTGAAGCGGGACGATGGTAACAGCATAGCCCCGTTCATGTACAAGAATATTATCACCCGTTTTGGCAGTCCCCTCGAGTTGGTAAGTGACAGAGGTACTCATTTCCTTAACAAAATCATGGAGGAGCTGACAGAGCTGTATAAGATCCGCCATCGTAAGTCCACTCCCTACTACCCCAGAGCCAATGGCCAAGTTGAAGTCATCAATCGCATCCTTTGCTCGATCCTAACAAGAACTATTGCCGCACATTGTTGCAACTGGGACTATCGACTTACAGAGGCCCTCTGGGTATACAGAACCTCCCATAAGGCAGCTATAGGACAGACCACTTTCCAGCTAGTGTATGGTATAGAAGTCGTCTTCCCTGTTGAACTGGAATTGCCCTCTTTACACGTGGCAGTTAAAGAATGCTTGGGAGATGATCACTGCAACGCCACCTCCTGCACTTGGAATGCTTGGATGAGATACGGCGGATTGCCCTACAGTGTATGGAAACCACTCAAGCATGACACAAGGCATATCGTGACAGTTTCATCAAGCACAAAGAGTTCAAAGAAGGTGATCTTGTCCTAGCCTATGATTCAAGATTTGGAAAGTTTCCTGGCAAGCTTCAACAATAGTGGATGGGCCCATACAAGGTAGTTGCTATCAATCCTAATGGCTCTGTTCAAGTGCAGACCATTGATGCCTCTGATGATCCTTTCCTGATTAATGGCTATCGTCTGAAGTACTTTCCTCCTTGGGGATCTTGACAATCATAGTCAACCTACCCTCTTCCTTTTGGGTGTCGCACTGTCCTCGTCGTGCTTCTGATAGCCCTTATTATTCTCCTCATGAGGTAGTCTCATTTTGCTAGCCCCTCACAGATACCTCTCAACCCGACAGTGTTCTCTTCACGTATGATCTAACAACCATGGCGAGGTTTGTCCTGACACATGGTATTTCTACCATTCTCTTTCTTAATGGGGGAAAAAACAAACAAACAAACTGTTGTGGGAGAAAAGGAAGAAATTCCCTATCATAATAGGCCTCGTTCCAAGAAAAGGTGGAAATACCCTTGGGCGAGAAGCTGACTGTGAAAAAGGCAGTAACACCCTGCAGTTTAGGATAGCTGACTCACCAGCATAACCTTTCCAGCAAGTAATTTGAAGCCACCTCCCTTGGCGTGCTGTCTCTGCAATATCAGTCCATCTGCCCTTCTTAACAGATGACCTTTCTTAGAAATCATTAAAGTACGAGACTTGTTGGCTACCTCCCTGGGTACGCCTCGTCTTCAATATCCTGATGACAACAACAATCGACATGATCTTCATCACCAACCCCTTGAGTGATGTGAGCTTTCATCCTAACAGGATGGGGACGTGAGTATGGGCTGCCCTCTGTATCTATCAGTGAGTGAGACAGAGGGTGGGGTGAGTGACCAGTGTTTCACTTCAAATCAAATGAGAGGTGAGATGTGTGAACGGAGTGTTGCATGCACGGGATGGGCCTCTCAAGGCACAACGCACGATCTGTTCTTGAGCACTACACCATAAGGCTCCGTGGCCTTCTTTCTTGCACTGTATGCTGGCATAAGGCGGGATGCATAGTTGCACCATCAAATGCGCACAAGGCATACAACCTCTGCACAAGTGACAATGAGGATTACATCAATGGGTTTCGGGAATGTGCTACTCTCTATATCTTTCAACGGAGTGTGAGATAGAGGGTGGGCTGAGTGTGACGGATGTTTCTTTAATCAAGTATTGAGAGGTGAGGATTGAGGGACGTTAGGACCATTGGAGTCAGGTACATTCCCATTTTCATATGCACCCACGAGATGGGTCTCTGCCATCCATATAGGACCTGTCACTCTGTTCTGTATACTGCACTGCAAGCCTCCCTGGCCTTCCTGCTTGCACCTATGCCAGACGAGTTGGACGCACTAATGCACCATCAATTGTGCACCCTGTCATACTTCTTTTGCACCACCCTCTTGTTGATTCCTAAACCGGGTGTGAGATCTGGGTTTCCATCAATATTAACTCGAGTGATGTAAGTTATGGGGTGAGCGACTGTTCTCTCATTCCATCTGAGTGCCAGTGAGTTGAGTGACGATCCTTCATCAACGACACCTCCCCAGATAGGCTTCATTAAACAGCTACCTCCCTAGGTACTACTGCATGGTCCCTGCCATACTAGCTGAATGCTGGAGCGAGCCATGGTACCTCCTATAGCCGACTCCAACCGTTTTGTAGTCGTGCCGATTCCTTCAACCATATGCAAAATGGTCCAAGTATTCCTAACCTTACTTTTCTATTTGCAAGTGTATGTGATGTCTTAAGTGTGGGGATGCCAGCGTCCAGTCGATTGACAAGTCTGTGGCCGTGTCAATCAATCTACTATATATGTTAAGGTTTTAAGTATGGGGACACGTCCCTACGTGTCTGATGTGCATACCCCCTACATATGCCTCAAGTTGATTATGCATGCATGCCATAGCCTCTTTCTGCGTCTAACTTTACCCCACCTTTTGGGCCGATTCTTCCCTCTTTTCCTTTCTTCCTTGTTTTGACTTTTTGCATGTGAACGCATCCTATGTTCACTAGAATGTGAATCGAGCCTTACAACCCCATTCGTCCCTTTGAACTGCCCATTTTTCCTTTTTACCAACCCTTGTTCCGACTGATGGTATTTGAGTTATTAATTTTTGAAGCAAATTCTCGTAAGTTGGACGGTTTTTCATGTGAACGCATCTTTATTACTTCGGAACTCTGATTCAACATGCCCGTCCCGACAATCTCCTTCCACTTGATATTTTTTGTTTTTAATTCATGTCCTTCCAATGCACGGTTGATTCGTTATTAATTTTTGCAAGTTTTCGGGACCTTTTCGTGCCTAATTTTCACATTTTTCCCATGTGCACATGCCATGTTTGCATCTGACGTCCCGTTTAATTTGACAGTCATGTCCTGCCAGCCTTTTCTCCACTTTTTCCTTTTTTCTACCCCCTCTTTTGACTGTCGGATTTTTAGTTATTAGTTTTCCATGTGTTTTTTGGTGTCCTTTTTGTGTTTTTTGCATGTGAATCCCTCCTCAGTCCACCAACAGTGCGTTTTGACATGATAGTTCTGTGCATTCCCTTCCTCTTGACATTTTTCCTTTTTACTGTCCTCTATTCTGGTGCACGGATCATTCCGTATTAATTTCCGAATCCCTTTTCGGGTACGATTTTTGGGTTTTTTCCATGTGAATGCGTTGTCTCTTGGTCAAAACTATGTGTTGACATGATAAGTCTATCAAGCACATTATTTGGCACATTTTTCTTTCTTTCTTCCTTTAGTTTTGGCAAGCGAATTTTTCCATATTAATCCTCTATATATTTTTGAAGCTGTTTTTTGTGTTTTTTCCATGTGAACACCCTGATTTTGCCCCGTAACCCGTGTCGCATTTTTCTATCATCTTCCCCTCGTCTTTCGGCACATTTCTTATTTTTATAGTCTTCCGATCCGGTGTATGGTTTCGGTTTTATTAATTTTTCTTCCTCTTGCCATGTGGCCACGTCTCTCATGTCGCACGTGAACGCGCATGTTTTTGGTTTTAAGCGCCTCGGGATGCCCCCTTGGCCTCTCTGCCTCACATGTCACCGTCCCCGCCCTGTTTGATCCCACCGATGCAAATTTTTTTTTTCCTCCCGCCCCTCGCCTGCGTGTGGATCGGGGGTGTGCTCCTCTTTTTTTTTAATGGTCTTCAAAACCAAAGTACACCAACCAACACAACCATTTAAACAAAAAAAACAAAAACAAAACAAAAAAAAAACAAAAACAAAACTCCTTGGGCATTACTACGCTGAAGTTAATATGTTCAAGCCTGCAACTCTTGAAGACGCAATTTCATTAGCTCATGACACTGAAGACAAGCTGCGAGGTAGAGACAGACGTCCACAACAATTCCAAGCCAATGGTAACTATGGATCTAAGCAATTCAACTCAAATTTTAGAAGATTTAATCAAGGTCGTTTCTCTTCATCATCTTTCCGTAAGAATTGGGCAAAACCACCTGCTTTACCATCTAATACCAACCAAAACCCCAAGCCTATTCCACAGCCAAATCCTAATGTACCTAGACTTCCTACCATTGCAAACAATGTAACCAAAGCCAAGCCTATAGTATGTTATAAATGCCACCAGCCTGGACATCTAGCAACAAATTGCCATTCAAAGAAGCCACCTATCCATATCAACTACCTTGGAGCAATGGAAGATGAAGAACATGAAGATATGCCTGATTTCACGCAAGATGAGGACGACACTACTACTCCTTCGGATACTTTACCAGGTATGCCAACTCCACATTCTTTATTGACTATGAAATGTTTGGTGCATGGAAAGGAAAATATTATTTTGCATGATGACGGTAGTACTCATGATTTTATTTCTGCAAAGCTAGTAAAAGAATTGAAGTTACAGACTGTACCTATGCATTATCGCATTAAAGTAGCATTCTTAGGCACTAGGTATAATGGTACACAGGAAGTGTATGACTTAAAAATTCAAATTGGTCAATACACTGAAAAAAGAAATTTTCTAGTTGTTCCATTACAGTCGAGTGACATTATTTTAGGTATGCCTTGGCGTCATCAGCATAACCCAGATATAGATTATTCCACACATTCAATTAATATTAAATTTCAAGGAAAACATATTACATTGTATGGTATGCATGCATCTAATGCTTTTCCATGGCTTTTGCATACTCAAGCTAAACGTACATTACGCAAAAGTAGTAAATCCTATCTCATTGGGGTGAATGAACTGCAAGTTAAAGAAAATCATATGCATCCTAGGCATAAAGAATTTCTTGCACATTTTAAAGACTGTTTTGCCGAAGATCTACCACCTAGTTTACCTCCTTCACGTCCAGAAGACCATAAAATAGATTTGATTCCTGGTACACAACCACCTTGCAAAGCACCAAATAGGCATAACCAGATAGAGCAAAAAGAAATTCAAAGTCAAGTTGAGGAATTACTAAATAGAGGATTGATTAGACCTAGTAGTTCTCCATTTGGTGCACATGTTCTGTTAGTCAAGAAAAAGAATAATACCTATCATATGTGCATTGACTATCGAGCTTTAAATAAGATCACTGTAAAGAATAGGTATCCAATTCCTAGAGTCGATGACCTTATGAAAAAACTGCAAGGATCTGCTATATTTAGTAAAATAGACCTTAAATCTGGTTATCATCAGGTGAGACTAGATAACTCTGACATATTCAAGACTGCATTTAGGACACAGTTTGGTCATTATGAATTTTTAGTGATGCCTTTCGGATTGACTAATGCACCTGCTACATTTAGTAGAATGATGAATCGTATATTTTTGAAATATCAGTATTGTGTTATTGTCTTCTTTAATGATATTTTGGTGTTTAGTCAAAATGAGAAAGAACATTATGAGCATTTGTCATTGGTTTTCCTGTTATTAAAAGATAATCAACTGTATGCAAATCCTGAAAAGAGTGAATTCTTTAAAACAAAAATTGAGTATTTAGGTCATATAGTATCGTCAGATGGAATTAAGGTTGACCCTAAGAAAATAGATGCAATATTGAATTGGCCTGTACCTAAAAATGTGCATGAGTTACGATCATTCCTTGGTCTTGCTAGTTTCTATAGGAAGTTTGTGCGTAATTTTTCATTACTTGCTTCACCATTAACTAAACTTCTGAAGAAAGGTATTGTCTATCATTGGTCTGAAAATCAACATAAATCCTTTGACTTATTGAAACATGCATTAACCCATGCCCCTGTCTTACAATTGCCTGATTTTAATAGACCATTCTTTTTAGTAGTGATCGATGCTAGTGGATCAGGAATATGAGCCGTACTTATGCAAGACAACCATCCTATAGCCTATTCTAGTTGTAAGCTGAAACCCTCTGAACTGAAATATTCCACATATGACAAATAATTATTAGCTGTTGTACAAGCATTAAGACAGTGGAAACACTACTTAATGGGCTCTGAATTTATGATTAAGACCGATCAGCAAAGTATTAGACATTTACTTAGCCAACCCCAAATATCTTGAATAAAAGTCAGTTTTGACTCCAGTTGACTTGTCTGACTTGCAGAGTACCAGACTTATGTGACTTGCAGAGTTTGTAGACTTGCAGAACTTCGACTTAGAATACTTGTAGAACTTGGACTTTGCAGACTTGCAGAGTTGTAAGGCTTAACTGACTTGGAGCTTAAGTGATTAAGCTTATGAGCTTAATCAATCAGAAACGGCGAAATCGTGGGGGGGGGGCATTTTTGAAAGGCGGCGAAAATCATCGAAGCCTCCTGAGATACCACGCAATGCAATTTTGAAGCTTTAAGCTTCTTTTAAGCTTATAAAGCTTTACTACTAAGCTTAATAATCATAAAAGATTTTAGGCTTTTAAGCTATGGAGGCTTATCTCTGTGTATGAAGATGACTTGATGAAGAAGAGATAGGAGTGGTCCTCCGCCTCTGCAAGCTGGTCCTTCGCAGTCTGATGATGGAAACAGAGGTTCTTGATCGCTAGGAATCTGCCTGTATCGACCGTTCGCGACGAGATTGACCGTAGAGCCTGATCGTTCCAGGAGCTCCGCCTTTGCACAAGATGGGTAGCGATTGGAAGCTCTTGATCTCAGCTTCACTCTGATACCACTAGTGCGCAGATGGGATGTTGTACGCTCGCGTAGTGAATGCCGGAAGGTCCCCAATAACAATAGAACTCTACTTTTTGCACAAAATTCAATGTAAAAAGCATGAACGACATGAACAAGAGACCAATTAGGTGCAACCTTCCCCCATGCCTTGCGTGAACGCTCCACAAAGCATGTATTTTATGTATTAATCATCTTCAAGCTCAAATAATAGCCCAAATTACAAAATAGCAAGCTTTTAGGTTTTGAGTTTGCTTTAGCACAAAATAGGAATAAAGCTAACGGACGGTGCCCAAAGAGTCTGGCATGCCCAATACAATGTCCAAGTACAAATAACATAATCGTGCGCCCATGCGCATACAAAATAATAATAAATATCCAAAGCCTCAATAAATAGGCGCGACAAAATATAGGCGCCATGCCTAAGGTATGCGCCGATCAAAATATAATCAATAAATCGAATACTCGCTATCCTCCAATGCTTTCCTCCGCTACTGCTACTATCTCTACACATGAACTGAAGCATTCACAATCATTAGTAAAATAATACAATTAAACCGACAAAAGTGAATACCTAGCAGTCTTCAGCTACATAAATAAATCAACTGGTTAGAAATCAATCCTAATCTTAATTTATTACGAGTGCGCACTCTAAACTCATAAACGTTTATTAATTTAATATGTATTTTGCGCAATCACCCGCCATGGAATCACCCATGTACACACTAAATTAAAGAAATGCCCGAAAAGGACAGGCGTCCCCATCAACTTCTCGCACAAAGAATCCACTTTGTGTATGAGCCCCGGTCATCAAAGTTTACAGAATCCACCGTAAAACCTCATGGAATCCACCGTGGCACGGAATCCACCGTGAAATATGCCTCTTGGCATCACTTTGACATCGGAGGTACGGACAGCCATTTACAAATTGTCCGAGCTAGTTCAGTTTGTCTCCCAAAAAGAGATTCACACATCATCGATTGAATCTGCGAAATGCATGGCAGTAGAGACTGCTTGTCTTTTGGAGAAGTATCTTCCCACTAGCATGCTCACGATACAAACCCATCTTCTAGTGCATATTGTAGATGAATTGCAGGTTGCAGGTCCAGTCCATAGTCGATGGATGTTTTTCCTTGAACGGTTCATGAAGATCTTAAAGGGATTTGTGCAACAACGGGCTCGTCCTGAGGGTAGCATGGCTGAAGGTTGGTTAGTGTCGGAGGCCTTGGTGTACATTTCTGAGTGGTTTTCCACTGTGGACCGGGACAAAGGCTTGATATGGTCACTTAAAGAGGATGATCATCTGAATGGAGATGTCCTAGTGGGAAACGGAATAGAGAAGAAGATGGACGCATCCATGGAGTCCAAGGTGAACCGATTTTGTATGCTGCATAGCGCTACGATGGAGAAGTAGCTGCAATGGTATGAGAATGCTTGAGCTGAGCGAGAGTCTGCAAGATTTTGATGGAGTACGCAGCAACGGCCCATTCGATATCCGAAGGGCTTAGAGGAGATGCCTCTACTCATGTCCATTAGATGGCTACATGAGGCCCTAGCCAAAGCATCTCAAGATGGAGAAACAGTTACTGAAGAAGAGTGGGACTTCTCACGTGGATGCAATCCCAAGGTATGGATGCAATCCCAAGGTATACAATCCCAAGAAATTACAATCTATAGTGCAAATCACAACTAATATACTTGTTCTTCTCCCAGTATAAGGTTCATAGTGTAGCATGGTCACGTGGACAACATTTCAGAGTAGAGCACATCGACAAGTTATGCTCGACAATGGACTGTGGAGTGATGGCAATGTTTGAGTAGGAAAGCCAATGATGTGCCACAGATCCAAACCGTATAGTTGCAGAGATGGAGTATTTCAGATGTTTATAGAGTATCCTTGCAGTGGATTATCGAAGTTTCTCCGTGACCATATTTGATGTGCAATGGTTCAAGGTTACTCTCAAAGGAGCAGGTGCAACTGTTCGGCGAGGGCCAAGTGGCTTTGTTGAGATTGACTCAACAAAGAAGTAGACCGATTTGAGTGATACATTTGTTTTGCCAAATCACTGTGAGCAGGTAAGAGTCCCTAATACTTGACGCGCTTTAGCAATCTCAAAGTGGACTTTTATACTAATCGTAATATGGATAAGGTCGTCTTTTTCCCTAATCCACGTGTTTGCCAGAACCCCCGTACCGATCGTAGAAGAGACACCTTTAATAGCGGCAATGACAGAAGGCATACAAGAAACTAGGATGAACTGCCTGGAGGACCAAGACATCTCACCTATGGAGATAGAGGAGATAGAGGATATGTTTTTTGAAAATCATACTAACATTGTTGCTTATAAGTGTGATGCCTTTATATATTGTCCAAAGTTTCTGTAGAGTGTAGTTTCTTTTGGTTCCATATAATTGTCCTAAAGAACATGCTTTGAAAATGAACTTTATGCTCAATTACATGATTTGAAAAGAAGTGCAAAGTTGAAATCCATGCCACGCAATCACAAAAACGATGCCACACACAAGAAAAAGTGAAAGTATTGATAACAATTAGGGTCTAGCTTGTCTATAAGTGTGTGTGCATCATGCAAGATGCAAACAGAAGTCCTTGATTACTTTAAAATACTTAACCTTGCCTTTAGTTACTAAGTGAAGAAATAATTGTTGCACTCTATTCCATCCACCTGAATATCACAATCACTCAAAAAAAGAGTGCTCCTCATGATGTTGGCCAAAAAAGAAACCTATCTCACAATTGAATGAGACATATACAACCATGAAACTTACCCAACCACTTTTTCTGCTCATCTTGAGGTTCCTAATTCTATGATGAGTGTCCAAACTCTCATGTGTGCAAAGAATAGTGTGTGTATAATGAAGGGTGCTCTCTCAAGTATGTGTATCTAAGATTTAAGATATATAACTGCAATAGATATCATGCCGTGCTAGTGCTCAACACTAGTGCAAAGAGTGTATTAATCCAACCCATGGCATAAAAGTAATAAAAAAAATCCAGGAGACAACCCCTGAGTATAGTGTATCCAATAAGTGCAACATGAAGAACTCGTGAACCCATAATCCTATGATATGCAAGGATATCAACAAGAAAATATACCTAACTTAGGATTTGCAATAGCTATTACACTACAACATATACATGCTAACGACGTTTATAACGACATTTTCTTTATATATGAAAAATATCCCCGTCGTCGCTATTAGCGTCGCTACAAAACCGTCGCTATTTGCCTTGCTATTTTCGTCACTAAATACCGACGAAATTAGCGACGAAAATAGCGACGGTTACAGAGGAATTTTCGATGCTAATACCGACGATTGTAGAATTATTTTCCGACCTTGATACCGACGGTTGCAGAAAAAAAAATTTGTGGCAGGGCTGCATCTCAGTTAGAGCCACATAGGGCTAAGAGACAATTCCTGCTATCAAAGAAGTTAGACAATCGATCCCAAATAATGACAAGACTTTGCAAACAAGTACTTTCATGACATTAATTAACACAAATGTGCACTGCATTGATAAAGAAAATAACAGAATTTAAATTGAGAAGTGCTACTGCGACAAAGCAAATATGTATACACATGTATATCAATATGTGGTGAATAACATGGAGATGTGTATATAGAGTCATGCTACAACATAGAAGTCCGAATCATATACACATAGCTATTACATATGGAGAATAGAGGCCATAAGGCCTTACATAATACAAGATGGGGAGTAATCCTATGTAGCCTAATCTGCTCTCTACGACTCATCCGCATAAGAAAACTCCTCTCGCTGTAGTAGCATACCGAAGGGAGTCTACAACAGCAAATACATATATAATTGTGAGTATCAAATACAAACTGACATATAATGACAGATTTCTCAAATTAGGAATGATATTTATTACTATTTATCGGTCCTCTGCGAGCATAGAGCTTCTCGATCAGGGCACTCAAGCCATGCTTCTCCCCGTATATCACCTCTAGTGCAGTCGGGTCGCGATTCGTAAAACCTTGCTGTGGCACACAAACATTGAAAAACAACGTACTTCAGATTCATATTCGAAATACATACATCAACATGGATGTCATTAAATTAGAGTACTCTACCCTATTAATACTTACGAAATCTGCCAGGAATGTTGCGCGGCCATCGCTACCAAGGTGATGCACCGATCCTGCGTCCAAGCGCGCCTTTGCTACGTCCTTCTGCTGCTTTCACTTTTCTGGAGTGGATGTAACCTCATCCTGGAGATTACTCCAGTCCTCTGTATCCAGCCACTCCGGCTTCAATTTGCCCTACTTGACTGCTTTGCGTGCATCAGATCGCCTATGCGACTGATAGTCACGCATACGCGTCATCATCCACCCTCTCAAAAATCTATCATTGCTAGAGGGCTGAGGGAACTCTCGATACAATGTATCCATTACGTACTCCTTGCTGGCATCTGGGATCTCCTTCCACTTGTCTGTAATGTTGTGCCGAAATACTTGTTGGCACAACACATGCATCCTAGAGATGACAGCTTTTCCCTCATCATTCATGTATAAATGGCCAGTGGCCTTATCTACGAGATACGAGTAACCTGCAAGATTTTGCAAACGAGTACTTTCATGACATTAATACAAATGTGTCAAACACAACTTGAACTGATAAGTGCTACTGCGAAAAAGGATGCGAAAATGCATACCTGGAGGAGTGGGTTTTGTGTACTTCTTGTCGGCCCTAGGAGTGATTGGTTGGGTGCGTGAAGGAGTGAGAGCAGTAGACGTCTACCCGCCATCGCCAGTGAAAGATGGTGTCAACTCCTTGGTGGTAGTGCGAGTGGGAGAGACTGCATCTGTATCCCCACAACAGGAGCTGTCTCCTCCTCGACTACGTGACTCTGAAGCAAAGCGAGACCTGTGACTGCGTCTACTCGAGACCGAAGCATCGGACTGTCTAGAGTCTCTCGATCGTGCTGAGGTGGAACAGGAAAGTTGTGCATCGGCTCTATCTCTGACCCGTGCTAGCTGCTCCGATGAGAAACGCGCTAGCATTGCGTCAATGTCGTCATCTGTAAAATCGTGACTCATCCTGCCGTCCGTGCCCAAATCCTAAACCTGCACATACAAGGAAAAATAATAATATTAGATAATGAATTGCAAGACATAATAAAACTAAGACTTAATTAGCAAGTCTTCATTTTAAAATAATAAAAAAATTAGATAATACAAAATACCATACTCCAAAAACATACAAACTGTCCTAATCGATTTGCAAAAATTGGCATTGCTGTAGTGGGAGGAACGTTTTGATCGAGTCACTTTTGTTTAGGGTTCCACAATCTCATCTTGACATAGCTCAGTATAGACCGGGAGATCTATACAAAATTCTCCACAAAATGAGGACTCTGCTTAGATAATGCTTGGACTACCAAGGAGCTTGTTGTGAGTGTCAAGGTCATAAGATCTCAGGAGCCATTTGTTCCAATATCCAAAAATACCAAGAGTAAGCAAAAGCATAAGGCTGTAGATTTTCACAAAATAGCATGTTTCAAGGAGATTAGGTAGCCGTGCATCCTCTCATAAGATCTCTAACCACAACATAGTAAAGGCTTAGAGGATGATGGGAGTTTACAATACTTTGGAAGACCAAGAGTGTCACCTTTACAAGAAAGCTGGACTGTGTGTACTTCTTATGGGGAAGATAGACAACACAAGAATGAGGAAAGTTGGTGTTGGTCCGACTCTAAGTATCCTAGTGGCATTTTAAGTTTAACGTAAGGTGGCCTATCGGAGAGTGATCAGGGTTTTCTTGAGAAGAAGGCTAACAGAGTGGCATTCTTAGGAAGGGTCGTGGAAGTTTATCCATGCACGAGGTACTTCCTAGTTCATGGGATCTGGCAGCAAGAGAGATGAACTTTTTGAGAGCCATTATCTTATGAGTATAGTTGTAGGCTGGCCTGCATGTTTGTGAATCCTGCAGCGTTGAATTTGGCAATCAAGTTTATTGTTTGAGGGGCCGGATTGTGGATGCTCAACTTGTGTCTTTTCTCTTGTTATTGTGCTAGAGGAGGGAGGTGGCCATGAGGCTGAGTGGCCGTCTAAACAACACGGCTCACGTTAAATCTCAATTTGCGTCACCTCTCAATTTGCCTGGTGACGCAGCACCGGTCACAGTCGGTGACAATGAAAAGCCCTCCCTTTGCACCAAAAAGGTACGATGCATGCTGTTGCTCGAGATTGAGCCTGCACCTCCCCATTGTAAGTCAAGCACTCTACCATCTTGCTTGTGCACGCATGGGTTGAATTGATGCGGATTTTGTAAAATGAATGTGACCCCTAAAAAGTGTCGACCACAGACACGTAGATTGTCTACGGGCGATAGCCCATAGCAGCCAATCAGCACAGGTCGCCTGTATACTCGGAGAAAGGTATGGGTTTGGGTTTTTTCTACACAGCGTGTTTTCTACGTGTCTAAAGGGGCTGCTCAATGTGTTGAACGTGTTCTCTTAATTGCTGGGGAATCATCAGCATCCTGAGCAAGAATCCAGATGACAGTGCCAATGAGACGGTCTGAGAACTGTGCTAGTTAAAGAGGAGAGACAGGAATCGATGTGATTTTGTAGAGCTACTTGTGCTTTTCTGGTATATGATATTACAAGATTAAGTCGTATCACCTATCCACCACCTGAGTAAGTGGATGCTAGATATTTGCTGTTTGAGCATAAGGAGTGATCAGGATACATATATGATAGGATATTGTAATGTCTCGCCCTCATTCCGCCCTCACACATTCCAAGAAAACACATTTTTTTTTTTCTTGACATTGGCACTCACCTCCGAGGATCGGATCTAGTAGTGGTAGTCAAAAAAATCAGTAGGTGTGTTAGTAGGGTGAGGTCGAAGGAGTTAGTCGTTTAAGTAAGGTTAGTCAGTTAGTAAGGGTAAATTAAAAACGTTAGAAATATGGAATATGTTAGTATAGGTTAACATTAGTAATATACTATACATTAGTAATATACTATAGTATAGTATATAAAGCTTCTAAGATGGGTGAAACCATCATCTCCCACCACCTCCGCAACGACTTGAGCCGACATCATCATCATAGTCGTCAGCACCAACGTCGTCATCGTCTCGAGCTGGCCGTCCATGCGAGAAGACACGACTCCAAAACTGTATACTCCTGCCACCCGTCGGGAGCATGATGATAGCAACCCCTTCCCTCCCCCCCAACTATATAATAAGCTTTTTTCCCCATTGTAGAAGAGGGGCGGACCTCCATCATCTGTGCCTTTCGCATGTACTAGGCAGCCATCAATAATCCTGGGCCTCCATTCTGTTCTCTCGCCAGGTCTCCAGCGTCGCCACCTCCCTGCAGATGTACGGGTCTTCTTTATTCCCCCCTGGCTATTTGCATTGGCGGCAACGTGTGCCACCTAGCCCACGTGCCTTCTTCCCTGGACCAGTCCGCTATGGCCGATCTGCAGCCGCTTTGCCCACCCAGCCCCGTGGCTATTTGCCTTGGCGGCAGCCTGCGCCACCTAGCCCACGTGCCTTCTTCCCTGGACCAGTCTTCTTTTCCCCCATCGTCTCAACATAGGCCACGTAGGCTCTGACCAGTCCACTTTTTCCCTATCACGACATCACGAACCCCTCCCTGGACCCAATTCAAACCATCATTATGGGGCCCGGTTGTTGTTCCGTGAGGAATAGAGAGGAATAAGGTGGGAGAAGATAAAGAAGAGAAGGAGTGAGGTAAAGGAGGAGGAGTAGAGAGGAATAAGGTGGGAGAAGATAAAGAAAAGAAGAGGAGTGAAGGAGGAAGAATAGAGAGGAATAGGGTGGAAGAAGATAAAGAAAAGAAGAGGGGTGAAGGAGGAAGAATAGAGAGGAATAGGGTGGAAGAAGATAAAGAAGAGAAAGAAGAGTAGAGTAAAATAGGGTAGAAGAAGATAAAAGAGGTAAGAAAGAAGGAATAGAGGGAGGTAGAAGGGTAAAAAGGGAGGAAAAATAAAAAGGAGTGAAGGAGGAGGAGTAGGGAAGGAGAAGAAAAAAAAAAGTAGAGGAAGTGCAAGGAAAGAGAATAAGTGCCTTCTATACCTTTTACCCCAAAGCCAAAGTTCTCCAAGAGTTCATGTGGTTGTAAAACCATACTCACCCATAAACTTTTTGTCAAAGTATAGACCCAATAGAATCTTCTTAGGCTTTGTAAATCTTTTTCTCTCCGAAGAATCTAAGAATCTAAAGGTCCTATCATTCCTTCTCGTGATCAACCATTCAAACGGCACCTTGCCCCGAAAGAGAGTCGGTGGAAATCCGGAAGGAAGAGTAAAAGCTACCTTCACATTCGAACTGCGTTGCCGCCTAAGAAAGTCCAAGGAGTAGCTGCGGGAGGGTCATCTCCCAGTATCCATGTGGATATCTCACCCCAAAACCAGGTTTTTCTTCTTGGCTTTAAATCGGTTTTAAGTCAATCATGCAGAGAGAAATTGTTAGGGATGGGATATAATTGTCTGAGTTATTTATAATGAAGGATTTTAGCTTATAAATGATAATGTATAGAACATAGTTTCCTTCGAATAGCATCATGCATTATAAGGAATTAGGAGCAAGATTATCTATTTACTATAGTAGTATATTTCAGTTAAATCTTGAGGGTATAGAAATTGTATCTTGCACCATTAGTCCTATTCCTTTTTGCAACGAATCATTGTAAATGATTAAATTCATGAAAGGTTTCTTTCGTTGCTCAAATTACTAGGAAGTTATCACTGCTAATTGCACATCTTAGCAAGGGAAATGATTGTTATTTGGCATGAGTTCGTCTGCAAGGAAAAAGGAAGATTAAATTGACCCGTATCGACTGGAAAGTCAATTGTCACAAGGATAGCAAAAACCGTGACAAGGCGATCAATATTACCTTCCAAAAGATAACCAAACCAATCTAAACTTAGAAATACCATGCTGAAGAGAAAAATATGCCTTGGAAATGATTTAAAGACCAAAGAAATGTTTAGACCTTAAGCACTTGACTACTTTCCTTATTGTAGGGTAAATAAATTCGTAAAGATAAGGAACTAGGGTTTGTTCCTGAGGTTCTTAAAAAGAAACCCTAGGTCCAACAAACGTCAGCTTAAAGAAACAAAAACGGATTATTTCATCGTATATTACGATGCAAGACTTGCGCAGCAAGTACGAAGTCATATAGTCTTGTGATTGATTCACAAGAAGAAAGGTTAAATACCCTCAACAAGGATGGCGGATCCTTATGCAAGTTATCTTGCAAAAGGATGTATTCTTTGATATCCTTCTAAATAAGGAAAGTTAAAAAACGGAATCTAACCAATGAACTTTAGGGTTGACCAAGTTGGGTTAATAAGGTACGCCCTAACCCAGAATATAAGGGATCTTGCCAAGTTACAAGACACCTTGGAACGAGTGCAGATGCATTCGAAAGGAAAGAATCATTCCTTAGCAGTTTGCCAAACAACAAGGTCGATTAATGGAAATGTTTGTGCTTGCTAGAGATTTTAGAGCACTGTTTGATTTATGAATTACAAATTAAATGAATATCTATACTTCAAGTTGAAGGCCTGAAAGGAGAGGCAGTTTCAGTTACCCCCGACTGCCTGCCTGACCCTAACCAAGGGGGTTGTTGACCGCGCCGGGAACGTGGACCGAACCCGCCACGAGAGGTCTCTCCGTTGAGCTCTAGTTGGAGCAGGAGGACGCTTGGGTGCCAGCGGGGCTCTGGCCGTAAATTCCTCGCCTTCTGGGTCCTGCATAAGAGGCTAACGTGACTCGGGATTGAATCTCGAGGCCCGGATACTAGTCTACAGGCAGAAGCTTGGAATAGTGATCCCTGCGGATTACTAGATAGCCTTCCGGCGGATTATAGACAAGCCTACGGGCGGAACTCATTGTATTTCAAAGATAAAATGATGAAATGTTAATAAAGAACTTGCTTGATATTGTTTTTCTATGTCACGTGATAAGATTACGTGAAGGAACCAGTGCTTAATGGTTTAATTAAAGAAGTTGATTGTTATATGTCAAATCAATGTGTTAGATAATTACATAACTAAAAACAAACCGAGGAAAGTGCGGAGGATGGGCCATAGGTCCGTCCTACGGTTGGGTGGTCCCGGTTAGCCGGGAACTTTTCTCAAAGAACAACAGGATGATCGTCAAAGAAAACGAATAACGGAAGCAATGACCTAGAGTTATGTCTTACCCGATTTACGCTGTTTTAGGGGAACGGAATGGGACTATGTCTTATGGCAGAGAGGTTGAGCTTTGCATCCCTCTCGTTCCCCATTCTCCTTGAACCAAGTGCAGCGTGAATCCGCTTCGAACCTGGCATTTCTGCGTAAAGTAGTTCGCTTGCGTCCGACGCTAGTTGCTGTTAGTTAACGACCAGTCAGGAAAACCCTAATTCCGGTCGATCCTAAGTGGGAACGGCCAGGATACTTCCGCTACGTGGCAGATGCGGGAAGACCTAGATCGCAAATCCCGTAACATTCCATGGGAGTGCCGGGCGGAGCTTTCTAGGCACCCTTTCTGATGGATTGCTAAGACGTGTCCTGGATGATACTAAGAGGACACGTTACAGTTGGTATCAGAGCCGACCAACAACGGAATTATTTTTATGAGATCTCAATAAAATGAAGTAAAGAAATTGTTGCTGTCCAAACATTTTCTTACCTTCAATGCTGTCTTGCAGAATTATGAATCATGGAACAAGTTTTTGGTATTTCCGATCATGTTTATGACTGTAATGCATTCTCCGCTTTATAGACAAAGAATTGGGATGATGAACATCCTGGAGCAGATTTATAATCCATCACCTTTATACATAGAACAAAGATGGACGGGGTCTTCAGGAATCTACTATATAGCCGCCCACCGGTTTGCTTATCTACAGACCAACCTAAAGAGGATCAGGTGGTTGGAAGACTTGAAGGTCGTTAAGCTGTTCGTTTTTGTGGAAGCTCACGTAAATTCAACTCTACATATCCGAGGTTGGAGGGTTGAGATGAACTCATATATATATGAGGAAGTAACCCGTGTAATCCCACCCGACAGGATTAAAGTGTTGGGCCGCCATGAGAAGTATGAATTCCAACGGAAAGGGTATCCTGAACTTCCAATGAATTATCGATTCCTAAAGATCCATGACCCAAAACCCTACTATTATATAGTTCTAGTAGACAAATGCAATACAACGTTGTTCTCCCCAAACTAAATGTAACGATTGGCTTATCATTACGTGAAATGTTGTATTCAAAAAGGCTATGCCCATGTAAATACAAATAAAGACTTCTTTTTATCAATATCTAGCTGTGCATAAGAGTTGTTAAGAAGTTAAGTAGCTACATTGTTAAGCTAACGTCGATTATCATATAATAACGTTAAGAAAACCTTTATCCAGGCAAAACCCCAGGTACAGGTTCCAAATTCGCCTCCTACATCAAGTACTGCTGTGATCTAGGAGAAGAAGTTCCTTCTTAAGCAGATAAAGCCACTCAAGTTTCACGGGAGGGGCAGGTTTGTTCAGGCTGATGCTGAAATTTGGATTGAATCCATGGAGGATTACTTCAAAGCAGCCGGTACTGCACCCTCCAATCAAGCTATGCTCACCAAGTTAAAGCTCACCGGCGAAGCCAGACTTTGGTGGAAGTAATGGTGCAGGGATCAAGGGATTTCAGAGGGATCCGTTACTTGGGAGAAGCTGAAGAAAGCTGTGCATGGAAGATACTTACCACTTGCATATCGCACACAGAAAATGAACGAGTTCTACGAGCTAAAACAGCTAGGACTCACTCTTGACGCATACTACTCTAAATTCGTCTCACTTTTAAAATATGCGCCACAGATGGACATGACGCAGCAGGTGTCCAAATTTTGTGCGGGCTTAAATCCACCAGTAAATACCCGTCTCAAATCTATGCATCCATCAGACCTTCAAGATGCACTCATTCGAGCAGCACCTATAATTCAGGAGGTGCAAGCTAAACCAAGGAGTAATAAACTTGGTCTTATAATGACCCGAACAGAGGTGCATTTAGACCTCAAACGAAGAGAGTTCACGATCATAATCAGGGACAAAGAAAGAAAGCAAGGACAAATAACGTCAACAACTTTGTTCCTACTCAAAGTAATGGCCGAAACCTCCGTTGTTTCCACTGCAACGAACCCGGTCACTTCAAGAGGCAATGTCCCAAGATCAGCGGAGGACATCGCCAAACGCCTTTCCAAGGAGCAGGCCCTGGTCAAGGAGCCGCTACCCGTGGAAGAGGAAGAACCGCCTGCATTGCCAATAGGCAGAGATGCGAAGAAGAAGAAGAGGAAGATCCGACTATGGAAGTAGAATTCGAAAAAGCGACAGTCCATGCCACTTTACACAAGAAAGGGCCGAATCGCCAGTTCTCGATGATTCAGACACCGTCGGACTATCAAGGTAAAGGTTTCAAAACCTTGATTTATTGTGGCAGTACACATTCCTTTATCTCACCAGCATGTGTAAAAAGATTAGGAATAGCCATAGTAGAAGCACCTACCCTAATTGTGGAATTGGCAAATGGTTGTGAGGTAACTTGTACCAGACAAACTGCTAAGGTGGAATTCTTTCTGGGAGGAAAGAAGACTTCAGTCAAATTCAGAGTCATGAATTTAGGTATCCATGAGTGTCTACTCGGGATGGATTGGCTTAAGCCCAACGACGCCCACATTCACTGTGGAAAGGGTCAAGTTTCCTTTCGAAACTCTGAAAGGGAATTTGTCACAACTCAAGGTGAGGCAGGAGTGCCAAGAATCCAATTGGCCAAAGTATCTCAGATCATAAAAGGAGTCAGAAAAAGATTACCCGTCTACCTGATCAAACTCAACAAGTTGGATCAAAAGCAAGAGTCTCATGAAGGACCTTCTTGGCTAAAGGAATACGTTGACGTATTCCCTGAGGAATTGACTGAACTTCCGCCTCAAAGAGAAGTAGATCATGAGATTAGGCTACCAGAAGCAATTGAGTTGAAGGAACAACTCAAGCAACTATTAGATCAGGGTTGCATCTGGCCTAGCAATTCACCGTGGGGAGCTCCATTACTATTCTAGAAAAAGAAAGATGGGACACTTCGACTATGTATTGATTACCGAGGGTTGAATCAATCAACAGTCAAGAACAAGTATCCTATTCCTAGAATAGATGAGCTTCTTGATCGTCTTCAGGGTTCAAATATCTTCTCCAAGATTGATCTCAGGTCAGGTTACTATCAGATAAGGATCAAGGAAGAAGATATTCCAAAGACGGCCTTCAATACAAGATATGGGCACTTTGAGTTCCTGGTTATGTCATTCGAGCTTATGAATGCACTTGCTACCTTCAATAGATTAATTCAGAATATCTTTAGACCATATCTCGATGATTTCGTGCTTGTCTTCTTCGATGACACTTTAGTCTATTCTAAACAGGAAGAAGATCATGAACCTCAACTTCGGATTGTCCTTGAGACAATGAGGTCACATAAGCTGTATGCAAAAATGAAGAAGTGTGCATTCTTCAAGTGGCAGATTGAATATCTGGGATTCATAGTATCATCAGAAGGAATATCAATAGACCTAGCCAAGGTCAGAGATGTGCTTGAATGGCCAACACCAGTATCTGTCAAAGAAATACACAGCTTTCTTGGATTGACGGGATGGTATAGGGTCTTCATAAAAAACTATGCTTTGATTGCAGCACCTCTAATGGATTTACTAAAGAAGCAGACTTCCATTACATGGTCGACTTCCGAACAAAATAGCTTTGACAAATTGAAGCAAAGTTTGGTATCAGCACCTATTCTAAAACTTCCAGACCTCCATAAAGAGTTCGAGGTAGTAACAGATACTAGCATTCTTGCCTTGGGGTGTGTACTTATGCAGGAAGGTCATCCAGTAGCATACTCTTCAAGGAAATTGAAGAGTCATGAAAAGAATTATGCCACTCATGATCTGGAATTACTAGCTGTCATCCATGCTCTAAAGCTTTGGAGACACTACCTGTTGGGTAATAAGTTTACTCTAGTAACTGACCATAAGAGTCTCAAATGGATCTTTACCTAGAATGAGCTCAACGTGAGGCAACGTCGGTGGATTGAAGTGTTGGAGGAATATGATTTTGAAATCAAGTACCGACCAGGGAAGGAGAATGTAGTTGCCGATGCACTCAGTCGCAAGGCATTCCTAAATTCCCTAATCTTGCAGAATCCATCAACGGCTAGATCTCTGGCTACAAAAGTATCTATGCCAAACAACCCTATACTTGAACTAGCTAGAGAGGAAGCATGCCATGATTTGGCCTACCAAACAATGCTAAAGGAAATATCTACCAAAGAGCAGAATCAAAAGTTGCAAGCTAAGTATTAGGGATTTTCCATTGATAATGGACTTGTCTACTACAGAACAAGGCTGTGTATACCAGCAAGCCAGTCACTTAAGCGGAAGATAATATGGGAAGCTCATGATTCCCCTTTCGCAGGACATCCTGCCTATGCTAAGACTCTTAATGCAATTAGGAAGAGCTACCATTGGGAGAGGTTTAAAGGTGACATTCTCAAATATGTCAGTGAGTGTTTGTCTTGCCAACGTATCAAAGCCGAACATGTCTTGATGCCAGGGAAACTGCAACCGCTTGACATCCCCCAAATGAAATGGGAATTCATCAGTATGGATTTTGTTGTAGGCTTACCCCAAGTCCAAGGAGGATACAATTCCATCATGGTTGTGGTTGACATGCTTACCAAGGTTGCACACCTGATTCCAGTAAAGACAAACTATAAAGCCTCCGACATTGCAAGATTGTTTATCAAGGAGATATTCAAGCTACATGGGTTACCCAGAAGAATCATTAGTGATCGAGATTCTCTCTTCACATCACACTTCTGGAGAGCTATCTTTGAAGCTATTGGGACTCAACTCTGCTTTAGCACCGCCTACCATCCCCAATCGGATGGCCAAACAGAGCGAGTAAATCAAATCATCGAAGATATGCTTAGGGCATACTGTTGTCGAGCCGAAAAGGTGGATTCAATACTTGCCATTAGTTGAATTTGCCTACAATGCTTCTTACCAGCAGAGCATTCAGATGACCCCTTTTCAAGCATTGTATGGTCATGATTGCAGAAGTCCCCTAAACTTCTCAGATCCAACCTTAAGGGTTGAAGCTTCAAGACAGATGTTGGAAGACATGGATGATCAAATAAAGTCAATAAGACAAGACATACAAGTGGCCAAGGATAGACAAAAGGCATACGCAGATTTGAAGCGTCAAGAAAGAGTCTTCAAAGAAGGAGACATGGTCTTCATTCGCATACGCCCTAAAAAGAGTTCTCTATCCTTAGGAGATTGCAAGAAGCTAAGTCCAAGATATTGTGGGCCGTACAAAATCCTAAAATGCCTAGGACCCAATGCTTATAGATTGCAACTCCCTGAGAACTTAAAGGTTCACAATGTATTCCATATCAGCCTATTGACAAAATATATACCCAACCCTAGATGTTAAGGAGAGACAACTAAGATCCAGAACCTTGAAAGAATGTCTCGTCCAGTGGAAAGATTCTCCCGAAGAAGATGCCACTTGGGTAGATGAAAACACTCTCATCCACCCATCAATATCCCCAGTTTATCTCGAGATGAGGACATCTCGATTCTTCTAAGAGGGAGAGGATGTAATGTCTCACCCTCATTCCGCCCTCACACATTCCAAGAAAACACGTTTTTTTTTTCTTGACATTGGCACTCACCTCCGAGGATCGGATCTAGTAGTGGTAGTCAAAAAAATTAGTAGGTGTGTTAGCAGGGTGAGGTCGAAGGAGTTAGTCGATTAAGTAAGGTTAGTTAGTTAGTAAGGGTAAATTAAAAACGTTAGAAATATGGAATATGTTAGTATAGGTTAACATTAGTAATATACTATACATTAGTAATATACTATAGTATAGTATATAAAGCTTCTAAGACGGGTGAAACCATCATCTCCCACCACCTCCACAACGACTTGAGCCGACATCATCATCATAGTCGTCAGCACCAACATCATTCTCACCCTCGTCCATCGTCTCGAGCTGGCCGTCCATGCGAGAAGACACGACTCCAAAACTGTATACTCCTACCACCCGTCGGGAGCATGAGGATAGAAACCCCCTTCCCTCCCCCCAACTATATAATAAGCCTTTTTCCCCGTTGCAGAAGAGAGGCGGACCTCCATCGCCTGTGCCTTTCGCATGTACTAGGCAGCCATCAATAATCCTCGGCCTCCATTCTGTTCTCTTGCCAGGTCTCTAGTGTCGCCACCTCCCTGCACACGTACGGGTCTTCTTTATTCCCCCCTGGCTATTTGCATTGGCAGCAGCCTGCGCCACCTAGCCCATGTGCCTTCTTCCCTGGACCAGTCCGCTGTGGCAGATCTGCAGCCGCTTCGCCCACCCAGCCCCGTGGCTATTTGCCTTGGCGGCAGCCTGCGCCACCTAGCCCACGTGCCTTCTTCCTTGGACTAGTCTTCTTTTCCCCCATCGTCTCAACATAGGCCACGTAGGCTATGACCAGTCCACTTTTTCCCTATCACGATGTCACGGACCCCTCCCTGGACCCCAATTCAAACCATCATTATGGGCCCCGGTTGTTGTTCCGTGAGGAATAGAGAGGAATAAGGTGGGAGAAGATAAAGAAGAGAAGGAGTGAGGTAAAGGAGGAGGAGTAGAGAGGAATAAGGTGGGAGAAGATAAAGAAAAGAAGAGGAGTGAAGGAGGAAGAATAGAGAGGAATAGGGTGGAAGAAGATAAAGAAAAGAAGAGGGGTGAAGGAGGAAGAATAGAGAGGAATAGGGTGGAAGAAGATAAAGAAAAGAAGAGGGGTGAAGGAGGAAGAATAGAGAGGAATAGGGTGGAAGAAGATAAAGAAGAGAAAGAAGAGTAGAGTGAAATAGGGTAGAAGAAGATAAAAGAGGTAAGAAAGAAGGAATAGAGGGAGATAGAAGGGTAAAAAGGGAGGAAAAATAAAAAGGAGTGGAGGAGGAGTAGGGAAGGAGAAGAAAAAACAAAAGTAGAGGAAGTGCAAGGAAAGAGAATAAGTGTCTTCTATACCTTTTACCCCAAAGCCAAAGTTCTCCAAGAGTTCATGTGGTTGTAAACCATACTCACCCATAAACTTTTTGTCAAAGTATAGACCCAATAGAATCTTCTTAGGCTTTGTAAATCTTTTTCTCTCCGAAGAATCTAAGAATCTAAAGGTCCTATCATTCCTTCTCGTGATCAACCATTCAAACGGCACCTTGCCTCAAAAGAGAGTTGGTGGAAATCCGGAAGGAAGAGTAAAAGCTACCTTCATATTCGAACTGCGATGCCGCCTAAGAAAGTCCAAGGAGTAGCTGCGGGAGGGTCATCTCCCAGTATCCATGTGGATATCTCACCCCAAAACCAGGTTTTTCTTCTTGTCTTTAAATCGGTTTTAAGTCAATCATGCAGAGAGAAATTGTTAGGGATAGGATATAATTGTCTGAGTTATTTATAATGAAGGATTTTAGCTTATAAATGATAATGTATAGAACATAGTTTCCTTTGAATAGCATCATGCATTATAAGAAATTACGAGCAAGATTATCTATTTACTATAGTAGTATATTTCAGTTAAATCTTGAGGGTATAGAAATTGTATCTTGCACCATTAGTCCTATTCCTTTTTGCAACGAATCATTGTAAATGATTAAATTCATGAAAGGTTTCTTTCGTTGCTCAAATTACTAGGAAGTTATCACTGCTAATTGCACATCTTAGCAAGGGAAATGATTGTTATTTGGCATGAGTTCGTCTGCAAGGAAAAAGGAAGATTAAATTGAACCGTATCGACTGGAAAGTCAATTGTCACAAGGATAGAAAAAACCGTGACAAGGCGATCAATATTACCTTCCAAAAGATAACCAAACCAATCTAAACTTAGAAATACCATGCTGAAGAGAAAAATATACCTTGGAAATTATTTAAAGACCAAAGAAATGTTTAGACCTTAAGCACTTGACTACTTTCCTTATTGTAGGGTAAATAAATTCGTAAAGATAAGGAACTAGGGTTTGTCCCTGAGGTTCTTAAAAAGAAACCCTAGGTCCAACAAACTTTAGCTTAAAGAAACAAAAACGGATTATTTCATCGTATATTACGATGCAGGACTTGCGCAGCAAGTACAAAGTCATATAGTCTTGTGATTGATTCACAAGAAGAAAGGTTAAATACCCTCAACAAGGATGGCGGATCCTTACGCAAGTTATCTTGCAAAAGGATGTATTCTTTGATATCCTTCTAAATAAGGAAAGTTAAAAAACGGAATCTAACCAATGAACTTTAGGGTTGACCAAGTTGGGTTAATAAGGTACGCCCTAACCCAGAATATAAGGGATCTTGCCAAGTTGCAAGACACCTTGGAACGAGTGTGATGCATTCAAAAGGAAAGAATCATTCCTTAGCAGTTTGCCAAACAACAAGGTCGATTAATGGAAATGTTTGTGCTTGCTAGAGATTTTAGAGCACTGTTTGATTTATGAATTACAAATTAAATGAATATCTATACTTCAGGTTGAAGGCCTGAAAGGAGAGGCAGTTTCAGTTATCCCCGACTGCCTGCCTAACCCTAACCAAGGGGGTTGTTGACCGCACCAGGAACATGGACCGAACCCGCCATGAGAGGTCTCTCCGTTGAGCTCTAGTTTGAGCAGGAGGACGCTTGGGTGCCAGAGGGGCTCTGGCCGTAAATTTCTCACCTTCCGGGTCCTGCACAAGAGGCTAACGTGACTCGGGATTGAATCTCGAGGCGCGCATACTAGTCTAGGGTAGAAGCTTGGAATAGTGATCCCTGCGGATTACTGGATAGCCTTCGGGCGGATTATGGACAAGCCTACGGGCGGAACTCATTATATTTTAAAGATAAAATGATGAAATGTTAATAAAGAACTTGCTTGATATTGTTTTTCTATGTCACGTGATAAGATCACGTGAAGGAACCAATGCTTAATGGTTTAATTAAAGAAGCTGATTGTTATATGTCAAATCAATGTGTGAGATAATTACATAACTAAAAACAAACCGAAGAAAGTGCGAGGATGGGCCATGGGTCCGTCCTATGGTTGGGTGGTCCCGGTTAGCCGGGAACTTTTCTCAAAGAACAACAGGATGATCGTTAAAGAAAACGAATAACGAAAGCAATGACCTAGAGTTATGTCTTACCCGATTTACGTTGTTTTAGGGGAACGGAATGGGACTATGTCTTATGGCAGAGAGGTTGAGCTTTGCATCATTCTCATTTCCCATTCTCCTTGAACCAAGTGCAGCGTGAATCCGCTTTGGACCTGGCGTTTCTGCGTAAAGTAGTTCACTCGGGTCCGACGCTAGTTGATGTTAGTTAATGACCAATCAGGAAAACCCTAATTCCAGTCGATCCTAAGTGGGAATGGCCAGGATACTTCCGCTACGTGGCAGATGCGAGAAGACCTAGATCGCAAATCCCATAACATTCCATGCGAGTGCCGGGCGGAGCTTTCTAGACACCCTTTCCGATGGACTACTAAGACGTGTCCTGGATGATACTAAGAGGACACGTTACAGATATAAATAGGGAGTGATTGATTGATTAAAGGCCTCTCGATCTAGAAATTTGAAAAGTATGAATATCATCGGGTGGATCTGCAACTATGTGAATGCTAGGAGGATTCACAAGGATTAAGAGGCCAAATTATAAAGAGGAAGAGTCAACGTGTTTAGAAAATTAGTAGTTTGGATGTTCAGGTGATAAAAGAGCATTTCAACTTTAAAGGTATCTTGTAAGGTTTTCTAAACCCTTTTGAATTGAAGTTTTAATGTATTGAATGAATAAAGAAGTTTTAACTTGAGCACTAGGATGTGTTATATGAAACTATAGATGTTTTGTTTTTGCCAAAGAAGTAGTTTTCTTGGAGACTATAATATTTTAGAATTGTGGATGTGTGGTGGATTCTAAAATTTTAACTCAATATCTTAAGATTTTTGTTTTATGGAGGTTAGAAATAGTTAGAGAAGGTGAGAGACTACAAGAGGCATTGATAATTTTCTCCAAATTGGACTCCTTATGTTTGGTTGTAAATTGAAGGATTTTCTAAAGGAGTTCTACACTTTGATAAAGTCATACGTTTTTTCGACACTCCTTTCTTTTCTTTGTATAATGGATTGTTGGAGAAGACTATCTTTGATCAGTGTTCATGTAATAATGGGTGGGGAGTTTGAATGTAACCAATGCATATTTTCCATGTCAGCAGAGTAGCAACAGACAATGTCATAATAAATAATGAGCATTGCACCATTGTCGATAGGTCATACTACCACTAGTAATAAGAATCAAGTAACAGTATGATGAGGGATAATTAATAAGGGCCATGTTGCCTCGTAAGTGGTGCTATTGGAATTACTTTCAATCTGGATTTGAGTGATTATTGGGGACTAGGGATTAGGTGCGGAGCTCTTGAAGGCATGTACAAAATCTGGTGATACTTTGTCAATAGGGAACTTTGGAGTGAGCGGAAAGGAGCACACTAGTCTATTTGCACGGTAATGTTGCAATCCGAATTTGTTGACGGGTTAACGGAATAAGATTTCCTTGTAAATTAGTAAGGTAGAAAGAATTAGTGGTGGTTGTAGGGAAGATCTAAAACCAACCACTCCACCTTGTTTTCAATTTTCATGGAAACTTGCCCATCTAAGTGCGGAAGTCTAGGATGGCTTTTCCATGCTCAAAGAGCCCCATCTTGGTGGAGAGGCAATCCACTTGGTGATTTTCCCTACTGAACTGGACTTTGAATAGGAGGTAGAATACTAAATCTCATCCATGTCTAACTTTGCTAGGTTTTTGAGTCGGAATGGAAGGGATTTGGAAGAAAGAAGGCAATCTTTGATAGGAATTTTCAGATTGGGGATTACAAATTCCAGAATCATAATTGTATCAATACCGAAGGCAAGCTTGTATGAAGTGAGGTCTATTTCCACTTTGAAGAAAGTACGGTAAGCTCAAAATGCTGTTGGAGCTTGCTATCCCAATCTTTCCTATGATGCTCAATCACCTTTTTTAGTATTTTGCAAAGGGTTTGGTTAGTATACTGAGCCACCACGTCTTTGACTTATGGGTAATACTACAATGAAGATTTCTTATGAATTACTATGAAGGATAGAGTCATATGCTTGATGATCTTATTTACAAAATGACTTCCGTGATCACTAACCAATTCAATTAGATCACCATAGTGGGTAAAGATATCTTTGAAGAGGCACTTTGCTACTGCTTGTGTGGAATTATTCGACATTACCTATGCTTTGACTCTCTTGGTGCACTCATCTCTTGTTATCAATATATACTTGTTTTTGGCATAGAATGCCACATGTTCTTTGATAGGCCACCCTTTCTAAAAGGGCTCTAGTTGGATTGGGTAAAGGGGTAATTGATACCAAGAGAGAGGTTGCCCTAGCTGTTGGCATGCATCATACTTCTGGACAAATCTATGGACATTACCATGTAGGCCATCATAACTAGGCTTGCTAGATTTTTTGGATTGTAATATCTATTGCAAAGTGACCTCTATCAATATCTTGATGAGGTTCTCCCATGACAACATCTTTTTCCATATGGAGAATGACATGTTGCAGCACTCTAGATAGAGTTTTGTGGTAGAGCTGAGTAAGGATAACTTCAAAGCGCCCACTCTAGAGAGCCAATCCTTTATGCTGGTCCATCGAAATATGATCTATGACTTAACTTGAGTCCAACAAGACCAGCAATTTCTCATACCACATCTAAGAAGGATTGGGTGTGGGGAAAGCTCAGAATTATCAATTGCTGCATGAAACAGTTGAGTATGTTGAAAGTCATCATTAACTCTGATTGGAGGTTCTCCAAAATCAAGCTAGGAGAGGAAGTTGACTATCACATGCTATGCTTCATGCTTGTGCATGACTTTGAAATCAAATTCTTGAAGTAATAAAATCCATCAGGCTATATATATCGGGGGGTTTACTATATATATCCTCTATATCACATGCATTCAAGGCCTATTTATAAAATATCCTTATTTGTGAATTTTTCTTGAATAAAACATAATCATTTTTATTCACTTTGTAAGTAATCCCTTTATATGATACCTTTTGTATGTAAAAAGTATATAAAAATAGTATTTTTAAAACCCCTTATTTTGAGCTACCATGATACATACATATATTTATGAGTGATCCCCCTGGAGGGAATAGATCATTTCAAGGCATTCCTTTTGTGTTACATGGGGGTCACTACCTTGTTGGAATCCACGATAATGCTATCACCATAGATAATGTGACCCAACAAACCACCACCTTTCATGGCAAAGACACATTTCAAGAGATTCTGACTTGAACTAACTTTACGACATTAGGTGAAAAGGAGTTGAAGATAATGCAAGTGAAGCGAGTGTGTGATGTTGATGAAGACACTAAAGTCATCCAAGGATACCTACATGAAGTTTAGATTCAGGTAGTGCTCGAATATTTCCTACATATCCTACTGAAAAGAAACTCGAGCATTCTTCAACCCAATCCACATTATTGTACATACAAACACACCCTAAGCTGTGATAACAACAGTTTTGGCTTGATTATCATGAGCAAGCTTGACCTAGTTATAACAACTAAATCTATCAAGAAATGAGTATATCTTGTGGCCAACACCCTCATTGAGAATGTTGTCTAAGTAAGGAATGAAGAACATATGTGAAATATTAGACTATTGATCTTATGCTAATCTATACAGATTTAACTTCTTATTTCTCTTGGAATCTATGAAATTGTGTAATATCTACTCTACATGATCTATAGGAGTGATGAAGCCAACTTGGAGAAGTTGATCTAGCTCTTCTTTTGACTAGCTTTGCCATGTGGGGATTCATTCTATATCTATACATGTGGACTAACACAACATTTGGTATGAGGGAAATCCACTATTAGTAAAATTGGGGATCTAGTCCCTTCATCTAAGAGTAATTTTTTTGTTTTCTTTACTAGTTAAATTGATCTTTACTAGTTTTGTTTCTTTCGAGACCAAGATAGATTGTGGTGAGAGCATCCTCATCAACTCTAACGACTTTTTGCATTTCAACTTTCAATTATCTCTCTTGCCTAAGAACATAATTTTTTAAAAATTTGGCTATAGTGCTTGAGTCACTTTTGCCTTGGAGTGTGTATTCTAGATTTATGGATCATCAAGATTTTAGTCTTAGGTTGATTCTGACTCATGGGTAGGGTTGAGTTGGGAGTGCAAGTACTACTGTCTTATCTAGAGCACATCCACAAAAAATGAAAGGATTTCAAGTTGGTATTAACTTTGCCCCAGGAATACAACTTTCTCATCATCATCCATGCTATCTGTCGTATTGATAATTTCTAAGACTACTGGTTGGCAAGCTACTGATGGAGATGGAATTTCTTAAAAGAAGATCCAAATCTTATTGTGATCTTGACAAATAGCTAGCCAGCCACAATCTCAATTTTGAGTGACCCATGCTTGCCGTAGCCAACAGGGTTGTCTGAGCAGCAATAGGTGGTGATTGTGACATGCACCATCCATGTTCAGACTACCAAGGAAATCAGGATTGGCACACTTGCAACCTCCATGGGAACTGATCGAATGATGCTTAGTGGCCGCATTCTTTATTGGTTTTCCATTCAAACTAGGAATAGAGATCTTAGTTCATCAACCCAAAATTTCTACAAGTGGCCACAGTGATGATAATGTTAATTCCATACCCATTATCCACTAGACCAACGTTGATCACTTGATTCTAGAAATGGAGAGAGATGACTAGAATGGCAAAACTAGGGGACAATGGTCTTGATGGGACTACATACATTCCAAACTTCCACTTCTAGGGAGTTGTAGTGAGGGTTGCAACTTTGAACTCTAGTAAAACAAGTTGATCTGGTTGGATCATCTTCAATAAGTGGTCCTTGAAGGCTGGATTCAGTAGATCTCCTAGGAGAATTTTAATGGAAATGGGATCTCATGAATTCTAAGTATCTAGTTTGATTGGAACCTCCCATGTAGAGAAAAAAGCATCAACAATGGTAGCATGTTGATTCCCTTCTACCCTCATGGGTTGTGGCAGCAGTCTATACTTTGATGGTTGCTTCTAGTTTAGAAGATTTCAAACTCAAAAAATGTGGAAATATTTGTTTTGATACCAATGGTTTTGCGTTTCGTTCCTCACTTGAAAATTTTTTTGCAATGGCTATGGACATCTCAATGCTACCAATTCTCTTATTGTCTATGTTACTTCATTGTAGACTTTCTCTTGTTCAACCTAGGAACTTCTTATGGGCTTGTCCTCCTTTACTTTTAGCTTCTTACTTGACTGGGTAACCACATTGACCTCCGACTTTGGGAGCTCTTTGATTTCCATAGTATTGATAGATGGCAACAAAGTTTAGTCTTGACTCTATCGCTTATGAGCATCATACTACTGGGTTTCAAGATACTTAGATCTCCAATGGCCTCCATACATACAAGGAAAACATTGTTTATTTGGGGAATGATAATATTCTCCTCTATTTTCTTGATATCTTCCTCATCTGCAGCATATGCCACGAGACATGCTCTTGTGTATATGTGTTGAGATACCTGCAATGGAGCTTCGGTGTAGAGATGCAGGTTGAGAGAGAGAGAAGATATAGAGACATTATTTGTGGTAGTGAAGAGTGTACCTCAATAATGTTTTAGATAGGTATATGTACTATGTATAGCCTAGCCCTTACGGGTGGAGACACGGCAGTGCCCTTTATCCCAGAAACCTCCCCCCTGAAGGCAATGTGCCCAAAGGTAGAGGAAAAGAATCAAGAAAGTCTAAGTATGTACAAAGTACCTCTCTGATAAAATGATACTTCACTTGTATGTGTTTTGTCTTTGCATGAAAGATGGGGTTCCGTGCTAACATGATAGCACTTTGACTATCACAGTGGAGGATAGGAACCTCTTAGTAATTCCAAGCTCAGCCACTAAACGTGACAACCATAAGTCTTCTTTGCATGCCTCAATGGCAACCACATACTCAGCCTCCATACTAGACAATGCAACATACTTTTGCATCCTAGATATCCAAGAGATAGATCCGCCTATGAAGTTAAACACATATCCTATAGTGGACTTTCTACGGTCTGCATGCCCAGCATAGTCTGTATCCATAAAGCCAATGATAGATGCCTTCTACTTACAAAAGTAGATGCACAAATCCTTTATGTCCTCAAGGTATCTCATAATACCTTTCACTACATCCCAATTCTTCTTGCTAGTGTTTGCCATGTACCTACTAACCACTCCCACTACAAAGGCAATGTCTAGATGTGTAGCAACCATATCATACATCAAATTTCCAATGACTGAAGCATACAGAATCTTGGCCATTTCAGCCTTTTCATCATCAGATGCAGAGTTGTCCTTTGCATTGAGTTTCACATATGGAGGCAATGGAACTCCCATTGATTTCCCCCCTCCATATTGAAATGCTGCAAAATCTTGGATATATACTCCTATTAAGATAGATAGAGTAACCCCTTTGATCTATCTCTGAGTATCTGCATCCTAAGAATATGATTGGCATCACCAAGATCCTTCATGTCAAAGCTGCCATGAAGACTTTGCTTCAACGAATCCAAGGCATGAGTATCCTTGCCAGCAATCAACATGTCATTAACATACAAAACCAAGATAATCAGGCCACCATGTGCTGCCTTCTTGGTGTACAAGTAGTGATCAACTTGACTTTTGTGAAAGCCCTGAGACTGCATGAAAGTATCAAACTTATGATATCATTCCCTCACTGCCTGGTTCAGCCCATACAAACTCTGTTTCAATTTATAGACCATCATCTCTTTGCCTTTAACAACAATACCCTCAAGTTGCTGCATATATATGTCCTGATGTAGATCACCATGTAAGAATGCAGTCTTTGCATCCATCTATATGAGCTCCATATCTTTAGCTACAACCAAGCCCAAAATGGTTCTTAGAGTAGTCATCTTGACTAGAGGAGAGAAGATAGCGTCAAAGTCAATTCCATGTTGTTGCTTGTACCCCTTGCAACCAATCGTGCTTTGTACTTTGGCAAAGAACCTGAAGTGACCTTCATCTTGTAAACCCACTTGCATGGAAGATTTTTTTGCCCTTTAGGTAGCTGCACCAAGTCCCAAGTACAATTTCTATCAAGTCATTCCATTTTTGATAGCATGGCCTTGAACCACTTCTTGGAGTCCGGTCTAGTCATTGCGTCCTTGAAGCATGATGGCTCACCACAATCTATCAACATGACATAAAGTGCAGCATACTACGCACCAGGAACAAACCTATTTGGCTTCCTTGAAGGTCAGGTTGACCTACGTAGTGAAGGTTGCTGGATGGTGGGCCTACAAATTTGCATTTAGAGGTTGCCACCCTGAAATACAAGTGTGTAATTATGCATGTATAGGTTTCTGTCTTGAAATTTCATTATGTTTTCCTAACAGTTCAAGCTATCCTAACTGCATGTTTTTAGGATGAAGCAGTGGTATATCATGGGCAATACCTTGCTGGTCATTTTCAACACCATTTTCTACATTTTCAAGAGTATTTAGAACAAGTATACACTGTTGTCCACTGGGCACTTTCTAAAAGGTACATCCTCCCTGAAAACAACCCTTCTAACTTTCTAAATCTTCTCGGGTTGCTTATGCATGCGATCTCCATGGAAGATGACGTCATTGTTGTGTACTATCTTTCTTTTCTTGGGATACCAAAGTCTATATCCCTTCTCACTCTCGTCACCGTATCCTAGGAATATGCATTTACAAGACTTTGGTTCTAGTTTGCTGTATTCTTCTTTCCATATGTGCACAAAAGCCTCACAATTTGATGAGATCTAAAAATGGGCGGCACTGGCAATGGCACTAGCCGGACCTCATGCATATAACAGATACCTTCGCCACCACCCGGCCTCACAGGCCAGGAGCATCTATAATAACTAAATGCACACTAGATACATCTAATTGAAAGGTGAGAAGGATCAAAGCTTGCACTCGAGAGCTATGGCGGAAGAGCAAGAGCATGAAAGAGAGAGACAAGAAATGGGAACTCCAACTGTCACAATGTGTGACCAGGCCTTCCTTTATTCAAACTGTCACTAAAAGAATAAATAATAAAGTGATGGTGACGGGCGCCCGCCACTTGCAGTGTGCAGTGGCGATGATTGTCAGTGTAGTAATACATGGGCGGCTAGGTGGAGGCGGCTTTACCCCCAACAACCTCCCACTTAAAGGCGAATCTTTCCTAGTGAGGAGTGAAAATAAAAAGAAAAAGACAATACAACATGTAGACATGTACAACAGGATGAGGAAAGACATCATCTCATCCCACACCCATCAACCTCCTTAGGAAGGCAAAGCGCTCTGTAGAGAGGCTTTTCGTGAGCAGATCTGCAGGATTCTGGTCAGTCGAGATCTTGACAAGATCAACAGCAACGACCCCACGTATGAAGTGATACCTCACCTCAATGTGTTTCATCTTCACAATGGAAGACCGGATTCTTGGCTAACTGAATAGTACTCATAGAATCTGAATGCAGTGTAGGGATAGAAACAATACCAAGGTCAGTAACCAAATGACCAAACCAAATGGCCTCCTTGCAAGCCTCATTGGCTGCAACATACTCGGCCTCTATAATAGAAAGGGTCGTGCATTTTTGCACCTTGGACATCCAAGAAACATCACCTCGAGCATAGGTGAATACATAGTCGGAAGTGGACTTCCTACTATCTGCATGTCCTGCATAATCAGAGTCAGTGTACCCCACGAATCCTATATCTTGGCTGCCATAGCATATGCACATATTTGCAGTGCCCTTGAGGTACCTCATGATACCCTTCAGGACATCCCAAATCTTCTTGCCAGGTGTAGCCATATAGCATGCCACAACACCAACTACAAAGGCAATATCTGGATGAGTGGCTATCATGGGATACTGGTGCGCAGATCGGTCGCTGTATGCTCACGTAGTGAATCCCGGTGTCGAAGGGTTTCGAAAGCAATGTCGCAACTTCAGAAGTCCTTGTTAAATTTCAGGATAGAAGATCAATCAAGTGTGACATTTACAACCTTAATCAACATCAACAGCTTCAGTTTTCACAAAGGAATCAATTCTGATTTAATAACCAACTGGTTATTCAAAAATTAAAGTTCTTCACGTCCCTTCTTGCTATTTCAAAAAGAATTTCGCTGGTTGGTACTGTTTAAGAAACACCAAGATAATTTGTATACAGAAGACTGGACTCTTGATATTTCAGAGAGAAACAACAATCTTATTCAAATAGGGTAGCATTCCAATTCTGTAATCAAATTGTCTTGGAGAAGTTTACAAAGAAGAGCTCAATGGATTCCTGAATGCCTAATAAACATTTGAAAGCTCATATTTTGAATTCTGCACAGCCTGAATTCTGTAGACCAGGGTCTCTAATCGAACCTTTGTCATCATCAGCAAACGCACATCTTTAGCGAAAATTGACATGTCTGTCACCCTCTCTGAATGGCTTCGGAGCAAATTTCGCAAAGCTGTGTTTATGTGTAGTATCTGTATGTGACAGTTGGACGTAGTTCATAACATATATAGCTTTTATTCACAGCTATTTGCCTTCTCACAACCAATGCAGGATCTGAACTGTACATTGTGATGGAAGAGACATCCAACTGGGGTTGCACCTTCCCTGGTAAACGGATGACTATATCATACACCACATGCTCATCCCTAAGGTGACGGCCCTGGAAGCTTATTGGAATCAAGTCTCCCAGAAACAGATGTTGGAGCAAGGCGTACTGGAGGGGCCGAAGGTTCAGCAGGGGCAACAGCAACCGAAGAGTGTGTAGTTGGAAGGGCCATTAGGCGTGCACTCTCAAGAGAAGGACTCGATGGGCTTGAAAGATTAGACTGTGATAAACTTGGCTGAAGTATTGCAGATAAGGGCACAGTTGGGGTGCAAAAGGTGTTGGCTGGGAAAAGTTAAACTGATCAAAATTATGAGGATATGGAGGCCGTGTTCCCTGATCACGAAGATCGTTATTGCAGGTGTTTCAGCATACTCCGATTGGCAAAAAAAAAAATAAATTCTTTTCGTCTCCAGCTTCTTTGCTTTATCATACATCTGTCTTTCTGTGAATTGCCCCTCATCGTCTTCAGCTTCCCTTCTCCTCTGTTCCCAACGCAGAACTCGCCTTATTGGTTTTTCCTCCATTTCATTCCTCAACTGTCGCTTCTAAGTCCTTTATTACCTGCATCTTCTTCGTCAATCCTCGACCTCTACTGTTGATGCATCGTCGTTGCAGCTTCTCGTTCTCGTCAGATTTATGAAGGAGAATTGAAATCAGAGTAAATCCCACTGCTCTTGACGGTAAATAGTCTAATCCTGCACACGAAACATTGCAATTTCTTCCTTGTCTTCTGTCAGTAGTATTCCTTAAAATGCACCGAATCAGGATTACAATTTTGAAGCTCTTGTTTGACTTTGTATGGAGAAGACAGGATCGAATTTAGTTTTGTTTCTTCATCCTCGCTTCAAAGACTTGTCCGATCCGAGGACCTCCTCCACCTTTTTCCTGATGTCGCAAGGCACGGACATCTGGTTCTGCTGCTGCTTTTTCTCTGAGCTTGCCTGTGGTTAACCGCGGACAATAGACAAGACAACGCCCTTTCTATTGCAGCCTCTTCCATCCTCCCGATCCCAAACATCTTCGTTCCTTCTCATTTCTCTATTTTTCCCAGTTCAGAAAAATTCCGCCATCACCAGCATAATTCCTCCCTGTCGAGTCGCAGAGTATCATCTATCCTTTTCCTCCTCTATTTCAGTCCTCGTCTCTTTTTCAGGCTCTCCTTTTTTGCTTTTCCCTCCCTCTTTAGCTTTTTTTAAAAAAAATCCCTCCTTAGCCTCCTCCTTCCGTGTTTTCTTTTTCCCTTTTGTTTCTCCTCAAATTAGTTTTCCTCCTAGAACCAGAAAAAAAACCCCTCCAAGGAAAAGTAGCCCCAAAGTAGCCACGTCACAATATTCTGATCCTGCGGAGAGTGTCTTCCTACTTGACCTTGAAGTTTTTCATCATGAATTGCGGTACTCAAAACCTCATTGCCCACCAAAAGAAGAATTCTCCCGATCAAGGAATCCCCAATTTAGCTTTTTTCTTGTCCTCAGAAAAGCAGCCCTACCAAAACAGCAATTGATGCCGTTGAGCCCCTGCATGTCTCATAGAATGTAGGAAGTTTATGTAGCCTAAAAAATTCATTCACACTGTGTATCTGCCTGCAGATTTCAGACATCCCCTTGCCTAGTACTTCAACATAACCCACAACTCTTTCAAACACTTTCTTTTGGCTGCATTATTGCTTGCCATATACAGTATGTTTGGCATCCAATCTTACATTCAATTCTGCTGAAAAGGTGCAACCACATCGATGTTTTGTTTGCCCCTCTTCATCTTCTCAAAGAAGTCATGAGATTCCCACATATACTCATACTTATCACCCTGATTCTCCATTGAGCATAATGCGAAACTCCCGTGAACTGTTGATCAAAACCTCCTCATCTAAATTGACTGACCACTTGGCAAGGCATGCCAATTAGAACATTATTGATAAGTTCCTCTTGCTCCAAACCCTTCTTCACTTTATTACCCACGCAGAACAAAAGTACAAACACAACAACTAAATATGTACAAAGTATCAAATCACACGCACAACTTTTGGGTGGTTTGCACACCTCGAATGCGTAGCAATACGACATCCACCCCCTCTAATCCTGCGCATCCTCCGGATGGGCCAACTACCCATGATCATTATCATCAAGATCCACAAACAGATCAATCTCTTCGTTATGCATTTCCGGTAGATCAACAAGATTATCTGTCATATCATCTGTTTCTTCCATTGGAATTTCTTCTCGTTGTTCTTCTCTTGAAAATTCTTCCAATGCATATTCCTCATCATCTCTTTTCTTGAAAATCTTGATTCTTTTTCCAGCAATAGGCACTCTAAGCACTGTCCCATCCAATTCAGTCAGCTCATATGTTGCATTATCAAAGACATGTCTGACTATGTACGGCCCAAACCATCTTTTCACCATCTTCCGAAGTACAGTATGCTGATTTTCAAGGCTGCTATCAAAGACCAATATCCAATCTCCCTCTTCTATTGCTCTAGGCCGCAAGCGATGCCTGTTGTCAAACCTGTCCTTGTTCCTTAGTCTAGCAACTTTCAACCTGTCAATAGCTAGCTGAATATCCTCTGGTCTCCTCTCCAACTGTCGAATCCGAAGAGCTAAGAGCTCTTCTCTCGTCAAATCCTCCTGCCAAGGTAAAACTGACCAAGTCAAAGCACAAGTCTCAATCGGCATAACAGGTTTCTGACCATACATCAACTCTGCAGGCATATATCCTGTTGTAACACTATGAGTCGTACGATCAGCCCACAAAGCAAATGGTAGAAGTCTCGGCCATTCTCCAATCCGTCCTCTGCATGCTTTGGCTAATGCTTTCACTATCGGCGGATGCCCTCTTTCACTCTTCCCATTTCCCTCTGGATTATATGCTGTGGTTAGAGTCAACTTGATTCCTAGCTGAGAGAAAAACTCCCTAGCTTCATCTGCATCTAATTCACCACGATCCGCAGTGATCTTACCCACACAACCATACCTGCAGAAAATTTCCTCCAATAAGAACTTACACACTGCACTAGTGGTCTTCGTTCTCAAAGATCTGCCCTCAACATGATTGGTAAGATCCTCTCTAGCCAAAACAATGTACCTCAACTGCCATAGACCCATAGGCATGGTAACCAAATCAACTACCCACTTATAATGAATGCATAGCGGATAGGTCGGATGAAGCTCATCTCGATGACGCACTACTGAATACATCTGGCAATCTCTGCAAGTCTCAACAAAGTGAGAAACATCTCTATACATGCCTTTCCACCAATATTTCTCCTTGATTTTCTCATAAGTAGCCCATACTCCTCTATGACCAGCCCAAGGACTCTCATGAAACTCCCCCATCACCTGTAACTGTGTCCCTCTATCACAGACAACCCGCAAAGGTAATCCGCCTCTTTTCTTTGGATGCTTCCAAAGAAATCCATCCTTGAGAAAATAACCATAGGCTTTCCTTCTGATCTTCTTGAACTCTTCATCTGTCCATTCATCTCTTTTGCTTAGTGTACTAAGGTACCTGCCAATCTGCAACCAATCTCCAACATAGAGTTCTTCTGTGAAAGCCACAATATCATAGACATGACAAACATGATAAACCATAGTGGCTGAAATTTCTGCATCATCCTCTTCTGCAAGTAGAGTCTCCTCATCATCATATCTGGCTCTAGACAGCATATCTGCCACCACTGGATTATCTTTCCCTGCTATGTGTTTAAATTCCGGATTTAATGACTTGATGTATGCAATCCATCTCAACATGGCTATATCCGGAGTAGAGCAACTCGTGATCATGCCAATCAATGGCAAGCAATCTGTCTCTACCACAACTGAAGCTCCAATAGCTGAGGTATGTAATCATGAAGGACCTTATGCATGGCATTCATCATATGCGCAACAGAATTAGTGGCAGCTTGAGGCAAGGTTCACATCCTGACAAGCCCAATAGGAGTTCTCATGGTGGTTATGTCCCTGCTTTCCAAAGCCAGCTGAAACTGATCATATCCTGAATACAAATCACCCAAAGAATAGATGGCACGTCCAGCAAATGCCTCTGCAAACTCATCCACAACTAGACCTATACCAACATTCCTGATAGTAACTCTGTTCACTGGCTGCATGTCCTGAATAAATCGGAGAGTACCATTCTTCTTTGGAACTGTAAACCACATGTTTGAGTATGGTGCAGATGAAGGCTCAAGGATTCCCATCTTGATTTTCTCATTCAATAAATCAATCAGCTTTGGCAAGTGTGCTTTAGGCACTGGAATAGGTCGGAGATTCCATGGGTTATGAGGAATAGTAAAAATGACTATAGGAGCAACAATATCAGGATTCACACATCCAATCTCATGTGGGAAAAAAGCAAATCCCCTTCCATGGCGCTCAAGCATCTCCTGAAAGCATTGCTTCTCTATGGTTAACAAGAAATCACCATTTCCAATTTTCAATTCAGCAAGAGTCTCTCTGAAAATTTATGACCAATATGCTCCGGATTCCTCAAAATTTGCTGTTTAGCAGCCCTCTCTATTTGCTGATCACTGTCAGGTGGAAGCGGTACAACAACCGACTTCACCTTCTTATCCACAGTTTTGTATTTCGTGTCAACCCTGGCTTCATTATGCTCTTCTGCATTACATAAACCTTGCTGTAAATCAGCAATTCTGCACTCCAATGGCTGAATATTCTCAGCCCTCTGCTCTATGGACTGCATAGGAACAGCCCCAAACTCTGAATGCTGAAATATTTCAGCAGTAAACTCTGTTGGCTGAAAATTTTCAGCCCTCTGTCTCTCTGAAAGCTGATCATAACCAGCTGGAAACTCTGTTTGCTGAATTTCTTCAGCACTCAACACTCTTTGCTGAGTTACCTCAGCCTCTGACTCAATCTGTGACATAAAATCTGCAATTTCATGAAACATGTCCAGGGACTGCACTAATACATTACCGTGACAATTCAGCATATCAGTTTTCAGCATATCTCCCATCTCTGTCATCGTATCTGCACAAATCACACTGTCATACATCCCATCTATGTGCTCATCATCCTCCAAAATTCCTGCATTTTTCAAATTTTTCTTCCTCCTGCATATATACTGCCTGGCAGCTCTAGGCAACCTAGAAGTCTTCTGATAACTCATTGAACTGTTTGCTGAAATCCCAACATAACCGGAGGAGAAAACACTGCTGCCAGGAGGCGAGAACTCCAATCTCCTCTCCTCTGTACCACCGTCGTCTCGCGAAACGGCGGTACCTAATGAAAACCCGAATCCCTCACAGTGGGCAAAGGTACATCTTTGAGAGTATCTCTGTTTCTAACATGGTTCACACATACAGTCATAAACTGAACTGCTCTCATACCATCTTTACTGCGAATCCATGCATAAGCAGATCCATCATCCATGACCTTTGTTTCCATGCGCATCTCTGTAATGAATGGCTGACCAAGAATTATGGGATAAGAGCATGAATCCTGCACAAAGAAATGAAAATCCTCCTCTACATCACCAATAGAAACCCTGACACTAGGACAAGCAGCATATAAATCACCTGCAGTGTTATTGGCGGCTCTCATACGCCACCCATGCTCTACATCCATAGGCCATCTGTTACTCTCATAAACTCCATGAACTATGAGATTAATCTCTGAACCATGATCAACCAATGCAACATAAGGTACCTGTTTCTCTCCAATCTTTACCATCGTCTCTGTAGTTGCCCTAGCCCAATGGCTCCGTGAAAAATGACTACGCGGTATCATGACAGGCTCATCAATTTTAGCATAATGCATAGGCTGAACCCTCTTCTCTACCTGCGGAAAAACAGAAGCATTATCAACCATAACTTCATCCTCATCCTCATCCAACTCCCCAATCAAAACTCCCTGTGTATCAGTGGTAGACAATGCATGTCTTTTCCTCTTCAAGACCTCCTGAAACTGATCCTGAAACTCTCTTTTTGAGATGCCCAAAATCTCAGAAATAGTGAAAATCACCTCACTGCCAAGTATCTTATCATTAAAGATTTTCTTCATGTCTGTAGATGTCTCAATATCGGACATCAATCTGAATCCTGGCTGCTTTCTCTCTCTAAGCTCTTGCCTCTTTTCTCTCTTTTGAGCATCCTCCATCTGTCGATCTGGCCCTGATCTTGAAGACGGTCCTGCAGTAGGTGGAGTAACAAATTCACCCCCTCTAGTCTTCTTAGCTGCACTTGGATTTTCTTCATCTCTCTTACGCTTCTCCTCAACAAGTACATCTGCACCATGAGACTTAGCCAAATAAGCATAAATAGAATACCTGTCAACAGGCGAGTCCCAACCTGTCTCTGTTCTGATGCTAGAGCCTGCACTAGTCAAAACAATTTGCTGAATTTTCCCCTTGTTTGCAGTCTCCATAGCATAAGTCCATAGCGCGGACTGAGTCTCTGATCCTTTCTCAATCTGTACTCCATATGCAGAAGCATCACCTCTAGCTATCACATAAGAAGTACGCGCAGCCATGTCCTCCACTAACTTCTTCATTCCACCTTTACCAAAGTTGGTAGCAAGTGGAGCTCCTGTCTCAGTCAACCAAATCTTACCATCTTGCCCCCAATATACCAAATTCTGCCTCCTTGCATCCTGGAAAGAGTCACAATCCCTGCAATGCTGATGCTCCGTACTATCACACCAAATACATCTCTGATCTCTCCTAGGTACACTAGGAGCACTCCTAGGTGCAGTAGGAGCGCTAGAAGAAGCAGTAGGCGCAGTCGAAGCAAACTGCTCCTTCAACTTTCCCACCAACTCCGCTTTGACTGACTCCAGTGTCAAATCTGTGATGCCTTTGATTATGTCATCAAGAGAGGTAGGCACCGATGGAGCGGATGGTTTTGGAGCAGAAGGTGTAGGCATCGGTCGTGGAACAGGAGGAATAGGTGGAGTAGAAACAGTAGGCACTGGCATAGGCCAAGAAACTGGCTGAGGAGGAGAAGAAATAACAGGGATAGAAGTAGGCATAGGAGCTGATGATGGTGTAGGTGTCATGGAACCATTCTGTAGGCGAGTCTTCCATATCCTCCTCTTGGTCAAAGTCAAGACTGCATCCTGAGCATCCTGCTAATCAGTTTTAAGACCCATAGGCTTCGTGCGATCTTCAAGAAGCTCAGCCAATTCTTCTTGAAGAGCAGGATCTGCAGCTTGTAAGAAAAGCTCAACTTTTTCAACATCCAATGCTCTTTGTTCAATGGCATCAAGCTGACTATACCTCTCTTCGAATTCTCGAATCAACTCCGAAGCAGCGAGACCTTTGTTTGGCATGTAGACCCACTCTCGGAATGACCGCCGAGTAGCCATACCAAAGTCCTCAAGGAAGTATTCTTCTTTCAGGGCCTTCTTAAAATCTTGCCAATGTGTATTTTGAATAAAAAGATCAGTCACTTTTGTCCTCAAAGCAGGTGTGACAAGACGAAGGAAGTACTTACTCATAAGTCCAGCAGGAACTCCAAAAAACCCCATCTTGATCTCATATGTCTTCAAATATGCTGAAACATTACGCCCGTCAAATAGCTTCTTCTCATTCTCAACTGCTTCAATAGCCTTAGTCGCGCTGTTTGCATTCTCCTGCTCCGAATAGAGTTGCCTTTGTTGAGACAACTGCTGTTGATGCAATTGTTGTTGCTGCTGCATATACAATTGTGTTTGCTGATTTTGGAGCTGCATATACATGGACATATTCTGCAAAATCTGCTTTAGATCCTCTGTTGAAGTACTTGACGCAGCAGTCATTGATGGAGCTGAAGTAGAGGCAGCTGGAATTGTAGAAGAAGCTGAAATAGAGGCTGAAGTATCTTCCATCCTGAAATTTCTGCGACGCTTTCACGTCAGGTTCACCAAAGATGTCGAAGGGTTTCGAAAGCAATGTCGCAACTTCAGAAGTCCTTGTTAAATTTCAGGATAGAAGATCAATCAAGTGTGACATTTACAACCTTAATCAACATCAACAGCTTCAGTTTTCACAAAGGAATCAATTCTGATTTAATAACCAACTGGTTATTCAAAAATTGAAGTTCTTCACGTCCCTTCTTGCTATTTCAAAAAGAATTTTGCTGGTTGGTACTGTTTAAGAAACACCAAGATAATTTGTATACAGAAGACTAGACTCTTGATATTTCAGAGAGAAATAACAATCTTATTCAAATAGGGTAGCATTCCAATTCTGTAATCAAATTGTCTTCAAGTTGTCTATATGAGCTCCAGAATTTTACAAAAGATTCATGGTTCATATTTCAGCATCAGTCTAAATAGGCATTGGGTCATTGATCTTTAGTCGATGGAGAAGTTTACAAAGAAGAGCTCAATGGATTCCTGAATGCCTAATAAACATTTGAAAGCTCATATTTTGAATTCTGCACAGCCTGAATTCTGTACACCAGGGTCTCTAATCGAACCTTTGTCATCATCAGCAAACGCACATCTTCAGCAAAAATTGACATGTCTGTCACCCTCTGTGAATGGCTTCGGAGCAAATTTCGCAAAGATGTGTTTATGTGTAGTATCTGTATGTGACAGTTGGACGTAGTTCATAACATATATAGCTTTTATTCACAGCTATTTGCCTTCTCACAACCAATGCAGGATCTGAACTGTACATTGTGATGGAAGAGACATCCAACTGGGGTTGCACCTTCCCTGGTAAACGGATGACTATATCATACACCACATGCTCACCCCTAAGGTGACGGCCCTGGAAGCTTATTGGAATCGAGTCTCCCAGAAACAGATGTTGGAGCGAGGCGTACTGGAGGGGCCGAAGGTTCAGCAAGGGCAACAGCAACCGAAGAGTGTGTAGTTGGAAGGGCCATTAGGCGTGCACTGTCAAGAGAAGGACTCGATGGGCTTGAAAGATTAGACTGTGATAAACTTGGCTGAAGTATTGCAGATAAGGGCACAGTCGGGGTGCAAAAGGTGTTGGCTGGGAAAAGTTAAACTGATCAAAATTATGAGGATATGGAGGCCGTGTTCCCTGATCACGAAGATCGTTATTGCAGGTGTTTCAGCATACTCCGATTGGCCAAAAAAAAAAAATTCTTTTCGTCTCCAGCTTCTTTACTTTATCATACATCTGTCTTTCTGTGAATTGCCCCTCATCGTCTTCAGCTTCCCTTCTCCTCTGTTCCGAACGCAGAACTCGCCTTATTGGTTTTTCCTCCATTTCATTCCTCAACTGTCGCTTCTAAGTCCCTTATTACCTCCATCTTCTTCGTCGATCCTCGACCTCTACTGTTGATGCATCGTCGTTGCAGCTTCTCGTTCTCGTCAGATTTATGAAGGAGAATTGAAATCAGAGTAAATCCCACTGCTCTTGACGGTAAATAGTCTAATCCTGCACACGAAACATTGCAATTTCTTCCTTGTCTTCTGTCTGTAGTATTCCTTAAAATGCACTGAATCAGGATTACAATTTTGAAGCTCTTGTTTGACTTTGTATGGAGAAGACATGATCGAATTTAGTTTTGTTTCTTCATCCTCGCTTCAAAGACTTGTCCGATCCGAGGACCTCCTCCACCTTTTTCCTGATGTCGCAAGGCACGGACATCTGGTTCTGCTGCTGCTTTTTCTCTAAGCTTGCATGTGGTTAACCGTGGACAATAGACAAGACAATGCCCTTTCTATTGCAACCTCTTCCGTCCTCCCGATCCCAAACATCTTCGTTTCTTCTCATTTCTCTATTTTTCCCAGTTCAGAAAAATTCCGCCATCACCAGCATAATTCCTCCCTGTCGAGTCGCAGAGTACCATCTATCCTTTTCCTCCTCTGTTTCAGTCCTCGTCTCTTTTTCAGGCTCTCCTTTTTTGCTTTTCCCTCCCTCTTTAGCTTTTTTTTAAAAAAATCCCTCCTTAGCCTCCTCCTTCCGTGTTTTCTTTTTCCCTTTTGTTTCTCCTCAAATTAGTTTTCCTCCCAGAACCAGAAAAAAAACCCCTCCAAGGAAAAGTAGCCCCAAAGTAGCCACGTCACAATATTCTGATCCTGCGGAGAGTGTCTTCCTACTTGACCTTGAAGTTTTTCGTCATGAATTGTGGTACTCAAAACCTCATTGCCCACCAAAAGCAGAATTCTCCCGATCAAGGAAGCCCCAATTTAGCTTTTTTCCTGTCCTCAGAAAAGCAGCCCTACCAAAACAGCAATTGATGCCGTTGAGCCCCTGCATGTCTCATAGAATGTAGGAAGTTTATGTAGCCTAAAGACTTCATTCACACTGTGTATCTGCCTGCAGATTTCAGACATCCCCTTGCCTAGTACTTCAACATAACCCACAACTCTTTCAAACACTTTCTTTTGGCTGCATTATTGCTTGCCATATACAGTATGTTTGGCATCTAATCTTACATTCAATTCTGCTGAAAAGGTGCAACCACATCGATGTTTTGTTTGCCCCTCTTCATCTTCTCAAAGAAGTCATGAGATTCCCACATATACTCATACTTATCACCCTGATTCTCCATTGAGCATAATGCGAAACTCCTGTGAACTGTTGATCAAAACCTCCTCATCTAAATTGACTGACCACTTGGCAAGGCATGCCAATTAGAACATTATTGATAAGTTCCTCTTGCTCCAAACCCTTCTTCACTTTATTACCCACGCAGAACAAAAGTACAAACACAACAACTAAATATGTACAAAGTATCAAATCACACGCACAATTTTTGGGTGGTTTACACACCTCGAATGCGCAGCAATACGACACCGGAAGGTCCCCAAGAACAATGAACTCTACTTTTTGCACAAATTACAATGTAAAAAGCATGAACGACAAGAGCAAGAGACCAATTGGGTTCAATCTCCCCCATGCCTTGTGTGAGTGCTTCACAAAGCATGTATTTTATGTATATTCCATCTTCATGCTCAATAATAGCCCAATTTACAAAAATATATCAAGCTTTTAGCTTTTGAGTTTTCTTTTACAAAAATAGAAATAAAGCTAATGGACGGTGCCCAAAGAGTCTGGCACGCCCAATACAATGTCCCAAATAGAAATAACATATCCGTGCGCATATGTACATACAAAATAATGATAAATAATCGATGCCTCAATAGACATGACAAAATATAGGCGTGGCACCTATCAAAATATAATCCATAGGTCAAATACTCGCTAGACTCCAATGCTTTCCTCCACCACTGCTGCTATCTCTACACATCAACTGAAGCATTCACAATCGTTAGTAAAATAATACAATTAAACCGACAAAAGTGAATACCTAGCAGCCTTTAGCTACATAAATAAATCAACTGGTTAGAAATAAATCCTAACCTTAATTTATTACGAGTGCGCACTCTAAACTCATAAACGTTTATTAATTTAATATGCATTTTGCAGAATCACCCGCTATGGAATCACCCATGTACACACTAAATTAATGAAACGCCCGAAAAGGACAGGCGTTCCCATCAACTTCTCGCACAAAGAATCCACTTTGTGTATGAGCCCCGGTCATCAAAGTTTACGGAATCCACCGTAAAACCTCACGGAATCCACCGTGGCACGGAATCCACCGTGAAATATGCCTCCTGGCATCATACCCCCGGGGTGGGATAACAATTGACCTCAATTACTATTAGCTCAATGTGGAGCTAACAGAGTGGGGAAAGCGTTTAAGTCTCTAGCGTGCATCCATTGTGTTTCCTCTACAGGATGGTTCTTAAATTTAACTAAATATCTAGAATACCTTCGGCCAGTTCTAGTGGTCATAAAGTCAGTGTCTATGATAGCTTCTGGTTCAAGTATTTCAGTCTCTTCCTCTAATAAAGGTGGGTTTTCATAAACAGGGTGGACAGGTAATTGGCCTCTAAATGGTCTCAATAAACTAATGTGAAATGTATTGTGAATTTTCCAATGAGATGGTAATTCTAACTTGAATGCATTGTCATTAATTTTATGAATGATTCTAAATGGTCCATAGAATCTAGGAGCTAGTTTGACAACTGGATGTCTATCTACACTTTGCAGTCTACGTTTTTCTATTCTCAGCCAAACATAATCATCAACTTTGAAATTCATGGCTTGTCTTTTCTTGTTGGCTTGTTTGGTATATGATTGCTGGGCTTTAGCAATCATATCTTTAACCTCATCAAATATACTGTTATGCATACTAGCAATATCATCAGCACTCTGAATTCTATTAGACAAAGATGCAACAGCTGTAGATAATCTATATCCATAAATGACTTCAAACGGTGCTTTCTTTGTAGATGTGTGCGGTGTATTGTTATATGCAAACTGTAATAAATGAAAATGAGTGTCCCATGTCTGAGGTTTAGAGATAGTATATGCACGTAAAAGATCTAGAATGGTGTTGTTTGTGGCTTCTGTTTGTCCATTAGTTTCTGGATGAAATGCAGATGAGAAATCAATCTTTGTGCCTAGATTAGCAAACAATGTAATCCAAAAATTGTTACAAAATCTAGAATCACGATCTGAAATGATAACCTTTGGCAATCCATGGTTAGTAAAAACAGTTTTCAAAAACAATTGTGCTGCTTGTGATGCTGTTAAAGTTTTCTTACATGGAATGAAATATGCTTGTTTACTAAATCTATCTACAACTGTCCAAATCATATCATGGTTAGATTTAGTATTAGGTAAACCAGTAATGAAATCCATAGAGATTTGTTCCCAAGGTTTAGATGGAATAGACAAAGGCATAAGTAATCCATACTGTTTACATGATGTCTCTTAATTCTTTGACAAATCAAACATTCAGAAACGAAGTTAGATACATCTGCATCCATATGCGGCCAATGAAAATCTTCAGTTAACATACGTAAGGTAGATATGATACTTCTATGACCTTGATATGGGGGACAATGAATTTCATTCAAAACAAAAGATCGGAATGAAATGGTAACACACAATCTCTTTTCATAAAACATAAATCCATCATTATATGAGAATGAATCAACAGGAATGAAATTATTTTGAACTAATTTATTCCAATCAGAATGAAAAGTAATATCCTGGTGATATGTATCTTTCATAGCAATCAAAGAATCAAAAGATATGACAGAAATATTATGAATGGCAGGTCTTCTACTCAATGCATCAGCCACTACATTTTCTTTTCCAGGTTGGTATTGAATGATAGGATGAAAACTTTGAATAAAGGAAGCCCATTTGATATGACGGTCAGAGATTTGAGATTGGCTAAGTAAATGTCTAATACTTTGCTGATCGGTCTTTATCATAAATTCTGAACCCATTAAGTAGTGTTTCCACTGTCTTAATGCTTGTACAACTGCTAATAGTTCTTTGTCATATGTGGAATATTTCAGCTCAGAAGGTTTCAGCTTACAACTAGAATATGCTATAGGATGATTGTCTTGCATAAGTACGGCTCCTATTCCTGATCCACTAGCATCGGTCACTACTAGAAAGAATGGTCTATTAAAGTCAGGCAACTGTAGAACAGGGGCATTGGTTAATGCATGTTTTAGTAAGTCAAAGGATTTCTGTTGATTTTCGGTCCATTGATAAACTATTCCTTTCTTCAGAAGTTTGGTTAATGGTAAAGCAAGTAATGAAAAATTACGTATAAACTTCCTATAGAAACTAGCAAGACCAAGGAATGAGTGTAACTCATGCACGTTTTTAGGAACAGGCCAATTCAATATTGCATCAATTTTCTTAGGATCAACTTTAATTCCATCAGATGATACAATATGACCTAAATACTCAATTTCTGTCTTAAAGAATTCACTCTTTTCAGGATTTGCATACAGTTGATTTTCTTTCAATAACTGAAAAACCAATGACAAATGCTCATAATGTTCTTTCTCATTTTGACTAAACACCAAAATATCATCAAAGAAAACAATTACACAATACTGATATTTCAAAAAGATACGATTCATCATTCTACTAAAGGTAGCAGGTGCATTAGTCAATCCGAATGGCATGACTAAAAATTCGTAATGACCAAACTGTGTTCTGAATGCAGTCTTGAATATGTCAGATTTATCTAGCCTCACCTGATGATAACGAGACTTAAGGTCAATTTTACTAAATATAGAAGATCCTTGCAGTTTGTCCATAAGGTCATCAACTCTAGGAATAGGATACCTATTTTTTACAGTGATCTTATTTAAAGCTCGGTAGTCAATGCACATATGATAAGTATTATTCTTTTTCTTGACTAACAATACAGGTGCACCGAATGGAGAACTGCTAGGTCGAATCAAACCTCTATTTAGTAATTCCTCAACTTGACTCTGGATTTCTTTTTGCTCTATCTGGTTATGCCTATATGGTGCTTTGCAAGGTGGTTGTGTGCCAGGGATCAAATCTATCTTATGGTATTCTGGACGTGAAGGAGGTAAACTTGGTGGTAGGTCTTCTGCAAAACAATCCTTAAAATATGCAATAAATTCCTTATGCCTAGGGTGCATATGATTTTCCTTTACTTGCAATTCATTCACCCAAATGAGATAGGATTTACTACTCTTGCGTAATGTACGTTTAGCTTGAGTATGCGAAAGCAGTGGAAAAACATTAGATGCATGCATACCATATAATGTAATAGATTTTCCTTGAAAATTAATATTCATTGTGTGTGTAGAATAATCTATATCTGGGTTATGCTGGTGTCGCCAAGGCATACCTAAAATAATGTCACTCGACTGTAATGGAACAACTAAGAAATTTCTTCTTTCAATGTATGAACCAATTTGAATCTCTAAGTCTTGCACTTCGTGTGTACCATTATACCTAGTGCCTAAAAATGCAGGTTTTATGCGATAATGCGTAGGTACAGTCTGTAATTTCAATTCCTTTACCAATTTCGCTGAAATAAAATCATGAGTACTACCATCATCATGCAAAATAGTCTTTTCCTTTCCATTCACCAAACATTTCATAGTCAATAAAGAATGTGAAGTAGGCATACCTGGTAAAGTATCGGAAATAGTAGTAGTGTCGTCCTCATCTTCAGTGAAATTAGGCATATCCTCATGTTCGTCTTCGTACATGGCTCCAAGATAGTTGATATGAGCTGGTGGCTTCTTTGAATGACAATTTGCTGCTAGATGTCCAGGCTGGTGGCATTTATAGCATACTATTGGCTTGGCTTTGGTTACATTATTTGCAATAGCGAGGAGTCTAGGTACATTTGGATTTGGCTGTGGAATAGGCTTAGGATTTGGATTGACATTGGATGGTAATGCAGGTGGTTTAGCCCAATTCTTGCGGAAAGTTGATGAAGAGAAACGACCTGGATTAAATCTTCTAAAATTGGAATTGAATTGCTTAGATCCATAATTACCATTGGCTTGGAATTGCTGTTGATGGACCTAAAAACGGGCCGGCACTGGCTCATGCACTAGCCGGGCCTCGTCACTACGCACAAGACAACCCCTCGGCCTCGCGGCCAGGAGCGTCTATCAAAATCTCTGCCTTCCTAAACATTGCGTTTGTATACGTTGTAGTCCAACTGATCCTAACCCAATATGACTCCTCAGAGGGAGTCCCTTTCACATAGCCAAAAGGCTCGAATCACATACACATGGGGTTCCTCCTACGGCTAAATGCCGTCAACACTCTACGACTCTCCTACACCTTGGGGATTGGCCCCTCAGTGCGTCGCTCAACATCTAGACATTTCGCACAAAAGTCGCTCAAGGTACCAAATAAGCGTGTCCAGGAATGTACCATTGTCCTTACTTCTCTTTCCCCTGGCCCCACGACTACCTACAGCATGGGTACCTCACTGCCTCTCATCGTAGGTCATGTTCTAATAAACCAATTGCAATGCATGTCCAGGAGCTGGTCACTGATACTTTTAAATTCTTTTTCATGCTCCATGCATTTGGTGGATGCCTAGTGCTCAAACATTTAGCAAAATAGTATCATGCACAAGTGCAAAAACATTCCTTTAATGGTTTCCAACTACCGTTCATGCTTCGTTGCATGGGCTTAGCACCGAGGTGATCCTCGTGCTACTTAGCTCTTAATTTTAATCATCATCCGTCCTAAATGCTATGCATAGAGACCAGCAACTTTCCCATCATTTCACACGGCATTTAGACATATTTCAACTCCTCTACCCTTCCCCGTTTAAATATTGCATCGTTGCATAGGTTTATAGGGTATTTTATCATCATTTTATGTGAAAAAACCGGAAAAAGACACACTAGAACAAGAAAGTGGGGTTGAACTGAGGCAAATCCTCATGCTTCAGTCCCCACAAACATTCACACACATTGTTCTTATTTATCCTTATTTTTCAAAACCCAAAATGTATTTTTTCCCTATTTTTTAGGATTTTTTCACCCTTTTCTTGTATTTTTCCTTATTTTCCTGCATTATTTAATTACTGAAAATTCAAAACAGGTTATGGGCTGTGGCCCTTAGTTCCTTCTTGCAGAAAAATGAAAGTTTAGTTGATGTTCCTATTTACTTCCCCCTTTTTATGCCAAAAACCATCATTTTCCCTTGATTTTTCATGTTTTTCGTGTTTTAATGTATTATTTTGAACCACAAGATGCATATTTTTTCGATTTTTTGATTATGACCAGCAAGAACTCATAGAAAACAGCAACATGAACAATTTTTAGCCCACATGAACAACATTTCATCAATCAAAATCTATAAAAGCTCAAATTTCCTTTGAAAATTTTAAATTACCGCTTATTTGCGTGTTTCGGGTTTCATGTCCATGGCTGTAAATTTGGAAATCAGCAGCACTTCATGTCCAGCACAATGACCAATCACCATTTCCAGCCCGTGGAGCAATCCGATCCATGCCGGACAAGCCTCCATCATTCTTTCTTCTTCCTTCTTCTCCCCACATGAACTTGCCTTTAGAAGAGAGAGAGGGAGGAGAGAGAAAGACTGAAATCAGAGATCTTCAAAGAGGGCATCATTGCGCGAGCGAAGGGCGGTGATAGAGTCAGGATTCAGAGGGAAATCAATGCCCAATGTCGATTGGGGGGGTTGCTCACAGGCAGGAGATGGCTCCTCCATCATTCAAGCGAAAAAATCGGGCGCAGTATGGCATGATGTTCTCCTCCTTTCTCTCTCCACGATTTTGGTTCAAACATTTCATGTGGCATTTTAAGTTTGGGCCCCCAAAGGTCATGCCCATTTTGGCCAAAAATAAGTCCACCTCTTCGTATCTTCACCGGTTTCTTGGCCATTTCCCCGTCCGGACTCGGAATCGAGCTCTGAAAAATCCTAGGCGTCCCGCTTAGCATCCCGCATTGGCCAGTAGCTCGTGTCAACCCGCACGACTGTCTGAAAAATTATGAAAAATCAACAAGTGTCGCTCGGGTGCCTTTAAAGCACTTTGGCGCTTAAAATCGTCCTAGATCGAGCCGCCGCCTTTGACATTGAATATTTTTCCTTTGGAATTCATAATTTTTTGCTATTTTTAAGCACTTCCCGTCACCTAAATTCCGCTCTCATTGGCGACCACGGGATAGGGCGACTCAGCCCGTCGAATCCACGAACATATCTGCACAAAAACAACCAAAGAAGCATCAAACTGATACAAAACACTTAGATAATAAAACTCAGCACAATGCTTCCCCTACCCCTGGACAGAACCAAGGCATGACATCCACAAGGAGTAGGCCGAGCATCATTTAATAGAAGATCCAAAGTGAGTTACTAACCAACTGCTCTAACACAGCCAAACTAAAAACCTATCAAAGAGGTTGCCCTAAGTGGTAGTCTGCACTACTTACCAACTAAAGACAACACAACTAGGAGCTTCGACAAGGCGAGGACTCCTATAGCCTGATCAAAGAGTATTTTCTTCCAGTACATGTCTTCTTTTAGGGTTTTTAGTTTATCAACATACTTGGGCATGTAAAAAGGAGGGAGCTGAGCGTAGTGACCCAAAGAGAACAAGGCATCGGCCTCAGGACCTGTCTCGGCACCCAAGAACCTACCAAGCCCTCGCAAGGCGACACTTAATCCTTTTCTAACGCTCACTTTTATTTTCGCTCCAACCTTCCTTGTTTTGGTATTATTTTTCCAGCAAGAAGCCACCCCTAGGAAGACAAGGTATCGGCCCCGGGTCTGACTCGTCCCTAGGAACCTACCAGGCCTTCGCAAGGCAATGAGCAACTGCTTATATATTTTCATTTCTTTTCTTTTCTTTGATAGGGGTTAGAACCCCTTTTTACACACCTTCGTATTTATATTCATCTTTTAGGATGTTCAGAGTTTCTGGGCATCATCATTATTATCTTCTGGCAGGCTTCTCTAACTGCCTCACTACTAACAAGAACTCCTAGAACGGCTGCCTAGCAGGCTAGCAGGACAGGGCCACTAGGACTTCCTTCTAAAACAGGTCTTTCGATGTCGAACAATGTCTGTACAGGACGCAATGACTACTCCAACCTCCCTCAAACATACTCAACCTAAACCTGGGACTTCATGCCTTGGTTGCCGGTCCCCAACAAAAATGTATCCCCTCGACAAGTACAAATACACATATAACAGGAAAGAAAGATACTCGTAAAGGAGAGGTATCACTTGGATTGGCCGCAAGAAGCTTCCATCGATGCCGTGACAAAGGCTCCTTCCTAGCTTCACCAAAGTCCACGAACCACGAAATCTGTCTAGCACAACACTAAAACAAAAACCCAATTAAACGCACCCGCACTAGACAGGGAAATGGCCCTCTTGGCCTAATGAAATCAAACAATACTATGCATAACATCCTCCTGGAAACAACTATGATAGACATCAAAGCATACTATTCCCAAGGGAACATGGCTCGTAGCCCTAAACTAGGTGCATTAAATTATGACCTATCCCTCCTGCATATATCGCAAGAGGTGTTCGCATCACATGTCGTCGAATCAGTCTATGGGTCCAAGATAATAAAGGCAGATGAGTCTCGCTTATCCTCTGCATCACCCAGATCAACCATCGTCTGCCAAAGAGGGCATGTTCAGAAAGCATACCCCACAAACGACCAGGTCCTGTCTCACCATCAATAGAAATATCGGGACAAGGGCCACAATTAAAGAAAAGGTCTTCTTCATACGCGAAAGTAGCCAATGAATCGGCAAACTGATTCCAATTCCGTGGAATCAGCTGAAAAGACACTCTATCAAATTCGTCTAGCAGGGCTATGGCAGTATGATGGTACATACAAAGGATGGGGTTTCGTACCATGTACGTCCCATTGAGTTGATTTAAAACCAACTGAGAGTCCCCTTTCACCAACAACTGGCGGATACCACCCTTCTTCACAATATTCAAACCCATAATCAGGGCTTTGTATTCGGCCATATTATTGGTAAAATTCGCCCCGAGATAAGCAGCTAACTTCATGACAATGCGTCGACGGGGGTCTCGGATGACAACTCCTACACTTCCTTTTTTGCATGCACCCCTGGACGCCCCATCAAAGTACAAGGTGTACGTCCATAAAGGGTTTACATATCCCGCCACCCTAGACTCTACTCGTAATTATGGTAATCGAAATTCAGCATATTCAACGGGTGGATTGTAGGCTCCATCCCTCCATCGTCATTGAATTCAACAGGGATGCTCGTCAAAATTTGTAGGCAGTGATGGCAGAAGACCTTGATCTCCCAAATAAATGTCCCGCCTTCTTGCTCAATCACCTTGTATCCTTTGCTCCACCAAATGAGCTTTCCCTGATGATACTTTTGTTCCAAATATGGGTGTTCTAAATAAGGAATCAGATGACCCATCAACCCCTATCACGATTTCCTTGCAGATGTTTGATCGATCTCGCCTAGACCTGCAAGGCAGTCATAGCATTAGTGCAATCAGAAGTAATAAGGTTTAATCTTATTAAGATTAACCTTATTTTTAAATTCTATCCCCTCAAGGTCAGCTAACAAAACTGTGGATTTATTCTTTCCTATTCTAACGATCCGATAGGGCCCATCCCATTTGGGCTCTATCTTGCCTGGAAATAATTCACGTCGTGCGTCATAATACAGAACAAGCTGTCCTTTCTTGAAGGTGTATTTCTTGGCTTTTATGTCGTGTAACTGCTTCATTCGGCGCTTCGCCACTTCTTGGTGCAATAAGCTCTGCAACTTAAGCTCATCTAAATGTGCTAGTGTCGTCAAGCGCTCAAAAAGTGCATCTTCACCGCTCAAAGAATGATTGATGGCAAACCGAATGGTCGGCAGCTCAATCTCTAAAGGCAAGACACACTCCTCCCCATATACTAACTTGAACGGGGTATGGCCAGTGGCTCGTTTGAAAGTCGTATTATAAGCCCACACTGCCACGTATAACTTTTTATCCCAATCCCGTTTCTTTTCCGACACAATTTTGGACAGGATGCCCACAAGCTGCTTGTTGGTGCTTTCAACTTGCCCATTGGCTTGCGGATTATATGGGGTTGTCTTGTTATGCTTGCTTTGCCACATCTCTGTCAAACCTTTGATCACCTTATTTAGGAAATGGGTTCCGCGGTCCGACACTAATTCTTTCGGCGGACCAAACCGGCATATTATTTGCTCTAAAAGGAAACTAGCAGTTTCTTTAGCATCATCTTTCCTGCACGTGCTTCTGACCACTTTGTGAAGTAGTCAGTTGCTACAATGATGTACCTCTTTTGTGTAGTCAACGACGGAGTAATAGGACCCACAAAGTCTATTCCCCACTTCTCAAATGGAAGTATCGCCATAATAGGGTTGAGTGGTCGTTTCCTATTCTCTTGACTATCATGTCGTTGGCAAATATCGCATCTCTTAACATACGCAAACGCATCCTGGAAGATGGCAGGCCACCAATAACCTGCTCTTAAAGCCTTTTGTGCTGTAAGCCGTCCAGCAAAATGGCCACCGCAAGCAGAATCATGGCACTCTTCCAAAATGAATGGCTCCTCGTCAGGCATCACACACCGGCGATAGATATCATCAACCCCTTGCCGATATAATGTACCTGCGATCAAAGCAAACTTTAACGCTTGTGCTTAATTTTCCTTCTCTCAGCTTTAGATAATTCGGATCCCGCCTCTCCTGTTGATAAATAATGTGTTATTGCAGCATACCAGGAGGGAATAGATGCCGTATCTATTTTAAATAACAACTCCATGTCACTACCTTCAGCCACAGATTCTTTCGGCTCCCCAAAGTCCACTAGACATTCCACGATGCCTTGCAACCTTGGTGGCTTACTCTTGATTTCATAATCAAATTCCTGCAAAGTGATTAACCACTTTGCTAAACGATCAGGCGGCTGTAGCTTATTCATCAATAGTCGAAGTCCCTCCGCCTTCGTATAAAGCACGACTTTCTCATAGAGAATGTAATGCCTGAATTTCTTGGTCCCAAAGACCATCGCTAAACACAGCTTCTCCATGTAAGTATAGTTGATTTCGGATACCCCCAGCTTCCGACTGGCAAAAGCAATCGGGTGGTACCACTTCTCTTCCCAAATTTGGGCTAAACAACAGCTGATACTATACATGGTGGCTGCTGAAAATATATAGAACACCTCACCTCTTTTAGGTGCTTTTAAAACGGGCGCTCTTGCTAGCTCTTGTTTCACATCCTCGAATGCTACCTTACAAGGGTCACCCCATACAAACGAACATCTAAAGGACAATAAATTTGTAAGCGGCAATGTTCTTTCTGCTAAGGCGTTGATGAATCTACGGTAGTAACCAACCGAAGACAGAAAGCTATGAACTTCCTTTGGAGTGCGTGGTGGATCCATGGCAACTATAACTTTGACCTTCTCGGGGTCTGTCGCAATTCCTACCGAACTGACCACATGACCCAGAAATAGTCCATAAGGTACTTCAAAAACACACTTCCGTGGGTTTAAGGCGATGCAGAATTGTCTACAGCGCTCAAAGCATTTTCGCAAAATGATTAACTGCCTTTCTCTCACGGTGGCGGCCCCTAAGTCATCAATAAACACCTTCAACTCTTCAGGGGATATGTCACCGAATGTCTTATCTACTGTTCGTTGCCACGAACCAGGCGCATTGCATAAACCAAAGGACATCACATGGTATGCAAAAGTACCAAATACAGTAATAAAAGTTGTTTTCAACTTATCCTCTTCTGCAATTGCCATTTGGTTGTATCCTGCAAAGCAATCCATAAACTAATATATCTCCCTACCCGCTAATTGATCCAAAATCTGGTCAATAAATGGCAACGGGTAGTAGTCCTTAACTGCCTGCTTATTCAGCTCCCTAAAGTCTACACATAATCGGATTTGATTATTCTTCTTCTTTCTAATCACAACTGGCAAACACCATTCCATGTGTTGCACAGGAAAAATCAAACCCGCTTTTCGAAGCTTCTGTAACTCTTCAAACAGGCCGTCCCTCAGTTCAAAAGGCATACGCCTTACTTTCTGCCGTACAGGACGACTGCCCTCCTTCAACGGAATTGTATGAACAGCAAGACTAGGAGGGATGCCTCTCAACTCATCATAACTCCAGGCAAAGATATCACGGAATTCCTGGATCAAGGCCACATAGTCCTCCCTTTCTACTGAACTGAGCATAGAACCTAATTTGATTGGCCGCGAATCATCAAGCGTACCAAGGTCTAGCTCGATAACATCTGCATCTCTTATACAATCTTGGCCCTCTATCGGCTCGTTCAAAGTGATCTGATAGATGTCTTCCGTGGTGGATCCCTCTTTGGACTCATCACTCGATGATGTCTCACTGACAGATAAATCTTCTAGTGTCTCCAATTCTGTAGAAGATAGAGGAGCTCTCTCACTCTGCGGGGACTCAGGATAAGCATCAACTACCACACGCTGGGCACCTCTGCCGAATATCAGTCGACCGGCAGGTATATCCACTTGGCAATCTGCTTGCAAGATCCAAGGTCGTCCGAGTAATACTTGGTAACTTGGCTGGCCTGCAAAACGAATCACCCTAAAGTCCAACAGGCATTCTACATTTGCAACAGTGACATGGACCTTAGTAATGCAGCCTTCCGGCTGTCTCAAACTATCATCTGCCATTCTGAGAATTGTGGAGGTATCTTTCTGGATCGCAAGACCCAACCTTCTTATCAGTTCAGAACTCATGATGTTAACAGATGATCCCGTGTCGACAATGGCATAATCTACTAATATCCCATCGACATAGGATGCAACCCTTGGGCAATGCTTCTCAGCATGCTCAAACCAGTCATCACCAACTCGCGCAATACCCAAAGGTTCTACAATATACCCGGTACGTAGAATCTTTCTAAATTCCTTGCGTACTCCTGTGGAAAGCTTAATAAGTTGTAAAAGATTCACATCCGGCTTGACTTCGCAAAGGGAGCTCGCCAAATCGAATTCATGATAGTTTGACAGAGCTCGCTTTTCACGCCAAACCATCCGCTCTTTAGGTCGCTGAACCGGCTTTATTGCCTCTTTCTTAACTTTCACCTTCTTCTTTGGTGCTTCCTTATCGGCTTTACTTTCCACAGGCTTCAAAGGTCCCCCTTCCATGGCAGGATCCAATTCTGATTTTTTGATTATGACCAGCAAGAACTCATAGAAAACAGCAACATGAACAATTTTTAGCCCACATGAACAACATTTCATCAATCAAAATCCATAAAAGCTCAAATTTCCTTTGAAAATTTTAAATTACCGCTTATTTGCGTGTTTCGGGTTTCATGTCCATGGCTGTAAATTTGGAAATCAGCAGCACTTCATGTCCAGCACAATCACCAATCACCATTTCCAGCCCGTGGAGCAATCCGATCCATGCCGGACAAGCCTCCATCATTCTTTCTTCTTCCTTCTTCTCCCCACATGAACTTGCCTTTAGAAGAGAGAGAGGGAGGAGAGAGAAAGACTGAAATCAGAGATCTTCAAAGAGGGCATCATTGCGCGAGCGAAGGGCGGCGATAGAGTCAGGATTCAGAGGGAAATCAATGCCCAATGTCGATTGGGGGGGTTGCTCACAGGCAGGAGATGGCTCCTCCATCATTCAAGCGAAAAAAATCGGGCGCAGTATGGCGTGATGTTCTCCTCCTTTCTCTCTCCACGATTTTGGTTCAAACATTTCATGTGGCATTTTAAGTTTGGGCTCCCAAAGGTCATGCCCATTTTGGCCAAAAATAAGTCCACCTCTTCGTATCTTGACCGGTTTCTTGGCCATTTCCCCGTCCAGACTCGGAATCGAGCTCTGAAAAATCCTGGGCGTCCCGCTTAGCATCCCGCATTGGCCAGTAGCTCGTGTCAACCTGCATGACTGTCTGAAAAATTATGAAAAATCAACAAATGTCGCTCGGGCGCCTTTAAAGCACTTTGGTGCTTAAAATCGTCCTAGATCGAGCTGCCGCCTTTGACATTGAATATTTTTCCTTTGGAATTCATAATTTTTTGCTATTTTTAAGCACTTCCCGTCACCTAAATTCCGCTCTCAGCTGTGGTCGTCTGTCCCTACCTCGTAGCTTATCTTCAGTGTCGTGAGCTAGTGAAATGGCGTCTTCAAGGGTAGCAGGCTTGAACATGTTAACTTCAGCGTAGTAATGTCCAAGAAGTCTAGACATATACTTCCGCTTATGTGTCATCTCTGGTGCGTCTTCAAGCATGCGTAGGTGGAGGAGTGCATTCCAAAAATGCTCTATATACTGAGGTATAGGCTCACGATCCCGTTGTTGGAGTAGATCCCATTGCTTGATAGCTTTCTCATGAAATTGCGATGGAAGGAAATTCTGCATGAACTTCTTCTTGAAATCTTCCCAAGTAGCACGACATTCTATGCTCTTGCATACTACAGTCCACCAAAGTGATGCTCTGTCTACCAAATGATTAGTAACACACTTGATTTTATCTTTTTTGGATAAATTTCCTCATGGAAATAGTCATCAAACTGACTAATGAATACTAGAACAGTCTTTCCTTCTCGTATGCCATTGAAAGTACGAAATTTGAAACTTCGTTTACTTATCTTTGATTCCTTGCGAATGGTTTGAGCTTCAAGGGTGGCGTCGATGGTACGTCAAATCAAATCTTCAGCTTGAGGTTCTTCTTTGTCGGTAGACGCTCTTTGTAATTTTGCCAATTGCGCTTGCAATGCTTGCCTAGCCCTTCGTTCTTCTTCCAATTGCATCATGATTAAGTCCAGCTTTTGCTCCATCGTAGGCTTAGGTAGGTCGTCTTCAGCCATAGGATCATCCATATGTGGTTCCGTCATCCTGTAAAACTCAAAAGACCTTTCTCACTCAAAATCAGGTTAGCGGGATGAGCGTAGCTCAAGTTCGGGGTTACAAGGCTTACGTGTTTTTGGGTATTTCTTTCTCAATCTTCAGAAAATCTGTGATTTTTCCTTCTTCATATGCTGAAAATACTTCAACAAACCTGCGTATGGGTAGAATACCTTCCAACGAACAACTTTGCAGTTCGAAGTTTCTGCACAGGAACAGCCCTTCTAGGAGTTTTGAGCACAAGTCAGTTCTGACTCCAGTTGACTAGTCTGACTTGCAGAGTTGCAGACTTATGTGACTTGCAGAGTTGCAGACTTGCAGAACTTAGCCGACTTAGTGAACTTGCAGAACTTGATCACATATGACTTGCAGAACTTGATCTCTGAGGTGCGGGACCTAGAGTTGTTGACCAGAGGTGACTTGTCTTACTTGATTAAAGCTTAATGATTTAAGCTTAATTGCTTAAGCTTTGAAGGGGGCATTACTTCAGAAAAACGGTGCAGTCGTGGGGGGGGCCGTTTTTTCCGCCACGCGGAAAAATCGGAGATACTCCGAGACCAGGCGGATCGATTTGTGAAGCTTAAAGCTTCTAACCAAGCTTATAAGCTTATTCTTAAGCTTTTTGAAAGAAGGAATTATAAAAATAATAGAGCTTATCTCTCTCTGTTGACGACTTGATGATGGAGATGAATGAGTGGTCCTCCGCCTGTACAGCCCGCCGGTCCTTCGCGATCTGATGACAGAAACAGGGGTTCTTGATCGCCAGAAGTCTGCCTGTATTTTCGGTTGGTGACGAGATTGACCGTAGAGCCCGATCGTTCCAGAAGCTCCGCCTTTGCACGAGATGGGTAGCGATTGGAAGCTCTTGATCTCAGCTCCGCTCTGATACCACTGGTGCGCAGATCAGTCGCTGTATGCTCACGTAGTGAATCCCGGAAGGTCCCCAAGAACAATGAACTCTATTTTTTGCACAAATTACAATGTAAAAAGCATGAACGACAAGAGCAAGAGACCAACTGGGTTCAATCTCCCCCCATGCCTTGTGTGTGCACTTCACAAAGCATGTATTTTATGTATATTCCATCTTCATGCTCAATAATAGCCCAATTTACAAAAATATATCAAGCTTTTAGCTTTTGAGTTTGCTTTTACAAAAATAGAAATAAAGCTAATGGACGATGCCCAAAGAGTCTGGCACGCCCAATACAATGTCCCAAATAGAAATAACATATCCGTGCGCATAGACGCATACAAAATAATGATAAATAATCGATGCCTCAATAGACATGACAAAATATAGGCGTGGCGCCTATCAAAATATAATCCATAGGTCGAATACTTGCTAGACTCCAATGCTTTCCTCCACCACTGCCGCTATCTCTACACATCAACTGAAGCATTCACAATCGTTAGTAAAATAATACAATTAAACCGACAAAAGTGAATACCTAGCAGTCTTCAGCTACATAAATAAATCAACTGGTTAGAAATAAATCCTAACTTTAATTTATTACGAGTGCGCACTCTAAACTCATAAACGTTTATTAATTTAATATGCATTTTACGGAATCACCCGCTATGGAATCACCCATGTACACACTAAATTAATGAAACGCCCAAAAAGGACAGGCGTCCCCATCAACTTCTCGCACAAAGAATCCACTTTGTGTATGAACCCCGGTCATCAAAGTTTACGGAATCCACCGTAAAACCTCACGGAATCCACCGTGGCATGGAATCCACCATAAAATATGCCTCCTGGCATCAGATACATAAGACAGTGTTGAGATATCGAGCTCCACTCGTGATATGCCAGGGTGACCGTTGTGCATTTATGTCACCGACATGTTAGTTACAGATGCGGTTGGTACACCGCCCATGAATAATAGCTACATGATAGCTATCCTTATCTACTCTAGTTCGTGGCTCAGTTAGTATGCCACCTTAGTTAGTTGAGTTTGGTTTGAGACCCATATATAGGGTTCTTCTATTTCTTTGTATGAGAGTTCTTTTTGGCTTACACAACTAAGAAGAGGAAAACTGTTTTCAGCCTCCACCCTTGTGTGTATTCCCCCATTGTGCAAGCAAGAAAGCTACAAGTGAGACTCCTTCCTTCTCTCCCACAATCTTGACATGGTATCAGAGCCTTGTTCGTGGTAAGGAGCTCAAGAAAGCAAGCCAAGCTCGCGGTGTTCTGGTAAGAGGAGCAGTGTTGCTTTCATTTTCTGTTTTGGGAGCAGATCTCTGCAGGTAGCACAGCCGGAAATTGCAAGAGTGCATTGTCTCAGGTTGAGACGCCCTTCGCGGTGAACCAAGAGGGTAGTATATGCTGTGGGACAGGGCTTTAGCCCTAGGCGACCTTGTTTTTTTGATTTGAGGCCATTTCGGGGCCTGTTTTGAAGGCGGAAGTTTTCTGCACGCACTCAGGAAAAGGCCCTGTTTTATGCTGTGCGACCACTGTTCTACAGGTCAATGAAAAGTTACCACAGAGATTGCATCGTATGCTTGTGTGCAGAGACATTGGGAGTTACAGAATCATCCCTGTTGCCTGTTGATGCAAAATCGTCACTAGGAAGTGACTGTGTGGTCAAATACCACTTTCGCCAGTTTTGCAGATTTTCCCTTGTGAGGGTGAAGCTGTGTTTTTTTGCAGTGACAGAATTTTTTGCAGTATTCAGTAATGGCATCTGATTCTCTCTCACAGATTGTCACTGAAAAGCTTGACAAGAACAACTTCCAAGCATGGAAGTTTAGAATGAAGAATTTCCTTATGGGAAAAGGATATTGGGAATTTATTGCAGGAAATGAAGAAGAACCAGTTCTTCCTGATGTTCCCAATCAACAGCAAATGCAGGCATTCAAAGCATGGCATGAGAGAGCCAGGAAAGTTATGTATTGGCTGTCTATCAGTATTTCAGACTCTATGATTGTGCATATTCAGGATGCAAGTACGCCAAAGGAGGCATGGGATACTTTGTCAAAAATGTATAGCACAAATACGCAAGCCAGGAAAATGCAGCTCAAGCAAGAGTTGCATAATGTGCAAAGAGAAAATATGAGCATCAATGACTACCACATGAAGGTGAAGAAGATTGCAGATGCACTTGCTTCCATTGGGTCGCCAGTGGAAGATGATGATTTAGTTTCTCTGACCTTGAATGGTCTAGGAAAGGATTATGCACAGTTTCGAACATCCATTTCCGTCCGTGAAAGATTTCCTGATTTTGAGGAGTTGATTGCTCTTCTAATTTCTGAGGAACATAGAAATGGTGGTGCATCTTCTTCAGGAGGAACTTCAAAAGAAGCTGTCTTCTACTCAAATGCTGGAAGAGGTAGAGGCAGAGGTAGAGGAGGCCGATTTGGAGGCCGTGGTAGAAATCAGAATATGCAGCAAACTCAAGAAAACCAGTCCTATGGAGGAGGACATGGTAACTCTAGAGGCAGGGGGAGCCAAAGAGGTCGTGGTGGATGGCAAAGAGGTCAAAATGCAAACAGTAATATTGAATGCTACTACTGTGGTAAAATGGGTCATATGGCTAAAGACTGCTATAAAAAGCAGAATGACATCATGAATGGAAAACTGCAACAAGGGAATTATGCATCTTCTAGTAGACAGGGTGATGACAGAAATGAGCATTTGTTCATGGTGCAGCACATGAACAATTCTGTGACAAGTGCAGAAGAAAGCAATGATGTATGGTATGTTGACTCAGGTGCATCAAACCACATGACAGATCATGCAGAATGGATGGAGGATGCAAGGAAAATGGAAAAACCAGGATTTGTGGAGACTGGTGATGATATTGCACATCCTATTGTGCAGATTGGAAAAATTCCCTTGTCTATGCAGGATGGGAAAAAAAAAAACCTGTCTGATGTATTTCATGTCCCGAATATCACCAAGAATCTGGTTTCTGTTGGTCAAATGGTTGAGCAGGGCTTGCAGGTCAGATTTAATCCTCATGGATGCTTTGTTGAGGATATGAAAAATAAAGGTCGCTTGATAGCAAAAGGAAAGAAGAATGGCAGAATGTTTACATTGGATGCAGACATGCCTGAATTGAGTGCAGCAATGTTTGCACATGGGACCGGTGTAGTTGCGGATATTGATATCTGGCATAAACGCATTGGTCATGTTAATGTACAGCGACTTAAATCAATGCAGGCCCAAAACATTGTTGCAGGATTGCCTAAATTCAAGGTTGCAGAAATGCATAAGGTATGTGAAGCCAGTCAGTTTGGAAAACAGGCAAGGAAACCATTTCCTAGACATGTTCAAGAGAGTAAGAAGCCATTGGAATTAATCCACTCTGATGTGTGGACTACTAAAGCTGCATCTCTTGGAGGCTGTCATTATTTTGTCACTTTTATCGATGACTATAGCAGAAAAATTTGGGTGTATTTTATGAAAAAGAAAAGTGAAGTTTTTGGGCATTTCAAAACTCTTAAAGCTATGGTTGAAAAAGAAACAGGTCTGCAGATAAAATGCCTAAGGTCAGATGGAGGGGGAGAGTACCTCTCAAATGAGTTTGCAAGGTTCCTGCAGGAGCATGGCATAAAGCAGCAATATTCATGCAGTCATACCCCACAACAAAATGGAATTGTAGAAAGAAAAAATAGGTATATTGGAGAGGTATCTCGTGCTATGCTCAACGAAAAAGACTTGCCATTTTTATTGGGCTGAGGCAGTTGCTACAGCAGTCTACATGATGAACAGGACTCCCACTGCAGCAATACATGGCATGACTCCAGAGGAGAGGTATACTGGTAGGAAACTAGATATTTCTCATTTGAAAATTTTTGGCTGCATTGCCTATGTTCATGTGCCAGATGAGTTGAGATCCAAGTTGGATCCAAAAGCTGAGAAGTGCATCTTTATTGGTTATTCTCTGCAGCAAAAAGGATATAGATGCTATAACCTTCTACTCGTAAGTTTACAGTGAGCAGAGATGTTGTTTTTGATGAGATGAGTAGCTGGTATAAACCAGTAAATGTGATTGATAATGTAGATGCACAAAATGGTAATGTTGCACAGAATTCTCAGCAGCAGTCACAAGATATTAGTGGACCTGGAGCGTCCTCTAGCAGTGGTTCACATTCTCTCCATGGACAGGCAGATTGAGATCAGGAGAATTTTCTCAAAGCAATGTAGATAGTGGTATGAAGGTATCACGAAAAGGAAAAGAGAAGGTAGATCAGCCCATGTTTGATGTGAATGCAGGTCACTCTTATGTGGATGGTGAATCCAGTGGCTCAGAACAGAGCATTGATGATGAGTTGGGTATTCCTTCTATTGTTACACCTGGAGTAAGGAAGACCAGGGATATTTTGAGAGCACCTGGGAGTGAACCCACTTTACGCAGGTCTACCAGAGTTAGGTATCCTGTGGATAGGCTGAAATATGATGGATTTACAACCATTCACTATGCATATATGGTCAAGGTGATACAGGAACCAGAACCCACTTCTTTTGAGCAAGCCATGGGAAAAGAAAAATGGGAGAAAGCCATGGATGAAGAAATGGATGCCTTGGAAGCAAATGCTACATGGGAATTGGTACCTTTGCCTAAAGGTAAGAATGCAATTGGCTGTAAGTGGGTTTATAAGGTGAAGCACAATGCAGATGGTTCTGTGAACAGATACAAGGCAAGATTAGTAGTCAAGGGGTATGCACAAACATATGGCATTGACTATGAAGAAACATTTAGTCCGGTTGCAAGGATGGCAACCGTAAGAGCAGTCATTGCTATGGCTGCATCAAAGGAATGGTCTTTACATCAGATGGATGTAAAGAATGCCTTCTTGCATGGTGACCTGCAAGAAGAGGTCTATATGGAGCAGCCACCAGGTTATGTGCATGATGTTCATCCTGAGTTTGTTTGCAGGTTGAAGAAAGCCTTGTATGGCTTGAAACAAGCACCTAGAGCATGGTCTGACAAGATAGGATAGTATCTTGTCACTATTGGCTTTCAGATTTCCAAGGCAGATTTCTCACTTTATGTGAGAAAAACAGAGAAAGGTATTATGCTACTTGTCATTTATGTTGATGATTTGATTATGACAGGTGACAGTGATGAAGATATCCTTCATGTGAAAATGCTATTGAAGCAGAAGTTTGAGATGAAGGATTTGGGAGAGCTGCGTTATTTCTTGGGCATCGAGGTGATTAGATCACCAAGTGGGATACAGCTCTTACAGAGGCAGTATGGATTGGACATGCTGTCCAAATATGGGATGACAGGCTGTAAGCCTATTTCAGTTCCTTTGGAGCAGAATGTGAAGCTAAGCGCAGATGCAGGTGAGCTTCTGGAAGACCCTACTATGTACAGACGCATAGTAGGAAGCTTGATTTATATGACTATTACCAGGCCAGATTTGAGCTATGCTGTTGGATTGGTAAGTCAGTTTATGCAGGCTCCAAGGAAATCGCATTTGGATGCAGCTAGACGCATACTCAGGTATGTGAAGTCCACATTGCAGTATGGACTATTTTATGAGACTGGGGTTCAGATACAGTTGCATGGATACACTGATGCTGATTGGGCTGGTAGCATTTCTGATAGACATTCTACCAGTGGATATGTGTTCTCTTTTGGGAGTGCTGCAGTCACTTGGAGCAGCAAGAAACAGCCTACAGTTGCCTTGTCGAGCACAGAGGTTGAGTACAGGGGTGCAGCAATGGCTGCATGTGAGGTAGCTTGGTTGCATAAGCTACTTTATGATATGCATCAGCCTCCTACAGATGGGCCAGTTGTCATTTATTGTGACAACATGAGTAGTATACACTTGGCAAATAACCCAGTCTATCATGCTAGAACAAAGCACATTGAGGTGCATTATCACTATGTGCGGGAGAGGGTTTTACTAGGTCTTATTGATCTAGTTTATGTCAGCACAGAGGATCAGGTAGCTGACATATTTACGAAGGCATTGGGCACAGAGAAGCTGCGCAAGTTCAGAGACCTGCTTGGTGTGCAGGAATTGGGACTGAGCTCGAGGGGGAGTGTTGAGATATCGAGCTCCACTCGTGATATGCCAGGGTGACCGTTGTGCATTTATGTCACCGACATGTTAGTTGCAGATGCGGTTGGTACACCGCCCATGAATAATAGCTACATGATAGCTATCCTTATCTACTCTAGTTCGTGGCTCAGTTAGTATGCCACCTTAGTTAGTTGAGTTTGGTTTGAGACCCATATATAGGGTTCTTCTATTTCTTTGTATGAGAGTTCTTTTTGGCTTACACAACTAAGAAGAGGAAAACTGTTTTCAGCCTCCACCCTTGTGTGTATTCCCCCATTGTGCAAGCAAGAAAACTACAAGTGAGACTCCTTCCTTCTCTCCCACAATCTTGACAGACAGCCCACTGTGGATGCATAGGGAATCTTGGCCATCTCGGCCCTCTGCTCATCTATCTGCGAACAATCAGCCTATGATACCTTCACATAAGAAAGCAATGGACAGCCAAAAGGCTTTACATCCTACATGCGGAAGCACTCAAGGACTTTATGAATGTAATCCCTCTGTGACAAGTACAGGAGTCCCTGATGCCTGTCACGTCGAATGCGCATACCAAGTATGTGAGCAGCCTGTCCCAGATCTTTCATCTCAAAGCTCTTCTTGAGCTGAGTCTTAAGAGCATCTAGCTCATCGTGAGCTTTCCCTGCAATCAGCATATCATCCACATAGAGTATCAAAATCAATAAAGAGCCATCATGGGCTTTCTTCATGTAAAGACATGGATCCATAGCACTCCTGTTGTAGCCTTGTGAGTGCAAAAAGGCATCAAACTTATGATACCACTCCCTAGGTACCTGCTTCAAGCCATAAATACTTTTCTTTAATTCACACATTGGGTGCTCGCTGCTAGGTTTCTGCAAAGCCCTTATGCTGCTCCATATAAATCTCATCATGCAAGTCCCCATGTAAGAAAGCCATCTTGACATCTATCTAGCATAAATCCAAGTCAAGTTGAGCAACCAAAGCCAAGACTAAGCGCAGGGTGGTCATCTTAAACATAGGACAAAAGACCTCATCAAAGTCCACACCATGTTCCTGCTTAAAACCCTTTGCTGCTAGTCTAGCCTTGTATGCCGGCTTGGGGTATCCAGGGATACTTTTCAGCTTGTACACCCACTTGCATGGCAAAGCCTTCTTGCCCTCAGGCAAGGAAACTAAATCCCAAGTCTCATTCTTATGCAAGGAGTCTATCTCAGACTGCATAGTCCTCTCCCAAGAGTGACTGTCACCCCTGTGCATAGCCTCATCATAGGTGAAAGGCTCTCTTGCATCGGTAACCAAGACATAATACATTGAGGGCTGAAATCTATCAGGTGGACGTCTGTCTCTAGTAGACCATCTGACGGCAGGCTTTGATGCCTACCTAGCTATCTGTCCAATACCCTGACCATGAGTATCTGCTGCAATTGTAGGCTGTCCAAATGGTTATGTGGGAGCTCTCCTGAAATATGACCCTCAAGATCTCAACAACTCTCTCAAGTTACCGATGCATCTTGTCATCATGGAAGACTACATCATGACTGCGGATGACTTTCTGCGCCTGCGGATCCCAAAGACGGTAACCCATCTCGCCTACATCCCTATAACCAAGGAAAATACATTTGACACTCTTAGGATCCAGCTTACTTCTCTTGTCTCCGGGCACATGGCAAAATGCCTCACATCCAAAGACACGAAGATGCGCATAAGAGGGAGGTTTTCCAGTCCATACCTCCTCTACAACCTGTAAATCCAAACCACTAGAAGGTGATCTGTTTATGACATGCACAGCTATACTAACTGCCTCAGCCCAAAGGCTCTGTGGTAGGCCTGCATGGCTAAGCATACTGCGTACACACTCCAAGATGGTTCTATTCATCCACTCAGCCAAACCATTCCGGGGGGGTGTAGGGGGCAGTCAACTGACGCTTCATACCTCGCTCATCACATAGCTGCTCAAAATCACGTGAGCCATACTCACCCCCATTATCTGTTCTTAGGCATTTTAGCCTATACCTAGATTGGTTCTCAACCAATGCAATCCATCTCTGAAACACAACCAAGTCATCGAATTTCAGCTTAATGGGATAAGCCCAAACTTTTCATAAAAAATCATCTATGAACGTAACAAAATACTTTGCACCATCCATAGAGTGACAAGGCATGGGCCCACGGACATCCGAATGTACCAATGCCAAGGGCTCACTCATGTATGGCCTACCAGACTTCTTATGCATAGACCTAGTCTACCTGCCATAAAGACAATGCTCACATGAATCAAAACACGCATAATCAAGGTACTACAAGATATAGGCCTTATACCGACGTTTAAAGCAACGAAAATGCAAATAACAAAATTTGCCCCCATCGTTGCAAAAAGCGTCGTTATTGGTGACGCCATAGAACAGTCGGTATTAGCGTTGCTATCAGCGTCGGTATTGGCGTCGCTATGAGCGTCGCATTTGCGATGTTGATAGCGACACCAATACCGACGCTGATAGCGATGGTTTGTGACGTACATAACGACGCCAATAATGACACGAGTAGTAAAATTTGTGACACTAATAGCGACGGTAACAGGGAAAATAAAATTAAATAGTTTCTGCACTACTGTGTACAATGCGCTTGCAAACAAAAACAATGTATACTAAAATCATAAAACTGATACATGAAATAAATACATGATTGCATAAAAAGTGATTGGTACAATCATGACAGGATATCATTAATACATAGAATATGTCTATATAGATCAGGCGACTCAAAAATAAAGGTGTGTGAGCTCCAGGGATTCAAGGGCGAGCTACAAATCCTCGTCCCCTGAAAGCTCGTCCCACTGCAAAGAAGTATCGAACAGACTCTGTAGAAAAAGAAACAACACATCAGTCCACTATACAATAATGCATTCAAATATCTCATGGTAACTACGAACAAGAAAGATGAGTGACTTACAGGGCCGTCGCATCTATACAATCGGTCGATCAATGCAGTGAGACCGTGCCTCTCTGCATATCAAATCTCAAGGCCAGTCAAATCGCGATTTGTAATGGAGTGCTGCAAAGAAAACAAAATGCTAACTGTTAGAAACATGATTGTCAATACAAAGAATATTTCAAAAAAATAAACAAGCAAAACAAAAGAAAAACTTACAAAGTCCTCCAAATATGTCCTGTGGCCACCACTTCCAAGATGATGGACCACTTCGGCCCTCGAGTCGTGCCCTCGCCTCCTCGCGCTGTTGACTGCAACATCCTAGAGAATCTATAGCCTCCTCCCTCAGTCGGTGCCACTCATCTGCATCTAACCACTCGGGCTTTGCAACCCCACTCTTGATTGCCTTGCTTGCATCAAATCGTCTATGTGACATTTATGCACGCATGCAATCCATCATCCAGCCCGTAGAGAATCTATCTATTGAGGCTGGCACCGGAAACTCCTCTTGCAAGGATGCTACTATGTAGTCCTTGCTCCCCTCCGGTATGTTCTTCCAATGATCCAAGACGTTGTGCCGAAAAACTTGTTGCCACAACTCTCTCATGCGAGCCATCACCCTCCTCCCCTCATCATTCATGATGATGGCTCCTGACCTACTATCGACTAGATATCCATAACCCCCTGGAGTCTACCTAAGATAGGTCCTCTTCCATCTGCGTCCATGCTCTCGGCCATATCCAGGAGACCCCTATGCATCCGGTGTATCGACGGGGATAATATCTCTTGAAGTGGCACTCACAGGGGTGCCACCTACTACTGACGGCTGCGCAAAAGCTGAAGTAACTAGAGTAGACATCCCCACAGGTGTGACAAATCCTGGAGGTGACGTAGCTCCAGCTGAACAACGAGACGGAGACACCGCGTCCGTGTCTCCACAGCATCCACATGAGCCTGAGGCATGCTCCCTAGAAGGGCCACGAGAGCGAGGAGTCGACCGCGGGCTCACTGCCTCTGTATCTCTGCAGCATCCCCCTGATCCCGATGCACTCCCTCCCTCTGGCCCAAGTCTTGAGCGTCGAGCTCGTCTGCTTGAAGCCGAAGCATCCGATCGCACTGAAGCAGATCTAGCAGAGCGCCCTGACGAAGACCGAGACAGTTTTTGGTCTGCCATCTCTCTGAATCTGGCGATCTAGTCTGGAGACATGCGTGCGAAAATGTCCTGTAACTCCTCATCGCTCATCCCTCGACTCATCCTAAAAATGTCACCTGCACATACAAAAAATGATATTAGCATAATTAATTTAAATCATACAAAGCACAGTAATATAAATCATTAAAAAAAAATCTCACTTAAAATGCATATCTTATGTACCCTTATAAGCGATTGGTCAACAAATTGAGTAAGTGGATGCTCCAAGTATGAAGTATCCTATGGTCCCATGTTAATCTCCTGACACAACTCCGCATACACTAGAAGGTCGATAGACATGTCACCACAAAAGAACGAGTCTGCCTCGTTCTCAAAGAATTCTTGGACTCTTATATTTCCATTATTCTTAGCCGATGCTGGCTCCAAGCTTTCGACGGTCTCCACCCCTTGCAATATGGACCCCTCTATTTGCATATTATCTTCATCTATGCTCAGAACATCGCTTTGATCATATACTCTCGCACTTCGGGGAGTTGAAGGTATAACATACCACCATCGAGGTTGTCAGGGGTTTGGATAGAAGATTACCTGCTCACAAACACGTACAAGAGAGTTCAAACCATTGTGACATAAACTATGTCGTAATACAATTAGCAAGCAAATGAGTCCATGCACCTGTTCACAATGGGCCGGCAACACAAAGGTGTCGCGAAAATCTGTCCATTTTTTTTCGGAATCTATTTCAAGAAATCGAGATGGACCTCGTCGAACTGTTGCTCCACCTCCTCCAAGTACCACTTTCAACCACTGCACATCCATTGAGGCATCCATTCTTTTTTCTATCCCATTTCCAACCACCACATCTCCAGTCAGTCTATCATCGTCCTTCAGCGACCATAGCATTTCATTGTCTCGTTCTACCATTGGTAGCCATTGTGAAATATGCACTAGCACCTCAGACACCAACCAACCTTCGGCCATGCTACCTTCTGGCCGAGCTCGTTGTCGCACAAAGCCTTTCAGGGTTTTCATGAAGTGCTCCAATAAGAACATCCATCGCGTATGGATAGGTCTAGCAATCTTCACTTCATCCACAAGATGCACAAGAAGGTGGATTTGTATCGTGAGCATGCTGGTGGGCAGGTATTTCTCAAAGAGACGGACCGTGTCTCCATTGCTCTCCGCCTCGCGGATTCAATAGAGGACGTCTTAATCTCCTTCTATGAGATCCATTGCACCAAAGACGAAAACCTATAAATGGCCCCGCGTATTTCTGGAGTAAGACATCCTGCGATCGCGATCGATAGTACAAACTGCCACAAATGAGAAAGCATTATGAATAATGGCTACATTCCAAATAGCAAAATGTCCACACTAATTACAATCCATTCGTAGTACAAACCTGACATATCTTATGCCAATCATGGGATTTTAGCCCTGATAATTGGTCGTCTTTAGAAAATACAGACCTGAGAGAACGCATCATATCCATCGGAGTGCAGATAGACTTGATTACTTCCTTCACAATGCGCTCTTCTTTAGTGGAAAAAACCCAAGGAGAGCGAGGAAGCTGCACGCGACCATTAGTACTCGACTGCAGCCAAAGTGCCTCCATCTTACCTACCTCCTTCAAATCCATTCGTGCCCCTATAGTGTCTCTCTTTCCTGTGATGTGGTCCTATAACAAGCTGCCCACATTCTTGAAAATATGCATGGGATCCAACAAGTGGTTGACCTGCAAGTGGGTCCAATATGGCAACTCGTAGAAAACTGAGAACTGCTGCATTCCATTTGGATGTGATTCTGCGTGGACCATTTTCAGCTCGTACCAGCTTGCGGTGTTCATACGTGTTGGAGGTCATCCAAGGAAACCTTCCCTGAGTTCATGATCCTCCAGCAAGAAAGCAGCGTGTCCTTGATATACCATCTTCTTCATGGTTCATGACCTTCGGGAGTCTAAATGTGGCCCGCAAAATGGACATGCATGATAACCTAAGGTAACCACACCTGTTCCAACACCAGGATGTAGTGAATACTTAGTTGAACGATATAAAATATAGATATTACCAACAAGAACGGAAGCTTGCTCACCTGAGCACTCTCCCAATCCCGAAAAGTCATGCATCGTCCACATGAGAATGGCTCGAATATTGGCTGACCGCGCCGATCATCGCACCTGCTCATATCTTGCACGGTGATCCCCTCGTCCCACAAAATCTTAAGCTCATTGACTAATGGACGAAGATACACGTCCATATTTTTTATTTTGTAGCGACCTGGGACGAGCAAACTAAGGATGAGATGTCCTTTCTTCGTAGAAAGCCATGGAGGGATATTGTAGTTGACAAGGACTACAGGCCACACACTGTAAGAAGTTGAGCGCAGACCGAATGGGTTTACACCATCCATTACAAGATCGAGGCAAAGATTCCTTGGCTCTCGGGCTCTCGGGCAAAGCCTAGGAAGGTTGAGTCAATGTGGCTCCATGCGCATGAATCTGCTGATATTCGTTGAACTCCATTCGTGGACCTATTCTGCACATGCCACATTGTCAAGCTCGCCATGCTGGACGTACGAAACATATGGTTCATGCGGGGGATGAGCGGAAAGTGTCTGAGAACTTTTTGAGGGATGGTTTGCTCTTGCAAGTCCTGTCGATACCTGTGAGCACCACACTTTGGACATGTCTCCATAGTCTCGCATTCTCCTCGAAATAGTATGCAATCATTGATACATGCATGGATGTTATTGTAGTCAATGCCAAGCTTCTGTAAAACATGTCGTGCTTTATCATGAGACTCAGGCATGGTATTTGCAGGTGGTAATATATGATATTTCAATAACTTGATAAAAAATCATAAAACACCTTGAAAAAGCACAAATGTTTGTAATAATAGTGCCGAAAAAAAAAATCAATGAAGCGTATGTACAAGGTACCTGAACAACTCGGTCACACTCGTATCGCTCCACCCGTATTTTGCTAGTGTCTTCAGCCCAGATACTCGGTACCCATCATATAATGGTATGGATGCTTCCTCTCTAAGTGGATCAGAAGTCTCGACATCCATGGGAATCAATGCATCGATCATTGCCTCCATCTCAGGCTCTAAGATTATAGGTAGGTCTGAAAAGTTGTCTGTCTCCTCTGGAATTGACGCTATAGATTGGCCTTGCGAGTGGTGGATTGGCTCCTGCACTCCATCCATCGCACACCCATGTACTCTTCTAATTGGCTGCAAAGGGTGCACTCCCCCTTGGGACGAGACATCACCTCCCTGGATAGAAAATTTGCCAGCAAGACCCAATCTTATTGTATATAGTATTCAATTTGCTTGCGAGTACAATGCATGATTGATATTAACTTCAAATTACCGTTTGCTAAAAATCCGCAATTGCCTGATCAATGATCTCAGATTAAAACTCGCCAAATCGTCGTATGTGTTCTATAGACAATCGGTGTTTTCGTCTAATTGCCAACTTGCATTGCGAGCAAGGACATGGGACATGCTGCTTAAGATACGCCTCGCGATCTTGAGCAACAGGACCTTCTTCGTTTTCCATTTTTTCTACTTATCTCTTTTCACTCTCCTCTCATTCTCTCTTTTTTTCTCTGTCCTCTCCCTCTCTCATTTCCTTTTGCTCTTCCTCTCCTTCTCTCATTTCTTCTCCTCCCTCTCCCTCTCTCATTTTCCTATTATGTTTTTGTCTCTCCCCCCTCTCCCGCTCCCTCTCTCATTCCCTCTCCCTCTCCCTCTCCCTCTCCCTCTCTCTCTTCCTCCCCTCCCTCTCTCATTTCCTCTCCCCCTCCCTCTCCCTCTGTTTAATTTCCCTCTCTTTTTCCCTCTCCCTCATTTCTTCTCCCTTTCTCATTACATACAAATTATACAAAAAATAAATAAATAAGAGAGAGAATACACTCTCCCTCTCTCCCTCTCTCATTCCCTCTCTCTCTTCCTCTCTTTCTCTCTCATTTCCTCCCCCTCCCTCTCCCATTTCCTTCCTCTCCCTCTCTTTAATTTCACTCTCTTTCCCCCTCTCCCTCTCCCTCATTTCTTCTCCCTCTCACATTATATACAAATTATACAAAAATTAAATAAATAAGAGAGAGAATACACTCTCCCTCTCTTTCGTTCTCTCATTTCATCCCCCTCCCTCTTCCATTTCCTCCCTCTCACTCTCCCTTCCTCCCCCATTTTCTCCCTCTCACTCTCTTTCTCTCTCATTTCCTCTCCCTCTCTCAATATATATACACAAATTATAAAAGAAAAAGGGAGAGAGAGAGAGAGAATGCACTCTCCCTCCCTCTTCCTCTCTCATTTCCTCCCCATCCCTCTCCCTCTCCCTCTCACTACAAGATATAGACCTTATACCGACCTTTAAAGCGACAAAAATACAAACAAAAAAATTTGCGCCCGTCGTCCCAAAAAGCGTTGTTATTGACGACGCCATAGAAACATCGCTATGAGCGACGCAACCAGTAAATTTGCAACGCACATAGCGACGCCAATAACGATGCAAGTAGTAAATTTACGATGCAAATAGCGACGGTAACAGGGAAAAAAAAAATTTGTGACAGGGCAGCAAGCTGCCCTGCCACATATAGCACTGTGTGCTGTATGAGAGCCATATAAAATATTTTCTGCACTACTGCATACAAAGCGCTTGCAAATAAAAAGAATGTATACTGAAATCATAAAACTGATACATGAAATAAATACATGATCGCATAAAATGCGATTGGTATAATCATGAAAGGATATCACTAATACATAGAAAATGTCTACATAGATCAGGCGACTAAAAACTAAAGGTGTGTGAGCTCCAAGGATCCAAGGGCGAGCTACAAATCCTCGTCCCCCGAAAGCTCGTCCCGCCGCAAAGGAGCATCGAACGAATTCTGCAGAAAAAGAAACAACACATCAATCCACCATACAATAATGCATTCAAATATCTCATGGTAACTACGGACAAGAAAGATGAGTGACTTACAGGGCCGCCGCGTCTATACAATCGGTCGATCAATGCATTGAGACCGTGCCTCTCTGCATATCGAGTCTCAAGGCCTTGCGGATCGCGATTTGTAATGGAGTACTGCAAAGAAAACAAAATGCTAATTGTTAGAAACATGATTGTCAATACAAAGAATATTTCAAAAAAACAAACAAGCAAAACAAAAGAGAAACTTACAAAGTCCTCCAAATATATCCTGTGGCCGCCACTCCCGAGATGATGGACCACTCCAGCCTCGAGTCGTGCCCTTGCCGCCTCCCGCTGCTGACTCCAACGTCCTGGCAAATCTGTAGCCTCCTCCCTCAGTCGGCGCCAGTCGTCTGCATCTAACCACTCGGGCTTTTCAGCCCCACTCTTGATTGCCTTGCGTGCATCGGATCGTCTATGTGACATATATGCATGCATGCAATCCATCATCCAGCCCATAAAGAATCTATCTACTGCGGCTGGCACCGGAAACTCCTCGTGCAAGGATGCTACTATGTAGTCCTTGCTCCCCTCCGGTATGTTCTTCCAATGATCCAGGACGTTGTGCCGAAAAACTTGTTGGCACAACTCTCTCATGCGAGCCATCATCCTCCTCCCCTCATCATTCATGATGATGGCTCCTGACCTACTATCAACCATGTATATATAACCCCTAGGAGTCTGCCTAAAATGGGTCCTCTCCCATCTCCGTCCACGCTCCTGGGCATATCCAGGAGACCCCTCTACATCCGGTGTATCGACGGGTGTAACCTCTCTCGGAGTGGCACTCAAAGGGGTGCCACCAAAAGGGATGCCACCTGTTGACGGCTGCGCAAAAGCCGGAGTAACTGGAGTAGACGTCCCCACAGGTGTGACAAATCCTGGAGGTGACGTAGCTCCAGCTGAATGACGAGACGGAGACACCACATCCGTGTCTCCACAGCAGCATCCCCCTGATCCCGATGCAGTCCCTTCCTCTAGCCCAAGTCGTGAGCGTCGAGATCGTCTGCTCAAAGAAGCATCTGATCGCGCTGAAGCAGATCTAGCAGAGCGCCCTGACGAAGAACGAGAGCTCTTGGTCTGCCATCTCTCTGAATCTCGTGAGCTGGTCTGGAGACATGCGTGCCATTATGTCCTGAAACTCCTCATCGCTCATCCCTCGACTCATCCTGAAAATGTCACCTGCACAGATAAAAAATGGTGTTAGAATAATCAATTTAAACTATACAAAGCACAATAATATAAATCATTTTTTAAAAATCCCTCTTAAAATGCATATCTTATGTACCTTTATGGAAGATCTAAACAACAAATTGAGTAATATAATTCACCAAGAATGAAGTATCCTATGGTCCCATGTTAATCTCCTGACACAACTCTGCATACACTGGAAGGTCGATAGACATGTCACCACAAAAGAATGAGTCTGCCTCGTTCTCAAAAAATTCTTGGACTCCTGTATTTCCATCATTGCTAGCCGATGCGGGCTCCAAGCTTGCGGCGGCCTCCACCCCTTGTAATATCGACCCCTCTATTTGCATATTATCTTCATCTATGCCCGGAACATCGCTTTGATCATATACTCTCGCACTTCGAGGAGTTGAAGGTATAACATACCACCATTGAGGTTTTCGGGGGTTTGGATAGAAGATTACCTGTTCACAAACACGTACAAAGCGAGTTCAAACCATTGTGACATAAACCATGTCGTATTACAATTAGCAAGCAAATGACTCTATGCACCTGTTCACAATGGGCCGGCAACACAAATGTGTCGTGCAAATCCGTCCATTTTTTTTCGGAATCTATTTTGAGAAATCTAGATGGACCTCGTCGAACTGTTGCTCTAGCTCCTCCAAGTACCACTTTGAACCGCTGCACATCGAATAGTATCATGGAGAAGCTACGGTAATCCACCGTAATAATACTTTGCAAGTTCCCAAAATACTCCATCTCATCCACAACCGTGTTCGGATCTGTTGCTCGTCGCCGGTTCTCTTGCTCAAACCTTGCCATGACACCACAGTCCATTGTGGAGCACATTTTGTCAATACGCTCCACGCGAAAATGCCGTCCGCGCGACCACGCTGCACTATATATTTTGTACTGTACATTGAAACACTCAAATTAGATGTTGCATATAAAATTTAGATACGACATATTCTAAACCCCTTATCACCTTTGGACTACATCCCCTCGAGAACTCCCACTCCTCCATTGAGACCTCTGTCCCTTTGCTGGATGCTGCGGTCAAGGCTCCATGCAACCATCGTGTTGACATAAACCGCGGCATCTCCTCCATGCCTTCAGGATATCGAATCGGTCGATGACGTGTACTGTGTCGGAATTCAGCTCGCGCTTCCTCTTGATCTTGCCTTGCAATCTGGTACTTGGCGAGCCACGTCTCCATGGAGGCATGGTGCAACATACAAAAGCGATTCACCTTCTCTTCTATTGAGGCATCCATTTTTTTTTCTACCCCATTTCCAACCACCACATCTCCAGTCAGTCTATCATCGTCCTTGAGCATCCATAGCATTTCATTGTCTGGTTCCACCGTTGGTAGCCATTGTGAGATATGCACTAATGCCTCTGACACCAACCAAACTTCCGCCATGCTACCTTCTGGCTGAGCTCGTTGTCGCACAAAGCCTTTCAGGGTTTTCATGAAGCGCTCCAGGAAGAACATCCATCGCATATGGATAGGTCCAGCAATCTCCATTTTGTCCACAAGATGCACAAGAAGGTGGACTTGTATCGTGAGTATGCTAGTGGGCAGATATTTCTCAAAGAGACAGACCGTCTCCACTGCTCCCCGCCTCGCGGATTCAATAGAGGACGTCTTAATATCTTTCTGTGAGATCCATTGCACCAAAGTCGACAACTTGTAAATGGCCCCGTGAATTTCAGGAGTAAGGCATCCTGCGATCGCGATCGGTAGGACAAACTGCCACAAATGAGAAAGCATTATGAATAATGGCCACTTTTCAAATTGCAAAATGCCCACGCTAATTACAATCCATTCTGTTCACAAACCTGACATATCTTATGCCAATCATGGGATTTTAGCCCCGACAATTGGTCATCTTTAGAAAATGCGGACCTGAGAGAACGCATCATACCCGTCGGAGTGCGGATAGACTTGATTGCTTGCTTCACAATGCGCTCTTCTTTGGTGGACAAAACCCAAGGAGCGTGAGGAAGCTGCACTCCCCCTTCAGCACTCGATTGCGGCCAAAGCACCTCCATCTTACCTACCTCCTTCAAATCCATTCGTGACCCTATAGTGTCTCTCTTTCCTGTGATGTGGTCCCATAGCAAGCTGCCCACATTCTTGAAAATATGCATGGGATCCAACAAGTGGTTGACCTGTAAGTGGGTCCAATACGGCAACTTGTAGAAAACTGAGAACTGTCGCATTCCATTTGGATGTGATTCCGGGTTTACCATTTTCAGCTCGTACCAGCTTGCGGCATTCATACGTGTTGGAGGTCATCCAAGAAAACCTTCCCTGAGTTCATGATCCTCCGGCAAGAAAGCGGCGTGTCCTTGATATACCATCTTCTTCATGGTTCGTGACCTTCGGGAGTCTAACTGTGACCCACACAACGGACATGCATGATAACCTGAGGTAACCAGACCTGTAAGGTGAGCCACAACTGTTAAAGATACGGGATCTAGGACATGGCAGTGAGTTATGGTGGATGGAAGGAGAAGTGTGGACTCATGATGGAGAAGACAAAGACACTGTTTGTTACACAAGTGAATTAGGTTCCAAGATTGAGACTTGGACTCATAAACACAATCTTGTGTATGTGGACAATGACATTGACGCTTCACTGAAAAGAAAAGAGTACTATCATTGCATTAAGAAAAGGAAGCAAGTACAATGCTTTATAGGAAAGTAGGAAACTACAGTAGGAACCATTGTGCATATGGAATAGGTAAGCCTGCATGTCCTTAGCCCTAAAGCTCCATACAAAGAGGCTGTTTAGTGAGTGTGATTGCTGATTCTCAACACCCCTCCTCAATCACAACTAGAAAGGCACAAAGTGTGTAGAGGCTGTAATGAGAACCACTTGCAAAGTGTGGGCACACCACAAACATGGTGGACATCCAGAGGCTGTAACAGGGGCCTCATAAAGTGTACATGGACTGTAATGCCAAGTTACATAAGGAGTTTACAAAGCTTATGGCAGGAAGCATTAGGGCAAGGAAATACAAGGCTTTTAAAACAGTCTATCAGAGTAATGAGAGTAGAAGGACTGATGAGTCTTGTCCTTCTGATTCTGGTGGTCTTCATCTTTATCTTCTTCTTCATCTTTTGGTCCATGGTCTTCTTCTTCTTTCACAGCTGCAAGATAGGACTTTTGGGACCTCTTCCTAGCATGACAGAACTTCTCAGTATGTCCGGTCCTTTTGCAGAAAGTCACAAAAGAGCGGTTTCTTTTTACCTTTGTATCTGTTGTTTACATATAACATTTGTTCATCCTTTGAAGTGATGGGCTCTTCTTTGCTTTTAAGTTTCTTTTCTTCCTCTAGCAGAGAGGCTTTAATATCAGCAAGTTGAGGATCAGGCATGTTGGTTAGAGTGGTTGATATATTATCATAAGCAGGAGGCAAACTTTTTAACAAGACACCAATACAAACATCTTCATCTATTTTTAGCTTTATTCCTGCAAGTTGAGTAAGCAAGCTTTCCATGTAGTTCAAATGGGATGCTAGGGATGTATGAGGCTTCATATCAAATCGAAAAAATTCAATTAATAGACCATACTTAGGCGACTTTGACTATGCACCAAATAGGGTATCCAATTTATCCCAAGTGTCATGGGACGTGTCACAGGCATCCACATGATGGATGTAGCTATCATCCAATTCCAGTTTGATGATGGCTTGTGCCTTGTCATCAATCTTCTGCCAAGTAACTGCAAGGTCCGCATCTCGAGGTTTCTTCTCTTTGCCATTTGTGATGGCCCAAAGACCCTTCTTCATTAGGATAAGCTTGATGCGGGTCTGCCAAGTGTGAAACCCGACTCCTTTGAATCGAGCATTTGGATAGTCTTTTCCCATGCTGAGGTTGCAAGATCAGCAGCAAATCAACACCAAAATTCTGAGATTTTATCAGTAAAAGAGCAGATTACAATGTGTCAAAAGACACAGGTAATGACAGTGTGAAAACACACTATGTCAGTGTTAATGTTGAGTTTGATTCTTCTTGTTCGGCATCGTTCAGTCGTTCTTCAATCTTCTCAGGTCCTTCCCCTCCTTGATTTGATGCTGGGTGAATGGATTAGAGTGGGATTTAGCTTGGTTTAGTGTCAGGAGTGAGAAAAATGAGGAAAAAAGAAGCTTGAGAGATTTTGGCTATGGTGGAATTAGGGTTTCTGAGATAGGGGCCTGGTTTCTTTCAGATTACAGGACTTGTAGTTGATCATTTTCAAAAAAATTTACATGTCTAGGAAGCTTATGTCAAGAGCTATCAAAGCCCCATGGAAATCGTCCAGATCGTGGCGCAGATTTGGGCAGCGACGTCGAATTTCTGCAATGCCAGGGCTGTAGATCACCAATGTGTCTCTTTGATGTACAATCCCCTAGAAGGAATCAGGAGCTGAAGTTGCCTAGTTGAGGAGTTATGGAAGCTCCAAGTGAGGTAGGTCGTGTCTGGCTATGGCAGACACAGGGCAGAGATTAAGAATTTTCACAATGCTGGAGCTATGCTTGCCCAAAGTCAGTGATTGATGTGTCAAGAAGAAGCTCTGGAAGCAGGGGAACACTTTCCCAGAAGGAAGCTCCAAGAGGTTTGACCTGTGGAGTGAGATATAAGAGCTTGAATCAGGTTTGGCTATGGCTGCCAAGCAGGGCAGTGAGAAGAAGAAGTAGGAGATGAGGTCCTAGACTTGGCTTGAGCTGGACTGAGCTCAAACTGAGCTAGATGAGAGTGAACTGGAGTTGGAGGAGCAGTGCCATGCCCGTCTGTGCTCTGATACCATGTTAAAGATACGGGATCTAGGACATGGCAGTGAGTTATGGTGGATGGAAGGAGAAGTGTGGACTCATGATGGAGAAGACAAAGACACTGTTTGTTACACAAGTGAATTAGGTTCCAAGATTGAGACTTGGACTCATAAACACAATCTTGTGTATGTGGACAATGACATTGACACTTCACTGAAAAGAAAAGAATACTATCATTGCATTAAGAAAAGAAAGCAAGTACAATGCTTTATAGGAAAGTAGGAAACTGTAGTAGGCACCACTATGCATATGGGATAGGTAAGCCTGCATGTCCTTAGCCCTGAAGCTCCATACAAAGAGGCTATTTAGTGAGTGTGATTGCTGATTCTCAACAATGACCTAGTGAATAATTGATTGAATGAGATAAAATATAGATATTACCAGCGAGAACAGAGGTCTGCTCACCTGAGTACTCTCCCAATCCCGGAAGGTCATGCATCGTCCACATGAGAATGGCTCGAATGTTGGCTGACCGCCGACCATCGCGCCTGCTCATATCTTGCACAGTGACCCCCTCCACCCACAAAATCTTAAGCTCATCGACAAATGGACGAAGATACACATCCATATTTTTTACTTTGTAGCGGCTCGGGACGAGCAAGCTAAGGATGAGATGTCCCTTCTTCGTAGAAAGCCATGGAGGGATGTTGTAGTTGACAAGCACTATAGGCCACACACTGTAAGAAGTCGAGCGCATACCGAATGGGTTCACATCATCCATGGCGAGACCGAGCCGAAGATTCCTTGCTCTCGTGCAAAGCCTGGGAAGGTAGAGTCAATGTGGCTCCATGCGCGCGAATCCGCTGATATTCGTTGAACTCCATCCGTGGACCTATTCTGCACATGCCACGTTGTCAAGCTTGCCATGCTGGATGTGCAAAACATGTGGTTTATGCGGGGGATGAGCGGAAAGTGTCTGAGAACTTTTTGAGGGATGGTTTGCCCTTGCAAGTCCTATCGATACCTGTGAGCACCACACTTTGGACATGTCTCCATAGTCTCATATTCATCTCGAAACAGTATGCAGTCGTTGATACATGCATGGATGTTATTGTAGTCCATGCCAAGCTTCCGTAAAACATGTCGTGCATCATCACGAGACTCAGGCATGGTATTTGCAGGTGGTAATATATGATATTTCAATAACCTAAAAAAAATCATAAAACACCTTGAAAAAGCACAAATGTTTGCAATAATAATGTTAAAAAAAATAATCAATGAAGCCTATGTGCAAGGTACCTGAATAACTCGGTCACACTCGTATCGCTCCAACCGTATTTTTCTTGCACATTTAAGAGTTCAAGCAATGTCTTCAACCGAGATACTCGGCACCCATCATATAATGGTATGGATGCTTCCTCTCTAAGCGGGTCAGATGTCTCAACATCCATGGGAATCAATGCATCGATCATTGCCTCCATCTCAGGCTCCAAGATTGTAGGTAGGTCGGGAAGGTTGTCTGTCTCCTCTGGCATTGATGGTATAGATGGGCCTTACGAGTGGTGGATTGGCTCCTGCAATCCATTCATCGTACGTCCACGAACTCTTCTAATTGGCTGCAAAGGGTGCACTCACCCTTGGGTCGAGACATCACCCCCCTGGATAGAAAATTTGCCAACAAGACCCAATCTTATTGTGTATGGTTTTCAATTAGCTTGCGAGTACAATGCATGATTAATATTAACTTCAAATTACCATTTGCTGAAAATCCGCAATCGCCTGATCAATGATCTCAGATTGAAACTCGCCAAATCGTTGTACGTGTTCTATAGACAATCGGCGTTTTCTTCTAATTGCCAACTTGCATTGAGAGCAAGGACATGGGACACGCTGATTAAGATACGTCTCGCGATCTTGAACAATAAGACCTTCTTCGTTTTCCATCTTATCTACATTATAGCAAACGAGGCTTAAATGGATAGCTTTATGGAGATGTACGTCAAGTTGCAAGTTGACCATAAATCTTGCATTGTACATAGTAGTTGAGAGATTTATTGATGTTATATCTCGGCCTTGTATCATGCTCAAGGATTTGTTTGTCCCGGTAGATAATTATTCGTTATTGTAAAAAACTGCACTAGAGGGCTTTAAGTATACGTAATCCATTTATGAGCATCCTTGAGGATCTCTTAGTCTAATAATAAATCAGTCTCAGCAAAAAGCATCTTAGAAATGTGGTTTTTTTGTCCTAGGATCGCGTATTAAAATTAATGCCATCTATGAAATTTATCAACTATAGTAATAAAATTTATTTCAATCAATTCTACTCGTAGTCATAAGACCTGAGAGAAAATATCATATAGTCAATTTAAGGGATTCTTATTCTATAACAATACTTTTGGGTTCATTTTGATGAAGTACCGTAATGACCATTAGCTAGGGTATCATTTTCTTTTAGTCCTTCTGTTGACTAGTTGGCATGATTTCTAATTTGTTATGCCTATAAAGTTAATACAAAAACAATGAATTATGCATATTACAATTAGATCCCCTACTTGGAGATTATCAAGGACATGACCAATTTTAAGCCATCTTAAAGAGTCACCAATGTACGTGGCCCATGGCAAAGCACATTGCATACCATTATCGATAAGTCTATCATCGTGCATCTTAAATCTCCTAATTAGACTTTATAAACGGTATGACTAATTTTTATCCCCCCTTAAGGAGTCAATGTAATGGTACCCATAAAAAAAGTAAAGTGGATACCATTACCATAATCATGGATATGCTATCATTCCAATATATGTTATCTTTCTCTTTCTCTCCCTCTCCCTCCCTCTCTTTCTCTTTCTCTCGTATTTCCTCTCCCTCTCACAATATATCTTAACACTCTCCAAAAGCAAAAGGGAGAGGGAGAGAGAGACAAGCAAAAAAGAAAGTGATTCAAACATTAAACAAGCAAAAGGGAGAGGGAGAGAGAGAATTCACTCTCCCTCCCTCTCCCTCTCCCTCTCCCTCTCTTTCTCTTTCTCTCCCTCTCTCATTTCCTTCCCCTCCCTCTCCCTCTCCCTCTCTTTCTCTCCCTCTCTTTCTCTCTTTCTCTCTCACTTCCTAAACAAGCAAAAAATAAAGTGATTTAAACATTAAACAAGCAAAAGGGAGAGGGAGAGAGAGAATGCACTCTCCCTCCCTCTCCCTCTCCCTCTCCCTCTCCCTCTCTTTCTCTTTCTCTCCCTCTCTCATTTCCTTCCCCTCCCTCTCCCTCTCCCTCTCTTTCTCTCCCTCTCTTTTTCTCTTTCTCTCTCATTTCCTCTCCTAAACAAGCAAAAAATAAAGTGATTTAAACATTAAATAAGCAAAAGGGAGAGGGAGAGAGAGAATGCACTCTCCCTCCCTCTTCCTCTCTTTCTCTTTCTCTCCCTCTCTCATTTCCTCCCCCTCCCTCTCCCTCTCCCTCTCCCTCTCTTTCTCTTTCTCTCCCTCTCTCTTCCTCTCCCTCTCTTTCTCTCTCATTTCCTCTCCTAAACAAGCAAAAGAGAAAGTTATTTAAACCTTAAATAAGCAAAAGAAAGAGAGAGGGAGACTCACCGATGAGATATGGCGAGCGTGGGGCGGCTCCTCTTTGCGATGAAGGCTCTTCCTCTCCTTCGCGAACAATAGCGATGGCGGCGGCGGCGGCGGTGGCAAGTCTTCCTCCTCTCCTTCTCTCACGACGGTTGCTCTCTCTCTCTAACTCGCTCTCAAAACTCACAAGTCGCAAACGCGAAATGAAAACCGCGCTCGATTTCGACCGCTTTTTTTCCCTGTGGAGCGTCGCTATTTGCGTCGACGCTATTAGTGATGCCAACAGCGACGCCAATAGCGACGCCGCTATCTGCCGTCGCTAATCAGCGTCGCTACTAGCTCAAATCCTTGTAGTGTCTCCCTCTCCCTCTCGCTCTCCCTCTCTTTCTCTTTCTCTTTCTCTTTCTCACCCTCTCTCGTTTCCTCTGCCCTCCCTCTCCCTGTCTTTCTCTTTCTCTTTCTCTTTCTCTTTCTCTTTCTCTCTCTCCCTCTCTCTTGTTCTCTCATTTCATCCCCCTCCCTCTTCCATTTCCTCCCTCTCCCTCCCTCTCCCTCTCCCTCTCCCTCTCCCTCTCCCTCTCCCTCCCTCCCCCTCCCTCTCCCTCTCCCTCTCTTTCTCTCTCATTTCCTCTCCCTCTTTCAATATATATACACAAATTATAAAAGCAAAAGGGAGAGGGAGAGAGAGAATGCACTCTCCCTCCCTCTCCCTCTCTCATTTCCTCCCCCTCCCTCTCCCTCTCCCTCTCCCTCTCCCTCTCCCTCTCCCTCTCTTTCTCTTTCTCTTTCTCTTTCTCTTTCTCTCCCTCCCTCTCCCTCTCCCTCTCTCTCATTTCCTCTCCTAAATAAGCAAAAGAGAGAGAGAATTAAACCCTAAACAACCAAAAGATGGAAAGAATGGACTCCCCGATGGGATATGGCGAGGGTTTGGTAGCTCCTCTTCGCGATGAAGGCTCCTCCTCTCCTTCGCGAATGGCGGCAGCAGTGGCTGTGGCAAGCCTTCTTCCTCTCCCTCTCTCACGATGGTCACTCTCCATCTCGCTCTCCCTCTCAAAACGATTGACGAAAATGCGCGAAATGAACCCGCGCTCGGTTTCGGCCTGTTTATTTTCCCTGTGGAGCGATGCGACGCAGATAGCGACGCCGCTACCCGCGTCACTACCCGTCATCGCTATAGGTTTAAATCCTTGTAGTGAGGGGGGCGGTAAGTACTGCAAACCAAAAAACATTTTCATTCCCTTCAAAGACATATGGCCCAAACGGGCATGCCAAAGAGATACATGGGAGATAGAACCCAGAGACAAAACATGATCAAGGGAAGAAGCGGATACAATCAAGGGATAGAGGCTGCCAGCCTTCGCACCTCTCGCAATCACAAGTCTGCCACAAGTGATCTTCCATGCAGAGTCTCCAAAAGATACATGATAACCTGCATCATCAAGCTGTCCATCTGACAAGAGACCACGTGTCAAAGCAGGTACATGACGTACATCGTGCATAACAAAATTGCTGCTAGAAGGAAACTGTAGTTTAACATCACCAATGCCCACAATATCAAGAGAGCTATCATCATCCAAGCGCATACAACCCGAAATAGTACGATATGAATGAAACCACTCTCGACAAGGTGTCACATGAAAGGACACACCTAAGTTCAAGAGCCAACATTGTGCATACATAGAGTGTATCTATGTCATCTACGAAGCACTAGAAGAAGCTGCAAGGATATAATCATCATCATCAATGTCCTCAGGTTGCATAGCATTGATCTCTTCGATTTTAACATTGGACTTTGCAGGCACTATGCTGCGATCAGAAGACTTATAATGTACTTTGTCTTTCCCCTTATCTTTGCACCTTTCATTGCGCAGTTCATGACATTGTGGCCTAATATGGCCCTTTTTCCCACTATCCTGCCACTAGATTTGCTACGTGACTTTCCACGAAACTTGGATCGAGATTTTTGAGAATCCCGTCCACAGCCGCTGCCACTGCCATGCTTTCCATACCCATCATTCTTGCCTCTAGCTGTCATAGCATGCGACACACGAGAGGCATCCAAATTCTTACGATTAACCTCTTCCTGCAGAAGAGCACTCTCAACATCAGATAATTTCAAGGTAGCAGTAGAGGCACATAATTTAGTGCAGAATACATCCCATGACTCATTAAGAGTACCAAGCAAGAAAAGAGGAGTGACATCCTTTGCAAAAGTGATGTCCTGCTGCGAAGTCAAGTTCTTGAGTATAGCATGAAATTGGCTCAAGTGAGCAGACATAGTCACATTCTCCTTCATGCGCAGATCCATAAGCTGCTTTAGCCAATACATCTGACTCACTGGACTTTTCTTGTCATAGAGATTCTTGATTTTATCCCACAATTTCCATGCAATGTGTTCTTCCTCAAATACATTACAATGAACCTGTTCTATGAGAAATAATACAATAGTGGACTTGCATAACTCATCAAGCTCAAGCCATTGCTCATATGGCATAGTTGCAGTCGGATGCCCACACAACCTCAATGGTTTGATCTGCGATTTCTGCACCAACACATGGCTCTTTCAATAAGAGTAATTTGTACCATAAGATTAGTGATGTTGAAAATAGCATGATTAATGGACGAACTCACCATAATGCAAGCTGGAAGACTGTAGACAGTTCAAAACTGCTTACTGTTTATTACAAAAAATGACCAAAAAATCACCAAAATTGAGAGAAAATGGCGAGAAAAAGGTAACCAAAGTTGCTATCCGCCAAGTACTAGTGAAAATACATCATTTTAGAATATATCAGCATGAAAAATCCGTGTTAGTTTGGAGTTATATGCTTGCTGTAATAAATGACAATAGGGTACTTTGAGAGTCAATTGCTGACCAAATCACTGCACCAAGTCAAGGAATGATAGCCAAGACATGATCAGCCATAAACAAGCATAAATCAACACCAAACAGTCATCAAGACCTTGAGCAAACACCCAAACATGTCACCAAAGCATCCATCACAATGAATAGGCATACTCCTTGGACAGTAGGGCAAAGTATACATAACACTGGCAGGACCTGACACCAGTAGGTGTATGCTCACTAGAGTGCAAAGCCCAAGCTCAGGTCAAAAGAAATTCCAAGATATCAGTGCATGAACCATGCAACAAGTAAGTGTAAGAGATCCCAAAGTCTCAAGTATCTGCAAAATGCTCAAATAGCATAAACCTCCTGCTCGATGTCGATCAAGCATACGAGATTCTCCCACAGGCTTAAAAGGTGGATAAATGAGCTCAACAGCTCAAGCAAACCAAGTCAAAGTACCAAAGATAGGTAACCAAGACAATGCCTCAATAGCATCCAAGGTCGTAATGGAAAAAGCCAAGTCATAAGGGAAAAATCCAACCAATTGCTCAAGGGAATACTCAAATAAATGTCGAGACGAGCTCAAACAACTACCATCCACAGCCAAAGCATAAAGCATTCACCAAGACATCATAACCCGTACTGGGTAGCCTAGGCATAAATCGTGTCATAGATGAAATGCCAGCTGCAAAGAAGTGACAGTCAAACCCAAATCAATCCCTAATCTTAGCTCAAAATCATTCTGGAGCATAAACAAGATATGTGGCATAGTCCAAATATATCATGACATCATACCGAGTAGTCGGGAGCACCTCGTGAGACCAATAGGCATAACCCAACTATAGCATAAATAGCTTCAGCCCTGAAGTTTTCAGTAGCATATAACCTCTGTAAACTGAAAAAATCAACCCTGAAGCTCAAATCCATAGGCAAACCATAGGCATACATTCCCGTATGTATAGGTACCAACTGGGCATAATCGAGCATCAAATGCCAAGACCTGTAAGCATAAAATTAAAGTAACAGGTGGCTACCCTATTTTGGACAGATCTAGGATTGCTCAAAACAGTCAATGGCTAAGCTAAATCAGCTCCAAATGCATCTCACATAAGAGACATAACATCCAAAAGTGATCCGCTATCAATAGACATCAGTAGAAGCATCACATAAGCCATAGGCATACAAATACATGCTGTCTCAGACCTGATATCTGTTGCAGAATATTCTATCACCATCAGAATTTGGCAAATCTGACATCACCATCACATCCAGAGTGTGCCAGAACCCCAATTTAGACTCTTACCTTGCCTGAATCAGTTCCGAATGCCCAAGATATGACAAAAGGAGTGATTTTTGGGCCAGTTTTTGAAACGGGCTCAAAAAAAACGTGAGCTGGGTGGGGGGATCTGCCATCCCACGTGTCAACAATGGGGCCCAAAGGGAGCACAAATGGACGCCAAAGAAGGCCTACACCAAGCCTCAGCAAGCCTTGATAAACTGGAAGCAAGATCTAGGTGAAGGAAGCTCCAAGAGGTGTGAGCTATGGCTGCTAACAACCTGTGAAAACCCTGTTTACCTAGACCTGTGGACTGAAGTAAAAACTTTGAAATAATGAAGCAATACCTCAATGTCAATCCCCTGATTGTGTCTCAATAGGCCGCGAAGAAGCTCGAGAAGCCGGGGAGTGACGGGAGCTCAAGAGAATGAGCTATGGCTACCGGCAAGGAGACCCAATGCGAGTGGGGAGTCAATGGGAAGTTGAGAATGCCACGAGCCAAGCTCAAGAGTGGGGAAGCCGTGCTCTGATACCAGTTGAACATTGAGAAGGATCTAAGCTTGCACTCGAGAGCTATGGCTGGAGAGCAAGAGCAAGAAGAAAGAGAGAGACAAGAAATGGAAACTCCAACAGTCACAATGTGTGACTGGGCCTTCCTTTAATCAAATTGTCACTAAAAGAATAAAGAATAGAGTGACGGTGACGGGCGCCCGCCACCTGTAGTGTGTAGTGGCAGTGATTGTCAATGTAGTAATACACGGGCGACTAGGCGGAGGCGCCTTTACGCCAAACACTAATATTGTGTTTGTAGCTGGATACGAGTCCAAGGCACCTTTCCCAAAACCCCTCAAAGGGGTATCCCACACATGTTGGCAATAAGTGCCACGTATCACAAACATAGAAGGCATCCCATTGACTGATTGATGTGATCCCAATGTAGCTCTCCTACATCTTGAGGATTGGCCCCTCGATGCACTGCTTTTACATATCAACACATTCTCACAAGACTCCTCTCTTTGTTAGCGAGATCCAGGAGATACCATGTTCCCTCACCAATAATTTCCCCCAAGAAATGAACGGGTAACCTATGGCAAGGGGAATCTCACCCTCTCAAGCGTGGGTCAACTATAATTCAAACAATTGCCATTTCCAGGTGTTGATACCACATGTATGATCAATGCAAGAGTGGATGTCTCATTGTGCACAAACAGCTATGTTTTAAATTCAGCCTATGTGCTAGTACGCAAACAGTTTTTTCATGAATTACAACTAACATGTATATGCTTCATTGCAAGAATCTAGCATCAAGGCAAACCTTGTGCTACTAGATCGCTAATTTCCAAATAAACCATCTCCTAGGTGCTATGCATAGAAAACAATCAGAATTTATATTGTTTCAACCCTGAAACTGTTGCACAAAATCCTACTCCCCCTTACCGTTTAAATTTTGCTTCGTTGCATAGGTGTATAGAGATTATGTCATCATGATTGAGCGTATAAAGAGTAGTAAATCACACACTGTAGCAAAAAGATAGGGAAAACTAAGGCCAAACCTCACGCTTTGCCAGTACCATACATCCACAACCACTTATTGTATTTTTCAATATTTTTCTAAGGCATATTTCTAATTTTCTCTCATTTTTTCTATTTTTCTCTAATTTTTCAATAAAAATAATGATATATTTTCAGATCTATGGCCGTTGATTCTTAGCACAACATAAATATAGATTTTATTGGCATTTTGTCCCATGTGTATTGATTTACTCCACCCGAAAACACCAAAAACCCCATTTTACAGGTTTCTAAAAATTATTTTCAGCATTTCGAATTTATATTTTTTGATTTTTTCATCATGGAAGCATAGAAAAAAATAGTAATCAACATTTATACCAATTTTCACTCCATAAGAACAATATTAACTCCTTAAAATGTCAAAAACAAGCAAATTTCCTTTGTAAAATAGAACTCCTGGTTTTTTCCTTCTTTGCGGGTTTTAAAATCTGATGCCGGACTGTAGATCAACCCTCATTCAATGCTCAGACCACCTCCAAACAGCAAACTCTAGCCCTCCACCAAACTGGGAATGATCTGATACCATGTCGGACAAGTGGTCTTCAATGGATTTTCAATCCTCTTTATGGGCATGAACTGCCTCTTAAGGGGAGAGAGAGGGAGGAGAGAGAAAGATTGAATTCTGATCAGGCCATCCGGGCAGCCATTTGAGGAGTGGAAGCAAGTGATAGGGAGTGAAGATAGAGTGAAGATCAACCATCAGATTAGCTGGGGGGTTGCTCGTAGCCACCATAGCCCCCTCTCCATGAATCGTTGAATAATGGCACCTCCTCTCAACCTACCCCCGAAAATAACGCCTCCCCCACCCCCAGGAATTTGATTTAGTTAGAGGCCCCCAAAAGTCACATCTTTTGGGACTTTTAAAGTCCATTTTCACTTGCCTTTTGGGTCTTAGCCTCCCGGTTACTCCCAATCAATGGTCCGGCCTCTAATTCACGGTCCAAAAAATCTTGGGCATTTTTCTTGAAGTCCCTCACTTCCAGGCATCTCCCAGAGTCTTGCTTGACATGCCAAAAATTTATGAAAACTCACCAACTGTCGTCCAGTGGCTCTTTTATAAGCACTTTTTGGGCATTACCGCTTAAAATCATATTGATTGCCACCGCCGCCTTCAATGAAGGTTATTTTTCCCTTGAAATTCAGAAATTTTGGCTATTTTTAAGCACGTCTCGGCATCAAAATTTATCTGTCATTGGCGACCACAAGATAGGGCGACTCAGCCCATCGAATCCCACGAACAGATTTGCACAAAACCACAACCACAAAGAGTATCAAGCTAATACAAAATATAGGCAAACAAACATATCAAAGCTCTCACCCTACCCGCTTTCAAAACCAAGGCATGAAATCCACAAGGAGTAGGCCTAGTAGATTCTGATAGACAGTCACTGATCTGTTGCTCCAACACAGCCAAGCTAAAAAGAACCATCAGAGAGGTCATCTTAAGTGGTGGGCTGAGCTACCTACCTAACTAAGGATAACTCAACTAGGAACTCCCACTAGGCGAGGACTTCTATAGCCTGATAAAAAAATATTGTCTTTTAGCACATTACTCTTTTAGCCTTTGATTTTTCATACTCGGGCGTGTAAAAAGGAGGAAGCTGAGCGTAGTGACCCAAGGAGAACATGGCATCGGTCTCATGTCCGGTCTCGATACCCAAGAACCTACCAAGCCCTCGCAAGACGACACTTAATTCTCTTCTAACGCTCACTTTTATTTTCGCTCCAACCTTCTTTTATTCTTTTCTTTTCAACTAGTTGCCACCCCTAGGAAGACAAGGTATCGACCTTGGGTCTTGTCTCATCCCTAGGAACCTACCAAGACCTTGCAAGGCGATAAACAAGTGCTCATGGATTTTCCTTTCTTTCCTTTTCTATTTTTATAGAGGGGTTAGAACCCCTTTTTACACACCTCCGTATATTCGTATATTTTCTTTCAAATATTTAAGGCTTTTTCCTTTGTATCATCACTTTGTCTGGAAAGCTTTTCTAACTACTTCACAACTAATAGAAACTCCTAGAACGGCCGTCTAGCAAGTCAGCAGAGCAAGGTCACTAGAAGTGCCTTTTGAAATAGTTCTTTCAGTGCTTGACAATTCCTTTACATGAGGCAATGACTACTCAGACTTCCCCTAGACATGCTAACCTATACTTGGGACTTCATGCCTCGATTTTCGATCCCTAATAAATAAAAATAAAGCACCATTACACACACATATATCATTATTTGCTTAAGGGAAAAAGACTCGGAAAGGGGACAAAACCACCTGGAATGGCCACTAGAAGCTCTATCGCAACAAAGACTCCCTTTAGGCACTTCATCAACCTGTATGATGCAATCACTAAAATATCAAACTGTTAAACGTACATGTACCACACAGATATAGGGCCCTCTTGGCCTAAAGAAATAGCACATTTGTACTGCAACTTAACTAGCCTTCTTGGCCTAAAGAAATCAAACAAGAAAACCTCAAAACAACTAGCCCTCTTGGCCTAAAGAAATCAAACAAACCAACTCATATAGATCCCTCCTTGGAAGAAGGCAGATATATGGAAATATGCTCTATTCCAAGGGGAGATATATAGTAAGAGTCGTACGCATAACATGTCATTTGATCAACCCATGGATCCAAGATAATAGTGGTAGATGGGTCTCGGCCACTCTTTGCATTACCCATATAATTCATGCCAGTCCGAAGTTATATGTTGCTGTAATAAATGACAGTAAGGTAATGTGAGAAGAAATTGCTGACCAAATCACTTCACCAAGTCAAGAAATGATAGCCAAGATATGATCAACCATAAACAGGCATAAATCTACACCAAGCAGTCATCAAGACCCTTAGAAAACACCCAAACATATCACCAAAGCATCCGGTAGTGAGTAGGCATACCCCCTAGACAATAGGGCAAAGTATACATAACACTGGCAAGACTTGACAGAAGTAGGTGTATGCTCACAAGAGTGGAAAGCCCAAGCTCCGGTCAAAAGCAACTCCAAGATATCAGTGCGTGAACCATTTAACATTTAAGTGTAAGAGACCCCAAAGTCTCAAGTATCTGCAAAATGCTCAAAATAGCATAAACCTCTTGCTCAATGTCGGTCAAGCATACAAGATGCTCCCACTGGCACAAAAGGCGGATAAACCAGCTCAACGGCTTAATCAAACCAAGCCAGAGTACCAAAGACAGATAACCAAGACAATGCCTCAATAGCATCCAAGGTCGTAATGGAAAAAGCCAAGTCGTAAGGGAAAAATCCAACTAACTGCTCAAGGGAATACTCAAATGAATATCGAGATGATCTCAAACAACTACCATCCACAGCCAAAGCATAAAGCATTCACCAAGACATCATAACCTGTACTAGGTAGCCTAGGCATAAACCATATCATAGATGAAATGCCAGCTGCAGAGAAGTGACAATAAAATCTAAATCGAGCTCTAATCTCAGCTTAAAAGCATTCCAGAGCATAAACAAGATATGTGGCATAGTCCAAATACATCATGACATCATACTGAGTAGCCGGAGCACCCCATGACCAATAGGCATAACCCAACTATAGCATAAATAGCTTCAACCCTGAAGTTTCCAACAGCATATAACCTCTGTAAACTGAGCAAATCAATGCTGAATCTAAGCTCCAATCCATAGGCGCACCATAGGCATACATTCCTGTATGTATAGGCACCAACCGGGCATTGAAATGCCAAAACCTGTAAGCATAAAATTGAAGTAACAGGTGGCTGCCCTATTTTGGAAAATTTTGGGATTGTTCAAAAAAGTCAATGGCTGAGCTAAATCAGCTCCAAATTTATCTCACATAAGAGGCATAACATCCACAAGTGATCCAATATCAATAGACATTAGTAGAGGCATCACATAAGCCATAGGCATACAAATACATGCTGTCTTAGATCTAAAATCTGTTGCAAAATATTCTCTCATCAGAATTTGGCGATTCCGACATCACCGTCGCATCCGGAGCATGCCAAAACCCCAACTTAGACTCTTACATTGCCTGAATCGGGTTTCGGATGCTTGAGATATGACAAAAATAGTAATTTTTGGGCTAGATTTTAAAATAGGCGCAAAAAAACGTGAGCTCATTGGGGGGGTCTGTTGTCCCACGTGTCAACAATGGGGCCCAAAGGGGGAACAAATGGGGGCCAAAGAAGGCCTACACCAAGCCTCAGCAAGCCTTGATAGGCTGGAAGCAAGATCCAGGTGAAGGAAGCTCCAAGAGGTGTGAGCTATGGCTGCCCACAACCTGTGAAAACCCTGTTTACCTAGACCTGTGGACTGAAGTAAAACTCTGAAATAATGAAGTAATACCTCAATTTCAATGCCTTGATGGTGCCTCAATAGGCCGGGAAGAAGCTCGGAAGTCGGGGAGTGATGCGAACTCAAGAGAATGAGCTATGGCTACCGGGAAGGAAACCCAGTGCGAGTGGGGAGTCGACAGGAAGCTGAGAATGCCACAAGCCAAGCTCAAGAGTCGGGAAGCCGTGCTCTAATACCAGTTGAAAGGTGAGAAGTATTTAAGCTTGCACTCGAGATCTATTGTGGGAGAGCAGCAAGAGCAAGAAAGAGAGAGACAAGAAATGGAAACTCCAACAGTCACAATGTGTGATCAGGCTTTCCTTTATTCAAACTGTCACTAAAAGAATAAAGAATAAAGTGACGGTGACAAGCGCCCGCCACCTGCAGTGTGCAATGGCGGTGACTATTAGTGTAGTAATACACGAGCTGCTAGGCGAAGGCACCTTTACCCCAACAATAACTTCCTAGCAAGCTTAAGTTCTAGTGGAGTAGGGTCCTTTCTAGGTCTTTTATGATTCCAATACCAATTTATTATGGCTGATAGATTTATAGAGTAAGTTGTTGCCAAAGCTTGTTAAAGAGTCTAACTCCATCAATATCATACTAAAGGCCTCTATTGCCTATTCTTTATCAACTTGGATTCCCTTGTTTCCCTTTCACCAGCAAATTTTGGCATTCTGTCCCCACTAGTTGTCCATCTGCAAATCAAATTGCTCTTAGAAGTCCCCACCTATGTTGATGTGGTGCTCACCTATGAAACCCAATCATTTGCAAATGTAGCCGATGGCACCTTGGCATCTTAAAAAACCCATTCCAATCATATTTGGTTATGGTCTATTTTGCTATCGTGGCACTTATGCATTGGCCACTCTCCTGTTGCATTAATCACACCATCCTTTAGTAAAGAATCTTTTTCTCCACCCTTATTTTGTGCCCAACACTTGTGGATATCTCATATTTTCCTCTTGTCACCCTCTCCCTCTTGTACTCTTTCCCTCTCTTTGCCATGCTGCCCTTGTATCTTCCTATTAAGGATGTTACATCAATCAATGTTACGAAGCTTATCGATGCTCAAGCATGGATCAAATCCTTGCAGATCACCCAATTCTTCAACCTCCCTTGGATCTCTATCCTTGTATACCTTGTCTATCCTTGTCTAGCCTACGAAGGCGGTTAGGTTAGCCTAACAAATGTACCATATGAGACTCCATTAGTCGGCCAGGGAATATTCTAAGGAATAGGTGCCCTTGATAACTCCCTTACCCCACAACTCAAGGTAATGTGCCTCAATTCGCTACTAACTTAACTCCTCTGTCTAACCCAAATATTAGACCCACAACGGTCACCTTTTTTCCATCTAGTCACATAGACCTCATCTGACATACAAGTTAGGACTCAACCAATATCTAGGCTCACATATGGCTTCTCCTCATAATGAGGGCCTTACAAATTTGAGCACCATGGATCATTGGTGGTACCTTATGAGGGTGGGACATTGAGCATATCTAACACCCCCCTCAATGTCCACCCGCAGGTGAACTATCTCCTTGGCCCAATGTCGAGTCTCTGAAGATGAAGTTGAAGGAGATCCTTTGTAAGTGCTTTGGTGAAGATATCTGCTCAGTTCTCCTCTGTTGGACAATAGATGAGTTCCACTATCCCATCCTCAATCAAATCACACACATAGTGATATTGGATCTCTATATGTTTGGTGAGTGCATGAAACATTGGATTTTTAGCAATGGCGATGCAACTCTAATTGTCACATCTCAACATAGTGGGTTCTTCATCTCGCACTCCCATATGCCATAGGATCCTTCTCAACCATACTACTTCAAATGTAGTGAAAAAAGTTGCCTTGTACTCTGCTTTGGTAGAAGACAATGCCATGTTGTCTTCTTCTTACTAATCCAAGAGAAAATTCTTGAACTCAAAGAGAAACAATAACCAAAAATTGACTTCTTGGAATCACTGTCTCCTACCCAATCTAAGTCATAATTCCCCACAAGAGAAGTTCTAGAACTATATGTGATACCATAGTCAAGAGTTTCCTTCAAGTATCTAAGCACCTGCATCCCAGGTTTCCAATGACTCTCATGAGGTTTGTTTGAGAACTTGCTCAAAACACCAATAGTAAAACTAATATCTGGTATAGTGTTACACAAGTAGATCAGACAACCTTCTAGACCTCCCAATGTCTGTTAGTGCTAATGTATCCTCAATGGATAACTTTTCACTCACCTCCATAGGTGTAGCTATCTCCTTGCACTCGGTCATGCCAAATGCCTTCAAGATCTCCCATACATACTTCTTTTGAGAGATGAAGATCTTTCTTGGCTCTTGCTAGACTTCAATCCCCAAACAATAGTGCAGCAAGCCCAAGTCTATCCATTCAAAGTTAGAACTCAAAGCCTTTCGAGTTTGGTTGATCATATTTTCATAGTCACATATAATAAGAATGTCATCCACATATAGGACTATCACTACACACTTTTCACCATCCCTTAAACATACAAATTAGAATCTGAGGCACATATTTTGAAGTTAAAGCTTAAAAAGAACTTACTACTGTTGATACCATGCTTTGGGGGCTTGTTTCACAGACCATACAATGTCTTCTTCCGCTTACACACTTTGTTCTCACAATGGGGTCCTCAAACCTTGGTGGCTAAGCCAGGTGACACTTCCTCCTTGAGGTCACCATATAAGAATGTTAGCTTAACATTCATTTGGTAAACTGGCCACTGCTTGTGGGTGGCCATTGCAAGTCTATGTGAATAGTGGTCATTTTGGCAGTTCGGGAAAATAACTCTTGAAAATCAAACCCTTCAACTTGTGAAAATCCTTGGGAGACTAATCTGGCTTTGTACTTTTCTATGGTACCATCATCCTTGTACTTTACCTTCCAGATTCATTTGGTGCCAATAACCTTCCACTTTACTGGCCGGGGATCCACTAGCTCCCAAGTGTCATTCTTCATTATGTTGTCATACTCGGCTTGCATAGCTACCTTCCATGCTGGATCTGCAAGTGCTTCTTCTAAGTCAGTTGGCTTCTTTACTTCTCTCATAATCTCAGCCATCAAGACCATATTGACTATATGAGCAAAAGGGCTCCTATGCTCCTCTATTCTCTAGGACCTCCTTGGTTTCTGCCTTCTCCTCAATAGATGTAGGCATAGGATTATTGTGGTTATAGAGCTACTTCCCTCAACGCGGAAATGGCTTTTTCGATGGGGTGATGTCACGTTGGTGAACTTTTTCCTCAACATCTAAAGATGATGCTTCCTCCTCCTTTAAGGATAGGGACAGCTCTCGGGACAATAGGTTCATAGTGGACTACTTCTTCACTTGATGATAAAGTGGAAGAACTTGCCTTGTCCTCCTCCACTATATGTGGTTTCTCCTTGAATACCACATCATAGCTCACACGATGATCTTCTTTGCCTCTTGGTCATACAATTTGTAAGCCTTCTACTCATCACTATAATCCAAAAAGATACATTTTTTGCTTTTTGGTTTTAACTTGTTTCTCTTCTCATCTAGAATATGTGCATAACATTCACATCCAAAAATTCTAAAATGTGAGAGAGATGGTTTCTTACAAATGTAAGCCTCATGAGGTGTTTTTCCCTTGAGAGCCTTTGTGTAGCTCCGATTAAGGATATAAACTGTAGTATTAACAACTTCAGCCAAGAAATGGTTAGGCAATCCCTTGCCCTTTAGCATACATCTTTCCATATCCACAATGGTACAATTCCTACGTTCCACAACACCGTTCCTCTCAAATGTGTGAGGCGTTGTCAATTGACACTTGATCCCTTTTCTCTTGCAAAAGTCTTCAAACTCCTTTGAGTTGAACTCACCACCACCATCTGTTCTAAATTTCTTCACATTTTTCTATGTTTCATTCTCAACAAGTTTTAGCCATTTTTTAAACTTATCAAAAGCTTGAGCCTTATCACGAATGAAGTACACCCACATCTTTCTACTATAGTTGTCGACAATCAACATAAAATAAGAAGATTTCCCCAAGGCCTATGTAGGCATCTTACTGCACAAGTCAACATGCACTAACTCTACAGGAGCTTGTTCTCTATTCTTTCTTTCATGTGGAAATGCCTTTCTCTATTTCTTGCCCATCATACAAGCTTCAATTGGTTCCTTCAATTTAGTCACACTGCAGGTAGGTGATCAACCATACCTTGCTTATGCATCTCCTTCAACACTGCAAATCTGATGTGTCCAAACCTTTCATGAAAACTCTTACTTGTGCCCACTCTAGTGGTGGATGTAAGAGCATTTAGCTCATACAAGTTGTTCCCTCTTTCTCCTTGCCAACAACTTTGCTAGCACTATCGAGAATTTCTGCACATGTCTTCTTGAACCTCACTTCATGATTACCAAGATCAATTATGGTAGCAACTAATAACAAATTTTTCCTAATTTTGAAAACATAAAAAACATTTAGCTTTTCACTTCACCATTTGCAGCAACAAAAGAAATAGTACCTATGCCCACAACAAGGCATTTTGCATCATTTCCAATCGTCACAGTGATGGATTCTTATAAAAGCTACATAGAACGGTATAGACCTTTCTTATTGGTCATGTGACGGGAGACCCCACTATCCAACACCCATGAGTCAATGGTAGATTATTATTGCGTTGAGGAGCACACTTCCTCAATGGTCACCCCCATGAATAACTTCAACTCTACTTCAGCCATATTGGTTGTCTCTTTCCCTTTACTGTTAAGGGTACCATTCTTTTTATTTGCCTTCTTGACACGACAATCTAGCGATTGCATGTCCTTTCTTCTTGTAGTAGATGCACTCTCCTTGAAACTTCTTCTTACCGCCCTTCTTCATTTTGTCACCATCATTTTTATGGAGGAACCATATTTGCCTTTTGCATTGGTAGAGAATGCAACAACTCCATTGTTGCTTCCTTCTCGAGCTTTCAACCTCAACTCCTCCTCCATCAATAATGCACAAAAATTTTCAAAAGTCAAAGCTTGAGGTCTCACTTGATTATTAGGGGCAGTTACTAGTCCATCAAATTTTGTTGGATAAATCTAAAGACACCTCTGAGCTAGCTCCTCGTCGCTAGTCTTTTGTATCCCAGTGCTAGCCGCAAAGATTCTTAATCCAAGTGATGAATGCTTCAGTCGTCTCTCCTTCAGCAAACTTCTCTGCTGCTAGTTGATTCTCCAAGTTTCGAAGACTTGTTTGGTTTTGCATTTCATATAGACTCCTCAGTACATACCAAGCTCTGATGCTTTGGTTGTATGTTGGAATCAAAGTCAAAACACTATCAAATCAGCTTATAACTAAGGCACACAATGGATCTACATTCTTTCGTTTCCAAGCTTGTAGAAGATTTGCAATCATCATACTAGAATTTGATGGGTGTGGGGATAGATTGTGGTTCTACGTCGTCAGTCCCTAGCACAGTCTCCAAAAGCTCATAAAAATCAAGGATAGTTGTAATTTTGAACTTCCACAAGGTGTAGTTTGTACCATCTAACTTGCCTTCGTTGAAGGTTGGTGGATGAATCCTCAGTGTTTGAATAGGCAGTACAACAGTACCACCTCCTACACCGCTTCCTGATGCGCCAGAACTGCTTCCAAATGATGATATCATTTCTCTTTGCTATTGAAACCTTTGCTTCTTATGCACTCTTCAATCCCTAGAGCCCCCATGGGCTTTGATATCATGAAAAAATTACATAGCGCAGTGAACAAAACCTAAGAAAGAGATAGAGAGTACACAATAGATAAGAAGATTTTTTAAAAACTTATTTAGCTGCAAACAATTGACAAAAATATGGCTTTGTCCACTCATGTGCTTCCGTATGAAGCTTAGATGTCAATCTATATAGAAGATAGGTGAAGAGGTTGAGGCTAGCTGGAACAACTCCAAGTGGGTGAAAGATAGATGGTGGATGGCTTTGAAGGGGTTTAGATTTTATAGCTCGTGAAGGTGGTTAGGTTGGCCTGACCGACCTACCATATGAGCCTCCACTAGTCGACCAAGGAATATTCCAGTGAATATTTCCATTATTGTCAGACCAAGGGTGCTGCCCCCAGACCCCCACCACAACTCAATGCAATGTGTCTCGAGTTGCTACCATCTTGACTACTCCATCAAACCCAAAGATTAGACCGATAATGGTCACCTTTTTGCCATTGGGTCACATAGAGCTCATCTGACATACAAGTCAAGACTCAACCAATATACGGGCTCACATATGGCTTCTCCTCATAATGGGGGCCTTACAACTTTGAGCACCATGGATCATTGGTGGCACCTTATGAGGGTGGGGCATTGAGCATATCTAACAAAGCTATCTCCAACCCCATTTTCAATAATGTGTACTGACTAACTTAACTATTCAAGATGTAGAGAGAGAGAGAGAGAGAGAGAGAGAGAGATGAAGTGAAAGAGCAAGTACTCTCATACTCTCATTTTTTATTCATTTAGTAACAGACATAACTACTCATAGCTATAATAGAGTGCAAACTGTAATGCAACCTAGCCACACTAACCAAAGTTAGATCTTGACTCATTTATTGAGGCATACATGACATTTAGATAACCTACAGTTGGAAAAGGAGTTGAACATATGAGCTTCATTCTTCATACTTTCCCTCAAGCTGAAGTGCTTTGTTGTATCCCAAGTGGTAATCTCACATAAGTAAACTTATCTTTACTAAGTGATTTGGTAAATATGTCCACTATTTGGTCTTCTATCTTCACATGGATAAGGTCTACCTTGCCCTCCAATTACCATTTCTTTGATGAATGATTATGCACTTCTATGTGCTTCAATCTAGCATGATAAATAGGATTACTTGCCAGAAGTACATTACTCATCATATTTTCATATTAGAACTTCATTGGTTTATCCACATGTACTCCCAATTCATTTAACATCTTAACTAGCCAACTAGCTTCATATATAGCTAAGGCTATACCTATGTATTTGATGGGACCAGAAGGCACTGTCTATGGCACTATCTGGACCTCATGCACATAACAGACACCTCCACCACCACATGGTATTACGGGCCAGGAGCATGTGTAATAACTAGATGCACACTAGATACATCTAATATTGCGTTTATAGCTGGATAAGAGTCGAATGGCAACTTCCCCAAAACCCCTCAAAGGGGGTTTCCCACACACATTGGCAATAAGTGCCACGTATTATAGACACAGGAGGCAACCCATTGGTTGATTTCCATGGTCCCACTGTGGCTCTCCTACATCTTGAGGATTGGCCCCTTGATATGTTGCTTTTACATATAAACACATTCGCACAAGACTCCTCTTCTTTTTTAGCAAGATCCAGAAGATACCATGTTCCCTCACCAATAATTTCCCCCAAGAAACAAACGGCTAACCTATGACAAGGGAAATCTCACCCTCTCAAGCCTAGATCAACTATAATTCAAACAATTGCTATGCATTTCAAGGAGTTGATACCACATGTATGATCAATGCAATAGTGGATGTCTCATTGTGCACAAACAGTTATGTTTTGAAATCAGCCTATGTGCCAGTACGCAAACAGTCTTTTCATGAATTCCAACTAATATGTATATGCTTTGTTGCAAGAATCTAGCACCAAGGTGAACCTTGTGCTACTAGATCCCTTATTTCCAAATAGGCAATTTCCTAAATGCTATGCATAGAAAAAACAATCCGAATTTTTATTATTTCAGCCCTCAAACTGTTGCACAAAATCCTCCTCCCTCTTACCATTTAAGTTTTCCTTCATTGCATAGGTATATAGAGGTTGTTTTGTCATGGTTTAATGTATAAAAAGCAATAAATCACACACTGTGATAGAAAGATAGGGTTTTAAACTGAGGCCAAACCTCATGCTTTTCCACTACCATACATTCGCAACCACTTACTATATTTTTCCATATTTTTCTAAGGCATATTCTTATTTTTCTCTATTTTTTCAATAAAAATTTAATATGTTTTCAGAAATGTGGCTCTTGATTCTTAGAACAGCAAAAATATAAATTTTGTTGGCATTTTATCCTATGTGTATTGGTTTATCCCACCCGAAAACACCAAAAATTCCATTTTTCTCATAAAAATCGTGTTTTACGGGTTTCTAAAAATTATTTCCAGCATTTTTACTTTATTTTTTATGATTTTTTCACTACACAAGCATAGAACAAATAGTAAACAGCATGTCTACCAATTTTCACTCCATAAGAACAACATTGGCTCAATCAAATATAAAAAACAAGCAATTTTCCTTTGTAAAATAGAGTTACTGGTTTTTCCTTCTTTGCGGGTTTTAAAATCTGATGCGGGACTACAAATTAGTCCTCATTCAAGGCTCATCTCACCTCTGAACAGCCAACTCTGGCCCTCCATCGATCCGGGAGTGATCTGGTACCATGCCAGACAAGCATCCTTCAACTGGTTTTCTTCTTAATTCTTCCCATATGAATTGCCTCTTGGAAGAGAGAGAGGGAGGACAAAGAAAGACTGACTTTTGTCCTCCATCTTGAGGCAACCGTCTCACGTGTGGAGACCGGCGATGGGAAGCATAGACAGGAGGGAGATCAGGTATGCAACCCCCCTCCACCAAATCGTCGTGCCCTCCAACCATGGCATCGTTTTCTGATCAGCACCCGAAAAATTCGCCCCCACCCCCCATGAAAATAAAAAATTAGGGGCCCCCAAAGGGAGTCCCCAAAGGTCACACCCTTTGGGAATTCCTAAAGCTCTTTTACACTTGGCCCTTTTGGCCCTTGGCCTCCCGTCCTACCTATCTCCCACGTCTGGCCTCAGATTTGGCCATTGAGAAATTTTGGGCATTCATCTTGAACTCCCACACTACTAGGCATCTCCAAAAGTCCCGTCTGACATGCCACAAAATTATGAAAATTCAACAACCGCTGCTCGGTGGGTCTTTAAAGCACTTTTGGGCATTGCCGCTTAAAATTGTACTGATTACAGTTGCCGCCTTCAACGAAGTCTATTTTTTCCCTAAAATTCAAATCTTTTTGCTGTTTTGAATTACTTCTCGGTGTAAAAAATCATATGTCATCGGCGACCACGCGATAGGGAGACTTAGCTTGTCGAATCCCACAAACAGATCTGCACAAAAAGAACCAAAGGAAGCATCAAGCTGATACAAAATAGATATGTATCAAAACACATCAGAGCTCTCACCCTACCCCCTGACAAAACCAAGGCATGAAATCCAAGAGGAGTTGGCCTAGCATAATTTGATAAAAATTCAAAAGCCAGTCACTAACCAACTATTCCAACATAGCCAAGCTAAAAAGAACTATGAAAAAGGGCATCCTAAGAGGTGGTCTGAACTACCTACTTAAGGACAACTCAACTAGGAGCTCCTACTAGGCGAGGACTCCTATAACCTGATTAAAAAATATTGCATTGGTCCTTTAGCCTCTTATTTTCCATACTTGGGCATGTAAAAAGGAGGGAGTTGAGCATAGTGACCCAGGAAAAACAAGACATCGGCCTCAGGTCCTATCTTGTTACCCAATAACCTACCAAGCCCTCGCAAGGCGACACTTAATCCTTTTCTAATGCTCACTTTTATTTTCATTCCAACCTTCTTTTATTCTTACTTTTCTAGCTATATGCCACCCCTAGGAAGACAAGGCATTAACCCCTGTCTGACTCGTCCCCAGGAACCTACCAGGCCCTCACAAGGCGATAAACAACTGCTCAAGGATTTTTCTGTCTTCTCTTTTCTATATATATTTTTTATAGGGGTTAGAACCCTTTTTACACACCTCTGTATATGTATTTTTAGCTAGATTCAAAACTTGTTCTTCTCTTGATATTTAAGTGCAAGCTTCTCTAACTACCTCACAACTAACAGAAACTCCTAGAACGGCCATCTAGCAGGTCAGCAGAACAGGGTCACTAGAACTCCCTTCACAAACAAGTCTTTCAATGCTTGACAATGCCTTTAAAGGAGGCAATGACTACTCAAACCTCCCACAGACATACATAACCTAAACCTGGGACTTCATGCCTTGATTGCCGGTCCCCAACAAACAAAAAGAAAGTACCCCTTTACACATGTATTGTTATTTGCTTAAGGGAAAAAAGACTCGGAAAGGGGACGAAACCACCAAGAATGGCCACAAGAAGCTCCTCCACCGCAGCAAAGGCTCCCTCCAATGATTTCATCAACCTGTATGATGCAATCACTAAAAAAACAAACCATTAAACGTACCTACACCAAACACTCATAGGGTCCTCTTAGACTAAAGAAATAACACATTTGTACTGCAAACTAACTGGCCCTCTTGGCCTAAAGAAATCAAACATTAAAACTTAAAGACAAGTGGCCCTCTTGGCCTAAAGAAATCAAACAAACTAGCTCATATAGGCAGATATATGAAAATATGCTCTATTCCAAGGGGAAAAATAGGGCTCTTAGTCCTAAACTAAATGCCCTATTCCAAGGGAAAAAATAGGGCTCTCAGTCCTAAACTAAATGCATCAAGTTGTGACCCATATGTCTTGCATATATAGCAAGATTTGTATGCATAATATGTCATCTGACCAACCTATGGGTCCAGGATAATAGTGGTAGATGGGTCTCGGCTACTCTTTGCATTACCCATATCAACCATCGCCTACCATATAAGGTGTGGTCTAAAAACATTCCAAATGACGAGGTCCTATCTCATTATCAAGAGCAACATCGGAACTAGGACCACAGCTGAAGAAGAGGTCCTCTTCATAAGCAAAATTGGCTAGTGAATCTGCAAAGTGATTCCAAGAACGTGGAATCAGCTGAAGAGATACACTCTCAAATTCATCAAGTAGGGTTATAGCAGTTCGATGATACATACGAAGGATAGGATTCCGGACTGTATATGTCTCATTGAGTTGATTTAAGATCAGCTGGGAATCCCCTCTTACTAACAACTGTTGAATACCACCTTTCTTGGCAATATTTAGTCCCATATCAAGGCTTTATACTCCGCCATGTTGTTAGTGAATCCTACCCCGAGATAAGTAGCTAGTTTCATTGTAACACTACCTTGGGGATCTCGGTTAACTACTCCAACACTCGCTTTTATATTAGGGCCCCTGGATGCCCCATCAAAATATCATGTGTACATCCACAATGGGTTTACACAGCCAGCCATCCAAACCTCCCCTATTCATAATTATGATAGTCAAAATTCAACATACTGAGAGGATGAATTGATGGCTCCATCCCACCTTCTTCATTAAAAACTACAAGGACACTTGTCAAAATCTGCAAACAGTGATGATAGAAGACCTTAATCTCCCAAACGAATGTCTCGTCATCTTGCTTAGTCACTTTATAGCCTTTACTCCACCAAATGAGATTTCCTTGATGATATCGATGCTCTAAGTATGGGTGCTCCAAATAAGGGATCAGTCCACCCATCAACCTCTATCGTTATTTCCTTGCAGATGTTTGATCAAATGCACATAGACCTACAAGGCACTTATGTCATTAGCTTAGTCACAAATAATAAGGTTTAACCTTATTAAGATGTGCCAATAATGCTCTGGATTTATTCTTCCTGATCCTAACAATCCTATAAGGACCGTCCCATTTGGCCTCCAGCTTTCCTGGAAATAATTCTCTACGCATATCATAGTACAACACTAGTTGTCCTTTCTTAAAAGTGTATTTCTTTGCTTTTAGGTCATGGAGTTGCTTCATCCGACGCTTGGTCACCTCCTGATGTAGCAAACTTTGCAATTTAAGCTCATTGAGGTGTGTCAGAGTCAGAAAGTGCTCTAAGAGGGCATCCATATCACCCAAAGAATGATTGATCATGAATATCATCATCAGCAACTTGATCTCTAGAGATAGGACACACTCCTCTCCATATACTAACTTGAACGGGGTGTGACCAGTAGCTCGTTTGAACATTGTATTCTTTGCCCACACTGCCACATATAACTTTTTGTCCCAATCTTGTTTCTTTTCCGATACTACCTTAGACAGAATGCCCACAAGCTGCTTATTGGTACTCTCAACCTACCCATTGTCTTGTGGGTTATAGGGGGCTGTTTTGTTATGCTTGATGTGTCAAGCCCCAGTCAGGATTTTTATCACTTTGTTCAGAAAATGTGTCTCCCTGTCCAATACTATTTCTTTTGGCAGACCAAATGGACATACTATTTGCTCTAATAAGAAACTAGTGGTTTCCCTTGCATTGTCTTTCCATCGTTGACAGATGTCGCATCTTTTAATGTACTTGAATGCGTCCTAGAAGATGGACGGCCACCAATATCCTGCTCTCAAGTCTTTTTGTGCAGTTAGCCACCCAGCAAAATGACCTCCGCAAGTAAAGTCATGGCACTCTTCTAAGATGAAAGGGACCTCGTAAGGCATTACGCATCAACAGTAGATATCGTCTACCCCTTGCTGATACAATGTGGATGTGATTACTATGAATTTTAAAACCTGTTGCTTGATCTTTCACTTTTTTGGCTTCGATAAACCAGCTCCAGTCTCTCCTGTTAACAAATAATGCATTATCACCGCATACCAAAAGGGAATAGATGCCGTGTCAATCTTGAACAATGAGTCGTAGTCACTGCCTTTCAGCTAGAGCTTCCTTTGGCTTCCCAAAGTCCACAAGGCACTCTACGATACCTTGCAACCTGGGTGGCTTGCTCTTAACCTCATAGTCAAACTCGTGCAAAGTGATTAACCACTTTGCCAAACAGTCGAGCAGTTGTAGCGTATTCATCAACAGTCGTAGCCCTTTGGCCTTAGTATAAAGGACAACCTTCTCATAAAGAATGTAGTGCCAGAACTTTTTAGTCGCAAGGCATAACTTTTCCATATAATTATAATTAATTTTGGACACACCCAGCTTTGGCAAAAGAAATTAGGTGATACCACTTTCTTTTTCCACATCTGCGCTAAACAGTAACTAATGCTATGCATGATAGCTACTAAAAAGATATAAAAAATATTTATCCTCTTCAATGCTTTCAGCACAAGTTCTCATACGAGTTCTTGCTTTACATCCTTGAAAGCCACCTTACAAGGGTCACTCCACATAAACAAATAGTTGAAGGATAACAAATTTGTCAATGGCAACATTCTTTCTACCAAAGCGTTAATGAACCGTTGATAATATCCAACTGATGACAGAAAGCTATGAACTTATTTGGGGGTGCATGGCGAACTCATAGTGACGATAGCTTTGATTTTTTCAGGATCTGTTGCAATCCCTACTGAGCTAACGACATGGCCTAGCAGGAGCCCATAAGGTACGCCGAAAATGCACTTTCTTTGATTGAGAGCTATGCAAAATTGTCTACATTGCTAAAAACATTTTTGTAAAATAATCAACCGCCTTTCTCTCGTTGTGGCTGCCCCTAAACCATCAATAAATACCTTCCACTCCTTAGGGGAAATGTCACCAAAGGTCTTATGGGTAGTTCCTTGCCAAGAACCAGGCGCATTGCATAGACCAAATGCCATCACATGATACGCAAAGGTCCCGAAGACTGTTATGAACGTCGTTTTCAGCTTATCCTCTTTTGCAGTCACCATTTGATTATAGCCTACAAAACAGTCCATGAATGAATATATCTCCCTACCTACCAATTCATCTAGAATCTGGTCGATAAAGGGCAGTGGGTAGTAATCCTTAATGGTTTTCTTGTTCAACTCTCCAAATTCCACACACAGTCGGATTTGATTATTTTTCTTCTTCCTAATCACAACTAGTGAACACCATTCAGTGTGCTGCACAGGGAATATCAAACCCACTTTTCATAATTTCTGTAACTCCTCAAACAGCCCATCCTGCAACTCAAACTACATATGCCTAACTTTTTGTCACACAGGATGGCTTCTTTCCTTCACCGGAATTGTATGGTCAGTGAGGCTAGGAGAAATGCCCCTAAGTTCATCGTAACTCCAAGTGAAAATATGGCATAACTCTTGGATCAGAGTGAAATAATCCTCCCATTCCTCCACACTAAGCATGGACCCTAGCTTTATTGGCCACTCATCGTCTGGCATACCATGGTCTAGCTCAATAACATGTGCGTCCCTTATTCTATCTTGAGCTTCTAATGGCTCGTTCAACGTTACTTGATATACGTATTTTGTGGTCGATCCCTCTTTGGATTCATTAGTCGATGCCATATCACTTGCAGACACATCTTCCATTGTCTCTAACTCTGTAGAAGACAGGGGAACTTGCTCACTTTGAGGTGATTCAGGATATGCATCGACTACCACACGTCTAGCACCTCTGCCAAATATCAATCTACCAGCAAGTATATCTACTTGACAATCTGCTTGCAAAATCCAAGGTTAACCAAGCAATACGTGGTGACTCGAATGCCTTGCAAATTGGATTACCCTAAAGTCCAATAGACATTCTAGATTGACAACTGTCACATGGACTTTAGTAATGCAGCCCTCCGATTGTCTTAGAGTATCGTCAGCCATTCTAAGGATTGTGGAGGCATCTTTCTGAATCACAAGACCCAACCTCTCCATCAATTCAGAACTCATGATATTAGCTTAGGATCCTATGTCGACGATAGCATTATCCATTATAATCCCATCAACATAGGCTACAACCCTTAGGTAGTGCTTTTTGGCGTATTCAAACAAGTCATCCCCTACCCAGCGCTATTCCCAAGGGTTTTACGATATAACCTGTATGCAAGATCTTTTTAAATTCTTTGCATACTCCTGGTAACAACTTGATTAGCTGCAAGAGATTCACGTCTGGTTTAACATCGCCAAGGGAGCTAGCTAAATCAAATTCATGATAATTCGCTAAAGCTCGCTTGTTGCACCAAACCATCCACTCTTTAGGATGTTGCACTGGCTTTATTGCCTCTTTTTGAACTCTCACCTTCTTTTTCAACACCTTTTTATCTCTCTTGGCATTAGCCTTACTCTCTACGGGCTTTAGAGGTCCCCCTTCCTTGTCAAGATTTAGAACTTGTGTTCCTCTATCATCCTGTTGCCTAGGGTTTCCATCTACAGGTTTTACATTATCTTTGTCACCTTCTCTATGTTTTTGGCCTCTTATTACGGCACGTAGGCTAGAAGCTGCAGTGCCATTAACCTGTGCAGCCTCGATGAGGCTCACCCCACTGCCATCTGGTAGTTCTTCGACAATAGCCTTACCCCTTTGGAGTATTTGTTTCAACCCATCATCCTACTGAAAATTGTTTCCTTGCACGATGATTAACATGCCCTGGTTGCCAATTGCCTTGCTAGAGGGAACTAATCTTACTCTAACAGGTGGCTGCTAAATGGCTGGACATTTCGCAAATGTTGCACTTGACATTTGGGCAATTACATGGATAATGTTTCCCACCACACCATTTGTAGCTGAATCTAGAGGGTGCATCCTCTTCGGGGCATTGACTCCCTATCACATTCTATTGTTTCTTTAAGACATTGTCAATGGCTATTTTTTGATATTTTTCTGAGATCATATCCATGTAGTGCTTCATCATGTCATTGACTTCGCTAAGGACGTTTGACGAACTTGACTCATAGCCCTGATTGTCTACCTGTCGGTCCCTTGGCCACACAATTTGATTAGGCATTGGTTGCATTGGTTGTTGACCCATAGGAACGATGTTAGGATTCGTTGTTGGCCTCCCACATTTGGAGGCATCTGAGTAGCCATAGGCATAGTCACACTAGGTGGAGCTGGCAATAAAGGCACATTCAGCACCACGTTCCCTCTCCCGTTAGGATTGGCCATCCCTATCCCTTCGCTTCCACTGCCATTGATTAGTTGCAAATTATTTCCCGATGCTAGACCCATATTGGGATTGACTCGAGAAGCATAGGCCGCTTGCAGACGGGATTCTATTTCTTGCACTTGTCTAATGGCAGTGTCTATATCCACTAAGGTGACACTACTCAACTGCACTTGGATGTTAAAATCAAGACCATGCAAGAAGTATTGTAACTGGGCAACAGGTGGGATAGGGATAGAGGTATCAAATTTATGAAAAACCTATTTGATCTTCTTGGCATACACTTGTATATCTTCTTGCGGTTCTTGGCGTGTCAAATTCAATACGCGTAGCCAATATTGGCCACCCCTCTCAGGGGCGAACTCCCTTCGGAGGGCTTCATAAAATAAGTCCACAGTGGTTATATTAAAGTCTAGAGAGAAAGAGATGGAGACAAAGGCACAGGCACCATGGTAGCAGACATACTCCTTGTTAGTTTATTCCATTCCATCAACACATAGTCTCCAAAGTCAACAGTGTACCATACACACTAAGGATCAAAATGACCTAGATCTAACCATGGTTAAGTCAGTGTGACTTAACCTTATTCACTAAGGTAAAAATTTGATACAAGACTAGTGATCTTGAATCTCAACACTCCCCCTCAAGCTCAAGTGGGGTACTTCACTCCAAGTAGCTCTCTAGAGTGCACAAACTTATCTTTACCCAATGACTTGGTAAAGATATCTGCAACTTGGTCCTCTGTCCTCACATGGACCAAATCAATGTCACCTACAATCACTTTTTCTCTAATAAAGTGATAGTGTACTTCAATGTTCTTAGTCCTAGCATGATAGACAGGATTACTGGCTAGGAGCACACTACTCATGTTGTCAAAATAAAGTGTGAAAGGCCTAACTTCCTGCATGTCCAAATCATCAAGAAGCTTCATGAGCCATACTGCCTCACATGCAACTAATGCAGCACCTCTATACTCTACCTCAGTATTAGAGAGTGCAATTGTAGGTTGCTTCTTACTGCTCCAGTTGACCATACTACTACTAAGGGAAAATGCATACCCAGTAGTAGATCTCTTGTCGTCATAGGTACTTCATGCCTAGTCAGCATCTGTATATCCTGTAAGCTCCAAAGGCTTACCATGCTCATAGAATATACCATAATCTGATGTAGCCTTCACATACCTCAAAATCCTCCTCACTGCATCCAAGCACGGCTTCATAGGCTTCTGCATGAACTGGCTAATCAATCCAACTGAATAGCTAAGATCTGGTCTAGTAATGGTAAGATAAATCAGGCTACCCACCATTTGTCTATATATAGTGACATTCCCAATCTCATGTCCAACATCTGCAAGTAGCTTAACATTTTGCTCCAATGGAGTGCTCAAACATCTCATGTCCAACATCTGCAAGTAGCTTAACATTTTGCTCCAATGGAGTGCTCAAAGACTTGCAATCCAACATACCATAGTTGTTCAACATGTCTTGTACATACTGCTTCTGCAACAACCAAGTACCATGAGGTGTAGAGACAATCTCAATCCGAAGGAAATACTTCAATTCTCCCAAATCTTTGACCTGAAATTTAGCATGTAACATTTCCTTGATCTCTCCGATTCCTATGACATCATCACCTGTAATGATCAAGTCATCAACATAGATGACTAATATCACATAACTAGCCCTTGTCTTCTTTATGAATAGACTATGATCAGCCTTGCCCCCCATAGTAAAACCAAGTTTCTGTAAGCATGCACTTATCTTAGCATTCTAAGATCTAGGTGCTTGCTTAAGCCCTTATAATGCTTTCTTCAATCTATACACATATGTAGGAAAATTTGGATGTTCATAGCCCTCAGGCTGATCCATGTATACTTCCTCAACCAAATCACCATTGAGAAAAGCATTTTTCACATCCATCTGATACATACTACATCCTTTAGATGCTACCAAAGCAATCACTGTCCTCATGGTTGCCATTTTAGCAACAAAGCTCAATGTTTCCTCATAATCAAGACCATATTGTTGTGCATACCCTTTTGCCACAAGTCTTGCCTTGTACCTTTCCAATGTGCCATCTGATTTGCATTTCACTTTGTATATCCATTTGCAACCAATAACCATGTTTCATTTACACAAATCAACCAAATCCCAAGTGTCATTTTAAGCCAATGCTGAATATTTCTCATCCATTGCCTTGCACCAATGATCATCCAAGATAGCTTTAGAAAACATCCACAAGGGGATGCACCTCCCCTCCAAGGGAGTGAGCAACAACCATGTTGGCATGGATTCTATGTGAAAGTAGCTTAGTTCACAAGACCAATCAACATCAAACTTTAATTGTGCTAGGTCTCTCCTCCTTAATAACAAATCAATTGAGTGCAAGTGGGAAAACGACCTACTTATGACCACACCATGTGCATACTACCAACATTAGGTCCAAGTGTCAAACAAAGTGATGCACCTACAAACATATGAGCTCACAACCTCATAAGTATGATCCCAAGTTTATGCCACTTACCATCGCCATTGGGAGCATTTTGTTTCATTTTTTCTTCTGTGATTTCACTTTGAGAAAACTTTCAATGTGATGATGTGAAGGACATAACAATGCAAGTCATGGAAAGGGCCTTGGAATTCTTAATTATCTAAATCTTAAATAACAATTTTGTTTATAAGCTAGATCTTAAATAGCTAGAGCAATGCTTGAATTTTGTATATTCTCCTATATAGAGAATTTTGAGAGAATGTAGGCAATTCTTCATGCGTACATATAATTCCCTACTATTAGAAGTGGAGAATGACATTCTTACATTCTCTTATGTAGGGAATTTTGAAATAACATAGGAATTCACTCCAATGATCTATAATTCCCTACTATTAGAAGTAAGAAATCAGATTATCCTATTCTCTTATATAGGGAATTTTGAAAGAATGTAAGAAATTCTCTATTTTGATGTGTAATTCCCTACTAGTAGAAGTGGGGAATTTGATTCCCTAGTTATATGTAGGAAATACATGGATACATATATAGGAAATATCAATGAATTTCCTACATTTCATAAAATTACCTATATAGGGAATGATTAAAAGTTCCTTGTGGTGGTTGTTGTTGAGGTACCAATGTAGTGTCTCCGTCTCGTTGTTCTGCTAGAGTTGCATCACCTATGGGATTTGTCACACCTGTGGGGACATTTACTCTAGTCGCCCGCAGGTAGCACCCCTATGGGTGCTACTCCGACAGATACTACCCCCGTAGGTACATTAGATGTACAAGGGTATCCTGGATATGCCTAGAAGCGTGGTCCTAGGTGGAAGAGGACACATCTTAGGTATACCCTAGAGGGGTATGGATACCTTGTAGATGATAGGACATGAGCCATCATCATGAATGATGAGGGGATGAGGGTGATGGCTCGTATAAGAGAGTTGTGCCAACAAGTTTGTCAGCACAACATCTTGGATCATTGGAAGAACATACCGAAGGGGAGAAAGGACTACATAGTAGCATCCTTGCATGAAAAGTTTCTGAAATCCACCACAGCAGATAGGTTTTCCACAGACTGGATGATGGACTGCATGCCTGCATACATGTCACACAGACAATCTAACGCATGCAAGGCACTTAAGAGTGGGGCCTCAAAGCCCAAGTGGCTAGATGCGGATGGTTGGCATAGACTGAGGGAGAAGGCTACAGATTCTCCAAGATATTGGAGACAATAGCGAGAGGCAATGAGGACATGACTCAAGGCAGGAGTAGTCCATCATCTTGGGAGTGGCGGCCATAGGACTTATCTGGAGGACTTTGTAAGTTTTTCTTTTGTTCTACTTCTTTTTTTGCAATCATGTTTCTAACGGTTGTATTTTGTTTTCTTTGCAGCACTCCATTACAAATCATGATCCCACCAACCTAGAGACTCAATATGCAAAGAGACATGGTCTCACTGCATTGATCGACCGATTGTATGGATGCAGCATCCCTGTAAGTCACTCATATTTCTTGTCCGTAGTTACTAAATTTAAGTAAAATTCATTATTGTATGGTGGACTAATGTGTAGTTATTTCTTTTTTTGTAGAGTCTGTTCAATGCACCTTTGTGGACGAGACGAGCTTTCGGATAGCGAGGATCTATAGTTTTCCCTTGGATATGTGCAGCCCACATGCTCTTCCTTTTTGGTCATGTAATTTATGTAGGCATTTTCTATACACTGTGTTATTATCATCCTTTGTATCTTGCCATGATTGTACTGTCGCTTTCATTATCGATGTATCAATCTTATGGATTCAAGTACACTTTGCCTTCATTTAGATGAGTATTGTACACATTACTGAAACTCTTTTGTATGGCCCAAATGAAGCTGTCCTACCACCAAAAAAAAAATCATTATTATCATCGTTATTAGCATCACAAATTTATTGCATGCATTGCTATTAGTGTCACATTGCACATTGCAAAGCGTCGCTATTTGCGTCGCTTTTAGTATCGCACATACGACAATGATAGTGACTATTCTATGGCATCACTAATACTGAATTTTTTGCGATGACAGGGGAAATTTTGTTTATGAACATTTTCATCGCTTTGAACGTCCCTATAAGGCTTGTATCTTGTAGTGATGATCATCACCTTTAGAAATTTGGAAAGGAAACATGGAATAGTCCCAATCCCATTTAGGCATCTCTTCAACTTGGTCACATAATACAGATGCATCCAATCCACCAATTTGCAATCACTTACTATTAGAAGGACAAGTTTTGAAGTCTAGGCCAAAGAATGTGAGAACAGTAGGCCATAGCAACATAGAAAACATAATGGAAAATATCATCTTTAAGCAAGTGAGAAATTGTTACATATAGTCCTAGAGCCAAGGGTAGGCATACTAGTAAGGAGATGTTGTTTTATCTCTTGAAAATTTTGAAACATATCTCATGTAATTGTATGATCCAAGTGAAGGTTTATCTAGAATGAATTGTCATATCAACAAGTATATTCACAAAAATCGGTTGAATCCAAAGGTATCCAACTACAAGTTTGACCAGAGTGCGGTATCATATTAGTGAGTATAGTCCCAAAAATAGGCTTAAATCTAGGGGCATGCAAATGTAGGTCTATCTAAAGTGAAACATCATATTAGTAGGTATAGTCACAAAAAAAAGTTGAATCCAAAGAACTAACAAACATCATCAAGAAATAGTCCTTGAGATTTGTGTGAAATAAATGTCATAGAGGATATCCCTAGAGTTTAGCAAATGAATTATATGTTGAATTGTAAAACCTCCAAAATATTGTAGGAAAACAATATTCTAGAGCCTATGTGGATGTAAATCTATTTACTTCATCTATGCCACATTATACACACACATAAGAAGCTTGACTATATGGAAATCATTTTGTAGGTAAGCTAGGCAGAGGTTGTGATGTGGAATCACATGATTGGCAGGGTAGCATTAGTAGAAAAGTACTTCGACCACTTTTTTTATTAGAATGATGTAGTTCCACTAGTTCTATCCAAATGTTATAAGTAAATGATTGGACATGTCATAAGTATCATAGTATAAAGCATATATAAAGTCAACCATGAGCAAATAGCATGGGACAATGGAGCTAAGGGAATAAGGGTCTCCATATGGGTAATCTGGAAAACCTCCTCTAGAGCACTCATCTTCTCATGAAATCTAGGCAATGATCTCATAGTTATGAGATATCCTTCTTGACAAGGTTCTAGCTATGGAAGGCTATGTCTATGGTACCCAACCTGTGCAAGCTATGATGTTGGTGAGTTGCTTTGAAGTAGTCCATCTTATGATAAGAATACAATGCTATGTATCTCTTTTTGCTAGGTTCCTTCACATCTTACTCTAGCACATTGGTCATGTCCATGTTTTGTTTCAATGTGTGTGTGTGTGTGTGTGTGTGTGTGTGTGTGTGTGTGTGTGTGTGTGTGTGTGTGTGTGTGTGTGTGTGTGTGTGTGTGTGTGTGTGTGTGTGTGTGTGTGTGTGTGTGTGTGTGTGAGGTTGCTAAAGATAAAGGCCATGAGTAGCTTCATACCTGATGTTTTTGTTGCTATGCCTTTGCAAGTATATGAGAGAGAGAGAGAGAGAGAGAGAGAGAGAGAGAGAGAGAGCAAAGAATTTCTCTCCGTCTAATCTTCTGCTTTGCATACAAAGATAAATATTTATGTTCATGATCTCATCAACATGGAGAAGACCATCTTCATCTAATCTTTGTTTCTCAAAGTTCAACAAATCATCTCATGACCAGATGTGATAGTAAGATTAATGTCAATTGGCTCCACAATGCCTTTAGGAGGACGTTGTCGGAGGGGTTTTTGTCGAAAGGTCGTATCCATCGGAAATCAGAGATAGAAGGAAGTAGAGATAGGAGATGGAAGAGAAGAAAAAGAATAGACAAACGGTAAATATGACAAATACAAAGCACAATGAATTAAATCAATATTTATTGATAAAACTTGGAATCCTTTGTCTGGTGCTACTTAGAAGTAATCTCCAAGCATTAGATCTCTTGAGGCTTCTTAATAGAACAAAAGGTGCATCAAAATAACAGTTCCTTCTCTGCTGCTTGGAACCAAATTTGATGGCTTGATGGGTTTCGAAAGGGGGGTAAAACCCCATGACACCTGATCCAGAATCTCCTAGTTCACTCCTTTTTCTTCTAGTTCAAAGTGTAATTTTCAGCCTGTCAACAACAATCGTGACGCGCGTGATTTTTCTCATCTGTCTTTTTTATTAAAAATCCAATAACTGACCGAAAAAGCAACTTACTTTTTGCATGCCATCCTAATCTAGAAATTCTCCTAGCTTTTTTGGATATTTAAAATAAATAATATCTAACATATAAAAAATAGGTTAAAATTATCCAAAAATCGAGTATTTTTGGACCATTTATGCCACTCACACTAGTACTAATGACTCAGATCACATTGACTCTCTTGACCAATAAGAAAGTCGGATGATGATGCATTCCAGATTTTTTCATATCGTGTTCACGTAGTGGCACGACATCCACCCCCTCTGAATCTGCACATCCTCTTGTATATGCCAAAATCCTAGTTGTTATCAGATTCTAAGTCCTCCTCATCCTCTATAACCATATCCTTTGATTCTTCATCTTTCATATCTTCTTGGCTACCCCCTGTATCATGGCCACTATTTTCTTCCAGTTCTGGCAACTCATAGGCAATAGATTCCCGCCTCTTGAATAATTTGATTCTTTTCCTTGCTCCATCTAGCTCATTTAATGCATAAGTAGTATTATCAAACACATATCTTACCACATAGGGTCCAAACCATATTTTGGAAACTTTACGCATGGCACTATGCTAGTTGTCTAAATTGTTATCATAAACCAATACCCAATCCCCATCGTGTATGGTTCTTGGCCTCACTCTATGTCTTTTGTCAAACTATTTCTTGCTCTATATCCTTGTTTCCCTTAACTTTGCAACTATTGCCTCTATGTCTTATGACTTTCTTTCCAACTGTCCGATGCGCAAGGCCAACAATTCCTCTCGATTCAACTCCTCCTCTCAAGGTAGCACACTCCATGTGACTGTCATCTCTTCTATCGGCATTATCGGTTTTTGACCATACATCAATTTTGTAGAGAAATATCCTATAATAGCACTATGAGTTGTTCTATTAGCCCAAAGGCATAAGGTAGCAATCATGGCTACTCTTTTACTTTCTCTCCACATGCTTTGGCCAATTCCTTCACAATAGGTTGGATTACCTCTTTCACTTTTTCCATTTCCTTCAGGGTTATAGGTTGAAGTTAAAGCAAGATTTATCCCCAACCGTGCAAAGAAATCATGAGCTTCATCTACATCTAGCTCACCCCTATCTGCAATAATTTTTTCCAAATAGCCATACCGACAAAAGATATCTTCTAAGAGAAAAGTACACATGGCATTTGTTATCTTAGTATGTAGAGCTCACCCTTCCACTTAATTAGTCAAGTCTTCATGGGCAAGCACAAGATATCTCATTTTCCAAAGACCTGTAGGCATCGTGACTAAATCCACCACCCACTTAAAGTGAAGAGACAATGGATATGTGGGATACAATCCATCCTGATGTCTCACAGATGAATACATTTGACATGTCGTACATGTTTCCACAAAGTGAGCAACATCCATATACATGCCCTGCCACCAATATCTTTCTTTGATCTTTGCAAAAGTATCCCAAATACCTCTATGGCCAGTCCACAAGCTTTCATGAAATTCTTGCATAACACTTGTGAAGCTCTATCACCCAAAACTTGTAATGGCATACCTTGTTTCTTTTTAGCATGTTTCCATAAGTATCCATCCTTTACGAAAAATCCATAGGCTTTCCTCTTGATCTTCTTAAACTCCTCATCTCACCATTCATCTCCCTTTGTTAATGTACCGAGGTATTGACCATTTCTCAACCACTCTCCTACATATTTGTCTTCCAGAAACACTTCTACACAAGATGCAAAACATCTAAAGTGTCTTCTCTTTGTTTTCCAAGCTTCTGTTAATGTTGTAGCAACACCTTGCATTGCTAAATTCACTCTTGCAACATCATTTTTAGCCGCAAGAAAGTCATCTTCTTCATCCTTATCCATCATCCCATCTTCATTCTCACAGTGTGCTCCAGATAACATGTATGCCACTAGGTTATCTATTCCTGCAATATGCTGAAATTCAAGGTTCAAAGATTTGATATATGAAATCCATCATAGCATAGCAATGTCCAGGGTAGCTGTCACTAAATTGGTTGCTTATTATGCATTCTCTATTTAATAAATTCATGTCAATAAACTAATGACTCACTTTTCTTTAAGTGTTGATGATGATCTAGCATGGCCATGAAATCATTTAGAGACCAGTATTCCTAGTGTATCACTTAATGGGGTGATCAAAGCACTGTGACGGGGATATCTGGTACAGGCAGTACAAGTAATGAAGGGGAAAAGAAGTGTCTGCCAAGTGTAAGAGTGTATACATAAGAACCAAGGAGTTACACATAAATGAAGATGGATTGAGTTCTAAGAAGAGGAAGTGCATTAGCATTGTGTTATGTATTTATGTGTGCATCCAGGGACACATGGGATTGTTTTACTTGTGTGTAATGAGCATTGCATTCATTTGGGGTCATCCTCTCCCCTACAAGTCAAGGTTTAAGATCTTTTCTTTCATTAAGAAAGACGAGAGAGGGAATTCTCTCACTAAGAAAGACGAGGGAATGTGATCCTCTGGAAGTGAGGAGAGAAGTGATTTTCTCTTTCTAAGGTCTAAAATGACACAAGCTTTTGTGTGGAATTCAATCTCAAAGTTGAGGCCCACGGCAATCTAATGAACTCTCCTTATCTATGACTCAAAGTGGTTGCATGGACCACAAGTTAAGAGTATAGTTTAAAAAGCTATTTTTTTGAAAAATCCATTTTTAAAATATCTTCTAATAGAAAAAGGATCTCTAAAAATGGGCCGCTTAGGTTATTGGAAACAGCGAGATCTACAACTTTTGTGTTGGACGTTTTTTCATCCAAACAATGCACAAAGAGATATATTGAAATTAGTGCTGCAAAGTGGAACAACCACATCTTGCATGAAGAACAACTCAACTCTCTCTCCAAGACGAGAAACTCTTGAAAGCCTATAAAAAAGGAGTCTCTCTTTGTTGCTGAAATCCAGCTCCAAGAGGAGAAGAGAACGTGCAAGTATTGTGGAAGCTCTGTTGAAATCAAGTTCCAAGAGGAGAAGAGAAGGTGCAAGTGCTACGGAAGCTTTGCTGAAATCAAGCACCAAGAGGAGAGCCCTACACATATTGTGTAGGAGAGAAGGAGACTCAAGAAGGATCAAAAGGTGCCAACTTCTAAGTTGTGCAAGTGTTAGCCCGTTGTATACCGTGCAAGGAACCATGATCTTGTTTCTAAGATCTACAAGTAAGAACTAGCTTATGTGTAATGGAGGAGCTTGCTCCTTGTCAATAATATAACTCCACAAGGGGGGGGACTAGCCCATCTTCGAGTCCCTAGTGTGTTGCCAATTTCTCTACCTCTCTCTCTACATCTTTCTTTTCTCTCATCTATTCTTCCTCTGTGCCAACATAATATTGCCATATATATTTTAAGTATATAAGAAAGTCGAGCGAGTATCTCGGATTTTATAATAGTGTTATCAGAGCAGGTCTCTTTGCTTTTCTCAAAGTAAAGGTGATCCTTGCAAGAAGAAGGTAAAGATAGCAACTGATGAAGCATCTAGAAGTGAGCAATTACATGCTCAATTGACAAAGTATCGTAGCTTGTTGGAGATTCTCGAAGTACGTCAATTGATTGACAGCTTTAGGGAAAGGGAAGAAGCTACTTATGAAGGACCGAATCCTCCAAAAGATGGTGATACTAGAGGAAACACCATTGCACCAATAGATGGTGAAGATGCACAACATCCAATTGCTGAGAAGCTTCCTAGAAGGAAGAAGGATTCTCGGGTCAAGAAGAGTAAAAAGACCTCACCTCGAGTGAGGCAGATAAGGAGGGAGTCATCTCCCTCAGCAACCAGCTACTCCAATGATTACTCAAGTTCCTCCTCCTCATCATAATCTTCTAGTTTCTACTCTCTTGGTTCTAAGTCTCATGCAATCCACAAACAGACAAAGAGGGACCATAAGAGGAGCAAGCTTAAGAAGACTAAGACTTTCAAGTCTGGGGATAAGGACATAAAGTTTGACTCTTACTTCAGTAAGAGAGATCCTGCTAAGGTGTTAGCCTTTGTCAGGCAATTTGAAGTTGCTTTTTTTAATGGTAATTTCTTAGAAAAGTCCAAGCTAAGGCATGTAGGCATGCACTTGAAAGACACTGCTAGCAATTGGTGGTTGACTCTCATTTTGGAGTGAAGGAAACCTACGACTTGGGAAAATTTCAAGAAGAATTTTTATGCTCAGTTCTTGCCTCCTAATTTTGAGAATGATGTCAAGAAGGAGTGGGATTGGCTAGGCCAGAAAGAGCATGAAAAGGTTACTAGTTATGTGGAAAAGTTTTGGTCTACTCTTCTCAAGGTTACTCCTTTCATGGAGATCAAGGATGAAGAGAAGAAAAGGAAGTTTGAAGCTGGCCTACTCTCTCATTTACACAAAACCATGAAGGTGTATCCACATGAAACCTTATATTGCATGATGGAGTCTGCCATCGTAGCTGAAAGTTTGCATACACCTAGTACATCTCGAAAGTTGGGGTGGAGATGAGTTCTTATAGAGATAGACAAGAGCATCTCTATGATCAACCAAGAGATAGGACTAATCGAAGAAGACCTACCTTTACCAAGCCTTTACCCATGACCAATATTTAAATCCAGAGGGTAACAAGAAGAAGCGCAAGTATCTCTCACCTCTGAGATACAAAAGTACAAATAGGAAGGAAGGCACTTTCTTTGTGGTGAGTTAGGGCATATGAAGCTTGATTGTCCTCACAAAAGGAAGGAAGCAAATGTGGTTAAAGATCCTCCTCTGCCATCCTCAAATTCTATTCCGAATGTGCAAGCTAACACTCATTCAAATGAGAAGAAAAGACAACTCTTAAAGGGTTGGGGGACACTCAAAAATCAACAAGTTTTGATACTCTTTGATCCAGGGTCCACAGATAATTTTGTGTCAGCAGATACTGTTGAAAGGCTACAAATTCCACCAGATTGATTGGGAACACCAATTGGATCAGGTTCGGCACTTGAAGGACTTACAATCAATTCTACTCCTATTCAAGGGAAGTTGAATATTAGAATTGGGAATTACCGCGACCAAGAATCTTTTCTACTTGCACCCATAGGTAATTGTGATATTATCTTAGGAGGCATGCCTTGGCATTACGAGATTAGACCTCTTCCCAATTTTGTTAATAAGACCCTTGCATTTCAATTCAAGGATCGGAACATAGTATGCATTGTTGATGCTAGAGATTGGCCTGTGCCAATGGTTAGTCATGTTAGCATTTCTAAAGAAATGAAAAAATCTATTTGTGCGTACATGATTTTTGTGAGAGAGTCAAAAGAAACTAATGATTCAAGAGCACTTGGTGCATCTAATGAACACACAATACCAACTAATGCTTCTAAGTCTCAGACTTTAAAAGAACCCCTCTCTTTAATTGATCAAGCTAGACATGATTTTTTTAAACAATATGAAGATTGTTTTAGTAATTCACTCCCAGGAGAGTTACCTCCTAAGCGTCTAGAAGATCACAGAATTGATCTTATCCCAGGAAGTTCACCACCTAATCAACCACCTTACCGAGTAAGTGCAATTCAGCAAAAGAAGATCCTAACACAAGTAAACATATTGTTGGAAAAAGGGTTAGTTCAACCTAGCTCTTCTCCATACTGCTCTCCAGTCTTACTTGTTTAAAAGAAAGACGGTTATTTGCGTATATGCATAGACTATAGATCTTTGAACAAGATCACAATCAAGAATCATTTCCCTATCCCAAGGATAGATGATATCTTGGATAAGTTGCAATGGGATATTATCTTTAGTCTCATTGATATCAAGAGCGGCTATCACTAGATACGGATAGCACTTGAACATGTTCATAAGACAGCTTTTTGTACGACATTTGGACTATATGAGTTCTTAGTCATGTCGTTTGGTTTGACTAATGCACCCGCCACATTCAATCGAATGATGGAGAGATTTTTTAGACCTCACTCAAAGTTCATAGGTGTCTTCTTTGATGACATTCTAATACTTTCACGGTCTGAAGAAGAGCATAGAAAACATATATCTATTGTTTTTCAAGAGCTTCACAAGCATAGACTACAGGTCAATGCTAAGAAGAGTGAATTTTTTCTTTCAGAAATTCATTACTTAGGCCATATTGTTTCTCACAATTTGGTGAGAATGGATCTTGAGAAGATTCGAGCCATTGTTGAATGGCCTACACCTACTTCTGTATATGAAATTAGAAGTTTCTTGGGCCTATGTTCATACTATAGGAGGTTCATATGAGGTTTTGTGTATGTTGCACCTCCTCTACATGAACTTACTAAGAAGCGAATGCCTTTTTGCTGGGGATCAAGGCAACTACAAGCCTTTGAAAGAATTAAGTTTCTTGTGACTCAAGAACTAGTTCTCATAGTTTCGGATCTTCAGAAACCTTTTGAAGTTCACTGTGATGCTTTTGGGGATTGCATTGGAGCTGTGCTTAACCAAGAGCATCATGCAATAGCATTTGAGAGCCGACGCCTCAAGGACCATGAGCTACATGCTCTAGTATATGAGAAAGAGCTTATGGCAGTGGTACATGCTCTTCAAGTATGGAAACACTATTTACTTGGTGCAAATTTTGTTATTAAAATAGATCGCCAAAGTCTAAGATACTTCCTCACTCAGAAAAAGCTCTCAGAGAAACAGATGCGTTGGAAAATTTTCTTATCTATATTTCATTTTCAAATCCTTCACACATCTAGAACTAAGAATGTGGTAGCAGATGCTCTATCACGGCGACCTCAAGTGAATGCAATCACAACTGTTTACCCTAACGAGTTCATGGATTTACCCAAAATGTATGCAATTGATTCTGAATTCTCAACCATATGGGATCAGCTTAGCTCAGAGGTCAGTCGATTACACCTTACTCTATTCGAGATGGTTATTTGTATCATCATCAAGAAATTTGTGTAGCATTACCATTGCGACACAAGGTAATGGATGAAGCACATGCATCTCCATATGCTGGACATAGGGGTATTCTACCCACTACTCAAGCATTGGAAAGATATTTCCTTTGGCCCACTCTTAGAGCTGACATTGCAAGATATGTCCGCGAGTGCAAGATATGCCAAAAAGTAAAGTATGACAGGGTCTATTGAAGCCATTACCTATTCCCAATGAGCCTTGGGAAAGTATAGCCATGGACTTTATCATGGACCTTCCTCGCACACAAGCAAGCAATGATGCAATCTGGACTATCATTGATAGATTCAGTAAGCAAGCTCATTTTATACCTATGAGAAAGACAATCAAAGCCGATCATATGGCTAAGCTATTCATTGCTCATATTTTCAAGCATCATGGCATACCTAAGTCCATTATAAGTGATCGAGATCCTCGCATGACCAGCCTCTTTTGGCAAGCTCTCTTCGAGAACCTCAGGACAAAGTTAAAGTTTTCATCCTCTTATCATCCTCAAACGGATGGGCAGAGTGAAAGTGCTAATTCTATTGTTTTGGACCTTTTGAAATCCTATGTCTCTAATAATCAAAGAGAATGGGAAAAGTATTTGCCTTTAGTAGAGTTTGCATACAATAATATGGTGCACTCTAGTACTGGTAAGGCACCCTTTCAGATCATGTATGGTAAGCCTCATTTACCACCCATTCTTCTTACGAAGGATAAGATCTTTGTAGCAAATGAGTTTGTTAGAGACATTGATACAACTTTCACTCAAGTAAAAGCTGCTATCCAAAGGACACAAGAGAAGCATAAATGCAAAGCAGATAAACATCGTCATAAGTTAGATCTCTAGTTGGGACAGTATTTTCTTCTTAAGTTTGAGAAGGCTCGCTTGAAGAAGCAGAAAGGTCCAAAGGGTAAAGTGGTTAAGCTTTCTAATCGCTATTATGGCCCTTTCAAGATCACAGATAGGATAAACGATGTGACTTTTTTTTTGGATCTACCAAGTCATTGGAACATTCATAATGCTTTCCATATAAGGTTGCTACATCCCTATATTGGAGAACCTCTAATGGAACCAATCAAGGAAGATTTACCTGACATAAAAGAAACAGAAGAGTTCCTTGTGCCTGAAAGAATTTTACACCATCAGGACAATACTCTAAGGTTAGGTAAGGTAGTATCTGGTTAAGTTTAAGAATTATCCCCCATTGGACGCTTAGTTTATGACTGAGAGAGAACTACAAGACTTTCCAAATCTTCTTAAGGACTATGTATCCCCTCTACAGTTGAGGTCAACTGTTTAGAAGCCAGAGGGATGTCACTAAATTGATTGCTTATTACGCATTCTCTATTTAATAAATTCATTCCAATAAATTAATGACTCACTTTTCTTTAAGTGTTGATGATGATCTAGCATGGCCATGAAACCATTTAGAGACCAATATATTCCTAGTGTATCACTTAACAGGGTAATCAAAGCACTATGACCGGGGTATCTGGTATAGGTAGTACAAGTTATGAAGGGGGAAAGAAGTGTTTGCCAAGTGTAAGAGTGTACACAAGAACCAAGGAGTTACACATAAATGAAGATGGCTTGAGTTCTAAGAAGAGGAAGCGCATTAGCATTGTGTTATGTATTTATGTGTGCATCTAGGGACACATGGGAATATTTTACTTGTATGTAATGAGCATTGCATTCATTTAGGGTCATCCTCTCCCCTACAAGTCAAGGTTTAAGGTCTTTTCTTTCATTAAGAAAGACGAGAGAGGAAATTCTCTCAGTAAGAAAGATGAGAGAATGTGATCCTCTGGAAGCGATGAGAGAAGTGATTTTCTCTTTCTAAGGTCTAAAATGACACAAGCTTTTGTGTGGAATTCAATCTTAAGGTTGAGGCCCAAGGCAATCTAATGAACTCTCCTTATCTATGACTCAAAGTGGTTGCATAGACCACAAGTTAAGAGTATAGTTTAAAAAGCTATTTTTTTGAAAAATCCATTTTTAAAATTTCTCGCAATAGAAAAATGATCTCTAAAAATGGGCCGCTTAGGTTATCAAAAACAGCGAGATCTACAACTTTCATGTTGGATGTTTTTTCATCCAAACAACGCACAAAGAGATATCTCGAAATTAGTGCTACAAAGTGGAACAACCATATTTTGCATGAAGAACAACTCAACTCTCTCTCCAAGAAGAAAAGCTCTTGAAAGCCTATAAAAGAGGAGACTCTCTTTGGGTGTAAGGGAGGGGTGAAGGAAGCATCACTTTGCAAGTTCCAAGAGGAGAAAAGAAGGTACAAGTGCTGTAGAAGCCCTGCTGAAATCAAGTGTTGTGGAAGCCCTGTTGAAATCAAGTTCCAAGAGGAGAAGAGAATATGAAAGTATTGCAAAAGCTCTGCTGAAATCAAGTTCCAAGAGGAGAAGAGAAGGTGCAAGTGTTGCGGAAGCTCTGCTGAAATCAAGCACCAAGAGGAGAGCCCTACACATATTGTGTAGGAGAGAAGGAGACTCAAGAAGGATCAAAATGTGCCAACTTCCAAGTTGTGCAAGTGTTAGCCGGTTGTATACCGTGCAAGGAACCGTGATCTTTTTTCCAAGATCTACAAGTAAGAACTGGCTTATGTGTAACAGAGGAGCTTGCTCCTTGTCAATAATATAACTCCACAAGGGGGGGGACTGGCCCATCTTCCAATCCCTAGTGTATTGCCAATTTCTCTACCTCTCTCTCTACATCTTTCTTTTCTCCCATCTATTCTCCCTTTATGCCAACATAATATTCTCCATATATATTTTAAGTATATAAGAAAGTCGAGCATGTATCTCGAATTTTATAACAATAGCACAACTAGTAATCATACCCAATACCGGAAAACAATCGGTCTCGATGACTACACGAGTATCCATAAAATACTCGTTATCACATTTAAGAGCTATCACAATTTCCCATAATTCTCTTTTTACCCGTGGATACCTTCTTTGTCATTCAGTCAATACTTTAGCACCAAAGAGAATTGCATATCTTTGCCTTCCTCATCATCTTTCCTGATTTCCCATCCAATCTCAATTGGGCTTGTATCAATAGTAATAATGATAGGATCTCCATGTGAATAGTCAGTCTTTCTCAATGTAAGAGTTGATTTTAAGAGCTACTTCAATTTCTTCATTGCTTTCTGATGCTTCCTTTCCCAATGAAATCTCTGGCCTTTTCTCAGAAGCTGATATAGAGCATCATCTACATGTAGAAAATGAGGAATCCATATCAAATAGAACACACACGCACCCAATAATCTATGCACCTCTGATACATTTGTGCATACATCTTGCATTCTATCAATTTTGTCTATTTTTTATGGTGATGGTCTTTGCCCATAGGGCCCACACATATGCCCAACAATCAAAACCTCTCCAACTCCAAAGATAGACTTTTGTCTAGAAAGAGTTAAATGCACCTCTTCTAGACGCGTCAAAATCCTCTCACAATCCACAATATGGTCTGCAATAAACTATCTGCATCCATGAGCATCCATCTCTTCATTATTTTCATCCATAGCACACCCTTTGATTGGAACATCATCCAAGAAGGGCATTGTCAATTGTGGTATAAATCCATGAGGACCCTATTCATAGCATTTTTCATGTGTGCCACTAAGTTTGTTGCACCCTATGGGAGAGTACACATCCGTCGTACTAATCCCAAGGGAATCTTCATGATTGTGATATCCATGCTTTCAACTGCAAGCTAAAACTGATCATACCCCAAGTAAAGATCACCCAAAGAATAGATCCCTCTGCCTACAAAAGCCTCTACAAATTCACCAGCCACAAGACCTGCACCCACATTTCTTAGTGTCACTTTATTGACCGGTTGCATGTCTTGAATAAATCTCAAAGCCCCATTCTTTTTTGGCACAGTATACCAACAATTTGAGTACATGACTGAAGAGGACTCCAAGATCTTCATGCAAATCTTTTCATTTAATAAATCCATCAGCTTTGGCAAGTAAGCTTTAGGCACTGGAATAGGCCTCAAGTTCCATGGTACATCTAGCATAGTAAATATTACCATAGAAGAGACAACATTTGGATCCACACAACCTATTTCAGTTGGCTGAAATGCAAATGCATTTCCATGCCTAGCCAACATCCGCATAAAATAGTCTCTTTTTAGCAAGAAAAAGAAACCATCTTGGACCAACTTTCAATTCATGTAATGTTTCAGATGTAAATTGATGACCTCTATCTTTAGGATCCCGTAAGCTTGGCTACCTTGACACTTTTACATACAAATCCTCACTTTCTGGTGGAAGTGGCAAAGCGATTGGTTTCACCTTTTTGTCAATTATCTTATACTTTGTCTCCACAAGTGCTTCAACCCATTGTAATCCTTCCTGTTGAGTAAACAATGCTATAATATCATACATGTCCAAAGAACATACTAACAACACAATGCCTTCATTGAACTTGCACAGCTTCTCTGCGCCCAATGCCTTCGTGAATATGTCAGCTACCTGATCCTCTGTGCTGACATAAACTAGATCAATAAGACCTAGTAAAACCCTCTCCCGCACATAGTGATAATGCACCTCAATGTGCTTTTTTCTAGCATGATAGACTGGGTTATTTGCCAAGTGTATACTACTCATGTTGTCACAATAAATGACAACTGGCCCATCTGTAGACTGATGCATATCATATAGTAGCTTATGCAACCAAGCTACCTCACATGCAGCCATTGCTGCACCCCTGTATTCAACCTCTGTGCTCGACAAGGCAACTGTAGGTTGTTTCTTGCTGCTCCAAGTGACTGCAGCACTCCCAAAAGAGAACACATATCCACTGGTAGATCATCTATCCGAAATACTACCAGCCCAATCAGCATCAGTGTATCCATGCAACTGTATCTAAACCCCAGTCTCATAAAATAGTCCATACTGCAATGTGGACTTCACATACCTGAGTATGCGTCTAGCCGCATCCAAATGTGGTTTCCTTGGAGCCTGCATAAACTGACTTACCAATCCAACAGCATAGCTCAAATCTGGCCTGGTAATAGTCATATAAATCAAACTTCCTACTATGCGTCTGTACATAGTAGGGTCTTCCAGAAGCTCACCTGCATCTGTGCTCAGCTTCACATTCTGCTCCAAAGGAACTGAAATAGGCTTACAGCCTGTCATCCCATATTTGGACAGCATGTCCAATGCATACTGCCTCTGCAAGAGCCGTATCCCACTTGGTGATCTAATCACCTCAATGCCCAAGAAACAATGCAGCTCTGCCAAATCTTTCATCTCAAACTTTTGCTTCAATAGCATTTTCACATGAAGGATATCTTCATCACTGTCACCTGTCATAATCAAATCATCAACATAAATGACAAGTAGCATAATACCTTTCTCTGTTTTTCTCACATAAAGTGAGAAATCTGCATTGGAAATCTGAAAGCCAATAGTGACAAGATACTGTCCTATCTTGTCAGGCCATGCTCTAGGTGCTTGCTTCAAGCCATACAAGGCTTTCTTCAACCTGCAAACAAACTCAGGATGAACAGCATGCACATAACCTGGTGGCTGCTCCATATAGACATCTTCTTGCAAATCACCATGCAAGAAGGCATTCTTTACATCAATCTGATGTAAAGACCATCCCTTTGATGCAGGCATAGCAATGATTGCTCTTACGGTTGCCATCCTTGCAACCAGACTGAATATTTCTTCATAATCAATGCCATATGTTTGTGCATACCCCTTGACTACTAATCTTGCCTTGTATCTATTCACGGAACCATCTGCATTGTGTTTCACCTTATAAACCCACTTACAGCCAATTGCATTCTTACCTTTAGGCAAAGGTACCAATTCCCATGTAGCATTTGCTTCCAAGGCATCCATTTCTTCATCCATGGCTTTCTCCCATTTTTCTTTTCCCATAGCTTGCTCAAAAGAAGTGGGTTCTGGTTCCTGTATCACTTTGACCATATATGCATAGTGAATGGCTGTAAATCCATCATATTTCAGCCTATCCACAAGATACCTAGCTCTGGTAGACCTGCACAAAGTAGGTTCACTCCCAGGTGCTCTCAAAACATCCCTGGTCTTCCTTACTCCAGGTGTAACAATCGAAGGAATACCCAACTCATCATCAATGCTCTGTTCTGAGCCACTGGATTCACCATCCACATAAGAATGACATGCATTCACATCAAACATGGGATGATCTACCTTCTCTTTTCCTTTTCGTGACACCTGAATACCATTATCTGCATTGCTTTGAGAAGATTCTCCTGATCTCAATCTGCCTGTCTATGGCGAAGAATGTGAACCACTACTAGAGGACGCTCCAGGTCCACTAATATTTTGTGACTGCTGCTGTGAATTCTGTGCAGCATTACCGTTTTGTGCATCTATATCATCAATCACATTTACTGGTTTATACCAGCTACTCATCTCATCAAAAACAACATCTCTACTCACTGTAAACTTACGAGTACATAGGCAATGTAAACTTACGAGTACCAGCTTTTGAATTCACTTCTCAGCTTTTGGATCCAACTTGGATCTTAACTCATCTGGCACATGTACATAGGCAATGCAACCAAAAATTTTCAAATGAGAAATATATGGTTTCCCACCAGTATACCTCTCCTCTGGAGTCATCCCATGTATTGCTGCAGTGGGAGTCCTGTTCATTATATAGACTACTGTAGCAACTGTTTCAGCCCAGTAAAAATCTGGCAAGTCTTTTTCGTTGAGCATGGCACGAGATACCTCTCCAATATGCCTGTTTTTCCTTTCTGCAATTCCATTTTGTTGTGGGGTATGACTGCATGAATGTTGATGCTTTATGCTATGCTCCTACAGGAACCTTGCAAACTCATTTGAGAGGTACTCTCCCCCTCCATCTGACCTTAGGCATTTTATTTGCAGGCCTGTTTCTTTTTCAACCACAGCTTTAAGAGTTTTGAAATACCCAAAAACTTCACTTTTTTTTCATAAAATACACCCAAACTTTTCTACTATAGTCATCAATAAAAGTGACAAAATAATGACAGCCTCCAAGAGATGCAGCTTTAGTAGTCCACACATCAGAGTGGATTAATTCCAATGGCTTCTTACTCTCTTGAACATGTCTATGAAATGGTTTCCTTGCCTGTTTTCCAAATTGGCAGGCTTCACATATCTTATGCATTTCTGCAACCTTGAATTTAGGCAATCCTGCAACAATATTTTGGGCCTGCATTGATTTAAGTCGCTGTACATTAACATGACCAATGCGTTTATGCCAGATATCAATATCTACAACAACACCGGTTCCATGTGCAAACATTGCTGCACTCAATTCAGGCATGTCTGCATCCAACGTAAACATTCTGCCCTTCTTCTTTCCTTTTGCTATCAAGCGACCTTTATTTTTCATATCCTCAACAAAGCATCCATGAGGATTAAATCTGACCTGCAAGCCCTGCTCAACCATTTGACCAATAGAAACCAGATTCTTGGTGATATTCGGGACATGAAATACATCGGACAGGTATTTCTTTTTCCCATCCTGCATAGACAAAGGAATTTTTCCAATCTGCACAATAGGATGTGCAGTATCATCACTAGTCTCCACAAATCCTAGTTTTTCCATTTTTCTTGCATCCTCCATCCATTCTGCATGACCTGTCATCTGGTTTGATGCACCTGAGTCAACATACCACACTTCGTTTCTTTCTTCTGCACTTGTCACAGAATTGTTCATGTGTTGCACCATAAACAAATGCTCATTTCTGTCATCACCCTGTCTACTAGAAGATGCATAATTTTCTTGTTGCAATTTTCCATTCATGATGTCATTCTGCTTTTTATAGCAGTCTTTAGCCATATGACCCATTTTACCACAGTAGTAGCATTCAACATTACTGTTTGCATTTTGGCCTCTTTGCCATCCACCATGACCTCTTTGGGTCCCCCTGCCTCTAGAGTTACCACGTCCTCCTCCATAGGACTGGTTTTCTTGAGTTTGCTGTATATTCTGATTTCTACCACGGCCTCCAAATCGGCCTCCTCTACCTCTGCCTCTACCTCTTCCAACATTTGAGTAGAAGACTGCTTCTTTTGAAGTTCCTCCTGAAGAAGATGCACCACCATTTCTCTGCTCCTCAGAAATTAGAAGAGCAATCAACTCCTCAAAATCAGGAAATCTTTCACGGACGGAAACGGATGTTCGGAACTGTGCATAATCCTTTCCTAGACCATTCAAGGTCACAGAAACTAAATCATCATCTTCCACTGGCGACCCAATGGAAGCAAGTGCATCTGCAATCTTCTTCACCTTCATGTGGTAGTCATTGATGCTCATATTTTCTCTTTGCACATTATGCAACTCTTGCTTGAGCTGCATTTTCCTGGCTTGCGTATTTGTGCTATACATTTTTGACAAAGTATCCCATGCCTCCTTTGGCGTACTTGCATCTTGAATATGCACAATCATAGAGTCTGAAATACTGATAGACAGCCAGTACATAACTTTCCTGGCTCTCTCATGCCATGCTTTAAATGCCTGCATTTGCTGTTGATTGGGAACATCAGGAAGAACTGGTTGTTCTTCATTTCCTACAACAAATTCCCAATATCCTTTTCCCATAAGAAAATTCATCATTCTAAACTTCCATGCTTGGAAGTTGTTCTTGTCAAGCTTTTCAGTGACAATCTGTGAAAGAGAATCAGACGCCATTACAAAACACTGCAAAAAATTCTGTCACTGCAAAAAACACAGCTTCACCCTCACAAGGGCAAATCTGCAAAATTGGCGAAAGTGGTATTTGACCACACAGTCACTTCCTAGTGACGATTTTGCATCAACAGGCAACAAGGATGATTCTGTAACTCCCAATGTCTCTGGGCACAGGCATACGATGCAATTTCTACAGTAACTTTTCACCGACCTGTAGAACAGTGGTCGCACAGTATAAAATAGGGCCTTTTCCTGAGTGCGTGCAGAAAACTTCCGCCTCCCAAAACAGGCCCCGAAATGGCCTCAAATAAAAAAAACAGGGTCACCGAGGGCTAAAACCCTTACCCGCAGCATATACTACCCTCTTGCTTCACCGCGAAGGACGTCTCAACCTGAGACAATGCACTCTTGCAATTTCCGGTTGTGCTACCTGCAGAGATCTGCTCCCAAAACAGAAAATGAAAGCAACACTGCTCCTCTTACCAGAACACCGCGAACTTGGTTTGCTTTCTTGAGCTCCTTACCACGAACAAGGCTCTGATACCATGTCAAGATTGTGGGAGAGAAGGAAGGAGTCTCACTTGTAGCTTTCTTGCTTGCACAATGGGGGAATACACACAAAGGTGGAGGCTGAAAACAGTTTTCCTCTTCTTAGTTGTGTAAGCCAAAAGAACTCTCGTACATAGAAATAGAAAAACCCTATATATGGGTCTCAAACCAAACTCAACTAACTAAGGTGGCATACTAACTGAGCTACGAACTAGAGTAGATAAGGATAGTTGTCATCTAGCTATTATTCATAGTTGGTGTACCAACCGCATCTGCAACTGACAAGTCAGTGACATAAATGCACAACGGTCACCCTGGCATATCACGAGTGGAGCTCGATATCTCAATAAATACATGATTCATTCCATCAAGAGGCGAGTACATTATCTGAACATCACTACTCTAGTCCCGCATTACAACAATGCTTAATGAAAATCCGGGTCTTTGAATTTCCTTGCATTTAGAGCCAAAGGACACTCTCGAAGCGTATCCTGATTTCTAAGATGATTAACACAAACAATAAGAAAATGGATTGTTTTTCTCCCATCCTTACTTTTGACTCTTGCATAAGCTAAACCATCATCAAGAACCTTTGTTTCCATATGTACTCCTGTAATATAGGGCTGTCCTAAAATAACTGCATATTAGGAATTATATTGTAAAAAGAAGTATTGCTCTTCTTGTACATCACCAATCATCACTTTCACATTAGGACATGCAACATAAAGCTCTCTCGAATAATTATTTGCAGCCCTCATATGCCAACCATGATCTGTATCCACAGATCATGCACTATTTTCATACAATCCATGCTCAATGACATTTATCTTAAACCCATGGTCAAGTAAAGTAACACAAGGAGTTTAATGTACTCATATTTTCACTACTATTTCAGTGGTAGCTTTGGCCCAATGATTTCTTGTGTAATGACTTCGAGGAATAAATCATAGATTCTCTTCCCCATATTGTTACATTTGCATTACTCCATCATGCATATTGGTACAAGACAATGCATTTTCAGCCACTTTCTTGTCTTTTCCACGTGTTGTCCACTGATTAGTAGCATCCTGCATAGATAATCCAGTACTTACTTCATGCTCATATTCAGCCTGTATACCCAACAAACCAGTTTCCTCTTCAAATTGTAGTAATGCACTAGTGATATCACTAAGAAACCAACTCTTCCTCTTAATTATCTCGATGATCTCATCATGAAATTCTCACTTGACAATGCCAAGCACCTCTCCCAAGGCGAATTCCACCTGACTATTTAAGATTTGTTCTTCAAGAACCTTCTTAAGATCTGTGGTTGTCTCAATGTTAGACTGCAACTTATATCATGGTTGCTTGCCCTTATTTTTGCCCTCTTGTTAGGTATCCTGTTTTTGCTCCTAACTAACCTCTTCCATAACATGCTCGGGAGTTGGTTGATTTGTAGCTTTAGGTTGATTCACGCTTCTTCTTGTCACTCTTTTAGATGTCTCTGCAATATCCTCATCTCTCTTTCATTTTTCTTCCACAAGTATATATGTGTTTTGCACCTTTGCTAAATATGCATATATTGAATATGTATCTATTGGTGATTCCCAACCAGTTATGTCACAAATGTCTTGCCCTATATGAGACATTTCACTATCAGTAACTTTTTTATTTTCAGTTGCATGCAAAGTATGTGTTCATATTTCAACCTTTGGATCAATCATCACTTGGCCATGCATTCTATCCAATTGTAGATCAAAAGTAGAAGCATGTACCACTGCATAAGCAGTTCAAATATCCAAGTCTTCCAAGAACTTTTGCATACCTCTCTTTCCAAAATTCAAAGCAAGAGGCAATCGCATTTCTTGTGCATGGATCTTGCCATCTTCCCAAAAGATGAACTGTCGTGCTAGGGCCTCCTGATAGGCAGCACAATCCTTTCTCTCATGCTGCAAACTATCACACCACTTAAACATTTTTCCTAGATTAGGGGATACTGCCTGTCCCCTTTCCTCTTGTTCTTTTTCATCCAATTTTGCAATCTTCAATTGAAGATCCCGCATGCCTTTGACCAATTCATCCAAGACATCTTCCCTAACAAAGGGAACAATAGCATATACAGCCATAGGGTGAGACACAGAAGTGGGTGGCTTATTGGATACTTCAACTGTTTTTCCCATAACAGTGGGTAAGCTAGAGACATGTAATATTTCTCTTCTTCTATGCTTTTTCACAAGTGCAGTAGCAGCTTCCTTGACATGTCTCCACTATGTTTTCAGACTTGTCTCTGTAGTATGATCCTCTAGCAAATCATCAAGCTTCTCTTGAAGCTCAGGATTACCTACCTGTACAAACAATTCAATTTTTTGACTTGCAAGAGCTTGTTGTTCTACAAGATTCAACTGCTCAAATCGACTTTCAAATTCTCTTAACAATTCTATAGCCACAAGACCCTTATTGGGTTATAAAATCCACTCCTGAAAAGTCTTACGCGTAATCAAACTGGTCTCCTCAATGTAAAATTCTTCCTTGAATGTCTTCATGAAAGCTACCCAGTTAGCAATCTGCATGTATAATTCAATACTTCGCGCTTTGAGTTCATGTACAATAACATGTACAAAATATTGGCTCCATGCAAGTTGAGCTACTCCAAAGAATTCCATCTTTTGAGCATAGATATGTACATATGCAAGTACATTCTTGCCATTGAATAACTTCATCTCACGCTCAATTGCTTGCAGAGCATTCATCACAACACTTTCTATTTGAACTTCATCACATGTTGTTGTACCTGCATAAGCATATTCATATTTTGCACCAATTGTTGCAAAAAAGCATTGGAGATTGTGTTCGAAGGTTCTCCCATCTTGTCTTTCCTTCTTTTGATGACCTTTCACATCGGGTTCACCAATGTCGAAGGGGTTTTTGTTGAGAGATCGTATCCATCGAGGATCATAGATATAAGGAAGTACAGATAGGAGATGGAAGAGAATAAAAAGAATAGATAAGAGATAAATAGGACAAAGACAAAGCACAATGAATTGAATCAATATGTATTGACAGAACCTAGAATCCTTTGTCTAGCGCTACTCAGAAGTAATCTCCACGCATTAGATCTTCTGGAGCTTCTTCGTAGAACAAAAACATGCATCAAAATAACAGCTTCAATCTGTTGCTCGGAGGCCAAATCTAATGGCTCCGTTGGCTTTGGAAGGGGGGTAAAACCCTCGGGTAAGTTACTCATGAATATATGTGCGCATCACGTGGGTTCAAAATAAGATACCATTTTTATATATATTTTACATACAAAAGGGTATAATATAAAGGGATTATTTATAGATTGAATAGAAAAGAGTTATATTTTATTCAAGAATAACTCACAGATAAGGATATTTATAAATAAGACTTGAATGCATATGATATAGAGGATATATATAAAGTAACTTCGTCGAGGTAAAACCCCAAGTAGACACTTGATCCAAAATCTCCTAGTTCACTCCTTCCAGTTCAAAGTGCAGTTTTGAGCCTGTCAACAACGATCGTGACGCGTGCGATTTCGCCCATCTGTCTTTTTTATGAAAAATCCAATAACTAACTAAAAAAGTAACTTTCTTTTTGCATGCCATCCTAATCTAGAAGTTTTCCTAGCTTTTTGGATATTTACAATAAATAATATCCAACATATCAAAAATAGACTAAAATTATCCAAAAATCTAGTATTTTTTGACCATTCATGCCACTCACAGTAGTACTAATGACTCAGATCACATTGACTCTCTGGATCAATAAGAAAGTCGGATGATGATGCACTCCAGATTTTTTTACACCGTGTCTGCATAGTGGCACGACAACGTGGGAGAGGCTTTTCTAGTCACCATCTTGCATATCAACCACTGTAGATTGTAGGATACTAGGGAATGTATGGGATCAACCTGACATGAGCAACACCCTATCATCATTCTTGAGCTTGGTAAAGCCTTACATAAACACTGTTGTCATGATAAGCACCATAAAAGAGGATGTGACACCAAAAGCAAGGTTTGATGGACAATGGGAGAGAGAGAGAGAGAGAGAGAGAGAGAGAGAGAGAGAGAGAGAAGTTGCACTCCTATGTATGCAGTGGTTCGAATCTCATTGATGGCCCTTGCTCTCGCTCTCCTCACTTCGATCATCAAAAATGAGAGAAAATTTCGGCTTTTTGTGGGGTGTCGCTTAAACGATGGAGAACAATCCTCACTTAAGCAACAAAATCTAGTGTGCACACATTGCAAAAGTCATCACTTCTCGTAGTTGCTTAAACATCTATAGCGGGGGTTTCTAAGCGAGGGATGATGTCGCTTAGATGATGCGCGAATTTAAAAATTTTCCCTATGTCGCCTAAAAGATGGTTAAGTTGCTTAAGAGACAAAAGTGGTCATCACTTAAGTGACACATGATTATTTTACTTCCTCGCTCAACACCCCCGTGGCTAGTAGTGTGACTATCAAATCATGCACTTGTCAATATAACCCTTAGCCCCATTCAAGAAAGAAAATTTGTTAAAGAGTACAAGCTTTTGGTGGTAAACGAGAGGCACTATAATCAAATTGTTTTCAAGTATGTGCTTAAGGTGCTATTAATCAATTGCATATGGACACACAAAAGATTCCAAGGGACCCCAGAGAAAGACACAATAGCAGTGCATAGGACTCCAAGGAGTGCTAATTTGCGGGACTGCAAGAGAAGAGTTGGAGTGGACCGAAAAAACTTGTTGTTGATTAGGCAATATGTAATTAATGTGGTTCTATATACTTTCCTTAAAATGTTGAATTTTGTAATGTGTTTTTTGCACGATAGCTATATATTCGTATGGGATTTCACGTCGTCATCATCTTGGAGGATGATAGGTGCTTCAAGGGCCGTGCACAGCAACTGGGAGGTATTGATCTTGCAACTAGTTATTTCGCACCCATGCTCCTCTACGTCCAACTGGGCAGCTCATTGACTATACTATGGAATTTTAAAAACCCTTCTTGATGAATTTATTTGGCATATTTCAAGGTGATATATCTGAGTTTCTGTACCAACTTAAATGTTCAACATCTCGAATGTGCTTGATTTTCTATAAGTTTTGAGTTACACACATCACTTCAAAGAAAAGAGATTTAGTACATATAGACAAAGTTCCCCACCAAAATATTTGGCAAATCACGTATTGAATTTTTGGCCATCCACATTGGTCATTATGAGAGAGAACAAAAAGGGTGATAACTCAGTTGGTATATTGTTAAATAGGTGGCAACCGGAAGGTCGAGCTCAAATCCTGCACTAGTATGCTCATCTAATAACAGAATTACAAGTTCAGGAGTTTGATAAAACGAATGGTTTACCGCTAGGGTGGCACTAGGGAGAGGGAGCAGAGCGAGCTAGAGGGATGGTGGAACAACCCAGGACCACAAGCTGATAGTAAAATGCCAACTTAGACAGTGGGTTCGGATAAACTTCAAGCGTTACGGTTTCCTATATGATTTGAATGGACAGTCGGATCATAGATGGCTGGACTCTCTCTCTCTCTCTCTCTCTCTCTCTCTCTCTCTCTCTGTGCTGGTGGGGTAGGGCCTCGCCGACTGCAGGCTGGCAGGGTCTCGTTGGGCCCAACGCAAGTGGCAGGGGGCCGGGTCTCATCGGCTACCTCAAGCTTTACCGGTTAGAAATGTCAAAGTGCCACATCAGCCCCATCGGCCATCGCCAAGTAGGCAATGGGGCTTGAAATTTATCCGGAGCCGACCCGACCCTCACATGCCTTGCAATGGGACGAAGCACACCCTGTTTTTCGTACTAGCACGATGCACGAAACGCACCCTGTTCTTCGTACTAGCACCAAGCAACGAGTAGGATGGACATCGTAGTTGAAATCACTATAGTACTATTCTTACGCAAGAACAACGTTCCTGTTTCTATTATTATTCTTAAGGAAATATAAAGGCTACGATAAGTACTGTTCTTTCTCAGCTTAGCTGTGTCTTATTAGTGGCATAGCATGATGTATACGTCCGTCGGAAAACGGCACTGGTTAGTTGCAAGGGCATTACATAGATTTAGCAGGAGTCGCAAGGTCCGTAGCAGCTGCAGACTTGCCAAAGGAAGCCAGTACACTTTCCGGAGCGGCATGTGGCGCAGTTGACGCAGCCCGGGTGGGAGCAGCTGGTGTCGGTGGGGTGACAGGATTGGCAGTAGCTGTTGCAGGCCGCGTCCGTGCCTCTGCCGCGGCACACGGATTTATGCGGCCCACAAGTCCCCTTCACTGGATGCACGAATACTAGCACCATCATCAGCACCAGCATCAGCATCAGAGCTACTGTCACTCTCTTCTCATCCATCTCGCGCTCTCTCTCTCTCTCTGTCTCTCCCTTGCTTGCTGATCTCTCTCAGATTACAAGGAACTTTAAACACTTTTCCATATAGTAAAAAAAGAGAGATTTTCTAGATACTTATCAAAGTATCTAGAAAAAGTCTCAACTAGTAAAAGTGGAACACTTTACAAGTTAGTGATCTAGTAAAATATTTCTATATAGAAAATTGTTAAAATTCCTAGTTGATGATCTAGTAAAATATTCCTAGATAAGAAAACTAGTTGAAACTATAGATATAGTAAAATTTTCCTATACAAGAAAACTAGTTGGAATCATTAATACAAGCCATTATCACACTAATATATCATGTTAAGAAAACTAATCACGATTTTTTCACAATGTTGTATTATTAGGAATAGAATTGTGATTGAATTCACTAAAAAAGTTGTCTTGAACACTACATTCTCTCTACTTCACCATGTTCTACAGCACCTAAGCTAGGTCTAGAGTTGTCATCCTCTTCGGATCTGCTCCACCATTAAAAAAATTAAGTCTTGTTAGGTCTTCCTAAGTCTTCCTTTCTTTTTTTTGAAATGCAAATCCTTGCTGCTTCACCAACAATGTTGTCTCTAGATGCATTTTATGCTTACGATCAGCAAGGATATCAAAAGGCTGAAACATATACATAGCAAAAAAAGCTCAAAAGCAACAAGAGAAGACCTACCATTTTTAGCATACTTCCTTCCATTTTATCCTAAAAGCACTGCAATCTCCCATAGCTCCACAACATAGATCTACTCTACTGGTTGTATGCTTCAAACCCTGTAGTCCTATCCACAACAAGACAAATAATGAAATGATATTTAAATTATCCGCTCATGGAACCATGTTGTATCATATTTACTAATGGTGATAAATGTAATGCCCATCCAAATCAATGCATACTCTTGTGGGAATATGCAATGCTATCTAGACTCTTTAAACGATAAGATTTACCAAACATATATGATAGTGTTGAGTTTGCCCGCATGATAGGAATCCAATAAATTGAAGTATCATACCAAGTCAAATTGATTTAGCTTACCACTACATGCAAATAGGATATCAAATCCCTCAACTTACATTCTTCATTTTCAATGTTTTAGCAAGTTGTTTAGATAGGAGGATGAAACATACAAATCCATCAAGCTCAAACTTCAACCAATCTAACCTTTTATTGGGCTTGCTACAACCAAAGTAGCAAGAGGTGCATCTAATGTAAGAGCACCAAAGTAGCAATAGCTATACCTTTTATGGATTTCCTTCATAAGGATACATACCTTGTGGTGGCAGTCCAGGGTTTGATATTCTTTCCCTCCTCCAAGCACCTTGTTTGCATTGCCCATGTCTAGAAGAGCTGCTACCATGACCACTCTGACTCCATAGGCAAAAAGCTGCTAGATAGAACAATCCTCGTAGTGAGGTTTGAAGTGCACATAGGCTTCATCTAAAAGATTAGACAAAGATTCACAAGAAATAAGCATTGATTTTATCAAATGCTAGCTAAACATCGATACTCTTATTAGAAATGATGATGCCGATGAAAAATATCCTACAAGCAAGCCATACCCCACAAGAAGTTAGATTGGTCTTAGCTATTGAATATCCAAGGTGAACTAAAGTACCAATCCATAGATGGTCTCAAGAGAACTCAGGAAGCCACTCTTTCAAATCCAATATGCCCAATTATTCTTTTTAATTCATTAAGCCTCAAGATTCGATACAAAAGGGATTATTTTCTAGTTTTCTTCTACAAATTCTATGCATCATGGTATTCAGTGTGATCTCTGCTGAATACATCTCCTACTTCTTCCACATGTCACTGTGAGCTTTCAGCCCTTAGCTTACCATTGCTACTAGTGATGTTTCCACTGATGAATATACTCCCAAACATGTCTATCCACATGCTTTTTGAATAGGGCCTATGATAGGGGGTGCTTCAAAGAAGAAAGGCATGCACTGTGTTGTGAATTGCTATCCTAGACAAAGTTTTGATAGTGATTGTGCATCAAAATTAAGATTTTTGTTGGTGAAAATTGGTACCTGAGCAATGTAGCGATCAATAATTTCAAATGATGTGTTGTTGCTCCCTCAGCCAATAACCTGTTTCAAGAGTCAAAATTAGCACCATGTAAAGTTGTAGCTTGCGATCCTTCACATGATGGCTGCAAACTTTGGAGTTAGTGTACTGATAGCATTATAAAGAAACCAAATTCATCGTTTATACACTCATACATATAAAGCTTTTAGTTGGTTACACCTTAACACTACCTAATACTATAGAATCACAGAAAAACCTATCAATAGGGTTTTACAAAATCATAAGGCAGCCCCTCCCAGCTTGCCGTGCCCATCCTTACTTATCCTCAGCCGGTCGGCCTGACCCACCCCTCTCCTTTCTAGTGTATAACTTTCTATACATGATACATATATCAGCTCCCTGCCCTGTTATTCCTCACAGCTTTCCTTCATAGCTTCTCAAGGAAATTCTTGTAGTCTTCTTCCTCATCTAAAAGATCACCACAAAACTGGCCCAACAACAACTGGTTGATATTGCAGGAGCTTTGACCATATCAGGCTGCATAGTGGAGGACACTCTTCTTGTACTTGTCAATGACCGAAATCTGTGCATCCTTCTAACTCTCATACTTGTGTGTGCTTGCACACATGCATGTGTACTGATTTCCCTTTTGGGGTTTTCCTTGTACAAACTCTCATAAAAAATCCTGAGAGGATCCCTCTAGAAGAAGAGCCAAGAAAGGCATGCTGTATATTAGTAATCAGAATAGCTTTGACAAATTATGAAGACCGAAACAAAAGAGAGAGAGAATATATGCCACCTCATTTGGAGCATCATGCTTCTGCCCTGGTAAACTATACACCTTTCTCTCTTTTTTTTCTCGTTCCTCCTTGGAGCCTTTACTCTTCTTTGAAACATCCTTTGATGATGATGCTTTGCTTATTGAAATTGAAACCTGTATATGTAGCAAATATCAATACACATAGTGAACGTTAGATGAGAAAACCTCACACCATCCTAGTCCTTGAAATATTATCACACATTTTGAACATTGAGAGTGAGAAAACCTGAACACTAACGTGCTCCCTAGTGTTGTCCCTTTTTAGAGATAAGTAATTCATATTGTGACTAACTAGGTGGTGTGCTCCTATTTAAGGGGCACCTGAAAGTGTGATCAAATTATGTTTAGCCATACTATCAAAAGCCTACCTAGATACGTTTAATGCATGTGCTAAAAAAAGACGGATGCCTACAAAGCTTTAGTCAGAATCATCAGCAAATTCATAAACGTTACAACAGTATGAAAGTGAACAAGTCAAATTAGGAAGTAAGAAAATCCTTGTACAATTTACTGTTGTATATGGGATTCATCCCTACTGGAATTGATGTTATCCCATTGGCAATGTCATTGATTGTATTTATCTTCCTTTCACCATATGGCAGATTAGTCATGAGAACACCAAATTGCTAAAATTTGTCTAGCTATGACAGAAATTCGGTAAAATACAAGTTTCTGATCATACCTTGCCGATGCCAGATTAATCCCCGATTATGATGACGATCTTCCCGTGCACATTCTCCTCGAGGACCTCATGGAAGAAGCGTAGCAGCACGCTGTGGAAGATGAGCGAGAGCCACAGGACAAAGACCCTAGAGAGGCCACCAATGACAGGAATGAAAAGGTTGAGGAAGCCCCACATTAAACCCTATTGCACCATTCAAAGCCGGGAGCTTGTGTCGATTCACAATCTGTGTCTCCCCACCATCACGCACATAAACATCAGGCCTCTGCATTTGGGTATTGCACGCAAGTTCTTTGAAGTAGTCGAAGCTGCTTTGGCTGCGATTGGCTATCTGGGAAACATTATAATTCGTTAGTCAATAAGCTCCTCTAGTTCTACATGTAGGCTCCCATTCTGTTTCCATATTACTTTAGGTATTTTTCTTTCGTGAAAATCTACAAACCAAGGCTGATGGGGCTGTATAATTATTGCATCAGCCTTCACATGTGCTTGCACTACAAAACCATCATGATGTCTTGTGGAGGTCCACAGTTTTCACATCACTAGTATGTGCACAAAGAACACTCAAGTGGTACACTTTCAGGTTAACCACCATAAAAATTAACAGCTTAGCATGTAAGAGTGTTTAAACGAAGGGCATGACTGATTTGTAGATTCCCCTTATGATACAGAGACACTGGTTTCATACTGATATACATCAAAGAAGATCCAATACCAGCAAACAGACGCTTGTACCTGAGTGACTGTAATACTGCTCTCCTCTTCAATAATCAGGCACAATTACCAATCATTTGCTCTAGACTATGGGAATCCAGAGAAGTTACAGTCTCAAACATTGCTTTCACATCTTGCTGTAGCTCCTGATACATCACCTTTAACTGCAGCACTTTGCCTTGAAACTGTTTGTGAGAGGTAGCACAGCCTTCTACGCATTTCCTTAATCGGCTTACATCCAAACAATCAGCCAATGTATTTCGACCATTTAAGACGAGAGATGGATGTAATCTGCAACCCATCAAGCGCTCTAAGTCTCTAACAAAGTTCACCAAAATTTTAGCATGCTGTCTGTATTGCTTTGTGAACAGTTTCATGAACTCCATATAATTTTGATCAAAAAGCTTGTAGAATCGTTCCATGCTTGCCTTTGCTATACCAATGCCAATCGCTGCACTTGGAGTTCTCTGTGCAACTGCTTACCTGCTTCATACTTGTCCTGGCTTGCAGTAAATATTGCATGTGCTTTCTGAAGATGGTATTTAAACTGTCTCTCATACCAAGGCAGTGCCTTAAGTGCAGGATCAGATGCATCATCTAAAGGGTGACCACAGAGAGATGCTGAAGGCGGGGAGGGTACAACCAACTCCTTCACCTGAACCTGTTCAGGTGGTGGTGGAGGTGCATCTGCCATCAGCCTGACCCTGTTGTAAAGGAATATATGACGGCCATGGGTAGATAGCTCATAGAAAGCAAGTGTACACTAGTTTTCCAAGCGTACATCATCACAAATCAAAAGCTGATCCTGGCATGGGATGCAAGCTAGTGATACCAACCATGTTTGAACAAGCTCAACTGTGGTGGCTGCTGGATAAGCCAGCTCAAATGGGTGGGCATTTTTGGCTATAAACATTATGAATTTGACTGATTCCTCCATTCGCAAAACAAGACTGTACTACAAACCCATTGAATACAGATAGCTAAACCTGTAAAGTATCCAAGGCTGTAGAGCACTGTGCTGTACTCAGAAGCTAGTTCGGTGGTAGCTTCAAAAGTTTTTCTAACAATACACTTGACTGGAACAGGAGGCACGTCTTTGTTATGCTGCCCTGTGTTCTAAGAGGTTGAGTACAATCTTTCTCTTATGCCACAACTTGAAAATGGTGAGTACAATCTTTATCTAATTCCATAGCTTGAAAATGATTGAGAATGCACTTGTAATGGATAAAGAGAACCATTAACGATCCCAGCAAAATGACACAACCGGCCATCTTACCTATAATTATTAGCCAATTGCCCCCATCCTCATGGATGTGTGACTGTGCCTCTACAATATGTTGATCTGAAGGTGTCTCATTTTCCTATCGATCAAGATAAGACACGCAGGCAAAGCTTCATCCATAAACAAACCGTTAAACCTTCTTAGTCGGGGGTAATTAACCCTGCAAAACGTGAGAATGCATTAGCGATACCAAGAATTAGGCCCTTTCTTTCTCGCTTGTAGGCGGAAGAGAGATACTCTGCTTGAATGACAGGCAAAACTTAGACTGCGGGAGAGGATCTACGAGAAGAAACTTCTTCTTCGTCATCGTCGTCGTCTTCTTAGACCGCGGGTGATGATCTAGACCTAGAAATGATCAGGCAATTGCCTCAATGTGTACCGAGCATGCTCGCAGGGGGGGCTTCTGAGGTGTGGCAGTCTGCTTCTGCTTAGTCTTCATTTGCTGTCTTCTTCTTCTTCTTCGTTCCTTCCTGTCTTCTTCTTCGTTTCTTCCTACCTATTGAAGTCTTCTAAACTAGTCTATCAAGTAGCATCATGGGATTACATTCCATTCGCCAAATGGGGGTCCCTTCCAAATTTTTTATTGCAAGGATGCTTGAAATTCCTCTCTCTCTCCAATGTGCATATCTCTCTATGTATTTTGACTTGATTTTATACTCAAAACATTCTTGATTGCACCTAGCTATGCTATTTGGCCCCCACCAGTGTGTTTGATTGGCACAGAGAGAAAGAGGGAGGGAGAGGGAGAGACAGTGTCGTTTTGGTTGTCAACTATATATATATATATATATATAGAGAGAGAGAGAGAGAGAGAGGTGACTCATTTAAAGGAAAATATTTTGAAATTCAAATTTGTTAGGTTTGGAAGATAGTTGTAAGTTTGGGAGACACTTTTAAGGTTTGGGAGGTCCTCTAGAGATTTGGGACATCCCTAAGCCACAACTAAAATAATATATAGTATAGATATAGATATAGATGTATTGATTTTATGCATGAAACATATAAGATACCTTCAAATAAGGTGATTTGTACATTCAGGCACACCAAGGAAAAACTAATATCATTGAACATTAAATAACCTTCACCACAATCATAAAACTAACATCATATAACATTGTACTTGTTACTTATTACACTAAGGACTATTCACAATATTTTGCAACTAAATGATGAAATCTCCTCTTAATCTCATGCACACCCTAGCAGGAAACGAATGGTCATTGCATCCACCAAAACTTGCATGTCCCTTTAGGTTCATGCATTGGGTCTACTTGACTAAGTGAGAATCACATTTACAACATGAATTTCCCTCCATCCGAGCAACTATCATGCCAATCATGGCTACATGGGAATCTTTTCTATGTTCTTGCTTAAGCCTAAATACACTTGCTTAATCTACTTTTCTATTCAATCTATATGTTCTTGCTTAATCCTAAATACACTTGCTTAATCCACATACGTAAAAAACATAGATTGTCTCTTAATCCACTTGCTTGAGCGTGAGTACACTTGCTCATAGAGAGACTAATTCATTTTGAGCCTCGTTCTTAATTTTACATGGGTTGAAATTGCTATGTTAATTGAAATATTGAACCTATAGAGCTACCTTAAACTCATAGAGCTATTCATAGTAGCATCTACCTAAATTCATGCTTCAAATTTTATTTCATGGATTTCTTAATTCCTAATCTTGGGTGTTTGCTTCATCCCTATTGATCTAAAATTTATAAAGGGTAAGTAGGCAATTTAGTGAGTCGCTAATTAGTAAAGATAATCCCTATCCTACTCATTGAATCATCTATTTTCATGTATCCCATGGAAAGTTAAAAGCCTTTGATTCATTCTATGCATATCATCCTCATTTGATTAGCCCAGAATTGAGCTATCATATTGATACTGAGACTAAGGAAAAGGTTGATTAGCACTCGTATAAAATTAAGGTTAGGATAAGTTCCAACCTATCTATCTATTTTGTAGTTGAAGACTACTAGGTATTCACTTTTGTCGGTTTAATTATGGACTTATCTATCTTCTTGCTTTATGAGCTTTTGTAGAGTTCTTTGTTCTTGGGGACCTTCCAACGTTCACTATGCACGCATACAGCATCCGATTTACGCACCACTCATATTAGAGCAAAGCTAAGATCAAGAGCTTCCAATCGCTTACCATCTTGTGCGAAGGCGAAGCTCCTGGAACGAACGGGCTCTACATGCAGTCTCACGACGAATCGTCAATACCAGCATGTTCCTGGCGGTGAAGAACCCCCTGATGTGCTATCAGATCATGAAGGACCACTTCCAAGAGACGAAGGACCACTTCTCAAGCTCCTTTACCAAGTTGTTTATTCTCAGAGAAGTAGAGAAGAAAATTTCAATTAGTTGGAGTTTAACAAGCTTAAAAAGCTTAAGAGAAAAAGCTTAAGCTTCCAATTTCAACGTCAACGATAGAAGGATGTACTAAACGATGCTAAATCTGACGACGACGTCCTCTCGTCTTGCGCGCTGCCAAAAGACTTATCAAAAGCTTTTTCTTTAAAAGCTTAAAGTTAAGCTCTACTAAAGCTTAAAGATTTCAATCAAACGATGAAGAGCCAAGAAGAGGAATGTTTAGAGTTGCCTGAAGAGTGGGAGAAAAGGGACATGAATGCTTTTACCACCTTGCTAACGAGCCTTACTTCAAAGGTAACCATTTTTCATAAGCCTTATATTAAATTTAAACCCCAATTGTCCAATCGTTCAAATATCTTGTGAGATTTGGGAAGAATTACAATAGCTTCATGAATGGAGTTCATCTTTTTGTGCCATTACTCTTCAAACTCAACTTTACAACCTCCTGTACACAAGTGATGAAATGGCCCAAACCTCATTAGCCTTAGTGCCTTGGTAAATGTGATCTATGTATTTAAGATCGATTATAATTTCCAAAAGTTGGTGCTTTAAAAATTCATCAATGCAAGTGCAAGGGAAGCTATAGGGGATACCAACCACTAATACCAGTGAAGCAAGGAAAGAAGAATAAGACCCAGTATTGGGTTCATGGCAAGAAGGAATCTCGTTAAAGATTGTTCTTAGAAGAAAACCCAACATGTAGGAGATTCAGTTATAGCTACTAAGACAATCCCTTTGATCCAAGGTGAGGTTGCCCAATGTGGCCACCCCCACGGCCACCCCCACCTAAGAGCTTCTTCTCTAACCTCATGGTGACAACGTCCTAGTTTATCTTATCAATGGGAGGATTACATGAAGTGGTATTTCAAGAGGAGGAACTAGTGCCTTCCTAGGAAATATTAGACCATTCACCTTGAGGACCATGGTACTTATTGGGTGTACTTTTGTTTCACTTTCTTCATGAATCCATTGCTACATTTGGAGCTAATTTGTGAGTCTAGTCCTCAATGTGATTAGCAGCTTGGGATTGGCTTTTGCTTCTACTTTGAGTGCTCTTTCAAATATTATGTATGATTGATGAGAATAGGATGGCCTTCATGGACTTTGAGCAATTGGACTACCCTAGACATTGGTAAGCGACCATATGTGGGGAGTTGTTTCTTCATCCCATGCTTTGACTTGAGGAGTCTTTTTTGTGCTATCCCTCATGCACATCTAGTCTATGCATAGGACTAGGACAACCATGAATCTAGCATTTTGTTGAAGTTTTTTAATCATTTCTGTTTACTCATAACATTTATTAAGCATCAAGAACTTATGGACGTGAGTGATCAATGCAAAAGTCTAATTTTTGCAACATGGAATGCCACACATTTTAGTACATTTAACATTTTTCTTTGGAGGCTAGTTGTGTTGAAGTTTCACATAGACATAAGCTTAGTAAGTGATACATCTTTTATAACATTGTACATTGTGCAAAGGAGAATTCGAATTGGTTTCTATTGTATATAGGTATATCGAGCTAGGTCATTAAGATAGTGACACAATAGTCATTTAACATCGAAAGTGTAAGTTCACACTAAAGTTTTGTCAAATCCCTAGATATTCATCTTTCTTCTAAATGTCTGAGTGATGTGTAAGCATATATAATTACATACATGATCTAGAAAAAACGATAAAATGACTAAATAGAACAATCACTTTTATTTTATAATCAACAAATTACCATAGATAAGGAAATTTGAAAGAAAAAAAATACTTAAAAGGTAAATATTTTTCTTAAAAAATTTTAATGTCATGAGATGAATATAAACCAAGATACTTGTTGAATAAAATATTTTTAAAATATATTAAACTAATGGCAACCGTGTATTGGTGCATCACAAGTGGCCAAGAGTTTACTATTGGATAGCTTTGGATCCCTTTAGTTTAGTTTTGGGCATATTTAATGTTTGAGATTAAACCACCATTACATTTGTTTGCAATTCAAAAAAAAAAACCAAAGGTTTACAAAGGTATTGGTTTTATAAAGATTTACTAAGTATTAGAAAAAGAAATACATTAAAACAAGAAGCTCCATCTTAGGGTGGGGGGAATATTGGTGTGGTGGGAACCAATGTTTCCCAAGAAAGCTACTTTGTCTTTCTCATAATCCAACAAAACACAACACAATCTTGTCGTGACTAGCCAAAAAAGAATATTTAGCCTCTCTCAATAAACTGTCACACACACAATACAAATTCATCTTCCAGGCATCCTGCAATTGAAGAAATAGTTTTTCTTGGTCGTATTTTATGCAACAAATTTCCTAGACAGGAAAGAAGAAGCCTTATTCATAGTGTAACCTTCAGTGAGAATATCAAAGTGAGCATGACATCGATCTATTTTCTCGAAGTAAGGGAAAAATCTTTGTTTAAAATGCTATAAGTACAAAAGTACAAATGTTTTTAATGATCCATAGGCCACTTGTATATTCAAGTTATAATGATTATCCATCGAGATGTCTAACTAAATTTATCATAATTCTTCACCCAACAATCAAATTTCCATATGCTCTTATAAAAGCTCAAAATCAGTTTCATCTTGTATTTTTCAACCCCTGTGGAGTCTCAAAACCTACCATATTTTTAGAATCTTAGATAAGATTTTTAGAATTTAAGATATTTGGATTTGATATACCAGTAAATAATTATAGTTTTCTTGAAATTGAGAGTTAGAGCCTCTATCATCATCCTAGTTATGGTAGCTTTAGAATAGAGTAGAGAAAATTTCTCCTTGCTAGCTTTTAGTAATCTATTTCTCCTCAATCACTTGTGTTTGTGGCCAAGGGCATTACCTCAAGTAACTCATTTTTGGTGGCCAGGGACATAATAGCATGTTATGTCTATGATAGACAATATCTATGATGTCTATCTTTATATAAAATGTCCAAGGAGTTGTGGAACTAAATATTGAGACATAGGCATATGAACCCTATGTATGCAAGGGTGGGCAAGGGTAGCTGGGTGTGAATGAACTAGAGGGCAGGGGGAAACCCTAACCCTAGCCATCTAGAGGCTATTTAAACAGCCTAGAGGTCACTCTCAATGTAGAGGAGAGTGTAGCAGTTGTACTTGTGAACAACTCATTAAGTAAGATCTTCTTCTTGTACTCTCTCTCTCTCTCTCTCTCTCTTGTTCTCTTGACCTCACTCTCATATTTCAACTAGTATCAGAGCCATCTCTAATCCCTTTAGGTTTCCCAAACCTCAGCTTAGCCTAAGTGCACAAGAAAAGCTTCATTTTCCCATCTTGGTCTTTCAACCTACATAGCTAACTAACACCTACAATCTTTTGCAAAATTTTTATTTGTAAATTCTATTGATCAATGATTTAACATTTACCATCATTTGTTGACTAAAAGGAAAACATCATGGAAAGCACACAAATCCACATAGCTCTTGAAAGAAGACTCCCAGATGAGAATAGAACCAGCACATCAAGATACCCATTAATGCCATCATATATAGCCTTTAATGAGTGTTAAACAATAGCATTTGTGTCTCTATTTTTATAAAGCCACCCACCTTTATTTCCAACCCAATGTGTTGTCCATCAGAGCCTGAATTTGAATATGCTAAAGAACTTAGTGTATCTTGGTTTTCCCAAAGGTATGGAATATCTACTATTAGCATTCTCTCAGCATTCTTCACTAGAAAAAAAGGGTTAGGACATTTTATACCTCAATTTTCCACATACTTATGAGGGCTTATGGCATTCATTTAAGGAAAAGGTGGTTATAATCCAAATAGTTTGTTATATGCTATCAATAGATATGCGTGCCCCTTGTTTGTAAGGGGCCCAAATTGATTATTGTTTGTGATCATGTTGATGTATGCGTTCGAGCCATTTTAATCCGAATAGTTTGTATGATGTCAATAGATGGGGACATTTTAAGCTTTAGAGCCATTGAATTGAATTGGAATTTGTGCAATGTCTATGGGAATTGAAATTAATCTAAATGCTCATGAAGAAGGCATGAAGGATATCTTATCTTACATGTACATTTTGGACATATACGTGCATATCCATTATGAGCATATATCCATAATGTCTTTTTTGAAATTGTTCTACATGGATTATGGTTAGGCCTATCCATTGTGATGTGTGTTACTTAACTACATAAGCATGACTATGTTAGATGTTGTGCACAAATTTGTTCTCATTTGCCATGTACAATTATTTTGCTAGTTATAGCTTGATTTTTTAATCCACTAAACATGGCTATATTAGATGTTATATAGAAAATCTTCTCACTTTGCCATATAGACATGGATTTCACTAGTTATAGCTTCACTTTGATCTAGTAAAATTAAAAACCTAGTTTCAACTAAAAATTTCCTAGGTACTATATAGAAAAATTTGTGTATCTACTAGATATGTGTGTATTTGCTATCTAGTTTTGTGTCCAAAGTTCCTTGTGATTTTCGCTCGCTCGCTCGCTCTCAGATTCTTTTGCTCGGCACATCAACAGCTAGGTATCCGTCTTTATAGAAGCTCGCTTCCGTGTCCCCCATGGCACCTACGCGCCGTTCATCAATCCGTGATGCCGGAAATCCGTAGGTAGTGAAACCCTCGGGCCTTGACTTTCGGTTGGGGCTCACGTTTGACGCTTTCGGAAGGTGACCGGCTCGTGTCGGTGAACATCATCGGTACCCCTCGAGAATTTTGAAAACCTAAAACCGAAAATAGAATGAGTGAACTCCTTTGGTAACCCTGGTTCCAAATCGCCACCGTGTCTAAGACAAACTGGAGCGCAAGGTTTTTAATCGTTCTCGGATAAGGTGCGTCAATCAATCACAGGGATGACGTGCCTCTCGACACTTAGTGTACGGATATCGTGATTCGTGACGATTCTTCCGGATAATCTCCACACCGAGCACATTGGATTCATGAATTGTAATCAACTAGGAAGGTGACTGACAAAGGACAGCAGTAAATAAAGGTTGTTTATAAAATAATGTGCTATAATCTATTACACCTTTAGAAAGGAACGATTACATTATATAATGTGAGTCGGCAGTGTCCGATCTTCTTTTTCTTTCTACACTTATGAGTTCGTTTCACAAATTATAGTCGAACTCATTATTCCAAGTTGCAACTTGTCGACCTTTCTTTGAGTGGATGGAAGGTAGAGCGATGCCCCTTTTCTTTTCTTTTTTTGAAAACGGGTTACATTTTGATTGAGTACATGTCTCAACAAAACAATCATTTCATACCATGTAAGGCTTTCCATTCATTTTTAAAGTGAATATTAAAATTATCTAATAGTTAAATAAATTAAACTTGATTAAAATCAAATAATACCATCCAAAGTAAAAATTACACATAGTTTCACTTATGAAATTTTATATTAAAATCACCCTATATTAGAGAAAAATACATAGTATTTCTAATTTAATATATTTTAATAGTATTTTAAAATCCATCGCAATAAAGAATTTAAAAATCTACATTTAAACACAAATTTCAAATTATTTACAGTTAAATAACTGAAAAATATTGTATAACTAGAATCTAACAATTGTAAGTAATTTGACCCAATAAGTTTCAAATCAAAATCATATTTTCAATGAAACTACCTAAAAATGAATTTATGATCATTCATATTTTAATAAATTAACATATTTGAACTTTAATATTTAAAATTAAAATTGAATAAAAACTCAATAATCAACAAAAATTTTGAATAGTAAACCACTTATATTTTTTGGAATACATTCTACTCCAACAAAAACCACACACACACACACACTCTCTCTCTCTCTCTCTCTCTCTCTCTCTCTCTCTCTCTCTCTCTCTCTCTCTCTCTCGCTCTCGCCTTCTCTCTCTAACATAAAAACAACACACATGCACACGCACACGCACACCCCCCCCCCCCCCCCACACACACACACTCTCTCTCTCTCTCTCTCTCTCTCTCCGTTGGCAATGCCAATCCTATTGCCACTACTGTTGTGCATAGCTCTCTCTCCGTTGTCAATGCCAACCCTATTGCCACTAGTGTTGTGCATAGCTCTCTCTCCGTTGACAATGCCAACCCTATTCCCACTAGTGTTGTGCATATATATATATATATATATATATATATATATATATATATATATATATATATATATATATATATATATATATATATATATGAGAGAGAGAGAGAGAGAGAGAGAGAGAGCCCCAATAATGCACATAGAGAGATAGAAAGAGCTTCACCTTTCTTCTTTTTATTTCTATACCTCTTTGCAAACCATGCAATAGAGAGGGAAAAAGAAGTCTCACAATATATAACTACATAACCAACTAAAATGGAAAGTCTATTATCCCCTTATCTTTTTGAAATTCAACCCTCACTTGACTTTTCTTCTTTTACCTTGCACATGCAAAAAAAGACTATGGTCCTACTGTCTAAGAGCAAGACCAACAACCTAAAACAAATACTTAGATTTCGGGTTAAAGAGTTTGTGAATAGATTTTCCTTTCAAGACAGGGTACTTTGTATCAAGCCACCAAGACAAGGTCATTCGTATCAAGACACACATTCCATAAATAGAGACCCCTTATGCAAGTCCAAAGTATAGGAGGGAGGCCATTCACCTCGCCCTTTAGAATTTCTTTCCAAGACAATTGATACGGGTGAAAGGGGAAGTTGATTTAATGTAGCCACAATAGCCTTTCCTGGTTGCTAGGATGAGATAAAAAGGCGAGGCATTATTTCCATAGCCTTGCAACATCTCCCACAAAGTGCCTTGTTGATGCCTACTTGTTTGGCTCGATCATGGGACCAAATGGATTTGTGCAGTATCAACCATAGGAATCACAAAATCTTGTGCATTATTATCAAGGAACATATTTTCTAGAACCTATAGTGCAACCATCTTCCACCCAAAAGCTTATATCCTTATCTCCATGTTTAGTTGAATAGCCAAGGGGTTAGCTTGACACCATGCTACTTTTTTCTTATTAATCATATGCATATATGTTCTATTAACTCTAAAAGGATTCCTGAAGTTCTCTCCTCCAACCATCTCTTCTTTGCATATTCCATAGGTTCCCCCAAGTTCATGCCGTTGTTGTTGAGTTTGGCCACAATAGGGTATCATTCTTCCCCCATTAGTTCCATAGTAAGATAATCCAGAGATTGTTGCTACCCACCCTAGTCCCCTATTTGTAGTTTTGGGCACTATTAAGGGCTTGTAATTTTTCAATGTTTCCCACATCTCTCTAACAAAGGGGGGATCTCCTTCTTTAAACTTTGTTGTGGAGAAGAGATAGTGTCTATAGGGAGGTTCTGAAGCCTTGGGTAGGACACCAAACCAAAGGTTTTGAGATGATTCAAGAAGAGGAGGGACTAGCCCTTTTTTGTTTTTTTAAAGCAACTAATGGCTACTTTCCCAGTAAGTTTTTTAGCCAAAGTATTTATATCAATTAGCAGGGAATGTATTGTAGTCCAACAAACACAAATATAAAAAACATGGGTACCAAACACTCCATACTACTTTGAATTAGCATGCCTCCACTTGCTTCATGGCCTCCTCTCTTTGATTTGGCCAATTGATCTCTAATCATCAAGGTTCCCTATCTCTCCAAGCACCTCGACACAATTCACAGGCCCTTAATCAAAGTAGAACCCCCCAACAACATGTCTGCAAGCTCTACCAGCCTCCTAGTAATAAACACCGTTGCCCCCTCCATCACATTAGCTTCACCCCTTGCTTTTAGTATTTTCTAAGGTTTTTATAGCCTTAGCTTTGTTAAAGTTAAGCTTCTTCTTATGTTTTTCATTTAAAAAAATTTTCACTTTAAAAAAAAAAACAATAGAGCTTTTTCTTGTTTTTAAAACAAAATAATTTCTCATAAAGCCTAATTCTTTAAGAAAATTTCAAAAAAGCACTAGGCCTCATGTACACCCTCATGCTCAATGATATTCAAAACACTTGACTATGCCTTTATTACTAGAATTAATTTTTGAAAATTTTTATACCAAACCCAATCCAACTTCTTTTAGCCTCCTTCACTTACAATAAAATTAGAATAGAGATGTAGGTGCATTTTTTTAAGGAAAATGCATGTGTATATACACAAGACTGGTGTTTAGACAAGCATCAATATAAACACCACTTTAAATGTGTAAAAAAAGTGACATATATACTATCATTTATAAATAGTTATGTAAATGTGCTTGTATTTTTAAACAATTTCTCGTGCTATTTTTAGATTTTCTTTTGTTGATTGCAAGTGAAACTTAACTCTAGCCGTATAATTTCCCACAAAAGTGGTTGCAAGCCACTTTAGTATCGCGGTGGTGTCATGGGATTTTTTGTTTACACTGAAAAATGGAGATGCTATGGATCATGTAGGGCTGCATACTTGGTCTACAGGAGCTTCAAGATAGGTCACGTGATAGAATGTTGGGACTCTTTAAGCTTATTTCTGCTTGAATGTCACTAAGTTCGGCAAGTCAACTAGGGAGACACTTGTGAGGAGCAAGGATGTTATATTTGATGAGATGGCTGCTTGGTATGCATCACCTATAGTAGTATCATTTGATATGCCTTCTATACATGCTTCTACAGTTGGTTTGCAACAGAGTACTACATTGACAGGTCCTAGTTTGACACATGTATCTTCCTCTGTATCTCCATGGATAGGGAGATTGCATAGTTCTGACTCACTATTCACTGACACCACTATGTCAGTGAGGGGGAGATATGATGTGATGGGCAACAAAGGGAAAGAAAGTCTTTGAGGATGCATTTGGTAGGATGACACCTGGCATGATGACTTCAGGCTATGACTCAGCTGATAGTTTAGACACTGAACTTGGTATTCCGACTGTGTATAAATAGGTACATTCTGTCTCATGAGAGAGGGGAATCTAGTAGTGCACCATAGCTTTTACATGCTTGCAGAGGGTTAGGTATCCTGTGGATAGATTTACTTACAGTGGTTACTCAACGAAGCATTATGCTTATATGATGAAGGTTATGGAAGTTAAGAAACCTGCCAATGTATGCTGAAGCATTAGTGGATAAGAATTGATGCACAACTATGGATGAGGAAATAAATGCCTTGGCTGAAAATAGTACTTGGGATCTTGTTCCACTGCCAGATGGAAAAAATACCATTGGCTGTAAATGGGTCTATAATATTAAATGCAATTTGGATGGCAGTGTAGAGAAGTACAAAGCCAAGCTGGTCACTAAGGGTTATGCTCAGCAATATGGACTAGACTACAAAGAAACTTTCAGACCTGTTGCCAAGATGGCAACCATACAAACAATGATTACATTGGCTACTACTAAAGGCTCGAAATTGCAGTAGATGGATGTTAAGAATGCTTTCCTCACTCAATGGTGACTTGGAAGATGATATTTACATGGATCAACCTGAAGGGTATGCACACCGTAGGTTTCCACACTATGTCTATAAGAGTTAAAGAAAGCTTTGTATGGGCTGAAATAGGCTCCTAGAGCATGGCATGGTAGGATCAGTAATTGCTTGCAGAGTTTGGGATTCATAGTTGGCAGGGCTGATCATAGTCTATTCATGAAAAAGATAGACATAGGCTTGGTAGTGCTGGTTATTTATGAGGATGATTTAATAATCATAGGTGATGATGACTTTAGGATACAGAATATTATGAGAATGCTAAAATCTAAATTTGATACGAAGGACTTAGGGAGCTAAAGTAATTCTTGGGTATTGAAGTAATCAAGGCTAAAAATGGTTTATGGATAATGCAGAAACACTATGCCATGGAAATGTTGAAGAAATATGGCATGACTAAATGTAAATTGCTTGAGGCACCTCTTGATCAAAATTTCAAGTTGGACATTAGCACTGGAGTTGAAATTGATGATGTGACTATGTACAAGCAGGTGGTTGCTTGTGCACCTTGGTCAATCACCACTTGGGTTCATCCAAGAGATCCTTGAGCAGTTTAAGATTTGAGATTGGGTTACTGGCTAATTGGTTCGTTAGGTGCTCTAAGAACTCATGGAGGTATCATTTGTTATTTGTGATGTGGAATGTGACAGAGGCGGGTTGCGCAATCGAGCTCCTAGCCATCATGCATATTGGTAGTGAGAGCATGCATTTTAGCTTATATAATGACTTAGCATATTTCTCACATTCCTTATTATCCAAGAATGGTAGATCAATTGTGGCTAGCACATGGATCCAATCTCACTCATCCTCAGGGCAAGGGATATACTTAGTCAATGGCATGTAAGATTTCCTGATATGAGCATAACCCTTCAACATGGATGAGATGTCTAGGTCGACTGGTGTAGTCTTCCAAGTATCCATCTCCACTCTTATTTCTTCCGTCTGATTGCTCAAGAAAATTAGACCATTTCCTTATTCTTCTATGAATCGTGCATTGCGCATCCAGGGTCAGCCTAACAGGATATTGTAGTCTACTCCTTTCATGACTATAAAGTCCACATAGAACCAGACTCATGTAATTTTCAATGGCCAACTTTTTACCACTCCAAATGGCTTCACTTTCATTCTGTTAGCCAATGTGACGTTGAACCTAGCATCCTCGATAGGTAGGTTACCCCAAGCCTAGAATACTGCATGGCTAAGTACATTGACTCCTGCCCCCATGCCTACAATTCCTTTCCTCATGGTATCACCTAGAGCTAGGAACATGGCAAGACCACGTGCATTTCAATGCCTTTCCGAAAATCATTAACATGCAAAGACTTGGGTATTGAGTGTAGTGTTAGGCTCGATATTTGTGTTACTACGTCGTGGTCTTGCAAGTTAGCAGTAGCTTTTGCTCCATTGATCCCTCCACCTGTCACTTTAGCTCCTACCACAACGACGAATGTTGCCTAAGAAGATATCCTAGGCTCGGAGTTATAGGGGTGGTCAGTAGAGTTGTGAGAAGATTGCTAGCCTCTTGTTTGTTTCCTAATTTTGTGCTGCTTAGGCAATGACACAATTTGAGGTGTGGACGCGTCTCTTGGTCATGTGGGAGATACTGATGTGCTCATGCCAGAGAGATTGTCAATCTCATCCTCCAAGATGAGCTCAATATCCTTTAGGTGTTCTTGGGCTTCTCGCACCCACTCCTTGACCTTTTCTATGGCTTTGAGTTAGCGCTTCCGATTGGGATACTCCCCTATCTCCTTTAGGTGTTCTTAGGCTTCTCTCATCCACTCCTTGACCTTTTCTATAGCTTCCAATTAGCACTTTGGGTTGGGGTACTCCCCTACCTTAGCACTCCCTTTCTGAGCAATCTTTGGAGTGGATGTTTCTACCTCAGTGTCCATGACTCTCTTTATGATAGAAAATGTCATTGCGCTCTCGATTTTCAATGTGATATTTGCTTCGCTTTTCTTCTTTCTTTTCTTATGACTTTTCTTTCTGATTGAGGTTGCATCTAGGTTACTAGGCTCTAGCAATGATATGCCAATTTGCTTCGTTTGCGCGTGGGTCATAACATGCAATGGGATGGGTGTGGCCTCCCCATCGAGTGTCTCCATGCCAAACAATTCCAATGGAATTGATGGTACAATTTCCAAACTAGGGGATGGTTTCCACCTAGGGCAGTTAGCGAACGGGTGGGTCATTCCACACAGCGCATTTGAGATCAGCCTTGTCTCGATTGGCTTGCTTCCTCTCACAACAGCACGAAGAGATGTGTTCAGAGTGACCATAGGTCCAACAAGAAATCAGCTCTTGGGTCTACCTCTCCCTCTTTCTAACGCCACACCGGTGCTGGTTGATAGTCCATTGAGAATTGGATTGCCCTGTTCGTTGAACAAGACGTAGGGGCTCTCCTCATTGTTTGGTTCCTCCAAGTAGTGGATTGGAGGATGGATTACATAAGGTCTAGGTGGCCTAGGTATGCCTATGGGATTGATCTCCATCCTAGGGATGGCTAGCTTTGAATCGTTCAGTGCTGGAAGGGTCAATGGGGCTCATCTCCCAAAGAAATTCGAAGGCATATTCCCTAGGTAAAGTTGGTTGTAAGGTTGTGAGTATGGGAGTCTCCTCGATAGTTTGCAATGCATGACATTGTGGCCGAACCTATTGCAATTGGCACAAGGTCAAGACCTAGGGTCTTGACACTCAGTTGGAAGGTGGCTTCTACCACAATATACACATTGAATATGTGACCATATAGGTCTTCTCATCATCTCTTGTAGTCTACTAGTTCCATTTTCATCTCTGCTAGCTCAGCATCCTTCCCTTTATCCTGGTTGCTTGGGTTTGACCATTTTCTAGATGTTGTTGCCCTTTTTGGGGTTCTAAAGTCAGCTTCATCTTGATTCCAGTTCTTGGAGCTTCTCTCCTTAAGCTGGTCTTCCACTCATATAGCCTCTTCAAAGATCCTAGCTAGAGTGTCTCTTTGCAAGTTTGAGTTGCTTGATAAGGCCTTGTAAAGTTCCTCATTGCCTATTTCGTTGATGAACACAGCGGATGCTGCTCTCTCAGTGGGTCATTCATTAATGGGGATTCTCTTATAGTAGAGATTCTGCACGTGAGCAACATAGTCCCTGATGTCCTCTTTGTTCCCCTGTTGCTTGACATTCATTAGCCACACTATAAGATTATTTGAGTATCCGGCCTCTGAGAATCTCTTAATGAAGAGACTCTTGAGGTCATTGAGATTTTTGTGATCTGCATCATCTAAGCTTGTGTACCACATCCTACCCTTATCGCCCAAAGTTTGTGAGTGTTAAGCAAGATCTGTGAGGCTGTTAGCCTGGCAGACTTGCTCAACTACTCTAAGAAACTGTATGGGTCATTGCTCGCGGCTGGTACTTGTCTAGTTGTTTCACAACTGCAGGGATTCTCAATTGGCTCCTGGAGCCTTGGGTAACTCCTAATCCTGCAAACAACAATGTTGCTAGAGCTACTGCGCTTTGTTCTACCAACATGTGGTCTATTAGTTTCTTTATGAGATGCTTGCTTGGCATTAAATGTGCCTCTAGCGCTCTTTCTCTCTCTGCATTCAATCTTGTTCAATTTTTATTTGCTAGGGCACACTAGACTTCTCTCATTTCTATTAACTGTTGTAATATCCTAGTCTGTTGTTGCTAGTTGTATGCCACTATGCTTTGCAAAGCTTTCCGTGCTAGCTTTCTTTTCTCCTCATGTCTGCTATGATGTCTTCTAATGGTTTGCCATGGTGGTCCTACTTGGTTTGTGTGTTGTATTCATTCATCATTCGCTAGATTTCAACTGGGAAATCTCCCAAGTTCAACCTCTTCGTTTCAACGGTTTGTACTGGGTTCTACCATGTTTGCAGTCTCCTACTCCACTAAGCTGTCGATGAGGTCAATCGAGTTGTTGGGTAGTGTTGCACTCCCAATGGTGTCGGTCCTTTTATGTGTTTGACTTTGCGTATTGCATCTTTCACTGGGTCCTACCGATTGGGACTCTTGATCACCTGTTTAGGTTTGAGGGTTATCTCCTATTAGTGGGTCCATTCTATTTATTAAGTTTTTGAGTGTGTTCCTTTTTATTTACAGAGAAGCCTCAATTTACATTTACTCAGTACACACATGGTGCTCTTTTTTGTGCACTGTGTAAAATTAGGCTTTTAGTTTTTCTAAGTGCACTTCAAGTGTTGAAAATAATGTGGGCGCAAGCACGAGATAATGAATGTAGCTTCCACACTCCGATCTAAGTTCTCGACCAATAGGACTGTATACTCAGTCACATTGGCCACTCTCTCTAGTTTCTAGGGTCTATGCTACGCTACTCAGCTCAATCAAGGTCCAATGGGGGTATGCAGGTCATTTTATAGATCTAAATGGGGCTAAAAGATGACATGACTGTCAATGGTCGTGTCTAGTTGTCCGCCTATGATTTCTAATGTCAATTGCACCTATAAGGCTTTCAAAGCCTCCCTCGTTTGCGGCGGGAAGTGTTTTGCTGTTCCACGATGTACTAAATTTGTCAATTTCTCTTGTCAAACTTTTGATCCAATTATGTAGTGTTCGATTTTGCAATGTCCGATCCCTAGAATCAGACATTTGATTTTCAACTATTCGATTTAGACTAGTTCAATTATAGTGTGTCCGAGTGGCCAATGGCTGGGTGTCCAAGTTTGATTTTGATGGTGTCTGATTGTGATATGTTCGATCATCTAATTTAGACAGGGTGAACGTATGATTGGATGAGCAAGGGATGGTTCGATTTTTGAGATTGGACAAGTAGTATCCAATTGGACAGGTGGAGGAAGTCCAAATGTCCGATTGGATAGAATCGGGCTTCTGGGAATTGGACCCTACAAGCCGTGTCTGATTCTGGCAGCATGCAAACAACGCAGATAAAAAATTGACTTGTGGCAATGATTTTGGTTAGACCAACATGCAAGGAGCTCCAGAATACAAGAATGAATACGGAACAAGGTTTCCATATGCCTGATACGTGAAAAAGCTCCTGTGGAAGCTAATCGATCTGCTCGAAGTTCAAGGTCTCTCTCTCTCTCTCTCTCTCTCTCTCTCTCTCTCTCTCTCTCTCTCTCTCTCTCTCTTTCTCTCTCTCAAGATCTCTCTCTCATTGTTGTTGAAGGGTCAAATGAGCTTCCCCCTTGCCCTCTAGGGACTTAAAACCCTTGTTTTGCTCACCTTGACCTCTTCGATCGCTCCCCCTTGTGGTATTAACACATCTAAGGGCTCTTTTTCTTTAATTTTTGCTATTTGGTTTGGACCTATTTTATAGCACAAACCCTAAGTCGATTCGCTTCGATTTTCCTATCCTACTCTAAATGCAATAAAAATCAAAACCCAAATACTAAAATGATTTTTCCTACTTGTCTATTGACGAAGGAAATTCGGTATGGCAGCCTCTATAATATGCCAAACTCCCTTTTGCCACAAAGTGAATGAGGTAAGGGCACCACCTAGTCATGGAAGAGCAGACTAGGACGCTATGCAAGAGGGAGAGGAGATTGTGAGGGAGAAGAGAGGAAGACTAAGAGAGGGGGAGAGAGAGATCTACAAAAAAATAGATGAATCAATAAACTTAAGAGATGGAGAACCCTCGGGACATAACCAATACACACAATATGGACACCAATATCATGGGCTTATTACATTGTAGAGCATACATAAGCTATAGTAAGGGAAAGAATTGCATAAGCTCATGAGAGAGAATGGGGAAGGCTCAATAGGGCTGAAGAAGGCCTCTTGGCTCTCTCTTCTTGCAAATTACAAAGGAGAATGCCTCTTTATATAGGCCTTGAGGGTGTTTAGGGAGGAGGTTAAGATATAATAGGAATTAACACCACCAAAGCTGCATTAAGGTGGTTCCACCAATGTGGAAGCTCCATCTAGATGTTTTGTTGACCAATTTGTACTTAATCAAGGTCCATCATAGGTGAGTTGTCTCCATTCTCCCCCCCATAGCTTGAGTCCAAGAGCTCTCCTATAAAAAAATATAGAGAATCTTCATAAAATAAGATAATATCTAGCAATAATAGAGAGAGAGTGGTGAGAATTCATACATTACTACTATAATTAAGGATGATTTGAGGGTGATTTAGGAGGGGAATTCTAATGGTTTATTAGCTTGAGAGAGAGGAGAAGAGAGGGGAAAGGGTTGGGAGTCTAATGAATGATGTTCTATGGAAGTGTTAAGTGTGGGAAAGAAAGTATGGGTGTGTATAAAGTTGGGAGGTGGTCTCCACTGCAGTTGGAAAAAGTTGGCATCCACCATTTTGGCCATATCTCCCGGCTCGTAGCTCCAAAATTTTTTTTAAAAAAATACCACCCAAAACTTCAGCATACATGCTACAACTTTCATGTTGAAAAGTATTTTTGGATAGAAGTGGAAGTATTTTTTAAAAATCTTACAAAATCATGTGCCTGATTTTTATTCCACTAATGCTTCCAAGAAGGGTCCCATTTGGTTGAATTATCATAAGGCTCCAAAGTCATGACATTATGAGCCTCACATGCCCTTTGGATGGCTCCAAATCTATTTCATATCTTTTCTTTTCACATTATACATTTTCCCTTCACCTTCCTCCATTGATCTTTACTCTTCACCCCCCTTGGTAAACCGGTCCATGAAATATTTTCATCCAGTGATTTTTTGGATTTCCCAAGAAGTTGTTCCCACTCTCTTCTTTATTTCAAAGCTCCAAATGTATAAAAAATCAACAAAGTGTTAGACAAATATTTTTTTGTGATTTTCTCGGATCATATAGCCCCTCCCAACCTGGCTAGAGGTATTTATGCCTCTAGACACTCTTTGGTATCTTGAGCTAACCCCACCCTGATTTGATAGGGTTTTAAGCACCATCCATTTACCCTGGTCTTGTGCACTTTTCCCTCAATGTCTTGAAGTTTGTAGGAGCCATTGTTGAATTTTTTTGTGACCCAAAACGGTCCCTCCCACCGGTAGAGAAACTTGCCATCCTTTCTTTTATCAAAGCGATTGTCATATCGAAGCACTAAAGATCCCTCCTTGATGTTTTTATCTGTTAGCTTCTTGTTGAACTTTTCTCTACGCTTCTTAGCTTCCTGGGAGTAGTGGTTGATGGCTTCATCACGATCCAATTGTAGCCTCTCTAGGTCCAGTAATCTTTGATGTAACTTCTCCTTTTGAGAGCCTACTGTGCCACCTAATACCCGAAGGCTAGCTAATTTCACCTCAATAAGCAAAAGAGCCTCTTGTCCATAAACTAGATGAAAAGGTGTGAACCCTAACATGGTTTTGAAGGAGGTTCTGTAAGCCCATTGAGCTCCACTAAGGTACTTGTCCCAATCTCGAGGCCTTGAATGTACTTGTTTGCTGATGATTTTAATCATTCCATTTATCTTTTCCACCAATCCATTGCATTGAGGGTAGTAAGGGATAGAGTGTCGTCGTTGAAAATTTAGCTTTTGCATGAGTTCACCCACCACATTAGCTCTAAACCCTGGTCCTCTATCTGATAGTATTTCAAGAGGGGTACCAAACCTACAACAAATGTGGTCAAAGACGAATTTACTCACATCCTTAGCAGTGATTCTTCTAGTTGGCATAGCCTCGGCCCATCTAGTCATGTAATCTACCCCCATGATAATATACTCTTTTCCTGATGGAGTGCATGGTAGAGGCCCTATGGCATCAATTCCCCACTTCTCAAAGGGTCCATAGACCTTGATTGGGGTTTGGGGTTCTGCTATGAGCCGTCGTGGTCCTGATTTCTGACATTCTTCATATGTTTGACACCAATATTTGACATCTCGGTGTAGACTGGGCTAAGTAAAGCCGGCTTGTAGAGCCTTTCTACTTGTGATGTCGTGTGCAAAGTGGCCTCCACACACATCATCATGGCAAGCTTTTAAGATTTCTTTAATTTTCCATTTTGAAGGCACTTTCCTAAGCACACCATCCTTACCAAGACAATACAAACTATCATTTACCATGCGATATCTTGTAGCCTTCCGAGCTAGCCACTGTCTTTCTCCCTTAGTCAGGTGTTTGGGAGCTTCTCCTTGCTCTAAGAGATGTAGAATATCTTCTAAGTCTTCCTTGCCTTGTCGAAGTGGGGGTTTGATAGCCACTGCTCCCACCATTGACTCATTCAGCTTTGATGATGCTAGATGGTCGGCATCTTTGTTTTGGTCTCTTGGCACATGATGTACTTGTGCTTCCCTAAATCTTCTCATAAGAGATTTTACATATCTCATTTTACTAGAGAGGTTTGTATTTTTGCATGCCCATGGGCCTTCCATCTGCCTTACCAATAGCATGGAGTCTCCAAAAGCATTCAACCTCTCGATTGAATTACTAAGACACCAACAAAGACCATGAATTAAAGCTTGATATTCTGCCTCATTGTTAGAGTGGACACCTTCCAAGATGATTATTTCACCATAGATTTTCTCTCCTAAAGGAGAGAAAACAACGATGCCTGCAGCTGCCTTATCCTTAGTTCTCTTGTATGCACCATCAAAGTAGATGCTATAAGCATCTACAAGAGTTTATATGGATGGGGGTGGTGGAAGGTTCTTTCTTTTCACCCTAAGATTTTTCTCATAGCACCTGTTTGTCAAAATATCAGCCAAGCATGCCTGAGTTGTTTTTTCAACCTGCACTGTATAATCGAACTCTTGGAGTCAGACCACCCACTTTTCTATTTTGTCAGAGATTTCCATATGTTGTAGTGCATAGGGAAACATATCCTCTACAGTGATGATCACAAACCTCTTTGGAAGCAAATATGGCCGAAATCTGGTTATTGCAAACATGAGGGCCAACACTAGTTGTTCCATGGAGGTGTAAGCCTTCTCTGAGGCTTTCATGAGGCAGCTGGCAAAATACACAGGCCTCATGAAGGATGTTTTTGGATCTTTTTGTAGGAGAGCAGCACCAATGGCCTCTTCTCCCACACTAGGGTTTACAAAGAATGTTTCTTCCCAACAAGGCTGGAGGATTATAAGAAGTGACCCCAACATTTTCTTTATCTCCTTAAAATGTCATTCACTTTGTTCACTCCATACAAGTGTTTCTTGGCATGTCAATTGCTGCAGGGGATATATGGCCTGAGAGAGTAAGTGTATAAATCTACCCAAATATCTTAGCTTTTGTAAGAAAGAGACTAATTTTTTGATGGAGGTCGGGGAAGGTAAAGCTAGCAATGTTTCTACCTTATTTGGATCTACCTCAATTCCTTCAATTGACACTACATGCCCTAGTAGTGTAACCTTACTTTTCCCAATGTGACATTTATCCTTATTTAGTTGTCCACCCAACCTAGCTAAGCGAGTAAATCCTTCATCAACCTTGCGTAGATGTATGTTCCTTGAGCTGTAAATACAAAAGTCATCTATGAAAACCCTTATGGACTTACCAAAGTAAGGTTGGAATACCATATTCATGAATCATTGAAAGGTTGCTGGGGCATTTGTGAGACCAAAGGGCATGACCCGAAAGGCAAAACAGCCCCATGGTGTGATGAAAGTGGTCTTTTTTTTATCCTCCTCTGCAATGCGAATATGGAAGTATCCATAGTAGCCATCACACACCGTATACCGCTCATGTCCTGCTACTTCATTCAAGATTTCATCCTAAAATGGGAGAAGGAAGTGGTTCCTCTTTGTTGCAGCATTTAGTGGCTTGTAATCTATGCATACTTGCCACTTACCATTTTTCTTTGGCCTCACTACTACTGGGGAGACCCATTTTGAATCTTCCACTGGGTATATGAATCCTGCATTCAAGAGTCTCTTCACCTCCATCAACAATGCATCCTGTTGCACAACTCCCAGTCTTCTCAATTTTTGTACTATAGGTTTGCTTTCTTCTTTGAGTTGGATGTGATGCTTCACTGTAGTGACACCTGTAATGTGAGTATAATCGGAAATAAACAATGATGCATGCTTCTTGAGAACATTCACATAATCCTCCCTTCCTTCATCCTTTATATCCTTGGATATCATCTTCTCTAGGCTAGCATCCCATACATTTTCTCCTTGGATTCTTGGGTTGTCTTTTGATGAGGTAGGTTCCTTTAAGGTGATGCCCATAACTTCGAGAGTGCTGTCACTCTCTCCACTTGAACTCTCTTCCTCTTCCACCAATGAGGAACATCCACTTGAGCTCCACTCATCGGCAGACGTTTCTAGTTCAAGGTTCTCTTGACGCCCACTCTTCAAGTTGTAAACTACCTTTGATCGTGGCCACCCATCTTACGTGGCCTCAACTCCAGATCTCCTGTTGCCCAATCTTGCCTAGCTCCGATGCCCATAAGCCAAGGTCTCCCTAGGATGAGGGGATATCCTTCTCCCTTTACTGGCATCACATAAACATCCACTGCTGCAGTGATTCCAAAAACAGAAAATCTCAAAGCTTTCACTACACCCACACATGTGACCGCATCATTGTTGACCATCTTTGCCCTGAAGGTTGAGGATTCCATTACTTCTAAACCTAATTGATGCATAAGATTTTTTGTCATGACACAAACCTCTGCTCCATTATCGATGTATGTATTTTGAATCCCTTGACCTTTGATTTGAGCCTCTACTAAAGGCACTATATCTTTGAGGCCATATGCCTTGATTGCACTAACCATTTTACCTTGCCTTGCCCTTGTGCTTACCATTTTTTACCATTGTCGTCATAGCTTTGGAGAGACATGAAGTAGTTGTGGCCAAGTAATTTTTGGCCCTTGAGAGCTCACATCTGCTACCAGATCATAAGGTTGTGTCCGAGAACCCAAAGGGAAGTCGGAGATATCAATTTTAGACCTAGCTCGAGTCTTTCTCTCCTTCCCTTCATCTCTAGGTGCCCGTGATGTACTTGTCTCATTGATTGCTTCCTTGCTTGCCTCAGTTTGGACACGTACCCGCTTGATAGGCATGGTCTCTACTACATCTACCTTCATCTTACCTCTTGCTATTTCTTCTTGGAGCCTTCTATCCCTGACCACCTCCTCTATTGTTATGACATTAACATTTGGTTGAATAGCAGGGGTTTTAGCTTGAACATAAGGTGGTTGTAAAATTGCAGGTCGACTGCTCTTGCTCTTGAGTCCTAGCACAAGGAGGGCTTACTTGTTGTCGAGGACCTCTGGCAGGGTGATCATATCTTCTAGGGTGAGGACAATTGTGCATGCCATGCCCATTTTCTCCACAGTTGTAACACAACATCTCCCTTGCTTGTCGCCGCATTTGTGGTCGATTCCCACCATTCCCCTCGATAGGTCTTCTTGCACCTTGCACAAGATTCACTCTCAAATCCTCTAGTTGATTAGTAAGATTGTTTATTTGTTGGACCATGTCTTCTTGACCTCTAACAAGGCCTGGTGCATTAGATACATTTGGGGGAACTTGAGAGGCCTCCACAGTTGTGATGTTGTTTTCCAAAACTGCTTGGCTTGCTTGGGCTTGGTAGAGAATCTTTCAATTCTTTTCCCTAGTGATTCTCAAAGCATATTCAAAAGTGTTTGGAAATTTCACCTTTGCCTTCTCCCTGAGCAAGGGGTACAAACCTGAAATAAATCGATCCTTTTGAAGACAGTTTGGAGCTCTCTCTCCAGGGTTCAATGAGTTTGACCACTACGCCCAAAGCTTCAAAAACCCTTCCTCATAAGTTGCATAACCAGAAAGGATCACTTTGATGGAGGGCCAAAAGCCATTGCCATAACTCTTCAGCTGAGTTAGTTTGTTGAAATCTCTGTAAGAAAGCTGCCTTCAATCCCTCCCATTCAGCTCTTTGGGCCAAATTTAGAGTTTGGAACCACATTCTAGCTTCTTCCTTGAGCACCAAAGGAAAAGACCTCAACTTTAATGCTTCATCATCCCTCCCAGAGACAAAGAAGGCCATCTCAAGGTTGTCCAAAAAATCCACTGCATTTTTTCCATTTTGCCCAAAGAATCTTGGAAATGCCATGTTGCCTTAGTAGAGTACAAAGATGAACACGTCTATACTTAAGTTGTATTTTATGAGGGGAAGGATGAATGGGTTCGTAGATGCATTGATTTCAACAAGATGTCTAGGCCCCAGTATTCTTCTAATAATGCCTTGGAATCTAAGCTTTGTGCTGGCTACAATATGCACAGTTTGCATAGCAAGTGGACGAATAGGTCCATAAAACTCATGGTGATTCATGAGAAACTATTATAATAAGATAAAGACATGTACATTGAAGGATGCATTGTAGTCTAGCATTGGGAAGATTATAGGTTCTGGTGATACAAGAATCTCCCTTAATCTTTCAGCCCCAAAGTACATGACAAGATGCTGCTGGAAGAAAATCTTCCTACTGATGCATACATTAACTTGGATGTTTTGTACAGAGTGGAAGGTGTAGAAATTCGGGCCATTATTATTATTGATGAGTGGAGACTACTTAAGGGAGTAGAGGGAATGCACTTTCTTAAATTATGAAGGATTTTTCCCAGAGTGTTTCTTTCTGGAACCCACCAACTTTGCTATACTGAGAATTTGCTCACTAGTGATTGTTCTTGCCTTAGTGTGTTCATCCTCGGCGACATATATTTCATAAGGTGTGATGGCCACCTTTTCAACCACACCCAACCTTCGAGCTAACAACAGTTGAAGGTAGTCTCCATACTTTGCACCTCTACAAAACTCTACACCGTTCATGCATAGTTGTCCTCCTTTGATGTGGATTAGGCCAGAGAGAGAGAGGGATTTGATGATTTGGAGACAAGGACCTCCCGGAAGGGCCTTCACTTTGTTTGCAAAACACTCACCACAGTTATGAGAACCTAGCAATTGATGGCAACATGATTTTTTCCGTTGTGAGATAATGGAATTTCTAAGGTGAATACCTTTTACCCACATACATACCGTCATCCGATAGGCATACTTCATTTCTTGGGCTTCCTTGAGAGACCATTGTGGGAGTCGTGGAATTCGACCAGCTTCAAAAACAGTTGGTGAAGGCGTTGGAGAAGAGCAACTTGGAGCACTTGTTGTAGAGGATGCACCACCATGTGTTGTATCATCCCGCATGGATGAGAAGGAAATTCGGTGTGACAGCCTCTATACTATGCCAAACTCCCTTCAGCCCCACAAAGTGAATGAGGTAAGGGTAGTCATGGAAGAGCGGACTAGGACGCTATGCAAGAGGGAGAGGAGATTGTGAGGGAGAAGAGAGAAAAACTAAGAGAGGGAGAGAGAGTGAGAGAGAGAGAGAGAGAACTACAAAAAAATACATGAATCAATAAACTAAAGAGATGGAGAACCCTCGGGACATAACCAATATACACAATATGGACACTAATATCATGGGCTTATTACATTATAGAGCATACATAAGCTATAGTAAGGGAAGGAATTGCATAAGCTCATGAGAGAGAATGGGGAAGGCTCAATAGGGCTGAATAAGGCCTCTTGGCTCTCTCTCTTCTTGCAAATTACAAAGGAGAATGCCTCTTTATATAGGCCTTGAGGGTGTTTAGGGAGGAGGTTAAGATATAAAAGGAATTAACACCACCAAAGTTGCATTAAGGCAATTCCACCAATGTGGAAGCTCCATCTAGATGTTTTGTTGACCAATTTGTACTTAATCAAGCTCCATCATAGGTGAGTTGTCTCCATTCTCCCCCCCATAGCTTGAGTCCAAGAGCTATCCTATAAAAAAATATAGAGAATCTTCATAAAATAAGATAATATCTAGCAATAATAGAGAGAGAATGATGAGAATTCATACATTACTACTATAATTAAGGATGATTTGAGGGTGATTTAGGAGGGGAATTCTAATGGTTTATTAGCTTGAGAGAGAGGAGAAGAGAGGGAAAAGGGTTGGGAGTCTAATGAATGATGTTTTATGAAATTGTTAAGTGTGCGAAAGAAAGTATGGGTGTGTATAAAGTTGGGAGGTGGTCTCCACTACAGTTGGAAAAAGTTGGCATCTACCATTTTGGCCATATCTCCCGACTCTTAAATTTTATAAAAAAATACCACCCAAAACTTCAGCATACATGCTACAACTTTCATGTTGAAAAGATTTTTTGGATTAGAGTGAAATTATTTTTAAAAAATCTTACAAAATCATGTGCCTGATTTTTCTTTCACTAATGCTTTCAAGAAGGGTCCCATTTAGTTGAATTATCATAAGGCTCCAAAGTCATGACATTATGAGCCTCACATGCCCTTTGGATGGCTCCAAATTCATTTCATATCTTTTCTTTTCATATTATACATTTTCCCTTCACCTTCCTCCATTGATCTTTACTCTTCACCCCCCCTTGGTAAACCGGTCCATGAAATATTTTCATCCAGTGATTTCTTGGATTTTCCAAGAAGTTATTCCCACCCTCTTCTTTATTTCAAAGCTCCAAATGTACAAAAAATAAAAAAAGTGTTAGACAAATATTTTTTTGTGATTTTCTTGGATCATCTACTTCTTAAAGACCCAAAATACTTACTTGTTTTGAAGATTAAAAACCCCAAATCTCCTACCTATATCAAGCACTAGTTCGGAGATGCAACCCTGCTTCGACGCTCCATTTGAGGCGTGCAAGTGATTAAGCTTGAATCCGTTGGTCCTCATAATGGAACCAGAATGTAGTGGAATCTCATGCTCATCCACCAAGATCTATGGACCACTTATTGCTTCAAGCGTTTCAAGTAAGCTCAAATGGCTATCTCTGACCTCTAGCCGTCACACCTTTGATCCTACGGGGGAGTAGTGAGCTTACCTTGATGTCCGAATGAGTAGCCTTCTCCCTCAAGAAAACTAGTAGCTCCACAATTCAAGATTCAAGCTCAAGCAACCTCAAGCCTCCACCTTCAAGCTCCTTCCTCCATAGTCATGCACAAGACAAGAGAACATAAGAGAAGAAGAAGACAAGAGATGATGGAGAGCTTCTTCTCCAAGATCCCTCACCCTCACACTCTCACACTCCCTCTCTCAAGCACACACAAGCAAGCAAGAAGGAGAGAAGAAGAGAAGAAGAGAAGAAGAAGAAGACCACTTTTGCCACACACCAAAGAATGAGCTCCTCATTCACTTTTTAGGTTTATATACAAGCCCTAAATCCCTTCGGCACTCGTCCCCTTTTTTACATGACCAAGCATCTTGCCAAGGTCCTCTTTCCCTATTCCCTTCTAGTGCCTTATCCCTTCATCTATGCCCATTTAGACTTTACAACTTGCACAGGAGGGAGCCTGACACTCTCATAAAATGTATTATATTACGCTCTGTGCTTTCCTTGCTAGAGCCTTTGGAGAGGCTTGCTAGAATATTTGGTGCATTTCCATGTTCTTTCTGAGCACCTTGCTAGAATATTCGGTGCTCTCCTTCATCCTTGAGAGACCATCTTGCTAGAATCTTCCATGCTTTCCTTTATCCTCCTTGAGAGCACCTTGCTAGAATCTTTGGTGCTCTCCCATGTTTCTTATGAGCTTGCCCTCTCCTTCACTTTTCTTGCTTGGGTAAAATGAGCTTCTCCATTCACTTTTTGACTTGGGCTTCCTTGGTCTTCCTCTATTTCTTTTTGGCTGCATGGTCCGTGTTTGTGACATGGCTTGTAACAATCATGCAGCCATCCTGTGTAGCAATCTTGTCCTCGTTGTTATACCAAGTGTCTCCCTTCTCATTGAGTGCTCCCCAACGTTGCTCAACAACAATCTTATGGAGAATGTGTATTTGAAGGTGGCCATGGAGGGAAAACAATGGCACATGTGAGGATTAGACACCCTCACAATGACCCTGCACTCTTATAGGTCCTCAGCTAACCTAATACTTCCAATTCGAGACTTCTAAGCTCAACTCCAAACAACTGGCAAGTCATGAGATTAAATGCTTATTGAGCTCAAGACATTAGAAGCTATAGCTCTTATCCAAATCATCCCATGTCATTATTGCACAATATAGAGGGCCCTTTATAGTAGTTAATCAGCTTGAGATACCCATCTCCTTTTTGTTGAAGCTCTTTCACTACCCTCCCTCCTCCAAATCCCTTAGAACCTCCCTTGTATTTGCCCCTTCACAAATTGCCATGTCCCCCCACCCTAAAAGCATCCTTCCTCCATCACAACCTTCTCATCTTCTTCTCCATCCTTCTTATGATGCGCCATTTTTAAAATTTTCTTTTAAATATTTTTTTAGAAAATCCCTTCATGCACTTGTTCATGCTACACATAACATAGAGCCACATGATTAAACACCCATATGCACACATACACACATAAACTAGAATATACATAATCATACTCGAGCACTCTAACACTTGGTAGGCCTCAAAAAACATACTTTATGTATACATATGTTTACACACACACACACATGAGACCATAAATCATAGCATATACACATATAAACACAAGTAATCATATATACAATCCTCTTTCTCACCTCTCTTTGACAGATGATTTTTGAATCCTTAAAAATAGCAAAAAATTTTGAATTTCAAGGAAAAAATAGACTTTGTCGAAGGTGGAAGCTGCAATCAATACAATTTTAAGCGGCAATGCCCCAAAAGTGCTTTAAAGACCCACCGAGCGGTGGTTGGGGAATTTCCATAATTTTTCTAACTGGTAGACGAGACTTCTGGAGATGCTCAATAGTGTGGGACTTTGAGACGGATGCCCAAAAATTTTTAGTGGCCAAATCCGATGCTGAACGGGGAAATGGGGGTGCTCGGGAGGCCAAGGGCCAAAGGGGCCATGCATAAATGGACTTTAGGAAATCCCAAAGGGTGTGACCCTTAGGGTCTCCCTTTGAGGGGGCCCCAACTTGATTTTGTGGGGGGGGTGGAGGGGGCAATTTTTTCGGCACAGACAGAAAACAAATGCCATGGATGGAGGAGGTGACGATTTGTGGGAGGGGGGTTGTGGAGCTTCAAAGCATCCCCCCCCCAATAGATTGTATACATGATTTCCCTCTTGTCTACACTTCCTACCACTACCTTCTGTTGAGATATCGAGCTCCACTCGTGATACGCCAGGGTGACCGTTGTGCATTTATGTCACCGACTTGTTAGCTACAGATGCGGTTGGTACACCGCCCATGAATAATAGCTAGATGACAGTTATCCTTATCTACTCTAGTTCGTGGCTCAGTTAATATGCCACCTTAGTTAGTTGAGTTTGGTTTGAGACCCATATATAGGGTTCTTCTATTTCTATGTACTAGAGTTCTTTTGGCTTACACAACTAAGAAGAGGAAAACTGTTTTCAGCCTCCATCTGTATGTGTATTCCCCCATTGTGCAAGCAAGAAAGCTACAAGTGAGACTCCTTCCTTCTCTCCCATAATCTTCACATGGTATCAGAGCCTTGTTCGTGGTAAGGAGCTCAAGAAAGCAAACCAAGTTCGCGGTGTTCTGGTAAGAGGACCAGTGTTGCTTTCATTTTTCTGTTTTGGGAGCAAGTCTCTGCAGGTAGCACAGCCGGAAAGTGTAAGAGTGCATTGTCTCAGATTGAGATGTCCTTCGCGGTGTAGCAAGAGGGCAGTATATACTGCGGGAAGGGGCTTTAGCCCTAGGTTGCTCTGTTTTTTTTATTTGAGGCCATTTCAAGGCCTGTTTTGAAGGCGGAAGTTTTCTGCACGCACTCAGGAAAAGGCCCTATCTGTTCTACAGGTCGGTGAAAAGTTACTATAGAAATTGCATCGTATGCCTGTGTGCAGAGATATTGGGAGTTACAGAATCATCCTTGTTGCCTGTTGATGCAAAATCGTCACTAGGAAGTGACTGTGTAGTTAAATACCACTTTCATCAGTTTTGCAGATTTGCCCTTGTGAGGCTGAAGCTGTGTTTTTTACAGTGACAGAATTTTTTGCAGTGTTTTGTAATGGCGTCTGATTCTCTTTCACAAATTGTCACTGAAAAGCTTGACAAGAACAAATTCCAAGCATGGAAGTTTAGAATGACGAATTTCCTTATGGAAAAATGATATTGGGAATTTGTTGCAGGAAATGAAGAAGAACCAGTTCTTCTTCATGTTCCCAGTCAACAGCAAATGCAGGCATTTAAAGGATGGCATGAGAGAGCCAGAAAAGTTATGTACTGGCTGTCTATCAGTATTTCAGACTCTATGATTGTGCATATTTAGGATGCAAGTACGCCAAAGGAGCATGGGATACTTTGTCAAAAATGTATAGCACAAATATACAAGCCAGGAAAATGCAGCTCAAGCAAGAGTTGCACAATGTGCAAAGAGAAAGTATGAGCATCAATGACTACCACATGAAGATGAAGAAGATTGCAGATGCACTTGGTTCCATTGGGTCGCCAGTGGAAGATGATGATTTAGTTTCTATGACCTTGAATGGTCTAGGAAAGGATTATGTACAGTTCTGAACATCTATTTCTGTCCGTGAAAGATTTCCTGATTTTGAGGAGTTGATTGCTCTTCTAATTTCTGAGGAGCAGAGAAATGGTGGTGCATCTTCTTCAGGAGGAACTTCAAAAGAAGCTGTCTTCTTCTCAAATGCTGGAAGAGGTAGAGGCAGAGGTAGAAGAGGCCGATCTGGAGGCCGTGGTAGAAATCAGAATATGCAGCAAACTCAAGAAAACCAGTCCTATGGAGGAGGACGTGGTAACTCTAGAGACAGGGGGAGCCAAAGAGGTCATGGTGGATGGCAAAGAGGCCAAAATGCAAACAACAATGTTGAATGCTATTACTGTGGTAAAATGGGTCATATGGCTAAAGACTACTATAAAAAGCAGAATGACATCATGAATTGAAAATTGCAACAAGGGAATTATGCATCTTCTAGTAGACAGGGTGATGACAGAAATGAGCATTTGTTTATGGTGCAGCATATGACCAATTCTGTGATAAGTGCAGAAGAAAGCAACGATGTGTGGTATGTTGACTCAGGTGCATCAAACCACATGACAGGTCATGCAGAATGGATGCAAGATGCAAGTAAAATGGAAAAACCAGGATTTGTGGAGACTGGTGATGATACCGCACATCCTATTGTGCAGATTGGAAAAATTACTTTGTCTATGCAGGATGGGAAAAAGAAATATTTGTGGGATGTATTTCATGTCCCGAATATCACCAAGAACCTGGTTTCTGTTGGTCAAATGGTTGAGCAGGCCTTGCAGGTCAGATTTAATTCTCATGGATGCTTTGTTGAGGATATGAAAAATAAAGGTCGCTTGATAGCAAAAGGAAAGAAGAAGGGCAGAATGTTTACATTGGATGCAGACATGCCTGAATTGAGTGCAGCAATGTTTGCATATGGGACCGGTGTAGTTGCAGATATTGATATCTGGCATAAACGCATTGGTCATGTTAATGTACAGCGACTTAAATCAATGCAAGCCCAAAACATTGTTGGCTCTCGAGCAAAGCCTGGGAAGGTAGAGTCATTGTGACTCCATGCATGTGAATCCACTGCTATTCGTTGAACTCCATCTATGGACCTATTCTGCGCATGCCACGTTGTCAAGCTCGCCATGCCGGATGTACGAAACATGTGGTTTATGTGGGGGATAAGCGAAAAGTGTCTAAGAACTTTTTGAGGGATGGTTTGCCCTTGCAAGTCCTATTGATACCTGTGAGCACCACAATTTGGACATGTCTCCATAGTCTTGTATTCTCCTCGAAACAATATGCAATCATTGATATGTGCATGGATGATGTTGTAGTCCATGCCAAGCTTTCGTAAAACATGTCGTGCATCATCACAAGACTCATGCATGGTATTTGGAAATGGTAATATATGATATTTCAGTAACCTAAAAAAAATCATAAGACACCTTGAAAAAACACAAATTTTTTTAATGATAGTGCTAAAAAGAAATCAATGAAGCGTACGTACAAGGTACCTAAACAACTTGGTCACACTTGCATCCCTCCACCCGTATTTTGCTTGCACACTTAGGAGTGCAAGCATTGTCTTTAGGCAAGATACTCGGCACCCATCATATAATGGTATGGATGCTTCCTTTCTAAGCGGATTAGAAGTCTCGACATCCATGGACATCAATGCATCGATCATTGCCTCCATCTCAGGCTCCAAGATTGTAGGTAAGTCTGGAAGGCTGCCTGTCTCCTCTGGTATTGACGGTATAGATTGGGTAGAACCTTCCAAGTGGTGGATTGGCTCAAGCACCCCATCCATCGCACACCCACAAACTCTTCTAACTAGCCGCAAAGGGTGCACTCCTCCTTGGGACAAGACATCACCTCCCTGGATAGAAAATTTGCCAGCCACACCCAATGTTTTTGTATATGGTATTCAATTAGCTTGCGAATACAATGCATGATTGATATACACTTTTCTTAACATTTGCTCAAGATCTGAGATTGCCTGATCAATGATCTCAGATTGAAACTCGCCAAAGTGTTGTACGTGTTCTATAGACAATCGAAGTTTTCGTCTAATTGCCAGCTTACATTGAGAGCAAGGACATGGGACACGTTGATTAAGATACATCTCGCGATATTGAACATCACGACCTTTATAGTTTTTCATTTTTTCTAAGTTACAACAAACAAATTTTTTTTGTTATCATTCTTTTTTTCTTTCTTAAATTGTTTGAGAAGGGATTTCTTCTCTTGTAACTCGGCAAAATTAACGTATGTAAAGTCTCCACCCACCCAGAAATTAATGTATGTCGGAGTGTTTCCCATCTCGTGGTATTGCATCGGACCTCGCCACCACTCTCTCTTTGTTTTTTATCCATTCATGCTCTTCTCTCCTTCCATCTCTCTCTCTTTTTCTCTTTCTTTATTATGTTGTATGTTTATTCCCTCTCTCTCGTTCCTTATTCCTTTTTCTCTTCCTCTCCCTCTCTCATTTCCTTTAACAAAACATCTCTCTCTCTCTACTACCAATTTCCTTTAACAAAACATCTCTCTCTCTCTCTCTCTCTACCACTACCACAACCACAACCACTACAATAAACAAGAAAAGAAGAAAAAATAACAACAACTACTATAACAACAACAAATAAGAAAAGAAGAAAAAACTACTACTACTACTACCACTACTATAACAACAACAACAAACAAGAAAAATAACAATAATAAACAAGAAAAAAAAAAACTAATACTACTACTACAACAACAGCAACAACAAACAAGAAAACCACTACTACTACTATAACCACGACTATGACTATGACTACGACTACGACTACCACAACAACAAACCACTACCACTACCACTACAATAAATAAGAAAAGAAGAAAAAAAAAACAACAACTATTACTACTACAATAACAACAAACAAAAAAATAAGAAAAAACTACTACTACTACAACAACAACAAACAAGAAAACTAAACAACAATAAATAAGAAAAGAAAAAAAACTACTACTACTACTACAACAACAAATAAGAAAACTACTACTACTACTACTAGTACTACTACTACAATCACGACTGCGATGACTACGACCATGACTATGACTACCACAACAACAACAAACAAGAAGAGAAGAAATTAAACAACAACTACTACTACTATCACTACCGCTACCACTACCACTACTACTACTACTACTACGACTACCACAACAACAACAAACAAGATAATAAGAAATTAAATAACAACTACCACTATCGCTACCACTACCGCTACCACAACAAACAAGAAAAGAAAAAATAAAACAACAACAACAATAACAACCTCTCCCTCCCTCTCTCTCCCCCTCCCTTCCTCCCTCCCTCTCTCTCTCTTTCTCTCTTTCCCTATTATATTTAATGTTTTATCCCTCTCTCTCTCGTTCCTTCATTTCTTTTCTCTCTTCCTCTCTCTCTCTCTCTCATTTCCTCTCCCTCTCTCAATACACATGATTTTTAACAAAAAAAAGTAAAAGAAAAAGAGAAAAAACAAAAACAAAAACAAAGCAAGAAGGAACAATGCACTTATCGCATAGGCTCGAGGATGGATTCGGTAGCTCCTCTTTGCCCTCTGTACACTTCCTCCTCTTCTTTACGAAAGGCGATAGCAGCGGTTGGAAGCTTTCCTTATCCCTCTTTCACTCTTTCTCTCCCTCTCCCTCTCAAATGTAAGATGGAGTTCACTCTCCCTTTTGCTCTCCCTTTCGCTCTGTCTTTTGTTTATTCGCGCAAAATAATGCGCTCGAGTTTTCACCCATGTTTTTTTTTCCGAGAACCGTTGCTATTTGCATTGCATTTGTGACGCAAATAGTGATGCAAGTAGCGACACCACTATTTTGCGTTGAAAAGCGTCGTCGCTATGTCTCCGTATCCTTGTAGTATCTTTCTTTTGAACAAGTAAGACTGGAGAGCAGTATGGAGAAGAGCTAGGTTGAACTAACCCTTTTTCCATTAATTCATTTACTTGTGTTAGGATCTTCTCTTGCTGACTAGCACTTACTCGATAAGGACTTTGGTTAGGTGGTGAACTGCATGGGATAAAATCATTGTGTGATCTTTTGGGTGCTTATCGGAGGTAACTCTCCTTAGAGTTGTAATATTTCCGGGTGAAATATTAAAGAACTTTGATCACTATATGCCCCGTGCAAAAGCTGTGCTAAGTCATCTCCCGCAACAGAATAATGATAGTGACAAAGTCCTTACCCCACACACGCAATAATGAACCCCATCCGCATTGTGCAAATAAGGCCGAGGTTAAAACCCGCAAGCCACACAGAAACACCCCTTACGTAAAGGCAAATGGATAAATGATTAAAGTAGTGCAAAAAAAAAAAATATTTACCCCCTCCCCTCAGCCGATGCATGGTAGGGGAGAGGGAGTGGAGCTAAGTGGAGAGAGGGAGAAGTGTGGTGTGGGGATGCATGAGGGAGGGAACGCATGAAAGCCCTCCACGTGTGTGGATCTCCCCCCCCCCCCCTTACACACTTAAAAACCTCCCCCCTGGAGCTTGGGGAGGAGGCATGAGGTGAGAGAAGAGAGAAGGGAGACAATCGTACTACCGCCATCGCCATGACCATGCCAGAGAGCTGCCACCATTTCGACGCCTGCTGCCGCCACACTGATTTATTGCCACCTCATCATCATCACCATCATCCTAATCGTCATCCTCATCACATCCCTCTTAGATCTTCTCTCTCCACGTAGCTCTGTTCAGAAGCATAGAAGCTTCTTAATCAAGGCTTTTATAAGCCTTGTTCACCTCACCATTGTGGGTTAGCCTAAAATCATATTTTGTAAGGGCCGTGTCCCGCGCAGAATAGAAGATCCAGGGCAGAAAGGGATTCGATACGCAAAAGAGCCAAATAAAAATTGCTGAACTGGAATTCGAATCGTCAATGGCTCCCAAGAAAATGGCGAGAGGCACACACACGGGAGTTTTTACCCCGAGCATACGTGTGGACATCCCCACGAGTCCTCAAGCCCAGGTTCTTAAAACAATAATTTTGCATTAAAGCAATGCATTAGGCACGTTTAATGTTCATGGGAAGAATGCATTTATGCATGTCTCTATTTCACATAATCAAGTTAAAATACATTTGGGAAATTTATCTCCTTGGATGATTTACAAGAATTAGTGCATGTCGTGCAATTGGGTTTGCTTGCATTTCCAAGCTGCAAATCCAAATTGCATATTGCATAGGTTAAAAGGATGAAAATTTGTTTAAATGCATCCTTGTCTCCCTCGCAAGAAAGAACAAGCACTTAATACATTTAGGCAATGATTTCCTAGATATGATTTATAGGAAATAATGTTACAACTATATATATCATCTCTCACTTGACTTGGGTCTCACCTATACATACTAACTCTACATCAATATGAATCATTCTTTGGGAGCATGTCTTGTGTATCTCTCTCGTACTCTCTAGCTCATTAAGATATGAACTTGGTATTGTTCCAAGTTCTTGTCTCACTGATTGAGGCATGTATCATTGTATTCAAGAAAACTTTATAGTAAATCATTTTTGTATCGTAGGTATGTGTAGGGGCTCGGGTTTTTCCCTTGTTCTCCCCAAGGGTTTTTTCACTCGCAACCAGAGACCTTTGTTTGAGTGGGGATGTTACAACTATATATATCATCTCTCACTTGACTTGGGTCTCACCTATATATACTAACTCTACATCAATATGAATCATTCTTTGGGAGCATGTCTTGTGTATCTCTCTCGTACTCTCTCTCTCTCTCAACAAATAATCGTTAACATCCGTTGGAATATTGTCCAAAGAATTGCATTGCGTCAAAAGGAAACCATGGCCTTGCCTGTTGCATGCGAAGATGTATGGATTTTAAGATGGATTAAGTGCCATAGAACGAATGAAGTCAACATTGGTTTTATGACATTCGTCATGCATGAATTTCATTGATCGAACTTGTATCTAGAAAAGGTTTCATGTCATATTAAAGCCTAAAATTCAATTGCATTGAACAATAGGTTTGTAGGCAAAGCTCTTGATGTAAATCTATGTAGGTTTTATGCACGTTATCCCCCAAATTGTCAATCATTCTCATTTCAGCAAGGAAAAGAAATGGTCTTTGCAAATCTTATAGTTGCATAGAAGTAAAAGTCTATGATTCGCATACTTGCATGGGATGTTGCATCTTGAATTTATTTGCACCTCCTAGGAAAAGTATTTGCATCTCTTTTAAGCTAAGATCACTCTTGTCGCAAGAGAATTAGATCGTTTTAGGTAGATCACTTGTAATGGTTTATCCCTCAAGGGATTCGTGAAAGCCAAACTAGTTGGTATGATGAATACTTCAAAGTGCTAGGTAGGGTTCAGTACGTAAAAATTCTGCTTAGTATCGCACCTGGGACGCCAAGTCAAGACTTTTGATCCCAAAGGTCCTACCCACGTTCATGGAATGTTAGGGTTAGCTAAACACCCATGCAACAACGATCGAGGGATTTACCCTAAGGATCGATCAACCTAATACTAAAACTCGAGTTTAGAAACCCTAGGTCTGTCAGCCTAGTATAGTTAGGGTTGGGTTGGGTCAAGAGGACTCCCAAACCCTACATGTTGGCCAAACATATTTCTTGACCAAGAAATGCCGTTTGATGGGAGAAATGATCCCACAAGTTAAGTGCGACACTTGTGCACAAGTTGCAATGTCGCATGGCTTTGTGTTTAAATCACAAGATAGATTTGCCACTCCTTGGAATAAGGTTGGCTGGCTCTAGCACAAGGCTAACTTGCAAGAGGATGAGTAGTAATCCTACTAAATTGCCTAGCATGCAGATTGACTAATCAAGTTAGGGCGACGAAGTTGCCCAGGATTTACTGACTTAGTTTAAGGAACCTAAGGTGTTGGTTAATTTGGGTTAACAAGGTATAACTCTAACCCAAGGATACAAGGGTACAGAAACAACGAAACCTTTGGGGATCTTGCCAAGTCGCAATTGATCCCGAATCGAATGCTAGATGCGTTCGGAGAGAAGGATTCACACCTTAGCTGTTGGCCAAATAAACGACCACTGGATTGATTGTGTTTGTACAGTTTAGGAGCACTGTTTGTATTGCTTTTCTCAAAGAACTAAAGATGGAAAAATAATTAATGCTTCAAGTTGAAGGCTTGGAGGGAGAGGCAGCATCAGTTACCCCCGATTGTATGCCTGACCCTAATCAAGGGGGTTGTTAGCCGCATCGGGAACGTGGACTGAACTCGCCACGAGAGGTCTCTCTGTTGGGCGCTACTTGGAGCAGGAGGACGCTTCGGTGTCGTAGGGGGCTCTAGCCGTAAATCCCTTGCCTTTCAGGTCCTGCACAAGAGGCGGATGTGACCCGGGATTGGAGCTCAAGACCCGCATACTAGTCTACGGACGGAAAATTGGATTAGTAATCCCTGAGGATTTCTAGATTGCCTTCAGGTGGATTATGGATTGCCTTCGTGCGGATTATGGATAGCCTTCGGGTCGGATTGTATGATGTATTCCAAAGATAATTAAGATCAATTTTTGAAAAGGAACTTGCTTGACACTGTTTTTCTATGTCAGTGCTAAGATTACGTGAAGGAACCGGTGTAATTGGCTAATTAAGGAAGCTATTTTATGCATGGCCAACTAAATGTGGTAGGTAATTAGATAACTAAAGAAACCCTGATGAAAATGCAGTGGATGTGGCCATGGGTCGCCGGGAACTTTTCTCGAAGCAAATTGATAGCAATGAATGTTGACCTAGAATCTAGGATACTAGAGTCCCAATTTATGCTGTTTTAGAGGAAAGGAATGGGACTATGCCTTATGGGCAGAGAGGTTGAACTTTGCTTTATGGGACTATGCCTTATGGGCAAAGAGGTCGAGCTTTGCATTCCTCTCCTTTCCAATTCTCTTTGAACCAAATGCAACATGAATCCGCTTCGACCCTGACGTTTCTGCGTAAAGTAGTTCGCCTGGGGTTCGAGGCTAGCTACCGTTCTAGGAAAATTTTGATGCCAGGAGGCATATTCCACGGTGGATTCCGTGCCACGGTGGATTCCGTGAGGTTTTACGGTGGATTCCGTAAACTTTGATGACCGGGGCTCATACACAAAGTGGATTCTTTGTGCGAGAAGTTGATGGGGACGCCTGTCCTTTTCGGGCGTTTCATTAATTTAGTGTGTACATGGGTGATTCCATAGCGGGTGATTCCGCAAAATGCATATTAAATTAATAAACGTTTATGAGTTTAGAGTGCGCACTCGTAATAAATTAAGGTTAGGATTTATTTCTAACCAGTTGATTTATTTATGTAGCTGAAGACTGCTAGGTATTCACTTTTGTCGGTTTAATTGTATTATTTTACTAACGATTGTGAATGCTTCAGTTGATGTGTAGAGATAGCAGCAGTGGCGGAGGAAAGCATTGGAGTTTAGCGAGTATTCGACCTTTGGACTATATTTTGATAGGCGCCACGCCTATATTTTGTTATGTCTATTGAGACATTGATTATTGATTATTATTTTGTATGCGCCTATGCGCACGGATATGTTATTTCTATTTGGATATTGAGATTGGGCGTGCCAGACTCTATGGGCACCGTCCATTAGCTTTATTTTTCTATTTTTGTAGAAAGCAAACTCAAAAGCTAAAAGCTTGTCATATTTTTGTAAATTGGGCTATTATTGAGCATGAAGATTGAAATATACATAAAATACATGCTTTGTGGAGCGCTCACACAAGGCATGGGGGAGATTGAACCCAATTTGTCTCTTGCCTCTTGTCGTGCATGCTTTTACATGGGTTTTTGTGCAAAAAGGTAGAGTTCATTGTTCTTGGGGACCTTCAGGGATTCACTACGTGAGCTATCTGCAACCGATCTGCGCACCAGTGGTATCAGAGCGGAGCAGAGATCAAGAGCTTCCAATCGCTACCAATCTCGGGCGAAGGCGAAGCTCCAGGAACAAACGGGCTCTACAGTCAATCTCGTCGCGAACCGTCGATACAGGCAGACTTCTGGCGATTAAGAACCCCTGTTTCCACTGTCAGATCACGAAGGACCAGGCTCTGCAGGCGGAGGACCACGCATACATCTCCATCATCAAGTCGTGGAGTTACAGAGATAAGCTTCATTAATTTTCTCATTACTTCATTGCAAAAGCTTAAGAGAAAGCTTAAGAAGCTTAAAAGCTTCTAATAATCCTAATCGTGGCCTCAGAAGACCCCCGAAAAAATCCGCGCGATGAAAAAACGGACCCCCCCTCACGAAATCGACGCCGCCTGCTAAGTCCTCCATTAAGCTATTAAAGCTTAAGCTTAATCACTAAAGCTTAAGGCTTTCTGCAAGTTACACAGGGCAGACAAGTTCAGTAACTCCAAGTCCCGCACTTCTGAAGTCAAGTTCAGCAAGTCAATTGAAATCAAGTTCTGCAAGTTCTGCAAGTCGGCCTAAGTTCAGCAAGTCAACAACTCTGCAAGTCTGCTAAGTCTCCAACTCTGCAAGTCAGACTAAATCAGAACTGACTAGTGCTTAAAACTCCTAGAAGACTTGTTCGTATGCAAAAACTCTGAACTGGAAAGTTGTTCGCAGCAAGCTGTTCTACCTATCCACAAGTTCGTTGAAGTACTTTCAGCAAACGGATACAAAAATATTGCAGAATTCCTGAAAATTGAAGAAGAAATACCCAAAAAATACATAGCCTTGTAACCCCGAATTTGAGCTACGCTCATCCCGCTAACCTGATTTTGAGTGAGAAAGGTTTATTGAGTTTTACAGGATGACTACCCCACATATGGATGATCCTATGACTGAAGACGACCTACCTGAGCCTACCATGGAACAAAAGCTGGATCTAATCATGCTACAATTGGAAGAAGAGCGAAGGGCTAGGCAAGCATTGCAAGCGCAATTAACAAAACTACAAAGAGCGTCCACCGATAAAGAAGAACCTCAAGCTGAAGATTTGATTCGACGTACCATCGACGCCACTCTTGAAGCACAAACCATTCGCAAGGAATCCAAGATAAGTAAACGGAGTTTCAAGTTTCGCACTTTCAATGGCATAAGAGAAGGAAAGACTGTTTTATCATTCATTAGCCAGTTTGATGACTATTTCCATGAGGAAACTTATCCCGAAAAAGATAAAATCAAGTGTGTTACTAATCATTTGATAGACAGAGCATCACTTTGGTGGACTGTAGTCCGCAAGAGCATAGAATGTCCTGCTACTTGGGAAGATTTCAAGAAGAAGTTCATGCAGAATTTCCTTCCACCGCAATTTCATGAGAAGGCTATCAAGCAATGGGATTTACTTCAACAGTGAGATCGTGAGCCTATTCCACAGTATACAGAGCGTTTTTGGAATGCACTCCTACAGCTACGCATGCTTGAAGACGTACCAGAAACGACACATAAGCGGAAGTATATGTCTGGACTTTTTGGACATTACTACGCTGAAGTAAACATGTTCAAGCCTACTACCCTTGAAGACGCCATCTCCTTAGCTCACGACACTGAAGATAAGTTACGCGGAAGAGACAAACGACCACAGCAATTCCAAGCTAACGGTAATTATGGATCTAAACAATTCAATTCCAATTTTAGAAGGTTTAATCCAGGTCGTTTCTCATCACCATCTTTCCGCAAGAATTGGCCTAAACCACCTGCATTACCATCCACTATCAATCCAAATCTAAAGCCTATTCCACAAGCAAATCCAAATGTACCCAGACTTCCAGCCATTGCTAATAATGTAACCAAAGCCAAACCAATAGTATGCTACAAGTGTCACCAGCCAGGGCATCTCGCAGCAAATTGTCATTCAAAGAAGCCACCAGCACATATCAACTACCTTGGAGCCATGGACGAAGACGAACATGAGGATATGCCGGATTTCAGTGAAGATGAGGATGATCCTACTACTACTTCCGACATTTTACCAGGTATGCCTAATTCACATTCATTGTTGACTATGAAATGTTTGGTGCATGGTAAAGAAAGAACTATCTCGCATGATGACAGTAGTACTCATGACTTTATTTCACCAAAATTGGTAAAGGAATTAAAATTGCATACAGTACCTACGCATTATCGCATAAAAGCTGCATTTTTAGGCACTAGGTACAATGGTACACAAGAAGTACAAGATTTAGAAATTCAAATTGGTTCATATATTGAAAGAAGAAATTTCTTAGTTGTTCCATTACAGTCAAGTGACATTATTCTAGGAATGCCATGGAGACACCAGCATAATCCAAATATAGATTATTCTACGCACACAATGAATATTAATTTTCAAGGAAAATCTATTACATTATATGGTATGCATGCATCTCATATTTTTCCACTGCTTTCGCATACTCAAGCAAAACGTGCATTACGCAAGAATACTAAATCATATCTCATTTGGGTGAATGAATTGCACGCAAAGGAAAATCATATACACCCTAGGCATAAGGAATTTCTTGCATATTTTAAGGACTGTTTTGCAGAAGACCTACCACCAGGTTTACCACCTTCACGTCCAGAAGACCATAAGATTGATCTAATTCCTGCACACAACCACCTTGCAAAGCACCATATAGGCACAATCAAATAGAGCAAAAAGAAATCCAGAGTCAAGTTGAAGAATTACTAAATAGAGGCTTAATTCGACCTAGCAGTTCTCCATTCGGTGCACCTGTACTCTTAGTCAAGAAAAAGAATAATACCTATCGTATGTGTATTGATTACTGAGCATTAAATAAGATCACTGTAAAGAATAGGTATCCTATACCTAGAGTTGATGACCTTATGGACAAACTGCAAGGATCTTCTATATTTAGTAAAATTGACCTTAAGTCTGGATATCATCAGGTGAGGCTAGATAGATCCGACATATTTAAGACTGCATTCAGGACACAGTTTGGCCATTACGAATTCTTAGTCATGCCATTCGGATTAACTAATGCACCTGCTACTTTCAGTAGAATGATGAACCGTATCTTTCTGAAATATCAATATTGTGTGATTGTTTTCTTTGATGATATTTTGGTGTTTAGTCAAAGTGAAAAAGAGCATTATGAGCATTTATCATTAGTTTTTCAATTACTGAAAGAAAATCAATTGTTTGCAAATCCTGAAAAGAGTGAATTCTTTAAAACAGAAATTGAATATTTAGGTCATATTGTATCAAAAGAAGGAATTAAAGTTGATCCTAAGAAAATTGATGAAATATTGCATTGGCCTGTTCCTAAAAATGTACATGAATTACGTTCATTCCTTGGTCTTGCTAGTTTCTATAGGAAGTTTGTACGTAATTTCTCATTACTTGCTTTACCATTAACCAAACTTCTTAAGAAAGGAATTGTTTATCAATGGACTGAAAATCAGCAGAAATCCTTTGATTTACTGAAACGTGCATTAACCAATGCCCCTGTTCTACAATTGCCTGACTTTAACAGACCATTCTTTCTAGTTGTGACCGATGCTAGCGGATCAGGAATAGGAGCCGTATTAATGCAAGACAACCATCCAATAGCATATTCTAGTTCTAAGCTGAAACCCTCTGAGCTCAAATATTCCACTTATGACAAGGAACTATTAGCAGTTGTACAAGCATTAAAACAATGGAAGCATTATTTAATGGGTTTAGAATTCATGATAAAGACCGACCAGCAAAGCATTAGACATCTACTTAGCCAACCCCAAATTTCTGACCGTCATATCAAATGGGCTTCCTTCATTCAAAGTTTTCATCCTATCATTCAATACCAACCTGGAAAAGAAAATGTAGTTGCTGATGCATTGAGTAGAAGACCTGCAATTCATAATATTTCTATCATATCTTTTGATTCTTTGATTGCTATGAAAGATACATATCACCAGGATATTACTTTTCATTCTGATTGGCAAAAATTAGTTCAAAATAATTTCATTCCTATTGATTCATTATCATATAATGATGGATTTATGTTTTTTGAAAAGAGACTGTGTGTTACTATTCCATTCCGATCTTTTTTTTTGAATGAAATTCATTGTCCCCCATATCAAGGTCATAGAGGTATCATTTCTACATTACGCATGTTAACTGAAGATTTTTATTGGTCGCATATGGATGCAGATGTATCTAATTTCGTTTCTCAATGTTTGATTTGTCAAAGAATAAAAAGACATCATGGTAAACAGTATGGATTATTAATGCCTTTGTCTATTCCATCTAAACCTTGGGAACATATATCTATGGATTTCATTACTGGTTTACCAAATACTAAATCTAACCATGACATGATTTGGACAATTGTAGATAGATTTAGTAAGCAAGCATATTTCATTGCATGTAAGAAAACTTTAACAGCATCACAAGCAGCACAGTTATTTTTGAAAACTGTTTTTACTAACCATGGATTGCCAAAAGTGATTATTTCAGATCGTGATTCTAGATTTTGTAATAATTTTTGGATTACACTGTTTGCAAATCTAGGCACAAAGATTGATTTCTCATCTGCATTTCATCCAGAAACAAATGGACAAACAGAAGCTACCAATAGTACCATTCTAGATCTTTTACGTGCATATACTATCTCTAAACCTCAGACATGGGATACTCATTTGCATTTATTACAGTTTGCATATAACAATACACCGCACACATCTACAAAGAAAGCACCTTTTGAAGTTATTTATGGATATAGATTATCTACACCTGTTGCATCTTTGTCTAATAGAATTCAGACTGCTGATGATATTGCTGTTATGCATAATAGTATTTTTGATGAGGTTAAGGATATGATTGCTAAAGCCCAACAATCATATACCAAACAAGCCAACAAGAAAAGACAAGCCATGAATTTCAAAGTTGATGATTATGTTTGGCTTAGAATAGAAAAGCGTAGACTGCAAAGTGTAGATAGACATCCAGTTGTCAAATTAGCTCCTACATTCTATGGACCATTTAGAATCATTCATAAGATTAATGATAATGCATTCAAGTTAGAATTGCCATCTCACTGGAAAATTCATAATACATTTCATATTAGTTTATTGAGACCATTTAGAGGCCAATTACCTATCCACCCTGTCTATGAAAACCCACCTTTATTAGAAGAAGAGACTGAAATACTTGAACCAGAAGCCATCATAGACACTGACTACATGACCACTAGAACTGGTCGAAGGTATTCTAGATATCTAGTGAAATTTAAGAACCATCCTGTAGAGGAAGCACAATGGATGCACGCTAGAGACTTAAATGCTTTCCCCACTCTGTTAGCTCCACATTGAGCTAATAGCAATTGAGGTCAATTGCTATCCCACCCCGGGGGTATGATGCCAGGAGGCATATTCCACGGTGGATTCCGTGCCACGGTGGATTCCGTGAGGTTTTACGGTGGATTCCGTAAACTTTGATGACCGGGGCTCATACACAAAGTGGATTCTTTGTGCGAGAAGTTGATGGGGACGCCTGTCCTTTTCGGGCGTTTCATTAATTTAGTGTGTACATGGGTGATTCCATAGCGGGTGATTCCGCAAAATGCATATTAAATTAATAAACGTTTATGAGTTTAGAGTGCGCACTCGTAATAAATTAAGGTTAGGATTTATTTCTAACCAGTTGATTTATTTATGTAGCTGAAGACTGCTAGATATTCACTTTTGTCGGTTTAATTGTATTATTTTACTAACGATTGTGAATGCTTCAGTTGATGTGTAGAGATAGCAGCAGTGGCGGAGGAAAGCATTGGAGTTTAGCGAGTATTCGACCTTTGGACTATATTTTGATAGGCGCCACGCCTATATTTTGTTATGTCTATTGAGACATTGATTATTGATTATTATTTTGTATGCGCCTATGCGCACGGATATGTTATTTCTATTTGGATATTGAGATTGGGCGTGCCAGACTCTATGGGCACCGTCCATTAGCTTTATTTTTCTATTTTTATAGAAAGCAAACTCAAAAGCTAAAAGCTTGTCATATTTTTGTAAATTGGGCTATTATTGAGCATGAAGATTGAAATATACATAAAATACATGCTTTGTGGAGCGCTCACACAAGGCATGGGGGAGATTGAACCCAATTTATCTCTTGCCTCTTGTCGTGCATGCTTTTACATGGGTTTTTGTGCAAAAAGGTAGAGTTCATTGTTCTTGGGGACCTTCAGGGATTCACTACGTGAGCTATCTGCGACCGATCTGCGCACCAAATTTCCACTAGGAAAACCATGATTCAGGTTGGTCCTAAGTGGGAATGGCCGGAATGCTTCCGCTTCGTGGCAGACTCGGGAAGACCTAGATCGCAAAACGTGTGATATTCCGTGGAAGTGCTGGGCGGCGCTTTCTGGACTGTCTTCCTGATGGGCTGCTAAGACATGTCCTACGAGCGAACAGGTGGACACATTACAGTTGGTATCAAGCGAACCAACGAGGAATTAATATTTACAAGGAAACTTAATAAGGATAAGTAAAGCAAATGTTGCTGTTAAGAACATTTCCTTACTTATCTTTCGATGCTAACTTGCAAAGTCACAAAGCATGGAACAGATTCTTGGTATTCCAGGTTATGTTTATGATTGCAATGCACGCCTCGGATTATCGACGGAGGATCGATATGATGAATATCCTAGACTGCATCTACAATCCTTCACCCCTGTACGTGGAACGGAGATGGACGGGTGATTCAGGAATTTATTATATAGCTGCCCACCGATTTGCGTACCTTCGAACCAACCTAAAGAGAATCAAGTGGTTGGAGGACCTGAAGATCGTGAAGTTGTTCATCTCTGTTGAGGCTCACGCAAACGCAACCCTACATGTTGGAGGTTGGAAGGTCAAGTAGAACACGTATGTATACGAGAAAGTGACCCGAATAATCCCTGCTGACAGAATCAAGGTGTTAGGATGTTACGAGAAGAACGGACCAAAGGAAAGGATATCCTAATCTTCCAATGACATATCGATTCCTGAAAATCCATGACCCCAATCCATACTATTACTCAGTTCCCGTAGCTCAATGTAACACAATCTTATTCTCCACAAATTAATGTATTAGCTTGCTCTACCATCCCAAAAAAAGAATAATTGTACTCGAAAGGGCTATGCCCATATGAATGAAATAAGACTTCTTTTTATCAATGATTGTCTTGACTGTGAATATTTATAAAGAAGTAAAGTGATTTGGTCACTTGGCTAAAGAAGTGGACATGTAATGTAATGTCGAATTCCTACTAGGAGAAAAGTCAACTACGGTCAGATTTAGGATTATGAACCTAGGTATCTATGAGTGTTTGCTCGGAATGGATTGGCTTAAACCTAATGATGCCCACATTCACTATGGGAAGGGCCAATTTTCCTTTCAAAATTCTAAAGGGGAATTGGTCACAACTCAAGGAGAGGCTGGAAAGCCGAAAATTCAATTGGCCAAAGCATCTTGGATAATAAAGGGAGTTAGAAAGGGACTACATGTCTACTTGATTAAGCTAAATAAGCTAGATCAGAATCAAGAGTCTAGTGAAGAACCTTCATGTCTAAAGGAGTACACAGATGTATTTTCTGAAGAGCTGACAGAACTTCCGTCTCAAAGGGAAGTTGATCATGAAATCAAGCTAGTGCCAGGAGCTGCACCAATTGCAAAGAGGCCATATAGAATTCCAAAAGCAATTGAGTTGAAGGAGCAATTCAAGCAACTGTTAGACCAAGGCTACATCTGTCCTAGCTGTTCGCCATGGGGAGCTCCAGTACTATTTCAGAAGAAGAAGGATGGAACGCTTCGGCTGTGTATTGATTACAGAGGATTGAATCAATCAACCATTAAGAACAAATATCCTATTCCAAGAATAGATGAACTTCTTGATCGTCTTCAAGGTGCGAAGATTTTCTCCAAGATTGATCTCAGTTTTGGATACTATCAGATAAGGATCAAGGAAGAAGATATCCCAAAGACGACATTCAACACAAGATATGGGCACTTTGAGTTCCTGGTCATGTCATTCGGGCTGACGAATGCACCTGCCACCTTCAATAGGTTAATGTAGGATATCTTTAGACCATATCTTGATGACTTTGTACTCATCTTCTTTGACGATACCTTAGTCTCCTCCAAACAGGAAGAAGATCATGAACCCCAGCTTCGCATTGTCCTTGAGACAATGAGGGCACACAAGCTTTATGCCAAGAAAAAGAAGTGTGCATTCTTCAAATGACAGATTGAATATCTGGGATTCATTGTTTCAGCTGAAGGAGTTCTAGTAGACCCGGCCAAGGTCAGAGACGTTCTGGAGTGGCCAACACCAACAACTGTCAAAGAAATACATAGTTTTCTTGGATTGACAGGATGGTATAGGGTCTTTATAAAAATCTATGCCTTGATTACAGCGCCTCTGATGGATCTACTGAAAAAGCAAGCATCAATTGTATGGTCAATTGTTGAACAATCTAGCTTTGATAAACTAAAGAAAAGTTTGGTATCAACACCTATCCTGAAACTTTTGGACCTTAGTAAGGATTTTGAAGTAATAACTCATGCTAGCACACTTGCCTTTGGATGTGTGCTTATGCAAGAAGGTCATCCTGTAGCATACTCTTCAAGGAAACTGAGAAGCCATGAGAGGAATTATGCTACCCACGATCTAGAGCTGTTAGCTATCATCCATGCTCTCAAGCTTTGGAGACACTATTTAATGGGTAACAAGTTTACCCTAGTGACGGATCATAAAAGTCTCAAGTGGATCTTTACCTAGAATGAGCTCAACATGAGGCAACGTTGATGGATTGAAGTGCTGGAGGAATATGATTTTGAAATCAAATACCGGCCTAGAAAGGAGAATGTAGTTGCCAATGCACTTAGTTGCAAGTCATTTCTAAATTTTCTAATTTTGAAAGATCCATCAACTGCTAGATCTCTAGCCACAAACGTATCCAAGCCAAACAACCCAATACTTGAGCTAGCTAGAGAAGAGGCATGCCATGATCCAACCTATCAGAAGATGCCAAGGGAGATCCCCATCAAGGATCAAGACCCGAAGGTACAAGCTAAGTATTTAGAATTCTCTATCAATAGTGGACTTGTCTACTATAGAACGAAATTATGTATACCGGCAAGCTAGTCACTGAAGCAAAAGATACTTTGGGAAGCTCATGACTCCCCTTTCTCAGGACATCCTAGCTATGGCAAGACCCTCAATGCAGTCAGAAAGATCTATTATTGGGAGAGGCTTAAAGGTGACGTTCTCAAATATGTCACCGAATGTTTATCTTGTCAACGCATTAAGGCTAAACATGTCAAAATGCCAGGGAAGTTGCAACCACTTGACATTCCCCAAATGAAATGGGAATTCATCAATATGAATTTTGTTGTTGGCCTGCCCCAAGTTCAAGGAGGATACAACTCCATTATGGTTGTGGTTGATATGCTCACTAAGGTTGCACATCTTATTCCTGTTAAGACAAACTATAAAGCCTCAGACATCGCAAGGTTATTTATCCAGGAGAAATTCAAACTGCATGGGTTGCCCAGAAGAATCATTAGTGATTGTGACTCTCTCTTCACATCGCATTTCTGGAGGGCTATCTTTGAAGCCATTGGGACTCAAATTTGTTTTAGTACATCTTACCATCCCCAAACCGATGGTCAAACGGAGCGCGTCAACCAAGTCATTGAGGACATGCTAAGGGCACACTACTGTCGTGAACCAAAAAGGTGGATTCAATATCTGCCACACTGGTTGAGTTTGCCTACAATGCTTCCTACCAACAGATGACCCCTTTTCAAGCATTGTATGGACATGATTGTTGAATTCCTTTAAACTTTTTAGATCCAACCCTAAGGGTTGAAGCTTCAAAGAAAATGCTGGAAGATATGGATGACCAAATGAAGTCAATAAGACAGGACATCCAAGCCGCCAAGGATAGACAGAAGGCATACGCAGATTTGAAACGTCAAGATAGATCCTTCACTGAAGGAGATATGGTCTTCATTCGCGTACACCCAAAGAAGAGTTCCCTATCCTTGGGATAATGCAAGAAGCTAAGTCCAAGGTATTGTGGACCCTACAAGATCCTCAAGTGCCTAGGACCTAACTCTTACAGACTTCAACTCCCGAGAACCTAAAAGTTCATAATGTATTCCATATCACTCTACTGAAAAAGTATGTACCTAACCCTAGTCATGTGCTTGATGACCAACAAGTTGTAATGCCTAGCCAAGGAGTCCTTGAGCTACGACCTGACAAGATCTTAGCTGTTAGAGAGAGGCATTTGAGATCCAAAACCTTGAGAGAATATCTCGTCCAGTGGAAAGATTATCCCAAAGAGGATGCCACTTGGATGGATGAAAGTACTCTCAACCAACAATACCCCTAGTTCTTCTCGAGATGAGGACATCTCGATTCCTCAAAGGGGGAGAGAATGTAATATTTCCACGCGAAATATTAAAGAACTTTGATCACTACACGCCCCGCGCAAAAGCTGTGCTAAGTCATCTCCCGCAATGGAATAATAATAGTGACAAAGTCCTTACCCCGCACGCGCAATAATGAACCCCATCCACGTTGTGTAAATAAGGCCGAGGTTAAAACCCGCAAGCCGCACTGGAAACACCCCTTACGTAAAGGCAAATGGATAAATGATTAAAGTAGTGCAATTCTTTTTTAAAATTTACCCCCTCCCCTCAGTTGATGCATGGCAAGGGAGAGGGAGTGGAGCTAAGTGGAGAGAGGGAGGAGTGTGGTGTGGGGATCCATGAGGGAGGGAAGGCATGAAAGCCCTCCACGTGTGTGGATCTCCCCCCCCTTTCACACTATAAAACCTCCCCCTTGGAGCTTGGGGAGGAGGCAGGAGGTGAGAGAAGAGAGAAGGGAGGCAGTCGTGCACTTCCGCCATCACCGTTGCCACGGCAGGGAGCTGCCGCCATTTCGACACCTACTGCCGCCACGCTAATTCACTGCCACCTCATCATCATCACCATCATCCTAATCGTCATCCTCATCACCTCCCTCTTAGATATTCTCTCTCCACATAGCTCTGTTCAGAAGCATAGAAGCTTCTTAATCAAGGCTTCTATAAGCCTTGTTCACCTCACCATTGCGGGTTAGCCTAAAATCATATTCTGTAAGGGCCGTGTCCCGCGCAGAATAGAAGATCCAGGGCAAAAAGGGATTCGATACGCGAAAGAGCCAAAGAAGAATTGTTGAACCGGAATTCAACTCGTCAATGGCTCCCAAGAAAATGGCGAGAGGCGCTCATGCGGGAGTTTCTACCCTGAGCATACGCGTGGATATCCCCAAGAGTCCTGAAGCCCAGGTTCTAAAAACAATAATTCCGCATTAAAGCAATGCATTAGGCACGTTTAATGTTCATGGGAAGAATGCATTTACGCATGTCTCTATTTCACGTAGTCAAGTTAAAATACATTTGGGGAATTTATCTCCTTGGACGATTTACAAGAATTAGTGCATGTCGTGCATTTGGGTTTGCTTGCATTTCCAAGCTGCAAATCCAAATCGCATATTGCATAGGTTAAAAGGATGAATTTTTTTTTAAATGCATCCTTGTCTCCCTTGCAAGAAAGAACAAGCACTTAATGCATTTAGGCAATGATTTCCTAGATATGATTCGTAGGAAATAATCATTAACATCCGTTGGAATATTGTCCAAAGAATTGCATTGTGTCAAAAGAAAACCATGGCCTTGCCTGTTGCATGCGAAGATGCGTGCATTTTAAGACGGATTAAGTTCCGTAGAATGAATTAAGTCAACATTGGTTTTATGACATTTGTCATGCATGAACTTCATTTATCAAAGTTGTATCTAGAAAAGGTTGCATGTCATATTAAAGCCTAAAATTCAATTGCATTGAACGATAGGTTTGTAGGCAAAGCTCTTGATGTAGATCTATGTAGGTTTTATGCAAGTTATCCCCCCAAATTGTCAATCATTCTGATTTCAGCAAGGAAAAGAAATGGTCTTTGCAAACCTTATAGTTGCATAGAAGTAAAATTCTATGATTCGCATACTTGCATGGGATGTTGCATCTTGAATTTGTTTGCATCTCCTAGGAAAATTATTTGCATCTCTTTTAAGCTAAGATCACTCTTGTCGCAAGACAATTAGATCATTTTGGGCAGATCACTTGTAATGGTTTATCCCTCAAGGGATTCGTGAAAGCCTAACGAGTTGGTATGATGAACACTTCAAAGTGCTAGGTAGGGTTTAGTACGTAAAAATTCTGCTTAGTATCGCACTTGGAATGCCAAGTCAAGACTTTTGATCCCAAAGATCCTACCCACGTTCACGGAACGTTAGGGTTAGCTAAACACCCATGCAACAATGATCTAGGGATTTACCTAAGGATCGGTCGACCTAATACTAAAACTCCACTTGAGTTTAGAAACCCTAGGTTCAAACGTTGTCGGCCTAGTATAGTCAGGGTTGGGTTGGGTCAAGAGGACTCCCAAACCCTACGTCTTGGCCAAACATATTTCTTGACCAAGAAACACCATTTGATGGGAGAAATGATCCCACAAGTTAAGTGCGACACTTGTGCACAAGTTGCAATGTCGCATGGCTTTGTGTTTGAATCACAAGATAGATTTGCCACTCCTTGGAATAAGGTTGGCAGGCTCTAGCGCAAGGCGAACTTGCAAGAGGATGAGTAGTCATCCTGTTAGATCACCCTTCCTTGGGCTGATTTGCCAAGATAAGGAAGTTATGTATTGCCTAGCAAGAAGATTGACTAATCAAGTTAGGGCAAGGAAGTTGCCCAGGATTTACTGACTTAGTTTAAGAAACCTAAGGTGTTGGTTAATTTGGGTTAACAGGGTATAACTCTAACCCAAGGATACAAGGGTACACAAACAACGAAACCTTTTGGGATCTTGCCAAGTCGCAATTGATCCCGGATCGAATACTGGATGCGTTCGGAGAGAAGGATTCACACCTTAGCTGTTGGCCAAATAAACGACCACTAGATTGATTGTGTTTGTACAGTTTAGGAGCACTGTTTGTATTGTTTTGCTCAAAGATCTAAAGATGGAAAAATAATTAATGCTTCAGGTTGAAGGCCTGTAGGGAGAGGCAGCATCAATTACCCCCGACTGTCTGCCTCACCCTAACCACAGGGGTTGTTAGCTGCGCCAGGAATGTGGACCGAACTCGCCGCAAGAGGTCTCTCCATTGGGCGCTACTTGGAGTAGGAGGACGCTTGGGTGCCAGAGGGGGCTCTGGCTGTAAATCCCTTGCCTTTTGGGTCCTGCACAAGAGGCCGACGTGACTCGGGATTGGATCTCGAGGCCCGTATACTAGTCTACTGGCGGAAACTTGGATTAGTAATCCCTGAGGATTGCTGGATTGCCTTCGGGCAGATTATGGATTGCCTTCGAGCGGATTATGGATAGCCTTCGAGCTAGATTATATGATGTATTCCAAAGATAATTAAGATCAATTGTTGAAAATGAACTTTCTTGACACTATTTTTCTATGTGAGTGCTAAGATTATGTGAAGGAACCGGTGACTAATTGGCTAATTAAGGAAGCAGTTTTATGCGTGTCCAACTAAATGTGGTAGGTAATTAGATAACTAAAGCAAACCTGAGGAAAGTGCGGTGGATGTGGCCATGGGTCCATCCTACGGATGGGTGGTCTCAGTTGGCCCGGAACTTTTCTCGAAGGAAATTGACAACAAGGAACGTTGACGTGGAATCTAGGATACTAGAGTCCCGATTTATGCTATTTTAGGGGAACGGAATGGGACTATGCCTTATGGGCAGAGAGGTCGAGCTTTGCATCCCTCTCATTTCTCGTTCTCCTTGAACCAAGTGTAGCATGAATCCGCTTTGACCCTGACCTTTTTGCGTAAAGTAGTTCACCTGGGGTTCGATGCTAGTAGCTACCATTCTAGGAATTTGTCCACTAGAAAAACCCTGATTTAGATCAGTCCTAAGTGGGAACGGCCGGAATGCTTCCGCTTTGTGGCAGACTCGGGAAGACCTAGATTGCAAACCCCGTGACATTCCGTGGGAGTGCTGGGCGATGCTTTCTGGACTCTCTTCCTGATAGGCTACCAAGACGTGTCCTACGAGCGAACAGATGGACACGTTACAGGAGTGAATCACTAAAACAATCTTCATATTGTTTAACAAGATCATATCTAGCTTGATCAATTAAAGAGAGGGGTTCCTTTAAAGTTTGAGACTAAGAAGCATTAGTTGGTATTGTGTGTTCATTAGAGGTACCAAGTGCCCTTGAATCATTAGTTACTTTTGACTCTCTCACAAAAATCATGTATGCAGAAATAACTTTCTTCATTTCTTTAGAATGCTAACATGACCAACCATTGGCGCAGGTCAATCTCTGGCATCAACAATGCATACTATGTTCCGACCCTTGAATTGAAATGCAATGGGTCTTCTGAACAAAATTGGGAAGAGGTCTAATCTTATAATGCCAAGGCATGCCTAATATAACATCATAGTTACCTATGGGTGCAAGTAGAAAAGATTCTTGGTCGTCGTAATCCCCGATTCTAAGATTCAACTTCCCTTGAATAGGAGTAGAATTGGTTGTAAGTCCTTCAAATGCTAAACCTGATCCAATTGGTATTCCCAATCGATCCGATGGAATTTGTAGCCTTTCAACAGTATCTACTGACACAAAATTATCTATGGACCCTGGATCAAAGAGTATCAAAACTCGTTGATTGTTGAGTGTCCCCCAACCCTTTAAGAGTTGTATTTTCTTCTCATTTGAAAGAGTGTTAGCTTGTACATCCAGAAAAAAATTTGAGGATGGCTGAGAAGGATATTTAACCACATTTACTTCCTTCCTTTTGTGAGGACAATCAGGCTTCATATGCCCTAACTCCCCACAAAGAAAGCACCTTCCTTCCTCTTTTTACTTTTGTATCTCAGAGGATGAGAGATACTTGCGCTTCTTTTGGTTACCCTCTGGCTTTGAATATTGGTCATGGGTAAAGGTAGGTCTTCTTCGATTAGTCATGTCTCTTGGTTGATCATAGTGCTACTCTTACCTAGCTCTATAAGAACTCATCTCCAACTTTTGAGATGTACTTAGTGTATGCAAACTTTTAGCTATGATGTCAGACTCCATCATGCAAGATAAGGTTTCATGTGGATACACCTTCATGGTTCTGTGTAAATGAGGGAGTAGGCCAGCTTCAAACTTCCTTTTCTTCTCTTTATCGCTGATCTCCATGAAAGGAGTAACCTTGAGAAGAGTAGACCAAAACTTGTCCACATAACTAGTGACCTTTTCATGCTCTTTCTGTTCTAGCCAATCCCACTCATTCTTGAGATCTTTCTCAAAATCAAGATGCAAGAACACAGCATAAAACTTCTTCTTGAAATTTTTCCAAGTCATAGGTTTCCTTCCCTCCAAAATGAGAGTCAACCACCAATTGCTAGCATTGTCTTTCAAGTGCATGCCTAAATGCCTTAGCTTGGACTTTTATGAGAAATTACCATTAGAAAAAGCAACTTTAAATTACCTGACAAAGGCTAATGCCTTAGCACGATCTCTCTTACTGGAGTAAGAGTCAAACTTTATGTCCTTATCCCTTGACTTGAAAGTCTTAGTCTTCATAAGCTTGCTCCTCTTATGGTCCCTCTTTGTCCATTTGCAGATTGCACAAGACTTAGAACTAAGAGAGTAGAAACTAGAAGATGATGAGGAGGAGGAGGAACTTGAGTAATTAGGGGAGTAGTTGGTTGCTGAGGGAGATGAATCCCTCCTTAACTGCCTCACTTGAGGTGAGGTCTTTTTACTCTTCTTGACCCAAGAATCCTTCTTCCTTCTAGGAAGCTTCTCGGCAATTGGATGCTTTGCATCTTCACCATTAATTGGTGCAATGGTGTTTCCTCCAGTATCACCATCTTTTGGAGGTTTTCTTCCTTCATAAGTAGCTTTTTCCCTTGCCCTTAAGCTATCAATCAATTGACATACTTCGGGAATCTCCAACAAGCTACAATACTCTTTCAATCAAGCTTGTAATCTCCTACACAATATGTGTAGGGCTCTCCTCTTGGCACTTGATTTCAGCAAAGCTTTTGCAACACTTGCACCTTCTCTTCTCCTCTTGGGACTTGATTTCGGCAAACCTTGCACCTTCTTTTCTCCTCTTGGAACTTGATCTCAACAGAGCTTCCACAACACTTGATTTCAGCAGGGCTTTCATAGCACTTGCACCTTCACTTCTCCTCTTGGATACATGCCAAGTGACGCTTCCTTCACCTCTCCCTTACACCCAAGGAGAGCCTCCTCTTTTATAGGCTTTCAAGAGCTTCTCTTCTTGCAAAGAGAATTGAGTTGATCTTCATGCAAGATGTGGTTGTTCCACTCTGTAGCACTAATTTCGAGATATCTCTTTGTGCATTGTTTGGATGAAAGAACATCCAGCACAAAAGTTGTAGATCTCGTTGTTTCGGATAAACCTCGTAGCCCGTTTTTAGAGATCGTTTTTCTATTGCAAGATATTTTAAAAATAATTTTCCAAAAAACAACTTTTTAAACTGCACTCTTAACTTGTGGTCCATGCAACGACCTTGAGTCATAGATGATTAGATTTCATTAGATTGCCTTGGGCCTCAACCTTAAGATTGAATTCCACACAAAAGCTTGTGTCATTTTAGACCTTAGAAATAGAAAATCACTTCTCTCCACTTCTAAAGGATCACGTCCATTGTCTTTCTTTGTGAAAGAACTCCCTCTCTTGTCTTTCTTAATGAAAGAACTCCCTCTCTTGTCTTTCTTAATGAAAGAAAAGACCTTAAACCTTGACTTGTAGGGGAGAGGATAACCCCAAATGAATGCAATGCTCATTACACACAAGTAAACATTCCCAGGCATCCCTAGATGTACACATAAATACATATACACAATGCTAATGCACTTCCTCTTCTTAGAACTCAATCCATCTTCATTTATGTGTAACTCCTTGGTTCCTGTGTACACTCTTACACTTGGCAAACACTTCTTTCCCCCTTCACAATGTGTACTGCCTGTATCAGATATCCCTGTCCTAGTGCTCTGATCACCCCATTAAGTGATGCACTAGGAATACCGGTCTCTAAATGGTCTCATGGCCATGCTAGATCATCATTAAAACAAAGAAAAGTGAGTCATTAATTTATTGACATTAATTTATTAAATAGAGAATGTGTAATAAGCAATCAATTTAGTGACAACTGCCAAAGACTAAAAGAAAGTACAAAAATTAGGATGTTATCACCGAAAATTTTGACAAAAAATATGCCATCACCAAAATTTGTCAAAACACTTAAATGACCTTAAAAACATTTCCAAACACTATCTACACACATTTTAGATATGACAAGGTATATTACATTCTCCCCTTCTCCCAAAAAGTCTATCCTCAGAGTTTGAAAGATGGATATTCTTATTGCAAACTATCTTAATGAACCCAAGTTGCTTCCTCTCTAGGATTTGTATCCCATTTCACTAACACCTCCACAATATCTCTACCTATAAGATGTCTCACTTTACGTTCTAATATTAATTTTGGTTTAACCTTCAATGTTCCATCTTCTTGCAATCTAAACTTGTCCTACAAAAGATGATCAGAGTTAGAAACATACTTTTTCAATAAATTCACATGAAAAAGAGGATGAACCTTGACATGAGATGGCAATTCGAGTTTATTTACAAGTGAATCAATCTTTTTTAAACTTTTGAATGAGCCTACAAAACATGGAGATAACCTTCTATCTTTCCCAAGAAACAAGTTAGTTTGATGGGGTTCAACTCTCAAGAAAACTATAACACTCTCACTACACTCTATATATCCCAATAAACAAGTTAGTTTGATGGGGTTCAAATCTCAAGAAAACTATATCACTCTCACTAAAATCTAGTGGTCTCCTTTTCTTATCATAATATTTATCTTGCCTTAGTTGTGCCTCTTTAATATGTTTCTTCGTTCTTTTTAATTCCTCATCCATTGATTCAAGCATTGTTTTGAAATTTTCGCTCCATTTAAAGCATTGGAAAAATGAAGAGGAGCCCACATTTATAACCATACATTGCCTCAAATGGAGTCATTTTAATCGATGCATGCCGTGAAGTATTGTATGCAAATTAATTAAGGCCAAATAGTCAGTTCAGTTGTTTTGTTTTTCATTTATATACATTCTTAGCATGTCTTCTAAAACTTGGTACACTCTCACTATCTCTCCATCAGTCTATAGATGAAATGCAATAATCATCTATAATTCAGTTTGAATGGCTTTAAACATGGATTTCTAAAAGCTAGATAAAATTTTTGAATCTTTATCAGACACAATACTTTCGAGCATACCATGCAAACAAAATATTTCTTTCACAAATAATTTATCTACATTTAAAGTTGTGTGAGTCTTTTTCATGGGAAAGAAATGTGCCATTTTTATGAGTATATCCACTACCACAAAGATAGTGTCATTGAGAGGTTCACCCATACCATTCCTTCATGTTTCCATGTCTTACATAATTTACCTCCTTTTTTACCTGCACAAGCATTCAAAACTTGACATGAAAGGTTATAGGCTTTAGAAAATAAAAAGAAAAAACATCTTTTTAAATCCTAAGGGTGTCAAAAGTTTGAGTTTTATTGGCTATCCAAACCAACAAGCTTCAACCAATGCTCTCTATAAGTTTTCAAGAAACAAACATTCCAATGCAAGTTAGGTGTGTTTAGGATTTTCCAAAAAAATCATCTCAATGTTACGATATTTGATACAAGTATCGGTATCTATAGCACCAACATGTAATATGTTCTCTTCATCTTATTATGAGGACAAACATGGAATATATCTCCCCTCATAGTAAGGTGAACAGTTGCAAATGGATGTTCATGTCCCATTGTAGTAGAATGACCTCCATGGCTATAATAGAGAGGTGATGGTGTATGAGAGGGATCTAAATGTGTAGAAACAAAGAGGCTAAATTTCAATATACTTTTCTAAATACTAGTTTTAATACACTTACAATATTCTCATCACATTGTGTCTTCTAGCATTAGTACTAATAGGACATACAAGTATAATTAATACAAAACTAACATACTATATTATTTCTTCTTGTATGAGTACAAATAACAAGTAATCCATGGTCCCTCAAAATAAGAGACTTACAAGATTCAATGAAGAGTTAGGGGCCTTCTTCGAACAAGAGATGCGGCTAGAGAGTCATTTCCACAATAGAGAGTATATTACTTATCGCTATGAGAGTGGATTTTAGAGCCAATTTTTGAAGCGGAAAAGAGCTCAAAGGCCATAAAAGACCAAGTTTTCATGCAAAATGAAACAGTTGCAGATCGATGAGCTAGAATTTTCCTAGATGGAGTTCTATGCTAGGAACCCAATGCAAGTCTCCGTTCATCGATGGGAGTTTGCTTGACCCCCCATTTGATCCGCGCAAGGTTTCACGTTGTTATGAAGCAGCTTTATGATCCAAAAGCCAAAAAGTGCACCATGGTGGCCAACTTTATAGATTTTGACATCACAAAGCTAGCCGTTCAGACGAATCCGAGCTCGTTTGCTTCTCCGAAATTGAAAAAACCACTTGGTACAAAGTGTGAACATGTAAAAGATGATCTAGTTTTTTTTAAAGTCAAACTAAAGCTTAAGAACCAAAAGGCACATCTTTTCAAAATTTGGTGAGGGGGGCATTGTTTTTTTCAGCACCATTTTTTTTCGATATCTCCCTAAATATTTAAAAAATCATTTTTTTATCAAGCAATCATGAGAGGAATGCTCTTGGCCGTAGGCTCCACCATTTTCTCGCCCTTCATCACCATAGAGATCAACAAAAATGATGCATTTGATGGGCTAAGATGGATGTTTTTGGTCAAACGATGATGCATGAGTGGAAAGAGACGTAAATTGAAGGTGGAAGGATTGTCAGTGCCATGCATGGAAGAGCATCAGCGAGCCTCGAACATCAAGAAATGTGCGTCATAATGAGCGATTTTATGATAAAAATGTAGATTTTATCGGTTTATGATCAATTATTGTTTGAAATGGTTAGTAATGATTATATTTGATTGCCCATACTTTGATTGATTAGTCATATTGAAAGAATTTAAAAAATTCAGTTGTATAATAATTTTACCCAAAATACACAAAACTCGTGACTAGGCAGCTTAAGGAAAAATATGCGGTTTTTAAGGTTTTTGGTGTGCATTTGGCGTTCCTATGGAATGAAACTAGTTTAAAAAATCATTTTTCATAAGAGTGATATGTCTAAACTAGAAAATTATTAATTATCTATCATTATCTATAAATAAACAAAAAAATAAAAAATTGAGAAATTTTAGATTTTTCGCATGATAAAAATAAGAAAAAATAAGATTTATGTGTGTGATCATATGATAGAGTTGAAGCATGAGATTTAGCCTCTGTTCAGCCCTATCTCTTTGTTAGAGTGAGTTTTTATCACTTTCAATAAAGTAAAATACACAAAAAACCATGCCTTACACCTATCAATGCATGCAAAATTTTAAATGCTAGGGGGTAGGGGGTTTTTGAGTGGTTAAAGTACATTCAATATCGATGTTTCATGGTGCATAAAATATAGAGTTCACGGTTGTTTAAAATTAAAAGGGACTAGTAGTAGGAGGAAGTTCCTAAGCAACGAAGCACTTTCGTAGAAACTAAAATCATGAAAAGAATTGTGTTTGCACTTTCATATTGATAATTTCCAATGAACATTTGTTTGAGCATGATGGTCATATTCACATTTGCATTGATGTACCACATAGTATTGTATCGTGGATGCATAGCACCTGTTTGTATGAGTGATGACCTGACATTGAGAGTGTGAGGTATCCTAGGTTGTAGGGCTAGATATTCAATTCCTTGGGAGTTATTTGGTGAGGTTTATCTATCATCTCTTGGATTGTTTATCAAAAGAGTGGACCTTGTTTCAAATGTGTTTTATGTTCACGGTGCATATTGGGGCCAATCCTCGAGGTGTAGGAGGGCCATAGTGGAGTCGCGATGATCTACTAAGGGGTGCTCCTTGTGTGTATGCTACATGTGTATAACACCAAGATGTTTAGGGATTCCCTTTGAGAATTGGAGAAAAAATAATTTGTTGGACTACAAAATTGAATAAATGCAAAGTCTTAGATGCTCCTCGCCGCAAGCCCCTGTGGGGTGGTTTTAGCTGAGTAATAGAGGCTCGACTAGTGCCTTAGAGCTAGTGTCGGGCCTATTTTAGGCCTCGACATGCTACAACAAGTTATTTTGTAATCCCAATCTTGTATCAAATTAAATTATTTATATTCATATATAATGTAACTTTCATATCATTTTGATTACACGTAAATAGATTTAGGGGGCAATATAGTCCAGGGTAGTGAGCGGTCACATATTGTGCTTGGGTCACATGAGGAGACGGCTTCATAGACACTTTTCTAAGTATATGCTTACAAGTTCTCATAGTATAGCGATACTAGCATACCCTTTTTTGAGTATTTTTTGTAGCGTTTAGATATTTTTTCAAGCTAAAATAATTTTTAAAGAACTTTTTAAATGTCGACTAATATAACTTAACTCTTATTAAGGTAGGATATTTGTGGGAGAGAAATCTATTCAAGGTGTCCTAGGAGAGAGGAGGAGCAAGGTAGGCAAATAGATAAGGGGCAAGCTCGCATTCATCCTCTTAAGAATCATCTCATCATTATCACACAAGACATAGTTATGTTGATGATGAGAGAAGCTATCCTTGAGGGGATTTTGCTAACATTGTATACGTATAGATTTCATTTAGATGATGTATATGTTGACATTGTATATATATAGATTTTATTCACATATTCACTATACTTTAGTTGTTCTTGTCTATTTGAGTTTATTTTATTCAAGCTTAATTTTAAAGTTATAAATAGATAAGTAGAACAAAATATACCAGGATGATCCCTACATCTATTTTTCTTTGATCATTGCTACTTTGCCTGAACCACCTTTGTTGTAGTATTCTATATCCATGTAAGCTATATATGGAGGTGACAATGTACAATGTGAACTTCTAGTTCATGTGTTTGTATGTGTATCACTAGCATAAGAGAGAGAGAGAGAGAGAGAGAGAGAGAGAGAGAGAGAGAGAGAGAGAGAGAGAGAGAGAGAGAGAGAGAGAGAGAGAGAGAGAGAGAGAGAGAGAGAGAGAGAGAGAGATTGGGAGATGAAGAGCTTGTTTTCTATGAATCTTTCATTGTTATTTTTTGAAAATTAGAGTGCCATGTATAAGTGTCGCCTGAATATTTCAGCATCTCTTATACGATGACTATTTTAAAAAATATACATGTATTTCTTAAGCAATGCAATACATGATGCTCATTAAGCGACATATAAAACATTGCTAAAAACGTCTCTAAGCAACGTAACCATAGCAATGCCCACATTGATGTTTTTGTATCCCTAATCAAGGTCGCTATTGCCATTCCCTCTTGTAGTGCTTCCAATAGGAAAGCAAAGTTCACTCTTGCACACTAAGACTAAGTTTACTCTTGTACTAGGAAATTTAAGTTCAATCTTGCACTAGGTAAGATTTACTATTGTATTAAGAATTCACACTTGTATTAAAAGATCACTCTAAGAGTTCAATATTTCACTAGGCAAAGTTCACTCTTATATTAAGAATTCACTCTTGCACTAAAGATCGCTCTTGTAGTTTACTTTTGCACTAGGAAAGTTCACTCTTTCACACTAGAGTTCACTCTTGCATTAGGAAACTTCATTCTTGTACTAGAATTTCACACTCTCATACTAGTACTTGCAAATTATACCCTAGTAGTCCTATACAAGGACCTTGCACTTCCACACTACTCCTATTTCCACACACTCCACACAAAACTCTCTACCCTCTACTCTCCACTTGTCCTGAAATCTCTGTGTTGGCCCTTATATTCCTATATCCCCTTGCTTAAGAAGCATCCTCCTTTTGCTAAGGGCATAAGCCTTTCACCTTAAGGACACAAGGTTCATGGAACATAAGCATAAACAAAAATTATACCCTAGCTTATTCCATTTGAAGGTATCCACCACCTAAAATCATTATCCTAGTACCAACCTTTTATCTACGCATAGGTTGCATCCCTTGCACTTTCATCCTTTTGAATTTTACTTGGGATTAGTTGGATATTTAATTTCAATTGTGAATGTTAGCACTCTTTTCAAGGAAACATTAGAACCCACACATTAATGGTATAGTTTCACCCTTAGAGCATCCAATCCATAGGAAGATCACTTTAAGACCTAGATTAGCCTTCACATCCCCTCTCATCACCATCTTTGGCACACGTCTATAAGTGAACTTTGTCCTAGGATATCATAACCAACACACCACCTTAGGGCTAGTCCACATGTAGTATTAGATAGCATGTCACACCTAGGATCAATTCCAATAGATGTTCCTCACTTATGTCTCTATACTTTACTCCCCATTTGTCTTGGAATTCTTGTATTGGTCCCTTTAATCATGTACCCCCTTGAAAAAGGATTATCTCCTTTTACTAAGGCCATGAGATTTTTTTCATTAATGGCACAAGCTTCTTGGAACATAAGCATAAGCCACAAGAATTATACCCTAGGCTCTTCTATCTTAAGGTATCCACCATCTACAATCAAGATTGCAATCCCAAACCATTTCTCTATGTACATGTTTCATCCCTTGCACTTTTATTCCTTTGGACTTGGGATTACTTGGACTTTAGTTTCAATTAAATATTTAGCACTATTTCAAGGCAAAATTAGAACCCACACATTGATAAATATAATTTCACATGTAGAGTATCCAATCCATAGAAAGATTCACTTTGAGAGCTAGATTGGCCTTCACATCCCTTTGATCACCACCTTTGGTACATAAGTGTATAAGTGAACTTTGTCCTAGGTTCCCACAACCAATACTCCACCTTAGGGAGAGTCTATATGTAGTCTTAGATGGGATGTTACACCTAGGAATGATTACAGTAGATGTTTGTCGCTTAGGTAATCACGTCCTTGACCCTACCACATTTTTATAATAGTTAGGTACAACATTTCTAATATAAATGAATAGAAACTAACTACCGTAATTCCTAGTGTTGAATGCTCAAATGACTTGGTTTTTTGGATGATTTTTGTTGTTTTTGAGGGCTAAATGGTTGATTTTCTATAGATTTTGAATGAATTTTAATTATTTTGGAAGTTTTTAAGAGTGTTTTGGATGAGTGTGATTATGTTTTGGAAGCTCATGATGTTTTTCAATAGAGATATGAGGCTCTGTGATGTTCTGGTATGTTTTGTTGAGGTTTGGATTGGTTTTGATAGCTTTTGTTTAGCTTCTATTTTGTTTTTTTTTTCCTTCTTTATGAAGCGTGGAGTAATGATTGATGAATTTTGAGGTTTTTTGAAAGCTCATTGAATGGTTTTTGATAGTATGGAATGATTTTATTATGCATTATGTGGTTTCTCATGCTTTCTGTTGATCTTCTGTAAACCCTCTATTAAGCTTTTTTAGAGCCTTTGTTCATGTTCTTGTTCCTATTCTGTTCTATATACCTCTGTAAGTGTCCTTTAGAATTGATGTGTGACTATGGAAAATTTTTCTAGCCTTGGAACGGAGAGTCACAAGTAGTCTATTTGTCACTAAATTGATTGCTTATTACGCATTCTCTATTTAATAAATTCATGTCAATAAAATAATGACTCACTTTTCTTTAAGTGTTGATGATGATCTAGCATGGCCATGAGACCATTTAGAGACCATTACTCCTAGTGCATCACTTAATGGGGTGATCAGAGCACTGTGACGGGGATATCTAGTACATGTAGTACAAGTTATGAAGGGGGAAAGAAGTGTCTACCAAGTGTAAGAGTGTACACAAGAATCAAGGAGTTACACATAAATGAAGATGGATTTAGTTCTAAGAAGAGGAAGTACATTAGCATTGTGTATATGCATTTATGTGTGCATCTAGGGATGCCTGGGAATATTTATTTGTGTGTAATGAGCATTGCATTCATTTGGGGTCATCCTCTCCCTTACAAGTCAAGGTTTAAGGTCTTTTCTTTCATTAAGAAAGACGAGAGAGAGAACTCTCTTACAAAGAAAGACGAGAGACGTGATCCTCTAGAAGTGACGAGAGAAATGATTTTCTCTTTCTAAGGTCTAAAATGACAAAAGCTTTTGTGTGGAATTCAATCTTAAGGTTGAGTCCTAAGGCAATCTAATGAACTCTCCTTATCTATGACTCAAGGTGGTTGCATGGACCACAAGTTAAGAGTATAGTTTAAAAAGATATTTTTTGGAAAATCCATTTTTGAAATATCTCACAATAGAAAAACAATCTCTAAAAACGGGCCGCAGGGTTATCTAAAACAGTGAGATCTACAAATTTCGTGTTGGACGTTTTTTTTAATCCATACAATGCACAAAGAGATATCTCAAAATTAGTATTGCAGAGTGGAACAACCACATCTTACATGAAGATCAACTCAACTCTCTCTCCAAGAAGAGAAGCTCTTGAAAGCCTATAAAAGAGGAGACTCTTCTTGAGTGTAAGGAAGAGGTGAAGGAAGCATCACTTTGCATGTATCCAACCAAGAGGAGAAGAGAAGGTGCAAGTGCTATGGAAGCCCTACTGAAATCAAGTGCTGCAGAAGCTCTGCTAAGATCAAGTTCCAAGAGGAGAAGAGAAGGTGCAAGTGCTACGGAAACTCTGCAGAAATCAAGTTCCAAGAAGAGAAGAGAAGGTGCAAGTGCTGCGGAAGCTCTACTGAAATCAAGCGCCAAGAGGGGAAGAGAAGGTGCAAGTGCTGCAGAAGCTCTGCTAAAATCAAGTTCCAAGAGGAGAAGAGAAGCTGGTGCAAGTACTACGGAAACTCTACGGAAATCAAGTTCCAAGAAGAGAAGAGAAGGTTCAAGTGATGCAGAAGCTCTGCTGAAATCAAGTTCCAAGAGGAGAAGAGAATGTGCAAGTGATGCGGAAACTCTGCTGAAATCAAGTTCCAAGAAGAGAAGAGAAGGTGCAAGTGCTGCGGAAGCTCTACTGAAATCAAGCGCCAAGAGGGGAGCCCTACACATATTGAGTAGGAGAGAAGGAGACTCAAGAAGGATCAAAAGGTGCCAACTTCCAAGTTGTGCAAGTGTTAGCCGGTTGTATACCGTGCAAGGAACCGTGATCTTTTTTCCAAGATCTACAAGTAAGAACTGGCTTATGTGCAACGGAGGAGCTTGCTCCTTGTCAATGATATAACTCCACAATGGGGGGGGGACTGGCCCATCTTCCAGTCCCTAGTGTGTTTTCAATTTCTCTACCTCTCTCTCTACATCTTTCTTTTCTATCATCTATCCTCCCTCTGTGCCAACATAATATTTGCCATATATATTTTAACTATATAAGAAAGTCGAGCGTGTATCTCGGATTCTATAGCAATGATATCAGAGCAGGTCTCTTTTCTTTTCTCAAAGTAAAGGCAATCCTTGCAAGAAGAGTGTAAAGATGGAAATTGATGAAGCACCTACAAGTGAGCAATTACAGGCTCGATTGACAGAGTATCGTAGCTTGTTGGAGATTCTCGAAGTATGCCAATTGATTGACAACTTAAGGGCAAGGGAAGAAGCTACTTATGAAGGACCGAATCCTCCAAAAGATGGTGATACTGGAGGAAACACCATTGCACCAATTGATGGTGAAGATGCAAAGCATCCAATTACTAAGAAGCTTCCTAGAAGGAAGAAGGATTCTTGTGTCAAGAAGAGTAAATAGACCTCACCTCGAGTGAGGCAGATAAGGAGGGAGTCATCTCCCTCAGCAACTAGCTCTACTCCCCTGATTACTCAAGTTCATTCTCCTCATCATCATCTTCTAGTTTCTACTCTCTTGGTTGTAAGTCTCGTGCAATCCACAAACGGACAAAGAGGGACCATAAGAGGAGCACGCTTAAGAAGACTAAGACTTTCAAGTCCGGGGATAAGGACATAAAGTTTGACTCTTACTGTGGTAAGACAGATCCTGCTAAGGTGTTAGCCTTTGTTAGGCAATTTGAAGTTGCTTTTTTTAATGTTAATTTCTCAGAAAAGTCCAAGCTAAGGCATGTAGACATGCACTTGAAAGACACCGCTAGCAATTGGTAGTTGACTCTCATTTTGGAGGGAAGCAAACCTACGACTTTGGAAAAGTTCAAGAAGAAATTTTATGCTTAGTTCTTGCCTCCTAATTTTGAGAATGATGTCAAGAAGGAGTGAGATTGGCTAAGCCAAAAAGAGCATGAAAAGGTCACTAGTTATGTGGACAAGTTTTGGTCTACTCTTCTCAAGGTTACTCCTTTCATGGAGATCAGCGAGATGAAGAGAAGAAAAAGAAGTTTGAAGCTGGCCTACTCCCTCATTTACATAGAACCATGAAGGTGTATCCACATGAAACCTTATCTTGCATGATGGAGTCTACCATCATAGCTGAAAGTTTTCATACACCCGGTACATCTCAAAAGTTGGAGATGAGTTCTTATAGAGCTAGACAAGAGCAGCTCTATGATCAACCAAGAGATAGAACTGATAAAAAAAGACCTACCTTTACCCATGACCAATATTCAAAGCTAGAGGGTAACAAGAAGAAGTGCAAGTATCTCTCACCCTCTGAGATACAAAAGTAGAAAGAGGAAGGAAGGTTCTTCCTTTGTGGTGAGTTAGGGCATATGAAGCCTACTTGTCCTCACAAAAGGAAGGAAGAGAATGTGGTTAAATATCCTCCTCTGCCATCCTAAAATTCTGTTCCGGATGTGCAAGCTAACACTCATTCAAATGAGAAGAAAAGACAACTCTTAAAGGGTTGGGGGACACTCAACAATCAACGAGTTTTGATACTCTTTGATCCAGGGTCCACATATAATTTTGTGTCAACGCGGATATTGTTGAAAGGCTACAAATTCCACCGGATCGATTGGGAACACCAATTGGATCAGGTTAGGCATTTGAAGGACTTACAACCAATTCTACTCCTATTCAAGGGAAGTTGAATCTTAGAATTGGGGATTACCGTGACCAAGAATATTTTCTACTTGCACCCATAGGTAACTGTGATGTTATCTTAGGCATGCCTTGGCATTACAAGATTAGACGTCTTCCCGATTTTGTTAAGAAGATCCTTGCATTTCAATTCAAGGGTCGGAACATAGTATGCATTGTTGATGTTGGAGATTGGCCTATGCCAATGGTTAGTCATGTTAGCATTTCTAAAGAAATAAAGAAAGCTATTTCTGTGTTTCTGCATACGTGATTTTTGTGAGAGAGTCAAAAGAAATTAATTATTCAAGGGCACTTGGTGACTCTAATGAACACACAATACCAACTAATGTTTCTAAGTCTCAGACTTTAAAAGAACCCCTCTCTTTAATTGATCAAGCTAGACATGATTTTGTTAAAAAATATGAAGATTGTTTTAGTGATTCACTCCCAGGAGAGTTACCTCCTAAGTGCCCGAAAGATCACACAATTGATCTTATCCTAGGAAGTTCACAACCTAACCAACCTCCTTACCGAGTAAGTGCGAGTCAGCAAGAGGAGATCCTAACAAAAGTAAACAAATTGTTGGAAAAAGGGTTAGGTCAACCGAGCTCTTCTCCATATTGCTCTCCAGACTTACTCGTTTAAAGAAAGACAGTTCTTTCTATATGTGCATAGACTATAGATCTTTGAACAAGATCACAATCAAGAATCATTTTCCTATCCCAAGGATAGATGATAACTTGGATAAGCTGCAAGGGGCTAGTATCTTTAGTCACATTGATCTCAAGAGCGGCTATCACTAGATACGAATAGCACCTGAAGACGTTCATAAGACAGCTTTTCGTACGACATTTGGACTATAGAAGTTCTTAATCATGCCATTTGGTTTGACTAATGCACCCGCCAAATTCAATCGAATGATGGATAGAATTTTCAAACCTCACTCAAAGTTCACATGTGTCTTCTTTGATGACATTCTAATATTTTCATGGTCTGAAGAAGAGCATAGAAAATATATATCTATTGTTTTTCAAGAGCTTCGTAAGCATAGACTACAGGTCAATGCTAAGAAGAATGAATTTTTTCTTTCGGAAATTCATTACTCAGGCCATATTGTTTCTCACAATTTTGTGAGAATCGAGCCATTGTTGAATGGCCTACACCTACTTCTGTACATGAAGTTAGAAGTTTCTTGGGCCTATGTTCATATTATAGGAGGTTCACACGAGTTTTTCCATATGTTGCATCTCCTCTACATGACCTTACTAAGAAGCAAATGCCTTTTTGCTGGGGATCAAGGCAATTACAAGCCTTTGAAAAAATTAAGTTTCTTGTAACTCAAGAACCAGTTCTCATAGTTCCAGATATTCAAAAACCTTTTGAAGTTCACTGCGATGCTTTTGGGGATTGCATTGGAGCTGTGCTTAACCAAGAGCATCATGCAGTAGCATTTGAGAGCCGACGCCTCAAGGACCATGAGCTACATGCTCCAGTATATGAGAAAGAACTTATGGTGGTGGTACATGCTCTTCAAGTATGGAAACACTATTTAGTTGGTGCAGATTGTGCTATTAAAACAGATCACCAAAGTCTAAGATATTTCCTCACTCAAAAGAAGCTCTCAGAGAAACAAATGCTTTGGAAAAATTTCTTATCTATGTTTCATTTCCAAATCCTTCACACATCTAGAACTAAGAATGTGGTAGCAAATGCTCTATCATGGTGATCTCAAGTGAATGCAATCACAACTATTTATCATAATGAGTTCATGGATTTACCCAAAATGTATGCAACTGATTCCGACTTATCAACCATATGGGATCAGCTTAACTCAAGTCAATCGATTACACCTTACTCAACTCAAGATGGTTATTTGTATCATCATCAGGTAATTTGTATAGCATTACCATTGAGACATTGATATAACTTTCACTCAAGTAAAAGTTGCTATCCAAAGGATACAAGAGAAGCACAAACGCGAAGCAGATAAGCATTGTCGTAAGTTAGATCTCAAGTTGAGACACTATGTTCTTCTTAAGTTTGAGAAGGCTCGCTTGAAGAAGCAAAAAGGTCAAAAGGGTAAGGTGGTTAAGCTTTCTAATCGCTATTATGGCCCTTTCAAGATCACAGATAAGATAAACGATGTGACTTTTTGTTTGGATCTACCAAGTCATTGGAACATTCATAATGCTTTCCATATAAATTTGCTATGTCCCTATATTGAAGAACCTCCAGTGAAACCAATCAAGGAAGATTTACTTGACATAGAAGAAAAAGAAGAGTTCTTTATGCCTAAAAGAATTTTACACTATTAGGACAATACTCTAAGGTCAGGTAAGGTATTACAGTGTCGTGCTGCTGCGCATCCGAGCCGTAAACACCTCCATTTTTATTGTGCATTTGTGTTATCTTTTCGTGTGTGTTTCATTGTGTTTGATTGCTGCATTATCTTTCCGTCCTTTTCAGTACCCGCATCCAATGTACATACTCCACTTGTGTGTTTGTGTTTGTGTGTGTTTCTGTTTGTGTGCATGTTGTATGTGTGTCAGAAAAATATGAAAAATTGATGCCAAAGAATATTATCAAGCTGTTAATTTCAATGATGAACTCCAAGAAAAGTGCAGGATACCGTGGAATCAAAGGAAGCTTACATTTAAGCTATGAAGATAAAGGTTGCACGTGAACAAGGCCAACGTAACATGCGGGATAAAGCATTTTTAAAGAAGATACATTGGCACTACATGCAATGGAGATTATGATGGAGAGGGGTCCTTGAGACCTACTTGAGGGTCAAAGACGATACAACTCTTTAGTTCATCCATTGAGGAAAAGGTTACCAAGCAGTTGTAGATACATAAGGAGGAGGGTATGCTGTTGGCATTCTGGAGGATAAGCAGATCGACAAAATTCAAGAAAGAAAAGGTTCTAACCATCATTTGACCTCAGATAACCTTAGATCATTCAGCCGATTATCTAAGTTCAATAGTTCCCATGAAATAGAGTTGAAGGAAGTCTCTCAAAAGCTGCGTGAGCGAGCGAAGGTACATATTAGTGATATCATTCTGACAGGGTGCAGAAACTCAGGCCCAATGGCTTCTTCAATCATTAATAAAACCTGGTCTGAGCCAAAGGATAGGCCCTTGCTAATAGGAGCAACTAAATTTGTTGGGCCTTTTTGGGGGCTAGCCTATTCTGGTCAAAGAGGAGCTTTTTCGCTCTCTACCAGGGAGGAAAAGGGGGAAGCTTAATTGGGAATGGCGGAGACACTCTGCAGATCTTCCCTGTACATGGCACTTGAAATCACATTCTTCTAGTTCTAGAGTATTATGCAGGGGGTGATCAAGCTGCCTATATTCATTGCTATGGGAGAGTGTCTGAGATGACTGCGAGTCATTTCATGCGCCAACTAGGTGCTGGCTTACAGATCTTACGTGCAAACAATCTGAAACATAGAGATCTGAAGCCTCAGAATCTTCGTCTATCGTCAAATGATGGAGATGCAGTCCTGAAAATAGTAGATTTTGGATTTGCAAGGTCTTTGCAACCACAGGGAATGAACTCAACATGGAGGTTTCTCTCTCAAGCTGTCTCTGGGTCTATGAATGAAAGCTATGCGCCAAACTGCTAGCTCGTAGTCCTCTCTACCACGGTCTCTATTTACAACCAGCGGTGGCGATCTCAGCTTCTCAGAGGTCCACATAGTCATTGATTTATGAATGGTGAGGATGGTCTAATGGGTCTAGAGACTGGCCGCTCTAGAAGATCGAAGAATTCAATCAAATCATCTTCTACAGTGCTCTATGATCCTCTTGCATGTATTGAAGACTGGAAACAGCAAATCAAGGTCAAACACAACATCCCAGCCAATCAACAACAGCTAACTTTCACGTCACAAGTCCTAAACAAGGAGACACTTATCCTAGCAAATTTCAATGCAAGCAGACAGTGGAAGATTGTAGTTTTCACAGAGGAGGAAAACTGTGTGTTTCCTTTACAGAGCAAAACAGCAGAGGAGCTACGCCAAATAGGTGCTGGAAAGGTGGAATTTCTGAACATGTGGCTGTGGAGGGACATCCTGAAACAATTAACCTTCAGGTTGATGATCAGTTGCAACAAGATACATTTTGTATCGAACTTTATGGTTGTCCGGATGGTCTAAGCCTCCCTATGCTCTTGAGATATGTCATGAATGGTGAAGAACTGATTGCCAAACTCTTAATGGTAGAGCAAACGGCAAACTATCGTGCGGAGAAAAAAAAATACATTATCAGCTTTCTGCCCTGACATCAAAGGTTTTAGATTCTTCAGAGAAAGCTCCTGAGGAAGAGAAGCATCTTTCAGAGCTCAAATCCTGGGAGCCTTCTTAGCTGATGCATATTGGGGACTTGACTTTGGCATACTGGTATTTTTGATCACTCTCGCATCTAGTTTTTTTTTCTAGCAGGGACTCCCTTGTGTTGGAACAAGGTTTCAGGTGGAAGCCCTCTAACTCATATACTTCAAGTGTTTGTTGCAGCTGTTTGGAGGTGGAACATAGCAGCACCTATTGATGGCACACTTCTGCATGAAGTACATGACACAGAATCACTGCGAATAGGGAGACGGAAACTTGAGCATACTGCAGGATTACGGTGTCTTGACAAGGTAGCACTTCTGGAGAACCATGATTACAGTGGTGATGTCCTTGCCCAACTGGATAGACAACTGACTGTGAATGACTTCTAATGGCATTGTGAAAGATCAGTTTCTGTGAACCGCATCAGCTACTCTGCTTATTCAGCGTGTCTAGAGATGCCGTCATACTGCTTGCAAAGCTGTAGACAACTTTCGTGATGAGTGGGATGCATATTTGACAAAAGACTGGAAAGTGCTTGAAGAAAGGGAGCCTATGCAAGCACTTATCAGATGTTTTATCCATTGAACCTAGAGATTGATCAAGCTGTCTATAACTAAGTCCTGAATCTGGATGAATTATTTGGTGCCCTGTAAAGCAAGCTCTTATGCTTTATTGTAAAGCAGTGGACAGATTGTAATGCTTTGTCATTTATTTTGACTCTATACCCATAAGTCTTCAACACTGGTCTATGAAAAGAGCTTTATCAAAACATTGCAGCCGAGAGACGCTTAGCCTATGCAAATTCTTGAACAAGCTGGATGTTCAGAATGAGCACTCATGGATCTCTTGTAATTTACTTGACAAGCAATGTAGTGATCTTTGGCATCAAAAATTGAGATCTTCTTGTTAGCCTCTTTCCTTGCTGTATCTTGAACCCCATGTTCTGCAGCTCTTGCATGAACTCTACGACATTTCTGGTGAACCCGACGTGAAAGCACTTCATCAATTTTCAGCAAGATGGGAGACTCGCAAGAAGAGATGACAGATGAGAATGTCATGAAGCATCTGTTTCAGTCATTTACATCCTATATGCAGCAAGCTCACGCGAAAGGCGATAGTGATGCCATGGATGCCTTGAAAGCTGTCCAACAGGAGATGAAGCAGTTCAACGGCCAACAAGTTTCAACTTACCTGCATTTGTATGAAGAAAAGATGAAGTTTTTTGGGGTTTCTCAAGACTTTTGGAGCCGCTACTTCTTGCGGATCGTGGTTCGCGCGCTTGAAGTCCGAATTTCAGAAATTCAAGGAACACATGCTGGTTGGATAGAGTTTAAGAAGGCATTAAAAGATGAATATTTCCTGGAGGATATAGGTCTTATGAACCGCAGGAATTTCTTAGCATGGGTTTCTATGCCTAATAAGGGACTTTCAGTTACCGCCCTTCTGCGAGAGTTTGAGAGCCACTATGATCAGTTGGATAGAACTGAGCAGCAAGCTTTGGAGATGCAGAAAGTGGAATTATTTTTACAAGCTGCTGATGCTAATTTACAGGAAAAGTTGGATGATCTTTTGGAAGATCAAGCTACCGATTCAGGTTTAAAGACCGAGTGGAGACATGTCATTGATGCTGTGAATGCGCTTGTTAAGAAGCAGCGTAGAAGGGTACGATTGCATCGTAATACATGATCTGCTTCTGAAAAATCCTTGGAGACCTCTACTTCTACCCCTGCTGCAAGTTCTATGCCTAAGCCTACTCCTCCTGTTGTAAATCCACCAGTTCATGCTGCTCCAGTGCCCTTATCAGTAGATGATGTTATTAAAGGCTTGGCGGATTTGACGATAGACGCAGTCAAAGCTGAAGTTGGAAAGTTAAAAGAGCAACTTATGTCAGTACCTGTTGTAGCACATGCTCCAGTGACTGCTTTTCCAGCTGGCCAAAGAAAAGGGAGATGATGTATTTGGTGCAATAGTACAGAGCACCAATTGTCTGAGATGGGAAATATACTGAAAACTGATGTATGTAAAGGTTCAAGGATCATACCTATGCAAACCTTGGATATGTATCAGGAAATTTCTGATTTTATACTGAAAACAGAGTCAGAGGCTGAGAAAACTCAGCAAATCGAATCTATGGCTGATCTTGATCAGCTTTCAGAGTTGCAGAGGGCTGAAACCTTTCAACCAGTAGAGTTAAATGCTGGAAAAATTCAGCATACAGAGTATGAGGCTACATCATGGCAGTCCACAGAGCAGAGGGCTGAAACCTTTCAGCCAACAGAGTTTAATGCTGAAAAATTTCAGCATACAGAGTTTCAGGCTGCACCCATGCAGTCCATAGAACAAAGGGCTGAAATCTTTCAGCCAACAGAGTTGAGAGTTGCTAAAAAATTGCAAAAATTGCAGCAAAGTAAAGAGTGACTGACTGATGCCAAGGTTGACACGAAGTATAAAACAGATGAAAAGAAGGTTAAACCGGTTGCAGGGCCGCTTCCTCCTGATAGTGATGAGCAGATAGAAAATGCTATGAAGCAGCCTATGTTGAGAGATCCTGCAAATATTGGACATAAATTTATAGCTGAAACTCTTGCAGAATTGAAGATTGGAAATGATGATTTCTTGCTTCCAGTGGAAAAAGAATGTTTTAGAGAGATGCTTGGACGACATGGTAAGGCATTTGCTTTCTTTCCTCATGAAATTGGCTGCATTAGTCCCGAATTGGTTGCGCCTATGGTCATCTTCACTGTTCCTCATGTGCCATGGAATATACGTCCTATACCTGTGCCTAGAGCACACTTGCCAAAGCTAATAGACTTGCTGAATGAGAAGATTAAGATGGGGATTTTGGAACCCTCTTCTGCGCCCTATTCTAACAGGTGGTTTACTGTACCAAAGAAGAATGGAACCTTGAGATTTATTCAGGATATGCAGCCCGTGAATAAAGTGACAATCAGGAATGTGGGAACAGGTCCAGTTGTGGATGAGTTTGCCGAGGCTTTTGCAGGACAAGCCATCTATTCCCTAGGTGACTTGTATTCTGGTTATGACCAGTTTCAGCTTGCCTTGGAAAGAAGGGATATTACCACTATGTGGACACCTATTGGTCTTGTAAGGATGTGTACCTTGCCTCAAGGTGCCACCAACTCAGTTGCTCATATGATGAATGCTATGCATAGAGTTCTACAAGACTATATGATGCCAGGAGGCATATTCCGTGCCACGGTGGATTCCGTGAGGTTTTACAGTGGATTACGTAAACTTAGATGACCGGGGCTCATACACAAAGAGGATTCTTTGTGCGAGAAGTTGATGGGGACGCCTGTCCTTTTCGGGCGTTTCATTAATTTAGTGTGTACATGGGTGATTCCATAGCGGGTGATTCCGCAAAATGCATATTAAATTAATAAACGTTTATGAGTTTAGAGTGCGCACTCGTAATAAATTAAGGTTAGGATTTATTTCTAACCAGTTGATTTATTTATGTAGCTGAAGACTGCTAGGTATTCACTTTTGTCGGTTTAATTGTATTATTTTACTAACGATTGTAAATGCTTCAGTTGATGTGTAGAGATAGCAGCAGTGGCGGAGGAAAGCATTGGAGTCTAGCGAGTATTCGACCTTTGGACTATATTTTGATAGGCGCCACGCCTATATTTTGTTATGTCTATTGAGACATTGATTACTGATTATTATTTTGTATGCGCTTATACGCCCGGATATGTTATTTCTATTTGGACATTGAGATTGGGCGTGCCAGACTCTATGGGCACCGTCCATTAGCTTTATTTTCCTATTTTTGTAGAAAGCAAACTCAAAAGCTAAAAGCTTGTCATATTTTTGTAATTGGGCTATTATTGAGCATGAAGATTGGAAATATACATTAAATACATGCTTTGTGAAGCGCTCACACAAGGCATGGGGGAAATTGAACCCAATTTGTCTCTTGCCTCTTGTCGTGCATGCTTTTACATGGTTTTTTGTGCAAAAAGGTAGAGTTCATTGTTCTTGGGGACCTTCAGGGATTCACTACGTGAGCTATCTGCGACCGATCTGCGCACCAGTGGTATCAGAGCGGAGCAGAGATCAAGAGCTTCCAATCGCTACCAATCTCGGGCGAAGGCGGAGCTCCAGGAACAAACGGGCTCTACAGTCAATCTCATCGCGAACCGTCGATACAGGCAGACTTCTGGCGATCAAGAACCCCTGTTTCCACTGTCAGATCGCGAAGGACCAGGCTCTGCAGGCGGAGGACCACTCCTACATCCTCACATAGAAGTCATGGAGTTACAGAGATAAGTTTCAAATCTTCATATCTATCAAGCTTAAAATTAAAGCTTAATAAGCTTAAAGGAAGCTTAAGGCTTCTCAAATTCACATCGGCGTATCAGAGTGTGGCTCCGAATTTTTCGCGCGAAAAAAAAAAACGGACCCCCCCCACGAAAATTTGACGCCGCCTGCTAGTCCTCCATTAAGCTTATTAAAGCTTAAGCTTAATCACTTAAGCTTAAGTTATTAAGCTCTCTGCAAGTCTGACAAGACACACAAGTTGATATACTCCAGGTCCCGCACTTCTGAAGTCAAGTTCAGCAAGTCAATTGGAATCAAGTTCTATAAGTTCTGCAAGTCGGCCTAAGTTCAGCAAGTCAACAACTCTGCAAGTCTGCTAAGTCTGCAACTCTGCAAGTCAGACTAAATCAGAACTGACTAGTGCTTAAAACTCCTAGAAGACTTGTTCCTATGCAAAAACTCTGAACTGGAAAGTTGTTCGCAGCAAGCTGTTCTACCTATCTACAAGTTCGTTGAAGTACTTTCAGCAAATGGATACAGAAATATTGCAGATTTTCTGAAAATTGAGAAAGAAATACCCAAAAATACATAGCCTTGTAATCCCGAATTTGAGCTACGCTCATCCCGCTAACCTGATTTTGAGTGAGAAAGGTTTATTGAGTTTTACAGGATGACTACCCCACATATGGATGATCCTATGGCTGAAGACGACCTACCTGAGCCTACCATGGAACAAAAGCTGGATCTAATCATGCTACAACTAGAAGAAGAGCGAAGGGCTAGGCAAGCATTGCAAGCGCAATTGACAAAACTTCAAAGAGCGTCCACCGACAAAGAAGAACCTCAAGCTGAAGATTTGATTCGACGTACCATCGACGCCACTCTTGAAGCACAAACCATTCGCAAGGAATCCAAGATAAGTAAACGAAGTTTCAAGTTTCGCACTTTCAATGGCATACGAGAAGGAAAGACTGTTTTATCATTCATTAGCCAGTTTGATGACTATTTCCATGAGGAAACTTATCCCGAAAAAGATAAAATCAAGTGTGTTACTAATCATCTGATAGACAGAGCATCACTATGGTGGACTGTAGTCCGCAAGAGCATAGAATGTCCTGCTACTTGGGAAGATTTCAAGAAGAAGTTCATGCAAAATTTCCTTCCACCGCAATTTCATGAGAAGGCTATCAAGCAATGGAATTTACTTCAACAACGGGATCGTGAGCCTATTCCACAGTATACAGAGCGTTTTTGGAATGCACTCCTACAGCTACGCATGCTTGAAGGCGTACCAGAGACGACGCATAAGCGGAAGTATATGTCTGGACTTCTTGGACATTACTACGCTGAAGTGAACATGTTCAAGCCTGCTACCCTTGAAGATGCCATCTCCTTAGCTCACGACACTGAAGATAAGTTACGCGGAAGAGACAGACGACCACAGCAATTCCAAGCCAACGGTAATTATGGATCTAAACAATTCAATTCCAATTTTAGAAGGTTTAATCCAGGTCGTTTCACATCACCATCTTTCCGCAAGAATTGGCCTAAACCACCTGCATTACCATCCACTGTCAATCCAAATTCTAAGCCTATTCCACAAGCAAATCCAAATGTACCCAGACTTCCAGCCATTGCAAATAATGTAACCAAAGCCAAGCCAATAGTATGCTACAAGTGTCACCAACCAGGGCATCTCGCAGCAAATTGTCATTCAAAGAAGCCACCAGCACATATCAACTATCTTGGAGCCATGGATGAAGACGAACATGAGGATATGCCAGATTTCACTGAAGATGAGGATGATCCTACTACTACTTCCGACACTTTACCAAGTATGCCTACTCCACATTCATTATTGACTATGAAATGTATGGTGCATGGAAAGGAAAGAACTATCTTGCATGATGACGGTAGTACCCATGACTTTATTTCAGCAAAATTGGTAAAGGAATTAAAATTGCATACTGTACCTACGCATTATCGCATAAAAGCTGCATTTTTAGGCACTAGGTACAATGGCACACAAGAAGTACAAGATTTAGAAATTCAAATTGGTTCATATATTGAAAGAAGAAATTTCTTAGTTGTCCCATTACAATCAAGCGACATTATTTTAGGAATGCCATGGAGACACCAGCATAATCCAAATATAGATTATTCCACACACACAATGAATATTAATTTTCAAGGAAAATCTATTACATTATATGGTATGCATGCATCTCATATTTTTCCACTGCTTTCGCATACTCAAGCAAAACGTGCACTACGCAAGAATACTAAATCATATCTCATTTGGGTGAATGAATTGCACGCAAAGGAAAATCATATGCACCCTAGGCATAAGGAATTTCTTGCATATTTTAAGGACTGTTTTGCAGAAGACCTACCACCAGGTTTACCTCCTTCACGTCCAGAAGACCATAAGATTGATTTAATTCCTGGCACACAACCACCTTGCAAAGCACCATATAGGCACAATCAAATAGAGCAAAAAGAAATCCAGAGCCAAGTTGAAGAATTACTAAATAGAGGCTTAATTCGACCTAGCAGTTCTCCATTCGGTGCACCTGTACTCTTAGTCAAGAAAAAGAATAATACTTATCGTATGTGTATTGACTACCGAGCATTAAATAAAATCACTGTAAAGAATAGGTATCCTATACCTAGAGTTGATGACCTTATGGACAAACTGCAAGGATCTTCTATATTTAGTAAAATTGACCTTAAATTTGGATATCATCAGGTGAGGCTAGATAGAACTGACATATTTAAGACTGCATTCAGAACACAGTTTGGCCATTACGAATTCTTAGTCATGCCATTCGGATTGACTAATGCACCTGCTACTTTCAGTAGAATGATGAACCGTATCTTTCTGAAATATCAGTATTGTGTGATTGTTTTCTTTGATGATATTTTGGTGTTCAGTCAAAGTGAAAAAGAGCATTATGAGCATTTATCATTAGTTTTTCAATTATTGAAAGAAAATCAATTGTTTGCAAATCCTGACAAGAGTGAATTCTTTAAGACAGAAATAGAATATTTAGGTCATATTTTATCAAAAGAAGGAATTAAAGTTGATCCTAAGAAAATTGATGCAATATTGTATTGGCCTGTACCTAAAAATGTACATGAATTACGCTCATTCCTTGGTCTTGCTAGTTTCTATAGGAAGTTTGTACATAATTTTTCATTACTTGCTTTACCATTAACCAAACTTCTTAAGAAAGGAATTGTTTATCAATGGACTGAAACTCAGTAGAAATCCTTTGATTTACTGAAACGTGCATTAACTAATGCCCCTGTTCTACAATTGCCTGACTTTAACAGACCATTCTTTCTAGTTGTGACCGATGCTAGCGGATCAGAAATAGGAGCCGTACTAATGCAAGATAATCATCCAATAGCATATTCTAGTTCTAAGCTGAAACCCTCTGAGCTCAAATATTCCACTTATGATAAGGAACTATTAGCAGTTGTACAAGCATTAAAACAATGGAAGCACTATTTAATGGGTTCAGAATTCATGATAAAGACCGACCAGCAAAGCATTAGACATCTACTTAGCCAACCCCAAATTTCTGACCGTCATATCAAATGGGCTTCCTTCATTCAAAGTTTTCATCCTATCATTCAATACCAACCTGGAAAAGAAAATGTAGTTGCTGATGCATTGAGTAGAAGACCTGCAATTCATAATATTTCTATCATATCTTTTGATTCTTTGATTGCTATGAAAGACACATATCACCAGGATATTACTTTTCATTCTGATTGGCAAAAATTATTTCAAAATAATTTCATTCCTGTTGATTCATTGTCATATAATGATGGATTTATGTTCTTTGAAAAGAGACTGTGTGTTACTATTCCATTCCGATCTTTTGTTTTAAATGAAATTCATTGTCCCCCATATCAAGGTCATAGAGGTATCATTTCTACATTACACATGTTAACTGAAGATTTTTATTGGTCGCATATGGATGCAGATGTATCTAATTTCGTTTCTGAATGTTTGATTTGTCAAAGAATAAAGAGACATCATGGTAAACAGTATGGATTATTAATGCCTTTATCTATTCCATCTAAACCTTGGAAACATATATCTATGGATTTCATTACTGGTTTACCAAATACTAAATCTAACCATGACATGATTTGGACAATTGTAGATAGATTTAGTAAGCAAGCATATTTCATTGCATGTAAGAAAACTTTAACAGCATCACAAGCAGCACAATTATTTTTGAAAACTGTTTTTACTAACCATGGATTGCCAAAAGTGATTATTTCAGATTGAGATTCTAGATTTTGTAATAATTTTTGGATTACACTGTTTGCAAATCTAGGCACAAAGATTGATTTCTCATCTGCATTTCATCCAGAAACAAATGGACAAACAGAAGCCACAAATAGCACTATTTTAGATCTTTTACGTGCATATACTATCTCTAAACCTCAGACATGGGATACTCATTTGCATTTATTACAGTTTGCATATAACAATACACCGCACACATCTACAAAGAAAGCACCTTTTGAAGTTATTTATGGATATAGATTATCTACACCTGTTGCATCTTTGTCTAATAGAATTCAGAGTGCTGATGATATTGCTACTATGCATAACAATATTTTTGATGAGGTTAAGGATATGATTGCTAAAGCCCAACAATCATATACCAAACAAGCCAACAAGAAAAGACAAGCTATGAATTTCAAAGTTGATGATTATGTTTGGCTTAGAATAGAAAAGCGTAGACTGCAAAGTGTAGATAGACATCCAGTTGTCAAATTAGCTCCTAGATTCTATGGACCATTTAGAATCATTCATAAGATTAATGATAATGCATTCAAGTTAGAATTGCCATCTCATTGGAAAATTCATAATACATTTCATATTAGTTTATTGAGACCATTTAGAGGCCAATTACCTATCCACCCTGTTTATGAAAACCCACCTTTATTACAGGAAGAGACTGAAATACTTGAACCAGAAGCCATCATAGACACTGACTACATGACCACTAGAACTGGCCGAAGGTATTCTAGATATCTAGTAAAATTTAAGAACCATCCTGTAGAGGAAGCACAATGGATGCATGCTAGAGACTTAAATGCTTTCCCCACTCTGTTAGCTTCACATTGAGCTAATAGCAATTGAGGTCAATTGCTATCCCACCCCGGGGGTATGATGCCAGGAGGCATATTCCGTGCCACGGTGGATTCCGTGAGGTTTTACGGTGGATTCCGTAAACTTAGATGACCGGGGCTCATACACAAAGAGGATTCTTTGTGCGAGAAGTTGATGGGGACGCCTGTCCTTTTCGGGCGTTTCATTAATTTAGTGTGTACATGGGTGATTCCATAGCGGGTGATTCCGCAAAATGCATATTAAATTAATAAACGTTTATGAGTTTAGAGTGCGCACTCGTAATAAATTAAGGTTAGGATTTATTTCTAACCAGTTGATTTATTTATGTAGCTGAAGACTGCTAGGTATTCACTTTTGTCGGTTTAATTGTATTATTTTACTAACGATTGTGAATGCTTCAGTTGATGTGTAGAGATAGCAGCAGTGGCGGAGGAAAGCATTGGAGTCTAGCGAGTATTCGACCTTTGGACTATATTTTGATAGGCGCCACGCCTATATTTTGTTATGTCTATTGAGACATTGATTACTGATTATTATTTTGTATGTGCTTATGTGCCCGGATATGTTATTTCTATTTGGAGATTGAGATTGGGCGTGCCAGACTCTATGGGCACCGTCCATTATCTTTATTTTCCTATTTTTGTAGAAAGCAAACTCAAAAGCTAAAAGCTTGTCATATTTTTGTAATTGGGCTATTATTGAGCATGAAGATTGGAAATATACATTAAATACATGCTTTGTGAAGCGCTCACACAAGGCATGGGGGAAATTGAACCCAATTTGTCTCTTGCCTCTTGTCGTGCATGCATTTACATGGTTTTTTGTGCAAAAAGGTAGAGTTCATTGTTCTTGGGGACCTTCAGGGATTCACTACGTGAGCTATCTGCGACCGATCTGCGCACCACTATATTCCGTAGTATACCATGCCTTTCTTAGATGATGTGCCTATTAAGGGTTGTGCAGAAGAAGAAAAGAATGAGAGTCTTGATTTGCGAGGATGTAGACAGTTTGTGCCTGAACGCTTGGTTGCTTGTGAGCAAATATTGACACAATTAGAGGAGGTGAATTTGACTCTTTCAGGGCTGAAATCTGTCTTTGGTGTTAATGAAGTCATCATAGTTGGGCATATGGTTGGTTATTATGGCAGGAAGCCTTCACCTGCAAAGGTGGATACCATAAGCAGGATTGCAGAGTATTGCTCGACTACTTCAGAGGTGCGGAGATTTGTGGGAGCTTGTGTATTTTACATGATTTGGATTCCTCATTTTGCTCACATAGCAGATGTTCTCTATCAGCTGCTTCGAATGGGGCAGAAATTTCATTGGGATGAGAAGCATTCGAAAGCCATGCGTAAACTCAAGAAGTTGTTGCAGTCAGCTCCTACTCTTTGCAAGGCGGATTATCAGTGTGGATGGGCAATCATGTTGACAGTTGATACCATCCCTATTGGCATAGGATGGGCAGTGGGACAGGATGATGCTGATGGAAACAGATATGTAATCCGCTTTGGAGCTAAAGTTTTTAATGAGCGGCAGAGGAGATATCCGTAGATTAAAAGAGAGTTATGGGGAGTAGTCACTGCACTGAAGTGTGATAAAGGGTATTTTATTGGTGCTTCAGTTGTTGTGGAAACAGATTGTTTGCCTTTGCTTGGCATGATTACTAGCTGTTCGACTCCAGATATAGCGATGCTTCAGTGGATTGCCTACATCAAATCATTGAATCCAGAATTTCGACACATAGCAGGAAAAGATAATCCAGTTGTTTGCTGACATGCTGTCTAGAGCGAGATATGAGGATGAGGAGTCAATGCTTGCAGAAGATGATGAGACAGGGTTTGCAGCTTCTGTCCTTGTTCATGATTGTCATGTATCTACTGTTGAAGCCTTTACTGAAGAACTCTATGTTGACGAGTGGCTACAAATTGGTCAGTATCTGAGTTCATTGACTCGAAGAGCTGATTGGACAGATGATGTATTCAAGAAAATCAGAAGAAAGGCTTATGGGTATTTCTTGAAATATGGTTTTCTTTGGAAGCACCCAAAGAAGAGAGGCGGCCTACCCTTGAGAGTAGTTTGTGAGGCAACGATGCAGATACAAATTATGTGAGAGTTTCATGAGAGTTCTTGGGCTGGACATAGAGGTGTGTGGGCTACCTATGAGAAAATCAAAGAAAGATACTGTGGAAAGGGATGTATAAAGATGTTTCCCACTTTGTGGAGACTTGCAGGGACTGTCAGCTTTACTCTTTAGTGCGGCATCGTGATGAGTTGCATCCCACCTATCCGCTATGTATGCATTATAAGTGGGTGGTAGACTTGGTTAGTTTGCCAGTGGGACTTTGGCAGATGAGATATCTTGTCTTGGCCAGGGAGGATCTTACAAACTATGTTGAAGGTAGATCTTTGTGAATGAAGACCACCACTACAATATGTAAATTCTTGTTGGAAGAAATATTTTGTAGGTATGGATGTATAGGCAAGATGACAATTGATCGTGGAGAGCTAGATGCAGATGAAGCTAGAGAATTTTTCTCACGGCTTGGGATTAAGTTGGATCTTACTACTGCCTATAATCCAGAGGGGAATGGCAAGAGCAAAAGAGGAAATCCGCCGATAGTTAAGGCATTGGAAAAAGCTTGTAGAGGTCGGATTGGAGATTGGCCGAGATTACTACCTTTTGCATTGTGGGCAGACCGCTCTACACATAGCGTGACTACTGGATATATGCCTGCAGAGTTGATGTATGGGCAAAAACCTGTCATGCCTACTGAAATTTGTGCTCTCACGTGGAGTGCTCTTCCTTGGCATGCGAATTTATCAAGAGAGGAGCTTCTAGCTCTTCGGATTCGTCAACTAGAGAGAAGGCAGAAGATGTGCAGCTAGCAGTTGATCGTTTGAAGGCATCCCGACTCAGAAACAAGGACAGGTTTGATTTAAGGCATCGCTTGCGGCCTAGAGCCATAAAAGAGGGAGATTGGGTTCTAGTCTACGACAGTAGCCTAGAGAATCAGCATAGTAGCATGAGAAAAATGGTTCAAAGATGGTTTGGACCATATGAGGTGAAACAGGTTTTTGACAATGCTACCTATGAGTTGGCTGAATTGGATGGGACGGTATTGAGGGTGCCCATTGCTGGAAAACGAGTTAAGATTTTCAAGAGAAGAGAAGATGAAGAGTATGCACTTGAAGCATTGGCAGAAGAAGAGCAGTAAGAAGAAATTCTAGCAGAAGAAGCAGAGAATATGGATGATGAAGCTGATGGAGAAACAGGTCTACCGAAAACTAATGAAGGACTGGACCTATTTGTGGACTTGGATGATCCTGGATAGTTGGCTCATCCGGAGGATGCGTAGGTTTAGAGGGGGTGGATGTCGTGCTGCTGTGCATCCGAGCCGTAAACACCTCCATTTTTGTTGTGCATCTCTGTTATCTTTTCATGTGTGTTTCATTGTGTTTGATTGCTGCATTATCTTTCCGTCCTTTTCAGTACCCACATCCAATGTACATACTCCACTTGTGTGTTTGTGTTTGTGTGTGTTTCTATTTGTGTGCATGTTGTATGTGTGTCAGAAAAATATGAAAAACTGATGCCAAAGAATATTATCAAGCTGTTAATTTCAATGATGAACTCCAAGAAAAGTGTAGGATACCGTGGAATCAAAGGAAGCTTACATTTAAGCTATGAAGATAAAGGTTGCACGTGAACAAGGCCAACGTAACATGTGGGATAAAGCATTTTTAGAGAAGATACATTGGCACTACATGCAATGGAGATTATGATGGAGAGGGGTCCTTGAGACCTACTTGAGGGTCAAAGACAATACAACTCTTTAGTTCATCCATTTAGGAAAAGGTTACCAAGCAGCTGTAGATACATAAGGAGGAGGGTATGCTGTTGGCATTCTGGAGGATAAGCAGATCGACAAAATTCAAGAAAGAAAAGGTTCTAACCATCATTTGACCTCATATAACCTTAGATCATTCAGCCGATTATCTAAGTTCAATAGTTCCCATGAAATAGAGTTGAAGGAAGTCTCTCAAAAGCTGCGTGAGCGAGCGAAGGTACATATTAGTGATATCATTCTGACAGGGTGCAGAAACTCAGGCTCAATGGCTTCCTCAATCATTAATAAAACCTGGTCTGAGCCAAAGGATAGGCCCTTGCTAATATGAGCAACTAAATTTGTTGGGCCTTTTTGGGGGCTAGCCTATTCTGGTCAAAGAGGAGCTTTTTCGCTCTCTACCAGGGAGGAAAAGGGGGGAAGCTTAATTGGGAATGGCAGAGACACTCTGCGGATCTTCCCTGTACATGGCACCTGAAATCACATTCTTCTAGTTCTAGAGTATTGTGCAGGGGGTGATCAAGCTGCCTATATTCATCGATATGGGAGAGTGTCTGAGATGACTGCGAGTCATTTCATGCGCCAACTAGGTGCTGGCTTACAGATCTTACGTGCAAACAATCTGAAACATAGAGATCTGAAGCCTCAGAATCTTCGTCTATCGTCGAATGATGGAGATGCAGTCCTGAAAATAGCAGATTTTGGATTTGCAAGGTCTTTGCAACCACAGGGAATGAACTGAACATGGAGGTTTCTCTCTCGAGCTGTCTCTGGGTCTATGAATGAAATCTATGCGCCAAACTGCCAGCTCGTAGTCCTCTCTACCAGGGTCTCTATTTACAACCAGCAGTGGCGATCTCAGCTTCTCAGAGGTCCACACAGTCATTGATTTATGAATGGTGAGGATGGTCTAATGGGTCTAGAGACTGGCCGCTCTAGAAGATCGAAGAATTCAATCAAATCATCTTCTACAGTGCTCTATGATCCTCTTGCATGTATTGAAGACTGGAAACAGCAAATCAAGGTCAAACACAACATCCCAGCCAATCAACAACAGCTAACTTTCACGTCACAAGTCCTAAACAAGGAGACACTTATCCTAGCAAATTTCAATGCAAGCAGACAGTGGCAGATTGTAGTTTTCACAGAGGAGGACAACTGTGTGTTTCCTTTACAGAGCAAAACAGCAGAGGAGCTACGCCAAATAGGTGCTGGAAAGGTGGAATTTCTGAACATGTGGCTGTGGAGGGACATCCTGAAACAATTAACCTTCAGGTTGATGATCAGTTGCAACAAGATACATTTTGTATCGAACTTTATGGTTGTCTGGATGGTCTAAGCCTCCTTATGCTCTTGAGATATGTCATGAATGGTGAAGAACTGATTGCCAAACTCTTAATGGTAGAGCAAACGGCAAACTATCATGTGGAGAAAAAAAAATACATTATCAGCTTTCTGCACCGACATCAAAGGTTTTAGATTCTCCAGAGAAAGCTCCTGAGGAAGAGAAGCATTTTTCAGAGCTCAAATCCTGGGAGCCTTCTTAGCTGATGCATATTGGGGACTTGGCTTTGGCATACTGGCAATTTTGATCACTCTCGCATCTGGTTTTTTTTCTAGCAGGGACTCCCTTGTGTTGGAACAAGGTTTCAGGTGGAAGCCCTCTAACTCATGTACTTCAAGTGTTTGTTGCAGCTGTTTGGAGGTGGAACATAGCAGCACTTGTTGATGACACACTTCTGCATGAAGTACATGACACAGAATCACTGCGAATAGGGAGACGGAAACTTGAGCATACTGCAGGATTACGGTGTCTTGACAAGGCAGCACTTTTGGAGAACCATGATTACAGGGATGATGTCCTTGCCCAATTGGATAGACAACTGACTGTGAATGACTTCTAATGGCATTGTGAAAGATCAGTTTCTGTGAACCGCATCCGCTACTCTGCTTATTCAGCGTGTCTGGAGATGCCATCATACTGCTTGCAAAGCTGCAGACAACTTTCGTGATGAGTGGGATGCATATTTGACAAAAGACTGGAAAGTGCTTGAAGAAAGGGAGCCTATGCAAGCACTTATCGGATGTTTTATCCATTGAACCTGTAGATTGATCAAGCTGTCTATAACTAAGTCCTGAATCTGGATGAATTACTTGGTGCCCTGTAAAGCAAGCTCTTACGCTTTATTGTAAAGCAATGGACAGATTGTAATGCTTTGTCATTTATTTTGACTCTATACCCATAAGTCTTCAACACTGGTCTATGAAAAGAGCTTTATCAAAACATTGCAGTCGAGAGACGCTTAGCCTATGCAAATTCCTGCACAAGCTGGATGTTCAGAATGAGCACTCATGGATCTGTTGTAATTTACTTGACAAGCAATATAGTGATCTTTGGCATCAAAAATTGAGATATTCTTGTTAGCCTTTTCCTTGCTGTATCTTGAACCCCGTGTTCTGTAGCTCTTGCATGAGCTCTATGACAACGGAATTATCTGGTTAAGTTTAAGAATTATCCCCCATTGGACGCTCAACTTATGGTTGAGAGAGAACTACAAGACTTTCCAAATCTTCTTAAGGACTATGTATCCTCCCTACAATTGAGGTCAACTGTTTAGAAGCCGGAGGGATGTCACTAAATTGATTGCTTATTACGCATTCCCTATTTAATAAATTCATGTCAATAAATTAATGACTCACTTTTCTTTAAGTGTTGATGATGATCTAGCATGGCCATGAGACCATTTAGAGACCAGTATCCTAGTGCATCACTTAATGGGGTGATCAGAGCACTGTGACGGGGATATCTAGTACATGCAGTACAAGTTATGAAGGGGGAAAGAAGTGTCTGCCAAGTGTAAGAGTGTACACAAGAACCAAGGAGTTACACATAAATGAAGATGGATTGAGTTCTAAGAAGAGGAAGTGCATTAGCATTGTGTATATATATTTATGTGTGCATCCAGGGATGTTTGGAAATGTTTACTTGTGTGTAATAAGCACTGCATTCATTTGGGGTCATCCTCTCCCCTACAAGTCAAGGTTTAAGGTCTTTTCTTTCATTAAGAAATACGAGAGCGGGAATTCTCTCACTAAGAAAAACGAGAGACGTGATTCTCTAGAAGTGAGGAGAGAAGTGATTTTCTATTTCTAAGGTCTAAAATGACACAAGCTTTTGTGTGGATTTCAATCTTAAGGCCAAGGAAATCGAATGAACTCTCCTTATCTGTGACTCAAGGTGGTTGCATGGACCACAAGTTAAGAGTACAGTTTAAAAAGGAGTCTTTTGAAGAATCCATTTTTGAAATATCTCGCAATAGAAAAAGGATCTCTAAAAACGGGCTGCTAAAGTTATCGAAAACAGCGAGATCTACAACTTTCATGTTTAACGTTTTTTCATCCAAACAATGCACAAAGAGATATCTTGAAATTAGTGCTACAGAGTGGAACAACCACATCTTACATGAAGATCAACTCAATTCTCTCTCCAAGAAGATAACCTCTTGAAATCCTATAAAAGAGAAGGCTCTCATTGGGTGCAAGGGAGAGGTGAAGGAAGCATCATTTTGCATGTATCCAAGAGGAGAAGAGAAGGTGCAAGTGTTGCGGAAGCCCTGCTGAAATCAAGTGTTGTGGAAGCTCTGCTGAAATCAAGTTCCAAGAGGAGAAGAGAAGGTGCAAGTGTTGCGGATGCCCTACCGAAATCAAGTTCCAAGAGGAGAAGAGAAGGTGCAAGTGCTGCGGAATCTCTACTGAAATCAAGCGCCAAGAGGGGAGCTCTACACATATTGTGTAGGAGAGAAGGAGACTCAAGAAGGATCAAAAGGTGCTAACTTCCAAGTTTTGCAAGTGTTAGCCAGTTGTATACCATGCAAGGAACCGTGATCTTTTTTCCAAGATCTACAAGTAAGAACTGACTTATGTGTAATGGAGGCACTACAAGATATAGACCTTATAGCGACGTTTAAAGCGACGAAAATACAAACAACAAAATTTGCCCCCGTCCTCGCAAAAAGCGTCGTTATTGACGACGCCATAGAATCGTCGCTATATGCGTCGCTATATGCGTCGCTATATGCGTCACTATATACGTCGCTATATGCATCGCATATAGCGACGGTTACAGAGAATTTGCGATCCTCATAGCGACGACAATAGCGACGCGTGCAGTAAATTTGCGACGCAAATAGCGACGGTAACAGAGAAAAAAAAAATTGTGGTAGGGCAGCAAGCTGCCCTGCCACATATAGCACTGTGTGTTGTATGAGAGCCATACAAAATAGTTTCTGCACTGCTGCATACAAAGCGTTTGCAAACAAAAAGAATGTATACTGAAATCATAAAACTGATAGATGAAATAAATACATGATATCGCATAAAATGCGATTGGTACAATCATAAAACAATATCACTAATACATAGAAAATGTCTACATAGATCGGGCGACTAAAAACTAAAGGTATGTGAGCTCTAAGGATCCAAGGGCGAGCTACAATTCAACTGCTCCCCGCTTTGCGGATTCAATAGAGGACGTCTTAATCTCTTTCTGTGAGATCCATTGCACCAAAGTCGACAACTTGTAAATGGCCACGACTTTGATCTAGAAAGTTCTCTTTGAAAAGTTAAACCAGACGTGAATCTCTTGAAATTGATTCAACGTTCTCCAAGAGTACGCAAGGAATTCAAGAAAATCTTGTGTATTGGGTATATGGTAGAACCTTTGGGCATAGCACGAGTGGGAGAAGATTGGTGCCATCATGCTGAAAAGCATTGCCCTAGGGTTCTACCATACGTGGATGGAGTATTAGTAGAGCACGCTATCATGGACACTGGATCCTCCATCAATATCATGAGTTCAGACTTGATGGAGCGGCTAGGTCTTGAAATTCAAAAAGACAACTCGACACTTCTTAGGATGGTGGATGACAGTCTAAGACAACGAGAAGGTTGCATCACTCGCGAATTTCTGGTTAGGCATCCTGCGATCGCGATCGGTAGGACAAACTGCCACAAATGAGAAAGCATTAAGAATAATGGTCACTTTTCAAATTTCAAAATGTCCACGCTAATTAAAATCCATTCTGTTCACAAACCTGACATATCTTATGCCAATCATGGGATTTTAGCCCAGACATTTGGTCATCTTTAGAAAATGCGGACCTGAGAGAACGCATCATACCCGTCGGAGTGCGGATAGACTTGATTACTTGCTTCACAATGCGCTCTTCTTTGGTAGACAAAACCCAGGGAGCGCGAGGAAGCTGCACTCCCCCTTCAGCACTCGACTGCGGCCAAAGCGCCTCCATCTTACCTACCTCCTTTAAATCCATTCGTGACCCTATAGTGTCTCTCTTTCCTGTGATGTGGTCCCATAGCAAGCTGCCCACATTTTTGAAAATATGCATGGGATCCAACAAGTGGTTGACCTGTAAGTGGGTCCAATATGGCAACTCGTAGAAAACTGAGAACCGTCGCATTCCATTTGGATGTGATTCCGGGTTTACCATTTTCAGCTCGTACCAACTTGCAGCGTTCATACGTGCTGGAGGTCGTCCAAGAAAACCTTCCCTGAGTTCATGATCCTCCGGCAAGAAAGCGGTGTGTCCTTGATATACCATCTTCTTCATGGTTTGTGACCTTCGGGAGTCTAACTGTGGCCCACACAATGGACATGCATGATAACCTGAGGTAACGAGACCTGCAAGGCGATCCACGACCTAGTGAATACTTGATTGAATGAAATAAAATATAGATATTACCAGCGAGAACAAAGGTCTGCTCACCTGAGCACTCTCCCAATCCCGGAAAGTCATGCATCGTCCACATGAGAATGGCTCGAATGTTGGCTAACCACCGACCATCGCGCCTGCTCATATCTTGCACCGTGACCCCCTCCTCCCACAAAATCTTAAGCTCATCGACTAATGGACGAAGATACACGTCCATATTTTTTACTTTGTAGCGGCCCGGGACGAGCAAACTAAGGATGAGATGTCCTTTCTTCGTAGAAATCCATGGAGGAATGTTGTAGTTGACAAGCACTATAGGCCACACACTGTAAGAAGTCGAGCGCAGACCGAATGGGTTCACACCATCCATGGCGAGACCGAGCCGAAGATTCCTTGGCTCTCACGCAAAGCCTGGGAAGGTAGAGTCAATGTGGCTCCATGTGCGCGAATCTACTGATATTTGTTGCACTCCATCCGTGGACCTATTCTGCACATGCCACGTTGTCAAGCTTGCCATGGCAGACGTGCGAAACATGTGGTTTATGCGGGGGATGAGCGGAAAGTGTCTGAGAACTTTTTGAGGGATGGTCTGCCCTTGCAAGTCCTCTCGATACCTATGAGCACCACACTTTGGACATGTCTCCATAGTCTCGTATTCATCTCGAAACAATATGCAGTCGTTGATACATGCATGGATGTTATTGTAGTCCATGCCAAGCTTCCGTAAAACATGTCGTGCATCATCACGAGACTCAGGCATGGTGTTTGCAGGTGGCAATATATGATATTTCAATAACCTGAAAAAATCATAAAACACCTTGAAAAATCCATCCATGCTTGCAATAATACTGTTAAAAAAAAAAAACAATGAAGTCTGTGTGCAAGATACCTGAATAACTTAGTCACACTCGTATCGCTCCAACCATATTTTGCTTGCACACTTAAGAGTGCAAGCAATGTCTTCAACCGAGATACTCGGCACCCATCATATAATGGTATGGATGCTTCCTCTCTAAGCGGGTCAGATGTCTCAACATCCATGGGAATCAATGCATCGATCATTGCCTCCATCTCAGGCTCCAAGATTGTAGGCAAGTCGGGAAGGTTGTCTGTCTCCTCTGGCATTGACGGTATAGATGGGCCTTGCGAGTGGTCGATTGGCTCCTGTAATCCATCCATCGCACATCCACAAACTCTTCTAATTGGCCGCAAAGGGTGCACTCCCCCTTGGGTCGAGACATTACCCCCCTGGATACAAAATTTGCCAACAAGACCCAATCTTATTGTGTATGGTTTTCAATTAGCTTGAGAGTACAATGCATGAAAAATGCTAACTTCAAATTACCGTTTGCTGAAAATATGCAATCGACTGATCAATGATCTCAGATTGAAACTCGCCAAATCGTCGTACGTGTTCTATAGACAATCTGCTTTTTCGTCTAATTGCCAACTTGCATTGAGAGCAAGGACATGGGACACACTGATTAAGATACGTCTCGCGGTCTTGAACAATAAGACCTTCTTCGTTTGCCATCTTATCTACATTACAGCAAACGAGGCTTAAATGGATAGCTTTATGGAGATGTACGTCAAGTTGCAAGTTGACCATAAACCTTGCATTGTATATAGTAGTCGAGAGATTTTCCGATGTTATATCTCGGCCTTGTATCATGCTCAACGATTTGTTTGTCTCGGTAGATAATTATTTGTTATATCTCGGCTTTGAGTATAAGTAATCCATTTTAAAATTAATGCGCGCCATCTATGAAATTTTATAACTATAGTAATAAAATTTATTTCAATCAATTCTACTCATAGTCATAAGACCAGAGAGAAATTATCCTATACTCAATTTAAGGGTTTCTTCTTCTATAACAATAATTTTGGGTTCATTTTGATGAAGTACGTGGCCCATGGCAAAGCACATTGCATACCATTATCAATAAGTATATTATCTTAAATTTCCTTCCCCTCCCTCTCCCTCTCTTTCTCTCCCTCTCCCTCTCTTTCTCTCTTTCTCTCATCCTCTCCCTCTCCCTCTCGTTCTCTTTCTCTCCCTCTCTCATTTCCTTCCCCTCCCTCTCCCTCTCCCTCTCCCTCTCTTTCTCTTTCTCTTTCTCTTTTTCTCCCTCTCCCTCTCTATCTCTCTTTCTCTCTCATTTCCTAAACAAGCAAAAAATAAAGTGATTTAAACATCCTCCAAGCAAAAGGGAGAGGGAGAGATACAATGCACTCTCCCTCTCTTTCTCTTTCTATCCCTCTCTCATTTCCTTCCCCTTCCTCTCCCTCTCACTCTCTTTCTCTCTCATTTCCTCTCCTAAACAAGCAAAAAATAAAGTGATTCAAACATTAAACAAGCAAAAGGGAGAGGGAGAGAGAGAATGCACTCTCCCTCATTCTCCCTCTCTTTCTCTTTCTCTCCCTCTCTTATTTCCTCCCCCTCCCTCTCCCTCTCCCTCTATTTCTCTTTCTCTTTCTCTTTCTCTTTCTTTCCCTCTCCCTCTCCCTCTCTTTCTCTCTTACTCTCTCGTTTCCTCTCCTAAACAAGCAAAAAAGAAAGTAATTTAAACATTAAACAAGTAAAAGGGAGAGAGAGAGAGAGAATGCACTCTCCCTCTCTTTCTCTCCCTCTCCCTCTTTCTCTCCCTCTCTTTCTCTCCCTCTCTCTCCCTCTCCCTCTCCTTCTCTTTCATTTCCTCTCCTAAACAAACAAAAGAGAACGATTTAAACCTTCAACAAGTAAAAGAAAGAGAGAGGGAGACTCACCAATGAGATATGGCGAGCGTGGGCGGCTTCTCTTTGCAACGAGGGCTCCTCCTCTCCTTCGCAAGCAACGGCGGTGGCGGTGGCGGCGGCGGTGGCAGCGGCAGCAGCAAGTCTCTTCCTCTTCTTCTCTCACAAAGCCTTGGCTCTCTCCCTCGCTCTCGCTCTCAAAAGGCGAAGAAAAGAAAATGAAAACGGCGCTCTGGTTTCGGCCGCGCTTTTTTTCCCTGCGGCGTCGCTATTGGCGTCGCTATTTGCGTCGCAAATGCGACGCAAATAGCGACGCCAGTTGCGACGCCAATAGCGATACCGATAGCAACACCGATATCCGCCATCGCTAATTGCCCAATTACTTGTAGTGAGGAGCTTGCTCCTTGTCAATAATATAACTCCACAAGGGGGGGATGGCCCATCTTCCAGTCCCTAGTGTGTTGCCGATTTCTCTACCTCTCTCTCTACATCTTTCTTTTCTCTCATCTATTCTCCCTCTGTGCCAACATAATATTTTCCATATATATTTTAAGTATATAAGAAATTCTAGTATGTATCTTGGATTCTATAACACTATTCTATCAAAACAATGTATCTATCTATGAGAGATTGTGAGAGAAAGCTATGGAATCTTTGAAGATAAATTATATATGATATCTTTCCATTCAAAATGGAGTATTTTTTTGTGTTTTTAATGTCTATCAAAGAATTGTATGAAGAATATAAAGAGAATGATGGATTTTGTTAAAGTTCAAGCCATAGAAGAATTATTTCTATGAAGTTACGTGAAGATTTCTTGTTCCTGGTTTTGTTATCTTTTTTGAGATCATATAAAAGATGAAAAAGATGGTTTTTGATGATACAAGATAGATTTTCTTGCAATAGAAACCTTTTTTCCTTAGTGTTCCTTTTGGGGCTCCATATTTTTTGTGCACATCCCGAGGGAGACTACCATCAACAAGCTTCAGAAGAGGCTGAAAATGAAGGAAATGGCATTGCCAAGAAGAGAAGAATTCAATGGATGCTTGCAAAGTTCCTTCTACCACTGAAGAATTGGAGATTCTCATTGCAAAATCTACTTTCTACAAAATTTTCATTCCACAATGGCGGAAACAGTATCACCATCTTGATGCATGCTCTATATGGTGAACTATTTCCTCTTCATGTTGAAGCAATAGAGACGTTGTCGTGATGCTATGCGCATACAGTGTGAAAAAACATGGAATGCATCATCATCCGACTTCTTATTAATCAAGAGAGTTAATGTGGTCTAAGTCATTAGTATTAGTGTGAATTGCATGGATTATCCAAAAATACTAGAATTTTGGATAACTTAAGCCTATTTTTTATATTATTTATTGTAAAAGATCCAAAAAAGTTAGAAAAGCTTCTAGATTAGGATGGCATGCAAAAAGATAGTTGCTTCTTCAACCAATTATGGGTTTTTCATAAAAAAAATACAGATTGATGAAAATCGTGCGCATCGCGATCGCTATAAACAGGCTAAAAACTGCAATTTGAGCTGAAAGAAGAAGAAGGAGTGATCTAGGAAATCCATGAGGAGGTGTCCTAAGGTTTACCACCCTTTCAGAGCCAACAGAGCCATCAGATTTGGGTTTCGAGCAGCAGAGAAGGAGCAAAAATTTTGATGCATGTTTTGTTCTATGAAGAAGCTCCAGGAGTTCTAATGCCTGGAGATTGCTTCTGAGTAGTGCAAAGATTCGAGGTTCTTTCATTACATATCGATTCAGTTTATTGTGCTTTGTCTTTGTCGTGTTTACCTCTTGTCTATTCTCTTTCTTCTCTTCCATCTCCTATCTCTACTTCCTTCTACCTCTGATCCCCTGTGGATTCGACCTTTCGACAAAAACCCCTCTGACATTGGTGAACCCGATGTGAAAGGTCATCCAAAGAAGGAAAGACAAGATGGGAGAATATTCGAATACAATCTCCAGTGATGTTTTGCAACAGTTGGTGCAAAATATGAATATGCTTATGCATGTACAACAACAACAACAGGTGATGGAAGCTTCTGCTCAAATAGAAAGTCCTGTGATGAATGCTTTGCAAGCAATTGACATGAGATGAAGTTATTCAATGGCAAGAATGTATCTGTATATGTACATAACTATGTTCAAAAGATGGAATTCTTTGGGGTGGCTCAATCTGGATGGAGCCCGTATTTTGTACGTGTTACTGTTCATGAACTGAAAGCACAGATTACTAAATTATAGTTGCAGGATGTTGACTGGGTAGCCTTCAAGACACTCACGGAAGAATTTTACATTGAGGACACCAGTTTGATTACGCGCAAGACTTTTCAGGAGTGGGTTTGACAACCCAATAAGGGTCTTGTGACTACAGAATTGTTAAGAGAATTTGAAAGTCGATTTGAGTAGTTGGATCTTGCAGAACAACAAGCTCTTGCAAGTCAAAAAATTGAATTGTTTCTACATGCAGCTGATCTCGAGCTTCAAGAGAAGCTTGATGATTTGCTAGAGGATCAGACTACAGAGAAAGGACAGAGTGGAGACATGTCAAGGAAGCTGTTACTGCACTTGTGAAGAAGCATAGAAGAAGAGAAAGATTGCATGTCTCTAGCTTGCCCACTGTTACGGGCAAGACAGTTGATGTATCCAGTAAGCCATTAACATATGATTTTTTATGCCAAGAAGTTTTTGATGCCAAGAAGTGCTTAAAAATAGCCAAAAACTACGAATATCAAGGGAAAAATAAACTTCGTCAAAGGCAGCGGTGGCAATCAATACGATTTTAAGCGACAATGCCTAGAAAGTGCTTAAAAGAGCCATTGGACAGCGGTCAAAGAATTTTCATAATTTTTTTGGCATGAAAGATGAGACCCTAAGAGATGCCCGGTAGTGGAAGACTTCAAGATGGACGCCCAGGATTTTTCAGACCAAGAATCGGACACCGGACGTGGAAAAGGAAGTGCCCGGAAGGCCAAAAGGCCAAAATGGCAAGTGTGAGAATGGACTTTAGGAGAGCCTAAAGGGTGTGACCCTTTGGGGCTCCCTTTGGGGAGCCCAAAATCAAAAAATGTGGGGGGGGGGGGGGATTGTGTTTTTTTCACGCAGGCTGAGAGAAGGCGCCATGCCATGAAATGAGGGAGAGATGGAAGATGGGGGCTATAAACAACCCCCCCAACTAACCAGATACATGATCTAAACTCTATCTACGCTTCCAATCACCAATCTTTGCTCCTCCATTGATTGCCTAGTTGTGGAGATAAAAAACCAGTCTTTCTCTCTCCTCCCTCCCTCTCCTGCATAGAGGCAATTCATGTGCAAGAAATCAAGAAGAAGAGGAACTGAAGAATGCTTGTCCGGTTATGATCAGATTGCTTCAAGATGAAGAGGAGGCTAAGGAAAGAGGTTCAGCACTGAAGAATGGTTATTGGTCAGTCTGTGGGCTGCCTTGAATAATTATTAAAAAACCCGCAACACGCAAGACACGCGGTATACTCCAATTTTACAAAGAAATTTAATTGTTTTTGTTGTTCCATGGTCCAAATGTTATTCATATACAATGAATTTTTGTTTGAACCTTGTTTGGATCATGTTTGAGGGATCTAACTATAGAAATTAGAACTCGTAATGATTTAGAGCCGTTATTAATTCTTTAAAACCCGTAAAATGTCAATTTTAATGAAAATTAGTGGTTTTGTTCGATTTTGAGTTGAGAGAAAGGAGTGGAAATGGGATAAAATTAGAGAAAATGTGAAGTTTTAGTCAAAATAATAAGCCAATACAAATAAATCAGAAAATATCTATTTTTTATGAATAATAAATAGGAAAAAATAGCAAAAATAGAGGAAATTGGGATTTTCGCGCTCAAAAAATGTGGAAAAATAAGATTTATGTGCATAAATGTTTGGCAAGGTTAAAGAATGAGGTCAAGCCTCATTTTGGCCTCATCCTTTGTGTTATAGTACGTGTTTATTGTTTTTGAAATACAAAAATGATACAAAACAACCATTTACACCTATGCACCGCAGCAACATCTAAATGGTGGGGGGAGGGTTTTTGTGCGATGATCTAATTGCTGAAAAGATAACAATTCTGATTTTCCTCTTTGTGCATAGCATTTAGGGATTGTTTCATAATTAAATATAGGTGACTAGTAGCACAGAAGTTCCGATGCTAGTCTCTAAAGCAACGCAGCACATAACGCTTAGTTAAAATTCATAAAAGGGCTATTTTTCACACCTCACATTACTGGGTTTTTTAATCATAAAGTGGTTGTGCACAATCTTCATACACCTTGCATCAAGCATGCCACGTGGTATATCTTGAAATGCATTGCAATTGATTGATAAACTTTGACCAAGACTGAGAGGACAGGAAATCCAAGCTATAGGTTTAGACGGATGCTTTCGTTGGGGAAAGTTTTGTGAGGCAAATCAAAATCTCCTGGAACATCGAATTATGAAAGAGTGGAGTTTGTGCATTATGTTTTTATATGTTGGAGCGACGCATCAAGGGGCCAATCCTCAAGGTGTAGGAGAGTCGCAGTGGAGCTATGGCAATCAGTCGAGAGGTGCTTCCCTATGTGTGTATTATGAGGCATTATGTCTATATGTTATGGGAACTCCCTTTGAGGAGAAGGGAAGGTGAATGTTGGACTACATATTGGATACAAACATAAAATCCTCATAAGCATTTAGTGCAAAGTGAGTTTTAGACTCTCCTGGCCCGTGAGGCCATGTGGTGGGGTTGTCTGTCGTATGCATGAGGTTCGGCTAGTGCCATAGCCAGTGCCGGCCCATTTTAGGTCCCATCAACCACCTACTTCTGTGGCTAACCCTATGGCTGTACCTGCTATTTTTCCCTCTGTTAGGGAAGATGTCCTAAATGAATTGATTAAAGGCATGTGGAATCTTCAATTGAAGGTTGCAAAATTGAATGAAAAAGGACAAAAGGATAGGGGACGGGCATCAATCCCTAAGCCAGGAAAAAGATGTATGTGGTGTGATAGTTTGCAGCATGAGAGAAAGGATTGTGCTGCCTATCAGGAGGCCTTGGCATGGCAGCTCATCTTTTGGAAAGATGGAAAGATCCATACATAAGAAACGGGATTGCCTCTTGCTTTGAATTTTGGAAAGGGAGGTATGCAGAAGTTATTGGAAGACTTGGCAGGCTGAAAACTACAATTTGAGCTGAAAGAAGAAGAAGGAGTGATCTAGGAAATCCATGAGTAGGTGTCCTACAGTTTTACCCCCCTTTCAGAGCCAACGGAGCCATCAAATTTGGGTTTCAAGCAGCAGAGAAGGAGCTATAATTTTGATACAAATTTTGTTCTATGAAGAAGCTCCAGGAGATCTAATGCCTGGAGATTGCTTCTGAGTAGTGCAAAGATTCCACGTTCTTTTATTACATATTGATTCAGTTCATTAAGCTTTGTCTTTGTTGTGTTTACCTTTTGTCTATTCTCTTTCTTCTCTTTCATCTCCTATCTCTACTTCATTCTACCTCTAATCCCTAGTGGATTTGACCTTTCAACAAAAACCCCTTCAGCAACATGCATCTTGGTGGAAAAAATTTTAGGAACAAAATGAAGTGCAAAAACAAAGATAATGACCATCCATGGAAGATCTAGCATTCATTGAGAAGTTTCCAGACATCATTGAGTGGGAGATTGTGAAGAAGCTTCAGGAGTCATGGTCAATGGTGAAGGTTCACGAAAACAAGAAAGAAAGGAGTTGGCATTTTTTCGTGGATGCTCAATAGCAAGACACATGGGACACATGGTGCACTGATAATCTCCTATTTATCCAATTAGCAACCCATTGGAAGTTAGTGGATAGAGTATTCTTCACAATATACACTATTGAAACCATTAGAAGTTTGCATTATTATGATGATGGCACAATAACGATCCTTAGAAGAATTAGATTTGATATCTTTAGAACAGAATACCTTCCTCTCTGTAGTGGTTTGAAAGCTAAATTCAGAGACATAGAAAAATGAAAATAGAAGAGATGTTGGGTAAAGAGTCCTCTCCAGAGACTAAAGCCCCCTTTGATTGTGTTTTGTTGAGTACAGACCAACTTGGTGGAGCCAACTCCCTGATGAATGACACAATCAAGAGGCAAACACTATAACGAGTTCAGTGGTACATGAGAAGAGAGAAGGAAAAAATCAAGGCTGAGAATGAGCTTGCTCCACATCACAAGCTTACTTTGATGCCCTAAAAGCACTCTTTACAAAAGTCCCTATGGCAGCTCAAGGTCCTCTTCTTAGTCAAATCCATCCTAGAAATATTGATGTGACAGGCCAACAAATGTAGTCTCATTTTCCATTTTTAAGGGAGAGTACAATGAAGATCATGATCTTCATGTAGCAGAGTTTATGGTAGCATGTATGGCTAACAATGCCAGAACCCCCGAGCATTGGTTAGCAATATTCCCTGCCACTTCCAAAGGAACGACGTTCCAGTGGCATGAGAGACAAGCAAGATGAACTTTTGGCATATGGGACGACCTGAAGTTTTCCTTCCTCACTAAGTTCAGGAAAGAAGATTTCAAAGATCGAATGTGAGAGGAGTTCATGAACCTAAGTCATAGTCCTCTGGAGAAAGAATAGAAGCTTGTTTTTTGCAAATGAAATCCATACTGAAGAGATGGACCACCATCATTTGGATGAAGGCATCTAGAATGGATTTTTCCTCAGAGGCCTATAACCAAAAGTTTGCAAGTTCGTGGAATCAAGAAGACTAGTCAATCTACAAGTTACAGTGGAAGGTACAAGACTGTATGACGAAGTTGAAGCAAGGTTGTCAATGACCTCAGGAAGAGGAGTCTTACCTCCTCCCATGCCAAGAATGGTATACCCACCAAATGCAATCCTAGGGACAAATACCTACCCTTACCTCTAGATGCAAACAATGCCGTAGTACAATGCACCTACTCCACAGTGGCCGCAGACAACAATGCCTCAAATGATGGTTCAAACACAACAACAGTGTCCCCAAATAGTTCCTCCAATGGTTACTCAACAACAATGAAATCCTACCCACTGGAATCAACAACCCCAAGTCTCAACAAGAGCTCTGAAGAATTAGAACCAAAATAGAGGACCCTCTAGTGGTTCAATCCAACCAGTATATGTAGTGATCAGAAAAGCTTCCCATAACCCTACTACAAGTACTCCAGGAGGTGAAAATTTGAAGGACTACTTGTCCAATTCAGTGCAAGTAACAAGAAGGAGAGAGAGATGTGATGCATTCTAATACATGGTGTGGGAAGTTCCATCAAGTGAGACATTTGGCCATTGAATGTACTAAAAAACCAACCATTCTTGGAGGTTTGTGTTCATAATCTTCAAGGATAAACCATACAGAGGATATCTGCTCTCTAAAAGAGATGCACAAAATAAGAAAGAAAGATGAAAATGCAAGATTCAACTTGCTAGAATTCAAAATGACAACATAGGACATTGGATCAAAGCCTAGGGAGTTTGGTCCTAATTTTTGTCTAAGGAGGTTTCCCTCTCAGAGTTACACAGGACGACAGTCTGCGGTGGCCAGAGATTAGAGGTGGAGTGTTACAAATGTGGAGAAAATGGTCATATCTCATTGAATTGTCAAAACCCTAGAGGTCTATGGACTACAAGCCCTTATGAAATTGATGCAAGGGAGAAGGCCACACTACAAAAGATTGTCCAAGTCCAGCTCTTGTGAAAAGCTACCTCCGAGACCCAACCAAAAACCCAAGAACCTGCTTCCAATTTGGTGGAATTGGAAGTGGCCGCAATAACGTGTGCAAAGAAAGGAGAACCCGTAGTTCCAAAAGAGAACATTCCCTCTGCTAAGACCATGAAATTCAACCTTCCTAGGGAGAAACAAAACAGTGCATTACAGAACAAGTAGTGCATAGCACTATAGAGCTACAGAGAGACACTGAGACAGTTGCAGAGACAAGACCAGAGGTCCAAGAGATAGAATATGTTGAAGTACCTCCTCATGGAAAAGTTGCGCAAATGTTACTGCTCCTAGAAGGAAAAGGGAAGATAGAAGTGTGTATTGCCCCATTTAACAATCGATTGGAAAAGCCTGTGGATCCTATCAAAGAATATGACTTGGTCAGAGACCTAGACACTTTTAAACCAAACCTAACATTCCGATGTTGTCTCCTAGCTGTCAGAAAAATTTCAAAAGCATACTGATAAGAAGAAGAGGCCTAAAAATTGCTCCCTCTACAACAACCAAGTCCAACAGAGCCTCAGAGCTTGTGAAGGAAGTGGATGTGGCTAATGCCTTCTTGGATCCAGGAACCATAAAGATTGGTGTATGGATCAAAGGATACTTTATAGCAAACACATTGATTCATGGAGGCTCATCAGTAAATTTAATGGTAGATGTGAAAATGAAGGATCTAGGCTTGCAAGGAATGTAGGCTATGCAGTGGCTTATTAGATTGGTAGACCAAAGTAAAATCAAACCATTGGGCATTCTCCCGTATGTAAAGACAACCCTTGCAAGAAGGGATTGTGACATATCTGGTGGTCAAACCAAATTCTTACAGGACCTCATACCCTCTGTTGTTGGGAAGACCTTGGCTTTTTGAAGCAAGAGCAAGGACAAACTGGTTCAAAGGAACCTTAACCGTAGGCAAAGGACTCAACAAGGTAGTGCGGAAGTTGTATGGATCGCAAAAAGGCAATGGATATACATCCATCGAAGTTATAATAGACTCCTCCAATGAAGTAACAGATGGTACATCAAGAGACGAGAAGGCCATCAAACAGATCTTTCCCAAGAAAACAGAGGCACATTCCCTAACAATGGGCACTGTAAGCTAGCTGCCAAAAGAAGAAAAGTCTTTGTCAATGGGTGAATACCTCCTGCATGAATCCAAATTGACTCCTAAAATCACCTTTGACAATGAGATAGAAGCATGGATGTGCTGTTCTCCCTGTTACATGGTAGTTGCAGAGACAGAGCCAGAGACAGAGATAAGAGCAAAGATAGAGACAAAGACAAGAGTAGAGATAGAAGCAGAAGTAGAAGTAGAAGACATAATAGAGAGCTTGTTCTTCTCTTACAAAGCCCCCACAGAGGCAGAAACAGATGCTGAAGAGGACAAAAGTGATAATGCAAAAGAAGATTATGGAAGCGAGCTAGAAGAGTCTATCCTACTCACAAAGGGCAGAGATGAAGAAGAAGCTCCAGTGGTTCCTAAAGCCTCAAAAGCAAAAGATCCCTGGTTGTTCAACACAATGATTATGGTATCCTTTAGATTGATTAATGAGTCATGTCATAAGCAAATCCTCTATAAGAAAGGGATTGCAAAGAATAGGCTTTCCTTCAGTAGCAGCTCTTGTCACCCAAAGTTAGCCTTCTCCTAAGAGTTCTCCTAAGAGAAGATGATAACAATGCACCTTGCCAACAATCCCCAGTTCTTTGGCAGCTCAAACAAAACACAAAAGGTTCCTATTATGTGACATTCTTGGATGCATCCTCAAAAGTCGAGTCCTCGAGCCAAGAAGTAACTCATCCAAAACCCAAACCTGAAACCGCAATGATATCCTTTCATCTTCCCAAAGAGCAAGCTAAGCCTCCATTAAAAGAGGATGTCAGCTCTAGTGACTCATTAGAAGAAGAGACTACTCCTTTGAAAGAGTCTGGACCTCTACCCAAAAGCAATCCGTGGGACATTCATCCATGAAGTGAAAGGTGAAAAGCAACTAATGTTTGTAGATGCTGGAGGGATTAAATGTGACCCAAAGGTGGGTCTAAATCTTCTAGAAGAAGAACCATTGGTCCTACGTGACCTATTGAAAGAGAACTTAGACATGTTTGCATGGTTCTATAAAGATCTAAATGGGATTGATCCCACACTATGCCAACATCACATCGACCTAGAGCTTGATGCCAAACCTGTGAGGTAGAGACAAAGACGTATGAATCCAAATTGCTTTGCCCTAGTGAAGGCCAAATTACTAAAGCTCCTTGAAGTTGAGTTTATCTATCTAGTGGCTAACAGTGAATGGATTTTTCCCATTGTAGTAGTACCCAAGAAGAACGGAAAGCCACGAATATGTGTGGACTTTAAAAAGCTAAATTCTAAGGCAAAGAAGGATCATTTCCCTATCCCTTTCACAAACCCACTATTGGAGGCCATGAGCTCTATTTCCTCTTGGATAGATTCAACAAATACAATCAAGTCCAAATCGCAGAGGAAGGTGAATCCAAAACAACCTTTACAAACAAAATGGGGAACCTATGCTTACAGAGTGATGCCGTTTGGGCTCGGTAAGTAACGCCCCTGCTAGCTTCCAATGAGAGTGATGATGACTACATTTCAGAATCATCTGCATGACTTCATTGAGGTATACCTAGATGAATTCTATGTCTATAGCCTAATCCCTAAGCATTGGGGACACCTAGAGCAGTGCTTTGATAGGTGTCGAGAGTATGGGATTTCTCTCAACCCCAAAAAATGTGTCTTTGGAGTCTCGTCATTAGGAGTTCTTCTAGGCCACATTGTCTCTGCATAAGGGATAGCAATATATTATGCTAATATTGAGAAGATTTCTGCCTTAATAGCCCCAACCAACCTTAAACAATTGAGGGGATTCCTTGGCCATGTGGCCTATTGTAGCCCCTTTGCATAAATGCCTATGAAAAGATGTGAAGTTCACATGCACCACTGATTGTGATGAGGCATTCAACACCCTGAAGCAGTTTTTGATTGAAGCACCCATCTTGCAACCTCCTGATTAGACGAAGGAGTTCCATGTGAACATTAATGCATCAATTGAAGGCCTAAGTGCAGTCTTATGCCAAAATGGCCCCTCTAAGTTATATCAAACTATCTATTATGCAACCCCCGAAAAGTAACTAAGAGAGAGTGAAACTATATAGTGACAGAGCTTAAGTGTTTAGCAATGGTGTTTGCCTTGGAGAAATTCCGACACTATCTCTTGTCGATGCACTTCAAATTTTATGTGGATCATGAGGCCCTATCCTTGATGAACAAGGCCGATGTGAAGGGAAGAATGATGAGATGGCTCCTTCTGTTTCAGGAGTTTGACTTTGAAGTAGTTACTAAACCCGGTTGCTCTCATGTTCTCCTTGATCATCTTTTGTAAACTCCTCAAAAAATGATGATGAAAAAGAGCAAGATGATCCAGACCTTCCTGATGATTCCTTGTTTTTAGTCAAAACAGTTATCCCATGGTACATAGACATAGCCAACCTCCTTGGAACGTAACAATATCCCTCAGACATCTCAAGCCATGAGAAGAAGAATCTTCTATTAGAATCATCCTTGTACATCTTGTTAAGTGGTACTCTATACAAGAAAGGAAAAGATGAGGTCTTATAAAGATGTGTTTCAGGAGATGAGATTCAAATCGTGTTGAAAGCATGCCATGACGAGCCTTGTGGCGGACACTTCATAGGAGAAGCGATAGCTAGAAAGGCCTTACTTTGTTGAATATTGGTGGCCAACCCTCCACAAAGATACCTATGACTAATGCAAACGTTGTGATGCCTATCAGTGAATGGCAAAACCTACAAAATCTAGCAATATGCCCCTACAACTTATTCTTCCTCTAAAGTCAATCGAGAAGTGGGGAATTGACTTCATGGGTCCCATTGATCCGCCAACCAGAAGGAAGAAAAATAGATACATCTTGTTCTGTACAGACACGTGACCAAGTGGTGTGAAGCTAAAGTTTTGAAGTAGGATGATGGCAATAGCATAGCGTTGTTCTTATATGAGAACCTCATCACCCATTTGGCAGTCCCCTAGAGCTTGTCAGTGACCGAGGTACTCCCTTAATTAAAAAGATCATGGAAGAGTTGACAGAACTATATAAGATCCATCATCCCATAGCCAAGTTGAAGTTACCAATCGCATCCTTTGATCAATTCTGACATGGACAATAGCCGCACATCATCGTGATTGGGATGATCGACTTACACAGGCCCTCTAGGTGTACAGAACCTTCCATAAGGCTACTATACGACAAACCCCTTTCCAATTGGTGTATGGAACAGAAGCCATTTTTCCTGTTGAACTTGAGCTACCCTCTAGATCTACTATCTTGAAATAGCTCTGCATTGTCTATAGTCTTAAATTCTTGCATGCAATCCACTTTAGACATCGACCTTCCAGAGATCATAACTTTCGCATAATTTTACTTTTGATAAGCTCAAAACCAAAATGACCACCACATGCTTCCTCATGAAAGGAAGATAAACAAGCACAAATCAGAGAATTGTCTAGTAATCTTGTTAGTACATCATCAATCCCCTTCATGTACAACTGATCATTTATGAGCACATATGCCCTGGCCTTTCTGACAATTGCATACCTTTTGTATTTATAAGCCCATCAATGACCTTAACTCCCCAATTTTTAGAAACTCTTCAATCAGGTGAAGGCTTTCCCTACCCTCATATCTAGGATTATCCACCCTCATGGCAGCAACATACTGGGAAAGAGAAATTTTAGCCAATTCATGAGCTCTACGATTGTTCTCCCTACCAATATGCCAAATTTCAAATTTTTGCAGCTTCCTCATGAGGCCTTTTATCTTAAACAGCCAGTCCTTGAAAATATCTTTATTGGCTTTCCAAACATTTTGAACCTGTCTAACCACCAACACAACATCTCCTTTTGCAACTGTCTTTTTGTATCCCAACTAAATACACTGTTTTAGACCAATATGTAAACTTGCATATTGAGCTTCATTGTTACTTTGTATCTCTTTACTCTCTTGACTTCTAGAAATGACTTCTCTATTTTCAACATCCATAATGACAAAACCCAGTCCTCCCTTTTTTAGGACTCTTCTGTAACTACCATAAAAAAACAAGGTAGCATCTCTATTCTTCATCTCCTCATGAATTTGTGGATGCGGAATCAGTTTGCGTCTTATAACGACTGCACTTTCAAAAGGTTCTTCATAATTCAAGATATCAGCCAAGCTAGTTCTTACAGTATCCTCCTTCAAACATGTACATTCAAATTCTTGCAAAGCCAACACCCGCTTTGTAACTCTTGGAGCATTTTCAGCATATCCCAAAACCTGTGGAAGCAACTGGGAACCAGTAAGTACTATAAATTTTTTTTGAATCAAGTATGATTTTCATCTTTTAATTGCATATACTAGGCCCCATACCAATAATTATTCTTCCATCCAAGATTTTTCAATCGCATTGGATATGCTCATGTAAAACAGAGGCCTCATATAAGACATCCCTTTTCCCTTCTGCAATAAAATGGCTCCCACTGCATTTTTCCCAACACTGATACTAATGAAGAAAGGTTCATCCCAGTTTGGAGACATAAGCACTAGCAAAGTTCTTAACTTTTCTTTAATGTGCAAGAATGCATCTTCTTCAACTTGTGTCTAAACTAAAGGATCCCTTTGAGTTGCTTTCTATAAAGGATATACATATTCAACCAACATATGGAATGAACTTGATAGATACCTCAACTTTTGAAAAAAGCTCATCAGTTCTTTTACAGTTTTTGGAGAATCCATAAGAAGTAAAGCCTCAACTTTGCTAGGCTCAAGTGAAATACCATTAGCAGACATTTCATGACCCAAGAGTATCATTCCAGTTCTTGCTATTTTACATTTATCAAGGTTCAACTGACCACCATCCTCATCAAGTTTGTAAAAACCTTCATCAAGTTTTTGAGAGTGTAATGCCCTTGAGTTATACACACAAAAGTCATCCATAAATACCTGCAAAGTTTTCCCAATGAAAGGGGAAACTACCCAACTAACCCATCTTGAAAAGATGGCGTATGCATTCATCAGACCAAAAGGCATCACTTTATAAGAGAAGTATCCACATGGGGTAATGAACGTTGTTTTCTTTTGATCTTCTTCCGCTATTCTAATTTGGAAATATCTAGAATATCCATCACACACATTATAAAATTCATGACCAGCCACTTGATCAAAGATCTCATCCTAAAACGGAAGAGGATAGTAGTCCCTCTTAGTAGCGGCATTAAGAGGCTTGAAATCAACACATACTCTCAAGTTTCCATTCTTCTTTGGTCTGATTACAACAAGAGACACCAACTCTGCATCATCAACAAGTTAGATGAATTCAGCATCAAGCAACTTCTAAATTTCAGCTTTAAGTACATTTTCCTAAATTGTACAAAGTCTCCTAAGTTTTTGAGCCACTGGTTTATACCCTTCTTCCAATTTGATATGGTGCATAATGCTATTAGTATCCCTCAGTTGGTGATATTCTGTAGCAAAATTTTTTGAGTATTTCTGAAAAATGGCTGAATATTCATCTCTTTCATCATTAGTCAAGTCATTTCCCAACATATTCATAAGCTTAGGCAGTCCAACATTCATTTCAAGTTGGTAATCACAAATTTCCTGCATGAAGACTGTACTTTGTGGAGCAATATTTACAACATTTTTCTCTCTTTTTGAACCCTAGATTGACAACCCAAAGAGGTCAACATCCCTAGAGAGTAGGCTAGCTTCCCATTCTCTATCTTCCTCATCAAGGCTGAAATTTCTTGAATCACTACTTTCATCACCTCCAACATCACTTTCATGTCTACTTTGAATGACAAACCTTGTTTTCATGTCAAAGATCACCTTCTTATGAACTGGCTTCTCTAGATAAAGTTCAAATTGACCTCTGTACCAATCTTGTCTAGATCTCATACCAATCAACCATGGTCATCCCAAAATGAAAGGATATGCCCCAAGTTTTGCAGGCATAACATGAAAATCTAAACATGCTCTTTGGCCTCCAATGTTGATCTCCAAGTTCTCAATGACTCACAAACATTTCACTTTTGAGCTATTTGCCATTTTAACCTTAAACAGTGACTTTCCTATCATTTTAAGATGCATTTACAACATTGCTTCTTCAGTGGTTACACAAACTTGCGCACCACCATCAACATAAACTTGATCAATTTTCCTTCCATGTATCCATGTGTCCATGACATGTATAATTTCTTTCACATCTGATAGGTATACCACTCCAACATGCCCAATTTGGGTTTTTTCTTTCCTGATGCTAACCAAACCATGCCATTGCCTCCTCAAAGATGAGTTCGTCCCAGTATCTTACCATATGTAACATCATCCTTTTTACCTTTTAAATCCTCAAGCAGGTTGTAAGGAACTTTATTGACTCCCAAAGCAAAGTCTCCCATTTGAATCTTACTTCCTTGTCTAGCTTTCCTACTAGTTTCTGGATCATCTGCAACCTATTTTCCCTTTTAAATCCTTGCTACCCTTTGAGTTTTAGTTTCAGTATCCCTCTCTATGACTCTCTTATTAGCTAGAACATCTGCATTTTCCTCATCATCAGACATGCTAGTTTTGATCAGATTCATACCCAATGTGCCTTCATTAGGTCTTCTTTCCAATTGTTGCCTAGCTGGTTCAAGTGGCCTTTGTTTTTGTTGAGGTCTAGAAAAGCATTCCCTTGTGGCATGGGATACATCTCCCCTCCTATTCTTCTTGGATAAGGGCAATCGGGAGCAATATGGCCTCTCTCTCTGCAATTAAAGCATTCAAAAATTTCCCATCTATTTCTTGGAGGTCCTCTAAATCTAGGTTGCCTTTCAGGTTGCCTTGCCTGCAAAAGACTCATATTCAAATTCAGATTTGCCAACTGTTCCTACAGTTTATTAATCAATCATCATCAGCTTATGACCTTGTTGAGTCCTATTCTCTGCCTCGGGGAAGTTACTATATCTATATCATCTACATCACGTGCGTTCAAGGCCTATTTATAAATATCCTTATTTGTGAATTTTTCCTGAATAAAACATAACCCTTTTCTATTCAATCTGTAAATAATCCATTTATATTACACCATTCTATATGTAAAAAATGTAAAAAATTATAATTTTAAAAATACCTTATTTTGAACCCATGTGATGCACACATATATTCATGAGTAACTTACCCGAGTTCTCTACTCTTTCAAATTCCCCATGAAGATTTACAGCTTGCTGTCTAGCATTTCCTTCAACATTGTCAACTTGATTAGGCCGTAAAAATGCATGCATAGCAATACCTCTTGATTGATCCAACCTCACTTGCATTTTTTTTTGCTTTTCTTTGGCTATTTTGACTGCATATTCATATGTATCAGGGTCTTTAATCAGAATCTTTTCTTTAATTTTAGGTTTAAGCAATGAAAGAAACTGGTCCTTTTTCAAAAACATCATGGGAAGTTGCTCCATACTCTGTGCAATTTCTATCCATTTTGCTTCAAATCTCGCTACAAATTTAGACACTGCCTCATTTTCTCCTTGACACATCTTTTCCAAATATTTCCATAAACTCTTAGGAGTTTGCTTAGTTGTAAACCTTGTAATGAACTCATTTTTAACTTCATTCCAATTTGCCCTTGTCTCTTCATTCAGTAAGATCCACCATAATCTTGCAGAGCCTTCAAGCAACATGCTGATCATTCAAAACTTATCTGCATCAATGTCTCTTCGATCTTGGTAAGCCATCCACTCCAATCTCTTGATAAACTAATTAGCATTCTTATTTTCAGTACCAAAGAAGGATTCATATCCAAAAGCCACCGTGCTTGAGTTTGTGTACAGGTTGATCTCCAGACCTTTCACTTCCCAACTGATTAGATCAGCAAGAGATCTTCAAATCCGACAGATCCTCAGTGGGGGCACCAATCTATAGTACGTGAATTAGGTAGTCAGCCTCTAGCAACCCCCAAGACAACACCATAGGATAAAGACCGAGGATCTCACCTCAACAAAACCAACGAGACGGAACCATTGAGCATATGATCAAAAACTTTTGATCACCCACTCCTCACTGAGACTTCAACTCAACACTTAAACAGGTCAAACCTTCAAGCTCAGATTTTACCACTTTTAGAGAGAATCTAACGCTGAAACAACCATGACATAGACTTTGACAACACGAGCTTTCAGATTCACACAACTCGTATTTTTTAGGGATGACAACCCTACACGGAAAGCTTCTCCACAAAGCATGATTGTTTTAAACAGTACAAAATTGGTTGTAGACCCTCTCTATTCTTCTTTTCTCAGAGCACACATAAATACAAACCAAATACATGGGTAATCAAAGCTTTATACGACAAATTTTCATGCTCATTCAACGGCTACAAGCATTTCACAGCTGTAGACATTCCAATACTGCATCAAAACAGAATTTACACTCATATAGAAATGGATAATCTTATGAATTTCATGGGAAACCAAGTTGGTGACATAGATGCTATTGAATTCACCTATTTCCTCATAGAGCACAAAAATTGCTTCATGGAGCATAGACAGAACAGTTTGTAACTTTCTAACTAGACCTTGGATCTCTAAGCTTCAAAAATGAAAGTTGTAGCTCTCTTTCCAATTTATAATTCTTCAGAATAAGTCAAAGTCAAATTCCTTGATCTACTGCCCTGAAACAGCTCTGCAGAGTCTGTAGTCATAAATTCATGCATGCTTTATACAGCAAACACAACTACTATGTTCCAAAAGTAAAATCTTGCATTTATGAAGAGTTGCAGGAGCTTTGAACTTTACAAACTCTCATCTATTATTTTCTTAGCTACAAATCCTTTCAGATTTCCACTAACTTGAACCCATGCATTCACCATCTGTCCATAATACATATTCCCTGCTAGTTTCAGATGTAGAGACTCTTCACTTGCATTCTTCTCTGCTGATGGGGAGCCTCACTCAACAACTAACAAATATCACTCTCATTGTGAATAAGAATATCCCTCTGTTGTCTTTCACTCATATCCACACACCAGAACTGATCTACAAACTCTCTATCCCACAAAGCAGTAGAAGAAAACAAGACAAAAAAGTCTCCTATTACCATCATCTCAAAATTGAGAACTCACATCAGCCCATTTACTTCAGCATCCCTGTCATCCTACTCCACAGCTTCAATAACTTCAACTTCACCGTCTCTTTCTTCTGACAATTTGTTGTTCTTCTTCTGAGCTTCAAATTTCTCCCTTCTTCAGCTTGCAAGATTCTTCTTCTTCTTCTTCTTCTTCTTCTTTTTCTTCTTCTTCTTCTTCTTCTTCTCTCTCTCTCACTACAACAAAAAGGCCTCATACACACACATTTAGACGCGATTTTTGAACATAGAGAAAAACTTACGGGCGCATCTATCTGCCCGTCTATTTGCGCGTCTATCATTTCGCGTCTATAATCGCATGTATCGACGAATTTACACGCACAAATAGACGCGCAATAGATGCACATATACACGCGCATATAGACACGCTTTTAGACGCCCTTTTACAAGCACTGATAGACGCGAATGGAAAACAAAAAATGTCTTTTTTTTAAAAAGATATTTAATTTCCTTTTTTAATTTGAATTATGTAGCGCGTGTATGAGCGCGTGTAGTCTGCATTATAGACGCGTGAATAAACGCGAATTACCTGCAATTTAGATGCGCTGATAGACGCGCAAAACAGAACTGGAAAAAAAAAACCAGAGAGCATGTGGTTGCAAAGCTTGCTCTCTGGTTTTTTTTTTCCCCCCTCCCATACATCATATTGTGTATTTGGGAAAAAGACAATGTATCTTACGGGCACGAGAATTGAAAGTGAAAGTCCATGTATTCATTATATATCAAAGCATTTACAAGGGAAGTTTTGAGTGCTTGCGACCTAAAGCGTGGCCGCAAGCAGTAGGCTCAAAGAGATATCATACATATACAAGAAAAGAAGGCCTCATGAGGAGATATGGTGCTCCTCTATGAATCTGAAGAGGAAACATCCTCGCTAGTACCACCATGGCTACTAGCGTCGCTATCCCCCTCCTCGCTGTGCTCCACATCCGGGTTCGCCTACACACACAAAATATCAGGGTTTCTTACATAGACAAGGTGGAGAAAAAGTTATAATTAGTTATACTTTTAATATGAAAGTAAGAAAAACATACCTCCTCTGGATGTCGAATCCTCATGGCCCGATTGTATTGGTCCTCAGTGATGAGACCCTCCTCATAAAAGTGAAGCCATATCGCTGCGCGGTTATGGCCTCGATGGTAACCTACCTCTCTAGGGGTAGGTGTCCTACCAACGATGGTAGTCTGCAAAACATTTAGAGATATAGAAACAATTAGACATCACAATATATTAGACTAAAATATATAAAGAATTTAAAGAAATATACATTTAAAAAAACTAAAAATCAAAATATACTTACAAACTCTGCCTCCCACGACTCTCTGCTGCCCGATCCGTAATGCGACGATCCCATGGTTTCCATTTGGATCCGTCGCGCCTCTGCGTGCTGGCAACTCTTCACTTTCTCAGCTGCTTTCTTCTTGGCTTTCTTCCACTCTACGCGGTGGCACATAGGTGGTTGGCTGTAGGCTCCACGCCCCTCCTCCAGCCTCCGCAGTGAGTCCCTGGCCGGTGTCATGAGGTGGGATCTTTTGTTGTGAAGCATATCCCTCACTTTTGTACGTCCCCAATCATCCGAGAATCGCTGACCCTCAGGATTTGGGTACCTCCTATGGACTGCCCTCAACACCTCCTGCCACAAGCCGCTTTTCTGATTTTTGAAGACAATGAAACAATCTTTATACGTCGCATGCACGACGCTCCTCATGTACGCCATTACATCCCTTCCCTCATCATCATGAAAGATGCCACCGGCATCTGTAACTCTATAGTAATGGCATACAACCTCCTCTACATGATCTACTAGCGCGGGTGATCGCTCGCCACCTCCTAGGCAACCCCCACACAACCCTCGTCCTCCCCCTCGACTCTCCCTCCTTCCTCTCTGTTGACTGCCCTCTGCCTCGCTAGATGCACGAGCTTCTGTAGATGCACGTGCTTCTGCAGATGCTTGTGCTTCAGCCGATGCACGTGGAGCATGTGGAGTACCTGCAAATGAAGTACCTGCATATGGAGTACCTGCATATGGAGTACCTGCATATGGAGTACCTGCATGTAGAGTCTGGGAAGTAGTGCCAGGCAAAGATGCTAGAGGCATCCCAGACATGACACTGAACACCTCGTCCGCTGTGGGAGAGCGGCCAAGGTGTCTGGTCATCTCTCCCATGAAGTCTTCCCTACTAGGAAAACCTCTAAAAAATGCATTGACCCCCTACCAAAGGAGGCCAATGTATCATTCATACGATCCACATCTGGGTCATTGCTAGATGAACCAGGATACGACATCTGCAAAAAACACACACGAAAAAGACAAATTTATTTACATACAAAAAACATAGGAGGATATTGTGCAGTACAAGCAACTCATGGATGAGGGGTGGAGGTGACTATCCATAGATTAGAGGGCACATTGAGGCCTATATACCTAGGTGAGGGCTCTAATTCACGAGATCCACATGTAGAATACACAAGTTTCAATCTCACTTTATGTAAAGAATGTAATGTTTGTATAAATGTATATAAAAGTATACCATTTCCTAATTTGTCACTTTTAGATCTAACTAGACTTCTATTTAGGAGTTAATCAATACCACGCAACAAGATTCTGCTCTAGGTGATGTCACACAATAGGACCTTGCAATTTTTAATGTGTATAAAAGTATAACATTGCAGTTTTTAAGCCTTTGACATAACATTGCAGTTTTTAAGCCTTTGACATAACATTGATGTTCATCTTCTGTCCAGTGCGTCTATTTGTGCATCTAACGTGCAGCACAGACGCGCTGTCAGACGCGCATCCCAGGTCAATGTGTGTCTATTTGCGCATATAACCTGCAGCACAGACGCACTGCCAGACGCATATCGCAGGTCAATGTGCGTCTATTTACGCATCTAACATGCAGCACAGACGCGCTGCCAGACGCGTATCCCAGGTCAATGTGTGTCTAAAATCGCGTGTACACTATAGGTCAAACTTCTGTGCAGCGCGTGTATCATCGCATGTGCATTGCAGAGCACACGCGCTATAAGACGCTCTCTCAGACGCACTAAGAGGAGACAATTTTTGCGTGTCTATGTCCGCGTCTACACTGAGATGTAGATGCGCTAGCAGACGCGCTGGGTCGGCCGATTTTTAGACCGACGACAGCCATTGATGATTTATATAATGCAATACATTATAATGGAATCACAAATGAGCAATACACAGACAGAGCAGAGAGAGGAAGAGAGAAACAAAGAGAGAGAGAGAGAGAGAGAGAGAGAGACTCACCTTGGGTATTTGGTGTGGTGGGTGGTGGTGCTTCTCCTTCTTCTTCTTCCTCTCCTTGGTAAGTTACCCTCCCGTGATGCTTGTTTGCTTGCTTGCTGCTTCTTCTTGTTCTCCTCTTTCTTGTTCTCTCTTTCTTCCTCTCCTTGGCTTTCCTTTTTCCCTTCTTGTGTGTTTGAAATGAAAGAAGAGGTGAGTCATGAGGAGGTGAGGCATGAAGAGACTAGGTGAGGCATGAAGAGACTGCATGTCGGCTAAACTCAAGCTTCAGAACCGCAAAAAACGCAGGAAAGGAAAGGCGCAGTTTGAAAAGAAATGATTTAAATATGGTTTGAATTTTGACGTTTGCGTCTATTTTCGTGTGTATATGTGCGTATGTTGTTCAGATAGACGCAAGCATAGACGCAAATGTAGATGCGAGTATAGACGCGTAGGTAGACGCGGATGTAGACGCGCATTTGGGATTTATATATCTTTGAATTTCTACACAAAAATAAACAATTCTCAAATACATCTTCACAGATACGTGAGCTCGAAGGAAATTGATTTTTGTGTATTTAAAATTAAGATCTTATGTAAACATATGAATGACAAATATTTTGATGTTGTCATGAATTAGGTTTAATCATGTCGACGTCGTCATCACCTAGTGCGGTGCAAGCTGGTGAGTCAATGAGCACATCCTCAAGTGAGGATGAAACATTGCATCTTCATAATCAAGATGCATGGCTACGACGAAAAATTAGATGCATGTGTAATCGTTGTCGAGGGTGTATTTTTCGAGCACGTCGAATTGCAATGTCACACCTCAGCTTGTATGGAGAATGGGACCAAGAAAAATCACCGGTATTCATTGTTTTTTTTTACCACTAAGATTGCTAGTCTATGTTACGGGAATTATATGTCAACGTACATGAAACTCCCTTTTGTGGTTGAGCAGGATGCGGTGCCACATCCTTAGATACTCCCTCCCGGGCGTTGAGAGGCTGCAAAACATCGACGCGAGGAGGCAGAGTCTTCAAGAAGAGTAGAGACTGACGACCATGATAGTAGCCCTCATGAAATGCCCCATCAAGTCGTAGAGGATGAGATTTTGGACAACATGGTACACCATCTATTTCACAACCAGTTCAGGGAGAAGGTCACTCTACGAAGCCAGATGATCCACTATATGTAGCATCATCTATTCCGTTGTATGAAGGTTGTATGTACTCCGTTCTTCGTGCGTCCCTTGAGATACTTAACTTGCAAACAATTTATGGATGGAGTAATGTCAGTTTGGATGCGTTATTGAAGTAGGTATCAATTCAATTTGGCTTATATATGAATCATAATATTAATTGTTAACCTCTTTATTTTGAAATCAAACAGAAATATATGTTGGTGGTTTTTTAACTCACTTTTAAAATATATGTAGGTTATTATCACAAATGCTTCCAAAAGGAAACAAATTGCCAGCTAAGAGAGAGCAAGCAAGACATTACTTGACATCTCTGGGAGGCCTCAATTATGTCAAGATCCATGCATGTGTCAATGATTGTGTCTTATTACGTGGGATTCATGAGTTCGCACAAGAGTGTCCTGTTTGTGGCGAATCAAGATACGAAGTGGAGATGAAGTCAATGGATGTGCCTCGTAAGGTTTTGCGATATTTTCCGATTGTTCCACGTATAAAACTTATGTTCAAGTGTAAGTCTGCCGGAAAGCTCATGTCATGGCATGCTAGTCATCGTTCAAGTGATGGAAAATGGAGGATCCCTACAGACACACCCGCATGGCAACATATAGATAATTTGTGGCACGTTTTCAAAGAAGAGCCAAGAAATTTGAGATTTGGTTTAGGTATGGATGGAATCAATCCATTTGGCATCAAAAGCACATCATACAGTGTATGGCCAGTGGTATTGGTGAACTATAATATTCCTCCATCCATGGCAATTAAAAAGGGACATGTGATGTTGTCCCTTCTGATTCCTGGAAAGCACAAGGTAAAAAACATGGACATTTACTTAGAGCCTTTGATTGAAGAGTTAGAAATGTTATGGGAAGGTATTGAGGTGCAAGATACAAGTGCATCTGCATCCTCTAGAGATTTCACATTGAAGGCCATGTTGTTGTGGACCATGCACGACTTTCTAGGATACGGAGAGTGTTCAGGTACATGTATATAACTCTATATTTGAAATTCAAGACTTGAATCAATTGCATTTTATTAATTCACTTGTTTTTTCAGGTTTAACCACGTCAGGATATCATGCATGTCCTATTTGCGGTCCGTCTCTAGTTTCCTCTAGGCCGGTAGGTTTAAAGAAGATTATCTACAACAATCATCATCGATTTCTTCCTATTGACCATCCCAAATATGTTCTCCCTACTAATGGAATGACTCCCCAATCTCTAACCATTCGAGATTGGAAGGAGATATGGATTAATGCCGACAGCCACCCTCCACATGGCATGAGTCGGTAAGAAGTGCATTTCTCTCGATTGACTTTAAAGTATTTAGCATGATGAAATGTTTACATAATATATTGTTTGTTTGTTAGGTTCTCTACATTCTTTTGTCTTCCGTACTGGACTGAACTCAAGATCAATCACCTGTTGGACCCCATGCACATATTCAAAAATGTCGTATCTACATTATGGGATCACTTGATAGGGGCTCGCGATTCAGTTAATGTAAGGGAGGATTTACGTAACATTGGTCGCATGAGATGAGCCTGGCCACGAATTGGACCTAGAGGAAAGATTGAGCTACCGCATGCACCTTGGATATTGTCAAAGAACGAGGAAAAAATAGTGAAGGAACAAATATATAGCTTTCGAACACCCACAGGATGTATGAGATGTCTCAAGGGAGCCTTCATAAAGAAAAAGAAAAGAGGTGTGGAGCAACTATCTGGTTTGAAGTCCCACAATTGGCACAAAATGATTCAAGTAAGGGTATCTCTAACCATGAATATAGTAATTAGTGGCGTAACTATGTGTAAACTTTGGGGTATGATGAATTTTTCCTCTACTGACAATTTGCATCTATGAATATTGTTTACATTCAGTTCGTACTTCCTACTAGCATATCCCATTGTGCTTCCAAAGATGTACGTGATATCATTTACAAGATGGGAGAGCTTGTGAGGTGTGTATACATTGTATTTTTTCATTATATATCTTTGAATTTCTACACAAAAATAAACAATTCTCAAATACATCTTGACAGATACGTGAGCTCGAAGGAAATTGATCCAAACACATTGCAAGATGCTCGAGTATTATCTACTGAGGTGGTTTGTTTGGTGGAGGAAATTTTTCCTCGATCCATTTTGACTACTCAATTACATTTACTCGTACATTTGATTGATGAGATTGCACTTTGTGGGGCAGTTCATGTAAGGTGGATGTTTTTTCTTGAGCGCTTCATGAAAACCTTGAAAGATTTTGTGAGGCAAAAAGCACGGCCTAAGGGAAGCATGGTTGAGGGTTGGTTAGTGCAATCATCCCTTGTTTATATCTTTGAATATCTTGCTGAAGTGGATCCCTCTCAACCACGACTATGGAAAGATGATGAAGACTTGAGGATGACCTCTATAGCACCTCAAGGAAAAGGAATGAGTAAAGTGCTAACAAAAGAAGAACTTCGTAAGTTAAATAGTTTTTGTGTGCTCAATAGTGATGTTATGAGCAAATGGGTGACACTATATAATGAAGCAAGGGCAAGAAGAAAAGCGAAAGACAAGAATTTTGCACTAGATATGGACGTAATGTCTCATTTCCAGATCATCTAAATGCGCTCCCACGTCATATTGACATAGATTGGTTACATGAGGAAATTGAGAGAATGGAAAAAGAGGAGGAAATTAATATATCTCAAGAAGAGTGGGAATACACACGAGGTTGCTTATCAAAGGTGAGACATACTATCAATTAATTTGTTTCTATAAGTTTTATTTTATATAAATAATTGACATGTTTGATCTTTTATCTTTTACTACTAGTGCACATTATTCAATGCACTTTGGTGTGAGGGTAAACATCTTCGAACTCAACGTATAGATGAAAAGAGAAATACCCAAGATTGTGGTGTCCTTGCTCACTTCGAGACTGCCAATGATACCATGGAAGGTTATTGTGGCTTGATCTAAGATATTCTGAAGCTTGACTTCAGATGATTCTTTATATATGTACTGGATGTGAAGTGGTTTAAAGAAGTGGTAACAAATGGTGAGCATTGCACAATCAGACGTCATCCAAGTGGTTTTGTAATCATTGACTCTATAAAATTTCACCAAAACAAGAATGACACATTAGTACTACCTCAACAATGCGAGCAGGTATATATGCAAAGGCTAATTTTTTTATATGTATACATGTGATACATATACACAATATAATAAGTACTTAAGTTTTTTTCTTTTGTTTTTCAAATACAGGTTGTGTATCATCCAATGGTAAACAATAACCGATGGTGGTATGTCATCCCTATATCTAATCGTTCAAAACCAATATATGGTAATATTACCGACATGGAGATAGCAGATGACAATCCAACAAATAATGATGATGTGCATGATGACACCATAATGGATGATATGCATGATATAGTACAAGATGAACCTTGCGATGATGTTCAAGGAAACGCAGAAGAAGACAATAATGTGATTGTCGATGATATTGATGAAGTTATTGAACAATATAGCAACACATCTGATAGTGGGATAGACTTATTTGTTTCGTTACCTCTTGGTAACATAGACCTAAAAGTAGATAGTTTAACAAGGGCTGATCTCATTGAAGATGAGATGGATCATTCACTGTAACATACTTAATTTGCTTATTGATTCATTATATGTGTATTCCTAATTCTATGCTTTTTATCATGTGCACACGTGCATATTCAAGAATCAATAGTCAATTTTAAAGCAAGCATTGAATTTTCCATAATAAAAAGGAAGTATCTTTTATCATCTTCAATTACATAGAGAAATTACGAGATACATATTGCAATGCTTGCTACTATTTGTAAGGTTTGTGTCGCTTGCTGCTAATTACTTATATCAGGCTTGTCAACTGGAGGAACTGCCATTCATTAGAGAGCAATAAAAAAGTAATTATTAACTCTAGTTTTTTAATTCAATGATTCAATGTGTATTCTCAATTCTATGGTTTTTATCATGCGCACATGTGCATGCTCAAGAATCAATTTCAGGTGGTTAAATAATTATTAACTTTGGTTTTTCAATTATGTGAATTGCTAATTTTAGGTGGTTAAATAATTGTGTGTCTGATAGCGCATCTATATTTGTGTCTATTTGCACGGATATATAGACGCAAAATTCGTGTCTATTTAGACGCACGTTTACACGCATTTATAGATGCTCTGATAGACGCGCCCGACTTTGTGCGTCTAACGTGCGCGTCTATGCCTCGTTTCTATTGTAGTGTCTCTCTCTCTCATTTTTTTGTGTCGAACACTTCTCTTCTCTTTTCCCCCCAAAAGAACTACTCACGTTTTTACTTTTTTCGTGAATTTTTCAAGTTGTCCCTTGCTTCCCCTTAATTGCTAGATGGCAAACATGCCCCTTGCCACGTAAAATTCCAATCGAGGACTCAAAATTAGAAGTGCAAATACATTTTCTTGTCTTCTTGCATGAAGCGTGTGTCTCAAAACTGAAATATCTCAACCATGTGTCGACAAGCATGCATGATACCACTTGGAATTTCCATTTATCAGCCCGACTTCCACTATGGGTAAGTGTTAGAAAGACAAAAAAATGATATTTGTATGTATTACCCCACTTGACTTCATGAAGCATCATGTTCCTAGTCACTAATTTTCACTCACCAATGTTGTCACACAGAATTCGCGCCCGACGAGGGGGGGAGGGGGGGCGGGGGGGGGGAGAGGGGGGGTTGTGGATGTCACTCACCACATGGACGCTTAGCAAGATGGGAGCAAGGGATGATGAAGTTTAATCAATTCAAGGTGTATACATGGAGTGAAAGAATAAATAGGATTTTCATTCAATTGGTTACATATGTCATGGAAATACATGAGAAGAGAAGTGATTAGAAAGTGTTTTTGACAGAGTAGATATGGTACTTCCAAAGGCTGAAGAAGGCCTTTTCCTTATCAATATGACCTAAAATATTTGAGATAGATCCATCTTTCAAACTTATATATGGTATCAGGGACTGTGTTATCCTCAAACAGAAGCCTTCAATCTTCAAACAGAATCCAGTATACATATCATTCGTCCAAAGGTGACATTGCAGATACCCCACAAGCTCTAGAATCTTATAATTCAAAGATAGACTTGAGACGTCAAACTTATCGGAAGCTCTTTAGCGTTGTAATTCAGCCTTATCCTCCCTTTCCCAGCGTAGTATTTGATGCATACAGAGTTGAAGCACGAGAGTAACAACAGCTTTCATGGCCTTGTGACAGAGTATGTTAAGTGAAAGGCAGCTCTATATGCTCACTTCAAAATTCTAATCTTCTTTGGACCATAGAAGAATTAGGTTCTCTACATGGTGGCTTCATGAATACATGGCAAAGATTTTATGTTGATAATGATGCTGATGATGGAATGTTGGTAGATCTTCTCGTCTTAGACAGGCTTGTTTATAAGTTCAATTCGAGGCACGTCTCGGAAAGGATGGGTAAGAGAGATGCTTTGATGCCATGAGATAAAGCCATTTGCAAAATCGAAGAGTCTCCAGAAGTCAAAATATCCAAACAACCAGAGAGTCCTTCAGAAGAGCTCGTCATCTTCCACCTTCTTCGTTGACTCATTTTCGTCTGCAGCTTTGTTTTTGTCTTCTTCTTCATCGTCTTCACTTCGTCTCTGCAAGACTTCTCGTTCTCATTCTTTGTCTTCGTCCACTTTGTATTCATCTTCTATGTAGCACGGAATTGTATGTCGATCAATCTTCTCATTGACATCTTTCTGCCGTGGCTCCAGATACTTTGTCGTCACCTCAGCGAGTTTCACCACCACCTTAGTTCTGCAACGTCTGTGTCTTCCCTCTCTGCAGCTTCACAAATTTTCGTCGGCTTGTCCTTCATCACACATTGACAATTTGGTTTCCTCTCCCTTCGTCGTAGTTGCAACTCGATCCGCCATCTTGACTCCTCTTCTTCTGTTAGCCGTCTTCAACCCAAGCTCTCCTGGATCTCCCTTTTGCTACGGCATCCTTCGTTCCCCCCTTTCTCTCAATCCTGCAATCGTGGCCTTTTATAATTGTCTATCCTCCAAAAAACCTACTCCAGAAAAAAAGCACACTATCTCAATTTACTTTGGAATAACATCATTGATTAGATCATACCTGCTGAAGAGATAGATGATACCGAGCTTGCTTTTGAGATCATCATGGAAAAAGCAAAGCTAAGTTGATGGCGACCATCTTTGAGGGTCCCGTTTGTTGAAGCCGTCCTTTTCTTGATCCAACCACAATCCTTTATGCGTTAATAATGACATTTTGCAGTGTTCGAAGATGTCAATGTCATCATACTATTAATGTTCTGCCGTCATCATATTTTATTATTTTCACAAGCCAAGATCCTCAATTTTTTCCATGACAAGTACCTGAAATGTCATCATATTCAAGTAATTATACTCCATTTTGATTCCAAGGATAAGATCTTTCATGATTCAATTTTTTTCAACAGAAAGAAGTGACTTTGTTTCCATTACCATGGATGATGATTTCCTGAAGTAGAGAATCACTTCAATTATAGTCTTCCCATGCATTACATCCTATCAAAAATATGCTTTTGGAAAAAAACTTCATGTTCAATCACTCGTTTTAAGGAAATACAAAAATTTCGATCCATGATATGGAATCAATCGACCAATGCTCCACGAAAAAATTATGAATGCATTGAGGAATTTGTGCCTATCCTAACTAGATGTGCTCGTGCGTCGTGCAAATGCAAACACAAAAGATACACTACGGAAAACAATGATGCTAACTTAAGAGTCCAAAATCTTGGTAGAAAATTTTTCCCTCAGGTTTGTAGTGGTAGACGTGCAGCATCACGACATCCACCCCCTCCAAATGTGCACATCCTCCAAATGGAACACAACTACCCATCCTCATCACCGCCCAGCTTGACGGTCAATGCAATCTCTTCATCTTTAAAAGCATCTTCAACGTCCACTTCTTCATCTCCATCCCGTTCTGGCTCAAGTCCATCGTAATTTGCATCTCACTACAAGGATTTAAACCCATAGCGACGACGAGTAGCGACGCAGGTAGCGGCGTCGCTATTTGCGTTGCTATCTGCGTCGCATTTGCGATGCAAATAGCGATGCCCCACAGGGAAAAAAAACAGGCAGAAACTGAGCACCGGTTCATTTCGCGCATTTTCGTCGATCGTTTTGAAAGGGAGAGCGAGAGAGAGAGCGACCGTCGTGAGAGAGGGAGAGAAAGAAGGCTTGTCGCCGCCGCCGCCGCCGCCGCCGTCGTTCGTAAAGGAGAGGATGAGCCTTCATCGCGAAGAGGAGCCGCCAAACCCTCGCCATATCTCATCGGTGAGTCCATTCTCTCCTTCTTTTGCTTGTTTAGGGTTTAATTCTCTTTCTCTTTTGCTTGTTTAGGAGACGAAATGAGAGAGAAAGAGAGGGAGAGGGAGAGGGAGGGAGAGAAAGAGAAAGAGAGAGGGAGAGAAAGAGAAAGAGAAAGAGAAAGAGAGAGAAAGAGAAAGAGAGGGAGAGGGAGGGGGAGGAAATGAGAGAGGGAGAGAAAGAGAAAGAGAAAGAGAAAGAGAGGGAGAGGGAGAGGGACGAAATGAGAGAGGGAGAGGGAGGGAGAGTGCATTCTCTCTCTCCCTCTCCCTTTTGCTTTTATAATTTGTGTATATATATTGAGAGAGGGAGAGGAAATAAGAGAGAAAGAGAGGGAGAGGGAGAGGGAGGGAGAGGGAGGAAATGGAAGAGGGAGGGGGATGAAATGAGAGAACGAGAGAGAGGGAGAGAGAGGGAGAGAAAGAGAAAGAGAAAGAGAAAGAAAAAGAGAAAGAGAGAGAGAGGGGGGAGGAAACGAGAGAGGGAGAGAAAGAGAAACAGAGGGAGAGGGATGGGGAGGAAATGAGAGAGGGAGAGGGAGGGAGAGTGCATTCTCTCTCTCCCTCTCCCTTTTGCTTTCATAATTTGTGTATATATATTGAGAGAGGGAGAGGGAGGAAATGGGGGAGGGAGGGAGAGGCGGAGGAAGGGAGACTGAGAGGGAAGAAATGGAAGAGGGAGGGGGGTGAAATGAGAGAACAAGAGAGAGGGAGAGTGTATTCTCTCTCTTATTTATTTAATTTTTATATAATTTGTATATAATGTGAGAGGGAGAAGAAATGAGAGAGAGGAAGAGGGAGAAAGAGAGTGAAATTAAAGAGAGGGAGAGGGAGGAAATGGGAGAGGGAGGGGGAGGAAATGAGAGAGAAAGAGAGGAAGAGAGAGAGGGAATGAGAGAGGGAGAGAGGGAGAGGGAATGAGAGAGGGAGAGTGTATTCTCTCTCTTTTTTATTTATTTTTTGTATAATATATATGTAATGAGAAAGGGAGAAGAAATGAGGAAGAGGGAGAGGGAAAAAGAGAGGGAAATTAAAGAGATGGAGAGGGAGGGGGAGAGGAAATGAGAGAGGGAGGGGGAGGAAGAGAGAGAAAATGAGAGAGGGAGAGGGAGAGGGAATGAGAGAGGGAGACGGAGAGGGGGGAGAGACGAAAGCATAATAGAGGGAAATGAGAGAGGGAGAGGGAGGGAGAAGAAATGAGAGAAGGAGAGGAAGAGAGCAAAAGGAAATGAGAGAGGGAGAGGAGAAAGAAAAAAAAGAGAGAATGAGAGGAGAGAGGAAAAGAGATAAGATGTTAAACATAATAGGCAAATAGAGCAAGAGAGGGTATGGGTGAGGGTGAGGGTGAGGGAGGGAGAGGAAATGAGAGAGGGAGAGGAAGAGAGAAAAAAATGAGAGAGGGAGAGGAGAGAGAAAAAGAGAAAAAATTATTAAAAATAATAAAGAAAGAAAAAAAGAGACAAAGTGTTGAAAGAAAGAGAAATGGAAAGGAGTGTGAAGGGGGATGCTTGTTTTTCTTGATTATAATTTTAGAGAGAGAGAGAGAGTAAGAGAGATAGAGATGTAGAGAAAGAGAAATGAGATGCTTGTTTTGTTTGGATTGTATCTTTTGCAAGATCTTTCTAAACTACATATTAATCCACAAAGATATTTCTAGATGTAGAAATACTTCTTTTTCTAGGATCATAAAAGTAAAATGCTTTGGTGATGTTACTATTACTCATGAGAATATGTTTGAGAGATTAAACTCTTGCTCCAGCTCCTCCAAGTACCACTTTGAACCACTACACATCGAATAGTATCATGGAGAAGCTACGGTAATCCACCGTAACAATACTTTGCAAGTTCCCAAAATACTCCATCTCATCCACAACCATGTTTGAATCCGTTGCTCGTTGCCGGCTCTCTTGCTCGAACCTTACCATGACACCACACTCCATTGTGGAGTGCATTTGTCAATACGCTCCATGCGAAAATGCCGTCTGCGCGATCACACTGCACTATATATTTTGTATTGTACATTGAAACACTCAAATTAAATGTCGCATATAAAATTTAGATACAACAGATTCTAAACCCCTCCAGCTTTGGACTACATCCCCTCGAGAATTCCCACTCCTCCATTGAGACCTCTGTCCCTTCGTGAGACGCTACGGTCAAGGCTCCATGCAACTATCGTGTTGACATAAACCGCGGCATCTCCTCCATGCCTTCGGGATATTGAATCGGTCAATGACGTGTACTACATCAGAATTCAGCTCACGCTTCCTCTCGATCTTGCCTAGCGATCTAGTACTTGGCGAGCCACGTCTCCATTCCTTTTTCTCTCTCCTCTCTCTCATTCCTTTTTCTCTCTCCTCTCCCTTTCTCATTCCTTTTCTCTCTCCTCTCCCTCCCTTGCCCTCACCCTCTCTTTTCCTATTAGGTTAAATGGTTTTTCTCTCTTTTTGTCTCTCCTCTCTCTCTCTCATTTTTTTTCTCTCTCCTCTCCCTCTCTCATTTCGTTTTCTCTCTTCCTCTCCCTCTCTCATTTCATTTTCACTCTTCCTCTCCCTCTGTCGCCCCCACCCTCTCTTTCTATCTCTCTTTCCCTATTAGGTTTAATGATTTTTAACTATTTTTCTCTCTCCTCTCTCTCTCTCTCTCATTTTTTCTTCTCTCTCCTCTCCCTCTCTCATTTACCTTTCTCTCTTTCTCTCCCTCTCTCACTGTCCCTTCTTCACCCTGACCCGTCCATCTGGATTTCTCGAAATAGATTTAAAAAAAAAAATGGACAGATTTGCACGACACCTTTGTGTTGTCGGCCCATTGTGAACAGGTGCATGGACTCATTTGCTTGCTAATTGTATTACGACATGGTTTATGTCACAATGGTTTGAACTCTCTTGTACGTGTTTGTGAATATGTAATCTTCTATCCAAACCCCTGATAACCTCGATGGTGGTATGTTATACCTTTAACTTCCCAAAGTGCAAGAGTATATGATCAAAGCGATGTTCCGAGCATAGATGAAGATAATATGCAAATAGAGGGGTCGATATTGCAAGGGGTGGAGGCCAGCATCGACTAACAATGATGGAAATACATGAGTCCAAGAATTCTTTGAGAACGAGGCAGACTCATTCTTTTGTGGTGACATGTCTATCAACCTTCCAGTGTATGCGGAGTTGTGTCAAGAGATTAACATGGGACCATAGGATACTTCATACTTGGAGCATCCACTTACTCAATTCATTGACCAATCGCTTATAAGGGTACATAAGATATGCATTTTAAGTGAGATTTTTTTAAAATGATTTATATTACAGTGCTTTGTATGATTTAAATTAATTATTCTAACATGATTTTTTGTCTGTACAAGTGACATTTTCAGGATGAGTCGAGGGATGAGCGATGAGGAGTTACAGGACATCTTCGCATGCATGTCTCCAAACCAAATCACCAGATTCAGAGAGATGGCAGACCAGGAGCTGTCTCGATCTTCCTCAAGGCGCTCTGCTAGATCTGCTTCAGCGCGATCGGATGCTTCGGCTTTGAGCAGACGAACTCGATGCTCACGACTTGGGCCAGAGGGAGGGAGTGTATCGGGATCAGGGGGATGCTGTAGAGATATAGAGGTAGTGAGCTCGTGGTCAACACGGGATACAGGTGCGACTCCTCGCTCTCCTGGCCCTTCTAGGGAGCGTGCCTCAGGCTCAGGTGGATGCTGTGGAGACACAGACGCGGTGTCTCCGTCTCGTTGCTCAACTGGAGCTACGTCACCTCCAGGATTTGTTACACCTGTGGGGATATCTACTCCAGTTACTCCGACTTTTGCGCAGCCGTGAGCAGGTGGCACCCCTGTGGATGCGACTCCGAGAGATATTACCCCCGTCGATACACAGATGCACAGGGGTCTCCTGGATATACCCAGGAGCGTGGACGCAGATGGGAGAGGACCCATCTTAGACAGACTCCAAAGGGTTATTGATATCTAGTCGATAGTAGGTCAGGAGCCATCATCATGAATGATGAGGGGAGGAGGGTGATGGTTCGCATGAGAGAGTTATGTCAACAAATTTTTCGGCACAACGTCTTGGATCATTGGAAGAACATACTGAAGGGGAGCAAGGACTACATAGTAACATCCTTGCACGAGGACTTTCTGGTGCCAGCCGCAATAGATAGATTCTCTACGGGCTGGATGATGGATTGCATGCATGCATACATGTCACATAGATGATCCGATGCATGCAAGGCAATTAAGAGTGGGACTACAAAGCCCAAGTGGTTAGATGCAGACGACTGGCACCGACTGAGGGAGGAGGCTACAGATTCTCCAGGACGTTGGAGTCAACAGCACAAGGCGGCGAGGGCACGACTCGAGGCCGGAGTGGTCCATCATCTTGGGAGTGGCGGCCAAGGACATATTTGGAGGACTTTGTAAGTTTTTCTTTTTTTTTCTTGTTTATTTTTTTGAAATATTATTTGTACTGACAATCATGTTTCTAAAAGTTAGCATTTTGTTTTCTTTGCAGCACTCCATTACAAATCTTGATCTAACTGGCCTTGAGACTCGATATGCAGAGAGGCACAGTCTCACTGCATTGATCGACTGATTGTATAGACGCGGCGGCCCTGTAAGTCACTCATCTTTCTTGTCCGTAGTTACCATGAGATATTTGAATACATTATTGTATGGTGGATTGATGTATTGTTTCTTTTTCTGCAAAGTCCGTTCGATGCTCCTTTGCGGGGCGGGACGAGCTTTTGGGGGACGAGGATTTGTAGCTCGCCCTTGGATCCTTGGAGCTCACACACCTCTATTTTTGAGTCGCCTTATCTATGTAGACATTTTCTATGTATTAATGATACCATGTCATGATTGTACCAATCACTTTTTATGCGATCATGTATTTATTTCATGTATCAGTTTTATGATTTCAGTATACATTGTTTTTGTTTGCAAGCGCATTGTACACAGTAGTGCAGAAACTATTAAGCTGCCCTGCCAAAATTTTTTTTTTTCTGTTATCGTTGCTATTAACGTCACAAATTTTACTGCTCTCGTTGTTATTGGCGTCATTATGTACGTCACAAACCATCGCTATCAACATCGGTATCAGCGTCGCTGATACCGACGGTGATACCGACTGTTCTATGGCGTCACCAATAACGACACTTTTTGTGACGACGGGGGAAAATTTTGTTATTTGCATTTTCGTGTCTTTAAGCGTCGATATAAGGCCTATATCTTGTAGTGTCTTCCATTTCTTCGACTGAATAGGCTGTAGCATCTCTTCTCTTGAAGAGCTAATTTTCTTCTCCCAGCAATCAGAATCCGCAAGGCCGTACCATTAAGTTATGCTAAGGAATATGTAGCATTGTCATGAACATGCTGCACTAAGTAGGGTCCAAACCATCGTCTGGAAACCTTGCGGATGGCACTATATGATTGTCTAGACTACTGTCATAGACTAAGACCCAATCTCCTTCGTTAATCTCTCTAGGCCTCAATCTTTGTTTGCTAGCAAAATAGTCTTTGTTGCAAATTCTGGCCTTTTTGAGCCTTTGAATTGCTCTTTCAATATCTTCGGGTCTTCTCTCCAACTAAAGAATACGAAGAGTAAAAAGATCTTCTGTAGACATGTCTTCTTACTGCCATGGTAAAGCACTCCAAGTAAGCATGCAAATCTCTTTAGCCATGACTAGCTTCTGTCCATACATCAACTTAGCTGGCATATACCCTCTAGTTACACTGTGAGTAGTGCGATCCGCCCATAAGGCATAAGGTAACAACCTAGGCCACTCTCGAACCCATCCACCACATGCTTTGGCCAAGGCTTTCACAATTGGCAGATGGCCTCTTTCGCTCTTCCCGTTTCCTTCTAGATTATATGCTGAAGTCAAAGCAAGTTTAATGCCAAGGCAGGAGAAAAACTCTCTAGCCTCATCACCATCCAACTCACCTCTATCTGCAGTTACTTTCCCAATACATCCATACCTACAAAAAAATCCTCCAATAGAAACTTACAAACCACTGAAGTAGACTTTGTTCGTAATGCTCTTCCTTCCACTTGATTTGTGAGATCTTCTCGTGCCAAAACTATATAGCACATTTGCCATAAATCAACAGGCATAGTAATCAAATCAAGAACCCACTTGTAATGAATACATAGAGGGTAGGTTGGATGAAGCTCATCTCTATGCCTCACTGAAGAGAACAACTGACAATCAGGGCATGTCTCAACAAACTATAAGATATCTTTAAACATTGCTTTCCACCAATAATGCTCTTTGATCTTCTCATAGGTCATCCAAACTGTTAGCTATATATAGTCTGTCTATATATAGTGCCCCATGTCCCCTCTATATATTCCTACCATGTGTGCTCAGTTGACACACTTTTGGGGTTCCACTTCCGGTGTCTCGTATTTCTCTTCTTCTCTCTCATCCTCCATTCCTCGTCTCCCTCGCGCACTGTTCAACATGGTATCAGAGCATCGTTTGTGCAGTGTGCATCGATTGACCTCTCCTTCCTTCCTTTCCATGCACGGCTATGGCTAACAAGTATAGTGGCTGTAATCCTCATCTGCTGGAATTGAAAGCACTATCGTGGATCAAGAAAGCTTCCTGAAGAGCGCTTTTTAAGCGTTTTCTTTCTCGCTTCCGAGTCCACAGGCGGCAGCCTCAGCATCAGCAGCAGGACAGATGCTGCTGGCTTTCCCCAGCAGTCGCAGCTTCCGAGGTCCCTGCCGTACTGTGCCAATCAGATGATCCCCCCGGCAGTAGCAATAGCTCTAGGGAAACTCTAGGGCCGGGACATCCAGCAGCACCGAGATGTATTTCTCCAGAGAGGAGATCGATAGGTGCTCTCCATCCCGGCGAGATGGCATCAACGTCCAAGCAGAGACGTTCCTTAGACACTCCTAGCTAGCAATTCTGCCCGCCTTTTTGTACACCCTGCTAGCATGGCGCCTTCCGTCGCCCCACGACTCCTTAGGGCCCTTCTCAATGACCCTGCTGACTCCTCAGGGCCCTTCTCAGCGACCCTGCACCACGCAGAAGCGGCGCCTCTTAGTCCTCGGCTGATGGCTATGGACCAAGCCCGGATGGTTTCGGCCCAGATGCTTTTGCATCAGACCCTGGTGTTGGCAATCTGGGCTTGCCCTACGGATGCTCGATGGTTAGCCTCTGTGCTTTTTTGTTGACTCCTCAGGGCCCTTCTTAGCGACCCTGCACCACGCAGAAGCGGTGCCTCTTAGTCCTCGGCTGATGGCTATGGACCAAGCCTGGATGGTTTCGGCCCAGATGCTTTTGCATCAGACCCTAGTGTTGGCAATCTGGGCTTGCCCTACGGATGCTCGATGGTTAGCCTCTGTGCTTTTCATCTGCCTGTATACAAAACAGCCCTTGCATGGAAACTATTTTCCAGAAGGTCCTGGCTGCACTGTGTTGGCTTAGCCTCTGTGCTTTTCGTCTGCCTGTTTACACTTGGTGATGTGTGGACCACACCACCGGTGATAATTGCACCAGGTCTAGATCAGGATAGCTCAGCAGCAGGCTTCAATTTCACTGATATTCTTGATGCATACAAGCGGTGGGATGTAAGATGGAGATGTGGTGCGTTAAAAAAAAAAAAAACACACGACAAGGTTATTCGAAAAGTCCGAGCCTGCAAGATCCGAATGCAATTTTTTGCAGTTCTTTGAACATGAAGCATGTATCGGTCCATATCAAGCAGTGGTCATGGCTTCCAGACAACCTTTAGAATCTCTACTCTTGCCAATGCGGCCTCACTTGCATGTTGATGAAGTCTGAGGTGCTAGGTGATGATCCAGATGCGTTGCTTTTTGAGTCTGCGACTCCTCCTTTAACGAGGCGGCAAGGAGAACCTTTAAGGGCATATTTGGACTTGGAAGCAGGAAGAAAATATTTAGGACATGAGGATATTTTTATCAGCTATCATGCTGGTGACACAGTCCAGGCTACTTATGCAGGAGCTTCTTTTCATGTTCATAGGAGCTATTTTGTCTCTTCGATAATTTGCAGTTTTCATGTTGACATAGGCTGATCTTGCTCGAGAAGCAACACATCTCAGCAGGCTTGACAGCAGAGCTGTCGCATAATGATCGTGTCAATCTTCTAGAGTTTTTTAAGGCGGTTGCAGTGAAGGACGGAAAGTTAGCTGCAGAGTGTACCTTGAAGCTTTCAAGAGATCAGTCCTGTCCAAACCAAGCAGCTTTCATCAGTGAGGTTGCAACTTCATTCAAGTTTTGGGAATCAAAAGAGGCAGATGTCATAAGCCCAAGAGAGTGCTAATACCTTCGGTTCCCTCGCATGATGATCGTCCTCGTTCGTTATTTCATTGATGAGCGTCTATATTCTAGCTGATGATACATTGTTTCGTTTATATTCTTTCCAGCTGATGAGGGTCTATATTCCAGCTGATGACACATTATTTTGTTTATATTCTTTCCGGCTGATGAGCGTCTATATTCCAGCTGATGACAAATTGTTTTATTTATATTCTGTTCATGGGGCCCCACATGTGTTATGTTGTCTATAGAGCGGCGTCGCGAACCGTCTCTATAGTTCTTGTATTGTTCTAATGTCACTGTAACGTTTTTCTTTAAGTTTTGATGTGATAGATATATTGCTTACATCCCAAGTTCAGTTGAAGGAATTTCTTGGAGATTTTATCTTTTGCAGTGATGTCACTTATCCTTATTTTACAACATTAGGAGTGATAAAGCTCTTTTGATGCCTCTGAATAGGCTATTGTAATTCAGGAGTGATGTAGCTCATGAGTGATGTAGCTCCTTCTTCATTGATGTTGTAATTCACGAGTGATGTAGCTCCTTTGATGCCTATGAATAGGCTCTTGTAAGTTCAACTTTGTAATTTTATATTTTGAATATTAATATAACGGTAGGCCTATATAGAGCTGTGGGTTTTTCCCTTGAGCCCCCAAGGGTTTTTTCATCCATAGTAAGGGACCTTTATTTGAGTGGGGGTGTTAGCTATATATAGTCTGTCTATATATAGTGCCCCATGTCCCCTCTATATATTCCTACCATGTGTGCTCAGTTGACACACTTTTGGGGTTCCACTTCCGGTGTCTCGTATTTCTCTTCTTCTCTCTCATCCTCCATTCCTCGTCTCCCTCGTGCACTGTTCAACACAAACAACTCGATGTCTAGCCCAAAGACTTTCATGGAATTGTTTCATGATACGCACCTGTAGATCTCTATCACAAACAACTCTCAATGGCTATCCTCCTTGCTTTCGTGGATGCTTCCAAAGTAGCCCACTTCGCAAGAAGAAACCATAAGATTTTCTTCTAATTTTCTTGAAGTCTGCATGAGTCCATCCATCTTGTCTAAACATTGTACTCAAATAATGACCAATCTGCAAATACTCTCATTTATACAAAGACTCATCAAAGCTTTCCAAAGCAGTCACATGACAAACATGATCAGCGTGCATGGCTGCAAGATCAACCCCATCATCAGCATCATCAATGCAAGAAAAATTCATATCATTATACCTCACTCGTCAAAGCATATAAGCTATACTGGGTTGTCTTTACATACTATGTGCATGAACTCAAGATTTATGGAATTTATGTATCCAATCCACCTAAGAATGGCAATATCTAGAGTAGAACAACTCATGATCATACCTAGAAGAGGCCAACAATCAGTCTCAACCACCATAGTAGCTCCAATGAAGTACTCTTTATCATTCTTGAGAGCCGTGACAACTCCCAAGAGCTCTCTTTTAATTTGTGGATACCTTCATTGTCACTCGTTTAGGACTTTCGCCCCAAACCGAATAGCATACCTATTCCCATCTGCATCATTTTGGCCAACAGCCCATCCAATGCCAATAGGACTAGTATCAACAGTAAGCACAATAGGTCTTCCACACTCATAATCTGCCTTTCGAAGAGTCGGAGCAGTTCTCAATAATTTCTTGAGTTTCTGCATAGCTTTAGTATGTTTTATCTCCCAAGAAAAACATTGCCCTTTTCTCAAGAGTTGATAAAGATCATGTGCAATATGAGAAAAGTGAGGAATCCAAATAAGATAAAACATACAAGCTCCAAGAAACTTGCGAACCTTATAAGTAGAGGAACAAGTCTCCAAAAAATTTTCTATGGCATCAACCTTCACAGGAGAAGACTTCGTACCATAATATCCACACATATAACCAACAATCAAAACTTCTCTGGTACCAAAAATAGACTTCAACCCTGACAAGGTCAAATTCACTACTTCCAATCTGCAAAGAATCTTCTCAACATCTCTAATATGTGAAGTCACAAAGAATCTGCATCCATGATCATCTAAAGAATCATCTTTACTTTCTTCCAAACAACCCTTGATAGGTAAGTCATCAATGAAAGGCATAGTAAGCTTAGGGATAAAATCTCGTAGAACCTTGTTCATCCCATTCATCATATGAGCAACAGAATTAGTAGCTCCTTGTGAAAGCGTACATATTCGAACAAGGCCTAGAGGTGTCTTCATTGTATTCAAATCTCTACTTTCAAGGGCAAGCTAGAACTGATCATATCCTGAATAAACATCACCAAGAGAATAGATAGCAGACCCAGCAAAAGCCTCAGCAAACTCATCCACAATAAATTCTGTACCAACATTTCAAATAGTGACCTTATTTAGTGGCTGTAGGTCCTGTATGAATCTGAGTGTCCCATTCTTTTTAGGAACTATGAACCATCTTTTGGAATATGGAGCCAAAGATGGTTCTATAATTCCCATCCCGATCCACTCATTCAAGAGCTCTACTAGTTTGGGCAAGTGAGCTCCCGGTACAAGAATTGGCGGTAGATTCTAAGGAACATGAGAAATGGTAAAAATAACCATGGGCATCACAACCCTAGGATCCACACATCCAATCTCATGTGTAAAGAAAGCAAAAGCTTTTCCATGTCTGCATATCATCTCTTCAAAACATCTTACCTCTTCAGGAAGTAGAAAATCTTTGGTCCCAATCTTCATCTCTTTCAATGTCTCAGTTGAAAACTTATGTCCAATACCTACAAGATATCGCAAAGGAGGTTGCATGGCACCTCTTCTAATCATCTCATCATTGTCCAAAGGTAGCAATCTTGCAATTGGTCGAACCTTGTTGTCAACTATCTTATATTTTTTTCAAACTTTGGCTTCATTATTACTACAACCTGCACATTTCACCTCGTGATGAAAAAACCTTGGTAAGCATAAATTTTGCTATCTATAAACAGCAACACCTGAATCTCTTTGCTGAAATATGTCAGTAAGGAATTCTTTTTGCTGAGAATCCTCAGCACCCAATTCCTTATGAAGCATGAAATTAGAAATCTCACAATACATCGCCAGAGAATGAACTTCTAAGACATATGACATCTCTTGATTGTTAGCATTTAGCAAAACCAAAAGTTATTCCATGGTATGTGAGCATGAAAGGCCATCATAGAGACCATCTATTCCGTCTTCTTCCTGCAAAACACCTGCAACCATTAATTCTTTTTCTTTTCTTTTTACATAGTACTTGGCGGCTCTAGGCATATAAGAAATATGCTGAAAACACAAAGTACTTTCAGTGGATACACCATAAACACATGACAAAAAACTACCACTGCCAGGAGAGGCAAGAGCTTTCCCGGACTTGTACCACCATCGTCTCACAAGACAGTGGTACCCACAACAAAAACCTAGCTCTCTTGCTGGAAGAGGGAATCCCTCAAGGAATCTTTATTCCGCTGATGATTAATAGAAACAATCATGAACTCAATAACTTTCTTCCCATCCTTGCTTTGGATTCGAGCATAGGCAGATCTATCATCCAGAACCTTAGTCTCCATTTGAGACTCAGCAATAAATGGTTGCCCCAAAATAATAGGATAAGAACAAGATTTTTGTACAAAGAAATGATAGGACTCACCCACATCTCCAATAGAAATCTTTAGATTTGGACAAGTAGCATATAAATCCCCCTGGAGTATTGTTGGCTGCCCGTATGCACCAACCATGATCAACATCAACTAGCCATCTACCAGTATCATATAAACCTCACACAATTACATTATTCTTGAAACCATGATCCAAAAGTGCAACGCAAGGAGTCTCAGTCTCACCAAGCTTGACGATAGTTTCTGTAGTCGCACGAGCCCAGTGACTTTGAGAAAAATGGCTTCGAGGCACCAATGTAGGTGCATCTTCGCTCTCATTATACTGCACGGGCTGAAGTAAAGGATGAAGAGACTTCTTGGACTGCATACATAGAGCTCCATCTGTAGATTCCTCGATGATTTCTTCTTCAAAATCAACCTCTTCAATCTATAATCCATAGAGAATAGCATCGGCAACAGCTAAAGCCTCTCAATGGATCATATCTTGTGATTGTTCTTCAATAATTTGGTGCTTTCTTTTTATGATGTCAATGATAACATCATGGAATTCTCTCTTGGCAATCCCCAAAACTAATCCAAGTGTAAATTTAATTTTGCAATTAAGAATTCAATCTTCAAGTACCTTTTTCAAGTCTTTGGAAGTCTTGATGTCAGATAGCGGCTTGAATCCAGGTTGCTTCTTCGGCTTCGAATCCTTTAACTTTGGGGCCTTTTGGTCTTCTTACACTTTTGTCTTTTTCATGTCAGCCATACTCTGCTCAAATCGTGAAGAAGAAGGCTGAAGAACTGGCTCACTCCTACTAGTTGCCTTCTTTGATCCTTCAGGTTGATCATTATCTCTTTTGCACTTTTCTTCAACAAGTGCTTCAAATCCTTGAGATTTTGCAATATAAGCATAGATAGAGAAGACATCTATGTGATCATTCCATCCGGTTCCTTTTCTAATTGCATCTCCTATGAATGAAAGTTCAGATGAAGAATCTTTACCTTTCTTTTTCGCATGCAGTGCATAGGACCATAAAGGAGATTTATCTTTCGATAACTACTCCAATTGAAGACCATAGGCAATAGCTTCTCTTGCCACCTCTTGCTTTACATAAGAAGAACCTAAAAGAGTTTCCTCTAATCATTTCTTCATATCTCCTTTGCCAAAATTCGTTTTGAGTGGTTGCTTTGAGTCTCCGAAACATATCATCCTATCCTTCCATACCACCAACTTTAATCCTATCGCCTCTTCAAAGTCTTAACAGTCCTTACGCTCATGGTCTGGACTATCGCACCATATGCAGCGGTGAACATGATTATTTCTAGAAGAATTCATAGTAGTAGAAGAAGAAGGAACATAAATTGGAGCTAGGTTAAGTGGTTGTTGACTCTTGTGGAAATCTTTATATGAAGATCCTTCAAGTTCTTTGAAATTTCTTCCACCATGTCTTCTACAGTTGGTTTGGCTGATGGCCTGACAACTACCGTAGGAATAGGCATAGGCATAGGCATAGAGGTAGGCATAGACATGGAATGAGAGGTAGGAGAAGAAGTGGAAGGAGCAATAGGAGAAGTGGGAGAAGTGGAGGTAGGAGATGACATCGTTAGAGGTGTTTGCATACCATTTTGTAAGCGAGCCTTCCATCTCTGCCTCTTCGTCAATGTGGAAACAGTATCAACAACATCTTACCAATGAGTCTTCAATCCCATAGGCTGGGTACGGTCTTCAAGAAGCTCACCCAAATTGTCTTGAAGTGCAGGATCCAACTGCCTACAAGAATAACTCCACTTTCTTCAAGTTTAGGGCACTTTGTTCAAGTGTATCCAACTGGTTGTAGCGTTCTTCAAACTCGCGCAATAACTGGGAAGCAACAAAGGACAACAAGTCCTTTGTTGGGCTGATAGACCCACTCTCTGAATCTCTTCTGAGTAGCAATACCATAATCCTCCAGGAAATATTCATCTTTGAGCACCTTCTTGAAGACATTCCAATTTGAATCTTGCACAAATAAATCAGTCACTCTAACCCACAAAGTAGGTGTGACAAGTCATAAGAAATAATTGCTCGAGTTGGTAAGGACTCCAGAAACGTGCATCTGGATTTTAAAAGTTTTAAGATAAGCTGAGACATTCCGGCCTTCAAATAATTTAGGTTCACTTACCATGGCCTTGATCGCTTTGGTTGCTCCATGTGTATGCTCTTGTTCTTGATGTAGCATTCGTTGTTGATCCAATTGTTGTTGATGTAGTTGTTGTTGTTGCTGCACAGATAAATGCATCTGTTGATTCTGCATCATAATAGCCAAAGAGATTTTGTAATAAATTCTTCATATTTTTGGTTGAAAGGAAGAAGCACTCGATGATGAAGTGGGTGGAGTATTTTAAGAATCTCCCATCTCATCAATCAGAAGCGATGCTTTCACGTTGGGTTCACCAGCTGTCGCACAGAATTTGCGCGGAGGGGGGGTCTGTGAATGTTGCTTGCCATAGGGATCTTAGCAAGATGGGAGCAAGGGATGATGAAGTTTAATCAATTCAAGGTGTATACATGGAGTGAAATAATAAATAGGATTTTCATTCGATTGGTTACATATGTCATGGAAATACATGAGAAGAGAAGTGATTAGAATGTGTTTTTGACAGAGTAGATATGGTACTTCCAAAGGTTGAAGAAGGCCTTTTCCTTATCAATATAACCTAAAATATTTGAGATAGATCCATCTTTCAAACTTATATATGGTATCAGGGACCATATTATCCTCAAATAGAAGCCTTCAATCTTTATACATAATCCGATACATATCATCCGTCCAAGGTAACATTGTAGATAGCCCACAAGCTCTAGAATCTATATCATATAATTCAAAGAGAGACTTGAGACGTCAAACTTATTGGAAGCTCTTTAGCGTCGTAATTCAGCCTTATCCTCCCTTGCTCAAAGTAGTATTTGATGCATACAGAGTTGAAGCACGAGAGTAACAACATTTTTCATGGACGTTAAGTCAAAGGCAACTCTATATGCTCACGTCAAAATTCTAATCTTCTTTGAACCATAGAAAAATTAGGTTCTCTTCATGGCGGCTTCATGAATACAGGGCAAAGATATTATGTTGATAATGATGATGATGATGAAATGTTGGCAAATCTTCTCGTCTTAGAGAGGCTTGTTTATAAGTCCAATTTGAGGCACGTCTCGGAAAGGATGGGTAAGAGAGATACTTTGATGCCATGAGATAAATCCATTTGCAAAAACAAAGAGTTTTTCAAAAGTCAACATATCCAAACAACCAGAGAGTCCTTTAGAAGAGCTTGCCATCTTCCACTTTGTTCATTGAGTCCACTTCGTCTGTAGCTTTGTTTTTGTCTTCTTCTCCGTCGTCTTCACTTTGTCTACAGGACTTCTAGTTCTCCTTCTCTAACTTCGTCCACTTTGTCTCAATCACAAAAAAATATTTGTCGAACACTTTGTTGATTTTTTGTACATTTGGAGCTTTGAAATAAAAAAGAGGGTGGGAACAACCTCTTGGGAAATCCAAGAAATCACTGGATGAAAATATTTCATGGACCGGTTTACCAAGGGGGGGTGAAGAGTAAAGATCAATGGAGGAAGGTGAAGGAAAAATATATAATGTGAAAAGAAAAGATATAAAATGGATTTGGAGCCATCCAAAGGGCATGTAAGGCTCATAATGTCATGAATTTGGAGCCTTATGATAATTCAACCAAATGGGACCCTTCTTGGAAGCATTAGTGGAAGAAAAATCAAGTACATGATTTTGTAAGATTTTTTAAAAATACTTCCACTCCGATCCCAAAAAACTTTTTGACATGAAAGTTGTAGCGCGTGAGCTAAAGTTTTGGCTAGTATTTTTTTATACTTTTTTAAAGCTACGAGTTGGGAGATATGGCCAAAATGGTGGATGCCAACTTTTTCCAACTGCGGTGGAGACCACCTCCTAATTTTATACACACCCACACTTTCTTTCCCACACTTAACACTTCCATAAAACATCTTTCATTAGACTCCCAACCCTTTCCCCTCTCTTATCCTCTCTCTCAAGCTAATAAACCATTAGAATTACCCTCCTAAATTACCCTCAAACCATCCTTAGTTGTAGTAGTAATGTATGAATTCTCACTACTCTCTCTCCATTATTGCTAGATATGATCTTATTTTATGAAGATTCTCTATATTTTTTTATAGGAGAGGTTTTGGAATCAAGCTATGGGGGGGGAGAATGGAGACAACTCACCTATGATGGAGCCTGATTAAGTACAAATTGGTCAACAAAACATCTAGATGGAGCTTTCACATTGGTGAAACCACCTTAATGCAGCTGATAATTCCTATTATATCTTAACCTCCTCCCTAAACACCCTCAAGGCCTATATAAAGAGGCCTTCTCCTTTGTAATTTGCAAGAAGAGAGAGAGCCAAGAGGCCTTCTTCAGCCCTATTGAGCCTTCCCCATTCTCCCTCATGAGCTTATGCAATTCATTCCCCTACTATAGCTTATGCATGCTCTACAATGTAATAAGCCCATGCTATTAGTGTCCATATTGTGTATGTTGGTTATGTCCCGAGGGTTCTCCATCTTTTAAGTTTATTGATTCATCTACATTGACAGCAGACTGAGATCCCACGACACTCGACACATTGGATCTCAGACCTCCAGTTTGCTCTTTCTCCACCGCCGATGTACCACATCCTGCATCCAGGAGGGATCACCTGCTATTAGCGACTTCGACGACTGCTACTACATCCCAGGATAGTATATCTCCCTGCATCTGTTACATATACACATCGCACCACTTTATCACAGCTGACAGTTGTTCCCCTATCACAGCCGACATTTGTTCCCCTTTTGTAGCCATTATCTGGAGTACCAGAGCTACATACGCACATACACATACACGACACCTATCACACTCACAGCACCGTATTTTTAGTTTCCAGTTTTTAGCTTTTCATTCAGCACTTTTATTTTGGATAGCTGGACCTCATCAGTTGTATCACAGTTTGTCTCATAGGCCAGTTTTGGTCTTTAGAAGACGTTAATATAACTTTCTTTCTTTCTTTCTTTCTCTCTCTCTCTCTCTCTCTCCGTCTCTTAGTTTTCCTCTCTTCTCCCTCACAATCTCCTCTCCCTCTTGCATAGCATCCTTGTTCGCTCTTCCATGACTAGATGGTGCCCTTACCTCATTCACTTTGTGGCAGAAGGGAGTTTGGCATAGTATAGAGGCTGCCATACCGAATTTTCCTCGTCAATACTTCTATGCACTGATTTTCTACATGAGCAGCTGCATATATTTCAGCCAATGTGTCAGTAGTAATCAGTCCCAAAAAAATGCCCGAAATATCTTCATTTTCAGCCATCATATCATAAGTTTTCAGCTCCCTTTTTACATGACATAAATATTTTCTTTCAGCCTTAGTCATGGCCGGAAGAGACTTATAACATCCCATACTATTGGTTGTATATACATACAAATTTGCTAGAGACATAGTTTCTGTTGCATGAGGAGGCTTAATCTTGTATATACATACTATTGGCTGTATATACATACAAATTTGCTAGAGACATAGTTTCTGTTGCATGAGGAGGCTTAATCTTTTTACATGACTCTACCATAACCTCCTTTTAAAGTAGTGCAGCCCCAAAGATTCGAGGTTCTTTCATTACATATCGATTCAGTTTATTGTGCTTTGTCTTTGTCGTGTTTACCTCTTTTCTATTCTCTTTCTTCTCTTCCATCTCCTATCTCTACTTCCTTCTACCTCTGATCCCCTGTGGATTCGACCTTTCGACAAAAACCCCTCCGACATTGGTGAACCCGATGTGAAAGATCATCCAAAGAAGGAAAGACAAGATGGGAGAATCTTCGAATACAATCTCCAGTGATGCTTTGCAACAGTTGGTGCAAAATATGAATATGCTTATGCATGTACAACAACAACAACAGGTGATGGAAGCTTCTGCTCAAACAGAAAGTCCTGTGATGAATGCTTTGCAAGCAATTGAGCATGAGGTGAAGTTATTCAATGGCAAGAATGTATCTGTATATGTACATAACTATGTTCAAAAGATGGAATTCTTTGGGGTGGCTCAATCTGGATGGAGCCCGTATTTTGTACGTGTTACTGTTCATGAATTGAAAGCACAGATTACTAAATTATAGTTGCAGGATGTTGACTGGGTAGCCTTCAAGACACTACCGGAAGAATTTTACATTGAGGACACCAGTTTGATTACGCGCAAGACTTTTCAGGAGTGGGTTTGACAACCCAATAAGGGTCTTGTGACTACAGAATTGTTAAGAGAATTTGAAAGTCGATTTGAGTAGTTGGATCTTGCAGAACAACAAGCTCTTGCAAGTCAAAAAATTGAATTGTTTCTACATGCAGCTGATCTCGAGCTTCAAGAGAAGCTTGATGATTTGCTAGAGGATCAGACTACAGAGAAAGGACAGAGTGGAGACATGTCAAGGAAGCTGTTACTGCACTTGTGAAGAAGCATAGAAGAAGAGAAAGATTGCATGTCTCTAGCTTGCCCACTGTTACGGGCAAGACAGTTGATGTATCCAGTAAGCCATTAACATATGATTTTTGATGCCAAGAAGTGCTTAAAAATAGCCAAAAATTACGAATATCAAGGGAAAAATAAACTTCGTCAAAGGCAGCGGTGGCAATCAATACGATTTTAAGCGACAATGCCTAGAAAGTGCTTAAAAGAGCCATTGGACAGCAGTCAGAGAATTTTCATAATTTTTTTGGCATGACAGATGAGACCCTAAGAGATGCCCGGTAGTGGAAGACTTCAAGATGGACGCCCAGGATTTTTCAGACCAAGAATCGGACACCGGACATGGAAAAGGAAGTGCCCGGAAGGACAAAAGGCCAAAATGGCAAGTGTGAGAATGGACTTTAGGAGAGCCTAAAGGGTGTGACCCTTTGGGGCTCCCTTTGGGGAGCCCAAAATCAAAAAATGTGGGCGGGGGGGATTGTGTTTTTTTCACGCAGGCTGAGAGAAGGCGCCATGCCATGAAATGAGGGAGAGATGGAAGATGGGGGCTATAAACAACCCCCCCAACTAACCAGATACATGATCTAAACTCTATCTACGCTTCCAATCACCAATCTTTGCTCCTCCATTGATTGCCTGGTTGTGGAGATAAAAAACCAGTCTTTCGCTCTGCTCCCTCCCTCTCCTGCATAGAGGCAATTCATGTGCAAGAAATCAAGAAGAAGAGGAACTGAAGAATGCTTGTCCGGTTGTGATCAGATTGCTTCAAGATGAAGAGGAGGCTGAGGAAAGAGGTTCAGCACTGAAGAATGGTTATAGGTCAGTCTGTGGGCTGCCTTGAATAATTATTAAAAAACCCGCAACACACAAGACACGCGGTATACTCCAATTTTACAAAGAAATTTAATTGTTTTTGTTGTTCCATGGTCCAAATGTTATTCATATGCAATGAATTTTTGTTTGAACCTTGTTTGGATCATGTTTGAGGGCTCTAACTATAGAAATGTAGAACTCGTAATGATTCAAAGCCGTTATTAATTCTTTAAAACCCGTAAAATGTCAATTTTAATAAAAATTAGTGGTTTTGTTCGATTTTGAGTTGAGAGAAAGGAGTGGAAATGGGATAAAATTAGAGAAAATGTGAAGTTTTAGTCAAAATAATAAGCCAATATAAATAAATCAGAAAATATCTATTTTTTATGAATAATAAATAGGAAAAAATAGTAAAAATAGAGGAAATTGGGATTTTCGCGCTCAAAAAATGTGAAAAAATAAGATTTATGTGCATAAATGTTTGGCAAGGTTAAAGAATGAGGTCAAGCCTCATTTTGGCCTCATCCTTTGTGTTATAGTACGTGTTTATTGTTTTTGAAATACAAAAATGATACAAAACAACCATTTACACCTATGCACCGTAGCAACACCTAAATGGTGGGGGGGGGAGTTTGTGCGATGATCTAATTGCTGAAAAGATAACAATTCTGATTTCCCTCTTTGTGCATAGCATTTAGGGATTGTTTCATAATTAAATATAGGTGACTAGTAGCACAAAAGTTCCGATGCTAGTCTCTAAAGCAACGCAACACATAACGCTTAGTTAAAATTCATAAAAGGGCTATTTTTCACACCTCACATTACTGGGTTTTTTAATCATAAAGTGGTTGTGCACAATCTTCATACACCTTGCATCAAGCATGCCACGTGGTATATCTTGAAATGCATTGCAATTGATTGATAAACTTTGACCAAGACTGAGAGGACAGGAAATCCAAGCTATAGGTTTAGACAGGTGCTTTCGTTGGGGAAAGTTTTGTGAGGCAAATCAAAATCTCCTGGAACACCGAATTATGAAAGAGTGGAGTTTGTGCATTATGTTTTTATATGTTGGAGCGACGCATCAAGGGGCCAATCCTCAAGGTGTAGGAGAGTCGCAGTGGAGCTACGGCAATCAGCCGAGAGGTGCTTCCCTATGTGTGTATTATGAGGCATTATGTCTATATGTTATGGAATCTCCCTCTGAGGAGAAGGGAAGGTGAATGTTGGACTACATATTGGATACAAACACAAAATCCTCATAAGCATTTAGTGCAAAGTGAGTTTTAGACTCTCCTGGCCCGTGAGGCCATGTGGTGGGGTTGTCTGTCGTATGCATGAGGTTCGGCTAGTACCTTAGCCAGTGCCGGCCCATTTTAGGTCCCATCAACCACCTACTTCTGTGGCTAACCTTATGGCTGTACCTGCTATTTTTCCCTCTGTTAGGGAAGATGTCCTAAATAAATTGGTTAAAGGCATGTGGGAACTTCAATTAAAGGTTGCAAAATTGAATGAAAAAGGACAAAAGGATAGGGGACGGGCATCAATCCCTAAGCCAGGAAAAAGATGTATGTGGTGTGATAGTTTGCAGCATGAGAGAAAGGATTGTGCTGCCTATCAAGAGGCCTTGGCATGGCAGCTCATCTTTTGGAAAGATGGAAAGATCCATGCATAAGAAACGGGATTGCCTCTTGCTTTGAATTTTGGAAAGGGAGGTATGCAGAAGTTATTGGAAGACTTGGCAGGCTGAAAACCGCAATTTGAGCTGAAAGAAGAAGAAGGAGTGATCTAGGAAATCCATGAGCAGGTGTCCTACAGTTTTACCCCCCTTTCAGAGCCAACGGAGCCATCAAATTTGGGTTTCAAGCAGCAGAGAAGGAACTATAATTTTGATGCACGTTTTGTTCTATGAAGAAGCTCCAGGAGATCTAATGCCTGGAGATTGCTTCTGAGTAGTGCAAAGATTCCACGTTCTTTTATTACATATTGATTCAGTTCATTAAGCTTTGTCTTTGTTGTGTTTACCTTTTGTCTATTCTCTTTCTTCTCTTCCATCTCCTATCTCTACTTCATTCTACCTCTAATCCCTGGTGGATTTGACCTTTCAACAAAAACCCCTTCAGCAACATGCATCTTGGTGGAAAAAATTTTAGGAACAAAATGAAGTGCAAAAACAAAGATAATGACCATCCATGGAAGATCTAGCATTCATTGAGAAGTTTCCAGACATCATTGAGTGGGAGATTGTGAAGAAGCTTCAGGAATCATGGTCAATGGTGAAGGTTCACGAAAACAAGAAAGAAAGGAGTTGGCATTTTTTCGTGGATGCTCAATAGCAAGACACATGGGACACATGGTGCACTGATAATCTCCTATTTATCCAATTAGCAACCCATTGGAAGTTAGTGGATAGAGTATTCTTCACAATATACACTATTGAAACCATTAGAAGTTTTCATTATTATGATGATGACACAATAACGATCCTTAGAAGAATTAGATTTGATATCTTTAGAACAAAATACCTTCCTCTCTGTAGTGGTTTGAAAGCTAAATTCAGAGACATAGAAAAATGGAAGTAGAAGAGATGTTGGGTAAAGAGTCCTCTCCAGAGACTAAAGCCCCCTTTGATTGTGTTTTGTTGAGTACAGACCAACTTGGTGGAGCCAACTCCCTGATGAATGACACAATCAAGAGGCAAGCGCTATAACGAGTTCAGTGGTACATGAGAAAAGTGGCTCTTTTAAAAGCACTTTTCGGGCATTACCGCTTAAAATCATATTGATTGCCACTGCCGCCTTCAATGAAGGTTATTTTTCCCTTGAAATTCAGAAATTTTGGTTATTTTTAAGCACGTCTCGGCATCAAAATTTATCTGTCATTGGTGACCACAAGATAGGGCGACTCAGCCCATCGAATCCCACGAACAGATCTACACAAAACCACAACCACAAAGAGTATCAAGCTAATACAAAATATAGGCAACAAAACATATCAGAGCTCTCACCCTACCCGCTTTCAAAACCAAGGCATGAAATCCACAAGGAGTAGGCCTAGCAGATTCTGATAGACAGTCACTGACCTGTTGCTCCAACACAGCCAAGCTAAAAAGAACCATCAGAGAGGTCATCTTAAGTGGTGGGCTGAGCTACCTACCTAACTAAGGATAACTCAACTAGGAACTCCCACTAGGCGAGGACTTGTATAGCCTGATAAAAAAATATTGTCTTTTAGCACATTACTCTTTTAGCCTTTGATTTTTCATACTCGGGAGTGTAAAAAGGAGGGAGCTGAGCGTAGTGACCCAAGGAGAACATGGCATCGGTCTCATGTCCGGTCTCGATACCCAAGAACCTACCAAGCCCTCGCAAGGCGACACTTAATTCTCTTCTAACGCTCACTTTTATTTTCGCTCCAACCTTCTTTTATTCTTTTCTTATCAACTAGTTGCTACCCCTAGGAAGACAAGGTATCGACCTTGGGTCTTGTCTCATCCCTAGGAACCTACCAAGACCTTGCAAGTCGATAAACAAGTGCTCATGGATTTTCCTTTCTTTCCTTTTCTATTTTTATAGAGGGGTTAGAACCCCTTTTTACACACCTCCGTATATTCATATATTTTCTTTCAGATATTTAAGGCTTTTTCCTTTGTATCATCACTTTGTCTGGAAAGCTTTTCTAACTACTTCACAACTAATAGAAACTCCTAGAAGGGCCGCCTAGCAAGTCAGCAGAACAAGGTCACTAGAAGTGCCTTTTGAAATAGTTCTTTCAGTGCTTGACAATTCCTTTACATGAGGCAATGACTGCTCAGACTTTCCCTAGACATGCTAACCTATACCTAGGACTTCATGCCTCGATTTTCGATCCCTAATAAATAAAAATAAAGCACCCTTACACACACGTATATCATTATTTGCTTAAGGGAAAAAGACTCGGAAAGGGGACAACCACTTGGAATGGCCACTAGAAGCTCTATCGCAACAAAGACTCCCTTTAGGCACTTCATCAACCTGTATGATGCAATCACTAAAATATCAAACTGTTAAACGTACATGTACCACACAGATATAGGGCCCTCTTGGCCTAAAGAAATAGCACATTTGTACTGCAACTTAACTAGCCTTCTTGGCCTAAAGAAATCAAACAAGAAAACCTCAAAACAACTAGCCCTCTTGGCCTAAAGAAATCAAACAAACCAACTCATATAGATCCCTCCTTGGAAGAAGGCAGATATATGGAAATATGCTTTATTCCAAGGGGAGAAATATGGCGCTTATCCCTAAACAAAATGCATCAAGTTGTGACCCATACCTCCTGCATATATAGTAAGAGGCATACGCATAACATGTCATTTGATCAACCCATGGATCCAAGATAATAGTGGTAGATGGGTCTCGGCCACTCTTTGCATTACCCATATAATCCATGCCAGTCCGGAGTTATATGTTGCTGTAATAAATGACAGTAAGGTAATGTGAGAAGAAATTGCTGACCAAATCACTTCACCAAGTCAAGAAATGATAGCCAAGACATGATCAACCATAAACGGGCATAAATCTACACCAAGCAGTCATCAAGACCCTGAGAAAACACCCAAACATATCACCAAAGCATCCGGTAGTGAGTAGGCATACCCCCTAGACAATAGGGCAAAGTATACATAACACTGGCAAGACTTGACAGAAGTAGGTGTATGCTCACAAGAGTGGAAAGCCCAAGCTCTGGTCAAAAGCAACTCCAAGATATCAGTGCGTGAACCATTTAACATTTAAGTGTAAGAGACCCCAAAGTCTCAAGTATCTGCCAAATGCTCAAAATAGCATAAACCTCTTGCTCAATGTCGGTCAAGCATACAAGATGCTCCCATTGGCACAAAAGACGGATAAACCAGCTCAACGGCTTAATCAAACCAAGCCAGAGTACCAAAGACAGATAACCAAGACAATGCCTCAATAGCATCCAAGGTCGTAATGGAAAAAGCCAAGTCGTAAGGGAAAAATCCAACTAACTTCTCAAGGGAATACTCAAATGAATGTCGAGATGATCTCAAACAACTACCATCCACAGCCAAAGCATAAAGTATTCACCAAGACATCATAACCTGTACTGGGTAGCCTAGGCCTAAACCATATCATAGATGAAATGCCAGCTGCAAAGAAGTGACAGTAAAATCTAAATCGAGCTCTAATCTCAGCTTAAAAGCATTCCAGAGCATAAACAAGATATGTGGCATAGTTCAAATACATCATGACATCATACTGAGTAGCCGGAGCACCCCATGACCAATAGGCATAACCCAACTATAGCATAAATAGCTTCAGCCCTGAAGTTTCCAACAGCATATAACCTCTGTAAACTGAGCAAATCAATGCTGAATCTAAGCTCAAATCCATAGGCGAACCATAGGCATACATTCCCGTATGTATAGGCACCAATCGGGCATTGAAATGCCAAGACCTGTAAGCATAAAATTGAAGTAACAGGTGGCTGCCCTATTTTGGAAAATTTTGGGATTGTTCAAAAAAGTCAATGGTTGAGCTAAATCAGCTCCAAATTTATCTCACATAAAAGGCATAACATCCACAAGTGATCCAATATCAATAGACATTAGTAGAGGCATCACATAAGCCATAGGCATACAAATACATGCTGTCTTAGATCTGAAATCTGTTGCAGAATATTCTCTCATCAGAATTTGGCGATTTCGACATCACCGTCGCATCCGGAGCATGCCAAAACCCCAACTTAGACTCTTACATTGCCTGAATCGGGTTCCGGATGCTTGAGATATGACAAAAATAGTAATTTTTGGGCCAGATTTTAAAATAGGCGCAAAAAAACGTGAGCTCATTGGGGGGGTCTGTTGTTCCACGTGTCAACAATGGGGCCCAAAGGGGGAACAAATGGGGGCCAAAGAAGGCCTACACCAAGCCTCAGCAAGCCTTGATAGGCTGGAAGATCCAGGTGAAGGAAGCTCCAAGAGGTGTGAGCTATGGCTGCTCACAACCTGTGAAAACCCTGTTTACCTAGACCTGTGGACTGAAGTAAAACTCTGAAATAATGAAGTAATACCTCAATTTCAATGCCTTGATGGTGCCTCAATAGGCCGGGAAGAAGCTCGGGAAGTCGGGGAGTGATGCGAACTCAAGAGAATGAGCTATGGCTACCGGGAAGGAAACCCAGTGCGAGTGGGGAGTCGACAGGAAGCTGAGAATGCCATGAGCCAAGCTCAAGAGTCGGGAAGCCGTGCTCTAATACCAGTTGAAAGGTGAGAAGTATCTAAGCTTGCACTCGAGATCTATTGTGGGAGAGCAGCAAGAGCAAGAAAGAGAGAGACAAGAAATGGAAACTCCAACAGTCACAATGTGTGATTAGGCTTTCCTTTATTCAAACTGTCACTAAAAGAATAAAGAATAAAGTGACGGTGACAAGCGCCCGCCACCTACAGTGTGCAATAGCGGTGACTATTAGTATAGTAATACACGAGCTGTTAGGCGAAGGCACCTTTACCCCAACAATAACTTCCTAGCAAGCTTAAGTTCTAGTAGAGTAGGGTCCTTTCTAGGTCTTTTATGATTCCAATACCAATTTATTATGGCTGATAGATTTATAGAGTAAGTTGTTGCCAAAGCTTGTTAAAGAGTCTAACTCCATCAATATCATACTAAAGGCCTCTATTGCCTATTCTTTATCAACTTGGATTCCCTTGTTTCCCTTTCACCATTAAATTTTGGCATTCTGTCCCCACTAGTTGTCCATCTACAAATCAAATTGCTAACCCAATCATTTGCAAAAGTAGCCGATGGCACCTTGGCATCTTAAAAAACCCATTCCAATCATATTTGGTTATGGTCTATTTTGCTATCGTGGCACTTATGCATTGGCCACTCTCCTGTTGCATTAATCACACCATCCTTTAGTAAAGAATCTTTTTCTCCACCCTTATTTTGTGCCCAACACTTGTGGATATCTCATATTTTCCTCTTGTCACCCTCTCCCTCTTGTACTCTTTCCCCTTTGCCATGCTGGCCTTCTATCTTCCTATTAAGGATGTTACACCAATCAATGTTACAAAGCTTATCGATGCTCAAGCATGGATCAAATCCTTGCAGATCACCCAATTCTTCAACCTCCCTTGGATCTCTATCCTTGTATACCTTGTCTATCCTTGTCTAGCCTACGAAGGCGGTTAGGTTAGCCTAACAGATGTACCATATGAGACTCCATTAGTCGGCCTGGGAATATTCTAAGGAATAGGTGCCCTTGATAACTCCCTTACCCCACAACTCAAGATAATGTGCCTCAATTCGCTACTAACTTAACTCCTCTGTCTAACCCAAATATTAGACCCACAACGGTCACCTTTTTGCCATCTAGTCACATAGACCTCATCTGACATATAAGTTAGGACTCAACCAATATCTAGGCTCACATATGGCTTCTCCTCATAATGAGGGCCTTACAAATTTGAGCACCATGGATCATTGGTGGTACCTTATGAGGGTGGGACATTGAGCATATCTAACACCCCCCTCAATGTCCACCCGCAGGTGAACTATCTCCTTGGCCCAATGTCGAGTCTCTGAAGATGAAGTTGAAGGAGATCCTTTGTAAGTGCTTTGGTGAAGATATCTGCTCCGTTCTCCTCTATTGGACAATAGACGAGTTCCACTATCCCATCCTCAATCAAATCACACACATAGTGATATTGGATCTCTATATGTTTGGTGAGTGCATGAAACATTGGATTTTTGGCAATGGCGATGCAACTCTGATTGTCACATCTCAACATAGTGGGTTCTTCATCTCGCACTCCCATATGCCATAGGATCCTTCTCAACCATACTACTTCAAATGTAGTGAAAAAATTTGCCTTGTACTCTGCTTTGGTAGAAGACAATGCCACTGTTGTCTTCTTCTTACTAATCCAAGAGAAAATTCCTGAACCCAAAGAGAAACAATAACCAAAAATTGACTTCTTGGAATCACTGTCTCCTATCCAATCTAAGTCATAATTCCCCACAAGAGAAGTTCTAGAACTATATGTGATACCATAGTCAAGAGTTTCCTTCAAGTATCTAAGCACCTGCATCCCAGGTTTCCAATGACTCTCATGAGGTTTGTTTGAGAACTTGCTCAAAACACCAATATTAAAACTAATATCTAGTCTAGTGTTACACAAGTAGATCAGACAACCTCCTAGACCTCCCAATGTCTGTTAGTGCTGATGTATCCTCAATGGATAACTTTTCACTCACCTCCATAGGTGTAGCTATCTCCTTGCACTCGGTCATGCCAAATGCCTTCAAGATCTCCCATACATACTTCTTTTGAGAGATGAAGATCTTTCTTGGCTCTTGTTAGACTTCAATCCCCAAACAATAGTGCAGCAAGCCCAAGTCTATCCATTCAAAGTTAGAACTCAAAGTCTTTCGAGTTTGGTTGATCATATTTTCATAGTCACATATAATAAGAATGTCATCCACATATAGGACTATCACTACACACTTTTCACCATCCCTTAAACATACAAATTAGAATCTGAGGCACATATTTTGAAGTTAAAGCTTAAAAAGAACTTACTACTGTTGATACCATGCTTTGGGGGCTTGTTTCACAGACCATACAATGTCTTATTCAGCTTACACACTTTGTTATCACAATGGGGTCCTCAAACCTTGGTGGCTAAGCCAGGTGACACTTCCTCCTTGAGCTCACCATATAAGAATGTTAGCTTAACATTCATTTGGTAAACTGGCCACTGCTTGTGGGTGGCCATTGCAAGTCTATGTGAATAGTGGTCATTTTGGCAGTTCGGGCAAATAACTCTTAAAAATCAAACCCTTCAACTTGTGAAAATCCTTGGGAGACTAATCTGGCTTTGTACTTTTCTATGCCACCATCATCCTTGTACTTTACCTTCCAGATCCATTTGGTGCCAATAACCTTCCACTTTACTGGCCGGGGATCCACTAGCTCCCAAGTGTCATTCTTCATTATGTTGTCATACTCGGCTTGCATAGCTACCTTCCATGCTGGATCTGCAAGTGCTTCTTCTAAGTCAGTTGGCTTCTTTACTTCTCTCGTAATCTCAGCCATCAAGACCATATTGACTATATGAGCAAAAGGGCTCCTATGCTCCTCTATTCTCTAGGACCTCCTTAGTTTCTGCCTTCTCCTCAATAGATGTAGGCATAGGATTATTGTGGTTATAGAGCTACTTCCCTCAACGCGGAAATGGCTTTTTCGATGGGGTGATGTCACGTTGGTGAACTTTTTCCTCAACATCTAAAGATGATGCTTCCTCCTCCTTTAAGGATAGGGACAGCTCTCGGGACAATAGGTTCATAGTGGACTACTTCTTCACTTGATGATAAAGTGGAAGAACTTGCCTTGTCCTCCTCCACTATATGTGGTTGCTCCTTGAATACCACATCATGGCTCACACGATGATCTTCTTTGCCTCTTGGTCATACAATTTGTAAGCCTTCTACTCATCACTATAATCCAAGAAGTTACATTTTTTGCTTTTTGGTTTTAACTTGTTTCTCTTCTCATCTAGAATATGTGCATAACATTCACATCCAAAAATTCTAAAATGTGAGAGAGATGGTTTCTTACAAATGTAAGCCTCATGAGGTGTTTTTCCCTTGAGAGCCTTTGTGTAGCTCCGATTAAGGATATAAACTGTAGTATTAACAACTTCAGCCAAGAAATGGTTAGGCAATCCCTTGCCCTTTAGCATACATCTTTCCATATCCACAATGGTACAATTCCTACGTTCCACAACACCGTTCCTCTCAAGTGTGTGAGGCGTTGTCAATTGACACTTGATCCCTTTTCTCTTGCAAAAGTCTTCAAAATCCTTTGAGTTGAACTCACCACCACCATCTGTTCTAAATTTCTTCACATTTTTCTATGTTTCATTCTCAACAAGTTTTAGCCATTTTTTAAACTTATCAAAAGCTTGAGCCTTATCACGAATGAAGTACACCCACATCTTTCTACTATAGTTGTCGACAATCAACATAAAATAAGAAGATCCCCCCAAGGCCTATGTAGGCATCTTACTGCACAAGTCAACATGCACTAACTCTATAGGAGCTTGTTCTCTATTCTTTCTTTCATGTGGAAATACCTTTCTCTATTTCTTGCCCATCATACAAGCTTCAATTGGTTCCTTCAATTTAGTCACACTGCAGGTAGGTGATCAACCATACCTTGCTTATGCATCTCCTTCAACACTGCAAATATGATGTGTCCAAACCTTTCATGAAAAATCTTACTTGTGCCCACTCTAGTGGTGGATGTAAGAGCATTTAGCTCATACAAGTTGTTCCCTCTTTCTCCTTGCCAACAACTTTGCTAGCACTATTGAGAATTTCTGCACATGTCTTCTTGAACCTCACTTCATGATTACCAAGATCAATTATGGTAGCAACTAATAACAGATTTTCCCTAATTTTGGAAACATAAAAAACATTTAGCTTTTCACTTCACCATTTGCAGCAACAAAAGAAATAGTACCTATGCCCACAACAAGGCATTTTGCATCATTTCTAATCGTCACAGTGATGGATTCTTATAAAAGCTACATAGAACGGTATAGACCTTTCTTATTGGTCATGTGACGGGAGACCCCACTATCCAACACCCATGAGTCAATGGTAGATTATTATTGCGTTGAGGAGCACACTTCCTCAATGGTCACCCCCATGAATAACTTCAACTCTACTTCAGCCATATTGGTTGTCTCTTTCCCTTTACTTTTAAGGGTACCATTCTTTTTATTTGCCTTCTTGACACGACAATCTAGCGATTGCATGTCCTTTCTTCTTGTAGTAGATGCACTCTCCTTGAAACTTCTTCTTACCGCCCTTCTTCATTTTGTCACCATCATTTTTATGGAGGAACCATCTTTGCCTTTTGCATTGGTAGAGAATGCAACAACTCCATTGTTGCTTCCTTCTCGAGCTTTCAGTCTCAACTCCTCCTCCATCAATAATGCACAAAAATTTTCAAAAGTCAAAGCTTGAGGTCTCACTTGATTATTAGGGGCAGTTACTAGTCCATCAATTTTTTTTGGATAAATCTAAAGACATCTCTGAGCTAGCTCCTCGTCGCTAGTCTTTTGTATCCCAGTGCTAGCCGCAAAGATTCTTAATCCAAGTGATGAATGCTTCAGTCGTCTCTCCTTCAGCAAACTTCTCTGCTGCTAGTTGATTCTCCAAGTTTCGAAGACTTGTTTGGTTTTGTGTTTCATACAGACTCCTCAATACATACCAATTTGGTTGTATGTTGGTATCAAAGTCAAAACACTATCAAATCAGCTTATAACTAAGGCACACAATGGATCTACATTCTTTCGTTTCCAAGCTTGTAGAAGATTTGCAATCATCATACTAGAATTTGATGGGTTTGGGGATAGATTGTGGTTCTGCGTCGTCAGTCCCTAGTACAGATCTCCAAAATCTCATAAAAATCAAGGATAGTTGTAATTTTGAACTTCCACAAGGTGTAGTTTGTACCATCTAACTTGCCTTCGTTGAAGGTTGGTGGATGAATCCTCAGTGTTTGAATAGCCAGTACAACAGTACCACCTCCTACAGCGCTTCTTGATGCGCCAGAACTGCTTCCAAATGATGATATCATTTCTCTTTGCTATTGAAACCTTTGCTTCTTATGCACTCTTCAATCCCTAGAGCCCCCTGGGCTTTGATATCATGTAAAAATTACATAGCGCAGTGAACAGAACCTAAGAAAGAGATAGAGAGTACACAATAGATAAGAAGATTTTTTAAAAACTTATTTAGCTACAAACAATTGATAAAAAGATGGCTTTGTCCACTCATGCGCTTCCATATGAAGCTTAGATGTCAATCTATATAGAAGATAGGTGAAGAGGTTGAGGCTAGCTGGAACAACTCCAAGTGGGTGAAAGATAGATGATGGATGGCTGTGAAGGGGTTTAGATTTTATAGCTCGTGAAGGTGGTTAGGTTGGCCTGACCGACCTACCATATGAGCCTCCACTAGTCGACCAAGGAATATTCCAGTGAATATTTCCATTATTGTCAGACCAAGGGTGCTGCCCCCAGACCCCCACCACAACTCAATGCAATGTGTCTCGAGTTGCTACCATCTTGACTACTCCATCAAACCCAAAGATTAGACCGATAATGGTCACCTTTTTGCCATTGGGTCACATAGAGCTCATCTGACATACAAGTCAAGACTCAACCAATATACGGGCTCACATATGGCTTCTCCTCATAATGGGGGCCTTACAACTTTGAGCACCATGGATCATTGGTGGCACCTTATGAGGGTGGGGCATTGAGCATATCTAACAAAGCTATCTCCAACCCCATTTTCAACAATGTGTACCAACTAACTTAACTATTCAAGATGTAGAGAGAGAGAGAGAGAGAGAGAGAGAGAGAGAGAGAGACAGAGAGAGAGATGAAGTGAAAGAGCAAGTACTCTCATAGTCTCATTTTTTATTCATTTAGTAACACACATAACTGCTCATAGCTATAATAGAGTGCAAACTGTAATGCAACCTAGCCACACTCCTAACCAAAGTTAGATCTTGACTCATTTATTGAGGCATACATGACATTTAGATAACCTACAGTTGGACAAGGAGTCGAACATATGAGCTTCATGCTTCATATTTCCCTCAAGCTGAAGTGATTTGTTGTATCCCAAGTGGTAATCTCACATAAGTAAACTTATCTTTACTAAGTGATTTGGTAAATATGTCCACTATTTGGTCTTCTATCTTCACATGGATAAGGTCTACCTTGCCCTCCAATTACCATTTCTTTGATGAATGATTATGCACTTCTATGTGCTTCAATCTAGCATGATAAATAGGATTACTTGCCAGAAGTACATTACTCATCATATTTTCATATTAGAACTTCACTGGTTTATCCACATGTACTCCCAATTCATTTAACATCTTAACTAGCCAACTAGCTTCATATATAGCTAAGGCTATACCTATGTATTTGATGGGACCAGAAGGCACTGGCTATGGCACTATCTGGACCTCATGCACATAACAGACACCTCCACCACCACATGGTATTACGGGCCACACACATTGGCAATAAGTGCCACGTATTATAGACACAGGAGGCAACCCATTGGTTGATTTCCATGGCCCCACTGTGGCTCTCCTACATCTTGAGGATTGGCCCCTTGATGCATTGCTTTTACATATCAACACATTCGCACAAGACTCCTCTTCTTTTTTAGCAAGATCCAGAAGATACCATGTTCTCTCACCAATAATTTTCCCCAAGAAACAAACGGCTAACCTACGACAAGGGGAATCTCACCCTCTCAAGCCTAGATCAACTATAATTCAAACAATTGCTATGCATTTCAAGGAGTTGATACCACATGTATGATCAATGCAATAGTGGATGTCTCATTGTGCACAAACAGTTATGTTTTGAAATCAACCTATGTGCCAGTACACAAACAGTCTTTTCATGAATTCCAACTAATATGTATATGCTTTGTTGCAAGAATCTAGCACCAAGGTGAACCTTGTGCTACTAGATCCCTTATTTCCAAATAGGCAATTTCCTAAATGCTATGCATAGAAAAAACAATCCGAATTTTTATTATTTCAGCCCTCAAACTGTTGCACAAAATCCTCCTCCCTCTTACCATTTAAGTTTTCCTTCATTGCATAGGTATATAGAGGTTGTTTTGTCATGGTTTAATGTATAAAAAGCAATAAATCACACACTGTGATAGAAAGATAGGGTTTTAAACTGAGGCCAAACCTCATGCTTTGCCACTACCATACATTCACAACCACTTACTATATTTTTTCATATTTTTCTAAGGCATATTCTTATTTTTCTCTATTTTTTCAATAAAAATTTAATATATTTTCAGAAATGTGGCTCTTGATTCTTAGAACAACAAAAATATAAATTTTGTTGGCATTTTATCCTATGTGTATTGGTTTATCCCACCCGAAAACACCAAAAATTCCATTTTTCTCATAAAAATCGTGTTTTACGGGTTTCTAAAAATTATTTCCAGCATTTTTACTTTATTTTTTATGATTTTTTCACTATACAAGCATAGAACAAATAGTAAACAGCATGTCTACCAATTTTCACTGCATAAGAACAACATTGGCTCAATCAAATATAAAAAACAAGCAATTTTCCTTTGTAAAATAGAGTTACTAGTTTTTCCTTCTTTGCGGGTTTTAAAATCTGATGCGGGATTACAAATTAGTCCTCATTCAAGGCTCATCTCACCTCTGAAAAGCCAACTCTGGCCCTCCATCGATCCGGGAGTGATCTGGTACCATGCCAGACAAGCATCCTTCAACTGGTTCTCTTCTTGATTCTTCCCATATGAATTGCCTCTTGGAAGAGAGAGAGGGAGGATAAAGAAAGACTGATTTTTGTCCTCCATCTTCAGGCAACCGTCTCACGCGTGGAGACCGGTGATGGGAAGCATAGACAGGAGGGAGATCAGGTATACAATCAATGGGGGAGTGCATTGAAGCTCTCCAACCCCCCTCCACCAAATCATCGTGCCCTCCAACCATGGCATCGTTTTCTGATCAACACCCGAAAAATTCGCCCCCACCCCCCACGAAAATAAAAAATTAGGGGCCCCCAAAGGGAGTCCCCAAAGGTCACACACTTTGGGATTTCCTAAAGCTCTTTTACACTTGGCCCTTTTGGCCCTTGGCCTCCCGTCCTGCCTATCTCCCACGTCTGGCCTCAGATTTGGCCATTGAGAAATTTTGGGCATTCATCTTGAACTCCCACACTACTAGGCATCTCCAAAAGTCCCGTCTGACATGCCACAAAATTATGAAAATTCAACAACCGCCGCTCGGTGGGTCTTTAAAGCACTTTTGGGCATTGCCGCTTAAAATTGTACTGATTGCAGTTGCCGCCTTCAACGAAGTCTATTTTTTTCCTAAAATTTAAATATTTTTGCTGTTTTGAATTACTTCTCGGTGTAAAAAATCATATGTCATTGGCGACCACGCGATAGGGAGACTTAGCTTGTCGAATCCCACAAACAGATCTGCACAAAAAGAGCCAAAGGAAGCATCAAGCTGATACAAAATAGATATGTATCAAAACACATCAGAGCTCTCACCCTACCCCCTGACAAAACCAAGGCATGAAATCCAAGAGGAGTTGGCCTAGCATAATTTGATAAAAAGCCAAAAGCCAGTCACTAACCAACTATTCCAACATAGCCAAGCTAAAAAGAACTATGAAAAAGGGCATCCTAAGAGGTGGTCTGAACTATCTACTTAAGGAAAACTCAACTAGGAGCTCCTACTAGGCGAGGACTCCTATAACCTAATTAAAAAATATTGCATTGGTCTTTTAGCCTCTTATTTTCCATACTTGGGCATGTAAAAAGGAGGGAGTTGAGCATACTGACCCAGGGAAAACAAGGCATCGGCCTCAGGTCCTATCTTGTTACCCAATAACCTACCAAGCCCTCGCAAGGCGACACTTAATCCTTTTCTAATGCTCACTTTTATTTTCGTTCCAACCTTCTTTTATTCTTACTTTTCCAGCTATATGCCACCTCTAGGAAGACAAGGCATCAGCCCCTATCTGACTCGTCCCCAGGAACCTACCAGGCCCTCACAAGGTGATAAACAACTGCTCAAGGATTTTTCTGTCTTCTCTTTTCTATATATATTTTTTATAGGGGTTAGAACCCTTTTTACACACCCCTGTATATGTATTTTTAGCTAGATTCAAAACTTGTTCTTCTCTTGATATTTAAGTGCAAGCTTCTCTAACTACCTCACAACTAACAGAAACTCCTAGAACGGCCATCTAGCAGGTCAGCAGAACAGGGTCACTAGAACTCCCTTCAAAAACAAGTCTTTCAATGCTTGACAATGCCTTTAAAGGAGGCAATGACTACTTAAACCTCCCACAGACATACATAACCTAAACCTGGGACTTCATGCCTTGATTGCCGGTCCCCAACAAACAAAAAGAAAGTACCCCCTTACACATGTATTGCTATTTGCTTAAGGGAAAAAAGACTCGGAAAGGGGACGAAACCACCAAGAATGGCCACAAGAAGCTCCTCCACCGCAGCAAAGGCTCCCTCCAATGACTTCATCAACCTGTATGATGCAATCACTAAAAAAACAAACCATTAAACGTACCTACACCAAACACTCATAGGGTCCTCTTAGACTAAAGAAATAACACATTTGTACTGCAAACTAACTGGCCCTCTTGGCCTGAAGAAATCAAACAAACTAGCTCATATAGGCAGATATATGAAAATATGCTCTATTCCAAGGGGAAAAATAGGGCTCTTAGTCCTAAACTAAATGCCCTATTCCAAGGGAAAAAATAGGGCTCTCAGCCCTAAACTAAATGCATCAAGTTGTGACCCATATGTCTTGCATATATAGAAAGATTTGTATGCATAATATGTCATCTGACCAACCTATGGGTCCAGGATAATAGTGGTAGATGGGTCTCGGCTACTCTTCGCATTACCCATATCAACCATCGCCTGCCATATAAGGTGTGGTCTAAAAACATTCTAAATGACGAGGTCCTATCTCATTATCAAGAGTAACATCGGAACTAGGACCACAGCTGAAGAAGAGATCCTCTTCATAAGCAAAATTGGCTAGTGAATCTGCAAAGTGATTCCAAGAACGTGGAATCAGCTGAAGAGATACACTCTCAAATTCATCAAGTAGGGTTATAGCAGTTCGATGATACATACGAAGGATAGGATTCCGGACTGTATATGTCTCATTGAGTTGATTTAAGATCAGCTGGGAATCCCCTCTTACTAACAACTGTTGAATACCACCTTTCTTGGCAATATTTAGTCCCATATCAAGGCTTTATACTCCGCCATGTTGTTAGTGAATCCTACCCCGAGATAAGTAGCTAGTCTCATTGTAACGCTACGTTGGGGATCTCGGTTAACTACTCCAACACTCGCTTTTATATTAGGGCCCCTGGATGCCCCATCAAAATATCATGTGTACATCCACAATGGGTTTACACAGCCAGCCATCCAAACCTCCCCTATTCATAATTATGATAGTCAAAATTCAACATACTGAGAGGATGAATTGATGGCTCCATCCCACCTTCTTCATTAAAAACTACAAGGACACTTGTCAAAATCTGCAAACAGTGATGATAGAAGACCTTAATCTCCCAAACGAATGTCTCGTCATCTTGCTTAGTCACTTTATAGCCTTTACTCCACCAGATGAGCTTTCCTTGATGATATCGATGCTCTAAGTATGGGTGCTCCAAATAAGGGATCAGTCCACCCATCAACCTCTATCATTATTTCCTTGCAGATGTTTGATCAAATGCACATAGACCTACAAGGCTCTTATGTCATTAGCTTAATCACAAATAATAAGGTTTAACCTTATTAAGATGTGCCAATAATGCTCTGGATTTATTCTTCATGATCCTAACAATCCTATAAGGACCGTCCCATTTGGGCTCCAGCTTTCCTGGAAATAATTCTCTACGCATATCATAGTACAACACTAGTTGTCCTTTCTTAAATGTGTATTTCTTTGCTTTTAGGTCATGGAGTTGCTTCATTCGATGCTTGATCACCTCCTGATGTAGCAAGCTTTGCAATTTAATCTCATCGAGGTGTGCCAGAGTCAAAAAGTGATCTAAGAGGGCATCCATATCACCCAAAGAATGATTGATCACGAATATCATCATCAGCAACTCGATCTCTAGAGATAGGACACACTCCTCTCCATATACTAACTTGAACGAGGTGTGACCAGTAGCTCATTTGAACATTGTATTCTATGCCCACACTGCCACATATAACTTTTTGTCCCAATCTCGTTTCTTTTCCGATACTAGCTTAGACAGAATGCCCACAAGCTGCTTATTGGTACTCTCAACCTACCCATTGTCTTGTGGGTTATAGGGGGCTGTTTTATTGTGCTTGATGTGTCAAGCCCCAGTCAGGATTTTTATCACTTTGTTCAGAAAATGTGTCTCCCTGTCCAATACTATTTCTTTTGGCAGACCAAATGGACATACTATTTGCTCTAATAATAAACTAGTGGTTTCCCTTGCATTGTCTTTCCGTCGTTGACAGATGTCGCATCTTTTAATGTACTTGAATGCATCCTAGAAGATGGACGGCCACCAATATCTTGCTCTCAAGTCTTTTTGTGCAGTTAGCCACCCAGAAAAATGACCTCCGCAAGTAGAGTCATGGCACTCTTCTAAGACGAAAGGGACCTCGTAAGGCATTACGCATCAACAGTAGATATTGTCTACCCCTTGCTGATACAATGTGGATGTGATTACTATGAATTTTAAAACCTGTTGCTTGATCTTTCACTTTTCTGGCTTCGATAAACCAGCTCCAGTCTCTCCTGTTAACAAATAATGCGTTATCACCGCATACCAAAAGGGAATAGATGCCATGTCAATCTTGAACAATGAGTCGTAGTCACTGCCTTCAGCTAGAGCTTCCTTTGGCTCCCCAAAGTCCACAAGGCACTCTACGATACCTTGCAACCTGGGTGGCTTGCTCTTAACCTCATAGTTAAACTCGTTCAAAGTGATTAACCACTTTGCCAAACAGTCGAGCGGTTGTAGCGTATTCATCAACAGTCGTAGCCCTTTGGCCTTAGTATAAAGGACAACCTTCTCATAAAGAATGTAGTGCCAGAACTTTTTAGTCGCAAAGACCATCGCAAGGCATAACTTTTCCATATAATTATAATTAATTTTGGACAGACCCAGCTTCTGACTGGCAAAAGAAATTAGGTGATACCACTTTCTCTTTCCACATCTGTGCTAAACAGTAACTAATGCTATGCATGATAGCTGCTAAAAAGATATAAAAAATATTGCTCCTCTTCAGTGCTTTCAGCACAAGTTCTCTTACGAGTTCTTGCTTTACATCCTTGAAAGCCACCTTACAAGGGTCACTCCACATAAACAAATAGTTGAAGGATAACAAATTTGTCAATGGCAACATTCTTTCTACCAAAGCGTTAATGAGCCGTTGATAATATCCAACTGATGCTATGAACTTATTTGGGGGTGCATGGCGAACTCATAGTGACGATAGCTTTGATTTTTTCAGGATCTGTCGCAATCTCTACTGAGCTAACGACATGGCCTAGCAGGAGCCCATAAGGTACGCCAAAAATGCACTTTCTTTGATTGAGAGCTATGCAAAATTGTCTACATTGCTCAAAACATTTTCGTAAAATAATCAACTGCCTTTCTCTCATTGTGGCTGCCCCTAAACCATCAATAAATACCTTCCGCTCCTTAGGGGAAATGTCACCAAAGGTCTTATCGGTAGTTCCTTGCCAAGAACCAGGCGTATTGCATAGACCAAATGGCATCACATGATACGCAAAGGTCTCGAAGACTGTTATGAACGTTGTTTTCAGCTTATCCTCTTTTGCAGTCACCATTTGATTATAGCCTACAAAATAGTCCATGAATGAATATATCTCCCTACCTACCAATTGATCTAGAATCTGGTCGATAAAGGGAAGTGGGTAGTAATCCTTAATGGTTTTCTTGTTCAACTCTCCAAAGTCCACACACAGTCAGATTTGATTATTTTTCTTCTTCCTAATCACAACTAGTGAACACCATTCAGTGTGCTGCACAGGGAAGATCAAACCCACTTTTCGTAATTTCTGTAACTCCTCAAACAGCCCATCCCGCAACTCAAACTACATATGCCTAACTTTTTGTCACACAGGATGGCTTCTTTCCTTCACCGGAATTGTATGGTCAGTGAGGCTAGGAGAAATGTCCCTAAGTTCATCGTAACTCCAAGTGAAAATATGGCATAACTCTTGGATCAGATTGAAATAATCCTCCCATTCCTCCGCACTAAGCATGGACCCTAGCTTTATTGGCCACTCATCGTCTGGCATACCATGGTCTAGCTCAATAACATCTGCGTCCCTTATTCTATCTTGAGCTTCTAATGGCTCGTCCAACGTTACTTGATATACGTATTTTGTGGTCGATCCCTCTTTGGATTCATTAGTCGATGCCATCTCACTTGCAGACACATCTTCCATTGTCTCTAACTCTGTAGAAGACAGGGAAACTTGCTCACTTTGAGGTGATTCAGGATATGCATCGACTACCACACGTCTAGCACCTCTGCCAAATATCAATCTACCAGCAGGTATATCTACTTGACAATCTGCTTGCAAAATCCAAGGTTAACCAAGAAATACGTGGTGACTCGAATGCCTTGCAAATTGGATTACCCTAAAGTCCAACAAACATTCTACATTGACAACTGTCACATGGACTTTAGTAATGCAGCCCTCCGATTGTCTTAGACTATCATCAGCCATTCTAAGGATTGTGGAGGCATCTTTCTGAATCACAAGACCCAACCTCTCCATCAATTCAGAACTCATGATATTAGCTTAGGATCCTATGTCGACGATAGCATTATCCACTATAATCCCATCAACATAGGCTACAACCCTTAGGTAGTGCTTTTTGGCGTATTCAAACTAGTCATCCCCTACCCAGCGCTATTCCCAAGGGTTTTACGATATAACCTGTATGCAAGATCTTTTTAAATTCTTTGTATACTCATGGTAACAACTTGATTAGCTGCAAGAGATTCACGTCTAGTTTAACATCGCCAAGGGAGCTAGCTAAATCAAATTCATGATAATTCGCTAAAGCTCGCTTGTTGCACCAAACCATCCACTCTTTAGGACGTTGCACTGGCTTTATTGCCTCTTTTTGAACTCTCACCTTCTTTCTCGACACCTTTTTATCTCTCTTGGCATTAGCCTTACTCTCTACGGGCTTTAGAGGTCCCCCTTCCTTGTCAAGATTTAGAACTTGTGTTCCTCTATCATCCTGTTGCCTAGGGTTTCCATCTACAGGTTTTACATTATCTTTGTCACCTTCTCTATGTTTTTGGCCTCTTATTACGGCACGTAGGCTAGAAGCTTCAGTGCCATTAACCTGCAAAGCCTCGATGAGGCTCACCCCACTGCCATTTGGCAGTTCTTCGACAATAGCCTTACCCCTTTGGAGTATTTGTTTCAACCCATCATCCTACTGAAAATTGTTTCCTTGCACGATGATTAACATGCCCTGGTTGCCAACTGCCTTGCTAGAGGGAACTAATCTTACTCTAACAGGTGGCTGCTAAATGGCCGGACATTTCGCAAATGTTGCACTTGACTTGGGCAATTACATGGATAATGTTGCCCACCACACCATTTGTAGCTGAATCTAGAGGGTGCATCCTCTTCGGGGCATTGACTCCCTATCACATTCTATTGTTTCTTTAAGACATTGTCAATGGCTATTTTTTGATATTTTTCTGAGATCATATCCATGTAGCGCTTCTTCATGTCATTGACTTCGCTAAGGACGTTTGATGAACTTGACTCATAGCCCTGATTGTCTACCTGTCGGTCCCTTGGCCACACAATTTGATTAGGCATTGGTTGCATTGGTTGCTGACCCATAGGAACGATGTTAGGATTCGTTGTTGGCCTCCCACGTTTGGAGGCATCTGAGTAGCCATAGGCATAGTCACACTAGGTGGAGCTAGCAATAAAGGCACATTCAGCACCACGTTCCCTCTCCAGTTAGGATTGGCCATCCCTATCCCTTCGCTTCCACTGCCATTGATTAGTTGCAACTTATTTCCCAATGCTAGACCCATATTAGGATTGACTCGAGAAGCATAGGCCGCTTGCAGACGGGATTCTATTTCTTGCACTTGTCTAATGGCAGTGTCTATATCCACTAAGGTGACACTACTCAACTGCACTTGGATGTTAAAATCAAGACCATGCAAGAAGTATTGTAACTGGGCAGCAGGTGGGATAGGGATAGAGGCATCAAATTTATGAAAAACCTATTTGATCTTCTTGGCATACACTTGTATATCTTCATGCGGTTCTTGGCGTGTCAAATTCAATACGCGTAGCCAATATTGGCCACCCCTCTCAGGGGCGAACTCCCTTCGGAGGGCTTCATAAAATAAGTCCACAGTGGTTATATTAAAGTCTAAAGAGAAAGAGATGGAGACAAAGGCACAGGCACCATGGTAGCAGACATACTCCTTGTTAGTTCATTCCATTCCATCAACACATAGTCTCCAAAGTCAACTGTGTACCATACACACTAAGGATCAAAATGACCTAGATCTAACCATGGTTAAGTCAGTGTGACTTAACCTTATTCACTAAGGTAAAAAACTGATACAAGACTAGTGAGCTTGAATCTCAACACTCCCCCTCAAGCTCAAGTGGGGTACTTCACTCCAAGTAGCTCTCTAGAGTGCACAAACTTATCTTTACCCAATGACTTGGTAAAGATATCTGCAACTTGGTCCTCTGTCCTCACATGGACCAAATCAATGTCACCTACAATCACTTTTTCTCTGATAAAGTGATAGTGTACTTCAATGTTCTTAGTCCTAGCATGATAGACAGGATTACTGGCTAGGAGCACACTACTCATGTTGTCACAATAAAGTGTGAAAGGCCTAACTTCCTGCATGTCCAAATCATCAATAAGCTTCATGAGCCATACTGCCTCACATGCAACTAATGCAGCACCTCTATACTCTACCTCAGTATTAGAGAGTGCAATTGTAGGTTGCTTCTTACTGCTCCAGTTGACCATACTACTACTAAGGGAAAATGCATACCCAGTAGTAGATCTCTTGTCGTCATAGGTACTTCATGCCTAGTCAGCATCTGTATATCCTGTAAGCTCCAAAGGCTTACCATGCTCATAGAATATACCATAATCTGATGTAGCCTTCACATACCTCAAAATCCTCCTCACTGCATCCAAGCACGGCTTCATAGGCTTTTGCATGAACTGGCTAATCAATCCAACTGAATAGCTAAGATCTGGTCTAGTAATGGTAAGATAAATCAGGCTACCCACCATTTGTCTATATATAGTGACATTCTCAATCTTATGTCCAACATCTGCAAGTAGCTTAACATTTTGCTCCAATGGAGTGCTCAAACATCTCATGTCCAACATCTGCAAGTAGCTTAACATTTTGCTCCAATGGAGTGCTCAAAGACTTGCAATCCAACATACCATAGTTGTTCAACATGTCTTGTGCATACTGCTTCTGCAACAACCAAGTACCATGAGGTGTAGAGACAATCTCAATCCGAAGGAAATACTTCAATTCTCCCAAATCTTTGACCTGAAATTTAGCGTGTAACATTTCCTTGATCTCTCCGATTCCTATGACATCATCACCTGTAATGATCAAGTCATCAACATAGATGACTAATATCACATAACTAGCCCTTGTCTTCTTTATGAATAGACTATGATCAGCCTTGCCCCCCATAGTAAAACCAAGTTTCTGTAAGCATGCACTTATCTTAGCATTCTAAGATCTAGGTGCTTGCTTAAGCCCTTATAATGCTTTCTTCAATCTATACACATATGTAGGAAAATTTGGATGTTCATAGCCCTCACACTGATCCATGTATACTTCCTCAACCAAATCACCATTGAGAAAAGCATTTTTCACATCCATCTGATACATACTACATCCTTTAGATGCTACCAAAGCAATCACTGTCCTCATGGTTGCCATTTTAGCAACAAAGCTCAATGTTTCCTCATAATCAAGACCATATTGTTGTGCATACCCTTTTGCCACAAGTCTTGCCTTGTACCTTTCCAATGTGCCATCTAATTTGCATTTCACTTTGTATATCCATTTGCAACCAATAGCCATTTTTCATTTACACAAATCAACCAAATCCCAAGTTTCATTTTAAGCCAATGCTGAATATTTCTCATCCATTGCCTTGCACCAATGATCATCCAAGATAGCTTTAGAAAACTTTGTGGGTTCCTTGAAACTAGTGACTTTTGCCATATATGCATAGTGCCTCACTGTATAACCACTGTATGTAAGCCTATCCATAGGCTTCCTAACACTTTATGATCTCCTCAAATGAGGTGTAGTATGAGACTCTCCTCTTTCATGAGGAGGTACATATCTATGTCTCACACCAGGAGTCACAACTTATGGAATATCAAACTCACTATCCAAGCTGTCAATGCTAGCTGAATCATAACCACTAGTGAGTGGCCTTGTAACATCATCGAGTTTGCCTTTGCCTTTATCCACATTTCTCCCCCTCACTAGCATACTTGTATTAGTGGATAAAGATGCTGAAGTCCTCAATCTACCTATCCAAGGACCAACCGATGAAGTAGCATCTTTAGAAGGCCTATAAATTTATGCACTTTCATTTGTACCTGCATGCACATGAGTCTCCTGGCACACATCATTATCATTCAGCAAGGTGATCTTCTTCTCATGCCATTATTTCAGCTCATCAAATACCACATCTCTTGAGATTAATGTCTCATGAGTAGAAGGATTGTAGCATTTTTATGCTTTCCTATCTTATGCATATCCAATAAAGATGGCATTCTCTGCCTTTGGATCAAGCTTCCTTCTCTTTTCATCTAGAACATGTACATATGCCAAGCATCCAAAAACCTTAAGATGGCTTATGTGCGGCTTTATCCCATAAATCCTCTCATGACAAGTCACCTCATGTATACATGCTGCTCTTCTCATTCAACATGGCTCTTGCGGATTCCATGATCACCTTGTTTTTTCTTTCTGCCACACCATTTTGTTGTGGTGTATACATGCATGTCAATTGCCTTTTAATCCCATGAGCTGCCAAGAAGTGATCAAAGTATTTAGAAACATATTCTCCTCCCTATCAAATCTCAAGCATGAGGTGTAGCAAGCCAATTATTTCTCCACATGTCTCTTAAAATCCTGAAAAGCATCCATGACATCACTCTTGTGCTTCAACACATACAACCATGTGTACCTACTGTAGTCATCTATGAATGAAACATAGTAATGTGATCCCTCAAGAGATGCATTCTGTGAGGGTCCCCATACATCAGAATGTACAAGCTATAATCGTCTAGTAGTGCTGCTTACATGCCTCATAAATGGAAGCCTTGATTGCTTCCCAAATTGACAAGACTGACATACATGTCCCAATTCTGCATGCTTGAACTTAGGAAGTCGAAGTACAACTTGCTTATGCTACATATTCTTCAACTTTTGAACATTTACATGACTGATCCTTTTATGCCATATCTTAATGTCCCTTATTGCAACATTGTCATGTGAGTACATAGCAAATTTCAATGCTGGAATTTTTGTATCCAATGTAAATATCCTACCATTTCTTTTGCCCTTACCAATGAGTTTGCAACCTTGACCATACTCTACTATGTAGCAACCATCTCTATTGAATCTAACTTGTAGATTCTATTCAGCCATTTGTCCCATAGAAAGCAAATTTTTGGTTATGGAGGATACATGTAGCACATCATAGAGACTCTTTTTCCTGTCACCATGCATCATTAAGGGAACAATACATGTATGCATAATGTCATGTTGCATATCATCCCCTGTGCAAACATATCCATGAGCACCTTGTACCAATGTTTCAAACCACTCTCCATGAGGAGTCATGTGGTTAGATGCCCCTGAGTCTATATACCATACATAATCTACTTTGCATTGTGTAGGAAACCCTTTCGTCACATGTTGCATAGCAAACAACTTGTCATCCTCCTGCATATCACTAGAAGAAGCATAATTACCATGTTGCTTCCCTCTTGCTTTCTAATCGTTATGCTTCTTGTAGCAATCCTTAGCTACATGGCCGTATTTGCCACAATAATGGCAATCCTTATTTGCATCTGATTGTTGTCCATGAGTCATTTGAGGCTAGTGCCAAGTGCCTCTTCCTCTAGGTGAATAACCTCCTCTTCCACGAGCATTTGAGGCACATCTATTTGCTTGAGTCTGCCTATTTTGCCATCTAGTAGCTTGCTGTCCACAGGCTGCATATGCATTTCCAACACCTCTTCCTCTAAAATTTGATCTTCCTCTTCCACCTCTACCCCTTTGATTGGAGTAGAAGACACTTTCCCTACTGTTTTTAGATCCACTGGAACTTGTATTAAGTACAAGTTTTACTTCTTCATGGAATAGAAGTGCCACAAGTTTATTAAAATTAGGCTGCTCCTTATGCATTGAAATGGAAGTATCAAACTTCTTATATTCATGTCCAAGTCGAGGGTAGTAGCCACCAAATCATCATCGTCAACTTCAACTCCAATTGAGTCTAGTTGTTTTGCAATGGATCTGATCTCATTGACATAGTCTTCAATACACCTTCCATTCTTGGATATGTGGCTGAATTTTTGCTTCAGTTCTGTCTTTCTCGCATGAGTGACATGCCCATAATTCTTCATCAATAAGTCCCAAGTAGCTTTTGGGGAAGTACAGTTTGCAATTTGCATAGCCTTTGTGTCTGACACACATAATGACAACCAATGCAAGACCTTGCTAGCCTTTTCCAACCAAGTCATGTGTGCCTTTAACTGATCCTGTGTTGAAGGTCTATCCTTTGGTAGCTTGGGCTCATCTTCAAGATCTCTATAACTAGGTCCCAATAGCCTCTTCCAATTAAGAAATTACACATCCTAAATTTCCATAGAATGAAATTGTTGTAGTCTAGCTTTTCACCAACTATTTGAGTCCTTCTCTCCTGTGTTTGCCATTTTAAAGCCTTAAGCTTTTCAAAATGAGTCAATTTTTCAAAATGCCAGCATGCAGTACACTTTAGTGATGTGTAGTATAACCAATTTTTACTACAATCAATAGTCTGTCAAATCAGCATCATAGAAGTCAAGCTTGAGCATATAATGCTCTTGAGTATGCACACGTCTATCACTGATCATTTAGTGCCACACTACCGACATCTGTGATGAGCACCCTTGAACTCCACAAATACATTCAATTCCAAAAAATTGCACAAATTTTAGCTTATATGACTGCATACGATCCAATACATGCAGGAACTAGATACTCAGTATTCCTTCAACTGATTGCTGCTACAAACATGACGCAAGTACAAGCTTCAAATTTTGATACCAATTGTACCCTTGAATTTACTGCTCGTGACCTGCTGCACAAGGTAAACATAACTTGCTGAATCATTTTCATAGTCCACAGAAAAAAACTGGCACATTTCTTTATTGCTGTCCATATTGAATACGGATGGTTATTATCCAAAGTACACAACCATACATGCTCAAATAGCTGTAAATCATGCAGCTCTTCTTGATCAACAGACTATTGCACACTTTCAATTGCAATATGATCATTCAAATGATGCTTTTGAAGGTCTGTGTATACTTGTCAAAGTCTTTACTTCAGAAGTATGAGAAAAGATATATTCATCTCTTTTTTGATTAGTGCTATGAAACACTGCAAGGGAACTATCCAAACATCAGACCATGGCTAGAGACCCTCTTAGTGCTGTAAAACACTGCAAGGGAACTATCCAAACATCAGACCATGGTTGCTAGAGACCCTCTTATTTGCAAGGATATCTACACCCTCAAAAAGATAGAAAAGTAGTGCATAAGCTATCTTACAATGCCTCAGCATATCATGTATGAGAAGGCCATCGCTAAGATCTTTTGTGTTGCCGAGGGTGATGTCACTCGTTCCTTGCACCACTCAGTTGAATTGGTGAATGTGAAGCAACTTGTCCACTAAACCACCTAGTTGAATTGATCTACTAGATGGACCATATGAAATGTTTCAGGGTGCACAGATGGTTGTTTACTGCTGTAAGCTTTTGATGCAAAGAAAGTGCTCTCGGAGGGACTTTTACACATGTACAGGCATCAAGTGGCCTATAGTCTTCCTTTTCCACTTCCTTCCAAACTACCACATCTGACAACCAGCTGCAGCGTCGCCACATTCAAATCCTTATCTCGAGAGCAACAAATCCGCAGCCACAACCTTGTTTCTAGTCTGTCTCGCGCTGATACTTTCTTCCTCCTATCACACATGCTATGGCTTCCAAGCGAATCCTAAAGGAGCACAAGGATTTGCAGAAAACTCCACCTTCCCACACGCTGTGCTTACCGAATCCAAAATTTCTCAAAGGGTTGACCACTTGCCTACACAGTGATCTAGGAATGCTAGGTGGAGTTGGCCTTTTCATTGTCTCCAATGTCGTGCTGATTTTTTTAACAGTTGGATGACATGAAAGATTATCAATTTTAGTCTCTGGACCCAAAAGTATCAGGCAGTTCCAAATAGACTCAACACTCTTGCCATGAACTTGGAATATCTCGATGTGTTTGTTGCTCTTTAGAATATGTTGGTCACATATCTCATTTGTTGAGCTCTATTGCAATCCATTGAATTCTTGGAGCAGAGCAGGCTCTAAACCTCAACAGCCAGCTCTGATACCATATTGAAGTTCAAAGAGAAAGAGATGGAGACAAAGGTGCAGGCACCAAGGTAGCAGACATGCTCCCTGTCAGTTCATTCCATTCCATCAACACACAGTCTCCAAAGTCAACTTTGTACCATACACACTAAGGATCAAAATGACCTAGATCTAACCATGGTTAAGTCAGTGTGACTTAACCTTATTCACTATCACACCACTCAAAGTGGGCAGATTCATTTGGGAGGCGGGAAGTACTAGAACTTCCATCTCCTCACGGACTTTGATTTAGGCTAAGGTTACTAAGACCCCGCCCTTGAATAGGTTCAGGATTACTCCTTTTAGGAGAATAACGCTTATTGATTTCAGCCCTCTGTCTAGCCGTATTGGCTCTCTCGTGTTTTTGGATTTTGGCTTGATGGATCTCTTCAAAGGAAACCACCACTTTGAGGTGGCTCTCGGAAAACGCATCACTTATGGTACCAGAAATGGGCTGGCACTAGCTATGGCACTAGCCAGACCTCATGCACACAACATATACCTCCACCATCACATGGCCTCGTAGGCTAGGAGTGTTTGTAATAACTAGATGCACACTAGATACATCTAATATTGCATTTATAGCTGGATAAGAGTCCAACGACACCTTCCCCAAAACCCCTCGAAGGGGGTTTCCCATACACATTTGCAATAAGTGCCACATATCACAGACCAAGAGGCACCCCATCGGTTGATTGCCCTGTCCCCACTGTAGCTCTCCTACGTCTTGGGGATTGGCCCCTTGATGCACTACTTTTACATATAAACACATTGGCACAAGACCTCTTCTTTTTCAGTGAGATCCAAGAGATACCATGTTCCCTCACCAAGAATTTCCCCCAAGAAATGAATGGCTAACCTATGGCAAGGGGAATCTCAACCTCTCAAGCGTGGGTCAACTATAATTCAAACAATTGCTATGCATTTCCAATAGTTTATACCACATGTATGATCAATGCAATAGTGGTTGTCTCACTGTGCATAAATAATGTTTCGAAATCAGCCTATGTGCTAGTATGCAAACAGTCTTTTCATGAATTCCAACTAATACGTATATGCTTTGTTGCAAGAATCTAGCACCAAGGTGAACCTTGTGCTACTAGATCCCTTATTTCCAAATAGGCCGTTTCCTAAATGCTATGCATAGAAAAAGCAATCCGAATTTGTATAATTTCAGCCCTCAAACTGTTGCACAAAATCCTCCTCCCCCTCATCGTTTAAGTTTTGCTTCGTTGCATAGAGGTTATTTTATCATGGTTTATTGTAGAAAAAGTAATAAATCACACATTGTGACAAAATTATAGGGTTTTAAAGTGAGGCCAAACATCATGCTTTGCCATTACTACACCTTCACAACCACTTATTATATTTTTTTGTATTTTTCTAAGGCGTACTCTTGTTTTTCTCTTAGTTTCCTCTATTTTTTTCTTATTTTTCAATAAAAAATTAATATATTTTCAAAGATGTGGCTCTTGATTCTTAGAACAGCAGAAATATAGATTATATTGGTATTTTATCCCATGTGTATTGGTTTATCCCACCCAAAAACACCAAAAATTCCATTTTTCTCATAAAAACCGTGTTTTACGGGTTTCTAAAAATTATTTTCAACATTTTGACTTTATATTTTCTAATTTTTTCAGTACGCAAGCATAGAACAAATAGTAAGCAGCATGTCTACCAATTTTCACTCCATAAGAACAACATTGACTCAATCAAATATAAAAAACAAGCAATTTTCCTTTGTAAAATAGAGTTACCAATTTTTTCCTTCTTTGCGGGGTTTTGAAATCTGATGCGGGACTACAAATCATCTCTCCTTCAATGCTTAGCCCACCTTCAAGTAGCCAACTCTAGCCCTCCATCAATCTGGGAGTGATACCATGTCGGACAAGCATCCTTCAATCGGTTCTCTTCTTGATTCTTCCCACATGAATTGCCTCTTGGAAGAGAGAGAGGAAGGAGAGAGAAAGACTGATTTTTTTCCTCTATCTTCATGCAGCCATCTCATGCTCAAAGACCAGCGATAGGAAGCGTAGACAGGAGGGAGATCAGGTATGCAATCAATTGGGGGGTGCATTGAAGCTCTCCAACCCCCTCCACCAAATCGTCGTGCCCTCCAACCATGGCGCCATTTTTTGACCAGCGCTCGAAAAAATCGGGCCCCCCTGCCACAAAAATAAAAAATTAGGGGCCCCCAAAGGGAGGCCCCAAAGGTCACACCCTTTGGGATTTCCTAAAGCTCTTTTACACTTGGCCCTTTTGGTCCTTGGCCTCCCGTCCGGCCTATCTCCCGTGTTCCGCCTTGGATTTGGCCATTGAAAAATTCTGGGCATTTTTCTTGAAGTCCCGCACTGTGGGTCATCTCTAGAAGTCATGTCTGACATGTCAAAAAATTATGAAAATTCATCAACCACTGCTCGGTGGGTCTTTAAAGCACTTTTGGGCATTGCTGCTTAAAATCGTACAGATTGCACTTATCGCCTTTGATGAAGTCTATTTTTTCCCTGAAATTCAAAATTTTTGGCTATTTTTAAGCACTTCTCGATGTCAAAAATCATCTGTCAGTATTCTACTTCAATACTGGAGAGAGCCACAATAGGTTTCTTTTTACTACTCCAGCTAATCATGTTGCTGTCAAGAATAAATGTATATCCACTTTTCAATCTTCTGTCATATGCACATCTAGCCCAATTCGCATCATTGTAACCTGAGACTGAAGGGGTTTGCCACACTCATAAAATAGTCCATAGTGCAGTGTAGCCTTCACATACCTTTTAATCCTTCTCACTGCATTTAAATGAGGTTTCATTGGAATTTTCATGAACTGAGACTGAACAACCCAATTTAATAACTGAGATTAGGTCTAGTGATGGTACCAAGATAAATCAAGCTACCAACAATTTTTTTGTACATGGTTATATTTTCAATCTCATTTCTATATCAATTTTCAACTTGACATTTTTTTATAATGGAGTATCCATGGGCTTGCATTCCAACATACCATAGTTTTTCAGCATATTATATGCATATTGCTTTTGTTACATCTAGATTCCTTGAGGTGTGTGTATGACTTCAATACTAAGGAAAAATTTCAGCTCTCCTAGATCATTTATTTGAAACTCTTTCTACAACATAGATTTGATTTGATCTCATCAATCCCATATGTATCATCATCTGTAATGACCAAGTCATCTATATAAACCACCAAAATCACATATCCTTTCTTTGACTTATTGGTAAACAAGCTATGATAAGCTTTACCCATTTAAAAGCTAGGTCTTTGTAAGTAGGACTTGATTTTTGCATTCCGTGCCCGTCATGCTTGTTTCAATCTATACAGTGATTTCTTCAATCTACAAATACAAGATCAATATTCAAGTTGTACATATCCTTCCAACTAATCCATGTAGACTTCTTCAATCAATTTATCATTCAAAAATGCATTCTTTACACCCATTTGATATAAATTCCAACCTTTGGATGGAGTCAATGCTTTGATTGTCCATACAATTGCCATCTTTGCAATAGGACTATATGTCTCTTCATAGTCCAGTCCACACTATTGAGTATAACCCTTCATACTAACCTAGTCTTATATCTCTCAAGTGAGCCATCTATTTAACATTTGAATTTATAGACCCACTTGCATCCAGTAGACATCTGGCCTTCAGGTAGCTTAACTAACTTCCAAATTCCATTTTTTAGCAAAGCATCATACTCTTCATCGATTGTTATACACCAGTTCTTATCTTTGATTGCTTCTCCAAATGATGTGGATTCTTTGTAGCTTAGCACTTTTGTCATGCATACATATTATTTAGTTAAGTATCCACTATAAGTAAATCTATCGATAGGTTTTTTGTCTCTCTGTGATCTTTGTATCTCTAGTGTACTATGAGATTCTACTCTCTCATGATTAGTACATACCTTTGCTTAATGCTAGGTGTAATGATTGTAGGTATTCCAAATTCACTAAACCAAGCTATCAAGGGAATCATATCCTAATGTCAATGGATTTTTTACATCATCAAATACCTTCTCGTTCCCTTCATCCCTATCCAATCTCTCCCTCATTGACATATCCATATTAGTGAAATGAGAACCATGAGTACATAATAGTCATGTCCAAGGACACACACTAGCAGATACATCATATGTAGGTCCACTAGCAGCAGTAGTGTCCTACTCCCCATTTTCAGCATATGTATCTTTTGAAGTATCTTCATGAACTGTTACCTACATAGAACCATACCATTATGCTAGCTGATCAAAAACCACATTATAGAGCTGATCAAAATCTCATGAGTAGACCAATCCCATAAGATTTTCATTCATGTGAGCAAGTAATAAACATAGAATTTACTACTTTTGAATCTTGATTTTCCATTTCTCATGAGGTACATGCATACATGCAATATTTTCAAATACTTTCAAGTGTCTAATGTCAGGCTTATAGCCATAAAGCTACTCATATAGTGTCTTCTCATGTATGTCAACTGTGAGTGTTGATTCATGATATAAACAACAATAAGAAAATCTTTAGTCCAATAAGAAAGTTCCATATCTTTCTCATTCAGCATTGCCTTGGGTGCTTCAACTAATGACCCTGTTTTTCCTTTCAGCCACTCCCTTTTGCTGAGGAGTGTGGCTACATGTGAATTGTCTTCTGATCCCATGCTTAGTTAAGTATCTAGCAAACTCTTTTGACACATATTCACTACCACCATCAAACCATAGTCATGAGATATAATAGTTGAACTCTTTCTCTACATGACATTTAAAATCCATAAAGTTGTCAAGAACCTCATCTTTATGTTTCGGAATGTATATCCAAGTATCCTTACTGAAATCATCCATAAAAGTCACATAGTACCTAGACCCAAGAGACACATTATGAGAAATTCCCCATACATCTAAGTGAACAAGTTCTAAACGTCTATTCCTATTCCATGTTATGTCTAACGATGGGCTTGTTTTCCAAATTGATAAGCTGAACATACTTGCCCCAAATCAACATATTTGAACTTTAGTAATCCCAAAAAAATATCATTTTGCCACACATTTTTTAGTCTGTATATTTATGTGTCCAATGCGTTTATGCTAAATATCTATGTCTTTGACACTTACATCATCATTAACAAACATTGCAACTTTTAGCTCAAGAATAGTTGCATCCAAAGTTGTTGGGAGATCACGCTCAACCGCCAAGACCCATGGACTTCTTATTCCTTCAAGCGTTTCAAGTAAGCACTAATGGCTACCTCTCACATAGCCAATACGCTATCACTCTCTATGAATATAGTGAGCTTACCTTGATGCCAGATTGAGTTTCTTCCTCTCTCAAGCACTTTGATAGATCCATGATTTGTGATGCAAGCTCAAGCATCCTCAAACCACTTCCTCCTTGCTCCATCCTCCATAGCCACGCGGGAGATGAGAGAAGAGAATAGAAGAGAATAAGAAGATAGGAGATGGTGGAGGGCTATACCTCCAAGATCTCTCACCCTCACACACTCCCTCCACCAAGCACTCACAAACAATTAAGCAAGATAAGAAAAGGAGAGAAGAAGAAGAGTCCACTTTGCCACACACCAAAGAATGATCTCTCATTCACTTTTTGAACTTTATATACAAAACCCTAAATCCCTTTTGGATGGTCATCCCCTTATCCCCTTTTTTACATGACTGACCATCGTGGCAAAGTCATTTTTCCCATTCCCTTCTACTTGGTCTACCTTTTACAATTTGCACAAGAGAGAGCCTAGTGCTCCTTTTCAATAATTGTGGGGTGCCTTCCACTTAAAAATGTGCTTTTGCCTTTAGCTTGATTTTAGAGGCCATCCTTGAACCTTCGCTTGTTCTCTGTCCTACTCCTTCCATTATCTCCATTTCTACTTCTTTTTATTCCGTCTCGAGGAGGGGTTAACATTACCCCCTCTTAGTATAGTGCTAGTTCCATGGCACTGATGCAAAGTGTTTGAAAGGGGTAATGGGTGTAGCCAGATGGCTTTTTTGAGTTTGTATACAAGCCCTTGCGAGGGATGGTGTTGGATTGACCGGCCCTTGAAATTCAAGATGTAGTTGGGGTGGGTCCTTTTCTGTTGCTAGTGTTGAGGGGATTTGTCCTTTGAAATTGAAGATAAAGTTGGATGGATCCGTGCGTGGAGAGAGACAGATGTGCAGATACACCTTGAATTTAAGATGGTGTTAGATGGATCCATCTTTTGGCCCTTCGTGGCTACCTTCTCTTGCATTGTTCCAAATGAGCTTCTTCATTCATTTTTTGACTAGGGCTACCTCGGTATGCCACTGCCTTAGTTTGTCTTCATGGAAACGTTATCGCATAACATGGCCCCTCTCTTAGGTAGGTGCTAGTCTGGAGACATTGCAGTTTTGAACTGATGAGGGTTCGATGAGAAAGGGCAGACATGTGAGTCGATGATGACGGGGCTACAGAGGAATTGAACTTGGGAAGAAATGGATCACTCGGTTAAGGTGGTGGGGGCCGGGGGTGTATTGCATGGATGATGAGGCCGCCGAAGTTGATGGTTGAGGGCTTTGTTTGTACCTGGAAAGAAGAGAAGATGCACCACCATAGGGTATCTTTGTCTTATCATGGAGTGCATGGTGCACGTGATTGTGAAACTGGGAGACGGATCTCACCCTCGATGGTGTCCCACACTTGAGGACCCAGTTTGTGCATAAGGGAGGTGTGATGCAGGGAGCTTAGGGTGACAGGTCTAACCATAGGCAAGAGTTACCTTCCTAGGTATGTCCTACCCTTGATGTGCCCTAAGCATGTGTGATGGGGGATTAAAAAGGCTAGGGGGCTAGACACAGAGTTGGCCGGCCGAGGCCCCGGACACACCTAACTTGAGAACCCCTAGGTGCAGTGACTTTGAGCTATGTGTAGTTGATGTGTCTATGTGTGATTTCTCTTTCCATTTCCATTCTCTGTGATTGCCTTTTCTCTTTGTGCCTTCTTGTCTTTTGTTTCTTTTTTCCTTATCTCTCGTCTCCTTCTTCTTCTTGTTCTTCTTCTTTGCTAAGTTACATAGTCATGATAGAAGTTAGTCTTTATTATTGGAGTGAGGTGGAGAAGGGGTCTTAATAGATTTGTTAAGGAATTGGTAGCTTTAGAGATACCCCTTGAGGTTTAGGCAGACTTGAAGGATGGTGGTTAGAGAGAAATGGATGGTTGCAGCAGGTAAAGCGGCTATCATTCATATCCTCTAGAAGAGCTAAGCAAAATGAAGGTACTAGAGTGGCTCGCATCATTAGTCAAGCCATCGTGTAAGTATCTATAGCATTAGGATCAAAATGGAGGACTAGGAGGCCACGCTCCTGCAGAGTGGAGTCTTGCCTAACGAGTATCCTAAGCAGTCTAAGGTAATTACAAATAGTAATAAAGGTAGGGTGAGGGCATGAAGAGAATTTGTTGGTGAAGTGGATTAGGGTATTATACAAATTTTTTGATGTGAAGACAAGGGCATCTTCATATGTAGTACAATGAGGATTATAAATTATTGGGAAATCATAATGGTCGTGGACATTAGAATCAAAATCCACTCCCACCCTCCGAGGGTAGGGCATAAAGGTTGGGTCATTCCGCTCGAAGGGTTGAGTATTGCAAAAGGCCATCCAAGTGTCCATGTTGGTGTTGCAGACCCTTCTTCTCCATGTACGTTGGCATTTATAGCCAAACACAAACCTTCGCACTTCAAAAACTTTATTTTGTCAAAATTTGGCATCTCCAGTGGCCCATAATGTGGGGTTTTGCTCTCTCTCCTCCAGCCATTTCTATTCGAGCCTACCTTTGATGTTAATCACCTCCTCCACCACCTTGATGGGAAAAAACCTACGCATGGTGGTAGGGAATCGCAAGTTCAAGTCGAAAGGGCTCTTGGCCATTTCTTGCCTCTCCCAGATTACAAGGTCGGCATAGAAGCTTGCTGGGGTATCCTCCTCACATGGTGCGAGAGGTGCCTGGGGTGCCCTCCCTCTCTTGGTATTCCATTTCCTTCTTGTTTTCTCCACCATTTGTCTTTCTCTTTCCCTCAGTGTCGCCTTTCTTTTTGCAGAGGTATCTATGTGTTGCTACTCTTCATGCCATAGGGAAGGAGGTGGTGGGACAAGCTCTTCCTCATGTAGCCCCATTTCAAAGCTTATATCTACCTCCCTCTCTTGCCTTGGCTCTCTTGTTGCTCTTCCTCAGTGAATCCAAGTGCATCCACTTCCTACGGGGTTAGGCCTACCAATAGGAGGTATTGGCATTGCTCTTCCAGGCTTGGGCCAACTCCCCTAGTTGTGCCGACATCTGTAGTCCCGCTCGCAAGGCTCTACGCGAGCCATTCCCAGTTTCATTTTCATGGCCTCTATGGAATCTCCCTCCTCTGCCTGGGTGACGTCTAATACGGTATTCACGAAGGTGCATTGCTACGTTTGGAAGCTCACTTGGACGGCCCATGCTTTGCTTTCAGCAACAAGTATTTTTTCTTTCTCTACTTGAGCGAGACAGTGTGCCAAGGTTTTAACTCTTTTTCTATTCTGGTTGACCCATTCTTCTACTCTCCTTTTCATGTCTTCGGGGCTTTTACCCTGCCTCTAAGCTAGCAGTGTTAGCCTTTGTTCTTGATCTTCCATTTCTCCCCTTAGCTTTTTCTGCTCTTCTTGTGCCGAGGTAGCCTCTAGGTATTGAGAGTGGAAAAAGACTGATTTTTGACTGATTTTTGTTGTTTTTTAGGTCTAAATGATTAATTTTTTATGGATTTAGAGTGATGTATGGTTGTTAATGGAAGTGTTTGAGAGTGTTTTGGATGATATTGATTATGTTTTGGAAGCTCATGATGATTTTCAGTGGAAATATGAAGCTTTGTGATGTTCTGATAGGTTCTGTTGAGGTTCTGATTGGTTCTGATACCTTCTATATAGCTTCTATTTTGTTCTAATTTTCTTCTGTATGAAGCATGGATTGATGATTGATGAAGGTTGAAATATTTTGAAAGCTTATTGAATAGTTTTTGATAGTTTGGAATGGTTTTAGTATGAGTTATGAGGATTTGATGTTCTCTGATGACCTTCTGTAACCCTCTGTAAACCTTCTATAGAGCCTCTGCCTCTGCTCTGTCTCTGTTCTATATCTGCTCTATTCCTGTTCTGTTTTGTTTTGTGATCTTCTTTAAGTGTTCTGTAGAATGTATGTGTGACTTTGGAAATTTTTTTCTAACTTTTGGAAAGGATGAATCTTAATTTCAAAAGTGCTAAAACAAATGGAAGAAGCAGCTGCTGAAGACTGAAGAGAAGACTGAAGTGACGGTGATAGTTGTGAGCGATGAAGAGACACTGTAGTGGCTCTGGTGCCTCTTTGCATCTAACATACCTCTTGGGAGGTGTATCTATAACCTAAGAAGGATTATTGAGAGTCATTATTTAGTATTGTAGTGAGGAGATGATGTACTATTGAGAGAGAGAGAGAGAGAGAGAGAGCCAGAGATAGCCAATTCTATCAAAACAGTGTATCTATATATGAGAGATTAAGAGAGAAAACTATGAAGACATTTAAGATGAATACTATGTGATTGATTTCCATTCAAAAACTGTGTATTCTTTTATGTTTCTTGTTCTATTTAAGGATTCTATGAAGTTAAAGATTATAGTTGATTTTATCAAATCTGTGGGGGATATCTACTATGATGCTGCATGAAGAATTGTTTTTTTCTTTGTTTTGGTCATCAAAAGAATGAAATAAAAGCTTTTTGATGTTACAAGATAGATTTTCTTGCAGTAGAATCCCCTTTTCCTTGGTTTTTCTCTTGGGGCTCCATGTTTTTGATGCGCAATCGGGGAAAACTAGCCATCAACAAGCATCAAAAGAGGCTAAAATTGAGGAAAATGGCATTGCCAAGAAGAGGAGAATTCAATTGATGTTTGCAAAGTTCCTGCTTCCACTGAAAACTTGGATATTCTCATTGCCAAAGCCACTTTTCACAAGAAGTTCATCCCACAATGGCGAAAACATATTACTATCATGATGCAAGCTCTATGCGGTGGACTGTTTCCTCTTCCTGTTGAGGCAATAGAAACATGCATCTTTGTGGCAAATTGTTTGGGAATAAACTGAAGAGCAGAAGCAGAGAGAATGACTATCCATGTAAGATTTGGTATTCATTGAGAAGTTTTCAGACATCATCAAGTGGGAGATCATGAAGAAGCTTCAGGAGTCGTGGTCTGTGGAGGTTCACAAAAACAAGAAGGGAAATAGTTGGAATTTGTTCGTGGATGCTTAACAATAAGATACGTGGGATGCTTGGTGTTCTGACAATCTTCTGTTTGTCCAATTAGCAACCCACTAGAAGTTGGTGGACAGAGTGTTTTTCACAACATATACTGCTAAAACCATTACAAACTTGCATTATTATAATGTTGCCACAACAACGATCCTAAGAAGAATGAGTTTTGATACTTTCAGAATGGAATATCTCCCCCTCTGTAGTGGTTTGAAAGCCGAATTCAAAGATGCTGAAAAGAAGGAAGTAGAGGATATGTTGGCCAGAGAATCCCTCAGAGACTGAAGCCCCTCTCTGATTTTAGTCTGTTGAGTACTTACCAAAACTAGTTGGAGCCAAGCACCTGATGAATGAGGGAATCAAGAGGCAAGCATTAGAACGAGTCCAAAGGTACGTGAGAAGAGAGAAAGCAAGAATCAAGGCTGAGAATGAGCTTGCACAGCAGAAGCCTCCTTTGACGCCCTAAAAACACTCTTTATAGAAGTCCCCATGGCGACTCAAGGTCCCCTTCCTAGTCAGATTCATCCTGGATATACTAATGATAGACTAGCAAATGTAGTCCCATTGCAAATTTTTAAGGGAGAGTATAATGAAGACCCTGATCTTCATGTACCAGAATTTAAGGTATCATGTGTGGCTAACAATGCGAGAACCCCTGAGAATTGGTTAGCAATATTCCTTGCCACTTTCAAGGGCGCAGCGTTTTAGTGGTATGAGAGACAAGAAGCAGGAACTTTTGGCACTTGGGATGACCTGAAGTTGGCCTTCCTCACTAAATTCAAGCGTAAAGGTTTTGAAGAGCAGATGCGAGAGGAGTTCATGAGCCTAAGTCAGTCCTCTGGAGAAAGAGTAGAAGCTTATGTCTCGCGAATGGAATCCATCCTGAAGAGATGGACTAACCATCATTTGGATGAAGGCATTCAGAAAGGACTGTTCTGAATCAGAACCAGAACAGAGGACCCTCTGGATCGACCTAAGTAGTGTATGCAATAATTACAGAAGCTTCACAAAACTCTACTACAAGTACTTTAGGAGGTGAAAATCTGAAGGACTACTTATCCAACTCACTTGCAAGTATCAATAAAGAGCTTATGGATGTGATTATAGAGTAGCTACAGACGTTGAACATGAATACCACCAATATATCCACCCCTACGGGAGTGGGGAGAGATGTGATGCGCTGTAATACATGGTGCGGAAAGTGTCATCAAGCGGGAAATTTAGCCACTGAATGTACCTGAAAACCAACCATTCCTAGAGCCTTTTGTTTCTACTATTTTCGGAAGAACCATACGGAGGATATTTGCTCTCTGAAAGAGATGCACGAACAAAGACAAAAATATGAAAATGCAAGATTCAACTTGCTAGAATAAAAACATGGAGCCCCAAGAGGAACACCAAGGAAAAGGGGATTCTACTGCAATAAAATCTATCTTGTAACATCAACAAGCTTTTATTTCATTCATTTGATGACCAAAACAAAGAAAACAGCAATTCTTCACGCAACATCATAGTAGATATCTCCCACGGATTTGATAAAATAAACCATAATCTTCAACATCTTCATAGAATCCTTCAATAGAACAAGAAACATAAAAGAATACACCATTTTTGAATGGAAATCAATCACACAGTATTCATCTTCAATGTCTTCATAGTTTTCTCTCTTAATCTCTCATATGTAGATACACTGTTTTGATAGAATTGGATCTTCTCACTACAATACTCAATAATGTCTCTCAATAATCCTTCTTAGGTCGTGGATGTACATCCCAAGAGGTATGTTAGATGCGAAGAGGCAACAGCGCCACTACAGTGTCTCTTCATAGCTCACTACTGTCATTGTCACTTCAGTCTTTTCTTGAGTCTTCAGCAGCTACTTCTTCCATTTGTTTTAGCTCTTTTGAACTTAGAAAAACTATTCCAAAGTTACACATATATTCTACAGAACACTTACAGAATATCTATAGAACAGAACAGAATAGGAAGGGAGCATATATAGAACAGAGAGAGAGCAGAGATAGAGGCTCTACAGAAGGTTTACAGAGGGTTACAGAAGGTCATCAGAGAACATCAAATCCTCATAACTCATACTAAAACCATTCCAAACTATCAAAAACTATTCAATAAGCTTTCAAAATATTTCAACCTTCATCAATCATCAATCCATACTTCATACATAAGAAAATTAGAACAAAGTAGAAGCTATAGAGAAGGTATTAGAACCAATCAGAACCTCAACAAAACCTATCAGAACATCACAGAGCTTCATATTTCCACTGAAAATCATCATGAGATTTTAAAAAATAATCAATATCATCCAAAACACTCTCAAACACTTCCATTAACAACCATACATCACTCTAAATCCATCAAAAATTAATATTCAGACCTAAAAAACAACAAAAATCAGTCAAAAATTCAGTCTCTTTCCACTCTCAACATATCCCCACACTTTGAAAGGAAGCATCCTCGTGACCTAAGGAAAAGAAAAAAATAAGTTTAGTAAAGAGCTCAAGTTGATCTTCTTCAGTATCTTCAATAATCACTCCAAACCACGATCCCAACTTATCACCTATATCTCTAGAAAAGAATACTGCTAAAGGAAAACTTTGTTATTCATTCATACATAATACAATATTAGTGAGTTTGGGAATCTCCCAAGTCCCATTTTTTGAATGCTAAAAATGTGGCAACCAGATAACATGCCTATAAGTTTCTCAAAACCATATGATGTGACCTATCATTGGAAAGAGCTTGAAAAATGGAACCTATTGAGCTACAAAGCACGTGATTTGGAGTTATAATGTTCAACTTATGATAAATCCAAGGATTTGACCACGTGTCCCAAACTTATGGGAAATTTCCATATTTCCCAATATGGTATCACATCTGATAAACAATAGAAAGTCATAAAAAATTTATAAATGATATAAGAGGTTCTTTAGCTTGCCATCGTAGACTTGTCATCCACCATCACCATCAATAGTTGAAAAGAGAGCTCTCGAACAAATTATTCAACCAACATGAACTCATCACATACAAATTATTACAACACACACACACAAACACAACCATTTGAATGGCACCTCTAAAAAATGTCCCATTAAGAAGCTCAGAAGATACATTCAGGGGTATCAATGAAGATGATCCCTCTTGAAAACTTGATGATTTCGAAAGTGATCCAGGGATAAAGACTCATCTACAAAAGATTTTGGAGGATTCTGAGAGAATTGAAGGCAACACATCCATTCTAGCAAAACAAGGTATCTACTAGGTAGACAAAGAGCATGAAAATATAGGACATCCTACTGTGGGGAATCAATGTTCACATTGATATTCATACAAAGCTTTGGAACGCCTTTTGATCGTGATGGGAATGCCTATGTATATATGCTAAGTACCAAGCAAAATGGGCTGTCAATCTCACTGAAGGATCTCAAGATTGTGAATATTGTTGAGAAAAATGGACGTAATTTTGGTATACTTGACTAACAATTGTCCAGTCCCCTGGAATTAAGGGCCAATTAATCTGTGGTCCCGTGAGAGAATCAATTGAGCTCCATCCTCTTCTTCTTGGAATCTACTGATCAAATCCTTCGTACCCACTAACCAACTGAGGGGGTTGAGAAATAGAAGTGGTAGGAGATGGAAGTGGAATAAGTAACAGAGGATGAAGAGATGGGTAGGAAAAATCATAAAATGAGTAATAAGCTAAAGAAGGAGTGGCTAAAAATTTAAACAAATCAGTTCGGAAAGGTGTCAATTGATAAGCAGGAAAAGTAGAAGGTATATGGATAGATGGAGAAGGACATGGCGGAGAAGGGGAAAAGACTCGATCTTCAATGAAAGAACAATAGGTAAAGATTGAAATTTGAGGAAAACCCTGAGGTTGGAAAAGGAGAGGTAAGATAGCTGCTGAGTTGGATTGATAAATGGAAAAATAAGCATCATAGCGATGGGCCATTTGTTGATAGTACAATAAGCTAGGAAGAGAGGGACCTAAAACAAATCGTCAATGGTAGGCATCAAAGAAGGATGAATCAAATGGATGGTTCTTGGAAAGATAAGCTAGGAGATCCACCCTTAGTTGGTTAGTGCTCTGCACATAAGTAGAAGCTATATTCTGACATTGGTTCAGGACTACAGAATCAATCATTGAATGCCATGAAGTGTCAAGGCAAGTAGCACTTTAGAATAATAGCACTGGAACATGTCATCTATCCTCAACTCCAAATAGTTGACAAATAAGGCAATTTGTAAGACCACATCCCCCCACATACCAAGCTAGATCTACGTCATGTGAAATTAACAGATCACCTCGTAGATACATATAAGACAGCAACATGGTTTTTGTCGTTACGGAATCCTCAAAGACCATACGGACAACTTCTATCAGCAAATCAAAAGACCAAGCCCCACTCCAACCATCCTCTAGAAGAGGGAGATCCATTGTTGAGAGCTTAATATAGAAGGCCAACTTCTGCAATGATAGTGGACAAATAAGGAATGGTCCTAAGGAACATACTCCTGAAAGTGCTCAAATGTAGACCATAACAAATCCATCCTCGACTATAATCTTTCCACTTTATCTTGAAACAACAGACATAATGTGGCTTGTCTCTGGAGAATTGCCAAGTTCTGCTTAGATATAGAAGGAATCATAGGAACATTGGGGCTTGGAGGAATGGACCGTGACTGCACCAATTGGTCCTGCAACAACTGCTTAATCTGGGAAGCTTAGGATTCCAATGCATTGTTAGCAGTCTGCAAAGTTGACAGTTTTGTACCCAAAAGAGTCTTAAACTCTTGATATTCTTTAGACATTTTCTCTTTCTCTTCCGAAACTCTAGTGACCTCTGACTGAGCTACTGCTAATTGAATTTTCAAAGAATATATTTTTTCTCTCTGGGTCTCAATCATTTGTGTCTGCTACTCCATCTGCTTGAATAGATCGGCAAGAGTGTCTTTAGCAGAGGCTAACTCTATGGTTGCCTTATGCATCTGGTCTTTGGATTGCATCAATTCTTCATAGAAAGAAGCATATAACTATTGAACACAAGCTATCATTGAGAGTTGAATAGAAATCTGGATGTCATTACAAAGAAAAGAAATGGCATCCCCTGGCACTAAACTGTTCAATGAAGGAACTAATATTTCCAAAGAACCCTCTCGATGTGCCTTGAATAAATTATTACATGTGAGGTAGACAAGGATGTCACTTCTAGAGGTAGCAGGAACTGGTATTGAAGGAATGTCTGCTGTAATTTTCTCTGCTACACGCTTCAAGCACTTCTGTTGAATGACCAATGGAGGAGGGGAATCAAGATCCTCTATGTCAATGGGTTTTGAATCTTCTGAAGGTGGAGGGGGAGGTAGTGGATCAGATGGAGGAGGGGGAAGCACACCCTTCTTAGGGCCTAAATATGTCAAGAAAGCATTTAAATATGAACCATAGGTTACATTGGTAACATTCTCTCTGGTCACTTTGACAAAATGTTGGTCCATCTTTGTAAGAAGGTAAGTACTCCAGTCAATGGTGGCAATCCCTTTTAACACCATCCTGGAAGCTATGAAGAGCTCCTTGGACAAATAGTGGGTTGGTTTTTTGGCAGGCATGAATCTGTCTTCGTCAACGACACCTCCTCTGATGGACTTCATCAACCAGCTACCTCCCTGGGTGTTGCTGCATGGTCCCTGCCATGCTGGCTAAACACTGGAGTGAGCCATGGTACCTCTCCTGTAGGCGACTCCAACCCTTCTGTAGTAGCAGTGACGGTTCATTCGACCATACGCAAAATGGGCCAAGTGTTCCTAACCCTACTTTCGAGTTTGCAAGTGTATGTGATGTCTTAAGTGTGGGGACGCCAACGTCCAGTCAGTCGACAAGTCTGTGGCCGTGTCGATCAATCTACTTCATTGTGTATGATCTTTATGGAAAACGATTTAGCCAGATGGTCAAAACCTCCATTGCAACTATATTTCACAAGACTTAGGATTAAAATTCTTTGTAATGTCCAAAAGAAAAGATTTAGCCATATGGTCAAAACATGTATTGTATATAACCTAGATGATAGCAAGGATAATAATTGTTTGTGATGTCCATAGAACAAGATTTAGCCAAATGGTCAAAGCCTTTATTGTATGTCAACAAGGATAAATAATCTCTATGATCTCCATTAGAAAATGTTTGATCAAAGGATCAAAACCTTTATTTCATGTATTCCACATGACAACAAGGATAAAGATATTTTGAGAAACTTTGACCTCGTGTTTAAATGTTGAAACCACAAGGACCTCTAAAGAATAGGAGATTCCATTCACTATGACATGAAGCTATAAAGATTGAGGAAATTTCCGCACCAATTAGAAGTTATTTGAGAAGGAAATATGATTTTTATCATGGTTAAATATTTATAAATCTTATACTACCTACTTCTTGATTATAGTAAAATCTATCATATTACATTTTATTTTTAAGTTATACTATTTTAGTCTAAATCATGTTATATTAGTATATTGTACTATGTGCATATTATGGAATATAGTATCAAAATATATTTTAAAAAATATATATTAATTTAATTTAGTAATAATTAATAAATATATTTAAAATATATTAAATCATATTTTGTAAGATTGTGTATATTTAATGTATCTAATATGTAATGTGTAATATCATTGAGGATTTGAAGCCACCTTAGTGGTAGGTTGAGAGTAGAATCTCTTATAGGGTAGGATAGAGAGTATGTAGGAAAAATCTCTAGATGTGGAAATAGGGGCAATATCGGAATAGTAGGTTCTTAAGGAGGGGCGAAGGGGAAGGAGCGGGTGTGGGAGAAATGCCCCAAGTGAGAGTTTTAGGGCAAGGTTCTCCTTAGTGGAGGTTTGGGAGCAATGCCCCTAGTCGGGGTTTGGGGATAGTGTCTCTTGTAGGGACCTCGAGGCAATGCTCCCAACGGGGCGTTCAAGAGGTAGCGCCCCCTCATAGGGGTCTAGGGGAAACACCCCTAGTGGGGGTTTGGGGGTAGTGCCCCTGATAGGGGTTTGGGGGAACGCCCCCAACAAGGGGTCCTAGGGGCAGTGCCCGCTGGTGGGGTCTTGGGGTAGCATCCCTACTGGTGGGGGTTTCGTTGCCCCCAATGGGGTCCCAGGGGCAGCGCCCCTTGGTGGGGGTTTGGGGGCAACGCCCTTGGTGGGGATTTGGAGGCAACGCCCTCAATGGGGTGTCCGAGGGGTAGCATCCCCTAGTGGGGGTCCAGGGGGCAGCGCCCCCTAGTGGGGGTCTGGGGGCAATGCCCCTAGTGGGGGTTCGGGGCAGCGCCCCTGGTGGAAGTTTGGGGGCAACGCTCCCAACGACAGGGTTGGAGGTATAGCCATTATGTGATTTTGAAAAAATTGCAACTTGAAATATTTAATAAAATTAAAAAATAGTTTCAAAAATAAGATCTAAATCTACTCATATTCCATAACAAGTTATGGTAATTCAAATAGCGTGGTACATTAAATGGTCCCTTTCAGGAGATCAGTCTTTACACCTAATCATGATGTTTTTCAAAACGAGTTTTCCTTTTCCTCCCTCTCTCTTCCACATAAGTCTCTAACTTGAGTGTTTTCTCTGTTGTGTTTTTACAGTTGCAGGTTTTGCATCTCTAATCCCTTGCGTTTTTATCCCTACTCCTATCGCCCCTCTCTTAATACACGTTTTTCAGCCTTAATCTTTGGCGATTCTATCCCCCTGCTCTTCTCTGACTACTTTCATTTTCTCAAACTGAAATAAATTGTACTGTGCAAATTCTGCTTCGAATCAGGGTATTATAACCAAAACTACCTACGTCTTCAAATAAGAAATCTTGTTCCAAGGGTTCAACAATTCAACAAGGTTATGAATGATTGCTACTCCACCACATGTCTATTCTACTTCACGGGTGATTTTTATTACGTTGGCATATATTGTTAACCTCTACTACACAACAGGTTTTCAACTCCTTTCCACTTCATTTCTGATTTTGAGTTAAACTACATTGATTTTGATCATTTCAATCCATACAATTACTACAAGTCACACTAGTACTTTTTTGTATGATTAGTATTGAATAATATTAAGATCAAACACCATAAGCATTTTCTAAATAAGAATCATGTATGAAAATTAAATGCAATCTTTATTTCTGTAGCAATGAGATTAGGTACTCACTCTTGAGAATTCAATGTCTTCTTCTTCTTCTCGATTGCTTGATTGATCTCTTGGAATGCTTGTGTTTTTTCCTACCACTACCTTGTAAATGATAGCTTCTTTGCTGTGAATATGAAAAACATGATTTCTTACACTATTAAAAATACTCTCTTTGCTGTGAGTATGAAATATATGATTTGTGTAATGTTCAAAAAACTCTCTTCGATGTGAATATGGAATAAATGGTTTATGCAATGCTTTCATCAATGAGTACTTTCAAAATACTAACCTTTCTTTCTATTCTATGATGCTATATACCTTAAGGATATTTATAAATAGGCTTCCATAAACCATTTCTTTATGAATAGGCCAATTCAAAAATTAAATGCAATATTTATTTCTGTAGCAATGAGATTAGGCAATAACACTTGAGAATTCAGCATCTTCTTCTTCTTCTTCTTGATTGCTTGATTGATCTCCTGGAATGCCTGTGTTTTTTGCTGCCCACTACTTTGCAAATGATAGCTTCTTTGTTGTGAATATGAAAAACATGATTTCTTGCATTGTTGAAAATACTCTCTTTGATGTGAATATGAAATATATGATTTGTGTAATGTTCAAAAAACTCTCTTGGATGTGAATGTGGAATAAATGGTTTATGCAATTATAGAAAGTAAGGAATTCTAAGTAGAAACTAGTCTTTCATTTTGGAAGTAAGGGTTGTTAATATAAGAAAGCATTTGATCAAATGGCAAAACGTCATTCTTGTAGCACATGGCTATACAATACTTACCAATACTCAATGTGATTTTTCCATAGGATGTAATTTGATCTTCTAACAACACATATCATGATCTTTCATCAATCTATACATTAGACCATATGGTCAAAAATTTTCTTACAATATAAGAAGTACTTTTTGTTATTTAATTCAATACAATTTGAGATTTGATGTTTCAACATTTAGGGTTTTGGGTTTAGGATTTAGGGTTTAGGGTTCATTTTACTACAAGAATGACGTTTCACCATTTGGCCAAATGCTTTCTTACATTATCAACCCTTGCTTTCAAAAGGAAAGACTAGTTTCTACTTAGAATTCTTTAATTTCTATAATTGTATAAATCATTTATTCCATATTCACATCCAAGAGAGTTTTTTTAACATTACACAAATCATATATTTCATATTCACAGCAAAGAGAGTATTTTCAATAGTGCAAGAAATCATGTTTTTTATATTCATAGCAAAGAAGCTATCATTTGCAAGGTAGTGGGCAACAAAAAATATAGGCATTCCATGAGATCAATCAAGCAATCAAGAAGAAGAAGAAGACATTGAATTCTCAAGAGTGAGTGCCTAATCTCATTGCTACAGAAATAAAGGTTGCATTTAATTTTTAAATTGACCTATTTATAAAGAAATGGTTTATGGAAGCCTATTTATAAATATCCTTAAACCATTCCTTTCATTTTAATTTTTTATAAATTCCTATTTATATGTTCATATATAAATATCATATCATTTTACCAAAAATTAGCCAAATTTTTCATTCCACTACAAAATAAAAAATTGGTCATATGGTCAAATCTTTCAATTTTTTATCAATGCTAGCATCCAAGAATCCCCCATTCTTGTTTTGTTCGGCCATATGATAAAATCTAATCTCATACATCTTGCAAACCATGAGACAACTTTTTTCATTCCACTATAAAACAATACTTGGCTATATAGTCAAATCCAATTTCACAACATGTTGCAGCACATGAATCACTTTCTTCATATGGTTATGAAACCAAATTTGGCCATATGGTTAAAAATAGTTTATAAAAATATAGATATCTTGTAGGTTTCACCATGAGGTCAAATCTCCACCTTTCAAGTATTTTTCACATTACCTTATATTGATATCTATGGGATTTGCTACATAGCCATATTTGTTTATATGTGAATCTCATATCACAATAAACTACATCCTCTCTTTATGGTGCACAGATCAGACGCCGTATGCGCGCGTAGTGAGCGTCAGAAAGTCCCCAAGAACAAAAGAACTCTACTTTTTGCACAAAAAACAATGAAGAAGCTTGCACGACATGAAGCAAGAGACTAATTGGGTGCAATCTCTCCCCATGCCTTGTGTGAGCACTTCCACAAAGCATGTATTTTATATAATATTCATCTTCAAGCTCAAAAAAATAGCCCAATTTACAATTAGCACGCTTTAGCTTTTGTGTTTGCTTTTGTGCCACTAAAGAATTAAAGCTATTGGACGCCCAAGAAGTCAAGCGGTACCCAAATACAATGTCCAATACAAATATTTAAATCGTGCGCCCATGTGTATACAAAAATAATAAATAAATATCAAGCGCTTTAGTAAATAAGCGCGACAAAATATGGACGCCATGCCTAAGATACGTGCCCATAAAAAATTGATGATAATTTGAATACACGCTATCCTCCAATGCTTCCCAATGCCACCGTTGGTTGCTCTACACATCAACTGAAGCATTCACAATTGTTAGAAAAATAATACAATTAAACCGACAAAAGTGAATACCTAGCAATCTTCAGCTACAAAAATAAATTGGTTAGAAATCAATCCTAACCGTAATTTATTACGAGTGTGCACTCTAAACTCATAAATGTTTATTAATTTAAATATGTATTTTGCGGAATCATCCGCTATGGAATCACCCACTTACACATTAAATTAACAAAACACCCGAAAATGATAGGTGACCCCATCGACTTTTTGCACAAAGAATCCACCTTGTGTATGAGCCCCCGGTAATAAAATTTTACGTAATCCACCGCAAAACCTCACGGAATCCACCGTGGAATATGCCTCCTAGCATCATATCCCCGGGGTGGGATAGCAATTGTCCTCAATTGCTATTAGCTCAATGTGGAGCTAACAGTGTGGAGAAAGTACTTAGGTCTCTAGCATGCATCCATTGGGCCTCTTCAAACAGGATGATTTTTAAACTTGACCAAATATCTAGAATATCTACGGCCAGTTCTAGTGGTCATAAAATCAATATCTATAATAGTTTCAGGCTCAAGGATTTGAATTTCATCATCTAGCAAAGGAGGGTTTTCATAGACAGGGTATACAGGTAGTTGTCCTCTAAAAGGTCGTAATAAACTAATATGGAAGGTGTTGTGGATTTTCCAATGTTGTGGTAATTCTAGTTTAAATGCATTGTCATTGATTTTGTGTATGATCTTGAATGGGCCATAAAATCTAGGTGCTAATTTGACAACGGGGTGTTTATCTACACTTTGTAATCTGTGTTTTTCAATTCGTAACCAAACATAATCATTAACTTTAAAATTCATAGCCTGTCTTTTCTTGTTTGCTTGTTTTGTGTATGATTGCTGGGCTTTAGCAATCATATCTTTAACTTCATCAAAAATAGTAGCATGCATGTTAGCAATATCATTAGCAGTTTAAATTTTGTTTGATAATGATGTAATAGGTGTAGGCAATCGATATCCATAAATAACTTCAAATGATGCTTTCTTTGTAGCTGTATGTGGTGTGTTATTATATGCAAACTAAAGTAAATGTAGATATGTATCCCATGTGTGTGGTTTTGAAATGGTGTAAGCACGCAAAAGATCTAAAATAGTATTGTTAGTAGCTTCTGTTTGACCATTTGTTTCAGGATGAAATGCAGATGAAAAATCAATCTTTGTTCTTAAGTTAGCAAACAAAGTAATCCAATTTTTTTTGCAGAATCTAGAATCACGATCAGAAATAATTACTTTTGGTAAACCATGGTTAGTGAAAAGAGTTTTCAAAAACAATTGAGCATCTTGAGATGCAGTTAAAGTTTTCTTGCATGGAATAAAATATGCTTGTTTGTTGAACCTGTCTACAATAGTCCAAATTATATCATGGTTAGCTTTAGTGTTAGGTAGACCAGTGATAAAATCCATTGAAATCTGTTCCCATGGTTGTGATGGAATGGATAATGGCATTAATAAACCATATTTTTTACCATGGTGTCTTTTTACTCGTTGACAAATTAAGCATTCAGATACAAACTTAGATACATCAGTGTCCATATGTGGCCAATAAAAATATTCAATCAATGTACATAAAGTAGATATAATTCCTCTATGACCTTGATATGGGGGACAATGAGTTTCATGCAAAACAAATTATTGAAATGGAATAGTCACACATAATCTTTTTTCATAAAACATAAATCCATTAATGTAAGACAATGAATCAATAGGAATCCAATTATTTGCAACTAGTTTATTCCAATCAGCTTGAAAAGTAGGATCTTAATGATAACTATCTTTCATAGGGATAAGAGAATCAAATGATATCACAGAAATATTTTGAATTGTCGGCCTTCTACTCAAAGCATCAGCAACAACATTCTCTTTTCCAGGTTGATATTGTATAAGGGGATGAAAACTTTGAATGAAAGCAGCCCATTTAATGTGTCGGTCAGATATTTGTGGTTGACTAAGAAGATGTCTAATGCTTTGTTGGTCAGTTTTGATCATGAATTCAGATCCCATTAAATAATGTTTCCATTGACGTAAAGCTTGTACTACAGCTAGCAATTCCTTGTCATAGGTAGAATATTTAAGTTCAGATGGTTTGAGTTTGCAGCTAGAGTAAGATATGGGATGAGAATCTTGCATAAGGACTACTCCTATGCCAGATCCACTTACGTCAGTAACTACTAAGAAGAATGGTCTATTGAAGTCACGTAATTGTAATACAAGAGCATGAGTTAAAGCATGTTTCAGCAAATCAAAGGATTTTTGTTGATTGTCAAACCAATTATACACGATACCCTTCTTTAAGAGTTTTGTCAAAGGTAATGCAAGTAATGAGAAATTCCTCACAATTTTTTTGTAAAAGCTAGCAAGACCGAGAAAAAAACGTAATTCATGCACATTTTTGGGTATGGGCCAATTTAAAATTGCTTCTATCTTTTTAGGATCGACTTTAATACCTTCTGATGAGATAATATGTCCTAGATATTCAATTTCTGTTTGGAAGAATTCACTCTTTTCTGGATTAGCATATAATTGATTGTCTTTTAATAACTTAAAAACTAAAGATAAATGTTCATAATGCTCATTTTCATTTTTATTGAAAACTAATATGTCATCAAAGAAAACAATGACACAATGCTGATGTTTCAAAAATATGTGATTCATCATACAACTAAATGTGGTTGGTGCATTAGTTAAACCGAAAGGCATAACTAGAAATTCATAGTGTCCAAATTGTGTTCTAAATGCGATTTTGAATATATCAAATTTGTCCAATCTTATTTGATGATATCCAAATTTAAGATCTATCTTACTGAATATGGCAGATCCTTGTAGCTTATCCATAAGATCATCTACCCTAGGAATCGTGTATCTTTTCTTAATAGTAATTTTATTTAGGGCACGACAATCAATGCACATGCGATAGGTATTATTTTTCTTTTTCACTAATAGAACAGGTGCACCAAATGGAGAACTACTAGGTCTAATTAATCCTCTGTTAAGCAATTCTTCTATTTGGTTTTGAATTTCTTTTTGTTCAATTTGGTTATGTCTATATGGTGCTTTACATGGTGATTGTGTTCCAGGAATTAAATCTATCTTATGATCTTCAGGACGTGAAGGTGGTAATCCAGGTGGTAAATCAGTAGCAAAACAATCTTGGACTTGGGAAAGAAATTGTGTATGCCTAGGATGCATCTGTTTTTCTTTAGCTTGAATTTCATTCACCCATATTAAATAAGATTTTCTACTTTTACGTAATGCACGTTTAGCCTGAGTATGAGTAAGCAATGGAAAATTATTAGAAGTGTGCATACCATGCAGTGTGATTTGTTTTCCTTGAAAATAAATTTTAATTGAATGCGTAGACTAATCTATATCAGGATTGTATTGATGACGCCAAGGCATTCCTAAGATAATTTCACTAGATTGCAAAGGTACAACTAAGAAATTTCTTCGTTCTAAATTATGCACCTCTTGTGTTTCATTATATCTCGTACCTAGGAATGCAACCTTGATGCGATAATGTGTAGAAACAGTATGTAAATTCAATTCTTTGACTAATTTTGCAGAAATAAAGTCATGTGTGCTCCCATCATCATGTAAAATAGTCTTTTCTTTACCATGCATAAAATATTTCATTGTTAATAAGGAATGGGGAGTTGGCATACCTGGCAAAGTATCAGAAGTAGTACCAATGTCGTCATCTTCTTCTGTAAAGTCCAACATTTCCTCACGTTCTTCATCTTCTATTGCTCCCAGATAATTGATATGAACGGATGGCTTTTTGGATTGACAATTGGCTGCTAGATGTCCAGGTTGATGACATTTGTAACAAACTATGGGTTTTGCTTTGGATACATTATTGGTAATGGTAGGAAGTTTAGGAATATTGGGATTTGATTGAAGAGATAGCTTAGGGTTCGGATTTGTGTTTGATGGCAATGCAGGTGGTCGTGTCCAAGATTTACGGAATGAAGATGGAAGAAAACGACTTTGATTGAATCTTCGAAAATTTGAATTGAATTGTTTGGAACCAAAGTTACCATTAGTTGGGAATTGTTGTGGTTGCTTGTCTCGTCTGCGAATTTCGTCTTCAGTGTCACGGGCCAAGGAAATTGCATCTTCAAGGGTTGTTGGCTTGAGCATATTAACCTCCGCATAAAAATGTCTAAGTAAGCCAGACATAAACTTGTGTTTATGAGTTGCTTCAGGTACATCTTCGAGCATTCGTAGTTGCAATAGAGCATTCCAGAAACGTTCAGTATATTGTGAAATAGGTTCGCGGTCCCTTTGTTGTAGAAGATCCCATTGCTTGATTGCTTTTTCGTGGAATTGGGAGGAAGGAAATTCTGCAAAAATTTCTTTTGGAAAGTCTCCCAAGTAGTGGGACAATCAACGCTTTTGCACACCACAGTCCACCATAAGGATGCTCGGTCAACTAAATGGTTAGTGACACATTTAATTTTGTCTTTCTCAGCATATGTTTCTTCATGGAAATAATCATCAAATTGATTGATAAAAGCAAGGATAGTCTTTCCATCGCGTGATCCATTGAAAGTACAAAATTTGAAGTTTCTTTTACTTATCTTTGTTTCTTTCCGAATAGATTGGGCTTCAAGTGTTGCATCGATGGTACGTCGTATAAGATCTTCAGGTTGTGATCCATCTTGGTCGGTGGTAGATCATTGCAGATTGACCAATTGAGCTTGCAAAGCTTGTCGTGCTCTTCGTTCCTCTTGCAGCTGCATTATAATCAAATCCAACTTTTGCTCCATTGTTGGTTCGTGTAAATCACCTTCAGCCATAAGATCGTCCATGTTTTGATTAGTCATCCTGCAAAATTCCAAAAGACCTCACACACTCGAAACCTTGTTAGCGAGATGAGCGTAGCTCAAAGGCGGGTTTACAAGGCTTGTATTTTTTTTTTTAGTTTGTCTCTTGTAGTATTTCTCCTTTACGATTGCGAAATTCGATGTCACAATTGTCTTCCAAGAAAATAGTTTTGTGTATAGACTGTGTATTGATGATTGATTATTGTAATCTGCTTCTATCAGTTCATAGGTGTGAATAGGGGCTTTCAGAGGGTAGTAGACTGATTCGTGAGTTGTTGAATACGAACTGCCTTTATGATAGTTGTTGAAGATGACTTGTAGGACCTTATTGACTTGGGTAACTTAGAGGGTTTGGAGTTTTAAGCTTTTATGACTTAGCTTGGATTTTGAGGACCTGAGTATGTCCTTGCCCGATTCGGCGATGGCCAGTTCGTGCTGCCACCGTAGACGGATGAATTGGAATAATGAAGCTTGTAGTTAAGCTTCTTTTAAAGCCTTATTGCTTATCTTTAAAGCTTTGAAAGCTATATTTAAAGCTTTGAAAGCCTTATTGCTTATCTTCCCGCGTGATCCTCTGCCTGCAGAGGCCGGTCCCTCGTGATCTGAGTGTACAACAGGGGGTTCTTGACTGCCAAGAACACACTCGTATCAACCATTTGCCACGAGACTGACTGTAGAGCTCGATCATTCCAGGATCTCCGCCTTCGCGCGAGATGGTAAGTGATTGGAAGCTCTCGATCTCAGTTTCGCTCTGATACCACCACTGCTCCATGGATCGAACGCCGTATGCGCGCGTAGTGAGCGTCAGAAGGTCCCCAAGAACAAAAGAACTCTACTTTTTGCACCAAAAACAATGAAGAAGCTTGCATGACAAGAAGCAAGAGACTAATTGGGTGCAATCTCCCCCCATGCCTTGTGTGACCACTCCACAAAGCGTGTATTTTATATATTATTCACCTTCAAGCTCAAAAAAATAGCCCAATTTACAATTAGCACGCTTTAGCTTTTGTGTTTTCTTTTGTGCCACTAAAGAATTAAAGCTATTGGGCACCTAAGAAGTCAGGCGGCACCCAAATACAATGTCCAATATAAATATTTAAATCGTGCGCCCATGCGCATACATAAAAAATAAATAAATATCAAGCGCTTTAGTAAATAAGCATGACAAAATATGGACGCCACGCCTAAGATACACGCCCATCAAAAATTGATGATAATTTGAATACACGCTATCCTCCAATGCTTCCCAATGCCATCGCTGGTTGCTCTACACATCAACTGAAGCATTCACAATTGTTAGAAAAATAATACAATTAAACCAAAAAAAGTGAATACTTAGCAGTCTTCAGCTACAAAAATAAATTGGTTAGAAATCAATCCTAACCGTAATTTATTACGAGTGCGCACTCTAAACTCATAAACGTTTATTAATTTAAATATGTTTTTTCGGAATTACCCGTTATGGAATCACCCACTTACACAGTAAATTAACAAAACGCTGTCGTATTGCTGCACATTCAAGGTGTGAAAACCACCCAAAAGTTGTGCGTGTGATTTGATACTTTGTACATACTTAGTTGTTATGTTTGCTCTTTCATTCTATGCTGAAGACGGAGAAGAACAGGGAGTTTTTGGTAGACTGGTAACTTGAGATGCAATCTCATGGGCTACACTTATTTCAAGATATGCCGATTATGGGTTTTGAAAGGAAGTACTAAACTATTTCCAAGAGATGCAAATCGAAGTACATTGAAGGATAAATATGCCAAATGTGGGAGCTTGCTTGATGTTCAGCACATGTTTGACTGCATGCCACAACGTAATGAGTATTTTTTGAAGTTTCCTGATCCTTGGCTATGTTGATAAGGGAATTCAACTATTTGTGTCCATGACGAGGGTATATGGCACTATTTCTACTGAGAAGCACTATGTTGCTATGGTGGACTTACTAGGATTTTGGCTTGGCAAGTGGGAACAACATTAAGCCTACTCCTTTTCAGTTGGGTGCGAAACACCACATGCAAAGTATTGGTAAAACTCTTTGTATAGAGTATGCTGCGGTTAATACTCTCTATATAGAGTATGCTAAAAACAAAGGTGGTTTTTTATAGGATGGATTATGGCGAAAAGTACCCAAAATGATTGGGAAAAAATCCGGACTGGGGGGAAAGGGAATCTAATTTGGGGGAACATACAAAAAAAGCATTGGAGAGGCCCGACGGAGAAAAAACGAAGGCATGAGGAGACAATTGAAGGGGAATGATGAGTGGAAGACAGAAGAAGGGATGCAGTCATCCATGTATGCAAGCCTCAAGGAGGAGCTGTGCTGCTTCTGCGCTGCGATGAGAGGAGGGATTAAGACACCATCACCAATGCCTCAGCTGTATTCTTGTTGTCGCCTATGGCTACATTTTCCGTGAGGGAGGATGGAGTGGAACAATGTTTGCTTTAACGACTGCAATAGAGTGTGCAACAGGAGAGAAGTTTACAGGTTAATCGGGTACTGGAGGAATTCTGAGAAGGGAAGAGGAAGCAATTAGTTGCTTCGTTGCTGCAACATCTGGTGAAGACAAAGGTCACAGATCTAGGGGAGTCAATTGTCAAGACAGCAATAAGAGTAAAGCTGTTTCCGATGACAGGACAGACATGATGACAATAATCGAGGGCTAGGCGACGAAGACGCTTGTGATGATTGATGGCAGCTTCTCTCTCTGCTCCTACGTTTTTTTTTTCTCTTTCTCTATGCTACTTACTACCATGGATCATGAGTGCTACCCTGTCATGAGGAAGATGAAGTGGGAAGCCGACTTTGTGCTTCAACGAGGAGGCTGCTGGAAGATGGATTAGCGAAGCTCTACAAGACAACAACGAGGAAGAACAAAGGATAAAACGGATGTTATACCAGATGCCAATGCCAAGATATTCCAGGATTTCCACAGAGTGGATCGATTGCTAGCAGTGGGACATCAAGCCGTCGGAGATGGGTTTCTCCACTAGCTCATCTGACTGTGATGTCGGGAGCAGTCTCTGCAATCTAATAGAGCAGAGGATGGTGTAGAGCAGTGATAAAGACACCCTTTCAGCACAGGAACTTCGATCATATTAAAGAGTGTTCCTCCTTTATTCGCAACCAAAGACATTAGAAAAGTTTTTGCAGATTGTGGGAAAAAATGATGAGGCTCAGCCCAGGCTCAACCACAGTAACAATCTGTCGCAACCACTGTTACCTTAACAATGTCAATCTCAGTTTTCCCAATACCTTCATATTGTTGCCGTTCTACTTTCAATAAATTTATTGACTTTCAGGACAGCGTGCCCATTATGAGCGTGTGACAGATGCTTCTGCCAATGGTTTTAATTTTAGCTCCTTCCTAAACAGTGAAACTCCTGGCTGTGGAAGATTCTTCTACCTTCAGCTGTCACACGAATTTTTACCGTTCACCATGGCAGAATAGATCTTTGTCTGTGGAAAGTGAAAGGAAGTCATTTAAAGCCTAAAACAAAACAGTCGCTGCACTGAATATCTTCTGATTCTTCAGGATTCATAGCTTAGGAAAAGCTACTAACCAGAGACACTTGTTGCAGATTTCCAAAACATTCATGTTGATGATGTATAAGCAGTATTCAATGATTCTGATGAATAGAATGTGACAGAGAAGAAACCAATATTACTGAATGCCTTTGAACTTATTTACTAAATTGAGGTTTCACTGGCTACCTACCTTTCAACAATAACAATCTGTTAAACCTGTATAAGAAGATATTCAAAGATGACTGCTGACACATCTTGGAGAATAGATGTAGTGATGGCTTGAGGGTGATACAAATATTGATAACTATCAACTTCTTTTTTCTGCTGTGTGCGCTTCTTCCTCGTTTATGAAGGACTGCTGATTTACTCAATACAAAAGGTTGAACATGACCATGAACACTATTGATCTTTCCAACTGATCAACATCGCACATTATGATGGAGTTGCTGTTGCAGATTTGTATTCATTTACTTGATTGATCTTCCATCTTGAAATTAGTCAAGGTCCTCTGTGGTTGCGACTTTGCTTTCGAAACCCCTTCGACAAGCCCGAAAAGGATAGGCGTCCCCATCGACTTTTCACACAAAGAATCCACCTTGTGTATGAGCCCCCGGTAATAAAATTTTACGGAATCCACCGCAAAACCTCATGGAATCCACTGTGGAATATGCCTCGTGGCATCACTTTAGCTAGCCTTTAAAAACTATATGGTAAAAACCCATGGCAAAGTTTCTAATCTTATAGATAAGTCTTATGACAATTTAGGGCTTGACCACATGGCTAAAACTAATGACAATGTTTCTACAATATAGGTCTTTCAAGGAAAACTTACAGGTGCACTAATTAAAATGTTAACTTTCGGCCAAATTATGGAATCGTGAGATTTCTACATAACCACATTGATATATGGGTGGATCTCATATATGGCCAAAAAACTTAGCAAAGCTCCTAGAGTATGATCCTTGCATACGAAACTTACATGGAAAAGAAATCCAATGTAAACTTAGGGACAAATCATCCATGACATTTTCTACATAACCACAATGATTTTTCACTATATATCATACCACACTCACAGAACAACATTTTATTATCACTTGACCATTTGGCTAAGCCCATGGTTAAGTCTCACTATTAAAAGACTTTGATCTTCTCATCGAAGTCTGTGGAAAAGTTTTTATTATATAGTTCTTGCAAGAGAAACATAATTAATCCTAACTTATGGTCAGAATAATCCATGAGATTTGATACATAAGGACATATATTTATGATTAGATCTCATACCACACTCAATCTCAAATTTCAATATGTCATTTTATGGAAGAGTCCCTTTGGAGTACGTTTGTCTTGTATTTCGTAAAATCTTGTCTTGTTGTGTTTTCAATTTTCAACCTAGAAATCTTATACATTTACTTGGGTTTTGTGAATTTTGACTATTTTTTAATCCACTTTTCTTTGACAACTTTTTCTCTTTGTAGAACTATTCAATGGCAAAGAAGGATAGCAGATTCAAAAAGGAGATCCAAACCATTGATGGAGTTAGTGGTGATTTTGTATATCCATGGTATGTGGATGTTTATGATAGTCAAGGAAAAATGACTGACAATGTTCTCTTATTTACTTTAAAGAGTAATATTGTATTTTTTCAACAAGATGGTGTCATAGAGAAAATAACAGATGGATGTGTTGGGAAAGAGGGAATACCATGTAATCTTGTTAAGCTCAAGGGAGAAAATATAGTATACAAACTTGATCCTTTGTCATTTCACTTTGCATGTATTAAAGAGGATGAAGAATACTCTTTGAAAACAATGGGATGGACCTTATTTGAGGAGGTGAAGGACACAGAAGACATTATATCAGCATTCCAAGCTGTCCAAAATAGTAAGCTACTTTTCCTATCAAGAAAGGGTGATCGCCCCAACAAAAGAATGAAGCTCCAAGATAAACAAATAGACTTAAGATCTTCACCTGCTCCTCAAGAAGTAAGTAATCCATTGAATCCCACAAGCTCAAAGTCAAAATCACCTCAACAAAGTTCCTTCTCACAAGCTCTTGTTGTTAGTATGGCTACTAACACTACTGAGAATGATGCCACTTTACCTTCCATGCTAGAAGTTACGCCTGCAAAGCCAATAATTTATCTTGAGGTCAAGGGAGTGGAAAGAACATTCGATCTTTGATAGTTAAGAAGAAGCGAAAGAAGGAAGAATCAAGATTTCACATGTATGAAATTTTTTTTCCATTTGGTCCAACAACACAATTTCTTATTATTGTTGATAGGTGCTATGAGGCACCTCCTTTGTATGCTTATAGGTCACTATGTTGGGATTATGTAGAGAAGCTAACCACGTATTTCATAAAGAATCCCATGAATCCAGCAACAACAACATATCTTATGCCTTTTTTGCAAGACAACAATGAGATGAGGTGGATGCTAATAAGTTGGATACTTATAGTTACTGGATTATATCACGGCTTCACTCAATTCATGTAGTAAAGATATATATTCAGAGTAATACTGCACGTTTTCTAGCAACCATGCATTTATACATCACGAGAAAAGCTAGAATATTAGTTGATTGTCCTGTGGAAATGGGCATTGAGCTTTCACAAATGACAAATATGGAATCACATAATATTAAGAAGAATGCCCCTTATGTTGAGAAACTTCAACAAGTAAGAGATCAGTGGCTAGCATTTGGTTCTCCACCAAAACCCCAATAAAGGGCTTTCTAAGACAAGCTCTCAAAGAGTACCATGGCAAGTAATCACATATAAGCTTACCTTTTCTTTTTGTGAAGATTGGTGTGAAAAAAGGAAATGCAACCTTCTCCTACTGCATTTCATTGCCTTATGGGTTTAAAGGATGGAGACATCCTTACACTACAAGAGGAGATCAATGAAGGTCATATCCTTTTTCTTAGAAACAAATGGGATAAGGAAGATATGATTGACATGGAAACAAGGGCTAAGCAAGATAGGGTCCTAAAGGAGGAATTAGTTACTCTTTTCAATGCCTCAATTCCAAAAAGTAGCATTGTGATGAAGACTTGGAAAGAGCTTATTGATGATTATGATATCAATGATGAAGTCTACACAAAGATTTTAGGCATTTTCAATGATTGGGTATCAAAGAAGCTCACACGTGGAGCTGATGCAAGGTCCCTACCAAATGGAGCAAAAGATATGGTGAACTTCCTAATAGGAAAAAAGTAAAATCCTCTTCAATCCTCCACTAGTTCCCCTTGGCATGTATATGTTGTCGGATGAAATCTAGAAACCTTTGATCTTATACATAATTTTTACAGAGATCCAATTACCATCGGGGTTGTTGTTCTACATGCCAGCACATGGGGTCAAGGGAATGAAATGGGACTCTATAAAGTTTGGAAAGGTTGTATCCACTCTACTACAAATGACATGTGAACCCAAACAATTCATATTGTTATCATTTCTTGATCAAAAGCAAGTGGCGGCTTTGGAAAATACTCTTGAAAGCATATAAACAAAAAAACAAAGAATCCCAATGGGCCAACAATCATTCACCAAGCACTACCCAAGCATCACATGAGTTTGACAAATCATGGGCCGATATCCCTCTTCCCATATTTGATGAAACTCCTATGAAACCTGTTTGAGCTCTCATTGATCAAGGGGTGGTGAGCTACATGCCCCACCATGACCAAGGGGTGGATACCTTTCCATCCTTAACATGAGGATGTTTTGATGCTATAGCCCCTGATTCACTAATTCTCAAGCTTTGGCTATGGTTTCTTGTCTTGTATTCACGGTGTCTTTTACTTAGCAATATTCATGTTAAGGCTATGGCTTTAGCAATGATTTCTTATATTTCTTGGCATGAGATATTTCTTTATTTTAGTGTGCTATCAAAGGTTTCGTCTTCCTTCAAGGGCTTATGAGCTTTCAAAACCCTTGGCTCATGATCACAGTCATGGACAATAGTGAGTATTTACAAATTTCTTGAAGAATTTCATGGGGCTTTTACTCCACTAAGCTCTAGGCATGTTCCTCAAACCTCAAGTATTTTCATTTACACTTAGCCGCTAAGCTTTGGCTATGGTTCTACAAGTGCTTGAGTAGTTTTTGCACTTATCCTAAGTGTTTCCTAAGTTCCCATTTGTAAGGGGTGGGATTTACATGTCTAAACATGCTCATAACAAGGCAAAACAAGGTGATGCTTTATTGTGTAAAGTTTTGGTAAATCTATTATGGAATTGGATATTTGCATTCTAACATCAAATGAATGCATCTAAGTTGAAGAAGGCTTCATATTATTTGAGTGGAGTCAACAAACACCTCATTTGGATAAGTACTTCTCAAGTTGTGAGGTGAATTTGTGGCTATAGGTAATTATGGATAGCACTTAGGGAAATACTTCGTAGGATAGTTCTATACTATCATGTATGCATTGAATTGAGCTTCAAGGAAAGGACCAAATGGATTCTAAGAGAGCTTCTCAAAATGTAGAGTTCTACAAAATGATGGATAAATTGGATGCTTGGCTTGAATGTAATGAGAATTATTAATGAGCTGGTTGCGGCACCTATTGCCTACAGACTTGACAAGGAAAACTCTGCTAGAAGAAGAACGTGCTCATCTTTGATCTCGGTGGTGGTACTTTTGAAGTCTTTCTTTGGATTAATGAAGAAGTCATTTTTAAAATAAAAGCAACTGCTAGTGAAGCTTGCCCTACGAAAGCTACTAAAACAGTGAGGTGGTGGACATATTATGCTCCTAAATCAGCATTGGTAGGTGGCAGAAGGAAGATGTGCTCAGAAACTGGCTATGAATTAGTAAAGATGCAAAAAAAGGTTGATGAAGATGCTATAATTCCAAGCAGCTCGCATCAAATACTTGGATTCACATGGCATCATAATCTCATCCATATGCAAAGTGAGATCCTTACCTTTTTTACTAAATTCTCTATATACGCGAACCCATAAAGCAATCCATCAGGCTTTCCTCGAAGTTTGATATAAGAGGGATCTTTAAGTTTTTTTTCTTCTAGAGTTTGATTGCTAAATTTTATGATGTCTTAGAAGATGATGTTCTAGTTAATCTTAAAAGGATGGACTAGAACTAAGAAAGCTACTTATGTTGAATTTTGAGTTTGGAGAGAGCATCTTTATACTTATCTTTTGGATTTGTGGTGTCCCTATCTATGTTTTGTACATGTATCACATTGCTCTGCCTGCTCAAATCGAATAAGGCCAAAAGATTGGTCTTGCTATGTGTTCGAAATACACGTCATGGGATTTGAAACTCCAAGAAGGATGTTTGGGGTTGACCTAAGCTTTGAAATGTAACCCATGTTGTAATAATTCCGATTCCTAAAAATTGCATTCCTCATATGAACCTCCTCTTAGGAGGCCAAAAGGATAAATTTTAGAAATAATGGCAAATTCTTTTTAACTATCCCTCTCTCCCCCAGCCGACGGTCGTGCTGGAGGAGAAGGAGAGGAGGCGGGATGACCGAGCATCCTTGCTGGAGCTCATGGGAAGGCTATGGCCATGCGTAAGGCCGCGTGGGGGAGGGAGGTTCCCCTCCCCTCACCTATATAAGCCTTGTGCCATGGGGATGAGGGAGGGAGATAGGATGGAACACTAAGAAGAACTGTCACGCTAAGGGAGTAACCTGGGGGAGCTGGGACGCCACCATTGAAGTAGTCATTTAGAGCCGTGCTGCCATCAGTTGCCAATATCGGTCACCTGGGAATCCCCATCTGCCACCTGGGAATCGCCATCCGTCGCCGTTAAGTCATTCCCTTCCCTCCACGTGGATTTTTGAGCCCATAGAAGATTTTCAAAAAAGCTTCTTGACAATCTTCTAAGGGGAGGATCTGAGCCCCCCTTCCTGTGGGTTTCTTTTAAGCCTTCCTCTTGAAGATTTTTTTTTATCCCTTTTCCACCCCCCCCCCCCCCCCCGCGATTTAACCCCTCACATGCGGTGATATATAAGTCCTTGCCACCTTTAAACCCCTTTCCTATTGCCTTTGAGGTAGGTTTTTATAACCCCAAAACCCCCCGAGATTAAAGCCTTTCCAAGCTTATTTATATAACCCCCCGAGAAGTAAGCCCCTTTTTCCCCCTTTTCATTCCATAGCTGGGTATTAAACCCCCTTTCTGTGGACCCTTTTTCCTTTACCCTTACAAAGCAGTTTTTACAAACGAGGGCCTGAAGCATCCTTTCACCTTGCATTTTCGAAAATTGAGAGAAAACCTATAAAGCCTTCTAAAGCCGATTCTGAAAGACAATGCAAGCGGTCAAAAGGGAGTTTGTGTTCGAAGGAGACGGGCCAAGATCATAAGTCCACGACCAAGGCGAGAAGATCGAAGTCTCGGTGGCTCCTAAGAAGGTACAAGGCGCAAACATAGGAGGATCATCTCCTAACATCCATGTGGAAATTTCACCACAAGTCTAGGTTTTTCTTCCTAAATTTGATTAATGTCGTAATATTTCGATTGTGTAGGGATCATTTATGAAATAAGGATGCACTTTTTCGATTGAAATACTTTGGATAATTTAAAAGGAAATAGCTTACGGTCAAGGAATTGGTCATTTGTATTTTTCCAATGGAACGAATGAAAGGGCATAAGACATCTATGCATTCTTAGCAATTTGTTATATGCATTACAAGTTACGAATTTAGAAAAATTAAAGATCATCTTTATAAAGTCGAAATTATTATCGTGCACTTTGATTAGGCATGGGAGTATAAATCGCATGTCGTATTATTAGACATATCTTCTTCGCAATGATTCGTTATAGAAAGTTGCTAATAATCCGTAGGAAATTTGCAAGGCATGAAATGGTTCTTGAGCTGCATAACTCTAGTCAATTGGTATAAATATCGTTTCAACTACATAATTGTTGGAAAAGGCTGCATGGTTCAAACATAAAACCCTAAAGCTTAGTAGCATGAAACTTGATTGCATGTTATAGAAGGATCACTAGGAATTATGCCATAACTTAACTTACGCTTTGATCTTAGTCAAAAAAGTTAGGGTTTATAAAATCAACTCAATACGTAGGCAATGAATCATGTGGTTACGCAAATGGTTTCGTAAATATATTCAAGAATAGACAAGTAAAATGGTTTAAACCTAAACACCTAAAAACCACGAGGGACTCGTTAATTCAATGCAACATATCCCAAAGAGCTAACTAGGATTTAACACGTTGAGGACATGACCTAATCGCTCTTATTGTCAAGTTGAAATACTTATACCCTAAAGACTTGCCCTCATTCATGGAATGTAGGGACAATAGGACGTACTTGCGAGAGACGATCTAGGGTTTCTACCCTAAGGATCGCTCGCTAAAAAGATGAAACTCGATTTGAATTTGGAACCTTAGGACCGACAATATCGGCCTAATGCAATCAGAAATGGATTGTTATAAAGACACCCTAACCCTCTTTCCTATCTAATCATGATTTCATGATTAGAAGATGCCATTCGATGGGTAAAATAGTCCCATGCATTAGATGCGACACTCATGCAACAAGCTGCAGAGTCACATGACCTTGTGATTTGATCAGAAGGGAATGACCAATTCCTCGGAATGAGATTGACAGATTCTTATGCAAGTTTATTTTCCAAGAGGATAAATAATCGTCTTGATATAGTACCTTTCTTGGGTAAAGTGACCAAGATACGGGGATTAGATATTTTCTTGGAAGCAAAAGACCAATCAGTAAATTGGAATAACATATTTAATGCTAATAGAACTTAAGGTTTTGATTAAGTTGGGTTAATAGGGTACGGCCCTAACCCAAGGATATAAGGGTTAACAAACAAACCCTTGGGGATCTTGCCAAGTCGCAATTGATCGCTCCGTTGAGCGCTACTTGGAGCAGGAGGATGCTTGGGTGCCCGAGGGTGCTCTCGCCGTAAATCCCTTTCCTTTCAGGCCTTGCACAAGAGGCCAACGTGACTCGGGATTGGATATCGAGGCCCGCATACTAGTCTACGCGCGGAATCTTGGATTAGTAATTCCTACGGATTGCTGGATAGCCTTCGGGCGGATTATGGATAAGCCTACGGGCTGGACTTTATAAATGTATTTCAAAGATAATATGATAAGCTGTTGAAAAGGAACTTGTTTGACATTGTTTTTCTATGTCAAGTGTTATGATTACGTGAAGGAACCGATGCCTAACGGACTAATTAAGGAAGCTGTTTGATGCATGTCCAACTAAATGTGATAGGTAATTAGATAACTAAAACAACTTGAGCAAAGTGCGGTGGACGAGGCCATGGGTCCGTCCTACGGATGGGTGGTCCTGGTTAGCCAGGAACTTTTCTCAATCACGATGAACAGCAAGAAGATCATTTTCAAAGGACACGAACAGTAAGGGCGCTGACCTAGAGTCTAAGTTATAATAATCCCGATTTACGTTGTTTTAGGGGAACGGAACGGGACTATGCCTTATGGCAAAGAGGTCGAGCCTTGCATCCCTCTCATTTCCCATTCTCCTTGAACCAAGTGCAGCTTGAATCCGCTTCGGACCTGGCATTTCTGCATAAGGTAGTTCGCTCGGGTTCGACGCTAGTTGCCGTTTAGGAAATGACCATTAGGAAAAACCCTGATTTAGGTCGGTCCTAAGTGGGAATAGCCAGAATACTTCTGCTACATTGCAGACGTGGAAAGTCCTAGATCGTAAACCCCCTAACATTCCATGGGAGTGCCGGGCAGAGCTTTCTAGACATCCTTTTCAATGGACTACTAAGACGTGTCCTGAAGAAAACAAGTCGGCACGTTACAGTTGGTATTAGAGCGAATCAACAAAGGATTTGTTTTAAGAAATCTTAATAAGATAAAGTAAAGTAAATGTTACTGTTCCGAAGATTTCCTTACTTTCGATGTTGTCTTGTAGAATTATGAAGCATGGAACAGGTTCTTAGTGTTCCGGGTCATGTTTATGACTACGATGCATTCCTTGGATTATCGACAAAGGCTTGAGATGATGAACATCCTAGAATGTATCTATAATCCATCGCCTTTGTACATGGAATGAAGATGGACGGGTGCCTTAGGAATCTACTATATAGCCGCCCACGGGTTTGCATACCTTCAAACCAACCTAAAGAGGATCAAGTGGTTGGAAGACTTGAAAGTTGTGAAGCTGTTCATTTTTGTGGAGGCTCATGTAAACTCAACTTTACATATTCGAGGTTGGAGGGTTGAGTTGAACTCATATGTATATGAGGAAGTGACCCACGTAATTCCCACCGACAGGATCAAAATGTTGGGGCGCTACGAGAAGAATGGGTTCCAAAGAAAAGGATACCCTAATCTTCCAATGACTTACCGATTCGTGAAGATCCATGACCCGAAAACCATACTATTATCTAGTTCCCGTAGATAAATGTAATACAACATTATTCTTTCCAAACTAAATGTAAAGAGTTGCCCTATCATCCAAAGAAATGTTGTACTCCAAAAAGGGCTATGCCCATATAAATGTAATAAGACTTCTTTTTATTAATGTCTGTTTTGTCGATGTGAATTGATAAAAAGTTAAGTGGTTAGGATTCTTGGTTGATAGCTGAATTGGAGATGAAATATAAATCACAACGTTTATCATATAATAACGTTAAAAAACCATTATCCAAGCACAACCCCAGGTACAGAGTCCCAGTTCGCCTCCTACATCAAGTACTGTTGTAATCCAGGAGAAGAAGTTTCTTCTTAAGTAGATTAAGCCGCCCGAATTTGACGGGAGAGGTAGGTCCGTCCAAGCAGATGCTGAAATTTGGATTGAATCCATGGAGGATTACTTTGAAGCAGCCGGTACTGCACCCGCCAACAAGGCTATGCTCACCAAGCTAAAACTCACTGGCGAAACTAAGCTTTGGTGGAAACAATGGTGCAGAGATCAAGGGATAGCGGAAGGATCTGTTACCTAGGAGAAGCTGAAGAAAGCCATGCAGGGAAGATACTTACCACCTACATATCACACGTAGAAAATGAATGAGTTGTACGAGCTAAAACAACTAGGACTCACTCTTGACGCATACTATTCTAAATTTGTCTCACTTCTTAAGTATGCGCCACAGATGGACATGACACAGTAGGTGTCAAAATTTTGCGCTGGTTTAAACCCACCTGTGAATACCCGTCTCGAATCTATGCGCCCATTAGATCTTCAGGACGCACTCATTCGAGCTACCCCTATAATTCAGGAGGTGCAGGCTAGACCAAGAGGTAACAAAACTTGGTCTTATAATGACCCGAACAGAGGAGCATTTAGGCCTCAAATGAAGAGAGCTCAAGGTCAGAATCAGGGACAAAGAAAGAAAGCAAGGACTAATAATATCAACAACTTTGTTCGTACTCAAAGCAATGGCCAAAACTTCCAATGTTTCCACTGCAACGAGCCCGGTCATTTCAAGAGGCAACGTCCCAAGCTTGGAGGAGGACATCGCCAAGCACCTTTCCAAGGAACTGGCCATGGTCAGGGAGCCGCTACCTGAGGCAAAGGAAGAACTGCCTATGTTGCCAACAGGAAACTGTGTGAAGAAGAACATCCGACCATGGAAGCAAAGTTTGAAAGGGCGACAGTCCATGCCGGTCTTCACAAGAAAGGGCCGAATCGCTAGTTCTCGGTGACTCAGACACCGTTGAACTATCAAGATAAAGGTTTCAAGACCTTGATTGATTGTGGCAGTACACATTCTTTTATCTCACCAGCTTGTGCAAAAAGATTAGGAATAGCCACAGTAGAAGCACCTACCTTACTTGTGGAACTAGCAAATGGTCGTGAAGTCACTTGTACCAGGCAAACTGCTAAGGTGGAATTCTTTCTAGGAGGAAAGGCGATTTCGGTCAAATTTAGAGTCATGAACTTAGGCATCCATGAGTGCCTACTCGGAATGGATTGGATTAAACCTAATGATGCCCACATTCATTGTGGAAAGGGCCAAATTTTATTTCGAAAATCTGAAGGGGAATTGGTCACAACTCAAGGGGAAGCTGGGAAGCCAAAAATTCAATTGGCCAAAGCATCTCGGATTATAAAGGAGTCAGACAGGGACTACCTGTCTACTTGATTAAACTCAAGGGGAAGCTGGGAAGCCAAAAATTCAATTGGCCAAAGCATCTCGGATCTCAGATTATAAAGGAGTCAGACAAGGACTACCTGTCTACTTGATTAAGCTCAACAAGTTAGATCAGAAACAGGAGTCTAGTGAAGGACCTTCTTGGCTAAAGGAATACACGGACGTATTTCCTGAAGAGTTAACAGAACTCCCATCTCAAAGAGAAGTGGATCATGAGATCAAGCTAGTGCCAAGAGCTGCGCCAATTGCGAAGATAGAATGTCCATCTCGAAAAGCAATTGAGCTGAAGGAATAACTTAAGCAACTACTAGATCAAGGCTACATTCATCCTAGCAGTTTACCATGGGGAGCTCCAATACTGTTCCAAAAAAATAAAGATGGAACGCTTCGACTATGTATTGATTACAGAGGGTTAAATCAATCAACTGTCAAGAACAAGTACCCTATTCCTAGAATAGATGAGCTTCTTGATCGTCTTCAGGGTGCGAAGGTCTTCTCCAAGATTGATCTCAAGTCTGGTTACTATCAAATAAGGATCAAGGAATAAGATATCCCAAAGACGGCCTTCAACACAATATATGGACACTTTGAGTTCCTAGTTATGTCATTCGGGCTTACGAATGCGCTTGCCACCTTCAACAGGTTAATGCAGGACATCTTTAGGTCCTATCTTGATGACTTCGTGCTCGTCTTCTTCAACGACACTTTAGTCTATTCCAAACAGGAGGAAGATCATGAGACCCAACTTCCGATTTTGAGACAATGAGGCCACATAAGCTGTATGCTAAGATGAAGAAATGTGCATTCTTCAAGCATTAGATTGAATATCTAGGATTCATCGTATCAGCAGAAGGAATCTCAGTGGACCCAACCAAGGTTGGAGATGTGCTAGAATGGCCAATACCAACAATTGTTAAAGAAATACGCAGTTTTCTTGGGTTGACAGGATGGTATAGGGTCTTCATAAAAAACTATGCTTTGATTGCAGCACCTCTAACAAATTTATTGAAGAAGCAAACATCCATTGCATGGTCAACTACCGAACAATCTAGCTTTGATAGATTGAAGCAAAGTTTGGTATCAGCACCTATCCTAAAGCTTCCATACCTCAGTAAGGAGTTCAAGGTAGTAACTGATGCTAGCACACTTGCCTTAGGATGTGTGCTCATGCAAGAAGGTCATCCTGTAGCATACTCTTCAAGGAAATTGAAGAGCCATGAGAAGAATTATGCTACTCATGATCTAGAATTGTTAGCTCTCATCCATGCCCTAAAGCTTTAGAGACACTACCTGTTGGGAAACAAGTTTACTCTAGTGACTAATCATAAAAGTCTCAAGTGGATCTTTACCTAGAATGAGCTCAACATGAGGCAACGTCGGTGGATTGAAGTGCTGGAGGAGTATGATTTTGAAATCAAATATCGACCAGGAAAGGAGAATGTAGTTGCCGATGCACTTAGTCGCAAGGCATTCCTTAATTCTCTAATCTTGCAAAATCCATCTACAGCTAGATCTCTAGCTACAAAGATATCTATGCCAAACAATCCAATACTTGAGCTAGCTAGAGAGGAATCATGCCATGATCCAGCCTATCAAAAGATGCTAAGGGAGATCTCTATCAAGGATCAGGACCAAAAGCTACAAGCTAAGTATCATGAATTCTCTATCAATAGTGGACTTGTCTACTATAGGATGAGAGTATGTATACCGACAAGCCAGTCACTTAAGCAGAAGATATTGTGGGAAGCTCATGATTCCCCTTTCTTAGGACATCTTGGCTATGCCAAGACTCTCAATGCAGTTAGAAAAAGCTACTATTGGGAGAGGCTTAAAGGTGACGTTCTCAAATATGTCACTGAGTGTTTGTCTTGTCAACGTATCAAAACCGAACATGTCAAAATGCTAGGAAAGTTACAACCACTCAACATTCCCCAAATGAAATGGAAATTCATCAGTATGGACTTTGTTGTTGGCCTACCCCAAGTTCAGGGAGGATACAACTCTATCATGGTTGTGGTTGGCATGCTAACTGAGGTTGCACATCTTATTCCAGTAAAAACAAACTATAAAGCCTCAGATATTACAAGATTGTTTATCAAGGTGATATTCACGCTACATGGACTATCCAAAAGAATCGTTAGTGATCGTGATTCTCTCTTCACATCACACTTCTGGAGAGCCATCTTTGAAGCCATTGGGACTCAACTCTATTTTAGCACAACTTACCATCCCCAAACGAATGGCCAAACAGAGCGAGTCAATCAAGTCATCGAGGATATGCTTAGGGTATACTGCTCTCGTGAACCAAAAAGGTGGATTCAATACTTGCCTTTGGTTGAATTTGCCTACAATGCTCCTTACCAACAGAGCATTCAGATGACCCCTTTCCAAGCATTGTATGGTCATGACTGTCGAAGTCCCCTAAACTTCTCAGATCCAACCTTAAGGGTTGAAGCTTCAAGGCAGATGTTGGAAGAGATGGATGACCAAATAAATTCAATAAGATAGGACATCCAAGCCGCCAAGGATAGACAGAAGACACACGCAGATTTGAAGCGTCAAGATAGAATCTTTGAGGAAGGAGACATGGTCTTCATTCGCGTATGCCCAAAGAAGAGTTCCCTATCCTTAGGAGATTGCAAAAAGCTAAGTCCAAGGTATTGTGGACCATACAAGATCCTTAAGTTCCTAGGACCTAATGCTTATAGACTGCAACTCCCTGAGATCCTAAAGATTCATAATGTATTCCATATCAGCCTATTGAAGAAGTATGTATCTAATCCTAACCATGTACTTGATGACCAACAAGTTGTAATGCCTAGTCAAGGAGTCCTTGAACTAAGGCCTGACATGATCCTAGATGTTAGGGAGAGACAACTGAGATCCAGAACCTTGAGAGAATGCCTCATCCAGTGGAAAGATTATCCCGAGGAGGATGCCACTTGGGTAGATGAAAGCACTCTCAACCATCAATATCGCCAGTTTATTGCGAGATGAGGACATCTCGATTCCTCCAAGGGGGAGAGAATGTAATAATTCCAATTCCTAAAAACCGCATTCCTCATATGAACCTCCTCTTAGGAGGCCAAAAGGATAAATTTAGTAATAATTGCAATTTTTTTTAAATTATCCCTCTCTCCCCCAGCCGAGGTCGTGCTGGAGGAGAGGGAGAGGAGGCGGGATGACCGAGCATCCTTGCTGGAGCTCATGGGAAGGCTATGGCCATGCGTAAGGCCGCGTGGGGGAGGGAGGTTCCCCTCCCCTCACCTATATAAGCCCTTTGCCATGGAGATGAGGGAGGGAGATAGGATGGAATGCTAAGAAGAACCGTCACGCTAAGGGAGTAAGCTAGGAGAGCTGGGATGCCACCATTGAAGGAGTCATTTAGAGCCGTGCTGCCATCAGTCACCAACATCGGTCGCCTAGAAATCCCCATCTGCCGCCTGGGAATCGCCATCCGCCGCCATTAAGTCATTCCCTTCCCTCCACGTGGATTTTTGAGCCCACAGAAGCTTTTCAAAAAAGCTTCTTGACAAGCTTCTAAGGGGAGGATCTGAGCCCCCCTTCCTGTGGGTTTCCTTTAAGCCTTCCTCTTGAAGGTTTTTTCTTACCCCTTTCCCACCCCCCCTCGATTTAACCCCTCATAGGCGGTGATATATAAGTCCTTGCCACCTTTAAACCCCTTTTCTATTGCCTTTGAGGTAGGTTTTTATAACCCCAAAACCCCCCAAGATTAAAGCCTTTCCAAGCTTATTTTATACCCTCCCCCCCCCCCAAAAGAAATCCTTAAAAGACTTTAAAGCCCCCTTTCTATGAGGCTTTCATAAGACCCTTTCCTTGTGTTTTTCTTTATATATAACCCCCCGAGAAGTAAGCCCCTTTTTCCCCCTTTTCATTCCATTAGCCGGGTTTTAAACCCCCTTTCCGTGGACCCTTTTCCCTTTACCCTTACAAAGCGGTTTTTACAAACCAGGGCTTGAAGCATCCTTTCACCTTGCATTTTTGGAAATTGAGAGAAAACCTATAAAGCCTTCTAAAGCCGATTCCGAACGACGGTGCAAGTGGTCACAAAGGGAGTTTCGCATTCGAAGGAGACGGGCCCAGATCATAAGTCCAGGACCAAGGTGAGAAGATCGAAGTCTTGATGGCTCCTAAGAAGACACAAGGCGCAAACGCATGAGAATCATATCCTAACATCCATGTGGACATTTCACCACAAGTCCAGGTTTTTCTTCCTAAATTTGATTAATGTCGTAATATTTCGATTGTGCAGGGATGATTTATGAAATAATGATGCACTTTTTTGATTCAAATACTTTGGATAATTTAAAAAGACATAGCTTACGGTCAAGGAATTGGTCATTTGTATTTTTCCAATGGAACGAATGAAAGGACATAAGACATCTATGCATTCTTAGCAATTTGTTATATGCATTACAAGTAACGAATTTAGATAAATTAAAGATCATCTTTATAAAGTCGAAATTATTATCGTGCACTTCGATTAGGCATGGGAGTATAAATCGCATGTCGTATTATTAGAAGACACCATTCGATGGGTAAAATAGTCCCATGGATTAGATGCGACACTCGTGCAACAAGCTGCAGAGTCACATGACCTTGTGATTTGATCAGAAGGGAATGGCCAATTCCTCAAAATGAGATTGGCAGATTCTTACGCAAGTTTATTTTGCAAGAGGATAAATAATCGTCCTGATATAGTACCTTTCTTGGGTAAAGTGACCAAGATACGGGGATTAGATATTTTCTTGGAAGCAAAAGACCAATCAATAAATTGGAATAACATATTTACTACTAATAGAACTTAAGGTTTTGATTAAGTTGGGTTAATAGGGTACGGCCCTAACCCAAGGATATAAGGATTAACAAACAAACCCTTGGGGATCTTGCCAAGTCGCAATTGATCCGAGATCGAGTGCGGGATACATTCGGAAAGAAGGATTCACTCCTTAGCAGTTGGCCAAAAATAACGACCACTGGAAATGATTGTGATTGTAATAGTTTAGAAAGCACTGTTTGCTTTGTTTGCTCAAAGAATTAAAAGATGAAAAGATATCTAAATGCTTTAGGTTGAAAGCCTGAAGGGAGAGGCAGATTCAGTTACCCCCGACTGCCTGCCTAACCCTAACCAAGGGGGTTGTTAACGGCACCGGGAAGGTGGACCAAACCCGCCACGAGAGGTCTCTCCATTGAGCGCTACTTGGAGCAGGAGGATGCTTGGGTGCCAAAGGGGGCTCTGGCCATAAATCCCTCGCCTTTCGGGCCCTGCACAAGAGGCCAACGTAACTCGGGATTGGATCTCGAGGCCTGCATACTAGTCTACGGGCGGAATCTTGGATTAGTAATCCCTGTGGATTGCTGGATAGCCTTCGGGCAGATTATGGATAAGCCTACAGGCAAGACTTTATAAATGTATTTCAAAGATAATATGATAAGCTGTTGAAAAGGAACTTGTTTGACATTGTTTTTCTATGTCAAGTGCTATGATTACGTGAAGGAACCGGTGCCTAACGGACTAATTAAGGAAGCTATTTGATGCATGTCCAACCAAATGTGGTAGGTAATTAGATAACTAAAACAACTTGAGGAAAGTGCGATGGACGAGGCCATGGGTCCGCCCTACGGATCGGTGGTCCCGGTTGGCCGGGAACTTTTCTCAATCACGATAAACAACAAGAAGATCATTTTCAAAGGATACGAACAGTAAGGGCGCTGACCTAGATTCCAAGTTATAATAATCCTGATTTACGCTATTTTAGGGGAATGGAATGGGACTATGCCTTATGGCAGAGAGGTCAAGCCTTGCATCCCTCTCGTTTCCCATTCTCCTTGAACGAAGTGCAGCGTGAATCTGGTGCAGAGATCGGATGCCGTAAGCGTGCGTAGTGAGCGTCAGAAGGTCCCCAAGAACAAAAGAACTCTTTTTTTTGCACACAAATCAATGTAGAAAGCTTGCACGACATGAACAGAGACCAATTGCGTGCAATCTCTCCCCATGCCTTGTGTGAGTGCTCCACAAAGCATGTATTTCATATATTAATCATCTTCAAGCTCAAATAATAGCCCAAATTACAAAATAGCACGCTTTAGCTTTTGAGTGTACTTTTGTTCTAATAAAAAATTAAAGCTAATGGGCGCCCAATAAGTCAGGCGGTACCCAAATATAATGTCCAATACAAATATCTAAATCGTGCGCCCAAGCAAACCATCCCTCAAAAAGTTCTTACACACTTTTCACTTATCCCCCGCATAAATCACATGTTTTGTATGTCTGACATGGCGAGCTTGACAACGTGGCATGCACAGAATAGATCCATAGATGGAGTTCAATGAGTATTAGTGGATTCATGCACATGAAGCCACATTGACTCTACCTTTCTAGGCTTTGCCCAAGAGCCAAGGCATCTTCAGCTCGTTCTTGCTATGGATGGCATGAACCCATTCGGTCTATGCTCAACTTCTTACAATGTGTGGCTTGTAGTCCTTGGCAACTACAACATCCCTCCATGGCTTTCTACGAAGAAATGACACCTCATCCTTAGCTTCTCGTTCTCGCCTACTACAAAGTCAAAAATATGAACGTGAATCTTCATCCATTAGTTGACGAGCTTAAGATTTTTTGGGAGGAGGGGGTCATCGTGGAAGATATGAGCAAGCACGATGGTTGACGGTCCGCCAATATTCGAGACATTGTCATGTAGACCACGCATGACTTTCCGGGATTCAAGGAGTGCTCAGGTAAGTAGACTTCAGTTCTCGTTTGTAATATCTATCATAGCTCATTCAAGTTTGTATTCATTGGATAGATGTATTGGGATAGGTGTGGTTACCTCACGCTATCATGCATGTCCATTGTGTGGGCCATAGTTAGACTCCTGAAGGTCACAAACCATGAAGATGATGGTATATCAAGGACATGTCGCTTTCTTGCCGGAGGGTTATGAACTAAGGGAAGGTTTTCTTGGACGACCTCCAGCATGTATGAACACCCAAAGCTGGTACGAGCTAAAAATAGTCCACACGGAGTCACATCCAAACATAATGCAATGGTTCTCAGTTTTCTACGAGTTGCTGTATTGGACCCACTTAAGATCAACCACTTGTTGGATCCCATGCATATTTTCAAGAATGTGGGAAGCTTACTATGGGATCACATCACAGGAAAGAGAGACATTGTAGGGGCACGAATGGATTTAAAGGAGGTAGGCAAGATGGAGGCACTTTGGCCGCAGTCAAGTGCTAATGGTCGCTTACAACTATCTTGTGCTCCTTGGGTTTTGTCGACTAAAGAAGAGCACATTGTGAAGCAAGTGTATCCACACTTGGACGGGTATGATGCCTTCTCTCAGGTCCACATTTTCTAAAGACGACCAATTATTAGGGATAAATTCCATGATTGGCATAAGATATGTTAGGTTTATACTACAAATGGATTATAGGTGGCCTATGTATTTTGCTATTTGGAGTGTAGTCATTGTTCGTAATGCTTATTAATTTGTGGTAGTTTGTACTACTGATCGCGATCACAGGATGTCTTACTCCAGAAATATGCGGGGTGATTTACAAGTTGTCAAATTTAGTGCAATGAATCTCACAGAAGAAGATCAAGACATCCTCTATTGAATCCGCAAGGTGAGGAGCAGTGGAGATGGTCTATCTCTTTGAGAAATACCTATCCACCAGCACGGTCACGTACAAATCCACTTTCTTGTGCATCTTGTAGATGAAGTGGAGGTTGATGGACCTGTCCATATGCACTGGATGTTCTTCATGGAGAGCTTTATGAAAACCTTAAAAGGCTTTTTGCGACAACGATCTCAGTCAAAAGGTAGCATGGCTGAAGGTTGGTTGGTGTCTGAGGTGTTAGTGCATATTTCACAGTGACTACCAACGGTGGATTCAGACAATAATGTGCTATGGTCACTGAAGGACGATGATAGACTAATCGGAGATGTGGTGGTTGGAAATGGGATAGAAAGAAGAATGGATGCTACAATGGAGGAGAAAGTGAATCACTTTTGTATGTTGCACCATGCTTGCATGGAGACGTGGCTCGCTAGGTACAAGCAAGCTAAGGAAGATTGGGAAGAAGCGCGATCTGAATTTCAATGTAGTACATGCCATCAACTGACACGATATCCCGAGGGCATGGAGGAGATGTCGTGGTTTATGTCAACGCGATGGTTGCATGGAGCTTTGACCGTAGCATCTCATGAAGGGGCGGAGGTCTCAACTGAGGAGTGGGAATTATCGAGGGGATGTAGTCCAAAGGTGATGACGTGTTTAGGGTTTGTCGTATCTACATTTTATATGCAACAACTAATTGACTGTTTCAATGTACATTACGAAATATACAATGCAGCGTGGTCGCGCAGACGGCATTTCCACATGGAGCGTATTGACAAAATGCACTCCATAACATTATGGTATCATGGCAAAGTTCGAGCAAGAGAGCCGACGACGAGCAACAGATCCAAACACCGTTATAGATGAGATGGAGTATTTTGAAAAATTTCAAAGTATTCACGGTGGATTACCGTAGCTTCTCCATGATCCTATTCGATGTGTAGTGGTTCAAAGTGGTACTTGAAGGAGCTAGAGTAACAGTTTCATGAGGTCCATCTGGATTTTTGAAAATAGATTTCGAAAAAAGATGGATAGATTTGCACAACACATTTGTATCGCTGGCCCATAGTGAATAAGTGCATGAACTCATGTTTTTTAAAATTTTATCATGACATGGTACATGTCACAAAAGTTAAATCTCTCTTGTACGTGATTTTGAACAAGTAATTTTCTATCCAAACCCTCGACAACCTGGATGGTGGTATGTTATACTTTCAACTCCGTGAAGTGCGAGAGTATATGATCAAAGCAATATTCCCAGCGTAAATGAGGACAGTATGAAAATAGAGGGGTTGATATTACAAGGGGTGGAGGCCGCCAAAAGCTTAGAGCATGTAGAGGAGCTAGAATCAGGTAACAATGATGGAAATACAAGAGTGCAAGAATTCTTTGAGAACGAGATGGACTCATCCTTTTGTGGTGACCTGTCTATCCACCTTCCAGTGTATGCGGAGTTGTGTCAAGAGATTGACATGGGACCATATGGTAGTTTATACTTGGAGCATCCACCTACTCAATTCATTGACAAATCACTTATAAGGGTACATAAGATATGGGTTTTAAGTAAGATTTTTTTTTAAGATTTATATTACCATGATTTGCTTGATTTATATTGATTATGCTAACATCAATTTTTGTATGTGCAGGTGATATTTGTGGATATTTCGATTTGCACGATGAGTCGAGGGATGAGTGACGAGGAGCTATAGGAGATCTTCACATGTATCTCTCTAGATCATCAGATTGCTCAATTCAGAGATATAGTGGACCAAGAGCTATCTCAAACACCATCAAGCCATTCTGTTAGATCTACTTTGGTGCGCTCTGATGCTTCAGTTTCCGGTAGACAAGGTTGACGCTCCAGACTTGGGCGGCCGGACAGAGGGAGTGGTTCTGGGGGGATGCTACGAAGACATGAATGCAGTGAGCGTGCGGTCCACTCAGGATATAGTTGCTACTCCTCACTCTCGTGCAGGTTTGAGAGAGCGTGGGTCAAGTGCACAAGGAACTTTTAATCATTTCCTACATAGGAAAAAAAAGGAAATTCTCTATCAATTTCCTAGTTAAAAATACACATAAGTAGGGAAAGTAAATAATAGGGAAAATGGAATATTTTCTAGTTAGAGAAACTAGGGAATTTCATAGAAAATTCCCTATATAGGAAAAATCCCCTACACCCCTATAATATAGGGAATTTTCCCTATGTAGGAAAAAGCCCCTATGTAGGGAATTTTCCCTATGGAAATTCCATATGCGATTTCTTAGTTTCTCTAACTAGGAAATGTTCCATTTTTTCTATTATTTAAATCCCTACTTATATGTAATATAAACTAGGGAATTGATAGGAAATTATCATTTTTTTCTTTTCTATGTAGGAAAATTTTCCAATGTGGAAAAATTTTGCTATGTTTGCCTACATAGGGAAATCTCCTTACATATGGTAGTTTTTCTATATATGAAATTTCTTATATGATTCTATTTTTTCTCTAACTTGAAAATATTAAATTTTTCTTATTTTGCATATTCTTACTTATAAGAATTTCTAAGTAAGACATTATATAGCAAATTCTCAACTAGAAAATTATATAGAGATTATTTAGTTGATTTCACATATAACATAATACACATCTAATAGATCAGGTAAGAATTTTTCACTATATAGGCTTTCTTTTCCTATATCAAGAAAAAGTTCTTAAATAGATAATATTTTCCTATATAGGATTTTTTTCATATGTCACGAAAAACCTTGTATATATGTAATTTTATTGACCTACTAACGGTCACAAAGCGAGAGCAAGAGCAAGAGCACAAAAGTCAGGGAGAGTTTAGACAGATAGAAGTGAGCACGAGCAAGCGCAAATCGAGCGGATACTCAACCTAGGTAAGTTGGTGCCACATGGCCTTCCCTATCCACATTCTTGACAAGAAATGCTATAAGAGACATATTCCCTACTACCTTCGCTGTCAGAAATGGGAGGGTGAATTTCCATAACACCTTTGCACCTATAGCTGGGATGGCTACCATTAGAGTCATTCTTGCCTTAGTCAGTCATAGGAGTTGGCCAGTTTGTTAGTTTGATGTAAAGTTTGCTTTCCTTAATGGAGATTTACAAAAGGAGATCTATGTTGAGCAACCTCTTGGCTTTTCCTCATCTAGTGGTAAGGCATACATATTGAAGAAGATCCTTTACAGCCTCAAATACGCTCCACGTCCCTCGAATGAGAATATTTGTTTCTCCAAGGGAAGTTAGGATATTAGTATTTCTTTTCTGATCCCCAATTGTATGTCCATACCTTAGTTAGAGGGCACACATTGTTTATGCTTTATATAGTCAATCTCATCTTGATAAGTGACCATGCCCAAAACCTCAAGCAAACAAAGAAGGCACTATTCACTAAGACAGGTCAAACATTCACTAGGCAAGCAGTAGTGTGGCGTCACAAATCAAAGATTTTCTACTTATTTTATGTGTAATCAGCTATTTTCAACAATTGCTCACCAGACATGGTCATTTTATTAGGATATTTTAAGCTATTTATTGATAGCCTTTGACTAGCCCAATTCATTTGTCATTTTTAAGTGAACAGAGAGATTAGCTCGCAGAGATACTTTTAACAACCCTTTTCTATATCTATCTTCATCATACAACATGGTAGAATAGTGTCATCAAGTTCAAATGACTTTCTGTATAGTGAGGAGAAGTGCTGCATTCAAGAACAATCTCAAGGACTATAACAAATCACTCACATCAAGGCTCTACAACATGGTAGAATACTGTCACCAAGATCTATAGCCTCCCTTCCAACATACTCGAGGACCTTCAAGCCCTTAGATGTTATAGCCTTCCCACCCTTCAATACATCCCATAAGGAAAAACTAGTATTAAGACCCAAACTAATTTATTAAATTTTACACATAGCTCAAAAGTAAACCGTTAAAAGTACTTTTAATTTATCCTAGCATTGCTTAGAATTGTAAACTATGTATCAAAAAGGCACCTAAAGCAGTCTTGGGGCAAGAGTTAGAGCCTTGTAAGAGAAGCTTCCTTGCTTTTGAAATGTCTTAGCAAAGTTTTCAATCAATTACTCTATTGTGCACAAAGATGAAATTATCCAAGCCACAAAAGTCATTCTTCTTTATTCTTAGAGTTTTGTCTCTTATATCAAAAAGTTATAAAAATAGCTTGCCACTGCTAAAACGCAACCACCCTCACCCCAACCCAAAATTTAAAAAAAAGCTCTTTAAGTACTTACTTTTGAATGAAATTCACCCCACCTTTCAAAGCAATTCCAGAAGCTTGCCATGCTCTTGTTGCCAAGTTCTCCACTAATGGGTCAATCACCTTCAACCCTTGTAGCAAAAGCAAACTAACCATCAAGTCAACTTCAAACTAGTTAGAAGTGAAAGGAACTTACATAGCACAGAATGCAAAGTATAGGTTTCCAAAAGCAGAATCTTGACTAGCTCCTTCGAACTTTTCCAATGCAGCTTTTCGTAGCCCATCTTGGGAGATTCTGATCCTGTGATTTCTACAAATTCATCAACAGCCTTTTCTTTACGATACTATCTTCTATATCAAGATTAAGTGATTCTGTCATGCTCTACTATAATTCAGGTACTCCTTTTGCTACATCTTTAGCACTTGCAAGCGCCTGATGTTCAAGGCAGTCCCTTAAAACATTGCAACTCAATAGCAATAGTACACAATTGAAGGGACCATAACAAACATAATAGCCATATTTTGTAGCAGCTCACAAAACTCTCATTTATCATGAAGCTTCAATAGTAGTTTGACCACTATGCACGTTATTCTTCATGAAACCATCCACATTTCACTTTAGAAATTTGTACACATATAAATCAACTCCACAAAACTACCACATATGGTACATGGTTGTCCTAAAGTCAGATGTGCTGCATCCATCATTTAGTTATGATGACTTACTCATGCTCAAGGTGCATGGCATGACATATTATCTTCCAACCTTCACCAACTTCCCATTTATGGGATGAGCAAGGTTATAGGTGTCCATGAACTATGCTCCTCTTCTAAGAAATCATGGCCCTCATTGCAATTTTTCGCATTAAAAACATAAAGTTATATACATGTCAATAAAAAATTCCTCTTACATCAAATAACATGTTTATATACCACTAGACCTTGGATGAAATAAAAAAACTACACTGATCAACCACATCAATCTAGGCATAAGCCATTAGGCATCATACTTCTTTTATCTAGAATACTCTAGTCAATTTGGATCTAAACCATGATAAACACTAGCCCTGCTCAATAGAGCTCAATGGAAGAGCATGATTTTGATACCTTGCACATACTACTCAAGAATACTCAGCTTCATGCAAAATGCATGTATAATTATCTCTTTTACACATGCTTGACTTCTAATACTATTATGTGTTTGCTAGTAGTAAAGCAACACAAGACTCTCTTTTCTACACTTGTTGTTACCACAAATTGTGTGAAAGAAATGGACCTTTCCTCGGATCCCTTCAATACCAACAATGCTTTGCAACTAATGAATGCTATTGAAGCAACTGGAAAAAGCACAAATACCAAACACATCTGATTTCCTCTTCCATTTTGTAGCTCCATTGTCATTATTTCCATGGATTCTCATCGTAGTCCTAGTTGCATGCAACACTAATATACCAAGCTCATATATTACACTATCATTTATTGCCATGCCAGAGATAATTCAAAAGTAGCCAATTTCTGTAGTTCTAGTTTCAAATCCCTTTTGATGATTAACCCATTGAAGTTAAACATAAAATAAATGAGAGAATACTATTGTTAATAAGTAATCTCAAATAGGATGAGTTGTTATGCATACTAGTATATCTACATCATCATGAAATATTTTTCTACCTAACTAGGCCATTCATTACTTTTAGGTAGGTACCAATTTCCACACACAAACTGACAAGTCCCAACTGATAATAGATGTCTCAATGTCAAACTTAGTACCATGCTAGTCTATTGGCTGTAGGGGTATAACATGGGAGATGTGGTGGTGTTCTTCACTATCATTAGGTGTTGCAAACCTTGTAGCATTTGGTTGTGTTAAAAGCATTGGAGAGTTTTCTCTAGCTGTGGACCCACCAGCAATAGCACAATGGAGGGCGGTGTTTCCATCACTTCCACACTTCTGATAGATGTTACCTCCCATAGAAGCATACAAATGGAGAACATACATCATAAACCATTTGCAGGGAATCTTCCAAACATATCTAGAATATTTAAGGCAACTCCAAATTTGAATAACAATTTGACACTCTCTACTACATTCAATGACCCACCAACAAAGGGCTGTCCAATAGACACTCACTCTCATGGGAGCAACTTGAGGGAGTGTTGAAGTGCGTCCTTCTCCAAAATTGACCCAAACTCTATAATCTTTGCTAATTGTGAAGTCAAGATAAAAACAATGGCTAAAGTAGATGCCAAACATAGCAATTCCTAGGCAACAAATCATGTAGAGGATAAACAAAGCAGTGTAGAGATGATTGGCTACAAAGAGATGACAGCTCAATTACAATAAGAGTGGGCTCAAAACTAAAATGCAATATTCTAAAGGACCAGATGAGAAAACATAGTACCAACACTCTCTTGGCAATAGTGCCTAAAGGCTATAAAGCAATGTAGCATATGCTAATGATGAAAATAATTTTCCATTAGCCCCTGTCCACAGATTTCACCATGTTGAGATGACAAGCTCAACATATGCAGACATTGATGATGGACCGCCTGGTTAGATGGGTCCAAAAGTCTAAACTTAGCACGTCGGTGGTCATTATGACTCTCACATGGCCACTGACTCATTACTTATTATATTCAAGTTGTTACACCTATTTACAGCTGGCATAGTTATAGCGCCAGTCAAGTAGTGTAGTCGGTTATGCATTGTTTGACTTAGTAGGCCACTATCCTTTATGTTGTATCTTATCTATACTTTGTGTACATTGTAAAGTGTGTGAAAGAAGAAGAAGAAATCAGCAAGAAAACGTTTTGTCCTCCATCTCTCTTCTTGTCTGTTGAGTGAGCTTCTCCTTGTGCATTCTGTGTGTGTTCGGTGCAGCATCTTAAGCAAGTCCCCCCACCACGCGATTCTTGACATGGTATCAGAGCTACGCCACTGAGAAGGCTGATTTCGAAGGCTGAAGTGAAGGAGAAGAAGCAAGGTTCGAGCAAGTAAGCCACGGGTAAGAACCTCTCCCATTCTTCCACTCTCTCTCTTGGATAGTGCCTGTGGAGGCACCGGAAGCAGGGTCGAGCAAAAATCTCAGATTGCAGTGAGATTTGGTGTATGCGAAGAGCACTGTATATTCTGGAAATAGGACTTTAGGGCTATCTCGCAGCTATTTTGGGCATCTGAGGCCGTTTCAGGCCCCGTTTTAGAGCCGCAAGGTTGCGCACAATAGTTTCAGGGTACACTGTGATTTTGGCTGTTTTGACCAAAAGTGGGTACACAGGTTACAGATTGCGAATCTGTAATTATTGAGGTGTTTGCAGGAATCAAACATAAGGTTTATCTACAAACAAGTTGCAGATTGCATGTATTGTTGAGCAAACAGTGAAAAAGGCTGTCTAGTGTATTGCTGTGCACTATAGGTCGAGGGTTGCAGAAGATTTGCTTGTTGTTTGGTATTAGTTTTGTGATAATGGCAGAGAACAGTGGAAGCCCCATCATTGAGAAGCTCGACAAGAATAACTACCCTTCATGGAAGTTCCATGTCACGAACTTCCTTATTGGAAAAGGCCTCTACAAGTTTGTTTCAGGTGAAGAAAAGGAGCCGGAGGTGAGTGATCCTTCAATTGCAGAAGAGACAAAGGCATGGAATGCAAAAGATAAAAAGTTCATGTATTGGTTATCTGTAGTAATTGACAATAATATGCTGGGACATATTAGAAATGCAGAGAATTCATATGCAGCTTGGACCATACTTGAAAGTATGTTTTCTGTAAATACAAAGGCATGAAAGATTCAACTCAAGCAAGAGTTGAATACATTGAAGAAAGGGAAGATTTCTATCAATGAGTATGCATTGAACGTAAGGAGCATTGCAGATGCCTTGGCAGCGCTGATTGATGCAATGCCCGATGATGATGATTTGGTGTCGTCTACCTTGGGTGGACTTAACAATGAAAAGGCTTGGAAGTCTTTTGTAACTTCCGTATATCTTAGAAAGCCATTTCCTGATTTTGATGAGTTGGTCTCCCTTATGATCACTGAAGAGATCAATATGCAAAGTGAGACATCTAAAAAAAGTGGTGAACAAGTCCAAGCTTTCTACTCCAGTTTAGGAAGGGGATGTGGGGCAGGTTCTCTTCAAGAGGCCGTGGTACAGGACGTGGTAGTGACAACCAGCAAAGCAGATTGAATCAGCAATTTGGCGATATGCAGGTTTCAGGAGGTCGTGGTAACTTTAGAGGCAAGGGGAGCTTTAGAGGAAGAGGTGGATGGCAGAACAGAGGTTCTAACAACTCTGGTATTATATGTCACTACTGTGGCAAAACAGGTCATATTGCAGCCCAATGTTATGCTAAGAAAGATGATATCCGCAGTGGTAAGTTGCAGCAAGGAAAATATGCATCGTCTTCACAACAGAATGAAGACAAAAATGAATGTCTGTTTGTTATGCAGCATATGTTGAATGCTGAAACAGGAAAGGGAACACATGATGATGTTTGGTATGTTGATTCAGGTGTATCCAATCATATGACTAGCCATGCAGAATGGTTTGGAGAGATGCAAGATTTGCAAAATGTAGGTTATGTGCAGACGGGTGATGATTCATGCCACCCAATTTCACACATTAGAAAAGTTTCCTTGTCCTTGCATGATGGTAAGACAAAGAGTCTTTTAGATGTACTACATGTGCCATCTATTACAAAGAACTTGGTGTTAGTCGAGCAAGGGCTGCAAGTCAGATTTGGCAAAGGGCTGCTTTGTAGAAGACTTCAATGACAAGTGCAGGTTAATTGCAAAGGGAAGTAGAGTTGGACGTATGTTTACTTTGGATGCTGGAATTCCTACTATGAATGTTGCTATGTATGCTAAAGGAAAAGGTGTTGTTGCAGACATTGAAATTTGGCACAAACGCATTGGACATGCAAATGTACAAAGGCTGAAATTAATGCAGTCCAAAGGGTTGGTTACAGATTTGCCTACATTTAGAGTTGCAGAATTTCATAAGGTGTGCGAAGCATGTCAGTTTGGTAAGCAGGCAAGACAACCATTTTCACATGACAGAGATGTAAGCAGAAATATCCTTGATGTTATGAATACAAACATTCGGGGGCCTACACAAAATGTATCTTTTGGAGGCAGTTCATACTTTGTCACATTCATTGATGATTGTTCTAGAAAGTTGTGGGTATATTTTATGAAGGAAAAGAGTGAATCGTTTGAGCATTTTAGAACTTTCAAGGCTGCAGTGGAAAGAGAAACATGCTTGAAAGTAAAATGCTTGAGGTTAGATGGAGGGGGAGAGTACCTCTCAAATGAGTTCAGTGATTTTTTGAGGTCTCATGGGATAAAGAGACAGTTCACATGCAGGTATACCCCACAGCAAAATGGGGTTGCAAAAAGGAAAAACAGGCATATTGCAGAAGTTGCACATGCCTTGATGGATGAAAAGAATATGCCTAAGTATTTTTGGTCTGAGGCTATTCATACTGCTGTTTATATTATGAACAGAACTCCCACAACTGCAGTAAAGGACATAGTTATATCATTGTTACTATTAATATGTAAGAGATTACAAACATCCATACCATTTGTGTTTAATCAAATCTCGATAATGTTCAAAACTCACCAGTTTCTCTAGCTCTTCCTTTTGATTGATGTTATGTCTGAATAGAACTGACGTGTTGTGCAGGCCTAGGCAAGCATTGCTCCATGGCTAGATATAGACAACCGATCATTGATACCGAGGTAATAGAAACCCTCCACACCACAGAATTGGTGGATTGCAGTCACGTATAGGCACATAATGCAATGGCCTGGCTCAGCACAATCATACAAGCACACACAGGTGTACTAGACTTTAGACCCTTACACCCAAAGAAAGCGGTACTGATTTGGAACATTTGATTTAATGTAGGTGCCAATATATAACACACCAGACTCTACTCTTATCTCACCTTCAACTCTCATTTGAGCCAATCATCAACATTGGGGCAACTATTATAATAACTGGGAGCATTTGGGCCCATCGCCCTTGCTATAGTGTTCGTACTTTAATACGTTGCAAGAGCAATATAGGCATTACCAAACATTCATCCAGCTGCATTACATTAAACCCTTATAAACCTAGACGTGCTATAGACCATCTACTCACCAGCTATAGCTATAGGCACTGCGTTGAATCATTTATCGACTGAAAATACTCAAATAATCGTAGCTAACGTGACCGACCTCAACTCCAAATGAATCATTGGAATGAAGAATGGCCGATGCAAGCCTCGCCTCTCCTCTCTCTCTCTCTCTCTCTCTCTCTCTCTCTCTCTCTCTCTCTCTCTCTCTCTCTCTCTCTCTCTCTCTCTCTCTCTCTCTCTCTCTCTCTCTCTCTCTCTCTCTCTCTCAAAGCACACTAGTCAGATCCTTTCTTCTTCATCTTGTTCTTTCTCTGCTCAAGTCTCTCTTTCTTTCTCCCACCAAGATGAACGTTGGGAAGCCTAGTTGGCATTAATAACATTCTTTGCTTTTTTTTGGATGCTTTCTCAATGCCCTCAAGGATTATTTACTTTGGGTGATGAGTGATTACTTTGGGTAATGATTTTTCCTTTGCAATTAAGGTAGGAAAAATAAAAATATATATTCTAAATTTATTAATCCTATAAATTAAGGTATATCCTATAAATAGGCATTTTCTTACCATATATTATTGGCTAAGGCTAAACCTCAAATTTTCGTATAGATAATATCTAATCCCCTTATTTTATGAATACTGCCTAATTGAAATTTATGTATAGTAGGATTCTTCCTTGTTCCTAAAGAAATCAATGTTTGTGCTAATCATCAAACGTATTAAGCACCCTGATCTATATGTTTTAAAACTATGGGAGTCTCTTGTACTCACCTGATTGAGATTGATTTTCTTCTTGATATGATTTTTATATTGTGGCTGGTATTTTAGATTTCTTCCTTTGTGAATAACAGGTTTAGACTCAAATTAAGTCAAGCTATCATGACATTCGAAGCTGTGAGTTAGTCACAACTTATGAAAAGGCAATGACATTGATTTGCAAAGATAGCATTTCCAAGAGAGTCGATATGTCAACATGAAATTGAAGTGCAATAGCAAAAAAGATTGAAATATTTACCTTTGATGCATGACAAATGACCAGCCATACTATAACACAATGACAATCACCACCCATTCTTGTCTTTTTCCTATCACCCATCTAAACTTCCTTGCCATAATATCTTCTCACCAATAGAATGACTATTCTTCTCCAAGTGATGGAAATATGTAGCTAATCATTTCTCTACACACTACAAGAATGAGAAAGTTGCAGGGTATGAATATGTACCATGTCATATCTTATTTATTGGGATAAGGCATAAACAAGCAAACATCCACAAGGGGATGCACCTCCCCTCCAAGGGAGTGAGCAACAACCATGTTGGCATGGATTCTATGTGAAAGTAGCTTAGTTCACGAGACCAATCAACATCAAACTTTAATTGTGCTAGGTCTCTCCTCCTTAATAACAAATCAATTGAGTGCAAGTGGGAAAACGACCTACTTATGACCACACCATGTGCATACTACCAACATTAGGTCCAAGTGTCAAACAAAGTGATGCACCTACAAACATATGAGCTCACAACCTCATAAGTATGATCCCAAGTTTATGCCGGAGCATTTTGTTTCATTTTTCCTTTCACTAGCATGTGATTTCACTTTGAGAAAACTTTCAATGTGATGATGTGAAGGACATAACAATGCAAGTCATGGAAAGGGCCTTGGAATTCTTAATTATCTAAATCTTAAATTACAATTTTGTTTATAAGCTAGATCTTAAATAGCTAGAGCAATGCTTGAATTTTGTATATTCTCCTATATAGAGAATTTTGAGAGAATGTAGGCAATTCTTCATGCGTACATATAATTCCCTACTATTAGAAGTGGAGAATGACATTCTTACATTCTCTTATGTAGGGAATTTTGAAACAACATAGGAATTCACTCCAATGATCTATAATTCCCTACTATTAGAAGTATGAAATCAGATTATCCTATTCTCTTATATAGGGAATTTTGAAAGAATGTAAGAAATTCTCTATTTTGATGTGTAATTCCCTACTAGTAGATGTGGGGAATTTGATTCCCTAGTTATATGTAGGAAATACATGGATACATATATAGGAAATATCAATGAATTTCCTACATTTCATAAAATTACCTATATAGGGAATGATTAAAAGTTCCTTGTGGTGGTTGTTGTTGAGGTACCAATGTAGTGTCTCCGTCTCGTTGTTCTGCTGGAGTTGTATCACCTATGGGATTTGTCACACCTGTGGGAACATTTACTCTAGTCGCCCGCAGGTAGCACCCCTATGGGTGCTACTCCGACAGATACTACCCCCGTAGGTACATTAGATGTACAAGGGTCTCCTAGATATGCCTAGAAACGTGGTCCTAGGTGGAAGAGGACACATCTTAGGTATACCCCAGAGGGGTATGAATACCTTGTAGATGATAGGACATGAGCCATCATCATGAATGATGAGGGGATGAGGGTGATGGCTCGTATAAGAGAGTTGTGCCAACAAGTTTGTCAGTACAACATCTTGGATCATTGGAAGAACATACCGAAGGGGAGAAAGGACTACATAGTAGCATCCTTGCATGAAAAGTTTCTGAAATCCACCACAGCAGATAGGTTTTCCACAGACTGGATGATGGACTGCATGCCTGCATACATGTCACATAGACAATCTAACGCATGCAAGGCACTTAAGAGTGGGGCCTCAAAGCCCAAGTGGCTAGATGCAGATGGTTGGCATAGACTGAGGGAGAAGGCTACAGATTCTCCAATATGTTGGAGACAATAGCGAGAGGCAGTGAGGACATGACTCAAGGCAGGAGTAGTCCATCATCTTGGGAGTGGCGGCCATAGGACTTATCTGGAGGACTTTGTAAGTTTTTCTTTTGTTCTACTTCTTTTTTTGCAATCATGTTTCTAACGGTTGTATTTTGTTTTCTTTGCAGCACTCCATTACAAATCATGATCCCACCAACCTAGAGACTCAATATGCAAAGAGACACGGTCTCACTGCATTGATCGACCGATTGTATGGATGCAGCATCCCTGTAAGTCACTCATATTTCTTGTCCGTAGTTACTAAATTTAAGTAAAATTCATTATTGTATGGTGGACTAATGTGTAGTTGTTTCTTTTTTTGTAGAGTCTGTTCAATGCTCCTTTGTGGACGAGACGAGCTTTCGGATAGCGAGGATCTATAGCTTGCCCTTGGATATATGCAGCCCACATGCTCTTCCTTTTTGGTCATGTAATTTATGTAGGCATTTTCTATACACTGTGTTATTATCATCCTTTGTATCTTGCCATGATTGTACCGTCGCTTTCATTATGCGATCTTGTATCTATTTTATGTATCAATCTTATGGATTCAAGTACACTTTGCCTTCATTTAGATGAGTATTGTACACATTACTGAAACTCTTTTGTATGGCCCAAATGAAGCTGTCCTACCACCAAAAAAAAAATCATTATTATCGTCATTATTAGCATCGCAAATTTATTGCACGCATTGCTATTAGTGTCACAGTGCACATTGCAAAGCGTCGCTATTTGCGTCGCTTTTAGTATCACACATACGACAATGATAGTGACTATTCTATGGCATCACTAATACTGAATTTTTTGCGATGACAGGGGAAATTTTGTTTATGAACATTTTCATCGCTTTGAACGTCCCTATAAGGCTTCTATCTTGTAGTGATGATCATCACCTTTAGAAATTTGGAAAGGAAACATGGAATAGTCCCAATCCCATTTAGGTATCTCTTCAACTTGGTCACATAATACAGATGCATCCAATCCACCAATTTGCAATCACTTACTATTAGAGGGGCAAGTTTTGAAGTCTAGGCCAAAGAATGTGAGAACAGTAGGCCATAGCAACATAGAAAACTAATGGAAAATATCATCTTTAAGCAAGTGAGAAATTGTTACATATAGTCCTAGAGCCAAGGGTAGGCATACTAGTAAGGAGATGTTGTTTTATCTCTTGAAAATTTTGAAACATATCTCATGTAATTGTATGATCCAAGTGAAGGTTTATCTAGAATGAATTGTCATATCAACAAGTATATTCACAAAAATCGGTTGAATCCAAAGGTATCCAACTACAAGTTTGACCAGAATGCGGTATCATATTAGTGAGTATAGTCCCAAAAATAGGCTTAAATCTAGGGGCATGCAAATGTAGGTCTATCTAAAGTGAAACATCATATTAGCAGGTATAGTCACAAAAAAAAGTTGAATCCAAAGAAATAACAAACATCATCAAGAAATAGTCCTTGAGATTTGTGTGAAATAAATGTCATAGAGGATATCCCTAGAGTTTAGCAAATGAATTATATGTTGAATTGTAAAACCTCCAAAATATTGTAGGAAAACAATATTCTAGAGCCCATGTGGATGTAAATCTATTTACTTCATCTATGCCACATTATACACACACATAAGAAGCTTGACTATATGGAAATCATTTTGTAGGTAAGCTAGGCAGAGGTTGTGATGTGGAATCACATGATTGGCAGGGTAGCATTAGTAGAAAAGTACTTCGACCACTTTTTTTATTAGAATGATGTAGTTCCACTAGTTCTATCCAAATGTTATAAGTAAATGATTGGACATGTCATAAGTATCATAGTATAAAGCATATATAAAGTCAACCATGAGCCAATAGCATGGGACAATGGAGCTAAGGGAATAAGGGTCTCCATATGGGTAATTTGGAAAACCTCCTCTAGAGCACTCACCTTCTCATGAAATCTAGGCAATGATCTCATAGTTATGAGATATCCTTATTGACAAGGTTCTAGCTATGGAAGGCTATGTCTATGGTACCCAACCTGTGCAAGCTATGATGTTGGTGAGTTGCTTTGAAGTAGTCCATCTTATGATAAGAATACAATGCTATATATCTCTTTTTGCTAGGTTCCTTCACATCTTACTCTAGCACATTGGTCATGTCCATGTTTTGTTTCAATGTGTGTGTGTGTGTGTGTGTGTGTGTGTGTGTGTGTGTGTGTGTGTGTGTGTGTGTGTGTGTGTGTGTGTGTGTGTGTGTGTGTGTGTGTGTGTGTGTGTGTGTGTGTGTGTGTGTGTGTGTGTGTGTGTGTGAGGTTGCTAAAGATGAAGGCCATGAGTAGCTTCATACCTGATGTTTTTGTTGCTATGCCTTTGCAAGTATATGAGAGAGAGAGAGAGAGAGAGAGAGCGCAAAGAATTTCTCTCCGTCTAATCTTCTGCTTTGCATGCAAAGATAAATATTTATGTTCATGATCTCATCGACATGGAGAAGACCATCTTCATCTAATCTTTGTTTCTCAAAGTTCAACAAATCATCTCATGACCAGATGTGATAGTAAGATTAATGTCAATTGGCTCCACAATGCCTTTAGGAGGACGTTGTCGGAGGGGTTTTTGTCGAAAGGTCGTATCCATCGGAAATCAGAGATAGAAGGAAGTAGAGATAGGAGATGGAAGAGAAGAAAAAGAATAGACAAACGGTAAATATGACAAATACAAAGCACAATGAATTGAATCAATATTTATTGATAAAACTTGGAATCCTTTGTCTGGTGCTACTTAGAAGTAATCTCCAAGCATTAGATCTCTTGAGGCTTCTTAATAGAACAAAAGGTGCATCAAAATAACAGTTCCTTCTCTGCTGCTTGGAACCAAATCTGATGGCTTGATGGGTTTCGAAAGGGGGGTAAAACCCCATGACACCTGATCCAGAATCTCCTAGTTCACTCCTTTTTCTTCTAGTTTAAAGTGTAATTTTCAGCCTGTCAACAACAATCGTGACGCGCGTGATTTTTCTCATCTGTCTTTTTTATTAAAAATCCAATAACTGACCGAAAAAGCAACTTACTTTTTGCATGCCATCCTAATCTAGAAGTTTTCCTAGCTTTTTTGGATATTTAAAATAAATAATATCTAACATATAAAAAATAGGTTAAAATTATCCAAAAATCGAGTATTTTTGGACCATTTATGCCACTCACACTAGTACTAATGACTCAGATCACATTGACTCTCTTGACCAATAAGAAAGTCGGATGATGATGCATTCCAGATTTTTTCATATCGTGTTCACGTAGTGGCACGACATCCACCCCCTCTGAATCTGCACATCCTCTTGTATATGCCAAAATCCTAGTTGTCATCAGATTCTGAGTCCTCCTCATCCTCTATAACCATATCCTTTGATTCTTCATCTTTCATATCTTCTTGGCTACCCCCTGTATCATGGCCACTATTTTCTTCCAGTTCTGGCAACTCATAGGCAATAGATTCCCGCCTCTTGAATAATTTGATTCTTTTCCTTGCTCCATCTAGCTCATTTAATGCATAAGTAGTATTATCAAACACATATCTTACCACATAGGGTCCAAACAATATTTTGGAAACTTTACGCATGGCACTATGCTAGTTGTCTAAATTGTTATCATAAACCAATACCCAATCCCCATCGTGTATGGTTCTTGGCCTCACTCTATGTCTTTTGTCAAACTATTTCTTGCTCTATATCCTTGTTTCCCTTAACTTTGCAACTATTGCCTCTATGTCTTATGACTTTCTTTCCAACTGTCTGATGCGCAAGGCCAACAATTCCTCTCGATTCAACTCCTCCTCTCAAGGTAGCACACTCCATGTGACTGTCATCTCTTCTATTGGCATTATCGGTTTTTGACCATACATCAATTTTGTAGAGAAATATCCTATAATAGCACTATGAGTTGTTCTATTAGCCCAAAGGCATAAGGTAGCAATCATGGCTCCTCTTTTACTTTCTCTCCACATGCTTTGGCCAATGCCTTCACAATAGGTTGGATTACCTCCTTCACTTTTTCCATTTCCTTCAGGGTTATAGGCTGAAGTTAAAGCAAGATTTATCCTCAACCGTGCAAAGAAATCATGAGCTTCATCTGCATCTAGCTCACCCCTATCTGCAATAATTTTTTCCAAATAGCCATACCGACAAAAGATATCTTCTAAGAGAAAAGTACACATGGCATTTGTTATCTTAGTACGTAGAGCTCACCCTTCCACTTAATTAGTCAAGTCTTCATGGGCAAGCACAAGATATCTCATTTTCCAAAGACCTGTAGGCATCGTGACTAAATCCACCACCCACTTAAAGTGAAGAGACAATGGATATGTGGGATACAATCCATCCTGATGTCTCACAGATGAATACATTTGACATGTCGTACATGTTTGCACAAAGTGAGCAACATCCTTATACATACCCTACCACCAATATCTTTCTTTGATCTTTGCAAAAGTATCCCAAATACCTCTATGGCCAGCCCACAAGCTTTCATGAAATTCTTGCATAACACTTGTGAAGCTCTATCACCCAAAACTTGTAATGGCATACCTTGTTTCTTTTTAGCATGTTTCCATAAGTATCCATCCTTTACAAAAAATCCATAGGCTTTCCTCTTGATCTTCTTAAACTCCTCATCTCACCATTCATCTCCCTTTGTTAATGTACTGAGGTATTGACCATTTCTCAACCACTCTCCTACATATTTGTCTTCCAGAAACACTCTACACAAGATGCAAAACATCTAAAGTGTCTTCTCTTTGTTTTCCAAGCTTCTGTTAATGTTGTAGCAATACCTTGCATTGCTAAATTCACTCTTGCAACATCATTTTTAGCCACAAGAAAGTCATCTTCTTCATCCTTATCCATCATCCCATCTTCATTCTCACAGTGTGCTCCAGATAACATGTATGCCACTAGGTTATCTATTCCTGCAATATACTGAAATTCAAGGTTCAAAGATTTGATATATGAAATCCATCATAGCATAGCAATGTCCAGGGTAGCTGTCACTAAATTGGTTGCTTATTATGCATTCTCTATTTAATAAATTCATGTCAATAAACTAATGACTCACTTTTCTTTAAGTGTTGATGATGATCTAGCATGGCCATGAAATCATTTAGAGACCAGTATTCCTAGTGTATCACTTAATGGGGTGATCAAAGCACTGTGACGGGGATATCTGGTACAGGCAGTACAAGTAATGAAGGGGGAAAGAAGTGTCTGCCAAGTGTAAGAGTGTACACATAAGAACCAAGGAGTTACACATAAATGAAGATGGATTGAGTTCTAAGAAGAGGAAGTGCATTAGCATTGTGTTATGTATTTATGTGTACATCCAGGGACACCTGGGATTGTTTTACTTGTGTGTAATGAGCATTGCATTCATTTGGGGTCATCCTCTCCCCTACAAGTCAAGGTTTAAGATCTTTTCTTTCATTAAGAAAGACGAGAGAGGGAATTCTCTCACTAAGAAAGATGAGGGAATGTGATCCTCTGGAAGTGAGGAGAGAAGTGATTTTCTCTTTCTAAGGTCTAAAATGACACAAGCTTTTGTGTGGAATTCAATCTCAAAGTTGAGGCCCACGGCAATCTAATGAACTCTCCTTATCTATGACTCAAAGTGGTTGTATGGACCACAAGTTAAGAGTATAGTTTAAAAAGCTATTTTTTTGAAAAATCCATTTTTAAAATATCTTCTAATAGAAAAACGATCTCTAAAAATGGGCCGCTTAGGTTATTGGAAACAGCGAGATCTATAACTTTTGTGTTGGACGTTTTTTCATCCAAACAACGCACAAAGAGATATCTTGAAATTAGTGCTGCAGAGTGGAACAACCACATCTTGCATGAAGAACAACTCAACTCTCTCTCCAAGACGAGAAACTCTTGAAAGCCTATAAAAAAGGAGTCTCTCTTTGCTGCTGAAATCAAGCTCCAAGAGGAGAAGAGAACGTGCAAGTATTGTGGAAGCTCTGTTGAAATCAAGTTCCAAGAGGAGAAGAGAAGGTGCAAGTGCTACGGAAGCTTTGCTGAAATCAAGCGCCAAGAGGAGAGCCCTACATATATTGTGTAGGAGAGAAGGAGACTCAAGAAGGATCAAAATGTGCCAACTTCTAAGTTGTGCAAGTGTTAGCCGGTTGTATACCGTGCAAGGAACCGTGATCTTGTTTCTAAGATCTACAAGTAAGAACTAGCTTATGTGTAATGGAGGAGCTTGCTCCTTGTCAATAATATAACTCCACAAGGGGGGGGACTGGCCCATCTTCGAGTCCCTAGTGTGTTGCCAATTTCTCTACCTCTCTCTCTACATCTTTCTTTTCTCTCATCTATTCTTCCTCTGTGCCAACATAATATTGCCATATATATTTTAAGTATATAAGAAAGTCGAGCGTGTATCTCGGATTTTATAATAGTGTTATCAGAGCAGGTCTCTTTGCTTTTCTCAAAGTAAAGGTGATCCTTGCAAGAAGAAGGTAAAGATAGCAACTAATGAAGCATCTAGAAGTGAGCAATTACATGCTCAATTGACAAAGTATCGTATCTTGTTGGAGATTCTCAAAGTACGTCAATTGATTGACAGCTTTAGGGAAAGGGAAGAAGCTACTTATGAAGGACCGAATCCTCCAAAAGATGGTGATACTAGAGGAAACACCATTGCACCAATAGATGGTGAAGATGCACAACATCCAATTGCTGAGAAGCTTCTTAGAAGGAAGAAGGATTCTCAGGTCAAGAAGAGTAAAAAGACCTAACCTCGAGTGAGGCAAATAAGGAGGGAGTCATCTCCCTCAGCAACCAGCTACTCCAATGATTACTCAAGTTCCTCCTCATCATCATCATCTTCTAGTTTCTACTCTCTTGGTTCTAAGTCTCATGCAATCCACAAACAGACAAAGAGGGACCATAAGAGGAGCAAGCTTAAGAAGACTAAGACTTTCAAGTCTGGGGATAAGGACATAAAGTTTGACTCTTACTTCAATAAGAGAGAGCCTGCTAAGGTGTTAGCCTTTGTCAGGCAATTTGAAGTTGCTTTTTTTAATGGTAATTTCTTAGAAAAGTCCAAGCTAAGGCATGTAGGCATGCACTTGAAAGACACTGCTAGCAATTGGTGGTTGACTCTCATTTTGGAGTGAAGGAAACCTACGACTTGGGAAAATTTCAAGAAGAATTTTCATGCTCATTTCTTGCCTCCTAATTTTGAGAATGATGTCAAGAAGGAGTGGGATTGGCTAGGCCAGAAAGAGCATGAAAAGGTTACTAGTTATGTGGAAAAGTTTTGGTCTACTCTTCTCAAGGTTACTCCTTTCATGGAGATCAGGGATGAAGAGAAGAAAAGGAAGTTTGAAGCTGGCCTACTCTCTCATTTACACAAAACCATGAAGGTGTATCCACATGAAACCTTATATCGCATGATGGAGTCTGCCATTGTAGCTGAAAGTTTGCATACACCTAGTACATCTCGAAAGTTGGGGTGAAGATGAGTTCTTATAGAGATAGACAAGAGCATCTCTATGATCAACCAAGAGATAGGACTAATCGAAGAAGACCTACCTTTACCAAGCCTTTACCCATGACCAATATTTAAATCCAGAGGGTAACAAGAAGAAGCGCAAGTATCTCTCACCCTCTGAGATACAAAAGTACAAATAGGAAGGAAGGCGCTTTCTTTGTGGTGAGTTAGGGCATATGAAGCTTGATTGTCCTCACAAAAGGAAGGAAGAAAATGTGGTTAAAGATCCTCCTCCGCCATCCTCAAATTCTATTCCGAATGTGCAAGCTAACACTCATTCAAATGAGAAGAAAAGAAAACTCTTAAAGGGTTGGGGGACACTCAACAATCAACAAGTTTTGATACTCTTTGATCCAGGGTCCACAGATAATTTTGTGTCAGTAGATACTGTTGAAAGGCTACAAATTCCACCAGATTGATTGGGAACACCAATTGGATCAGGTTCGACACTTAAAGGACTTACAATCAATTCTACTCCTATTCAAGGGAAGTTGAATATTAGAATTGGGAATTACCGCGACCAAGAATCTTTTCTACTTGCACCCATAGGTAATTGTGATGTTATCTTAGGAGGCATGCCTTGGCATTACAAGATTAGACCTCTTCCCAATTTTGTTAATAAGACCCTTGCATTTCAATTCAAGGATCGGAACATAGTATGCATTGTTGATGCTGGAGATTGGCATGTGCCAATGGTTAGTCATGTTAGCATTTCTAAAGAAATGAAAAAATCTATTTCTGCGTACATGATTTTTGTGAGAGAGTCAAAAGAAACTAATGATTCAAGAGCACTTGGTGCATCTAATGAATACACAATACCAACTAATGCTTCTAAGTCTCAGACTTTAAAAGAACCCCTCTCTTTAATTGATCAAGCTAGACATGATTTTGTTAAACAATATGAAGATTGTTTTAGTAATTCACTCCCAGGAGAGTTACCTCCTAAGCATCTAGAAGATCACACAATTGATCTTATCCCAGGAAGTTCACCACCTAATCAACCACCTTACCGAGTAAGTGCAATTCAGCAAAAGAAGATCCTAACACAAGTAAACATATTGTTGGAAAAAGGGTTAGTTCAACCTAGCTCTTCTCCATATTGCTCTCCAGTCTTACTTGTTCAAAAGAAAGACGGTTATTTGCGTATATGCATAGACTATAGATCTTTGAACAAGATCACAATCAAGAATCATTTCCCTATCCCAAGGATAGATGATATCTTGGATAAGTTGCAAGGGGATATTATCTTTAGTCTCATTGATATCAAGAGCGGCTATCACTAGATACGGATAGCACTTGAACATGTTCATAAGACAGCTTTTTGTACGACATTTGGACTATATGAGTTCTTAGTCATGTCGTTTGGTTTGACTAATGCACCCGCCACATTCAATCGAATGATGGAGAGATTTTTTAGACCTCACTCAAAGTTCATAGGTGTCTTCTTTGATAACATTCTAATACTTTCACGGTCTGAAGAAGAGCATAGAAAACATATATCTATTGTTTTTCAAGAGCTTCACAAGCATAGACTACAGGTCAATGCTAAGAGAGTGAATTTTTTCTTTCAGAAATTCATTACTTAGGCCATATTGTTTCTCACAATTTGGTGAGAATGGATCTTGAGAAGATTCGAGCCATTGTTGAATGGCCTATACCTACTTCTGTATATGAAATTAGAAGTTTCTTGGGCCTATGTTCATACTATAGGAGGTTCATATGAGGTTTTGTGTATGTTGCACCTCCTCTACATGAACTTACTAAGAAGCGAATGCCTTTTTGCTGGGGATCAAGGCAACTATAAGCCTTTGAAAGAATTAAGTTTCTTGTGACTCAAGAACTAGTTCTCATAGTTTCGGATCTTCAGAAACCTTTTGAAGTTCACTGTGATGCTTTTGGGGATTGCATTGGAGCTGTGCTTAACCAAGAGCATCATGCAATAGCATTTGAGAGCCGACGCCTCAAGGACCATGAGCTACATGCTCCAGTATATGAGAAAGAGCTTATGGCGGTGGTACATGCTCTTCAAGTATGGAAACACTATTTACTTGGTGCAAATTTTGTTATTAAAATAGATCGCCAAAGTCTAAGATACTTCCTCACTCAGAAAAAGCTCTCAGAGAAACAGATGCGTTGGAAAATTTTCTTATCTATATTTCATTTTCAAATCCTTCACACATCTGGAACTAAGAATGTGGTAGCAGATGCTCTATCACGGCGACCTCAAGTGAATGCAATCACAACTGTTTACCCTAACGAGTTCATGGATTTACCCAAAATGTATGCAATTGATTCTGAATTCTCAACCATATGGGATCAGCTTAGCTCAGGTCAGTCGATTACACCTTACTCTATTCGAGATGGTTATTTGTATCATCATCAAGAAATTTGTGTAGCATTACCATTGCGACACAAGGTAATGGATGAAGCACATGCATCTCCATATGCTGGACATAGGGGTATTCTACCCACTACTCAAGCATTGGAAAGATATTTCTTTTCGCCCACTCTTAGAGCTGACATTGCAAGATATGTCCGCGAGTGCAAGATATGCCAAAAAGTAAAATATGACAGGCATAAGCCACCTGGTCTATTGAAGCCATTACCTATTCCCAATGAGCCTTGGGAAAGTATAGCCATGGACTTTATCATGGACCTTCCTCGCACACAAGCAGGCAATGATGCAATCTGGACTATCATTGATAGATTCAGTAAGCAAGCTCATTTTATACCTGTGAGAAAGACAATCAAAGTCGATCATATGGCTAAGCTATTCATTGCTCATATTTTGGTGCGCAGATCGGTCGCAGATAGCTCACGTAGTGAATCCCTGAATGTCCCCAAGAACAATGAACTCTACCTTTTTGCACAAAAACCCATGTAAAAGCATGCACGACAAGAGGCAAGAGACAAATTGGGTTCAATCTCCCCCATGCCTTGTGTGAGCGCTTCACAAAGCATGTATTTTATGTATATTTCAATCTTCATGCTCAATAATAGCCCAATTTACAAAAATATGACAAGCTTTTAGCTTTTGAGTTTGCTTTCTACAAAAATAGGAAAATAAAGCTAATGGACGGTGCCCATAGAGTCTGGCATGCCCAATCTCAATATCCAAATAGAAATAACATATCCGTGCGCATAGGCGCATACAAAATAATAATCAATAATCAATGTCTCAATAGACATAACAAAATATAGGCGTGGCGCCTACTATCAAAATATAGTCCAAAGGTCGAATACTCGCTAAACTCCAATGCTTTCCTCCGCCACTACTGCTATCTCTACACATCAACTGAAGCATTCACAATCGTTATTAAAATAATACAATTAAACCGACAAAAGTGAATACCTAGCAGTCTTCAGCTACATAAATAAATCAACTGGTTAGAAATAAATCCTAACCTTAATTTATTACGAGTGCGCACTCTAAACTCATAAACGTTTATTAATTTAATATGCATTTTGCGGAATCACCCGCTATGGAATCACCCATGTACACACTAAATTAATGAAACGCCCGAAAAGGACAGGCGTCCCCATCAACTTCTCGCACAAAGAATCCACTTTGTGTATGAGCCCCGGTCATCAAAGTTTACGGAATCCACCGTAAACCCTCACGGAATCCACCGTGGTCAGGCAATTGTAGAACAGGGGCATTGGTTAATGCACGTTTCAGTAAATCAAAGGATTTCTGCTGATTTTCAGTCCATTGATAAACAATTCCTTTCTTAAGAAGTTTGGTTAATGGTAAATTAAGTAATGAGAAATTACGTACAAACTTCCTATAAAAACTAGCAAGACCAAGGAATGAACGTAATTCATGTACATTTTTAGGAACGGGCCAATGCAATATTGCATCAATTTTCTTAGGATCAACTTTAATTCCTTCTTTTGATACAATATGACCTAAATATTCAATTTCTGTTTTAAAGAATTCACTCTTTTCAGGATTTGCAAACAATTGATTTTCTTTCAGTAATTGAAAAACTAATTATAAATGCTCATAATGCTCTTTTTCACTTTCACTGAACACCAAAATATCATCAAAGAAAACAATCACACAATATTGATATTTCAGAAAGATACGGTTCATCATTCTACTGAAAGTAGCAGGTGCATTAGTTAATCCGAATGGCATGACTAAGAATTCGTAATGGCCAAACTGTGTCTTGAATGCAGTCTTAAATATGTCGGATCTATCTAGCCTCACCTGATGATATCCAGACTTAAGGTCAATTTTACTAAATATAGAAGATCCTTGCAGTTTGTCCATAAGGTCATCAACTCTAGGTATAGGATACCTATTCTTTACAGTGATCTTATTTAATGCTCGGTAATCAATACACATACGATAGGTATTATTCTTTTTCTTGACTAAGAGTACAGGTGCACCGAATGGAGAACTGCTAGGTCGAATTAAGCCTCTATTTAGTAATTCTTCAACTTGACTCTGGATTTCTTTTTGCTCTATTTGATTGTGCCTATATGGTGCTTTGCAAGGTGGTTGTGTGCCAGGAATTAGATCAATCTTATGGTCTTCTGGACGTGAAGGTGGTAAACCTGGTGATAGGTCTTCTGCAAAACAGTCCTTAAAATATGCAAGAAATTCCTTATGCCTAGGGTGTATATGATTTTCCTTTGCGTGCAATTCATTCACCCAAATGACATTTAGTATTCTTGCGTAATGCACGTTTTGCTTGAGTATGCGAAAGCAGTGGAAAAATATGAGATGCATGCATACCATATAATGAAATAGATTTTCCTTGAAAATTAATATTCATTGTGTGTGGAATAATCTATATTTGGATTATGCTGGTGTCTCCATGGCATTCCTAAAATAATGTCGCTTGACTATAATGGGACAACCAAGAAATTTCTTCTTTCCATATATGAACCAATTTGAATTTCTAAATCTTGTACTTCTTGTGTGCCATTGTACCTAGTGCTTAAAAATGCAGCTTTTATGCGATAATGCGTAGGTACTGTATGCAATTTCAATTCCTTTACCAATTTTGCTGAAATAAAGTCATGAGTACTACCGTCATCATGTAAGATAGTTCTTTCTTTTCCATGCACCAAACATTTCATAGTCAACAATGAATGTGAATTAGGCATACCTGGTAAAGTGTCAGAAGTAGTAGTAATATCATCCTCTTCTTCAGTGAAATCCGGCATATCCTCATGCTCGTCTTCGTCCATGGCTCCAAGGTAGTTGATATGTGCTGGTGGCTTCTTTGAATGACAATTTGCTGCGAGATGCCCTGGCTAGTGACACTTGTAGCATACTATTGGTTTGGCTTTGGTTACATTATTAGCAATGGCTGGAAGTCTGGGTACATTTGGATTTGCTTGTGGAATAGGCTTTGGATTTGGATTGATAGTGGATAGTAATGCAGGTGGTTTAGGCCAATTCTTGCGGAAAGATGGTGATGAGAAACGACCTGGATTAAACCTTCTAAAATTGGAATTGAATTGTTTAGATCCATAATTACCGTTAGCTTGGAATTGCTGTGGTCGTCGATCTCTTCCGCGTAACTTATCTTCAGTGTCGTGAGCTAAGGAGATGGCGTCTTCAAGGGTAGCAGGCTTGAACATATTTACTTCAGCGTAGTAATGTCCAAGAAGTCCAGACATATACTTCCGCTTATGTGTCGTCTCTAGTACGTCTTCAAGCATGCGTAGCTGTAGGAGTGCATTCCAAAAACGCTCTGTATATTGTGGAATAGGCTCACGATCCCGCTGTTGAAGTAAATCCCATTGCTTGATAGCCTTCTCATGAAATTGCGGTGGAAGGAAATTCTGCATGAACTTCTTCTTGAAATCTTCCCAAGTAGCAGGACATTCTATGCTCTTACGGGCTACAGTCCACCAAAGTGATGCTCTGTCTATCAAATGATTAGTAACACACTTGATTTTATCTTTTTCGGGATAAGTTTCCTCATGGAAATAGTCATCAAACTGGCTAATGAATGATAAAACAGTCTTTCCTTCTCTTATGCCATTGAAAGTGCGAAACTTGAAACTTCGTTTACTTATCTTGGATTCCTTGCGAATGGTTTGTGCTTCAAGAGTGGCGTCGATGGTACGTCGAATCAAATCTTCAGCTTGAGATTCTTCTTTATCGGTGGACGCTCTTTGTAGTTTTGTCAATTGCGCTTGCAATGCTTGCCTAGCCCTTCGCTCTTCTTCCAATTGCAGCATGATTAGATCCAGCTTTTGTTCCATGGTAGGCTCAGGTAGGTCGTCTTCAGTCATAGGATCATCCATATGTGGGGTAGTCATCCTGTAAAACTCAATAAACCTTTCTCACTCAAAATCAGGTTAGCGGGATGAGCGTAGCTCAAATTCGGGGTTACAAGGCTATGTATTTTTTTGGGTATTTCTTCTTCAATTTTCAGAAATTCTGCAATATTTCTGTATCCGTTTGCTGAAAGTACTTCAACGAACTTGTGGATAGGTAGAACAGCTTGCTGCGAACAACTTTCCAGTTCAGAGTTTTTGCATACGAACAAGTCTTCTAGGAGTTTTAAGCACTAGTCAGTTCTGATTTAGTCTGACTTGCAGAGTTGCAGACTTAGCAGACTTGCAGAGTTGTTGACTTGCTGAACTTAGGCCGACTTGCAGAACTTGCAGAACTTGATTTCAATTGACTTGCTGAACTTGACTTCAGAAGTGCGGGACCTGGAGTTACTGAACTTGTCTGCCCTGTGTAACTTGCAGAAAGCCTTAAGCTTTAGTGATTAAGCTTAAGCTTTAATAGCTTAATGGAGGACTAGCAGGCGGCGTCGATTTCGTGAGGGGGGGTCCGGTTTTTCATCGCGCGGATTTTTCGGGAGTCTTCTGAGGCCACGATTAGGATTATTAGAAGCTTTTAAGCTTCTTAAGCTTTTGCAATGAAGTAATGAGAAAATTAATAAAGCTTATCTCTGTAACTCCACGACTTGATGATGGAGATGTATGCGTGGTCCTTCGCGATCTGACAATGGAAACAGGGGTTCTTGATCGCCAGAAGTCTGTCTGTATCGACGGTTCGCGACGAGATTGACTGTAGAGCCCGTTTGTTCCTGGAGCTCCGCCTTCGCCCGAGATTGGTAGCGATTGGAAGCTCTTGATCTCTGCTCCGCTCTGATACCACTGGTGCGCAGATCGGTCGCAGATAGCTCACGTAGTGAATCCCTAAAGGTCCCCAAGAACAATGAACTCTACCTTTTTGCACAAAAACCCATGTAAAAGCATGCACGACAAGAGGCAAGAGACAAATTGGGTTCAATCTCCCCCATGCCTTGTGTGAGCGCTTCACAAAGCATGTATTTTATGTATATTTCAATCTTCATGCTCAATAATAGCCCAATTTACAAAAATATGACAAGCTTTTAGCTTTTGAGTTTGCTTTCTACAAAAATAGGAAAATAAAGCTAATGGACGGTGCCCATAGAGTCTGGCACGCCCAATCTCAATATCCAAATAGAAATAACATATCCGTGCGCATAGGCGCATACAAAATAATAATCAATAATCAATGTCTCAATAGACATAACAAAATATAGGCGTGGCGCCTATCAAAATATAGTCCAAAGGTCGAATACTCGCTAAACTCCAATGCTTTCCTCCGCCACTGCTGCTATCTCTACACATCAACTGAAGCATTCACAATCGTTAGTAAAATAATACAATTAAACCGACAAAAGTGAATACCTAGCAGTCTTCAGCTACATAAATAAATCAACTGGTTAGAAATAAATCCTAACCTTAATTTATTACGAGTGCGCACTCTAAACTCATAAACGTTTATTAATTTAATATGCATTTTGCGGAATCACCCGCTATAGAATCACCCATGTACACACTAAATTAATGAAACGCCCGAAAAGGACAGGCGTCCCCATCAACTTCTCGCACAAAGAATCCACTTTGTGTATGAGCCCCGGTCATCAAAGTTTACGGAATCCACCGTAAACCCTCACGGAATCCACCGTGGCACGGAATCCACCGTGGAATATGCCTCCTGGCATCATATTTTCAAGCATCATGGCATACCTAAGTCCATTATAAGTGATCGAGATCCCCACATGACCAGCCTCTTTTGGCAAGCTCTCTTCGAGAACCTCAGGACAAAGTTAAAGTTTTCATCCTCTTATCATCCTCAAACGGATGGGCAGAGTGAAAGTGCTAATTCTATTGTTTTGGACCTTTTGAAATCCTATGTCTCTAATAATCAAAGAGAATGGGAAAAGTATTTGCCTTTAGTAGAGTTTGCATACAATAATATGGTGCACTCTAGTACTGGTAAGGCACCCTTTCAGATCATCTATGGTAAGCCTCATTTACCACCCATTCTTCTTACGAAGGATAAGATATTTGTAGCAGATGAGTTTGTTAGAGACATTGATACAACTTTCACTCAAGTAAAAGCTGCTATCCAAAGGACACAAGAGAAGCATAAATGCAAAGCAGATAAACATCGTCGTAAGTTAGATCTCTAGTTGGGACAGTATGTTCTTCTTACGTTTGAGAAGGCTCGCTTGAAGAAGCAGAAAGGTCAAAAGGGTAAAGTGGTTAAGCTTTCTAATCGCTATTATGGCCCTTTCAAGATCACAGATAAGATAAACGATGTGACTTTTTTTTTGAATCTACCAAGTCATTGGAACATTCATAATGCTTTCCATATAAGGTTGCTACATCCCTATATTGGAGAACCTCTAATGGAACCAATCAAGGAAGATTTACCTGACATAAAAGAAACAGAAGAGTTCCTTGTGCCTGAAAGAATTTTACACCATCAGGACAATACTCTAAGGTCAGGTAAGGTAGTATCTAGTTAAGTTTAAGAATTATCCCCCATTGGATGCTTAGTTTATGACTGAGAGAAAACTACAAGACTTTCCAAATCTTCTTAAGGACTATGTATCCCCTCTACAGTTGAGGTCAACTGTTTAGAAGCCAGAGGGATGTCACTAAATTGATTGCTTATTACGCATTCTCTATTTAATAAATTCATTCCAATAAATTAATGACTCACTTTTCTTTAAGTGTTGATGATGATCTAGCATGGCCATGAAACCATTTAGAGACCAATATATTCCTAGTGTATCACTTAACAGGGTAATCAAAGCACTATGACCGGGGTATCTGGTATAGGTAGTACAAGTTATGAAGGGGGAAAGAAGTGTCTGCCAAGTGTAAGAGTGTACACAAGAACCAAGGAGTTACACATAAATGAAGATGGATTGAGTTCTAAGAAGAGGAAGCGCATTAGCATTGTGTTATGTATTTATGTGTGCATCTAGGGACACATGGGAATATTTTACTTGTATGTAATGAGCATTGCATTCATTTAGGGTCATCCTCTCCCCTACAAGTCAAGGTTTAAGGTCTTTTCTTTCATTAAGAAAGATGAGAGAGGAAATTCTCTCAGTAAGAAAGATGAGAGAATGTGATCCTCTGGAAGCGAGGAGAGAAGTGATTTTCTCTTTCTAAGGTCTAAAATGACACAAGCTTTTGTGTGGAATTCAATCTTAAGGTTGAGGCCCAAGGCAATCTAATGAACTCTCCTTATCTATGACTCAAAGTGGTTGCATGGACCACAAGTTAAGAGTATAGTTTAAAAAGCTATTTTTTTGAAAAATCCATTTTTAAAATATCTCGCAATAGAAAAATGATCTCTAAAAACGGGCCGCTTAGGTTATCAAAAACAGCGAGATCTACAACTTTCGTGTTTGACGTTTTTTCATCCAAACAACGCACAAAGAGATATCTCGAAATTAGTGCTACAAAGTGGAACAACCATATTTTGCATGAAGAACAACTCAACTCTCTCTCCAAGAAGAGAAGCTCTTGAAAGCCTATAAAAGAGGAGACTCTCTTTGGGTGTAAGGGAGGGGTGAAGGAAGCATCACTTTGCAAGTTCCAAGAGGAGAAAAGAAGGTACAAGTGCTGTAGAAGCCCTGCTGAAATCAAGTGTTGCAGAAGCCCTGTTGAAATCAAGTTCCAAGAGGAGAAGAGAATATGAAAGTATTGCAAAAGCTCTACTGAAATCAAGTTCCAAGAGGAGAAGAAAAGGTGCAAGTGTTGCGGAAGCTCTGCTGAAATCAAGCACTAAGAGGAGAGCCCTACACATATTGTGTAGGAGAGAAGGAGACTCAAGAAGGATCTAAATGTACCAACTTCCAAGTTGTGCAAGTGTTAGCCGGTTGTATACCGTGCAAGGAACCGTGATCTTCTTTCCAAGATCTACAAGTAAGAACTGGCTTATGTGTAACGGAGGAGCTTGCTCCTTGTCAATAATATAACTCCACAAGGGGGGGGGACTGGCCCATCTTCCAATCCCTAGTGTATTGCCAATTTCTCTACCTCTCTCTCTACATATTTCTTTTCTCCCATCTATTCTCCCTTTATGCCAACATAATATTCTCCATATATATTTTAAGTATATAAGAAAGTCGAGCATGTATCTCGAATTTAATAGCAATAGCACAACTAGTAATCATACCCAATACCAGAAAACAATCGGTCTCGATGACTACACGAGTACCCATAAAATACTCGTTATCACATTTAAGAGCTATCACAATTTTCCATAATTATCTTTTTACCCGTGGATACCTTCTTTGTCATTCAGTCAATACTTTAGCACCAAAGAGAATTGCATATCTTTGCCTTCCTCATCATCTTTCCTGATTTCCCATCCAATCTCAATTGGGCTTGTATCAATAGTAATAATGATAGGATCTCCATGTGAATAGTCAGTCTTTCTCAATGTAAGAGTTGATTTTAAGAGCTACTTCAATTTCTTCATTGCTTTCTGATGCTTCCTTTCCCAATGAAATCTCTGGCCTTTTCTCAGAAGCTGATATAGAGCATCAGCTACATGTAGAAAATGAGGAATCCATATTAAATAGAACACACATGCACCCAATAATCTATGCACCTCTGATACATTTGTGCATACATCTTGCATTCTATCAATTTTGTCTATTTTTTATGGTGATGGTCTTTGCCCATAGGGCCCACACATATGCCCAACAATCAAAACCTCTCCAACTCCAAAGATAGACTTTTGTCTAGAAAGAGTTAAATGCACCTCTTCTAGACGCGTCAAAATCCTCTCACAATCCACAATATGGTCTACAATAAACTATCTGCATCCATGAGCATCCATCTCTTCATTATTTTCATCCATAGTGCACCCTTTGATTGGAACATCATCCAAGAAGGGCATTGTCAATTGTGGTATAAAATCCATGAGGACCCTATTCATAGCATTTTTCATGTGTGCCACTAAGTTTGTTGCACCCTATGGGAGAGTACACATCCGTCGTACTAATCCCAAGGGAGTCTTCATGGTTGTGATATCCATGCTTTCAACTGCAAGCTAAAACTGATCATACCCCAAGTAAAGATCACCCAAAGAATAGATCCCTCTGCCTACAAAAGCCTCTACAAATTCACCAGCCACAAGACCTGCACCCACATTTCTTAGTGTCACTTTATTGACCGGTTGCATGTCTTGAATAAATCTCAAAGCCCCATTCTTTTTTGGCACAGTATACCAACAATTTGAGTACATGACTGAAGAGGACTCCAAGATCTTCATGCAAATCTTTTCATTTAATAAATCCATCAGCTTTGGCAAGTAAGCTTTAGGCACTGGAATAGGCCTCAAGTTCCATGGTGCATCTAGCATAGTAAATATTACCATAGGAGAGACAACATTTGGATCCACACAACCTATTTCAGTTGGCTGAAATGCAAATGCATTTCCATGCCTAGCCAACATCCGCATAAAATAGTCTCTTTTTAGCAAGAAAAAGAAACCATCTTGGACCAACTTTCAATTCATGTAATGTTTCAGATGTAAATTGATGACCTCTATCTTTAGGATCCCGTAAGCTTGGCTACCTTGACACTTTTACATACAAATCCTCACTTTTTGGTGGAAGTGGCAAAGCAATTGGTTTCACCTTTTTGTCAATTGTCTTATACTTTGTCTCCACAAGTGCTTCAACCCATTGTAATCCTTCCTGTTGAGTAAACAATGCTATAACATCATACATGTCCAAAGAACATACTAACAACACTCCGTTTTCAGCCTCATTTTATGCATGTATAGTTGCTTAAATTCTAGCCATAGTATCATTAATATTCAACCCATAAAAGATACCTAAAATGCCTTCATTTTTAGCTAATAGTCCCAATGCTTTCAATTCCTTAGTAGCCCATTTCATAGATATGTGTTTAGTCTTACACATAGCTTCCATGGGTTGAAACCAATATAAACTGTTTGTTGTAAACAGAGAATAACCAATAGTAAATACTGTCAAGATTGTGGGAGAGAAGGAATGAGTCTCACTTGTAGCTTTCTTGCTTGCACAATGGGGGAATACACACAAAGGTGGAGGCTGAAAACATTTTTCCTCTTCTTAGTTGTGTAAGCCAAAAGAACTCTCGTACATAGAAATAGAAGAACCCTACATATGGGTCTCAAACCAAACTCAACTAACTAAGGTGGCATACTAACTGAGCCACGAACTAGAGTAGATAAGGATAGCTGTCATCTAGCTATTATTCATAGGCGGTGTACCAACCGCATCTGCAACTGACAAGTCAGTGACATAAATGCACAACGGTCACCCTGGCATATCACGAGTGGAAATCGATATCTCAACACTCCCCCTCGAGCTCAATCCCAATTCCTGCACACCAAGCAGGTCTCTGAACTTGCACAGCTTCTCTGTCCCTAATGCCTTCGTGAATATGTCAGCTACCTGATCCTCTGTGCTAACATAAACTAGATCAATAAGACCTAGTAAAACCCTCTCCCACACATAGTGATAATGCACCTCAATGTGCTTTTTTCTAGCATGATAGACTAGGTTATTTGCCAAGTGTATACTACTCATGTTGTCACAATAAATGACAACTGGCCCATCTGTAGACTGATGCATATCATAAAGTAGCTTCTGCAACCAAGCTACCTCACATGCAGCCATTGCTGCACCCCTGTACTCAGCCTCTGTGCTCGACAAGGCAACTGTAGGTTATTTCTTGCTGCTCCAAGTGACTGCAGCACTCCCAAAAGAGAACACATATCCACTGGTAGATCATCTATCCGAAATACTACCAGCCCAATCAGCATCAGTGTATCCATGCAAGTGTATCTAAACCCCAGTCTCATAAAATAGTCCATACTGCAATGTGGACTTCACATACCTGAGTATGCGTCTAGCCGCATCCAAATGTGGTTTCCTTGGAGCCTGCATAAACTGACTTACCAATCCAACAGCATAGCTCAAATCTGGCCTGGTAATAGTCATATAAATCAAATTTCCTACTATGCGTCTGTACATAGTAGGGTCTTCCAGAAGCTCACCTGCATCTGCGCTCAGCTTCACATTCTGCTCCAAAGGAATTGAAATAGGCTTACAGCCTGTCATCCCATATTTGGACAACATGTCCAATCCATACTGCCTCTGCAAGAGCCGTATCCCACTTGGTGATCTAATCACCTCAATGCCCAAGAAACAATGCAGCTCTGCCAAATCTTTCATCTCAAACTTTTGCTTCAATAGCATTTTCACATGAAGGATATCTTCATCACTGTCACGTGTCATAATCAAATCATCAACATAAATGACAAGTAGCATAATACCTTTCTCTGTTTTTCTCACATAAAGTGAGAAATCTGTCTTGGAAATCTGAAAGCCAATAGTGACAAGATACTGTCCTATCTTGTCATGCCATGCTCTAGGTACTTGCTTCAAGCCATACAAGGCTTTCTTCAACCGGCAAACAAACTCAGGATGAACAGCATGCACATAACCTGGTGGCTGCTCCATATAGACCTCTTCTTGCAAATCACCATGCAAGAAGGCATTCTTTACATCCATCTGATGTAAAGACCATCCCTTTGATGCAGCCATAGCAATGACTGCTCTTACGGTTGCCATCCTTGCAACCAGACTGAATGTTTCTTCATAATCAATGCCATATGTTTGTGCATACCCCTTGACTACTAATCTTGCCTTGTATTTATTCACGGAACCATCTGCATTGTATTTCACCTTATAAACCCACTTACAGCTAATTGCATTCTTACCTTTAGGCAAAGGTACCAATTTCCATGTAGCATTTGCTTCAAGGCATCCATTTCTTCATCCATGGCTTTCTCCCATTTTTCTTTTCCCATGGCTTGCTCTAAAAGAAGTGGGTTCTGGTTCCTGTATCACTTTGACCATATATGCATAGTGAATGGCTGTAAATCCATCATATTTCAGCCTATCCACAGGATACCTAGCTCTCGTAGACCTGCACAAAGTAGGTTCACTCCCAGGTGCTCTCAAAACATCCCTGGCCTTCCTTACTCCAGGTGTAACAATAGAAGGAATACCCAACTCATCATCAATGCTCTGTTCTGAGCCACTGGATTCACCATCCACATAAGAATGACCTGCATTCACATCAAACATGGGCTGATCTACCTTCTCTTTTCCTTTTCGTGACACCTGAATACCACTATCTGCATTGCTTTGAGAAGATTCTCCTGATCTCAATCTACCTGTCCATGGCAAAGAATGTGAACCACTACTAGAGGACGCTCCATGTCCACTAATATTTTGTAACTGCTGCTGTGAATTCTGTGCAGCATTACTGTTTTGTGCATCTACATCATCAATCACATTTACTGGTTTATACCAGCTACTCATCTCATCAAAAACAACATCTCTGCTCACTGTAAACTTACGAGTAGAAGGGTTATAACATCTATACCCTTTTTGCTGTGCAGAGAGTAACCAATAAAGATTCACTTCTCAGCTTTTGGATCCAACTTGGATCTCAACTCATCTGGCACATGTACATAGGCAATGCAACCAAAAATTTTCAAATGAGAAATATCTAGTTTCCCACCAGTATACCTCTCCTCTGGAGTCATCCCATGTATTGCTGCAGTGGGAGTCCTGTTCATTATATAGACTGCTGTAGCAACTGCATCAGCCCAGTAAAAATCTGGCAAGTCTTTTTCGTTGAGCATGGCACGAGATACCTCTCCAATATGCCTGTTTTTCCTTTCTGCAATTCCATTTTGTTGTGGGGTATGACTGCATGAATATTGCTGCTTTATGCTATGCTCCTACAGGAACCTTGCAAACTCATTTGAGAGGTACTCTCCTCCTCCATCTGACCTTAGGCATTTTATTTGCAGGCCTGTTTCTTTTTCAACCACAGCTTTAAGAGTTTTGAAATGCCCAAAAACTTCACTTTTCTTTTTCATAAAATACACCCAAAGTTTTCTGCTATAGTCATTAATAAAAGTGACAAAATAATGACAGCCTCCAAGAGATGCAGCTTTAGTAGTCCACACATCAGAGTGGATTAATTCCAATGGCTTCTTACTCTCTTGAACATGTCTAGGAAATGGTTTCCTTGCCTGTTTTCCAAATTGGCAGGCTTCACATACCTTATGCATTTCTGCAACCTTGAATTTAGGCAATCCTGCAACAATGTTTTGGGCCTGCATTGATTTAAGTCGCTGTACATTAACATGACCAATGCGTTTATGCCAGATATCAATATCTGCAACAACACCGGTCCCATGTGCAAACATTGCTGCACTCAATTCAGGCATGTCTGCATCCAACGTAAACATTCTGCCCTTCTTCTTTCCTTTTGCTATCAAGCGACCTTTATTTTTCATATCCTCAACAAAGCATCCATGAGGATTAAATCTGACCTGCAAGCCCTGCTCAACCATTTGACCAACAGAAACCAGATTCTTGGTGATATTCGGGACATGAAATATATCGGACAGGTATTTCTTTTTCCCATCCTGCATAGACAAAGGAATTTTTCCAATCTGCACAATAGGATGTGCAGTATCATCACCAATCTCCACAAATCCTAGTTTTTCCATTTTCCTTGCATCCTCCATCCATTCTGCATGACCTGTCATGTGGTTTGATGCACCTGAGTCAACATACCACACTTCGTTGCTTTCTTCTGCACTTGTCACAGAATTGTTCATGTGTTGCACCATAAACAAATGCTCATTTCTGTCATCACCCTGTCTACTAGAAGATGCATAATTTTCTTATTGCAATTTTCCATTCATGATGTCATTCTGCTTTTTATAGCAGTCTTTAGCCATATGACCCATTTTACCACAGTAGTAGCATTCAACATTACTGTTTGCATTTTGGCCTCTTTGCCATCCACCACGACCTCTTTGGGTCCCCCTGCCTCTAGAGTTACCACGTCCTCCTCCATAGGACTGGTTTTCTTGAGTTTGCTGCATATTTTGATTTCTACCACGGCCTCCAAATCGGCCTCCTCTACCTCTGCCTCTACCTCTTCCAGCATTTGAGTAGAAGACTGCTTCTTTTGAAGTTCCTCCTGAAGAAGATGCACCACCATTTCTCTGCTCCTCAGAAATTAGAAGAGCAATCAACTCCTCAAAATCAGGAAATCTTTCACGGACGGAAATGGATGTTCGGAACTGTGCATAATCCTTTCCTAGACCATTCAAGGTCACAGAAACTAAATCATCATCTTCCACTGGCGACCCAATGGAAGCAAGTGCATCTGCAATCTTCTTCACCTTCATCTGGTAGTCATTGATGCTCATATTTTCTCTTTGCACATTATGCAACTCTTGCTTGAGCTGCATTTTCCTGGCTTGCGTATTTGTGCTATACATTTTTGACAAAGTATCCCATGCCTCCTTTGGCGTACTTGCATCTTGAATATGCACAATCATAGAGTCTGAAATACTGATAGACAGCCAGTACATAACTTTCCTGGCTCTCTCATGCCATGCTTTAAATGCCTGCATTTACTGTTGATTTGGAACATCAGGAAGAACTGGTTCTTCTTCATTTCCTACAACAAATTCCCAATATCCTTTTCCCATAAGAAAATTCGTCATTCTAAACTTCCATGCTTGGAAGTTGTTCTTGTCAAGCTTTTCAGTGACAATCTGTGAAAGAGAATCAGACGCCATTACAGAACACTGCAAAAAATTCTGTCACTGCAAAAAACACAACTTCACCCTCACAAGGGCAAATCTGCAAAATTGGCGAAAGTGGTATTTGACCACACAGTCACTTCCTAGTGACGATTTTGCATCAACAGGCAACAAGGATGATTCTGTAACTCCCAATGTCTCTAGGCACAGGCATACGATGCAATTTCTACAGTAACTTTTCACCGACCTGTAGAACAGTGGTCGCACAGTATAAAATAGGGCCTTTTCCTGAGTGCGTGCAGAAAACTTCCGCCTCCCAAAACAGGCCCCGAAATGGCCTCAAATAAAAAAAACAGGGTCACCATGGGCTAAAGCCCTCACCCGCAGCATATACTACCCTCTTGCTTCACCGCGAAGGGCGTCTCAACCTGAGACAATGCACTCTTGCAATTTTCGGCTGTGCTACCTGTAGAGATCTGCTCCCAAAACAGAAAATGAAAGCAACACTGCTCCTCTTACCAAAACACCGCGAACTTGGTTTGCTTTCTTGAGCTCCTTACCATGAACAAGGCTCTGATACCATGTCAAGATTGTGGGAGAGAAGGAAGGAGTCTCACTTGTAGCTTTCTTGCTTGCACAATGGGGGAATACACACAAAGGTGGAGGCTGAAAACAGTTTTCCTCTTCTTAGTTGTGTAAGCCAAAAGAACTCTCATACATAGAAATAGAAAAACCCTATATATGGGTCTCAAACCAAACTCAACTAACTAAGGTGGCATACTAACTGAGCCACGAACTAGAGTAGATAAGGATAGCTGTCATCTAGCTATTATTCATAGGCGGTGTACCAACCGCATCTGCAACTGACAAGTCGATGACATAAATGCACAATGGTCACCCTGGCATATCACGAGTGGAGCTCGATATCTCAACAAATACATGATTCATTCCATCAAGAGGCGAGTACATTATCTGAACATCACTACTCTAGTCCCGCATTACAACAATGCTTAATGAAAATCCAGGTCTTTGAATTTCCTTGCATTTAGAGCCAAAGGACACTCTCGAAGCGTATCCTGATTTCTAAGATGATTAACACAAACAATAAGAAAATGGACTGTTTTTCTCCCATCCTTACTTTTGACTCTTGCATAAGCTAAACCATCATCAAGAACCTTTGTTTCCATATGTACTCCTGTAATATAGGGCTGTCCTAAAATAACTGCATATTAGGAATTATGTTGTAAAAAGAAGTATTGCTCTTCTTGTACATCACCAATCATCACTTTCACATTAGGACATGCAACATAAAGCTCTCTCGAATAATTATTTGCAGCCCTCATATGCCAACCATGATCTGTATCCACAGGTCATGCACCATTTTCATACAATCCATGCTCAATGACATTTATCTCAAACCCATGGTCAAGTAAAGTAACACAAGGAGTTTAATGTACTCCTATTTTCACTACTATTTCAGTGGTAGCTTTGGCCCAATGATTTCTTGTGTAATGACTTCGAGGAATAAATCATAGATTCTCTTCCCCATATTGTTACATTTGCATTACTCCATCATGCATATTGGTACAAGACAATGCATTTTCAGCCACTTTCTTGTCTTTTCCACGTGTTGTCCACTGATTAGTAGCATCCTGCATAGATAATCCAGTACTTACTTCATGCTCATATTCAGCCTGTATACCCAACAAACCAGTTTCCTCTTCAAATTGTAGTAATGCACTAGTGATATCACTAAGAAACCAACTCTTCCTCTTAATTATCTCGATGATCTCATCATGAAATTCTCACTTGACAATGCCAAGTACCTCTCCCAAGGCGAATTCCACCCGACTATTTAAGATTTGTTCTTCAAGAACCTTCTTAAGATCTGTGGTTGTCTTAATGTCAGACTGCAACTTATATCATGGTTGCTTGCCCTTATTTTTGCCCTCTTGTTAGGTATCCTGTTTTTGCTCCTAACTGACCTCTTCCATAACATGCTCGGGAGTTGGTTGATTTGTAGCTTTAGGTTGATCCACGCTTCTTCTTGTCACTCTTTTAGATGTCTCTGCAATATCTTCATCTCTCTTTCATTTTTCTTCCACAAGTATATCTGTGTTTTGCACCTTTGCTAAATATGCATATATTGAATATGCATCTATTGGTGATTCCCAACCAGTTATGTCACAAATGTCTTGCCCTATATGAGACATTTCACTATCAGTAACTTTTTTATTTTCAGCTGCATGCAAAGTATGTGTTCATATTTCAACCTTTGGATCAATCATCACTTGGCCATGCATTCTATCCAATTGTAGATCAAAAGTAGAAGCATGTACCACTGCATAAGCAGTTCAAACATCCAAGTCTTCCAACAACTTCTGCATACCTCCCTTTCCAAAATTCAAAGCAAGAGGCAATCGCATTTCTTGTGCATGGATCTTGCCATCTTCCCAAAAGATGAACTGTCGTGCTAGGGCCTCCTGATAGGCAGCACAATCCTTTCTCTCATGCTGCAAACTATCACACCACTTAAACATTTTTCCTAGATTAGGGGATGCTGCCTGTCCCCTTTCCTCTTGTTCTTTTTCATCCAATTTTGCAATCTTCAATTGAAGATCCCTCATGCCTTTGACCAATTCATCCAATTTTGCAATCTTCAATTGAAGATCCCGCATGCCTTTGGCGCTACTCAGAAGTAATCTCCACGCATTAGATCTTCTGGAGCTTCTTCGTAGAACAAAAACATGCATCAAAATAACAGCTTCATCTCTGTTGCTCGGAGCCCAAATCTAATGGCTCCGTTGGCTTTGGAAGGGGGGTAAAACCCTTGGGTAAGTTACTCATGAATATATATGCGCATCACGTGGGTTCAAAATAAGATACCATTTTTATATATATTTTACATACAAAAGGGTATAATATAAAGGGATTATTTATAGATTGAATAGAAAAGAGTTATATTTTATTCAAGAATAACTCACAGATAAGGATATTTATAAATAAGACTTGAATGCATATGATATAGAGGATATATATAAAGTAACTTCGTCGAGGTAAAACCCAAGTAGACACTTGATCCAAAATCTCCTAGTTCACTCCTTCTTCCAGTTCAAAGTGCAGTTTTGAGCCTGTCAACAACGATCGTGACGCGTGCGATTTCGCCCATCTGTCTTTTTTATAAAAAATCCAATAACTAACTAAAAAAGTAACTTTCTTTTTGCATGCCATCCTAATCTAGAAGTTTTCCTAGCTTTTTGGATATTTACAATAAATAATACCCAACATATAAAAAATAGACTAAAATTATCCAAAAATCTAGTATTTTTTTACCATTCATGCCACTCACAGTAGTACTAATGACTCAGATCACATTGACTCTCTGGATCAATAAGAAAGTCGGATGATGATGCACTCCAGATTTTTTTACACCGTGTCTGCATAGTGGCACGACAACGTGGGAGAGGCTTTTCTAGTCACCATCTTGCATATCAACCACCGTAGATTGTAGGATACTAGGGAATGTATGGGATCAACCTGACATGAGCAACACCCTATCATCATTCTTGAGCTTGGTAAAGCCTTACATAAACACTGTTGTCATGATAAGCACCATAAAAGAGGATGTGACACCAAAAGCAAGGTTTGATGGACAATGGGAGAGAGAGAGAGAGAGAGAGAGAGAGAAGTTGCACTCCTATGTATACAGTGGTTCGAATCTCATTGATGGCCCTTGCTCTCGCTCTCCTCACTTCGATCGTCAAAAATGAGAGAAAATTTCGGCTTTTTTTGGGGTGTCGCTTAAACGACGGAGAACAATCCTCACTTAAGCAACAAAATCTAGTGTGCACACATTGCAAAAGTCGTCACTTCTCGTAGTTGCTTAAACATCTATAGCGGGGGTTTCTAAGCGAGGGATGCTGTCGCTTAGATGATGCGCGAATTTAAAAATTTTCCCTATGTCGCCTAAAAGATGGTTAAGTTGCTTAAGAGACAAAAGTGGTCATCACTTAAGTGACACATGATTATTTTACTTCCTCGCTCAACACCCCCGTGGCTAGTAGTGTGACTATCAAATCATGCACTTGTCAATATAACCCTTAGCCCCATTCAAGAAAGATAGTGTCAAGATTGTGGGAGAGAAGGAAGGAGTCTCACTTGTAGCTTTCTTGCTTGCACAATGGGGGAATACACACAGAGGTGGAGGCTGAAAACAGTTTTCCTCTTCATAGTTGTGTAAGCCAAAAAGAACTCAAGTACATAGAAATAGAAGAACCCTATATATGGGTCTCAAACCAAACTCAACTAACTAAGGTGGCATACTAACTGAGCCAGAACGAGAGTAGATAAGGATAGCTGTCATCTAGCTATTATTCATGGGCAGTGTGCCAACCGCATCTGCAAAACTGACAAGTCGGTGACATAAATGCACAACGGTCACCCTGGCATATCACGAGTGGAGCTCGATATCTCAACACTCCCCCTCGAGCTCAATCCCAATTCCTGCACACCAAGTAGGTCTCTGAACTTGGGCACTATAATCAAATTGTTTTCAAGTATGTGCTTAAGGTGCTATTAATCAATTGCATATGGACACACAAAAGATTCCAAGGGACCCCAGAGAAAGACACAATAGCAGTGCATAGGACTCCAAGGAGTGCTAATTTGCGGGACTGCAAGAGAAGAGTTGGAGTGGACCGAAAAAACTTGTTGTTGATTAGGCAATATGTAATTAATGTGGTTCTATATACTTTCCTTAAAATGTTGAATTTTGTAATGTGTTTTTTGCACGACAGCTATATATTCGTATGGGATTTCACCTCGTCATCATCTTGGAGAATGACAAGTGCTTCAAGGGCCGTGCACAGCAACTGGGAGGTATTGATCTTGCAACTAGTTATTTCGCACCCATGCTCCTCTACGTCCAACTGGGCAGCTCATTGACTATACTATAGAATTTTAAAAACCCTTCTTGATGAATTTATTTTGCATATTTCAAGGTGATATATCTGAGTTTCTATACCAACTTAAATGTTCAACATCTCGAATGTGCTTGATTTTCTATAAGTTTTGAGTTACACACATCACTTCAAAGAAAAGAGATTTAGTACATATAGACAAAGTTCCCCACCAAAATATTTGGCAAATCACGTATTGAATTTTTGGCCATCCACATTGGTCATTATGAGAGAGAACAAAAAGGGTGATAACTCAGTTGGTATATTGTTAAATAGGTGGCAACCGGAAGGTCGAGCTCAAATCCTGCACTAGTATGCTCATCTAATAACAGAATTACAAGTTCAGGGGTTTGATAAAACGAATGGTTTACCGCTAGGGTGGCACTAGGGAGAGGGAGCAGAGCGAGCTAGAGGGATGGTGGAACAACCCAGGACCACAAGCTGATAGTAAAATGCCAACTTAGACAGTGGGTTCGGATAAACTTCAAGCGTTACGGTTTCCTATATGATTTGAATGGACAGTCGGATCATAGATGGCTGGATTCTCTCTCTCTCTCTCTCTCTCTCTCTCTCTCTCTCTCTCTCTGTGTGCTGGTGGGGTAGGGCCTCGCCGACTGCAGGCTGGCAGGGTCTCGTTGGGCCCAACGCAAGTGGCAGGGGGCCGTCATCGGCTACCTCAAGCTTTACCGGTTAGAAATGTCAAAGTGCCACATCAGCCCCATCGGCCATCGCCAAGTAGGCAATGGGGCTTGAAATTTATCCGGAGCCGACCCGACCCTCACATGCCTTGCAATGGGACGAAGCACACCCTGTTTTTCGTACTAGCACGATGCACGAAACGCACCCTGTTCTTCGTACTAGCACCAAGCAACGAGTAGGATGGACATCGTAGTTGAAATCACTATAGTACTATTCTTACGCAAGAACAACGTTCCTGTTTCTATTATTATTCTTAAGGAAATATAAAGGCTACGATAAGTACTGTTCTTTCTCAGCTTAGCTGTGTCTTATTAGTGGCATAGCATGATGTATACGTCCGTCGGAAAACGGCACTGGTTAGTTGCAAGGGCATTACATAGATTTAGCAGGAGTCGCAAGGTCCGTAGCAGCTGCAGACTTGCCAAAGGAAGCCAGTACACTTTCCGGAGCGGCATGTGGCGCAGTTGACGCAGCCCGGGTGGGAGCAGCTGGTGTCGGTGGGGTGACAGGATTGGCAGTAGCTGTTGCAGGCCGCGTCCGTGCCTCTGCCGCGGCACACGGATTTATGCGGCCCACAAGTCCCCTTCACTGGATGCACGAATACTAGCACCATCATCAGCACCAGCATCAGCATCAGAGCTACTGTCACTCTCTTCTCATCCATCTCGCGCTCTCTCTCTCTGTCTCTCCCTTGCTTGCTGATCTCTCTCAGATTCTCGCTCGCTCGCTCTCAGATTCTTTTGCTCGGCACATCAACAGCTAGGTATCCGTCTTTATAGAAGCTCGCTTCCGTGTCCCCCATGGCACCTACGCGCCGTTCATCAATCTGTGATGCCGGAAATCCGTAGGTAGTGAAACCCTCGGGCCTTGACTTTCGGTTGTCGGCCGTCTGGGGCTCACGTTTGACGCTTTCGGAAGGTGACCGGCTCGTGTCGGTGAACATCATCGGTACCCCTCGAGAATTTTGGGGTGACCAAATATGAATTGCGAAAAAAAACCTAAAACCGAAAATAGAATGAGTGAACTCCTTTGCTAACCCTGGTTCCAAATCGCCACCGTGTCTAAGACAAACTGGAGCGCAAGGTTTTTAATCGTTCTCGGATAAGGTGTGTCAATCAATCACAGGGATGACGTGCGTGTCGACACTTAGTGTACGGATATCGTGATTCGTGACGGATTCTTCCGGATAATCTCCACACCGAGCACATTGGATTCATGAATTGTAATCAACTAGGAAGGTGACTGACAAAGGACAGCAGTAAATAAAGGTTGTTTATAAAATAATGTGCTATAATCTATTACACCTTTAGAAAGGAACGATTACATTATATAATGTGAATCGGCAGTGTCCGATCTTTTTCTTTCTACACTTATGAGTTCGTTTCACAAATTATAGTCGAACTCATTATTCCAAGTTGCAACTTGTCGACCTTTCTTTGAGTGGATGGAAGCTAGAGCGATGCCCCTTTTCTTTTCTTTTTTTGAAAACGGGTTACATTTTGATTGAGTACATGTCTCAACAAAACAATCATTTCATACCATGTAAGGCTTTCCATTCATTTTTAAAGTGAATATTAAAATTATCTAATAGTTAAATAAATTAAACTTGATTAAAATCAAATAATACCATCCAAAGTAAAAATTACACATAGTTTCACTTATGAAATTTTATATTAAAATCACCCTATATTAGAGAAAAATACATAGTATTTCTAATTTAATATATTTTAATAGTATTTTAAAATCCATCACAATAAAGAATTTAAAAATCTACATTTAAACACAAATTTCAAATTATTTACAGTTAAATAACTGAAAAATGTTGTATAACTAGAATCTAACAATTGTAAGTAATTTGACCCAATAAGTTTCAAATCAAAATCATATTTTCAATGAAACTACCTAAAAATGAATTTATGATCATTCATATTTTAATAAATTAACATATTTGAACTTTAATATTTAAAATTAAAATTGAATAAAAACTCAATAATCAACAAAAATTTTGAATAGTAAACCACTTATATTTTTTGGAATACATTCTACTCCAACAAAAACCACACACACACACACTCTCTCTCTCTCTCTCTCTCTTTTTTTTTCGTAAAGGGTAATTGTATTAATTACGAAAAAAGTACAAGTTTACTTGATTACAAGATACATGATGGCACTAAGCCATTATGTGAAACAGTTCTAGTTCTAAGAGTTACAAGGTCATGGCAAAGATATAGAGGAAATTGCCATATGCCAGGGATGCAAGTCCTCTGGGGAAAGTAAGTCAGAATGCTGAAGAAGATCGATCTGCCAATACAAGAGCCCCTTAAGCCGAACAATATGCCGCTGAACATTACAGGCGGAATCAAAAAGAAAAGCATTCCGAATGGTCTAGTTGTGCCAACAGCCCCAATAGCGAAGAAAGTGAAACACTAGTTTCATATGTGGCTGTGCTGGTGTTGGGTATTTGGGCTGCACAAAGACCCAATCAAAGGGCCTTAACGAGAAACCAACCACTGCTCTCCAAACGGCTGACAAGAACGACCATATTTTCTTAGCGATAGGGCAAGAAATAAAGCGGTGACGGGCAGATTCGACACTGCTGGTGCAAAAGAAACAATTGCCATTGGATATTCGTCGCTTGGAAAGAGCAGAAGCAAGCGGAAGACCCCCAATCATCACTCTCCAAAGAAAAACCTTATATTTGAAGGGTGTCTTGTTCAGCCACCCTTCCATCACAGTTGCCCTCCACCATGACCGGGATTTACGCAATCCCCATAACGCATTAGCTTTAGTGACCAGCCAGTGATGATCTTTAATCAGGAGATGATAGACCTGGTTAGCGAAAGCTTTATCTAAACTCAGCCGGCCTTCAAAGTCCCAATCCTGCCAAGGACGATCCGAAGCAAGGGCGGGAAAGGGTTGTCTGCTCTGGAGCACCATCAGAAGCTGTTCCCATAAATGCCTGTATCCACGAGGAATCCTAAAGATTCTCCTGGCTGTACGAAATGATATTAGCACATTGCGACTGGCAAGGGTGGCATCCGCGACTGAAGTTAAGCCCAAACGTGCCATACGGTTGAATTGTGGTCGAAGCTCTTGTTTACCTTCCCATGAAAGTATCCGCGAGACTGCCAGCAATTCCAGTCGAAACGAATTAGCAACCAAGCGATCCTCCGTTGGATGCCACTGAGCCTTCCGGAGGACCAGTTTCCAGGAACATACCAAATGGGTAAGCAGGGATGAAGAGGAACAAGCGAATCGGGAATCGGCATTAAGGACATGCCACCACGAACTCTGGATTTGGGTATTGCCATGCCGAAGCCCCTGCTCCTCAAGGAAATAATGGGCTATAATGACCCACGGATGATGATCTGAGCACATAGCACGGAAAAGAGACCAACGGAGGGCCAGCATGTGAGTTTGGGCATCCAAAATAGCTCCTCCACCCATGCGTTTGGGGGTGCACGCATGCGACCAAGAAATCCAGGAAATGCCTGCATGCAAGGAATCTTTCTTCCATAACATGAAACGAATAAACTGAGTCAGAGCATTCAGAGTAGTGGTAGACTATAAAGTCCACATAGAACCAGACTCATGTAATTTTCAATGGCCAACTTTTTACCACTCCAAATGGCTTCACTTTCATTCTGTTAGCCAATGTGACGTTGAACCTAGCATCCTCGATAGGTAGGTTACCCCAAGCCTAGAATACTGCATGGCTAAGTACATTGACTCCTGCCCCCATGCCTACAATTCCTTTCCTCATGGTATCACCTAGAGCTAGGAACATGGCAAGACCATGTGCATTTCAATGCCTTTCCGAAAATCATTAACATGCAAAGACTTGGGTATTGAGTGTAGTGTTAGGCTCGATATTTGTGTTACTACGTCGTGGTCTTGCAAGTTAGCAGTAGCTTTTACTCCATTGATCCCTCCACCTGTCACTTTAGCTCCTACCACAACGACGAATGTTGCCTAAGAAGATATCCTAGGCTCAGAGTTATAGGGGTGGTCACTAGAGTTGTGAGAAGATTGCTAGCCTCTTGTTTGTTTCCTAATTTTGTGCTGCTTAGGCAATGACACAATTTGAGGTGTGGACGCGTCTCTTGGTCGTGTGGGAGATACTGGTGTGCTCATGCCAAAGAGATTGTCAATCTCATCCTCCAAGATGAGCTCAATATCCTTTAGGTGTTCTTGGGCTTCTCGCACCCACTCCTTGACCTTTTCTATGGCTTTGAGTTAGCGCTTCCGATTGGGATACTCCCCTATCTCCTTTAGGTGTTCTTGGGCTTCTCTCATCCACTCCTTGACCTTTTCTATAGCTTCCAGTTAGCGCTTTGGGTTGGGGTACTCCCCTACCTTAGCACTCCCTTTCTGAGCAATCTTTGGAGTGGATGTTTCTACCTCAGTGTCCATGACTCTCTTTATGATAGAAAATGTCATTGCGCTCTCGATTTTCAATGTGATATTTGCTTCGCTTTTCTTCTTTCTTTTCTTATGACTTTTCTTTCTGATTGAGGTTGCATCTAGGTTACTAGGCTCTAGCAATGATATGCCAATTTGCTTCGTTTGCGCGTGGGTCATAACATGCAATGGGATGGGTGTGGCCTCCCCATCGAGTGTCTCCATGCCAAACAATTCCAATGGAATTGATGGTACAATTTCCAAACTAGGGGATGGTTTCCACCTAGGGCAGTTAGCGAACGGGTGGGTGATTCCACACTCAGCGCATTTGAGATCAGCCTTGTCTCAATTGGCTTGCTTCCTCTCACAACAGCACGAAGAGATGTGTTTAGGGTGACCATAGGTCCAACAAGAAATCAGCTCTTAGGTCTACCTCTCCCTCTTTCTAACGCCACACCGGTGCTGGTTGATAGTCCATTGAGAATTGGATTGCCCTGTTCATTGAACAAGATGTAGGGGCTCATGTAAGGCTCCTCATTGTTTGGTTCCTCCAAGTAGTGGATTGGAGGATGGATTACATAAGGTCTAGGTGGCCTAGGTATGCCTATGGGATTGATCTCCATCCTAGGGATGGCTAGCTTTGAATCGTTCAGTGCTGGAAGGGTCAATGGGGCTCATCTCCCAAAGAAATTCGAAGGCATATTCCCTAGGTAAAGTTGGTTGTAAGGTTGTGAGTATGGGAGTCTCCTCGATAGTTTGCAATGCATGACATTGTGGCCGAACCTATTGCAATTGGCACAAGGTCAAGACCTAGGGTCTTGACACTCAGTTGGAAGGTGGCTTCTACCACAATATACACATTGAATATGTGACCATATAGGTCTTCTCATCATCTCTTGTAGTCTAGCTAGTTCCATTTTCATCTCTGCTAGCTCAGCATCCTTCCCTTTATCCTGGTTGCTTGGGTTTGACCATTTTCTAGATGTTGTTGCCCTTTTTGGGGTTCTAAAGTCAACTTCATCTTGATTCCAGTTCTTGGAGCTTATAGCAGGATGATGGCAATAGCATAGCGTTGTTCTTATATGAGAACCTCATCACCCATTTGGCAGTCCCCTAGAGCTTGTCAGTGACCGAGGTACTCCCTTAATTAAAAAGATCATGGAAGAGTTGACAGAACTGTACAAGATCCATCATCCCATAGCCAAGTTGAAGTTACCAATCGCATCCTTTGATAACTTTCCCAATGAAAGGGGAAACTACCCAACTAACCCATCTTGAAAAGATGGCGTATGCATTCATCAGACCAAAAGGCATCACTTTATAAGAGAAGTATCCACATGGGGTAATGAACGTTGTTTTCTTTTGATCTTCTTCCGCTATTCTAATTTGGAAATATCTAGAATATCCATCACACACACTATAAAATTCATGACCAGCCACTTGATCAAAGATCTCATCCTAAAATGGAAGAGGATAGTAGTCCCTCTTAGTAGCGGCATTAAGAGGCTTGAAATCAACACATACTCTCAAGTTTCCATTCTTCTTTGGTCTGATTACAACAAGAGACACCAACTCTGCATCATCAACAAGTTAGATGAATTCAGCATCAAGCAACTTCTAAATTTCAGCTTTAAGTACATTTTTCTAAATTATACAAAGTCTCCTAAGTTTTTGAGCCACTGGTTTATACCCTTCTTCCAATTTGATATGGTGCATAATGCTATTAGTATCCCTCAGTTGGTGATATTCTGTAGCAAAATTTTTTGAGTATTTCTGAAAAATGGCTGAATATTCATATCTTTCATCATTAGTCAAGTCATTTCCCAACATATTCATAAGCTTAGGCAGTCCAACATTCATTTCAAGTTGGTAATCACAAATTTCCTGCATGAAGACTGTACTTTGTGGAGCAATATTTACAACATTTTTCTCTCTTTTTGAACCCTAGATTGACAACCCAAAGAGGTCAACATCCCTAGAGAGTAGGCTAGCTTCCCATTCTCTATCTTCCTCATCAAGGCTGAAATTTCTTGAATCACTACTTTCATCACCTCCAACATCACTTTCATGTCTACTTTGAATGACAAACCTTGTTTTCATGTCAAAGATCACCTTCTTATGAACTGGCTTCTCTAGATAAAGTTCAAATTGACCTCTGTACCAATCTTGTCTAGATCTCATACCAATCAACCATGGTCATCCCAAAATGAAAGGATATGCCCCAAGTTTTGCAGGCATAACATGAAAATCTAAACATGCTCTTTGGCCTCCAATGTTGATCTCCAAGTTCTCAATGACTCACAAACATTTCACTTTTGAGCTATTTACTATTTTAACCTTAAACAGTGACTTTCCTATCATTTTAAGATGCATTTACAACATTGCTTCTTCAGTGGTTACACAAACTTGCGCACCACCATCAACATAAACTTGATCAATTTTCCTTCCATGTATCCATGTGTCCATGACATGTATAATTTCTTTCACATCTGATAGGTATACCACTCCAACATGCCCAATTTGGGTTTTTTCTTTCCTGATGCTAACCAAACCATGCCATTGCCTCCTCAAAGATGAGTTCATCCCAGTAGCTTACCATATGTAATATCATCCTTTTTACCTTTTAAATCCTCAAGCAGGTTGTAAGGAACTTTATTGACTCCCAAAGCAAAGTCTCCCATTTGAATCTTACTTCCTTGTCTAGCTTTCCTACTAGTTTCTGGATCATCTGCAACCTGTTTTCCCTTTTAAATCCTTGCTACCCTTTGAGTTTTAGTTTCAGTATCCCTCTCTATGACTCTCTGTCTAGTTAGGATAGGCACAAATTCCTCAATGCATTCATAATTTTTTCGTGGAGCATTGGTCGATTGATTCCATATCATGGATCGAAATTTTTGTATTTCCTTAAAACGAGTGATTGAACACGAAGTTTTTTTCCAAAAGCATATTTTTGATAGGATGTAATGCATGGGAAGACTATACTTGAAGTGATTCTCTACTCCACGAAATCATCATCCATGGTAATGGAAACAAAGTCACTTCTTTCTGTTGAAAAAAATTGAATCATGAAAGATCTTATCCTTGGAATCAAAATGGAGTATAATTACTTGAATATGATGACATTTCAGGTACTTGTCAAGGAAAAAATTGAGGATCTTGGCTTGTGAAAAGAATAAAACATGATGACGGCAAGACATTACTAGTATGATGACGTTGACATCTTCGAACACTGCAAAATGTCATTATTAACGCATAAAGGATTGTGGTTGGATCAAGAAAAGGACGGCTTCAACAAACAGGGCCCTCAAAGATGGTCGCCATCAACTTAGCTTTGCTTTTTCCATGATGATCTCAAAAGCAAGCTCGGCATCATCTATCTCTTCAGCAGGTATGATCTAATCAATGATGTTATTCCAAAGTAAATTGAGATAGTGTGTTTTATTTCTGGAGTAGGTTTTTTGGAAGATAGACAATTATAAAAGGCCACGATTGCAGGATTGAGAGAAAGGGGGGAAGGAAGGATGCCGTAGCAAAAGGGAGACCCAGGAGAGCTTGGGTTGAAGACGGCTAACAGAAGAAGAGGAGTCAAGATGGCGGATCGAGTTGCAACTACGACGAAGGGAGAGGAAACCAAATTGTCAATGTGTGATGAAGGACAAGCCGACGACAATTTGTGAAGCTGCAGAGAGGGAAGACACAGACGTTGCAGAACTAAGGTGGTGTTGAAACTCGCTGAGGTGACGACAAAGTATCTGGAGCCACGGGAGAAAGATGTCAATGAGAAGATTGATCGACATACAATTCCGTGCTACATAGAAGATGAAGACAAAGTGGATGAAGACAAAGAAGGAGAACGAGAAGTCTTGCAGAGACGAAGTGAAGACGACGAAGAAGAAGACAAAAACAAAGCTGCAGACGAAAAGGAGTCAACGAAGAAGGTGGAAGATGACGAGCTCTTCTGAAGGACTCTCTGGTTGTTTGGATATTTTGACTTCTGGAGACTCTTCGATTTCGCAAATGGCTTTATCTCATGGCATCAAATCATCTCTCTTACCCATCCTTTCCGAGACGTGCCTCGAATTGAACTTATAAACAAGCCTGTCTAAGACGAGAAGATCTACCAACATTCCATCATCAGCATCATTATCAACATAAAATCTTTGCCATGTATTCATGAAGCCACCATGTAGAGAACCTAATTCTTCTATGGTCCAAAGAAGATTAGAATTTTGAAGTGAGCATATAGAGCTGCCTTTCACTTAACATACTCTGTCACAAGGCCATGAAAGTTGTTGTTACTCTCGTGCTTCAACTCTGTATGCATCAAATACTACGCTGGGAAAGGGAGGATAAGGCTGAATTACAATGCTAAAGAGCTTCCGATAAGTTTGACGTCTCAAGTCTATCTTTGAATTATAAGATTCTAGAGCTTGTGGGGTATCTGCAATGTCACCTTTGGACGAATGATATATATACTAGATTCTGTTTGAAGATTGAAGGCTTCTGTTTGAGGATAACACAGTCCCTGATACCATATATAAGTTTGAAAGATGGATCTATCTCAAATATTTTAGGTCATATTGATAAGGAAAAGGCCTTCTTCAGCCTTTGGAAGTACCATATCTACTCTGTCAAAAACACTTTCTAATCACTTCTCTTCTCATGTATTTCCATGACATATGTAACCAATTGAATGAAAATCCTATTTATTCTTTCACTCCATGTATACACCTTGAATTGATTAAACTTCATCATCCCTTGCTCCCATCTTGCTAAGCGTCCATGTGGTGAGTGACATCCACAACCCCCCCTCTCCCCCCCCGCCCCCCCCTCCCCCCCCGTCGGGCGCGAATTCTGTGTGACAACATTGGTGAGTGAAAATTAGTGACTAGGAACATGATGCTTCATGAAGTCAAGTGGGGTAATACATACAAATATCATTTTTTTGTCTTTCTAACACTTACCCATAGTGGAAGTTGGGCTGATAAATGGAAATTCCAAGTGGTATCATGCATGTTTGTTGACACATGGTTGAGATATTTCAGTTTTGAGACACACGCTTCATGCAAGAAGAGAAGAAAATGTATTCGCACTTCTAATTTTGAGTCCCCGATTGGAATTTTACGTGGCAAGGGGCATGTTTGCCATCTAGCAATTAAGGGGAAGCAAGGGACAACTTGAAAAATTCATGAAAAAAGTAAAAACGTGAGTAGTTCTTTTGGGGAAAAAAGTGAAGAGAAGTGTTCGACACAAAAAAATGAGAGAGAGAGACACTACAACAGAAACGAGGCATAGATGCGCACGTTAGACGTGCAAAGTCGGGCGCGTCTATCAGAGCGTCTATAAATGCGTGTAAACGTGCGTCTAAATAGACACGAATTTTGCGTCTATATATCCGCGCAAATAGACACAAATATAGACGCGCTATCAGACGCACAATTATTTAACCACCTAAAATTAGCAATTCACATAATTGAAAAACCAAAGTTAATAATTATTTAACCACCTGAAATTGATTCTTGAGCATGCACATGTGCGCATGATAAAAACCATAGAATTGAGAATACACATTGAATCATTGAATTAAAAAACTAGAGTTAATAATTACTTTTTCATTGCTCTCTAATGAATGGCAGTTCCTCCAGTTGACAAGCCTGATATAAGTAATTAGCGGCAAGCAACAGAAACCTTACAAATAGTAGCAAGCATTGCAATATGTATCTCGTAATTTCTCTATGTAATTGAAGATGATAAAAGATACTTCCTTTTTATTATGAAAAATTCAATGCTTGCTTTAAAATTGACTATTGATTCTTGAATATGCACGTGTGCCCATGATAAAAAGCATAGAATTAGGAATACACATATAATGAATCAATAAGCAAATTAAGTATGTTACAGTGAATGATCCATCTCATCTTCAATGAGATCAGCCCTTGCTAAACTATCTACTTCTAGGTCTATGTTACCAAGAGGTAATGAAACAAATAAGTCTATCCCACTATCAGATGTGTTGCTATATTGCTCAATAACTTCATCAATATCATTGACAATCACATTATTGTCTTCTTCTGCGTTTCCTTGAACATCATCGCAAGGTTCATCTTGTACTATATCATGCATATCATCCATTATGGTGTCATCATGCACATCATCATTATTTGTTGGATTGTCATCTGCTATCTCCATGTCAGTAATATTACCATATATTGGTTTTGAACGATTAGATATAGGGATGACATACCACCATCGGTTATTGTTTACCATTGGATGATACACAACCTGTATTTGAAAAACAAAAGCAAAAAACTTAAGTACTTATTATATTGTGTATATGTATCACATGTATACATATAAAAAAATTAGCCTTTGCATATATACCTGCTCGCATTGTTGAGGTAGTACTAATGTGTCATTCTTGTTTTGGTGAAATTTTATAGAGTCAATGATTACAAAACCACTTGGATGACGTCTGATTGTGCAATGCTCACCATTTGTTACCACTTCTTTAAACCACTTCACATCCAGTACATATATAAAGAATCATCTGAAGTCAAGCTTCAGAATATCTTAGATCAAGCCACAATAACCTTCCATGGTATCATTGGCAGCCTCGAAGTGAGCAAGGACACCACAATCTTGGGTATTTCTCTTTTCATCTATATGTTGAGTTCGAAGATGTTTACCCTCACACCAAAGTGCATTGAATAATGTGCACTAGTAGTAAAAGATAAAAGATCAAACATGTCAATTATTTATATAAAATAAAACTTATAGAAACAAATTAATTGATAGTATGTCTCACCTTTGATAAGCAACCTCGTGCGTATTCCCACTCTTCTTGAGATATATTAATTTCCTTCTCTTTTTCCATTCTCTCAATTTCCTCATGTAACCAATCTATGTCAATATGACGTGGGAGCGCATTTAGATGATCTGGAAATGAGACATTACGTCCATATCTAGTGCGAAATTCTTGTCTTTCGCTTTTCTTCTTGCCCTTGCTTCATTATATAGTGTCACCCATTTGCTCATAACATCACTATTGAGCACACAAAAACTATTTAACTTACGAAGTTCTTCTTTTGTTAGCACTTTACTCATTCCTTTTCCTTGAGGTGCTATAGAGGTCATCCTCAAGTCTTCATCATCTTTCCATAGTCGTGGTTGAGAGGGATCCACTTCAGCAAGATATTCAGAGATATAAACAAGGGATGATTGTACTAACCAACCTTCAGCCATACTTCCCTCAGGCCGTGCTTTTTGCCTCACAAAATCTTTCAAGGTTTTCATGAAGCGCTCAAGAAAAAACATCCACCTTACATGAACTGCCCCACAAAGTGCGATCTCATCAATCAAATGTACGAGTAAATGTAATTGAGTAGTCAAAATGGATCGAGGAAAAATTTCATCCACCAAACAAACCACCTCAATAGATAATACTCGAGCATCTTGCAATGTGTTTGGATCAATTTCCTTCGAGCTCACGTATCTGTCAAGATGTATTTGAGAATTGTTTATTTTTGTGTAGAAATTCAAAGATATATAATGAAAAAATACAATGTATACACACCTCACAAGCTCTCCCATCTTGTAAATGATATCACGTACATCTTTGGAGGCACAATGGGATATGCTAGTAGGAAGTACGAACTGAATGTAAACAATATTCATAGATGCAAATTGTCAGTAGAGGAAAAAGTCATCATACCCCAAAGTTTACACATAGTTACGCCACTAATTACTATATTCATGGTTAGAGATACCCTTACTTGAATCATTTTGTGCCAATTGTGGGATTTCAAACCAGATAGTTGCTCCACACCTTTTTTCTTTTTCTTTATGAAGGCTCCCTTGAGACATCTCATACATCCTGTGGGTGTTCGAAAGCTATATATTTGTTCCTTCACTATTTTTTCCTCGTTCTTTGACAATATCCAAGGTGCATGGGGTAGCTCAATCTTTCCTCTGGGTCCAATTCGTGGCCAGGCTCATCTCATGCGACCAATGTTATGTAAATCCTCCCTTACATTAACTGAATCACGAGCCCCTATCAAGTGATCCCATAATGTAGATACAACATTTTTGAATATGTGCATGGGGTCCAACAGATGATTGATCTTGAGTTCAGTCCAGTACGGAAGACAAAAGAATGTAGAGAACCTAACAAACAAACAATATATTATGTAAACATTTCATCATGCCAAATACTTTAAAGTCAATCGAGAGAAATGCACTTCTTACCGACTCATGCCATGTGGAGGGTGGCTGTCGGCATTAATCCATATCTCCTTCCAATCTCGAATGGTTAGAGATTGGGGAGTCATTCCATTAGTAGGGAGAACATATTTGGGATGGTCAATAGGAAGAAATCGATGATGATTATCGTAGATAATCTTCTTTAAACCTACCGGCCTAGAGGAAACTAGAGACGGACCGCAAATAGGACATGCATGATATCGTGACGTGGTTAAACCTGAAAAAACAAGTGAATTTCAAATATAGAGTTATATACATGTACTTGAATACTCTTCGTATCCTGGAAAGTCGTGCATAGTCCACAACAACATGGCCTTCAATGTGAAATCTCTAGAGGATGCAGATGCACTTGTATCTTGTACCTCAATACCTTCCCATAACATTTCTAACTCTTCAATCAAAGGCTCTAAGTAAATGTCTATGTTTTTTACCTTGTGCTTTCCAAGAATCAGAAGGGACAACATCACATGTCCCTTTTTAATTGCCATGGATGGAGGAATATTATAGTTCACCAATACCACTGGCCATACACTGTATGATGTGCTTTTGATGCCAAATGGATTGATTCCATCCATACCTAAACCAAATCTTAAATTTCTTGGCTCTTCTTTGAAAACGGGCCACAAATTATCTATATGTTGCCATGTGGGTGTGTCTGTAGGGATCCTCCATTTTCCATCACTTGAACGATGACTAGCATGCCATGACATGAGCTTTCCGGCAGACTTACACTTGAACATAAGTTTTATACGTGGAACAATCGGAAAATGTCGCAAAACCTTACGAGGCACATCCATTGACTTCATCTCCACTTCGTATCTTGATTCGCCACAAACAGGACACTCTCGTGCGAACTCATGAATCCTACGAAATAAGACACAATCATTGACACATGCATGGATCTTGACATAATCGAGGCCTCCCAAAGATGCCAAGTAATGTCTTGCTTGCTCTCTCTTAGCTGGAAATTTGTTTCCTTTTGGAAGCATTTGTGATAATAACCTACATATATTTTAAAAGTGAGTTAAAAAACCACCAACATATATTTCTGTCTGATTTCAAAATAAAGAGGTTAACAATTAATATTATGATTCATATATAAGACAAACTGAATTGATACCTACTTCAATAACGCATCCAAACTGACATTACTCCATCCATAAATTGTTTGCAAGTTAAGTATCTCGAGGGACGCACGAAGAACGGAGTACGTACAACCTTCATACAACGGAGTAGATGATGCTACATATAGTGGATCATCTGGCTTCATAGAGTGATCTTCTCCCTGAACTGGTTGTGAAAATAGATGGTATACCATGTTGTCCAAAATCTCATCCTCTACGACTTGATGGGGCATTTCATGAGGGCTACTATCATGGTCGTCAGTCTCTACTCTTCTTGAAGACTCTGCCTCCTCGCGTCGACGTTTTGCAGCCTCTCAATGCTCGGGAGGGAGCATCTGAGGATGTGGCACCGCATCCTGCTCAACCACAAAAGGGAGTTTCATGTACATTGACATATAATTCCCGTAACATAGACTAGCAATCTTAGTGGTAAAAAAAAACAATGAATACCGGTGATTTTTCTTGGTCCCATTCTCCATACAAGCTGAGGTGTGACATTGCAATTCGACGTGCTCGAAAAATACACCCTCGACAACGATCACACATGCATCTAATTTTTCGTCGTAGCCATGCATCTCGATTATGAAGACGCAATGTTTCATCCTCACTTGAGGATGTACTCATTGACTCACCAGCTTGCACCGCACTAGGTGATGACGACGTCGACATGATTAAACCTAATTCATGACAATATCAAAATATTTGTCATTCATATGTTTACATAAGATCTTAATTTTAAATACACAAAAATCAATTTCCTTCGAGCTCACGTATCTGTCAAGATGTATTTGAGAATTGTTTATTTTTGTGTAGAAATTCAAAGATATATAAATCCCAAATGCACATCTACATCCGAGTCTACCTATGCGTCTATACTCGCATCTACATTCGCGTCTATGCTTGCGTCTATCTGAACAACAGACGCACATATACATGCAAAAATAGACGCAAACGTCAAAATTCAAACCATATTTAAATCATTTCTTTTCAAACTGCGCCTTTCCTTTCTTGCGTTTTTTGCGGTTCTGAAGCTTGAGTTTAGTCGACATGCAGTCTCTTCATGCCTCACCTAGTCTCTTTATGCCTCACCTCCTCATGACTCACCTCTTCTTTCATTTCAAACACACAAGAAGGGAAAAAGGAAAGCCAAGGAGAGGAAGAAAGAGAGAACAAGAAAGAGGAGAACAAGAAGAAGCAGCAAGCAAGCAAACAAGCATCACGGGAGGGTAACTTACCAAGGAGAGGAAGAAGGAGAAGGAGAAGTGCCACCACCCACCACACCAAACACCCAAGGTGACTCTCTCTCTCTCTCTCTCTCTCTCTCTCTCTCTCTCTCTCTCTCTCTCTCTCTCTCTCTCTCTCTCTCTCTCTCTCTCTTTGTTTCTCTCTTCCTCTCTCTGCTCTGTCTGTGTATTGCTCATTTGTGATTCCATTATAATATATTGCATTATATAAATCATCAATGGCTGTCGTCGGTCTAAAAATCGGCCGACCCAGCGCATCTGCTAGCGCATCTACATCTCAGTGTAGACGCGGACATAGACGCGCAAAAATTGTCTCCTCTCAGTGCGTCTGAGAGAGCATCTTACAGCGCGTGTGCTGGCGCGTGTGCTCTGCAACGCACATGCGATGATACACGCGCTGCACAGAAGTTTGACCTATAGTGTACACGCGATTCTAGACGCACATTGACCTGGGATACGCGTCTGGCAGCGCATCTGTGCTGCAGGTTAGATGCGTAAATAGACGCACATTGACCTGCGATGTGCGTCTGGCAGTGCGTCTGTGCTGCAGGTTAGATGCGCAAATAGACGCACATTGACCTGAGATGCGCGTCTGACAGCGCGTTTGTGCTGCACGTTAGATGCACAAACAGACGCGCTGGACAGAAGATGAACATCAATGTTATGTCAAAGGCTTAAAAACTGCAATGTTATACTTTTATACACATTAAAAACTGCAAGGTCCTATTGTGTAACATCACCTAGAGAAGAATCTTGTTGCGTGGTATTGATTAACTCCTAAATAGAAGTCTAGTTAGATCTAAAAGTGACAAATTAGGAAATGGTATACTTTTATACACATTTATACAAACATTACATTCTTTACATAAAGTGAGATTGAAACTTGTGTATTCTACATGTGGATCTCGTGAATTAGAGCCCTCACCTAGGTATATAGGCCTCAATGTGCTCTCTAATCTATGGATAGTCACCTCCACCCCTCATCCATGAGTTGCTTGTACTGCACAATATCCTCCTATGTTTTTTGTATGCAAATAAATTTGTCTTTTTCGTGTGTCCATGAGTTGCTTGTACTGCACAATATCCTCCTATGAGTTGCTAGATGTCGTATCCTGGTTCATCTAGCAATGATCCAGATGTGGATTGTATGAATGATACATTGGCCTCCTTTGGCAGGGGGGTCAATGCATTTTTTGGAGGTTTTCCTAGTAGGGAAGACTTCATGGGAGAGATGACCAGACACCTTGGCCGCTCTCCCACAGCGGACGAGGTGTTCAGTGTCATGTCTGGGATGCCTCTAGCGTCTTTGCCTGGCACTACTTCCTAGACTCCACATGCAAGTACTCCATATGCAGGTACTCCATATGCAGGTACTCCATTTGTAGGTACTCCACGTGCTCCACGTGCATCGGCTGAAGCACAAGCATCTGCAGAAGCACGTGCATCTACAGAAGCTCGTGCGTCCAGCAAGGCAGAGGGCAGTCGACAGAGAGGAAGGAGGGAGAGTCGAGGGGGAGGACGAGGGTTGTGTGGGGGTTGCCTAGGAGGTGGCGAGCGATCACCCTCGCCAGTAGATCATTTAGAGGAGGTTGTATGCCATTACTATAGAGTTACAGATGCCGGTGGAATCTTTCATGATGATGAGGGAAGGGATGTAATGGCGTACATGAGGAGCGTCGTGCATGCGACGTATAAAGATTGTTTCATTGCCTTCAAAAATCAGAAAAGCGGCTTGTGGCAGGAGGTGTTGAGGGCAGTCCATAGGAGGTACCCAAATCCTAAGGGTTAGCGATTCTCAGATGATTGGGGACGTACAAAAGTGAGGGATATGCTTCACAACAAAAGATCCCACCTCATGACACGGGCCAGGGACTCACTGTGGAGGCTGGAGGAGGGGCGTGGACCTACAGCCAACCACCTATGTGCCACCGCGTAGAGTGGAAGAAAGCCAAGAAGAAAGCAGCTGAGAAAGTGAAGAGTCGCCAGCACGCAGAGGCGCAACGGATCCAAATGGAAACCATGGGATCGTCGCATTACGGATCGGGCGGCAGAGAGTCGTGGGAGGCAGAGTTTGTAAGTATATTTTGATTTCTAGTTTTTTTAAATGTATATTTCTTTAAATTCTTTATATATTTTAGTCTAATATATTGTGACGTCTAATTGTTTGTATATCTCTAAATATTTTGCAGACTACCATCGTTGGAAGGACACCTACCCCTAGAGAGGTAGGTTACCATCGAGGCCATAACCGCGCAGCGATATGGCTTCACTTTTATGAGGAGGGTCTCATCACTGAGGACCAATACAATCGGGCCATGAGGATTCGACAGCTAGAGGAGGTATGTTTTTCTTACTTTCCTATTAAAAGTATAACTAATTATAACTTTTTCTCCACCTTGTCTATGTAAGCAACCCTGATATTTTGTGTGTGTAGGCGAACTCGGATGTGGAGCACAGCGAGGAGGGGGATAGCGACGCTAGTAGCCATGGTGGTACTAGCGAGGATGTTTCCACTTCAGATTCGTAGAGGAGCTCGTGCGTCGTGCAAATGCAAACACAAAAGATACACTATGGAAAACAATGATGCTAACTTAAGAGTCCAAAATCTTGGTAGAAAATTTTTCCCTCAGGTTTGTAGTGGTAGACGTGCAGCATCACGACATCCACCCCCTCCAAATGTGCACATCCTCCAAATGGAACACAACTACCCATCCTCATCACCGCCAAGCTTGACGGTCAATGCAATCTCTTCATCTTTAAAAGCATCTTCAACGTCCACTTCTTCATCTCCATCCCGTTCTGGCTCAAGTCCATCGTAATTTGCATCTCACTACAAGGATTTAAACCTATAGCGACGACGAGTAGCGACGCAGGTAGCGGCGTCGCTATTTGTGTTGCTATCTGCGTCGCATTTGCGATGCAAATAGCGATGCCCCACAGGGAAAAAAAACAGGCAGAAACCGAGCATCGGTTCATTTCGCACATTTTCGTCGATCGTTTTGAAAGGGAGAGTGAGAGAGAGAGCGACCGTCGTGAGAGAGGGAGAGGAAGAAGGCTTGTCGCCGCCGCCGCCGCCCCCGTCGTTCGTAAAGGAGAGGAGGAGCCTTCATCGCGAAGAGGAGCCGCCAAACCCTCGCCATATCTCATCGGTGAGTCCATTCTCTCCTTCTTTTGCTTGTTTAGGGTTTAATTCTCTTTCTCTTTTGCTTGTTTAGGAGACGAAATGAGAGAGAAAGAGAGGGAGAGGGAGAGGGAGGGAGAGAAAGAGAAAGAGAGAGGGAGAGAAAGAGAAAGAGAGAGAAAGAGAAAGAGAGGGAGAGGGAGGGGGAGGAAATGAGAGAGGGAGAGAAAGAGAAAGAGAAAGAGAAAGAGAAAGAGAGGGAGAGGGAGAGGGACGAAATGAGAGAGGGAGAGGGAGGGAGAGTGCATTCTCTCTCTCCCTCTCCCTTTTGCTTTTATAATTTGTGTATATATATTGAGAGAGGGAGAGGAAATGAGAGAGAAAGAGAGGGAGAGGGAGAGGGAGGGAGAGGGAGGAAATGGAAGAGGGAGGGGGATGAAATGAGAGAACGAGAGAGAGGGAGAGAGAGAGAAAGAGAAAGAGAAAGAGAAAGAGAAAGAGAAAGAGAAAGAGAGAGAGAGGGGGGGAGGAAACGAGAGAGGGAGAGAAAGAGAAAGAGAGGGAGAGGGATGGGGAGGAAATGAGAGAGGGACAGGGAGGGAGAGTGCATTCTCTCTCTCCCTCTCCCTTTTGCTTTCATAATTTGTATATATATATTGAGAGAGGGAGAGGAAATGAGAGAGAAAGAGAGGGAGAGGGAGGAAATGGGGGAGGGAGGGAGAGGCGGAGGAACGGAGACTGAGAGGGAGGAAATGGAAGAGGGAGGGGGATGAAATGAGAGAACAAGAGAGAGGAGAGTGTATTCTCTCTCTTATTTATTTAATTTTTATATAATTTGTATATAATGTGAGAGGGAGAAGAAATGAGAGAGAGGAAGAGGGAGAAAGAGAGTGAAATTAAAGAGAGGGAGAGGGAGGAAATGGGAGAGGGAGGGGGAGGAAATGAGAGAGAAAGAGAGGAAGAGAGAGAGGGAATGAGAGAGGGAGAGAGGGAATGAGATAGGGAGAGTGTATTCTCTCTCTTTTTTATTTATTTTTTGTATAATATGTATGTAATGAGAAAGGGAGAAGAAATGAGGGAGAGGGAGAGGGAAAAAGAGAGGGAAATTAAAGAGATGGAGAGGGAGGGGGAGAGGAAATGAGAGAGGGAGGGGGAGGAAGAGAGAGAAAATGAGAGAGGGAGAGGGAGAGGGAATGAGAGAGGGAGAGGGAGAGGGGGGAGAGACGAAAACATAATAGGGAAATGAGAGAGGGAGAGGGAGGGATAAGAAATGAGAGAAGGAGAGGAAGAGAGCAAAAGGAAATGAGAGAGGGAGAGGAGAAAGAAAAAAAAGAGAGAATGAGAGGAGAGAGGAAAAGAGATAAGATGTTAAACATAATAGGCAAATAGAGCAAGAGAGGGTATGGGTGAGGGTGAGGGCGAGGGAGGGAGAGGAAATGAGAGAGGGAGAGGAAGAGAGAAAAAAATGAGAGAGGGAGAGGAGAGAGAAAAAGAGAAAAATTTATAAAAAATAATAAAGAAAGAGAAAAAGAGACGAAGTGTTGAAAGAAAGAGAAATGGAAAGGAGTGTGAAGGGGGATGCTTGTTTTGCTTGATTATAATTTTAGAGAGAGAGAGTAAGAGAGATAGAGATGTAGAGAAAGAGAAATGAGATGCTTGTTTTGTTTGGATTGTATCTTTTGCAAGATCTTTCTAAACTACATATTAATCCACAAAGATATTTCTAGATGTAGAAATACTTCTTTTTCTAGGATCATAAAAGTAAAATGCTTTGGTGATGTTACTATTACTCATGAGAATATGTTTGAGAGATTAAACTCTTGCTCCAGCTCCTCCAAGTACCACTTTGAACCACTGCACATCGAATAGTATCAAGGAGAAGCTACGGTAATCCACCGTAACAATACTTTGCAAGTTCTCAAAATACTCCATCTCATCCACAACCATGTTTGGATCCGTTGCTCGTTGCCGGCTCTCTTGCTCGAACCTTGCCATGACACCACACTCCATTGTGGAGCGCATTTGTCAATACGCTCCATGCGAAAATGCCGTCTGCGCGATCACACTGCACTATATATTTTGTACTGTACATTGAAACACTCAAATTAAATGTCGCATATAAAATTTAGATACAACAGATTCTAAACCCCTCATCAGCTTTGGACTACATCCCCTCGAGAATTCCCACTCCTCCATTGAGATCTCTGTCCCTTCGTGAGACGCTACGGTCAAGGCTCCATGCAACCATCGTGTTGACATAAACCGCGGCATCTCCTCCATGCCTTCGGGATATCGAATCGATCGATGACGTGTACTACATCGGAATTCAGCTCACGCTTCCTCTCGATCTTGCCTAGCGATCTAGTACTTGGCGAGCCACGTCTCCATTCATTTTTCTCTCTCCTCTCTCTCATTCCTTTTTCTCTCTCCTCTCCCTTTCTCATTTCCTTTTCTCTCTCCTCTCCCTCCCTTGCCCTCACCGTCTCTTTTCCTATTAGGTTTAATGGTTTTTCTCTCTTTTTGTCTCTCCTCTCTCTCTCTCATTTTTTTCTCTCTCCTCTCCCTCTCTCTTTTCGTTTTCTCTCTTCCTCTCCCTCTCTCATTTCATTTTCACTCTTCCTCTCCCTCTCTCATTTCCTCTCCCTCTCTCGCCCCCACCTTCTCTTTCTATCTCTCTTTCCCTATTAGGTTTAATGATTTTTCACTATTTTTCTCTCTCCTCTCTCTCTCTCATTTTTTCTTCTCTCTCCTCTCCCTCTCTCATTTACCTTTCTCTCTTTCTCTCCCTCTCTCATTTCCTGTCCCTTCTTCACCCTGACCCGTCCATCTGGATTTCTCGAAATAGATTTCAAAAAAAAATGGACAGATTTGAACGACACCTTTGTGTCGTCGGCCCATTGTGAACAGGTGCATGGACTCATTTGCTTGCTAATTGTATTACGACATGGTTTATGTCACAATGGTTTGAACTCTCTTGTACGTGTTTGTGAATATGTAATCTTCTATCCAAACCCCTGATAACCTCGATGGTGGTATGTGAGGGCTGAAATGATGAACGGGTTGCCTCTTACCCATCCAACCTCCATCCTCACTAAGAGAACTAAAGAGGGGCACCACCTAGCCAAAGGGAGGATGGGCTAGGACATCCCTTTTCTCAAAGAGAATCAAGAGAACCAAGACACAAATTTACAAGAGAGAATATATGTGCTAGACACCATATTGGAATATAAGAGAGAGAGATGAGAGGAGAGGGAGACAAGAGGAGAAGAGGTAGAAGAAGCTTGCCATTATGCTACATGGAATGAGAAGATGAGAAGAGAGGGAGATAATAGGAGAAGAGGTAGAGGAAGCTTGCCATTATGCTACATAATAAAAGAACTCACTCAGAGCTTACCTCAAAGAGATGAGGATATTCTAGAGTGCTCTCATGGACTTGTCATTGTCCTTCCCCCCCCTTCATTCTTCATGGGCTCTTTATATAGCCTCCATGAGGGATTAGATTAATCTAATCTTCTTGATTAACATAATCCTAGATGATGTATAGCATCTTTGAAAATATGGAGAGTAGTGGATGGGACAAGTCCCCACCTTGGTCATCATGCAAGAAGCCAAGGGTGGTGGTAGACAAAATAGAAAAATGGAGCTAGAGGTGGGTGCCCAAAGCACATTATTATAATATATTTACAAGAAGGATAGAGTGGAAAGTTGGTATGGTGAAAGAGAGAAGCAAATTGCATGTAGCTAGCAGTCTGTGCCTTCGTAACTTCAAATCCGTGAGGAATTTGAAAAAAGTTTCTTCTGCAACTTTGTAGACCAGGTCAAAATCGATCGGTTATCGCGAGAATTTTCTTGAAATTCGCTTTTTCTTGGGAGTTATTGAGATTATAAAAAACGGCTTCCAAAAGCTGCTTTGACTTTAGTCCCCCATATATATATAAATACATATAAGCATGTGACAAAAGGGGTCCATGCTTGTAAGCTTTTGTGCAAGATCCAAGTGACACCATGATGTGGATATTGACTTGTGTGCTAGGGTGAGGTGTCCTCTAATGATGGTGATAGATTCCAAATCTTAGTGATGCAGACAGAGCCCATGTGTAATTGGAGGCTAGTCCTTTGAAAAATCTATGCATTCACTCAACTCTTAGGTGTAATCCATTTTCATATTCACTAAGATAACCATCCCTTTTACCCTTTACATTGACATGCCTTCTAAGAACTTGTTCCCCCCATTTGCTAGAGTTATCGTAATCGAGAAGCAATGTAGCATACCTAGTGCTTGAAGAGTAAACCCAAAGTGATATGGTAAGCTCTTGATAGGGGCTTTGGCCAAATTTTGTGGTAATAATCCGGGTTGTAAAAAACCCGGATCATTAGCCCTCCCCTTAGGCTAGAGATATTCATGCCTCTAGCTTGATAATGATGGTCCAATAGAGCAAGGAGGACTGCACCCCCTCATTGGTGGCTCTTCATTGAATGACTGCTCCAAAGTGTTCATATTTCTTTGAAAATAAGGCTTCAATCGCCATCCATTTACCCTTGTCTTGTGAACCTTCCCATCCATGTCACCGAGCTTATAGCTGCCATTTGAATATCTCCTTATGACCATGAATGGCCCTTCCCACTTGAACACAAGTTTAGCATCCTTTCTATTATCAAAGCGATTATCATAACGTAGCACAAGTGATCCTTCCCTTATGTGTTTGCTAGCCAACTTCTTATTAAAGGTCTTCCTCCTCTCTTCAGCCTGCATGGAATAGTGTTGGACTGCTGCTTCTCTATCTAACTCCAGCCTCTCTAGATCCAAGATCCTTTCCTCTAACTTCTTATCTTGATTCTTCTCTTGAATCGCTACTAAAATACGCAAACTGGCCAGTTTCACCTCTATAGGAAGCAAAGCTTCTTGGCCATAGACGAGGTGAAATGGAGTATAGCCAAGTGAGGTTCTGAATAAAGTCATGTAGGCCCAAAGAGCTGCATTCAATTTTTTATCCCAGTGCTTGGGGTGCATGTGTACCTGCTTGGTAATTATCTTACAAATCAGCCCATTCACTTTTTCGACCAAACCATTACACTGTGGATAGTAGGGAGTAGAATGCCTGTGCTTGATTTTTAGCCTTTCCATTAGCTCCCCTACTAGGTTCACCCTAAAACCAGGACCCCGATCAGAGATAATTTCCAAAGGTGTGCCAAACCTGCAACAAATATGTTCAAACACAAATTTTTCCACTTCGTGGGCTGTGATCCTAATAGTTGCTGAAGCCTCTGCCCACCTCGTCATGTAGTCTACACCCATTATGATGTATTCCTTGCCAGATTGAGTTCGTGGGAGTGGCCCTATTGCATCAATCCCCCATTTCTCAAATGGGCCATATGTAGTTATGGGATTTTGTTCCTCATGCACTAGCTTCCTTGGTCCGGCCTTTTGGCAATCGTCACAAGTGCGGCACCAATGTTGCACATCTCGATGTAGACTAGGCCACACAAAACCGGCTTGGAGAATCTTCCTGCTGGTTATTTCTTAAGCAAAATGTCCACCACAAACCCCCTCATGGCAGCTCTTAATCACATCTATAATCTCCTTTGCTGTTGGCACCCTTCTAAGCACTGCATCCTTTCCTTTGCAATACAACACATCATTTATCAAGCGGTATTTAGTGGCCTTAGTAGCTAGCCACCTTTTCTCACTTTTACTCATATGTGTAGGTGCCTCACCTTGCTCAAGAAAATAAAGCACATCTTGTAGTTGAAACTTACCCTGAAACAAGGGAAGCTTTACTGCAATGATGCCCACCATTACCTCTTTCAATTTTTCAGCTGCTAGAGCATCTGCGTCGCCATTTGTGCGCCTTGGCACAAAATAGATTTGGGCTTTCTGTAGCTTTCTCATGAGAGTTTTAGCTTCCCTCATTTTCACTGCTAAGTTATCATTTTTACAAGCCCAGATTCCTTTCATTTGCTTAACAATTAGCATAGAATCCCCAAAAACATTAAGTCGAGTGACACCATGTGAAAGACACCATCTCAAACCTAAAAGCAAGGCTTGATATTCTGCCTCATTGTTAGAATGGGAATCCTCCAAGCTGATACCTTCTCCATAAAGTTTGTCACCTTCGGGACTGAACACCACTATTCCGGCTGCCGCTTTGTCTTTAACACGCTTGTAGGCTCCGTCAAAGTAGAGGGCATGGGCATTCTCCACCCGTGGCGGCTCCTCAAGAGGAGGTGTCTCCTCTTTTATCTTTCCCTTCTCCTTTTCCTTCTTTTGATGGCATCTATGGGTCAACAAATCAGCTAGGCAAGCTCGAGTAGAATCCTCCACCTTGAAGGTGTAGTCAAACTCTTGGAGTTGTATCACCCACTTAGCGATTCTAGCTGAAACATCCATGTGCTGTAAGGCATAGGGAAAATGCTCTTCTGTCGTGATCACTATGAATGGCCTAGGGAGAAGATAAGGACGAAACTTCCTTACAGCAAACATTAGAGACAAAACCATCAGCTCGACCATCTTGTACCCTCGTTCTGATGCTGTCATTACTCTACTAGAAAAGTAAACCGGTCTCATTAGGCCAGTTTTAGCATCCTTTTGTATTAGTGCTGCCCCTAGAGCATCTTCCCCAAAACTCGGGTTGACAAAAAACTCTTGATCCCAACAAGGCTGTAAAATTATAGGAAGGGTGCTAAGAGCCTTCTTCACCTCGTGAAAGCACCTTTCGCTTTCGTCACTCCATAGGAGCTCCTCAGAGTGGATTAACTGTTGCAGTGGAAATATTAATTGGGAGAGGAGATGAATGAACCGCCCCATATATCGCACCTTCTGAATGAAAGAGGTTAGTTGCTTCACAGAAGATGGTGATGGCACCGCCAATAGGGCCTTAACTTTGTTTGGATCTGCTTCAATGCCCCTCTCACTTACGACATGCCCTAACAAAGTTACACTGCTTTCGCCAATGCGACACTTCTCATGGTTTAACTGCCCCCATTTGTGCAAGGCGGTTGAAAGCTTCATCCACCTTTCCTAGATGTAAAGCCTTAGAACTATAAATACAAAAGTCATCAATAAAGACCCTAATGGATTTTCCAAAATATGGTTGGAAGACATAATTCATGAATCGCTGGAAGGTAGCTGGGGCATTTGTTAATCCAAATGGCATTACTTTGTAAGCAAAACAACCCCAAGGTGTAATGAAGGTGGTCTTCTGTTGATCCTCCTCAGCTATTCGAATTTGGAAATAACCTGAATACCCATCACAAACAGTGTATCTCTCATGCCCGACCACCTCGTTGAGTATTTCATCCTGAAAGGGAAGAGGAAAGTGATCTCTCTTAGTTGCAGCATTTAGCGACTTATAATCCACACAAATCCTCCATTTTCCATTCTTCTTGGGTATCACCACCACAGGTGAAACCCACTCTGAATCCCCTATTGGATAGATAAAGCCTGCCTTTAAAAGTCGTTGCAGCTCAGTGAGTAGAGCGTTTTGTTGAACTACTCCCAATTGTCGTAGTCGCTATACCACTGGCCATGCTCCCTCTTTTAGATTAATGTGATGTTGTACTGCTGTCACACCTGTGATGTGTTCATAATCAGAAATAAAAAGTGCAGAGTGTTTTATCACCACTTCCATGTAGGCTGCCTTCTCCTCAACTGATAGATCCTTAGCTAACATTTTTTCTAACCCCTCCTTCTCGACCTTTGGAAGCTGCTGTGAAATTTCACTACCAGAAGGCCCTTTTAATGTAATCCCCATAACTTCTAGAGAGCTTTCTTCCTCCTCATTAGAAGACTCTCCCTCTGTCATAGATGACCCACCCTCGCTGGAACTCCATTCATCAGCGGTGGTTTCTAACACAAGATCCTCCTGTCGGCCCTCCTTCATGTTGTAGATAGTGCTCTTCCATTTTTTATGCAGCCCCTTTTGTGGCCTGAGCTCTAAAGCCCCTGTCTCCCAATCTTGTCTGGCTTTCATTCCCATTAGCCATGGTCGCCCAAGAATGAGCGGATAGCCGTCCCCCTTCACTGGCATCACATACATGTCAAGCTCCAATTGCACTCCACACACCTTTACCTTGACTTTTTTTATAACTCCCAAACAATTTACTACCACATTGTTAGCCATTTTGGCCCCAAATTTAGTAGTTTCATTTACCTCTAATCCCAAACGATGCATCAACTTTTCCGTCATGACACAAATCTCTGCACCTCCATCCACATATGTCTTTGACACTCTCTGCCCATTGATTTCGACTTCCACTAGAGGCACAATATCTTTCATCTTTTTAGCCTGGATTGCATTCACATGTCTATTCTTCATGGGTCTAATGCTTACCATCTTTGACCATTGTCGTCGCACTGTTGGAGATAGATGTAGTAATTGTGGCCATGAAATTTTTGGCCCTTGATTCCTCACATCAGCAAGCAAATGATAAGCTCTAGTACCTTTACCCAGGGAAAAATCATCTGGCTCAATGTGTCGGTGTGAGCGAGCCCTCCTCTTTTTACTGTTTCTTGTCTTTGCAGCCATTGATGACTCTGCCTCCTCTTCCATATTTTCAACCTCCTTTGGTGGTGTAGGTTCCATTCTCTCAATTCTCCGGGCTTTCTTCACCGGCATTGCTTCAACCTCTACTACTTTGGCCTTCCCTTTGACATCACTCTCATCTAAACTAATTATCCTAACATCATGATTCTCTGGCGGTTGGATAGGCAAGGGCGGCACCTCTGCAAGTGGTCGAGGATGCTGGAGAACTTGAACCGGTGGTGGAGGCCTTGGATTCGGTGGAACAAACCTTTCCCTAGGTGGTGTCACTTGTTGTCCCCTCCTTCTTGGTTGGAACCCATTTCCTGGAAAACGCCTGGGATGAGGGCAAAAGTACATACCATGGCCAGTCTCCCCACAATTATAGCAAACATACTCTCTTTCTTGTCTCCTTGGACCTCGATTGCCTTCATTTATGAGGGGAGGGGGCCGCATTCCTTGCACCAAATTTAACGAAAGGCTTTCAAGTTGATTAGTAATGCGTTGTAGGAGCTCTTGCTGTGGTATCTCCGGTTCAGGTGGGGCCTCTGCTATTTCTCTAGGCCTTGGCATGGTTGGTAAAACCTGCATGGGCTTAACTCCCCCCTTCAACTGGGCTTGATACTTCAATTTTCTATCTTTCTCCCTCGCATAAGTGACTGATTCTTCATAGGATGTGGGAAACTTTCCTTTGACCTTCTCCCTTAGTAGAGGATGGAGTCCGGCTAGAAAACAATCTTTCTTAAGGCAATCAGGTACTCTTTCTCCCTCGGCTAAAGATGCTGTCCATTTATCCCACAATTTTATAAACATGCCTTCATATGCTTGGTACTCCCCTGCTATGGTTTGGCGAAGATCTAAGAGCTGTCTCCAAATATCTTCAGGTGGCTCTGCATCTTGGTACTTGTGCATGAATGCGGTCTTGAGATCCTCCCAATTACCCCTTGTAGCCTCTAGGAGAGCTTGATACCACACTCGAGCATCACCCTTTAGAACTAAAGAGAAGGCCCTTACTTTGGTTGCTTCATCATCCCGGCTTGTGACTAGGAAGGTCATTTCTAAGTCATCCAAAAAGTCTAGAGCTTTCTCCCCTTTATGCCCAAAAAAACTTGGAAATGCCATGTTGCCTTAGTAGAGTATGAAGATGAAAACGTCTAGACTTAAGTTGTATTTTATAAGGGGAAGGATGAATGGGTTCACAGATGCATTGATTTCAGCAAGACGTCTAGGCCCCAGTATGCTTCTAATAATGCCTTGGAATCTAAGCTTTGTGCTAGCTACAATATGCACAGTTTGCGTAGCAAGTGGACGGATAGGTCCATACAACTCGTTCTGATTCATGAGAAACTATTATAATAGGATAAATACATGTACATTGAAGGATGCATTGTAGTCTAGCATTGGGAAGATTATAGGTTCTGGTGATACAATAATCTCCCTTAATCTTTCAGCCCCAAAGTACATGACAAGACGCTACTGGAAGAAAATCTTCCTACTGATGCATAGATTAACTCGGATGTTTTGTACAGAGTGGAAGGTGTAGAAATTCGGGCCATTATTATTATTCATGAGAGGAGACTACTTAAGGGAGTAGAGGGAATGCACTTTCTTGAATTATGAAGGATTTTTCCCAGAGTGTTTCTTTTTGGAACCCACCAACTTTTCTATACGGAGAATTTGCTCACCAGTGATTGTTCTTGCCTTGGTGTGTCCATCCTCGGTGACATATATTTCATAAGGTGTGATGGCCACCTTTTCAACCACACCCAACCTTCGAGATAACAATAGTTGAAGATAGTCTCCATACTTTGCACTTCTACAAAACTCCACACCGTTCATGCATAGTTGTCCTCGTTTGATGTGGATTAGGCCAGAGAGAGAGAGGGATTTGATGATTTGGAGACGAGGACCTATCGGAAGGGCCTTCACTTTGTTTGCAAAACACTCACCACAATTATGAGAACCTAGCAATTGATGGCAACATAATTTTTTCCGTTGTGAGATAATGGAATTTCTAAAGTGAACACCTTTTACCCGCATGCGTGCCGTCATCCGATAGGCATACGTTCTTTCTTGAGCTTCTTTAGGAGACAATTCTAGGAGTCGTGGACTTCGACCAGCTTCAAAAATATTTGGTGAAGGCATTGAGGAAGAGCCACTTGGGGAACTTGTTGTAGAGGATGCACCACCATGTATTGTATCATTCCACATAAGGAGGTAGAGAATTGTGGTTGAGAATGTCCTCAGCGGGGGCACCAAAAATGAGGGCTGAAATGATGAACGGGTTGCCTCTTACCCATCCAATCTCCAATCCTCACTAAGAGAACTAAAGAGGGGCACCACCTAGCCAAAGGGAGGATGGGCTAGGACATCCCTTTTCTCAAAGAGAATCAAGAGAACCAAGACACAAATTTACAAGAGAGAATATATGTGCTAGACACCATATTGGAATATAAGAGAGAGAGATGAGAGGAGAGGGAGACAAGAGGAGAAGAGGTAGAAGAAGCTTGCCATTATGCTACATGGAATGAGAAGATGAGAAGAGAGGGAGATAATAGGAGAAGAGGTAGAGGAAGCTTGCCATTATGCTACATAATAAAAGAACTCACTCAGAGCTTACCTCAAAGAGATGAGGATATTCTAGAGTGCTCTCATGGACTTGTCATTGTCCTTCCCCCCCCTTCATTCTTCATGGGCTCTTTATATAGCCTCCATGAGGGATTAGATTAATCTAATCTTCTTGATTAACATAATCCTAGATGATGTATAGCATCTTTGAAAATATGGAGAGTAGTGGATGGGACAAGTCCCCACCTTGGTCATCATGCAAGAAGCCAAGGATGGTGGTAGACAAAATAGAAAAATGGAGCTAGAGGTGGGTGCCCAAAGCACATTATTATAATATATTTACAAGAAGGATAGAGTGGAAAGTTGGTATGGTGAAAGAGAGAAGCAAATTGCATGTAGCTAGCAGTCTGTGCCTTCGTAACTTCAAATCCGTGAGGAATTTGAAAAAAGTTTCTTCTGCAACTTTGTAGACCAGGTCAAAATCGATCGGTTATCGCGAGAATTTTCTTGAAATTTGCTTTTTCTTGGGAGTTATTGAGATTATAAAAAACGGCTTCCAAAAGCTGCTTTGACTTTAGTCCCCCATATATATATAAATACATATAAGCATGTGACAAAAGGGGTCCATGCTTGTAAGCTTTTGTGCAAGATCCAAGTGACACCATGATGTGGATATTGACTTGTGTGCTAGGGTGAGGTGTCCTCTAATGATGGTGATAGATTCCAAATCTTAGTAATGCAGACGGAGCCCATGTGTAATTGGAGGCTAGTCCTTTGAAAAATCTATGCATTCACTCAACTCCTAGGTGTAATCCATTTTCATATTCACTAAGATAACCATCCCTTTTACCCTTTACATTGACATGCCTTCTAAGAACTTGTTCCCCCCATTTGCTAGAGTTATCGTAATCGAGAAGCAATGTAGCATACCTAGTGCTTGAAGAGTAAACCCAAAGTGATATGGTAAGCTCTTGATAGGGGCTTTGGCCAAATTTTGTGGTAATAATCCGGGTTGTAAAAAACCCGGATCATTAGCCCTCCCCTTAGGCTAGAGGTATTCATGCCTCTAGCTTGATAATGATGGTCCAATAGAGCAAGGAGGACTGCACCCCCTCATTGGTGGCTCTTCATTGAATGACTGCTCCAAAGTGTTCATATTTCTTTGAAAATAAGGCTTCAATCGCCATCCATTTACCCTTGCCTTGTGAACCTTCCCATCCATGTCACCGAGCTTATAGCTGCCATTTGAATATCTCCTTATGACCATGAATGGCCCTTCCCACTTGAACACAAGTTTAGCATCCTTTCTATTATCAAAGCGATTATCATAACGTAGCACAAGTGATCCTTCCCTTATGTGTTTGCTAGCCAACTTCTTATTAAAGGTCTTCCTCCTCTCTTCAGCCTGCATGGAATAGTGTTGGACTGCTGCTTCTCTATCTAACTCCAGCCTCTCTAGATCCAAGATCCTTTCCTCTAACTTCTTATCTTGATTCTTCTCTTGAATCGCTACTAAAACATGCAAACTGGCCAGTTCCACCTCTATAGGAAGCAAAGCTTCTTGGCCATAGACGAGGTGAAATGGAGTATAGCCAAGTGAGGTTCTGAATAAAGTCATGTAGGCCCAAAGAGCTGCATTCAATTTTTTATCCCAGTGCTTGGGGTGCATGTGTACCTGCTTGGTAATTATCTTACAAATCAGCCCATTCACTTTTTCGACCAAACCATTACACTGTGGATAGTAGGGAGTAGAATGCCTGTGCTTGATTTTTAGCCTTTCCATTAGCTCCCCTACTAGGTTCACCCTAAAACCAGGACCCCGATCAGAGATAATTTCCAAAGGTGTGCCAAACCTGCAACAAATATGTTCAAACACAAATTTTCCCACTTCTTGGGCTGTGATCCTACTAGTTGCTGAAGCCTCTGCCCACCTCGTCATGTAGTCTACACCCATTATGATGTATTCCTTGCCAGATTGAGTTCGTGGGAGTGGCCCTATTGCATCAATCCCCCATTTCTCAAATGGGCCATATGTAGTTATGGGATTTTGATCCTCATGCACTAGCTTCCTTGGTCCGGCCTTTTGGCAATCGTCACAAGTGCGGCACCAATGTTGCACATCTCGATGTAGACTAGGCCACACAAAACCGGCTTGGAGAATCTTCCTGCTGGTTATTTCTTAAGCAAAATGTCCACCACAAACCCCCTCATGGCAGCTCTTAATCACATCTATAATCTCCTTTGCTGTTGGCACTCTTCTAAGCACTGCATCCTTTCCTTTGCAATACAACACATCATTTATCAAGCGGTATTTAGTGGCCTTAGTAGCTAGCCACCTTTTCTCACTTTTACTCATATGTGTAGGTGCCTCACCTTGCTCAAGAAAATAAAGCACATCTTGTAGTTGAAACTTACCCTGAAACAAGGGAAGCTTTACTGCAATGATGCCCACCATTACCTCTTTCAATTTTTCAGCTGCTAGAGCATCTGCGTCGCCATTTGTGCGCCTTGGCACAAAATAGATTTGGGCTTTCTGTAGCTTTCTCATGAGAGTTTTAGCTTCCCTCATTTTCACTGCTAAGTTATCATTTTTACAAGCCCAGATTCCTTTCATTTGCTTAACAATTAGCATAGAATCCCCAAAAACATTAAGTCGAGTGACACCATGTGAAAGACACCATCTCAAACCTAAAAGCAAGGCTTGATATTCTGCCTCATTGTTAGAATGGGCATCCTCCAAGCTGATACCTTCTCCATAAAGTTTGTCACCTTCGGGACTGAACACCACTATTCCTGCTGCCGCTTTGTCTTTAACACGCTTGTAGGCTCCGTCAAAGTAGAGGGCATGGGCATTCTCCACCCGTGGCGGCTCCTCAAGAGGAGGTGTCTCCTCTTTTATCTTTCCCTTCTCCTTTTCCTTCTTTTGATGGCATCTATGGGTCAACAAATCAGCTAGGCAAGCTCGAGTAGAATCCTCCACCTTGAAGGTGTAGTCAAACTCTTGGAGTTGTATCACCCACTTAGCGATTCTAGCTGAAACATCCATGTGCTGTAAGGCATAGGGAAAATGCTCTTCTGTCATGATCACTATGAATGGCCTAGGGAGAAGATAAGGACGAAACTTCCTTACAGCAAACATTAGAGACAAAACCATCAGCTCGACCATCTTGTACCCTCGTTCTGATGCTGTCATTACTCTACTAGAAAAGTAAACCGGTCTCATTAGGCCAGTTTTAGCATCCTTTTGTATTAGTGCTGCCCCTAGAGCATCTTCCCCAAAACTCGGGTTGACAAAAAACTCTTGATCCCAACAAGGCTGTAAAATTATAGGAAGGGTGCTAAGAGCCTTCTTCACCTCGTGAAAGCACCTTTCGCTTTCGTCACTCCATAGGAGCTCCTCAGAGTGGATTAACTGTTGCAGTGGAAATATTAATTGGGAGAGGAGATGAATGAACCGCCCCATATATCGCACCTTCTGAATGAAAGAGGTTAGTTGCTTCACAGAAGATGGTGATGGCACCGCCAATAGGGCCTTAACTTTGTTTGGATCTGCTTCAATGCCCCTCTCACTTACGACATGCCCTAACAAAGTTACACTGCTTTCGCCAATGCGACACTTCTCATGGTTTAACTGCCCCCATTTGTGCAAGGCGGTTGAAAGCTTCATCCACCTTTCCTAGATGTAAAGCCTTAGAACTATAAATACAAAAGTCATCAATAAAGACCCTAATGGATTTTCCAAAATATGGTTGGAAGACATAATTCATGAATCGCTGGAAGGTAGCTGGGGCATTTGTTAATCCAAATGGCATTACTTTGTAAGCAAAACAACCCCAAGGTGTAATGAAGGTGGTCTTCTGTTGATCCTCCTCAGCTATTCGAATTTGGAAATAACCTGAATACCCATCACAAACAGTGTATCTCTCATGCCCGGCCACCTCGTTGAGTATTTCATCCTGAAAGGGAAGAGGAAAGTGATCTCTCTTAGTTGCAGCATTTAGCGACTTAACAGTTGAAGATAGTCTCCATACTTTGCACTTCTACAAAACTCCACACCGTTCATGCATAGTTGTCCTCGTTTGATGTGGATTAGGCCAGAGAGAGAGAGGGATTTGATGATTTGGAGACGAGGACCTCTCGGAAGGGCCTTCACTTTGTTTGCAAAACACTCACCACAATTATGAGAACCTAGCAATTGATGGCAACATAATTTTTTCCGTTGTGAGATAATGGAATTTCTAAAGTGAACACCTTTTACCCGCATGCGTGCCGTCATCCGATAGGCATACGTTCTTTCTTGAGCTTCCACCATGTATTGTATCATTCCACATAAGGAGGTAGAGAATTGTGGTTGAGAATGTCCTCAGCGGGGGCACCAAAAATGAGGGCTGAAATGATGAACGGGTTGCCTCTTACCCATCCAATCTCCAATCCTCACTAAGAGAACTAAAGAGGGGCACCACCTAGCCAAAGGGAGGATGGGCTAGGACATCCCTTTTCTCAAAGAGAATCAAGAGAACCAAGACACAAATTTACAAGAGAGAATATATGTGCTAGACACCATATTGGAATATAAGAGAGAGAGATGAGAGGAGAGGGAGACAAGAGGAGAAGAGGTAGAAGAAGCTTGCCATTATGCTACATGGAATGAGAAGATGAGAAGAGAGGGAGATAATAGGAGAAGAGGTAGAGGAAGCTTGCCATTATGCTACATAATAAAAGAACTCACTCAGAGCTTACCTCAAAGAGATGAGGATATTCTAGAGTGCTCTCATGGACTTGTCATTGTCCTTCCCCCCCCTTCATTCTTCATGGGCTCTTTATATAGCCTCCATGAGGGATTAGATTAATCTAATCTTCTTGATTAACATAATCCTAGATGATGTATAGCATCTTTGAAAATATGGAGAGTAGTGGATGGGACAAGTCCCCACCTTGGTCATCATGCAAGAAGCCAAGGATGGTGGTAGACAAAATAGAAAAATGGAGCTAGAGGTGGGTGCCCAAAGCACATTATTATAATATATTTACAAGAAGGATAGAGTGGAAAGTTGGTATGGTGAAAGAGAGAAGCAAATTGCATGTAGCTAGCAGTCTGTGCCTTCGTAACTTCAAATCCGTGAGGAATTTGAAAAAAGTTTCTTCTGCAACTTTGTAGACCAGGTCAAAATCGATCGGTTATCGCGAGAATTTTCTTGAAATTCGCTTTTTCTTGGGAGTTATTGAGATTATAAAAAACGGCTTCCAAAAGCTGCTTTGACTTTAGTCCCCCATATATATATAAATACATATAAGCATGTGACAAAAGGGGTCCATGCTTGTAAGCTTTTGTGCAAGATCCAAGTGACACCATGATGTGGATATTGACTTGTGTGCTAGGGTGAGGTGTCCTCTAATGATGGTGATAGATTCCAAATCTTAGTGATGCAGACGGAGCCCATGTGTAATTGGAGGCTAGTCCTTTGAAAAATCTATGCATTCACTCAACTCCTAGGTGTAATCCATTTTCATATTCACTAAGATAACCATCCCTTTTACCCTTTACATTGACATGCCTTCTAAGAACTTGTTCCCCCCATTTGCTAGAGTTATCGTAATCGAGAAGCAATGTAGCATACCTAGTGCTTGAAGAGTAAACCCAAAGTGATATGGTAAGCTCTTGATAGGGGCTTTGGCCAAATTTTGTGATAATAATCCGGGTTGTAAAAAACCCGGATCAGTATGTTATACCTTTAACTTCCCTAAGTGCAAGAGTATATGATCAAAGCGATGTTCCGAGCATAGATGAAGATAATATGCAAATAGAGGGGTCGATATTGCAAGGGGTGGAGGCCAGCATCGACTAACAATGATGGAAATACATGAGTCCAAGAATTCTTTGAGAACGAGGCAGACTCATTCTTTTGTGGTGACATGTCTATCAACCTTCCAGTGTATGCGGAGTTGTATCAAGAGATTAACATGGGACCATAGGATACTTCATACTTGGAGCATCCACTTACTCAATTGACCAATCGCTTATAAGGGTACATAAGATATGCATTTTAAGTGAGATTTTTTTAAAATGATTTATATTACTGTGCTTTGTATGATTTAAATTAATTATTCTAACATGATTTTTTGTCTGTACAAGTGACATTTGTAGGATGAGTCGAGGGATGAGCGATGAGGAGTTACAGGACATCTTCGCATGCATGTCTCCAAACCAAATCACCAGATTCAGAGAGATGGCAGACCAGGAGCTGTCTCGATCTTCCTCAGGGCGCTCTGCTAGATCTGCTTCAGCGCGATCGGATGCTTCGGCTTCGAGCAGACGAGCTCGATGCTCACGACTTGGGCCAAAGGGAGGGAGTGTATCGGGATCAGGGGGATGCTGTAGAGATATAAAGGCAGTGAGCTCGTGGTCAACACGGGATACATGTGCGACTCCTCGCTCTCCTGGCCCTTCTAGGGAGCGTGCCTCAGGCTCAGGTGGATGCTGTGGAGACACAGACGTGGTGTCTCCATCTCGTCATTCAGCTGGAGCTACGTCACCTCCAAGATTTGTTACACATGTGGGGACATCTACTCCAGTTACTCCGACTTTTGCGCAGCCGTCAGCAGGTGGCACCCCTGTGGATGCGACTCCGAGAGATATTACCCCCGTCGATACACCGGATGCACAGGGGTCTCCTGAATATGCCCAGGAGCGTGGACGCAGATGGGAGAGGACCCATCTTAGACAGACTCCAAAGGGTTATTGATATCTAGTCGATAGTAGGTCAGGAGCCATCATCATGAATGATGAGGGGAGGAGGGGGTTCGCATGAGAGAGTTGTGCCAACAAATTTTTCGGCACAACGTCTTGGATCATTGGAAGAACATACCGAAGGGGAGCAAGGACTACATAGTAACATCCTTGCACGAGGACTTTCTGGTGCCAGCCGCAATAGATAGATTCTCTACGAGCTGGATGATGGATTGCATGCGTGCATACATGTCACATAGACGATCCGATGCACGCAAGGCAATTAAGAGTGGGACTGCAAAGCCCAAGTGGTTAGATGCAGACGACTAGCACCGACTGAGGGAGGAGGCTACAGATTCTCCAGGACGTTGGAGTCAACAACACAAGGCGGCGAGGGCACGACTCGAGGCCGGAGTGGTCCATCATCTTGGGAGTGGCGGCCAAGGATATATTTGGAGGACTTTGTAAGTTTTTCTTTTTTTTTCTTGTTTATTTTTTTGAAATATTATTTGTACTGACAATCATATTTCTAAAAGTTAGCATTTTGTTTTCTTTGCAGCATTCCATTATAAATCGCGATCTAACTGGCCTTGAGACTCGATATGCAGAGAGGCACAGTCTCACTGCATTGATCGACTGATTGTATAGACGCGGCGGCCCTGTAAGTCACTCATCTTTCTTGTCCGTAGTTACCATGAGATATTTGAATGCATTATTGTATGGTGGATTGATGTATTGTTTCTTTTTCTGCAGAGTCCGTTCGATGCTCCTTTGCGGTGGGACGAGCTTTTGGGGGACGAGGATTTGTAGCTCGCCCTTGGATCCCTAGAGCTCACACACCTCTATTTTTGAGTCGCCTTATCTATGTAGACATTTTCTATGTATTAGTGATATCATGTCATGATTGTACCAATCACTTTTTATGCGATCATGTATTTATTTCATGTATCAGTTTTATGATTTCAGTATACATTGTTTTTGTTTGCAAGCGTATTGTACACAGTAGTGCAGAAACTATTAAGCTGCCCTGCCACAAAAAAAAAATTCTGTTACCGTTGCTATTAACGTCACAAATTTTACTGCTCGCATTGTTATTGGCGTCATTATGTACGTCACAAACCATCGCTATCCCATATAATGCCTTCTTCAGCTTACAAACTTTGTTCTCAGAATGGGGGGCCTCAAACCCTGGTGGCTGAGCCACGTACACCTGCTCCTTGAGATCACCATTTAAGAATGTTGACTTAACATCCATTTGGTACACTGGCCACTTATTGTGGGCAGCCACTGCAAGTACTGTGCGAATAGTGGTCATTCTGGCAGTTGGGGCAAATGACTCTTGAAAATCAAACCCTTCAACTTGTGAAAATCCTTGGGCAACCAGTCTAGCTTTGTACTTTTCTAAGGTACCATCAGCCTTGTACTTTACCTTCCAGATCCACTTGGCGCCAATAACCTTCCGCTTTTCTGGTCGATCCACTAGCTCCCAAGTGTCATTCTTCATTATGCTGTCATACTCCGCCTGCATAACAGCCTTCCATGATGGATCTGCAAGTGCTTCTTCTAAGTCACTTGGCTCCTTTACTTCTCTCATAATCTCAACCATCAAGGCCATATTGACTATGTGAGCAAAAGCCCTCCTTTGCTCCTCTATTCTCTGAGACCTCCTTGGTCCGTCTGCCTTCTCCTCAACAGATGCAGGCATAGGATTATTGTGGTCATAGAGTTGCTTCACCCAGTGCGGCAATGGCTTTTCCAGTGGGGTGATGTCAGGTTGGTGAACTTTTTTCTCATCATCTGAAGATGATGCTTCCTCCTCCTTAAGGATAGGGATAGCTCTCGGGACAGGTTCATAGTGGACTACTTCTTCGCTTGATGATAAAGTGGAAGAACTTGCCTTCTCCTCCTCCACTGTATGCGGATCCTCCCTGAAAACCACATCACGGCTCGCGATGATCTTCTTTGCCTCTTGGTCATATAATTTGTAAGCCTTCTGCTCATCACTATAACCCAAGAAGATACATTTTCTGCTTTTTGGTTGTACCTTGTTTCTCTTCTCATCTGGAACATGTGCATAACATTCACATCCAAAAATTCTGAAATGTGAGACAGATGGTTTCTTACCAGTGTAAGCCTCATGATGTGTTTTTCCCTTGAGAGCCTTTGTGTAGCTCCGATTTAGAATGTAGACTGCAGTATTAGCAGCTTCAGTCCAAAAATGGTTAGGCAATCCCTTGCCCTTTAGCATGCATCTTGCCATCTCCACAATGGTGCGAATCCTGCGTTCCACAACACCGTTCTGCTGAGGTGTGTGAGGCGTCATCAATTGACGCTTGATCCCTTTGCTCTTGCAAAAGCCTTCAAACTCCTTTGAGTTGAACTCACCACCACCATCTGTTCTAAATTTCTTCACACTTTTCCCTGTTTCATTATCAACAAGTTTTAGCCATTCTTTAAGATTACCAAAAGCTTGAGCCTTATCACGAAGGAAGTACACCCATATCTTCCTACTGTAGTCATCGACAATCAACATAAAATAAGAAGATCCCCCCAAGGCCTGTGTAGGCAGCTTACCACACAAGTCAGCATGTACCAACTCTAGAGGAGCCTCTGCTCTATTCTTGCTTTCTTGTGGAAATGCCTTTCTCTGTTGCTTGCCCATCATACAAGCTTCACATGGTTCCTTCAACTCAGTTATTGTAGGTAGGTGAGCAACCATACCTTGCTTTTGCATCTCCTTCAACACTGCAAATCCGATGTGTCCAAGTCTTTCATGCCAAAGCTTACTTGTGCCCACTCCAGCGGTGGCTATAAGAGCACTTAGCTCATACAGGTTGTTCCTTCTTTCTCCTTTGCCAACAATTGTGCCAGCACTATCAAGAATTTCTGCACCTGTCTTCTTGAACCTCACTTCATGACAAAGATCAGTTATGGCAGCAACTGATAAGAGATTTCTCCTAATTTCGGGAACATGTAACACATTTGAAAGCTTTTTGACTTCACCATTTGCAGCAACAAAAGAAATAGTACCTGTGCCCGCAGCAGGGCATTTAGCATCATTTCCAACTGTCACAGTGATGGATTCTTGTAGAGGCTGCATAGAACTGTATAGACCTTTCTTGTTGGTCATGTGACGGGAGGCCCCACTATCCAACACCCATGAGTTAGTGGTAGATTCTTCTTGCGCCAAGGAGCACACTTCCTTAATGGTCGCCATGAATAATTCCAGCTCTGCTTCAGTCGTATTGGCTGTCTCTTTCCCCTTACTTTTAAGGGTACCATTCTTTTCATCTGCCTTCTTGACACGACAATCTGCAATTGCATGTCCTTTCTTCTTGCAGTAGAAGCACTCTCCTTGAAACTTCTTCTTTCCGCCCTTCTTCTTTTTGTCACCATCATTTTTGGTGGAGGAACCACCTTTGCCTTTTGCATTGGCAGAGAATGCAGCATCTCCATTGTTGCTTCCTTCTCGGGCTTTCAGCCTCAACTCCTCCTCCATTAATAATGCACAAAACTCCTCAAAAGTCAAAGCTTGAGGTCTCACCTGAGTATTAAGGGAAGTTACTAGTCCATCAAACTTTTGTGGACAAATCCGAAGACACCTCCGAGCTAGCTCTTCGCTAGTCTTTTGTATCCCAGTGCCAGCCATCTGATCGCATAGATTCTTAATCCGAGTGATGAATGCTTCAACCGTCTCTCCTTCAGCAAACTTCTCCGCTGCTAGTTGATTCTCCAAGTTTTGAATCCTCGTTTGGTTTCGTGTTTCATACTAACTCCTTAGTACATTCCAAGCCTTTGACGCTTTGGTTGTATGCTGAATCAAAGTCAGAACACTGTCAGAACAGCTTGTAACTAAGGCATACAATGCATCTGCATTCCTTCGTTTCCAAGCTCGTAGAAGATCTGCATTCGGAGGAATCATCACACTAGGATTTGATGGGTCAGGGGTAGGCTGTGGTTCTGCGTCAGTCCCTAGCACAGTCTCCAGAAGCTCATAAGAATCAAGGATAGTTGTAATTTTGAACTTCCACAAGGTGTAGTTTGTACCATCTAACTTGCCTTCACTGAAGGTTGGTGAATGAATCCTCAGTGTTTGAATAGCCGGTATAGTAACACCACCTCCTGCACCGCTTCCTGATGTGCCAGAATCACTTCCGGAAGTCGACATAGTTTCTCTTTGCTGTTGAAGCCTTTGCCTCTTGCACACTCTCCGATCTCTAGAGCCCCCTGGGCTCTGATACCATGTAAAATATTACACGACGCAGCCTCCACTAGTCGGCCAGGGAATATTCCCTTTACCATCGGGTCGGGGGCGCTGCCCCGGACCCCCGCCAGGGGGGGCCGCTGGCCCCCCTGGGACCCCCCAGCCAGGGGCCGCTTCCGCGGCCCCCAGACCCCACAATAGGGGCCCCTTTTAACTCCCTTACACCGCAACTCGATGCAATGCACCTCGAGTTGCTACCAGCTTAACCACTCCGTCTAACCCAAAGATTAGACCCACAACAGTCACCTTTTTGCCATCCGGTCACATAGACCTCATCTGATATACAAGTCAGGACTCTACCAATGTCCGGGCTCACATTTGGCTTCTCCTCATAATGGGGGCCTTACAACTTTGAGCACCATGGATCATTGGTAGCACCTAATGAGGGTGGGACATTGATCATATCTAACAGAACATATCACAGGAAAGAGAGACACTACGGGGACAGAAATGAATTTGAAGGAGGTAGGCAAGATGGAGGCACTTTGGCCATAGTCGATTGGTCACAGTCAAGCACTGATGGTACTACCTTGCACAACTTGGATTCTGTCCACTAAAAAAGAGTGCATTTTGAAACAAATTATTAGGTTTATCTACACCTCGATGGGTATGATATGTTTTCTCAGATTTTCTTTGTCTAAAGATGACCAACTATCAGGGCTACAATCCCATGATTAGCATAAGATATGGCAGGTACCTTCTGGTCTCAATTGTAAGTGGCCTACGTATTTTGGTATTTGGTGTCTAGTCGGTATTCGTAATGTGTATTCATTTGTGGCAGTTCATACTATTGATCACAATTGCATGATGCCTCACTCTAGAAATACAGGAGGCGATTTATAGATGATCAAATTTAGTGCAATGGATCTCACAGAAGAAGATCAAGACATCCTCTATTTAATCCGCAGGGCAGGGAGCAGTGGAGACGATCTCTCTCTTTGAGAATTACTTACCCACCAACATCCTTACAATACAAACCCACCTCCTGATGTATCTTGTAGATGAAGTGGAGATTGCGAGACCCATCCATACGTGATGGATGTTCTTCTTGGAGTACTTCATGAAAACCCTGAAAGGCTTTATGTGACAACAAGCTCGGCCAAAAGGTAGCATGGCTGAAGGTTTGCTAGTGTCAGAGGCGTTATTGCATATTTTACAGTGGCTACTAATGGTCGATTTAGACAATAGTATGCAATGGTTGCTAAAGGACAATGATAGACTGATCGATGATGTGGTGGTTGGAAATGGGGTAGAAAAAAGGATGAATGCTGAAATGGAGGAGAAATTGAATTATTTTTCTATATTGTACCATGCATCCATGGAGACGTGACTTGCTAGGTACAAGCAAGCCATGAAAGATCGAGAAGAAGCACGGTCAAAATTTCAACGCAGTATGCACCATCAACCGATTCGATATCTTGAGGGTATGAAGGAGATGCCGCAGTTTATATCTATGCAATGGCTACATGGAGCTTTGACCTTAACCTCTTACGAAGGGATGGAGGTCTCTATTGAGGAGTGGAAATTCTCGAGGGGATGTAATCCAAAGGTGACCACATGTTTTATAAGCTATCATATCTAGATTTTATATGTGAAAACTAATCTAACCGTTTCAATGTACAACACAAAATATACAATGTGGCATGGTCATGCGGGTGACATTTTTGCGTCAAGCACATCGACAAAATGCGCTCCACAATGGATTGTGGTGTCATGGAAAAGTTTGAGCAAGAGAGCTGATGACAAGCCATGGATCCAAACACCGTTATAGATGAGATGGAGTATTTTGGAAACTTGCAAAGTGTTATCTCAGTGGATTACCATAGCTTCTCCAGAAGACTATTATGAATGCCGTTTTGAGCTTATCCTCTTCTACAATCGCCATCTGATTATAGCCAGCAAAATAGTCCATGAATAAATATATCTCCCTACCCACCAATTGATCAAGAATTTGGTTGATAAGGATTATAGCCAGCAAAACAGTCCATGAATGAATATATCTCCCTACCCACCAATTGATCTAGAATCTGGTTGATAAAGGGCAGTGGGGAGTAATCCTTAACTGTCTGCTTGTTCAACTCTCGAAAGTCCACACATAGTCGGATTTGATTATTTTTCTTCTTCCTGATCACAACCGGTGAACACTATTCAGTGTGCTGCACAGGGAAGATCAAGCCCGCTTTTCGTAATTTTTGTAACTCCTCGAACAGCCCATCCCGCAACTCAAACGGCATACGCCTGATTTTCTATCTCATGGGCTGACTTCTTTCCTTCAATGGAAATTATATGGACAGGGAGGCTGGGAGGAATGCCCCTAACTTCATCATAACTCCTAGCAAAAATATCGCAAAACTCTTGGATTAGAGTGACATAATCCTCCTATTTCTCCGCACTAAGCATGGACTCTAGCTTTATTGACCGCTTATTGTCTAGCGTACCAAGGTCTAGCTCGATAACATCTGCGTCCTATATTCTATCTTGAGCTTGTAATGGCTTGTTCAACATTACTTGATAGACTCTTCTGTGGTTGATCCCTCTTTGGATTCGTCAGTCGACGACATCCCACTTTCAAACACATCTTCCATTGTCTCTAACTCTATAGAAGATAGGGGAGCTCGCTCACTTTGAGGTTATTTAAGATATGCATTGACTACCACCCGTTTAGCACCTCTACCAAATATCAATCTACCAGTGGGTATATCTACTTAACAATCTGCTTGTAAAATCCAAGGTTGACCAAGCAATAGTTGGTAACTTGAATGTCCTGTGAATCAGATTACCCTAAATTCAAATAGGCATTCTATGTTGGCAATTGTCTTGTGGACTTTAGTATGCAGTCCTCTGGCTGTCTCAGATTATCGTTACCCATTCTAAGGATTGTGGAGGCATCTTTCTGAATCGCAAGACCCAACCTCTCCATCAATGCAAAGCTCATAATATTAATCGAGGATCGTATGTACACGATAGCATTATCCACTAGAATCCCATCAACATAGGCTGCAACCCTTGAGCAGTGCTTTTCGGCATGTTCAAACCAGTCACCCCCTACCTGTGCTATTCCTAAGGGTTCTACGACATAACCCATACGTAAGATTTCTTTAAATTCTTTGCATACTCCTGGCGACAGCTTGATTAGCTACAAGAGATTCATGTCTGGTTTTACATTGCAAAGGGAGCTAGCTAAATCAAATTCATGATAATTCACTAAAGCTCGCTTCTCGCGCCAAACCATCCGCTGTTTAGGACACTGCATCAGTTTTATTGCATCTTTTTTCACTCTCATCTTCTTTCTCGATACCTCTTTATCTCTCTTGGTGTCAACCTTACTCTCTATAGGCTTCAAAGGTCCCCCTTCCTCGTCACGATTTAGAACTTGCATTCCTTTATCATCCTACCTAGGGTTTCCGTTGATAGATTTTACATTATCTTTGTCCCCTTCTCTATGTTTTTTACCTCTTGTTACGGCACGTAGGCTAGAAGCTTCAATGCCATTAACCTACAGAGCCTCGATGAGGCTCACTCCACTGCTACTTGGTAGTTCCTCGATAGTAGCCTTACCCCTTTGGAGTATTTGTTTCGGCCCATCATCCTGCTGAAAATTGTTTCCTTGCACACGATGATTAACAAGCCCTAGTTGCCGACTGCCTTGCTGGAGGAAACTGATCTTGCTCCAACAGGTAGTTGCTAAATGATAGGACTTCCCACAAATGTTGCACTTGACATTTGGGCAATTATGTGGATAATGTTGCCCACTACATAATTTGCAGCTGAATCTAGAGGGTGCACCCTCTTCGGGGCATCGACTCGCTATCAGATTCTGTTGTTTCTTTAAGAAATTAACGTCAACAGCTATTTGTCGATATTGTTTAGAGATCATATCCGTGTAGTGCTTCATCATGTCCTTGACTTTGCTAGGGATATTTGACGAAAACAACTCATAGCCCTGATCATCTACCTGCCGGTCCCTTGGCCACATAATTTGATTAGGCATTGGTGCACCGACCAATTCATTTAAGCGAAACCCGGCCCACATTTTTGGTTGGGCCAAGAAAATCCATTAATTTATTCATCTACTTCAATTTCGAAGACCACAGGAATGGCGTTAGGGTTTGCTACTTGGCTTCCCACATTTGGAGGCATTTGACTAGCCATAGGCATAGTCACACTAGGCGGAGCTGGCAATAAAGGTACATTCGGTACCAGGTTCCTTGTCCCATTAGGGTTGGCTATCCCTATCCCTTGGCTTCCACTGCTATTGATCAATTGCAAATTATTTCTCGACGCTAGACCCATAGTGGGATTGATTCGAGAAGCATAGGCCACTTGCAGATGGGATTCTAACCTTTTGAAATGAACAGGCTTCTTGCAATGGAAGCAACGGAGATTGCGGTCATTACCCTGGGTAGGGACAAAGTTATTGACATTGTTGGTCCTTGCTTTCTTTCTTTGTCCCCGGTTTTGACCTTGAACTCTCTTCGCCTGGGACCTATATGCTCCTTTATTCTGATCATTATAAGACAAAGTCTTGTTACTTCTTGGCTTGGCCTGCACCTCCTGAATTATAGGCGCAGCTCGAATGAGTGCGTCCTGAAGATCTGTTGGGTGCATTGATTTGAGGTGCCTATTTACTGGTGGGTTTAATCCGGCACAAAACTTCGACACCTATTGTGTTATATCCATTTGTGGCACATACTTCAGAAGAGAGACAAACTTTGAGTAGTATGCGTTAAGAGTTAGACCCAGCTGTTTCAGCTCATAGAACTCATTCATCTTTTGCGTGCGATACGCAGGTGGTAAGTATCCTCCTTGCATAGCTTTTTCTAGGTAACGGATCCTTCTGAGATCCCTTTATCTCTGCACCATTTCTTCCACCAAAGCTTAGCTTCGCCGGTGAGCTTCAGCTTGGTGAGCATTGCCTGGTTGGCGGATGCAGTACCGGCCGCTTCAAAGTAATCTTCCATGGACTCTATCCAAATCTCAGCATCAACTTGGACAACCCTTCCTTTTCCGTCAAATTCTGGAGGCTTGATCTGCTTGAGAAAAAACTTCTTCTCCTGAATCACGGTCGTACTTGGTGTAGGGGTTGGACTGGAAATCTGTACCTAGGGTTGTGCCTGGGCATTGAGATTCTTAAAGTTAACAGCTTGCTAAATGTTTTTTACATTACATATTATGCCCAACTCAGCTTTCAGCCAAGAAATCTAATCACTTAACTTTTTATCAATACTCATAGACAAGACAATCATTGATAAAAAGGAGTCTTATTTCATTCATATGGGCATTCCCTTTTGGAGTACAATATTTCTTGGGATGGTAGAGCAAGCTGATACATTAATTCAGGCAGAATAAGGTTGTGTTACATTTAGCTACGGGAACTGGATAATAGTATGGATTTGGGTCATGGATCTTCAAGAATCGATAAGTCATCGGAAGATTAGGGTATCCTTTCCTTTGGTACCCATTCTTCTCATAGCGTCCCAACACCTTGATCCTGTCGGCAGGGATTATGGAGGTCACTTCCTCGTACACATATGTGTTTAGCTCAACCTTTCGACCTTCGACATGTAAAGATGTGTTTACGTGAGCCTCAACACAGATGAAGAGCTTCACGATCTTCAGGTCCTCTAACCACTTGATTCTCTTTAGGTTGGTTTGAAGGTACGCAAACAAGTGGGAAGCTATGTAATAGATTCCTGAGTCACCGGTCCATCTCCGTTCCACGTACAGGGGTGATGGATTGTAAATGCGGTCTAGGATGTTCATCATATCGATCCTTCATTGATAATCTGAGAGGAATGCATCGCGGTCATAAACATGACCACCATGAACCTATTCCATGCTTCATGACTTTGCAAGACAGTATCGATAAGTAAGGAAATATTCTTAACGGTATAAAGGCAGATCCTTCATTGGTTTGCTCTGATACCGACTGTAACGTGTCCACCTGTTCCCTTACAGGACACGTCTTAGCAGCCCATGGAAAAGAGGGTCTAGAAGGCTCTTCTTGGCAATCCCATGGAATGTTACAGGGCTTGCGATCTAGGTCCTTATGAGTCTGCCACATAGCAGAAGTATTCCGGCCGTTCCCACTTAGGACCGACCTGAATTAGGGTTTTCCCTAATGGTCGATTTTCTAAAACGGCAGCTAGCGTCAAACCCCAGGCGAACTACTTTACGCAGAAATGTCAGGGTCGAAGCAGATTCATGCTGCACTTAGTTCAAGGAGAATGGGAAACGAGAGGGATGCAAAGCTCGACCTCTTTGCCCATAAGGCATAGTCCCATTCCATTCCCCTAAAACAACATTAATCGGAATTCTAGTAACCTAAACTCTAGGTCAGCGCCTTTGCTATTCATTTCCTTTAAGAAGAGCTCCTTGGTGTCCATTTCGATTGAGAAAAGTTCCCAGCCAACCGGGACCACCCATCCGTAGGACAGACCCATGGCCACGTCCACTGCACTTTCCTCATGGTTGCTTTAGTTGTCTAATTACCTACCACAATTAGTTGGACACGCATAAAACATCTTCCTTAATTATCCAGTTAGACACCGGTTTCTTCACGTAATCTTAGCACTTGACATAGAAAAACCGTGCCAAACAAGTTCCTTTTCAACAGGTTATCTTACTTATCTTTGGAATACATCCATAAAATCCAGTCCATAGGCTAATCCATAATCCGCCCGAAGGCTATACATAATCCGCTCGAAGGCTATCCAGCAATCCACAAGGATTATTAATCCAAGATTCCACCCGTAGACTAGTATGTGGACCTCAAGATCCAATCCCGAGTCGTGTTGGCCTCTTGTGCAGGGCCCGAAAGGCAAGGGATTTACGGCCAGAGCCCCCCCTGGCACCCAGGCGTCCTCCTACTCTAAGTAGTACCCAACGGAGAGACCTCTCATGGCGGGTTCAGTACACGTTCTCGATGCGGCTAACAACCCCCTTGGTTAGGGTCAGGTAGACAATCAAGGGTAACTGATGCTGCCTCTCCCTTCAGGCCTTCATCCGGAAGCATTAATTAACTTTTCATCTTTTAGTTCCTTGAGTAAACAATGCAAACAGTGCTCCTAAACTGTTACAAGCACAATCAATCTAGTGGTCGTTTATTTTGGCCAACTGCTAAGGAATGAATCCTTATCTCTGAATGCATCCAACATTCAATTTGGGATCAACTGTAACTTGCAAGATCCCCAAGGGTCTATTTGTTCACCCTTTTATCCTTATGTTAGGGTCATACCCTATCAACCCAACTTAACCAACACCTTAGGTTTCATAAATTAACAATAAGTCCTGGCGACCATGTCGCTCTAACTTGATTGATCCTTTGCTTCCAAGCAAATACATAACTTCCCTTAACTTGGCAGTTTTCCCTAAGAAAGGTGATGTAACAGGATGACTACTCATCCTCTTGCAAGTTAAACTTGCACAAGAACCTGCCAACCTCATTCCAAGAAATGGCAAAACTCTCTTGTGATCAAACTACAAGGCCATGCGATGTTGCAACTTGTTGCACAAGTGTCGCATCTATTCCATGGGATCATTTCACCCATTGAACGGCCTTTCCTGGTCAAGGAATTATGTTTAGACAAGAAGCAGGGTTTAGGGTGTCTTCTTACCCAACCCAATCCTAATTGTACTAGGCCGACAACATTCGGTCCTAGATTTTTCAAACTCAAACCGAGTTTTAACATTAAGTTAGTAGATCCTTAGGGTAGAGACCCTAGATCCTTAATTTCATGAGTGTCCAATTGACCCAAACATTCCGTGAATGTGGGTAGGACCTTTGGGTTTGAGGATTTTGACTTGGCGTTCCAACTGCGATATTAGGCAGCACTTCCAACGTGCCAAGCCCTAGCTAGACTTGAGGTATTTATCGTATCAACTAGTTATGCCTATACGAAACCCTAATGGTTATAGTACCACAAATGATTTGGGTAAATTGACCTACTTGTCTTACGACAAGGACGATCCTTTCATAGAGATGCTAAACTTAGTTTGCAAGACGTCACAATACATGTAAATATGTGAATCATTACTTCTACGTACCAAAAAGGTTTGCAATAACCCTAACTTTTCTTGCTAAAGTCATTACGCATGATAATTTGGAGAGTAACTTACATAGGACCTATTAGGTTTTACATCAAAGAATCATGCCTACACCCCTTTTGACCAAGCTTTAGAATTTCATGCTTTGACAAGCCATGCCATCTCTTCCAAATGCAACTCGATGAAATGAAATTTACGAGTATGTAACATGCGACCTTTTCTAAATACAACATTGTTAATGAGTTGATGCAAGCCTAAGGCTAGTGTTGACTTAATCCATTTCCAAGCATCCTTTTTTCATGCAACTTACAAGTCTGTGGTTCCATTCCCATACTATGCAATTTTCCAAGGTTTCGTTCTCATGTCGTGCAATGGACGTTAATGATTCTTTTCATGCGAGTCATAATAAGAAGGTTATTGACTAAATGCAAGATACTCTTTTCCTTCACGGCCAATGGACTTGACAATTTCCTTTTTAACCCTAGGAAATATGCATTTTAGGCTTCCACTTTGAAGATGCATGACAAGGCAATTTGCAACTTAGTTCATAGGGCGAGTAAGTTCTTCTCATTCATAACTTTGGAGATGCATGATATGCACAAATCCTTATCTATCATTCAAAGAGATAATTTATCAAACGTACTTTTATCACTACCCATGAGTTAACGATAAACGTAGAATGCATTTTCCCTATGGAATTAAGCGTACTTTAAACATTTCTTCATGTGGAAATAAATTCATGGAACCTGGGTTTGTGGATCCACGGTGATATTCACGTGTAAGTTCAGGGAAGAACCTCCCGCAGGTGCGCCTTGCGACTTCTTGGGAGCCATCGTTGATGACTTGAACTCCGCGGATTACCCTCGCTTCTACACATTCCCCGAATAGCCTAAAGATTTTCCTTCTCCCTTGTACGCAGGAGATTCCTTCACCCAAAATGCAAATCTTTAAAAATCCGGGGCTTGTGGGATTGGGGCTTTTGGGAAATCTTTTGGGAATGGAGCTTTACAAGCCCAGTTTTAAAACTAGGAAGGCATGCAGGAACAAGGCCCAAGAGCCTTATCCTTTAGAAGCTTCTTAGAGAAGCTTCTGACTGATCAGAATTGACATGGAGGACTCAATGATTAGGAGGGAGGAAAAGTTTGCCGATTGGGGGGGTGATCAGGACGATGGTAGGGGGCAATTATGGCGGCGACTATAGAGCTGCAATGGCGGTAACGGGTGGCAGGTGTGGATGTGGCGGGGCAGCGGCTGCATTGGCAGCCGCGTTTACAGGCAGCGCGACAGCTCTGGCAGGTGGTAGCATTTTGTGGCGGCAACTGTGCATCCCCTCCTTGAATCCCACCAGCATGGCAACCTCCCTTCGTCTCTCCAATCCCTTCATGCAGCCTTCTCCTCTTCTCTATCCCCCTTATCCCCATAGGGGAGTGTTTTTATAGGCCAAGGTGGGGAAAGAGAAGCTCCACCACGTGGGTTGTGCATGGCTTCCCCCATCATGCAACCCACACCACTCACCTAGCCCATCCCTCCCCACACTCCCTCTTCTCCAGCCATGTATCGGCTGGGGGAATTAGTAAAAAAACATTTCTTTATTTTCATCATTATCAATTTTTTCCCCTTCAAAAAAGGGTGTTTCCCCGCGGCTTCCACAGTCTTAAATCCTGACCTCGTTTCCACAATGCGGAGGCCTTATTTTTGCACGTGCGGGGTACGGATTAAGCTGTCAGTAATTACGATGCAGGAGATATCCTTGCACAGGTTTTTACATGGCGTGCGGGGAGGAAAGTTTAGTAATATTTTTGAGTAGAAATATTACATTTTGTGCGAATGTATTTATATGTAAAAGCAGCCATCTAAGGTCTAATCCCCTAGATCCCCTTCAAGGTCATAATGTTTCATATATGGGAGTTCCAAAAGCTGATGTTTAATTGCCGCATCCAAGAGGAAGGGCATCTAATGATGTTCTTTAATATGACCCTGAAGGGAAGAGCAACTATATGGTATCACCGCCTTTAGGTCATAACCATAATCACTGTGGATCTATTTTATGAAGCCTTCCGAAGGGAGTTCGCCCTGAGAGAGGTGACCAATATTGGCTGCACGTGCCGAATTTGATACGCCAAGAACCGCATGAAGATATACAAGTGTATGCCAAAAATATCAAAGAGGTTTTTTGTAAATTGGATGCCTCTATCCCTATCCCACCTGCTGCCTAGTTATAATACTTCTTGTATGGTCTTGATTTTAACACCCAGGTGCAGCTGAATAGTGTCACCTTGGTGGATATAAACACTGCCATTAGACGAGTGCCTTTACTGGAATCAGGTGTGCAACCTTGGTAAGCATGTCAACCACAACCATAATGGAATTGTATCCTCCTTGGATTTGGGGTAAGCCCACAACAAAATCCATACTGATGAATTCCCATTTCATTTGGGGAATGTCAAGCGGTTGCAGTTTCCCTGGCATCATGACATGTTCGGCTTTGATACGTTGGCAAGACAAACACTCAGTGACATATTTGAGAACGTCACCTTTAAGCCTCTCCCAATGATAGCTTTTCCTAACTGTATTAAGAGTCTTAGCATAGCCAGGATGCCCTGCGAAAGGAGAATCATGAGCTTCCCATAATATCTTCTACTTAAGTGACTGGCTTGCTGGTATACACAGCCTTGTTCTGTAGTAGACAAGTCCATTATCAATGGAAAATTCCTGATACTTAGCTTGCAACTTCTGATTTTGCTCCTTGGTAGATATTTCCTTTATCATTGTTTGGTAGGCCAAATCATGGCATGCTTCCTCTCTAGCTAGTTCAAGTATAGGGTTGTTTGGCATAGATACTTTTGTAGCCAGAGATCTGGCCGTTGATGGATTTTGCAAGATTAGGGAATTTAGGAATGCCTTGCGATTGAGTGCATCGACAACTACATTCTCCTTCCCTGGTCGGTACTTGATTTCAAAATCATGTTCCTCCAATACTTCAATCCACCGACGTTGCCTCATGTTGAGCTCGTTCTAGGTAAAAATCCATTTGAGACTCTTATGATCGGTTATTAGAGTAAACTTGTTACCCAATAGGTAGTGTCTCCAAAGCTTTAGAGCATGGATGACAGCTAGTAATTCCAGATCATGCATGGCATAATTCTTTTCATGACTCTTCAATTTCCTTGAAGAGTATGCTACTGGATGACCTTCCTGCATAAGTACACACCCCAAGGCAAGAATGCTAGCATCAGTTACTACCTCAAACTCCTTATTGAGGTCAGGAAGTTTTAGAATAGGTGCTGATACCAAACTTTGCTTCAATTTGTCGAAGCTATTTTGTTCGGGAGTTGACCATGTAATGGAAGTCTGCTTCTTTAGTAAGTCTGTAAGAGGTGCTGCAATCAAAGCATAGTTATTGATGAAGACCCTATACCATCCTATCAATCCAAGAAAGCTACGTATCTCTTTGACGGATACTGGTATTGGCCATTCAAGCACATCTCTGACCTTGGCTGGGTCTACTGATATTCCTTTTGATGATACTATGAATCCCAGATATTCAATCTGACGCTTGAAGAATGCACACTTCTTCATTTTTGCATACAGCTTATGAGACCTCATTGTCTCAAGGACAATTCGAAGTTGAGGTTCATGATCTTCTTCCTGTTTAGAATAGACTAAAGTGTCATCGAAGAAGACAAGCACGAAATCATCAAGATATGGTCTAAAGATATCTTGCATTAATCTATTGAAGGTGGCAGGTGCATTTGTAAGCTCGAATGACATAACCAGGAACTCAAAGTGCCCATATCTTGTATTGAAGGCCGTCTTTGGAATATCTTCTTCCTTGATCCTTATCTGATAGTAACCTGACCTAAGATCAATCTTGGAGAAGATCTTTGCACCTTGAAGACGATCAAGAAGCTCATATATTCTAGGAATAGGATACTTGTTCTTGACTGTTGATTGATTCAACCCTCGGTAATCAATGCATAGTCGAAGTGTCCCATCTTTCTTTTTTTGGAATAGTACTGGAGCTCCCCACGGTGAGTTGCTAGGCCGGATGTAACCCTAATCTAACAATTGCTTGAGCTGTTCGTTCAACTCAATTGCTTCTGGTATGGACATTCTATAAGGTCTCTTTGCAATTGGTGCAGCTCCAGGCACTAGCATAATCTCATGATCTACTTCTCTTGGAGGCGGAAGTTCAATCAATTCCTCAGGGAATACGTCAGCGTATTCCTTTAGCCAAGAAGGTCCTTCATGAGACTCTTGCTTTTGATCTAACTTGTTGAGTTTGATCAGGTAAACGGGTAATCCTTTTCTGACTCCTTTTATGATCCGAGATACTTTGGCCAATTGGATTCTTGGCACTCCTGCCTCACCTTGAGTTGTGACAAATTTCCTTTCAGAGTTTTGAAAGGAAACTTGACCCTTTTCACAGTGAATGTGGGCGTCGTTGGGCTTAAGCCAATCCATTTCGAGTAGACACTCGTGGATACCTAAATTCATGACTCTGAATTTGACTGAGGTCTTCTTTTCTCCCAGAAAGAATTCCACCTTAGCAGTTTGCCTGGTACAAGTTACCTCATGACCGTTTGCCAATTCCACAAGCAGGGTAGGTGCTTCTACTGTGGCTATTCCTAATCTTTTTGCATATGCTGGTGAGATAAAGGAATGTGTACTGCCACAATCAATCAAGGTTTTGAAACCTTTACCTTGATAGTCCGACGGTGTCTGAATCACCGAGAACTGGTGATTCGGTCCTTTCTTGTGTAAAGCGGCATGGACTGTCGCTCTTTCGAATTTTGTTTCCATAGTCGGATCTTCTTTATCTTCTTCTTCGCATCTTTGCCTATTGGAAATGCAGGCAGTTCTTCCTCTTCCACGGGTGGCGGCTCCTTGACCGCGGCCTGCACCTTGGAAAGGCGTTTGACGATGTCCTCCGCTGAGCTTGGGACATTGCCTCTTGAAGTGACCGGGTTCGTTGCAGTGGAAACATCAATGGTTTCGGCCATTACTTTGAGTAGGAACAAAGTTGTTGACGTTATTTGTCCTTGCTTTCTTCTTTTGTCCTTGATTATGACCTTGAACTCTCTTTATTTGAGGTCTGAATGCTCCTCTGTTCGGGTCACTATAGGACCAAGTTTTGTTACCCCTTGGTCTGATGGACGCATAGATTCGAGATGGGTATTTACGCACGGATTTAAGCCTGCACAAAATTTGGACACCTGCTGCGTCATGTCCATCTGTGGCGCATACTTTAAGAGTGAGACGAATTTAGAGTAGTATGCATCAAGGGTGAGTCCTAGCTATTTTAGCTCGTAGAACTCATTCATTTTCTGAGTACGATATGCAGGTGGTAAATATCTTCCCTGCACGGCTTTCTTCAACTTTTCCCAGGTAATGGACCCCTTTGAAGTCCCTTGATCCCTGCACCATTGCTTCCACCAAAGTCTGGCTTCGCCGGTGAGTTTTAACTTGGCGAGCATGGCCTGATTGGTAGGTGTAGTACTAGCTGCTTCAAAGTAATCCTCCATGGATTCAATCCAAATTTCAGCATCAACCTGTACGAATCTGCCTCTCCCGTCAAACTCGGGTGGCTTTATCTGCTTGAGGAGGAACTTCTTCTCCTGGGTCACAGCAGTACTTGATGTAGGAGGTGAATTTGGAACTTGTACCTGGGGTTGTGCCTGGATAAAAATTTTCTTAACGTTATTATATGATAATCGACGTTAGCTTATCTTTCTTTCTTTTTTTGTTCAGCTATCTCGTAAACAATGTAGCTACTTAACTTTTTTAACAACTCTTATGCACAGCCAGGTATTGATAAAAAGAAGTCTTTATTTGTATTTACATGGGCATAGCCTTATACAACGTTTCGTGTGATGATAATCCAATCATTACATTCAGTTTGGGGAGAACAACGTTGTATTGCATTTGTCTACAGGAACTGTGTAATAGTAGGGTTTGGGTCATGGATTTTAAGGAATCGATAGTTCATTGGAAGTTCAGGATACCCTTTCCGTTGGAATCCATACTTCTCATGGCGGCCCAACACTTTAATCCTGTCGGCTGGGATTACACGGGTTACTTCCTCATATACATATGAGTTCATTTCAACCCTCCGACCTTGAATATGTAAAATTGAATTTACGTGAGCTTCCACAAAAATGAACAGCTTCACGACTTTCAAGTCTTCCAACCACTTGATCCTTTTTAGGTTGGTCTGTAGATAAGCAAACCGGTGGGCGGCTATATAGTAGATTCCTGAAGACCCCGTCCATCTTCGTTCTATGTATAAAGGCGATGGATTATAAAGCTGCTCTAGGATGTTCATCATCCCAATTCTTTGTCTATAAAGCGGAGAATGCATTGCAGTCATAAACATGACCCGAAATACCAAAAACTTGTTCCACGCTTCATAATTCTGCAAGACAGCATTGAAGGTAAGAAAATGTTTGGACAGCAATAATTTCTTTACTTCATTTTTATTGAGATCTCATAAAACAATTCTGTTGTTGGTCGGCTCTGATACCAACTTGTAACGTGTTCCCTAGTATCATCCAGGACACGCCTTAGCAGTCCATCGGAAAGGATGTCTAGAAAACTCCGCCCGGCACTCCCATGGAATGTACGGGTTTTGCGATCTAGGTCTTCCCGCGTCTGCCACGTAGCGGAAGTATCCTGGCCGTTTCCCACTTAGGATCGACCAGAATTAGGGTTTTCCTGTTTGGTCATTAGCTAACAGCAACTAGCGTCAGACCCGAGCGAACTACTTTATGCAGAAACGCCAGGTCCGAAGCGGATTCACGCTGCACTTGGTTCAAGAAGAATGGGAAACGAGAGGGATGCAAAGCTCAACCTCTCTGCCATAAGGCATAGTCCCATTCCATTCCCCTAAAACAGCGTAAATCGGGTAAGACGTAACTCTAGGTCATCGTTCTCGTTATTCGTTTTGATGATGATGTTCATTCCGCTGTTCTTCGAGATTTTTGAGAAAAGTTCCCAGCTAACCGGGACCACCCAACCATAGGACGGACCCATGGTTCATCCTCCGCACTTTTCTCGGATTGTTTTAGTTATGTAATTATCTAACACATTAATTTGACATATAACAATCAGCTTCTTTAATTAACCCTATTAAGCATTGGTTCCTTCACGTAATCTTATCACGTGACATAGAAAAACAGTATCAAGCAAGTTCTTTTAACATTTCATCATTTTATCTTTGAAATACAAGGAGTTCCGCCCATAGGCTTGTCCATAATCTGCCCGAAGGCTATCCAGTAATCCCCAGGGATCACTATTCCAAGCTTCCGCCCGTCAACTAGTATGCGGGCCTCGAGATCCAATCCCGAGTCACGTTAGCCTCTTGTGCAGGACCCGGAAGGCGAGGGATTTACGGTCAGAGCCCCCCCTGGCACCCAAGCGTCCTCCTGCTTCAAGTAGAACTCAACGGAGAGACCTCTCGCGGCGGGTTCGGTCCACGTTCTCGGCGCGGTCAACAACCCCCTTGGTTAGGGTTAGGCAGGTAGTCGGGGGTAACTGAAACTGCCTCTTCCTTCAGGCCTTTAACCTGAAGTATAGGTACTCATTTAATTTGTAATTCATAATTCAAACAGATCCCTAAAATCTCTAGCAAGCACAAACATTTCCATTAAACAACCCAGTTGTTTGGCAAACTGCTAAGGAAGTGTTCTTTCCTTTTTGAGTGTATCAGCACTCATTCCCAAGGTGTCTTGTAAATTGGCAAGATCTTTTACATTCCGGTGTAGGGCATACCCAACTTGGTTAACCCTAAAGTTCCTTAGATATGCTAATTTCCGGTTTACAACTTTCCTTATTTAGAAGGATATCCAAAAATACGTCTTTTTGCAAGATAACTTGCGTAGGGATCTACCATCCTTGATGAGGGTTTTTACCCTTTCTCCTTGTGAATCAATCACAAGACTAAATGATTTCGTACTTGTTGCGCAAGTCCTGCGATGGGATAATCTGTTTAGATCCTTTAAGCTGACGTATGTCAGGCCTAGGGTTTCTTCTTTTAAGAACCTTAGGGACAAACCCTAGTTCCTTATCTTTACGAATTTATTGTCCCTACAGTAAGGAAAGTAGTCAAGTGTTTAGGGTATGAATGTTTCTATGTTTATCGTCTTGTCACGGTTTTGCTATCCTTGTGACAATTTACTTTCCAGTCAATACAGTTTAATTTAACTTCCGTTTTCCTTAAAGATGAACTCATGCCAAATAACAACAATTGCCTTCCTAAGATGTGCAATTAGCAAAGATAACTCCCTAGTAATTTGAGCATCGAAAGAAACCTTTCATGAATTTAACCATTTACAATGATTCGTTGCAAAAGGAATAAGACTAATGGTGCAAGATATAATTTCTACACCTTAGGTTTTAACTAAAATATACTACTATAGTAAATGGATAATCTTGCTCGTAATTTATAATGCTTGATGCAATTTGAAGAAAACTAAGTTCTATACATTGTCATTCATAAGCTAAACTCCTTCGTTACAAATAACTCGAACAAATATATCCTATCCTTAACAATTTTTCTTTGCATGATCGACTTAAAACCGAATTAAAGCCAAGAAGAAAAACCTGGTTTTGGGGTGAGATATCCACATGGATACCGGTAGATGACCCTCCCGCAGCTACACCTTGGACTTTCTTGGGCGGCATCGTAGTTCGAATGTGAGATAGCCTTTTTCACTTTCTTCTGGAATTCCACCGTCTCTTTGAAAAAAAAAGAGTGTGGTTTTGCAACCACAAGAACCCTTGGAGGACTTTGACTTGGGGTAGAAGGAATAGAAAGCACTTATTCTCCTTGCTTCCCTTTCTTTTATCTTTTTCCCACTCTTCCTCCTTCACTCCTTCTTTTCACTCCCTCTACTTTCCCTCCCTATCTTTTATCTCACGGCTACTTTTCCCTTACGGGATATCCTCCGAGGCCATGATGATGATTTGGATTTTGAAGTTCAGGGGGGAAAAAAAATAATAATGGGGATTCGGGGGATTAAGAAGAAAGCTTAGGGAGTTGGGGGAAAAAAAAGAGTAATGAGGGGGAGAAAAAAAAAACCTTCGTGGAGAAACCACGTGGGCAATATGTGGCAGCCGTATTCGTTGGCAACTGGCGATGTCTTCTTCAGCCCCAGCGGCTTCACGACCCTCTGTACGGCAGAGGTGGAGATGTCTTTCTTCCCCACGCCTGATTGCTTCCTCACAGCGATGATGCTCTCCACTCTCTCTCTCGACACGGCTACAGTGTATGCTCCTCCACGACTCCTTCAGCCTCACGACGGCAGCTGGCAGACGTTCTGCGCAATGTTTCCCTCTTCACGACTTTAGCCTCCTCCTTCCCTCTGACAGCCTCCTATTATTATCTTCCGCCCCCGTCCTATAGCGTTATGGCCCCTCATTAAGTAGTGGAGGGGAGGGGGATCTTCCCTCCCCTGCGTGTCATCACGCATGTTCCCCCCCTCATTCCAAGCCACCAAGGATCTTAATTGCTCCTTCTATTTCCCTCCCCCTCCAGCTCGTCAGTCGGGTGGAGGGATAGGGGGGAAATAATTTTTTTTTAATTTATCCAAAATCATATTCATTTGAGGCAGTTCACGCGGAATATTACACAATGCTTCCCACCAACAAAGCATTCAGATGATCCCTTTTCAAGTATTGTATGGGCATGACTGTCAAAGTCCTTTAAACTTCTCAAATCCTACCCTAAGAGTTGAAGCTTCAAGGCAGATGCTGGAAGATATGGACGACCAAATGAAGTCAATAAGATAGGACATCCAAGCCGCCAAGGATAGATAGAAGGCATACGCGGATTTGAAACGTCAAGATAGAACTTTCGAGGAAGGAGACATGGTCTTCATTCACGTATGCCCAAAGAAGAGTTCTAAGTCCAAGGTATTGTGGACCCTACAAGATTCTCAAGTGCCTAGGACCAATGCTTATAGACTGCAACTCCCTGAGAACCTAAAGGTTCATAATGTATTCCACATCAGCCTACTGAAGAAGTATGTACCTAATCCTAGCCATATACTTGATGACCAACAAGTTGTAATGCCTAGCCAAGAAGTCCTTGAGCTATGGCCTGACAGGATCTTAGATGTGAGGAAAAAACAATTGAGGTCCAGAACCTTGAGAGAATGTCTCGTCCAGTGGAAAGATTATCCCAAGGAGGATGCCACTTGGATGGATGAAAATACTCTCAACCAATAATACCCCCAGTTCTTCTCGAGATGAGGACATCTCGATTCCTCCAAGGGGGAGATAATGTAATATTTTCGCTCAAAAATATTACTAAACTTCACTCCCCGCACGCAATGTAAAAACCTATGCAAGGTTATCTCCCGCATCATAATTACCGGTAGCTTAATCCGTACCCCACACACACAAAAATAAGGCCTCCGCATTGTGGAAACAAGGTCAGGATTTAAGACCGTGGAAGCCATAGGGAAACACCCTTTTTGAAGGGGGAAAAATGGATAATGATGAAAATAAAGCAAATTTTTTTTTACTAATTCCCCCAGCCGATACATGGCTATATGAGAGGGAGTGTGGGGAGGGATGGGCTAGGTGAGTGGTGTGGGTTGCATGAGGGGGGAAGCCATGCACAACCCACGTGGTGGAGCTTCTCTTTCCCCCCCTTGGCCTATAAAAACACTCCCCTATGGGAATAAGGGGGATAGAGAAGAGGAGAAGGCTGCGTGAAGGGATTGGATAGATGAAGGGAGGCTGCCGTGCTGGTGGGATTGAAGAAGGGGACGAACGGCTGTCGCCACCACAAAATGCTACCGCCTGCCAGAGCCGCAACGTTGTGTGTAAATGCCACCAGGTTGCCAATGCAGCCGCTACCCCGCCACGTCCAGACTTGCCACCCACTGCTGCCATTGTAGCTCTGCAGTTGCTGCCATAATCGGCAAAGTTTTCCTCCCTCCTAATCATTGGGTCCTCCACGTTGATTCTGATCAGTCAAAATCTTCTTAGAATCTTCTCTAAGAAGCTTCTAAAGGATAAGGCTCTCTTGCAAGAGGATGAATAATCATCCTAATTTAGTGGTCTTTCTTGAGTAAAAAAGATTGATTGGAAACTAAAGACCAGTCGATAAACTGAAGTACCCAATGAACTTAAGGTTTGACCAAGTTTGGTTAATAGGGTACGCCCTAACCCGGGATATAGGGGATCTTGCCAAGTTGCAAGTCATCCCGGATCGAGTGCTGGACGCATTCGAAAGGAAGGATTCATTCCTTAGCAGTTTGCCAACAACAAAACGATTAATGGAAATGTTTGTACTTGCTACAGATTTTAGAGCACTGTTTGGATTTGTTTGATCAATTAATTAAAAGATAAATGGATATCTATACTTCAGGTTGAAGTCCTGAAGGAAGAGGCAGCTTCAATTACCCCCGACTGCCTGCCTGACCCTAACCAAGGGGGTTGTTGATCGCGCCGGAAAAGTGGACCGAACCCGCCCCGAGAGGTCTCTCCGTTGAGCGCTACTTGGAGCAGGAGGGCGCTTGGATGCCAGAGGGGGGCTCTGGCTATAAATCCTTTGCCTTCCGGGTCCTGCACAAGAGGCTAACGTGACTCGGGATTGGATCTCGAGGCCCACATACTAGTCTGCAGGCGGAAACTTGGAATAGTGATCCCTGTGGATTACTGGATAGCCTTCGGGGGGATTGTCTTGTGGAATTGGCAAATGATTGTGAGGTTACTTGTACCAGGAAAACTGCTAAGGTGGAATTCTTTCTGGGAGGAAAGAAGACTTTGGTCAAATTCAGAGTTATGAATTTAGGTATCCATCAGTGTCTACTCAGAATGGATTGGCTTAAGCCTAATGACACCCACATTCACTGTAGAAAGGGCCAAGTTTCCTTTCGAAACTCTAAAAGGGAATTAGTCACAACTCAAGGTGAGGCTGGAGTGCCAAGAATCCAATTGGTCAAAGCATCTCAGATCATAAAAGGAGTTAGGAAAGGATTACCTGTCTACTTGATTAAACTCAACAAGTTAGATCGAAAGCAAGAGTCTAGTGAAGGACCTTCATGGCTAAAGGAATACGTGGACGTATTCCCTGAAGAATTGACAGAACTCTTGCCTCAAAGAGAAGTGGATCATGAGATTAAGTTAGTACGAGGAGCTGTGCCAATTGCAACAAGACCTTTTAGAATGTCCATACCAATTGAGTTGAAGGAACAACTCAAGCAACTACTAGATCAGGGCTACATCCGGCCTAGCAGTTCATCGTGGGGAGCTCCAGTACTGTTCCAGAAAAAGAAAGATGGAAAACTTCGACTATGTATTGATTACCGAGGGTTGAATCAATCAATGATCAAGAACAAGTACCCTATTCCTAGAATAGATGAGCTTCTTGATCACCTTCAGGGTGCAAAGATCTTCTCCAATATTGATCTCAGGTCAAGTTACTATCAGATAAGGATCAAGGAAGAAGATATCCCCAAGACGACCTTCAATACAAGATATGGGCTTTTTGAGTTTCTAGTTATGTCATTCGGACTGACGAATGCACCTGCCACCTTCAACAGCCATATCTTGATGATTTCTTGCTTTTCTTCTTCGACGATACTTTAGTCTGTTCTAAACAAGAAGAAGATCATGAACTCCAACTTCGGATTGTCCTTGAGACAATGAGGTCACATAAGCTGTATGCTAAGATGAAGAAGTGTGCATTCTTCAAACGCCAGATTGAATATCTGGGATTCATAGTATCAGCAGATGGAATCTCAGTGGACCCATCCAAGGTCAAAGATGTGCTAGAATGGTCCATACCAACATCTGTCAAGAAATACGCAGCTTTCTTGGATTGACAGGATGGTATAGGGTCTTCATCAAAAACTATGCTTTGATTACAGCACCTCTGACGGACTTACTGAAGAAGCAAACTTCCATTACATGGTCAACTCCCGAACAAAATAGCTTTGATAGATTGAAGTAAAGTTTGGTATCAGCACCTATTCTAAAACTTCCAGACCTCAATAAGGAGTTCAAGGTAGTAACTGATACTAGCACACTTGCCTTGAGATGTGTGCTCATGCAGGAAGGTCATCCTGTAGCATACTCTTCAAGGAAATTGAAGAGTCATGAGAAGAATTATGCTACGCATGACCTGGAATTGCTAGTTGTCATCCATGCTCTAAATCTTTGGAGACACTACCTATTGGGTAGCAAGTTTACCCTATTAACTAATCATAAGAGTCTCAAACGGATCTTTATCCAGAACGAGCTCAACATGAGGCAACGTCGGTTGATAGAAGTATTGGAGGAGTATGACTTTGAAATCAAGTACCGACCAGGAAAAGAGAATGTAGTTGCCGATACACTTAGTCGCAAGGCATTCCTTAACTCCCTAATCTTGCAGAATCCATCAACAGCTAGATCTCTAGCTACTAAAGTATCTATGCCAAACAATCCAATACTTGAGTTAGTTAGAAAGGAAGCATGCCATGATCTAGCCTATCAAAAGATACTAAGGGAAATCTCTACCAGGGATCAAAACCAAAAGTTGCAGGCTAAGTATCATGAATTTTCTATTAATAGTGGACTTGTCTACTATAGAACAAGGCTGTGTATACCAGCAAGTCAGTCACTTAAGTAGAAGATTTTGTGGGAAGCTCATGATTCCCCTTTCTCAGGACATCATGGCTATGCCAAGACTATTAATGCAGTTAGGAAGAGCTATCATTGGGAGAAGCTCAAAGATGACGTTCTCAAATATGTCACCGAGTGTTTGTCTTGTCAACATATCAAAGCCGAACATGTCAAGATGCCAGGGACACTGCAACTGCTTGACATCCCCCAAATGAAATGGAAATTCATCAGTATGGATTTTGTTGTAGACCTACCCCAAGTCCAGGGATGATACAACTCCATCATGGTTATGGTTGACATGCTTACTAAGGTTGCATACCTTATTCCAGTAAAGACAAACTATAAAGCCTCAGACATTGCAAGATTTTTTATCAAGGAGATATTCATGATACATGGGTTACCCAGAAGAATCATTAGTGATCGTGATTCTTTCTTCACATCACACTTCTGGAGAGCTATCTTTGAAGCCATTGGGACTCAACTCTGCTTTAGCACCACTTACCATCCCCAAACGGATGGCCAAACAGAGCAAGTAAATCAAGTCATCGAGGATATGCTTAGGGCATACTACTGTCAAGAGCCGAAGAGGTGGATTTAATACTTGCCTTTGGTTGAATTTGCCTACAATGCTTCTTACCAACAAAGCATTCAAATGACCCCTTTCCAAGCATTGTATGGTCATGACTGTCGAAGTCCCCTAAACTTATCAGATCCAACCTTAAGGGTTGAAGCTTCAAGGAAGATGTTGAAAGAGATGGATGACCAAATAAAGTCAATAAGACAGGACATCCAAGCTGCCAAGGATAGACAGAAGGCATATACGGATTTGAAGCGTCAAGATAGAATCTTCAAAGAAGGAGACATGGTCTTCATTCGCGTATGCCCAAAAAAGAGTTCCCTATTCTTAGGAGATTGCAAGAAGCTAAGTCCAAGGTATTGTGGACCGTACAAGATCCTCAAATTCCTAGGACCTAATGCTTATAAACTGCAACTCCCTGAGAACCTAAAGGTTCATAATGTATTCCATATCAGCCTATTGAAAAAGTGTGTACCTAATCCTAACCATGTACTTGATGACCAACAAGTTGTAATGCCTAGTCAAGGAGTCCTTGAACTAAGGCCTAATAGGATCTTAGATGTTAGGGAGAGACAATTAAGATTCAGAACCTTGAGAGAATGCCTCGTCCAGTGGAAAGATTATCCCGAAGAGGATGCCACTTGGGTAGATGAAGGCACTCTCAACCATCAATATCCCCAGTTTATCTCGAGATGAGAACATCTTGATTCCTCTAAGGGGAAGAGAATGTAATATACCCAACGCTACCAATCATGCATGAACTACTTCTATTGGAGCATAGGGATAATTTTTCTTAAATATAAAATGATTTTTTTTAAATTTCCCCTCTCCTCCAGCCGACTGTCGAGCTGGAGGAAGAGGGGATTAGTAAGTAGGCAAGCTCCTTGCTAGAGCTTGCCAGGGCAATGATACATGCCCGACGACATGCAAGGGGGGGAGGATCTTATCCCCTCCCCTATATAATTAAGGGGCTGCAAGCTGAATAGGGACGGGGCCAGAGATTGGGATGAAGACAGAGTGCTGCCACCATGACGCTGTTCCGAAACTGTGAGTGAGAAGAGAGTGGTGAGGGTCTTTTAACACCTCCTTTCCCCCTCAAAAACCCTCGTAAGGGATTCCACACTTTTTTTTATTATTTCCCGTTTGTGCGAATTTTTACAAGGCCATTAAACCCCTCCTATGGCTTTAATGGGTCTTATCCGCAAAAGATTGTGAAACATCCTCCTTTTTGAAATCCCTACTTCAAGGAGGAAGCCTTCTAAAACTCCTTTTGACGGACGGTGCAAGTTATTGCAAAAGGGAGCCACGGTGGAATTTCAAAAAGGAGTTGTAAAGCTGCTTCCACGGTGGAAATGCCTCCTAAGAAAGTCCAAGGCGCAGCCGCGGGAGGGTCATCTCCCAGCATCCACGTGGACATCTCACCCCAACTAGCCCAGGTTTTTCTTCCTAATTTTTATTTGGTATTGTTGTAATTCAATCATGCAAGGTTAATTGTTAGAAATAGGATATATGTTTATCCTAAATGCTCACGACGAAGGAACTTAGTCATTAATACTTTCAATAAAACCTGCAAAAATAAAGGAAGCATAAATGCATTTCTAGCAAATAGCTTTATGCATTGAAATGAATTAAAAATTAGATTAATGCCCATTAAAATAGTATACTTTGTTTAAGCCTAGAAGTATAAACTGCATCTCACACTATTAACCCATATCCTCTTCGCAATGAATCATCATGGAGAGTGCAAGGCATGAAATGATTCTTACGATGCATAACTCTAGAAAATTATCGTTTGTCAACTGCATAAATTATCAAGTAAAAGGTTGCTTGTTTAGCATGAATTTTTATTCGCAAAGTTATATGAAGATTAGTTGGAATTAACCTAATCTATGTCTGACCTTAAATTGATAAGTTAGGATTGAAAGATCAATTTACGCGTAGACAACGAGTCATGTGTTTATGAAATGATAACGTAGCTATCTTCAAGAGTTAAACAAATTGGCATAAAACCTAAACACTTCAACCGCAGAGTACTCGATTAGAATGAATTAAATTCCAAGAAATTCACTAGGAATTAATACGTAACCAAATCGTTATGTATTGCATAAGTTGAAACTCCTATACCTTAAATACTTGCCCACATTCACTGAATGTAGGGACAGTGAAATGTAATTGGAAAGTGAACTAGGGTTTGTCCCCAAGAATCTTACGAGATGGAACTTGGAACTCTAGGACTGACGACGTCAGCCTAACGTAATCAGGAACAAATTGTTTCGTGACTCCATTCAATGAGTAGAATAAATCTCATAGTTCGATGCGACACTTGTGTAACAAGTGCGGAGTCATGTGATCTTGTGATTGAATCACACGGGAATGGCCAAATTCTCGCAATGAGGTTGGCAGGTCCTTACACAAGTTATCTTACAAGAGAATGAGTAATCATCCTAATTTAGTATCTTTCTTGAGTGAAGAAGATTGATTGGAAGCTAAAGATCAGCCGATAAACTGAAATAACCTATGAACTTAAGGTTTGGCCAAGTCAGGTTAATAGGGTATATCCTAACCTAGGATATAGGGGATCTTACCAAGTTGCAAGTCATCCCGGATCAAGTGCTAGATGCATTCGAAAGAAAGGATTCATTCCTTAGCAGTTTGCCAACAAAAATGATCAATGGAAATTTTTGTGCTTATTACAGATTTTAGAGCACTGTTTGGCTTTGTTTGATCAATGAATTAAACTATAAATGGATATCTATACTTCAGGTTGAAGGCCTGAAGGGAGGGGCAGCTTCAGTTACCCCCGAATGCCTGCCTGACCCTAACCAAGGGGGTTGTTAACCGCACCGGGCAAGTGGACCAAACCTTCCGCGAGAGGTCTCTCTGTTGAGCGCTACTTGGAGAGCAGGAGGACACTTGGGTTCTAGAGGGGAATCTGGCCGTAAATCCCTTGCCTTTCGGGCCTTGCACAAGAGGCTAATGTGACTCGGGATTGGATCTCAAGGCCCGCATGCTAGTCTACAGGTGGAAACTTGGATTAGTGATCCCTGTGGATTGCTGGATAGCCTTCGGACGGATTGTGGATAAGCCTACGGGCTGGACTCTTTGTATTTCAAAGATAAATATGATAATCTACTAATAAGGAACTTGTCTGATATTGTTTTTCTATGTCAAGTGATAAGATTACGCGAAAGAACCAGTGCCTAACAAGTTAACTAAGGAAGCTGATTGTTACAAGTCCAACTAATGTGTTAGGTAATTAAATAACTAAAACAACCCGAGGAAAGTGCGAAGGATGGGTCATAGGTCCGTCCTACGAATGGGTGGTCTTGATTGGCCGGGAACTTTTCTCAAATCAGGATGGACAGTAGGAAGATCGTCAAGGAACAGGAACAATAAAAGCGTTGACCTAGCGTTATGATTAAACCCGATTTATGCTGTTTTAGGGGAACGGAATGGGACTATGCCTTATGGCAGAGAGGTTGAGCTTTGCATCCCTCTCGTTTCCCATTTTCCTTGAACCAAGTGCAGCGTGAATCCGCTTCAGACCTAGTGTTTCTGCGTAAAGTAGTTTGCTTGGGTTCCAACACTAGTTGCCGTTAGGAAATGACCAATAAGGAAAACCCTAATTCAGGTCGATCCTAAGTGGGAACGGTCGGAATACTTCCGCTACGTGGCAGACGTGGAAAGCCCTAGATCGTAAACCCCGTAACATTCCATGGGAGTGTCGGGTGAAGATTTCTAGACATTATTTCCGATGGATTGCTAAGACGTGTCCTGAAGATACAAGTGAACACGTTACATTATGTATCTCCTTTAACATTGCAAATCTGATGTGTCTCAAACTTTCATGCCAAAGCTTACTTGTGCCCACTCTAGCGGTGGCTATAAGTGCACTTAGGTCATACAGGTTGTTCCTTCTTTCTCCTTTGCCAACAACTTTGCTAGCACTGTTGAGAATTTTTGCACGTGTCTTCTTGAACCTCACTTCATGACCAAGATCAGTGGCAGAAAAACTCATAATAGATTGCCCCTAATTTCAGGAACATACAACACATTTGAAATCTTTTTGACTTCACCATTTGTAGCAACAAAAGAAATAGTACTTGTGCCTGCAACAAGGCGTTTTGCATCATTTCCAACTGTCATAGTGATGGATTCTTGTAGAGGCTGCATAGAACTATATATACCTTTCTTGTTGGTCATGTGACGTGGTCATGTGACAGGAGGTCCCACTATCCAACACCCAGGAGTCAGTGTAGATTCTTCTTAGCCGAGGAGCACAATTCTTCAATGGTCTCCAACCATGAATAACTCCAACTCTACTGCATCCATATTGGCTGTCTCTTTCCCTTTACTTTTAAGGGTACCATTCTTTTCATCTGCCTTCTTCTTGATATGACAATCTACTTGCATGTCCTTTATTCTTGCAATAGAAGCACTCTCCTTGAAGCTTCTTTTTACCGCCTTCTTCTTTTTGTTACCATCATTTTTGGTGGAGGAACCAGTCAAAGCTTGAGGTCTCACCTAAGTACTAAAGGCATTTACTAGTCCATCAAACTTTTTTCGATGACAAATCTGAAGATACCTCCGAGCTAGTTCCTGGCACTAGTCTTTTGTATCCCAGTGCCAGCCATCTGGTCGCATAGATTCTTAATTCAAGTGATGAATGCTTTAGCCATCTCTCCTTCAGCAAACTTCTCTGTTGCTAGTTGATTCTCCAAGTTTTGAATCCTTGTTTGGTTTCACATTTTATACTGACTCCTCAGTACATTCCAAGCTTCCGATGCTTTGGTTTTATGTTGAATCAAAGTCACAACAGTGTCAGAATAGCTTGTAACTAAAGCACACAATGCATCTACATTCCTTCATTTCCAAGCTTGTAGAAGATCTATGTTCAGAGGAATCATCATACTAGAATTTGATGGATCGGGGTAGGCTGTGATTTTGTGTCAATCCCCAAGCACAGTCTCCAAAAGCTCATAAGAATCAAGGATAGTTGTAATTTGAACTTCCACAAGGCGTAGTTTGTACCATCTAACTTGCCTTTGCTGAAGGTTGGTGGACGAGTCCTCAGTGTTTGAATAGCTGGTATAGCACCACCACCTCTCCTGCACCACTTCCTGATGTGCCAAAACCGCTTTCAAAAGATGGAATCGTTCCTCTTTGCTTTTAAATCCTTTGCCTATTGCGCACTCTTCAATCCCTAGATCCCCTTGGGCTCTAATACCATGTAAAAATTACATGGCGCAGGAAACAAAATCTAAGAAAGAGATAGAGAGTATACAATAGGTAAGAGGAAAATAACCAAAATTCTTTAGCTTCAAACAACTAATACAAAGATGACTCTATCCACCCATGTGCTTCCACTATGAAGCTTAGATGGTGATCTAGACAAAAGATAGGTGAAGAGATGAAGGCTAGCCAGAACAACTCTGATTGGGTGAAAGATAGAGCATATCTAACATTAGCCTATGGTCCCATATCAATCTCCTGGCACAAATCCGGATACATTCGCAGGTCAATAGAAAGGTCAATACAAAAGGATGAGTCCACCTCGCTCTCAAAGAATTTCTGGCCTCTTATCTTTTTGGCATTGTTACCCAATTTTGGTTCCTCTACACACTCCAAGTCATCTTTGACCTCCACCTCTTGCAATATCGACCCCTCCATCTGCATACTCTTCTCATCTATGTTGGGAATATTCTTACACTTCGGGGAGTTGAAGGCACAACATACTACCATCCAGGTTATCAAGGGTTTGGATAGAAAATTACCTATTCAAAATCACATATAAGATAGATTCAAGATTTGTGACATATTTGTGTCGTGAAATTTTTTTTTAAAATAGTTCATACACATGTTCACAATGGGTCCGCAAGACAAACGTGTTATGCAAATCCGTCTATCTTTTCTCCAAATCTATTTTGAGAAATCCAAATGGACCTCCCTGAATGGTTGCCGCAGATCCTTCCAATACTTCTTTGAAGCACTATACATTGAATATGATCATGGAGAAGCTATGGTAATCCACTGAGATAACACTTTGCAAGTTTCCAAAATACTCCATCTCATCTATAACGGTGTTTGGATCCATGGCTCGTCATCAGCTCTCTTGCTCAAACTTTGCCATGACACCACAATCCATTGTGGAGCGCATTTTGTCGATGTGCTTGACGCAAAAATGTCACTCGCATGACCATGCCACATTGTATATTTTGTGTTGTACATTGAAACGGTTAGATTAGTTTTCACATATAAAATCTAGATATGATAGCTTATAAAATATGTGGTCACCTTTGGATTACATCCCCTCGAGAAAGCGATGCAGAAAATTTTGCATAGCTCTCAATCCGAGGAAGTGTGTTTTTTGCGTACCTTATGGGCTTCTGCTGGACCATGTAGTTAGCTTGGTAGGGATTGTGACAAATCCTGAAAAGATCAAAGCTATAGTTTCCATGAGTCCACCATGCACCCCCAAATAAGTCCATAGCTTTCTATCATCAATTGGATATTATCGATGGTTCATAAACGCTTTGGCAGAAAGAACGTTGCCATTGAAAAATCTATTATCCTTCAATTGTTTGTTTATGTGGAGTGACCCTTGTAAGGTGGATGTTGAGGATGTAAAGCAAAAACTCACAAGAGTACCTACTCTGAAAGCACTGAAGAGGGGTGAAATTTTTAATATCTTTTTAGCAGCTACTATGCATAGCATTAGTTGCTGTTTAGCACAGATGTGGAAAGAGAAGTGGTATCACCCGATTGCTTTTGCCAGTCGAAAGCTGGGTGTATCCAAAGTTAATTATAATTATATGGAAAAGTTGTGCCTTGAATGGTATTTAGGCTAAAAGGTTAAGGCACTACATACTTTATGAGAAGGTTATCCTTTATATGAAGGCCGGAGGGCTACGACTGCTGATGAATAAGCTACAACCGCCCGACCATTTGACAAAGTGGTTAATCACTTTGCATGAGTTTGACTATGAGGTTAAGAGCAAGCCACCCAGGTTGCAGGATATTGTATAGTGCCTTGTGGACTTTGGGGAGCCAAAGGAAGTTTTGGTTGAAGGTAGTGACTGGGACTCATTATTCAGGATTGACACAGCATCTATTCCCTCCTGGTATACGGCGATAACGCATTATTTGTCAATGGGAGGGACTGGAGCTGGTCTATCAAAGTAAGAAAAGTGAAAGATCAAGCATCAGGCTTTAAAATTCACAATAATCATAGGCATGTTGTATCGGCAAGGGGTAGATGATATCTATCGCTAATGCATAATGCCTGACGAGGCCCCTTTCATCTTAGAAGAGTGCCATGACTCTGTTTGTGGAGATCATTTTGTTGGGTGGCTAACTGCGCAAAAAGCCTTGAGGGCAGGATATTGGTGGCTGACCATTTTCCAGGATGCATTCGAGTACGTTAAAGATGCGATATTTGTCAATGACATGATAACTGAGAGAATAGCAAGCGACCACTCACTCCTATTATGGCGATCCTTCCATTCGAGAAGTGGAGGATTGACTTTGTGGGCTCGATTACTCTGTCGTCCATTACACAAAAAAGATATATTATCGTAGTAACTGATTATTTTACTAAGTAATCCGAAGCCCATGCAACACGAAAAGACGATGCAAAGGAAACCGCCAGTTTTCTATTGGAGCAAATAGTATGTCGATTTGGTCCACCAAAAGAAATAGTATTGGACCATGGCACCCATTTTTTGAACAAGGTGATTAAAAGTCTGACTAAAGCATGGAAAATCAAGCATAATAAGACAACCCCCTATAATCTGCAAGCAAATGGACAAGTCAAAAGTACCAATAAGTAGCTTGTGGGTATCCTATCCAAGATAGTCTCTGAAAAGAAACGGGACTAGGATAAAAAATTATATGTGGTAGTATGGGTGTATAACATGACGTTAAAGCAAGCCACTGGCCACACTCCATTCAAATTAGTTTATGGGGAGGAGTGCGTCTTGCCCTTAGAAATTGAATTGTTGACCATAAGATTCACAATCAATCATTCTTTGGGTGATGGGGATGCCCTCTTAGAGTGCTTTACGACTCTGGCGCACCTCGATGAGATTAAATTACAGAGTTTCTTGCATCACGAAGTGGCTAAGCATCGTATGAAGCGGTTGCATGATCTAAAAGTGAATAAATATACCTTTAAGAAAGGACAGTTAGTTCTATACTATGATGCGCGTAGGTAGCTATTTCTAGGAAAGCTTGAGCCTAGATGGGATAGCCCTTACAAGATAGTTAGTGTTGAGAGTGGAAAAAGACTGAAATTTTGATTGATTTTTGTTGTTTTTGAGGTTTGAATGATTGCGTTTTGATGGATTTAGAGTGATTTATGGTTGATAATGGAAGTGTTTGAGAGTTTTTTGGATGAAATTGATTATGTTTTGGAAGTTCATGATGATTCTTAGTAGAAATATGAAGCTATGTGATGTTCTGATAGGTTCTTGAGGTTTTGATTGGTTCTGATATCTTCTGTATAGCTTCTGTTTTGTTCTGATTTTCTTCTGTATGAAGCATGGATTGATGATTGATGAAGGTTGAAATATTTTGAAGGTTTATTGAATAGTTTTTGATAGTTTGGAATGGTTTTAGTATGAGTTATGAGGATTTTATGTTCTCTGATGATCTTTTGTAACCCTCTGTAAACCTTCTATAGAGCCTCTGCCTCTGCTCTGTTCGTGTTCTGTTCTATTCTGTAGATCTTCTGTATGTGTTCTATGGAATGTATGTGTGACTTTGGAAAATTTTTCTGACTTTGAAAATGATGAATTTAAGTTCAAAAGAGCTAAAATAAATGGAAGAAGTAGCTGCTGAAGACTGAAGAGAAGACTGGAGTGATAGTGACAGTAGTGAGCTATGAAGAGACACTGTAGTGGCTCTGGTGCTTCTTCGCATCAAACATACCTTTTGGGAGGTGCATCCACGACCTAAGAAGGATTATTGAGAGTCATTATAGATTATTGTAGTGAGGAGATGATGTATTAGCCAATTCTATCAAAACAATGTACTATATATGAGAGATTGAGAGAGAAAACTATGAAGATATTGAAGATGAATACTATGTGATTTATTTCCATTAAAAAATGGTGTATTCTTTTATGTTCCTTGTTCTATTGATGGATTCTATGAAGATGTTGAAGATTATGGTTGATTCTATTAAATCCGTGGGAGATATCTACTATGATGCTACGTGAAGATTTGCTATTTTCTTTGTTTTGGTCATCAAAAGAATGAAATAAAAGCTTGTTGATGTTACAAGATAGATTTTCTTGTAGTAGAATCCCCTTTTCTTGGTGTTCCTCTTGGGGCTCCATGTTTTTTGTGCGCAGCCGGGGAAACGTGCCATCAACAAGCATCAAAAGAGGCTGAAAATGAAGGAAGTGGCATTGCCAAGAAGAGGAGAATTCAATGGATGTTTGAAAATTTCATTCTTCCATTGAAGAGCTGGAGATTCTTATTACCAAAGCCACTTTCCACAAAAAGTTCATCCCAGAATGGTGGAAACATATTAGCATTATGATGCATGCTCTATGTGGTGGACTATTTCCTCTTCCTGTTGAGGGAGCAGAAACTTGCATCTTGGTGGAAAATTGTTTGGGAACAAATTGAAGAGTAGAAGCAGAGAGAATGACTATCCATGGAAGATTTGGTATTCATTGAGAAGTTTCCAGACATCATCGTGGGAGATTGTGAAGAAGCTTCAGGAGTCGTGGTCAGTGGAGGTTCACGAAAACAAAGAAAAGAGTTGGAATTTGTTCGTGGATACTCAACAGCAAGATACGTGGGATGCTTGGTGCACTGACAATCTTCTGTTTGTCCAATTAGCAACCCATTGGAAGTTGGTAGATAGAATGTTTTTCAAAACATACACTATTGAAACCATAAGAAGGTAGCATTATTATAACGTGTGCACAATAATGATCCTAAAAGAATGAGTTTTGATACTTTCAGAACTGAATATCTCCCCCTCTGTAGTGGTTTGAAAGCCAAATTTAGAGATGTTGAAAAGAAGGAAGTAGAGGAGATGTTGGCTAGAGAATCCCCCAGAGACTAAAGCCCCTCTCTGATTCTATTCGGTTGAGTACTGAACAACTAGTTGGAGCCAAGCCCCTGATGAATGACGCAATCAAGAGGCAAGCGTTAGAATGAGTCGAGAGGTACGTGAGAAGAGAGAAGGAAAGAATCAAAATTGAGAATGAGCTCGTAGCAGAAGCCTCCTTTGACGCCCTAAAAGCACTCTTTACAGAAGTCCCCATGGCGACTCAAGGTCCCCTTCCTAGTCAGATTCGTCCTGGAAATATTGATGACATGCCAGAAAATATAGTCCCATTGCCAATTTTTAAAGGAGAGGACAATGAAGACCCTGATCTTCATGTAGTAGAATTTATGGTAGCATGTGTGGCTAACAATGCTAGAACCCCTGAGCATTGGTTAGTAATATTCCCCGCCACTTTCAAAGGCGTGGTGTTTCAGTGGTATAAGAGACAAGCAGCAGGAACTTTTGGCACTTGGGACGACCTAAAGTTGGCCTTCCTCACTAAATTCAAGCGTGAAGATTTTGAAGAGCGGATGCAAGAGGAGTTTATGAACCTAAGTCAGTCCTCTAGAGAAAGAGTAGAAGCTTATGTCTCGCAAATGGAATCCATCCTGAAGAGATGGACTAACCATCATTTGGACGAAGGCATTCAGAAAGGAGTGTTTCTTAGAGGCCTACAACCAGAAGTTCACAAGTTTGTGGAATTGAGAAGACCAGTCAATCTGCAAACTGCAGTGGAAGGTGCAAGACTATATGATGAAGTTGAAGCAAGGTTTCCAATGACTCCAGGAAGAGGAGTCTTATCTCCTCCCATGCCAGGAATGGTATACCCACCAAATGCAATCCCAATGACAGTTCCCTATCCCTATCCCCAGATGAAAACAATGCCACAATACAGTAAACCTAATCCAATGTGGTCGCCACAGATGACAGTGCCTCAAATGATGGTTCAACCACAATAACAATGGCCTCAAAAAATTCCTCCAATGGCGACTCAACAACAGTGGAATCCTACCAACTGGAATAAAAAATCCCAAGTCTCAATAGGAGCTCTGAATCAAAACCAGAACAGAGGACCCTCTGGATCAACCCAACCAATGTATGCAGTAATTACAAAAGCTTCCCAAAACCCTACTACAAGTACTTCAGGAGGTGAAAATCTGAAGGACTACTTATCCAACTCAGTTGCAAATATCAAGAAAGAGATTATGGATGTGATTACAGAGTAGTTACAGACACTGAAGGTGAATATCGCTAATATATCCACCCTACGGGAGTTGCGAGAGATGTGATATGCTCTAATACATGGTGCGAAAAGTGTCATCAAGTGGGATATTTAGCCACTGAATGTACCCGAAAACCAACCATTCTTGGAGCCTTTTGTTCCTACTGTTTGTGAAAGAACCATACAGAGGATATTTTCTCTCTCAAAGAGATGCACGAACGAAGACAAAAGGATGAAAATGCAAGATTCAACTTGCTAGAATCCAAAATGACAACACAAGATATTGGACCAAAGCCTAGGGAATTTGGTCCTAATTTCTATCCAAGTAGGTTTCTCTCTCAAAGTTATAGAGGATGACAGTCTGGCGGTGGTCAAAGATCAGAGGTGGAATGTTATAGGTGTGGAGAAAAGGGTCATATCTCCCCGAATCATCCAAATCCTAGACGATCTATGGATTACAAGCCCTTATGCAACCGATGCAAAGGTGAAGGCCACATTGCAAAAGGACCGTCCAAGTCCAGTCCTTGTAAAGGCAAATGGCACTGATAGCCAACAGAAGGTACAAGAGTCTGCCTCAAATTTGGTAGTAGAGTTGGAAGTTGCCTCTGTCGCACGCACCAAGAAGAAGGAACCAGTTGTTCAAAATGAAAATAATTCCCCTGCCAAGACTGTGAAGTTCAACCTGTCAGTAGAGGGATAGAGCAATATAGGATAGAATAGTGCAGTATATAGCACCACTGTACCACATGGAGTCACAGAGATAGTCCCAGAAATAGCACCAGAGGTCCAAGAGATAGATGATACAGAAGCACCTCCATAAACAGAAGAAGTGTTGATGTTGCAATTGCTAGAAGAAAAAGGAAAGATGAAAATGGGTGTAGCCCCATCAAAGAATATGACTTGGTAAAAGACCTAGACACTTTTAAACCAAAATTAACATTATGACAGTTGCTGATGTTGTCTCCTAGCTATCGAAAGAAATTCAAAAGCATCTTGACAAGAAGAGCAGACTAAGGATTGCTTCCCCAACAACAATAAATTCTAACAAAGCCACAAAACCTGAAAAGGAAGTAGATGTGGCTAACGCCTTCCTAGATCCTGGAACCCCAGAGATTAGTGTATGGATTGAAGGATGCTTTATCTCAGATGCATTGATTGATGGAGGTTCATTGAGAGCAGAATTTAGATGCCAGGAAGTGCTTAAAAATAGCTAAAAATTATGAATATCAAGGGAAAAATATGCAATGTCAAAGGCGGCGGCTCGATCTAGGACGATTTTAAGCACCAAAGTGCTTTAGAGGCGCCCGAGCGACACTTGTAGATTTTTCATAATTTTTCAGACAGTCCTGTGGGTTGACACGAGCTACTGGCCAATGCGGGATGCTAAGCCGGACGCCCAGGATTTTTCAGGGCTCAATTCCGACAGCAGATAAGACATTCGATGACATATCCCTTGAAGAGTTGAAGGTGTTTATTGATGACTTAGGAGCCGCCACCGTGAGAGAAAGGCAGTTGATCATTTTAAGAAAATGTTTTGAGTGCTGTAGATAGTTTTGTATCGCCCTAAACCCACGGAAGTGTGTTTTTGGAGTACCTTATGGGCTATTGCTGGGTCATGTGGTCAGTTTGGTTGGAATTGCGACAGACCCCGAGAAGGTCAAAGTTATAGTTGCCATGGGTCCACCACGCACACCGAAGGAAGTTCATATCTTTCTGTCTTCGGTTGGTTATTACCGTAGATTCATAAACGCCTTGGCAGAAAGAACATTGCCGCTCACAAATTTATTGTCCTTTAGCTGTTCGTTTGTATGGGGTGACCCTTGTAAGGTAACATTCGAGGATGTGAAACAGGAGCTAGCAAGAGCTCTCGTTTTAAAAGCACCTAAAAGAGGTGAGGTGTTCTATATATTCTCAGCAGCCACCATGTATAGTATCAGCTCTGCTGTTTAGCCCAAATTTGGGAAGAGAAGTGGTACCACCCAATTGCTTTTGCTAGCCGGAAGCTGGGGGTATCCGAGATCAATTATACCTACATGGAGAAGTTATGTCTAGCGATGGTCTTTGGGACCAAGAAATTTAGGCATTATATTCTCTATGAGAAAGTCACGCTTTATACGAAGGCGGAGGGGCTTCGATTATTAATGAATAAGCTATAGCCGCCTGATCGTCTAGCAAAGTGGTTGATCACTTTGCAGGAATTTGATTATGAAATCCGTAGTAAGCCACCAAGGTTGCAAGGCATCGTGGAATGTCTTGTGGACTTTGGGGAGCCGAAAGAATCGGTGGCTAAAGGTAGTGACATGGAGTTGTTATTTAAAATAGATACGGCATCTATTCCCTCCTGGTATGCTGCAATAACGCATTATTTATCGACGGGAGAGGCGGGATCCGAATTATCTAAAGCTGAGAGAAGGAAAATTAAGCAGCAAGTGTTAAAGTTTGCCTTGATCGCAGGTATATTATATCGGCAAGGGGTTGATGACATCTATCGCCGATGTGTGATGCCTGACGAGGTGCCATTCATTTTGGAAGAGTGCCATGATTCTGCTTGCGGAGGCCATTTTGCAGGACGGCTTACAGCACAAAAGGCTTTAAGAGCAGGTTATTGGTGGCCTGCCATCTTCCAGGATGCGTTTGCGTATGTTAAGAGATGCGATATATGTCAACGACATGATAGTCGAGAGAATAGGAAACGACCACTCACCCCTATTATGGCGATAATTCCATTTGAGAAGTGGGGAATAGACATTGTAGCAAACTGACTACTTCACAAAGTGGTCAGAAGCGTGTGCAACAAGGAAAGATGATGCTAAAGAAACTGCTAGTTTTCTTTTAGAGCAGATAATATGCCGGTTTGGTCTGCCGAAAGAATTAGTATCAGACCGCGGAACCCATTTCCTGAATAAGGTGATTAAAGGTTTGACAGAGATATGGCAAATCAAGCATAACAAGACAACCCCATATAACCCGCAAGCCAATGGGCAAGTTGAAAGCACCAACAAGCAACTTGTGGGTATCCTGTCCAAAATTGTATCGGAAAAGAAATGGGATTGGGATAAAAAGTTATACGTGGCAGTGTGGGCCTATAATATGACCTTCAAACGAGCCACTGGCCATACCCCGTTCAAGTTAGTATATGGGGAGGAGTGTGTCTTGCCTTTAGAGATTGAGCTGCCGACTATTCGGTTTGCCATCAATCATTCTTTGAGTGATGAAGACGCACTTTTTGAGCGCTTGACGACACTGGCACATTTAGATGAGCTTAAGCTGCAGAGCTTATTGCACCAAGAAGTGGCGAAGCGCCGAATGAAGCAGCTACACAACCTTAAAGCCAAGAAATACACCTTCAAGAAAGGACAGCTTGTTCTGTATTATGATGCATGACGTGAATAATTTCCAGGCAAGCTAGAGCCCAAATGGGATGGGCCCTATAGGATCGTTAGAATAGGAAAGAATAAATCCACAGTTTTGTTAGCCGACGTTGAGGGGATATAATTTAAAAATATGGTTAATCTTAATAAGATTAAACCTTATTATTTCTGATTGCACTAATACTATGACTGCCTTGCAGGTCTAGGCGAGATCGATCAATCATCTGCAAGGAAATCATGGTAGAGGTTGATGGGTCGTCTGATCCCTTATTTAGAACACCCATATTTAGAATAGAGGTATCATCAGGGAAAGCTCATTTGGTGGAGCAAAGGATACAAGGTGACTGAGCAAGAAGGCGGGACATTTATTTGGGAGATCAAGGTCTTCTGCCATCACTACCTACAAATTTTGACGAGCATCCCTGTTGAATTCAATGATGATGGAGGGATGGAGCCTATAGTCCACCCATTGAATATGCTGAATTTCGATTACCATAATTACGAGTAGAGTTCCGGATGGCGGGATATGTAAACCCTTTATGGACGTACACCTTGTACTTTGATGGGGCGTCCAGGGGTGCATGCAAAAAAGGAAGTGTAGGAGTTATCATCCGAGACCCCCGACGACGGATTGTCATGAAGTTAGCTGCTTATCTCCGAGTGAATTTTACCAATAATATGGCAGAATACAAAGCCCTGATTATGGGTTTGAATATTGCAAAGAAGGGTGGTATCCGCCAGTTATTGGTGAAAGGGGACTCTCAGTTGGTTTTAAATCAACTCAATGGGACGTACATGGTACGAAACCCCATCCTTTGTATGTACCATCTTACTGCCATAGCCCTGCTAGACGAATTTGATAGAGTGTCTTTTCAGTTGATTCCACGAAATTGGAATCAGTTTGCCGATTCATTGGCTAATTTTGCGTATGAAGAAGACCTCTTCTTTAATTGTGGCCCTTGTCCCGATATATCTATTGATGGTGAGACAGGACCTAGTCGTTTGTGGGGTATGCTTTCTGAACATGCCCTCTTTGGCAGACAATGGTTGATCTGGGTGATGCAGAGGGTAAGCGAGACTCATCTGCCTTTATTATCTTGGACCCACAGATTGATTAGACGACATGTAATGCGAACACCTCTTGCGATATACGCAGGAGGGATGGGTCATAATTTAATGCACCTAGTTTAGGGCTACGAGCCTCTGTTCCCCTGGGAATGGTATGCTTTGATGTCTATCATAGTTGTTTCCAGGAGGATGTTATGCGTAGTATTGTTGGATTTCATTAGGCCAAGAGGGCCAATTCAGTTTGGTAGCAAAGTCATGTTTGATTTCATTAGGCCAAGAGGGCCATTTCCCTGTCTAGTGCGGGTGCGTTTAATGGGGTTTTTGTTTGAAGTGTTGTGCTGGACAGGTTTCGTGATTCGTGGAATTTGGTGGAGCCTGGCGGAGCCTTTGCTGCGATGGAAGCTTCTTGTGGCCAATCTAGGTGATACCTCTCCTTTACGAGTACCTTTCTTTCCTGTTATATGTGTATATGTACTTGTTGAGGGGATATACTTTTGTTGGGGACCAGCAACCAAGGCATGAAGTCCCAGGTTTAGGCTAAGTATGTTTGAGAGAGGTCGGAGTAGTCATTGCCTCCTGTAAAGACATTGTCAGGCATCGAAAGACCTGTTTTAGAAGGAAGTCCTAGTGGCCCTGTTCTGCTAGCCTGCTAGGCAGCCGTTCTAGGAGTTCTTGTTAGTAGTGAGGCAGTTAGAGAAGCCTGCCAAAAGATAATAATGATGATGCCAAGAAACCCTGAACATCCTAAAAGATGAATATAAATACAAAGGTGTGTAAAAAGGGGTTCTAACCCCTATCAAAGAAAAGAAAAGAAATGAAAATGTATAAGCAGTTGATCATTGCCTTGCAAAGGCCTGGTAGGTTCCTGGGGACGAGTCAGACCCGGGGCCGATACCTTGTCTTCCTAGGGGTGGCGTCTTACTGGAAAAATAATACCAAAACAAGGAAGGGTGGAGCGAAAATAAAAGTGAGCGTTAGAAAAGGATTAAGTGTTGCCTTGCGAGGGCTTGTAGGTTCTTGGGTGCCGAGACAGGTCCTGAGACCGATGCCCTGTTCTCCTTGGGTCACTACGCTCAGCTTCCTCCTTTTTACATGCCCAAGTATGGAAAAATAAAAACCCTAAAAGAAGAAATGTACTGGAAGCAAATACTCCTTGATCAGGCTATAGGAGTCCTCGCCTAGTAGGAGCTCCTAGTTGTGTGTCCTTAGTTGGTAAATAGTTCAGACTACCACTTAGGGCAACCTCTTTGATAGGTTTTTTTAGTTTGGCTGTGTTGGAGCAGTTGGTCAGTGACTAGCTTCGAATCTTCTATCAGACTATGCTAGGCCTACTCCTTATGGATGTCATGCCTTGGTTTTGTCAGGGGGTAGGGTGAGCGTTGTGTTGTGTTTAGTATATATTTATTTTGTATCGGCTTGATGCTTCTTTGGTTGTTTATATGCAGATATGTTCATGGATTCGACGGGCTGAGTCGCCCTATCCCGTGGTCGCCAATGAGAGCGGAATTTAGGTGCCGGGAAGTGCTTAAAAATAGCTAAAAATTATGAATATCAAGGGAAAAATATGCAACGTCAAAGGCGGCGGCTCGATCTAGGACGATTTTAAGCACCAAAGTGCTTTAGAGGCACCCGAGCGACACTTGTAGATTTTTCATAATTTTTCAGACAGTCGTGCGGGTTGACACGAGCTATTGGCCAATGCGGGATGCTAAGCCAGACGCCCAGGATTTTTCAAAGCTCAATTCCGAGTCCGGACGGGAAAATGGCCAAGAATTGGTCAAGATTTGAAAGGGTGGCCACAACATGGACCAAAGGGGGGGTGCCCTTTGGGGGAATTTTAACCCCCCAACCAAAAAGGCATGCAATTTAGAAGGAGAGAAATCGTGGAGAGAGAGAGAGAAGAAGCCACGCCTACATCACGCCGAATTTTGCGCCATGGGATGGAGAGGAGCAACTTGCCTGCTGCAAACAACCACCATAACTGATCATTGCCCTTGCTTCCCTCCTAGATGCCAATCATATCTCCGCCCTTCGCTCCTCAATTGATGGCCTGAATGCTGAGATGGAAATCTAGTCTTTCTCTCTCCTCCCTCTCTCTCTTCTAAGGGAGAATTCATGTGGGAAGAAGAATGAAGAAGAAAGAATGATGGAGGCTTGTCCGGCATGGATCGGATTGCTCCACGGGCTGGAAATGGTGATTTGTGATCATCATGAGCATGAAGTGCTGCTGATTTTCAGATTTGCAGCCATGGACATGAAACCCGAAATACGCAAATAAGCGGTAATTCAATTTTTTCAAAGGAAATTTGAGATTTCATGGCTTTTGATTGATAAAATGTTGTTCATGTGGGCTAAAAATTGTTTATGTTGCTGTTTTCCATGAGTACTTGTTGATCATAATCAGAAAATCAGAAAAATATGCATCTTGTGGCTCAAAATAATACACTAAAACACGTAAAATATGGAAAATCAAGGGAAAATGATGTTTTTGGGGCATAAAAATGGGAAAATGAATAGGAACACCAACTAAATTTTTATTTTGTTGCAATAAGGAACTAAGGGCCATAGACCATAACCTATTTTGAATTTTCAATAATTAAATAATGCAGAAAATAAGGTAAAATACAAGGAAAATAGAGAAAAATCACTAAAAATAGGGAAAAAATACATTTTGGGTACAGAAAATTAATGAAAATTATGAGCAATGTTTGTAAATGTTTGTGGAGACTGAAGCATGAGGGTTTGCCTCAGTTCAACCCCACCTTCTTGTTCTAGTGTGTGTTTCCCGCTTTTTACACATAAAATGATGGCAAAACGCCCTATAAATCCATACCACAATGCAACATTTGATCGATGGGAGGGTAGAGTGGTTAAAATGTGTCTAAATGTGGAGTCAAATGATAAAAAGATTGTTGTTTTTTGTTTGCATGCCATATAGGTCGGTGAATAATTATAAAATAAGAGCCTAGTAGCACGAGGGTTTCCTAGGTGCTAGGTTCGTGCAATGCCGCATAAGAACGGTAGTTGAAAATCATTGAAAGGATGTTTTTCATATGTGCACAATATTGATTTTATAATTGTTTGAGCACTTAGCATCCACACTATGCATAAATCATGGAAATATTTAAAGGTATCAGAAATCCTGGATGCACAGCAATTGCTTTCATTAGGACTTTGACCCACGTTGAGTGAGAGACAGGACACTCTAAGCCATAGGCTAGTCGTGGGGTCCAGGGGAAAGAGAAGTAAGGACAATGGTACATTCGTGTATATGATTAAATGGTACCTTGAGTGGATTTTGTGCGAAATGTTTATATGTTGAGCGACGCATCGAGGGGCCAATCCCCAAGGTGTAGGAGAGTCGCAGAGGGGTGGCGGCACTCAGCCATTGGAGGACCCCCTATATCTGTGCTTCGTGCCATTAGGCAATGTGTAAGGGACTCCCTCTGAGGAGTAGTAGATGAGAGAAGAGTGGACTACAAACGACGTAATACAAACGCAAGATGTCTAGGAAGGCAATGTATGTGTCATCAACGCTCCTGGCCGCGAGGCCGTAGGGTTGTTGAGCGCGTGAGATAGAGGTCCTCGGGCTAGTGCACGAGCCAGTGCCGGCCCGTTCTAGGTTCCATCATTCATCAATAAACATAATGACAGATGTGATAATGAAGGATTTAGGGTTGCAAGGAATTCAACCTACACAGTGGCTTATCAGATTGGCAGACCAAAGCAGAATTAAAACATTGGGCATCCTCCCATACATAAAAACATTGTAGGAAAAGATTATTGGATGACATATCTGCTAGTTAAACCAAATTCTTATGGGACATCATACCCTCTGCTATTAGGAAGAGGTTGACTTTTTGAAGTGAGAGCCAAGACGGACTGGTTCAAAGGAATCATAACCCTAGGCAAAGGACCCAACAAAGTGGTGTTAAAATTGTATGGATTGCAAAAAGACAATGGATCCACATCCATCGAAGTCATAACTGACTCCTCCAATGAGATAACAGATGGTATATCATGAGATGAAGAGGCTGTTAAGCAGATCTTTCCCAAGAAAAGAGGCACAGTCCCTAATAGTGGGTACCATAAGTCAACTACCAAGGGAAGTAAAGTCCTTATCCATGGGAGAATACCTCCTACCTCAACTAGAATTAACTTTTGAAATAACCTCTGATGGTGAAATAGAAGCATGGATGTAATGTTCTCCCTATTACATGGCAGTCGCAGAGACAGTAGCAGAGGCAGAGCCAAAGACAGAAGCAGAAGCAAAAATAGACACAGAGGCAAAAGATCTATTCTTCTCCTATAGAGCCTCTACAAAAGCAGAGACAGAGCCTCCAGAGGAAGAGGATGAAAATGATGAGGAAGAAAATGAAGCAGGTTATGAAAGTGTAGTTGAAGAAGATCCTCTAATAGTGGATGATCTTATCGATGTCCCTATAGAGACCTCAGAGGCCGAAGATCTTAGGGTGTTGGATGGAATGACTATGGTTCCATTTGGGTTGACTAATGGACCACAAAGTATGCAAAATCTGCATAAGCAATGGATCAAAGGCATAAAAATTAAGTTTACTAGTGACTCCTATCGCCCTAATCATTCAGTCCATAGAAAAGATGATGATGATTCCCCTTGCCAACAGAAGCCAAAGCCATCAGAGCAACGACTTCTAGAAGGTTCGTGCTATTTTCTTAACAAAATCATGGAGAAGCTAACGAAGCTGTATAAGATCCGCAAATGCAAGCCCACTCCTTATTGCCCAGAGCCAATGGACAAGTTGAAGTTACCAATCACATCCTTTTCTCGATCCTGATAAGAACGATTGCCGCACATCGTCGCGGCTGGGACGATCGACTTACAGAGGCCCTCTGGGCATACAGAACCTCCCATAAGGCAGCTACATGATAGATCTCTTTCCAGCTAGTGTATGGTACAGAAGCCGTCTTCCCTGTTGAGTTGGAATTGCCCTCTTTGTGAGTGGCAGTTAAAGAACACTTGGGAGATGATGAGTCACTGCAATGCCATCTCCTGCACTTGGAATGCTTAGATGAGATACAGTGGATGGCCCTATAGTGTATGGAAACCACTCAAGCGCGACGCAAGGCCTATCATGAAAAGTTTTATCAATCACAAGGAGTTCAAAGAAGGTGATCTTGTCCTAGCCTATGATTCGAGATTTAGCAAGTTTCCTTGCAAGCTTCAACAACGGTGGATGGGCCCATACAAGGTACTTGCTGTCAATCCTAATGGCTCTGTTCAGGTGCAGACCGTTGATGCCTCTGATGATCCTTTCCTGATCAATGGCTATCGTCTAAAGAAGTACTTCTCTCCCTTGGGAACTTGACAATCACAGTCAATCTACCCTCTCCCTTTTGGGTATCGCACCATCCTTCTCTTCGCACTTCTGATAGCCCTTATGATTCTCTTCATAAGGCGGTCTCATTCTACTAGCCCCTCATAGATACCTCTCAACCCGACCTTGTTCTCTTCTCATCTAATCCAACAACGCTGATGAGGCTGGTCTTGACACATGGTATTTCTACCATTCTCATTCTTAACAAAAAACACACCCAAAAAAAAAGGAAAAAGAAAAAAGAAAACAAAACAAACAAAACTGTTATAGGAGAAAAGGAAGAAATTCCCTATCATAACAGGCCTCATTCCTTCAAATCAAATGAGAGGTGAGATGTGTGAACGGAGTGTTGCATGCATGGAATGGGCCTCTCAATGCACAACACACGATCTGTTCCTGTGCATTGCACCATAAGGCTCCCTAGCCTTCATTCTTACACTGTATGTCGCCACAGGGCGAGATGCACTGTTGTACCATCAAATGCGCATGAGGCATACAACCTCTACACGAGTGATAGTGAGAATTACATTAATGGGTTTCAGGAATGGGCTGCCCTCTATATCTTTCAATAGACTGTGAGACAGAGGGTGGGTTGAGTGTGACGGATGGTTCTTCAATCAATTATTGAGAGGTGAGGATTGAGGGATGTTATAACCATTGGAGTCAGGTACGTTTCTGTTTCCCTCTGTACCCATGGGATGGGTCTCTGCCATCCGCACAAGACATGTCACTCTATTCTTTACACTACACTACAAGGCTCCCTGGCCTTCTTGCTTGCACCTATGCCAGACGGCATTGGACGCACTAATGCACCATCAACTGTGCACCCTGGCATACTCCCTCTGTCCCATTCCCTTGTCGATTCCTAAACCGGGTGTGAGATCTAGGTTTCCATCAATATTAACTCGAGTGATGTAAGTTTTTTTTCCCTATGCGTCTGATGTGCATACCCCCTACATATGCCTCAATTTGATCATGCATGTCTACCGCGACCTCTCTCTACCCTCATGGGTCCCTTTTCCACCCACCCGTCTAACTTTACCCCACCCTTTGGGCTGTTCCTTCCCTCTTTCCCTTTCTCCCTTGTTTTGACGTTTTGCATGTGAACGCATCCTATGTTCCCCGAAATCCAAATCCAATCTTATAGCCATGTTTGTCCCTTTGGATTGCCCCTTTTTCCTTTTTACCAACCCCTGTTCAATGGCTCTTCAGTTATTAATTTTTGAAGCAATTCCCGTAAATTGGACGGTTTTCCATGTGAATGCGCCTTTATTACTTCGAAACTGTGATTCAACATGCCTGCCCTGACAACACCCTTCTCCTTGATTTTCTTTAAAAAACTTGGTGTCCTTCCAAAGCACGATTGATTCGCTATTAATTTTTGCGGATTTTCGGGACCTTTTCGTGCGTAATTTTCACATTTTTCCCATGTGTACATGCCCTGTTTGCACCGGATGTCCCATTGAATTTGACAACCGTGTCCCACCAACCTTTCCCCCACTTTATCCTTTTTCCTCCCCCTCTTTCGAGTGCCGAATTTTTAGTTGTTAATTTTTCATGTGTTTTCGGGTGTCTTTTCTATGTTTTTTGCATGTGAACCCCTCCTCACTCCACCAGCAATGCATTTTGACGTGACAATCCTATGCATTCCCTTCCTAGGGACATTTTTCCTTTTTACTGTCCTCTATTCTGGTGCATGGATCATTCCATATTAATTTCCACATCCCTTTTCGGGTACGATTTTTGGGTTTTTTCCATGTGAACGCGTCCTTTCTCGGTCGAAACCATGTGTTGACATGATAGGTTTATTGGGCACATTTTTTTCCTTCTTTTCACCCTGCGTTCCGATGATCAAATTTTTCCATATTAATCCTCGACTGTATTTTTTGAGCCACTTTTCGTGTTTTTTCCATGAGAACACCTTGATTTTGTCTCGGAACCTGTGTCACATTTTTCTATCATATTCCCCTTGTCTCACGGCACATTTTTCCTTTTTACGATCTTTCGATACAGTGTATGGTTTGGGTTTTATTAATTTTTCTTTCTCTTGACGTGTGGTAGCGTCTCTCGTATCGCGCATGCTTTGGTTTTATGCACGTCGAGATGCCCACGTGGCCTCTGTGCCTCGCGTGTCGCCATCCCTGCCCCGTCTAATCTCGCCGAAGAAATTTTTTTTACTCCTGTCCCGCGCCTACGCGCGGGTCGAGGTGCGCTCCTTCTTTCATGGATTTCAAAACCGAAATACAAAAAAAAAAAAGCAAAAAAAACAAAAACAAAAAAACACACACACCACAACAACAAATAGCAACAACAGAAAACCAAGAAAAACAAAACAAAACAAAATACAAAAAACAAACAAGACAAAAAGAAAAATACACAAAACCTACCCCACCACAAATAATTAAGAAAAACAAAAAAACAAAAAACACAAACAACACACAACACACTCAAAAAATACACAAACATAAATAAACAAAAAAAAACAAAAAGAAAAAACAAAAAACAAAAAAGACAAACAAAAAAGACCAAAAGTAAAAATTTAAAAAAAAAAACAAACACAAATTACAATCACAAAAAAAAACCAAACTAATAATAATAATAAAAAAACTATCTTACCTGTTTGATTCGGCCGTACCCTCCACCTTCGACTTCTCCACCATGCCTCCATCGCCCTCCCTCCTGCGCTTCTCTTCTCCATCACGCTCCCTCCCTCGGCACTCCCTTCCCTGCCCTCTCCTCCTCATTCTCCTTTCCCACGATGTTGATCCAGGATGGCGAATGAGAGCTGCAAACAACTCTTCTGGAGAGTTATATGCTGCATGTCCAAGTTTCACTTTTTTGTTCAAGACTCTTGTAGTTACCCTATCATTCTTGGGCAACCTTACATTTCTAAAGCGCGCTTGGAAACAAAAGCTCTTGATGATGGTTCTTCTTATGCTTGAATTCGAAGCAAGGATAATGAACGAGCTATCCAATTTCTTACTGTGTGTGTTAACCATCATCAAAATAGAGATCGAATGTGTGATTATCTTGTGCCTCCTAAAGCCGAGAATTCAAGGGTTTTCGGGCTGCACTACTTTAAAAGGAGGTTATGGTAGTGAGTCATGTAAAAAGATTAAGCCTCCTCATGCAACAGAAACTATGTCTCTAGCAAATTTGTATGTATATACAGCCAATAGTATGTATATACAAAGATTAAGCCTCCTCATGCAACAGAATCTATGTCTCTAGCAAATTTGTATGTATATACAGCCAATAGTATGGGATGTTATAAGTCTCTTCCGGCCATGACTAAGGCTGAAAGAAAATATTTATGTCATGTAAAAAGGGAGCTGAAAACTTATGATATGATGGCTGAAAATGAAGACATTTCGGGCATTTTTTGGGACTGATTACTACTGACACATTGGCTGAAATATATGCAGCTGCTCATGTAGAAAATCAGTGCATAGAAGTATTGACGAGGAAAATTCGGTATGGCAGCCTCTATACTATGCCAAATTCCCTTCTGCCACAAAGTGAATGAGGTAAGGGCACCATCTAGTCATGGAAGAGCGAACAAGGACGCTATGCAAGAGGGAGAGGAGATTGTGAGGGAGAAGAGAGGAAAACTAAGAGACGGAGAGAGAGAGAGAGAGAGAGAGAGAGAGAGAGTGAGAGTGAGTGAGTGAGTGAGTGAGAGAGAGAGAACTACAAAAAAATAGATGAATCAATAAACTTAAAAGATGGAGAACTCTCAGGACATAACCAACATACACAATATGGACACTAATAGCATGGGCTTATTACATTGTAGAGCATGCATAAGCTATAGTAGGGGAATGAATTGCATAAGCTCATAAGGGAGAATGGGGAAGGCTCAATAGGGCTGAAGAAGGCCTCTTGGCTCTCTCTCTTCTTGCAAATTACAAAGGAGAAGGCCTCTTTATATAGGCCTTGAGGGTGTTTAGGGAGGAGGTTAAGATATAATAGGAATTATCACCTGCATTAAGGTGGTTCCACCAATGTGAAAGCTCCATCTAGATGTTTTGTTGACCAATTTGTACTTAATCAAGCTCTATCATAGGTGAGTTGTCTCCATTCTCCCCCCCATAGCTTGATTCCAAAACCTCTCCTATAAAAAAATATAGAGAATCTTCATAAAATAAGATCATATCTAGCAATAATGGAGAGAGAGTAGTGAGAATTCATACATTACTACTACAACTAAGGATGGTTTGAGGGTGATTTAGGAGGGTAATTCTAATGGTTTATTAGCTTGAGAGAGAGGATAAGAGAGGGGAAAGGGTTGGGAGTCTAATGAATGATGTTTTATAGAAGTGTTAAGTGTGGGAAAGAAAGTGTGGGTGTGTATAAAATTAGGAGGTGGTCTCCACCGCAGTTGGAAAAAGTTGGCATCCACCATTTTGGCCATATCTCCCAACTCGTAGCTTAAAAAAATTATAAAAAAATACTAGCCAAAACTTTAGCTCACGCGCTACAACTTTCATGTCAAAAAGTTTTTTGGGATCGGAGTGGAAGTATTTTTAAAAAATCTTACAAAATCATGTACCTGATTTTTCTTCCACTAATGCTTCCAAGAAGGGTCCCATTTGGTTGAATTATCATAAGGCTCCAAATTCATGACATTATGAGCCTTACATGCCCTTTTGATGGCTCCAAATCCATTTTATATCTTTTCTTTTCACATTATATATTTTTCATTCACCTTCCTCCATTGATCTTTACTCTTCACCCCCCCTTGGTAAACCGGTCCATGAAATATTTTCATCCAGTGATTTCTTGGATTTCCCAAGAGGTTGTTCCCACCCTCTTTTTTATTTCAAAGCTCCAAATGTACAAAAAATCAACAAAGTGTTAGACAAATATTTTTTTGTGATTGAGACAAAGTGGACGAAGTTAGAGAAGAAGAACTAGAAGTCCTGTAGACAAAGTGAAGACGACGGAGAAGAAGACAAAAACAAAGCTACAGATGAAGTGGAATCAATGAACAAAGTGGAAGATGGCAAGCTCTTCTAAAGGACTCTCTGGTTGTTTGGATATGTTGACTTTTGAAAAACTCTTTGTTTTTGCAAATGGATTTATCTCATGGCATCAAAGTATCTCTCTTACCCATCCTTTGAGACGTGCCTCAAATTGGACTTATAAACAAGCCTCTCTAAGACAAGAAGATTTGCCAACATTTCATCATCATCATCATTATCAACATAATATCTTTTCCCTGTATTCATGAAGCCGCCATGAAGAGAACCTAATTTTTCTATGGTTCAAAGAAGATTAGAATTTTGAAGTGAGCATATAGAGTTGCCTTTGACTTAACATCCATGAAAAATGTTGTTACTCTCGTGCTTCAACTCTGTATGCATCAAATACTACTTTGAGCAAGGGAGGATAAGGCTGAATTACGACGCTAAAGAGCTTCCAATAAGTTTGACGTCTCAAGTCTCTCTTTGAATTATATGATATAGATTCTAGAGCTTGTGGGCTATCTACAATGTTACCTTGGACGGATGATATGTATCGGATTATGTATAAAGATTGAAGGCTTCTGTTTGAGGATAATATGGTCCCTGATACCATATATAAGTTTGAAAGATGGATCTATCTCAAATATTTTAGGTTATATTGATAAGGAAAAGGCCTTCTTCAACCTTTGGAAGTACCATATCTACTCTGTCAAAAACACATTCTAATCACTTCTCTTCTCATGTATTTCCATGACATATGTAACCAATCGAATGAAAATCCTATTTATTATTTCACTCCATGTACACACCTTGAATTGATTAAACTTCATCATCCCTTGCTCCCATCTTGCTAAGATCCCTATGGCAAGCAACATTCACGGACCCCCCCTCCGCGCAAATTCTGTTCGACACCTGGTGAACCCAACGTGAAAGCATCGCTTCTGATTGATGAGATGGGAGATTCTTCAAATACTCCACCCACTTCATCATCGAGTGCTTCTTCCTTTCAACAAAAAATATGAAGAATTTATTACAAAATCTCTTTGGCTATTATGATGCAGAATCAACAGATGCATTTATCTGTGCAGCAACAACAACAACTACATCAACAACCATTGGATCAACAACGAATGCTACATCAAAAACAAGAGCATACACATGGAGCAACCAAAGCGATCAAGGCCATGGTAAGTGAACCTAAATTATTTGAAGGCCGGAATGTCTCAGCTTATCTTAAAACTATTAAAAGCCAGATGCACGTTTCTAGAGTCCTTACCAACTCGAGCAATTATTTCTTATGACTTGTCACACCTACTTTGTGGGTTAGAGTGACTGATTTATTTGTGCAAGATTCAAATTGGAATGTCTTCAAGAAGGTGCTCAAAGATGAATATTTCCTGGAGGATTATGGTATTGCTACTCAGAAGAGATTCAGAGAGTGGGTCTATCAGCCCAACAAAGGACTTGTTGTCCTTTGTTGCTTCCCAGTTATTGCGCGAGTTTGAAGAACGCTACAACTAGTTGGATACACTTGAACAAAGTGCCCTAAACTTGAAGAAAGTGGAGTTATTCTTGTATAGGCAGTTGGATCCTGCACTTCAAGACAATTTGGGTGAGCTTCTTGAAGACCGTACCCAGCCTATGGGATTGAAGACTCATTGGTAAGATGTTGTTGATACTGTTTCCACATTGATGAAGAGGCAGAGATGGAAGGCTCGCTTACAAAATGGTATGCAAACACCTCTAACGATGTCATCTCCTACCTCCACTTCTCCCACTTCTCCTATTGCTCCTTCCACTTCTTCTCCTACATCTCATTCCATGTCTATGCCTACCTCTATGCCTATGCCTATGCCTATTCCTACAGTAGTTGTCAGGCCATCTGCCAAACCAACTGGAAGACATGGTGGAAGAAATTTCAAAGAACTTGAAGGATCTTCATATAAAGATTTCCACAAGAGTCAACAACCACTTAACCTAGCTCCAATTTATGTTCCCTCTTCTTCTACTCCTATGAATTCTTCTAGAAATAATCATGTTCACCGCTGCATATGGTGCGATAGTCCAGACCATGAGCATAAGGACTGTTAAGACTTTGAAGAGGCGATAGGATTAAAGTTAGTGGTATGAAAGGATAGGATGATATGTTTCGGAGACTCAAAGCAACCACTCAAAACGAATTTTGGCAAAGGAGATATGAAGAAATGATTAGAGGAAACTCTTTTATGTTCTTCTTATGTAAAGCAAGAGGTGGCAAGAGAAGCTGCTGCCTATGGTCTTCAATTGGAGTAGTTATCGAAAGATAAATCTCCTTTATGGTCCTATGCACTGCATGCGAAAAAGAAAGGTAAAGCTTCTTCATCTGAACTTTCATTCATAGGAGATGCAATTAGAAAAGGAACCGGATGGAATGATCACATAGATGTCTTCTCTATCTATGCTTATATTGCAAAATCTCAAGGATTTGAAGCACTTGTTGAAGAAAAGTGCAAAAGAGATAATGATCAACCTGAAGGATCAAAGAAGGCAACTAGTAGGAGTGAGCCAGTTCTTCAGCCTTCTTCTTCACGATTTGAGCAGAGTATGGCTGACATGAAAAAGACAAAAGTGTAAGAAGACCAAAAGGCCCCAAAGTTAAAGGATTCGAAGCCGAAGAAGCAACCTGGATTCAAGCCGCTATCTGACATCGAGACTTCCAAAGACTTGAAAAAGGTACTTGAAGATTGAATTCTTAATTGCAAAATTAAATTTACACTTGGATTAGTTTTGGGGATTGCCAAGAGAGAATTCCATGATGTTATCATTGACATCATAAAAAGAAAGCACCAAATTATTGAAGAACAATCACAAGATATGATCCATTGAGAGGCTTTAGCTATTGCCGAGGCTATTCTCTATGGATTATAGATTGAAGAGGTTGATTTTGAAGAAGAAATCATCGAGGAATCTACAGATGGAGCTCTATGTATGCAGTCCAAGAAGTCTCTTCATCCTTTACTTCAGCCCGTGCAGTATAATGAGAGCGAAGATGCACCTACATTGGTGCCTCGAAGCCATTTTTCTCAAAGTCACTGGGCTCGTGCGACTACAGAAACTATCGTCAAGCTTGGTGAGACTGAGACTCCTTGCATTGCACTTTTGGATCATGGTTTCAAGAATAATGTAATTGTGTGAGGTTTATATGATACTGGTAGATGGCTAGTTGATGTTGATCATGGTTGGTGCATGCGGGCAGCCAACAATACTCCAAGGGGATTTATATGCTGCTTGTCCAAATCTAAAGATTTCTATTGGAGATGTGGGTGAGTCCTATCATTTCTTTGTACAAAAATCTTGTTCTTATCCTATTATTTTGGGACAACCATTTATTGCCGAGTCTCAATGGAGACTAAGGTTCTAGATGATGGATCTGCCTATGCTCGAATCCAAAGCAAGGATGGGAAGAAAGTTATTGAGTTCATAATTGTTTCTATCAGCGGAATAAAGATTCCTTGAGGGATTCCCTCTTCCAGCAAGAGAGCTAGATTTTTGTTGTGGGTACCACTGTCTTGTGAGACGATGGTGGTACAAGTCCGGAAAAGCTCTTGCCTCTCCTGGCAGTGGTAGTTTCTTGTCATGTGTTTATGGTGTATCCACTGAAAGTACTTTGTGTTTTCAGTATATTTCTTATATGCCTAGAGCCACCAAGTACTATGTAAAAAGAAAAGAAAAAGAATTAATGGTTGCAGGTGTTTTGCAGGAAGAAGACGGAATAGATGGTCTCTATGATGGCCTTTCATGCTCACATACCATGGAATAACTTTTGGTTTTGCTAAATGCTAACAATCAAGAGATGTCATATGTCTTAGAAGTTCATTCTCTGGCGATGTATTGTGAGATTTCTAATTTCATGCTTCATAAGGAATTGGGTGCTGAGGATTCTCAGCAAAAAGAATTCCTTACAGACATATTTCAGCAAAAAGATTCAGGTGTTGCTGTTTATAGACAGCAAAATTTATGCTTACCAAGGTTTTTTCATCACGAGGTGAAATGTGCAGGTTGTAGTAATAATGAAGCCAAAGTTTGAAAAAAATATAAGATAGTTGACAAGAAGGTTCGACCAATTGCAAGATTGCTACCTTTGGACAATGATGAGATGATTAGAAGAGGTGCCATGCAACCTCCTTTGCGATATCTTGTAGGTATTGGACATAAGTTTTCAACTGAGACATTGAAAGAGATGAAGATTGGGACCAAAGATTTTCTACTTCCTGAAGAGGTAAGATGTTTTGAAGAGATGATATGCAGACATGGAAAAGCTTTTGCTTTCTTTACACATGAGATTGGATGTGTGGATCCTAGGGTTGTGATGCCCATGGTTATTTTTACCATTTCTCATGTTCCTTAGAATCTACCGCCAAATCTTGTACCGGGAGCTCACTTGCCCAAACTAGTAGAGCTCTTGAATGAGTGGATCGGGATGGGAATTATAGAATCATCTTTGGCTCCATATTCCAAAAGATGGTTCATAGTTCCTAAAAAGAATGGGACACTCAGATTCATACAGGACCTACAGCCACTAAACAAGGTCACTATTTGAAATGTTGGTACAGAATTTATTGTGGATGAGTTTGCTGAGGCTTTTGCTGGGTCTGCTATCTATTCTCTTGGTGATGTTTATTCAGGATATGATTAGTTCTAGCTTGCCCTTGAAAGTAGAGATTTGAATACAATGAAGACACCTCTAGGCCTTGTTCGAATATGTACGCTTTCACAAGGAGCTACTAATTCTGTTGCTCATATGATGAATGGGATGAACAAGGTTCTACGAGATTTTATCCCTAAGCTTACTATGCCTTTCATTGATGACTTCCTATCAAGGGTTGTTTGGAAGAAAGTAAAGATGATTCTTTAGATGATCATGGATGCAGATTCTTTGTGACTTCACATATTAGAGATGTTGAGAAGATTCTTTGCAGATTGGAAGTAGTGAATTTGACCTTGTCAGGGTTGAAGTCTATTTTTGGTACCAGAGAAGTTTTGATTGTTGGTTATATGTGTGGATATTATGGTACGAAGTCTTCTCCTGTGAAGGTTGATGCCATAGAAAATTTTGTGGAGACTTGTTCCTCTACTTATAAGGTTCGCAAGTTTCTTGGAGCTTGTATGTTTTATCTTATTTGGATTCCTCACTTTTCTCATATTGCACATGATCTTTATCAACACTTGAGAAAAGGGCAATGTTTTTCTTGGGAGATAAAACATACTAAAGCTATGAAGAAACTCAAGAAATTATTGAGAACTGCTCCGACTCTTCGAAAGGCAGATTATGAGTGTGGAAGACCTTTTGTGCTTACTGTTGATACTAGTCCTATTGGCATTGGATGGGCTGTTGGCCAAAATGATGCAGATGGGAATAGGTATGCTATTCGGTTTGGGGCGAAAGTCCTAAATGAGTGACAATGAAGGTATCCACAAATTAAAAGAGAGCTCTTGGGAGTTGTCACGGCTCTCAAGAATGATAAAGAGTACTTCATTGGAGCTACTATGGTGGTTGAGACTGATTGTTGGCCTCTTCTAGGTATGATCATGAGTTGTTCTACTCTAGATATTGCCATTCTTAGGTGGATTGGATACATAAATTCCATAAATCTTGAGTTCATGCACATAGTATGTAAAGACAACCCAGTATAGCTTATATGCTTTGACGAGTGAGGTATAATGATATGAATTTTTCTTGCATTGATGATGCTGATGATGGGGTTGATCTTGCAGCCATGCATGCTGATCATGTTTATCATGTGACTGCTTTGGAAATCTTTGATGAGTCTTTGTATAAATGAGAGTATTTGCAGATTGGTCATTATTTGAGTACAATGTTTAGACAAGATGGATGGACTCATGCAGACTTCAAGAAAATTAGAAGAAAATCTTATGGTTTCTTCTTGCGAAGTGGGCTACTTTGGAAGCATCCACGAAAGCAAGGAGGATAGCCATTGAGAGTTGTTTGTGATAGAGATCTATAGGTGCGTATCATGAAACAATTCCATGAAAGTCTTTGGGCTAGACATCGAGTTGTTTGGACGACCTATGAGAAGATCAAAGAGCATTATTGGTGGAAAGCAATGTTTAAAGATATCTTACAGTTTGTTGAGACATGCCCTGATTGTCATTTGTTCTCTTCAGTGAGGCATAGAGATGAGCTTCATCCAACCTACCCTCTATGTATTCATTACAAGTGGGTTCTTGATTTGATTACTATGCCTGTTGATTTATGGCAAATGTGCTATATAGTTTTGGCACAAGAAGATCTCACAAATCAAGTGGAAGGAAGAGCATTACGAACAAAGTCTACTTCAGTGGTTTGTAAGTTTCTATTGGAGGATTTTTTTGTAGGTATGAATGTATTGGGAAAGTAACTGCAGATAGAGGTGAGTTGGATGGTGATGAGGCTAGAGAGTTTTTCTCATGCCTTGGCATTAAACTTGCTTTGACTTCAGCATATAATCTAGAAGGAAACGGGAAGAGCAAAAGAGGCCAGCTGCCAATTGTGAAAGCCTTGGCCAAAGCATGTGGTGGATGGGTTCGAGAGTGGCCTAGGTTGTTACCTTATGCCTTATGGGCGGATCGCACTACTCACAGTGTAACTACATGGTATATGCCAGCTAAGTTGATGTATGGACAGAAGCTAGTCATGGCTATAGAGATTTGCATGCTTACTTGGAGTGCTTTACCATGGCAGCAAGAAGACATGTCTAGAGAAGATCTTTTTACTCTTCGTATTCGTTAGTTGGAGAGAAGACCCGAAGATATTGAAAGAGCAATTCAAAGGCTCAAAAAGGCCAGAATTTGCAACAAAGACTATTTTGATAGCAAACAAAGATTGAGGCCTAGAGAGATTAACGAAGGAGACTGGGTGTTAGTCTATGACAGTAGTCTAGGCAATCATATAGTGCCATCCGCAAGGTTTCCAGACGATGGTTTGGACCCTACTTAGTGCAGCATGTTCATGACAATGCTACATATTCCTTAGCATAACTTAATGGTACGGCCTTGCGGATTCTGATTGCTGGGAGAAGAAAATTAGCTCTTCAAGAGAAGAGATGCTACAGCCTATTCAGTCGAAGAAATGGAAGACACTACAAGATATAGGCCTTATATCGATGCTTAAAGCGACGAAAATGCAAATAACAAAATTTGCCCCCGTCGTCAAGTGTCGTTATTGGTGACACCATAGAACAGTCGGTATTACCGTCGGTATCAGCGACGCAAGCCCCCAGAGCATGGTACCAGCGGATAGATAAGTTCTTTTTAAACCTAAACTTCAAAAGATGTGCCTCAGATGCTAACTTGTATGTTTACAGGGATGGTAAAAAGTCAGTAGTGATTGTCCTATATGTGGACGACCTTCTTATTACAGGTGACTGAAGATATGATCAACCAAACTCGAAAGGCTTTGAGTTCTGAGTTTGAAATGACAGACTTGGGCTTGCTGCACTATTGTTTGGGGATTGAAGTTTGGCAAGAGCCAGGAAAGATCTTCATCTCTCAGAAGAAGTATGCATGGGAGATCTTGAAGGCATTTGGCATGACCGAGTGCAAGGAGATAGCTACACCTATGGAGGTGAATGCAAAGTTATCCGTTAAGGATACATCAGCACTAACAGACATTGGTAGGTATAGGAGGTTGGTCGGCAGTCTGATCTACTTGTGTAACACCAGACCAGATATCAGTTTTGATGTTGGTGTTTTGAGCAGGTTCTCAAACAAACCTCATGAGAGTCATTGGAAGGCTGGGATGTGGGTGCTCAGATACTTGAAGAAAACTCTTGACTATGGTATTACATACAATTTCGGAACTTCTCTTGTGGGGAACTGTGACTCAAATTGGGCAGGAGACAGTGATTCCAGGAAGTCAATTTCTGGTTCTTGTTTCTCTTTGGGTTCAGGAAATTTCTCTTGGATTAGTAAGAAGCAGCCAACAATGGCATTGTCTTCTACCGAAGCAGAGTACAAGGCAGCTTGTTTTGTTGCATGTGAAGCAGTATGGTTGAGAAGGATTCTATGGCATATGGGAGTGCAGGATGAAGAACCAACTATGCTGAGATGATACAATCAGAGTTGCATTGCCATTGCCAAAAATCCAGTGTTTCATGCACGCACCAAACATATAGAGATCAAGTATCACTATGTGCGTGATTTGATGGAGGATGGGATAGTGGAACTGGTCTACTGTCCAACAGAGCAGAATGGAGCAGATATCTTCACCAAAGCACTTACGAAAGATCTGCTTCAAGTTCATCTTCGGAGACTCGACATTGGGCTGAGGAGATAGTTCACCTATGGGTGGACATTGAGGGGGGGTGTTAGATATAATCAATGCCCCAGGATTGCACGTTTGGTTCTTTTCCCGTTGCTAAGGGAAAGAACTCAGGTATTCTTTTGCAGTCTTGTCTTGATGGTACTCTACTTGGTGACCGTAAAAATCAAGCCAAGAATGGTACATCCCGGTCTTCTGGTGCTCCTCTGCAGTCTCCTCCTACCTATCTTCATGAAGGAATTGAAGTCGCGACCTCACGTTCTTTTCCTCTTCCTCGACAGCATTGTCTTCCCTTATGCAAGAGAAAAGAACAACCATCCTCTTCTCCTTCCTGGTTTTCATTTCATCCATTGGAGGGTAAGAATTTGGGCAAAGAAGATCACAACCCACAAGACGAAAGAATGTCACTATCCACTCCTACTTGTGGCTCAACCACTTGTGTCCTGAAGAACCAAGAGCCGGCACCCTCGACTCAAGATCTTGCCAAAGGTACAAATAAGGAGTTACTGTCTGTGTCTACCTCTCCTTGTAAATCATGTGACAAGTAGGCGTTTTGGCTCAAGTCCCGGTGTTCTCTTGCAATTCGAGATTGTCCATTCCGAAATTACATATGGCTTCGTTTCAAGTTCGGATGAGTTCGCGTGCCTCCAACATTTATGAAGAAGCAGAGTCTTCTTCTGCACGGCAACCACCTGCACTTCATACGAACGAAATGGATTCCAAGCATGACGAAGTTTCTACCTATGAGGTAAATTTCAGTGACATCCTTAAGAGGGTTCGCACTAGCACTGAACCTCATTATCTCTTACGTAAATCCTCTTCTCCTTCTGATTCCCCAGAATCTCTATCCCGTAACCACTCCTCTAAAAAATCTAAAAAATCTAAAAATAATCCTGTTGAGCAATTATCCTATCCTAATCCTTGTACTAATTCCCCTAGAACTCCCAATAGTGTACATTACCTAGAATCTAGTATACAATCTGTCAAAGATTGTATCACTAAACTTACAGATAGGATTAATACCCAACATACTTGTATAAACAAACTAGTAGAACAAAAACAAAAAAGCCTTGTATCTAGTGTTGCACATTGCTCCTCCCCTGTCACATCTAAGCATTTCACTAGTCCCGATGTTCCTCAGAAATCCCATCCTCTTCATCCCATAGGCAATAATGAACATCTTGTACGAGATTCTCCTAATGTCCCGTCAGAGATTTATGGTAAACATGAGAATCTTGCAATAGGTTCCTATGGTGAAAATTCTTGTGATGTTCTTAAAAGGGAAAATCATGATTCCATATCAAGATCTCCTTCTGTTAAGCTTCAACAGTTTCATCCTGTTATTCTTCAAGATAAACAGAGAGATCTTACATATAGTTCTTCAACTGAGCCTCAACAGTCTAATCCTATAAATCAACACAAGAATCTAGCATTTCGTTCTTTGCCTATTTCTAAGGGAAGGAATTCAGATGTTACTTCGCAGCCTCGGCTTGGTGTTACTCTACGGCCTCAACTTGGTGGTCCAAAAGATCAAACCAAGAATGATCCATCTCCATCTTCTGGTGTTTTTTCTACTTCTCCCGATCTTGATGAAGAACTTAAAGAGTTGACATCCTGTTCCTCTCCTCTTCCTCAGCAACATTATCTTACTCTTGGTAAGAGAAAAGGACAGCCATTCACTTATTATGGTTCTCCATTACATTCATTGGAAGACAAAGATTTGGACAAAAAGGATTCTGGCCAACAGGACGAAAAGAGGCCATCATCTGCCACTGGTTGTATTCCAACCACTTGTGTTTTGAAGAACAAAGATTCAGCATCTCCAACTCAGGATGCTAGTAAGGAGTCATCATTTGCTTCAGCTATTTCTTATTATAACAGAGATTTGCAAAAATCTGAAAATCAGGATATTCTTTGCATGATGCCCAACAAAGATAATGAGCTCATAGGATGTAGTCAAGCTACACTAAAATTGGGAGACAAAAAATCCTTTCCTAACTCTCCATTACTTGACATGCCTACTCTTAAACCTTGTCTCCAAAAGAACAATACTCCTCCACCTTCTTGGACATTCTCTCTAGACGGAGAACAAGATTGGTTCCATGTGTTTGCTAAGATTCCCAAAGCTTCTCCTCCGGCATCTTGGAAATTGTCCGCAGACAATGAACAAGAGTCATGGTCTACAGTAGCTAAAAAAGATAAAGATGGAGAACTTCATGAAACTGAATACAAGCAACCACCCATCGTGAAAACATATCCTCACAACCTAGAGGATTATGCTACACAAAAGGAGGATTACTCTAATAGATCTCTTATCACTTCTCCAAATTTGGACCAAAGATCCTATCTAGCAGAAAAGTGGTGCCATCATGAAGACTCTCGTATCTATAACGAGATAAGTACTAAGGATTCCAACCAGATCGACACCTTTCAGAGATCTATCCAAGAGAAGGAGGCCCTTAAAGGAGAGTACTCTATGAATGCTCCTCAGGATAACATCCACAAGCATCAGCAAGAAAGGGAAGGACAAGATCCCAGTTTTCTTTCCTCTCCTCAGGTAACTAATCCTGGTTTCCACACATTGAATTCTTATATACATAATCAAGCGTCCACCTATCCTTATGGTAAGGATTGGACTAACAAAATAGAAAAGAGAATTCAATCTCCAGCAGAGCCAGTCACAGCACAAGACCATGCTTGGATTAAGGCATGGGAAGATGGACCTTGGGGAAAGTTTGCCCAGTTTACTAAGTTCACCATGACTTTCATAATAATCCCAAGCATAGTCTTTGCTCAAATATATCCTTTCTCCCATGTTCTATTGTCAGCATCTTGTATCCTTGTTTTTATTTCTGAGTTAATAGAAGGCCGCCAGTCTTGGGTTTAGGGTTTAGGGTTTAGGGTTTAGGGTTTAGGGTTTAGGGTTTTAGGGTTTAGGGTTTAGGGTTTTAGGCTTTTAGGGTTTAGGGTTTAGGCTTTAGGGTTTAGGCTTTAGGGTTTAGGGTTTTAGGGTTTAGGGTTTTAGGGTTTAGGGTTTAGGGTTTAGGGTTTAGGGTTGAGGGTTTAGGGTTTAGGGTTTAGGGTTGAGGGTTTAGGGTTGAGGGTTTAGGGTTTAGGGTTTAGGGTTGAGGGTTTAGGGTTGAGGGTTTAGGGTTGAGGGTTTAGGGTTGAGGGTTTAGGGTTTAGGGTTTAGGGTTTAGGGTTTAGGGTTTAGGGTTTAGGGTTTAGGGTTTAGGGTTTAGGGTTTAGGGTTTAGGGTTTAGGGTTTAGGGTTTAGGGTTTAGGGTTTAGGGTTTAGGGTTTAGGGTTTAGGGTTTAGGGTTTAGGGTTTAGGGTTTAGGGTTTAGGGTTTAGGGTTTAGGGTTTAGGGTTTAGGGTTTAGGGTTTAGGGTTTAGGGTTTAGGGTTTAGGGTTTAGGGTTTAGGGTTTAGGGTTTAGGGTTTAGGGTTTAGGGTTTAGGGTTTAGGGTTTAGGGTTTAGGGTTTAGGGTTTAGGGTTTAGGGTTTAGGGTTTAGGGTTTAGGGTTTAGGGTTTAGGGTTTAGGGTTTAGGGTTTAGGGTTTAGGGTTTAGGGTTTAGGGTTTAGGGTTTAGGGTTTAGGGTTTAGGGTTTAGGGTTTAGGGTTTAGGGTTTAGGGTTTAGGGTTTAGGGTTTAGGGTTTAGGGTTTAGGGTTTAGGGTTTAGGGTTTAGGGTTTAGGGTTTAGGGTTTAGGGTTTAGGGTTTAGGGTTTAGGGTTTTAGGGTTTTAGGGTTTTAGGGTTTTAGGGTTTTTAGGGTTTAGGGTTTAGGGTTTAGGGTTTAGGGTTTAGGGTTTAGGGTTTTAGGGTTTAGGGTTTAGGGTTTAGGGTTTAGGGTTTAGGGTTTAGGGTTTAGGGTTTAGGGTTTAGGGTTTAGGGTTTAGGGTTTAGGGTTTAGGGTTTAGGGTTTAGGGTTTAGGGTTTAGGGTTTAGGGTTTAGGGTTTAGGGTTTAGGGTTTAGGGTTTAGGGTTTAGGGTTTAGGGTTTAGGGTTTAGGGTTTAGGGTTTAGGGTTTAGGGTTTAGGGTTTAGGGTTTAGGGTTTAGGGTTTAGGGTTTAGGGTTTAGGGTTTAGGGTTTAGGGTTTAGGGTTTAGGGTTTAGGGTTTAGGGTTTAGGGTTTAGGGTTTAGGGTTTAGGGTTTAGGGTTTAGGGTTTAGGGTTTAGGGTTTAGGGTTTAGGGTTTAGGGTTTAGGGTTTAGGGTTTAGGGTTTAGGGTTTAGGGTTTAGGGTTTAGGGTTTAGGGTTTAGGGTTTAGGGTTTAGGGTTTAGGGTTTAGGGTTTAGGGTTTAGGGTTTAGGGTTTAGGGTTTAGGGTTTAGGGTTTAGGGTTTAGGGTTTAGGGTTTAGGGTTTAGGGTTTAGGGTTTAGGGTTTAGGGTTTAGGGTTTAGGGTTTAGGGTTTAGGGTTTAGGGTTTAGGGTTTAGGGTTTAGGGTTTAGGGTTTAGGGTTTAGGGTTTAGGGTTTAGGGTTTAGGGTTTAGGGTTTAGGGTTTAGGGTTTAGGGTTTAGGGTTTAGGGTTTAGGGTTTAGGGTTTAGGGTTTAGGGTTTAGGGTTTAGGGTTTAGGGTTTAGGGTTTAGGGTTTAGGGTTTAGGGTTTAGGGTTTAGGGTTTAGGGTTTAGGGTTTAGGGTTTAGGGTTTAGGGTTTAGGGTTTAGGGTTTAGGGTTTAGGGTTTAGGGTTTAGGGTTTAGGGTTTAGGGTTTAGGGTTTAGGGTTTAGGGTTTAGGGTTTAGGGTTTAGGGTTTAGGGTTTAGGGTTTAGGGTTTAGGGTTTAGGGTTTAGGGTTTAGGGTTTAGGGTTTAGGGTTTAGGGTTTAGGGTTTAGGGTTTAGGGTTTAGGGTTTAGGGTTTAGGGTTTAGGGTTTAGGGTTTAGGGTTTAGGGTTTAGGGTTTAGGGTTTAGGGTTTAGGGTTTAGGGTTTAGGGTTTAGGGTTTAGGGTTTAGGGTTTAGGGTTTAGGGTTTAGGGTTTAGGGTTTAGGGTTTAGGGTTTAGGGTTTAGGGTTTAGGGTTTAGGGTTTAGGGTTTAGGGTTTAGGGTTTAGGGTTTAGGGTTTAGGGTTTAGGGTTTAGGGTTTAGGGTTTAGGGTTTAGGGTTTAGGGTTTAGGGTTTAGGGTTTAGGGTTTAGGGTTTAGGGTTTAGGGTTTAGGGTTTAGGGTTTAGGGTTTAGGGTTTAGGGTTTAGGGTTTAGGGTTTAGGGTTTAGGGTTTAGGGTTTAGGGTTTAGGGTTTAGGGTTTAGGGTTTAGGGTTTAGGGTTTAGGGTTTAGGGTTTAGGGTTTAGGGTTTAGGGTTTAGGGTTTAGGGTTTAGGGTTTAGGGTTTAGGGTTTAGGGTTTAGGGTTTAGGGTTTAGGGTTTAGGGTTTAGGGTTTAGGGTTTAGGGTTTAGGGTTTAGGGTTTAGGGTTTAGGGTTTAGGGTTTAGGGTTTAGGGTTTAGGGTTTAGGGTTTAGGGTTTAGGGTTTAGGGTTTAGGGTTTAGGGTTTAGGGTTTAGGGTTTAGGGTTTAGGGTTTAGGGTTTAGGGTTTAGGGTTTAGGGTTTAGGGTTTAGGGTTTAGGGTTTAGGGTTTAGGGTTTAGGGTTTAGGGGTTTAGGGTTTAGGGTTTAGGGTTTAGGGTTTAGGGTTTAGGGTTTAGGGTTTAGG